>NC_054848.1:34828711-37228711 GCF_018345385.1 Vulpes lagopus
ACTGCTGCCCCAAGCCTGACAGACCAGCCAGACTGTTTGGAGAACACATTCTGCCTTAGCAGAACTGCTTGGCATGCCAGGAGCTTTTGGCCACAGCACGGCGGTTAGCACGTCTGACCTCGTTCCTGGGCCCCAGGGCAACTCCGAGGCCTGGGAGTCTCAGACACTTGCTGACCTTCCTTTTAGAGGTTTCGAGACATCCACTGGGGAAGAAACCGCGACTTTTGCAAAATGGGTCACAGGGATCAGAAATCCCCATTCTGTCCCTTTCCTGAAATCCCTGGGTGAATTCCTCTTCTGGATGAACATGCCTCTCCCACTTTCAAGGGGATGTCACATCTGGCCTGCCACCAAGCTGTGTGTGCAACTGTGGTGGTGGGGATGGGGGTGGCACAAGGATCCTAGGGGCCCTCCACCAGAGCACTGTGGGCAGGGAGGGCCATATAGGATCAGTAGGGATGCTGTGGTGGCTTACACACATTTCGTGGTGAAGTCTTCCGTGTATTCACTATCAGCTCACGACGCTGTTCACGAATAGAATAAAATCCTCTGCCCTACAGAGCTGAGGCTCTGGCAACTGCTGTGAGCTTTGTGGGCCTTCTCTGCTGGGTGCCATCATCCCTGCGTCTCTAAGCTGCACTGTGCACTCCTCAGTGCTGCAAGGAATATGGCACTTGACCTCCCCCAACTGCCCTGCCTTTTCTTCTCCTGGTTTCCTTCTCCATGTTCTCATTTCTCTTGGTGTGGCTGCACCTGTAGCTGTGTCTGACTTGGCTTCATTTATCTTGCTTTGGAAATGCAGGGGCACAGCCTGGGAGGAGATACTGGCTGGGGCGCAGAATGGGTCCCCAGTATGTATGTGTGTGTGTGTGTTTGTGTGTGTGCGCACATGAATGTAAGGTTCAGGAGGAGCAGAAATGCTTCCTCTCTCCCTGTACCACTGTCCCAACAATCCACAGCAGGTATAAGTCAGGTTCAATGTCAAAACCCCGCATCCTTGGAAGGTGCTAGCTGGTGAGGAAGGGCAGCTGTGGAGCAGGTTCAGGTAAGGGGCAGGAGGGGAGGAATGAGCATCAGAGAAGCTGTGATGGAAGAAACCTTCCAAAGTCCCACTGGGCTCTTTGCGACTTTGAGATTTGAGCTAGGGCCTTCAGGGGACCGTGAAGATTCTGAAATTATACAAATGCTTATGAAACACACCCTATGTATAAGTCAGGTGCTATGGGAATGAGTCTATGTGCTCTCAAGGGAGAATGCCCTGGAAAAGACGCTCCAGGCACCCTGGGGAGGCTACCGGTCAGGCACAGGGTGGAGGGGTATGTTGTGGTTGGGCACGTGGGGGTGATAAAAGCTGTTGAGGCCAGCCTGGCTTGTCGAGTTCTGGGAGGCTGCTCACACAGTCCACTTAAGGCCAGCTGAGCCAGTGGGAAGATTGGTGGGCAAGACGGGTGAGGTCTCTGCAGTCTGCTGTCAGGTGTTAGAGGCAGCCACCCTGGGGAAGGTGCGTGATTGCTGGAGAGGGTGAGTTGTGGGGGTTAAGGCCTCTAGTGGAAGTGTTTCGTCACTAACCTCACAATGTGAAGGTAATAAAATAGTAATTCTAGCAGCTGGCATGCGTGAGCATTTGCTATGGTTGTGTACTATATAATCCCCTGTAGTAGTTTAAACATAGCCACTACTTCTCTATAGCTCCTCCAACCAAGGGGGTTGTGTTATGGGCTGAATTGTGTCCCCTTAAATCCACATACTGAAGTCCTAATCCCTGGTACCTCAGAATATGACAGTGTTTGGAATTAGGGTTTTTAAAGAGGAAATTAAATTAAAATGTGGTCATGAGGGTGGGCCCTAATCCAATCTGTCTGGTGTCCTGATAAAAAGAAGAAATAGGGACACAGACACACCCAGAGGGAAGACCATGTGAGGTCACAGTGAGAAGGTGGCTGTCTACAAGCCCAGGAGAGAGGCCTCAGAAGCCAACCCCACTGACACTTTGATCTCGGACTTGTAGCTTCCAGAATGTGAGGCAGTATATTTCTGTCATTGAAGCCCCTCCAACCCCCCCAGCATGTGGTACTTTGTTATGGCGGCCAAGGCAAACTAAGACACTATGGAATCTACATCCCCTCCCCTAGAATCTGGGCTGGCCCAGGGACCTGCGTTGGCCACACAAGGCCCAGGAGAAGTGATGCTGTCTGACTTCAGAAGCAAGGTCCTGAGAGACCGTGCAGCCATCTGCTTCACTCTTTCAGGCAGTTCTGAAAACAGCCCCAGAAAGAAGCGAGTCTCAGGTACTTTTTTTTTTTAATTTTTATTTATTTATGATAGTCACACAGAGAGAGAGAGAGAGAGGCAGAGACATAGGCAGAGGGAGAAGCAGGCTCCATGCACCTGGAGCCCGATGTGGGATTCGATCCCGAGTCTCTGGGATCACTCCCTGGGCCAAAGGCAGGCGCTAAACTGCTGCGCCACCCAGGGATCCCGAGTCTCAGGTACTAAAGGATGTGAGGTGACGGGGGGGGGAGCCACTTTTCACCCCAACTGGGAGCTGGTGCCAACTGCCAGACTGTGCACTATGCCCCAGTGTGCCTTCCCTAGGAGTCCTCCAGCTGACTGCACCTGTGCTGTGCGAGCCACCAGCTGTGTGCGGGAACTGCCAAACAGTGAGGGAGAATACACGGATGTTTTAAGCCACTACATTGTACACAGTGTACACTGTGTACTTTGTTACACAGTAGTAACTAACTGATACATCTCCTTGAAACATACTGTAGAAAGGTTTCCTTCCAAAAATTTTGTAAGAAGGTGTCTTTTCATGTATATTGCGGCGGAGCCCTCAAGGAAATGCCCCTGCATTTCCCTCAAGGAAATGGGAAAATCCTTTATCCAGAACTGTTTCTTTGCTTGGGGGTTCCCAGCTTCCTCTGGGTTGCCCCACTCCCCCACCCTGCTCCACTGTGTCTGTATCTGCTGTTTCCAATTCTGGGGCATAAAACAGGGTACCTCTCAGGAGGTAAAGGAGGAAGGGTGTGCTCTCCCTGAGTCATCAAGGGAGAAGGACCTCCTTTTTTTTTAATTTTTTATTATTCAGCCTCTAACAATAAGCGGCCCCCTCTGCCAGTCAAATCCCTGAACATTGATGAATCAAATACCTAATACCTACGGGATACACAGCCACAGCACCATTATGAAAATAGCCACCTTTTATTAAGCATCTACTAAGTACCAGGTGCATATTTAATGCATTCCCCTATTTAATCCTTGTGGGAGTACAGTCAAAACAAGTCATTAGTCATGATTATTATCCTTTTTAGTAGACGAGGATACCGACCCAGAGAGGTTAAGTAGTTTTCCTGAGGTCACAAAGCTGCTGAGCCCACACTCCCAAACTGATGGTTTTTCCTCTCCTCCAAGGTCTGACACTTAAGGAGAATGGGGACTTTTGTCCTGGTGAGTAGAAATAGGAGGAGCTGGTCCTCGAGGGGCAGGCCTCAGTGGTAGGGCTGGGGCCAGGCCAAGTATGTAAGAGGAGGTAGAGCGAGGGGTGGAGCCACCAGGAAATGCCTCGGGGAGAAGGTGAACCAGTCTGGAGGGAGGGAAGGAGGAGCTGGGAGGTCTTGGGGAGGTAGAGATGGGGGTGGGGTGGAAGCTCCTCTACTGTCCTTACCTGGGGGGCAGGAACAATGAACAGCACACACCGCCCCCAACCACCCCCACCCCCGTCTCTGAGCCCATCCCTGGAGCAGACTGCCCCTCCATCACTGTCTGGCCTCCTGCTGGCTTCTCCATCTCGGTCACCCCACCTTTCTTCCCTGGCTCCTGCTGATGCAAATCCCTACCTGAAGCCCCACCTGATTAAGGACTGACTGTGCCTAGCTTGTGCTTATCTGCACCCCCACATTTCATCCTCATGACACCTGAGGTAGGCACCTCGTCACCCCCATTGTACAGATGGGGCACCTGCGACACGAAGCTATGAGTGGATGGGAAGCCTACAGTACGGCCTAGCCTAGTTACTCTGTGTGGGGATCCCTTCCTGGCCTCCTGGGTCCTCAGAGACCTTCTCTGCCATAGAGTCCCAAGGTGCTCATGTGTGTGTCACTCACTCGGGCAAGTGGTGTGTACCCATCAACCTGTGCTCCCTGGCCAGCATCATGGAGGCCTGGGGACCATTTCCCGCCCTCAGTTCAGTGTCTGGTGTGTGGAAGGGGCCCAATAATGGGAGCTCCAGTGGTCAAACTGTTGCATAGATGCGCAGCTCCACGCCTCACACACCCTCTGCTCTGAACTCCAGTCAGCCAACGTGAGGCTAGTGGTGGTGATGGGGGAGGTGAAGGAGCCCCAGAAAGAGAAGCAGGAGGATCAGACAGAGCAGCTTCCTCACACTGCCAAGCACAAGCTCCATTGCCTTTTTCCAGAATAAGAGCTTGAGCCAGAGGGGTAAATGGGACCCTTCCTCAGTGACAGCTCTCAACCACTCCTTTCTCAAATGACAGCAGATTGTAGGACACATATGATGGCTCTCCCTCCTCTGTTCTGCCTTCCCAGGCTCCCTTTTAATGCTGCCTCATCCTGAGTTACTCTGGAAGGCAGCTCTGGAGGGTAATCCCCCACCTCCCTCTGGAAGCCAGCGAGGTGGCCTAAATGGTCTACCGTTGACTTCTTCAGCTCCCGACTCTCTCCATCCCAACACAGGTAGACCTCCCGAGGGCCCCACACCAAGATGTCTGACCTGAAGACATTGTGTCCTCAGCCAGTGTTCTCATTTGGAGCTCAAGAAGCTTCTAGTTGAGACCAGGCCCATGGGCAGGGCTGATACGGGATCACAGGGAAACCATGGGACACCTCGTGGAGCCAGTAACCCCCATCAGGGAATCAGAAGGTGCCCCTCTGCTGCCCTGTACCAACTATGCAAAGGGACTAGAAATGACTAGAAACCAAGAATGATTGTCCCTTTACCCCATCCCTACAGCCTAGTAGATATGGACAACTCCAACTGAGAACCCGGCAGCCAGCACTGACTTTGCCCCATTAGCTCCCAGGCCTCAGACTAGAAGGAGAATCCACATTGGCCCAGCACTTCAAAGAGATCAACTCATTTCATCTTGAAAACCACCCCATGAGGGATGCCTGGGTGGCTCAGTGGTTGAGCACCTGCCTTTGGCTCAGGGCATGATCCCATGGTCCCAGGATCGAGTCCTGCATTGGGCTCCCCTCGAGGAGCCTGCTTCTCCCTCCATCTATGTCTCTGCCTCTCTCTGTGTCTCTCGTGAATAAATAAATAAAATCGTTGGGAAAAAAAAAGAAAACCACCCCACGAGATACACGGCTGCAAGTTATTGACACTCTTTCCACCACGAGTCGATGCCCCCACTCCTACAAATCTCAGTTGGGTTCATGACTGCTTTGAACACAAAGGACATCTGGGACAATTAAACTTACACCAGGAGTTTGCAAGTGGCTCTCTGGAGGAGGTCCACCTGGAGCCGGCTGTCAGGGAGAGGAAGACCATTGGCGGGCAGGGGGCCCAGGAACTGAGGCTGCCTGGTAGATGTCCCTGAGGCTTGTGGAAACTAGCGTAGAGGGGGGATCAGGCCCAGGGAAGGGGAGTGGGGGGCTTGGACTCTGATCCAGTTTGTTTTCCCAATTTCCAAAAGCTACTGTCTTTAAAGATCAAGGACCAAATCTCAGATTTTCCTGAAAAGTACAAGAAAACCACAGGCTCTTACGTCCCAGGGCATCAGCTAACATTTTCCCCATGATGGCTTTACGAGAGACACTTGGGAGAATTTTCAAGGGAGGAAATTACTTTGAAATCTAACAGGGTCCACGGGAATGCCTAAAAGGAAAAAGCAAAAATCCCAAGTTCTGGCAAGGAGAGCTCTCATACTTGCTTGTGGGAATATACATGGGCATGACTGCCTTAGAAAACGTTGGCCCTGTCAAAGCTGAACAGAGGCCTGAGTTATAACCTGGCAATACAACTTGTAGGTACACATACAGCAGCAATGTGTCCATCTATTCACCAGAAGGCATGTGCTCGAGTGTTCATAGTGGTACTATCAGCAATAGCTCCAAAGCAAAGCTGCCCACATGCCCATCAACAATAGAACAGTAGGGATGCCTGGGTGGCTCAGTGGTTGAGCCGTCTGCCTTTGACTTAGGTCATGATCCTGGGGTCCTGAGATCAAGTCCCACATCGAGCTCCCCGCAGGAAGCCTGCTTCTCCCTCTGCCTATGTCTCTGCCTCTCTCTGTCTCTCATAAATAAATATATAAAATCTTTAAAAAAAAAACACAATAGAACAGTAGACAAATAAATAAAGGTGTTTTCACACAGTGGGATACTACATAGCAAAGAGAATGAACCACACTATATACACTGTGGATGCAACTTATAAGTGTAATGTGGGACAAAAGAAGCTAGACACCAAAATGTCACACTGTAGATTCTGTTTGTATTAAGTCCTAAATCAGACAATGCTAATCAATGCTATTAGGAGTTAGGAGAACAGGGGTGCCTAGGGTGCTCAGTTGGAGGAGTGTGTGACCCTTGATCTCAGGCTGTGAGTTTGAGCCCCACATTGGGTGTAGAGATTACTTTAAAAAGTAGAATAAAAAATGTTAAAAAAAAAAAAGTTAGGACAACAGTTATCTTTGGGGCCACAGTACCTGGAAGAGGGCACAAATTGATTTCTGGGGTGCTGGTGGTGTTCAGTTTCCTGATCTGGGTACTCGCTAAATGGGTGTGGTCATCAAGCTGCACACGAATGGCATGTGTGCTTTTCCATGTAGCTAGCTGGCTTGAACAAAAAGTGAATCATCACCATCGTCATTATCATCATCTAACGGGGAATGAAGGCTGAAAGCACAGAAGGGCCTCTGGGATAGAGTTGCAGACAGAGAGTGACAAAGAAACAAAGCCAAGGGAGGTTCTGACATGGATCAGTTCAAGATAGACCCAGTTAAATCAGGCAGTCATCAGTGGAATCAGAGACCCAGTTGCAGAGTCAGGAATGGCCAACACGCTCCACAATGGTAGCATGTCTGTAAGGTGGTTACATCCACCTGGTCCCCCTCCCAGTTCTAGGGTAAGATTAGTTACAGAAGATGGATCACCTCACACACCTTTGGAGACAGGAGCCAGAATTCTCCCAAATAAGAGATGGTCTGAATTCTGAATCCTCATGGGGCCCCACCATTAAACATCTGCCCCTGGCCTCCATCATCTTTGCTTACCAGATGTAAATCTTGAGGCTGCCACCTTGAATTTTTAGACAGTGGATTCCTTTGATTGGAATCACTTTGGCCAAAGGCGATTAGATTCCATTAGCCATCAGAATCAATTGAACAGCAAGCTTTCCTTCCTAAAGGAAGAGGCCAGGTTCCAGTACTTGGCTGACTGCAGGGCTCTGGAGGAATTCATTGAAGAGAGGCCCGATTTTAAACATCATCACTTTCTGAAGAGACACATTGGGATCCCTCTAACATTATTTAAGGAGAGCATGAGAAAGGGAAGGCTGCATAAAGAGGAAAGGAGCTGCAAGAAAGTTCTGGATGCCCTTATACAACGAACACATGACTATCTGTCCTAGACTGCCAAGGAGGCTAGCTACACATCTAGTTGGTAGTACAGTGAGGCCCCGTGTGACACCTCCTGGGGTCTACTCCAGATCTGTGTCACTCTAGTACATGCTCAGAGGCCAGAAGGACACTTACTGGGTCTGGGGGTCTCCTCTGGTTTTTCCCACCTGCAGCAGTCCTGCAAGGGAGGCCCAAGCAGGAAGAAAGTTCTCAATCAGTTCTCAATGCTTCTCTCTGAGTACTGGGATGATCTGTGGTCCATCTTCCCAGGTTTCCTGAGGTTTGTGGCCATGACCCAGAAGCCTCTGGTCCCATAACAAACCACCTTAGGAATGCTAATGTGTAATTATTGCATGGATTTATTTAAATTTAATCCAAAACAGAAGATTCCAGCAAAGGTGGTTATATCATTTGATAGTATGTATTTGTATATAAAAATGCCATAGCTAGAGATACATAGTTTGGGTTTGAACCATCTGTTTCAGATTGCATTACTGTTCCCAATTCTTCACCCTGCCCTGTAGCCACACCCTTTTGTCATGTGACTTCGCAACTCATCCAGCTAGAGGTGGAGTGTGCCTCCCATCCCATCGACATTCAGATTGCAGAACATCTTTTGGCCAATGGAATGTAAGCAGAACAGTGTGCAAGTTCTGAGACTAGGACTTAACCAGGCACGGCCTCTCCACTCTCCCCTCTCGCACTTTTGCCACTGCCCCAAGAAGAACATCTTCTAGGTTGTCCACTTGTTCATGGAGGATAAGAGACACATATAGCAGACTGGACCCAACCCACAATCCAGAGTCAAGCCCAGTTGAGCACACCCTAGAAGAGCTAATTACAGGTGACTCACAGACATATATGTGAGGAAAAAATACTTATTGATGTAAACTACTGAGTTCTGAGGTGGTTTGTTATACGGCATTATGGTGGCAAGCACTGACTGATACATCACTTAAGCATGTGACTCTGTCAAGCCCAGACTCCTAATGCACAATCTACCAGCTAAAAGAACATCCCACCTTTCTCTATTCCCTTACCCTTCTTAATTCTTTTTTTAAAAGATTTTATTTATTTATTTATTTATTTATTTATTTATTTATTTGACAGAGAGAGAGAAAGTGAGGGAGCAGGGGGAGGAGCAGAAGGGAGAGGGACAGGGGCACCTGGGTGGCTCAGTGGTTGAGCACCTGTCTTCAGCTCATGTCATGATCCTGGGCTCCTGGGATGGAGTCCTGCATCAGGCTCCCCACAAGGAGTCTGTTTCTCTCTCTGCCTAAGTCTCTGCCTCTTTGCGTCTCTCATTAGAATAAATAAAATCTTAGGCAGCCCCAGTGGCTCAGCGGTTTAGCGCCGCCTTCAGTCCAGGGTGTGATCCTGAAGGCCTGGGATCAAGTCCCACGTCAGGCTCCCTGCATGGAGCCTGCTCCTCCCTCTGCCTGTGTCTCTGCCTCTCTCTCTCTCTCTCTCTCTCTCTCTCTCTCTCTCATGAATAAATAAATACAATCTTTAAAAAAAAAGAATAAATAAAATCTTAAAAACAAAAAAGAGGGAGATGGTCAAGCAGACTCCATGCTGAGTGCAGAGCCCAGCATGGGACTCAACCTCATGACCCCAAGATCATGACCTGAGAAGAAATCAAGAGTCAGACACCTGACCTACTGAGCCACCCAGGCACCCTGACCCTCCTTAATTCTTCATAATACTTACCACAACCTAAAATATTACATACATATTTTTTCTCCTTTATTCTCTCTCTCTGGTGAAATGAAGTTTTATGAATGGCCAAGACACCAGTTTGTTCCCTGCTATAAATGCCCAAAGCCTTGGTAGGTGCACAGTGAGTGTCAATTATGTGCAGAGTGGATGCATATAGTCCTCTCTGTCCTTAGGTAATATGCCCCTTATCTAATTTATGTTCTTGCATGAAGCTCGGTGATTTGGTGATAGGCAAAGTGGACAGAGAAGAAAACATTTTGTGGAGAAAAATCTGCACACAGGAGACCTCCTCATGTTTTCCCCAATGAAGGATGAGTTATTCTTCCTCGAGGAGCCACTCACAGTGGTTGTGGCCCTTGGAAACCACAGCAGGCCTCTAGGACCGTGACCAGTCAGCAGGTGGCTTGGCCAGTGCCATCCAATGTCACCGCAACCCAGCTGAACTTCTGTGCCCCGTATCAAGGGCTGTCCTCCACCTTAGGAGATGTCTCCATGTGCTAGTTCACTGGGGGGAACTTCAAAGGGACTTACGTGGCTTCCGAGAGCTGTCAGAACGTTTGACTCTCTGGCATCGCGCCAGCATCACACGTTAATTGAATTATATGGCAGAAACACTACAATGTCAAGGTCAGATATTACAGCCATCAAAGCCTAACATTAGGCACAATATTTTATAGCACAGACCAAAGTATACCTTTAAACAAATTTCTTTATCTTTCCTGCATCCTCTCTTGCCTCTGGCTGTTAAGACATCCACCACTCAACCAGTCCTATGTGAAGAGCATCCAGGACAAGTTTGTCTGAGGGACCCTCTCTGGCTTATCAGACCAGGGGGACACCTGAGACCCACTTATCTGCTGTCCGACTCTGACCTCGGGCCCAAAGTGGGCCTTCTATGAGCCTGAAACTCCGAGAGAGAGAGAGAGAGAGAGAGAGAGAGAGAGAGAGAGAGAGAGATGCTCTTCCTGGCTCTGTCCCTAAATAAATGCTAGTTCGGGGATCCCTGGGTGGCTCAGCGGTTTAGCGCCTGTCTCTGGCCCAGGGCGTGATCATGGAGTCCCAGGATCGAGTCCCACATCAGGCTCCCTGCATGGAGCCTGCTTCTCCTTCTGCCTGTGTCTCTGCCTCTCTCTCTCTGTGTGTGTGTGTGTGTCTCTCATGAATAAATAAATAAATAAATAAATAAATAAATAAATAAATAATCTTTTTTAAAAAATAAATGCTAGTTCTATCTCGGAAGATGGTTCTATCAGCAGGGCAGCAACTAGCTAGACCAGAAAATGGAGTGGGAGGTGGGTGAGGGAGAGTTTCCCTCCAAATGCCTTTTTAATAAGCATGGCTAGAAACTCTCCATGAGTGTGGAAACTGTCCATGGGAGACCCGTGCCACTTATACGCCACTCTGCCTCAGCTCAGAGCAGAGCTGAGCTGGGGCAATTCTCTCAGGGGGAGGATTATGCAGCTGCATCCTGGGTCTCCTGGGGCCTCCCCTGCCCTAACCAATGAACTCAGAGCCAAAGGACTCACATGCAACATGCAATCACCAAAGCAAAGTTGATACCTAATGTGTTTAAGTGTCCAGCCTCCACCCTACCCCCATACCTATTAAGCATCTTCTATATGTGTATGTGTGTGTGTGTGTATAAATATGCCAGGCACTATTTTAAGTGTTTTCTGTCCATCTACCAATTGAATTGCCATATTATTACCCTCCATTTTATAGAAGGGCAAAGTGAGGCCCCCAATAGTAACTGCCTAAAGCCATGCAGTGAGTCAGGTGGCAGAGCCAGGTTTCCAGGCCAGGCCATCAGCCTTGGCTCCACCCTGCCAACCACTGCATGGTCTTAGCTATTTGAACCCCACAAGATTTATTCAAGGTCAACTCTGACCAGGGCACACTGATAAGGTGCTTAGGGCTGGAGGGGCCGGGGAGGAAGGATGGACGAGCGGCCTATCTGCGAGGGCAAAGTATTCCTAACTAACATTTGAAGATAAAGTTAAATTAATTCAGGTCTTTGAAGGGGTTTTGAATTCTTTCCAAGGGTAGGCGTGTTGAATAAATATAGCGCTTTTGAAAATCTGCCTTCGTATATGGGTGTTCATTGTACTGTTCCTTCGATTTTTCTGTGGGATTGGGATTTTTTTAAATAAAATAAAATAATTTTTTTAAAAAAGAATTAGCCTTAATAGATGATCTCAATCTCGGGGTGGGTGAACAAGATTTCAGGAGCAGTGACTCCCTACAGAGAGACGAACCAGATGACTTTCCCCCTGCACACTCTTGATATCAATCTTCAGAGTTTAATGGCACATGCAGGTATTCCCCTTAGTGTCTGCCACCACCACCGTGACATTGTCTGGGTGGAGCCTCAGAAAAGAACACAGGATTCCCAGTTCCCAAGTCGTTGCCCCCCGCCCCTGTTCAGCAGGTCTGCAGCTCAGAGTTGGCAGGAAATCTGCTCATCCAGCCATAAGTGGAAAGTGGGCAAAAGCACACCATCCACTCTTTGGCTTGAAAAATATAAGCCCGAGGAGGAAAAGCCAGGGCTGCTCTCTCTCTAGGTTTCAGTGAGGGTGAGCACAGTGAGGTTTTTAGCCAAGTGGGGCTTATTTCTCTTTGGGGACATTTTAAGTTCTCTGAGGAGGCGCTCAGGCCCTGGGGTATCCCCCAGCCACTCCCCAATGGCCATAAAGGTGATGCCCAACACACAAGAGGGGCTAGGTGTGGAGGGCCTGACCCTCTCCCTGTTATGTGTTCAGGTACCTCTTGGAGCCCGGATGTCACGTCTGTCACCACTCAGCCGGAAGGTGTGCTCTTCTTCCAGTGCACCAGGGCCAACAAGTGACCAAGTGTTAGCCACCATCCAAGATGGCTGCTCAAGGCCTGAAGCCACCCGTTAGGGGCCTAGGCCAACGCCAGAGCCACCGGGACACCCTGAGGGCCAGCCCCTCGCTCCTGGGAAGTTGTGGGCTTGGGGGCCTGCAGGGGCTGCCGACTGGCACTGGAACTGGCCACCTGAGTGGTGAAAGGGCGGGCCGAGAGGGGGCCGCCAGGGGTTGGCTGGGCTCAGGTGGGTGGGGGGATGCCAGGGCTGGGCGCGAGGGTGTGCCCAGGTCTGGGGGCCAACGCGGGCCTGAGTGGTGGGCTGGCAAGGGCACGCTGCCAGCTCTGGCTGGCCCACGGCCAGGAAGTCTGACTGAACTTGGGCCAGCCCTGTTGGCCCACAGACTCTGTAAGCTGAACTGCTCCAGCGCTCCTTGGCCTCTTTGTTTTCACTTCCCTGCAGATCTCCCTTAGTGTTTAGGAATGTGCTTTGAAGGTTCCAGCATGTTTCGCCTCTGCTTAGGGAAACCGAGAGCAGAGGCTGGGCCGAGGCCAGATGGCTGCAGGGAGGGCACCTGTGATCACACTGTGAGCGCCCCAAGGGGCAGGTGGAATCTGGGGGGTACCGAGTGGGGGGGACACGCTGAAACCAGCTCCCCTTCTCTGCTGGGATATTCTGTTTCCAGTGCTAAACCTTGGAGAGTCTCGGGTTTGTTTTGTTAAGGGAGGCAGTATTCCCTTACCAGCTCCCCTGGAGAGCCTACATTTGTCCAGGAGCTTTTGGGGATAAGCTACCCTCCTCTGTTTGTCCAGGGCAACAGAGAGCGCCTGGAGTGGGGCAAGTTGCCTCCCCGGTAGGCATTGCAAGGCAAGTGAGGTGGAGGGCCTGATCCAGATGTCCTCTCCCACACCTCCTGCCTGGGGAGAAGAGTCTCACCATCCAGGCTGCCCTGCTGGAAAACCTCATTGTGAGCTGCGTATGAAAGCGGACCCCTGCGAGTGGTCGGCTTCTCTCTTTCCTTCTCCAGCCCCCCTCAACCTGGTCCTTTAAGAGCCTTTGTTACCAGGCACAGAAAAAGGACCGTGGCTCCCCTGCACATTCCTTGGAGGTCTCACAGCACTGGGCCTCATATGCCCAGAGTAGTGCTTTGTACACAGCAAGTACCTACTAAATGTTAAAATACTGGGCCTCTGCAGTGGCCAAGAGCACCCTGGATCTCCCTCTAACCATGGGTCACCCTCCTCCTCCTATGCGTTTCCCAAAGCAGGGAGCTCTGGGTTCTGGTCTCACTCTTGCCAGTAATGGGTCACCTTGAGCGAGTGTTCTTTTCACCCTCTGAACCTGTTTCTTCAGCTGGGTTCAATGGGGGCTCAGTTAAAGCCCTGGTAGCTTGGCTGTTCTAGAAGGTATGCATCCACTTCTATTTGCTGGCTGTCACTTTTACCCTGCGGTCAGAGTAAATTGACAATGACCCAGGTCGGGCCACTTTGATCATGCCTGGGCCGGGATCTTCAGTAGGGTCCCTGGCCTTCTGCTGAGGATTCTCCTCCTGCTTTTCCACGGTCTGTTTAGCTTCACAACACACACCTGGTCCTTGGGCTCCTGACATATCCGTTCCTTTCTGTCCTCACAGCCATTTATATATACAGCTGCAGCTCCCGCGTACGACGGGGCCATGGCACATGAGCAATAACTCCAATGCCACAAGGGCACCTGAGTCATTTTTCTGCAGCCAGCATTGTCTGTTTGGAGCTACGGTAGACCTCCCTCCTGCCTGGTGGTGACACAGGCCCGGTTTCGTTATCTGTGGGCTCTGGATTTTTTTCTCCCTAATTTCCATTTCTCCTTGATTTCAGCAAGATAGTTAATGTGCACTCAGTGGCTCTGCTGAGGGTAAACAGAAAGTGTGATCAGAGGGATCCCAGTCCTCCTGTCTCTCAGAAGATTCACTTTCTCTGCCCAGGTAATGACCCCCTCTTCCTCCCAGCTTCCTCTCAGCCTCCATATATTTAGCACACGTTGCCCTGGATAGAGTTTAATTAGGCACCAATGCACCCAGGGGCAAGAACCAAGGACCCCTCTCGGGTTGAGCAAATGGGGCCCAGCCCCGGCACAGGAGCCTGCAGCCAGCCTCCCCCCACTGGTAAGTGATGGGCTGCCAGCAGGTAGAGGTTGTCCATTCTCAGCTAATGATCGCCTTAGGCGCCAAGTGATGGAAAATCCAGGCGGGCTGGCGAGCTGCAGGGTGCAGTGAGGGACAATTGTATGGACCAGTTTAACTCTGCTGGGGGAGGGATGGCAGAAGGAATGTGTGTGTGTGTGTGTGTGTGTGTGTGTGTGTGTGTTTCCTGGTCTCTTTTCTTTCCTTTCCGCACTGCCTTTCCTTCCTTCTTGCTCTCCATTTCGGTCTTCTCTTCTGTTTCTAGCCCACGCGAGTTGAAATTAGAAAGGTCTTTGCATTCATTTATTTGTTTTAATAAAGACAGCATTTTTAAGCAGCATATTTGCAGCAATTGAGTGTTAAACTAAACACCAAGCCAACTAAATGTGTTAGGGGGAAATGAAAAGTCGGTTTACAAGAAACATATAATTAACACGTTCTCTGACTTTCCCTAAGCCTTTGTCTGGCTGAGGACAAGGCAGAGGAACCGTAATCAACTTTAATAAAATGAAAGATGGAATCAAGGCAAGAGGGGAACAAAAAAGTTTGGAGTGGGAAAGGATTCTCAAGAGGGAATTCTTGAGTTAGAATAAATATGCTTTAAAAAATGAATCTTAAAAAAAATGAATCTTGTGGTGCCTTATTTTAGCCAACAGCCATGTTCTCCTTACAGTGACAAAGGCTCCAGAGGCTCTAGTTTGTACTGTACCTGTTAGCCACTGAAGGATGCTGGAGTGGGAGGCAGAGGCGCTGGAGTGGGGGGCAGAGGCGTGGGAGGGGGGTGGTTCTGAGGAACTGGCAGGAGATGCATGGGAGTTTCTGGAGGCTGATCTACCCAGGCTAATGGAAATTACTATTGCACAAACACCAGAGTCTTCACGTGGCCTGACTTCCAATAAACTGTTCCCCTCCTCACCCCTTGGAGAAAGTGAAATAAGACATTAGACTTTCAATAATCTCATATGGTGATGATCAATCAAAACCCAGAGGAGAAGGCCAATTTATAGAAATTGTATCTGCTTCACTGGGCGGCTACAACCAGGGAGCCGCAAAGAACACTGTGTTTGCCTTTGATGTGTGAAGTTGCCTAAAAATGACAAATGCCAAAAAATATCGCCTATTCACATGAAGGCTTTTCAAAGGGAGAGGGTGCTCCAGGGAGGCCTGTGTGAGGTGGCTGGCTGCAGGGACCTGCCTGGTGAAAGGCAGAAGCACATGTTTAGGCCACGTCCAACTATTTGTACTGTCTTTTGGCCATTTTCCGTTGCCATCTTTCTTGTTTGTTTTATCACCAATGAAGTTTATTTACTGAATTAACTTTTAAATGGATCCTCTACTTTGTTCTTCAAAGTTAGCTTCTGGGAGCTTTTGTAGCCAGGACTTCTCTTGCCTTTGTGACCAGCTCTCACCAGTTCTCACAGACCCCCAGCCCCCAAGACACACACACACACACACACACACACACACACACACCCCAATTCCAATCCTGGAGGTGAAGAGCTCAGCCTGTTAACTCCTTGCCTGCTGGTGTCTTTTCTCTGGAGCTACTAATCACCTCCTTTTGATCACTGCCAAGTTCTCAGGTTGAAGGAAGGAGAAGACCTCTTGACCATTCTGGCTGGCTTTCCACATGAGCCTGAAAATGTCGACAAATTTGAAACATCTGCCTGGCTGCTTTGGTCTGATTGCTAAAATATGCCGACCTCAAGCCCCCTCCCCCCCCCCGCCCCTTTTAATCTGTTTCATATTCACAAATTAAGCATTTAGTCTGGGTAATAAATCAGGGCGGTTTACGAGGCTCACACGAGACAAACAAGCGAGCAGGGCACAACACAAGCCCCTGGAAGCGGAGTGCGCGCGGAGCTGCCAGGAGTCGGGAGCTCCACGCGATCGAACGCGGAGAGCGGCCCCGGCGCGCCCTGACACGCCGCCAGCACCCACACTTTGGCCGGTCCCCGAGCGGGCGGAGCAGACGAGTGCGGGAGGGGGCAGCCCCAGCCTGGGCGCACATCCCTCCAACCTTCCCCGGGAACCAGCGGCGCCCGGCCCGCCCTAGCCCTGGGCGACTCGGCGCCCCCGCCCCGCCAGGGAGGGGCTGCTGGCAAAGGCGACGGCCTCACCCGGCACACACCCCTTGGTGGGCCCATTAAGCCTCTCCCAGCCGGGAAGACGGGATGCCCCCTCCCCCACCTCTTCCATCCGGCTGGGTTCGGCCTTCAAGATCCCAGGCCCACTCTCGCCAGAGAACCAAATGATCCCCCTCCACATCCACGTGTGACCTCCACTAAGCCTGGGCGCTAGGCACCGCCCCCCACCCCATCTCCCCGCGTCGCCTCCTCGCAGGTTTTCTGTCCCGGCAGCCACAAAGCTACTTTCAGATTCAGAAAGGGGGGGGGCGGGCAGGGAAGGGCTCTTCTTTAGAGTGGATCGAGGCTTAAGAGAGGCATGTGGAGGGGACCCCAGGCCCCCGCGGCAGAAATCCCGGCCAGGCTTTCAGCGATCGCCCAAACTCAGGGGGTTCTAACCCGTGCTTTTCCTGCCCTCCCCCGTGCATCAGCGAGAAGAGGACCTGGACGGGGAATCTGGCCAGTCCCAGCCTAGGACCTTGGGAGACCCCGGAGGGGATAGTGGCTCCAGGTCACCTCGTCCGGGCCTGCGTCGCCCTTCCATGCTCAAGTTCCCTATCGACTGGCGTTCTCGACGCTACCGTGGGACGCGGCGGTGGAGAGGCGGAGGGCGGGAAATCGGGCAGCCGGAACCTGCAGCCCACCCCGGACCCGGTGGGGAAGGCGTAGGAACGATTCCCCCACCTCGCAACACTGTACACACATCGCCCTTCCTCTCTTCTCCTAGCACACATTCCGACTGCGAAAGCCATTACCGCCGGCGCGCGAGAGACTTTTTAAATATTTACAGCCCGCTCTCCGCACGGTAGCCTGATCCATCTTGTGGGCGCGGAGGCGGGGCGCGGGGCTCCGCTCCGGGGGAGGTGCGGACCCAGGGCGGGGGGCGCCAGCCGCCTCCCCCGCGGCCCCCGGGTCCTCCCGGAGCTCCCCATCTCGTCCTCCCCCCAGATGGGGAGGAGGCCAGAGACGGCGCGCAGCGTGCCCGGGGCCCTGCTGGGGCCTGAGCAGGCGGGGGGCAGCGTCGGGGCGGAGGGAGGGCCGGGAGGCTGATTTAAAGGTTCTCACCGGGAAGCGAGCGAGGCACAGACCTGAGAGCCGCCGCGCGGTGAAATCCGAGGAGCTCTCTTGGCGAGGAGGGGCTGTCAGAGGCCATTTATCTCTCGCCAGAGTGGAGGCTCGGCTCCCACACCGCCCGCGAGTAACAATGGCAGCGATCAGCAGCTCTGCACGCGCTTCAGTGCATGAATGGATTGCGGAAGATGCCTGCGCTCCTCTCCGCTCAGGCGGCTCTCGGAGCGCCCCCTCCCCGCCCGCCGCCCCCGCCCCCCGGCCTCCTCCAGCCTGAAAGCGCGCGGTGCGCCTCGGGGTTCGCGGCTCCGGTCACCCGGCGCGGTCACTCTCACCCGACCCCGGCTGCCCTTCCCCCTGCCGCCGTTCCCAGGGCCTTGGCACCTTGCCACCGAGTGTCATTAGGGGCTGAAACTTGACACAAGCCTTCCCGACGCAGACACCCCCGCCAGCCCCCTCCCTCCTTCGCTCCCCTCGCGGCAAGTTTACTTTCAAGGAGTTGGTCGCTGTTTCCGCCTCAAAGGCCGGCCGAGTGCGGACCCAGGGGGAGGGGGCGGGCTCGAAAGGGTGTCTTCACCTGTCCCGAGGCCTAGGGTGTTCTCAGGCCCCTGGCTGCCCCCCCCCACCCGCCCCCTCCAAGCGCCGAGGCCAGTACCCCCTCCCCCCCTTTGTAGCGTTAACCGAGAGTCCCTGCGATCTGCACACATGTACCCAAACTCCGGGCAGCCCTGCCCGGACCCACACTCTGGCCAACTTTCAGGTCAAAGGCAGAACCCGGTAGTCAAATTCTTAAGGGCTTACAGTCTCGAGAGTTTGGAGAACGCGCAGAGGTGCCAGGTCGGCCACTGAAGAGTTCCCCCTTCACCCGAAAAGTAGGTCTCATAAAAGCCCCCTTCAGTTGCTGCCTAGGGCCGGGAGCATCAGGAAACGCCGTGAGGGATACTCCGACCCTCTTGAGTTTGCTCTGGTGGAGCTAAACCAGAGTCTCCGGCTGTTTCAGTTCCGAAGGTCGTAGACACCCAGACACGTGGGTCTGGGCCAAGGGAGGGGGCGCAAGGGGTGGACACTCCCAGCGATCCTAAGGCGGTGCCAACTAGCCCGAGGGAAGGGCCCGAGCTGAGCCCGGATCTAGGGAAGGGGGCCACACGCGTGCTTGCAAGAGCAAGGCAGCGTAAATGCCAAGATGCATTCGGAGAGGCAGAGCGCGACCGGCCGACCCAGGAGACTGGCGAGGGCAGGCGAAGCGCTGGCAGCCAGACAAAGCGGGAGGAGAGAACCGGGGAGGCTCAGCCGCAGACCCGGAAACACTGGCAGCAGCAGACGCCGGAGCCCCGACACGGAGGCGTGCGCAGCCAGGCTGGGCCTGGCATACCCCAGTTCGCTCCCAGGGGACAGCTACCTGGACTCCTGACGGGGCCTACTGCCGAACCACTCTGTTGAGCCGCCTTAGCGAGTCAGCCTGGGCCTTCCTCGACTCCGGTGGTCTTAACTAATAGGGACCCGTCCTGTCTCTGCCGTCCCTGAGCCCCAGACAAAGGTATGGGTTAGAGGGGTTCGACACTTTCTCAGGGCCCTTGGAGAACTTGCGTCTCTGCCCTAGGGACCTCTGGCAACTGTTTGCCTGACTTGGACGGTTCTGGAGGGCCACCACCCTCCACTGAAGGAACATTTGGGCTTCCCGATCTTAAGGCTTTTATGGCAAAGCCCACTCCCTGACTTCCCAACAAGTGGGAAACCTGCCATGAGGAACAGTGCAATGTGGCAAAGAGGTCCCCAGGCTCAGGTTCTCTGCCACTCCTTCCCACTGCCGGCACAGTGAGCCCACCAGCCCCTCCCCCACTGGGCCAGCAGCAGCCCCAACCCACTGCTTCCCCCCAGTCTCGCCAACCCCAGCAGCGCTGGGGCAGCTGTGGCTGAGCACGCCTGTCCTCCCTCGAATGGAGCCCGGCACACTGGCACACTCCCTCGGCTGTTGGCCTTGTACACACTAGCTATACCCACCCCCACCACACACACACACACACACACACACACACACACACACACAGTCGTTCTCGTCCTTCCTGTCTCCCGCTGGGCATCCTCGAAACCTGACTGTCTAGTCTGAGCCCAGAACCACGCTGAGCCAGAAGCCACGGACGGAGACCAAGTGGAGGTGGCCAAGGGAGAGGAGGGGAGTAACCCATAATGGAGGAGGGGGCTCATGCAGGAGAGAAGGAAGCCAACTGGGAGACACAGCATGCGGGAGAGGAGGAGTATAAAGGGAAAGCCAACACTAATCCCTCAGCCTGCCGATGATGGGGCCTGAGTCTACAAAAGCCTTTTCCCTGAATATTATATCATTTGCACCAGCCTCACTGCCGGGCTGTGAGGGAGGTAAAGCAGATAGCATTACCCCCATTGGCAAAGGAGGGAAACGGAGCCCAGAGAGGTTAAGAGAGTCTGTATCAAGGTCATAGAGCTAAGAGTGGTAGAGGAAGCCCAAGGCCTGAGTTTCCTGTCCCCAAGTTCACTTTCCTGTTCAACAGCTCTGTGTGCGTGCATGTGTGTGTGTGTGTGTGTGTGTGTGTGTGTGTGTGTCTGGGGGAAGATCCGTGTGGAGGGGAAGGGGGATGGCCAGCCAGGAATGCACAGTCCAGGCAGGCAGGGAAGTCCAGGCAGGAAGGACACAGCCCCACACCTCTTCCTCTCCCCAGGTCTCACAGATCTGGCCACTCTTTCGGTAGCGGCCTGAGAGTTGGCTCCCAGCCCACCTGCCCAGGGGTGAGCTGTCAGTGTGCCCAGCTGTGCCTTCAGCAGTGGCTACTCCTGAGATCTCCTATCTTTGGGAGGCCTGGCTCCGCTCCTCTGCTCTGCTCTCCTCTCTGCCTGTCATCCCCGCCCCCAGCCTCGGCTGCAGGATGCCTTGCGTCCAACTGTGGTTTCCGGGCAATAAAACAACTATTAAAGTCTCAGGCACGGCTGGTGATTTGCATCACATCCTCTCGTGCATGGATTCAATATTTAATACACAATATTGAATACGGATATTAAAAATCAATAGCTGAGGACCCCTGGGGAGGCAGCGCAGTGCAATCCTGCTTCAGGAACACAACCAGCTCCTCTAAAAAGACAGGAACGGTGAGTTCAGCCAAGCCGAGCCCAGCGCCAGGGGAAGTGAGGAGCAGTGGATGCCGCTCAGCTTCCTGGTATGCTTAACTGTACCCAAGTAAGTGGAGCTAAAGGGAGGCCGAAGGAATGGTTTGTCCCCAGGCTCTATGAGTTGGGGGTGGGTGGGGAGGGGTAGCATTTATTTCTGGGCCATCTACCAGGTGGATGGAGCTGCTCTTTGCATTTTTTGGGGGGGGGGTTGCTGTTTGCATTTTGGTGCGGGTCAGGTCTGAGTCCTGCAAGCAAGCACTCAATTCTTCCCACCATGAGGGCTCCTTCCCCTGGCCTCACGACATCCATCACCATAGGCCCCATGGGGAGCTCTTGGCATAAGCTTTCAGGGAGATGGAAAAGGAATTCCAATAGCTCAGAATATTCTTTGCACAGCAAAAGAAACTGTGAAGAAACTACCAGACTCAGAGTCGCAAGGTCTGCTGAGGCACTACCAGCCTTCAGGACAGAAATCCTCTTTCCACGTGGCCCACCCAAGGACCTGGTAATGGCTGGGTGGGATGACGAGGAGAAAGCTGGGACACCAAAGCACTCCTGCTCCAGAACCAGAATCCAGATTGTCTATTACACAGCCAGGAGAAGAGCGAGCTCCCAGGACACATAATTATCTTTTCAGGCCCGAAGAAGAACACAAATTACTCTTTTCTTTATCAAAACACAGGAATATACTTTACCCTACACAGAAACAAGGTTCTCCAGACTGATAGGATACAAGGGAAGAAGAATAAACATCTTTGAGGAGAATCTTTTTTTTTTTCCGCTATAGAAAGAGAAGAGAAACTAGCAGTGGGAAAATACACTTTGATTATCTGATTGGAAGGGGCTGGAGGCTTTTAGATGCCAAAGAACTAGGTGAACTTGACCTACTGAAGCACCATCCTAGACACCAAGTTCTCATATTAATTTTAGATTCCCTTTTTATCATAGCTCAAATCAATATGGACTGAGTTGGAAACCTTGCTATGTTTGTGAATAGAGAGGACACCTCAGGAAAACCTCCAAAGAGGGGGTTTGGGTAAAAGTTAGAAGGGAAGGAAAAAGGTGTTGGAAAATGAGCCAATGGCCCTGCCTCTTTGTTCCCTAACAGTTGCCAGATAATCATCAAAGGGGAGGGAACCGGTGCCTTTCTAAGAAGAGTCGCAGGAAAAGCTGAGGCTCTCTGGCTGCTACTGATCCCCTGGGTGGTGGTTTGCAGACCCAGCCCCCTGGGAGTTTGCCGGTGTGTATTTAGGCTTTTCTGGGCTGGGGGTGCAGCCACTTTTACAGCCTAGGCCCTGAGTCTGTGAAATCCACTAGGAAAAAGTCATACTCTGAGGAAAATTCATTCTAAGGCGGATGTTGGATATAGGGCAACTCTCCAGTATCATGAACAGTGTTTCCTCCAACTGCCTCACTTCTTTCTCCCTTGGCCATCAGGTCAGGCTCTGGGCCTCCTCTAGACCCATGCAGAGCAGACAGTCTGCAGACTCCATAGCTTGTACCAAGCAGGGACCTGTGGATAGGGTATATGATGGCAGGCCAAGGGAGAAGGGAGGCTCAGCTGGAGGGACCCAAGGCCCAGGAAGGCCTGCTGGCACAAGTTTAGAGCTGACCCAGCTTGGGGGAGGTGCACCTCTAGAACCCACTGAGGCTGACAAGTGCCTCCTGGACCCATTTGGTACTTCAAACCAAGCAGGAAGGTGGCCCCAGCCCATTCAGGTGGGCTAGGCGCTAGATAGGAGAGCTCTGCTGCGGCAAGTTCCAAAGCCTGAGAGGGACTGGGGGCAGGGCAGAAGGCAGCAGGTAGTTTCGTCCTCCCAACACCCCCAGCCCTCTGTAACATCTTCCTGGAATGGACTGCAGTTACTACTGGAGTTGCTCCTGAAGCCCCTCGGGTACTGTCACCACTCCTGGTGCAAGACTGCGAGGACGATGGCTTCCTGCCCAGAGGATCCCCTGGATAGTATTCGAGCCCACCAAAACGAGCCTCAGATTCTGGCGCAAAGACTCACTCTTCGATAAGATTCTACCTCCCTCCCCACGCCCCACAGAAAAACACCCCCGAACTGCTGGGTTCAACACAGAGTCTGAGGCCAGGGTCAGCGGAGGGGCGTCCCCACCAACAACAAGTTGCCGGCCGAGATAACAGCTGTGGGAGGGGGAGGGGAGCCGGAGGCAGCCACGACTGAACGGTTGCGATCTAGAAAATTCAACAAGAGGCTGCCGCGGCGGCGGCGGCGGCTGCGGTTCCAATTAGCTGAGCCAACTGGGAAGGCAGAGAGCGAGGCAGCGGCCCCGTCGATCGTGCCCGGGGCGAGCAGGCGGGCGAGGGCGCGGGGCCTCGGCGCTGCCCGGGCGGCCCTCGCCCGGCCCCTCCCGCGGGCTCTCGGAGCGCGCCTAGTGTTTACACACTGTCCTTCCGACACGGGATCAAGTTTCAGAACGCGCTGGAGGCGCCGGGGGCCGGCCACAGGCCCGGGAGAGGGGAAGAGCTGGAGCGGGATCTAAGGCAGCAATGCGCGGGCAAGGCCCGGCTCGCGTGGGCACTGCTAGTGCTGCGGTCCCCCCGGGGGCGGGGTGAGGGGAAGTCCGCCGGGCAGGGTGGGGCCGCGGGGCGCTATCTGCAGCGAGAGGCATCTTCGAGTCGCTAGAGTGGAGAGCTTTGCTCACTCTGGCCGGAGGGCTCACCCCTGAGAGGGAAAGGGCTGCTAAGAACCCCAGCGCAAGGACTGCCCTGAGCGCCCCTCGCGAGCTCTTCCCCCAGTCCCTTTGATATACTACCCGATCCAGGCCATTGTTGGGGAGGAGGGGGCGGTCTGTGGGCTAGATGAGGCTCGCGCGCTTGGAGACCTCGAGCTTCCCAGCGCGCCCTGGCCCCAGGGCTGCGGAGGCCTCCGGCCGAGTGCCCGAGGGCTCGCCGCTGCGCGCCTCCTCTGAGCTGGCAGCGCGCGGGTGCCCCACGCTGTCAGGCGGCGGTGGGTGAGTTCCAGCAGCACAGGCACACTGTAAACAGCTGCGTGCGCGCCCTCCCAGCCCGGGCTGGGAACCTCACCCAAACACCATGTCGCCTTCTCTCTGGCTCCGGGCGGAGGCTAGGGGAGCTGGCCCGCGGGCGGCGCGGCTTTTGTAGAGGGGCCTGGGGACAGAGGGCCCCCACCCCATCCCCGGGCCGCCCGGCCCGGGAGCGAGCGTTCTGAACCTGCAGGGGTGCGGGGTGCTGCGGGGAGGGGAAGGAGTCAGCGCCTGCCCCCTCCCCACTGAATGTCTGCTTTGTTCCGGAAAACAAGGGAAGCATTAGGCTGCTGCCCCCGGGGAAACACAAAACTTCTTTTTGAATCTCGGGAAGGGCGGTTGACTGCGCTACGGGGCTCCCGAGACAGACCGAGGAGGGGAAAAGCTGAGAGGGCGGGCGGAGACTGGGAGACTCCGGAGAGAGGACAACGGAAAGAACGGGGGCGGGGGCGGGGGGAGCCGCTCAGGGTGACTGGGCGGGAGACCCGGGAACCCGACTCGGCGCGAAGGTGCCGCGCGAGTTCCAGCGAGCAGCCGGCCCGGCCAAGTGGCGCCGGCCCAGCCGGCGGCCGTGCCAGCTTCCTGCCCTGCCCAGGACCGCGGAGCAGTCGGGGACGCCGCCGCAGGCTGGCCCGGAATCGCAGGACAGCGGGGGTGGGGTGGGTGCGCGAAGCCACAAGTAAACCTCCGACTAGAACTTTCTGCACACACACACACACATACACACACGCCCCAGAGTGGGCCGGGACCCCCGGCCTGTGGGGCGTCAGCTTCAGGCTTTACACCTTGGAGGAGGGAGGGGGTGAAGGCGCGGGGAACTCCCTCGAGGAAGGTGAGGGACAGTCTGAGGTGTCTTTGGTGTCATTTGATGACCGCTAATCCGATCGGCTCCCAGGCCCTCTGTGCCGTTCCGAGGGGGTGGGTCAGTTCTGCCCCGGCCGGTAGCGTCGTGCAGGGGGACGAGCCAAAGCAAACCTGGAACTCACTCACTCTCCAGCTCCCTGTCCTCCTCCGGCCACCACCCTTCACTTCACCTTCCCGCATCTAAGGAAGGGGAGGGCGCCCAGGCCCTGCCCCCCACCCCGCGGGGCGCTCCCCTCCGCCTGGGAAGCTCAGACTGAGAGCGAGGGTTTTCCCCCTTTCCCCTGGGCTCTCTGGGTTTCTAACTTCCTCTAAACCTCCCTCCTCGCTCCGAAAAGCCCCGAGGAGAGGAGCCGAGAGGAAGCACGCCGCGAGTGTGCGAAATGAAGAACATGTGTGGGGACGGCGGCATCAGAGTGCAGCCGCCGGGGGGTGAGGGGTGGCGAAGGCCCCCGCGCAGCCGGAGGCTCGGGGCGGCAGCAGCCAGCGCCTCTGCTCGGCGTTGGGGACGCGGAGCCGCAGCGAGAAGCGGCGAAGAGGCTGGGCTGGCCTCGTGGCGGGCGGCGGGGGGGGGGGGGGGGGTTGCGGGGGCTGCCGCGCCGTGGGGGGTGGGGGGCGGGGACGCAGCCCCGGCTTCCTGGGCCGCAGCTGCGACCGAGGGCGCAAGAGCAGATCGTGCTCGGCGGCGGCGGCGGCGGGCGGCGGCGGCGGCGGCTCGGGCCCGCCGCGCTCGCAGCTGAGAATCAACAAAGGGAGCCGGCAGGCGAGCGGGGGAGGGGCGCCGCCGAGCGTTCGCTGGCTGCTGTGGAATAATAAAAAATAATTAATAATGATAATAAGAGAAAAATCCCCGGGCTTTCATGGCTCTAGGTTTCCGTGTGGCTGCAGCGGGAAGCGCGCTGTCCTTGAGGCGGCCTCTCTCGCCTGGTCTCCCCGCCCCTCCCCCTCCCTCGCCCCCTCCCCTCCCCGGGAACCGGGAAGAGAAAGGTCTGCAGCTGACAAATATTATCCATTCTCCCCATCGATCGCGGAGTGTACAGATGTGAGCGCTTGATGTGCCCGCGGAGCGGCGGATCCTCCCTGCTCGCTCGCTCTCGCCCAGGCTCCGCTCACCGCCCCCCTCCTCCCCCTTTGTTCTCCTCCCCTTTCCCTCTCTTTAAATAGATTTCAGGGCGCTGCCTGTTGGAGAGCAGCTGGCGATCTCTCCCGAGAGAGGGAGCGAGCGCAGCCCGAGGTGCCCTGTCACCAGCTTCCCCTCCCCCACCTCGCCTTCCCAGTGCGGGCCCACCCCCCCTCCCCACCTTTCTCCAGTTTCCAAAACAGAAAACACCGGGAACACCCACGTCCACTGCACCGCGAGTCTCTCGGAGCCTTTGGACCCCTCGCGCTGTCCCTGTGCTGTTCCTGTCTTGGCGTCTTTCTGTGCGGGGAAGGGAGGGGGCGCAGGGAGGGGACCCAGGGACGTGCCGGAAGAGCTGAGGGTCGGGATCTTTCCCCGGCAGCAGCGGGGACGCAGCCCCGGTCACGCTGAGGGGAGACAGTTTATCCATTAGGGAAAGTCGGCGGAGGCGGCCCTTTTATTCCTCTTTTGCAGATGGCAGATTAAGCCGACAGCGTCCGGCCTCAAAGGGGCCGGCAGCTCGGCGAAGGGTTAACCCGTCAACCGGTGATCGCGGGCGGGCGCGCGGGCGCGCGCGCGCACACACACACACACACACACACACACACCGCGCGCGCGCGGCGCGCCCTCCCCGCCCGCCCGGGCGCCCGCCACAGCCCGCAGTGCGCCCGGGGCTTGGGGGGGGGCACTTGAGGGGGAGGGGTGGGGCGGGCTTAACCAGGCCGCTCGACTGAGCCGAGGCCACCTCGCCGTCTGTCACTTAAATGATTGTCCTCCGCTCTGCTCGGTGCGGTCAGTACGGGCTGTTAACAGGCAGTTGCAATCAGTTTCCGAAAGGTCAGCCAAGGTCCTCCGGCTCTCGCAGACGGAAGGCATTACGAAACCGCTTTTGTATCTGCAGGCACTTTAGAAAAAGAGGCGAGGAGGGGCGCACCGCAGCGTCGCGGTGCAGCGAGCCCCGAGAGCGAGGGGCGGAGGCTGCAGGGCGGGGGAGGGGGGTCTCCCCCCCCCCGCGGTCTGCACCCGCGGCGGGAAACCACCCGGCGGGTGACCCAGGCCCTCCCGATTTCGATGGGGAAGCAGGAAAGAATGGGGAGTGGGTGGGCAGGCGGCAAGGGAAGGAGGAATGGGAGGAAGCGGGAGAGGCGTCCTGGCTCCCCTCCTCGCCCGGCCTGCGGCCCACACCAGGACCCGGACGAGGGCAGGCGGCCTTGGGTGCGGCAGGACCCCGCTCGGACTCTCAAGTCCTCCTGACGCCGGCAAGTGGGCGAGGGACGGTTGTGGGGGCAGGGGAAAGAGAGACCCTCGCAGAGCAAGCGAGTCCCCGCATGGTGTCTGAAGACGCTGCTGCTGCCGCCGCTAGAAGTCGTCCATCAGCAACCAGTCCAACCTGCCAGTGATAATGTGCGATCAACACCAAATCACCCCCGCCAGGCGCGATCCATCATCGCTGCGCGCCGCGGGCCCGCGTGAGGCTGACTTGGGGCTGGGGGCGGGGGGCGGGGGGTTGCGGAGCAGGAAGCGGTCGCGCAGCGCATTGGGATTGCCGGCGCACCTAGCCGCCCCTCTCCGAGGCCTGCATAACTCTCCAAGTTCCCCCGCCGCAAAGCGCAGACCGAGTTCCTGGCGCGGGTCACTTAAGGAGCCCTTGCATCCTCGGCGCCCTACCACCTGGGTCACACCCTACAAAGCCATCCCGTCCTCGGAACTGCCCTGCCGGTCCCTTTCCCCTCCTCCGAGAAAGCCTGGCTGGCGGGAAATTAATATTTAATATCGTGAAATTGATTAAAGGGCTGGAAGCCGACGATGGGGTGGGGGGAAGGGTAGGGGCGTAATTAAAGATCTGAGAGTCGTGGCCGTTCCTCGTCTGCCTCAGCCGCACGCGGCCTTTGTGAGGCTGAGGCGGGGTCGCATCGGGCTGAGTCTGGCGGTCCCAGGGCCCTGGCGCCTGCAGCCTAGGTTCTGGCTGGTGACCGATGGCAGAGGGCAGGGGTGGCACCGCGAGGTCTGACTGGCCCGGAGATGGCGAGTAACCTCAGCGCACGGGGAGCTGTACCGAGAGCGGTGCCTCCTTTGCCTGCCGGCTCAGTGGGCTCATCTGGGCCGCAGGAGCCCGAGGGTGGGATGCTGCACTTCCTCACTGCTGGTTCGGCGCAGAAGTGCCTTAGATGCCAAGGAGGACCTCTAGGGCGCGACCCCCCTGAGACGCCAAGGTCCCCAGCGCAGCTTCACACTGGGCCCGGCTCTGAGGCCACCTCCCCAACCCCTCACGGGGGTCTTCCAGGCCTCTCACGCAGCCGTTCAAAAGAAGAGTCAGGTTCACCCAGTTCTGTAACTGCGGGATCCTGAGACCCAGGCTGCCGGGTGCTGCCGCTGGTTCTTTCTCATCCAGGCCCCACCCCAGGCCGCTCACACTTGGGGCAGCTTAACTCGTTCAGCTGCACTGCAGATGGGGCCTGCCGCTCCAGGCGGCGGTCTCCTGGGAGTCGTCACCAAACCTGCTCGGTGGGCCGCCTGTCGTGCCTTTTATGGTTACTGCGCCTCCCAGGAGGGGCATGGGGCTGGACAGGGCTGGAGGTGAGTGCGCCCTGGCCATCGGAGCTGGTGTTACCAGAGGAATTCTGTGGGCACGTGGTCAGCGGTAACCCATTGGCGCTGGCTGCGGTTTGCAAAGCAAAGGGATGGCTCCCTGGCAGTATTGACTCCCAGCTCCTGGAGGCCTGGCTTCAAAGGGCCGCTTTGAACTTTTTCTTGCATATGATTTATTTTTTGGTAAAGCATTGTGTCTGAATACCAACAAGTGCGCAGAGGGGAGACAACACACATCAACACAACAAGCGGCGTCCTTGGCCCTCATCAGTTGGGGAGAGCCAGGACAGCCCTCGAGGCTCCAGGTCCACTAGAGGGAAGGTTAGGTCCAATCTTGGGTTTATTGCTGCCCATGAACAAAGCACTGGGAGCTGCCTAAACTGGGGCAAGAGAGAGGTAATTAAAAGAGGGGCTGCAGAAGGCTGGAAAGGCTGGTGTAGCTGTTGCTTAGGTGGGTGTAGGAAGTGTTCTCCATAAGAATAACAAGCCTGTGCAAACCTTATGCAGAACAAGTTTATTTCACCAAAAGTTCAGATTCAGCCTCTCACACTCAGCCGATAAACCACAGGTAAACTTTGGATGGAAGCTTGAACTCATGGGAGGTGCCGGCCTGGAAGTTTACAGAGGACAATGGCCAGCTTTTCCAGGTACATCTCTGTTCCTACCATTGTGATTCTACCTGCATCAGCTGCTCCCTCCCGGGCGGGGAGAGGCGGCTTCTGACCTCCCAACCTGAGCCGGAGGCGAGATCACTCAGAATGCACCGCATTCATCAATGCCATTTCTGGTAAATTGGACCTCAGGTTTTGGAGTGTCCTAGGAGGAAGGCAGCCTACACTGTGCGCATACCGATGTTAGAGCCAATGTGACCAGCGGCCCACGTCCTATAGCCTTTACTAGGTAATATTACGGATTTCACAACCGGATGTACCAGCTTTTCCAAGAGAATTCTGATTTCAAGAGCCCTGGGCCCTGTGTCTCCGCTGGGCATGACCCCCTCCCTCTGGTCACTGGCATTGCGTAACTGTGCACCAAAGGTGTTCCGGGGCTTACTGGCCGAGCTGCCGAGGCGAGAGGAAAAGGCTTGGGAGGGGGGTGAGGGTGAGGCCCGCACCCAGTGGTACCCGCTGGCCCTTCGTCCACCGTGTGTACTCCGGCTGCCACCCTCACAGCCCGTATTTCAGCCAAGGCCTGGCCCTACCCCGTCGGAACCCGAGTCTGGGAGAGTTGGTTGATAAAATGTCCCTTTAGGGCCCGTCCAGGTAGAGCGCCTGGCAGGGTGCCTGTCTGGGGAAGTCGCAGGACTGGGTCCTCGGGGGTCCCTGCGGGTCGAGGAGGAGCGGTCCCCCGGGAGACACAGCCACCCGCGCCGGCTCCCGCGGGGGGCGCTGCCTGCCTCCCCCGCCACCCCCGGCGCCCGGGGCCCGCGCGGCTGCTCGCCGGCCGCCATCTTAGCCCGGGCGGCGCGGGCGGCGCTGCCCCCGGCGGTGGGACTGCGGAGCCGCAGGCCGGGCCGAGGCGGGCGCGCGGGCGTTCCCCGGCAGCCGGGGCGGGGGCGGCGGGGGGCGCGCGGGCCGCCGCCGCGCCCGCCCCCTCGCGGGCCCCCTCCGCGCGGCAGGGCACAGCTGACCCCAGGCCCTGGGCGGCCGCTCCTGCTTGGAGCGCGGTCTGGAGTCGCCCCTCGCCGCACCGCCAGAGTGGATTTTAATCCCAAGCAACGACCTCTCGTTCCCGGAGTCCTGCAACGGTCAACACCTTGTCACCTCTGCCGCCGAACTTGGGCTGCTGTTCCCGACTGCAGCGTGCGGTGGCAGCTCCCGGGGGTGGGGGCGGCGGGCGTGGGCAGTGGGGCCGGGGAGCGAGGCCTGCAGCGCAGTTCCCGCTGTTTCGACAGATTTCGCAGTCGCTTTCCGGGCAAGAGAAGATTGGAAAGTTCCCTCTCTTTAAGGGGATCTTGATTGGAGAAGACTGCCACTCTACTTGTCCACTTTTTTGACATGCGTTTATGGAGAGCTTGCTAAGGGCAAGGCACTGTTAGGTCCTAGGGGAATCCAAAAAGTACAAAAGTGAATTTTGTAAAAAGGCACCCCTGGCCCTCAAATGATTTACAGTCTAGGTGGGAAGGCAGACTTGTAAATGACTAACTAAACACAAATAAAAGGCGACGTGAAATGAATGTAAACAAAGGGCACGAATCCTGCAGTAAATGGCCTGGGGAAGGGCCAATTAATTATTTTTAAAATAACCTTTACTTTCTAAAAATGTAGAATCCGTTCTGAGAGGGGAGGAGCGGAAAGGATAAAAATTTACTAACACTAGCTAGTTCCAGGGTTCCAGGGAATAACAGTCATCACTTCTGAAAGGTTGATGTTTAGGAAAAATGGTGAAAGTTTATTTAAACTAAGCAAAATACCAAGAATCAGAAACTTCGGATTCATCTCTCAGCTCTTGACATTAGCTGGGTGGTAGAGATGCAATTTTCTAACAAGACACAATGCCCTCGTTTGAAATTGGTAAAACTCCCACCATACTTCATACAAAGAAAAGTTTTTAAAAATAAAGCTAAATTGGGGATTAGAAACTTCCAGAAAGCTTTCAGACCTAAAGATAATGGGAATTAAAAAGAAAACACACAAAACAAAATAGATCGGCCTATTTATTTGCAGATGGTCTCCAGGATGTGAACGTGCAGAAAACTGTCCCAAGATGATTTGTACAGAGGTTGGGGAGTGTGGGAAAGTTAGTCATAGGTCAAAGAAAATTAAGCAAATTAAAAACTGAGGCAATTATTAACCCCGGGGCGGGGGGGGGGGGGGAATGTTCAAGAAAGGAAATGTGATCACTGAAGCTCATTTGCCTCAGCAATATACAATATATATATGGTTACGAAGTAAACAGTGGATATGAATTTCATAAGAAATTATATAGCTCTACTGTAAGAGTGGGAGAGGGGAAGTACAATGCAGAGAACTAAAATCCTCCTGTCCCATAGTAGGAGGTCAACAGATGATAGTTACCACGGATTATTTAAGAGAAGGCCACACCTACATATTACTTAGAAATATGATGGTAGGGGCCCCTGGGTGGCTCAGGTCATGATCCTGGGGTTCTGGGACTGAGCCCCCTCCCCCCACCATTGGGCTACCTGCTTAGCTGGGGTTCTGCTTCTCCCTCTCCCTCTGCCCCTCCCCCTGCTTGTGCCGGCTCCGGCCCTCAATCTCAAATAAATAAACTCTTTTTAAAAAAAAAAAAAAGAAATATGATGGTATCTACCAGAAGAAACAGGCAGAACAAGGGAGGGGTCTGCTTTTTTGTACCAAGACTTTACATATTATTTGGCCTCATAAACTTTGGGCAAATATTCCTTTGGAAACAACTCCAATTTTTTTTAAAGATTTTATTTATTTATTCATGAGAGACACAGAGAGAGAGAGAGGCAGAGACACAGGCAGAGGGAGAAGCAGGCTCCATGCAGGGAGCCTGACATGGGACTCGATCCTGGGTCTCCAGGATCATGCCCTGGACTGAAGGCGGCACTAAACCACTGAGCCACCTGGGCTGCCCAACAACTCCAATTTTTTAAAAATTAAAAACACACATTCTGAGCACCTGTGTGGTGTGGTAGTTGGGTATCCGACATTTGGTTTCAGCTAGAGTCATGATCTTTGGGGTGAGATCAAGCCCCTGATTGGTCTCTGTGCTCAGCAGGGAGTCTGCTTGAGAATCTCTCTCCCTTTGCCCCTCACCAACTCTGCACCCCAACTCATGTGCACGCAGGCTCTCTCTCACTCAAATAAATCTTTAAAATTTAAAGAAACACACACCCATTCTTTTTTTTTTTTTTTTTTTTTTTTAGATTTTCTTTATTCATTAAGAGAAAGTGTGAGCAGGAGAAGGAGGAGACAGAGAGGGAGAGAGACTCTCCATCAGATTCCTCACTGAGTCCCAGCCCCTGCAGGCTTCAGTCTTAGGACCCTGAGATCATGACCTGAAATCAAGAGTGAGAGGCTTAACCGAATGAGCCACCCGGGGACGACCCCCACCCACAATCTTAGAAAAATCTCTGCAAACTCTCAGTCACAAGGATGTAGTCCTTCAAAACCATCCTTCAATATGCCCAATTCAAATTATCGGAAGTGTGGGAAAAATGGGGAGGGAAGTGAATGGATTTGGGGCTTCCAGGCTATACATTCCTGGTTAAAGGGGAAGAGCGAGTCCTCTAAATTTGCCTTTCTCAATACCTTTCCGAGTATTAATGGCATTCCAAATACCAATACTGTCCAGTACAGAAATGAACAGGAGTAGGCTCTACAGGGCTAATTTAGAAGGCTTCTAAAGGCTTTCCCTACCAGCCTATTGCTAACACCAGAAAAGTTCCACTCTGGACTTATTTAATTTTGATTAGGAATTGCTTTATCTGGATGATTGTCCACTTTTTTTTTAAGTAAGCTCTATGCCCAATGTGGGGCTTGAACTCACAACCCCAAGATCAAGAGATGCATGCTCTACCGACTGAAACAGCCAGACACACCCTGATCTTCCACTTTTATTTATTTTATATATTTTTCTTTTTACCTCTGTATTTCTGAAAGTAATCGCTAGGCCCAACATGGGGCTCGGACTCATGACCCCAAGATCAAGAGTGGTCTACTCTACTATGGAGCCAGCCAGGCATCTTCTGCTCTTATTTTTATTTTTTAAAATTTTATCTTATTTTACTATTTTATTTATTTATTCATGAGAGAGAGAGAGAGAGAGGCAGAGACACAGGCAGAGAGAGAAGCAGGCTCTATACAGGAAGCCTTATGTGGGACTCAATCCCAGGACTCTAGGATGATGTGCTGGGCCAAAGGCAGGCGCTAAACTGCTGAGCCACCCAGGAAATCCCTGGCATCTTCTGCTTTTAAATGTAAGTTATCTTCATCCATTACACATTAGCGTGCATTTTCCTTCACAGGTAACTCGTTAAGATGTTAAACTCCGTTGCACTACCTGTTAGGGTCTTACGCTCAAATGCCTACACCCAGTCCGTAAGGGCCTGCAGTTAGCAGCATCCCTTAAAGTCTTCATATTCGAAATCAAAGAAAACATGGTACCCCCATTCCCAGTGCCACCTTGCTTGCTAAACAAGATACATAGATAGAGTGACACCCTGTCTTTTTTTTTTTTTTTTTATACTCCAAATAAAGCCTAGAAGGAACCCAGTAATTTAGGAACAGTAGACTTCAGATGAGAGCTGACAAAGCAAAGAGTGAGTAAATGGCCTACTGCTCCAACCTGCTGGGTCAACGCTGGCTTGGTCTGCAGCCTTAGGCAGGCCCACTCTGCTCCCAAGATGCCCTTTTGACCCCTGCTCTGCCCTGTGTCACCATCTCTTTTCTTCTTGATCAGAGAGAGAATCTGTTTCTCCTCTGCCCTGAGAAGAGAACTGCCACTAACCTACTCAGTGATTTTGTAAGAATGGGAGAAAGGTGCCCTGGGCCTGAATTCCAGCCCTCCCTGTCTTGGCTGGAGACCTTTGTGCAATGCACAGAATGCACAAACCAATGTGGTGACCCAGCCTGAGAAGCCAGCTTATTTCAGGGGTCACCCTGACTGTTGTTTGGTTCTGACCTACAAGGTTCCTGCAGTACCTGGGTTTCTTTGGCTTCCGAAAGAGAAGTAGCCAGCCCCACAGACAGAACAAAATCACCTGCAGGGAGGCCCCCGAGTAGGCCAGGTACAGCAAGGCAAGTTGAGGTGAGGTCAGGAAAGGGGCAAGTGGGTCAAAGTTCACCCAGGAGTTTTCCACTAACCCTGGGGACTTAGTTTTCATTGAGATCTAAAACATGAGCATCCTGCCCCCAAAGCCTTGCTGAAAATTAAATCTTTGTGAGCAAAAAGGAAAGCAGGCCAGAGGGTGCACATGCCTTTTGGATTTTCAAAAACGGGAAAATGATTAGATTTCAGATTTAGGGAAGGTGTGTTGCGTTAGGGGAGCCAGAGAAAAGAAAAACTGCCAATTCCAAAGCAAAACAAAATCATGTTTTTCCACCACGTTTCCATCTCTGTCTCCTAGTTGAGCCACAATGAAACAGCGGATCAAGTAGCAGATCAAAGGCAGAGGCAAATACAATTATGTTGCCTGTGAAACCCCTAGCATGAAATTAGAAGTCAAACTCTCCATTCAGGGGTTAGAGACAAAGATAATGAGAACCTGGGGCCCTAGAGATGTACGCAGCCCCAACGCTCTCTGTGCTGGATATTTAAAACCACACCTGAGGGTAGGGGGCAAACATTAAGTATTAGAGTAATTTATTATGAGACTAATGTATTATTTTTTCCACACTCACTTTAGGAAATGCATTGACTACATCTCCAGCTTTGTACCAACACGGAGATACCTGTATGTTGGAAAAAACAAAAAGCGATTGGCAGGCAAATAGTACAATTGCTGTTGTCTGAAGCAATGAAGGGCGGCCACAGATCCCCCAAAGATGGAGGGCGAAGGATGGGGAGCAGCTGAGTCCTGTCCCCTACGGCTTTCCCTTTCAGTGCTGCTTCAGATCCCAACACAAAATTCTCCTCCGTCCTTCCCACGCTTCCCAAGCTCACAGAGCTGTCCTGATACTGTCCATTTTTCATAAAATCCGTATTTGCTTTATGGATCTGCTTCTTCTACCCTGGCCTAATTTTAATTCTGCCTCCCCCAGGCTCTGTATAATTTTTTTAAATATTTATTTATTTATTTTGAGAGAGAAAGAGAGAACAGGGGGGAGGGGCAGAGGAAGAGGTAGTGAGAGAAACTCAAGCAGACGCCACCCCTGAGCGTGGAGCCCAAGGCAGGCGCTGGATCTCACGACCCTGAGATCCAACCTGAGCCTAAACCAAGAGTCCAAAGCTCAACCAACTGCGCCACCCAGGCGCTCCTACCCACCTCCCTGTATAATTTATGCGGCCTCTTGAGATTATCAGTTCCTATTACAATGTAGACTATTCTGTTTGGAGCCGCCACTGCTAATTAAGCTTAGCTCTCAAGAGTGCCTGGCATGCCCCCACACACTATGGCCACAAGTTCTCTGACACTCCTGCCGATGAGAGGTAGGGTCTAAGTCCTCTTCCCTCTACTGTGGGCTTGTGACTCCCTGTAACTGGTAAAATACAGTAGGAATGACACCACATGACTTTTGAGGATGGGGCAGACTAGGTGATGCAGCTTTCTTCCCGTCTGGGGGCAGGCCTGGGTTTGGAGCTCTGAGCTGTGGCTGTGGGACTCCAAGGCCTACATTCCCAAAGCCACCACATCATCTGGAAGCCCAGGCCACAAGGACAGCCCCGTGTTTGTGCTGCGGGACAGAACTGAGGTCCCAGGCAGCAGCCAGACATGTGGGTGAAGCTGCCCCCAGACGATTCTAGCTCCCAGTTGTTGTATTTCCACCGAATTCTGGACCCACAGAACCCACAAGCGAATTCAGTTGCCTCTGAGTGAGCTTCCCTGAAGCTGACACATTCTGACCCTTATTTTTGTGATGGTAAGTAGTAATCAGTTTTAAAACATGTTGTTAAATCCATGGAAGAAGGTGAGCTGGATTAAAAACAGAAGTGTGGAGGATAGGACACTTGATCACGGCCCAAATCCTCCACCTTCGATGACATAACTGATCTCTTGTTCTTTAGGGAATCCCTTTAGGACAGTGTCCTGTCTCCTCCTCAAATCTGATCTCACACTTCCCTAATGGACCTGGTTGAAAGAACTCTATCTGTTGTCCCCTCCTGTCCTACAGTGGCTGCACAAGGCAGCCAGATAGCTGGGCAGGAGACCTGGACCAAGCATTTCCACCTGGCTAGCTTTGCTCCCCCATCTATTCGCTTCTCTCTCCACATTCTTCTTGCCTCTCCCCGAAGAAGGCTCTCCCTTCTGGGATGGGGAAGGATGGAAATACAGAAGGAGTGTCAGCATCAGTTTCTTCCCCCACAAACTCCATGTCTTTCGTTCCCTGTCTCCAACTACTCCACCAGTATCACCCTCCAGACACGTGTATTTTCATTCACAATACTCAGAGTCACACTGGCTGGGCCATATGCCCGCAGAATCACCCAGCAGTGCCCATTGGCCTGTTCCACCCTCCGTCCTCCTTCACAGACCCTTATTCATACCCGGCCCTCCTGGGGAAGTGCTGAGCTCAGAGGATGAGTCCTGGGGAGGGGCTGCAACAATCTAGCATGTAGAAGACTGAGGAGGGGAATGTGGGGACCCCGAGTGGTAACCACTCACCCCCAACAAGCAAGGCAGTCAGGGAGCAAGAGGAAAGAGCCCATGAGGTGAAATTGCCAAATTGTGTGTGCGGTGGAGTGGGGTGGGGGGTGAGAGGTGGGTCGCTGCTGAACAGGCCAGAATAAGACAAGCAGCAAAGAGAAGCAGGCAACACCCCCTCCCTGCCCTGCCAAAGGCCAGAGGATGAACTTGTCGAAGATAAAATACAGCCATGAAACAGGAGCAGAGGTCAGGCGGAAGGGACGGTTCCCCGGACCACAGAAAGCCAGCACCAACTGGGATTATCTGCCAGTCACTCATCCCAGGAGGCCTGACCGTCAGAGCAGCGCAGCCAGGGCTCAGGCACAAGTCAGCCCTACAGAGGAGAGAGCCCAAAGGCCTGGGACCTGCCCCTTCCCACCTTCCCCAGAGCCTGAGATGAAGGCTGGCGTGGCTCCCAGAGCTCCTGGTGGGGCTGCCTGTCCCCTCTGGACAGTGAGATCCCACGGCTCCCATTTACAGGGCTACTGGAACACACATTTTAGAACCAATTTTCTCTTCTGACTGAAATCCCAGGCCAGTGAGATCTGTGCCCAGCTAGGGCCTGGCACGAACTTTCCTTCCTATACTCCAAATAACATCAGCCCAAACCTTCTGTCACTCCTTCAACAATATTTATTAAGCTCTTATTATTATCTTCCTGGTGTTTTTATTTGTATTTTTTAAAGATTTTATTTATCCACTTATGAGAGACAGACAGAGAGAGAGAGAGAGAGAGAGAGAGAGGCAGAAGGAGAAGCAGGCTCCATGCAGGGAGCCTGACGTGGGACTTGATCCCAGTCTCCAGGAACATGCCCTGGGCTGAAGGCGGCGCTAAACCAGTGAGCCACCAGGGCTACCCATCTTCCTGGTGTTTTACATGCAATCACTTCATCTAATCTTTCCCCAATCTTGTGATGTAGGCATTCTCATACCCATTTCACAGATAAGGAAACTGAAGTTCAGATAAGTTATACAAATACTGAGGGGGAGAGGGGTGCACAGAGGCTCCCATCTAAAGCCCAGATATGTCTTGTTCCAGAGATGTCCACCACACCTGTGATTTCCCAAACATTTTTTTAAAAATAAATTCTCTGTTCAACAATGTGGGCTAGACCTCACTACCTTGAAATCAAGAGTCACATGACATGCTTTACAGACTGAGCCAGCCAGGCACTCCAATCTCCCAAACATTTTGAACATGTATTTTGTGCCAGGCCCTGAGGTAGGCTTGAGAAGATAAACGAGACAGTCTCTGTTCTTGGAGGGTTTGTAGTCTAGTGGGGGAGACAGAAACCCCACAATACAGTGGCACAAGAGGGCCAAATGGGAGATGGTCCGAGTACCATGGAGCCCTTCTGACTATTCTGAGCATCACTGCCTGTCCAGTCCACCTCTATTTTCTTAGCTCCTTTGGTTCCTTCTCATAGGCCATTCTTCTTTTCTACCTTAGGCATTGGCTGCTGGCTTCCCTCCCATGTCTGTCTTCTGTCCATGGGGTCTGCACCCACACACCTGGCAAGGATCCTGGTACCCTACTTGCCTTGGAGGGGCCACAGTGGTTGAGTAGTTGCCTTTGGCTTCTGGGGTCCCAGAGAAGGAGCTAGCCCCTGACCACAGCCCTAGGCTTCCTCAGCTGGAAAATGGGCACAGGGGTCCAGACACTGAGCAGGCTGGTAGGCCCTAGTAAGGCTTTTATTGAAGCCTGTTAAAGGGCTTTGGGCTTCCTCTGATGAAAGGCGCTTAAGTGCATCTGGTTTTGATTACAGGGGAGGAGAAAGCCAGGCAGTCTCTCGGGGGTTGGACCAGTCATCTGGCTCTGCCTTCCTCCGGGCAGAGCTGGCTGCTGGTGAGGCCAGGAGGCCAGGTGTGGGGGGGGTGGCAGGCAGGAAGCAGAGCCAGTACAAAAGCCCCCAACTCTCCAAGGCTCCTCACGGGAGCCCCTGGCTCTGCCAGGCAGGAGTCCCCAAAACAGCACGGCGACTCAGAGGTGCCAGGATCCCTTGAGAAAGTCAAGTTCAGAGTGGCTGCTGCCCACTCCTGACCACGTAGCTCTTTACTGATCACCTGCACTTCATCTCCAAAATACCCTCCCAAGAGCCCCTGACTGTCCAACAACCTTCCCGGACTGCTCCTCTCCCTCTGATGAAGTTAAAATAGACTTCTGCCTCAAGGGTTTGCACAAGTGATGAAAACTAAGGAAATGAAGACTTTCCAAAGTTGAAAACCCCTCAACATTTTCTTTCTCCTTTTCGACTCGCAGATGATCATTTCCCATCAAACAGACATCGTTAAGGATTCCGCGTCCCTGTAACTGACAACATGCTGAATTAAAGGAAGAGTTATATATTAAAATAACGCGGCTGCCCCAGGACGTCATCAGGCAGTCCCGGGCTGCTCACTGCCCAGCACCTGTCCCTGCGCGGGACTCCACGTGGGTACAAAAACTCTTGGGGGACCGGATGGGTTAAACGTAGTCCGCGGTTCTAGAAACGAAAATGCATTTTCTTATTCCCGCCCTGATTTAATCCTGCTGCGTGTTATTATTGTCAAGTCTCTTCGCACCACCGTTTCTAAAAAGAAAACCCGTGGGTCTGCGCGGCCCTTCGCCGCCTGCTCGGCTTTTATTGTGCACGCAGCCTGGTCTGTCTGCGTGGATTCAGCACGTCGTGACCGCTTCGCAGGCGCGCACGGACACCCTCGGATTGGCATTTCGAGAAGAGCTGGGTGCATTGTCTCAGTGGCGAGACGCACACACGCGCGCGCACACACAAAGATAATAAAGGGCTGCAGACCTCTGGCCAACCCTCCTCGCAACCCGTAATTAGAGATGACCTTTGCGAAAGGCAATTAAAATATGGTAATGATCGATGCGCTCCCCCCCTTTCCAAAAAGGGAAATACACAGGTGTTGGCTTCGGGAGGCTCCACCTGGCACGGCCAGGAGGCCTCCGCCAGCTCATGAATGAACTCTTTCTCTGGGGGAAGCTTCGATTCCCCGCTACCTACGCGAGCGCTGGCTCTCCTCCTCCCCTTCCCCTCCCCCACCAGTGCTCAGGCTGCCAGGAGCTTGCTGGCGGCGGCGGGGCTTTGTCATCGGAACGCACACACAGACACGCACACGCGCGCACCCGGCCACCACGGGACCGCGGCGGCCGCTGCGCTATGTCCTTCCTCCCAGCGCTTCCCTCCCCGCCCACTCCCCCTTTTTAAGAGCTCCACCGAACCCTTTCTTCCCTCCTCTATGAAAGCGGTCCTTTTAATGGAGGAGCTAGGGAAGCATTTTAGGGGGTCCTCTCGCGGGGCGCGGGACGGCAGGGCTCAGGACGCGCGCGGAGAGGACGCATGGGCAGCTGGGCTTTGTTCTGTCCCTTGTCCTGGTCCGGAGGGCAGAAAAGTCTCCGCCGCGCTGGGGCCCACCGGCGAATTGGCGGCGCCTAACACCAGCAACCCCCCCACCTCCACCAGACTGGAACGCGAAATCCCCTCCGGAGTTCACTTCGGACTTGGGCCGGGTGGGGCGCATCGCCTCGGGGAGGGTCTCTGGTCCACAAGTGGCTCTCCCCATACAAGCAAATGTGCAGTGTCATTATGGTGGTTCCTGTTGCTCGGGCCCCGGGGTGCTCCGGCGGCGCGCGCACCCCATCCCTACACGGCAGGGAGGGCGGGCCCTGGGGCTAGGGCTTCCCCGGGGGCTGCGTGGAGGAGACGCCGCGTCCGGCCCTCCCGCACCTCCTGGCTGTCTTCTGAGACCGCGAGCACGGAGCCAGGGCGGCCTCTCGCCTTTCATTACCGGGCCTACGAAAGCAGCAGCCCAGGCAAATATGTAGCTATTAAAATTAATCGCCCTGCGTTGTCAGCTGAACATAATGCAAATTATTTATGGGCTGTCTGCGCAATATTTATCATCGTGCAGGCTCCAGGCGCTTCGTGCCTCCCGGCCTCCCCCGCCCGCCCGGCCCGCGCAGGTTGAAGCTGCGCACGGGCTGCAGCAACCTGGGGGCTCTGGGCACCAGAGTGGGGTTCCTAAGGTGAGGCCGTGCAGCGGGCTGCCCTCCAGGCCAAGAGCCTCATTTTAGGTTCTGACATTCATTCCACGTTGGTCGGAGGCCTACTACGTGCACAATTAGGAGGTGTGCGAAATGGGGGGGGGTGACCAATTTGGAGAAATCGGGGCGGAACAGACAAGCTCAGGCCGAGGGGCGATGCAGGCGAGGGTTCCTCGGCTGCCGAAGTGAATTTTCCGTGGCTCAAGTCTGTCCTCCAACTCGGGAAATTTGTGGCAGCTGGATTCAGAGAAACCCAGAGCATCAGAGGTGCCCAACATATCGGAGTGCTTAGGATCCTGTTGACGGGAACAGGAATTCGGTGTCCTTCGAGCCTCAAAACTTGTTTGCAGATCGCAGATAACAGATTAACTGCTAATTGGCAGAATCGGCCAACCATTTAGTTTATCACTGCTGGGGGCCCCTTGGTATTCGCTGCACTTTTTATATGTAAAAACAGCCTTGGTACCTCCTAAACGGCTTTTGTGTGGCTTTTGTTTCTCTTTCAAATACGGTGTTTTAAAAAACAGCAGCAACACGCCACCCCACCCCCTCTGCAACCAAGCCTTCTCGTTAAAAAAAAAAAAAAAACCAACCCAGGAGGAGAAATAATCTATAGGACAATCCCCCCCTACTGGTCGGCGCTGGCGTTAGGGCTTTTAAAGCAGATCGAGTAGCCCTGGGCTGCAGAGGTAAACAGGCTTTCTGCACCGCTGCTAAATGAATCACGAGGGGGAGGAATGGGACTCCCGGGCGGAGGAGGCCTCGGGATTCAGGCCGGGTGCCAGGGAGGGGAGGGTGCAGCAGAAGGGGCAGTGGGGTGGAGGCGAGTTGACCCTGTCTAGAGGCCTCAGGGCCAGGGAGGGGAGAGGAAGGTCGGTGGGCGGTCCAGCCAGAGCATACCCCCTCCCCCCTCCCCCCGCGCCCCCGCGCCCCCGCGCCCCGCCTACAATCTGCTAGGCTGGGTGAATGCAGCCCAGGGCCTCTCTCCCCAGCGTGCCTGGGTGCCACCTGGGGCTGGTCACGCCGTGTGAGTCCATCTGTGGGTACAGAGGTCACGGGGCGCCCTCTCCCACACAGTTTGGGCAGCTCTGGGCCTTCAGGATGCGGAGGCAGGCCTAGGTCTTTCTTCTGATGTTCATTTTAAGCATATTATTACCAGTCGTCACTGTCCTCGCCCTGAACTCCAATGTCACCTCGTACTTAGGTGACCCAGGCAGAGTCAGGGCCTACTTCTGGGGTCCTGCGGGGTGGAGTGGCTGTCTATGGCATCTGCTCTTCAGACTAACTGAAGGAGCCTGAAAGCTACTTTGAATGTTTATCTATTCTTCATCCCTGTTTTTCCTCCTCACAATGTGGTTTGAGCCAATTCGAGGGTCTTTTTTCTATTTAACCCTCCGCCCCCGTTTTTGACCGAGATTTTTCTTGCAACATCCCAAAGCTTCTCCCATCACTTCAGAAACTTACTTTGAAGCGATGAAAAAGAAAAAGAGGTTCACAATATTAAGTTGCTTTTGGATTCCCTTTTTCTTGTGCATTCCCACACGGATTTGAGGAAGGGCTGCTTTTTTACTCTGTTTTGTTTTCTAATTATCAAATCACTGTGTTTTCTAGAGGAGGAGAGGCTGGACGTTGATCCCGGTTAAGTGGAGGGGTCATGCCCTTTTAACAAAGTGCTTTTGACACTGTGGGCCCCAGAATCCCACCTGAGCTGGGCAGTGTCACCATCCTTGTTCCCATTTGGCAGCCAAGGAGCCTGAGCCCCTCCGCCCCCCAAGTTTTAGGGATCTGATCTTCCTCACTGAACTAGGGCCAGAAGCCAGATGACCCCGGCCTGCTCCTGCTCGCACCCACCCTCCTCCAGTTCGGTGACTTGTAGCAAATGCCGCATCCATTTCTGAGCTCCATCTACTGGGCCACCCTCCGGCCGAGGCAGCTCCCCACTGCCTCCATCTGGGGCAGCTCCTCTCCAGCCTACAAACCACCCGGATCGGCTCTTACAGCCTCCTGTTTACTCACTTGCCTCCACCAAGTTAATTCCGACTGCAGACCCGGGAGGACAATTTTAAAGTGTTTCTGCAGACAGACCCTCTGGCCCCGCCGGAAGTGTTTTATGGACCTGTGAGCCGAGTTAATCCCAGGAGGGGCGGCAGGATTAGTCCCTGGTGTGGGTGGGGGATTCTTGTGTTAAGGTTTAATCCCCTTGGGAGGAGAAGAGATGGGGAGGGGGGGAATCGGGGTGGCTTTGGTAACGGGTGGCTCCCCCCATTAGACTCTTCGATTTTGGGGCGGGGCCGATGGAAACTGAGGCATGTGGCCCCGGACCTCAATATTTGGCTCGGCAGCGGCAGCGGCAGCGGCAGCGTTGTCGGCAGCCCGAGGGCACCTCGCGTCGAGCACCCTGGGAGCGCAGCAGGGACGTGGAGTGCAAGTGGAGAGAGCGCAGTTGTGTTTTTCTCCAGGTTTTATTCTCCCAGCCCTGTGGAAAGGAGGAGAGCCGCAACCCGGGGAGGGAGCCGGAAAGAAACACTTAATCACCGGCGTCTCGCTGCTCGTCACGCGAAGATGGCAGCGGCTCCCCTGGGTTTCAAGGTTCCGGGAAAGGCGTGTGTTCTGCCTCGAGGCGCGCGGGCTGCTGCGCTCCCTCCCTCCGCTCGGCGGCCAGCCCGGGCCCTCGGAGCCACTCTCAACCGCCGCAGGGGCGGCTAGGCCGGCCGGCCTGCCCTTCTGCGGCCCCGGCGGTGGCCAGGGCAGCCGGGCCGAGTCGTCGCGTGCAGAAAGTAAAGGCTGGAGGAGGTGGAGATCTGATCGCCCAGCGCCGGCTCTGACCACGAACCCTCCAGCCGCACCCAACACACACCCTCACGCCGGCCCAGGCACGCAGGGGCAGGGGCGTCAAGCTGCGGCCAATACAAGACCTGCAGGGTTGACTCCTATTAGCGGTGGCCGGAGGCCAAGCCGGCCTTGGCGGGAAAGGGGATTTGTCCCCAACCCCATCCACGCGCTCACCCCATTGTGTGTGTCCTCCCCCCGCCCCCGCCATTAGGAAACACGGCGCACAGGTCCCCGCCAGCCCCCGCCAGGAGGGGGTGGGGTGGAGGGGAGATTCACAGGCCTGGCTGCGGGCCCCGGGGTGCGGCGTGCTCACGGATGCCCGGGAAGAGGGAGGCACCTCGGTCCCTCCACCCTGACTCCACAGCCGGCGCAGCACACAACCGCCGAGGGCTTCCGAAGCGCCCTAGCGGGAGGGAGGAAGGGAAGGCGGAGGCCCCGGCGGCCGGCTGTGCGCTTGGAACCCGTGCTTGCGCGTGCGCGCGCGTGTGTGCGTGCCTGCGCGCGCTCTCGCCAGGAAAGGGTGTCCCGTGTTTACGAGAGGCAAGATGGGTGTGAGCAACCCACAACCAGCCATCCCCGCGGGGACTAACTGGCTGGCCTCTCCAGCCTCCCGCCATGGGGCTCCATGCCCGGGACTGGCGTTTCAAGAGGAGGGGAGCCAGGAACTGCGGGCTGCGCTATGACATCCATCCAGTTCTGCGGGAGGAGCCCAGGGATCGAGCCGCCCCCACAAGCGTCCGTTTAGCCCCGCCTCCCGAGACCGCTGACACTTTGTGATAAGGAGTTCCTCCGCAATCGGCTGTTCCCAGCCCCCAGTCACCTCCGGTAGACGTGACCACCGGATGCTATGCGGCAAGATTGGGCATGGGGCCTTTGCACTACCTTCTCTGACCCCTTCTCCAACGCGGAGCCACAATAACGTGCTTCTGTATGAAGACCCGAAACTTTCTTTTGCTAAATAAGGGCCAGATGTTGGGCCTTCACCGGTCTTTAACTTTTTCCTTTAGAAGGTAGGGGTTCAGGCAGTCGACCCCGACGACCCCGAAACATCCCCCAAAGGGCTCGCCTTCACTACCCAACACTGGAGAGCCCCAGAGCTCTGCCTCCCTCCCTCGGGGCAATCCCTGCCCTATCCTAAACTGTGTTGCTTTGGCCCAGCTGCTGAAGAGTTCTGAGCTTCAATGACCTCATCTGTAAAAGGAGGCCAACAACAGTGTCTAATTCACAGGGTTGTCTTGAGGATAATGAGTTAACATGTAAAACACCTAGAGCACTGCCTCTCAAACAGTGCTATGATGTGTTTGTTGTTATAATTCGGTACTCTCTTTTTGAAAACGGCCAGGTTAAAGTTCCCAAAGGCCCATATGGAGGCAGGGATTTGGGCAGGGAGGAGAGGGCACTGGTAGCCAAACAGAAAGGGCCAGAAGGCAAGATGGGCTCAAACTGTCTGAGCTACACTTTCCCTTAAAGGCCTGAGTGTGTGGTGGTGATGTAGGGAGGAATGTGCGCTTTAATGGTGCTCATTTAGACTGGATTAATGGAAAGCTTCTGCCAGGGCTCAGGCACCATTACCCACCATCCTCTCCCTGAGGCCTTGGGTAAACAGCACCAGTGGAAAGAGGACCTCCAGTAGACTCTCCCAGGCCACCTTTCTTTTCTTTTCTTTTTTTCCTTTTTTTTTTTTTTTTTTGATGGCTCAAAGCCACCTCCTATAAATCAGTTCTTGGAGGCACTGGGCAAAAGCCACATCCTCTGGGGATGCACTTTAGCCAGAGTTTAACACCGGTCCAGGCCTGGAATGTGGCAGGCCTAGTTGCTGGGCCTCATTTTAGGGACACATAAATGCACTACTATTTATGTCCAAAGAATTGGTCAGATATCTAATTACAAGAAGCTTCCCATTTCCTTTGAAATGGGGTCTCCTGTGTGATGGTTTGGAGCTGGGGCAAAGAAGGGTCCGAAGAGGCCTCAGCGCCCCTGGCTCCCAGGCTGGGCCTCTCCGGGTCACTCATAATTCATTAGGTGGGACAGCCTTTTCCTTTTCAGAGACAACGCAAATGGCCTTTGCCTTACGTGGCTGCAGGCGTTTGCCTAATCACTGAAATGTGCTGGCGGTGCGCTCTCCCTCTTGGTTGATCCTTATCGGAACTGTGCGTGCCAGGCTGCCAACCCCGGGGGAAGACAAAGACGGGGCTGCCTCCAGGTCTTCCCCCCCCCCCAAGCCTCAGAGTCACCTACAGGGCTTCCCCTCTACAGCCTCCGGCCCCCAAGCCGCTGCCCGAAACACAGCCGCAGCCCTATGTCAGAATTCCAGTTCTCGAGCGCCACCCGGAGAGCTCACATTTCCCCTCTTTCGAGGCCGCGTGGTGCGCCAGCGAGAGATTAAAGGTGGTGGCAGCACAAGTCTGGCTGCGGGGGGTGGGAGGGTGGGGGACGACGGGAGAGGGGGCGGGCGGTTTCCCCGCACCCAGCTGCAGGTTCGCAGGAAAAGAAAAAGCTGAGAAAAAACTTGGGCTTTAAAAGCCCAAACCCAGGGCAGTCTACTAGTAAGTACAAACAATCCCAGACAGGAGTTTGCAAGGAGTAAGCAACCTCCAAACAGAAACTACAACTAAAATAAATCCCTTTTTAGAGTTATATTAAAAGTCCTCCACGGTGCAGTGCAAAGGGGAGCGCGCCTTGTTAGGACACACACGGCCGTGCCAAGATACATCGTGCTCAGCCCAGCACCTCCTGCGCATACGTTTAATACTAGGCAAAAAACCGAGGTTCTCATCCGCATCTAGTAATTAACCAGTTCTCCTAGTATTTATAACTGACTCAACGTGTACTCGATTTAAAAAAAATGATCCTGCTCGAAAGATACATGGACGACCTGTATTGAGATAGGCTAAGTTCCCGTCGCTGTCTGACCACATTTGTCTAGTCTCTCTAAGAATCCACGTTTTCTAGCCCGGGAAGGGGCAGGCGGCCCTCGTGGCTTCCCCTTCGGCGGTTTCCTGGCGAGGCGCCCACCCTCCCCAAGCACCGGGAACGGAGGCGGCCGCATTAATACTCGCGGGCAGCCTGCTCTGACCTATACTGTCATTTTTTCCATCGGTCAGGATCGGGCTAGGGTGGGGGGGGGCGGTGGGTTCTCCTCCGAGGGGCTCTGCACGGATCATTGGGTTTTCCCCGGCGAACTTAACACGGAGGCAAAAGGGGCAGATGGAAACCAGGCCTCCGCTGGCCCGGCGCGCGTAAGCGCCGCACTCTGCAGCTCGACGCAAAGCCAGGGCTGGATTTTCGCGGCCCGGGCCCGGCGGCCTCCCCGCGCCGGCGCGAACCTCTCTCCCTCCGGCTGAGCAAACGTGCTCGCCTAATTCCGCCCTGGAGACAGCAGCTGTGCGGCGAGAGCAGGGGAGGGGTGGGGGGGACTGCAACTTTTCCAACAGAAAGTGTATGCGCACAGGAGAGGTGAAGGCCCACCCCGATTCTGTGCACGTACCGACACAGCATCTAATCAGTGTCACTGCCAGGAATACGCTTCCGCGGCGGGCGACACCCCCGCCCCCGCCAACCTGCAGGAGGGAGGGGGGAATGCAAATGGCGTCTCACGTCGTCCCAGACTCTGCACAGCTCCCGCTGCCCCACGACCCCGAGCAGACGTCGCAGCGGGCCAAGCGCCGCCACCCTGGGGACACTGACACGCTGGCGGCCAGCGCCCCTCTCCTGCGTCCCGGTTTCGGGAAAAGGAACTAGCACCTCTCCCCGTTTCGAGGCCATTCCCCTGCCCCATGTCCGGAAAAGTCGCCCTTCCCCGACTGGGGGGAGGGCCAGTGAGGGGACGCGGGAAACTTTGCGAGACAACTGTTCCGCGCCTTCCTCGCGTGGCGCCGGAGAGGAACGTGGGTGGGTTTCCCGTCCGAGGCCTGACCACGCTGCCCCACTCTTCCAGGCCTCGGACCTGGACCTCGTGGGCAACGGCGGCGGCGGTGGGATACATTTCAGGCCACGGGGATTGGAGGGAGGACACCAGAGTCCAGCGTCTTCAAGGGCTCTGGCGGGTGGCCAAGTTTGTGTCCTTTCCCTCCCACGCTGGAGTAGCGCGCGCCGCTTGGGGGAAGCGTGAGACTCCTCACCCCTGGCCATGAGGCCACTCCTGTCTTCAAGGTGGGGCCGATGGTTTCTCTACAGCACCCTCTCCCGCTCTGCGGCCGCCTCACGGCTCGCAAGCCCCCGGGGAGTCCCCAGAGACGGCCGCGCCTTCACTCGCCGGCTCTTCCGGGGGAGGGGGAGGCGTGGGTGTCGTGTGCACCACGGCTCGGGCTCGCACCCTCCGCGGAACCACCTCCGCAGCCCTCCCGGGCCATAGCCTCAGCCGATCCCCGCCCGGAGTCGCCCGGCGGGATGCAGCCTCCTCCACGCGGAATGGGGCGCCCCAAGGACGCAGGCAGGGATGGCGGTTCCGGTCGTTCCGGGATTTGCGTGCAAGAAGAAAACAAGGCCGGCGACTACGAGATCGGCGCCTCCATTCTCGGGGTTCGGACGCCCGCGCGGTCTCCGCGTCGGTCCCGCTATCACCACTCCGGGCTCGGGGACCCGCTTCCGCACCGCCCCCCCGCCCCCCGCAGCAATTCCTCGTCCCGCCCGCGCCGCACCACGCGGAGCGCCGAGCACCGGGGCTCCCGCACCAGCAGCCCCCGCTCCTCCCCGTAACTCCCGCGCCCGCCTCGCCCGGGGCTCGGGGCTCGGGGCTCGGGGCGCCGTTCGCTCTCAGCACCCGGAGCACGCCGGTTCTACCCTCGGCTGCGAAACCGCCACCCCCGCCCGGACGGGCCCTTGTCCCAGCCTGGCTCCCCCGCCAGCTGCGCCGCCACCGCCGCACGTGACCCGCCCCCGTCGTGGCTTCCGCTGAGCTGCCTGTTCCGGAGCACAAACAATTTCTGCTCTGACGCGGGGTCTCTCGGGCCCTGGCGTCCTCTCCTCCCTGCCCCCCCTTCTGGGTACGAGAACTCAAAACAACTCGCTGACCTTCGGGCCGACCAGCTCCTGCTTCCACCGACTCCGGCATTCCGTTCGAACCCAGCCGCGGCGGCTTCTAAGATTTCACTCCGCGCTGGGCTGGGGGGAGGGGGTGATTTCTCCAGGAGGGGGTGTCTCAGATCGAAAGAGCCACTACACGCTCCTTCCTCTCCTCCGAAGTGAGTTTTTAGACTACCCGGAGGCCCTGGGGAAATGCTTGCAGCAGCGCGAAAAGAAACCACCCCACTGCCACCACACACAGACAAACACACATACACACGCACATGCCGCCTTGACTAGTGTCTGACCCGATTTCCAGGGTCACGGCCCAGCGGCAGAGGGCCTGGTCAGCCTCAGACATACCACCCAGCGGTGGGCCCGTGGCACCGATCAGAGCTGGAGTGGGATGGAGAGAGTGCGTCAAGTAATGAATAGTAGCTCCCACTTCCGCTTTGTGCTAAGTATTTCAGAACCCCCAACTTCGCAGATCAAGAAACTGAGGCATAGAGAAAGATCAGTTATATAACTAGCTCAGGATCACCCAGCTAGTTAAATGACTTGGCGAGAATTTGAATCCAGGTCACCCAGAGTCCAGGGTGGTTAAACATTATGCTGTGGTGCTCTCACCTTGGAATCAAAAAGACCCATCTGCAAAAGCTAGTATTCACTTGCGGGCTCTATGTTTTTGCAGGACGCATTGTGGTTGGCACCTAGTGGTCACTCAAATGCTGGTGGAATCAATGAGTGGGTGAATGAGTGATTGACAGAATCGGTGCAAGTGATTTTCCAGAAAGTAGCCTTGACTATTGTTTCTCCCGAGATGATTGTCCTGCCTTAATAAAATCTCTGGTTTTTGAGTGTTAGCAGGTAACAGGAAACTCTTATTCAAAAATATGTCAACCTCCCACCCCTCCCTCCCAGCCAATCAGCCTGGCAGCATTTGAACTTGCTGGGGCACATACCCAAAGCAGCTTTTACTTGGTGTCAGCCATTTCTCTCCCACCGTGTTCTTTCTCTGGAGGCTTCTGCTCAGGGTCAGGCAGCCTGGAACCACATTTGAGGTGATTCAGAACATATAGCAAGAAGGAAGGAGTGTACACCCACCAAACATGGCTCATTGGCCTCCCTTCCACAGGCAGGTTGGTTGGGGAAGCATGGTTTGCAGCTCAGTGGTTCTTTTTTGAATTCATGGACCGCGTCAGGACCACCACCATCACACAGTCACCGCCCTCACCAGCTGTGAGGCCACATCTGTCTGAAGGCAGACAGCTCTGAGATGCTCATCAGTGGGACCAACAGCTGCCATTTGGAGAGCTGCCACTTGGCCCTCTGTGCTGTCCCCCTCCTTCCGGTGGCCCCTAACAGAGGATGCGACCAAAAAAATTTTTTTCGTCTATTTAGATAATCCCATAGAATGTACTTTTATACTGTATTGTTATTCTTCCCTCCTAATTTTCTAAACCTGACCAGTTGTCCCTTCTATGCTACTGATTGGGCAATGTGTAAACGAGGACCAGTTTCACTTCCAGTTACCTGAAAGCAAACTTTCTCCTTTCCAGTTTGATCCTTCCAACATCTGTTGCATGCCTCTGCGGCCTAAGTCACTATATTAGGCAGAACATGGAGGAAGAAAATGCCTAGTCTCTGTTTCTGATTATTGATATAGTCTGTTCTTCCCCCTTCTCTCGCCCCTCCCTTTCTGACAGTTGTCTATTTTGGCTCATGCTCCTAGGATTATTAACCAAGAAATGAAAACATTTATTTTCTAAGTGACGACCCAGTCTTGACTATAAGGCTGGGGTTTTGGCGGCCTCTTTTACAATCTGGTCTGGAGTGACCAGCAAGACCCTGTGACCTCAGCTCGTGGCCAGCCCAGGTTGGAAGCACCAGATGATTTCCAAAGAGGCCACCGGCCTCAATCTCATGTGGGCCCAATTGTAGCTGAGGATAGCCTTGCCGAAACTCACTTACCCCTTGAGCAGGGGGACGGGTGACAAGTGATGCTGAACGGGAGGTTCAGGATGCTAATTTGATTTATTATCTGTGTACAGCCTGGGGAGGAGAAAAGGCTCATAAAAGTGTTCTAGGCTGGTCATTCTGAATGTGAGCATTTATTTCTCTGCAAAGCTGCCGAATGTCCCTGCAGGAAGTCTCCGGCGCAGCAACCCCTGACTGCACAGACAAAAGTCTCCCCTTTACACAGGGCTGCCCTCATTGTTTCCAACAGCTTTGTGCTTTCCCTGGGGGAAGAGGAGAGTCACAGAGCGAGTTTTCTTCCTCTTTTCTCACGCTGCAGAGGAAGTGATGTTGTGGAAACAGTCGCATTAACTTGGCCTACAAACTGCGTCGGAGCCAGTGTTGGGAATAGCATGATGCAGGGTGGCATTCCTAGGGCTTGTCTCCCCCGGGGCCCCAAGCAACCTGGCCTGGGTCTGAGTGTAGGGATGGTGGGCACTCACAAGTGGCACACTGCAAGAGAAGTAATACTGGAGAATCATTTCCTCCTGGTGCATGGATGCTTCTGACCCCTTGAGCCCGCTTCCTTCTTGAGCACTTTTCATTTATTCTCTCTGTTCATTTATTGGGCAATATTTCAGGATCTCCCACGTTGTGCTGGACACTGTGCTAGGTCTGGGCGTGCAAAGGTAAGAAGACCCAGCGGCCCTGCCTTCACAGAGTTTACATTCTACTGTCTTGGTGCACAAAATGTGCAGGATGTGGGGTCCCCGCCATCAAATCCTGTGGGTCCTCCATCTGTGACATCTATCCTATACTCTTACTCCTCTGCCTTAGTTCAGAGCCTCGAGGACTCTTCGTGACACAATTGGACCCACCATCCCCAGACTTGCCTCCTCCATCTGATCATGCCACTCACTGCTTTAAAAATCTTTCAAGCAGCAAGAAGGGGAGGGACAAGAGGCAAAAGGGACACCCCCCTCCATTTGAATCAGCCTCCTTTAAAAAGATTTCTCAGAAGTGTCACCCAGTGATTTCCACTTCTGTCTTATTGGCCACCTCTTGCTGCAAGGGAGGCTGAAAAGTGTCGCCTTTTGGCTTGGGTGCATGGCCACCTCCTGTTACTAGGGCAGAGGAGGGATGGCCATTGGGATAGGCAACTGGCCACCTCTGCTCATCTACTCACAGAGTGTATGGCAGATGGCAGGAAAGCACTTTGTAGGTGGTAGGAGAGGGTTCGGGAGGGACCTTTGGGGCTCTGTTCCTGGCTTGCTTTGTGGTTCTCTGGGAAGTGGCCCTTTATTTCTTCCCCAGGGTCGGGACACCAGCAGGCTTCACTGTGGCTGTAGGTCCAGGTGGAGCCTGCTGCTGGCTGAGCCGGTTCTTTTCTTTTTCCTGGGAACCGCCAATTGGGAGAGAAAGTTGATCAGTTGGGCCAGGGCTGTGGCTCCACTGTGTGTGACCATTGCAATCACGTAACCCCCTGGCTCAGAAGGGCCCCACGCTCAGTTGCCATCTTGTTATGCTGAAGGATATCATTTCTAATTCATGTTTGGTAGGTGAAGCCTGATGGGATAATGGAGCATGAGCCAGGGGCGGGGAGCCTCGGCTCCTGTATGGTCTCACCTCCTGGGGTACCTCCTCCGAGGGGGGTTCTCTGATGCCTGCTCCCCAACTCCCAATGCTGCCCAGCCCTCCTCATACCATCCTGGCTGGGACTTGGGGGCTAACACTGGGGAGGTCATGGCGTCTTGGGGTAGGGAGGCTGGGAGGGCCACAGCACGTTTGGCTGGCAACTTGGCAGGGGCTTCCCACCCACCGGGGATACAGGCACGGAGTGTGTCCCAGCATGGTGGCTGTGATCCCTGAGTGGAGGCAGTAAAGAGGCGGGAAAGAGAGATTGCCTTTGCTGCCCTTGACTGGGGCCCTGTGTTTTAATTTTGTTCCGGGCCCTGCAAATTCTGTGGGCAGTCCTGCCTGACCGTGGGGCCATTGTGTTCCAGCCTGTGTATGCCAGGCGGGGGAAAGCCGGTCTGCAGAAAGGCAGAGAATAATGAAGAAGTGCAGTAAGTAACAGAGCGCCTTCAGAACTATGGGGCCTCGGCGAGGGCAGAGATGGCTTCCTGGAGGGGCTCCGGTGCCCAGGTCCTGCCCCCGAGGAGGCCTGGCTGTGCTTGTGTTCCTCTGTTCTTCTTATCAATTCTCTTCTGTTCCTTGTGCTACTATGAATGGGTCTCCCTGATTGCCAGCTATGAGTTCCCCAACCAAGATTAAAAAAAAAAAAAAAAAAAGCTTGGTTTTTAACAGACTGTGCGATACTGGGCAAGTTAGTCATTCTCTTTGAGCCTTCACTTTCTCAGCCTTCAAAAACAACTGGATATAATGGTACTAGCTTGGTGGGCTGCTCTGAGAATTATGTTTATGCCCTTTCTTGTTGATGGAGGGGCTTAAGGCACAAAGCATGCAGGAAATTTAGAGTGAAATTACTTCCTTCTTTCACTGTTTTCTCAGTACTTAAAAACTGCTTATTTGAATCTGGTTAACTTGAGTGGTTAGAATAGGGTCAACCAAGAGGGATGTCATAGGTTTGAGCACAAGACAGGTTTGCTTGGCGCATTTCCAGGACGGAAGACCGAACACGTAAGGTAGATATTCCAGTTATCTCTTGCTGCACAGTGAACAGCCCCCAAACTTGGTGGTTCAAAATGACAACCATGTTAGTGTAGCTCATGGTCTTGTGAGCCAGGAATTGGAGCAAGACTAGGAGCAGTGATTCTTTTGCTCCACGTGGGGTTGATAAAAATAAAATCTTAGGAAAAAAAAGAAGGCTTCCGAGAGATCCTGGGTAAGGAGCAGGAGATGGAAAAGCTCTTGGGAGCATTAGCTACTGCAGAGTATCTGAGAGCTAAGTCCCTGGGCTTTGTTTGTTTTTTACTTAAAGATTTTTATTTATTTATTCATGAGAGACACAGAGAGAGAGGCAGAGACATAGGCAGAGGGAGAAGCGGGCTCCCCATGGGGAGCCCAATGTGGGACTCCATCCCGGAACCCCAGGATCAAAGCCTGAGCTGAAGGCAGATGCTCAACCACTGAGCCACTCAGGCGTCCCAGTCCCTGGGCTTTGGATGTTAAACCCTAGTCCTGCTTCTCTCAAACTTACACACACACACGAAAATCTCAGGTTCCTATGAGGGAGTGACTATAATTATCTCCATTTTCTCTATAAGGAGACTAAATTGAATTGCCTAGAGTACCAGCTAGAAAATGGTACAGCTGGAATTTGAACTCAGGCGTACCTAATGCCAAAGCAAGAGGTCATTTTACAGTTTACAGTTTTAAGTAATTTTCTTGGGGTCAGCCAGAGAAACCAGAAATACATTTCAACACTCATTCATGAGGTAAATGCTTTGTAGACTTAAAAGAGAATGGAAATTCCTTTGTCTGATAAAGGGTATGTACATACAAAACTTACACTAAACATTATCCTTAGTGGTAAAATATTGAAAGCTTTCCCTCCAGAGATCAGGAACTAGAAGGACATCTGCTATCACTCCTCCTATTCATTATTATTCTGGAAGTTGTAGCCAGTGCAATAAAGCAAGAAAAAGAAATAAAAAGCACCCAAAGTGAAAGGAAGGGCTGAAACTGTCATTCACAGATGACATGGCTGTGCACATAGAAATCCAAAAAAGCCTTACAATCCAGCTATTAGACTTAATAAAGGAATTCAGCCATTTAACATAGGGCTTTTGTGGGGTTTTAATGGGAAACTTATATCAGATACTAAACTCCTACCTATTTAATTTTCACAACCACCGCTCTTTGGCCTGTGGCACTGGTGAGGCTTCCTCCTTGACGTTCCCTTTACTCTGGTTTCCTTGACACTATCTTCCTTTGTGTCTTGTCCTCTTTTCCCTCCAGATTTCTCTCCCAACCTCCTCTTTTGGTATCCACCCTTACAATGTTGGCCACGTTCAGATCTCTGTCCATAAGCAGTGCTGTGGTGAGCACAACTGCATCATGGTCTACATGGATGGCACCTCCCATGATTGTCTAACACCCTCATACCATTTCTTCCCTGGACTGTCTCACTGACCTAGTCTTCAACTGTCCCATCTCTAATCTTTTCTCCTCCCACTTTTTTTTTTTTTATTATGGTACAATCTCATAATGTGAACCTTACTGTCCTAAAAGAAAAACTTGCTATCTTAACCATTGTAAGTGTACAATTCAGTGGTATTAAGCACACCCATCTGCTTGTGCAAACATTGCCACCATTCTCCTGCCTCCAGTCTTGCTCTTTTTTGCATCCATCTGTTGCACAGCTCCTGGGGTTATCTTCCTAAAAAGCAACCTTGATCCTTGCCATCTTTTCCCTATTTAAATTCCTTCAAGATGTTGAGACACCTTGTTAGATTCAGCATCCTCTGAATGGTACAATAGCCCTCTGTAATCACTGTCCTGCTCACTACTGATGCACACCGTTCATGCTCTCTTGCTCTGTTACTGTCTTAATTTGGGTACCTCCAAAAGCTGACCCTGAGCCACGAATTTGGGGGCATAAGAGCAGTGATCTCAGGAAGCACAGTGAAGGAGTGGGAATTGAGAAAGACCAATAAAGGGTGCATTGGTGAATAGGTTGCTGATGTGGCCAAGGAGGCTCGATCCCCACTGATGCCTCTCTGGGATCCTGTGTAGCACACCCCTCAGAACTGTCCTCGTGAGGGGTGAAGAAGCTGAAGTATTTATCCACCGACTCCCATCCAGTGGTGTGCTGGTAAACCAGCTTTCTGGGAGGACAAAGAAAGTCTCAATTTGTAGTGTTTGCCAATTGCCATGATATAAATATTCCCACTGTGGCTGATTCTAAGCTAGCAATGGTTTAACAATTGGCTTGCAAATTTTCTGAATATGTAACAATCAGGCTCTCCAGAGCTAGTACCACTGCTCCAACACACCCCTGCTTCCATTCTGCATTAGTTGAGGGTTATTTCTGGGAAGCCAAGCACTTAGGATCTGCCCACACATATGGTGGCCAGCTGAACATGCTTCAGAGGCCAGAGAACTCTCTCTGATGGAGTTTCAGGAAGTCCTCTTTGTATTTGGGAAGTCCTTTCAGGTGCCTTCCAGGGTGGGCAGAGGGACATGGGTGAGGCACCAACAGAACTCGCCATAAGGTCTTTGCTGGGCTCCTCCCCCTGCTTGGAATGTCTGCCCCCTCTCAGCCCACCACTGAGCTTCTGCTCCTCCCTCAGTACTCAGCCATGGTGTCACCACCTTCATGAAGCCCTCCCTGCATTCCCACAAACTGTCCTCGCTTTCTCTACAGCCCCCAAGCAAACCCTTCGCTGGTCAATTGTTACCTGTTTTTCTCCCTCACTGAACTGCCAGCTGTCAAGGCCCGAGATGTTGTCGATCGCTCTCGGTAAGTGCAGTGGTTAGCCCAGTGCCCAGCGCAAGCTTAGCTACTTAATAAATACATAACTCATCCCACCCCACCTGGCACGTAGTAATGGTTGAGTCAAATTAACACTCTCCCCCGCCCTTATGTATATATCTGCTGCTCAATCAATCAATTGGTCTCTCCATGGCTTTATTGCTTATTCCCATCCGTTTCCAAAGAGGACTTGAGGCAGCAAGCAGGTGCTTCCTTTCCCGTGAAGGTGTGAGCGACCATATTTTCTGAAGCAATGATCAGGACACGTGATCCGACACATGTTCCAACACATGGTCTGACAATGGGACAGAATATTTTAAATCACCACCGTCTCAGAAAATCCGAGCTGCGTGGCTCTGTGTAGAAAAAAGCCAGGAGCCACGGCCTCATAATGCATACCCAGAAGAGGCAGGAGTTCTGTTTTAAAGACCTCTGTGATTTTTAAGAGCAGCATGTGAAGATAGCTGAGGAGAGAAGTTGATTTCTGTGCACTCTAGCTGGAGTGATCATAGGGAGCGGGAAAAAATTTGTGGCAGAAACAAGCTCTCATTAAGACCATATGCTGTATTTCTAATCGATGGCTCTTAGAAGTAATTCCCCGACATTTCATTCATTTTTACTGCCTCCCCTTCAGGGGCAGGAAGAACAGCGTTGTTAGCCTGCATTTATAGATGAGGGTATTTAGAAACAGAGAGGTTAAATGGCTCAGCCCCAGTCACAGAGTGAATCAGAGACACCGCCAGCCTTGAATTCAGAATTCCAACTTGAGCTTCTGTGCCAAGATCCCTCGGGGCACATTTCCTTTCTCATTTGCATAAATCATCAACATTTTTTTTCCAAGCTTGTGCTGAGAAAGCCCCTTTTCAAACAGTGGAAACTCCCTTTGCCTTCTGTTGCCTTAGTTTTATTTTGTGAACCAAATTCTTTTACTTCAACACGTAGCCTTGCTGTTTTTCCTTCCATAGAGCCCTTTTCAAGAGGTCGTGACCTTTGCTTACAGATGCATTGGAAACCGGTGAGCCCAAATAAATGCAAACAGATGATCTGGAGACTATATAAAGTGTAATTCCAACTCATGTTCAAAATCCCATGCCGTTGATTGCAAATCTTGAATCATGGCAGGTTATTAGGAAAAGAGTGGCTAATGGCGCTGCCAGTGTTTGAACCCTGTCGGGTGTGAAACGTACCTCCAACTTGCAGAACAGATTCATAGGATCAGAAATGGGAAACTGGACAGGGGCGCCTGGGGGTGCACTCTGTTACGCGTCTGGCTCTTGGTTTCGGTTCAGGTCATGATCTCAAGGGTTGTGGGATCAACCCCCGTGTTGGGCTCCACACTCAAGGGGAGTCTGCTGGAGATTTTCTCTCTCCCTCTGCCCATCCCACAACCCACACTCACTCTCTCTTTCTCTCATTGTCTCTCCAATAAATAATTAAATCTTTAAAAAGAAATAAGAAACTGGATAAACCAGGGCCATGCAAGTCTGAAAATGTCAGTCTGAAAATATGTAGGGAGTCATACCTGAGATTAATGGTATGTGAACTTGGACTTCTAATCACCAGTGTAATTACATAATTACTCACAATCCTTTCACATATTTAAGGAATTCTTAGCTCATGACCTCATCTGTCTGATGGTCCTTAGGTGACTCCAGTATTGAGGTTTCTGGGCATAAACTGTGTTTCCTGGATTCCCAGGTCAGCACTTAGCACATTGCTGACACTCACGAAATAGTAACAATCCTCCTGAAAGTGAAAACATATGCAATGTGTTTGGGAAAAACTTCCCCTCCCTGTCAAATATGTTAGACAATCAAAATAATTTATGGCTTATCGGTTTAATCGTTAGACAAAAAGAAATAATATCTATTCGGAATCCTTGGTAAAATGAAATTCAGCATAGAGAAAGAGCTTTCCATCTACATGGTGTAGTAATTTACTTTATTACTTATCACATTGGTTAGTTATTGGTGCAATCATGCTGTGTAACAAAACTTTTAAACACACCACACCTCAGTGGCTTAAAATGTTCATTTCCTGCTCATGGGTGGGTGGCTTGTTCTATTGATTTCAGCTGAGTTTGGCTCATTCTGGTGTTTGCGTCCAGGCCTGCTCCCATGTCTCCTCATTCTCCTTGAACCAGCAACTTCCTGGGGGCATTCTTGGCATATGGTAGATCACCAGAGAGCAAAAGTCACGCCGAATGGTGCAAGCACACTTAAAGCCTTTGCTGGCCTCTTATCTGCTCACATACATTGACTAAAACAAGTCACAGAGTCAAACCCAAAGTCAGTGGGGCAGGGGAAACAGCACCCCAAGAGGGAGAGGAAGGCAAGTGAATGTTTGCCGAACACCAGTCTCTCATGATTAGCAACCCAAAAAGGCTGCATCGTTTCCCTTCAAAATTCATATATCAAGCCCTGACTCCCCAAGACTTTAGAATGTGATTTCATTTGGAAATACGGCCTTAAAAAGTGATTAGTTTACCCCCTGTAACTAATACTACACTATATATGAATTAACTTGAATTATTTATTTATTTATTTATTTACTTACTTACTTATTTATTTGAGAGAGAGAGTGAGAGAAAGAGAATGCATGAGCAAGGGGAAGGGGTAGAGGCAGAAGCAGACTTCCTGCTGAGTGAGGAACCTAATGCAGGGCTGGATCCCAGGAACTCCAGGATCATGACCTGAGCAAAGACAGATGCTTAATCCACTGAGCCACCCAGGTGCTCCTTAACCTGAAATTTTTTTTTAAGATTTTATTTATTTATTCATGAGAGACACCGAGAGAGAGAAAGAGAGGCAGAGACACAGGCAGAGGGAGAAGCAGGCTCCATGCAGGGAGCCTGACACAGGACTCAATCCCGGGTCTCCAGGATCATGCCCCGGGCTGAAGGCAGGTGCTAAACCACTGAGCCACCCAGGCTGCCCCTTAACCTGAATTTAAATAAAATCTTGAAGAAGAAAAAACAGGATTAAGTTATGGTGAGGCCATTGGGGTGGGCCCTAATCCAATCTGACTGGTGTCCTTATAAGAGGAGATTTGTTTTGTTTTGACTTTTTAAAAGATTTTATTTATTTACTCATGAGAAACAAAGAGAGAGGCAGAGACGCAGGCTCCTTGTGGGGAGCCTGCTGTGGGACTTGATCCCAGGACCCCGGGATCACAACCTGATCCAAAGGCAGACTCTCAACCACTGAGCCAACCAGGCATCTCTAAGAGGAGGAGATTTGGAGACACCGAGAGACCCCAGGAGAAAAGGCCATGTGAGGACACAGCAAGAAGATGGCCAACTGCAAGCTAAGGAGAGAGGCCTCAGAAGAAACCAAAGCTGCTGACACTTTAATCTTGGGCTTCCAGCCTCCAGATCTGTGACAAGTAAATTTCTGTTTTTTAAGCCCTTCCAGTCTGTGCTATTTGGTTATGGCAGCCCAAGCCGACCAAGACAGCCTGTAAAACCCCCTGTGGGTGACTCAGGGCTATGTCGTGCTCATCATGCTGCCCTTTCCACCCCCACAGCACTTAGTGCATTACCTTGTGTCCATGTTTATGTGTCTTTGGCAAACAAAGTCTCTCAGTCTCAACATGGGCAATTATTTATTTTATCAGCTAGGACTCAGGGTTGCAAGTGTTAGAAACCCACTTACAGTTGTTGAAACAAGAACAAAATCTTTCAGGTCAGATGACTGGGGTAGCTTCTAACATCTAAGGAGTGAATATAGGAATCAGGGCCTTAGGTATTGGCACAGGGGACCACACACCTGTTAGATCCTCTCTCCATATTCTATCACTGAGGCAACTGGCCTTTTTTTTTTTTAATTTTTTTTTTTCAGATCACATGGCTACCAAAAAATGGCAGGTTCTGTTTTCAAAAACTGGCATCAAGAATATCTTCCATCCCAGATGTTCATCTTACAATGTGACTTCAACACTCCTCCCACTGAGAGATGGAATCTATATTTTCTGGGTGTTTTGTTTTAGGAAGAGAGAGCACATGTAAGAGGGGGCAGGTAGGGGCAGAGGGAGAGGGAAATGGAAATAGAGAATCTCAAGTTGGCTCCATGCCTGGCACAGAGCCCAATGTGGGGCCCAACCCCACCACCCTGAGATCCATGCTGTGAGGAAGCTCACACTATGGGGAGAGGCCATATGAGAGTGTTGTGAAGGGGAGCTCCAGCCGTGATCCCAGCTAACAGCCAACGTCAACCACCACCTGTGAGTGAAGATGCCCCTTGATGATTCCATCCCCCACCCTTCCCCATCACTGAGTTCTCCCTGTTGAGGATCTAGATACTGAGGAGCAGAGACAAGCCATCCCCACTGTGCTATCAGAATTTCCAGCCCACAGAATCTGGGAGTATGATAAAATGCTTGTTTTATGGTGCTGCATCTTGCCATAACCTGTTAGATACCAATAGTATGTGGAATAAAGAGCCCAGGATTACATCTTTTTTTTTTTTAAGATTGATTTATTTATTTGAGAGAGAGAGAGAGAGAGAGATGGGGGGTGGGGGAGAGGAAAAGTGTTAAGCAGACTCCACACAGAGTGGAGAGCCTGATGTGGGGCTTGATTTCATGACCCTGAGATCAAAGCAGTATCAGAAGGAGTGTGAAAATGTGTCCTGGGCACACTAAACTAATAGGTACATTATATCAGCTTTATTTTATTTGGTAACTTTTTTCTTTGGGAGGTTTAAGATAGTTTCCTTTACTTTTTTTTTTTTTTAGTCCGGGGATGGAGGCAGCCCAGGTGGCTCAGCGGTTTAACACCGTCTTCTGCCTGGGGCCTGATCCTGGAGACCTGGGATCGAGTTCCATGTCAGGCTCCTGCATGGAGACTGCTTCCCCTGTGCCTGTGTCTCTGCCTCTCTCTGTGTGTGTCTCTCATGAATAAATAAATAAAATCTTAAAAAAATAAAATAAAAATAAAGTCCGGGATGGGTTGAGCCAGGAGTGGCTTCAAATTCCAGCCCTACAATTTCCTGGAGGTGTAAATTCAGGTGTGCTATGTAACCTTCCGAAGCCCGGTCTCCTTTGTTTTTTTTTTTTTTTTAAGATTTTGTTTATTTATTCATGAGAGACACAGAAAGAGAGGCAGAGACACAGGCAAGAGAGAGAAGCAGGCTCCATGCAGGGAGCCCGACCTGGGATTTGATCCCAGGACCTCAGGATCACGCCCTGAGCCAAAGGCAGACGTTCAACCCCTGAGCCACTCAGGCGTCCTTAAAATAGTTTCCTTTAAAAAGACTGGAGAGCAGGTTCTATTACCTATAAGCTGTGTGACTTTGGGCAGGTTACTTAGCCATCCTAAGTCTAATAAGAATAATTTTTAGGGGCTCCTGGGTGGCTCAGTTGGTTAAGTGTCTGCTTTGACTCAGTCACGATCTCAGGGTCCTGGGATTGAGCCTCAGGTCCAGCTCCCTGCTCAGCAAGGAGTCTCCTTCTCCCTTTCCCTCTACCAGCTCCCCCAACCCTTACTCTCTCTCAAAAAAAAAAAATAAAGAAAATCTTAAAAAAATATTTTTTTAATAATTCTCTGGCATGTTGTTAAGGGCTTGTTAGAAACACTTTTCATTTTAACCACAATTCACGTGGGGATAGTCATCACTTGGAAGCAGGGACTTCAACGTCCTGGTCCAAGAGATACACACACACACACACACACCAGTCATAGAAGATGTGCATATACACATATTAAATATATATTTTTCACATATTCCATAAAATACCAAACTTTTCTTCTTTTTCTTCTTCTTCTTCTTCTTCTTCTTCTTCTTCTTCTTCTTCTTCTTCTTCTTCTTCTTTCTTCTTCTTTTAAAGATTTTATTATTTATTTATGAGAGACACAGAGAGAGAGGCAGAGACACAGGCAGAGGGAAAAGCAGGTTCCCTGTGGGGAACCCCATGCAGGACTGGATCCCAGGACCCCGGGGTCACGCCCTGAGCTGAAGGCAGACGCTCAGCCACTGAGCCACCCAGGTGGCCCAAACTTTTCTTGTTTACTGAAAACCAGTAATATTTTTGCAGCCTAAAAATATTCCTAGGGTCAGTATTCTCTATCAGAGGTTGACAGACTTTTTCTCTGAAGGGTCAGAGAAAAAAATAGTTCAGGCTTTGTGGGCCACATGGTTTCTGTTGCAACTGCTCACCTCTGCCACTGCAGCGAAAGCAGGCTCCAGAAAATATATAAGCGAATGGGTGTGGCTGGGTTCCAACAAAACTTTATTGACAAAACCAGGTTGCTGGCCAGATTTGGCGTACAGTGTGTAGTTCTATAGAGTCTATAGCCGCACTGTCTGGTAGAAACACAGTGCAAGCCACATATGTGGCTGCAGGGAGAGGAGATGCCTTCTCAGCATCAATTTCCAGCTCCCCTGTTGCAGAAGATGGTATCCAGGTAGAGCATCAGAGATATGTGGGTGCTGGAGGAAGGGAAGGCATGTGAGTATAATTCACTGTCTCCCACAGCTGTAGTGAACTCAGGCAGGCCGAGGGGATAAGGAATGGGGCATCAATAGTGTCTGCCTCAGGGAGCAAAGCTGAGGAAGAAGCCTGTGCCTCGGAAAGCAGGTCAGTGAAATGGGGAGGTACTAGAGCACAGGAGACTATGTTGCTGGATCAAGGCTTGCCTGAAGTCAACTCTACCTCTGGACTCTAAGGTCATAGGAACCAAGATATCTCCCAATCAGTATTGAAGCCAGTTTTAGCGGAGGTTTCTATGTCTTCTAACAGAAAGCAGTTTTTACTGCTCTAGGAATTAAACAGGTTAATTACTCCAGCAGTTCTTCAGATGCTGAATGCCATGAAAATTGAGAGTGGCAGAGGTGCAGAGGTTCTCTTTTAATATTTCTGAGTGCCTCTATATTTGATATGAACCTTCCTTCTCATTCCTGGCCTCTCAAACAATCAAATGAATCCAACTTTTAAAAAACATACCCTGGGGGCGCCCGGGTGGCTCAGTCAGCCAAGCGTCAGACTCTTGATTTTGGCTCAGGTCACAGTCTCAGGGTCATGGGTTGGCTCCTTGCTCAGGATAGAGTCTGCTTGAGATTCTTTCATTCTCTTTCTGTCCCTCCCCTCGTTTGCTCTTTCTCTCAAAATAAATAAATAAAAATTAAAAAAACCCATCCCACATCCAATATCAGTAGTAAAATAAGACAAGAAACACTGAGAAATCTGGGTGGACCCATTTAAAATTTTTTTAAATTTAATCTTAATTTTTTAGCAGATTTTATTTACTTATTCATGAGAGACACAGAGACATAGGTAAAGGGAGAAGTAGGCTCCCTGTGGGGAGCCTGATTCAGGACTCCATCCCAGGACCCTGGGATCTGACCTGAGCCAAAGGCAGACCTTCAACCACAGGTGCCCCTCCATATCCATATATTTTAAAGTAGACTCCATATCCAGCATGGAGTCCAATGCAGGGCTTGAACTCACAATCCTGAGATCAAGCCCTGAGCTGAGGTCAAGAGTCGGACACTCAACCAACTGAGCCACCCAGGTGCCCAGGTAGGACCTATTTCTGAACTGTCCATGGCAATCTGATCACTGGAAGGCCCAGACTGTTGGCTGAAACAAAGTGTAAACATAAACCACACCATAATTAAAGGGAATGCGATATATATTTAATGGAATATTATTCAGCCATAAAAGGAGTGAAATCCTGCCATCTTCAACAATATGGATGGACCTTGAGAATATTCTGCTAAGTAAAATGAATCAGACAGAGAAAGACAAATACTGTATGATCTCACTTATATGTGGAGTCTATAGAAAACAAACAAAACCCCAAGCTCATAGATACAGAAAACAAGTCCATGGTTGCCAGAAGTGGGGAATGGGTGAAATGGGTGAAGGGAGTCAAAATGTACAAACTTCCAGTTACAAAATGAGGAGGACCTGGGAATGTAATGTACAGCATGATGGCTATAGTTAATAATACGGTCTTGCATATTTGGAAGTTGCTAAGAGGGGTGCCTGGCTGGCTCAGTCACTGGAGCATGCAACTCTTGACCTTGGGGGCATGAGCTCAAGCTCCACGCTGGGTATGGAGATTACCTAAAAAAGAAAAAAAACTTAAAAAAAAACAAAAAAACACAACAACCAATCCTTTAGGGAATCCAGAGAGCTCATACTTGATTGGCTGATGGATCAGGAGCCGGTTCTTACCCTTCATTGATAAACATTATTGGAATATCCAGATCCCAATTCCAATTTGTGGGGAGAGTGGGGGTTTCTCACACCAACAACAAGCAATGCTCTGGACACCAGCTGGGGGGGGGGGGTGGTCCTACATTCAACTCAAGTCTGACACTACCTCCCTGGAGATAGTGTCAGATCCCACAGGGGAAAGGCTCAGTCCTACAAGATCGCCCTCCTCCCCCATCTCAGTTGCCAGTCACAAATCCAAGTTGTCACCTGTGCTTTTGACTAACCAGCTGTACAATGGAGGTTCCAATGATCCCCTCCTTGGGTTCAATTAAATTGCTAGAGCAGCTCATAGAGCTCAGAGAAACATTTCACTTACTAGATCCTTGGATTATTACAAAAGGATAGAATTCAGGAACAGCAGCAAATGGAGAAGCATAGGGTTTGAGGAAAGGATGAGGAGCTTCCATGCCCTCTCCAGGGGAGCCACTCTCCCCACATCTCCAAGTGCTTGCCAACCCTGGAAGCTCTCCGGACCATATATATATATATATATTTTTTTTTTTTTTTAAGATTTTATGTATTTGTTCTTGAGAGACACAGAGCCAGAGAGGCAGAGACACAGGCAGAGGGAGAAGCAGGCTCCAGGCAAGGAGCCTGATGTGGGACTCGATCCTAGGTCTCCAGGATCACACCCTGGGCTGAAGGCAGGCGCTAAACCGCTGAGCCACCCAGGCTGCCCCGTTTTGGGGTTTTTATGCAGGCTTCAGTACCTAGGCCTGATTGATCAAATCACTGGCCATTTGTGATTGACTCAACCTCTAGCCTCTGTCCCCGATTCAGGGTCAGGGGCTGGGAATGCAACTTCCAACCCTTTAATCACTCCACTGATTCCTCTTGACCAGCCCCCACCCTTAGGTGATCTGGGGCTTTCCAAAAGTCACCTCATTAACATAACAAAAGACATCTTGATCATTCTCTGGGCTTAAGAAATTCCAAGGGTTTTAGGAGCTCTGGGCCAGAATGGGGTGAGGACCCAATGCCTATTTCTTGTTATAAATGACAATATCACAGTGAGCCTTCTTGGATTCTACGAGAAGTAAATGAGGCACCTGAGGTTAAACAAGAATCTGGAGCATCATGATGGTGAGATCTCACATTTTTCTAGGACCCAAGTGGTCACCGATCCCTTGTCACTCAGGAGACAGGCCTTTTGTCTCAGCTTCTTGCGCTGTTGGGAATCTCCAGCCTCACTTCTCTTCGCTGGTAGTTTATGGCATTCAAAAAAACAACCATCACAACAAATTTCCTTTTCTGGCTTTTCCAGCGAGAAACCCAAGTGCCAGTATTATTTTCCACTTTTAATCACGGCTTGACCGAGATGGAAAGTTAAATCATGTAATTGCTTTTGTGTTTTGTAGTTCTTTTCACTATTTTGGAAAAAAGAAATCGTTCAATGGATAAAATGTGGGTTTACACCAAACCCCAAACATCACGAGCGTTAATGGCAACCATGTGTTATTCCTGAGAATATGCACCTAATTTGTTTGAGGAGGGAAAAAATACAGTGCTGTTCAGCCTGCATGTAGAGCCAGCCAAAGGGTTCCCAAGACATATTTGGGGACAGTTAGCCTTTCAGGTATTTTAAAGTAAAAAAAAAAAAAAAAGAAAAAAGAAAAAGAAAAAGAAAGAAAAAAAGAGAAAAAGCCTATTTTGTAAAAACTTCAGATGTAGCTTACAATAGGAATATTTGAAGCAAGATTGCTTTCCCAAAACTCTTGAGTCATAAAACATCTGTCTCAAAATTGGAAGACTGGGGATGCCTGGAGGCGCATCTGGCCCATCCGCGGCTGCCTTCTGCCTGGATTGTCCACAAAGAGACTAGGCCAGCATGTGACCCTCTGAGCAGCTCGACCGACCCACCGTGTGTGTGCACGCGCGTGTGCCTCCTCCCCCCCCCCCCCCCCCCCGCCCGGCCCCCCCACCCTCCCACCCCAACCGACCTTGACCGGGCTCTCCACACTGCACTTGATCCTTCCCCTTCTCTCATTGCCAGAAGCCTCAGGATGGCTAGGGGCATAGCAGAACAAACTTAGAGACCTATTGGTTCTAGGGCCCGTGACTTGATACCACTAAATTCTGATTTCTTGCTGGAAAGACCAGTGCAGGCTTCGTCTTTGTGAGTTTAGTGTCTGCTCATGGGCTGGAGTCGGGGCTGTGGCTGGACACATCCCAGCCCCCAACTGTAAAGTGGGTCAGAATTTTTGCTTGGTCACAAAGTCTGGTATGCAGAGACTAATGCTCTTTATTTTCTTGAAATTAAAATGACCTTGGCCCTTGAGCTCACATTTCCACTGGTGGTGGAGAATGTCAGCGTGCCAATTCAAACCAGCTCAAGTCCTTCTAAGTTTAAAGGTGGTCTCCTTGCAGGGTGAACCCGGTTCTTCCTCATATCCACCTCCTCCCTCGCTTCTCCCCAGGGGTAATCCTGGGCTGAGTCCTGGTCCTGGCCCCAGGAAGGCTACTGGTACCCACTGACTTCTGCCCTTCGGGTTATCTATCTCCAGCTGCATACCAAACCACCGTAAAACTCAAAACAAACACAGCATTTATTTTCCCCATAAAATCTGTGACTTGAGCAGGGCTCAGCAGGGACAGCTATCTCTGCTCCACTTGGTATCAGCTGCGGTGGTTGAAGGCTGGGGGTTGGGATCACCCCTTGCAAGGCCTCGGGGGAGTTGATGCTGAGTACCGTCTGGGACCTCATCTGGGGCTGTCAGTTGGAAGAGCTGCACCTGGCCTCTGCCTGTGGCCTGGGCTTCCCCACAGCATGCCAGCTGGATTATGACGGTGAGTGCAGGGGGTCAGGGAGAGACTGAGGTGGGGAGAGAGAGAAAGAGAGAGAAGCCAACCTGCCATTTGTGATACAATCCTAAGAAATCATACAGCATCACTTTTGTCACATTCTGTTTGTCAAGATGGCCCCAAAGACCTGCCCAACTTCAAAAGGAGAGAGATATAGACTCATTGCTCTTTTTTTTCATTGCTCTCTTTTTAAACAAAGATTTATTTATTTGAGGGAGGGGAGGGGCAGAGGGAGAGGGAGAGAGGATCTGAAGCAGACTCTGCGCTGAGCATGGGAGACCGACAAGGGGCTCCATCCCACGACCCTGAGATCATGACCTGAGCTGAAACCAAGAGTTGGATGCTTAACCGACTGCACCACCCAGGTGCCCCTAAAGTCATCTTTTGATGGGAGATGGCAAGGTGGTTCTGGAAGAGTATGCTAAATCATGAATATCATTGAGGGCATTTTCGAAACACAATCTTCTACACCCTCTCTTCTCAGTGCATTTACTGGTGACCTTTTTCAAGCTGCATGGTTGCTGGTTCATTAAATCCACTCTGGCTCCCTCATGCTACCCAGAGGTCCCTTGGTGTTGTAGCCCCCGGCTGCATCTGCCCATCTACACCCAACATGGGGCTCGAACTCACAACCCCAAGAGCAAGACTCGCATGCTCGAACTTACAACCCCGAGATCAAGACTGAGCCGGCCCGGCACCTCTAGCAGGCACTATTGATGCCCATCTCTATATGCCCTCAGCCTGCCCCTGCATTCACTTGCAGCTGCTGTGAGCTGTTTCTGGAATGCCTATAGTGCCCTCCTGTCTTTTCTTCTTGACCTATGGGCTTTCTTTGGCATCAGAGATCTTTCTGTAAGCATGCAACCTGAAAATCCCACGGAGACAGCACCATGGGGGAAATCCTCGACCTGGCTGCCCCTGGCTGGGTGTTTGGAGTTGCAGAGTGTGCTCTGAAGCATATCCCACATAGCCTTTCATGGTGTTTCCAGTGGGATCAAGCCTCAGCTGCTCCCAATGGCAAACTTGCTGGTCAACATCCCTGTGATTTGGCTTCCATCTCTGTCTCACTTCTCCCCTCCCTCACTGTACTTGGAGTCACCTTTTTTTTTTTTTTTTAAAGATTTCATTTATTTGTCAGAGAGAGAGAGAGAGAGAGAGCAAGTGAGCACAAGCAGGGGGAGGGACAGAGGCAAAGGGAGAAGCAGACTCCCCACTGAGCAGGGAGCCCAATGTGGGGCTCAATCCCAGGACTCTGGGATCATGACCTGAGCCAAAGGCAGATGCTTAACCCACTGAGCCACCTAGGTGCCCCCTGCAATCACCTTCTGACTGAGCTACTTGCATTGAAGTCCTCTTCTCAGGCTCCGCTTTTGGGGAAACCCCAACCAACCCCCATTCCCAGCCCCCTCCCCTGACATATAAAGTAGAGAGGCTGAATGCTTACTTGTCTGGATCCCTTCACAGTTATAGGTGGCTCATAAGCTGAAGTCTGCCGGAAGATTCCTTGGAAAGCTTTCACTTCTTTATAAAAGGAATAGATATTTTTGGTGCTGCCTCACCTCCTCCCACTTTCCTGCCTTGACCATGAACATGTTCTTGGAGCTTCAGTGGCCATTTTGAGGCCAGGAGGAAAGACCAAGAGAATCACAGAAATGCTGTCCCTGATGTTTTACGAGGTTGAACTTGTGCCTGTAGACATGAAATTCTAGACTTCTTATGAAAGCAAAATAACCCTTAGGTTTGTTCAGAATGCTGATCACGAAGTTTTTGGTTACTTGCATCCTAATGCAGGCCTAACTGATACAGTTGCTCAGGGCACTGAAGTCCGTGGAGGCTGCTTCCCAGATATCCCAGTCATGAAGCCAGGCTTCTCTGGAGCGGCACAGCATCCCCTTCCCTGCCAACACCCAAGCAGGAGGGCCAGGTGCCCCTGGGATTCCCACCTCCTGCTTCTCAGACTTATAGCACGAGGAGTGCAGGTGGCTTCAGAGACCACTGGCAAGTCCCTGGCTTCCTTAACTCATTTTTCTTCCTAAACCCAATTTCCTCCTTTTTAACTTCAGCTTTGCAGAGAGAGCAAGCTCTGAAGGAAAATGAAAAGAGACTACCCGCGTGTTTGGGACAATTCCCTGATTTCCCTGTGATTTACATCTCTTCATCACTCTGTGGCTTGTTTTGTCTGAGAGTGCAAGCTGGTGAAAAGCAGGCTATGGCTTCTCCGGGCTGAATGGTGTGCAATTGTTAACTGAGGCTTACTGAGCACCTAGGTCGCTCTGGGCTGGGGAAGATAACGGGGAAACAGAAGCCCTGCCCTGTCCTAAAACAAGATGCAGGGCAGCCTGGGTGGCTCAGCAGTTTAGCACCGCCTTTAGCCCAGGGCCTGATCCTGGAGACCTGGGATCGAGTCCCACGTCGGGCTCCTTGCAGAGAGCCTGCTTCTCCCTCTGCCTGTGTCTCTGCCTCTGTCTCTCTGTGTCTCTTGTGAATAAATAAATAAAACATTTAAAAACAAAACAAAACAAGATACAGTCTGGATGGGAAGGCTCCTGGAGCCACCCGAGACAGCCTGTAGTTAGAGGGACACTGTAGCACAGGGATCGCCAGCAGGTGCTCTACAAGGAATGGCCCGTATTGAGCAAAGTACTTAACCTCTCTGTGCCTCAGTCTCTTCCTCTGTGAAATGAACAGAATAATGGTACCTAATCCTTGGTGTCACCCATGCCTGCACATCCTAAGCTGTGGGAACGGTTCCTTCCCTGCGCACCTATCCGTGAGTACCCAGGGCACACCTGGCACCGTGCTGGGAGCTAGAGGCTGGTAGACAGATGAGGTACCTGCGTCTAGGAGGGACACGGACACCAAAGGGGTTACACGTGTGACAGCTAAGGCTTCCAGGCAGAGGTTCCCAGCCGAGGTCGGGGCCTTGCAAGCGAAAAGGGGCGGGTTCCGGAGCCCAGAGGGGCGGATGTAAGCAGAGGCTGGAGCAGGTCCAGATCCTGTGGGCCTGGAGGCACAGGTGTAGACGGATGCTTGGTGCCAAATAACAGTGGTTTGGACCAAACTGCCGGGGGAGTCTGTCGCGTAGACGCAGGGCAGGGCGGACGAGAGTCGCACCCCGCGCCCCCTTTCGACCTCCGCCTCTCCCCTTCCCGCGGGCAATGTGGAGGGATCGTGGGGGCCCCCCGCGGGAGACCGGCCGCCGGCTCCGGCAGGCGACCGCTCTGATCCAGCCGCGGAGGAAGATTAGCAATGGAAGATTAATTTCTCCTTGTCATTTCCCCGGGGGCCTTAAGCAATCTCGGGAGCAATTTTCCTCGCCTGGAACACCGCCCTCGGGAAGCTGGCGGTGATCTGCCGCCGCGCGGCGCCCGGCGTGGGACAGCGCCCCGGCCGCTTCGCAGCTGGGTGGCAGCCAGGGACAACTGTGCCTGCCGCACAGTCATCGCCGGCCTGTGATGGATGCTGAACAAAAGACAAGAAAGCAGAAGCATCGCTTTGCTGTGTGGGCTTTGCATTTGGCTAAGGAGCGTGAAGGACACCTGAAAGGGGGGGGGGTCCCTGCTTTTCCGAGCAGGCGGCCACTCGGGGCCGGGCAGCCTTTGTCCCGAACAACATTGGTTTTCATAGTCTCCGCTCTGCTTGGAGGGAGGGGTGCTGAGTCCCAGGCACTGTTCATTCCCCCTGTTCAAGACAAGGAAGAGGGTAGGGCTGTCCTGTGCTGGAGTTGGGGTCCCCAAGCTCACCCCGACAGGGGAGTCTGAGGTGAGCCCTTAGGAAGGACGTCCCAGCCGTAGGATTCTCTTCAATCTCGATTTTGATTAGAGGCTTTTCTTTTCTTTTCTTTCTTTCTTTCTTTCTTTCTTTCTTTCTTTCTTTCTTTCTTTCTTTTTTAAGATTTTATTTATTTGAGAGAGAGAGCGAGCGAGAGGGAGAGCAAGCGCACAAGCAGGGGGAAGGGCAGAGAGGGAGAAGCAGACTCCCCACGGAGTAGGGAGCCCAATGTGGGACTCGATCCCACCACCCCGGGATCATGACCTGAGCAGAAGGCAGACGCTTCACTGACTGAGCCACCCAGGCGCCCCTGATTGGTGGCTTTTCAGTGAAACAGAGAAAGCAGTTGTTTGGGAAGAATTTGAAGATACTTAAGCTGGAGCTCAAGGATGATCCAAAGATTGGGACAGGGTATGTCCCACACAAGGTTGGGTTTCCTGGGCCCCCCAAGATAGGCAGTGACTTTTAGACCCTCAGCAGCACCCCTGCTTGGTCATTCATTCATCCTTTTGTAGCTTTATTGGGCACTGATTGTGTTTGAGAGAGGGCTCCACCAGTGTGACCTTGGATGTGGTATTTTTTTTAAATTTTTTTAAATTTTTATTTATTTATGATAGTCACACACACACACAGAGAGAGAGGCAGAGACACAGGCAGAGGGAGAAGCAGGCCCCATGCACCGGGAGCCCGACATGGGACTCGATCCCGGGTCTCCAGGATTGTGCCCTGGGCCAAAGGCAGGCGCTAAACCGCTGTGCCACCCAGGGATCCCCCCTTGGATGTGGTATTATCCTCTCAGACTCCATTGCTTCCGAAAATGGGCTTAAAATGTCTTCCTCACAGGCAGATGGATGGCGGAAGATCTAACATTGTGAAAGCAGTCCTTATATATGGCCATTAGATGGGGTGCCTTCCACTGCGAGGGACCAAAAATCCCCACTAAAAGTAGCTCAACAAAAAGGTGAGGCACCTGAGTGGCTCAGTGGTTGAGTGCTTTTGGCTCAGGGCATGATTCTGGGGTCCTGGGATCAAGTCCCTCATCAGGCTCTCCACAGGGGGCCTGCTCCTCCCTCTGCCTATGTCTCTGCCTCTCTCTCTGGGTCTCTCATGAATAAATAAATAAAATCTTAAAAGGGGGAGGTCACGTATCTCACAAGACAAGAACTCCTGAGGCAGACTGGTTTCTAGGTGGGTCTAGCAACTGGGGTGTGTTCCATCTCTACACCTTCCTTTCCTTGATTGTCGGAGATGACTCTCCTCATGGCCTCAAGATGACTAACGCAATTCCAGGCATCACATGTTCAGCGTAAAGAAACTGACACTTCCGTCTTTGTGAGTATTTTGGTAATGGATTTTACTTCCAGCCTCACTGTCTAGGACTGGGTCACATGGCCATGCTCAAGCCAACTTTGGAAAAGGGATATGAAACCTCCATGATTGGCTCAGACCAAGCATGATTCACTGCCCCAGGACTGGGGAGGGGTCACCTTCCCTGACCACACAGAATGGGGAATACTCGAACAAATTTTAGGCTTGGCCATCAAGGAAGATGGAAGGAGGTAGGGGGCATGGAATGGGAGAAGTACCCCTTGGATAAGCAATGCAGTTTTGGCCACAGTTACTTGCCTTCCTACCTTTTTATTTTTGACTGTATGTCATATCTTCATTAAGAGAGAGTATGGGGGTGCCTGGTTGGTTGGGTCAGTACAACAGGAGACTCTTGATCTTGAGATCATGAGTTGAAGCCCTACGCTGGGTGTGGAGCCTACTTAAAATAAAAAATGTTTCTGGTGGGGAGATCCCTGGGTGGCTCAGTGGTTTAGCGCCTGCCTTCAGCCCAAGGCATGATCCTGGAGTCCCGGAATCAAGTCCCACATTGGGCTCCCTGCATGGAGCCTGCTTCTCCCTTTGCCTGTGTCTCTGCCTCTCTCTCTCTCTCTGTGTGTGTGTGTCTCTCATGAATAAATAAATAAAATCTTTAAAATAATGTTTCTGGTGGGAGATAAGGTGTATTTTTTTTTTTTTTTTTGAACAGAGTACGGCGCCTGGGTGGCTCAGTTGGTTGAGCATCTGACTCTTGATTTCTGCTCAGGTCATGATCTCAGGGTTGTGGGATCGAGCCTTGCCTGGGTCTCCATGCTCAGCAAGGAGTCTACTGGACATTCTCATTCTCCCTCTCCCTCTGCCCTTCCCCCTCTCTTTCTCTCTTAAATAAATAAATACATCTTTAAAAAAGAGTTGGGGAGAGCACCTTAGTGGCTTAGTTGGTTAAGTGTCTGTCTTTGGCTCAGGTCATGATCCTGGAGTCCAGGGATGGAGCCCAGTGTTGGGGGGTGGGGTCCCTCCTCAGCGGGGAGTCTGCTTCTCCCTCTCCCTCTGCCCCTCCCCCTGCTCCCTCTCTCTCTCTCTTTCTCTCTAATAAATAAATAAATACAATCTTAAAAAGAAGAGAGAGTATAAAAACTTGCTGGTAGGGCAGCCCCGGTGGCGCAGCGGTTTAGCGCTGCCTGCAGCCTGGGGTGTGATCCTGGGGACCCGGGATCGAGTCCCACATCGGGCTTCCTGCGTGGAGCCTGCTTCTCCCTCTGCCTGTGTCTCTGCCTCTCTCTTCGCTCTCTCTGAATGAATGAATGAATAAATAAATCTTTAAAAAAAACTTGCTGGTAGGAACTTTTGTTGATTCTTCTATTCCCCAACCCTGGTCACATAGTAGGCACTTCATAAACATTTGTAATTGATGATAGCATACATAAATAATTATAAAATCATGGTGCAGGAGAGTTGACTCTTTCTTTCTTTCTTTCTTCCTTTCTTTCTTTCTTTCTTTCTTTCTGTAAGAAACTTGAGGAAACATAACTTTTGAAGCAGTTCGTAAAGTGTTACTCTGAAATTCATTATGAGAGAGTGATCAAGGAAGAGATACTACAGATAAAAGTATGTCGTCTGGCGACAGGAAGTCAGGAGGAAAGAAATAACCAACATATATCTAAGGGGATATATATATGCACACGCAGACTTTTTTTTTTTTTTTGGCCCATTTTCCTTTCCTGCTTTACCAAAGTAATCTGCATTGAGAATGTCCCCCCTATGGTAAAGCATTTTTACAGTTTGGTTAGCCGAACAAATCAATAGTGGCACCCAGTGGCTAGAAGGGTTAATCAGGGAACAGCAATTTCTTTTTCTTTTCTGTGGCTCAGTTCTGCCAAGCGAGGCCACCCCTAAAAATTCAGCCATTGAGTAATGCATTTGAAGAAAATGTCTCTTTGGGCAGCATCTTGTTTCCCACGCCTCCATTACCTCTTAGCAGCAGGGACCTCCGAGGCCCATCTTCCACCTTGGAGCACAGAATGGGGGAGCGAGAAAACCTCATCGTCTGGCATGGCAATGGGGTTTGTTAAAAGCTTATTTATTCTATGCTCACACTGGAACTAAGCGAGTGCAATTATGTGCATTGCTGGAGTTCCAGGTCTTTCCCCACCAGAGGACATTTCCCCCCAAATTTGCTGATGTCTGGTCCTTACTGAATTTCAAGAGACAAGCGATCCAGAGGAAACAAACCTCTGCCAGTTAACAGGATAACCAATTAACTAAACCGGCAAGAGGGAGCATGAAAATGTTCATGTCTAGCTTTGGATTTCATGGTCATTCTTCCAGCAGTTCGCAGGGAGAGCACGTGACTTAGACCAGGCTGGTAATTACTTAGTCACTAGTTTTTGCAAGGTTCTAAGTCCTATTTATGAAGCTGCATGGACTGTGTTTTTGACTCAGAAGGAAAGATAGGCCCAGGTTACATGCCGACACAGGGAATGAATTATCTCCTGTTCCAAATAAGCTGGAAGATCTCCATGGCACAGGCCATTAGTTGGCCTTAAATAGCTCTTTCCTCACTATTTATAAGTAATCGAGTGTTAGCTGGGGCACATAGCCTCCTGGAGGAAAAAAACTCCTCTATTTCCCAGTTTATTCGTAGCTAGGTGTGGCCATGTGACTAAGTTCTGGTCAACGGCATGTAAAGGGAAGTGCATGCAACTTCTGGGAAGTGGGGAGTGTCCTTAAAAGGAGTCATCTTACCCTATTCCTTCTAACATTTGCTTGGAATCTAGTCCTGATGGCTGGAGCTTAGGCAGCCTCCTTAGGCTATGAGATGGCATAGAATGGTCAAGTGCCAAGATAAAAAAAACTGGTTCCTAAGTGCCATTTCAGTTCTGGGCACATTATAAACAGGCTTTTGTCCCTAACATTTTATTTTTTCAAAGATTTTATTTATTTATTAATGAGAGACACACGCAGGGAGAGGCAGAGACACAGGCAGAGGGAGAAGCAGGCTCCATGCAGGAAGTCTGGCATGGGACTCGATCCCAAGTCTCCAGGATCACGCCCCGGGCTGAAGGTGGTGCTAAACCGCTGAGCCACCCAGGCTGCCCTCCCTAACATTTTGTTACTCAAAATGTGGTCTTGAACCAGCACAATCAGAATCACCTGAGAACTTGTTAGAAATGCAAATTTTCAGGACCTATCCCACACCTACTGAACCAGAACCTCTGCGAGTGGGACCAAGCCATCTGCATTTTAATAAGCACATGGGTGATTCTTTTTTTTTTTTTTTTTAATTTATTTATGATAGTCACACAGAGAGAAAGAGAGAGGCAGAGACACAGGCAGAGGGAGAAGCAGGCTCCACGCCGGGAGCCCGACACGGAACTTGATCCCGGGACCCCAGGATCATGCCCTGGGCTGAAGGCAGGTGTCAATCTGCTGAGCCACCCAGGGATCTCCCACATGGGTGATTCTGATGTACTTTATAGTTTAAGAACCATTGCTCTAGACTATTAAACTATTTTCTCATTTTTTCCTATTAAAGTATTTTTCATCGATCTTTCTCCCAAAATCTATTAAGAAAAAGTATTTAGAACTAGGACACCCTAGTACTCCTTTTGTCTTTTCTTCTACTTATTTCCTTCCACCTAATTAAAGAGGAGATATTATCAACATCAATAAGAAGATGAAAGTACACAAATGATGCATGGGTGAGGGCAAGACTCCTTAAAGCGTAACATTTAGGCCAAGCAAGAGCAAATCTGGTACTACAAGCTAAGAATGTCCAAAGATAAACCAGCTGAGTTCATGAAGGACGCTGTGATGGTTAGTTGTAGGTGTTGACCTGACTGGATCACATGCACCCAGATATTTGGTCAAACATGATTCTGGGTGTGTCTGTGAGAGTGTTTTGGATGAGACTAACATTTGGATTGGTAGACTGAGGAAAGTGGATTGCCTGCCCTAAAGTGGGTGGGCCTTACCCGATAGTCAAAGGCAAAAGGTAGAACAAAAAAGGTGGACCCTCCTGGGAGTAAGAGGGAATTCCCTCTGCTTGACTGCCTTGAGCTGGAATATGGGGGATTTCCTGCCTTGAAACTTGGACTGAAACAATGACTTTTCCTGGATTTTGAGTCTGAAGGCATCCAGACTGGAACTACCACGGGCTCTCCTGCGTCTCAGGCCTTTGGACTCAGGATGGAACTACACTATTGGCTCTCCCACGTGCAGCTTGCTGGCTGCAGCTCTTGGGACTTGTTAGCCTCCATGAACATATGAGCCAATTCCTTATAATGAAACCTTTGTATACACATCCACCCATCACCACTCCTCCACCCTCTGTTGTTCCTGTTTCTCCAGAGAATCTCACTGATACAGACAGGGAGGCAGTGTGACATTGATCAAAGACCCAGAGGCCCCCATATTTGAATTGTGGTTCCATTACCAGCTAGCTATGAAGTTGTTTAAACGTCTCTATTTTTTTTTTTTTTTAAACGTCTCTATTTTTTTTTTTTTTTAAACGTCTCTATTTTTTTAAAGATTTATTTTGTTCATTTGTTTTAGAGACAGAGAGAGTGTGGGGGGGGTGCAGAGGGAGAGAAAGAATCTCAAGCAGACTCCCCGCTAAGTGAGGAGCCTGTAGGGCTTGATCCCACAACCCTGAGATCATGACCTGAGACAAAATCAAAAGCCAAATGCTTAACCAAATGAGCCACCCAGGTGCCCCTTGTTTAACCTTTTGAATCATGCTTTCTACATTTGTAAAATGGGGCTAATCATACATACTTTTTTAAAGATTTTGACAAGATTAAAGGAGATAATGTTTGTAGAACACCTAACACAGTGCCTGGCCCATAATTAGATAACTAATAACAGTGACAAAGATGATGATTGTTACGGTTGGGGCACCTGAGTGGCTCAGTTGGTTAAGCATCTGCCTTCAGCTCAGGTCATGATCCTGGGTCCTGGGATGGAGCCCCACATCAGGCTCCCTGCTCAGCAGGGAGTCTGCTTCATCTTCTCCCTCTGTGCCTCCCCCTGCTCATTCTCTCTGTCTCACTCATTCTCTCTCTCTCAAATGAAGCCTGATGCAGGGCTCAATCTCACAACCCTGAGGTTATGATCTGAGCTGAAATCAAGAGTCAGACACTGAAGTGACTGAACCATTTGGGTGCCCCGTAGCTTTCTTGTTTCAAAATCCATTTTTATTGAGATATGAGTAACATATAGCATTGTTTAAGCTTAAGACATATGACAGATTAACTTGATACATTTATATCTTGTAATATGATTGCTAACACTTCTATCATGTCCCAGAATTATTTCTTTTTTGTGGTGGTAACAATTAAGATCTAGTCTCTTAGCAACTTTGAAGTTTACGTTATGGTTTTGTTGTCTATGATTGCTATGCTGGGCATTGCAGCTTTCAGCTTACTCTCTTGTGTTTCTTGCTCTGGAGGAAGCCAGCTGCCATGTTGCAAGGACATTCAATCAGCCCTATGAAGAGCTCCACATAGAGAGAAACCAAACTGCCAGCAACACCTTGTCGACTATGTGAGCAACCTACTACCATGGAAGTGTATTTCCCAGGCTCCCGACTTCAAGTCTTCCAGAGCAAGCCCCAGACATCATGGAGACAAGCCGTCCCCACTGTGTCTTATCTAAATTCCTGACCCACAGAAATCAAGAGATGTAATACATTGTTATTGGCTCTAAACCACTACATTTTGGGGTGACTTGGATAACTAATATGGGAGGTGGTGGTGAGTTCCCTCAGAGCTCAGCCACAGCCAACTGTGCTCATGGAGGTTAATGACGAGCCTACAGGGGATGTGCTTCACAGCCTACAGTCAGACAGGAGGAGGTCACAAAAGGACTGTCTATTCCCCTCAAATAAGTTCCTATTACCATAATGTTTAGTTGTATCTTCTAAAAAAATTAATTACATGAGGTTTTAAGATATTGTTTAAGAAAGAAAACTTGAAGGTACTGGACAACTAATTCATAATTAAATTGTAGCCTCAGGACAAAGCCCTGCATTGCAGTTTACATCAGTTAAAATTAGGTTTGAATACAAGGGACTGAAAATGTTAGAAGTTTCCTTCTCTTACATATAAAAGAAGTCCACAGTAGGCAATCCAGAACTGGTACAGTAACCTCAAAAAGTTTTCAGAGACCCAAGATCCCTCAGTCATCTGGCTCTGACATTCTCAGCATGGGTTGTAGCTAATGGCCCAAGATGGCTGCAGAAGCTCCGGTCATTATGTTTGCATTCTGTCCACAGGAAGGAGGAAGGGATGAAAGGGAGCACACAATTTCTATTTCAGGACATTTTCTGGAAATTGCATCCGTAAATTTCTGCTTATAGCCCATTGGCCACGACGTAGTCTCACGGTCACATTCAGCTGCAAGAAAGGCAGGGGTGTATAGACTTTGCTTCAACAGCTATATTTCCAGAATGATTATCGGGGGATTCAGAGTTCATACTCCCATATTGTATCAGTAAGAATTAGTCTCAACTGAGAGTGACTGAAAACCCTAAAAAAACCAAAACAAACAAACAAAAAAACCCAACCCAACAGTGGCTTGAGCAAAATAGAAGTCTAGTCATGCCAAAATTTGGAGAAAGGCATCCCAAACCAGTATAGTAGCTCTTCTCTCTGAAATGCTCCTGGATCCAGACTCTTTGCCACCTTCCTCTTATCTGTGGTGTGTATCCTCCATTCTTAAAATCCTCTCATGGTTCAAGCTGGCTTCTCAAGCTCCAGTCAGGATTGCTGCATCATTTGTAGGGCTTGGTGCAAAATGAAAATACAGGGCCCCTTGTTCGAAAGATTATTCAGAGTTTCCATACAGCCTGAAAGAATCATCAAACCCTCCACGGGGCCCCTCTGGGTGCAGGGGTCCCATGTGGCTGCACAGGCCACAAACCTGTGGAGCCAGCCCTGCCTTTACAGCCAGAAAGGAGGCAGGAACCATGATGGCTGTAGCAGCAGGATGTGCTTGCAGGGCCCATGTTGCTGATCACCTTCTGTAGAAAGAAAGGATGTGGGGCGCCTAGGTGGCTCAGCAATTGAGCATCTGCCTTTGGCTCAGGGTGTGATCCCAAGGTCCTGGGATCGGGTCCCACATCGGGCTTCCCACAGGGAGTCTGTTTCTCCCTCTGCCTGTGTCTCTGCCTCTCTCTGTGTGTCTCATGAATAAATAAATAAAATCTTTAAAAAAGAAAAAAGAAGCAAAGGAAGCTCGGGTCCAGTACTATTGTTTTTGCCTGGCCAGCATCCATTCTCCCTCCCTTTGGTAACAGTATCTCTTCCATTACCTATCACTGTATCACGAACTACCCTAAAACGTAGTGGCATAAACTAACCAGAATGCCAGCGCATAGATCCTGCCAGTCAGGAATCTGGCAAGGGCATAGAGGGGACAGCTTGGCCCTGCTCCGTGATGTCGGGGACCTCGGCTGGGAGGACTCAGACAGCTGGGGCTGCAGGATCCACTTCCAAGATGGCGTCTTCCCTCTCATGGCGGCCACAGGGCCTGGAGAGCTGAAGGTCAGGTTCTGCTGTGACTGCTGATAGACTACCAGGATGGCAGTCTCAGGCTGGAAAGATGTATTAGTTTCCTGGAGCTGTCATAACAGAGTGCCACAAACTTGGTGGCTTAAAACAACAGAAATGTACTGTCTCACGGTTCTGGAGGCCAGAAGGCCGAGATCAAGGTGTGGGCCGGGCCATGCTCCCTCTGAGACCTCTAGTGGGTGAATCCTTTCTTGTCTCTTCCAGCTTCCAGAGGTCCCAGGCCTTCCTTGGCTTCTAGGGGCATCATTCCAACCTTTTCTTTTGTCTTTGCGTGGCATTCTCCTTGTGTCTTCACATGTGTTTTCCTTTTTTTCCTGCGGGTCTATGTCCAAAATCTTCCTCTTTTAAGGACACCAGTCAGATTCAATTAGGGCCCACCCTGCACCATGATAGCCTCATCTTAACTTAGCTAGCCTTAGTTTCAAGGACCCTACTTCCAAATAAGTTCACTTTCTGAGGTCATGGGGGTGACGACTTCAACATATATTTTTTGGGGGGTGCACAGTTTAACCCATAGCACAAGACTTCTTACATGATGACTCTTACTCTAAGACCAAGTGTTGCCATTTACCCTCTAATGCCTAAGCGAGACAAGATCTGCATGGCTTTGTCTTATGTAGCTTTGGAAGTTAAAGAGTGTCACTTCTGCTGTCATTTGAAATAGAAGCCCATCCATCGAGGGCAGGTGTCCAAGTCGGCTCGGGCTGCTGTAACAAAACACCACAGATCAGGTGGCTGAAACAACAGAAATTTATTTTCTCACAGTTCTGGAGGCTGCAAGTCCAAGATCAAGCTGCTGGCAAATTCTGTTCTTGGTGAGGCCTTTCTTTCCGATTTATGGATGGCCGCTTTCTTGCTGTGTCCCCACAAAGTCTTTCCCCTGTGTGGGCAGAGAAAGAGCTCTCTGATGTCTCTTCCTCTGCTTGTAAGGACACCAGTCCTATAGGATTAGGGCCCCACCCTTATGATCTCATTTGACCTTAATTATCTCTGAAAAGGCCCTATCTCCAAGCACAGTCACATTGGGGGTTAGAGTTTCAACCTATGAATTTGTGGGGGGTGGAGGGGGGCACAATTCAGTTCATAACAAAGTGCTTCAGTATAGATTATGTGTGTCTTTGCTGTTATTTTATTTTTTAAAGATTTATTTATTTGAGAAAGAGAGAGAGAACATAAATAGGGGGAGGGGCAAAGAGAGAGGGAGAGGGAGAGGGACAAGCAGACTCCCCACAGAGTTTGGAGCCTGCCATGGGTCTCAATGTGGCCCTCCACGTGGGCTCGATCCCAGTACCCTGAGATCATGACCTGAGCTGAAGTCAATGCTTAATGGACTGAGCCACCCAGGAGGTCTACTCTCTTTAACCTCTACGGTAGAAGAGGTAGGTCTACATTTGAAATACACCAATGAAGAGTAGAGTGCACACCTCAGGGATGGTCAGTTAGCATTTGAAAAATTGAATCAGAAATCCACACTGCAAAGGGGTGCCCGGGTGGCTCAGGTCCCACTCGATTTTGGCTCAGGTCATGATCTCGGGGTTGTGGGATCAAGCCTGGAATTGGGCTCTGTGCTCAGCTTGGAGTCTGCTTGTCCCTCTCCCTCTGCTCCTCCCCCTCCCGGCCGCCCAACTCCCCCAAATACATAAATAAATACAATCTTTATTTTTTTAAAGATTTTATTTATTTATTCATGAGAGACACACACAGAGAGAGGCAGAGACACAGGCAGAGGGAGAAGGAGGCTCCATGCAGGGACCCCAACGTGGGACTCGATCCCGGGTCTCCAGGATCACACCCCGGGCTGCAGGCAGCGCTACACTGCTGCACCACCAGGGCTGCCCTAAATACAATCTTAAAAAAAAAAATCCACGCTGCAAAGACAGCTCCCACGAGCACATCAACTATCTAATAAATCTGTATCAGAGGGTTCACCAATTAGCATTTAAAGATGTTGGAAATAAGTTTTCAGTGATAAAACAAGTGATACTCAAGACATAGGCTGGAAATATTACTAGTACCTCTGCTATTGCCCCATGGGGTGGGGGTCTATGAGTCTGACAGACCCAGAGACCAAACACCCTTGGGTACGGCAACCCAGGCCACAGATTTTATTTACTTCTGTGGCCTGCCACCCAACACAGTAGGACATAGTGCCTGTTCTAACCAGAAGGTTAGTTGAATCCTGCCACTTACATATTGTCACTTTTTTTAAAAAAAGATTTTATTTATTCATGAGAGACAGAAAGAGAGAGAGAGAGAGAGAGACAGGCAGAGACACAGGCAGAGGGAGAAGTAGGCTCCTCGCAAGAAGCCCGACGTGGGATTTGATCCTGGACCCCGGGATCATGCCCTGAGCCGAAGGCAGACACTCAACCGCTGAGCCACCCAAATATTGTCACTTTTATATTCGGTGTGCCTTTCAGCCAAGGTACTTTTGCTGTGCTCAAGGGCAGAGACGTGGCAGTGCCCTTCATTGGGTTATAAGAGCAGGTTGAGAAACTGTTTTTGTGCCTGTTTGTAATAAATGCTTTTATATGCAATTTCTGATTCAGTCGGAGACTGGCCATGATTTTTTTTTTTAATGATATTTAACAGAACACCTGGTAGTGAGGCTGTGAGAGACGGGACCTTTACTTTGTTCTGGGCCAGGGCTCTTAACCTGAGGTTCAAGGATAAAATGCACAGGGTCTGTGAATTTGATGTAGGAAGACATGAATCTTCATTTTCACTTGCTTCTAACTGAAATTTCGCATTTCCTCCGAACATAAGCAACAAACTTCAGTAGTATTCGCAGTACCTGCGACTGTCACCAATTAAAATCACGTTCCCATTGTTGCAGAGATCTCGAAATATCATTTATGTTCATCAGCGCTATGAAATGATGATAGTTATTAGATCTGCCACAGGAACTTGTTACTTAATGATTCACTAAAGAAGCACATAAATATCTATATCACAAATTTGTTTTAATAATTTGATAATGTTGTAAATGCTGTTGGTTTCCTTTGCATTCTGCTGTATTTATGTTTAAGGACCTCTGTTCTGGAGGCTTCTGCTGTTCATCAGATAGTCCCAATATACGATGTACACTCAAGGCCAGGCTTGTCATTAAAACAGCAGTGATTGGAAACTCGTGTTTCAAATTGTCTCTTGATATTTTCAATTTGAGGGCCAACTTCATCTCAGATCTGATTAAATTATAGTTGTTTTGGCCTCATGATGTGGCTGACAAAGAGCTCGTACTAGAAGAAACATCTGCTCTGCCTCCATCTTGTTCGGGCGTGCTTGCATTATTAGTATTATTTTTAACACATGGTTTCTTTGCAGGAATCTTTTTAAGCCCTATGGCTCATTTGGGAGTTAAGTTAAAACTAGGTCATATGATCAGTAAATCCACATCGCTAGGCACCTGTAAGCTGCCATGCGTCACAATATGCTGACAGTGGAGGAGGAAGCCGGCCTCCTGCTCTTCTCCTGGTCATGCAGATGCCACGGGTGACCAACATTTACTGTGGCACTGGCCAGGAAGGGCATTTGCAAGTGGCAATCTGCACAGGAAACAAAGACCAGTCACATTGATTTGAATCTACAAGTAAAAATGAAAGTAATCTCCATTAATATTGACATTAGGACTTTACATGTATTTTTTATCCTAAAAAAATAAGACAGAAACTAAAGTTGTCAGCGCACTGCAGCGGAGTGTTGAAGACCACAACTCAACAGCATAAGCCTTTGGTATTAGCATTTTTTGGCAGTCACATGACGCAGTAAATTCATGTGGCATTTACTAAAGCCTCAAAGTTGTATTTATCCACGCATTTATTTTGTTCATTCACTCATTTATTCATTCATTCAACGAGTATTTATTAAGTACTGCTTCATGCAGATTCTTCTAGGTGCTCAGATTCAAAGATGAATTATCTACATTCTCCACCCTCCCTTGGCACAATCCAAGGCGAGACGGGCAGTGAACAGTCCTGGGATACTGAAGGAAGATGGCCTGTGTAGGTGGATAGAGGGTAGGGGGCTCAGTCTGGAAGCTGACCCCCGGTCTGGTTGGAGGAGATGTGTTGGAGATGGGGTAGGGATTGGAGAGAGTCTGCCAGACTCCCAAAAGAGCTCACAGCGGGGATTGGGGCAATTCATTTATCAGAGCTGGCAGGTGTGTGAATGAGTGACAGGCAGCAGGGTGAGGCCAAAGCCTGGGCCTCAGGGACTTGTCCTCCTTTGAAAGACTCTTAATTAAATCACGGGGTCATGGAATGGATTTTGTTAGTTTTTTTTTTTTCTGATGGGGTGCCTAGACAAGGCTTGTTATTTATTTCAACCTGTTGAGAGACTTCCCCATCCTAATTAGTCCTACATTTTATACCATGAAAATTGTAGAATGGGGTGTGCCTGGATGCCTCAGTCAATTAAGCATCTGCCTTTGGCTCAGGGTCCTGGGATCAAGCCCCATGTCTGGCTCCCTGCTCAATGGGGAACCTGCTTTTCCCTCTCCCCCTGCCTCTACCCTCTGCTCATTCTCTTCTCTCTCAAATAAATAAATAAAATATCTTTTAAAATCCTGTAGAATGGGACCATGGTACCTCATCAAATCACTAAAGGTAGCCAATTGCACTGAGGGGAAATGTGTAAGATGAAAGATGCTTACCTTCACTGCAGCTCTGGGGTGGGACTGGGGAGAGAACAGGTAAACCATTTGTTCTCCATGTTGGTGTCATTTTGACTTTAAATCAACCACTGAAAGAGATACCATCCGAGTGAAAAATCCCTGGCTGTAAAACATATCATGCTATACTCCGATGTAACGGAGAGATACTTCCCTATAAAAAAAAAAAAAGGAATTTGTGTCATCTAATTATACCCTTGCGAGTTCTTGTTCAATAAAACAATGACCATTGCCAATCACCAGTTTCTCGTCTACCCATAACAGCACGTGAACCCAGACATTTGGAATTTCACACTGGGGAGACTGAGATCATTTGATGATGGGGAGTTTGAACTTTGATGATTCTTTTCCCTTTTTAGTATGATAAAATTGGCCTAGATATTTTTGCCTTTCCAAATGTGCATGGGGATGTGGCTGCTGGTGGAGGAAGGCAGAGGCGGGAGCCAGGCCTTTTCATCTTTGCATGGAAAATCAAAATTCAGGCCAGGCTGTAGTCACTGAGCTGTCTTACCATCTTCTGGCTGCCTTGGTTTATGGAGGTCCCTGCAGCCCAAACTCTCCCCATTTACTAGGTGTCTCACTGTGTCCAAGCACCTCAATGCCTTCTTGTTGGTCCTGGCTTAGTGAGAGGCTTCTGAGCAGTACCTGTCTAGGGTGGTCACTCCTTGTGATTAGGGCTCTCCTCTTCTCATTTTGGAGAATCTGTCTGCCTCTCTCCCCAGCTCCCTGGATTCCACATTTCCTCTTTCATAATTTTCCCCAAAATTTTGGTGGCTCATCTCCTCCAGCAGCTTTCTGGGAAAGGATGCATGGGCAGCAATGTTTTGAGACCTTGCACGTCAGAGAAGTATTTTCTATGCTCACACTTAACTGATAGTTTGGCTGGATATAGAATTCTAAGTTGGATCATTTCCCCTGAGAATTTTGAGAAGTGTTTTTCTCTTTTCTCCCTAGTTGCAGGGTTGCTATGGAGAAGTCCAGGGCCATTCTGACTCTCAATCTTTGTGTCTAATACATATTTTCTCTTTAGAAGCCTTTTAAAAATATTTTATTTATTTATTCATGAGAGACACAGAGAGAGAAGCAGAGACACAGGCAGAGAGAGAAGCAGGCTCCATGCAGGGACCCCAATGTGGGACTCAATCCCAGGACCTCAGGATCATACCCCAGGTCGAAGGCAGATGCTCAACCATTGAGCCACCCAGGAGTCCCTAGAAGCCTTTAGGGTCTTTGTCTCCAGTGCCTCAAAGTTCATCACAGTGTGTATTTATGTGGGTCTCCTGCCATCCACTATAATAGGTATTCCAATGGTCCTTTCTTTTTTTTTAAAAAAGATTTTATTTATTTATTCATGAGATACACACAGAGAGGGAGAGAGAGGCACAGACACAGGCAGAGGGAGAAGCAAGCTCCATGCAGGGAGCCTGACATGGGACTCGATCCCGGGACTTCAGGATCACACCCTGGGCCAAAGGCAAGCACCAAACTGCTGAGCCACCCAGGGATCCCCTCAATGGTCCTTTCAATCTATAAACTCATGTCCTTTAGGTAGGGGGACATTTTCTTAAATTATTTCTTTGATGTTGTCATGCCCCCCCCCATTCTCTTTCTAAATCTCCTTCTATTTGAAATTTCAGACTAATCATTTAGAAATTTGTTTTCTATTTCTCATCTCTTTTTTCTTTTTTTAAAAAATATTTTATTCATTTATTTGAGTGAGAGAGTGGGGATGGGGAGAGGGAGAAGCAGACTCCCTGTTGAGTGAGGAGCCTGATGTAGGGCTTGAGCCCAGGGACTCTGGGATCATGACCTGAGCCAAAGGCAGATGCTTCACAGACTGAGCCACCCAGATGCCCTCTCATCTCTTTTTCTTTCATCAAATTTTTTAAAAAAGATTTTATTTATTTATTCATGAGAGACACAGAGACACAGGCAAAGGAAGAAGCAGGTTCCATGCAGGGAGCCTGATGTGGTACTCAATCTTGGGTCTCCAGGATCATGCCCTGGGTTGAAGACAGTGCTAAACCACTGAGCCACCCGGGCTGCCCATTCTTTCATCAAATTTGATTCTCTAGAAGTTTCTTTCTATTCCCCGAATGCTTATTTTTAATGCTATTAAAATATGTCTCTTCTGGATCATTATCTGTAGGTAAACATGTGTGTATGCATACATACGTGTGGTGTGATTGTGTGTGTGTGTGTGTGTGTGGGGTTTACATTTCGTAGTATAGTCTGTTTTCTTCAGGTTGTTTCCTCTGTTCCTTTTTCCCCCCTTAAGATTTATTTATTTATTTTTAGAGAGAGAGTGAGAGAGAGAGCAGGGGCAGAGGGAGAGGGAGAGGGAGAGGGAGAGAGAGAATCTTCAGCATACTCCCCACTGAGTGCAGAGCCTGACACTGGGCTTGGCTCGGGGATCAATCCCACAACCCTGAGATCATGACCTGAGCCAAAACTAAGAGTCAGACACTCAACCGACTGAGCCACCCAGGTGCCCCTCATCTGTTCCTTTTGGTCTTGGTCATTCACGTTAGAGGTTTTCCTTAGATGTCTGATGATCACCAGTTATGTGTCCACATTTACAGCAGGACACTAAAAAGCTGCTAGGGCCCTCTGTGTGTGTGCACGTGGCCTGCCAATTGCAGACTTCACTCTGGAGCAGCAGTTCTCAAAGTATGGTCCCCAGGCCAACAGTGACAGCATCACCTAGGAACTTCTAAGTAACACACATTCTTAGACCTTGATCTAGATTTACTGGATTCAAAACCCGGGCTGTCTGAGTTTTAATAAACCCTCTAGGGCATTCTGTTGCCAACTAAAGTTTGAGCACCACTGTGGTGTGATGATCTGTCTAGGCTTTTTAAGTGGGAAATCTCTAGTGACAGTATTCAATCTCCTTCCTAGAGCCTGAATGTCAAGTTTCCAGGAGTTGAGTGGGCAGGAGAGCTTGGCTGGGAGCACGATATTCATAAGAAAACTTACACCTAATCTCTCCATTTTTGTTTGACCATCCTACTTTCAGCTGTGCCAGTATCTCTGTCCAAAGACCCTTTCACTGAGCCCTGTCCAGATAATAAAGGTCTAGTCTTCCACCTGCAGGGGTCGGTGGTGAAGGGGGACAGTCACATAGGTGTACAGAGCCAGGGAAGGCAACTGCAGACCTCACTGCTTCTAGAAAAGACTTTCAATTGATCGGTTTCACCTCCACTTCCAGAAGCACCTGGCATAGCCCCTTCTGGGTCTTTGGAGGGGAGAGAAATTCTGATAGCTTCTCAGCTTCTCTTCTGGCCAGCTGACAGTTCGGCTCTCTCGGTCTTGCTATATAAGTCAGTCACCAAACAACCCTCCTCTTTCCAGCTTCCAAGCTCTTGGCTATTTTCTCCTTTTCTGTTCCCTTTATGCTTGCAGGCAAATGCCTTTTCAAAAAATTGCTCTACTATCATCATCATGAAGTATTGGAAGGAGGCAAAGGAATGAATGCATGTGTTCAATCCTCCATCTTTACCCATGATTTTCTAAGTGTGTTCCCTTTGGGGACGGCAAACTATCCATCCTCAATGAGAGACTAGGTTTTCCAAGACTGCTCCCTGCTGTTGCTACTGTGATCCGTGGCAGGGCTGTGGCTGTGGCTGTGTTTTGGCCTCTCTGGGTCCCCCGGGTAAAAGGAAAAGGGGATCCAGGGCCTACCGTTATTTTGGCAGAGAAACTTTCAGAAAATATGGTTTCCATCCCTCGCTCTGGAGCCAGCCATGGCTCCTCACTGCCTACTGCCTGTAGTGTTTATGCTTCCAGAGAGGCAGTCAGAGCTTGCCTTGACGGTGCTTCATTTAGCTTGTCTGACTCACCCTTCTGCTCTCCCCCTCCCTTCTCCTGGCCAAAGACATTGGCACTCCTGTCCTGTCTGTCCTCTCACACCTAAGTGGACTCCATTCTCCCCTTTGCCTTCGAAAATCCCCCCCCTCCCAGGGTGCTGGGTGGCTCAGCAGTTGAGCAGTTGCCTTCATGATCCTGGGGTCCTGGGATGAGTCCCACATTGGGCTCCCCGCAGGGGGCCTGCTACTCCTTCTGCCTATGTCTATGCCTCTCTCTGTGTCTCTCATGAATAAATAAATAAATTATACCTTTAAAAAAAAAAGAACACCCCCCCCTCCAACTCCAGCTGAGATGCCCTCCCTCCCTCTAGACACTCCCTCTATGTGCTTCACTTTCTCTCCCCTTCTCTGACCTCACACACTTGATGTCAGCATCACACAACTTAGCTTGACAGCATCAAGGTTTATCTCCAATTCACCTTCTGGGCCCAACATCAGGTTGGAAACACTGGGTTTTAAATATCATGTCTGATTGATTGGTGAGAACTTACTGTACTCATTTCTTATATTCCTTATTACTAATACATAATATATATTGATGCATATTTAAAAGTGACAAGTGATATCTTAGCTGGGTCCCTAATTTGTTTTTCCTTCTGGTGTTTCTTTCTGTATAATCTTGCCCCTTAAGTCTTTTTTTTTTAATTAAGATTTTTTTTTATTAATTTATTTATTTATTCATGAGAGATCAGAGAGAGGCAAAGACATAGGCAGAGGGAAAAGCAGGCTTCAGGCAGGGAGCCCGATGTGGGACTCGATCCAGGGACTCCAGGATCATGCCCTAAGCCGAAGGCAGGGGCTCAACCGCTGAGCCACCCAGGCGTCCCCCACCCCTTAAGTCTTAAGAAACATTTTGCTATAGTTGATCAACAGTCTGTGTTTTAATAATAGAATTTCTGCCTGACAGATTTCTCTTAAACACATAAAAAATACATTGCACAAACTCTTTTAACAACTTTTTTTCAGAAATCAAAATGCATCCACCCATAGTCCTATGATCATAATGCATTAAACAGTTCTCATTTTTCCATGTTCCCTTTCAAGCTCCTCCTAATGCATTCTTTAAAAACTTGAGGAGAAATTCATATGACATGCAATTAACCATTTTATTTATTTATTTTTAATAAAATATCATCAGATCTTTTTTTAAATTTTAAGTAGACTTCACACCCAATATGGGACTTGAACCCACAACTCTGAGATTGAGTCGCATGTTCTATGACTGAGCCAGCCAGGTGCCTCTAAAAATTAACCTTTTTTTTTAAGGGGGAGGGGCAGATGGAGAGGGAGAGAGAGAGAGGGAGAATCTTAAGTAGGTTTTACGCCCAGAGCAGAGCCTGACTCTGGGCTCCACCTCAAGATCTTGAGATCATGACCTGAGCTAAAATCAAGAGTCTGATGCTTAAATGACGGAGCCACCCAGGTGCCTCACAGTTAACCATTTTTAAATGAACAATTCAGTTGCATCTAGCACATTCACAATCTTGTACAACCATTACCTCTATTGATTCCAACACATTTTTATCATCCCCAAATAAAATTCTGTATACCTGCCAGTTGGTCTCTATTCCCTTTTCCTCCTCCCAGCCCCTGACAATCACCAATCTGCCTAATCCAACTTTTCAGAAAATTAACTCATTTTTTCGTTGTAAAATATACACAACGTAATGTTTATCATTTTAACCATTTTGAGGTGTACAGTGCAGTGGCGTCAAGCCCATTCACATTGTCATGCAACCATCACAATCACCCATCTCCAGAACTTTCACATCTTCCCAGACAGAAATTCTGTGTCCATTAAACACTAACCCCCCCCCATTCCCCCTCCCGCCAGCAGCCACCGTTCTTTCTGCATCCACTAATCTGAGTACTCTGGGAACTTCATGGAAATGGAATTATACAGTATTTGCCCTTTTGCAACTGGCTTGTTTTGTATTATTTGCATCATATCCTCAAGGCTCAGGCATGTAGCGTATAACAGAATTTCATTCCTTTTCAAGGTCAAAGAGAGCGTATCCAGTTTGTTTATCCGTTCCTCGGTCTGTGGACACTTGGGTTGTTTGCACCTTTTGGCGATTGTGAATAGCGCTGTAATGAACACGGGTGTACTGGTATCTGTTTGAGCCGCCGCCCCCAATTCACTTTTAACATAGTTGCAACGGCACCGGGCGCAGTTTGGGGGTCTGATCCTTCGTTGAACGAGATATCACGCCTGCCTTTTTCCATGTTGGCACATGGTCTTTATAATCCTCCTTCTCAAGAGCTGCGTATGGCCCATCTAAGTAACTCCATTTTCGCAGAGAAACGCAGCGCCAGCTTAGGCAAGTTTTTACAGGCCTCCCTCACCAGTGTCTTTGGAAGGTTTGGAGCCGGACACGTTTGCAAAATGCTCCCTGGGAGATCAGCCTCAGCCCGGAGCACCGACACCCTTCGCCCCCCACCCCCTCCCCCGCCCCGCCCCCCATCAAAGCTTCAGGAAACAAAAGGAGACATCCAGTTCCTGAAAACAGATAACAACAAGCTGAAAGGCACGGAGAGGAGTCTCTCTGATGTTCTATACTGAAGATGGGCCCCCCCTCCCGAAAGAGGGGAGAGGCAAAGCCGACCAGCATTCCGGCACGTTTGCTTTCAGCGTCAGTGCGCAGCTGCGAGCCCAGCCAGTGCCCGCGGCGCGCCGGGCCGCCACCTCCGCCTTCACCTGCATCCTTCAGCTTCGCGCGCATCCTTTGGTGACCCTCACGATGTACCCAGACGCCGCCTCCCCTACTTGCCTTGGCCCCTGTCAAATGCCATAAGCAGCACTCCTGCTCCGGAGCGGGGGATCCGCAGAGAAGAAAACAGCTTTTGATGACCCGGGGACCCGCCGCCGGCAGCCCTGGGTGCCTGGCAGGGAAAGAAAGTGTTTTGTTTGGCTTTGTTTTGCTCACAGAGCCTCCTCTCCCAGCCCGGTTCACCTTTGCAGCATCACTTGAAGCAACAAAGCCGCTTAATTACGCTGCCTTTTAAAACTTTGAACTAGGCAGGCTGGATTCCTTGTGTTAAAAATCCTTTCCCTCCTGTAAGGGCTGAAAGGAGCTTCCCTCCTCAGCCTGGTTTTAAAACCCTCACACCAAGCATGGAAAATTCTATAAATACCAAATGCGTACCTCGAGTTTAACCTTTAATTATTCCAGCCTCCAGCTCAACCTCCCGATTCCACCATTTTCTTTCTGTACATATGTCCTCTTTAAACTGTCTGGAGCTTGATCAACATTAATGAAACAAAAAAATCTCCTTGGGAAGACTTTCAGAGCCATTTGAAAATGAATAGGAATCATAAAAGTGGGTGTGATCTTTTTTTTTTTTTTTATGATAGTCACACACACACAGAGAGAGAGAGGCAGAGACATAGGCAGAGGGAGAAGCAGCCTCCATGCACCGGGAGCCCTACGTGGGATTCGATCCTGGGTCTCCAGGATCGCGCCCTGGGCCAAAGGCAGGCGCTAAACTGCTGCACCACCCAGGGATCCCCAAGTGGGTGTGATCTTGGAGAAACACTCATCTGGCAGCCTGTGTTGTTGCATTGGTGCCAGAGGTTTGTATCAGTTTGATTGTCTGAAATCACGGCCATCCTCCCCCCGCGCCCCCCCCCCCCCAAAAAAGCAGGTAAAGCCTATGTATATACTGACTTGGCTTCATTTTCTCCCAGGTTGGTGTCCTCGATGCATTTGTTCTGCAGACTTCTGCTCTGGTAGTCTGCTTAATAAGCCACCTCCAAATTAGTGGCTCAAAACAACAATCATTCATTTTGCTTACAAATCTGCAGCCTGGGCAAGGCCAGTGGGGGACAGCTTGTCTCTGCTCTGCACAGTGTCCCTGGGGTGGCTTGACTGCTGGGGACTAGAGTCATCGGAAGGCTCTTGCTCACAGATCTAGTGCTGGTGCTGGCTGTCTGCCGGAACCTCAGCCGGGGTTGTCCATGTGGCCTCAGCATGCCGCTTCCTGGTTTCCTTGGAGCATGGTGGCTAGGTTCGGAGGGCGAGTGTCCCCAGGAAACAAGGTAGCCGCGCATAGCAATTTTAAGACCTAGCCTCAGATGTCCCAATAGCTTCGCTTCTGCTGTCTTGTACTAGATGAGGCGGTCACAACTGCTTGATCTGGTTCAAGGGAAGGGGCATAGGCTCCATCACGGGAAGCGACATCATCATTGGAATGTCATTATCACCTTGAAGAAGACCCTGTGAGTTGGGAGATACCGCAGTGTCTGTATTCATCTGCTGGGGCTGCCAGAACAGAATCTCGCAGGCCGGAGATGTGGGGCTTAAACAATAGAAATTTACTGTTCTCGAAGTTCTGGAGGCTAAAAGTCTCAGAGCAAGGTGTCGGCAGGTTTGGTTTCTCCTGAGGCCTGTCTCCTTGGCTTGAAGGCTCCCAGTATCCTCACATGACCTCTCCTCTGTGGGCGGATCCTTGGAGTGGCTTTCTCTTTTTATATGGATACTAGTCTGAATGGATTAGGGCCCCAACCCTGTGATTTAATTTAACCTTAATTACCTCCTTATAGGCTCTATCTCCAAATACAGCCCCACTGTGGATTAGGGCTTCACCCCATGACTTTCAGGGTGGGGGGACACTGCTCAGTCCTTAGCAGTGCCCATCTTTGGAAAATACAATCTGCTACAGGCCCTTAGCTATTCCTCTCTCTGAGTCTCTCAGCCTGAAATCATCCTTCTCAAGTCATGAGTGGCTTAAAAGGATGGCATTGGGCTTGGAAGACACTACCCAGTGAAGGCTTTCCCTTTCATGAACTGAGTCCACCAGACAATCTTGCGGTCCAAAATGTTTGCAGCATAATCTTCACTTCGAAACTAGCTGGGCCAAAGAGTGACCACAGAGCTTCTGGCAATCTGTTCAAATCTGGACCCCTTGGTGATTTCGTATTGTGGTCACCTTGGCCAGGCAGGAGCAATGTTCCCACCCCCAACCCCCCCCACTTCTTTACCTTTCACCGTTCCTGATGAGAGCGGAGTCAGAAGAGAAATGTGTACAACATTTGGAAGGTGGAGGAGAAGCAGTTACTGCTCCTGTCTGGTCATCGTGGTTTGGTGCAGTGAACGACAGAAGGTGCTAGAAGGTGCCAGCTTGCCCTTATTCCCCCCTGCCCTGCACGCAATTCTGTTTCTTGACTGCTGGTCCTGCTGAGCCACAGCTGGGCCATGCCAGGCCCACCACCAGATGTAGAGACGCATCTTCCATGGGCTTCTTCCCAAGCTCTCTTTCATGCCTCGCCCTGGCACCCTAGAGACTCTCCCTTAAGCTTCCCACCTTCCCCTTTGGACCCTTTCTTTCCCAGACTCCCCCATGGTCAGGAGGTCTCGCTCCATTACAAAGCCTTCACCCCAGCAGCCCAGGGACTACGCTCAGGGCAAGGTTTGCATGATGGAGCGCGAGGAACCTAATGGGTTCAGAGCAGTTTCCAGTTCAGAGCAGAGTTTCCGGCTGTCCAAGTTATGGGACCTTGTCTCCACATCTTAAATGGTGCTGTTGGAGTTGGGACAGGCCAACAGAGGGGTTCCTTTTGGGACTTCGCAAAGCTAGGAGGAGCCTCTGGGCTGGGAGCAGGGCCTTTGATCTGTGAAGGCCCCAGGCACTCTGGCTACCACAGACACTTCGGCTTCTAGTTCTGGATGGTGCTCCTCAGGCCTGGCACGGAGGTGTGTCATCACTTTTTCCATGACATCATCTCTGCCCCAGGCTTCAGAGACAGAGTGAACACACTGCAACACTGGAGAGAGCCCATGGCTCCGCACTCTGTTCTTTGAGGGGACAGGCCTTTCCTGTGTTCAATGATAGCACCATCATAATTCCACAACATTAAACACAAATGAACTCACCCAACAAGTTAATAAATCAGTTCGATAGGGTAAGCTGAGTTCCTTTTTTCTTCTTAAAAGATTTTATTTTTAAGTGATCTCTACATCCAACATGGGTCTCAAACTCATAACCCTGAGATCAAGAGTTGGCCATATTACTGACTAAGCCAGCGAGGCACCTCTTTTCTTTCTCCTCTCCTCTCCTCTCCTCTCCTCTCCTCTCCTCTTCCTTTCCCTTCCCTTCCCTTCCCTTCCCTTCCCTTCCCTTCCCTTCCCTCCCCTTCCCTTCCCTCTCTTCCTCTCCTCCTCTCCCCTCCATTTCCCTCCTCTCTCCTCTTCTGTCTTTTCCTTTCCTTTCATTTTGGTGAACTGACTTTCAAGTGACTTTCCAGTGGTCTCAATCCCAACAGTGAAACACTTTTAGCAACCCCCCCTCCACTCTATGTATATTTATTCACTCATAACTTACACTCATGTGCTAATGCTTTTTGCTAAGATCCTGAGGCCATATGCCTGTGTGTGTGGTCCATTATTAACAATAGGAGTCAAAAAGCCATATTTCAAATTGTCTTCTAAAGTGTGAACACTTTAAAATGAACTAGCTCTCAAAGTAGGAGAACTGTGAGCTCTGCCGGGTTCTTAGCCTAAGCTTTCTTCTATGGGACTATCTTCAAGCCACAGTTTCATTTACAGGAACCGTTTCAAGCCCCTTGCCCATTTTGTGATGATTAGTTTGGTTAGAGGAACATAATATAATCCGTAAATTCACACAATGTGGCACTCATAATAGGCCATTTGCTGAAAGTGAAAAATCATTTGAGGCAGATGATGTCCAAGTTATGGAACTGCCACTCTTGCCTTAGCACTCCTCAGCTGTCACACTGGATGCTGAGTGGTGACATACAGCCCAAACCAGGCCCCAGGGTCAATCTGCATGTTGCACATTGGTCATTGTAATAGTCAGCTCTTGCTACAATAATGCTGCAGAACAAACACTCTGAAACTCAGTGGCTTACAATAATGGGCATTTATTTTTCTTGTTCATCCTGCAAGGTTTTGGGGGTTTGATTAATCCTGCCTGGGCTTGGCTATTTCAGACTGTGGGTTGGCCAGGCATGGTTCCAGGTCACGAATTTTTTGTTTTTGTTTGTTTGTTTGAGGTGGTTGACATCTTTATTGCTTTGGAGGTGGGGGAGAGCAAGTGCTCAGGAGCTCTTGATGGGGTGGGCTGGCTTCCTCTTCACCATTTCTGGCTTCTGGCTGCACAGGATGGCACCAGCTCTGCAAATGTCAGCCATGCACAGATCTGGGCAGTGGTTGTTCTTGTGGATCATGGGCCTGGTGCTGCTGAGAGTGGCGGGCATTCTGGTTCATGGTGGTCCACAAGTAGGAGGTGATGGGTTTTCACTGGCGGGAACTCTGCTTCATGAGCACCACTACACCTCTGTTGTCGGGCCCTGGCTATATGCCCACAGTCTAGTGGTGAGTCAGCATGTTGTAGTGAAAGGAGTTGCTTTCCTTCAGATTATTGAGATCGGTGCTGTATGTCTTCATCAGGAAGCTGGAGCAGTCCTACCTGACCATCCACTGCAGGTGGGCAGATGTGGTGGCAGCTGCTCTCACTATGGCAGTCGGAGATGGAAGGAGCTCCAGGTCACAGATTTTGCGCAGCCTGGAGCCCTGGCCCATGTGACTATAGCCTCCTAGGACCTGTTCTTCTCCTAATGATGGCAGAAGCTCAAAAGGGCAAACCGGGGCAGCCTGGGTGGCTCAGCGGTTTAGCGCCTGCCTTTGGACCAGGGCCTGATCCTGGAGACCCGGGATCAAGTCCCACGTCAGGCTCCCTGCATGGAGCCTGCTTCTCCCTCTGCCTGTGTCTCTGCCTCTCTCTCTCTCTCTCTGTGTGTCTGTCATGAGTAAATAAATAAAATCTTAAAAAAAAAAAAAAAGGGCAAACCGTACCATGCAACACATTTAAAATGCCTGCTCATGGGCCACGTCTGGTAGCAGTCTTGCTCAAGCCCAACTTCCCTGAGGTGGGAGTAGTATATTCCACCCACAAAGGGAGGCACCGCAAAGTCACATGTAAGTGGTGTTGTTTCTATTCCAGGTGAGCAATGAATCAGGATCAGTAAGCCAAACTCCTGGGGCACCTGAGTGGCTCAGTCAGTTAAGCATCTAACTCTTGATTTCACCTCAGGTCATGATAATCAGGGTCTTGGGATCGAGTCCTACATCAGGCTCCATGCTCAGTGGGGAGCCTGCTTCTCTCTTTCTGCCCCTCATGAGCTTGCTCTCCTTCTCTCTCTCAAATAAATAAAAACCTTAAAAAAAATAAGCCAAACTACCATCGTGATATAAATGAAAGTTCTAAAGGTCTGGTATTTTCTTCCTACCTATGTTAGTTTGCTAGGGCTATCAGAACAAAGAAGCACACGTTCTTTGCATGGCTTAAACAATAGAAATGTGCTGTCTCACCATTCTGGAGGCCAGACGTCCAGGATGAAGGTGTTGGCAGGGTTGATTCCTTTTGAGGGCTGTAAGAAGGGCATTGGTTCCAGGCCTCTCTCCCTGGCTTGTCTTTTTCCTGTGTCTCTTCACATTGTCTTCCCTCTATGTCTGTGTTTAAATATTCCCTTTTTATAAGGACATTAGTCATATTTTTTAGGTCCACCCCAATGACCTCATTTTAACTTCATTACCTCTATAAATATCTTATCTTCAAATAAGGTCATATTCAGAGGTACTGGGGCTTCAACATATGAATTTTGGTGGGACACAATTCAACCCATTACCACTACCCCTCAAAGGTAATGGTAACACTTAGGGTGTGTGTTATCTCACTTTGGAGACTTTTTGGCATAGAGACCAGTGGAGAAAGTCTTCTTGCACTTGGCCTTAACTGACGCCTCTTGGCCCGGTGGCAAACACAGGACAAAGGCTTCAGACTTTAAGACCCCACCCCCAGCCCCATAACGATCAGAAATAAGCGGACCTGTTCAACCACGCCATAGCCAAGCCACGGCATCTCAGTTTGCTGGAGGGGGGGGCGGGGCATGGGAGGTGGTAAAAAAAATCCATGCCATTGGCTATAAGGTGTCACGGGGGCAAAATCTTCATATCAGTCTTAGCACCTGTGAAATGAGTCCTCACCTTCCTCTAATGGGATGTTGCCATGTGTAATGTTTGCCAGAAGAGCCCCAGAGGAAAGGGCAGAGTCAGTCCTACCGATGATTCTCTAGAACAGCCTGCCTTTTTTATTAAGGCTCAGGAAGGAGTCTGGGACAAGTGATGGAACTCACACAAGTTTGTGTTCCAACGAACACGGCCGAATGGGCCGTCAATGTACGCACGCCGTAAATAACCTTAACACTTTATAGGAGCACGCGAGGAGGCAATTCTCTCAGCCGGCTGCCCTGTGAGGCCGGTCTGATTCATTCCTGAGTGATGGGGCCCACACGTCCTCCTGCAACCGCAGGAACAAGTGTCCTTTCTGCCAGGTCAGCATTTTCCCTTCTGGCGTAAATTACGAACACTCCAGTCATTTCATTAAGAAATTACGTCTCCGATGTGACGCGTCGAGTTTCCAGAGCAGGACAGAAAAGCCTGTATGTGGCCCAGGACGGCTGTTCCCCCTACACCACCACCTCCCCAAACACAACGATACTCCTGTGACACCTGGACCTTAGGCTGAGGAGGAGGAGGGAGAGCAGCCACACTAGACATGCCACCGCAGACGACGGCGAGGCTCTGACAATGATCAGCAGCTTCCTTTCTTCCTCCCCAGCCCCATGCCTGGTGTTGGAATATTCCAGACATCTGGAATTATGACTGGTTAAATGCAGGCGAACACAGATTTCTTTTTGTGGAAATATTCTGATCTAAGACCCAGGAGGGCAGGGATATTGGGTAATTGCCATCCTTGCAATAAACATATTATGGAAGTTTATAAACTCGGCCTATCTCTTGGCTGCTTTAGGCTTCTGGTGTGCCTGGGATGGCTTTGATTTTGAAATCACTTAGACGATAGGCAGACTTTTCCTCTCCAAGCATTTGCAGAGCAATCTGATAAACACATCTGTGGCAAGTCCTGTTTGGGCTAGTTGGGGGCCGACCAGAGGATAGAGCACTTTCCCTGAAATAAATACACACATACAAAGCGTGTATGTGACCCAACTGGAATCGGGAAGAATGGAAACTATCACAAGATATTCTGTGCACACGATATCTAATCTCCCTTCTAGACAGAAGAAATTCAAATGAGCCTCTGCCATTAAAACTTTGATTATCAGAAACTTCATTTTAATCAGAGCTTGCCATAAACTCTGTGTGCTCAGCCGACTTGTGTATTTAACATTCTCGATATTATACGCTGTTCCAATTATCCAAATTTTTCTTAAATTCAATTTCCCAGGGCCTTGTGGTGTTCAGCTAATCAAGCTTTAAGGTTTTTTTTTTTTTTTTTTTTTTTTTTTTTTTTTAAGTGTTTATCTCTCGTCTCTGTATACACGCTGTGGCTATACACACAAGGGGACCAGATCTGGGAAGCCGTCGGGGTGCCACGGTGCGGGCACTTGGCTGATGAAGGGGCCCCTCTGGCGCTGCCTGGAATGTAAATGCCACCGGCTTTGTGCCGGATCCTTCAGTGCCCGGGGCGAACGTTGCCACGCTGCCTCCCCTGGCTCCCCCGCCGGCCCGGGCCGGGCTGCCCACGGGAGGCCGAGACGTGCTCTGCGCCCAGCTCCGTCGCCGGCCGCCTGTTTCCCGCTGCCCCCAGCTCGGGCGCTCACAGAGATTAGCCTCCAGGAATGCGGTCAGCACACACTGCGCTCATAACTCAGCCCCGTATATCACGGCACACAATCGCAGGAAATACCACATGTCATTACAACGTGCGCGCTCACGCGTCGATCCCCACACGGGCCGCACGTAGCAGCACGCACATGCACGCACATGCACGCTGCCGTGTGCCGTCCCTCCTGCACCCACCACTCGCTGCGTGGGCCCTACATGCCCTTGGGCCCCAGCGGTGAAGGGAAAGGATCCACTTTTTTTTTTTTTTTTTTAATCGCTGCGGCTACTTGGCTTCCCATTCTAGGCTCAGCCCACAAGGGTCAAGAATCGTAAAGAAAGTCCCTCCTGGCCCCCTTCCGGGTACCGGGTACCGGAAGGGCTGGGGCTAGAGATTGTGCTGTTGCAGTTGAGGGAGGGGAGGCCCGCTCGGCCTGCGTCGGATCGGGCAGGGTTGTCTCCTGCAGACCCTGGGGAGCTGGGCAAATGTCCCCTCGGTGGCACCTGCGCATGCCTACCGAGTCCCTTTGCCCTTTGAACCAAGCTCTTTTCTGCCATTGGAATGTTCTTTCCCCCTTTCTCTGCCTATTGAAATCTTGCCTCTTCCTCAATGCCTCGCACAAGCCCCACCTCCCCTGAAGAGGCCAGCTGGAAATGATCTCTCTCTCATTTCAACTTCTTAAAGGCTTTATTTTCTATAGCACTCATTGGACCCAAAGTAAACACTGCCATTGGGCGTTTGGGGGTTTTTGTGCATGTAAGAGCAGGGACTTTGTTTTGTACTTCCCTGCCTCCCTGTGGAGCCTGAATATGATGGCTCGCACATAATAGACACTCAACAAATGTTTGTGGATGAGGACAATAATGGCAACAGCTACCATTAATTGAGCACCTACTGTGTGCCCGGTGCCTTATCTAGATGATTCTATTTGGCCTGTTTGGTTTTGATGAAATACAAACACATTTTCTATCCGAAGTACTTTATATTTTTAAGGATTTTATTCATTTGAGACAGAGAGAGAGAAAGCATGAGCTTGCTAGCATGAGCAGGGTAGTGGGGCAGACAGCAGGAGAAACAGGCTCCCTGCTGAGCAGGGAGCTGGACTGAAGGTTAGATCTCGGGACCCTGAGATCATGACCTGAGCCAAAGGCAGATGTTTAACCAAATAACCCACCCAGGCGCTGCTATATGCAGTACTTTAATATCTTCTCTTTCTGAAAACTTAACATTTGGGGCGGCTGGGTGGTTCAGTGGGTTAAGTGTCTGACTCTTGATTTCTGCTCATGTCAGGATCTCAGGGTCTTGAGATTGAGCCCAGTGTAGGGCTCCATGCTAAGGCATGGACTGCCTTCAGATTGTCTCTCTCTCTGTCTCTCCCTCTTGAGATTGTCTCTCTCTCTGTCTCTCACTCTCCCTCCTGCTCATAGTCTCTTTCCCTCCAAAAATAAAATAAAATAAAATATAAAATAAAAATCTAATACATAGAGTAACAAGTGAACACTTCTTTCAGTCCATTCTCTACCCACTTTACTCCACCTTCTTAATTCCCTCCCTACGGAAAACCACCCTTAATAATTCAGCCTACCTGATCTTTGTCTAATATATATGTCTTATGTAATATGCAATATATATGTAAGATATACATATAGTTTGAAAATATACATAATTATGCTCTATGTGCAGTAACTCACAGTTGAAACCTCATAAAATCTTAAGAGGAACATTATTATTATTTTTATTTTAGATTTGAGAAAATTTGAGGCTGAGAGGTTAATTAACTTTTCCAAGGTCACACAGGTAGAAAGCGCAAGAACTAGGACTTGAGCCTGGCCTTTGCTTTTCATCTGAATAATTGTGAGGTTTCAGAGTTGCCTCCGGACCGCCAGCATCAGAATACCCGGGGAGCTTCTTAAATGTATGGATTGTCACCTGCCTCTCAGCCCTGGGTCCTGATTCAGGATGAGGCCCTAGATGCTGTCATGTAGCAGTCAACCATGGCTGACTCTGATGTATGCCAAGATTTATAAAACATGCTCACCTGGTGGCATCTAGGTTGGTCTTCTGGTTTCTAGCACTCATCTACCCCAGCTAGAGGGACAGCCAAGGCCAACAGAGTGGTGGTGTAGCCCTCATAAGTCAGGATACCTGGGTTCAAATCCTGTCTCCCCCACTTCCTACTTCTCACTTGGGCAAATTAAGTAACCTCTCCTGGCCACAGTCTCCTTATCTGTAAAATGGGAATGGTAAATAATAATGTCTTATTCACAGGGTTGTGTTGAGGTTTAAATTAGGTTAACAGACATAAAGTGCTTGCAACAGCACCTGGCAGGGGCATCTGGGTGGCTCAGGCAGTTAAGCGTCTGCCTTCAGATCCTGTCAGATCCTGGGGTCCTGGGATCAAGCCCTGCATTGAGCTCCCCACATGGGGGGGAAAGGGGCTGCTTCTCCCTTTCCCTCTGCCCCTTCCCCCCTTGCTCATGTTCTCTCATTCTCGCTTTCTCAAATAAATAAATAAAGATGCAGTTGGGTTAAGGCCATTCTCTGTCCATTGGCTCTAGTGATTAGCGGCTACAAGGAGCTCCAGAGCATCCAGCTTCCCCAAAAGGCTTTTCGTGGTGTCTATCCTACTCTTTCCTTGTGGTATTAGCAGGCCATTGTTTGTGGATGCTGTGGTGTCCAGCCAGGTCAGCCCTGCGCTGACCACGGGGCTCATCCCCAGTTGAAAGGCTCACTGTTTCAGTGCTCTCTCGAGAACTGGCCTTGACCTACAGGACAGCTTTGCCCAGAGCTGATGACTCGAGGCTTATGCACCCCTCTTCCCCCAATGGGATGACTTGTAGCCAGTGACTAACTGACACAGGGGATATAAAGGCCTGGCCCCCTGTGTCATGTATGGTGTTGAATGACTCCATGATCCCCAGCCCCTTCTGCCAGGGAGTCAGGCTGAGGCTAAATCTCCATCTTCATTTTGCTTCTTCCCCTGCCCTACACTGCTTCCCTCCCGTCTCTCCCTTTTTCTTCCGAGAGCCTTCCCTCAATAATTCACTTGCACAGGAATCTGTGTCTATGTGGGGCTCTGCTTCCAGGGAGCCTGACCTGAGACGCTGCTGGTCACCATGGCCCGCGGTAATAACACTCACAATGCAGAGACCGTTACCAAGCTATCCTGTGTCCTCTCTGTCCCCCACTTAAGTAATGAGCTCCCTCCCAGGGCCTGTTTTCTACCTTCTCATCAGAAGCTGGCATGAGAGTGAAAGAATGATAAATGAGAGAGGGAGCTGTGGTGTGATGTGAAGCTGAGAAACGCAGTCACCTGGGAGCTAGGAACCGTGGGAAGGTCCCACTCAAAACCGAGTATCACGACCACCAGCTAGAGGTGCTAATTTGCCTCTCCTTCCCACACCTTTGCACCCTGAGGTCAGGAGCCCCAAATGCCTACAAAATAATGTTAGTTAATGTCCCTTGCTACAGGTGCAGTGAGCTCAATATAGTGAGAGCTGGACACTTGGACACACAGAAGAATTTTCAACCTGTTTATGTGTGGCATTTCAGGTTTGGATGGGTAGGGAAGGCAGTGGAAGTTCACACGGGCTACTGATGTAGACCTGCTCTGGTCTGTTATAGACAGAAATGGCCACCAGGAACGGTCGTCCTGCCCACTGCCTGTTGGCTGAGCACTTTCTTGACAAATTTCTATTGACATCAGAGCCTTTGTATTTCTCTCTGCAGTGCAGTGCCCTGAATACTGTCTTTCTAGAAACTCTATGGTAGGCAAGTAGTACTGCTGTAATGATGGACATTTGTTTTTGTTTTTGTTTTTGTTTTTTAAGCAAGCTCCATGCCCAGTGTGGGGCTTGAACTCACAGCCCTGAGATCAGGAGTGACATACTCTACTGACTGAGCTAGCCAGGTGCCCTGGACATTTGGTTTTTAACTCCTTTTCTTAGTTCTATGAATGAAGTCGTATGTGGCCTGTTCCTTTCCTTTAGCAGTCAGGGCTGGAGAAGGCCTCGAAAGGGGATTTCAGATATAATTAAGGACGCTTTGGTTCTCTGTAAATTACTTGTGATTTCAAAACAAACTATAATATACTGATTAGGGTGAAAGGTAATGAAACACAACTTCCTGCATAAATTGTAGTTCACAAATAAATGCTTACTCTTCTTCCAATTTTTCTTCTTTGACTTCAAAGAGAAACTTTAATTTACTCCCAAGTATGTTTCACTGCATTTTGGAAAACGTCAGGTCTGTACCCAAAGCAATCTATAGATGCATTGCGATCCCTATCAAAATTCTAGTGGCTTTTTTTTTTTTTTTACAGAAATAGAACAATCCATCTTAAAATTTGTATGGAACAACAAAAAACTCTGAATAGCCAAAGGATTTTGAGAAAGAAGAACAAAGCTGGAGGCATGATGTGTCCTGATTTCAAACTACACTACAAAGCCATAGTAATCAAAACAGTAGGATACTGTCATAAAAACAGACACTTAGATCAATGGAACAGAATGGAGAGCCCAGAAATAAACCCACATACACATGGTTAATTAATTTACAACAAGGGAAGCAAGAATATGCAATGGGGAAAGGACGCTGTCTTCAACAAATAGTGTTGGGAAAACTAGACAGCCACATACAAAAGAATGAGACTGGACCACTATATGACACCGGACCACTATATGACACCATACACAAAAATCAACTAAAAAAAAATGGACTAGGAAACTGAATATAAGACCGGAAACCATAAAATCCCTAAAAGAAAACATATGCAGTAAGGTCCTTGACATTAGTCTCAGAGATATTTTTTGGATCTCACTCCCAACTACAAGGGCAACCCAGGCGAAAATAAACAAGTGAGACTACATGGAACTAAAAAGCTTCTGCACAGTGAAGGAAACCATTGACAAAACACAAAGGCAACCTACAGAATGGGAGAAGATATTTGTAAATCATACATCCAATAAGGTACTAATATCCAAAATATACAAAGAACTCATACAACTCAAGAGCAAAAACCAGTTCAATTAAAAAAAGGGCAGAGGATCTGAATAGATGATATTTTTCCAAAGAAGGCATGCAAATGGCCAACACTCATATGAAAAAGTGCTCAACATCACTCATCATTGGGGAAATGCAAATCAAAACCACAATGAGATATCATTTCACACCTGTCAGAATGTCTAGTATCAAAAAGACAAGAAATAACAAGTATTGGCAAGGATGTGCAGAAAAGGGAACTTTCACTCACTCTTGGTGGGGATGTAAATTGGTGCAGCCACTGTGGGAAATAGTGTGGGGTTCCTTAAAAAAAAAAACAACTAAAAATAGAACGATCTAGTAACTCACTGCTAGGTATTTATCCAAAGAAAATGAAAACACTAATTTGAAAAGATATATGCACCCATATGTTCATTATTTACAATAGCCAAGATATGGAGGCAACCAATTCATTGATGGATGAATGGATAAAAAAGATATGGTATATATATGTACAATGAAATACAGCTTGGTCATAAAAAAGAATGAGATCTTGCCATTTGCAACAACATGGACCCAGAGGGTATGATGCCAAGTGAAATAAGTCAAACGGAGAAAGACAAATACCATATGATTTCACTTATATGTGGAATCTAAAAAACAAAACAAACGAGCAAACAAAACTCACAGATGCAGAGAACAGATTGGTGGTTGCTGGAGGGGAGTGAGGTTGGGGTGGGTGAAATGGGAGAAGGGGTTAAGGGGTACAAACTTCCAGCCATAAAATAAACATGTCATGGAGCTGTAACACACAGCATGGCGACTCTGGTCAACAACATCGGATTGCATCTTATGTAACTTTATATGGCGACAGGGCGGTGGGGGGGGGTAAGCTAGACTTATTGCGGTGAGCATTTCACAGTGTATACAAATATCGAATCCGTATGTTGCGCACCTGTAACTAATATAATGTTATATGTCAATTATACCTCAATTAAAAAAAAATGTCAGGCCTGGATAAACCTTTCCAGCTCCCTCATAAGCGAGGGAGGATGTGGATGTGGTTTATGGGAAAATTGGGCAGACGGTATTGAGCTCCCATATACCCCAGTTTCCCCCATTAGAAGACTGGTTCAATATTGGTATGTTATTATTAACCAATCTCCACAGTTTCCAGTAGGGTTCACACTTTGTGTTTACATTCTATGGGTTTTGATACATGCATAATGTCATATATCCACTATTATAGTGTCACACAGAGTAGTTTCACCGCCCTAAATGTCCTCTGTGTTCCATCTATTTGTTCCTCCCTCCCTGCTCCATGCCCCCCCCCCAAACCTCTGGCACCCCCCAATCTTTTTACTGTCTCCATAGTTTTGATTTTCCAGAATGTCATGTAGTTGGACCCATGCAGTATGTAGCCTTTCCAGACTGGCTTATTTCACTTAATAACATGCATTTAAGGTTCCTCCTTGTCTTTTCATGGCTTGATAGCTCATTTCTTTTGAGCGTGTAATGGTATTCCATTTTCTGGATGTGCCTGCCCCTTTCTATACACTAGACATTGATGCAAGTGCTAAAGAGATCGGAAAGGGGCAAAGAAATCAAAGTCTATCTTCGAGGAACTTCTAGTCTAGTTGGGGAGAGAAGACACACACAGCCATACAAAGTCAGCTAATAATTCAGCAGTAAGTCAGATGAGCCGAAAGACACATGTGGAACGAGTAATTGCTGCTGCAGCTATGGTGCAGGAAGAGTTCTTGAAGGTTCTACGACGAAGTGCAGTGGGACCTGGGCAGGGAGAGACAAATAGGATGGAGAGAGCATTCAGAAAGGCTCCGTATGTCTCAGCTTTTGACCCGTATCCTCTCACCTAGGCTGTGTACAGAGAAGAGAGAAAGAGAGAAAAGGGAAATGATGTGCTCACAGTGTGTCCATTTTTTCTGATGGGAGACGGTCCCCCGCGGGGAATTTGGCAATTAGCTCACAGGTGGATGAGCTCATTCCCTCTCTTAATATGTGAGCAACTGGCGCCAGGGAGCTGGTATCTTTATTAAGTTCCATCTCTAGGCAGCAAAGCCTCTCAAATCTTTAGCTAAACTGTGTGTGTGTGTGTGTGTGTAGTATAAAGTTTATTTTAGAAGACATCATTCTTTATACTTTTTTTTGGCGAGATAGGTTGTAGGATACTAGGACATTTTTATTCCAGTCTTTGTATCTTTTATGCATTTAAAAAAAAAAACACACAGAATGCGTCCTGAATTTGCATGTCATTGTTGTACATGGGCCATGCTGATCTCAGTACCAGCCTGATTTTACCGCATGCACAGCCAAAGTGAGCACTATACCACTTTCTACTACTGCAAAGGACACATAACATAAAGTTGGCCATCTTAAGCATTTTTAAAGAGATTTATTTATTTATTTTTGAGGTGGGAGGGGCAGAGGGAGAGAGAGAGTGAGAGAATCTCAAGCAGGCTGCCTGCTGAGTTCAGAGCCTGATGAGAGACTCGATCTCAGGACTCTGAGAACATGACCTGAGCCCAAATCAAGAGTTGGATGCTTAACTGGGGGAGCCACTCAGGCTCTTCCGTGTTAAGCATTTTTTTCCCCTATGTTAAGCATTTTTAAGTGTATAGTGGAGCGGCATCACCACCATCCATCTCCAGAACTTTTCTGTCTTCCCAAATGGAAACTCTATATCCCTTGGATACTAACTTCACATTCCCCCCAATCTCCTGGCCCCTGGCAGCCTCCATGCTACTCTCTGTCTCTATGAGCGCCACTACTCCAGGGACCTCATATAAGTGGAATCATGCAGTATTTGTCCTTTTGTGACTGGCTTAGTGTTCTCCAGAATGCCTGACCCATTTTACGTTCCTGCCAGCAGGATGACAGGATTCCGATTTCTCCATGTCCTTGTCAACACTTTTTATTCTCTGATGTTTATTTGCTTGTAATAATGGTCAGCCTACTGGATGTGAGGTGCTCTTTTATTGTGGTGTTGATTCTGTAGCTAAACTTATTTGTTGGGGAAGCAATGGAGAGTAATGATTCCTGTGTGGGATGTTCATTGTGAGTGGACTCAGCTTTGGACTTCGGAAAGCCAGCCTTCCCACTCTTGGCAGTTCACTGGCTCTCTGGGGCCTGTTGTATAAAATATATATAAAATGTTCCAATCTCCTCCATGTACCTCATCTTCTTTTCCTCAAGGATTATTAGTATGATCAGTTCACATGTGAAAGTTTAAAAGATTCTTCTAAATATTCATTTTTAAAAACATTTTATTTATTTATTCATGAGAAACATACAGAGAGAGGCAGAGACATAGGCAGAGGGAGAAGCAGGCTCCCTGTGGGGATCCCGATGTGGGACTCAATCCCAAAACCTCCGGATCACGACCTGAGCTGAAGGCAGATGCTCAACCACTGAGCCACCCAGATGCCTCCCCGTCAAATATTTAAATGCTCGCAGATAGGCACATATAATTGTGTTTTCTCTTTTGTTAATTCATTTCTTAAATTTTATTTTAATGTCTTTTTTTTCAAGATTTTATTTATTTATTCATGAGAGACAGAGAAAGAGAGAGAGAGGCAGAGACACAGGCAGAGGGAGAATCAGGCTCCATGCAGGGAGCCCGACGTGGGACTTGATCCCGGGACTCCAGGATCATGCCCTGGGCGGAAGGCAGGCGCTAAACCACTGAGCCACCCAGGGATCCCCTATTTTAATGTCTTTTTTAAGCTTTATTTCTTTTAGGAATCTCTACCCCCAAAGTGGGGCTAAAACCCATGACCCCGAGATCAAGTGTCACTTGCTCCTTGGACTGAGCCAGCTGGGTGCTCCTACTTTGTGAACATCAAGGAAGTTCAAATACGGGGGACCTTCAGGCTGGGTGCTGGATGCAGGGGAGAAAAAGAGCATGGAATTGGAAGCTGCCTTTCGTGTCTCCTTTCTCCCACCTCTGTAAGCAGGACTGGTGTTTTTGTTTTTACAACGCATTCCAGTGTCTGTTGACAAGCACACACAAAGACTTTCCAGGAAAGCCAAGGCCAAGGCTGGGCTAATTTGGCTGGTAAATATGCAGTGTGCCACTTTTAGACTTGGACACTGTATTACTTACAAAAACAGTGAAAGGAAGATCAGCTGAAAGTGCTGGCTCCCTGGGTCGTTGTCCCATACAGAAAGGATGCCACTAAAGTACATGGGCCCAGACGGTCTAATTCCAGGCTGGCAGTACCCAGCTAGGCGGTTTTGTGGTCTGTGGCCCTGTCCTGTGGCAGGTTGGCAGGTGGTATGAAGAAGCTCTCATACCTCATCAGAACCCAGGAATTTCTTCTGAAAGCGTCCCAGAGGAGATAAGGAGGTGTTAGGCTGTATTATGTACCCCCTGCTGCAATTCGTATGTTGAGGCCCTGGCTGGCACCTTCATCTGGGGTTCTAGCTCTGGACCTGGGAGAAATCAGATTTCTGTTGTTTAAGCCCCTCCCCCCGCCCCCCCCCACGACCCTCCCCCATCCCGCCAGTCTCTGGTACGGGAGGCAAATGGAAGAGGGCCTCAGAGCCATTCCCCACACTCCTCCGTCTTCTGTTGTGCCAGGATGCAGACCAGCTGCCGTTCAAGCCCTGCCTGCCTGGACACGTGGCTGGTCACTAGGACATGGTGGTGAAGGGGTTCCTCAGAGAACACCTGCCTGTAACCCGCTTGCTGGATAATGAGATGGCTTTCAATGATTTTAACGCACCTACATAGGTTCACTTGTAAAGTATTGTTTGAACTTTAAAATTTTTATTGTAAGGGGCACCTGGGTGGTTCAGTCAGTTAGCCATCTGACTCTTGGTTTCTGCTCAGGTCATGATCTCAGGGTGGTGAGATCCAGCCCGGTGTTGGGCTCCATGCTGACGATGGAACCTGCTTGAGATTCTCTCTCCTTCTGTCCCTGCCCCTCCCCCCACTTTCCCTTTCTCCCTCTCTAAAAAAAAAATATTTTGAAAATCAGCCTATTTTCTGCCTAATGTTTTGCAGACAGTTTTTTCACTTGATGGGCAATACTATGGGTAGTACCACCATCAGTCTTACAGTGGCCTCCTGGGCCTGCATTGCTGCTACAGCAGCATACTCTTGAGGCCAACACTTCCACGGGCAGTCTCCTGAGCCCCCACCTTCCTGATGGTGACAGAGATGACTTGAGAGGTGAACCAATAAGAGGACCGTTGTGTTTGGGGCACCTGGGTTGCTCAGTTGGTTAAGCATGTGATTCGATTTCAGATCAGGTCATGATCTCAGGGTTGTGGGATCGAGGCCCATGTCAGGTTCCTTGCTCAGTGGGGAGTCTGCTTGAGATTCCCTCTCCCTCTGCCCTACCCTGTGCTTATTCTCTCTCTCTCTCTCTCTCTCTCTCAAAAGTAAAATACATAAATCTTTTAAAAAGAAAAAAAAGAGGACTGTTGTGTTTTCAACACCAAAAGTCATGGGGGCTTAGTATAGGACAGCGGTAATGAAGAAGGAGGAAAGTAGTTACATTTGAGATGTATAGAGTGTATGAAAAATCTCATCCTGTTCTATTTTATCTTTTGTTTGCTTAAGAAGTGGAATCACACCGGGGCTCTTGGGTGACTCAGTGATTGAGCATCTGCGTTTGACTCAGGTCATGATCTTGGGATCCTGGGATTGAGTCCTGCATGGAGCCTGCTTCTCTCTCTGCCTGTGATTCTGCCCATGTCTCTATATCTCTCATGAATAAATAAATAAAATCTTAAAAAGAGTGGAATCACACAATATCTACCTATTTTAATATCTATATTTTTGCAGAATGCTTTTTTTTTTCACTTGACAGTATGTGGGCAGCCTTACATTATCAGAATCAATATATCTCATTCTCCTTTTTTACTGGCTACATACTATTTCAAGTCAGGATTAAGCATTAGGTAATATATATAGTTTAATTAGGCTCCATGCCCCACATGGAGCCCAGTGTGGGCTTCAAACTCATGACTCCGAGATCAAGATCTGAGCTGAGATCAAGGGTCACTTAACTGCCTGCCAACCCAGGCACTCCTAGATAATATTTTTTTAACCATGTTGTTATTAGTAAACACTGAGGTTGACTCCACTATTTTTTTAAAAGATTTTATTTGTTTGTTTTAGAGAGAAAGAGCATGAGCAGAGGGAGGGGCAAAGGGAGAGGGAGAGATTCTCAAGCAGACTCCAGATTGAGTGCAGAGACTCCACAATGAGTGTAGAGACCAACAAGGGGCTCAATCCCATGATCCCTGAGATCATGACCTGAGCCAAACCAAGAACCAAATGCTTAATGACTGATCCACCCAAGAACCCTTGACCCCACTATTTTTTAATGTTACAATGAACACTTTTGGAGTGTTCAGGCTTATTCTCTTGGAGGTTTCTATAAGCTAGATTCCAGAGGGAAAATGCTGTCGAGAGGGATATACCCAACAGAAACGTGTTGCTATGTGCACCCAAAGTCACATACAAGAATGTTCATAGCCATACTATTTACAATAGCCCCAAACTGAAAACAACCAAAATGTTCTTCAACAGTACAACAGAACAATCAAGTATGGTCTGGTCCTGCAATGGAATTCTATACAGCAACAAAAATGAATGTTCTGCTTCACAGAGCAATATAGATTAAGCTTAAAAATATAGTATTTGGTGAAAGAAGCCAGACACAAAAGAATATATACTTTATAATTCCATTCATGGAATGTTCAGAAACAGGCAGATCCTGTTAGGGGTGAGGATAGTGGTTACCTAGGGGATTTACTGAGTAAGAGAGAGCACAGGGTCTTCTGGGCACTGATAATGCTCTCTTTCTTGATCTAGGCAATAGTTACATGGACACGCTGAGTGTCTGAGCCACATAGGATCTCTGTCCTTTTCTATATGTGTGTTCTACTTCAATAAAAAGCTTCTGTACATTTCTTTAAAGGTATATGGATTTTTAAAAAAAGATTTTATTTATTCCTTAGAGAGAGAGAGAGTGGAGAGCACAAGCAGGGGGAGGAGCAAAGGGAGAGGGGGAGGTAGACCCTCAACCCCCAAGCAGGGAGCCTAACATGGGCTCAACCCCAGGACCCTGAGATCATGATCTTAGCCGAAGGCAGACGCTTAACCGACTGGCCCACCCAGGCACTCCAAGGTATATGCATTTAAAATAATAATTGGAACTGCAAATCGCCCTCCAAAAAGGTTGCACCAATTTACATGCACACCAGCAATGCACACAAGTTCTCCTTCCCCCACACGCTCGCCAACAGCCATGCTAGGAAGCAGTCTGATTTTTTGCCAATTTGATGGCTTTTGAAAAAAAAGTATCTTTTCATTTTCCTTTGCATTTGCCTAACCACCAGTAGGTTGAGTATCTTTCAGGCTTCTTTTCCACTTGCATTCCTTTTTCTATGAATTAGCTGTTTATACTTTTCCCCATTTTCCACTCAAACTGTGTGTCTGGCTCTTATTTCTATATAATGGATATTAACTTTTTGTTGGATGTGTTGCAAACCTGGTCTCCGAAAGCATCTTATGTCTTTATCTTGCATTTATGGCACATCTCAGGGACCTGCTGAGGCTAAGCAAGCCGTGCAAGTAAGCAAGTCTGTGGCGGGCTGGGAAGCGCACCCCGCTTTGCTGGGCTCTGGCCAAGTATTGCCCGGTGGGAAGGTGGGAACCAGTGTGTCAGGTCTTCTGATTCTTCAGAAGATGCTGGAAATATAGATTTTTATGGGGAAACTTCCAATTTTAAAGTGCTGGCAACTTGTTCAAAAAATGTTGAGCACTAAAAGAAACAGCACATGTTCGGGTTGGGAACATGTGGATGTGTGGGACACTGGTTTGCAATCTCAGGGCGATGCTGTAGTCCACTGCAAAGGAGGTTTGTGTTGTCACATCTGTCCATTTTTTCCCTATGACTCCTGAGGTCTGTCTCCTTGTCCCCTTTTAGCCAGTTTAACATTGTGTTTACTCTCTAAATCCTTCTCTTTTAAGAGAAGCCTTTGGTGCTTTTATTCAAGTCTCCTTAATGAAAGAAATAAAGGCAAATATACACATTACTGGACTCAGAGAGTAGGGAGGGTCTGGACCTTGGGAATGTGAGTGGCTGGGCCCACGATGGTTAAAACATAAACATTAGAACTCCTTATTTTCTCAGTTAAGGCCAAGGGCCTTCCTATACAGTGAGATTTCAAGGGACGAGAGGCCGTTAGGCACACTGAAATTCACACTAACATGTAAATAAATGACTTCAAAGCCCCTTCCTGGGATCAGGTGTGCAAGTCAGAGCAGGGAGTGAGGAGCTGGGCACTGCAAGCCTGAAAGTGCAGGAGGAGGAACTCATCTTGAGCCCCACTTCCCTATGGGAGAGAACTTTGCCATTCCCAATTGCATCTGCTTTCCTCAGACCCTCCCTGCCCCACTTGGGTCCCACTCTGGCTGGCGTTACTGGCATTGCTCCAAGCAGAGTTGACGGGGAGCAAAACAAACATTCCCCAATCATCTGGGCTACTTTAATGGACTTTCGTGGTATCGTCTGCACATTTTTCACCCGTGCTAATGAGCGGCTGGCATTGCTGTTGCAATGTTGCATTAACAGAGCACACCTAAAAACTGCTCTGGGGGTAGAAAAAAATTTCTCTGGCTTCATGAACAGCAGGACCCAACAAGGGACAAAACAGGGGATCACTGGCTGAAGGTATGGCATAGCTTATTCCTTTTCTGGCACCAGATGACTGAGATGCTGAGCTCACCCAGAGGGTTGGTGCTGGTGGGCATATATTTATTCCCAATAATCATAACTGCATTTAGTGAGTGCCTAGTGTGTGTTAAGACCTGTGCTGGGCACTGTATGTGCACCACCTCATCTCTCTATAATCCACACTCAGCCTGCAAGATAGGGCTGTTAGTCTAAGTGATGGGGTCCAATGTGAACCAGGTGGCATGCATGAACAGCCTCAGAATTCTACTTCCAGCACAAGGCTTCCTGTCCTCCCAGCCTCAGGCCAGGCAGGGTGGCCCTCCATTCCAGCAACTTCTCCAGCCCAGCCTTGCACTGTGATTGGACTCTGGTCTCTATGGTAAGGATGGGCAGGCTCACCGCCCCCCCCCCCCCCCCCCCCCGCCTTCTGCTTTGCCTCAGTGGCCCTGCCCCTTTTGCCATAGGGGTTGGTGAGGCTCTCCCCTTTCTCCTCTCACCCCCAGCCCCCTCCACCCCCACTCCCCTAGTTGAATATTATTATGTCCTGAGACACCAGCTAATAATCCAGGTGTGAACAGATAATGAAGGTGCTGGATGGGAAGAGTTTTAAGGTGTGAGTTTTCTAGGCCACTCACATTCATAAAAAGCAGCACAGACCATAGAGTTTATTTTCTGATGCTAAGAGCAATCATGCCCTTTGTAGAGAAGTCAAAGATGCAAGAAGATATAAAGAAAAAAAAGTCACCTTACCACGTGAGACAATCATTGTCAACATTTTCAGATGGCTCTCACCACTCATTTTCATGTATCTTTCATATATACACACACACACACACATATATATATATATATATATATATATATATATAAATTTTAAATATATGTAATTTTTAAGCAAAGTTGAGATCACCCTGGCAATATACTTTCAGACCAGCTCTTTCCACATATGGTGTCATGGGTGAGCACTTTCATTGTTAAAAAATTATTTACTCATTTGAGAAGGAATGTGTGTGTGTGTGTGTGTGTGTGTGTGTGTGGTCATGCGTGCAAGTTGGGGGGTTGCAGGGATGAGGGGCAGAGGGAGAGGGAGAGAGAATCTCAGGCAGGCTCCACATCCAGTAAGGATCCCAACCAGGACTCGATCTCAAGACCCTGAGAACATGACCTGATCTGAAATCAAGAGTTGGCTGTCTATCCGACTGAGCCATGGGTGAGCCTCTTCTGAAAGGGACCCTGTGAGGGCAAAGGCTTTCTGAGTACCATGGGTGGAATCAAGGAACTGGGGAGGTAGGTTGTGGATTTTATTTTCAGCCAGGGGGGTTCCCTAGCCCACCTATGACACGGTTGCTCCTTGGCCTCAGGAGTGGAGAGGGTTGCTCTCAGCTTCAGTGAGGACAAGGAGAGACTCCTCCACTACCCCCTTCAATGTCACTCACTAGTTCTTGGGAGGGGAGAGAGAGTGTCTGCCTCTGGCCCACTCCCCACCTCACTGTGGGCTGGGTCCCCACAGCCATCCCCTCCCACATGGTTTAGTGTGTGTGTGAATATCTCTAGGGGACTGGCAGAGGGTGAGGGGGACACATGGGCTGGCTGGCTTATGGCTTCATGAGGCTCTCCAGTGGTGGGGGCAGGGCACCCATGGCCCTGGCACTTCCTGCCTCTTGAGAAACAAGCCGCCTTTTGGCTGTGACTGTGGATCTGCTGACCTCCATTAGCTGCTTCCCTAGAAGTGAAAATGGATTTGCTCTGAGCCCTGACATACCCTGTGACCCAGGGCTCACAGAAGCCACACCAGGAACACAGGACTGGCACCAAAAGGAATCATGCTAACTTGCCCTCAAGGAGATGTGAGCTTGCTTGATGCCAGCCTTGTGAGCATGCTCCCTGCCTCCCTCCTCCAATTACCTGACAGAGCTCTTGAAATATAGGAAGAGGGGCACTTAGGTGGCTCAGTGGTTGAGCGTCTGCCTTCAGCTCAGGTCGTGATCCAGAGGTCTTGGGATCGAGTCCTGCATTAGGCTTCTCATGGGAAGCCTGCTTCTCCCTCTGCCTGTGTTTTTGCCTCTATTCATGTTTCTCATGAATAAATAAATAAATAAAATCTTAAAAAAAAGAAAAGAATTATGGGAAGGTTTGGCACTTCCCCAGAAGGCTGTCCCTTCATTGGTGACAGTGGAGGAGGCCTGGCTGGGCCATCGTGGTTAGAACCAAAGGGACCTGGGGTAAGGGCCCAGCTCTGCCCTTAGCTGTGCCACCATAGGCAAGTTACTGAACCTCTAAGTTCAGGGTCCTTACCAGTAAGGTGGGCCAAACAGTAGGTACTGCCCAGAGGTGCTCTGCAGATTAGATGCTTTAAATTCCATGTATAAATCATCTACAGCAGTCCCTGAAACACAGCAGATGCTCAGGAAATGATCTTACGGTGTCTTACATTTACTCCTCATAACTTTTGGCAACAAATATCATCACCCCGTTTTCTGGAATCATGCTCGGGGTGGTCATGGCTCAGAAACGTTAAATGTTGTTTCATTTATTACTTAGTGGCTTCAAACAATGCTAAGTCATCATGAATGAATGAAAATTTCTCATGATTCTGTGGATTAATTGGGTGGTTCTTGGACTCCAGGTGGCTTTGGCTGGGGTCTCTTGTGTGGATACAGTCAGCTGGCAGCGAGATTGGGCTGAAAGGTCAAACAGGGCTTCTCACGTGCCTGGGGTATTGGTGCTGGCTGTTGGCTGGGCTGCCTTGGTCCTTTGCCTCCTGACCTTTTTTACCAGGCTAGCTTGGGCTTCCCTAAGCATGGCAACTGGATTCCAGGACAGAAGTGTCCCAAGAGGACAAACCTCAGCGTGTAGGTACACACCAAGCCTCTGTTAATGTCCTATTGGCCAAAGAAAGTCACAGCCAAACCCAGAGCCAACACGAGAGGGGGCTACATCGTGGCACACATACTGGAAGCACAGCTCATCGGGGGCTGTCCACCTAACAGTTTGCAAAAAAAGGCTTGCCTAAAATCCCACGTCTCTTGAATGGCATAGCTGGGATTTGAACCCAGGGCTGTCTGACTCTAAAATCCATGCTCCTCCTTCCAGGCACGGCTGAGGCTGGCTCTACGGTAGGCTGATGTTTGCGACCCCGTCATAGTCTGATGGCAAGCTCATTTCCCATCTTGTCTTCAGCCCACCCCTGCTGTCAGTGCCACATCATGATCTTGAACCTCTCCTGCTCACCTGATGGATGGGAGAAAAATACTCCTTCTTTGCTGGTCCCCAGTCTGCCTTTCTGTCTTCCACGTTGCCTACAGAAAGCTACTCCCGCTTCTTCCAGAGTCCTGGCCAGGACAGCGGTGGCCCTATCGATCCTGCAGGCAGCATTCTGGCTCTGCGGGCCTCGGGGCACACCCAGCTCTGTTTTCAGGACTCCTAACTAGGAAAACGATGATCACGAGGACAAAGACAGTATCTCGGAGATAAATCCAAGTTTACAGCATTTTGTGGTAATCCCAGTGGACTTCCAGACTGCTCACGGCTGGGGCCGGCACCTGACACAGGCCCCCTCTCCTGACCCCTGTCGACATTTAGCCAGAGGCTGCTTTGAGCTGGCCCCACGGTGCTGACTGCGGGAAGCCAGCCCCTTCCTGTTCCTGCCTGCCTCTGACTGAGGCTCCTGTCAGTTCCACCGCTGCTCTGACCCCTCCACCCCACACCTTAGGTGGGGAATGCCCTTCTCTCCGTCTTCCTTTGTTCCCGGGGCCGCTGTCAGCAGGCAGCATCACTCACTTTCCTATGGCTGGACTCTCCCTCTGCCCTATCATGAGCCAGTAGTGGAACTGAGGCCTCGAACCTGGGTTCTCACCTCCAGCCAGTACTCTCCCAGGAGCCCCTGTGCCCCAGCCCGCATTGTTTGATTCTGAGCGGGGCCCGCAGCTGTTCCGTTGCAGCTCAGAACAAAGGCTAACAAAGAAGCAAAGCCTCTGGAAAAAAAGAGAAAATGTTCTCTGGATGCTGAATTGGTGACCTTGGGGAGGTATGTGCGAGTGGTGTGTGTGGGAGGCCTCTGACTTGTGCCCAAGCAAAGGTCACGGTCAGGGAGAAAGCCTTTTGATGGGAGTCTGAAATGGAGCCCAGGAATGTCATCATGCGGCTGCTGGGGACAGAGATAGGACCCTCCGTCAGACCAGGCCAGTTCTCCTGATGTAAGGTCAACATGCCGAGGTCTTGGGAGAGGGATCTCCCAGTGAGCCGACTGGGTGGGATACATGAGGTGTCTAGGAATTGGTGGTGTCCTGTGTGGTCTCACTGAGGGAAGCCAGGCAAAATCTGGCAGCTGGGCTCAGGTTCTTGGCTTCGAGCAACAGGAAGTCATTCTGGTTTATTTAAGCAGAAAAGGACTTTATCGAAAGGAACTTGGGGAGTTCACAAAATAATCAGGAGGGCTGGAGAACTGGGTTTGGAAAGCAGGCCAAACAAAGGAGACTGCGTGGTAGTCAGGACCATGGCCAAGGTCAGGTCAATCCAGGGACAGCCCTGCTGCCAAGTCCAGGACTCCCAGCTTACACTGCCACCTGTGGATATGGTTATGGTCCCTGCCATCCCAGAAATGGAATGCCATTGCCGTGGTGACTGCCACCCTCCACCAGAATGGACCTCTGGGCTTCCTGCATCCTTGCATCACCAGCTCCCGCCTCCCAGTCTTTCACGGGGGCATCTGATTGGTTGGGTCTAAGTCAGGAGCCCGTGCTAGGCACACCAGTAAGAGGGAAAGTGACTCTCTGGCGTTTTTAGCTTCTCTGGTGAAAGGCAACTAGGAGGATGGAGAATTTCTCAAACGTGATTGTGGGGTTTGGACGTGGGTCAGCCATGTACTACCTGACCTGGGAAAATGTAGGGCAGCTGTCCTCAGTGAGTGCTAGAGAATTGCATGCCTCCAGGGACGGCCTGAGTTTATCTCTTATCTTCTCGTCCTCCAGATGGTGATGGAAGTGTGTGTGATTGTGTGTGCTTAAGGATAGGAACATGTTATGCAATGTGTGGCTAGGAACCCTAGGTTCGATTCTGAGTCCCCTCTGCCTGTCAACCTTAGACAAGCTGTTCTCTATCTTGGGGCCTTGATTCCACTTCACTGCATGCTGTCCAGCCCTTGAGCATGCAGACGGTGTGCGATAGCTTCTGCTGTCGTCTGCCCTCTCTGGCTGAGAGATGCCCCGAGACTGCCAAAACCCCAAATGGAATGGAACCGTTGGTTCCGTGTAACAGATGAGAGTGCAGAGAGATGGTGGTTAATGGCCATGTGACCCTGCACCCGTTCCTTAACCTCTGTGAACCTTAGTTCCTTATCTGCAAAATGAAGAAGAGGTAATAGGCACCCAGCCTCCGTTCCAACCTGGTCCTGTAGTGCCTTCATGTCCTGCAGAGGCTGGAAAGCTAAAGACCATGGTTTCCAGACACCTCTGCAGCTAGAGCTGTGGATGGGAATTAAGTTTCCCTGCGGCGCCTGGGTGGTGCAGTTGGTTGAGCCCCATTCTTGGTTGAGCACCAATTCTTGGTTTCTGCTCAGGTTGTGATCTCAGGGTAGTGAGATCAACCCCCATGTTGGGCTCTTCACTCAACCAGAGTCCGCTTGAGATTCTCTCTCCCCCTCTCCCTCTGCCCCTCCCCACTCTTTCTCAAATAAGTAAATAAATCTTAAAAATTTTTTCACTGATTAGATTCACTTGGGTAAGGTCAGGAGGGCAGCAGCGAGGCAGAGACTACTTGCTTGCTACTCTGGCTGTTGCTGCTGGAGACGCTGTGTTGTGTGTGTGTGTGTGCGTGTGTGCACTATGGGACAACATTCTTTTTTTTTTTTTAAAGATTTTATTTATTTATTGATGACAGACACACAGAGAGAGAGACAGAGACAGAGACAGAGACAGGCCGAGGGAGAAACAGGCTCCATGCAGGAAGCCCGACATGGGACTTGATCCTGGGTCTCCAGGATCATGCCCTGGGCTGAAGGCGGCGCTAAACCACTGAGCCACCCGAGCTGCCCTATGCGACAACATTCTAATGTTTGTTGGTCACCAGCTTTGTGGGTATTGAGAGATATTGTGGTGGCAGTGGCAGTGGCTTCCTGACCCTGGGATGGCAGCTACCATAGTGTCCTCTTGAAAATGAACATCTCTGTGGGTGGCCCCCACCCTCCCTACCTTCTGGGTGGTGGCAGGAATGGCAGCAATCTTGGTGGCACAGCTCAGTGGTGTTATGGGAGTCTAGAGCCTGCTCTTCTGGCTCTGCCAGTGATTTTGTAAGCACCTAATTTCCTGTATTAAATCTCTTCTTGCTTAAAATAGCTGGAGAGGTTTTCTGTTTCCGGCAACCGAATTCTAACTGCTATAAAGGTGACACCCCATTGCTCACGCAGTTGTTGGAATGAGATGAGTCGGTGGATGCTACTGGCTTTATAAACTGTAAAGCCCGTTAGGTATATTAGGTGTTTTTTGGGGAAGGGTATCCCTTTTGTCAGGGGAGACTAGATGTGATAGGCAGCCTCGTGACCAGCCACTGGAAGTTTATATGCTCTCAATGGGTTCTCTTACCTAGAGTTGCTGGGGCCGAAGCCAGCCTGAAAGAATTCAGGTAATTTGGGTGGATTGCCTGCTTTGGGAGGCTGCAAGCATTCTCCTGTGTATTGAGGGGGGTCCGGTCCCCTGTTATAGCAACGACTGGCCCCAAAGCAGCTGGGAAAGGTGGCAGGCTTTCTGGTGTGAGCCTGCAAGGTCAACTCCCCTGAGGTTCTCCCCTACAGGTAGGTGCCTGGGCTTCCCAATGAATTCCACTGGTTTGTGTTAAAGTGCACTTTAATTCCTTACCCCTACCCAGTTAAACCTTTCGTGTTTAACCATCCCCCGGCCTCCCAATCAGGTTTGAAGGATCTTCCTTTCTGTGTTGTGTAACATTCCCATGGCCGTGGCCTTGGCCCCATTAGTGTAAGAGTTTCCAGAGAAAATAACTGACAGAGGGATGCCGGGGTGGCTCAGTGGTTTAGCGCCTGCCTTCAGCCCAGGGCGTGATCCCAGAGTGCTGGGATCGAGTCCCACATCGGGCTCCCTGCATGGAGCCTGCTTCTCCGTCTGCTTCTCCCTCTGCCTATGTCTCTGCCTCTGTGTGTGTGTGTCTTGGGAAGAAGTTTGAAAGGCAGGGGGCCCAGAGGCTGACGTTGGGGACACTGGGCAACCACAGCCCAAGGGTGCTGGGTCCTGAGGGCAGAGAGGAAGACAGAAAGGGCACAAAAGTAAAGGGGGTTCTTGTGGGGCCCCCTACTCTGTTCAATGAACAGATTGCCTTTCCCCCCTCAGAGGTCCAAGCCCCTCACTCTCCCTCATCCTACCTCCTGCCATAAAATGGGGAACGCCTGTGGGGTGGGGGGGGGGGGGCGGGGGGGGGCAGGCAGGTGGCCCTGGTGGCTATGGAGCTGGGTGGAGGCTGGGCTGGGTTTGGCCGCCAGAAGAATCCAGGCCTCTCTCCAGCCCATCAGGGGGCTTGAGGCTGAGTGGGTGAGATAAACTCTTTCAGTGGTTTCCAGGAGCCCTAATCAATTGCAAGGCAGGGCGAAGCCCTCTGGGGACCCATAAAGCCCGCCGGGCGCTCCAAGCCCCGTTGCAGCCAACGTCTGTGTGGTTTGAACTTTTGTGTGGTTTGGACTAGTTCGCTGGGCTTTGCTGGAGTGGTTTCCTCTGCTTCCTAACTGCAGTACAGAAAGGCAAGTCACCCCCGAGAGGAGAGAGGGGGCCCGTCTTCTGTCCCCATTCGGGTCCTGCAGGCTCCGGGGAAGAGAGGCTGGGTATGTGCAGGCGAGCCAGATCCCTGGACTCCCACCAGGGATGCCGGGTGTAGACGGTTTGCAAAGCGCTCCCTCACGTAGGGCGCGCGAGCCCTTTGCGTTGCAGAGTTGGGCTGCGGCCGGTCGCAGTCTCTGCTCCTGCTTATGAACTAGAAAGCCCGATGGCCACTTTCGGATTCCAGGTTCAGCGGCAGACACCTCCCGCGGCGCAGTGGCCCCGCGCAGAGGAAGCCCGGGACGCTGGGGACACCGCCTGGAGCTTCCGCGCATAGCACCGGGGCGCCCTTCTTTCCAGCTTGAGGTTCCTGGCTTAACCTCTAACATGCCGGAAGACCCCGAAGGCTCGCGGGCAGGCCTTGGCTGGCTCCAGGCGGGGCTGGGCCCCCTGATCTGATCGCCGCCGGCTGGTACTCCGTGTGCCCAGGTCTGTTGCACTTGCCTGCAGGAGAGCAAAGGCTGCCCAGCGAGGTGCACCAACTCCGGGCGGGCGGGGACCCATCTGACAGTGTCCTGTCCCCTGGAAAGCTTGTGCCAGCCCGCAGGGGCCACAGGCGAATAGAACGAGGCACATGTGCTGCTTGCGAAGGAAACTTGGGCATCATCGCAGGGATGCTCACACCCTCCAGGGACCTTCCTGCCTCCACAGAAGGTGGGGACAGAGAGAGAGAGGCGCGCATGGAGAGAGAGAAAAGGAAGTGGGAAGAAACTGGTCACGGAGGAGGCTATTTTTATTCTTTGCTACAGCTGCGTGCATTTCTCTGACCAACTAGGCAGCGAAAATTAGACCGGCTCCTGCTGAAAACAGGCCTTAAACCATGGGGGCGGGGGTGGCTGGGCCAGGGAGTGGGTGCGTGCAGAAGAGGGGTGGAGAGGGGGAAATCCCTGAGAACTCAGCAAACCAGTCTCCAGAAGCCCTCACTGTGCAGGGCTAGCCCTCTGCTGTCCCTCTGCCCCAGATGCCTCAGCCCCAAGCTCGGTGCTCAGAGGTGGGGCATCCTTTCCCTTCTGTCTGACATCTTGGGCATGATGCAGTCAAGACAGGGGATTCAGTTCATCAGTGTCTTCCACCGTTAGGCCACAGAGGACAGCTTTATCCCTTCCGGCAGGTGACAAGTCTGCCTGGGTGGTATCAATTACCATGGTCACCCCAGAGCCCAGAGAAACTGGCAGATGTCCTAAACAGGAAACCAAGGTTGAGGGTGAGGGCCGTAGAGTTAGAATCTTTTTAAGCCATGATTGTCTAGGTCAGCAGTTCCTAAAGTAGGTTCCAAGGAGTCGTGCAGCTCCTGAGACCCTTTCAGACTGTCTTTTCTAACTGCAAGACTCCACAAGGCTGGATTTCCTTCCTCTACTGCAACCAGCACAACGTATCACAACAGATAAAATGCCGAGGCAGCTATGAGAAAGCAGCTGTCTTCTATTAAGCCAGATATTAAAGAGGTTTGCAAAAATGTAAGATGATGCCACTTTTCTCTGTAAATTTCCTTCTATTTCAGAAGAGAGTTGTTTTTTCATTCAGTGGTCCTATTGATGTTCAAGTGTGTATTAGTTATCTATTGCCATATAACAAATTACTCCAAAACGTAGTGGCTGAAAACATTTATCTCTCAGTTTTTGCAGGTTGGGAATCCGGGAACAGCTAGCTTAGTTGGAGGTTCTGGTTTGGGGTCTTTCGTGAGGCCGCGATGGAGCTGTGGTCCAGGGCTGTGATCAGCTCAAAGCTCACCCAGGGAGGAGAGGAATCCACCTTCAAGCTCACTCGTGTGACTGTTGGCAGACCTCAGTTTCTCGCCACGGGGGCATCTCCAGAGGGCTGCCTCGTGACATGGCAGCTGGCTTCCCCCAGACAGAGTGAGAGTGAGTACCCAAGACAGAAGCCACAGTCTTTTTATTAACTGATTTTGGAAGTGATCACATTCAAGGGGAGGAGATTGCTCCAGGGCATGGATGAGAGAGGGCGGGATCATTTGGCACCATCATAGAGGCTGCTCACCACACCCATACAAAGTTCATTATTGCTATTTTTATATAAAGTAATAAATACAGTTTAAACTTCTCAGTTTTCATTTTTAATATGGGAAATGTTGACAGATATGGTCAATATAAACAAAAGCTTTTTGGAGTCCTCAATAATAAATAAAAAATAGATCCCAAGAACTAGAGGTTTGAGAACTGTTGGTGCAGGTGTTATGATACCTACAGGAGAAGTACCTTGGTAACGTGAAAGTCAGTCCACCCTCCTATCCATCCAACCATACACTCATCCATTCACCCATCCATCCATCCATCCATCCATCCTCCATCCATCCTCCATCCTTCCTTCTACCTACCCATTCATCCACCCATCTTTCTTTCCATCCATCCCTCCATCCTTCCATTCATCCACCCTTGCATCCATTTTCTGATCCATCCATCCATCCATCTACCTACCCACCCACCCATCCTTGCATCTATCTACCCACTCATCTATCCACGCATACATCCAATTAAGATATTCCAACCACTGGGCTAGGGCTGGTGCTTTAACAGTGAATAAGACTGCCAGCGACTGCCCTATGGGACTTATAAGATTTAAACAGATGACACAATTAACAAATAAATAAGATGAATTTTTAAATAATAGCTTTAGGTTGTGATAATTTGAAACCCTGAAGCCTGGAGCCCAGGGAAGCAAAAACTCTCAAACTGGCACCATTTTGGGAGATGACATCAGAGGTGGCCCAGACTGGGGGTATGGTGGGCCCAGGCGGTAGGGTCCTGGGAGCAGGGAATGTGTCCCAGCTCTGGTCAGATGCACATGAGGCCCCAGTGTATCTGTTGTGTATCTCAGGTTCTTAGTGCCTAATCAGTGATCAGGGGCCTGCGGGTGAGAGAAGTCAAGTGAAAGATGTAACCCATATGGGCAGAGTTTCAATTTCTTGGTTCAATTTCCCTTTTCTTGTTGGAAGGTCTCCTTCTGGAGCTGACCTGATATGGATACTGGAGACTCCTCTGTAGCCCCGGAGCATCCCTGTGCCACAAATTCCACCACTTGTGAGTCCCCATAGAAAATGCTAAGAATCAGGGGTAGTGCCTCAAACTACCAACCCCAAACATGTAAAAACTTGGGTCCCTTATCTTCTTGTCTAGGACACCTTAGGGATTTGAATTGGTGACCTGCAGACTGGAGGAAGTAGGGAAAGTCTGGGGCAGAAAGAGGCAGCAGGCCCAGGCTGGAGACAAAAGGAGACTGGGCTCTGGGACAAGGAAAGCAGGGGTGGGGTAGATGACCCGAATGGAAGGTGATGATCTTTCAGACATCAAAGCCTGACCTTGGCCAGCCCTGCTCTGAGGGTCAGCTAAGGTAGGAGCCCCCAGTCCCTCCCCCAGCCTCTGAAAGCCATCGAACATTTTAAGGAGGAAATGTGCCCCCCACCCCGCACTCCCCAGGGGTTTCATGGTGTGGCTTGTGCTCCAGAAGGGGAGGAGGTTCATGTCCTTGGGGAGCATGAGGCTTGCATCAGTTATACCTGCTTTTGGTGACTGTGCCCCAATCCAGTGGGCTCCAGAAAGACTGGGCCAGGCCTCTTTGGGATGACTCATGGCAAGGATTTTTTTTTTTTTTTTTGAGGGGAGGGTTAGAAGTGGCCTATCTGTGGCTTTGCACAGTTCTTCCAGAGAAGTCTTTTCCACTGGTGGCTTTAGGCCTCAGGTTTGAATATGAGCTGTTTTTTAACAAAATGCTAAAACAGTGAGAATATTTGCGTGCAATTCAACTCCTATGTGGCTCTTGAGCCCTTTCAGGAGAGATTGGGGGTGTTGCCTTTGGTTTCAAGCCTAGTCATGGACTACATTTGTGAACTAATAATTGCTAGCTGGGTTACCTATGATATCTGTGAATCTCAAAGCATGGTCCAGAACCAGTAGCACCAGCATCTTCTGGGAACTTATTAGAAATGTGAATTCTTAGGGCACCTGGGTGGCATAGTCGGTTGAGTATATGACCCTTGGTTTGGGTTCAGGTCGTGGTCTCAGGGTCATGAGATCGAGCCCTGCATTGGGCTCAGCTCTCAGTGGGGAGTCTGCTTGAGATGCTCTCTCCCTCTTTGCTTGCCCCTCCCCTGATTCCCTCTCTCAAATAAATTTTAGAGGAAAGAAAGGAAGGAAGGAAGGAAGGAAGGAAGGAAGGAAGGAAGGAAGGAAGGAAAATTAAAGAAGAAAAAAAGAAATGTGAATTCCCAGGGGGCAGCTGGGAATCTGTGTTTTAGTAAGCCCTCCAGCTGATTCTGATGCCCTTCCAGGTCCAAGTTTGAGAGCCACTGATTTATTAAGTTTATTGTCCCCACTTAACAGACAAAGAAAATGAAGTTCAGAGGGTTTAAGTAAACTACCAGGAGCATGTAGCCAGCAAGTGAGGTGTTGGGAACTCTAGCTCAGGTCTTCCGTTAGAGGGACTATGTTTTTTTCTTCTGTGTCTTTCACTCCCTCCCTCTCTGTCCTCACCCCTCTTCAGTCTGGATCTTCTACTCTGGAGGTTTTCTTTTTTTTTATTTTATTTTATTTTATTTATGATAGTCATACAGAGAGAAAGAGAGAGAGGCAGAGACACAGGCAGAGGGAGAAGCAGGCTCCATGCACCGGGAGCCTGATGTGGGACTCGATCCCGGGTCTCCAGGATCGCGCCCTGGGCCAAAGGCAGGCGCCAAACCGCTGCGCCACCCAGGGATCCCTACTCTGGAGGTTTTCAACTTGGCTCCTCATCACCCAGGGAGCTTGAAGAACTAATATTGCTGTTAGGGTTCCACGCTAGGAAATACAATCCCTGGGGTGTGACTCCAGCATGTGTATTTCTCCCCTATTCACTGGAAGCTTTACCCAAATTCCTTTGCTCCTCAAAGTGGTTCTTTTTTCTTTCTTTTTTTTTTTTTTTTTTGTTGAAGATTTATTTATTTATTTGAGAGAGAAAAAGAGAGATCAGGGGAGGAAGCAGAGGGAGAGGGAGGAAGAGAATCTACAAGCACACCTCCCATTGAGCGCAGAGCCTGATGCAGGGCCTGATCCCAGGACCCGATCTCAGGACCCTGGGATCATGACCTGAGCAGAAACTGAGAGTTGGATGTTCAACCAACTGAGCCACCCAGGTGCTCTCAAAATGTTTCTGATGGATGCATTTGCACTAAGGTGTTAGTAACTGGATGTATTACCTTTCTCAGGGTATCTGCATTTGAGAAAAAAAGAACCAAGGACATAAAATAATGAATTGCATAAGCGTCCTAGCAAGTGGGAGAGGCCAGCTTTTGATCTCATTTCTCCCACTTACCCCAGATTTATTGCCATCACACACCCTGCTAAGAATCTACCCAGCAGTCTTGGCTGAGATTTCTGAATATACTGTGTCTTTTCGAGGGGATCCTTGGGCTAGAAGAATTTGAGCTAATCCTATTTCAATGCCCTTAAGCCATCAACTTTGTCCACAGAGGGCTGAGTTTCCAAAACTAGTAACAGTCAGTCAGTTCTATTTTAGCTAGCTAGCAAAACCAAAATTAAAAAACAATTTTTTTAAGGCATTTGGGAATGAATGTTAAGGCCCTGTCAGGCCTTCCCCTAGGTCCATCCAAACATACTCAGCCACAGAAATCGAGGTAGTCCCTAAACCATAAATTAGATTGAGAACTGCTTACATGAGACCCCTAGCATGGCTATTTCTAGAACAGGGCAAGATCGAAATGTTGACCTAGGCTACAGCTACTGCCTCTTAGAATGGCCATAAACTTTTGATTTTTAAAAGTGAAGAAAAAGAAAAGCCCACCCTAAAATGATTTTTTTTTAATGGCAGCTATGTCTCTACCCTGCTTCCTGCACCTGGTGGGGGACACAGCGCATCTCCACCCTTCAGGAAACAGCCCACTTGTCAGCAGCTGGGCTCCCAGGAACAAAGGCCTGGGTTCATTACCACAGTATCAACCCTGACACGTTCTACCCGGGCCACCTCCCCCAGACTCCTCAATTCACACCCCAAATGAAGTGTAATTGGACCCGGACACCTTTGAAGTCCCCGAGCAGATTGCCAGCAGTTTGAAATGTCCTTGATTTGCATGGTGAGGACCTGGTTGGAGGTGACTTTTTCCCACAGTTTCAAAGACAGAATTATTTTCAGTGACATTCCCCAGCCAGGAAGAGTTACCATGGAAGAAATAAAAATTCTCCGAGCCGAAAAAAGAAAAAGTAAAATAAGTCTGCAGATCTGATTAATCTCTAAATTGCCCTTTTGGCCAGTTTTTGTTGGGTGAGGGCCACATCCGAGGCCATCGTTTCCTCTCAAACTTCTCCTCCGGTCTGCAACCTGGGGGATCGCAAGGTTGCGGGGGACTCAGCTAGGAGGTTCTGAGGACCTGCAGGCTGCTGTCAGACCTGAAGCAAGAAAACAAGCCCCACCGCAGGCTGGTGAGTTGATGAGGGAGGCCATGTGTTGATTGGAGATCATCTATTTTCCTTCCCAGCTGAGCTGGGGCTGCTCTGCAGAAATCATGCACAGTTCCAGAAATCAGTGTGTGTGTGTGTGTGTGTGTGTGTGTGTGTGTGTGTGTACGTACTGTGGGCCTAAGCCTTGATGATATCCTGCAGCCCACAGCAGGGCCAGCCTGGTGGAGTTATGCCTGTGGCCAATGTGGGTATTTGTCGGCCCCATGACAAGCCAGCTTGGCAGTCTGCTTTGCCCTGAGAGGTGACCTGACCCTGGTTTGCTGCCACCAACTACCCCCCCCAACTCATCTGCTTCTGTGAGCTTTCTCAGGGGTACCAATCCTCTGAAGCAAATGATCCACTTTTGGAGCTGTTCTGGCCCTGGAGCTGTCTTGTCCAGGAGAACGTCCTTTGAAGATGGAAATATTCTAGATCTGTGCTGTCTATGTGGCTCTTAAGCACTTGAGACGTGACCAGTGTGATCGAGGAAGTACATTTTATTATATTATATTGTATTTTTTTAAAAAGATTTTATTTATTTATTCATGAGAGACAAAGAGAGAGAGGCAGAGACATAGGCAGAGGGAGAAGCAGGTTCCCTGCGGGGGGGCCTGATGTGGGACTTGATCCCAGGACCCCGGGATCATGCCCTGAACCAAAGGCTCAACCACTGAGCCACCCCAGTGCCCCCAGGAAGTACATTTTAAATTTTGCTTCAGTTTATGTAATTCAAATAGCCACATGCAGTTAGCAGCTACCATATTGGAAGTTCAGGGACAGATGACCCAACAAAACCCAAGAGCGGATACCCCAGTTTGGCCGTGTACAGTACTGATTACCAACTCCCTGAAAAGACCATCAGAATAGCTTCTCAATCAGGTGAAGCTAAGTTTATTAGACGTACTTCAGGAAAGGATGGTACCCCTTGACAGAATGTTAGTTATGTCTCCAAGCGGGCATCTGGGGAAGGATATTTACAGCATTATAGAGACTGGACTGGGCGATTTCTTTTTCTTTTTTCTTTTCTTTCTTTTTTTTTGGACTGTGTGATTTTGAAGTTTGATCTTCAAGACGAGAAACGGGGTTCGGGGTTTGGGAGACTTGGTGGCAAAATAGTTTTGGATTGTATGCAAGGTGAGGATCTTGTAGTGAATCTTAAAGAGGCAGATACTGCTCTCAATAATAAGCTATTTTAAGTTGGTTCAGTCTTATCTTCTAGGAGCAAGGGTTTCTTAGGGAAAATAGCTAAGTCATTTTTGCTTGTTCTCAGTATTATTTGAACACAGGGACAGGAAAGTATGCCCGGTCCCAGTATTGTTTACCATAGGGACAGAGAATAAGTTACCCCCAACGTAGTGACTTTGAACAATAAACATTTATTATTTCACAGTTGCTGAAGGTCAGGGGTGTGGGAGCAGCTGAGCTGAATGGTCCCGTCTTGGGGTATCTCCTGAGGTTGCAGCTGGGATGTTGGCTAGGGTTACAGCTGTCATCTGAAAGCTCGGCTGGGGCTTCCACTTCCAAGGTAGCTCGCTCACAGGGCTGGTGAAATGGTGTTGGCTGTTGCCAGAAGTACTCAGTTTGTTTGTCATGTGAGCCCCTCCAAAGGGGCTGCTTGAGAATCCTCATGGCATGGTAGCTGGCTTTCCCCAGAAAGAATAATTCAAAAGAGAACCACGCAGAACCCACCATGTCTTTTATGACCTACCCTGGGAAATCTCACTTCATTATTTCCACCATTCCCTACTGGTTATCCAGGCCAGCCTCATTCTGTGTGGGCAGCGATGATGCAAGGGAGTTCATAACAGGGGGCAGGAATCACAGGAAGAGGGAAAGATGTGGTTTCAGTTCTCAGTGGTAAGGGGGGGCAGTGGGTATAAGAGGGGTGCAGAGGTTCCTCGGTTTTAGAGCTGAGATGCAACTGTGGCAGTTCTGTTCACGTTGGGGATGGGGGAACCTGCCCACTGACCCAGCCTTTCAGCCACCTTTTATTTATGGCACATTGTTTCAGTTGCCTTCATGATGAGACAAATTGCTCCAAAATTTTGTGACTTCTCACAACCATCTTATTATGCTCACAGACCTTGATGAGTTGGGAATTGAGATAGGGCGCAGTAGGAGCTGGCCTGTCCATGCTCTGCAATGTCTGGGGCCTCAGCCGGAAAGATTCAAAGACTGACAACCGGGGAGCAGGGGCCATCTGCAGGTCTGGTCACTGTAATGTTTGGTGCTGGGCTGGGAGGACTCAAAAGTCTTGGGCTGCGGACTGGAACACCTACAGGTGGCCTCTCCAGATAGCTTGGGCTTACTCACAGCCTGGTGGCCTCAGTGTAATGAGACTTCTTACCTGGTGGCTCAGGGCTTCAAGTGTGATTGTTTTAGCAAACAAGGTGGAAAATGGGCTTTTAACACTCAGCCTTGGGAGACACCCGCCATCGCTGCCTCTGTACTTTATTGACGGGAGCAGTCATAGACCTGCCTAGATTCGAGGGAAGGGGACACAGACCCAGTCTCTCCATGGGGAGTGTCAATGTCACATTGTAGAAGAGCATGTGGCATGGATGGTACTGGTACAGCCTTTCTTGGAATATACTATCTGCTCTGCACGCCAGTTTCCCAAGGCTTTTGCCTGTGATGGGCACAAGCAGTGGGAGCTAGAGGAATTTGGGCCCAGAGCACCCCACGGAGGCATCTCTGTTAGACGCTGTTTGTTCCCTTCTAAGCATAGCTCGTTGGCCCAAGTCCACGCTGAGCAGGACACACGAGGAGAAAGAGATGAACCTGAGAGAGGGAGTCTTAGAGGGTGGAGCCCAGACACTACCACTTACTGACTGTGTGGTGGACAAGCAGTTAACATTTGTGCGCCTTGCCTCTACACGGGGAATAGTAAGTCCTGCCTCGGGCTCAGCGTGGGGAGTGGGTTAGGTAGGGTGTGCAGAGTCGTAGCAGGGTGCCCTGGCACATAGTGGGTATTCTGCAGATGGTAGCCGCTGTCATCGTGCCGTATTTATTTCTCTACCCCTTACCCAACCGGAGCTCAATCATCTATGGCACAGTATGTTATACATTGTTGGGTAACAAATCACCCCAAAACCTAGTGGCTCAGAATGAGCGATTTCTTTCACTCTCCTGGTTTCTCTGGCTCAGAAATCTGGAGCTTGGCAGGGCGGTGGTGGCTCAGGATCCGAGAGCCTGAGAGTTCACAGGCGTGGGTGGGGCTGGAGCACCCATCTCCAAGGTGGGTCACACACGTGGCTGGCAAGTTGGTGCTGGCTGCTGGAGTAGGGCCTCACACTTCTCTGTGCGAACCCTCCTCAGGGCTCCCCGAGTGTCCTCATGGCATGATGGCTGGCATCCCCAAGAGCAGGTTTCTCTGGGAGGGCACAATCTGGGTCTGCCTTGGTCACTGCTGTATCTCCAGAGACCAGCCCGATGCTAATGCCTGGCACAGAGCATTCTTTTTCTTTTCTTTTCTTTTCTTTTCTTTTTTTAAGATTTTATTTATTCATGAGAGACACAGAGACAGAGGCAGAGACAGAGGCAGAGGGAGAAGCAGGCTCCATGCAGAGAGCCCGATGCAGGACTCGATCCCAGGACCCTGGGATCATGACCTGAGCCAAAGGCAGACACTCAACCACTGAGCCCCCCAGTCACCCCTGGCACAGAGCATTCTGTGACGGGTTGAGAGACTGAGAGCCCTCCTGGCTATGCTGCCCTAGTTCCTTTACATTCTTCTGCAAGGTCTTTCGCCTTCTGCACCTATGTTGACATTGTGCTCAAGGTTTTAAAGATCCCAAAGGCAGTGGAAAGAGGAGCCTCAGCGAGAGACAGCTGCTAAGGTCAGGACCCAGCTGTTCCTCCTTACTGGAAACTCTCCTTCCAGACCTTGACCTTGGGCTTCTGAGTTCATACTAAGGGAGTTCACATTCAGAGAAGCCCAAATCAGCATCCCACAAGGCCAAGAGCCATGCAGGCCTGGAGAAGGAAGATAGCTCGTGGGAGGGAGGAGCTCACATCTGGCTGAGGGGCTGAGGGGTCCAGTGCTCCAGCTGGGCCTGAGAGGACAAGTCAACAGTGCTGTTCTGGTTAAGTAGCTAAGTGCAAAGGCCCTGAGGCGGGAAGGTGTGGCGTGAGTTCTGGGGCCTCCGAGCAGGTGGGCTGGGCTGTGATCCCAGGACCGGATGAGGCAGGATGAGGCTGGGACACAGGGTTAAAGCCAAACTGCAGGGCAGGAGGTTCGCTGAGGCAACAGTGAGGGGAAGAGGGAGCTGGCTAGAGAGAAAGAAGCAGAAGCAGGAAGACTACAGACGATGATGTGAAGCAAGGCCACAGCCCTGGGAAGTGGATGGAAGGGAAGGAGATCGGGCCAGTTTGAGAAAAGATTCAGATAGAAATTTGACCCGATTAGATGACCAGATTAGATTAGCCGGGAGCAGGGGGCGGGGAGCGGGCATGCAGATGAGTGGTTTTCTCTTGGAATGTTCTTTCGCTCTCAGTGTTGGGAGGCAGCAGTGCAGTAAGGAGGCTTAAGGTGTTTGCTCAGTGTCCCGAGGCCAGAGAAAGAACCCAGAAAGCCCAGGGCCTGGCAGAGCTTGGGCCATGATGTCATTCACACAGGGGGTCTGGCTGCAGCCCGTCTGGGGTGAGGGCCCCACTGTGGCTTGTCTCCCAGGCAACCTCCTCTGCTGAGAAACATGCCCTAATGACTGTCTCGATTTGCAGGTTACCCAGCACTTGCACGAATCTCTTTGCTTCATTTAATTGTCCCCGTGGGAACTGTTATTCCCATTCTACAGAGGAAGCAACCGAGGTGTCAAGGCTCAGAGAGGCGGGGTGGCTTTGTTGGGGGCCAGGAGGTAGCAGAGCCGGGCCTGGGACCCCATTGTCCTCACTCGCTGGCAAGTCTTTTCTCCAGGACGCTTCCTTTCCTGCAGTCTCTATCTCTCAGCTCCCCTAACTGCCACTTACATTGGGTCAAGTTCACAAGGAACTGCAGCCTTCCCCTAGGGTCTCTGGGGGGTGGGCATGTGTGTGTGTGTGTCGGGTTTGGGTGAGGCTGCAAGCGGCTCTGGCTTTTGAAGGTGGGGTATCTTGATAAAAGTGGGTGCCTGGCGGCATGGATGTAGGGGGGCGAGGGACTTAACCATCAGGGCCATCAATCAGGAAGGGGTCCTCGAGGCAAGGTGACATGGCTGAGCCACATTCAGGAAACCTATCAGGATGACAGTGATCTAGGACAAAGGTGCCTGCTTCTAGGCAGGTGTCAAGTTCACAGAGATCTTGATAACAGGGCCTTTTGCTCTCTCTCCCTGTTCTGGTGCCAAATATTCAGAACCTTGACCGCCTTTTCTGGTTCTGCCCCCACCCTGCTGCCATGCCTCTCTTGGCTGGGTCCCTCTTCCTGGAACTGGTGGCCAGGGTGGTACCAAGACCCAGAAGGAAGCTGCGAATTCCGTCCCCTTAATTCCTTTCCCAGCTCCCCTTGCAGCTGGAACACCTAAACGCTTTCTGAGACAGGCTCTCTAAATAATTGGAACTTTCTCCCAAATCAGCACTTTTTCATGCTACATTAGCATTTATTGGTTTGATATTTACATTTGGCAAAGGAGCACCCAGTCTCTGGGTCCCTGGGAGCGCACACTGTCAACTGAAACAGACTATAATTGCCACTTGCAAGCTTCCCCCTCCCCCCATCTGCCACCTGCCTTGTCCTTCCCTGCTCCCAGTCCATTAAAAAAAAAAAAAGGCTCAGAAGGGTTATCTTCACAGACCACAAGGTCTGCTGATAAACATGGGCCCTGCCCAGAGAAGCCAGGACCTGGGGGGGGGGGGGGCAAGGACAATTTAAATTTGTATGGTAGTGATGTCTATGCAGGGTCACTCCTCCATTGGATTGTAACCTCCTTGAAGGCAGGGATCTGCTGTAGTTCCTTGAATTTCTCCATATTCCCCTTTGGGGCCAAGAACCCTGCTACACAAACCTCAGGTTCTCAAGGAACATTTGTCCACTCTGGAATTTGGAGAAAATCTCGCTCTGGCTTTCTCTGACAGCTGCAGAGGGAGAGGCTGGAGGATTATCCAGGGAATGCCAGGGCGATGGAGTGGTGGGTGCGGTGGGGTGGTACATGGTAGGGAGGAAAGTTGTCTCTTCTCCCTTTCAGACACTGCAGCAGAGCTGGCCAAGGAGCCCAGCCCTGCAAGACTGTGGTGGACTGTATGTACTTAGAGCTCATCAGACCCAGCTCCAAAAGTCAGTGCTGACTGGTGTGGGCCTCAATTTCCTCTTTGGCAAAATCCAGATTATAGTGGTTCCTTTCCTCCCAGGTTGGTTGTGGGGATTAAGGAAGATTGGGTGTGTGATGCGTTTAGGGGATCATGTAGAGCAGGCCGTGCGCTTAGGAGGTGGTAGGTCCTGGGATTTGCTCAGGCCCGTGGCCCCTTGCCTTGTGGGAATGGAGCCCTGGGTATAAATCATAACTCCTCCAATGCCTCTTGGCATATTTACGCAGGGCCCTGTGGTTTCCAAAGGGCAGGCTCTCACATCAGCTCCAGAGCCTGGCTACTTAAAGTGGGGCCTGTGGACTGGCAACAGCAACATCACCCGAGAGGCTGTTAGGAAGGCAGACCCTCAGCCCCCCCAGATCTGCCCACTCTGTATTTTTAAAAAAGATTTATGTGTTTATTTGAGGGGGGTAGGAGCAGAGGGAGAGAATGTCGTAGGCAGACTCCGTGCTGAGCTGGAGCCCCGCATGGGACTGGATCTCCAGACCTGGACCTGAGCTGAAACCCAGAGTCAGACACTTAACCGACTGTGCCACCCAGGTGCCCCTGTCCACTCTGTATTTTAAGAAGGCCCCCAGGTTGACTTGTATGTGCATTAAAATTTAAGAAGTACTCTAGTAACCCTCTGTGAAATATGCAATGCAGAAATGACTTCCCTAGGGGCGTCTGGGTGGCTCAGTCAGTTGGGCGTTGGCTCGGGTCATGATCTTGGGGTCCTGGGATCGAGCCCGCAGTTGAGGTCCCTGCTTCTTCTCCTTCTGCCCTCGACCTCCCTCCCCCGCTCATTCTCTCTCAAATAAATAAACAAAGTCTTAAAAAAAAAAAATGACTTCCCTTTTCGTGGATGAGCAAACTTCCTAAAAAAAATTGATGATTTCTTTTTGCCCAAGCTCATGAGCCATCTAGAAGGCTCGTGACTCCTGTTTGTCCTGGATCCTTTTCCCTGCCCGCAGCTGTTCCTTAAAGGATCAGTATACTCCAGTGCAGGGTGGAGTGAGCGGAACCAGGCGCCAGGGGCTCATCTATAGCCCTGACTCCATTAAGGGGCCCTGGATGGCCACCTGCTGTCGAGGTGCTTTGTGGAGCCCACCCTGAGGAGCATGGGGTATTGGCCCACAGGCTTGAGTTGGGATGACAAGGTGGTCAAAGAAAAATGTCCCATCCACAGATGCCAGCATTCCTTTGTCAAAACGGAGTTTCAGAATTAGACCACTCGATTGTTCGTGCCGGTAGAAAATGACCATGTGGCAAATATTTTATTTAACTCCTTCATTAATGAGGGAACCTCTAAGATGTTAAAACCAGTTCTAATGAGAAAGTAAGGAGCTAGGTATTTAGAGGCAATTAAATGGAAAAAATTTAGGGTGAGGTAGCTAGTTTAGAAATTATTTGCATCTCTACCAGACAGAAATCTGCAAGTTAACCAGCCTCTGCCCCCAACCCCCACGGGATTGGCCAATTGCCTGGTCAATAGGAAATCAATCAGAGGTGCCAGCCCAGCACCAAGCTGAAAGAACACCCAATAATCTCTTTTGCCCATTTCCCATCTTGAATAGTTTTTTCTGACACTACCCTCGGTTAGTCCTTGAGAATCCGGAAATAGCTGTTGCCTGAGAATTACCCTCAGAATGGAATGTGGGTCTTGGAAGGAAAGGAGGAAAAAAAGATGAGCAAGTCCATCTTCTACCAGATGGGGAGTGTGCTTTCCTGTGCACCTTCCCTCCATTGTGTGGGGTGCAATGGCTCCCAGAGGGCGAGAGTTGGCATTGCACAAGGGAAGGTGACTCTTCCTAGGGAGGGGACTGCGAGGCCTGGGCCTGCTCTTTAACCTTGGCCACTGCGCAGAGAGGGATGATGTATCTGCAAACATATGCAGCCTCGTCCAAAATATTTTCCCCTCCTGTATAGTTCTTGCCAATATTGTTAATCTGTGGGTTGACTTCAGACCAAAATAAATCTCCCAGCCCTGGCCACCAGCTAGCTAATTTTACTTTGTAACCAGGGAATAGAAAGTGGGGGCCTTCAGCCGACCGTTCTGTGTTTATTTTGCTTGCTCTCTGCTGCAGTTTAAAAATCACACTTGGAAAAGTGGACCCTCTGTGCATGGGAGCAGCCACCCAGAGAAACAACAACAGAAACAGAGGGATCGGAAAAGTCGAGTTCTGCTATTGCCCACCATGCTTCTCTCTCTTCTCGGGTTCTGATCGTCCCCACTGGCCTCTCCCGTGATGTCTAGTCTTGTCAAATGTGCCAAAAAGCAGAAGGCTACATGGCCATTTGGGGAGGATTTTCCGGTTGCATTCTGTCATTCTTGTCGGTCACTCGCTAAGAGAATTAAACTCTGGGTTCCTCTTGACCAATCCTAGAGGAAGCAAGCGAGTAGAACCTTCACGTGTCAGCTGGAAGGGACCTCGGAGGCCGTCTAGTCCAGCCCTGCCGGCTAAGAGGCAGGATTACCTAGTGGTGGAGAGCACAGCGTGGCAGCCAGCTGGCCCCAATTTGAACCTGACTCCACCACTTGCCAGCTGTGTGATCTTGGATGAGTTATTAACCTCTGCCTCAGTTTCCTAATCTGTAAAATGTGGATAGTAATAGTCATACCTCCCTCAGAGGATTGTAGTGGGGACAAAATGAATTAGCAAAAAGATTGCATCGGGAACAAGAAAGCCTACAGTGCTTGATAAGATAAGGCAATGAGGCTCAGAGAGGAGAAGCAACCTCTCTAAGGTCACTCAGGGAGTTGCCAAACTGAGTTGGACTCAATGAAAAAAGAGGAGAGGTTATTGCTTCTTGGAAATTCTGAGTAATAACTGTTTTCTTTACTTGTGTTACATCATCCTCGCTCAACACTTGGAGGGAACCCTAACATGGAAGTCAGGGCGGCACATTCTAGTCCAGGCGCACCTCTAACTGACAGTGGCCCTACTGGTGCTTGGTCTGGGGCTGGATGGTCTCTGGAGTTCCTGTTGGTACTAACATCTTATAATTCAAAATTAGGGTCTGTGCCCTCCATTCAAGCCAAACCTGTTTTTCCTGCGACGCTCTTCGCTGTTTTTCTTTTTTTTCTTCCTATTTTCCTCTGACATTTTGCCTGACTGTATCCTGTGGACATCAGCAACCAGGTTTTTTTCACTCTCCTACCTTGTCCCTTCCCCTCATTGCTTCCTCTCCTCCTCCCCCCAGTACAGCAATCAAGGGCTTCAACTGCCCCACGCCTGAGCCCTGTGGATGCCATGTTTAAGTGGATTCGACACTTGACAGTCTTGTAGATGTCTTGAAAGTTACCAGGTAGTGACTTGAGTTCTTCTTTATTATGACCCACTTTGAAGGTCTCATAGAGTGCCCTTGGCAGAGTGACTTATCCATTATGGTTTGTTGACTGGTTCCCAACAGAGTTGGGATATTGGATTGGATGAAATCTTTTATTATCAAGGCTCCCGCTGGTATATTCAGTACAGCTGCCATAGATGTCCTTTGTTTGAGAAGAAGCCAGAATTATCCGACTTCGAAGCCTGCTAAAAAGGGTATTTTAGAACAATCAAGATTTCAAGCCTGAAAATTACAGGCTGGGATACAGGAATATGTTAGATACTTCCTCTGCTGCTTTTCATTCTTCCCACCCTCAGCCTGCAACCCCTCTCCCTGAAATTCAGGCCTGAGTCCAATGTTAGATTGCCACCCATGGGTGAAAGGTGCCATTGCAGCCTCACTCTACAAGACATCGTAAACGCCCGGAGTGAAGTAAGTGGAGATTGAGGTGCTGAGAGATGAGACTGTCAAGTCAGGTGTGGCCCAATATCTTTTGGATTAGGTTGATCCTGAAGGAAAGGTTGAGAGCTAATATCAAAGGTGAGTCCTCGAGTGAGAGAAATACTTCTAAGTGCTCTCAGGGCTGCGAAGGAACAGTAAACAGTTATCTGGGGACACAAACATCCTTAATGCCAAATACTGCTGAGTATATATATATATATATATATATATATATATATATATATATATATATCAAGGCCTCACGTACCAGTGGGCTGACCACCAATGAAATCCTCCTTTGCTCAAACCTTCGTCCTTACTTAAAATTGTTGGAATCCAATTTAAAAGTCTATATTGGAGTGATGCCTGGGTGGCTCAGTGGTTGAGCATCTGCTTTTGGTTCAGGTCATGATCCCGGGGTTCTGGGATTGAGTCCTGCATCAGATTCCTGCGGGGAGCCTACTTCTCTCTCTGCCTGTGTCTCTGCCTCTTTCCGTGTGTCTCTCATGGATAAATAAATAAAATCTTAAAAAAAAAAAAGTCTACATTAGAGAGGTGCCTGGGTGGCTCAGTTGGTTAAGCATCTGATTTGGCCTACTAGAACACTCACTTTGGGGATACTCCCTCCTGGAACCCAGCCATCATGCTGTGAGAAGCCCGAACTACATGGAAAGGTCACATATAAGGCCGTTAAGTTACCAGCCAGCAGCCGACATTAATTGCCAGCTCTGTGCCTGTGCCATCTTGGATGCCTGGCTCGGTTAAGCCTTCAGAGGACTCCAGCTCTAGCTGACACCTGACTGCAACTGCGTGAGAGATCTGGAGTAAATACGCCCCCAGCTGAGTCCAGTCAACTCACGGACCTGTAAAAAAAATAACAAATTGTACTATGCCATTGGGTTTGGAGGCACCACGTGGCAATAGGTGACCAGGACAACAGCGACTTTCGTTAGACACATGAACCATAGGATGACATATAATTAGGTATAGTTTTTAAATCTTGGATTCACCCTTAGAACAATGAGTCTCTGGGGTGCCCCTGTGGGTCAGTCAGCGTCCACCTTTGGCTTAAGTCATGATCCCAAGATCCTGGGATTGAGCCTTGCATTGGGCTCTCTACTCATCGGGGAACCTGCTTTTCCCTCTCCCTCTGCTGCTCCCCCTGCTTGTGCTCTCTTTCCCTCTCTTGTGTTGTCTCTCTCAAATAAATAAATACAATCTTTAAAAAAAAGAATGAGTCTCTAACATCATAGTGCAGTACTATTTCAGTGCACATCTGCTGCTTCTGATCGAAACACTATCTTGTACTTCCTGAGAGACGGAGGGCACTTCCTGACAGGTGTCCCCTTGCATCCTCATCTATGTGGCTGTGGAGCTCACAGTCTCTCACACATGCTAGCACAGCACTTTGTGCCCTATTTGCAGGCCATGAGGGAAGAACCTGTGCTGTTGTCTCTAGAATGTCCCGTGGATGGGATTGTGCTATGTACAGCAAGAATCCACCCATACATTTTCCTTTAGTTAACCTTATTGATGTATAATGTACATATAATAAAATAGGCCCATGGAGTGCCTGGGTGGCTCAGTCGGTTAAGTGCTCCACTGTTGGTTTCAGCTCAGGTCATGATCTCAGGGTCCTGGGATTGAGCCCTGCATCGGGCATCAGGCTCCATGCTCACAGTGGGGTGTCTTCCTCCCCTTCTGCTCCTCCCCCTCTAAAATAAATAAATAAAATCAAAAGAAGATCGCAAAGCTGTCACACTGTGGGCTTTGAAAGCAAATTTGTTGTCTTTGGGAAAAAAATAGACCCATTTTAAGTCTATAAATTGATGAGTTTTGACAAACGTAATCACCACCACAGTCCAAGCATGGAACATTTCCATGACTTCAGAGTTTCCCTCTGACTCCTTTGCAGTCAATCCCCCACCCCCTGCCCCCAGGCAGAAACTGATTGGCTTGGCCACTACAGATCAATTGTCATCTTTTCTGATATTTCATATAAATGGGATTGTATAGGATGCATTCTTATGTGACTGCATAGTATCTTATCGAACATAATATTTTGAGGTTTATCCATGTTATTGTGTGTATCTATCCTTCTTTTCCCCCTGAGTAGTACACCATCGTACAGATAGTTCACAATTCATCTATTCCTTCTCCTGTTGATGGACATTTGGGTTGTTCACAGTTTAATAATAACACTAATAACACTGCTATGAATGCTCACATACAAGATTTTATGATCATGTGTTGTTGTTCGTCTGGGGTGAATATCTGAGAGTACTCTTACAGGGTTATACAATCAGCATATGGTTAACTTTATAGGAAACTGACTAATGGTTTTGCATGCCTACCAACAAAATATGAGAGTTTTGGGTGCTCCGTATTCTTACCAGCACTTGACATCATCAATCTTTTTTTTGTAGCTTCCCTGGTGAGGGTAAAGGCACCTCATTTGCCCACAGGATTCTAAGTGTTTGTCTCCTTGGTGCTGCTCTCAGAGAATGTTACTGTGCCCTATTAGTGAGTGATCTCTTGCTGCAGAGTGAGTTACACCAAAACTTAGTGGTTTAAAACAACAACAAACCTCTATTACCTCACAGTTTCTGTGGGTCAAGAATTCAGGAGCAGCTTAGCTGAGTAGTTCTGGCTCAGAGTTTTTTCTTAAGATTGTAGTCAAGAGAGACGCCTGGGTGGCTCAGCGGTTGAGCCCCTGTCTTCGGCCCAGGGCATGGTCCTAGAGTCCCAGGATCGAGTCCCACATCGGACTCCCTGAATGGAGCCTGCATCTGTCTCTGCCTCTCTCTCTCTCTCTCTCTCTCTCTCTCTCTCACAAATAAATAAAATCTTTTTTTTTTTTTTTAAAGATTGTAGTCAAGATGTTGTCTGAGGCCACAGTTGTCTGAAGACTGGAGCCAAAGGATCCACTTCCAGGATGGCTTGATGGCATGACTATTGGCAATAGGCCCCAGTTCGTCATTGGCTGTTGTCAGAAGGCCTCAATTCTTCACCATATGGATCTCTCCATAGGGCTCTCCATTGAGAGTCCTCCCAGCATAGCAGCTGGCTTCCCCCCAGATTGGCTGAGAGAGAGCAGGGCAGAAGCCAGAATGTCTTTGATAATCAAGCCTCAGAAGTCATACTTTGTCATTCTCACAATGTCCTGTTGGTCATGGAGGGGATATGCAAGGGCACAAATAACAGGAGGTAGATGCCATTGGGGGCCATCTTGGAGGTATGCTACTGCATGCCTTGTCTGGACAACGTTCTTGGCTTGTGGTTCCTGGCCCTCTGGGGGAGGGTCCTGTGGATCCAAAGTACACTCAAGAAAGCGAAGAGCTATCAAAGTCAGACAGCTACTCTACATGTCTGAAAAGGAAACTGGAAATTCTGGCTGTGAACCTATGGACCCCAAAGACTCTTTTAATTTTGCTCTTTTGGAATCCGAAAGAAAGACAAACTTTTCTTTTTTTTTTTTTTTTTTTTTTAATTTTTTTTTTTTTTTATTTATTTATGATAGTCACAGAGAGAGAGAGAGAGGCAGAGACACAGGCAGAGGGAGAAGCAGGCTCCATGCACCGGGAGCCCGATGTGGGATTCGATCCCGGGTCTCCAGGATCGCGCCCTGGGCCAAAGGCAAGCGCCAAACCACTGCACCACCCAGGGATCCCTTTTTTTTTTAATTTTTTTTTTTTTTTATTTATTTAGAAAGACAAACTTTTCAAAGTGAATCCAACTGATGATGAAAACAAGACGTGATCCTAGGGTTCCTTACACCAACTCCATGACCTTCTATGCTGTCCTGTGAGCTTTCCCTGGTTCCCTACTAGTTATATTAGTCAAAGTCCAGTTGAGAAAATAGGAAATATGCTAAGGGTTTCGAGCAGATGGAACTCTATGCACAAAATTGTTGACACATGCGATGAAGAAACTGAGAAGCCAAACAGGAGAAGGTAGAACAATCCAGAGAGAAGCAAGTGCAGGACTGGCCCTAAGGCTGGAGGGATGTAGGGCAGAGCCGGGTCAGGGACCTGGAAGGGGGCTTGGCGGGCTGAAGCTGGAGCTGTGGTGGTCCCGTCCTCTGGGATCTGCAGGCACAGGGGAGCTCCAGCTACTGAGGCAGACAGCAAGAAGGAGAAATTCTCTGGCGTCTCCCTTCCTCTTGTCCTCCAGTCTTCTTCCAGTGACTTCCATGGACACCAGGGAACACACAGATGAAGCAGAGAAGAGGAAGAGGAAGGAGGAGGGATCTGAGGGCACCAGGCCCAGGACTGGCTCACTGGTGGTGGGTGGGCAGCAGATTTTGTTTTCCAAAAAGACAAAAGACCCTGATAATATTTCTGGCCCTACTTGTTCTTCTAGAACCATGATACTCTCCCATCAGATGGAGTCTGAGTCCCCCTCTTTCATCCTGCGTGGGACTTTGTGATTGCCTCCATGAATAGAAATGAGACAGAAATGATGCTAAGTGACTTCTGAGAACCAGCCACAGAAGCCAATACAGCTTCCATCTGGTTTTTGCTCTTGGGATGCTCTCCCTTAGAACTCAGCAACCATACTATGAGCAAGTCCAAACCAGCCCAAACAGAGAGTCCACATGGAGAGGCCCAGGAGAAGAGAAACTGAGACCTCAGATATCATGGAGCAGAGACAAGCTGTCCCTCATGTTCCTTGTCTGCACTTCTGACCTGTGAGCATAATTCTTTTCTTTTCTTGCCACTCCATCTCAGGAAAATTTGTTTCCATGGCTGTTGTAACCAGGAGATGGGGTGAGGGGCAGGAGGATTTCACGTGTCTCTTTGGGACCCAGAGCTATGCCAGCCTCCTCCTGGATCTTCTCTTTTGGGGTGGAATCTCAACCAATAACTGGAATTGGTTTGAAAGCATGTGGAAGTTGGCCTTACTCTTCTGCAAAGTCATAAAACCTTGTTTTTGGACCCATTCCCTCGAAAAAACTCACTAATTCAATTTATGCATATTTATTGAGTGCCTAAACTGTGCTAGGCAGAGTATGCCCTTGAAAATAAAACAGGCATGGTCCCTAACTTCAGACAGAAAACAAATGACCTTATGAGAAAGTATATAATTACAAAGCGAGAGAAGTGCTCTGAAGGAAAAATGTTAGATGCCAAGAGAGTATAACAGAGGATCTGGATTTTGTTTGGGGTGTTGGCAAAACTTGTCTCAGGAAGTGATATTTCTTTCTTTTGCTTTCCTAAACTTATTTCTTCAAAGCCATGAAATGTTTTACAATACGCTTTTTAAAAGTTAGCAAAATGAGATTATTCCCTGAAAATGATCATCGGACACACATATGCTAAAAAGCATTTACTCAGGGACGCCTGGGTGGCTCAGTCGGTTGAGCATCAGACTCTTGATTTCGGCTCAGGTGGTGATCTCAGGGTCATGGGATTAAGCCCCAAGTCAGGGCTCCTCACTCTCTGGGGAGTCTACTTGAGATTCTCTCTCCTTCCTTTCCCCCACCCCCACTCATGCTCTCTTTCAAATCAATCTTAAAAAAAAAAAAAAAAAGACATTGACTCATTCACGAGAAACCAGGAACCATGGAGGGTTTTGCTGGGAGACGTATGAAAATCAGAGACTCCCTCCCCCCAAAGAGTGCCTGAAGTTTTAGGGGAGTGATTTGGTCCCCAGTAGCTAGGGACCCCGGGCTGGCTGGAATATGTGGCTGGTCTCAGCTATGACTGTTGCCTCTAGGAGCCCAGCACAGAGGAGTGGGCTCTGGAGACAGAGAAGGGAGGTGAGCTGCAGGGAGCCGGGGGGGGGGGGGGCTGCACCTGGAAAGCCTAGACAGCAGGGACTGGGCTGCGGGCTGGGGCAAGTGCTGTGCCCTGAATCTGCCAGTCACTGCATGGACAGATGGCCCCAAATGGCTCTTTCTGGCAAGGCCTGTAAGGAAAGGGGCAGGAATGAGACCATTCCCACGGTTCCTGATTTCCCTTCCACCAGAGCAGGGATCTTCCTCCGGAGATGGAGCTGGGGTTTTTCCATCTGCTGTCCCCACAGAGCCGCCCTACCTTGTGTGTCCAGTGGCATCTGTCTGGTCTGTTGACACCAGCCTCACACACAGCCTTTTCTAGCTGTGCTTCTCCAGGAGCTTGAGTGGACATTGATGGGTCACTCTGCCTCCTCCACGGTGAGTGGCACCCCGTCACTGCTGCTTGTCCGCATCCGCATAATCTGCCGGCCCCCCAAAGATGCTCACCAAATATGCCTTGCAGGGATGGTCGCCAAACGACACACAGTCAAACCTCAGAGCCGCAGCCTTGCTTCAAAATACTGCAGGGAAACTCCAGGGCTCCCACAGCAGATGGGGAGATATGGCTGACGGGCCTAGGGCCCTGGCTGCCTTGATGCTGCTGCTGTGGTCCACCTCTTGGGCCTCGCGGCCAGCCCTTTCCATCCAGGTGTGCTCCCTGCTCAGATTATTCATCCTCCCCGCAGACAGGGAAACCAGATTCACTAGCAGGTGCTCATCACGGACACACCTGTCCCCAACTTTGCTGGGGTCCAGAACAAGAGCACACACAGAGGCCCACATGCTGTATCTCTAAATATTTCAAAATCAAAATCAAGCTTAGCAGCCCTTACCTGGAGTCTGTTGACAAATGTAACCTCACAGTGGTGTGAGAGGCTAGGAGTGGATTTAGAATTCTGGATTCTTCAGTGTTGCGCCAGCTGGCGCCTGCCCTCATCCGCCCCTCCTCTTCCCACCTGTGGGGCTCAGTCCCGCACCAGGATGGGCATACTGCTCACCCTCCAGCCCCCACGGTCCAACTCCATCCATTCATTGCCTTCCCACCACCACCACACCCCTGCAAGCAGTCACTTCTTGGCTACTTAAGGGGGTTAACAGGTAGTGATATGTGCTTTTGGAAGGACAGACAAGGGAAAGAAGCCTAGGAAGTCTCTTAGGCTTATGGAGGGGAATTCTGGGGTCCCAGGACTCCAGATCCTGTCCAGAAGGGGAGAACAGGCTCCAGGTGGGTGTTCCTCTGGTCCTGTGTAGTCTTCACCTTAAGAGCAGGGGCGTGGCCAGAGCAGGACCCTCTAGAGCATGGGACCCAGACCAGGCGCCTTTACTGCCCAGTTCTTTTTATTTTTTTAAGATTTTATTTATTTATTCATGAGAGACACAGAGAGACAAGCAGGGACATAGGCAGAGAGAGAAACATGGAGAGCCCAATGTGGGACTCGATCCCAGGACCCCGGGATAACGACCTGAGCCAATGGCAGACACTCAACCACTGAGCCACCCAGGCACCCCTCATTGCCCAGTTCTAAGGGTACTTTCTTATCCTCAAAACCAGACTGAGTCTTGTGGAGTAGACATGCTCTGTGTCCTTTGAGCTGTTACTCATGTACAGCCACTAGGAACCTCATTGAGGCTATTTGCCCACCTGGCACCCCTTCTGCCAAGGGCAATGTTCAAAATATTTTGCCTCCGTGTGGTATAGGTAATCACCAATACTAGCCGGGGTTAGGCCAGTGCTGAGCTGGGGTTCTGGAGGCCGTCTACAGGGCCAAGCATTGACCCTTCTGTTGTTGGATCAGGGGGAGACAGGGGATGGTTCTGGGCCACAAAGAAGAACACTGGGGGCGAGGCTTGGGGAGGAGGCCATTTGTCACCACTACGGAGATATTTAAATATGTTTTTTAAAGATTTTATTTATTTACTCATGAAAGACACACACAGAGAGAAGCAGAGACACAGGCAGAAGGAGAAGCAGGCTCCTCACAGGGAGCCCGATGTGGGACTTGATCCAGGGACTCTGGGATCACGCCTTGGGCCGAAGGCAGCGCTAAACCACTGAGCCATCCAGGCATCCCAATATTTCAATATTTTAACAACAGTGCTGCTGTACCCATGAATATCAACTCTATATTCTTCCCTTCTTCCTTGGATTTTAATAGGGCCAGCATTGTGCCCAGCCAAAAGACGACATCCCCAGCTTTGCTAGACGCTTAGAAGAGGCGGATAATATATAATGACAAATCTTCAGAAAAGCTTCTTCAGCTGGGAGGAATCCCCTTTGCCCCGTCCTTCCCCTTCTTCCTAAACCTGTGCTGCCTGGAATGACGGTGGGTGGAGCTCCAGCAGCCATCTTGTGACCTTGAGGATGGAAGCCCCACGCTAAGGAAAGCAAAGCTGAAATATTGAAGGAGCCTGGGGTCCTGATGACTGCAGAGCTGCCTGACCACCCCCAGACTGCCTACTGCTAGACTCTTTTTTTATAAGAGAGAATAAACTTCAAATCTGTGTAAGCTGCTTTAGTTAGGTTTCTGTTATTAGCACTTGAATTTTTTTTTAAGATTTTATTTATTCATCCATGAGAGACAGAGAGGCAGAGACAGAGGCAGAGGGAGAAGCAGACTCCCTGTGGGGAGCCCAATGCAGGACCCGATCCCAGGACCCGGGGATCATGCCCTGAGCCAAGGCAGATGCTCAACCACTGAGCCACCCAGGTGCCTCTTAGCACTTGAATATTATTGCCAATTCATATTAGCTCCAGTCCTCACTGCCCACGTCTCCTCAGGGCTGGTCCAGGGGTCAGGGAGGCAGAAGGGAGAGGGATCTTCATTCGGCATGTGTCTTCCACGAGTAGGATGTGTTCTGCCAGCTAATCCTTAAGACCATTCTGGCCACTAGTGTGAATTTCCTCACTTTGACCACTGATAAAACTGGTCTCAGAGGTTATTCGGCTTCACTCGTGGCAGAGCTGGGGCCAAGGCTTGAGTCTTGCAGGCTCCAGAGCCCACATCTGCTCCACCACACTTCCCAGTCTGTGCAGGCAGGACTGGGAGCCCCTTCTTATTCACTGCCGGGGTGGGGGGGAGGTGCCTGGAACATCCCCAGAGAGGGGGCATCGTTGGCTTGGACTTTGGGCTTTACAGATCCCACTGCACTTCACTGGCAACTGGGCAGGGATCTGCCTCCAGAAAATTGGGGTGTGTGTCAGTCAGAAAGAGTCTTTAAAAATCACCTGTCTCCATTGTTACTCTTGAGAGAAAAACCCAGAACAGTAGGCAGTGGGGCTATGGGTCAGAGGGGGAGGGGAGGGGAGCTGTGAAGCAGGTAGCAGGTAGCCTTCTGCCCTCCAAGCTCAGAGAATGAAAATGAAAATCCCTAGGTTGGGGGTGGGGGGAGGGCAAGCAGGACCCATCTCTGAGGCGGGGGTCCTCCAAGAGACCTGAAAAGGTGCTCAGTTTCCCCAGGCTTCGAGGCTGCTGCGTCCTCTAGGCAGCACACTTGTTCTCCCGAAGCCTGAAAGCCCAGCTGACCTCTGAGGGCGGCTGCAGCAGGAGAAACATTTTCTGAGGCAGTTTTATGGTCCCGAAGGTCTCTAGTGGACACCGGTGCAGGCCTGGCACGTAGAGGCTGGCGGTCATCCCTCCTCGGCCCTCTCTGCCAGACTCACTTCCATTCCTAGTATATCTGGAAGCGAGGGGTGGGGGTGGAGGAGAACTGTCCAGAAACCCGAAGCCCTCGCCTTCCTGAGGATCTCCCAGAATCCTCCACTCCCTGCTTTTCTCTTCAGGGGCCAGGGCCTCTCATTCCCTCTCCCCTCCATCTGTCCAGGGACTTTGCGGAGGTGAAGAGCAGCCTCTGAGAGCCCCAGAGGGAGCCTGCCCTCGGCCGAGTGGCTTCCTGGGCGCCGGGGGGAGAGCGCCAGGACGCGAGGCCCAGAGGAGGCTGCGGGCTCAGGCCACGGCCGCGCCAGGGCCTCGGCGTCCCTCACTCCCCTCGGGCAAGCGTGACCCCCCAGGCCCTCCTGAGGAGCACCCCCGCGCCTCCCCCTTCATGGGCTCCCAGGCGGAAGAGATGGAAAGCAGACCCTCCTGAATGTTTAACTTCAGCGGAGATGATAATAACTTTCCCATGGACGCAACTGTATCCTTTCCCTGCGTTCCTTCGGGGCTCCCGAAGCTCCATAAGGTTCTCATTTGCAGCTCGTTCTTGAGGAGGCCTCATTTCCTTGCCACACACCCCTGATGTGGTCAGGGTCTCCCTCCCACAGCCCGGGCGGGGGGCGATGGGGCGGAGGGGGGCTTCCCTGAGCTTTTCTCTGATGGCTGCCCCCCTTTGGCCTGGCCTCACCAGACCCCTCCCTTGGCCTCTGCCCTTTCCCTAACCCTTGCCCACCCCCGCCCTCCCCCAAGCCTCAGACCTTTCAGCTTCTGCTCCCCAAGCACCCTGGGAAAGGGAGTGGCTGGTCCGTGCTAGACTGTTCCCCAGGCAGAAGGACCCTTTCTAGGAGCTTCTCCCTCTCAGCCTGATAGGCCTGTCGAATGACCCCAGGGGTCATCATGGGCACTGTATCCTATGTGAGTGGCGCCCCCTGCAGCTATCAGGCACAGCCTCTGCTGGTAGGTCCTAAGGGGAGAGCAGTTCCAGAGCCCTTCCCAGCCTGGAAAAGACCCCAAACCCCTGTTGCCAGAAAGCTCGGCTACTCAAACTCTTTCTACCGCACACCTCTTATCACTTTGGTCTCATTAGGAAGCCCAGAGGAGCTGAGAAGAGGAAAGGGAAGAATAATACATCTCACGTTGGCATAGCGCTGCTGTTTTGTTGTTGTTTTTTAGATTTATTAATTTATTCATGAGAGACACAGACACAGAGAGAGAGAGGCAGACACAGGCAGAGGGAGAAGCAGGTGCCTCGCAGGGAGCCTGATGTGGGACTCGATCCCCGGACCAAGGATCACACCCTGAGCCAAAGGCAGACGCTCAACCACTGAGCCCCACCCCCACCCAGGTGCCCCTTACTGTTGTTAATATGTTCACGTTCCTGGAATCTCTCAAGCTTCAACTCACCCCCTCCCCCCCCCCGTGGGGTACCAGGGCAGGGGATTGTCAGGGGCCTCTGACAAAATGGGTGAGGAGGCTGGGCCCTAGGTCAGGGCCACTTGGGTCCCGGTTGGGCCCCAGCAGCAGATTTTCAGGGCTCCAAGGGCAGGGGGGAGGCAGAGTGGGGGCGAACAGGCCGCGGCTCCCAGGGTCCCGCTCTGCCGCCTGCGTGGCCAAGAGCCTCGTGTGGGTCACGCCCCCTCCAGGTGCCTCTGCGTCCTCAGCTGTAAAATGGGCGTTCAGGGCCGAGAGCTCTAAAGCGCCCTCCTCACCTCCGCTGTAGTTGGTCCCTAGGGCAGGTCCCGGAGACCCCGCTTCTCCCTCGCCCTGGGGCCCAGCTGCACTCTCACAATGAGAAATCTCTGAGGACTGGACACCCCCCCGCCATGTGCCCGCTCTGGATCTGGCTGCCACTTCCCATTTGCTCCTCTGCCAGGTTCTGAGGTCGTGTTCCAGTGGTTTGCACGACCCCCGTCCCCGTTGGCAGCACAGGCTGGACCCCGGTTAGCCCTGGCTTGGGCTGGGTTCCGGGAGCCCAGGAACCCACCTGGACCTCCAAGGCTGGTCCTTCGGGGCAGGTTCTTTTGTGTCGGGCTGGACCTGGGATAAATAGGTGCGATTAGGAGATCAAAGCGCTATACCACGGGTTTGGCCGGAGGGGGCGCTTTGATCTGCCCATCCCTTCGCTTCCCCTCCCCTCCCCCCCCCTCCCCACCCCCCACCAGCCCTGGAGTCCTGGCAACTCCAAATCTCCCTGCTTTCATTCTTGTCTTATCAAGCTGCTGCCTCAGCTCCCCGCACCGGGCGCGTCTTGCCTGTTGATGAGGAGCTGGGTTTTCCCTCCAGGTTGTTTACTAAATCACCAGTTCGAAGCCGAAGCCAGCGCGCTGCAGCAGGTCTGCAAAACCCCAACGGTTTCATTTTGAGCCTCGGTTGCAAAACCTGAAATCTTGATCTACTTGTAAATGATGGGCGGGTGAATCACGCCTGCCTCTCGGGGTATCTAATTAGATGCAGGTCCTGCCTGGTCTCCCAGAACTTGGCCTAGTGAAGGTGGGGGCGGGGGAGGATCGTTATGAGTCTTCTTTCTTGATCCTTTGAAAAGGATTGGAATTCCTGTAACTGCTTATGGCTGTGAACCTGTAGAATTTTCCTCCAAACTTGAGTGATGGCTTCTACCGATTGTGCCGTAAGGGCTCAGAATGCACCCTCTGCCACTCACCGGCAGCTTGTCAGGCTACTCAGGCTGCTAAGGACCCCAAACTAGAAGAGAGATGTGTGGTGAGGAGGTGAGGTCTCATCCAGCCTTCCGGGCCACATTCCAGGACCCGCCACCATCGCTGGCAGGCAAACAGGGCCTCTGCTGGCCTGCTCCCCCGGGGCTCTAGTCTTGCCTCTGGGACTTAAGGCCTGCCTACAGCTGATGATGCGCAGGGCGACTGGATGTCTGTGTGGGGAGAACTTCTGGTGAAGCAGAAGCAGCTGCAGGGGACATGGGGGAGGATTTCTAGGACACCCTCTCTGGGAGAAGAGAGATCACTATCCTGAGCTTCCCTGGGAGACGACAAATGGGTGGCTCTGGCTGCTTTTATGCTTTCACCTGCAGGAGGACCAGCCCTGGGGAAGCCTGCTTTCCTAATCCTAGTGGAATTGACAACCTAGGTTTATGTATTCAGCAAATATTTAGCAAGTGCCTGCCATGCGCTCGCTAGGAGCTGGTCTAGGCGCTGGGGACGTATCAGTGAGCCAAATGGACCAGAGGTTCCACCTCTCATGGAGTTTGTGTTCCAGGAATGGAGGAAGGCAAACAAAAAATATAAAAACCGAGAACATGATCTTCTCTCTTTAAAAGGTGAGGAGCACAATGGGAAGATGTTCAAGGAAAGAAGAAGGTAGATTGGCAGTAAGAGTTGGGGTGAGAGCTAAACTCGACAGAGTGGGGAAGGGGGAGAAGAGGTCACCCCCAAAATCCATCTCTCTGGTGTTAAGGATTATGGTGAGCTGATTATTTTTAGGAAACAGCAGAGACGGAAGCTCTGAAAAGCTACCCTCCTGAAAGACACATTTCCAGGTAGGAGGGAAATCTCCATTTGCAAGGGTGGCTCCCTTGCTGGACACGGGAAGAGAAGGGGGGAAGAGAAGGAAGAACAAGTCTCTAGAAACTCTGATCAATGGAGGAGACACTGACCTAAATCTGCATAATAGCCTGCATAAACTGAATGACGTCCCCAACCTCCCCAGATGTCCACATCCTCATTCCAGGAACTGTGAATGTGTTTGTCACCTTACTTGGCAAAAGGGACTTTGCAGATGTGATTAAACTAAGGATCTTCAGGGGCACCTGGGTGGCTCAGTGGTTGAGTGCCTGCTTTTGGCTCAGGTCATGATTCCGGGATCCTGGGATCGAGTGCTGCATTGGGCTCCCCACGGGGAGCCTGCTTCTCCCTCTGCCTGTGTCTCTGTGTCTCTCATGAATAAATAAATAAATAAATCTTTAATAAAATTAAAAAATAAGTAAACTAAGGATCTTCAGTCAGGGAGATTATCCTAGATTATCTGGGTGGGCCCAGTGTAATCACCAGGGGCCTTAAAACGGGGGCAAGGAGGATCAGTCACAGAAGAAGATGTGACAAGGGAAGCCGAGGTCAGGGTGATGTGGCTGCTGGCCCTGAAGATGGAGGTAGGGGCCAAGAGCCAAGGAATGCAGGTAGCTGCTGCATGCTAGAAAAAAACCAAGCAAACAGATTCTCCTCTGAATTCTCCAGAAGGAATGTTGTCCTGCCAACACCTTGATTTGCAATATCTGACCTCCAGAGCTATAAGAGAATAAACCTGTGGTGTTGGAAGGCAGTAAGGCTGCGGTCATTTCCTCCAGCAGCGATGGGAAATAATACTCCTCTGAAGGTGAGTCCAGATCCAGAGCTCCCTGGGGAGTGGGGGCAGGGCCACTTCTGCCCCATCCTGCTCTGCCCCATCCTGCTCCCCGCTTCCCTCCTGCAGACATCGGTGCCATGAGCCCCCTAATGAACACCGTGCACCGTGAGCTCCACCTCAGAGTTTGCCTCCTGGGGAACACGACCTGCTACACAGCCAGCATATATTTATTATAAGGCTTTGTTATGAGCAATTTCAAACAGACACAGAGGTAGTAAGAATAATATAATGATCTCCCACGATCCCACCGCCCAGCCTGGGCACTGGCCAACTCATGGCCAATCTTATTTGATCTCTATGGGAACGGTAGCTGAAAGGAAGATGCAGAGCTCCTGCCCTGCAAACCTTCCCAGTCTAGGCAAGGAGTTCAGATGGTGTTGACATCTCTGAGGTCAAGAGAACGCCAGGCAGCAGACCCCACGTCAGCGAGTGTGGAACCAAGAACACAGAGAAGCAGGGTTAGAGAAAGACAGGAAAGGGGGCAACTAACCAGAACCGATGGGGCCAACCATGTCACCAAAGGGGGGGTCCTACAATCATGGGCAAACTCATCTAGAGTCCAGAGTCCAAGGCAGGAGGCAGGTGACATGAAAAGGGACATAGTTGAATAGAATAAGCGACCATTTGCCTTTGTTTGTTTCTTTCTTTTTCTTCTATTTTTTTAAAGGCAGGCTCATATGCCCATCATGGGGCTCAAACTCATGACCCAGAGATCAAAGAGTCCCTTGCTCTACTGACTGAGCCAGCCAGGTGCCCCCACTCAGGTGCTCCCACCTGCCTTTGGTTTATTCCATTGTCTTTCTAATGTTTGTTTGTTTGTTTAAATAGGCTCCCACTTGCTTCTACATGACTATTAATAATAGTGATGCTAGAATAGTGCCAGCTGCTGAGCTAAGCACTTCCTGCAGGTTATCTCACCCATCCACCCGGCACCCCGGAGGCAGATACTATTTTTATCTCCATTGCACTGAGACTCAGTGAAGTAAGGCCATTTGGCCAAGGTCCCATGGATGGTGTATTTGCTTCCTGGGGCCGCTGTAACAAACGATCACATACTGGGGGGGAGGGGGTTATGACGACAGAAATAGATGGTCTCTCAGTTCCGGAGGCCAGCTGTCTGAAATCAAGGTGTCAGGCGGGTGGTGCTCCCTTGGAAGGTTCTAGGGGAGGATCCTTCCTGGCGTCGTCCAGTTTCTGGTGGCTCCGGGTGTTCCTTGGCTTGTGGCCGCATCCCTCCAATCTCTGTCTCTGACTTCACATGGCCTTTTCTCTCCACCTGTGTCCTCCCTGTGTCTCTTATAAAGACACTTGTCATTGGATCCAGGGGCCACTTGGAAAATCCAGGATGATCTTTTCTCAAGATTTTTTTAAAAGATTTTATCTATTCTTTTTAAAAATTTATTATTATCATTATTATTATTATTTAACTATTCATGAGAGACACAGGCAGAGGGAGAAGCAGGCTCCATGCAGGGAGCCCGACATGGGACTCAATCCCGGGTCTCCAGGATCAGGCCCTGGGCCAAAGGCGGCGCTAAACCGCTGAGCCACCCGGGCTGCTCTCAAGATTCTTAATTATATCTGCAAAGACCTGTTTTCCAAATAAGCTCACATTTCCAGGTTCCAGGGTTTAGGACACAGGTATAGCTTTTTGGAGGCCACCACCCACTCTGCCACAGGTGAGAAGAGGCGGACCAGGGGTCTGAACCTAAGAAAGATGATCTGTTGTCTGTGGAATGTGATGCAACTTTACCGAGAAGAGCTGGAAACTCCTTGTACTGGTTTTACAATATACCACAAGCTCTTTGACACTCCTCCCGTTGAAAGGTGGCATCACTGAACCCCACCCCCCTCAAATCTGGGCAAGCTTGTGACTCATTTGTCACCAAAAGAGTGTGACGAAGTGGTGCTGCGTGACTTCCAGTAGTGCATCAGAAAGGCAATGCAACATTTGCTTAAAAAAAAAAAAAAGATTTATTTATTTATTTATTTGAGAGAGAGCATGCACTCGAGAGAGCATGAGCAGGGGGAAGGGGCAGAGTGAGAAGCAGACTCCCCGCTGAGCAGGGAGCCCAAGGAGGGGCTCAAACCCAGGACCCCAGGATCTGACCACCTGAAGGCGGATGCTTCACCTACTGAGCCACCCAGGCACCTCAGCCATCTGCCCTTTTTCCAGAAACATTCGCTTTGGGAGCTCTGAGCTGCCCTGTGAGCCATCTGACTGCCCCGAGGCTGCCCTGCTGGGAGGAGGCCCAGGCCAGTGGAGAAGTCCCATGGAGGTGTTCTGATCACTAGCTGGAGCTGAGACAGCCTCCCCTACCTCCAGATGGTTCCAGCCTCCGGCTGTCCAGTCACTCCCAGCCACGGAGCCTCCCCAGCTGAGGCATCAGAGCTCCTGGAGCAGAGACAAGCTGTCCCCACTGCCCCCTGTGAATTCCTGACTCACAGAATCTGAGCATAAGAAAACTGGCTGTTTTATGCCACTATGTTTTGGGGAGGTTTGTCACACAGCAGTAGTGATCAGGGCACCCCTCCGTGTCTAGAAAAAGCCCCAAATCGGGGGGGTCAGTAGTTCCTGAGAAGTAGATCTGACTCAGAGAGAGACAAAAGAAAACATGTCCTGTCTGAACAAGCACACCCCCCACCCCCAATTCCCGGTGATTTCCTGAGAGGTGAGGGGTGGGGTGGGGTGGGGTAGGCAGAAAATGGAACCAGCTCATCCGGGCACCAGAAACCATCCCTCCCCAAAGCCCACGTGCAGAGCTCTGCGGCCTGAGGCTGCAGCCAGGCCTGGGCAGCCACCAAGTTCTGCAGCTCCCCCCGCCAGAGCAGGGCTCCCCAACCTGCTGCAGCCACTACAGCTTCCCATGCAGCTGCTGCAGACCGCAGGCCCCGGGGCCCCATCCCTCCCTAGGTCCTGGCCACCTAACTGAGTGCCCCCCTACCCCGGGGTGGGGAGTGGGGGCGTCTGGGGTCGGGGCCTAGCTTGCCCTACACTGGAGGGAATAGCAATGCCCCCCGCCCCCGGGGGTCCGCCTGCAGCCCTGGCTGCCAGTCACCAGAGCAGGCCCATTCATTTGCTGGATTGGATTTTGGGATTTTGTCATTTGCTATGCGGGGTTTTCTTTCTGACTAATTTGTTTACCAGGTTTAATTCTTCAATCATGTTTTCATTTTAAGAGATTTCAGGGTAATTATGAACTTTGAATAAATCCATCTGAGGCACCAAAGTGCTCTCAGCTCAGCTCTGCTAGGGTCTCTGCTGTTCCACTGCTACACTTGAGATCTGGTGTGAATAGGACCTCTCCTGTCTGCCCACCGCCCCCCACCCCCAACTCCTGCGATTGAAAACAGCTGGGCCTCTGGGAGCCAAGGTCAGGATTTGAGAAAAAGCCACAATTGAAAACCACACCGGGGTGGGGGTGGAATCAGGCCGGTGGGAGACCGAGGCTCCACAACCTGCCAGGATCCGGCCCCTCCCCACCCACCTCACCCATGCTCCCCCCACCCCCAGGCCGAGGCAGGGCTGCCCCAGCATTGCCAGCTGAGCATTTGCCAAAGTGAGGTGCAGGAGTGCCTGAGAGAGGACCAGACACAGGCTGGGGATCTAGTTCCAGTCTCATAGCCCCTGAGCAGTGGGGCCATGTGCAAAGTTTCTGAGCCCTCTGGAGAAAAGTAGAAATATATCGAGGATGAAGGGGAGCCTGGGTGGTGCAGTTGGTCCATCGGCCTTTGGCTCAGGTCATGATCCTCGGGTCCTGGGATGGAGCCCCACATTGGGCTCCCTGCTCAGTGGAGAGACTGCTTTGCCCTCTGCCTCTGCCCTCTCCCCTGCTCCTGCCTCTCCCCCTCTTTGTGCTCTCTTTCAATCTCTCTCAAATAAATAAATAAAATCTTTTAAAAAATATTGAGGATGATGAGGACAGTGCCTATTCCCTCCACTTTGCAAGCTTGTCACAAAGGAGCTGATGGGTGGGGGTGGGGGTGGGGAGGGGGTGCATTTTCTAAGCTAGATCACATGACACAGTTGAGAAGTGGCAGTGTTGTGGAACAAAGTCTCTTGGTTGTATCAGTGGAGTCACACTGGCAGGCTGGGGCGATGCGACACCCGAGCAACTGATATAGGCAGGAAATGCCACCAGGCTCCTAGATGTCTTGACTCCCTCACCATTTCTCAGCCAACACGTCCTGGCTCCTGGGTGTGCTGAGATGGTCATCTCTATGGAGTGTGTGAGCCTATGAACTGTGACTCCGAATCCCAGTTCCAGGCCCCAGTACCTTATCAACGCCACACAGGGAGGCTGCTGTGTCTTGCATCTTATCAGCATCAACAAATTAGGGTTGCCGAATTTGCATATCCGTATCAAACCTGCAGCCAGCCTGGGGTGGGTGGGTAATGCAGGGTGCACGCTAATCATAACTAGGATCAATGGATTAGGTTTAGCTAATTTATACGCGGCCAATCACAGCCGAGGTATGAACAGCAAAGCTTCTAGGGGAACCAATCCCACTAAGGGAATTCTCTACCGCACAGTGTATGTAAGACGCTGAGCTTCTTGAGCTTGATGGCACTTGCTCCCACCTCCAGGGAGAGGCTGTGTAGGGACCCCAGACTTGCCCTGACAAGAATCCAGCGCAGGATCCTGTCTCCGGGGACGGCATAGGCAGCTGAGGGTAAGAGGGAGGGAGTGGTGGTACTGTCTTTAGTTTGGGTTCTCCTAGAAGCAAGTCTACACGAAGATTCGAGAGCAGGAGGGACTCGGGTTATGCCAGAAGACAGCCAATAAAGGCTGAGTGATCAGACCAGGTAGTTGTGGGCAACTGTTCGGAGTGAATTGTGTTCCCTGCAAATTCATATATTGAAGTCCTAACCCCTAGAACCTCTGAATGTGACTGTATTTGGAGATGTGGTCTTGAAAGAGGTGATGAAGTTAAAACGAGACCATCAGGGTGGCCCCTAACCCAATCTGACTGGCGTCCCCATAAGGAGAGGAGGTTAGGACACAGAGGCACCCAGAAGGAAGACCGTGCAGGGACACAGTGAGAAGGTGGCTGCCTGCAAACCAAGGAGAGAGCCCCCAGGAGAAACCAACCCTGCTGACCCCTTGGTCTGGGGACTTCCCAACCTCCAGAACCATGGGAAAGTAAGTTTTCTTGTTTAAATACCCCTGTCTGTGGTCCTTGGTTATGGCAGCCCCAGGCACGAAGTCATTTCCATCCAGGAGACCGTGTGGAACATGGCTCCTAAGTTATCCCATCCGAGGGATGAGGCTGGGGTATTTATCTACCAACTGTGTCAGGCCTTAACTAGGAGCTGTTCCCAGGGGAGGGCATTAATTCCCACACCCCCAAGCTGCCACAGGGCCAGGCAGAGCAGCTTCGGTGACCAGCGGAAGCCCCCAGGTGATGAGGTTCAGGGGTTGCCACTTGAAAGTTGGGCATAAGAGTGAAAAGTTGTCGTAAGAGTGAAGGGACCTGTGGGTGGCAACAACAGTGGCATGTGCCTGTGAGAACAATATTGGATTTTCTTAGGTACCCCCCTAGAGGCTAAAGTACCATGGCCTTTAACCTCTATCCCAAAGGAATGTGCGTGTGTGCACACACATGTGTGTGTTGTGTGCGCATTACCAGGAAGGTTGAATCTAGATAGAATGCACACTTTTATGTTGGATAATCCTGTGTAATGATGTATGACCCTCTAATGAATATAATTTGCAAAGGTTACCTCTGGTTAGTTTCTATGCCAAAGCCAGTGGGGTGAACAGAATGTGTAACATGGCTCACCGTCTTCTCAGACCCCAGTGGCTTTGGTGGCCTCTCTAATGGGGGCCTGGATGAATTCAGTGCCTCTTGCTAATTTTAGACTCACATTCTGGGCGCAGCTATGGTGAGGGTGCTTTGAGTTAGGCTTCTTGGTTTCAAGCAACTGAGACTAATGATAGCCAACTTCAAGAGGCAACAGATTTCTGGAAGGTATGAGATAGTCCAGACTTGTGGGAAGGTGGCAGGACTCATAACTAAGAACACTCTTGGGGAGCAGAGGGGACTGACTTGCTAGCAACCCCCTCACACACAGCCTCCATAGGACACTTTCACTGCTGGACCCTTGCCACCATGAATGGTGTCATTGTCCCTGCCTCTTTATTTCCTTGAGATTCAAAGTCTCGGGCCCCTTGGTTGCTGGGGTTGGGGGAGATTTCAGGGAGGGGAACTAGGCTATGAGCTTCTCTAAATGGGAGGTGGGGGGCAGGCCATTTGTTTCCTCAGTATTACCCAAACCAGGGGATGCCTCCCAAATGGGTGAGACACTTGCCCTTTTTTCTTTTTTTAAAGATTTTATTTATTTATTCATGAGAGACACAGAGAGAGGCAGAGACATAGTCAGAGAGAGAATCAGAACCCCTGTGGGGAGCCCGATGCGGGACTTGATCCCAGGACCTGGGGATCACGACAAGAGCCGAAGGCAGATGCTCAACCACTGAGCCACCCTGGTACCCCGAGACACCTGTCCTTGCCGCGTAACACATGGTTAGGTGAAAATCCCAGAAAGGGGGGTGGGATTTATTTTTGTGAGTCCTGGCTCATTTGGGCCAGGCTAATGGAGATGGTGGGTAGACTGAATGTCAAGCCAGGTGTGGGGTGGTTGCCCCTGACCAGGGACTCCTGCGGAGATCAAGAGGAGCCATTGGGGTCAGAAGCAGGAAGACTGAGGATGCTGGGAGTTCTGCTGAGCTATTACTGCATAATAAGCCACTCCAGAACAGTGGTTTAAAACCATAGCAATCATTTACACTGCTCACACATCTGGGGCTTGCCTGAGCTCAGCCAGATTTAATTTGGGGGTTTTTATTAATTTTGGGGCACCCGAAAAGAAGGGGGGGGGGGGGGGGGGGGGGGGGGGGGGGGGGGGGGGGGGGGAATATGGCTTAGAGAAGATAAAATATTCTTTCTTTTTTTTTAAGTAAGCTCTAAAACCCAACGGGGGACTCGAACCCCATGATTTCCGAGATAAAGTGTCACATTTTTTTTTTTTTTAAGATCTTATTTTATTTATTTGGAACACAAAAACAAGAAAGGAAAGGGAAAGGGCTAGGGGGGAGGCCGGGGGGGGAAAACCCCCGAAAAACCCCCCCCGGGGGGGCCGGGTGTTAAAATTTCCCCCTTAAAACCCGGGGGGGGCAAAATTTTGGGGAAACCCCGGGGGGGAATTTTTTTGGGCCCCTTTTTTTTAAAAAGGGGGGGGGGGGGGTTTTAAAAAAAAAGGGGGGGGGCCCCCCCAAAAACCCAAAAAAAAACCCCCAAAAAAAAAGGGCCCGGGGGTTTTTTTTGCAAGCCCCACAATGCGCATCGAGCCTACTTAAAAAAGAAAAGGTCAAAGAAGGGCTTCTCTCTATTTAAAGACACTTCGTGGAAGTCAAACCCCAAACTACTGCTCACTTCATATTGACCACACATGGCTTTTTGGGAGGCTGGACAATCTGGCTTTTATTCTGGGCAGCCATGGCCTAGCTGACAATCAGAACTTTTGTACTAAAAAAGAATGGATATCGGGGGTGGGGGTCAACTCAGCATCTACCACAGCTGGGATTGAAACTCAAGTTAGAATAGCTCCTGAGGCCTGAGGCTTAATCACTCTGCTGTCTTGACTTTTCTTTTCTCGTGAAAGAAAGGGCGAGGCAGACACCGTGGGTTTTCCCCCCAGCCCTTTTTAGATCATTTTTATAGTTTCTAGGCACCTCTTCTCTGACTTAAGTGCTTTTTGCTGCTAACAGCTGGCCCATGAGACATGCCTCAGAGGCCGGCCCTGAGACTGCTGGGGGTGCTCTGCCCACATCTGGGAATTTGGATGGCGCCTACCAGTGACTGGCTGGGTGGGAGGGTGCCAGCCCAGCTCCCTGGCCTGGAGCCAGGACGACCACCAAAGTGTCATTTCTAGGTCGGCAAGCGGGCAGGGCCAGGCCAGGCCAGGTGTGCTCCCCTGCTTGGCTGCTTCCCGTTTTGCGTCCTGCTTTCCCCACTCCCTTAACTGGTCTCTCCTGGAAGCACTGCCTTCATAAATCACGTGCACACAAATTCTCGTCTTGGTGTCTTAGTGGCCTAAGGGTTTACCCTGGAAAGTATAAATAGGAAGTGGGCCAGCACTTTTGAAGACAAAGCGGTTCTGTTGTCACATGCCCCTCCGCGACGAAGAGGCCAAAGTGGCAAAGCCCTTGAGTTTGAATTAGGTCACACCCAGCCTTCCTGGCAAATCCCTAGCTGTGACAACTTGCACGAAGCTGGGCATTTAATATGTAGTCCAATCTTTCTCCAAGCTGTAGGTTTTTAAAGAGAATGTGTATTATTAGTCAGGGTTGGGCCGGGAAAGCAGACGGCACTCTCTGCTTCAAATGGAAGCGGATTTCATTCCGGAGATTAGGCACTCATAACACAGCTGGAAGAGCTGGAAGAGCAAAGGTTTAGGAAAGCCGATGCCAGCTCTCAGATTTCCTCCAAACTTCCAGAAAGTTCGGAGGAAAGTGTGGTGAGCTGCACACCCGCCCACAAGACCCAGAGGTCGGTGGTTTTCAGGGAAGTGCCTGTGAGTTGCTGCGAAAATTTCTGCATGCTGTCCCCTTCATGTCTGCCTGCTGGTTTTGGACAAGCGATAATAATTATGGCTTTTTGCCTCCTTCTGTCCTTCCAAGTCTTGTGCAAGAACGGGAGATGCTCTTTATCCGTGAATTCCAGATTAGCAGATTTGCCCACTCGCTAAAATGTATTCATCACCCCCAAAGCAATGCTTATGGGTATGTTCACAGTTATTCACGAACTTGGACAGACCAGCACATCTTCTCCTAGCTGAGGATGAACAAGGTGATGATGCTCTGACTTCTTGTTTTTGCTCTCCGACTGTAAACAAGGGCCCTTTTTCAGGACCTACACTTGTATCTTCACTGGGAGCAATGGGTCAGTATCCACTAACTCGGGTCACGGCGACTTGGCATAACATCACTACCATGAGTAATGATAGACTATTGGTAGAATCTAATTGGTGACCCATTTGGCTTAGAATGATGGAAAATGTAGTTCCCAAGCCTTCATATGCTGCCATACTTGGGAGACCATAGAAGGGGGAATAGTGTTAGGTTGCTGACAGACAATCCAGGGCAGCATATTAAGCCATTTAATGCTGTAAAAAAAAAATTTTTTTTTTACAATTGCCTTAGAGTGTTTACAGTAATTAATTAGCATCTCCTTCAAATAATATTATACTATTTCACATGTGAAGACTTTATAAGAGAATATACTACCGATTCCTTGGGCCCATTCTACATTTTATTTTTTTAAACGTTTTATTTATTTGAGAGAGAGAGAGAGAGAGAGAGAGAGCCAGTATGAGTTGGGGGAAGGGCAGAGGGAGAGAGACAAGCAGACTTCCCTCTCAGTGGGGAGCCCAACTTGGGCTGATCCCAGGACCCCAAGATCATGACCTGAGCCAAAGCCAGATGCTTAATCAACTGAGCCACCCAGGTGCCCCCATTTTACTTTTCTATATGCTCTAAGCACACAACGCATTGCTATCAGCATGGCAGCCAGGCTGATTTAGACAGTTATCTTTTAGAGCAACTCCTCAAAATTATATGAATTTTTATTTACCTTCATTTGTTCCATTTCTAGCTCTCTTCATTTATTTGTGTAGATCCAAGCATCTGCCCAATACCATATTCCTTCTTTCTATCACATTTCTTATAGTACACTTCTGCTGGCAATGAATTCTCTCATTGTTGTCTTTGAGAAAGGACTCATATATGTATGTATGTGGTTTCTTTTTTCAAAGATTTTAGTTATTTATTCATGAGAGACACACAGAGAGGCAGAGACATAGGCAGAGGGAGAAGCAGGCTCCCTGTAGGGAACCTGATGTGGGACTAGATCCCAGGACCCTGGGATCACAGCCTGAGACGAAGGCAGACCCTCAACCACTAAGCCACCCAGGCATCCCTGTATGTGTGTATTTAAATGGCAGTATGTTTATTGCATTTCATTTTCTCCCAGCTTTATTGAGGCATATTTGATAAGTAGAACAGTAAGATAAAGTATACAATATGATGATTGAATATACATATACATCGTGAACGGATTCCCCCCATCAAGTTTATTAACACCTCCATCATTTCGCATATTCACTTTTATTGCATTTTTTTAAAAGTCAAAATTTCAAATCTGAAACAAATGATTTTTTAAAAAAGATTTTATTTATTTATTCATGAGAGACATGCAGAGACACAGGCAGAGGGAGAAACAGGCTCCATGCAGAGAGCCTGACGTGGGACTTGATCCTGGGTTTCCAGGATCACACCCTGGGCTGAAGGCAGTGCTGAACTGCTGAGCTGCCCAGGGTGCCCTGAAACAATTTTTAGAGATCCTTTTGCTAATTCTCTTTCACTTAAAAAATATATATATATAAATTTAAGTGATCTTTACACCCAATGTGGAGCTTGAACTCATCACCTCAAGCTCAAGAGTCAGATGCTTTACTGACTGAGCCAGCTAGGTGCCTCATTTTGAAAAAATATTTTTGCTGCAGGGGCACCTGGCTGGCTCAGTTGGTTAAGCATCCACCTTTGGCTCAGGTCAAAGATGATCCTGGAGTCCTAGGATCGAGCCCTGGTCATCAGGAAGTCTGCTTCTCCCTCTCCCTCTGCCCCTCCCTCCCACCCATTCTCTTTCAATCTCTCTCTCAAAAACATAAAATCTTTAAAATATTTTTACTGGGTATAATATTTTGGGTAAACATGTTCGGTGTTTTTTTTTTTAAGCACTTTAAAGATGTCACTTTGTCATCTGACTTGCATAGTTTCTGATGAGAAGTCAGCCATAATTCCTACCTTTGTTCTACTGCACATGATAAGTCTTTTTTCTCTGGCTGCCTTTATAATTTTCTCTTTGTCTTAAGTTTCCAGCAGCTTAAATATGCTATGCCTATTTTGTTTGTGTTTTAATCTTTCTTCTATTTTCTGAACTTCTTGGATCTGTGGTTTGGTTTCTGTCATTAATTTTGGAAAATTCATGGCCATTATTTCTTCAAATACTTCTCCTTCCCCATTCTCTCTCTCTTGGGAATTCTATGAGATATATGTTAGATTGATGTCCCACAGCTCTTTGATGGTCTATTCTGGTTTTCTCCCCACTCTTGTTTTCTCTTAGTGTTTGAGTAATTTCCATTGACTTATCTTCAAATTTATTTATTTATTTATTCATTTGAGAAGAGACAGAGAGTGAGTGCGAGTTGAGGGGGAGGACAAAGGGAGAGGGAGAGAGAGCCTCTCAAGCAGACTCTATGCTGTGTGTGTAGCCTGACTCAGGGCTTGATTCCACAACCCTGAGATTGTGACCTGAATCCAAATCAAGAGTTGGATGCTTAACTGATTGTGCCACCCAGGTGCCCCTGATTTATCTTCAAATTTGCTGACTCTTTTTTCAGCTGTGTCAGGTCTCCTGATGAGCCACTGAAAGCACATCAGTGTTTTTCATTTCTAGCATTTCCATTTGATTCTTATAGTTTTATTCTCTCTGATGAAATTACCCATCAGATCTTGCACATTGTCTACCCTGTCCATCTTTTCCAGTGTCCGGTGCCATCTGCCCCAGGCAAACAAGTGCTCACTCTTATCTCACCTTGGAGGCACTGGTCTTTCTTTAGAGTTCAGGTCATTTGGGTGCCCTGTGATCTCAGTGCTCTGATGAGTTCAAGAAAAGTTGTGATTTTCAGATTATCCAGATTTTTTGTTGTTGTTATAAGGATGCTCTTGGGCAGGCCAGGTGGCTCAGCGTTTTAGTGCTGCCTTCAGCCCAGGGCATGATCCTGGAGACTCAGGATCAAGTCCCATGTCGGGTGCCCTGCATGGAGCCTGCTTCTCCCTCTGCCTGTGTCTCTGCCTCTCTCTCTCTCTCTCTCTCCCTGTGTGTCTCTCATGAATAAATAATAAAATCTTTTAAAAAACAGGTATTAATAAGGATGCTCTTTCCAGCATTCTACATCCTAAGTAGACTACTACTTTTTTTTTTTTTTCTAAGAGAAGTGCTTCTTTAGGAAAAATGTAAGAATGTATTTAATTCTTGGCTTCTGGGGGATCCCTGGACGGCTCAGCGGTTTAGTGCCTGCCTTTGGCCCAGGGTGTGATCCTGGAGACCCCGGGATAGAGGCCTGCATTGGGCTTCCTGCATGGAGCCTGCTTCTCCCTCTGCCTGTGTCTCTGCCTCTGTGTGTGTGTGTGTGTGTCTCTCATGAATAAATATATAAAAATCTTTTAAAAAATAATTTTTGGTTTCTTTTGGATCCTTGAAATGTACATATATAACCAAACCAAGGCACTGGTATTTGCTTGATGGAATTTAAGAGGGAATCCTCAATCTCCCTAAGACTAACCTAAAAGCTGTGGTAAGTAGTGTAAATAACTGACCAAATGTAATATATACCCTCATTATCAACTGAATTGTGTCCTCCCAAAATTCATATGTTGAAACCCTAACCCGCAATGTGACTGTATTTGGAGATAGGGACTTTAAAGAGGTAATTGAGTTTAAATGAGATGAAAGAATGGAGACTTAATCTAATCTTACTGGTGTTCTTTTTTTTTTTTTTTAAGATTTTATTCATTTATTCATGAGAGACACAGAGAGAGAGAGAGAGAGACAGAGACAGAGACACAGGCAGAGGGAGAAGCAGGCTCCTCGCAGGGAGCCCAATGTGAGACTCCATCCCAGGTCTCCAAGGTCACGCCCTGGGCCAAAGTCGGTGTTAAACCGCTGAGCTACCTGGTCTTTCCTGACTGGTGTTCTTCTAAGAGGAAGAGACACAAAGGATCCCTAAGCACGGAGGTAAGGATTCTGTTTACCAATGACAGTGTATGGGATTTCCTCCATACTACCAAGCAATTCTTGGACACCAACTAGGTGTCCTACAGTTCAACTTTATTCTGACACTATTTGGAGACAGCATCAGATCCCATAGGGTTAAACCATGAGGTTAAGTCCCCCCAAACTGCCCCCACCCAACTTCAGATGCTGCTCACAAGCCCAGGTGTCACCTACACTTCTGGCCAAGTGGCCGTAGGTTGGAGGTTCCAACATCCCCTCCTTGGGTTCAATTACTTTGCTGGAGCAGCTCACAGACTTCAGACATTTTACTTACTAGATTGCTGGTTCATTACAAAGGATACTAAGTATGCAAATCAACACCCAGATGAGATCCCAAACAAAGGAGCTTCTGCCCTTGTGGAGTTTGAGGCCCAAACAGTGGCAGGTGATGTATTCTGATTCACCAACCTGGAAGCTCTCCAAACCTTGTCCGTTTGGGTTTTTATGGAGGCTTCATTACATAGGCAAGATTGATTAAATTTGAGGCCATTCACAATTGATTGAGCCTCCAAACCTCTCCCCCCTACAGTGGTTGGGGCTGAAGGGAAACAGAAAGTTCCAACCCTCCAATCACATAATCAAGTGCCCTGGCAACTAGCCCCTACCCTTAAATGGAGTCCCAAAGGTACCTCATTAACATAAAACCCCACACCATTATGGCCCTCATGACTTAGGAAACTCCAATAGTTTTAGGAGCTCTGTATCAGAAATAGGGATGGAGATCAAATATATATTTCTTATTATAAACTTATATTATAGTTATTATTATATATATTATACTCATTATATTATACTTATGTTATAAACTTATTTTATAAATATATTATATATAAAATATATATTTCTTATTATATCGCAAGAGGAGAGGCCAAGTGTGGAAGCCTGAGAGGGTGGCCATCTGCAAGTCAGAGGGCCTCAGGGGAAAGAACGCTGCCAGCATCTTGATTTGGGACTTCCAGCCCCCACAACTATGAGAAAATTAATTTCTGTTGTGTAAGCACCCCCATTCTGTACTATTTTCTTATGGCCACCCAACTAGACTAATATACCCTCAATGCACATGTGGTAGATTTTTACCACCCCCTACCCGGCTGCCTCATATCCCCTGCTTTACCACCCTATCCTCTTCCCCCTCCACATGCCGCCTGCCCTGCCCCCCCCACTACCCCCCTCCCCCTACCCTATCGCCCCTTGTCCGATGCCCGCCCTCCCCCCACCCCAGCAGCTGCCCCTTACCTCCTAGGCCAACTCTTGCCTTCCCCCAACCCTCACTGCCTCCCGCTGCGCATTCTGCCACCCCCACTCGCCCACCGTCCCCTCCACCCTCGTCTGATCCTTCCCCTCCCCCCCCCGTTTTTTTTACCGACAGCATATATTTAATTAGACAATTGTAGGCTCTTTTTTTTTTTAATTTTTTTTTTTTTAATTTATTTATGATAGGAACACAGTGAGAGAGAGAGGCAGAGACACAGGCAGAGGGAGAAGCAGGCTCCATGCACCGGGAGCCTGACGTGGGATTCGATCCCGGGTCTCCAGGATCGCGCCCCGGGCCAAAGGCAGGCGCCAAACCGCTGCGCCACCCAGGGATCCCTGTAGGCTCTTTTTTAATGAGATAAAGCCCAATGCTTTATCCACGGTACTTGCACGTTCAAGAAAGTTGGGGGGGATGGGGGGCGGAGGGGAAGAAATCGCAACGAAAACCGCAGATGTATGGGACAGATGTACTATAAAGCACCGTTTACGTTTTTGGGGGTTAAAGGTAAATAACAGTCAATGCCCAGTCACTAAACTAAACTGGGAGAGAAAAAAAAACTTGACTTCTTAATCTGGCGCTTTGGTATCTGCTCATTTCATACATCTAATTTATTGGGTGCTAGTACTCACTAGCAGACAATTGAAAGAAAAGCGAACGCAAGGAAGTTGGGAGTATAAGAGAAGGAAAAGCCGGCTTCCTGAGTGGGGCGGGGCGCCCGACGCCAGTCCGGGCTCATCAGTAGAAGCAGACAGTGTGCAGAAAGGCTCTGCCGCTCTTTTCCTCGAACTCCTGTAGCAGCTCATCGATATCATTCTCCATATCGTCGGTGTGCTGGATGCACTGGCATAGCTCACAGATGAGGAACGCTCCCAGAGTGGCCTCTTCAAGGTTGTCTTGGATGTCAACGTTGATCACATGCACCGGCTGGCAGGTCTCCTGCTCTCTCAAAGTCAGATCTTCCACCACTTGATCGTACACTCTCTCTTCACAGGTAACAATCAGATCAAATACATCTCTGCAGCTCTGGAACCTTTCTGGGTGCGGCTTGATCCTCTTGTTTCTGTCTAGCATGTGTAATATGCCGTTCTGTGTGTAGAGATCTTTGTCTTTCCGAAGGAGGTCATTGTACATCTGATCATACGTGGTCTTGAAATCGTAAACATTTGGTTTGTCTGGCGCTGGCCCCGGGAGCTTCACATGGGTCCCTGTTCCAAAAGAGCGGACGCTGAATCCCCGCTTGTTGAGGATGTTGTGTGCCTCCATGCTTCTGTTCTGGTTGCTGGAGCACACCACCGCCACTTTCAGCGGCACCGAAGGCATAGCGGTAGCCGCCCCAAGGGCTAAACGAGACTCCCCTGGGACTCGTGCTCCACAGCTGCACTTCTTCAGGACTAAGACATGGTGATTGTGGCGTCCAGAAGTCGTGGTGCAAAGGCGGGGCTTCTGCGACGTATTGCATCAGGACGCACGTGGGTGTGACGTGAGCATGTGTGCGGTATCCCAGTGGTCACCTGCTCTGGAAGGCGATAGATTCCGAAAGATGGTTCCGGCTGAAACGTGGCTCCCACTGTTCACAGCGCCGCGCAAAGCGTCTTTGCAGTGTCAAAGTCCTTTTATCAAGTGGTAGAATTATTTTTCTACTCTTTAAATCTAAGCTGGCCTTGGTGACGTGGGTGCGGGGGAGGGGTCTCAGTCTCAGACTCAGGAGGCCTTGCCTCTCCCGGTTTTGTTAGAGGGAATTTCCAGCTACCATGTAAGGAAGCCCAACCTATCCCGCGGCAGGGAGAGACCACTTTGAGGAGAACCAAGGCCCCCAGACACATTAGTGAATCTTGCCAACACCGTGAGGAGACAGAGGTCCAAACATCCTACTGATCCCCCAGCTAATTTGAACCACTGTAAGTCATCTGTGTGGATATTTGGGTTCTTTAGCCTTAGGCAACACCGTGTGGAGCAGAGATGATTCATACACCCACCACACCTCCCCTTGCCCCAAATTCTTGACCCATAGAGTTGTGGGAAATAAAACGATAGCTGCTTCAGGCTCCTGAATTTGGGGATGTTTTTGTTAGGCAGCAATAGCAAACTGAGATAGCCGAGACTTCCACTTGCTCCAGGGCATCCCTCCTCTGTTTTGTCCTCTATGAATGGCTCATTTCTCAGCCAGATACATGGCCACCTAAATCAAAATAACATTTCTCAACTTTCCTTGCAGTTAGATACAGCCATATAATTATATGATCAAGTTTTGGCCAATGGAATATAAATAAAAAGGGTACCTCCAAGGTCCAGGGTAGCATTTTTTTTTTTTTTGAGGCCTTGATCTTAACAATATATCAGAGTTTATTAGAGACTCTATTGTAATTGGAGAGACAAAAACACTTTGTAGGACAACCATCTTCACTTCTCCCTCACCTTTATGAGATAAGGGTTATTTTAGCACATGGTAGGAAAAAATAAGAGCAACAGCAACCAAAACAGTGTACTTCAGGCAAGGCTTCAGGATCAAAAAAAAAAAAAAAAGTAAGTAGAAAAAGGATCTCAAAACAATATAGCATGAGAATCAGAGTAAAGGTAACCCTCAGGCAGTGTTGTTGGGAATGCAAACTGGTGTGCCCACCGTGTAAAACAGTATGCAGGAGCCTCAAAAAATTTAAAATAGAAGTACTGTGTGATCCAGTAATCCTACTTCTGGGTATTTATCTGAAGAAGGTAAAAACACTAATTCAAAAAGATATCTTCGGCCCCATGTTCATTGCAACATCATTTACAATAGGCAAGATATGGAAGCAACATAAGTGTCCACTGATGGATGAATGGATAAAGATGTGATGTGTATATATATCATACATACGCACACATATATACCTACACACACACACAATAGAGTATCATTTGACCATAAACAAGAATTAAATCTTGTCATTTGTAACAACATGGATGGACCTCAGGACCTCAGGGGCATGATGCTAAGTGAAATAACTCTGAGAAAGACAAACACCATATGATCTCACTTGCACATATAATCTAAAAACAAAAACACCAGGGGCGCCTGGCTGGCTTGGTCAGAAGAGCATGTGACTCTCCATCTCAGAGTTGTGAGTTCAAGCCCCATGTTGGGTATAGATATTACTTAAAAATAAAATCTTTAAAACAAACAACACCGCGAAATTCATAGTACAGATTGGTGGTTGCCAGAGGTAGGGAATGGGGGTGTGTGAAATGAGTGAGGGGGGTCAAGAGGTACAAACCCAGTTACAAAATGAATAAGTCCTAGGGATGTAGTGTACAACACGGTGATTATACTTAATAATACTGTGCTGTATATTTGAAAGTTGTTAAGAAAGTAGGTCTTAAAAGTTCCCATCACAAGAAAAACATTCTAATTATGTCTGGTGATGGATGTTGATTAGACATATTGTGGTGATCATTTCTCAATATATGCAAATACTGAACCATGTTATACACCTGAAACTAGCATGTCAGTTACACCTCAGTAAAACTAAGGTATTTTTTTTGTTTTGTTTTGTTTTGTTTTGTTTTGTTTTATGATACAGGGAGCTCCAGTTGGAAAGACTGCCTTTATTTAACCTGCTAGTAATCTAACATTTTGAGTGCCTTGGCAAATATGTTGTGGTGAATCTTCTCACTGAAAGTTGATTTATTTATTTATTTTAAAAATTGTTTTTATTCATGAGAGACACAAAGAGAAGGCAGAGACATAGGGAGAGAGAGAAGCAGGCTCCAAGTAGGGACCCCGATGTGAGACTCGATCCAGATCCCGGGATCATGCCCTGAGCCAAAGGCAGACGCTCAACCACTGAGCCCCCCAGGAGTCCCTGAAAGTTGATTTAAATCAAGACTTGGGCCCTTTGACTTTGGGCATGGAATGCTCTCAGTGTAATAACAGGTTTGGTACTTGCATCTCCATTGCCCACTTGCAGGTTATGGTTGTGATCTTGCTGTAGTAGAAACTACTAAGATCTTTTTGCTGAATCCTGGCTCCAAATAAACAATCCTTCCAAGTATGGTAGAAAGTTGAGAGGTATGCTTAAAAGTCTGGATGAGAATGGTTGGCATAGATGCCTGCCTAGGGCTCCTCATCCTGTTAGCCACTAAGCCTGTCCATGCTTTATTTCTTAATCCTGTCACCTTCTCTTTCCCCATGACCACTTCCCTGTGTTCAGCCTTTATCATTTCTTTCCAGGGCTCCCTGACCCTGCCCTCAGTCCTGTCCCTCGAATCCATTCTCTGCTTTGCAGCCATAATGATTTCTCTAGAAAGTGTATCAGATTCATAACATTCCTGTGCTTAGAATCTTAGCAATAAAACCCTAGCAAGTCTCCCCAGTCCTTTCATAGGAAGTAGAAACCTCCTTCAGGCTCTGTATGATCTAGCACCACTTCTTTTCCCTGACTCATCCTGGTTCCTCTTCACATGCCTGCTGTGCTCCAGCCACCCTGGATGACTAGAAAACTCCTGAAGCAGTCCAGCTGTCAAAGCCTCAGGGGCTCTTGCCTCGCCTGCCTTCTAGGTAGGCCAACACTTTGCTGCCTTTGTAAGACTCAGTTTATGCATAGGACTATCTCCTTGAGGAGGCTTCTCAGATTAAGGCCTTCTTTGTGTTCCAAGCATGCCAGTCATTATACTTGTCAGGCTGTTTTCTTATGGTCAGTCTTCCTCGTAGAACTGTAAAATGCTTGATTTAAGTGTAGCACCGAAGCCAGTGCCCCGCCCCCCATACCCTATCAGCACTTATCATTTCCAGCCATTTGCAGATCTCCAGAAAGCTGCTCTAGGAGCCCTAAGGCAAGCCCTCTAAAAAACAGACAGGTACTGGTATTGGCAACAAAAGCTCACTGAGGCCAGGGGGTATTAAAAAACAGTACAGAGGTATCCGGGGAAGCCAAGAGACAGCACCAACATTGGCAACAATGATTCTTAGTAAAGAACAGGAAATTTGGGGATCCCTGGGTGGCTCAGCGGTTCAGCGCCTGCCTTTGGCCCCTGGGGCATGATCCTGGAGTCCTGGGATCGAGTCCCGCGTCGGGCTCTCCTCATGGAGCCCGCTTCTCCCTCTGCCTGTGTCTCTGCCTCTCTCTCTCTCTCTCTCTCTCTCTATGTCTATGTCTATCATGAATAAATAATAAATAAAATCTTTAAAAAAAAAAGAACAGGAAATTTCCCTGACCTCCTCACCCCTTCCAGAGCATCATGGATGCTCCCCTTCCATGGCTTCTCTCCATCTTTGTTTTTGCTGTAAGTTCTGTGGGGACAGAGACTGTGCAACTTTGTCCCTCCAGCAATCACCCAAGGCCCTGTACGTAGTCTGCCTGGATCACTGTTGCCCAAGGGACAGAAGATTGAATGTTTTGTCCAACAAGAGTATAAGCTGCAAATGCAAGGGCCAAGGTTGAAACAGCTCTCTGGGTATAAAGCAAAGGTCAGGACAGGGACTAGGGCCTCAGCTGGCTCCGGAATGATTTTTTCAAACCTGGAGCCAGTTTGGTAACCTCTCCATTAGCCACCAACTCAGCTCGAATGAGTGATGCCTTCTGAGGGTGTGAAATATTGGTAGCTATTATTAACTTTGTGTGTATGAGGATAGGGTGGGGGCTTGGAAAGCAAAGGTGCTTCTCAGCTTCCCCCCAGGGGAGCCCAGATGGTTCTAAGCTTGGAGGAGAATGGGGGCCAGAGGGAAGGGGACTTTCAGGTTAGGGAAGAAATTTCCAGTACAGAGCTGATATGATATGAAGTAGCCAGAGGAGGATTGTGGTGAGTGGATTCACCCCTGCTGTGGCAGCTGTTTGGGTACTTGATATCTTTTTAAATCTTTTGTATTTGTTTTTGAAGATTTTATTTATTTATGAGAGACACAGAGCAGCCCGGGTGGCTCAGCGGTTTAGCGCAACCTTCAGCCCAGGGTGTGATCCTGGAGACTCAGGATCGAGTCCCACATCGGGATCCCTGCATGGAGCCTGCTTCTCTCTCTGCCTGTGTCTCTGCCTCTCTCTCTCCCTCTGTGTGTCTCTCATGAATAAATAAATAGAATCTTTTTAAAAAAAAGATATTTATGAGAGATACAGAGACATAGGCAGAGGGAGAAGCAGGCTCCCTGCAAGAAGCCCAATGCGGAACTCAATCCCAGGACCCTGTGAACATGCCCTGAGCCAAAGGCAGATGCTCAACTGCTGAGCCACCCAGGTGCCCCTCTTTTTCTTTCTTTCTTTTTTTTTTTTTTTTAGGTCTGTTACTCTCCTGAAGCAAGAGGGCCCTGGGGACTGACTCTCGGTAATTAAAATCACATGAGATTGGTCTAAAATACCTGGAAAGTCATTATTAATTTACAGTGAAAATGCAGTCATTTATTCGTTTATTTATTCCATGCATATTTATTAAGTGCTGACCTAAGTCAGGCTGGTCGTGTATAACCCTAAAGTTTTTTCTGGAAGTTATCGAAAGAGTCTTCAGGCAGGAGACAAAGACTACACCGGTTATTTTAAGAGAGAATTTATTTTATTGATTTATTTTTAAAGAGTTTATTTATTTATTTGAGAGAGAGTGAGAGATCACGAGCAAGGGGGTAGGGCAGAGGGAGAAACTGACTCCCCACAGAGCAGGGAGCCTGATGCGGGCTCCATCCCAGGACTGCGGGATCATGACCTGAGCTGAAGGCAGATGCTTAATCAACTGAGCCACTCAGGCGCCCCCTACAGAGAGAATTTAATTAGAGAATATTTAGCTAGGTATAATCGCTGAAGAACCCAAAAAGCAAAACAGGAACTCTAAGGCATCATGGAGGTAGTAATCTCAGACAGCAGCTACCACTGGTGGGGGGAAAAGGGAGAAAAATGTAGTTACTGAAACCTAGAAGCTTGGCGGGGGGAATCACATGGGGCTGAAAATCAGATGCCCCAGGAAGGGGCACCTGCCAGTGTCTGAGCTCAAAGCAGGAGAGTCTCATTGAGGTGGGACTCAGATCCCCAAAGAAGGGATGCTGGCTGGTTCTGCGGAAGTCAGAAAAAGTGCACAGTAGATTTCAGTTGCTGTTACAGGAAGGAAATGCTGTAAGAAACGGGGAGGATGCCATTCACAGGATCAGGAAGCCAACAGAAAGCCCCAGGAAGCCAACAGGAAGCCAGCAAACGCTTAGAGGAAGAAATAAGTCCCTACTTCTTCCTCTAGCTTTGAATCTTCCTCTAACCGCCCCCCCCCCTCCCCGCACTGCCCTGGGGCAGAGCCTAGCAGGGAGCCGCTGGCTGAGCAGAAATGTGTGTAGTCCCAGCCCCAGCACCACAAAGACAGGGGTGGGGGGACACAGTATCTCAATAACTGACATCTCCAAGGAAGTTTGAGGTGAGTGAGGGTGAGCTAACCCCTTCCCCCAACCTCTCTACTAGTTCACACAAAAGCAAGTCTCTGCCCAAATTCTGTTACACGCAGACATTTATTAGGCATGTATTCATTAGCAACCAGGCACAAAAAAGTCCTTGCAACCTGTTCTGTAGGCTTGAGGGAGTCCCAGCTCTCAGCCTACCACTTGCGTAGCAGGTCCACTCAAGGCAGATGCAACATTCTAGAAGTATCAGGGAACCAGAAATTCTCCAAAACTAAAGGTCGGATCAGACCTCAGGTGCCACCTCTGAGGTGCAGGCTGGAGGCGTTGCTAGAGTCTAATAACCTCTTCATGTAAAGGCAGGGAGCATCTCGAACATATTTAAGCAAAACCATAGATCTTGAATACCTTGAATTTCACCAAGAGCCTATTTCTTGTTTTCTTTTTTTAAGATTTTATTTATTTGAGCGAGAGCAAAAGAGATCACAGAGGGAGCAGGAGAAGGAGAAGCCGACTCCCGGCTGAGTGAGGAGCCCTTCTTGGGGCTTGATCCCAGGACCCTGGGATCATGACCGAGCAGAAGGCAGATGCTTAACCGACTGAGCTACCCGGGTGCCCCACCAAGAGCCCATTTCTAACTTTCATCATGCTAATTAACAAGCCACCAATTTCATCAATGAAAACCCATTTCTGACTTTCATTTTGCTAATTAGCAAAACCTCAGGTATTGATGAAGCCCTTGTGATCTTCCATTTGGATTCGGCCTTTCAGAGGCAAAGCTAGCTGACTAGCTGGAGAGGGGATTTTTGATGAGGGGCAAAAGGTTGCCCCTGGAATGGAAGCATTAGCTAACAGTGACATAATAGCACAATGTTCAGGTACAAGTATTTCAAATACTCGTAGAAGACATCATAATAAGTTTAGTTTTTTAAAAATGTTATCTATTAATTATTTGTAAAGTAGGCTCCATACCCAATGTAGGGCTTGAACTCGTGACCCTGAGATCAAGAGTACATGCTCTACTGTCTGTGCCAGCCAGGTGCCCCATAAAAAGCTCCTTTTGTACCATGCGCTGCCAGGATTTGGTAGTGGGCCAGCCACAGTCCTCACTCTGAAGAAACTCACAGCCTGGAGACAAAGAATAAAGCAGTGATTGCAGTGCATGCCAGGAGCGCCCCTGGGGGTCTGCCTGCCTGGGCTGTGCACTCTATTGTCAGCAAACCTCCCCTGTACCTTGAGTTTCCACATAAAATACAGGCTGGGGACACCTGGGTGGCTCGGTTAAGCAGCTGCCTTCAACTTGGGTCAGAATCCTGGGGTCCCGGGATGGAGCTCTGCATCAGGGAGCCTGCTTCTCCCTCTCCTTCTGCCCCAACGCCTGCTCATGTTCTCTTTCTCTCTTCCTCTATCTCTCTCAAATAAATACAATCTTTAAAAAAAAAAATACAGGATGCCCAGTTCAATTTGCATCTCAGATCAACAATGAATAATTTTTTAGCATAAGTACTCATATTTTATTTGCTAAATCTGGCAACCCTACTTCTCGGCAAAGCGAGGACAGCCGCAGAGGGCAGAGTTTGGCTTGGTGAGCGTGAATCAGTCAAGACAGGAGGGTGAGGTAGTTTTAGGTTCTGTGCTAGAATTATCCATTTCCCTTGACCCCTGGACAAGCCCAAGCGTTTTGGAGGTCAGAGGGTTTGTTTCTCCAAGCAGTGCTTGTCCCAAGCCACATGTGGTCTCTCTGAGCTCCCTTTTCATCGCAGAGTACAACCCTTCTGCCAGGATGGTCTTTCTCAAAGAGACCCCCAAGGAGCTGGTTACTTTTTTTTTTTTTAAAGATTTTATTTACTTATTCATGAGAGACACACGGAGAGAGACAGAGACATAGGCAGAGGGAAAAACAGGCTCCATGCAGGGAGCCCGATGTGGGACTCGATCCCAGGACCCCGGGATCACGCCCTGGGCCGAAGGCAGGTGCTCAACCAGAGCCACCCAGGTGCCCGAGCTGGTTATGTTTAAGTTCCCATAATGGCAATGCCATTTTGCTTCCCTCTTCCAAATAGGTCCCCCGAATGGTGTTGGTTTGCTCTCGGCCTTCATTTCCTTTTTCCACTGGTGGATGATCTCATTTTCCTCTTAACACTCAGAGAGGTAAAGAAATTTGCCCAAGGCTGGCCAGCTGGAACTTAATCTCACCTCTGGCTTCAAGGCCTGTGCCTTTTCTACTGTCTGGTGTGGGTCTGTGTCCTGGAAATTCCCCATCACAGGGAAGTAGCTGTTGGGTGAAGTGGAGGACACAGGGCTTGGAGTTACAGGACTTGGGCCTGGTTCAGAATGGCAACATCAGGGAAGCCTGGGTGTCTCAGAGCCTGCTTCTCTCTGCCTATGTCTCTGCTTCTCTGTAAAAAAAAAAAAAAAGGAAATGGCAATATCAGAGACAAAGTCAGGAGTGTGGGGAGGGCTGGGCTGTTCAAGCCTATGGTCATCTGGAAGATTCAAGCGGTGGGAGGGCAGGTTCATGATCCACCTCAGACATCACGATTTTCAAGTCTACCAGGCTGGGGCCAGATACCAATGGCAGGGCAGGGGGCAGAGGTTCAACAAACATAGGCTCTATGGCCAGCCAGGTAGGAACCTGAAACTTTGTTTCCTAGCTGTGTTCTAGGGTGACTAGATAATCTCTCTGATTAACAATTTTCCCATATCAAGATGAAAATTGAGGCACCTGAGTAGCTCAGTGGTTGAGCATCTGCCTTTGGCTCTGGTCATGATCCTGGGGTCTTGGGATCGAGTCCTGAATCCAGCTTCCTACAGGGAGCCTGCTTCTCCCTCTGCCTGTGTCTTTGCCTCTCTCTGTGTGTCTCTCATAAATAAATCAATAAAATCTTTAAAAAAAGAAAATTATGCTATCTACCTGTTGGGGTTGTTTTAAGAATTAAAGATAATATATGTAAACGTCTATTACATAATTGTTATTCCATATGAAATAGTGCTGCTGGTAATAGTGATGGCGGTGGTGATAATAGTGGAGGTGATGGAGGTGATGATGATGTGATGGGGGTGATGATGATGGAGGTGATGGAGGTGGTGATGATGATGGAAGTGATGGTGGTGGTGATGATGGTGTTGGGGGTGATGATGATGGTGATAGGAATGATGGAGGTGATGATGATTGATAGAGGTGATAGAGATGATGGTGATGGGGTGATACTGATGATAGGTGTTAGTGATGGTGGAAGTGATGTTGATGGTGGCAACAGTGACAGTAGCGGTGGCAGCAGAGCTTGCAGCTGTTCACATTACCTTGATTAGTTCAAGATAGTGAACTCTGTAATTTATTCTGAGGGACTGGACCAAGTATTTATGTTACTATTGTTTTTAATTTATCTATTCCTTTTTAAAAACTATTTTACTTATTTATTCATGAGAGAGACAGAGACAGAGAGAGAGGCAGAGACACAAGCAGACTCCATGCAGGGAGCCCGACGTGGGACTCGATCCTGGGTCTCCAGGATCACAACCCAGGCTGAAGGCAGCGCTAAACCACTGAGCCACCTGGGCTGCCCTTATCTATTCCTTTTAATTTGCATACCCCACTCTTGTGATTTACCCTTTTCTATGGTCAGTTATTCTTTCAGTTTAGTGTGTATATTTAATTTGTATTTTCTCTTAGAGAATGTATATTTCTTTATGTATCTTTTACTTTAAAAATTTTTTTAAAGATTTTATTTTATTTTTTATAAGATTTTATTTATTTATTTGAGAGAGAGAGCGAGCATGAGTGTGGGGGGGGGGGAGGGGGCGGAGGGGAGGGAGAGGGAGAAGCAGACTCCCTGATGAGCACAGAGCCTGACACAGGGCTAGATCCCAGGACCCTGAGCTCATGACCTGAGCCGAAGTCGACACTTTACTGAGTGAGCCACCTGGACACCCCTAAGGATTTTATTTTTTAAGTAATCTTTACACCCAATAGGGGACTTGAACTCACAACCCAGAGATCAAGAGTTGTATGCTCCACCAACTGAGCCAGCCAGGTGCCCCTCTGTTTCTTTAACTTTTAAAATCAGCTTTATTGAGGTATAATTCACATGCAAAAATGTTCCTATTTTAAGTGAACATTTCGCTGAATTTTGACAAATGTGTATACTCATGCAACTACACCAAAATCAACATATTATTGATCACTTCCATCACCATGAAAAGTTCCCTTGTATCCATTTGCAGTCAGCCCCCTCCCTCAGTGCCAGCCCAAAGCAACACGACTGCTTTTTCTTTTTTTTTCCTTAAATATTTAATTTATTTATTCATGAAAGACACACAGAGAGAGGCAGAGACATAGCAGAGGGAGAAGCAGGCTCCCTGCAGGGGGCCTGATGCGGGATCCCAGGATCCTGCCTTGAGCCCAAGGCAGATGCTTAACCACTGAGCCACCCAGACGTCCCAGTTCACCCCTTTTTTAATGACCATCTAGAGATTTCCACCTGCTGAGACAAGTCTCATAATTCTCCCCTTCCTATTTTCTCTTTATTTCCCTTCTATCGATATTGGCTTTATTCACCTTATTTTTAAATAACTGTTTAAAACTTTCCACCTTTTTGGGAAGCATCACAGGACTGTTCCTGGCCTTCCCCATTAGCTTGTTAATTAACCTAAGGTTTCTATTAGCATCTGTAAGACCCCTGAGGGGAAGCTGAGGCAGCAAATTCGATGAGGCTTCCGGAGCTGTTGTTTTCTTCTGCAGCAATGAGGTTCAGTGGGGCGCTCCTGTGAAAGGGGCCCCCTCAACCATGGCATTTACCATGACCCGGGTAATGGGTCTTTTGGGCGGGTTAATATCTCGCTTGTGATAAAGCCAGTCCCCACGCCTTGCATAGGAAGCTTATCAGCTGCTCCATCGGGGTGTTGCACTTGGCATTCATGTGGGGGTTAACAAGGTTTAGGGTGGCTTTTATCCAGTCCACCGGGCTGGCTGTTCCTGGGGAATGTCTGGATCACATACAGCCACCTGCGAGTGTTCCAGAGCGATCTGTGGGTCCCGCCTCAACCCGAACCTGCTGTTCCACAGGCGGCATTCAGACCAAACACACCGCCCCCAATCAGTTACTCCCCCAATCCGGCTCAGGAAGGCTTCCTCAGGAAGCTGAGGATACTGATTAGACAAAATGAAAACAACGCTTTCACACTTCTCCTTCTTGGTTTTGTCCTCCCCCAACGCTGGCTGCGTTCTTGGTGATCAGAGGTCTTAGAAGTACTTTCAGTTGTGCCTGCGCAATTTCCTCTCGGGGAAGCTGCGAAGCTAGTGGCTGAAGCTCAGACCCACCGCAATCTGGGTTTGGATTAGCGTCAAAGTCTGACCGGCCTTCTCTTGTGCTCCAGCTGTTACAGATCACGATGACCACAGGATCGAAATGTTGCCTTTTTCTTATTCGTACGCATTTCCTTCTGCATCCTGTGCACCAACTCCCTGGACTTGGAGCCATCCCTAAATTCCACTGGTGGCTTCGATCCTGCTCCACACCATTGGTGAGCACGGAGCCATCCAGGAATCAAAGGTTCCTTATCCTTTACCCTTCCCTCCTTTCTCTTGCCAAACCACATGTTTCCGTGAGCCAGGGCCATTCTAGCAAATACCACGTCACTGACACCAACTAAAGAGAAAAGACTTCCCCTATCCACCTTGTAGGGATAACCCCAGTTGTGTGTTTCTTCCCTGTTACCAGACGACACTTCACTTCTGATACTTCTGGTTACCAAATGTGTGGAGGTCCCCTCCCTGCCCCCGCACCAAGCGATTATCTGTGGCGCCAGCTCGGTGTCCTACAAATTGAACTCAACTGTGACACGGTCTACGCAGAGCCACCTTAAGATCCCACACGGTAAGGGATCAGTCCTACAAGACTGCTTCCCCTCCCCGCCAACTTCAGACCCCAGTCCATGTCTAGGCTGTCATCTGTGCTTCTGACCTACTGGCTATATAGATTGACTTCCTCCTCGGGTTGGATTAATTCACCAGAACGGCTCACAGAACTCAAGAGAAACATTTTACGATCTAGATCACGAGTCTACTACAAAAGGGGAGAACTCGGGAACAACCAGATGGAAGGGACGCACAGGGCGAGGTAGGGGGAGAGGGTGAGGAGCTTCCCCACCTTCTCCAGGCCCGCCACTCCCCCACATCTCCACGTGTTCGCCAACCCGGATATTCTCCCAACCCCAACTTTTTGGGTTTTTACAGAGGTTTCATTACAGAGACGCGACTGCTTAAATCATTGGCCATTGGCCACTGAACTCAAACTCCAGCTCCCCACCCCTTGCCAGAAATCAGGGGGTGGGGCTGAAAGTCCCAACCTTCTAATCTTGGTTGGTTCCCCTGGCAACTAGCCCCCATCCTTAGGTTACCTACGGACTTTGCAAAGTCACTTCATTAACATAACTAAAGACACCTCTATGGCTCTCGTCACAGGAAATTCCAAGGGTTTTAGGAGCTGGGAACCTGGAACTCAGGGAGAAGATCAAATATATATGAGAAATATTTTGGTCCTCTGAATGACCAAATACATATTTCTCATAAATCACAATATCACCAGTTCTTAAGCCTCATTCACAAGTAGTCTTAGATTGAGACACTTTTTTTTTAAGGTTTTATTTTTAAGTAATCTCTACACCTAGTGTAGGGTTTATAACCCTGAGATCAACGGATCAAGAGTCACAAGCTCTACCAACTGAGCCAGCCAGGTGCCAGGATTGGGAGCCAGTTTTAATTTTTCACACGTGGCATGCCATCTTTCCCCCTCACCTCCACACAGGTGAGCTCCAAAGCCTTGGCTGTAACATGAGCACAGGTGGTTTGAAAAAAGAAATCTCTTCGTTAGAATTTGTTTGAATTTTTTATTTAAGTATGGCATACATACATAAAAGTTCTCAAAATCATAAATTTGATGAATCCATTCATGGCCCATCATCGAATAATTCTGCTTTTGTGTGTGTGCGTGCTTCATATAAATGGAATCATGCTTAATGTACTTTCTTATGTCTCCCGTTTTTCACTATCATGTTTATCAGATTTATCCACACTGTTGTGTCTAATTCTAGCTTGTTCATTCTTGTTGCTGTATGTATTCCATTGCATAATTATACTACTAGTACTATACTAGGTGTACAGTATAGTGATTCAACACTTTCATACAGCACCCAGTGCTCATCATGACAAGTGGCCTCCTAAACCCCCATCACCTATTTAACCCATCCCCCCTTGCACCTCCCCCTGGTAGTCATCAGTTTGTTCTCTATAATTAGGAGTCTGGTTCTTGATTTATCTCTCTCTCTTATTTTTTCACTTTGCTTATATTTCTGTTTGTTTCTTAAATTCCGTGTATGAGTGTAATAATATAATATTTGTCTTTCTTTGGCTGACTTATTTCACCTAGCATTATGCTGTCTACTTCCATCCACGTCTTTGCAAATGGCAAGATTTCATTCTTTTTTAATGGCTGAATAATATTCCATTGTGTGTGTGTGTGTGTGTGTGTGTGTATGTGTGTGTGTGTGTACCACATCTTTATCCATTCATCAATCAATGGACATTTGGGCTACTTCCATTATTTGGCTACTGTAAATAATGCTGCTATAAACATAGGGGTGCATGTATCCCTTTGAATTAGTGTTCTTGTATTCTTTGGATAAATACACAGTTTTTTTCACCAGCAAAAATGAGTTTATTCAGGAATAGTAGACATGCAAGTTATGGCAAAACGAAATATATTTTTTGTACATTTTGATACATAACCTTTATCAAGTTAAGAAAGTTTCTTTACGTTCCTAATTTGCTAAATTTACTCATACTAAGCCATAATTGAATTTCTGGGATAAAAACTTTATCATTATGGATTTTTAAAAAGATTTTATTTATTTATTCATGAGAGAGTCAGAGACCTAGGCAGAGGGAAAAGCAAGTTCCCTATGGGGAGCCTGATGTGGGACTTGATCCCAGGACCCCAGGATCACGACCTGAACCAAAGGCAGATGCTCAACCACTGAGCACCCAGGTGCCCCTATCATGATGGATTTTTAAAACATACCTATTGAATTCAGTAGCTAATATTTTGTTTGGCATTTGTACATCTGTGTTCATCAATGGAAAAGCCTTATAAGTATTTTATTTATTTATTTATTTATTTATTTATTTATTTATTTATTTATTTATTTATCTGAGAGAGCAAGCTAACAGAGGCAGAGGCAAGAAGGGAGGGAGAATCTCAAGCAGACTCCTCGCTGAGTGTGGAGCCTGATGCAGGGCTCAATCTCATGACACTGAGATTATGACCTGAGCAAAACTGAGCTGGACGCTTAACCAACTGAACCACCCAGGCACCCCAAGCATTTTAAGTATTTAAAAAAATTTTTGTCACTAATTAGTTCTTGAACTAAGATAGACTGGCCTCAAAAAATGGGCTGGACAGCTTTCACTCTTTTTCTAATCCCTGAAACAATTTGTGTAAAATAGGAATTAAGCATTGCTTGAAAATTTCATAGAACTCATCTATAAACCCACCAGGGTTGGGCGGCCCAGGTTGCTCAGCGGTTTAGCACTGCCTTCAGCCCAGGGCCTGATCCTCGAGACCCAGGATCGAGTCCCACATCGAGTCCCACATCGAGTCCCACATTGAGTCCCACATTGGGCTCCCTGCATGGAGCCTGCTTCTCCCTCTGCCTGTGTCACTGCCTCTCTCTCTGTGTCTCTCATGAATAAATAAATAAAATCTTAAAAAAAAGATTAAAAAACCCCATCAGGGTCTGAAGTTCAGGGGGAAATGATGTCTCTGACTACCACTTCAATCTCTTCAGACTTGGTGGCTTGGAATTAGTCATCTCCTTCTTGATAAGATTTTGACATTTTATATATTTCTAGGGCATATTTCATTTTTGTTCTTAATTTTATTAGTGCAGTTACAACGCACTTGTAAAGAAGTGTAAAGAAGAAAAATTCTTTTGTAATTATCACTTTTGTGTCTGGAGTTACTTCTTCCTTATCTTCGTATATTTTATTTATTCACATTGTATCTCTTTTGTTCTTGATAATGCTTGCCAAAGGCCTGTTTTTTAAAAAAATTTTCATAGAACCAGCTTTTGACTTTTAAAATAATGTCCATGGTTTTTGTTGCTGTTCTTTATTTTACAGAGTTCTTCCAGGATCAAGCCAAACATTTGCATTTGCTTTCAATAAGAGCTTAACGTGCAAACTGAAGGTCAACTCCAGTTTCGATGTATCAATAATTGGTGATTACATCTGTCACAATATGGTCTCACCAGAGCTGCAATTATTCCAGAAAGATGGTCAAATTGTTACCTTGGCCATCATCATTGGCCAATCCATCAGGGAATAGTTCACAGGAAAATTTGAGAATAGAGTCTAATATTGAAATGACAGCAATATTGTTGATACATGCCAGGACTCAGGAGGATTTGCAGTTTATTCAGCAAATGCACCTCCTCCTCCTTGGGAAGGGCTATGAATGACATCCTGGCCAAAAATTCTGCAGGACCAGTCCAGAGATAGGACTTTCTGACTGTGATAGACTCTTTTTCAGAACCACTTGATATGCTCAGATCTGTGCTGTCACATGCTCAGATCTTCAACAGGCGATTCCTAGCCTGGGCATTGCAAGTCACTTATCTTTGGTAATAGATCCAGCTTTGCCAGAGTTGAGTATAGAGGATTTATGGTCAGGAACCTCATCCCATTGTCACCACCCTCCCCCAGGCCCCCAGATAAGTGGACAGATGATAAAGCTGGTAATGTGTGCTAAGGATGCTGTGAAGTAGATTACAGGAAAGATGAGCCATAAGACATGCCAGGTTCCTCACTGCCCAAAATGTCACACACTGTTCGACTTTTACAGCCAATCCTGCTGAATGACCAGGGGGAATGTCCTTCAAGAATAGTCTCAGTTGGGCAGCCCGGGTGGCTCAGTGGTTTAGCGCTGCATTCGGCCCAGGGTGTGACCCTGGAGACCCGGGATCGGGCTCCCTGCGTGGAGCCTGCTTCTCCCTCTGCCTGTGTCTCTGCCTCTCTTTGTGTCTCTCATGAATAAAATAAAATCTTAAAAAAAAAAAAAAAGAATAGTCTCAGTTGCCTCCACATGGATAAATAAGTGTGATGTCTGAGTGCCACTTTGTCTGTAACTATATTTCACTTGTTTTTACCCTATGAGTTAGCTTGTGGGGTTAGGTCAAGGGTGGGGTCTGCGGCTAGAATAATTAATGTCGGGACCCTCAGAGTGCAGGTGGGTCAGTGTGGCATTGTCCAAATGATTTGTGGTCAAATCTCCCTCTCGGGGTAATCTGACGAAGACAAACCAATAAGAATGTCTTCTTGAGAGTCATCGATGTTGCTTTTTCAGAGACTCGCGTGGAACTGCTCAAAGCTATGAAGATGGGGGCACCTGAGTGGCTCCGTCGGAGAGAGTCTGACTCTTCATTTCAGCTCAGATTGTGATTTTGGGGTTGTGAGATCAAGCCCCATGTCGGGCTCTGTGCTGAGTGTGGAGTCTACTTGAGACTCTCTCTCCCTCTGCCCCTCCCACCCTCACCCCGACCCTTGCTTGTGCACGTTCTTTCTCTCAAAATAAATAAATAAAATTTTTTAATTGATTTTTTTTTTAAGCAATGAGGATAAAAGCAGTAACTCCCCAGTCATTGCAACTATACCCAGTATTTCACTTGCGAAGTGCCTAAGAAGACTACTATAAAAAGATTGTAACGGGCCAGGTTTCCTGGGATGACAGTATGTTTTGTGTGTGTTTTTTTTTTTAATTTTTGTTTTTTTAGATTATATTTATTTATTCATGAGAGAGGCAGAGACACAGGCAGAGGGAGAAGCAGGCTCCATGCAGGGACCCTGATGTGGGACTCCATCCCAGGACCCCGGGATCACACCCTGTGCTCAGTCACTGAGCCACCTACGTGCCACTGTTGTTTTTAAGTAGGCTCTGTGCCCAGAGTGAAGCCCAACACGGGGCCTGAACTCACGACCGTGAGATCAAGACCTGAGCCAAGATCAAGAGCAGGATGCCTCCCCCATCCCAGGCTCCCCCAGGAAAGTACTGTCAATCAGTCCATTTTACAACTGAGAAAATGGAGGCTCAGAAGATTGAAACCCTGCTCTGTGGGGGGATTGCAGAATCTGAAACCTTCAATGCTGCCTCCCCTGGCGGGCCATCTGGAGTTGAACCAGATCCAGGCCCTGACCTCCAGCGTGTAAACAAGTAGGTGTAGAACTCTTATTATTTCTCTCAGGTTCCCCCAGGCCTCCTCTCCTGGGAAGCCCAGACCCTACCCCCTCTCCTGCCTCCAACAGCTAGGGTAACCCAAGTCCAGGGTTGCCTGGGACCCAGAGTTTTCCGGGCTTACGGACTTTCAGTGCAAAGCTCAGGACAGTCTGGGCCTTGCCAGGACTGTTTGGTCACGCATCCGCTGTTCCTCTAGCCTTTCCCCTCCTTTCTCCTTCAATGGCTTTGCTCATTTTGTGCATGGCATTTGTTTGACCTCATTGTCTCCTTGGGGGCCATGAGTACTTGTCGAGCACCCTCTGGGAGCCCAGCACCAGGGCAGGGGGGAGATTAGAGGCTGCAGTGAAGGTTTGGAATGTGCATTCTTGGATAAATGCCCTCTGGATGCCCATAGTCGACCAGAATATCACCCCCAAACAGACACATCATTCACATCTACAGGCTAGAACATTCTGGGCTCGGCTAACACCTGGGGAGAAAGAAAAAGGCAATCTCTCAGGCAAGTTCCCCATTCAATTCATTCATTCATTCATCAAATACTCGTTGAGCACCTATGTGCCTGGTTCTGCTCTAGGCAGCAATGAACAAACCAGATCGAATCCCCAGCTTGTGTTCCCTGGTCTCCTAGAGCATTTGTCTCCCTGTCTCCCTAGTTTAAAAAAAAAAAAAGGCAGTGTTGAAAGTTTTCCATATACTTCAACCCCCAACACCCAGCATGGAATATGCTACACAGAAGATGTCTGATAAACTTTAAAATCAATCAATTGGAGTGATCTCGGGTTCTGATTGGTAATGCCATAAGTTCCATCTTGAAAGGTCTGCTAACTTAAATAAGGTCTCCCCATTTGAAGTCAGGTGCACCCCAAAAGGGACAGGACCCAAGTGTGCCTCATGTGAAGGTGACTGCGGTTGGACGATGCAGGTCTGTGATGGGGTGGGGTGCCATGTCAAAGCGAAGGGGACCTCAAGGAAACCTAGAGGAGCAGGGCCTGCACATGGTCCCAAAAAATCAGGGTCCGAGCGGCTGGGGAAGGGACCTTGGAGGACGGTGAGCACGTAAAGAAAAAATGATGGCAGTTGTTAAAGATGGTGGAAGACTTTATTCAGGACCATTCCCATGTGCAAGGGGGTTTGGCACTGGGGGAGAGAGATCTCTTTGCTTTCAAATACAACAGGACAGGTGGAGAGTTCTGGCCAAGGAGTAGGGTGGGAGTCACTGGAATGACCAAGAGGAAATATCAGTGGTAAAGGGGATTCTGGCAAAACCAACTTGATGGGATTTTTGCTGAAGGCAGGCCAGGGTGATGGGATTTGACGGTGGGTGGTGAGAAATTTGACCAGATAGCAAGGGTGGGGGATTTTGGCTGGACTGATCGGGCTTCTTGCTAAAACTGGATTAAGTGGGCAGAGCCACTGGGCCAAGGACAGAGCCCAAGGTTGAGGCCTAGTCAGAGAGAGTTCTTGGAGGAGCCTGACTCAAGTTTGGTCAAAGGAGAGAGTCTTTGTTGGTCACAAAGAAAGGCATCTACAGCTGCCACTCTCTGCTGGCCCTGAAGCGGGGGACTAGGAGGAAGATGCTGGCAGGGGAAAGAGCTCAGGATTTTCTTCAGAACAAATCCTGGTCCCACGCTGAACACGTCACCAGGAAGGACCGTGAGTCCTGGGATTGACACACTGGTTTCATATTCAGTTCCATCATGTGACCTTGGGTGAGTCATTCGGCTGCTCCATGCCTCACTTTCCCCATTTGGCAAATGAGTGTAATGTTGCTAACCTTGGAGGGTTGTTCTTAGGATCATCTAGGGCAGTGGTTCTCAGCAGCATTACCCCGGAACTGGTTAGAAATGCAAATTCTCCGTGTACCCTAGATCTGCTAAATCAGAAACCCAGCCGCTTTAACAAGCCTCTAGGGGATTCCAATGCGCTCAAGTTCCAGAAACACAGTGCTAGGTCAGGTCAGCACAGGAACAAACCCCTTGTAGGTGAGCAGTTCTTTTTCTCTGCCCTGATCACAGAACCAGGGGGGCGGATTTCAGGCCTACCCTCTGGGTGCACAGTAGAATCACCTGGCCTCTTCCCAGACCAATTACTTCAGGCTCCTTGGGGGTGGGGGATGCCAGCCATCAGCCACTTTTAAAGCTCTCCAGATGATGCCATGTGCAGCCAGCTAGCTGGTATCAGAGCCCCCCTGGAGGGCTTGTTAAAGCACAGCCAGCCAGCCCCACCCCCAGAGTACCTGATTCCCTAGGTCTGAAGTGGGGCCTGAGAATTTACATTATTGTCTTTTTAAAAAATTATTTATGTATTTGAGAGGGTGTGGGGTGGGGAGGGGCAGAGGGAGAGAGAGAATCTCAGACTCCCTGCTGAGCCCAGAGCCTGTCTCAAGGCTCCATCCCACCACCCTGAGCTGAAAACAAGAGTTGGACATTCAACCAACTGAGCCAATCTGGCACCCCAAGAATTTGCATTTCTGGCAAGGTGCCAGGTGATGCTGGTGCTGCTGCACTTGGACAGCACCTTGAGATCCACTGCCCAGGGGTTTAGATGAGAATGGAGACGAGCAGGACTTGAGGGGGCTTGGGGAGAAATCCCAGCTTCGTCCTTGCTCCGCCCGGCCCCCCATGCTGATTTCAGCTGAACTTTGCTGGCACATCCATTGTTTTCATTACACTCTGCACCAGAGCGATGAGGTAGGCTGACGTTTGTGGAGCAGTTGAGCTGTGGTCTGGGCCTGCCTCGCAGCAGGAATTATTCCCACCATCTCGGCAGATCTCCAGGAAAATCAATCAAGAGGAGCCGATGGTACTAGGGTTCCTTGGGTGGTGCATGGAACCTCCCAGATGTCCCACCACTGCCCCGGCCCTGGCCGTGGCCTCCTTGCCTGCATTTTCTCAGAAGCAGGTGCTTTCTTTTACTTTTTCATTTCCCTGGCTCCCAAGCGCCCCTAGTGGGGAGGGGAATAGGGAGCCAGGAGGCCGAGATGTTTTCTATGGGGTTTTCCATGGATCTGAATTTATTCGTTCATCTGACCATCATTTTATTCAACAAGTATATGTGGCAGTGTTAGGTGGGCAGGGAGGCAGTCTTGTTTTGTCACTGCTGCATGTCCAGCGTCTGGCACATAAGAGGTGCTGAAGAAAAATTTGTTCGGGGATGGGGGACCAACTGTAGGCTAGGCGCTTCTACCAGGAAACGAAGGCACAGTCCCTGCCCTCAGTGCTCAGAGCTGCGTGTGTAGGGCAGAAAGATGCTAAACCAGTAACTACAAGCTGTGATGGGCATGGTGACAGCCCAGGGTCTTTGAGCATTTGTCCGAGGCCCCGTACCTGGTTCTGGAGGTCCAGGAAAGGGCTTCCAGGGGGGAGGTGTGTGTCAGCTGAAATCTGAAAGATGGACAAACCAGGGAAGAAAGACAAATGAAGGGAGAGGACTCTCTCCTAGGATGTCTGAGGATGGCAGAAAAGTGGTGCAACCACTTAGGAAAACTGATGGAATTGTACTCTTTATTGTACTCTTTACACGTGAATGACACGGGCACCTGGCTGGCTCAGGCAGTAGAGTGTGTGACTCTTAATCTCTGGAATCATGAGTTTGAGCCCCACATTGGGTGTAGAGCCTACATTTTTTTAAAAAATGTGAATCATACCTTTTAAAATGGTTTGAATGGTGAATTTTATGTGATACGAATTTTACCTCAGTAAAAATCTTTTTTTTTTTTTTTTTTAAGATTTTATTTATTCATGAGAGACACACAGAGAGAGGCAGAGACACAGGCAGAGGGAGAAGCAGGCTCATGGCAAGGAGCCTAATGTGGGACTCAATCCTAGGACCCTGGGATCACAACCTGAGCCGAAGGGAGATGGTCAACCGCTGAGCCACCCAGGCATCCCTCAGTTGCCAGATCTTAATCCCATGCTGCTTCCAGTCCTGCTGCTTTTCAGCTGTCTGGCCTCTCCCTTGGAGAATTTCTCTCTCTCAGCCCTCCATCTCCCAAAGTGGGCTTTCTGAGGCCTGGCTGTGTTCCTGTCACACACACAGTCTTTCGCCAACAGAAAAAGTCACAAGGCTTGGCCTGCCGTGTAAGGCCTTGTCCAGTTCAGCCACACCCATGTGTCCGGGCTTACCTTTCCCAGGCTCAACGGTCGGGAGAAGCCGGCTCCTTGCTCCAGTCATCCCAGTACTGGCCTCCCCCAGAACATGGCCTGGCTGAGGCGTCCACCTCGCAGCAAAGGCTTCCCAGCACACCCTCCCTGTGTGGTCTTGGACTTGTGCCCTGGGTTGCTCCAAACCCTGTTAGTACCTGCTGACCCTTAGACAGCCCCCCAGCTTGGCACCCCTAGGCCGTGTCACCTGCCTGTTTTCTCTCCTTGACCGCCGCCTGCATGACCGACAACAGGCCACGCTGATCCTGTCGTTGGCACGGCCCACGGCGGTGCCCTGCCCAGAGCGGGCACCCGGGGAATATGGGATGAACGAGCGGATTTTTCTAGTACAGTGACTTTCAGGGCTGGGAACTGTGGTTCCCAGACTATCAATGGAGAAATGGAGATTAGAGAATTTCTTGCTCAGGTCAGGCAGCCGGCCAGATGCAGAGCTGGTCACCTGAGCGCTGATGAATCACCCTGCCTCCCCAGAGACTCATGAGAAAGTGCGCTAAACAATCCTGCAGTAGCATCTGCCAATGGGGGGCAAGAACATTCGAGTAACATTTGCCAGTGTAGCTGCACAGCATTTGGGGGACTTTTGAAGTGTGTGTGTGAGTGTGTGTGTGTGTGTGTGTGTGTGTCCTCCCCAGAATTTCTCTCTTTTCTCTTTCTTCCCCTTCACTACCTCATGGCCTCTGAGAATCTCGGCTGAGAGTTTGCTTTGAGAAACTTAAGGCAGTTGAAGAAATCCTCTCTGCCCCCAGGGAGCTTTAGGAAAGCCAGTGCAGGGGTGAAGCACCAGGGGGAAGCAGAGAGGAAAGAGAGGCTTCCCCATGCTCCTGGCTGGGAGAGCTGGGCCCTCCAGGGAGGGGAGGGAGAGAAGCCTGAGTCTCAGAGCTGTGGGAGCGAGGCCTGAATGGTGGTTAGTCGTAGGTGTCAACTTGGCTGGGCCACGGGGTACCCAGTATGAGGTCAAATATTCTGGATGCTTCTGTGAGGGTGTTTCTGGAGGAGACTAGCAGTTAAATCAGTGGACTTGGAGTAAAGTAGAATGTCCTCCCTAACATGGGTGGGCCTCATCCAATCAGTTGAAAGCCTGAGTAGAAAAAAAAGACTAGCCCTTACCAAACAAGAGAGACTTCTCCAGCAGAATTCTCTGGACTTCATCTACATCATCAGCTGGTTTTGGTTCTACAGCAGACAGCCTTCAGACCAGACCGCATCGTTGGCTCTTCCTGGGGCTCCAGCCTGCTGACCCACATTGTAGATTTTAGACCTACCAGCCTCTATAACCGCATAAGCCAATTCCTTATAATACATTTTTTTCTCCCTCTATATACACATTCTCTTAGTTCCATTTCTCTGAAGGAGGTCTAATACAGTCTGCTTCCTGCCAGGGCCTATGTTGGTTCCAGCATCTATGCCCCAGGGCAGGAGAGACAGGCCTGGTACCCAGTGTAGCAGGAGGGAACTTAAAACCTTGCCTGGAGCTACAGTTCTTTGGGGGCCTTGGGACTGGAGCCACCCTCCCTAAACTGAGAAGCTGGTCTTCCTCTTGGAGCCCTCTCTCTTACCTCCGTACCTGGCAGCATGGCCCTAGACCCAGAGCCTGGGGATGGATCAGGCCTCCTGTTCTGCTCATCGTGCTGGGCCCAGATGTCAGCAGGAGGCAGGGCTCTTCCCTGTGCTCTGGGGCCGGCCCCGTCCTTGTTGCCAGGGAGCCTGGGAAGGCATGGGACGGTGATCTCTCTGGACATCCAGGGGCCCAGTCACCCTTCATCTTAGCCTGCTTGGGCTGCCTTCGCAAAATACCACAGACTGGGTGGCTTAACAGAACTGTCTTTTCTCATGGTTCTGGAGGCTGGAAACCCAAAGTCATGGTTGAGTTCTAGTGAGGGCCCTCCTCCTGGCTTGTAGATGGCAGCCTTCTTGCCGTGTGCTCACATGGCAGAGAGGGAGCTACAGCCAGCTGTCTGGCGTCTTCTCTTATAAGCATACCAGCCCCACTTTATCAGGGCACCACCCTCATGAACTCATTGAACCTTAATTACCTCCTTTTGGCCCCATCTCCAAATGGAGTCGCATTGGAGGTTAGGGCTTCCAGACTGAGAGGGACGCGAGTTGGCCCATATGACCCTTGCAGATGAATCCTTTCCCTCGAAGGTCTCTGCCTGGTCACTAATACCTCTGGGCTCCCCAGGCCTTCACCCGGAGAAACAAGAAAAGCCTTAAAAGGCGATCTGGGTACTTTGTGCTCAAACCACTCGGAAAGCACTAGCAAGCCTAGTCTGTCTCAGGTCCCACTCAGGTTTGCCCCTAAGGGTCGCACTCCCAGGACCCACGCTGATTAGCAGGGAAATCACTGGGGATACGGCAGGTGCTACAAGGGCCAGGAGCAAGACTAGGGTTGGGGTCAGGCCTAGGTCAGGGGTATTTTTTTCAAGGGACTTGAAGTTCCTGCTAACCCAAGATGGGGAGCAGAACTCTGTGTGTGTGTGTGTGTGTGTGTGTGTGTGTGAGAGAGAGAGAGAGAGAGAGAGAGAGAGGGAGAAAGGAAGGAAGGAAGGAAGGAAAGAAGGAAGGAAGGAAGAAAGGAAGGAAGGAAGACACATGGCCAGGAGGGCAAGAAACTCAGGTCACACACCAGCTGTCTTTGTAACCTCGGGTCACCTCCGTCTGTGGGCCTCAATTTCCTCTTCTGCAAAAAGAAGGCCTGGATTAGATCACCCCCCAGGCCGCTTCTAACCCTGACATTCTGTGATTTTTCTAATTTCCTTCAGACTCCAGGGGCCTGCAGACCCCATGCTAAAGTGCATGAATAAAACATGGGCGTCCTCAAGCTTGAAATATCGCAAGTATTTGCTCTGGATTTGTTCTCACTTCACTGTGTGGTAAGCAGCGTCCAGCTGGGGCCCCACAGCCTCCTGTTTGGATTGTTCCAGTATGGCTGGGCTGCCTCAGGAGGCCCATGGTGTGTGTGTGGGAGGAGGTCCAACCATCCCAGTGAGTGAGCGCCTCCCTGCGCCTTCCTTTCCTTGATCCTCCCCACATGCTTTGTTCCCAGGTCTCGACCCCAAACCCAACTCACCAGTTCCCTGTGCCCAGGTCTCTCATGGCACCTCACTGGGACCATTTCCCTTGGAAGTCTGCCCTGGCCCCTTCACATGGTACATGACATCCATCTGGATCCACACTGGGAGGCAGCCTATTGCCAGCAGCCTTCTGGAAGGGACATATCCTACATCTCTTCTGTTGGAACTCAACAGACATAATTTTTTCCCTTATTTTTAAGTTATTTTTTTATTTTTAATTTTTAAAAATTTATTTACTTATTTGCGAGAGAGAGTGAGAGAGAGAGAGCATGAGCCAGGGGAGAGGCAGAGGCAGAGGGAGAAGCAGACTCTTCACTGAGCAGGGAGCCCGACACGGGATCCAAGCATCATGACCTGAGCCAAAGGCAGATGCTTAACCAACTGAACCACCCAGGTGCCCTTTAAGTTATTTTTTTAGAGTGAAGTTTTAGGTTTACAAAAAAATTGCACAGAAACTACAGAGTTCCCATGTCCCTCCTCATTGCCTCCCCCACTGGCCCCCCCTCTTATTAACATCTGGCCTTGGTGTGGTACCTTTGTCACCACTGACAAGCCAGTATTGGTGCTTTGTTATTTAGTGAAATGTGGGGTTTAGATTAGGGCTCGCGCCTTGCGTCGCACAGTTGCATGGGTTTTGCCAAATGCATGATATCGTGTACCCACCGTTATGGTACCATTTGGAACAATTTCCTTGCCTTCACCACCCCCAGTGCTCTCCCTATTCATTCCTCCTTTCTTCCTTTCTCCAACCCTGGGCAACCACTAGTCTTTTTACTGTCTCCATAGTTTTGTCTGTTCCAGAATGGTCACATAGTTGGACTCATGCAGTATGTAGCCTTTTCAGACTGGCTTCTTTCACTTAGTAACATGCATTTAAGGTTCCTCCTTGTCTGTTCATGGCTTGATAGCTCATTTCTTTTTAGCGCTGAACCATATTCCATTGTCTAGGTGGACCGTTCAATAGATAACCTTTGTGATTGATGGATTGGCGGAGAAGACCAGAGGTATGCGATGAACAGTCACCCTCCAAACATAAAGTGTGTAAGAAATCTGGATTTCAGGACAGTTCTAGGTGGTATATATAGTGTGTCCCATAGAGAATATCCGACATCCTGAGAGTTGAATTTAGAGTATTAGCTGTGAGGCAAACTACCTTTATTACAGAATGCTTCTTTCTTAAATAGTTGCATTTAAGATAGGATTCGATCAATGATTTTTCTACAACATTACAGGCATGCATTCACACTAGAAATCAGCTAAACCATATTAGATATTGTGAAAACAGGGACACTTTGGAGAGTAAAGGGGAGGTGCTATTAATAATTATGCCCAGACAACAGGTGCAAGCCAGGACTATCCCAGATAATATATAGTCTTTCTATTTATAACTGGTTTCTGTCTGTTTAAAATAGCTGAGGGAATGCAGGATATTTTTGTGTTTCTCCAAAAAAATTAGATGGTATATCATCTAAGGTTACATGAGCAGTGGTAACACAAAGTGGCGAAGCTTAGCTTATTTTTCACTCACATGAAGTCCAAAACATGCATTGCTGATTGACAGGGATGGGAGATGGTGGGGGATGGGGGCTCTGCTCCATGCAGACACTCAGGGATCCAGGCAGATGGAGCCCCTGCCATCTTCCACATGTGTCTTTCAAGTGGGCTGACCACTAATATTTGTCTGGGAGTGGAGGGTTTCCCAGGCTGTAGACTCTCAGTGCTAAAACTGGGATGGTTTCTGGCCAACCAGGACAGTAGGTCATTTATATCCAAGGTTGCTCTGAAGATTGACATACAGCTGCTAGGAGGGGAGAGGGGGGAAGATTGAGAGAGGGAGAGAGAGAGAGAGAGAGAAGAATGGCATGGCTGGCTTTTCTGGACCAGGCCTGTCATCACTTCCACCTACTTTCTATTGACCAGAACAGTCACGTGGCTGCACCTAGCTGCAAGGGAGACTGGGAAATATAGTCTAGTTGTGTGCCTACAGCTAGAAGAAAATGAGTTTGGTGGCGAGCTACTACGGGGCCCTTAGACTGAGATGGACTTTTATCCTAGCTGACATGTGTCTGGGAGGGACGGGTACCTTCCTTTTGTGAATCTAAGTCTCATTTGTCTAGTAGTCAATGGTGTTCAACTCGGGGTGTCCTTATGGCCCAGGCCTCTGCCAGGGGACAGTCTCGAATACTCCAGGATTCTGGGAAGGTTAGGGGCATGGCATAGTGGAGGTTACACCTGGCAGCCACAGGAACTCACTACAAGGGAATCGGGTTGTGAGCAGGGAGGTGCCACGTCAGAGGGTCTGGTCATGCTGCAAATGGAAAACTTGTGGTCTGTGAAGTCAATACACTCTTGCACCCATGTCGAATATGTAGCAATATAATTGGTCTTCATTGTGACTGCTTTTTCCAGGCCAAAATTGTCAATGGGTTGTTTGGTGCAGCTGAGCACCTCCATGGCCACATTCTTTCTAATCATTAGCTCTCATAGCATTCCGGAGAAGTGGGTTAGGGCTGTTAGCCCCACGTTGGGGGCAGTTTCCATCTACAGGGTGACACCACATGCTTGACTTGTACAGGTCTGTCCTCCCCCTCAATGTAGCCAGGGACAAGGTATGGAGGGCTGACTTCAAGAGCCTGACTCCAGGGCCTCAGATACAGACAGTCTGTGGCTGTCTGGGTGAGAGGCAGATTGTTCCAGAAGCAGAGAAGGAAATGATGCTACTTTCACTCACTTCCCTGTCTGGACACCTCCTGTGGGGTGGCAAGGCTGGGAGCTGATGTGAGTGGGCATCAAGAAGATCACCCAGGGCAACCCCAACTGGAAGGACCTTGGTTTCTGCAGTCCCCACCCAAGGGACCAAGGGTTCTTTTTTCAGTGTGTGGGCTCGGAACCCAGGCCTTTCTTAACTCCTTCTTGGGGGTCACAGACTCAGTTGGTCACTGTATTTGTTTTCTGTGGCTGCTGTGACAAATAACCACAAACTGAGTAGCTCACAGTTCTAGAGGCCAAAGTCCCCAAGCGGTATCACTGGGCTAACATTGGGTATCTCTGGGAGGCTCTGGGAGAGCCCGTTTCCTGCCTCTTCTGGCTCCTGGTGGCTGTGGCCTTCCTTGGCTTGTGGCCACATCACTCCTGTCTCTGCTTCTGTAATGTCCCTCTGCCTCCCTCTTCTTATAAGGATGCTTGTGGTAGCATTTCTGGAACATCCAAGTAGCCCTGGATAAGCTTCCTGTCTCTAGATCTTTCACTTAATCATATCTGCAAAGTCCTTTTTGGCCATAGAAGGTAAGATTCCAGGGATGTCCTTGACACTTGGACATCTTTTTCTTTTTCTTTCTTTCTTTCTTTCTTTCTTTCTTTCTTTCTTTCTTTCTTTCTTCCTTCCTTCCTTCCTTCCTTCCTTCCTTCCTTTCTTCTTTCTTTCTTTCTTTCTTTCTTTCTTTCTTTCTTTCTTTCTTTCTTCCTTCCTTCCTTCCTTCCTTCCTTCCTTCCTTCCTTCCTTTCTTCTTTCTTTCTTTCTTTCTTTCTTTCTTCTTTCTTTTCTTTCTCCTTTCTTTTTTTCTTTCTTTCTTTCTTTCTTTCTTTCTTTCTTTCTTTCTTCCTTCCTTCCTTCCTTCCTTTCTTCTTTCTTTCTTTCTTTCTTTCTTCCTTCCTTCCTTTCTTTCTTTCTTTCTTTCTTTCTTTCTTTCTTTCTTTCTTTTCTTCTTTCTTCTCTTTCTCCTTTCTTTTTTTCTTTCTTTCTTTCTTTCTTTCTTTCTTTCTTTCTTTCTTTCTTTCTTTCTTTTGGGATGGCATTATTTAGCTTCCCACAGTTGCTTTGGCAACAAGTACTTCAAATGGTGTTAGAGCATTTCTGGGTATGGATCAGGGTATGAGGGGATGGGAAGGAGGACACCTGCTCCATGCTTCATGCTCCTGATCTCATTTAATTCTTCCAGAGCTGTCTGAGAGGGTATTATTATCAGTTCCACTTGACAGTATAAGACTCAGAGAGGTTGAGTGATTTACTTATATAACACAGCAGGTGAGGGACACCTGGGTGGCTCAGTGGTTGAGTGTGTGTGCCTTCGGCTCAGGGTGTGATCCCAGGGTCCTGGGATCGAGTCCTGCATCGGGCTCCCTGCAGGGAGCCTGCTTCTCCCTCTGCCTATGTTTCTGTGTCTCTCATGAATAAATAAATAAAATCTTAAAAGATAAAACAAAATAACATAGCAGGAGAATGATGAAACTGGACTGAGACAGGGCTGTCTGACTCCAGAGCCCGTGTTCTGCTATGGAAACACAGGAGATTCGACGAGGCCTGGACTCCATTGGACTGCAGACGACCGAGCACGACAACCTTCTCCCCCATGTAAGAGAGCCTGTCCTTTTTGCCTGTGTGATACTCTGATTTATAAGCAGAAATATATATTTGGTTTTCATCCCAGTTTCTGATCCAGAGCTCCTAAAACCCTTGGGGATGTTGAGAGTCTTTTGTTATATTAATGAGGTGACTTTTAGAGCCTCCATGTAAGGCTGGGGGTTGGTTACCAGGGGAACCAGCCTTGAATGGAGGGTTGGAAATTTCAGTCCCAGCCGTGACCTCTGGGGAGGGGAAGGGACTGGAGATTGAGTTCAATCACCAATGGCCAAAGATTTAATCAATCATACCTGTGTAATATAGCCTCCATAAAACTCCAAAAGGACAGGGTTCAGGGAGTTTCTGGATTGGTGAGCACGTGGAGAAGTGGGGGGAGTGGCGGGCCTGGAAAGGGTGGGGAAGCTCCTCATCCTTTTCCCCTACACTATGCATCAATTCCATCTGGCTGTTCCCTGAGTTCCATCCTTTTGCAATAAATTAGTGAGCTAGTGAGTAAGATGCTTCTCTGAGTTCTGTGAGCTGCTCTGGAGGAGGAAGTCATGGGAGAGTCCAATCTGTAGCCAATTGGTAAGCACAGATGACAGCCTGGACCCAAGTCATCTGACATAGGAGCAGGGCACTCTTGTACGACCGAGCCCTTACCCTATCTCTTACCGCTCTCTCCGGGTAGACAGTATCAGAACTGAGTTGAGTTGTAGGACAATGCCCAGCTGATGTCAGGAGCATTGCGTGGACGTATGGGGAAGCCCCCATCCAGCACAAGCATTGGAAATTGGGTCTGGGAATCCAAAAAAGCCTGTCTCTGGGATCACCCGTTGGCTTTGGACTAACATAGCTTGACCACAGGCCTGAGTGCACACGCGGCAGACCCAATCCCTGGAGAAGCCCCTGCACCTTTTTTAGTGAGCCCCTTTTCACTGACATCATCTCTTGGTTTTCACAGATACTTCTCTAGTCATCCATCCCCTCATTTCGGGCTCCTTCCTTCATCTCCAGCCTGATCAAACCCTTGCTTCTTTTCATCCCTAGTGTTCTGGAAAGTTCCTGTTCTCTTCATCGCTGTGTATTTGGTAACTTTTTCATCTATAGGAAAATTGGCAAAAGGCCATAACAGTCAGTATAAATAAGGCATAGATGCAGGGTAGTGGCATACTTCTTCACACAGAGACACACATTTCTGAAACTTATTTACTAGGCTCATGCCTCAGATGTGAAGATGATAGGAGTGAGGAATGAGGAGTTTTAGTCTCTGCTTCCCTTCTGGACTTTCTTTACACCAAATCAATTCTTCCTGTTTTTTTTTTTTTTTTCAGATCTGTGAATAAATAAATCCAAGCCATCTACCACTTCTCTTTTTTTTGGTGAGAGCTAGGGATGGAGAAGCAAGCTAACTTTTGCATTTTAGCGTTTGTGGCCTTTTGGCAAATAGTTTATCAGTTGTTAGAACCCATAGGTAATTAGGAGCTATGCTTAAGCACACACGCACATGCAAAGGCACACACGCACACACCTATATACCTTGGCTGACTAAAAAATCCCGTGCAGTAGAAACTGTAGAGTTGGGAAAGCTGCACACTCCAGGGTCCTCACACCCTGTTTTATTTATTTATTTTAAAGATTTTATTTATTTATTTGAGAGAAAGAGAACACACAAGAGAGTACAAGTGGTGGAGAGGGTGAAGCAGGTTTACCATCTAGCAGGAACCCTGATGCAGGGCTCAATCCCAGGAACCCGGGATCTTGACCTGAGCCAAAAGTAGCTGCTTAACTGACCAAGCCATCCAGCCCCCCCCCCCAAAAAAAAGGGTAGGCTAGGCTAGGCTCAGGGGCAAATCAACCCTCGGCATCTCAGGGGCTGAGTGCAATAGCTGATCTCTGGCTCCGATGAAGTCTGATGCAAAATAAATAATAATTATTTCTTTGCTTTCTCACCCCTACTCCTTGCTCTCTGCATTTAATGGGAGCCACCTTAAGGCATCTGGGAATTCGTGGAATGGCCACACCCTTAGTCTGGTCTTCACTTTGAGTCATTTTGAAACTCAGGTTTCTCCAATCCCATCTCTCACTTATTTGCAAAAGAAAATTTGACGGAATATTTTGTTCTGTGTAACAGGCATCGCTATCTTATCGACCTCTAATATCATGTTCCTCACTTCCTGCTGCCTGACCTTAGGGTTTAGGTTTTAATTTCAGCAAACCCTCATTTCTGATACCAATTTCTATTAGTCAGGATAGGATAGATTATGCTGCAGAAACAAATTAAGCCCCGAATCTCTGGGGCTCAAACAAAGGTTTCTGTGTTGCTCGTGGGAAGTCCAGTGTGAGTCAGGCCACTCTCCAGGGCAGTGTCTAGGATCTCGGATGCTTCTATCTTACCATCTTGATATGCAGCCTTCCTGCTTGTTGCCGAAAGTGAAGGTTGCACAAGATGTTTTTAATGGGAGAGCCTGGGAGGAGTGCTATACATTATTTCCACTTCCAACCCATTGGCTGGAATCCTATCATATGACCTCAATCTAACTTCAAGGGAGGCTGGGAAGTGTAGTCTTTCCGTGACCCCAGAAAGAAGAAAATGAAACAGGAGTTAGTGAATATATAAGATTATTCCTTTCACACTCCTTTTTTGAGGCTCTCTGCTCTTATTTATCTATCCCTGCCCAGGGTCTAATGCTCTGTCACTTATTCCCTATGTCCCATGCCTCTCTAGAATTTGCACTAGGAATATAAATGACTAATAATAGCCTAAAACTTGACCCCTCTTCTAGGCAGTTGCGTGATAAAGTGAATTTTAAGCTTTGGTCTAGAGGGTTAATGCTGTGATATGGGATTTTCAGACATGAGTAGGCTAGTAGGAGAAATATTTTTAGGGTTTCTGAAATGACAGACTGGGCAGGTCCTCTGTACCATCTTTTGTGTGCCGTTCTGCTATACCCAGGGAGATATTTGTGAGATATTTTGGACTCAAGGGACGTCAGGCTAACAGTATGAGTGGCCATGTTGTTAGATGTGATCAGACGATTAAAGCATGATTTTTCATCTGGCCATCTAGAGGTTATTGATATGAAGTAGGGAGAAATTATTGTCCACTCCAGCTGATTTGGAATCAGCTTTCAAACCATCCATCTACCATCCCTCCCTTACTCCTTCCCCTCTGCAGAATGAAAGAGGCTCGATCCACAGTGGGTCTGTAATAGGCCTCATGAAGGACAGGGTTGGGGTGGGTGGTGATGGGCTGGGGTTTCCCCAAGATTCTGGGGGCACTGAGGTCTCTTGTGTTCTCACTGTCGGACTCTAGCTCACCCATGGCTGTCTTGGCTCATCCTGGCTCCAGCCTGAGGACAGAAAGCACCTTTCTGAGCACCTTTCTCATTGACTGCACCCAGCCCTCAACACACACTCCAGCCCTGTGGTGCCTTTACTCTGTGAGCACCTAGTTAGACTGGAACTACATTTCCTAGAATTCCCTTCTGTGCCAGATGAGGGTGGGCTGCAGCAGCCACTTTTAGTGAGCCAACCTCACTCGTGTCGCTGCCGAGCTGCTGGCTCACATTTTGGGCCTTAGGGTACAGCCAGGCCCATAGCTACATTATATTTTTCTGGATCTTCTTTGGCTTCTCCAGATCCTGGGGCAGGTGCCTCTGAAGACATGGCAGAGGGTGCCAGCTTTTCCTGTGGGTGGCTCATGCCATAGAGGTTGGAGGCAATGAAATGTGGGTTCTAGCTGCCATGGTGGGTTCCAGTGTCTTTGTGCTTCCCCACACTAGCCTCCAAGATGCCCCCAGCAAGTCCTGCCTCCTGCTTTTTCTCTTCCTGAGTCCTTTCTTCTACATTGTACCGAGTTAGTCTGTCTGGCCAATATGAGTGTGAGAGAAACAATGGGATGCCACTTACGAATTAGGTTATAAAAGACATGGCACCTTCCATCCTAGCCTGTCTCCCTCTTTTTTTCTAAGATAGCTTGATCCAAGGAAAGCCAGCTGCCAGTGTCAGGAGGATACCTGTGGAGGGATGTGATAAGAAACTGAGGCCTTTGGCTAACAGCCAGTAAGGCACTTGAGGCCTCCCAGCAACAGATATATGAGTGAGCTGTCTCTGAAGCAAATGTTCCAGCCCCGTTTATGTTTTCAGATGACCTCAGGCTCCAGCTGACACCTTAACTGCAACCCCGTGACAGACCTTGAACCAGAACCACTCAGCGTAGCCGCTCCATTCCCAACCCTCAGAAACTGTGAGATAATAAACGTTTGTGGTTTCAAGTCACCAAATGTTGTTGTGATTTGTTACATAGTGATAGATGACTACTACAGGGTCCATTGTTTTTATCTCAACTGCTGGCATGCCTTCAAGCCTTTAGTCCTTCTCCCAAACGTGGGCTAACAGTTTTATATGGGCAGCTTAACCAGCCCCCACAATTGTGTCAGGCCCAATCCCACAATAAACCCTTATTTTGTATCACTCAGAGTGATTCTGCTTCCTTGATCAAACCTTACCTGATACCACAAGAAACTAAAAGGAAAGATTCCTCAGATCCCTCATCATTGGTTTTCCCTACCACTCTGGTCTCAACTTTTGATCAGAACCACCCTAAGAGCTTAAGAAAAAAAAAAAAAAACCAATGCCTGGATCCTATTTCCAGAAATTCTGATTTAATTGGTCTGTGCTGTGGCTTAGGTATCAGGATCTTAGAGCTGCCAGGTTCTTTTAATGTGCAGGTGGGATTAAGAGCCACTGGTCTAGTCCGGCTGACTCTACCAGTCCTGCTAGGTCTCCACTTCTCTAGCCTTCCTTGGGCTGGGACATGGGCACCCAATCTAAACACCCATGGTAACTTTTAGTTGGGGACTCCTGACACCTAGAAGTTGATTTACTGACACCTAGGAAATCATCTCACTGGTGGTGGTAGTTCCAGCAAGACAGTTTCCATGGTGGCAGGGAAACTTGGCAATGGCCCCGGTGTGTGTGTTCTGGTTCTTTAATTCCATCACCATCTCCATCAATGCTGTGAGAATTACCCAAAAGCTTCTTTCTTTTTTTTTTTTTTTTATAAAGAGAAAGAGAGAGAGAGCATGAGTCAGGGGAGGGAGGAGGAGAGGGAGAGAGAATCCCAAGCAGACTCCCCACTGAGTGCAGAGCCCAATGTGGGGCTTGATCCCACTACCCTGAGATCATGACCCAAGCTGAAATCGAGAGTTGGACGCTTAACGGACTGAGCCATCCAGGTGCCCCTACCCAACAGCTTCTGGACTGTATTTCTTTCTCCTTACATTATGGGACCTTTAAGATCTATTCCAACCCTAAGAGTCTGGATCAGGTAACTAAATTTCACATTAACTTCCCCAGTGACCTTAAGGGTACCCAGCTCCTCTCTGGCAGTCAGTTTCCTTATCTGTCAAGGGGAGGGCTGTATTAGATGAGCTCCAGACCCTTTGTCTTGGGTTGGGTTGGGAAACAGGCTCTGAGATGGAAATTTGTGTGCAGATGGTTTCTGGGGGAGTGCTTTGAGGATCAACATCTGTAAGAGGGAGTAGGGAAGCAGGAGTGAGCAGAGGAGGGGCTGAACTATGATGTTCTTTTGATGCCCTGAGAGCCTCGAAACTGGTATGGTCCTTCAGAGTGGTCCTGAATTGAGGCAAGGGGTTGAGCCTTTGTACCCCAATTGGCCAGTCATTGAGTGTGGTCTGCTCCAGGGAGAAGAGTGTAACTTCGAATGAGGCAGCTTTCTTGGGCACTTCCTGGAGAGGGAATCAGTTGAGAGCTGTCAGTCAGTAGCTGACACCCCGGCAGCTGGAGGAATGAGTCCCTCCATCTTGAAGAGATGGAGGTGGGGTGGGATCTGAACAATGCACCCCACTGAGTGCTGCACCCTTCCAGCTCAGAGAGCCCATTATCATAGCCTTAACCTCAGGGTGACCTAGGAAGAAAGGGGTGGATCTCTTACTCCCTTCAGCTAAGCATGACATCAGACACCCCAGGAGAGTAGCTGGAAGGTTCCAGGAGACCACAAGCTTGATTAAAGCACAACAACTCTTCTTAAAACCTCCCTCACCATTAACAGAGGGAAAGCCAGAGGGAGGTGTAATGTCAACTTACTCCAAAGAAGCAAGGCCCCAGGGAAAAATTAAAAGCCACTCCTGGAGGAAGGAGTGGCTTCCAGAAGGAAAATCTCCCAGGTATCACACTCAACTCCCAGGAGCACAGAAGATAACAGAGCTGAAAGGGACTGTGGTCGCCATGGTAATGGCATCTTGGATTCCAGCTGAATGAAGCTACTGGCTGGCCTGTCAATCACACAACGGCTGCATCTTCAGTGGGAACTAGTCTTGGGCCAACTGGGGTGGGGAGGAGAGACCACCCTCCTGTGCGCACGCAGCAGGCTTGTGGGCTTGTTGATGTTCAGGTGTGTGTCTTCACATATATGATAATAAAGGCATCTGTGCACATGTTTGCAGACATAGCATGGAAAACCGAGTCCAGTGGTATGTACGTGTGTTGGGGCTGGGGCTGGGGTCTGCATGCTGGACCCACTGCCCGTGAACCTGGGGCAGAACAGATTGCTTCATGTAAGAGGCATGATTTTAGGGCTTCTTCACCCTTCTTCAAAATATCAACAACTGTCGTTGTCCACTCAGCGTTTGAAAGCCATTTGTTTGAAGAAATATTCTATCTTCCATAGTCTTTTTTAAAATGCAAAGAATTATTGGGACCCCTGGGTGGCTCAGTCAGTTAAGCAACTGACTCTTGATTTCCACTGAGGTCATGATTTCAGGGTCATGAGATCAAGTCCCAATTTGGGCTCCGCGCTCAGCAGGGATTCTCTCTCTCTCTCTCCTTCTGCCCTTCCTCCCCCTTCCCACCCCCCCAAAAATACAAATAAAATGCAAAGAATTATCAATTACTGATGGACTTCAGTAATTAGCCCACTAATGGTGGGCTTCCCCAAAAGCTAGGCCAAGAAGCAGAGAGAAGATGGAACTTACCTAGTGTCTCTCACCCAGTAGGTGCCCAGCATGTTGGTCCGCATTTATGAATGCATAAGTATGTGAATAAATAGCTGGCTTTGGTAAGGGAAGGGCAACCAGGAGCCAGAATGGTCTCATGGGGAGGTGGAAGGGTTCCTGATATTGGCCTCAGTCAATTCAATTCCATTTGCTGAGCACCTTTCTTGTGCCAGGCATTCGGCTGGGGGCGGATGGTAGGTGGGGCAGATTGGAGCCTTCCAGAAGCGTAGAGTCTGTCTATCAGGGATGGGGGCCTCCCTTCACAGGTTTCCTTGGTGCTGGGCCGAGACTGCCATCCTTCAGCAAGGCTGGAACCCCAGCCTCTTTCCTTGGCCTTCTCAGGCTGCCAGGTCTGGTCCTCTGTCATAATCCCCTTCAGAGCCTGTCAGAGTTTCAGTCACATTCATCCATGAATCCTGGCTCTTAGTTTGGCTAAGCCTCCGGAAGCAGATCCCAGGACAGGGACGTGAGTGCAGGTTGTACATTCAAGGGTGATCCTGGGAAACACCCCTAGGGCACTTGGAGAAGCAAGACAGGGAAGAGAGGGAAGCCAAGAAGAGAGTGTGTTATGGGACAGGTCCCACTGTGGGCATGGGGTTTAAGTCCTACTGGGGCCTGGAGACAGTGGAGGGCCCACCTCCCAGAACTGTCCTCCCGACTCTGAAGGGTGAGGAAGCTACGATAATTCTCCACCAACTCCTGTTCGTCCTAGGCTGGGGGCTGCTCCCAGGAGACTGACTCCTTGTGTCTTCAGCCTGCCTCACTCACTAGCCAGAGAAAGCCCTTGGAAGGGGGCAGGTGGCAGGTGGCAAGTGCTCTTGACCCACAGTGGTTAGGAGGGACTAGAATGACTACTGCTGAGGGGTAAGGTCGGGGCACCGCCAGTGCCTGCTGCACCCCGTGTGGCCTTTCCAGCAGAGTGACCAGGGCAGCTGGTCCTCTCGGCCACAGCTTAGCAGGGCCCCATGGTGACAGACCAGTTCTCGGACCGGAGGTGGGTCCGGGCCAGAGGAGAGCCAGGGCTTCTGAAACGTTGGCTGGGCTGCAGGAGACAGAGATATCTGCAGGGCTCTTGGCTCCCATCACCCCCTTTCCTTCTGCTCCTGATTCTAGGCTGGGAACCTTCCCTGGACACTGGCACACAAGCCTGGCCTCTGAGCTCCGGAACTCCGCATCTGCCTCCCTCAAGGCCCGCTTCCCTCCTTGTCCTCGCCGCCTATGTGGGGGTGGGAGAAAGGCCCCTGGATCCTGCACCTGCAGCCTCCCTGCTCTGAACTGAGAGGAGACCTTCCCTTTCCAGATTATAATCGGCTCCCTCCTCTGCCCTCCTCCAACAAGTGAACTGAGGACGGAACAAGGGACAATCAGGCAGCGTAGCTTCCCTTGGCTCATCTTGAGTCGCTAACTTTCCTATTCCATCCTGCTTAGAGTCCCACCCACTTCCAGACTCTCTGGATGTTGAGTTCAATTCAACAGCTGCTGGAGGACTTTCTGTGAGTTCAGGACCATGCCAGGCAAGGGGAAATAAGAAGGAAGTCCAGGCAAGCCTGTGACACCTGCTGCAGGGGCCACTTCATCTCTGTTCCAGACGTGACTTCTTCTTCTTCTTTTATTTTTTTTTTTAAAGATTTTACTTATTTATTCATGAAAGACACACAGAGAGAGACAGAGACATAGGCCGAGGGAGAGGGAGAAGCAGGTTCCCTGCAGGGAGCCGGATACAGGACTCAATCCCAGGACCGCAGGATCATGCCCTGAGCCAAAGGCAGACGCCCAACCACTGAGCCACCCAGGTGTCCCCAGACATGACTTCTTTCTTTGCCTTTTGACCTGTCTGAGCTGGAGCTTAAAAGCCCTCATGATCTGGGCACATACTGGGTTTCTAAACACCACCCAGAAGAACTGCTTGCCCCATGGGAGCCTTGAACTGGCCTGAAGTGGAGCCGCAGGTCAACGAGGAGCATCTACAGGAGGCCTTTGGGACAGGTGCACTGTTCACTCAGGCGGGGAAGGGACTGCACGGTGTCTGCCAAGGCTGATGGGGAATTTCCGGCTATTTCACCATCTGCAGGCCCTGGTCCATTGCCCCCTGTGGTCAATGTGTGCTTTCTGTTTGTCACCCCGATGCCGTGGCATAACACATACCCCCCCCCCCCCCCAGTGCTTTGGCAGACACTGGCAAGCTCTGCCTTGCCTCTCTCTGAGATGAAGAAAGTGGGCTGTCTTCTATTTCTACTGCGAGGGCTCCTGCGGGTCCTGCCACTGAACCCAAGAGAAGGGCTTTGCCCACAAGTCAGCAGTTCAGAAAGGAACTTGCAGCCTGTGTTGATTATAAAGTAAAAAGTCCTCTGACTTCCTTGCCACAAAGATCTTGCCGGGATAGCATTGAGGGCAGAGGACAAAGGACAGCAAAGGCTCACAGGGACCTGGAAATCCCGTCGTGCACTCTCCTTCCTGTCCCACCAAGGATCAAGCCTGTGAGATCAAGATGTATGTGGCCGGAGAATGCAAAATCTTTAGGAAGCATTGTGGAAGGGGGAAACATGTCTATAATTCTTTCATACAATCCTTCTTCCTCAACCGCCCACCCGTCCCCTGCCACGCCTTTCCTGGTGCCCAGCAACAAATATCTTACTTTTTTTTTCTTTTTTGAAAGAGCAGAAGAGAGTGTGCATGTGTGTGTGCTTGAGCAGGGTGGAGGGGCAGAGGGAGAGGGAGAGAAGGAATCCCCAGCAGGCTCCACCCTCAGCACTGAGCCCATTGAGACCCTAAGATCATGACCTGAGCCAAAATCAAGAGTTGGATACCTAACCAACTGAGCCACCCAGGTGCCCCAAATGTCTTACATATATTTATAATGCTGTCTAGTTTTCTCAGTACTTTCACACACATCATTTCCCCACCCAAGCTAATTGTGAGGTCTGTGGAGTAAGCATTTGATTCCCATTATAGAGATGAAGTTACCCACTGAGGCTCAGAAAGCCCCAGAATAGGCCCCTGTTTCAGTCAGGATTAGATACAGGACTCAAAATAGCTGTGACTTAAACAAATGAAAGTTTTTTTTCTTTGCCATCAGAGTTGGGGGATAGGTAATTCTGTTCCACAAAGTCACAGGGATCAAAGATCTATCCATTGCTTTGCCAGACCCAGGATGGAGTCCTCACCTTCATGCTCCAAGATGGCAGCTGGAGCTCCACTCATCATATCTGCATCCCAGGCAGCAGAATGGAAGAATGAGTGAAGAATAAAAGTGAGGAGAAGAAAGCATGTCCTTTCCCTTTAAGGATACTTTCTGAAAGTTGTACTTGCCACTTCTGCTTTCACTCTAGCATTTAGTCACCAAACTGCAAAGAAGGCTGAAAAATGTAGACTTTGCTGCAGATGATCACGTGCCCAGGTGAAAATCAGAGATTCTATGCCCATGAAAAGGGGGAGAACATATACTGGGGGAGAGAACTGGTCTTTCTTGCTACAGAGACTGCCAGCAGAGGGATAAATCAGCCTTTGAATCTAGTTTTTCTGACTCCAGATCCTGCCTTCTTTCCCCTCTGTGTCGTGTGGTATCTCCTATGTATAAGAGATTCCCAGAGCCATAGAATTTCCTCATTGAGAAGGACTTTGAGGGTCCTTCTGTTCTCCCCTGGTTGCATGCCTGAGTTAGCTCTAAAATATCTTACAGTAATGGCCATTGCCTCTCTGAAACATCTCATAGGCCAGTCCACTTGGAAGTAGCTCCGAGAGTTAACAAAGACCCTTCTGTGAGTGGACCCAAGCCAGTTTCTCTGGTTCCTCTGACCATTGGTCTTCATCCTGTCCTATAGTACCTGTCCGAGTAGAAAGCGCCTACTCTTCTCTTCCCTCCTCTGCAGTGAAGTCCTGCAGATGTTTGAAAAAGATCCGATCGCTCCTGATCCTCCTGAGTCTTCTCTCTTCCATGTCCCACCAAATAGTCCTTGGCTGGTCCTTGACTTTTCTTTTTTTTAATATTTTATTTATTTATTCATAGAGACACACAGAGAGAGATGGGCAGAGGCACAGGCAGAGGGAGAAGCAGGCTCCATGCAGGGAGCCTGACGTGGGACTCGATCCAGGGTCCCCAGGATCAAACCCTGGGCTGCAGGCGGCGCTAAACCGCTGTGCCACGTGGGCTGCCTGGTCCTTGATTTTTCTAGACATCCCCCTAGTGAGGGCTGCTTCTCTTACAGTACAGTTTCCACACTAGGACACACTCTCAAAGAGGAAGGGGATGTCTCCGAAGACTGGAGCTACAGGGCATGCGGCTCTCAACCACTTCAGCAAGAAGGACTTGTGGAGTAAATGCAGGGGTGACTGAAGGTGTCTGCATTCTACATTCTCTGTAAAATGCATGGTAGGGATGGGGCCAGACTAGAGGACCCCACTACTTTGACATCTGGGATGCTTCTTCAGAGCTTCTTTTGTCTCTGGGATTCTGAGTGTTATGGACTACATGTTTATGTCTCCCCCACCCTGGAATCTTAGGATGAAACCCTAATCCCCAGTGTGATGGCATCTGGAGATGGGGTCTTTGGGAGGTAATGGGTGGTGAGAATGGAGCCCCCATTAGAGGATTAGCACCCTTAGAAGGGACGCCAGAGCACTGTCTCAGGCTCTTGTTTTCTCTCTGTCTCTCTCTCTCTTTGTCCTGGAAAATAAAGAAATTGGGTTCAACCACTTCTCAAGTCCTCTCCGGCTGGGATTGTGTGGAAATGGTTGGGTGAGAGGCTCCCTAAAGCTAATGGAAGAGAAACTTCAAGGGCTTTGTCATTGTAACGTCTGGAATTTGAATCCAGGCTCTGCCTCAACAAGCTGTGTGACCTTGAAGAAGTTGCTCACCCTCTTGAAGCCCAACTTGGCTCTATGTGGAAAATGGGTTAATTCATTTTTTAAAAGATTTTATTTATTTATTTATTTGTTTGTTTGTTTATGAGAGCCACAGAGAGAGAGGCAGAGATATAGGCGGAGGGATTAGTAGGCTCCCTACAGGAGTCGGGACGCAGACTGGATCTGGAATCCCAGGATCACGCCCTGAACCCAAGGCAGATGCTTGACCGCTGAGCCACCCAGGCGTCCCGCTACTTCACTTCTTGAGCGCCCTTTGAGGGCCAGAGTCCTGCGTCAAGTTTCTAGGCATCCGCAGTGCTTTGCTGTGTTTCGGCTTTCGGTGGGGAGCCAGGGTCCTGCTCGAGCTTCCCCTGGGGCCAGGAGCTGCCTCCTCTTGCTCTCTCACCCATCACTGTCCCTCCCGATGACCACTGAGGCTCCAGATCATACCCGAGCCCCCGAGGGAGCCAGTTAATGAGTCCTGGCAGAGAGGACAGGACCACCCGCGGAGGCCGCTCAGCAGGGAGACGCCTCATCAATGGATATTAAGCATTCACCGGACAGTAGGGTGGAAAGGGTGGCCACGCCTGAATCAGCGGGGCCCCTGGGTGCTGAGGCCATGCAAATGAAGTGCAGCCCCGAGCCTGGGCCGCCACCCCTGAGGCGGCAGTGGAAGGTGCTACCCTGAGCCTGCCCTGAGCCTCAAAGTGCCTTCCAGTGCAGGCCCAGCCAGATGTCCCCTCTGGGCTGGGAGCTCCATGACACTTCCAAGTTTCTTCAACCAGAGCTAACAGGACTCCTGCCGCCAGCGCCAGGTTGTGGAGGGCTTTTCCCTCTCCTGCCCTGATTCTGGCTCCCCTTGATAGAGCTACTTAGCATCAGCCGCTGATCTGAAGGAGCCTTGGGCCTCTGACACCCTGCTGATGACTCAGAGCTGAACTAGGCTTGGAAGTGCTAATTGAGCGGCTAGGGCAGGGCAGGCTGGGGCTGTCCTGCCCTCTGCCCTCTGAGGACCTCAGGTTTGGGGCCTGTTGTGGGCTGAATTGTGTACCTCCCTCAATTCATACACTGAAGCTTGAGCCTTCATTACCGCAGAAGGTGACTGTAAGTTAAAACAGGTCATTGGGGGGCACCTGGGAGGCTCAGTGGTTGAGCATCTGCCTTTGGCTCAGGTCATGATCCCAGGGTCCTGGGATTGGGTCCTGCATCAGGCTCCCCACGGAGAGCTGCTCCCTGTTTCTTTCTCTGCCTATGTCTCTGCTTCTCTCTGTGTGTCTCTCATGAATAAATAAGTAAAATCTTTTTAAAAATCCTATAAAAATGAATGCTGTTGTTGTTTCTAAGTGGGCTCCACACTCAATGTAGGACTTGAACTCACAACCCTGAGATCAAGAGTCACACGTTCTATCAATCAAGCCAGCCAGGTGCCCCAAAAGTGAATGTTTAGAGGAGAAAAGAAATAACAAATTCCAACATTGAAGGACTCATGAAGGCCTCAAGCTTCACAAAATCCAGAAAAAAATATATACTATATTTAGTAATTAACTGCCTGAAACACTTCCATGATTCTTCTTTTTCTCCTCTTTTGGGCTTCGTGGCTTTGATTGCTTCTCATATGGTAACGATTTTTTAATATCGTTTTCTATAGAGACAATAGAAAGATCATTCCGTCTCTCCTGCAGTGTGCGTGATCTCCCTTTTATAAAATTATTGATAGCGCTGTGAAGTTTCTTTCGGGTTCACAGGTTGTCATTGGTAATTAGTTTCTATTGTAATGCAATCCTGGAGTGACATTTTGAAGCATCCCTTCGTCTCCTTTGTTTGTTATGGCTACTACTGAGATACTTCTATCTTCCTGTCCTATTTGAATTTTGGTATGATTAGTAATTCTAAAAACACACACACATACAATTAATGTGAAATTAAGGTGTCCATATTAAGCTGCGTAATTGCATAATGAAATAAAATGACTCTTAAGCTACATGCGTTGACGGACTGATGAACATAGGAGTTTTGTCACTGGAGCACTTGTTTCTTTAGGCCCGTTTGGTACATCAGTGGCAATTTTGTGTGCTGCTTTTTTCTGAATCCATCAGGCTTCACCAGGATGAGATGTGTCAGATACGCTACAATGCAACCTGAAATACTGGGATGCATAAAGCTTCTTACTTGCTCTTTAAGCAGACGGACTCATGTTTGTAGAGTGTTCCTACAAACACTCGGATTCCGATAAATCCTATTTTGTGCAATTCCCATCAGAAAGGAAATAAAGCTAAATGGCGCGTTATTAATTGCAGACGCTGCATTATTGAGTATATTCCTGACAGAAGCGAATTTCCACTCTGACTAGGCGTCAATGAGAACGGGATTCGTCACTTCCAATTTTCCACATCTGATGAGTGGAAGATTTTCCACAGACTCACTTCTAGCACCCTGCATTGCAGGCTTTGTTTCTCTCCACTGTCTACATACTTGGAGGGGCTGGGAGCCATAGGATACTGTGACAGATTGTATTTTTCAAAATGGTCATAATAAGGTCTCCCGTCCACATGCTCTTCTCGCAGCAGATGTCGGCCTTCCTCTCACTGAGGCATAGGGCCCATCCTTCCCCTTGAATCTGAGGGGGTCTGGGACTACAGCTGAAGTGATGTTATGTGACTTCCAAGGTTAGGTCATAGAGAGTGATACGGCTTCAACCTGTCCCTCTTGGGACACTTGCCCTCGGAACTCAGGTGCCAGGATGTGAGGAAGCCCAGGCTATATGGAGTGGCCATGGCCAGCTGAGGTCTCAGCCAGCACCCAGTGTCAACCACCAGATATCTGAGCAATGAGCCTTCAGGTGATTCCAGCCCCCAGCCTCCAAGCCACCCCAGCTGACACCATGTGAAGCAATGACAGGCTGTCCCACAGATCCCTGCCCACTGCAGATTTGTGAACAAAACAAATGATTGCTGTTGTTTTAAGCCACTGAGTTCTGGGGTGACTTGCTATGTTGCAATAGATGCCAAGAACAGACATATTTATATTGTGAGGCGACATGTGGCATGCATCCTCAAGTCCCAGTACTGGACAAGTCAACCCTGAGGACAGTAAGAGTGTTCCCAAAGGCCATTGCTACTGTCACATGTGTTGGCCAGCACCAACTTTACATGGAAGTGGCTGCAGACGCTATATACGTATATCCCTAAAAAAAACCCTCATCGTATCCTCACTCTGACTTCCTCATAGCCAGATCCCAAATACGCCCATGTCTACTTTTACATCACCAGACTCAACAGGAGATGTGATTAAGCAGCAGTCAAATTGGAAACAGATGGTGGTCTGTACAAAACATAAGCACCCTACTCCCCCTGAACCACGCTTGGAAGGGACCAGTGTAAGTGACGTGCCTTGGAGCTTAAGGTTTACTCAGTTCACAATAAATCTACTTCCGTGGCCAATATTTATCGAATGTGTATAACAGTAGGTCCTGGGCTAAGCTTTTTATATAAATGGTCATATTTGAGCTTAAGTTATGACCCCATAGGTAGATACTATTCTTCTCCCCACTTTACATATGAGAAAACAGAAGTGAATATAATTCAAATATGTTCAGCATGTACTTACTAAGTTTTTACAACTAACAACTATTTGTATATTGTCTAATATTGTACAAAGGATCTGCAAATCTATCATGGGTGTTATAGCAACCCTCCAGGCATAATTTTTTTTAAGATTTATTTATTTATTTATTTGAGAAAGCGAGAGAGCGTGAGAGAGCGTGCAAGCCTGAGTAGGGGGAGGGGCAGAGGGAGAAGCAGACTTCCTGCTGGGCAGGGAGCCTGCCAAGGAGCTCCATCCCAGCACCCTGAGATCATGACCTGAGCTGAAACCAAGAGTTGGATGCTTAACAGACTGAGCCATCCAGGCACCTCTAGTCTCCATTTTTTAAAAGATATCTATCTATCATCTATCTATCATCTATCTATCTATCTATCTATCTATCTATCTATCTATCTGAGAGAGAGAGAGAACATGAGTGGAGATGGGAGAGGGAGAAGCAGACTCCACACTGAGCAGGGAGCCCAATGCAGGGCTTGATCCCAGGACCCTGGGATCGTGACCTGAGCTGAAGGCAGACACTTAACCAACTGAGGCACCCAGGTACTCCCTAGTCTCCTTTTTAAGGAGAGAATGGAGAAGTTATAATTTGCCCATGTTCACAGCTACTAAGTAGCAGGATTGGGATTTGAAGCAAAGATTTACTGTCTCCATGCCCACTAGCTTTCTGCTCTGGTTAATGCTACAGAGTTCTAATCTACAAAGGGTTCAAAGAGGTGTCCTGAAAGCTAGAGTGGGAAGGACCGAAAGACGTCTAGCTGGAAGTCAGTTAATTACACAGAGAAGGTAGAGCCTTAAATGCAGAGGGTAGGGTCCATTTATCTTGGCAGAGAGATGCTGCATGAACAAAGGCAGAGATTGATTGTACTACTGGGGGCAGTACACAGGAAGGGGCTCAAACAAAGAGTGTGTAGAGATGATGAGATTTATTTCTACATATTTGATGTTTTGTAAATGCTATTATAAAATGTTTTTTATTTTCTAATTTTTTTGCTGCTAACATAGAGAAATGTAATTGATTTTTGTATATTCACCTTATTTCCCATGACCTCGCTTAATTCATTTATCAATTCTAGTCATTTGTTTGTAGGTTTCCTTGAATTTTCTATAGACATAATTATGTCAGCAGAGGACAAAGACAGTTTTACTTCTTCCTATCCAAGTTTTATGCCTTTTCTTGCTTTATTGCACTGGCTAGGACCTCCACTACAACACTGAATAAAAATGATGAGAGGGGATGTCTTTGCCTTATTCTTGATCTTAGGGGGAAACAATTGGTCTTTCGTAATTAAGTATGAGGTTAGCTGCAGGTTTTTTTTGTAGATGCCCTTTATCAAATTGAGAAAGTTCTCTTCTATTTCCTGTTTGCTGAGAAGCTTTATCATGAACAAGTCAAGCCTTCTTAAAATGTATAACATGATTTCAGTTGGACCGTGGGGAATTAGAAAGGGTCATGACTTCATTCACTCATAGAGTATTTATTGATTCAGGTCAATGTTCTCAGTTGGGAGGTAGACTGCAGCAGTTATCAGCATAATATAGGCACGTCCAGCTGAGTGGCAACCTTCCAAAGTTATCAGCAAGCAGGAAGACCTGCACAGTGACTAGACAGAAAAGGCTGAGCAGAGGGACCAGAGAGACTGGTTCCAGAGCACAGATGAGTCAGCATCAAGGAAAACCTAAAAATAATTGGAGGGTGTGGGAAATAGGGGTGTTAATTCCAGCAAGAAGGCCAGTGGGGGCTCACCATAATCACTGGATTTAAAAATGAAGTATAATAATAATTCTGTGATCACACTCTATAGAGACTGAATACAAATTTCTGTTAGAATTTACCTAGGGAGGAAGAAGCAGTAGTTCATTCTATTTTAGGGTGGGGGAGAACTTTTTTTGTTGTTTTAGTAATTACATTTTAAAACATAGAGGAAAGCTGAAAGGCTATTACAAGGGAACATCTAATTCCTCCACTCCACCCTGTATTAAACAATCGCTAACATTTTGCCACATTGGCTCTCTTTATATTAGGCTGAACCACACGAGTTTGCCTTTTGTGTTTATCAAAAATAGTTGACTATCAGAAATTTCATGCGGATGTATTTTATGTTTTTGCCAAGTCACTTGAAAGTTGCAGGTGCCACTACACTTCACCTTCTGCAGTCATCTCCTAAGAACAGGAACATCTTCCTACAACACCATAATAACATTATCACACTAAGAAAATTCACATCATTTCCAGGGTACCTGGTGGTACAGTCGGTTAAATGTCTGACTCTTGGTTTCAGCTCAGGTCATGATCTCAGGGTGTGAGATTGAGTCCCACGTTGGGCTCTGTGCTCAGTGTGGAGTTTGCTTGAATTTTTCTCACCCTCTCTCTCTCTCTCTGCCGCTCCCCTCTGCTCTCTCTCTCTCTCTAAAATAAAATAAAATAAATCTTTAAAAAAATTAACATCATGTCATATATGTAATAGCAAGTCTCCAACATGGCCCCCAGTGGTCTCTACTTCCTGGTATTCACAACCTTGCAGATACCTCTCTCACAGTGGATAGGGCTGACCTGGGTAACCAATGGGATATTGAAGAACTGATGGAGTGTGATTTCTGAGGCTAGGTCATAAAAGACATTGTGGCTTCTTCCTTGCCTCTTGGATTCTCTCACTCTGGGAGAAGCCAGCTGCCATATTGTGAAGGCATTCAAGTAGTCTATGGAGAGGCCCACATGGCAAATAACTGAGGTCTCTTGCCAACAATCAGAATCAATTTGCCAGCCATTCAAGTGAGCCACCCGGAAGCAGATTGTCCAGCCCCAGCCAGCATCTTGTTACCTCCTGAGAGACTCTGAACAGGAACCATTCAAGTCAAGTTGGCCCTGGTTTCCTGATCCACAGAAACTGGGTAAGATAATAAATATTTTTTTTTGTTTTTTTTCAGTTATTAAATATTGGGGTAATTTGTTACTTAGCTCTAGATAGCAATTGAATAGCTAATACATCATTCGATATCTGACCCACATTAAAATTTCCCCAGTTATCCCCAAAAGTCTTCTAGAGTTTTGAGGTTTTTTGTTTGTGGGGGTGGGAATCAAGGATTGCATACCATACTTGGGTAGTATGTGCCTACCATCTTAGGCTCAGGGGCAGGGAGAACTTGGGCCTAACGACTGTAGGCAGAGTAGAACTGACCCACACGTGCTTGAGAACAAGATGAGACTCAGGGGAATGATTTATCCTGAGGCATAGTGGAAGATCAAGTTGAAGTAATGGTGGATGCTCACTGGGTGGTTTACCATATGAGTTAAGGACAGTAGGAGGTAGGCACGGTCAGCATCGTCCCCATTTACAGAGAAGGTAACTGATGTACAGTGGAGCTAAATAATTTGCTGCAGGTCACTTGTTAGTGATTGATAGAGCTGGGACTTTAACCCAGGCAGGCTGGCTCTAGAGCCCACGCTTTCAACCACTACACCATCATGTCTAAACCACAGAAGTTGTTGCTGCAGCTTTTGGAAGGAAGTCTGGAAGGATTCAAAGAAGAGATTGAAAAGAGAAAACATCAATGCTGTGAAAACCACTAAAAGGGATGATACAATGTGGGGGAAAATCAGGGCTGGGAAAGGTGGGGGGGAGAGCCAAACATTTCAAGGTTTATATAAAGCAAAGAAGAGTGATGGGTTCTTTCTCACCTTGACACAGATGCGTCAGAGGAAACTTCACTCAGCCTCATCTGGAGTCTGTCTGGAACAAGGACAGAAGAGCCAGGCGGTGCTGGAGAAGGAAAGCCATCGGGGTGGGATGGGTTAAGACCCCTTCTCTGGGCACTATGGGACTGAGCTGTAGGACCTCTTAGGGTTCTGTTGAGCCCAAGGCTTTCACGAACATTTGTGCCCACTTGTCCCTTGTTACTCCTTTCTGCCTGCGTCTGGTGGACACTGTTGGCACTCTGCCCATCTGTACCCCCACAGTGACTGTCTCTGCACTCAACGCAGTGCTGTTTCCAATAGAACTTTGGCTGATAATGGAAACGTTCCCTACCTGCACTGTACTGTGGGTACCCACTAGCCACATGTGGCTATTGAGCACTTGGAATGTGGCCAGGGCAGCTGAGAAATGGAATCATACATTTCATTTCATTTTAATTAATTTAGATTTAAAGAGCCACATGCGGCCAGTGGCAACCTATTGGACAGCACAGAGCTTCTAAAGGTTGTTTACTGAGAACACCTGCAACTCTCTGCCTGAGGGCTTTTTTTATTTTTTATTTTTTACTGATCAGAGCAGCCTAGTCCACCCCTACCCCCACCCCACCCCCTGCCCCTGCCGGTGGTAAGTCAAAGGTCCCCCCTCCCAGCAGCCTCCCTCCAACTAACAAACTGAGGAGGCCCCTCACCCCTCAACTGCAAAACTCTGAGATGGCTCCTCTGGGTCCCAGAGTTCCCCAGTGGGGCCAAGCCCCAGTCGCCCACGGTGGTAAATGACTCGATATTATTGACCGTGTATTGGCAGTAGTCCCTTCTCTGTTTCACTTCCCTCCCAAATAAAGGACTTGCACTTGTGGCAGGGTTTGTTTTGGGGTGCCCAAACTAAGACCTGCTTGCCCTCTGCTACTTCAAATAAAAAAACCAAATCCCCAAGATGTCTGCACTCCTGCTTCCATTCAGGGGGAAAAATGAACTGACCGTTCCATCCCCTGCCTATATGCTTCTGTACAGAATTGATAGGTGCCCCTGCCCTGATGGTCTTCACTCTGCTGGCTGCAACTCCATTTGCCTTGAGGCCCCCAGGCTGGAAGGAAACCCAGGACTGTCCAGGCCTAGAAGAACCCCTCTATCTCTGCCACAAGTGCTCCTTCTGTTCTGTAAGTGTGGGCAGGGCCTCAGTTTCAGGGTTAGGTGGTGTTGATCCTCAAGGTCAAAGTCAAGCTCCTTGAGGGGCCGGGTCTCTCCAGAGGGTAAGAGCAAAGCTGCACGGAGCAAGTCTATGGTGAAGGGCGGTCAGCTGATTGTTAAAACCTTTTCCTTCAGCGTGGCCCTAACAAGGGATGGTTCGGTGAACATGCTGGAAAACTTTCAAAGCAGAAAGACTCCTTTTCTTTGTCCCACCATCTCCTCCTCCGCTCGATCCCATGGCTTCCCCTTATTGATGTCTCTTATTAAATAAAGGGCAGTGGACTCCTTATAACCCCCACCCCCTGGCAAGTGGCCACATCTATTCCCACCTGTCCCCAGAATCTAAGATCAGGGATCTCAAAAATAGGGCTTGTCCCCCTCTGACGTTATATACAGATATGTGCCCCTAGGGGCAGCATTTCTTGGACTTCAGATGTTTATTATGTTCTATCATACCTCTTGTGAAGAGCCTCTCTTATGAAACTTTGTTGTGACCAACTATCCCCCCCTCACTTCCTGCTAGATTATTTCTGCTAGGCCATTCAGCCAATGGGCTGGAATTAATGCAAACTGGTTTTGTTTTGTTTTGTTTTGTTTTCCCCTAAAGGGTCAGCACAGCTTGTCTGTTGGGACTGAGCGATTGTGGACTGGCTTTCTGTGCCACTGCACCCGGGACAGGTGTGATTCCAGGGACCCAGCGCTTTCCTGAAAGTGGAGGTCCAGAGAGGGTTTCTCTGTCCAGCAGGAGGGCCAGGCCCTCTGGCTGAGGAGCCCACCGAGCACAGAAGCACGGCCAGGGCTGAACAGGGAACATTTGGAGCTGGTGTAATTGCTTATGTAGTTTTAATTGCTCATTCATCATGCTAACAGGCCCAGAGTACTGATCGTTTGCCACGTGCTCAGTAATTAAAAGACCAGGGGGTGAGATAGGGTGATGAGGAGTGGCGGGGTGAAATGAGGTGAAGAAAAGCCAACACGCACAGCACAGAAGGCAAGTGGGGGCAGTGGCTTGGCCCCTTTCTGACACTGAATGAGCAAGGGCTGTGTTTCACACCAGCGTTTCACAGTCCTTGGTTTGCACCTGAGAGCAACCTTGCTTCCAGCTCCCTGGGAGGGAACCTAGTCCCTAAACTGCGTTTTTCGGTTTGCAAGCCATTTCCTCCCACATCGTCCCACTTAGTCCTAGATGACTCCAGTGAGATTGGTGGCATCTGGGTGTCCAGTTTTCAGGTGAGGAAAAAAGACTGTACGATGCCTCACCCAGGATCACACGCGGCTGGCCACTGGTGGAGTCGAAAGCCAGATCCACATCTCGTCATTCCAAATCTCTGGCTTTCTCCTCCCTAGGGATCAGCAGAACATGGGGTTTTCTCTGAGTCCTACTGACATTATCACAATAGCTGGATTCTACAATGAATATCCAATTGCCTGAGGAATTTACAATAATTTACAATAATTCACTGGTTCTTATGTCCCACGTTCAACAAGGTTGGCAGCGTTTCTGGGGGTCAAGGTGGGAGTCTATGGATAGGATGTTCCCCTGGCAGCTCTAATGATTGTTCTGGCTTAGAGAGCCCTGTTCCAAAGGACACACTGCTGGCCCCAGTCCCCCTTCAAAAAAAGGCTTCACGGCAGGTGTCTCAGTTTGAGATTCCCCCAGCAGCTGATTCCAAGTCAAGTATTTGAGTGCAAACAAGTTTATTTGGAAAGGTGGAGAAAATTCTGGAAGACCTGGGGGAAATGAGACAGGGCATCAAAGGCAGAAAATGTAGGACACCTTACCAAGCAAGTTCCCTCTGCAGGCAATGCAAGCTTAACCCCATTGGGGACTTCCAGGATACCGTGCAGGACATGACTCACGGTTCTTTCACCTGAGGGGCAAAGGACACTGGGGCATTTATACTCCAAGTGTCCTAGAGGTGGGGGGTGTGAATTCCTTGCCACTGTCACTTTCAGCCTACCCTGCAGAGCAGAGCAGGCCCCAGCTCCAAAAGAAAGTCCTCAGGCAAAAGAGACGAAGATTCTAGCATTTGTGGGTTTGATGGGTCTGTGCTACAGTGGAAGGCCCCGGGGAATACAGGCAGAATGAGGACAGTGTCCATCGAGCAGGTATTGCTGTATGGCCACAGGTGCGGGGGGCTGCTCCTGAGAGCCCCTGTTCCCAACCACCCTGTTCAATCTGCCTTCATTGGCAGCTCAGCTGTTCTGGAACGATTTGCAAGTTGAAATAGCATTAGTGTTCCCCTGGGAGTTATTTATGCATTCATTTTCCTCCTCGCTTCTTTCTTCTTCTTCTCTCCCACTAATGCAGAAGATCCCCTGACCCTAAAAGTCATAGGAGACATACTGACCATTTCTGGAAGGCAGGCAGCATGGAGAGGGAGCTCCGTGATGATGTGCTGTGCTGTACTCCTTTCATTCCTGCCATGATTCAAGAACGTGGTCCTTGTTCCTAGTGGGGGACATAGACAGCCAGTGTGGACCCCCACAACCTGCCCTTTCCCTGTTCCTTACTCTGAAAGCGAACCCAGGGTTATGCCTGACTCCTGACTTGAGGACTATCATTCTACAACATTCTTTCCCTCTCAAAAAAGCACAATGGCAGGCCGGCCAGTGAGTGGCAGTGACGTGATTACAGGGATACCTTTCAGCAAATAATTTGAGATTTGTATGTTTTATTGTTAACAAATTTTGTGCAAGACAACTCACAGCTGATGGGGACATATTCATTGAGAACCACTGTTTGGTGCCATCGCAAAGAAACGTTGCTTTATTTTGCATCCAGGGCAGCAAACTTCCTGGAAACAGTTTCTTTGCATGCATGGCCAACTTTCCATCAGTTGATCAATAAATCAATCAACAAATATTGATTGTCTCCATTGTGCAAAGCATCGTGGAGATTTATTACAAATATAAACATGCTCCCTGCCTCAGAGGAGCTCACCACTTAATTGGGAGTAAAATCTGTAGACATGAAAAGGTAACTAAAAATGCAGAGTAGTGTACAAATGCTGAAAGAGTGGTGTACGTTGACTGGGTTGGGGAGAAGTCAAGGAAGACTTCTTGGAAGAAGGGTGATTTGACCTGGGCCTTGAATAATAGGTAGGAGTTGCACAAAATGACAACAATAGAAGGTACTATAAACAAGAGCAGCAGTGCCAAGGAGAAAAAGCCCAAGGCCTGTTCGGGGATTGTGAAGGGGTCTGTCTGGCAGTGGGGCTCATAGATGGGACAGGCACAGCCCAAGTCTTTGGGACAGTTTTGAGCACTGTTGAGTCTTCCTCATTTGAAGAACCACCCAATCCTCAGTGTTGGAACTTTGTCACTGCTATGGACTGAATCATGTCTCTCCAAAATGTATATGTTGAAGCCCTAACCACCAATGTGACTGTATTGGGGGATAGGTCCTGGTCCTAAAAGGATGTAATTAAGACTTAGCAAAGTCATAAGGGTGAGTTCCTAATCTAATAAGATTGGTGGCCTTATAAGAAAAGGAAGGGTTGGGATGCCTGGATGGCTCAGCAGTTGAACATCTGCCTTTGGCTCAGGGCATGATCCCAGAGTTCCAGGATCGAGTCCCACATCGGGCCTCCTGCATGAAGCCTGCTTCTCCTCTCCCTCTGCCTATGTCTCTGTCTCCCTCTCTATGTGTCTCTCATGAATAAATAAATAAAATCTTTAAGAAAAAAAAAGAAAAGGAAGAGTTCTCTCCCTCCCTGCCTCCCTCCTTCCGCCCATGCAAGCACCCAGGAAAGGCCATGTGTGGACACAGTCAAAAGGCAGCAGTCTGCAGGCAGTGGTGAGAACCCTTAACCAGAGACCAACTCTGCTGGCACCTTGATCTCAGACTTTCAGCCTCCAGAGCTAAAAGAGATTTTTGTTGCTTAAGCCACCCAGCCCGTGACACCCTGAGCAGACTCACACAGTCACCTTCTACCTGTGGAAGACAGGTGCCTCCCTGGGTGTTCATTCATGCTTGGCAGAGCAGATGGGTTCTAGCCAGCATCTGTGAAACTAGCGAGGGTCCCCCAGCCTCCCTGACTCAGCCCACTCAGCCCCGCCAGGGTGGCCTGGCCTCCACTGTCCTCTCTGGGACCTATGAGCCTTAAGGAACTATAGTTCTCTTCATACCAGGGATGTGCAGGAGGTTCACGCTGGGTCGACCTGCCCCCTTGCCCCACACCCCTCCCCAGGCCATGTGAAAGGAGGGTGGCTGGATCTAGCAAATAAAAATACAGGACAACCAGTGGCACCTGGGTGGCTCAGTGGTTTAGTGTCTGCCTTCGGCTCAGGTCGTGATCCCAGGGTCCTGGGATAGAGACCTTCATCAGGCTCCCTGCTCAGCAGGGAGTCTGCTCCCACCTCTCCCTCTGTCCCTCCCCACTGCTTGTACTCTCTCTTGCTCTCTGTCTCTCTCTAATAAATAAATAAAAATCTTTAAAAAATAGGACACCTAGTTAAATTTGAATTTCAGATAAACAATGAATAATCTTGATAGTATGTCCCATGCAATGTTTGGGACGTACTGTACTTATACTAAAAAAACTACTCATCGTTTATTTGAAATTTGCATGTAACTGGGCATCTTGTATTTGATCTGGCAACCCTCCATGGGAGGGCTTACAACCCGTGTGTGGCCAATCAGAAGACCCCATGCTCTGCGTCACCAGTTGGTTCAGCACTGGGCCTGTGACCCAAGGTCAGAGCCCTCCCTGCCAACACATACTAGGACTGGAAGTTCCCAAGCTGTCAGGACCAAGAAAGTTCTACAGCTGTAGGAGACTTTCCCCAGGGAAGCACCTGTCTGACAACCAAGTTCACACAGAAGGAAGTAGAGCTGAGGGAGAAGAAAGGAGTCTAAAGACACTGCTTGATTCAGCTTCACCCCTTGAACTCCCAACTAAAATGGGAAATGGCTTGAAGTGGGAATGCTTCACTCACAACTAACTCGGAGTTCTGGCAAAATCTGTGGGCACTAAGTCACCTGAGAACCGTAAGTCTCAAACCTGACTAAATTCAAAGGGAGGGCTGCTCCTAAGACACTTCCATTTTTTTAAAAAAAGATTCTATTTATTTATTTGAGAGAGAGAGAAAGAGAGCGAGAGAGAGCGAGCAAGCATGAGCAGGGGAGGGGCAAAGGGAGAAGAAGTAGACTCCCCACTGAGCAGGGAGCCTGACACGGGGCTTGATCCCAGGACCCCAGTATTATGACCTGAGCAGAAGGCAGATGCTTACCCGACTGAGCCACCCAGGCACCCAAGACACCCCCATCTAATCGCTGAGCAAACAGGGGCTCCTTGGCTCAGAGGGCAGTGAAATGTCCCAGCAGGTCCCTCATGCCCACTGGGCCTCCTGGGCGTGGCTCTGAGGTGTCACCTCTGCCATATCCGCCCCCTGCTGACAGCTGGCAGAGGAGCCCTTTGCTTCCCGTCCCCCTCATAGGTTTTTTTCTGTCATTCCTCCCTCACATCTAGCTTTCCTTTCTCTCAAAGATCTTTTTTCCGTCATCTGCCATATCTTTTATGTCCTTTCAGTTTCTTGTCTTGCCCTCCATGCTTACTTTTAAGAATACAACCCACAGACTCTCTCAACCACAGAGGGTTTATGGATTTATTCTGGACATCTTCTGGACTGGACTAGAAATATTGGAGCTAGAAAGACCTGAGGGCTGATACAATCCAGCCCCTCTCTCTCCTGAGCTCACAGAAGAGGAAACTGAGGTTCACAGTGGTCGAATCACCAAAGGCCCCACCAAGAGTTACAGGCAGATCCTAGAAGAGGAAAGCCAAGCGGTTGAGGGCACAGGTCCCTGGGTCTGGATTCTGAAAGCCTGTACATTCATGTAGGTTCGACCACAAATCACTTAACCTGTTTATGTCCATTTCTCCCGCTTGAGAAGGAGCTTAAAACCCCATTCACCTCATCATGGCTTCCGCGGCTGACAGAATTACAAACTGCCAAATGAGTGTGCTGGACCAAGGCTGCACGGTATTAGTGTTGTTGGTGTTACTATTATTATTTAACGAGGCTAATCTGCCAGAGAAGGAAATGAGCACACATCACGAAATTAATTATAGATGTTTTTTTTAAATGACTGTTTATATTGAAAGGAAGGCCTCGTAGTTGCCGCACAATTTGAGGATAAGTCGTGTTTTGGAAAAATATTAATATTCAGAGCTGTGTTGATTAGCTTCACTCTTGTTGCTAGGCAACAGGGTCCTTTGTAGCCTTTGCAGTGTTGGGATTTTTCTAGGGGTGGGGGTGGGGAATGGGATGGAGGGATTAGAGGGAGAAAAAGTGCATTACAGTAAGTGATTCCGCTGGTTCAGCCAATTCCAAAGTTGCCCTAAAAAAAAAAAAAAAAACTACTCCTTTAACAACTTATGTGATTATAGTTGTTGGATAAGGAAAACCAGAACGTGACCCCGAGCTCACCACTCACCCATGACTTGAGTTTCAGGTTTGGCAAGACTTGCGTTTACGAGATCAGAGCTGAACCACACATGGCCCGGGGTTTACCACCGCTGACGTTCGCTATGGCTCTGCAAGGGCAGCCTGCCAGCGTGCAGATTAGGGGGTCGTGAGAGGCTGCCATGAATCAAACGATCCAATCTCATTTAATAGTGTCTGTGGCCTTCCTAGTCAAATTCTAACACTCGAATGGGGCCAGCCCAGAGAAAGCCAAGTAACATGTTTTCTGAAGCAAAATAGAGTCTCATGAGGATCTGAAATGCATTGAAAATCCAAGACAGGTTACGTGCAAGTAACCATACAGAGTGTCTACTGGGTGCTGAGCACTTTGCAGGGTTCTGGAGCCCATGCTGGGAAAGATATAGTATTGTCCCCATTTGGGGGACTGAGATTTGGAGAGATGAGGCCAACTTGGCCTGGGTCACACAGGCTAGCGCAGGGCAGAGCAAAGATTTAAACTCAAGTCTTTCTGTGCATGAGTACCATGTGCCCACTTAACCAGGCTGTCTGCCCTTACCTGGCTAGGAGGGGCTGGGAAGGGCCCAGAGAAAAAGCTCAGGGCTTTGCATGAAGTTGGCTGTGGCCTTTGTTGGGTTGAGGCCCCCTTAGTGACTTTCTGATATCATCACAGACCACTTAGTATGTGGCACTGTTCCAGTCACTACTGCTACATTAGCCACCCCTAAACCTAATGGCATAAAACAAGACCCATTTTCTTATGTTCATGGATCTGTGGGTCAAGAATTCAGGCAGGGCTCAGCTGGCCGATTCTTTCACTCTTCTCACTCCTGTGTGCACTGAGACCATCTTGTGGCCAGTGGGCTAGGTCTGGAGGGTCCTACATGGCTTTATTCACACTTCTGGTGCTAGGAGGAGGGATAAGCTGTCACTTGGAGCATCATCCCAGCATCGCAGTCTCTGGGGTGGCTGGACATCTTCCATAATAACTGATTTCCCCTCCGGCATTCATCCCAAGAGACCCAGGGAGAGGCCGCAAGGACCTTTCTGACCTAACATAGAAGTCACATTGTGTCATGTGTGCCATATTCTATTGGTTGAAGGAGTCACAAGCCTACTCGAATCTCAAATCTTGATGGGAGGGCCATCAAAGAATTTGGAAACTCTGTTAAAAACAGCTCTCGATACCAAGTTCCTCATTCTAGTAAGAAATGGATAGTCAAAAAAAAAAAAAAAAAGAAGAAAGAAAGAAAGAAAGAAAGAAAGAAAGAAAGAAAGAAAGAAAGAAAGAAATGGATAGTCAAAAAACTTTGGATGCTCTGAAAATGGAAGAAATAGAGAGTTCGATATTCAGTGCTGCAAATTGTACTTATTTCAATGGATTTAGGACATAGCTGGTTGAATAAAAGGTAAGCTTAATAAGAGCTTTTGTTTGTTTGTTTTGAATTTCATGTTCAGGTGTAGTTGCCAGCTGAGGAGCCTATCCTGCTGACCAGCTAAGTCTCATTTATAATTAATAGTGATTCCGTTTGCATACAGTGTGCTTATGACTTTTAAAAGCCTTCATTCCACTATGATCATATTTACAATATTAGTTTGGTTAGGAAAGCCTTTTCTCCTTGTAGAAATCAAGTGAGATAATGATGTCGTTGAAAGACACTTCGGATATTTTAATGAGCTCTGCAATCCTCTGCTAGCCTACCTCTTGTTCCTTGGTGTTCTTTCTGTGTCAGGCGTTATGCTGGAGTCATTTAGAATATTGAGATGCACAAGACCATCTCTGGCAAAGACTGTTCCCCAGTATACTGCCTCTTCTTCTAACAGAGAAATCAAACTCTGATTTTATGCTAGGCACTATAATTCCCAGCCTCCTTTGCAAGAATGTATGGCAGTCTGATTTTAAAAATCAGGCTATTGGGATATAAGTGGAAGTATCACATTGCTGCTTCCTGGAACCTTTTTAAACAGATAGCTGATATTTGATCATTTGTCTTTTTATTCATTGTCTCTTGCTGCCTGGAATGTAGATGTAATGACTGGAGCTCTAGCCACCATTGTGGACCATGAGCACAGGGCTTCACTTTAGGAATGGTGGAATGGTAAACCAGAAGATGCCTGGGGCCCTGAGGTCTTCTTAGGACAGTAGCCATTCCCATGATGAACTGCCTACCCCTGGACTTTTACAAATGAGAAAGGAATCTCTACCACATTTAAGCTACTGCAATTTTGTGTCTTTGTTGCTTTTAGCCAAATTTAATCCTAATCAATATAGTATCTTTCTCTAAGAAAGTCACAGTCTAGTGAGGAGACAAAGAAGTACATAATTTTAATCAAATGAATGAATGAAATATGTGGCCTAATCACAGTGATTACAATTATGAGAAATAATCTGAGAGATACAATTTTGATGTTGAAATACTGAAATACTGTGACAGTATTTTTGAATTTAGGACCAATCCAGAAAATAGAGGACAAATGATAGCTATATAGCAATGCCAGAGCTAAAAGGAAAATGCCAGATGAGCCCTGATAAAGGAGTAAGGATCCCCCCCCCCTTTTTTTTAAAGATTTATTTGTTTGAGAGAAAGAGAGAGGGCATGAATGGTGGGGTGGGGGAAGGACAAAGGGAGAGGGAGAAGCAGACTCCCCACTGAGCAGGAAGCCCAATGTAGGGCTTAATCACAGGACTCTGGGATCATGACCAAAGGCAGATGCTTAACCAACTGAGCCACCCAGGTGCTCCAAAGAGCAAAGATTTCTGATGAGGACATCTTAATCAGATTCACAGGAGAAGAGGTAGGAATTTTAACTTGGTTTGGCATTTGGGGCTGACATTGTTTTTTTTAAAGATTCTATTTATTATTTATGAGAGACACACAGAGAGAGGCAGAGATATAGGGAGAGGGGCATCCCAGGGCTGGCATTTTTGACAGAAACAAGAAAGAACAAAGTCCAGGTAGTGTGGAAATGTATAGAGAGGTTTATAGAAGTGTCTAGGCTTTTTCCCCCAGTTCCCTTGGCCAGGCCTCAGGCAGCTATTATGTGAACCTGGGACTTTTAGCACATGATGCACATTGAGGGTCTTGGTAGCCACTCTCCTACAAAGGTGTCCTTGGCCTGTGTAGCTTTTATCTTTTTGAGTTAATTTTTGTACCTGGTGTGAGATAGGAGTCCAACTTCATTCTTTTGCATATGCATATCCAATTGTCTATGCCCACTTTTTGCCCACTGCCTGGACCAAACACTGAGGTCTCTGATTCATGGGACAAGCAAACACCACATATTTCCAGCAAACAAAATGAAGAGCGTGAGCAGAAGCCAGGCCACACTCGTGGTGCTGTTGTTCACTTATTTTGACGTGGGCAGTATAGTTTTAAATAGTCATGATCTCATCCAGTGCATTCTGATAAAGGCCCTGCTGAGAGTTGTGCCACGGGAAGGAGTTCCTGGATGCCCAAACCTCTCTTTAAGTGCCTCTCTGCAGAAATCTTTTCTTTGGACTTGGTGAGGTTTAGCAGGTATGTGGATTAGCAGTGAAGATTAGCACAGCCCTGCTGAGAAGATGGCCCATTGCCCAGAGCCTTGGTCCACAAAAGCTGTGTTAATAATCTGATGTGGGATGAGGACAAGGGACATCATAATGAGATTCTTAATAAAATCCCTTTTCAAAGACTGTGGTTTTTAAACAATTTTTAAATAATGACAATAAATAAAATGTTCCAGTGCATTAAGACATGAGAGGAGTTGGTGCACCAGGCCTATGGAATACTGGCTTTTCAAACACCTTCCTTCTGGAGAAATCTAAAGGGCAAATGGTCAGGATAAGGAATGAGTAAAGACAAGCATACTGTGCCTTGAAATGTTGGCATAGATGACTCAGGATTTAAGTCTTTGATCCATTTTTAATTAATTTTTGAGTATGGTCTCAAGTAGAGATTTAACTTCATTTTGTATGTGTGTGGCTATCCAGTTGTCCCCTCATGATTTGTTGAAGGGCTTATTCTTTTTCATATTAACTGGCCTTGGCAACTAACTTTGTCAGAAATCAATTGACCACACGTGCATGTGTTCATTTCTGGACTCCCAATTCTATTCTTTTGATCTGTATGTCTCTCCTTGTGCCAGTACTACACTGTTTTAGTTACTGTAGCTTTGCAATAAGTTTTGAAATTAAAAAGTGTGAGACCCCTCAACTTTGTTCTTTCTTTTTCAAGATCATTTGGGCTATTTGGGATCCCTTGCAATTTCATACAAATTTTGGGATCTGTTTTTTCAGTCTTGAAAAAAAATGACACAGGGATATTGATAAAGTTTGTATTGAGTCTGTAGATTGCTTTAACAATATTAAGTCCTCCAATCCATGAATATGGGATGCCTTTTCATCTGTTTAGGTCTTCTTTCATTTCTTTCAGCAATGTTTAGTAGCAACCAGTAGACAAATATTTGGTTAAACTTATTTTTAAGTATTTGATTCTTTTTGATACTATTGTAAATATAATTGTTTTCTTAATTTCATTTTTGGATTGTTCATTGCTTGTATACAGAAATATAACTGAGTTTTGTGTATTGCTCTTACATCCCACAACTTTCCCTAATTGCATCAGTTAAAGGACTTGCAAATTATATAAAAACCCATTCGAACTGTATTGAACCTAAGAGAGATTGATCAGTTCACATAATTTAAAAGTCTAGTGGGCTTCAGGCATGATTCTATCAAGGTTCTGGCTCTGTTTCTCTATACTTCTCTCAGTTTTGCCTTTCTCTAAGAATTGGTTCTATGCTCAGGTTGACCTCCCTTATGGTTACAAGATGGTTGCTGACAGAAACTAGGTCTGCACGCTTCCTTAGTCACATCCAAAGATTGTTAGCATTTCTTTCCCTCAAAAGTCCTGAGTGTCTCTTTGATACTGTCATCACGGTCTAGTGACAAGAGAGATGGAATTGCTGTGATTGGCTTAAACTATTGAGGTAGGGATGGGTTCAAACCCACTCAAACTTTATGGTTGATAACACAATGGGGTATATGTAGGGGGGTGGTTGCTATACAAAAGGAGATGGCTCTTAGAGGAAGATCTCAGGGCTGTTAGGAAGGGAAAAGATAGTGTCCACCAAACCTATGAACTTTGTACAATACGAAGCAGCATTCAATGACTAATTGCTGAATGAATGAATGAATGAATGAGTGAGTGAATGAGAGGCCCCACTAGTCCTTTCATAGATACCCAGCTCCCTGGGGCTGTCACAACCTCCATTCTGCTGATGGTCATTGCTGCAACCTCTGGAAATCCCCTACTGAGATCCTATGCTCTTCTATGGGGATGAGAGAATTCTTCCTACGGGTTTTATAACTTCTCTGGTTTCTGAGCAGCAGGATCCTAGTAGAATAGACCTGAAGAACTATGAGCACTGGGAAATCCACATATTCAGAATAAGGAGGGAGAGTCTTGTGAGTCCATGATGTGGCTCTGAAGTCCTCATGTATGAACTGCTCCTCGGCCTGATGCCTGACATTCCACCATTAGGAAATCATTCCTCCAGTTAGTTTAAAAGGTTTTTATACCTTTAAGATCAACCCTCCCTTCCCGCACCATCAACTTGGGCTTTGGTTTGCAATCAAACATCTTTGTGTGACCAAACCATAGCAATACTGATGTACTCAGAGGAGTATATTCAGTGATAAAGAATCACCTACACCAGAAAATCAGAGTCAAGGATAGGTCCCAGGAGCACCAGGTCCTGAATTATGAGAACTTGCTTCTCTTCATAGATATACAGTTTGAGCTTAGTTTCATCAATTCAGGACTCAGCCCCTTCTCTGTCTAATACCAAACTCCACTGTAGCAGGGGTATTTTCCAAAGATAGCCACAACAATAGTTCCTATCCCACATGCTTTTCTAGATCCTTGCCTCTCTTGCGTCAATAGGTGGAGTCTATGACCCTTACCATTGAACCTGGGTGGGCCTTTGTTACTGCCTTGACCAACAGAATGTGGCAGAAGGGATGCTGTATGACTTCTGAGGCTAAGTCATAAAAATGTAGGGTACTCTTGCCTTATTCCCTTGAGACAGTTTCTCTGGGAACCCAGCTACCACACTGTGAGGAAATTCAAGCAACTTATGGAGAGGAATCAAGGCTCCCAGACCATGGCCTCAGCTGAGCTTCTAGCCAACATGCCAAATGGCAACACCATTTGCCAGTCAGGTGACGGCCATCTTGAGAATCAATCCTTGTGATAGGCAGAATCTAAGATGGCACCCAGTGATGGAATTCTTACCCTTATGTAATCTCCTCCCCCTTAGGGCAGACTAGACTGAGTACCTAGATCCTAACAAATGGAGTACAGCAGAAGTGACAGGATGACTCTTCCAAGATTAGGTTATAAAAAGATGGTGGCTTCTCTCTTGGACACTCTCTCACACATTCTTTCTCTTGCATTTCTTGCCCTTCAGGAAGCTAGCTGCCATGATGTGAGGCAGCCTCGTGGAGAGGCCCATGTAGTCAAAGACTGAGGACCCCGCAACAGCCAGGTCTTCAGAAGAGAACCCAACTACAGCCAACAGCTTGACTGTAATCTCATTAGAAAAAAATATCTTATTAGATATCTGGAGCCAGAGGCCCTCAGCTGAAGGAGGCACCCAGCTAAACTGCATGCAGATTTCTGATCCACAGAAACTGTGTGAGATTACAAATATTCGTTATTTTAAGTCACTAAATGTTAGGGGTAGTTTGTAGGCAGCAAGAGATAACTAATACAATCTTCTTTTCCCCAGGTTGGCTAAGTGGAAGAGCCCTGCCCAAATTGCAGAATTGTGAGTAAAATAAATGGTTGCTGAGTTTTTAGCCCACTAGGCTTTGAGGTATTTGCTAGGCAACCATGGTTAACTTTTTCTCACTGAGAACCGTATCACAGGTGCTGGAGAAACAAAGCAACCAGTTACCCAGACTGAAACATTCATCTACCCTAGCCCGGTATCTCAGTCTGCTCAGGTCGCCACAAGGCCCACAGATTGCGTGGCTTAGAGAACAGACATTTCTCCTCTCATAGTTCTCCAAGCTAGAAAACCAAGAGCAAGGTGTTGGCATAGTGGATTTCTTCTGAAATTTCTCTCCTTAGCTTATAGATGGTTGCCTTCCCACCACGTCCTCATGTGGTCTTCCATTGCTACCTGTCTGTGTCCAAATGGCCTCCTCTTACAAGGACACCAGTCATCTTAGATTGAGACCCACACTCAGGGCCTTATTTTAACTTAATCATTTACTTTATTTATTTGTTTTTAAAAGATTTTATTTATTCATGAGAGACACCGAGACAGAGGCAGAGGGAGAAGCAGGCACCCCATAGGAAGCCTGATGCGGGACGAGGTCCCAGGACCCCGGGACCACGACCTGAGCCAAAGGCAGATGCTCAACCACTGTGCCACCCAGATGTCCCTAATCATCCCTTTTTAAGGCCCTAGCTCCAAATACAGTCACATTCTGAGGTCCTGGGGGCTAGGGCTTCGACATAGGAATTTCTGAAGGAAATAATTCTGCCCCTAAGACCTAGGCCACCTGCTTCTTTTGGAAGGTCCTCCAAGAACTGATTTTCCTAGAGATAAAACGTGTCCTCTCTTCTCGCTGAAGCATTTTAAAATGAGACGATTTTCATTGTCTTCCCAAAGCTTTTAAAAATCCCTTTGAAACTCACTTCTGCCTCTAAAAAAGCAATACCCTCCCACCCACCCCCTCTCCCCTGCCAAATTCCTTCCATCTCCCTCCTTACAGGTTCCTGGGCTTTACCACAGCAGATCCAGAGGCCCACGGTGGTGGCGGGGGCCACTAACCAAGGTTCAGGGAGACCTAGGCCCCCAGTGGATGCAGGCCTGTGGTACTCCCGGGCCTGCAGAGGTCACAGAACTGAGAGTGGACACAGGCCCTCAGTGGGCCCTGGGCCCAGGGTCCCAACAACTACCCACTCCAGGGACAAAACCCAGGGTCCACAGTCCTCGTTTTGTGGCCGCTTCAGTGAGGCCGAGGAGCTAATTCACAGCCTCCACTTAAGCACTTCCTAAGGATTAATGACTCCGGAAGAGCTGATGCCTGAGGCAAAGCAGAAAGCCGTTACTCTCAGCTCAGCATTAATTCCATCGTTATCATTATCGGGCCAGACACTTCTTCCGGGTTGTTTTCTGTTTTCCTACAAAATGGAGGGTGGGCGAGAGGCAAGGTTTTCAGCTCTGGGGCGGTAGTCTTGGCAGCAGAGCTCTCCCGCTGGGGACGAGAGGCGAGGAGGTAAAAACCGTGAGGCCGCTAGCCGACAAAGACTTTTCCTGAGCAGAAGGCTTCTCCCAAGTTCTCTTGGGGTGTCGGAGAGGATCTCCACCCCCCCCCCACCTGGCCCACCCTTCTATCCTTCTTGCTACACATTTTTGTTACCAGGACCGTGGGCCAGGCACTGTGCTAGATTCTTAGTTTTCTTATGTGATTTGGATTTATACGGTTTCTAGAAGCCCTTGCAAGGACTTTCCCTTCTACCCACAAACCCCAACCTTGTCCCTGGATGACTTGAAGTCCCCTCCAGGTAAACAGGCTTTGCTGAAGGTTGTAGCACGTGTGTGTGTGTGTGTGTGTGTGTGTGTGAGAGAGAGAGAGAGAGAGAGAGAGAGAGAGAGAGAGAGAGCAAGTGAGGGAAAGCAAGGAGGGTCTTCTGGTGGCCTCTATCCAGTCAAGCTGCCAGTGAAAGGGGGTGAGGGGCAAGTGTTTCTGGGCACAGAAAGGCAGCCTTCCTCCATAGGATTCTTGGCCTGCTTTCCTGGCTAGTTCTGCTAGCCTGCTCTCGGCGAACACACCCTGCCAAAGAAAACAAAAACCAAGGGCCCAAGAGAAAAGCCACCGTGTACAGAGCACAAGCCTCTAAATAGCTCTTCAGCCCCCATCTAAACCTCAGAAATGTGACTTTGGGGTAGGACAAGGGCTGTTGTGGAACAGAAACGGGACAAATACATAAACAGCGCAGGGATCCCGTAAATCCACTTAATCGTAGGTTTATTAAAAAAGTGGCCTTCCTGGGAGACTCTCAAAGGGCCCTGTGGTGGCGAGGCTTCGTTTTACAGAGAGGCCCCCTGAATCACCACCTCATCGGGCCCAGGGTGCTAGAAGTCCCGGTCCCAGGAGGGCTGGGTTGCAGACAGGTCTGGGGGACCTCAGGGGGGTCTCCGTCTTGGCCCAGTCCTTGGCCAAGGCCAGAAGATCCTGATTAACATGACAACGGAAGACAATTTGGGGCGTCCTCGGCGGCTGGCTCCTGTGCGGCTGAGCGGGAGGTAATCATTCTATCACTGTCTTTCTGGGCCAATTAGATGACTCAGCATATTCCTGGCCTCTCTCCGCGCTGAGGTGATTTATAGTGAGCGCTGCGGGCCTGCCGAGGGTGAGCGATGGGGAGAGGGGCCGTCCTCTGGGTGCGTGCAAGCGCGTGTGTGCACACACTTCACACATCACGTACGCAGCGCCAGATGGGGTTGTGTGTGAGACATGAAAACATTGGCGGGGCCTCTCCCAGCCACTCTGGTTGCTGACAGCTTCTACTGGAGAAATTCTTCTATCCGGCGAAAATCTGTACTTGTTGGGGGGTGAGGAGGTGGGGGTCTCCTCATGGGAGAAACGAGAAAGGACAGGAGGTTAGGGGTTAACCCACGGGCTGCTGGGAGTGAAGAGCTTTGGGATAACAAACAGAATGTGGTGGTGGCTTTGAGGGAGGCAAGAGGGGCTGGGCTGCGTTGTCTCTGCTGTCTGAGCCCACGTTTCTGGGGCTGCAGGGGCATGTGGGCCTGGTGCTGGGGCAGAGGCGTGAGTGGCCATGATGGGAATGGGTGTGTGCACAGGCCATGCCTGGCCATCCGCATTCTCCTAGATGTTTTGACAGGCTGCTCTGGATCATTGTTTCAATATGTGGCTCCTTCCATCCTGGGGGTGGGGGGGAATCTCATATTTACTGCCCTGGGAGGGTGAAGGAAGCTGTGTAATGTCCTCAGGAATAAGGAAGCCCCAACTTGATCTTCCCGAAGGAGTCAAAGGTGGGCCCTGGTGGTTCTGGGGCCGCTATGAATTGTTTCCACCCATCTGTCTTCCCCAGAAAGAGAGTCTCCGGCTTCTGTAATGAACTCTTGATATCACCCATAGGACACTGACCACTCCTGGCCACTCCCTAAGTCACTAATTGGAAGTCCGAGGGTCCTGGCCTGACGTGGCATCCGTACTAGTAACGTCATTGTCCCTCACACTTGTGAAATACCTATTGTATGCTAACAGTTATTCTGGATGCCTTACATACCTCATTTATTTCCCAAGACAATCCTTTGGCAATGTTGTTAGCATCCTGTGATGGTTAACTGGAATGCACCAACTTGTCTGGGTATGGGGTGCCCAGACATTCAGTCAGACATGATTCTGGGTGTGTCTGGGTGGGCATTTCCAGATGAGGTTAGCATTTGAATTGGTAGACTAAGTAAGCAAATTGCCCTCCCTAGTGTGGGTGGGCCACATCCAATCAGTTGAAGGTATGAATAGAACCAAAAGGCTGAGTTAGAGGAAACTTGGCCTGCCTGCTTGTTGAGCTGGGGTGTTGGTCTCCTGCGTTCAGAGTGGAACTTACAGCATCAGTTCTCCTTGTTCTCAGGCCTTCAGTCTTCGACTAGGACTATACCACTGGATCTCATGGGTCTCCAGTTTGCCGACTGAAGACCTTGGAACTCTTTAGCCTCCATAATCATGTGAGCCAATTCCTTATAATAAATCTCTCTCTCTCTCTCTCTCTCTCTCTCTGTCTCTCTGTCTCTGTCTCTCTCTCTCTCTCTCTCTCTCTATATATATATATATATACTTCTGCATCAGCATTCTCATAGGTGTTTTGATAGGCTGCTCTAGATAATTGCTCTCATGTATGGCAATTATATATATGTATATATATATACACACACATATATATATATCTACACACCTATGTGAACTAATAGGATATATATGTACTAATGTCAATATACACTCACCAATATGTATATATGCACACATCAAGAGGATATATATATATATATATATATATATATCATGTAGGATATGTTCTGTTTCTCTGGAGAACTCTAATACATATCTCCATTTCACAGATCAGGAAACTGAGGCACAGAGAAGCAAATTCATTGCATGGGGTCTTACTTAGGAAGTTGGGATTTGAACCCAGACAGTGTGACTCCCAAGCCCTCCTGCCTACCCCACTAGTTCTCCTGCCCTCTTACTCCTTAGCTTCTGCACATTAAAATATGTCCTCAGATTCAGTGTGGGAGAGGGAGCTGAGAAGCATGGAGTTAGTTCGTGGCTTGTGCCGTTCCCTCCTGCTTCTGATCCAAGCCACTCAGGCCCCATCATGAAAGGATTACTGAGAATTCCCGAGGGTTGGCTTACAGCATCCAGTGTTTTCAACCCTCGGTGACCTGAGAAGACAGGTGTTGTAGTGGAAGTGAGAGGCGAGTGAACTGGCTTCTAGGTCTACCTGGATGTGGGTGCGCTGTGTGGCCATTCCTCTGCACCTTGGTTTTGTCAGCTGTTGAGAGGGAAGTGTGAGCTCGATTATCTCTGTTGCCTGGGAATCCTGTTATTCCACGGGGCCGAAGCTTTCCAGATGGCTCGGAATGAGCCCCAAGTAACCACTTAGGCCATTTCCCAGCCCGAGGGCTTCCCAATAAATGTATCCAATCACAGAGGAAGAAACTTGGAGAGTGACTGTTTCAGTATGTAGCCAAATTCTGCCCTTTCCTGAGACTTTGGGTGAGTTCCTTGATCTCTCCTGTCCTGTTTCTGTAAAATGGGGCTAATGATGCCAACTCTCAGGATTGCCAGAATCGCGAATGCAGGTGCTGTGCTGATCTAAGTGGCCAATGGCATTTCTTTCCCTTCCTGACTCAGTTTCTATCATCATGGCTCACTGTCCCAGCCCAAGCACTAAAAGCGTCAACCTGTATCTCTTCCTTTCCCTTTCAGGAGTCTGAGAAAGCCTCAAGGACACCATGGGATCCAGCTTACTCTCTTAAAGGGTCAAGCTTGCTTTCTCTCTCCATTTTTCCTCCCTTTTCTTGTTTCCTGGCTCTTTTCCCCGATTCTTTTCTTTTTTCAACAAGCAGTTGCTAAGGAACTCTCTATATGTGCATTTGTGCTGTTTCTTTCAAAGTCATGTTTCCACCAGCTCTCCAAGTGTGAGGCAAACAACCTTCCTTCTTCTGAGCCTGGCATCACATGACTTCTTCAAGTGGGGAGGAGGGTGGAGGCTTCTGTACGGGGCCATGTGTGTGTCTAGACTTGGACACCCTTATATGCAGATGTGTGCATAGCAAAGAGACCCACATATGCATGTGTGTATATGTACACATGGAGGCCCACATGTGTGTACATGCGGGTACATAAGAACACTCATGTATACACCAAAATGTGATTCTCTAGCTGATGTGCAAATGAGTCTCCTAAGACCCTCTTCTTATCCTGCCCCCAAAGTGTAAAATTGCTGGTGAAAATGAAGTCATGTGTCTCCTGGGTTTGAAGGAAATAGAATGTGTCTGGGTAAAAGGAAAGAATCCATACCAGATGGTGCTCTTTTCATCTTGAAGCCCAACATTTTGAGGTGTGCCGTTGCCCAGAGAGGAGGGAAGATTCTTAAATCAATCAAACAAACTAAACGGGATGGAGAAGAGACATACCAGGTTCATGGATTAGAAGTCTTCATATAGCAAGGATGCCAATTTCCTCCCAAGTCAATCTATATTTAACACAATTCCAATTAAAACCCCAGCAGGAAAAAAAAAACAACAGCAGGATTTCTTATAGGTATAGACAAGCCGATTCTAAAATGTGTGTGGAAAAGCAAAGGAACTAGAATAGCCAGAACAATTTTGAAAAAGAAGAAAATTGAATCACACTACTTTATTTTAAGATCTATTACTGTATGACAGTGTGATATTGGTGAAGGGATAGACATATAGATCAATGGCATAGAGAGCCCAAACCTATAAACCTATTAATATATGGCAAATTGATTTTTTAAAGGCCTTATTTATTTATTTGAGAGAGAGAGAAAGAGAGAATGAGCACAGAGGGAGAGGGAGAAGCAGATTTCCTGCTGAGCAGAGAGCCTGATAAGTGGCTCTATCCCAGGACCCTGAGGTCATGACCTGAGCCAAAGAGGGATGTCTAACCAACTAAGCTACCCAGGTGCCCTGGCAAATTGATTTTTGATGAAGGTACAAGGCAATTCAATGGGGGAAAGGATAGTCTTTTCAAAAAACGATGCTGGAGTAATTGGACATCCATAGCAAAAAAAAAAAAAAAGTAAATCTCAACCTAAATCTCACAAATGATACAAAAAATTAACTCAAGATGAATCATAGGCCTAAATGTACAATGTAAAACAAAGAAATTCTTTTTGACCTAGGGTTAGGCAGAGTTCTTAGACATGAGAGAAAAATTGATGAATTGGACTTGACCCAAATTGAAAACTTTTGTTCTGTGAAAAACACACTTAAGAGGGTAAAGAAGCTGCCTACAGACTGGAGAAAACATTTGTAAATCATGTATCCAACCAAAGACTTGTCTATAAAATATCTAGAGTCCTCAAAATTCAGCAGTAAGAAAACTAACAGCCCAATTAAAGTCAAAAGACTCCGACACTTTGCCAGAGAGGATAACAGATGGCAAATAAACAGAAAACAATGTTCAGCCTCATTAGCCATGAGGGAAATGATGAGATACACACCTATCAGAATGGCTAAAATTTTAAAAAGTACCATATCAAGTGCCGACAGGCTGTGGAGTGACTAGAACCCCTATATATCGCTAGTGGGGAGGTTAAATACTACTGCCTCTCTGAGAAACGGTTTGGCATTTTCTCATATGATTTCCATGTGACCCAGCAATCCCATGCCTGTTACTTATCCAAAGGAAATGAAAGTGAACACGTATGTTCATGGAAAAACCTGCCCAAGAAAGTTTATAGCAGTTCTTTTTTTATTATTTATTTGAGAGAGAACAAGCATAGAGGAAGAGGGAGAAGCAGACTCCCTGCTGAGCAGAGAACCTGATGCAGGGATCATGACCTGAGCCGAAGGCAGACGCTTAACCCACTGAACCATCCAGGCACCCCATAGCAGTTCTATTTATAATTACCCCAAAGTGGAAACAACCCGAACATCCTTCAGTGAGTGAATGGTAAGACAAATGGTGGTATACCCATCCAATGGAAAACTGTTCCACCATAAAAAGAAACTATTGACATACTCAGTTTGGATGAATCTCGAAAGCATTGTGTTAAGTTAAAGAAGCCAGTCTTGGGCATCCCAGGTGGCTCAGTGGTTTAGTGCCGCCTTCAGCCCAGGGTGTGATCCTGGAGATCCAGGATCGAGTCCCACATCAGGCTCCCTGCATGGAGCCTGTGTCTCTGCCTGTGTCTCTGCCTCTCTTTCTCTCTGTGTTTCTCATGAATAAATAAATAAAATCTTTAAAAAAAAAAAAAGAAGCCAGTCTTGAACAACTTATATACTAAGTTGTTTCATCATGTATACATGATTCCACTTATATGATGTCCTGAGAAAGATGTCACTACAGTGATGGGGAGTGGATCAAGGGTTGCCAGACATTATGGGTGGATGAGAGCTTGACTCCAAATGGCGAGCACAAAGCAGGTGTTTGGAGTGATGGAGATGGTCTGTGTCCTGGTTGTGGTAGTAGTTACAAGAATCTATGGATGTGTTAAAATTCATAGAACTCTACACACTTACACACATGCACACAGAGTTTGGGGGTTGTCCTTTAATGAATTAAACACCCAGTTCCATTTATCTACTTGAAGGAGTCATGATTTCTTTCCTCTTTTCAGAAGGGAGATTGGATACATTAACTGGTGTTGGACAGACATATTCATCACCTATAGATGTTGGAGGTTTAATATTTTGTACAGAACTTCTCTACCACCCCTTCCCTCCAACTGGACACCACAATTTCTTTCTGCCACACTTTACCCAACCCTTACTTCGCTATCACAATGTGCCCATCCTATGGGAACCATATTTTATCATCCTAAGTGGGCCATGTTAGAACGAGTGTGCTGATGGACGCAACTGGACAGAATGTTTGAAATTGAGACTGACCACAGGACACTCAGAGCCCGAGGTAATCTTGCTTCTACAGTGTCTCTGGCTTGCCAGTGACCCCACGTCCAGGCTACATTTGTCCCATTTGGAACCCTCTTTTTTGCCTCCCCTCACCCCTCAGAGAAGGGGATAGCCACGGTGGAAATGCGACTCCTGATAAACAGATAAGCAGATTGGGACTGGCAGAAATTAGGCCCCTCGAAGCCACCAGACTGAAGATAAAACAGAAATTTAATGAAAATTGAAAATACAATCCGTATTACAGAGCCATTAAAAATGATGTTTACCGGGAGTTTGCAATAACATGAAAAATGCTTGTATCACTACGTTGAGCAAGAAAAGAGCAAATTACCAAATTGTGTGTACAGTTGATCACAATTATATTTTAAAAGATGTAGAGTAAAAAAGACTGAAGCTAAATATACCGTGAGGCTGGCAGTGACCGACTTTGAGTGGGAGGAGGAGTCTCCCCCCACCGCTCTGTACTTTAATCTGTATATTCCAAATATTTTCTAGATTGACTACGTTCATCTAATTTAAATTAACCTTCAAACCGAGGAAATAGAATGTTGGGATTTTATTTTAGAGCTACAACGTGAAGCCCTGGCGCTGTGTGCGTAAGTGAGCCAATATTTATTCAGCACCTAGCCTGTCCTGAATCCTTTGCACAATAAAACCGTCACTTGCCAACCCTGCTCCCCCCTTCCCCTCCCGTAGCCAAGCCTCTCCAGCACACACAATGTCATCATCTGAGCACTGCATTTGTGCCTAAGTGCCTCATCGAATAACCAAGGCAAGCTCAAGGATCTGGCACAGACATCATTGACAAGGCAGCTTCCTTTTGACAATTTCCCCAAGACAGACACCCTTATAATAAACCCCTGCCTGGGCCTGAAAGGTCCCCTAGTTAAAACCCTCATGTCTGCCCTGAATCGCAGGCTCCCGGAGACTCTGGCTCAGCCTCCCTCTATTCCAGCCCAGCCCCCAGAGCTCATCAAACATGTCCCCCTTTGTATCTGGTGGCCCACTCTCTCACCGTGCTTCCTCTGATTGACAGCACCCACCTGTCAATCACAGGCCCTGCTCAAGGGCCTTTGCAGGGTTACTGCAGGGCCCCTCGGCCTGCCTTCCCTGACATGGGCATTCTTCCCCTCGGGCTAAGACCTCTCCCAGCCCCCTGCCATGCCCCCGAGTGATCCGCAGGCCACTCACAATGCCTGGCCGCCCTCATTAGCCCTGGGGGCCTTCTGGGCCCCTCCTCGGGGCGAGGCACCATTCACACTGAGCCCCGCCCTCTAAATTCAGTGGTAGGCCACCTGACCCCTGTCGGCAACAATTTCTGTGACACGACTCAGTGTGGGAAAGGCCAGTGACACTTTCTAGACAGATCAGGCCCCACGAGGCCTTCTTTTACCCTGCCCGGAGTGGCCGGAATGGTAGGTGGGGAAAGCCTCTGGGCCGGGCCTGCACACCCTCCTGGAGTCTCATCTTCAGTCTGAGGTCCCTGGAGAAGATTCCAGAAAGGGCTCTGTCATTCCTTGTTAACCACAAAAACGGTGCAAGCCAAAACAGGAGAAGCAAACAAGGGGGTTGAGTCTGCCATGGCGGAGGGGAATTAAGCTGGGCCCAAAAAGAGAGGGGATGGGGCTCAGAGCCCCTGCTGAGCAACAGGAAAGGTGGGTAGACCCAGAGAGTCAGAGACACACACACAGAGAAAGAGAGAGAGAGAGAGAGAAGAAGGTAGAGGAAGAGGGGGAGGAGGGAGATAGGAAAAGGAAGAAGACCAGCAGCGCACATCAGCCATAATTGGAGCCCTGTGCCAGACCTGGTGTTCCCAACCTCCAGAAACCTCCAGTCTAACTGGGGAGATGATTGCGATACCCTGTAATAGGAGCAGATACAACACTGTGTGGGTTCCAAAAAAGGGACTTGTCCCTCGGCCTCTGGGTGTGTGAGTGTGAGCGCTCACGAGTGTGTGTAATGGTAGACTGTCGGGAATGGTCCTCCCAGAGAAGCTGGTGACTGAACCAAGTCTTGGGCAATGGGTAGCAAGCAGTTGGCCAGGTAAAGGCATAGGGAGGGGTGTTCCAGGGGGAAGGAACAGCAGGGGCCAACCCACAGCCTAGCTCCAGCGTTCTCCTTCTGTTTTCTAATGGGGGGCCTCCGGGGACTTCACCTAGAAACCTGGTACAAGCCCCACTTTCATTTTTTACCTAAGATCATTGGTTATGGCATGCTATGTATCAGATGCCTCCCATGTGGCTTACATTCTCACGGTATCGTGACTGGATTCTGAGAGGAAGTGTCCCTGGAGGTGACATCTAGACAGCAAGGGTCTCAAGAGGGAGACTTACGTGGAAGCTTCATGGCCTTAGCTGGTCTAGCCTGGGAAATCATTCCCTGTCACTTCCACTGTGTTCTACTGGTTACAAGTGAGTTTACAAGGCTATCTCGATTCAAGGGGCAAGGACCTAAATGCCTGGGAGAAGTGTCAAAAAATTTGCAGGCTTGTTTGAAACTGCTCTAGATGATGTCTATGAACTAGTCCTGCCCTCTAAAATACACTGGAGACTTTCTGATGGCAACATTAAGAACCAAACCTAAGCATTCCTAATAGTGCCATCAATGAGTTTATTAGGGAAAAAGTCCAAATCTAAGAGTCACACATTATTTGAATGACAGCTTGAACCAGGACAGCTACCAGCAGCAAGTTCATTCCAGAGGGAGCTTAGTGCATACATCAGCTCAAGTAAACGTCTGTTCCATCTGTTGATGGGAATGGCAAATGCAGAGTGTAGTGTGCATAGAAAAGAAAGGAAGAGTTTAGAAAGAGGGAAGGGTGGATGCCTGGGGGGTGCTCAGTTGGTTGGGCATCTACTTTTGGCTTAGGTCATGATCCCGGGGTCCTGGAATCAAGTCCCATGTTGGGCTCCCTGCTCAGTGGGGAGCCTCCTTCTCCCTCCCCCTGCTTGTGCCCTCTTTCTCTCTTTCTCTCTCTCTCTCCTTCTCAAATAAATAAATAAAATCTTTTTTAAAAGAAGAAGAAGAAGAAGAAGAAGAAGAAGAAGAAGAAGAAGAAGAAGAAGAAGAAGAAGAAGAAAGAGGGAAGGGTGAGAGAGGAATTTCACTAATTAGCAAGGTGCAAGAAGTGCTTCCCTTTTAAGGCCTCCCCTTCACAGAGGAGCCTTAGGAGGAGTCAGAAATTGCAGGGGGGGGGGGCACCTGGCCGGCTCAGTTGGAAGAGTATGAAACTCTTAATCTTAGTGTCGTGAGTTCAAGCCTTATGTTGGGTGTAGAGATTGCTGAGAAGGAAGGAAGGAAGGAAGGAAGGAAGGAAGGAAGGAAGAAAGAAAGAAAGAAAGAAAGAAAGAAAGAAAGAAAGAAGAGAAAATTAATTGTTTAGGACTTAAAGTTTGGCCAGCTACATAGCTTTAGATGGATCACTTTGGCTTTCTGGCCTCTGCTCCCTCATCTGGAAGTTGAAAGGATCAGAAGAAGGTCTCTGAGGTTAGTCTGAGGTTACTTCTTGATTTTAACCAAAGGAATGGCATCCAGTAGGCCAGGGGGAGTTTGGCTACTACAGGGGTGCCACCCTTCAGTTCAGCAAAGCTTTGCCAAGCCTGCCAAGCATGGGCCTTGGTAGGAAACCAGCTAAGATAGGTCTGTGCCGTCAAAATGCTGCATGTCTGAGGACATTCTCAGCCAGAGTGCACAAAGTCCCCAGGAATCTGGGGTTTCATAAACATAGAGCCTGACATGGGGCTCCATCTCGTGACCCTGAGATCATGACCAGAGTTGAAATCAAGAGTCAGATGCTCACTGAGCCACCCAGGTGCCCCAAGAAAATCAATATTTTAAACAACCACCTATAGATGATTCTTAGGTCTTGTCGTGGGCAACTCCATTAGTGCAGGATTGGGGAAACAATCTTGATAATGATTTGTCTTAGTTGATGTTTGGTTGCAAGTAACAAAGCAACTCTAGCTAACTGAAGCCCCAAATGAGACTTTCTAAACAGAGGCACACACTTCTTGCTTCCTACTTCAGACCAACCATCTTTCCTCCACGCTTTCTCACAGCCAGGTGTGGCCATGTGACTATACAGAGCTATAATGGGAAGAGCCATGTGACAAATCTCTAGGAGCCTACCTTCAAAGACAACTGACATGTCCTTTGTCCCCTTTCCTACATTCTACTGGTCGGAATGTGGACGCAAAAGCTGGAGCTGGAACAGTCATCTTGGACCAAGAAGTGACCTGCGAAATGGAGACTGCTCACAGCTGAGTGACAAGATAACTGGAACCGGGATAGCCGAGGACTAGGTGGACCAGGGCCACCACACCAGCCCTGGGCTTCATTCTTCTGGGGCTTTTGTGTATGAAACAAATAAACCCTCTTGTTCAGGCCACTGTGACTTTGGGTCCTTGTTACATGCAACTGAATGTCACCTTCACCAATACAAATAGTAGGTGCCCCAAGGGAAAATCTCCAGATGATTTGGTACCTAGGGCCAAGGGCTGGCGGGGGACTGCCAGGGTCCACCCAGGACACGGGTCTAGAGCAAGCTGAGGTCAGAAAACCCTCCGAGGTCTGGAAACATACCAGGAGATGCCCGCTGGCTGTTTGGAAGTTCTTTCTACAATCCCCGGGTTTTTAAAAGATGTTGTGATTATTTAAGATGTTGTGTCGAACTACAAGCTCCTTCATCCCAGGCTCCCTCAAGGAGCTAGAGGATGTCAGTCAAAGCCAGCTGCATTCAAGGTGCCCAGGGGAAAACAGTTCTCCTGGTGGCAGGTGCCAAGGATCTAGCTTCAAATTTAGGTTTGCGCCAAAGACCTCATTAGGGTTCAACTTTTATCTAATCACTTTAAGATTTATTCATAATGATGCCATTTAAGGAGCACTTCCTATGTGCTAGGCTAAGTGATAAGTACTTAGCATACATGATTGCATTTATTCTATGTGGCAAGGTCTCTCTTACTAGCCATGTGAGAAAACAGGCTCAGAGGGCGGGGTGATGTGCAATGAGCCCATGGTCACGCACACAGCCGGAACTCAGACCCAAGTCACTGTGATCCCAAAGTTCAGGGGCTAACATTTTGGTGAGCTTCTGGAAACCGACTCTCTCCCCTTCCATCCAGCCAGAGCCAGCTCTCCAAGCTGGCACTCTTCCTCTCCCTAGGGGGCAGAAACCAGGGACACTCCCAAAGATCTGGCAACTTCTGCCCTTACCATGTTCCTTAGCAAGACTGTAGATGAAAGAGAACATGCTGGAACAGGCTTGGGCAAGTGGGCAATGCCTCTGAAAGGGGTTTGCAGAGTATCACTGGTCCAGGACTCTGCGAGGGTTGGAGAGAAAGTGCTTTTGGCCTCGAGCCACAGAAGCCACCTGTAAAAGAAAGTTGGGTGTGTGTTTGCATCAAATATAATAGGGAGTGGATCCAGCCATGGATGACTGCTCAGGGGAACCTTTCAACCTTGAAAGCACCCCTGCTTTCCAGTGAATGATTACTAATTGCTCACTCTAGAAAACTAGAAGCCCCCCCCACCTATCCCTTTACCTCTCTCTCCACCTCAACTTCTTGACTTGCAAACCACCAATTAGGAGGTAACAGAAATTACTAGCTGCTAATTAATACTAATTAACAGGGCTACTTAAGGTAACTGCTATTTAAAAAGCCAGAAGTGTTTCCCTATTATGAGTTAAATTGGAAAGGTCGGGCCAAGTTGACACGGCTGCCCGGATGTCCTTCCATTCATCACCTCTCTTTCCAGAGCCTTTCTTTCCCTCTGGCCACTGCACACGTCACTCCAAAAGACAGAGACTCTTTGCCCTTTTTGCTAACCGTCAGCCACCTTGTCCGCAGTGCCTAGAGTAAATGCCTCGGTGGAGGCAGAGGACACTAAAGCCAGTCGGTAGGGATGTCTGTGGTGTCAGAAAACCTCAGATGATCTTCTGAAGGTTGCCTGGGGCTGGGTCTCACAGTCTGGTTGCCCTCATCCCCAAACCCTTCCGTATCCTTGAGTTTTTTGCACATCCAAGTGAAGGCACTCTGGAAGTCAAATCAGAGATGCCCACCACGTGTTTCTGGCTCCCCCACCTGCCAGGCACGTGGAGGTGAATTGTACTTCTAGCCTGCTGCAGATGAATGTGGCCATGTGACCGGTCAATTGTAACCAGTGAGTTCTGAGCAGGAAGAGAGCCTGTTTTCCCTCTGTCACAATAGATGGCACTCTCCAAACAGCAGCCCATCAACCTGTGTCCACCAGCAGTCCACCCCTGGTCAACCCCAAACGGGCACATCACGTGCAGGTAAGAAATCGGTCTTGGGTTGTGCTAAGGCACTGAGAATTTAGGGGACCACTGATGACTAGTGGTTCTTAACCACTTGGTATTTGGGGTCCATTTTCCAATTTGAGAATTCTTGTTAACATACCTGAAGGGATTAGAAGTCTCAAGCAACACTAAAAGAGGCAACGGTGGGCACAAGTAATTCCCTGCATCAGTTGTTGGGGGGGGGGGCGGTTGTCCCTACAGGGCCCTACGACTATCACTCTTCAACCCCTGGCACCTTTTTTGCATTGCTAAGCGCTCACCCATTGCAGACAATCGTGATTCCCTTAGAGCTGGCTTGATGCACACTACACCTCCTTCCCATGCTTCTAACCTCCATGCCTGACCTGCTCAGAACAATGTTCCATCTGACACGGAGCCAGGAGACTTTCATCCTCCATGTGACTCACTTGCCAGGCGGGAACTCACCTCCATGCAACTGTGGCCGCCAAGTACACTTCCCGGCGAGCTATCCCAGAGATCACGGGAAAGCAAGGCTCACAAGCCAACACAAAGAGCTCAAATCCATGCAGTGTAGCAAAGCAACTGGAAACACGCAGTGAGAAGCAGAGAGGGGGGGGGGGGGAATGGGGCAGGTTCACATACTCAGGACCTGGTACAAGCAGACAGAAGGACTGCGCTGCTTGAATCCTGGGGTGGGCAATGCTCTGCCTCTCTCAGCTGCCTCCATCAGCCTTCCCCTGCTGATTGTGTGGGTACGAGACCGTAGTTGAGGTTTGAGGTGCATAGAAGTCTGGAAGGTGCCCGGGGCCAACAGCGCACGCATGCTCTATCAGAGAGATGCAGAGACAGCATGTCTGGCCACGGCTGTGCTTCTCCAATTAGCCTGAGGAGCAGCCATGGAGCTTATTTGCATTTCTTGGGCTCGGGACACATGGGGCCAGGATGAGTGTTACCAATGGGTGGCTGAATATTGAGTGCCTCATATGCCTCATGTATATTTAGTTTATTATGAATATTTAGTGCCTCAGGTGCCTTAAATATATTTAGTGCCTCATGAATATTCTGTGCCTCTTGTATATTTAGTACCTCATGAATATTAGGAATCTCTCGCTCCCTCTACCTCTCTCTCTCTCTCTCTCTCTGTTCACCCATATGCTCTACCTTATCTGCCTAACATTTTCCCCAGCTTACTAACTTCCTTATCGATGACAACTTCCATCCATCCCACTGCTTGCTTGTCTTCCGTGGCAGACTTGAATATTCTCCACCAGCGCAGCAAGTACACACCGTGTCAGTCGTAGCAAGAAGCAAATCATCTTGGTCCGAATTTAATCACGGGTCTATGAGGGCTCACAGGACACGGGAGCCCCCGGCACACAGCACTCCTCCAGGCCAGGCACTTGCCAGGCCCGTCTCACGTGATCAGCACAGCAGCCCCAAAAGGCAGGCCTCATTTTGCTTCCTTTACATAGACGGGCGTTGAAACACAGAGAAGTTTAGAAACTTGCCAGAGGCCACACAGCTGGTAAGAAGCACAGTCAGATCTTGAACTCAGAGCCAGTTATATTGCTTCCTTTACCTCATGCTTTTGGGCTTTCCTCTCCACCAGGAAGTAGGGGATGTTCTCCATCAGCTTGATGTCTCCCATCCATCACCTGTACAGCTCCTACTCTGGTCCAAGCTGTTAGCACACCCCCACTTCAACTTTCCAGTGGTTTCCTATTGTTTTCCAAATAAAAATCCAATCCCTCACTACCACTTACTTATTACAAGGCTGACATACTCTGGCCCCTGCTGACCAGTCCAGCCTCTCTCTTTCCCATCCTCCTCAATGTCTGTCTTCCAGCCACACACCAATCTTTTTTTTTTTTTAAGATTTTATTTGTTTATTTGAGACAGAGAGAAAGAGAGAGAGAGAGAGAAAGAAAGAAAGAGAGCATGCACGTGCACAAGCAGTGGGGAGTGGCAGAGGGAGAAACAGACTCCCCCCCTGAGCAGGAAGCCCGATGCAAGGCTCCATCCCAGGGCCCCGAGATCACAACCAGAGCCAAAGGCAGACGTTTCACTGACTTCACCTTCTAAGCACCCCTTGTACACCGATCTTTTAGCAGCTCTCAAATATGCCATATCACCTCCCACTGCAGGACATTTGCACATTCCACTCCCTCTGTCTGCAATGCTTTTCCCTTCCCTTACCATCTGGTTCATGCCTATTTGACCTCATGTCTCAGCTTGCATGTCTCCCCCCTCTAAGAAATTCTCTCAACCCTTCTAGTCTAAGTCAGTTTCTTAGTTTACAGATTCCTTCCCTGCAGAGTACTGGTGTCAGCTTATAATTTTATTTGCATTGCTGTCGTTATTCACGGGCCTCTTCACTGACCTGTCCATGCTGTGAAATCAGGGACACTGGACTTTTGCTCCCCACCATACCTCTTGTGCCTCTCTATAGGTGTTTTCTATTGGCAGGATAGATGTCTACCCTAAGGAAATTGCCAGGGCCACTGCATTAGACACCCTCAGCTAGTAGTTTCTTTCTCAAGACGGAAAGAAAAACCACTTTACCCAGAGTCAAAACTGATCACCACCTGCATAGTGTGACCTCAGGTGGTCTCAAAAGTATCCTCCCTCCTGTTAGTTTGCTGGAAAATTCTGGGATGAAATGCCTTGGGGATGGGGTTTTCTGTGAAGATGCAAATCTCTCTGGGAGAACTTTCACATGAAGCTGGAGCTCAGTTAGAATCAGATTCCAGGGGTACCCAGTGGGCTCAGTCGGTAGAATGTGTGACTCTTGATCTCAGGATTATGAGTTTGAGCCCCACATTGGGTGTGGAGATTATTTTTAGAAAAATTTTTTTAAATTTCTTTTTCAAAAAAAAGAATCAGATTCTGATCCCATTTATAGAGCACCTACTGTGTGCCAGGGAGTATGCTAGGCGCTTATCACCCATATAACATCTTAGTTATCTATTGCTGCATAACAAATTACCCTAAAATCTAAAGACTTAAAATAACACCCATCTAGAGGCTTAAAACAAAATATCACAGTTTCTGCAGGTCAGGAATCCAGGTGTAGTTTACCTGGGTACCTCTAGTTAGGGTCTCTGATGAGGAGGAGGTCAAGATGTTGACCAGAGTCACAGGCTCTACTCGGGGTGGAGGACTTAGCTCACTCACGTGGCTGTTAGTGGCCTCACATCCTCACTGGCTGTTGGCTGGTAATGTTCCCTCATCATGTGGGCCTTCCTGTAAGTAGCTCACAACATGGTAGCTGGCTTCCCTCAGGGTGATTGAGCAAGAAAGCAAGAAAGGGTGGGCAAGATGGAAACCAAGTCTTTGTATAGCCTAATTCCATATTCTTTCTGTTCATTAAAAGTGAGTCAGTGGGTCCAGCCTACACTCAAGGGGAGGGGATTACACAGAGCATGAATACCAGGAGACAAGAGATCATGGGAGTGAGCCACAGTAGAGGCTGCCTGCCACATATCAGTTCTCATTTCATCCTACTGGCAACCTTGTGAGGGACTTTCGTCTTCATTTCAAAGGGGGAAAAGGCTGGTTCAGAGAGGCTAAGCATGGTGGTTAAATTTTATGTGTCAACTTGGCTAGGCTATGGACCACAGATGTTTGGTCAAATACTCCAGATGTTGCCATAAAGGTATTTTGTAGATGTGGTTGACCAGTCAACCATAGTCAACAGTCAGTTGACTTTAGGTAAACCAGGTTATCCTCGATAACATGGGTGGGTGTCATCCAATCAGTGGAAGGCCTTAAGGGCAAAACTGAGGTTTCCTGGAAGAAAAGGAATGCTACCTCCAGACTCTAACACAGAAATCTTAGCTGAGTCTCCATTCTGCTGGCCTGTCCTACAGATTTCAGCGTCAAGACTACAACATGAACTCCTATCAGAATTTGCAGTCTGTTGGCCCGCCCTATGAATTTCAAACTCCAGGCTGAGTTTCTGGCCCTACAAGTTTCAGACTTACCAGCCTGCACAATCATATGGGTCAATTCCTTTAAATAAATAAACAAACAAATACACACAGACACACACACACACAAACACACACACACACACACACAGACACACGCACACATTTATGTTAATGTTTATATCCTGCTAGTTGTTTCTCTGGAGAACCTACTGATACAGTAAGTTTTCCCAAGTCACGTAATTGGTAAAGTAGCAAAGCAGGGAGGTGGAGAAAAAAGTTGAGAGCATAAAGTGACTATCCAGCAACAAATATTTACTGAGTAATGTGGCAGACACCATTTTCCAAATATGGCCACCACATGATATCCCAGCCTACAAGCTCTTCTTACAATGTGATTTTGAGACTTCCTCCATCAAGAGATGGGGTCTGTGTTCTCTTCCCTTGAATCTGGGTCAGTGTGTGACTATGGTAGAAGTAACACTGTTTCATTTCCAAGCCCAGGTCCTAAAAGGTAACACCACTCTCTTCTACCCTTCTTGAGAGGTTCCCATTTTGAACTCAGCAGCCATGCTGTGAGGCAGCCCAAGCTAGTCTTTGTGGAGAGAGCCCCTGGAGAAGCCATGTTGTAGGTTCGGGCTGACAGTCCAGCTGTCGTCCCAGCCAACGGCCAGTATCCACCACCGGACAGACCTCCAGGTGATTTCAGCACCAGCTTTTGGAGTCCCAGTCCTTCTAGAGTGGTGACAAGCTCCCCCTGCCATGCCTTGTTTGAATTCACACCACACAGAAACTTTGAAGCATTAAGAAAAAAGACTGTTGCCATTTTAAGTCGTTCAATTTAGGGGTGATTTGTGACACAGCAATAGATAGCTGGACTATCCATTCCTGCACCAGGCCCTCTTGGAGGCCCAAGGAGTACACTGGTGAGCAAGATGGATATGGTATAAAGGAGTTTTTTATCAGACAGCTCAGGCGGCTATAACAAGATACCTCAGACTTGGTGGCTTAAGCAATGAACATTTATTCCTCATGGTTCTGGAGCCTGGGAAGTCCAAGTTTGAGTTTCCAGTCAGTTCAGTTCCTAGAGTGAGCTTTCTTCTTGACTTGCAGGGGGTTGGTTATCTTGCCATGCCCTCACATGATAAAGAGAGATCACCTCTCTGCTGTCTCTTAAAAGGGCACTAATCTTATCATGAGGGCCCCAACCTTGTGACCTCACATAAACCCAATGATCTTTCCAAAGCCCCCACCTCAACATATCACCATCATTGTGGGTTAGGGCTTCAATATATGAATTTGGGAGGGGGGGGGGCACAAACACAAACATTCTAGCAAGTTGACATATGTAACAGAGGGAAGAGTTCCTGATCACAGAAACAAACAAGTAGATCATCTATCTAAGGTCTGGAGAAACAGAACAGGTGATGTGTTCCAGAAGTACTGCTTGAACCAGGGTAGTCAGGAGAGGCAGACAATCAAAGAGCAGCGGAAAGGCATTCCCAGCAGAAGGGATGGCAAGTTCAAGGCTAGAATCAAGGCCACACTTGAATGGGGGCTCTTTGAAGGATCTCAGCAACTGGGAGACTGCAGAGGACTCCAAGGAGTCTGGTAGAGGTGGGCCCCACTGCCTGAGGTAGGGCTAGGGAACTTCATTTGCTGATAATGAAGGGCCAGGGGGAGAGAGAGAGAGAGAGAGTGAGAGAGAGAGAGAGAGAGAGAGGTGAGTGGGAGTGCAGGTCAAATTTAGTGCTGCAGGAGAGAGGATCCTGGGAGGGATCAGTAGCAGTGCAAGCTGCCTCAGAGTTGGGCTGGCCCTGCCCAAAGCCTGCTCTGTGCTGAGCTGACCTCCACCCTGGCCAGGGGGAGGGAAGAAGGGGAGGAGGGTGATAGGGGGGTGCAGAGGGACTCCCACGCATATCAATGGGCTCTTTCTCCTTTCAATAAGCTCAGCAGAACTCCGGCCTTTGTCTGGGGCCCCTGCTCCCTGGGCAGATCTCATAAAGGGCCTGCAGGCCTGGCCTAAGTACAGCGCAGTCCTGGCTGGCCTCACAATGGCAGGGTGAGGAGGTTAAAGCCCAGTGTCAGCTGCTCGGAATCTTGTCCCTAGGGCTTTTCCTGCTTTTGTTGTTCCTGGTCATAGGCCTGATATTTGAGGGGGGCCTCTCTGCAGTTAGCTGCCTGGTGGGGGATGGCGAGGCCGGCCTTTGCCGAGGTTACAATGGACTGGTGAGCCATGGGGGCGGGGGACTCAGGGGAGGGATGTGAGAGCCCGGGTTGCACAGTCTCTGGGCTTTCAGATCCCCAGCTCCACAGGCTCCACAGAGCTCATCGATGATGAGTGTATCTTAGATCCCCACCATCTCGGGCAAGGAAACCACTGCCTCATCTTTTGGACAATTTTCCCACAGCAAGCCTGATAAGGTTCCAAGGGAAGGACCTTGTCACTCCAAGACGCTGCTGGGGGACTAGTGGCCTTCGTACCAGGACCCTCCAGAAGTTGTGATTGAATGCACAAAAACTGCACATCCCCATCAACAGGGGAAGAACAGTTCAACTATGGCAGTCACACAATGGAATACTACGCAGCAGTATAAAAGGACAAACTACCAAGTCCTCAGTAACCTGAATGAATCTTACAGACATTATGTTGAGTAAAAGAAGCCAGGCACAAAAGAGTAAATGCTGTTAGATTCCATTTATGAGGAGCTCGTGGACAGGCAAAACTAATGGATAATGCTGGAAGTCAGGACAGTAGTTGCTTCTGGGGATGTTGACTAGGAGGGAGCATGACAGAGCCTTTTGGAACTGGTGTTGGATTGTTCTATAGCCCGCTCCATCTGAATGATGGTCACACATGCTTGTGTGTGTGTGTGTGTGTGTACACAAATTCATCAAGCTGTACATTTAGATCTGTACACTCTATTTCAAGGAAAAAAAAGATAAACTGACCTGTTTACCCCCCACACACATACACATGCATCCTGCTGCACGAGTCAGGGGTAAGTGTTGGGTGTTCATTAGCCCAGGGACAATTCAGGGAGCCAGGTTCCAGCTGTACTCAGGATTTCAAGCTGTATTCTCAAAAGGAGTCTTTTGCTGCACCTGGTCCCTCGATTCAGTTGCCCTCTGAGCTCTGGTGGGGGCTACCCTTGAGCACAGCAGCCAGAAACCCTTTAGGCCAATTACTAACCCTCTTCCTGGTGTCCCAAGGGTGGGGCAGAGTGGTGATGAGCAGAGGCAGAGCTAAGGCCATGTTCATGCTCCTTTGTGCCACCTTTGCTGTTTTCTCCACAGCTTCCTCCTTGTACCTAAAAGCTGGCTATAGCTCCTTGGCACAGCCTTCCCCAGGAGCTCCTAAATTTTGCTAATTGTGGTTCCTGAACACACTTTTTTGTTTGTTTGTTTGGGTTTATTTTATTTTATTTTATTTATTCTTTTCTGAGCACACCGTTTTGATTGGATCTCCTGACTCTCCTTGGCCAGTCCCTCTCCCTTCCACATCCTCCCTCCCAACTTGAATTATCTCCCCCTCCATGTAACCTGCCCACCACAGATAACACACAGGTCCACGAACAAATGCCTCTCCAGAAGGGGCTCTGGGCCAACCTGCTCCAGGAGGTCCTGGATGCTTCTTCAGATCTTAAAGCCAACAGGAAGTGAAGTACTAAAAACAAAGGCACGAGGGACACCCAGTTGGCTGTCAGTAGAGCATGTGACTCTTGATCTCAGTGTCTTGAGTTCAAGCCCTGTGTTGGGTGTAAAGCTTAGTTAAAAACAACAACAACTGGGCAGCCTGGGTGGCTCAGCAGTTTAGCGCTGCCTTCAGCCCAGGGTGTGATCCTGGGGACCTGGGATCAAGTCCCACGTCAGGCTCCCTGCATGGAGCCTGCTTCTCCCTCTGCCTGTGTCTCTGCCTCTCTCTCTCTCTCTCTCTCATAAATAAATAAAATCTTAAAAAAAAAAAACAACAGCAACAACAACAACGAAGAAACAAAGGCATGAGTGAATGAATTACTCAGCAAATGACTCTCCCAGGGCCCAGAATGCTAAGGCACAGGTAGGAAGCAGGGAACTTTTTCTAAGCCAGGGCAACAGATATACAGGCACAGGGATCCTAGAGAGGGTTGATGGAGACTGGTAGTCCTCAGGTGTCTCCTCAACACTGACCATCTCACCACTGTAACCCACCAGTTTGAGATTCAGCAGAAATCTGTTAACTACTTATCATGGATATGTTATCTAAGAAATCCAGAACACAGTTTCTACTGCTGGAGCCCTCAACATTTATTGAATGAAGAAAATGCACAGGAGATTTCCAGTTGCCTAGAGAATTACTGGCGCATACTCACACACCTCCACTGTCTCCCCCTAAGCCTCCAGGAAAATGACAATAACAGCATTTTTTTAAAAAAAGATCTAAATCCACAAGAATAAAAAGAGAGAGAAAAGACACAGCTGTCCAAAGGTGTCATCAATGACTTGGAAGCCACAAAGCAAATGGACGAAAAGTAACAGACTTAGCAGACCAGAGAATGCTGGGAGCTCAGTGCCTATGGGGTAGAAGCTGCAAGAAGCAAGGTGATTCAGAGGGCAGAACCCAAGAGAGGCTAAGGAATCAGAGGCCCCAGGTACTACAGAAGGTACAGATGAGGGCACCTGGGTGGCTCAGACAGTTAAGCATCTGCCTTCAGCTCAGGTCATGAGCCTGGGGTCCTGGGATCAAACCCCGTGTGGGGCTCCTTGCTCAGTGAGGAGTCTGCTTCTCCCTCCCCCTCTGCCCCTCTCCCAGCTGAAGCTCTCTCTCTCTCTCTCTCTCTCTCTCAAATAAATAAATAAAAATCTTAAAAAAAAAAAAAAGAAGATAGAGATGGGCTGAAAACAGGGCTGTTGGCACATCTGTTTATGAAGTGTTAGATCCTCCCACCTCTCCCAGCCAGGTGACCTCACACCCACTCCCCACCTCCTCTCACCCTGTCAGAGCCTGGGGATTCACTCTCTGGAGATCTTGGATGCACAGGACTCTAGACTCAGGACACTAAGCTCAGTTGACCGTGTGCCCTGCTGGAAACAGGGGGGATGGGGGCTGCCATAATGGAAACAGAGTTAAGTGATTATTGTTATCTTGAGCCACTAAGTTTTGGGGTGATTTGTTAAGCAGCAATAGACAACTACTAAAGAAATAAACAATAGGCATGGAAAGTGTGGGATTCAGAAGACTGGAGATCCCACATACTGGAGAGAGGCAAGAATTCTCACTTGAACGCTGAGGGGAGCTCCCAAGGGGATCGCTGGGCAGCAGACCTTGAGTGGAACCCCAGCTGATCACAGCAGGAACATGCAGGATTTGGGACAGGGTCTCAAATTAAAAAAACAAAACAAAACAAAGAAGCTGGGGGGGGTTATCTGAACGTATCCAGAAGCTGAACAAACTAAAAGAGGGTGAGAGATAAATATTAACTTTAAGGAAAACAAAAATCTGTACAGTAAAGGACATGTATTCCAAGCATACTACACGACATGGCAGTGAATAAATTTACATGCTTATAAACATTGTATATTGATTTAACAAAAAAAATTGTGATACCATTTTACTAGGATCATAGAGGCAGGCAACAGTATAGGTGTGGAGTGGGGGAGGGTTAAATTTGATTTTCAAGTGAAAAAAGTCAATGATGGATCTGTTTTCTAGGGCTGCCACAATAGGATACCACAGACTGGGTGGTTTAAACAACAGAAATGTAGGGGCGCCTGGGTGGTGCAGTCGGTTGAGCATCCGACTCTTGATTTTGGCTCAGGTCATGATCTCAGGCTCTGTGCTTAGCGTGGAGTCCGCCTGAGGTTCTCTCTCTCCCTCTCTCTCTGCCCCCCACCTGTTCACATGTACTCTCTAAATAAATGAATAAATAAAAAAAATTTTTTAAAGAAACAACAGAAATGTACTGTCTCACAGTTCTGGAAGCTAGAAGTCTGAGATGGAGGTGTCGGCAGGGCCATGCTCCTTCCACGAAGACACTAGGGGAAGAGCTGTTCCAGGCTTCTTTCCCAGCTTCTGGTACTTCCTTGGCTTGTGGCAGCATAATTTCAGTCTTCCCACGGTGTTCTCCCCGTGTGCATGTCTGTGTCTGGGTCTGAATTTCCCCCTTTCATGAGGATAGCAGTCATATTGGATTAGGGCCCGCTCTAATGACCTCATCTTAACTTGATCATCTTGCAAAGACCCTACTTCCAAACAAGGTCACATTCATGGGTCCTTGGGGTTAGGACTTCAGTATCTTTTGGAAGGACAGACTCCAACCCCTAACAGATGGATAAAGTCTCAGGTTAATATATCAAGAGATAACAGCAGAAGCACATTATTTAGAAATATGAAGGTAACTATGGAGAGAAATAAATAGATCAGAGAGTCAAAAGTGGATCCTTGTGGGTAGCAGAAATTGGGGTAGAGCCAAGGAGGCTGCCGCTTTTTCTTTATAAGCCAGAAAGGACTGCGTGATTGCTGAAAGCATGCACATTTCTCACCCATCTTGGCTATGACACTCATCACATGCCATTACAATTTGATTACTCATCTGTGGTCCACACAGGACCATAAACTCCTGCAGGCTAATAGTAATCATAGCCGTATTTACATAATGCTCACTAGGTGGCCCGCCACTATTCCAAGCAGCTCACACCACCCCCATGAAGGAGGTACCGTTATTATCCACCATTTCATATGGCAAAACAGAGTCACAAAGAAGTTACACAGAGGTCACACAGCCCAGGTCACACAGCCAAGTAGAAGAGCCTGGATTGGAGAGGGGACACTGCTTCTATTTCTGTTTCATTTTGGCATTTCCTGTTCTGAAGAGCATGGGAGGACATGCATAATAGGTGCACAGTATCTCTTCAATGAGGGAAGGGGATGGAAGGGCCTCTTTGTCTACTCCCTTTGATGAGTGTATGGTTTCCTTCTATCCTGGGCCAGTCAAGCCTCATTATGTCTTTGCCCCCATCCTCCCCTCTTAGGGGATGGGTACGCCCTTTAAGTCCTGCACCTGCATAGCCATATTCTTCCCCATGCAGTCCATCCCACTCCACTGACTGCAGCTGATTGGGCTAGAAAGTTCCCCTGACCCGGGACCAGCCAATCAGAGGCTGTTCTGGGAGCCATGGTATGGTGTGGCCTGGCGAGGAAAGACAAGTTGGCCAGTCCAGTTCTCCCTTCTGGGCAATGTTTCCCTTAGCTGCACAGAGAATCTAGGCCACTCAGCCGTGGACGGAAGGCAGTGTCAGTCAGCCCATGGCTGGTTATGTTTGGAGCAGCAGGAAATGGCTGGTGGAGAGAGAACAGAGGAGAGAAGCAGAACCACCTTACAGGCCCAAGAGAGAGGTAGAGAGATTCCTAGGACTCCCTCAGAAGCTCACCATCTGTCCAATTGCAGACCCCACGCCACCTCACAACCAAACCCCTTTCTCTTGAGATACCCAAGTGTCTTGTGATCTTGCAAACAGCCCCCAGTGTCTATGATGGCCTATGCCTTGCATCTGGGCATTTCTCCTTTCTAGATGTTTCCTCCGTGTCTTCCTCTGCTTCTCCTCCCACCTTTTTATCTCCCTCTCCCCCTCTCTAGTGCTCTGGCTAATCAGACATTACATTTTTACTGGGCATTGTTTTTCATAAAGTCATGGACCGCCAGCGCTGTAAGGCACCTTTCAGATTAGCACTGTCCAATAGAACTTTCTGTGATGATGGAAACGTTCCACATCTTTGCTGTCCAATACAGCTGCCACCAGACACATGTCGCTATAAGCACTTGAAATGTCACTGGTGTGACCAAGGAGCTAAATTTTCCATTTTATTTAATTTTAATCAACTTAAAGGTAAATAGTCACATGTGACTAGTGAGCACTGAGTTGGACCACACGGTCATTTGATTATCTGGTCCATGACCTCTTTTTACAAATGAGTCTCTTGTGAGTGTAAGAGCCTTGGATCATCTCTTTCTTATCCCAGTGGCTGCCTCCTGGAGTCACTGCCCAACCATGGGATATAACAGCACAGGGACTGGGGTGACTGGCCCTCCCTCAAAGTCAAGTAGTTGTACCCTCACAGTAGCAGACTGGGTAGACCCTTGGAGGCCCTCCACACAAGGGCCCATATGTAGCAAGACTTTAGGGACAAGTCAATGATTGGGCTGAAGCAGGAGAATGTTGTAATCTCAAATTCAAGGACACAACTCTGATTTTGGGGGCCTCCTCAGAGGTCCAGTCCTGCTTCTTCCTGGTGGCCCCTCACTCTACACTCCCTTTCCCCAGAGGCCTTTCCATCAAGACCGTCCTGTTCTGTGCCACGGTCCCTCAGAAACTCTCTCTCTGAAGCAGTGGATGTTGCCTTGAGACCAGCACTTTACTATATTCAGTGTGTTAGCACCTGGGACAAAAATAAGCTGGAATCTTCCCTAACTGGTTTTGCTTGCCTTTCCCAGCTGTGGCCATGTGACCTTGTTCTGGCCAATAGCATGTGAACAGAAAAGATGGCTGTCCCATCCAGGTCTGGCCCAGAAAAACTTCCCATGGGTTCTTTCCCCTTCCACACCTCAGTACAGATGTATCCAGCAGAGCAACAAGATGGAAGGAGCCTGGGTCCCTGAATCACTTCTAGAGAGGAGAGCCTTCCATCCTTCAGGAACACCCATTTTTGGACTTGATGTCAGTGATAAGCTGCTGTGGTAAGCCACTGCCCCTTGTGGGTGTATCTCTGGCAGCAGCTAGGCAAACACATGTCCTCCTGCATGAATCCTTGTGTTGTGGATGGTGGGGATTGGGGTTACTCTGGCAGTGCCAGTGAGGGAGAAGGGGTCTTGTGAATTGTGATCGGAGATCTCAGCTCATGAGGTGAAGGCTGACGCTCAGCACCTGTGCTGAGTTCAGAACTGACTGTGTCTGCCTGGGGCCTTTCTGATCCACACAGCCCAACCTCTCTGTGGCCCAGGGCTGACAGATTCACGCCCCACCCCCTGCTCTCCCAGTTTGCTGAATGGAAGGTCTCCAACTGATGCCCACAAAGTAATGATTTCCCCTCTGGGGGAGCAAGGGCCTACAGAAAATCCTCTCTGAGGAATTGATGGTCTTCAGGCTGGACCAGTGGGCCTCTGTGAGAGACAGGGAGCACCTCAGCTCCAAAGAGCTCACGTAACTCACTCAAATGTGAGCGGCAAGGAGAAAGTCAAAGGAATTGGAATCACGACTTGAGTGAGGCCCAAGGTGGGTATTTCCTGGCAAAGAGATGAAGAGCCTGGCCAAAATTCCCTGCCAAAATTTCCCAGTTCTGAGAGTCACGGATGAAGGGCACAAGAACTTTCCGCCTCATTAACCAAACTAGTGAACACGGGGAGAGGGTCAGGCTGGGAGGGCAAATATCAAGACCACTCTGGAACGCACAAAGCTGAAGGGGGGTGGGGGAGGGTGCCCACATACACGCTTCCAGCAGCTGGAAGGGAATGGGGTCTCGACAGGGCCAAACTGATGTGCAAACTTGTGTCTGGAGACAGGTGATGATAAGAAACACAGCAAGGGAGAGGATTGCCAAGGGAGCCAGAAAGAACGCTAAGAGGCCTTATGGAGCAAACAAAGTGGGACGTTTGAGGTGCCAGGAAAGCCAGACAAGGAGACAGATGAAGAACAGGAGAGGGAGGAAGAGGCGCAGGAGAGAGGGGTGTCGGAGGAGCCACTTGGGGGCAGAGGGTGGGGGAGGAAGGAGCGGCCAGCCATGTGGAGCAGCGAGAGGACACGAGGGGAAGGGGCATGGAAAGGCCATCGGATCTGATGACACGGGCTCATTGGTGGCCCACGAGAACAAAAGTTAACCCAGAAGGACACTCACTGGTTGGCAAGGGGAAGCCAGGTGGAGATTCAAAATTTATGGCAGACAGTCTGCAAAAAGGATAAATTGCCCCTTAGGGACTGTGAGCTAATTGTGTCACGTGGTGCGCCTCGGGCAGGGACAGTCTCGCGGCACAAAACAGAAACCCCACTTGCGGGAGCTGGAAAAGGGAGAATTTATGGGAAGATAGCCTCATGTTCAAGGACAGGAAGTGCAGCCGGCCTCTGGGGAAGGGAACCAGCGACTGGGGAGCCGGCAGGAGCCTTGGCAGCTCTGTTCTCTCCTTCTCTGCGTCGGCTGCTCCGAGCTCTCTGATCTCTGCTCTCTTCCAAGAACGTGCCTTCCTTCTCTGCATTCTCTGCTGCTCTGTGCCCATGGTGGCAAATAGCTGCCCCGGGCGACCCTCTCTGGTCTGTCCACTTCCGTGTCCCCTGAGCCCCCAGCTGGGCCCGGCACAAAGCGCTCAGGGTTCAGGTAGCCCATAAAGACTGCCTAGAACCACCAAGACATCCCGAGGCCAAGTTCCTGGGAGGGCATCTAATTGGTCTTTTTGGATCAGGTGCCTGTCCCTTACCCAACTGGCGGTGGCCAAGAGGAGGATCTTGTGCCCTGAGGGGGTACCCTCAGAGGGGACCGAGGAACAGCATCTTTGGGAAGGGGGCCCAAGCGGGTTCTTGAAGAAGAGAATGTAGCGGCTGTCATACTTGGATGTTCCAGAGAAAGCTCAAGGGAGCTGACCTGCCTGGAAGGTAAAGAGACTCACAAGGTCAAGCTCCACTTTAATGGTGGCCAATAAACGACTCCATGGAGGCCACGAGGGGTGTGGTGCGTGTGCCCATGGACAGACGGCATTCCTAAAAATGGGATTTTTCCAGTGCCTCCTCCCTCCCGCCACCCCCACCCCCAGGCACCCAGGCCCAAGGATCCCACCCAAAGAGCTCATCGGGCCCTCTCACAACATCTGGGAGATTCGCCACCCACCCCCCAACACTTATCTTCTTGGATGTAGTCCCGACTCCTTTGTTCCCTTCAGCTGCAGCCCGAAATGAGAAGAGCTGGGTTGGAGGGGGCTGCTTGGGCACCGGGAGCCACACTTGCCCTGCTCCTGTGCCTGACCACAGGCACGTGGGGCAGGCGGGGTCTCAGCAGGAAACAATTAGGATAGTTCTAGAAGTATTTATGTACAAAGGGCCCATCATCAGAGAAGTGGGTGGAAGGTAACCACAGGGTTAGCCAAGAAACAGAAACTGTTTGCAAGGGGTGGAATGGGGTGGGGGGTTGCTACTACCCTGGGCTCCAAGGGCCAGGAGGCTCTCATGGTTATCCAGGAGAGGGGACAGAGGTAAGCAGAGAAGGCCACCTTTAAAGGAGCAGTGGCAGGGATCCCTGGGTGGCTCAGCAGTTTGGCGCCTGCCTTCGGCCCAGGGTGCAATCCTGGAGTCCTGGGATTGAGTCCCGCGTTGGGATCCCCGCATGGAGCCTGCTTCTCCCTCTGCCTGTGTCTCTGCCTCTCTCTCTCTCTCTCTCTCTCTCTCTCTCTCTCTCTCTCTCTCATGAATAAATAAATAAAATCTTCAAAAAAAAATAAAGGAGCAGTGGCAGGGTTAGTCGGCCCAAGTAGACTTCACAGGGAGGAATTTGGGAGATAAATCTCACCCCAATGTCCTCCTGCCCCCTGAGCTCTTGGTGGGCCTTCTCCATTGGCTGGAGCTGGCTAATGGGAAGCCAGAGGCTGGGGAGCCCTTTGAGATGAGTGCAGAGGGTCAGCTTCCTGGGGTACAGGGCAGAGAGGAAGAAGGCATAGTGGGGACCTGCAGGGGCAAAGGGAAGGTGCTGGGAACATCTGCTTCCACGCCCTGGGCTCCTTCAAGGCAAGCCACTGGCTTCTTTGCCTCTTGTTACCAGCGCCCAACTGAGTGCATGGCTCGCGCTTCCCACCCACGTTGGCTGATGCCCGGAGTGAATTTGGTGTGCCTGTCTGTTTCCCACATTGCAGTGTAGTGGCCGTTAATGACATTTAACTGAATGGGACCAGAGGCTCCTCTTAAAGCAAAGATTTAGAGGGAGGAGGAAGGAAAAAGCAATGAGATCAAGAATGTCCTGAACACGGAGGTGGAATAATGGGGTAGCTATTCTTCACCACCTCGGTAGGAAGTGTGGATAACAAGCTGTACTGTCTTCTTCTGTACCATGGCCTTTATACTGGTAGTAAAAACAACCATAACTGGCATAATGCAGTTCTTGCAACTTTACCAAGTGGCTTATATGCATTACCTCATCAGATGCTCTCAACAACCCTGTAAGGTACACTGTATTATCTTCCCAATTTTACGGGCCAGGCTCAGAGAGGTTAGATGACTTGCCCAAGGCCACACAGCTAGAACTTCCGAATCCATTTCTACTGTCATTTGCGCTCTGCTGCCCATTGGCGAAAGGCGTCTCAGGCCTGTTCCTTGTTGGGCTCGCTGTCCAGATTTGGGAACCCCAACTTTCAAGAAGCTGAACAGCTGAGCTGGGAACTGGAGCAAACGGACCAGAATGGGTGCCCAGGAACTCGGCAGGAGCACAGGATCCCTTTGTTTTCTGTTGCTACCTCCTGGATCATTGTGACCCCTTCCCTCTCTCCACTTGGCTTCAAATAGAAGCGGAAAGGGAGAGGGGGATGCCCTCCCTACTCATTTCAAGACTGTATAACAATTTGAGGATTTTATTTTATTTATTTTTTAAAGATTTTATTTATTCATGAGAGACACAGAGAAAGAGAGAGAGGCAGAGACACAGGCAGAGGGAGAAGCAGGATCCATGCAGGGAGCCCGTGGGACTTGATCTCGGGTCTCTAGGATCACGCCCTGGGCTGAAGGCGATGCTAAACCTTTGAGCCACCGGGCTGCCCGAGGATTTTAAAACCAAGTTCACAAGGTACCTGCCTGGCTCAGTTGGAGGAACGAGTCAATCTTGATCTCAGGGTCGTGGGTTCAAGCCCCATGTTGAGTGTAGGGGTTACTAAAAAATTAATTAATTAATTTTTAAAAATTTTGAATTCACCTCTGAATTCACTTACTATACGGCAGATGAACCTTGAAGACATGCTAAGTGAAACAGGCCAGTCACAAAATGATCAATATTATGTAATTTCATTCGTATTAGGTACTTAAAGTAGTCAAGGTCATAGAGACAGAAAGTAGAATGGGGGTGGGGGGTAGCTGGGCAGGGAAGGAAGAGTGTGGAGTTGGTATTTGATGGGGACAGGGTTTCAGTTTTGCAAGAGGAAAAAGTTCTGGAGGTGGATGGGTGCACAACAGTGTGAATATGCTTCACGTTGCTCAACGACACATTTTAAAATGGTTAATATGGCACATTTTATGTTATTATATTTTATGCAATTTTTAAACATTGAGTTTGGTAAATATTCAATTAGCATCTGCTATGTGCTCTGCACTAGGAATTCAAAGCCATAATGCGTTGGTCTTCAAAGACTGGTCAGTCCGGTCGGGCAGAGCAAGAGGAATTTTCTCAGGGCCATATGGAAAGTGCAATAAGGCAGCTTGCATGGAACTGGTGGAGGAGGATGGAGGGAGGGTAGGCTTTGTTGTAGGGGGCACAGGGAAGCCTTCCCGAAGGAAGTAGTATCCTAGCCGGCTGTCCCAGGAACTGAGATGACTTCACGTGTGTGACATAGAGGTTGAGCAGGAGGCAGGAGAGCTGGGGACACAGAACATTCCAAGCAGACTAATATAGAGATGTGAAATAGCATGTTGCTAAGCCTCTTCTCTTTTATTTGTGGGAATGCACCTAAACCCATATCCCCTTATTCTACACCAATAGGTCTATGACAGCACTTCTCAAGCCATCTGTGGTAAAGAACGTGTGTGTGTGATTTCTTGTCCATCGTAGACTGATATGTGGCCCTACCATGTATGACTATTACAGAGCTCGTGCCACATGCTACTCACCACGGAAGTTTGAATGCATCTACTTCCTGTTCAGTAAGAGTCCACTGATCACCGGCCTGGATGTTAACAAGGTCAAGCTGCTATCAAGGTTTCAGAATGGTTACTCTTAGGCTTATCTTATTGTGGACTAGCATGGTCCTCAGACCACACTCTGAGTAACGCTACTCCGAAAGACAGTGAGTCCCATATAGGGAGAAACCACGTCCTTTTATTTTATCCATCTTTGTGTGTGCCTGCAGATTTTCACCAGGACCACCCAAAAGAAGCCCTCTCCTCGCCCAGAAACGGATGCCCACTTGTTAATTAGCTAGTGTTTTGAATATGGAAAGCTCTACCAGCATTAAATATTATTATTATTATTAGCCTCGTGTCCACTATAGTAGATGTCATTTAATTAGAACTGCATAATAGGCAAATCTGCCTTAATTGGCTGGGATGTGGCTAAGAAACCATTTCACGTCTGTGTCTGCATTCTCTGTTCTGTGGTCATCACATCACATTCTCTGGCAATGGGTCATTCTGGAGACCTTGGGTAGGGTTCAGGGAAGGTTATCTGGCTACTGATTAACACTTAATTAGCACCTTTTTCATGTAGCACAGCAGTGACTTTGTAAATTTAAAAATTTCAGGGGACCACTTAATGTGGAATTAAAGTACAAGTGCAATATTTAAGATGCATGAAATTGTTTTACGCATTACAGCATTAACTAGCTCTTAATTTATGTGGTGCATGCCAGAGAAGGGCAATTAAAGTGTAGCAGGAAAAAAAATTATAGATCTCTATGTTGTCCTGTCTTTTCCTCTAACGGTACTTTTGAAGGCTTTTACTGCATTTGTATCTCAACTCCTATCCTAGATTTAGGAGTAAATGGTAAGGTCTGAAGCCTGTTTGCCACCACAGGAATTGACATTATCTTTAGCCTGAAACTCTCTCCAACCAGTAAGTCTCTCCAAGGGCCTAGAAATCTACCCTGATCTCAGTGATTGCTCCAGGGGTAGGTACAAACCCAAGTAGAGCCAATGAGATGTCAAGAAACATTTACTGGAACTGTACAAGAAAGTGATGCTAACAGCATCCTCCTTGATAGCCATCGGAAGGAGTGGTTCCCTTTTCCCCTGGCCAATGTGAAGATGTGAGGTCTGGAACGGCAGCAGCCATTTCGTGAGCAATCTGAGGCTACAGGGGAGCCGCTGTTTGGAATTTGGCGATGAGGCCAACACCATGGGAGGCTATAAGGCAAGATATCCTGGGAACCATGGGAGACACAGGATTGGGACTTGTCTGATGGCCGTCTGACTTCTGGACTTTTGAGTTATGTTGGAGCCTGTGAATGTTCTACTGCATATTCCCACCTTGATTCACGCTGTTCCCTTTGACTGGAATTCTCTTCCCTTCTTTCTCTCCATCCTTCAAGGCTAAGTCCAAATGCCATCCATCTAAAAAGCTTGCCTTGATGCTTGAGATGGTCAGAACCATGCTCCCCTCCTCTGGACCTAACGCCCCTTACTTGAACCTCTCCTTCGGCAAGGAGCACATACTGTCCTGAAAAGCGTGAAGCTGCAAATGAGACTCTCCATCTCCCCTGTGAGGACCTAAACTCTTGCTTCTTCTGTTCCCAGCATTAGTGGACACACTGAATCTGCAAAGTGCCACAACCCCGTTCCTAGAAAGGAATGTTAATAATTAGGATGGCATCGGCAGAAGAGGAGAGAGCCCATTCGGGCATATGGTCTTCTTAGCTAAAGCCAACCGAAAAGAAACTGTAAAAGCTGCAGCGGGGTGGATCCCTGGCCACCGCAGCTGTCGGGGCAAGCGAGGACTTGCCCTAGGAAGAGGGAGGAGGCACAGACGTGAGCCAGTTAGAATATTCGTCTGCCCCTAGGTTTGTAACTTACATAGAGGGATACAGTCTCCGAGTACAAAGTCAAGGGCCACAAAAGTAAAAGTTTCCCTGTCACCTCCTCCCCACGCTTCACGTCCTCTGTAGCAGATCCGTGCCTGAGCTGCTAGGATCCTCCTACCCCGCCCCCCCTCCAGCCAACAGCCTCCAGGTGCACCCAGCCCTTCTCCAGTCGGTGGCCCCAGCCAACAGCTGAGCAAGGCGGTGGCACTCAGGGCTGGCCACTTCCCCCCAACGCCAGTCCTCCCCCAGTGCCACCCAGAGACTTTTCAGAGCTGCATTGCCACCTGCCGGCTCCCCCTGCCCAGTCCCGCTTCTGCCCTTCTCTTTTCCCAGGTGGTCCTCCCAGCAAACCCTTGGTGCTCCTGACTCCATCTCAGTGCCTGCCTCCCTGAGAACCCAACCTGTGACACCCTCCCCAGAGGGAACAACTCTGCAATGTGTATCCTGCCACACGTTTTCCTATTCACTTATATACGTATGTGCATATACCACCGGAGGATTTGTCATAACTCCTTTTGTTTTCCCATAAGTGGGATTGTACCGTGCATGTGAATCATCCTACAACTTAAAATTGGAGCGCGTCTCCACGAACGGTATCTATGAACGGTAGGTATCAGTGTGCAAAGGCATGTCTTTCTTTTCGTTTGCTGCATACTATGCTGTAGTATGGTGAGCCCACAGTGTGTGTAACCATTCCCATACTGATGGACGTTTGGGCCATTTCTCTTTCCTCTTCCCCCTAATAATGCTTCTAGGAATGTTGCTATGAATGGATTTCAAATAAACTGAACGTGATTCCAAGCAGTATAAACCATGCACAGTGAAAGGCTAAAAGAGAAACCTGTCTTCACCATGCCTTTGATTGTCTGTGTTCCGATGCTTTGATATCTGGGGCCCTGCTGACCTCCTAAGGGACTAGCCCCTCCCAGGATTAGCCAACTCCTAGAGATTGTAGACACCTCAGCCCTGGAGGGTACCTTTCAAATGCAAAGCAACCAGCCCAGAGCGCCCACCTCTAACTACCTCCTCTATCTGGCCTGTTACACTCCTGGGCACTATCCACCTGCCCCCATCAGGTAGCTAGAGACCAACCCTGTCCTCCAGAGCCCTTGGAGATTGTTCAAACTAGCCAACCCTACACCTGCCTACCCTGTTCCTTCCCCTGGAAACTATGTAAAGGCTCTTGCCCACTGGCTCCCCCGCTCCCTCACCTCCTGACAGACCCCAGTGCTTCCCCGGGCACTGACGTGCCCTCCCTCCTCTCGGGATGTGTAAGTACAACCAATTATCTTTTCTCTGGCGGTCCCCTCCTGATGGGTTGGCTTCAACCGTACCAAGGGGTCCAGAATGCTTCAATTCGTGAGCTCTCCCTGGGCCAACGTGAAGTGTTAAACGTGCTGTTGCTCCAGTCAGACCCGAGAAGGAACTTCCTGCTGGTAAGCAAGGCCGCCGGCAACACCCCGTTCCTGGAGCGTCTTGAAAACAGTATCATCACCAGCAACAACAACCCTCGTGAGCTGATTCCCCCCGGAGCAGAGGCAGGGACCGAGGCTATGCAGCAGTCTCCTGCTGGCTGAAGCCTTTGGGAATTTACCACTCGCCTGGGCACTGGCCCCAGCCCCTGCAGAAGGAGGCCATCAGGGTCCCCCCTGCCAGGGGCCGCGGTCCCTGCAGACAGCTGAGGTCACGCTCACCTGGGAGGGGCGCAGCGAGGGGATGATCGCCCTCTCTGTTGCCCTGGGGCTCTGGGCCCGATGACGCGGGGCATCCTGGCGGAGGCTAGCCTGTGTTCACAGCTGCCTGCCGGGAGCCGGAGCCTGTCAGCTCGAGCAGCAGCGAGGGAAGACGTTTCTGACACAAAACCCCAGGGGAATCCACGGAGGAGCTGGGCTGTCATTACTTATTAACAATGGGCCTGATCCCCAGCCAGGCAGGCCCAGGGAAATAGCCTGGGGGGAGGCCAGCCTCCTCCCCACCGCCCCCCCTCCTACGAGGTGGATTAACACTTTCTGGGCAGGAGAGAGCTGTTTGGGGGGTCCATTGTCACATTTTGCATATAAGAGGGACCATTCTTTACACACTAGACACAGGCACACTCTTTTCCTCAAGGTGCCCTCCCCCTTCTGTGTCTGCATTCTTCTCCCGAGTTCCCTGCCCCCCTCAGGTTTTAAACCAGCAAACCCACAGGATGTGGGAGGCTGTGCTCACAGGGGAAAGGAAGGTTGGAGAAAGCACACAGCCAGAAACCTGAGTCTAACGCCCCCACAGCCGGCCTGCGGGGGTGGGAAGAGGGAGAGGCAGGTAGAGCTGGGGTCCGGGAAAGGTCTGCAAGCGGACTGGTCGGTCATTAGAACTGGTTGTGGCTCCTTCTCTCCCCCCTCGAGGGGTCCTGGGCTCCGTGCCAGCATGCTCTGGCCCAGCTCCTCCATCTCAGGTGGGCAGAGTGACCCGCCCCTGAGGTTGCAGGTCGGTTTCCCTGGAGAAGCAGATGCTGAGACAGAGATTGGCACGAGGCTCATTGTTTAGGGAGCACTTCCTAGGATGAGCACCATGAGAAGTGAGGAAATGGAAGCAGGCAGAGGAGGAAACTACTGCAATGCTAGCCCGACAGAAGCCTCCGCTGACCCCACCAAGAGCTCTGGAGCCCTGGTGACTTCGGTGCCGTTCCGATTGGGGCTGGACAGACAAGCCTCCGAGCCTCTGAGCCTCCGAGCCTCCGAGCCTCTGAAGCCTTGCATGGATAAGCTCCCTGGGTGTGAGCTGCTCCAGGAGCTGACATGACCCTGGGCTGGGTGGTTTCTTCAGCCTTGGGGAAGGGCGGACAGCTGAGGGCAGGCTGCAGACAGCCTCTCAGGGGCAGAGGGTGTAAGTCTTTCCTTCCTGAGCATAGAAGCCAGCATCCTGCCTCCTAGGAGCACGACTGATGGGGGCATTCCTCAGGACTCCTGCCTCCCGACAGAGGCCAGCCTGGCCTCCTTTCCTGCCAGGCTCCTCCCATCCGTCCTCCTATCCGTCCTCCTACCCCTCCTCCCACCCCTCTTCCTATCCCTCCCCTTACCCTCCTCCATTCTTCCCCCATTCCTGATGCTATCCTCCTCCCATATTTTTCCCCACTCTTCCCATCCTTCCTCTCCCTCCTCCTATCCTTCTTGCCACCTCTCCAGCCACCCCACCCCCATTCCTGCTGCCATCCTCCTCCCATCTCTTTCCGCACCCTCTCCATCCCTCTCTTACTCCTCTTCCCATTCCTCCTCTCGCCCTCCTTCTATCCTTCCTGTCATCTCTCCCCCATTTCTCCTGCCATCCTCCTGCCATCCCTCTTCCCGCCCCTCCTCCCATTCTTCCTGCCATCCCTTTCCTCTTCCCTCCAGGACCTATCACAGGTTTACAAAGTGCTAACAGGCCCCCAAAGTGGCAGGCCAGTGCGAGTTTACAAGGAAGCAGAACTGCCCTAATTGAGGTGAAAGGTCAGGAAGCCCCTCCTCCCGGCCCCCGTGGTCTGCCTATAAAACACTCTGTAATCTGTAAAGAGCTGGAGGGCTGGACCAGCAGCAGTTTTTCCCCTCTCTAATTGGGTAGTTCCGAACCTGCCACAGGGGGTGCTGAATTGTCGTCGTAGGTGCTTCTGTTTTATTTGTGTCAACAGGAGCAGGAAGCGCGTGGTTGTTATGTGGTGCGTCCTGTAAAGTCAATTCCGTGGGGCTCATCTGGTACGTACATAAGTGTAAAGTTTCATCTGCTTTGGGACACAGTAGTGGGCCTGATTGGGGACATGCCTTTAGGAAACGGTCAGCATTTTATCACAAGTCCACACTTCCAGAGCCCGCGGTGACCTGTGCTTCCATCAGCCCCGGCGGTCTTGTACGTTAGCATAAAGAGCCCCAGAAATGAGTTCTCGCTGGTGAAGGTAGTGGCTTTCGCTCCTAGAAACAGGAGCAGCCTTCCAGCTCCGGCAGGTGCAGAGGTGGAGAACCTGGCACGCCCTATGGTTTGTTCTCATAGGAACGGCACCGTGGGTTTGATCCCGGAGTGATCCTGCGCGCATCCAGCTGCTTGGTTTGGTGGCTTTTGTGCCCCTGGAGTTGGACCAGAAGGTTAGAGAATTCTGCTTGCAAGAATCCCCTCGTATTTGCCTCAGGCAGACTTTTCTGCGAGGCGCTGGCGGAACTCTTAAAAAGACTCCGGGCTGGAGCTTGCCGGAATTTCCCCGAACATGTTTTGTGACTGCTTTGTGCAGCTTGCTCCAAGCTGGAGCTGAGGACTTGGCTTCCGAGGAACTGGGCACGGTGGAGGAGGTGCCCTGGGCCCTGGCCCACCTCTAATTACTGAAGGCTACAGAGATCTACCAAAAAAAACCTAGTCATTTTTGCAAGACCAAACTGCCTTAGGTCAGTTTGCAGCAACCTAAAATGTCACCCTATAAAATCTTAATCAGCTGTGAATTCCCACCTCAATACATCAATAACCACCGCGTACCTTGATGTTTTCTCACGGTTATAACAGGGTCTAATACTTGGGTCCTCTGTCATAGGAAGTCATGAGGACTATACTTATGGTTTCCTTTTTTAAAAAAAGAATATTTATTTATTTATTTATGGAGGGCAGAGGGAGAGAATCCCAAGCACACTTCCTGTTGAGTTCAGAGCTCAACCTGGGGCTTGATCCCACAACCCATGAGATCACAACCTGAGCCAAAACCAAGAGTCAGATGCTTGACCTGCTGAGCCACTCTGGCACCCCTATACCTCCTGTTTTCTTAAACCATTCCAAAACAGGTTGGATTCACAAATTGGAGACTGAGGTCTTGGGGCCAGGGGTGGGGGTGGGGGTAAAAAAAATCAATGCTCAGAAGTGGCCACGGCTTTTCTAGTATTTGTCAGTGTCTCAGCAAGGAAACCTCTGGCCCTCGCTAATCAGTACAAGGTACTTATGAAGGGCTGGCTCCAGGACAGACGTAGTACAGAGTGAACTGGTTGCCTGTGGGGAAGAGAACCAGGGCTGTGAGTTACGTTCTCAACTTGGGTTAAATCTTCTCTCCCTGCAGCCTGGACCTGAGGGTCAGAGTCAATGTCAGTAAGGAAAGCGGTGGTTCTCAGCCAGTGATAATGATGTGCTCACCTGTATGAGGTAAACCCCAATGCCTGAGACCTTAGAGCCCAACGTGGGTTCCGAGTATCCTTTAGCCCTTTTAGTTGACAAAGCATTTTCACTGTCAATGTCGAGTTGGACCTTTACAGTTGCTGAAAATGTAAGAGATACAGGACAGACAGCTGCATCTCCTTGAGCTTGCCAATAGCCACTTCCCTTGTTTGCTGACAAAAGCCCAGTTTTACTCTGATATCAGATGGTAGTGTGTTCATGGAAGGTGGGCTCAGTCCCAGGAGATGATCCATAATTACCCTAAACCAAATATGGGACAAACTTCATTCTTTGATGATTTCTTTTAGGAATATACCTGCTCTGATCAATAGAACCTAACAAGGATTCTGGCTGGGGGTTGGGGGGGGGGTTCTCAGAAATATTTTTCTTCCCGAAAAAAGAGAAATGCCTAAGGAGATTACTGCCACCCTTACCCATCCGTGTTCTTTCTGCCTTTGAAAAGCTGCTGTAAGGATATGAGGTATTGGAACAACAGCAGCCATTTTGTGACCATGAGGCAGTGACAGAACAGAAAGGTAGAAAGAGCCTGAGTCCTTGATAACCTCTTGGCCACTGAACTAGAGACCACCTACCTCTGAGTTTCTTGCTATATATGAGATATTAATATAACCTTATTGTTTAAATTACTTTCAATGGATACTCTGCTGAGAGCATCCTAATGGGTACAATCCCCACTTAATAGTTGAAAAAGCTAAGCCTCAGAGAGATTGGGTCACAGTCAGTGACAGAGAGGGGCCTAGAATCCAGGAATTCCAGTTTCATCCAGGGCACTCTTCTCTGCCTCTGAATGCTACAGAGTCTTAGGGATCCCCTGGGGCCCCCTCAAAGCCAAGGGTGCCAATGATTAGGCTCTGTGTGCTTGCCTCCCTTCCCCAACCCAAACCAGAGCATCCTGGCTTTTACATGATTTGCCTTATTAGCTTCTCACTAACATTTGGTTTGAAACAAAGGCTATGAGGCTTAAAAATATTCTAAAACCACTGTCTTATCCGTTACCCTTCAATTAACAACAGCAGCCAGCTTTTTACCCCACCACAGGAGGAATTATAAAGAAAATGTCTTTTCTAAGAGGAAATAGGAAATCTTAGTTTATTTCCTAGGTTCAAGCTAGGAGATCCTAGCAAACTGCTCACTCACACAACCTACAGACACACACAAATGCACTTCTGAAGCATATGCATGCGGACATGCTGCTCACTTGATTTTGTCATCCTATTAGACTCTCCCAAGTTATCAGGCCCAGCGACACAATGAGGCTAGCACAGGTGCTGGGGTTTATAGAAACCCCCAGAGGGCTGAACGTAAGCAGAAGCTCCTGCCTTGGTTCTGGAAATGTCAGCAGCCAGAGCCACACTTGTCACCTGGCCATGTCCTTGGCTGTTCCAGACTCTGGGGCTACCTCCATTCTGGAGACCCAGCTTCTCTTGGCTCCTACCACTTGTTCTCAAGGTGTTCAGTTGGAAACCATCCCCAGGGCCGATGTGATCAGCTGGGCTTCAACGCCGCATGGCATGGACGCACCAGCCTCGCTTGGGCTGGACAGTGTTCTCAAGCCAGGGCACCTTATGTCTTTCCCAGGGTGCAGATCCCTGAGCCAATCAATGCTAACAGGATAACATAGTTCAATGACATGAAACAGGTGGTACCTTCTGCAAAAGGAACCTGGCCCTCCTCAAAACAGGGGGTGTGAGCATTGCAAGTGTCTGACACTTAATGAGCCCCATAATAGCCTCACGAAAACAACCAGAACTGCCTCTTATTTCCTCCTCTGCTCTTCTATGCACCCCTTTCTCCCTTCTCTTCCTCTTCTCTTTCACTCCTATCAATTTCTTCAATGTCTGCTATTCCAGGCATTTACTGCTACATTATAAATACCCCCCCCCAAAATCTAGTGGCTTCAAAAGAAGACTATTTTTATCATATCTCACAACTTTGGGGTTCAGAATGTGGTCAGGGCTCGACAGGGTGATTCTTTTGCTTCTCATGGCATCTGCTATGATCACTCAGTGATACTTGCTAGCAGCCTGTCTGGTCTGGAGGGTCAAGGTGGATCACGTCTGGTGCCTCAGCAGGAAAGGCCACATGGTGGGGAAGGTCTAGACTCCTTCTTCTCCATGATCTGAGGGTGGACGTCCTCATTTCCATAAGTTACAGGAGAAACTGACATTGTAATGATGGTGAGTAGGGGGCAATGGAGAGAACTGAGCAGGGCAGGGTTGCTCTCAGGAGGTGACTTGGGGGGAATGGAGGGGGGAGGGGGTGACGAGGGGTGACAGTGGGTGAGATCCAGGAGAGAAGAAGCTGCGCCTAAGGCAACTGGAGCTAGGAAGGGTTGTGCAGGGGAAAGGAGAGCCTCGTACTTGTCTTAGTCTGGGTTTTCCCTAAAAGCAGAGCCTAAAACGAAGACTTGGGTGTAGGTCCTTTGGGGGATGACCCCCAGAAATGCAGTCAGGGGCTGGGAAAGTGACACAGGGAGGGGAAGGAAACCCATAAGGGGTGTGCCGAGGAGCAAGTGGACATCAGGGGCTCAATTGTGCCAGAGCCCCGGGAAACTCTCAGGCAGGGGGAGGGGGGTGTCCCCACTCCAGAGCTGTCAACCAAAGAGCAGTGAAGCTGCCCTTTTTACGCATCAGCTTTCCTCCCTGATTGATCAAGAGGTGATCTGAGGGTGTTAGACTCTCAGCACTTTTGCCCTGCTCTGAACCAGGGACCATCCCAGAACGGTCGCCGTGTCCATGAGCTGTCTGTAGGTGGCTTCCGGAGTGGCCAAGGGGGTGTGGGCAGGGCCCTGACAATGTCTGCTGAGACTGTTTACGATGAGAATTTGTACTTCTTCTGCAGTGGGATGTGCCAGGGATACCTGTCCCACCGTATTGCCTGTTAAAGGTGCCCCCTTCACGTGCAATCGAATCCCCTCCCCGACCTTCCTGCAAAGTCATTGTTATGACCAGCCTGGCACACAGATGCTTTGAGAGGCAGCTGATTCTCTCTGGGGGCACCCGAAGAATGCAGAATGCGGAGTCCTGAGTCCTAAGTCCCAGTCAGCTCCAAGTTGAAATAAAGACTCAGGTGGAGACGAGTGGCATGTCAGGTTACCCCTTGCTTGTCTCCTTACAGCCCAGAGTCAGGGAACAAGGGAATGGGAGCATAGGGCTTGGTGAACACAAAGGAGGTACTTGGTCCACAGAACCCAGGCCAAGTTAGTGGCTTCGTTCAGCCTTCGTGAGCCCTATTTCATCAGCCAGTCAAAGGGCATAACTCTTCCCATCCGCACCCCACTCCCACCTCCGCCCCTGCCCTCGTGGGGAGCAGATGGGGCAGTGGATGTCAAGCCCTGCACACCAGTTCAGAACCCCATCCCTGCCATTTCCTAGCTGTGTGACATGGAGGAAGTAGCTCGAGCCCTCCGGGTATCCGTCTCCCCACCATTGCTCAGGCCTCGTAAACCCTAGCAGGCTGTGATTTGTGGTTCTATGAAGGAGCAAGCCTATGCGTGATCAGTAAACACGGAGGAGCGAAGCATACTGTTTAAACTGAAAGCTTTCATGTGGCTCTGGCTGTTAGGGCCATGTGGACTGCTCTGTGGGGACCGGTCTCACTATTGGTTCATCCTCCTCACATAGGAGCTCCCCCGCCCCGTGTGCTCTTGCCCTGCCTCCCACACTCTAGCAGGATCTCTGTGTCCTCGGCTACTCCACACAACCCACAGTGACAGCTCTGCTTTCCTAGCAGTCTCTTCTTGATAGAGGAGAAGGGGGCCCCCAGGCCCCCAGCTCATGCATATGCCCTGAGATACCTTGGGCCAGGAGGGGGCACACCCCGGGGGGCTCTGTACATTGGTGCATGCCCACACCCTGTCCTGTGCAGACTCTGATGGGCTATTTGTGTTAAGACAGGTAGAGCTTACTGTTCCTCATGCCCTCAGGTAGGGAGACATTTTCAACTGTTCTGGTTCTAAAATTATCTCCAGGCCGCCTTCTTGGGGGCACTCGTGGCTATAAGTAACAGAAGCCCCCAAGATGGGGAAGCCCCCAAGATGGTACTTCAAGGCTCCTCTTCTCTGTGATCCTCTTGGCTCTGCCTTTCTGGGTCCACGTGTTGATTTCAGCCTCCACCTGGTCCCAAAAGGGCTGTTACAGATTCAGGCATCCCATGTAGATGCACACTCTCTAGCAGCAAAGAACTGTCCCTTCCAGTCAGGGATGATGTTAAAAACATTCAACAACCAGTACAGCAGGGCACCAACCAGGGTGAAGAAACTCCAGCTGTATTGGTATGGGCCTGCAGAATATCAGGAGTGTTTCCAGGGTTGCCTTCCTAGGAATGAGGAATCTACCATCAAAACTAGATTCCAGGGGATTACCATTGATTAGGTTGGAATGGTAAAGATTTGCCTCCAAGGGATGCACGCCTGGGTGGCTCAGTGGTTGAGCGTCTGCCTTTGGCTCAGGGCATGATCCTGGGGTCCTGGGATTGAGTCCTGCATCAGGATCCCATGAGGAGCCTGCTTCTCCCTCTGCCTGTGTTTCTGCCTCTTTCTGTGAGTCTCTCATGGATAAATACAATCTTTAAAAAAAAAAAAGATTTGCCTCAGAACTGAGGAAGGAATCCCTTTCTTTTTTTTAAAAAATTGTATGTATGTATGTATGTATTTGAGAGAGAGAGAGAGAGAGAATAAGCAGGGAGAGCAGCAGAGGGAGAGGGATAAGCAGGCTCCCTGCTCACCAGGGAGCCTGACGCAGAGCTTGACCCCAGGGCCCCAAGATCATGACCTGAGCTGAAGGCAGACGCTTCTCCAACTGAGCCACCCAGGTGCCCTAAGAATCCCCTTTCTTAAGGGTAGACATATGAATTAGATTTAGATTCATTTAGCAGATTGGAAGTTAGGGAGCCCATCAATCTCACTTGCTCCCCAGCCTCCCACCCCCACCCCCTGTTACCCCTCCAAAATAACAGGTTCTTTATGCTGGTCTCAGCTCCACTGTGAAATCTGCCCTGAGCATCTTGATTTGTCCCCTTGCTTGTTTCTGCAACTGCCAAGTGCTTTATGATTTTTATGCAATTGATCTTTAATAACTTCTGCAAAGTATGAGCTAAATATTCCTTGGTTCAATTAGGCCCACTTCATGGATGCACAAAATGAACTCTTTTTATTTATTTATTTATTTATTTATTTATTTATTTATTTATTTATTTGAAAGAGAGAGCCAGAGTGAGTGGGAGGAAGGGCAGAGGGAGAGAGAGAAGGACAATCCTCAAGCAGACTCCTGGCTGAGCAAGGAGCCGGATGCAGGGCTCCATCCCAGGACAAGGAGATCATGACCTGAGCTGAAATCACGAGTCAACCGGTTAACCGACTGAGCCACACGGGTGGCTGAATATTTCTAAATGAGTCATTTGGAAGAGACTAGAATAAGGTTAATCTAAGAGGCTTTGGGACAAACCAGCAATTTCTGCTCAACTGCCTGCCTTTCTCCCTCTCTCTATAGCTCACACCCTTTCTCCCCCTCTCCTCGGGCTTAATTGATAGGCAAATTATTGAGTGTTTGGCCAGGCAGAGGGCCAGGAAGCTGTTTATAGCCTGCAGATCTTGCCTTTTAGGTAAGGTAGGGACGAGTCTGCCAGCAACCATCAGATAATGGGCCTCTTCCAGTGACAAGGGCATGATGGATTTCCTCCATTCTTTGATATCAATGCTTTTGTTAGTTTGCATTTTCTGCGGTGCCTTTCCTCTCAGCAAGTCAAGGCCTTTTGCAGAGTCTTATGTAATGGAAAATCATTCTGCAAGGTAGGCAGACCCAGGCAAGGCCAGCATACAGAAACCGCATTCCTTCTACACTCCACACAGCGACCCTGCTGGGGCCCATCTGTGTTGGGGCCGCGACATTCGACATTCGTGGTGCTTGGAGACCATAACAGAACACGGACATAGGCAGAGGGGAACGCAATTGCCTTTGCTAAGCTCCAAGGAGGCCCCTCTCCCTGTGCTTGGGTGACTGGCTTTGAAATGAGAAAAGGAGGGGCTTTGAGAAAGCTAAGGGTAAGTGAGGGAGGAATGGGTGATTATCCGAAGGAAGGAGAAGTCAGGAAGTGCATAGCCTTTATGGAAAACTGAACAGTAACCACTAAACCTGAATAAAGGCTCACCATCCATAGATGGCAATTCCCCTTATGGGTAAATGCCTGGAGGTAGCACACATTTTCACCAAAGACCTGCAAAATAATGCTCATCACACTATTCGGTTAGCCAAGAATTAGGGACAAGCCAGATGTTTATCAGAAGTAGAATGGATAGGGGCACCTGAGTGGCTCAGTGGTTGAACATCTGCCTTCCGCTCAGGTCATGATCCTGGGGTCCTGGGATTGAGTCCCGCATCAGGCCCCCCCTCAGGGAGCCTGCTTCTCCCTCTGCCTATATCTCTGCCTCTCTGTGTGTCTCTCATGAATAAATAACTAAAATTAAAAAAAAAAAAGAAGTAGAATGGATAGGGACGCCTAGGTAGCTCAGGCAGTCATCTTCCTTTGGCTCAGGTCATGATCTCTGCATCCTGGGATGGAGCTCCACAGGTCCTGGGATCAAGCCCTGAATCAGGCTTCCTGCTCAGTGGGGAATCTGCTTCTCTCTCTCACTCCCTTTGCCCCTCCCCACCATGTGTTCTCTCTCTCTCTCTCTCTCTCTTATAAATAAAATATTTTTTAAAAAGTAGAATGGATAAATAATCTGGTGCAGTTCATTATCCATGGAGTATTATCTGACAATGAAAAAGAAGAAACTCCTTCTTTGTACAATACGCAGACAAGCTGTCACATGCAGAATGTGGACAAAGTCCACAACCAGGTTAAAATAACCTCCAGTGATGGAAAATCAGCAATCCTTATGGAATGGGAGGCAAGAAGGAGCCATCTGAGGGGGTGTTCTAGATCTCGATCTCTGTGCTGGATGACACATGAATTTACTTTGTAGAATTTCATTAAACTGTACACTTAAGACATGTGTGCTACACTTATACATTTACGAGGTATATATTTTATGTATGTTACCTGTATACTTGATGTGTGCTACACTTCAAAAAAGGTTTGCGGGACAACTGGGTGGCTCAGTGGTTGAGTGTCTGCCTTCAGCTCAGGTTGTGATCTCGGGGTCCTGGGATCCAGTCCCACATCGGGCTCCCCACAGGGAGCCTGCTTCTCCCTCTGTCTACGTCTCTGCCTCTCTCATGAATAAAATAAAATAAAATCTTAAAAAAAAAAGGCTTGCAACAAGGAGGGGAAGAGAAGTAAGGGAAACACACATATGCATCAATTTGTGAACAGGTTGGAGTCTGTCTGTCCTTGAATCCATTTGTTCACTGATCCAAAGGGACCATCACTCACTTCACCTGTTCCCTGGCAGCAGAGCTAGTATACATTTTTTTTCTGGTCCTTAGCTTTCTGCCAGAGTTTGCAGGCCAAAATTTCATAAGCAGAGATGCTTCTATCTAGAGTAAGGCCAAGGGCATTAGAGATTTATGACTTCATTCATTCACTCATTCATTCATTCAACCATCAAAAACGGGAAGAATTATTATGTGATTCTGGACGCTGTTGGCCAGAACTCTTCATTTCTAGATGTTCTCTTACCAGCAACAAGACAGTTCAGCCCACTGTGGGGGAAAAGTCAGAGGTGGGGTGGGGGCTGCCAATGCTATAAAAACTGCCTTCATTCCTCTTTCCCTAGATTCCTGCATTGGGATGCTAATACTTGCTAGAATGGAGGGTGACAAAGTAGTGACAGCCTTGAAAGGGGGTGGATTTGTTTCTCAGGGCTGTCATAACTAAGTACTGTGAACTAAGAGGCATAAACAGCAGAAATGTACTGTCTCACTGTTCTGAGGCCTACAAGTCCAAGATCCAATTTCCTCTTTTTATAAGGACACCAGTCACACAGGATTAGGGCCCACCCTCGTGACCTCATTTTAACTTGATGACCTCTGTAAAGACCCTACCTCCAAATGGCGTTCTGAGGACACATATTTTGAAGGACACAATTCAGCCCATACCAGAGGGGAAGGACTCTACTGCAAGCACTTCACCCCGCCCCCCATTTTCCCCACTATGTCTGGAGCACACCAGCTGGAAAAGGCTGACAGGAACCAGAAACTCTTCTAAAGCATTGGGGAGGAGAAAGCAGTTGGCCTGAAGAATGAAAGTTTCACCAAGATAAGAGGAGGAGGAGAAGCTATGGAAGCATTGACTTGGCAGCAGGATAGGCTCAGGAGACGGGCAGGTTTGGTTCAAACTCTCACTCCCCTCATGGAACTACAGTCACATTGAATGACCTTGAGCAAATTAAAGTTAGGTTCTTGACCGCCGAGACCGCGTCCACCCCGCGAGCACAGGCCCCTCGCCCTCGCCGCTCCGCCGCCGCCGCCGCCGGTTTACACCACCCCCAGTTCGCCATGGATGACGATATCGCTGCGCTTGTGGTCGACAACGGCTCCGGCATGTGCAAGGCCGGCTTCGCAGGCGACGACGCCCCCCGGGCCGTCTTTCCTTCCATCGTGGGGCGCCCCCGGCACCAGGGCGTGATGGTGGGCATGGGCCAGAAGGACTCCTACGTGGGCGATGAGGCCCAGAGCAAGAGGGGCATCCTGACCCTGAAGTACCCCATTGAGCACGGCATCGTCACCAACTGGGACGACATGGAGAAGATCTGGCACCACACCTTCTACAACGAACTGCGCGTGGCCCCCGAGGAGCACCCGGTGCTGCTGACCGAGGCCCCCCTGAACCCCAAGGCCAACCGTGAGAAGATGACCCAGATCATGTTCGAGACTTTCAACACCCCAGCCATGTACGTGGCCATCCAGGCTGTGCTGTCCCTGTACGCCTCTGGCCGCACCACTGGCATCGTGATGGACTCCGGTGACGGGGTCACCCACACGGTGCCCATCTATGAGGGGTATGCCCTCCCCCATGCCATCTTGCGTCTGGACCTGGCTGGCCGGGACCTGACCGACTACCTCATGAAGATCCTCACGGAGCGTGGCTACAGCTTCACCACCACCGCCGAGCGGGAAATCGTGCGTGACATCAAGGAGAAGCTGTGTTATGTGGCCCTGGACTTCGAGCAGGAGATGGCCACCGCGGCCTCCAGCTCCTCCCTGGAGAAGAGCTATGAGCTGCCCGACGGGCAGGTCATCACTATTGGCAACGAGCGGTTCCGCTGCCCAGAGGCTCTCTTCCAGCCTTCCTTCCTGGGCATGGAATCCTGCGGCATCCATGAAACTACCTTCAACTCCATCATGAAGTGTGACGTTGACATCCGCAAGGACCTCTATGCCAACACAGTGCTGTCTGGTGGAACCACCATGTACCCTGGCATTGCTGACAGGATGCAGAAGGAGATCACTGCCCTGGCACCCAGCACAATGAAGATCAAGATCATCGCACCCCCTGAGCGCAAGTACTCTGTGTGGATTGGGGGCTCCATCCTGGCCTCACTGTCCACCTTCCAGCAGATGTGGATCAGCAAGCAGGAGTACGACGAGTCCGGCCCCTCCATCGTCCACCGCAAATGCTTCTAGGCGGACTGTTACTTTAGTTGCGTTACACCCTTTCTTGACAAAACCTAACTTGCGCAGAAACCGAGATGAGATTGGCATGGCTTTATTTGTTTTTTTGTTTTTTTTTTTTAATTTTCTTTTTGGATTTTTAATTTTTTTAATTTTTTTGTTTTTTTTTTTTCGGTTTTTTGTTTTTTTGGCGCTTGACTCAGGATTTAAAAACTGGAACGGTGAAGGTGACAGCAGTGGGTTGGAGCGAGCATCCCCAAAGTTCTACAATGTGGCCGAGGACTTTGATTGTACATTGTTCTTTTTTTTTTTTTTTTAATAGTCATTCCAAATATCGTGAGATGCATTGTTACAGGAAGTCCTTTGCCTTCCCAAAAGCCACCCCGTTTCTCCCTGCAGAGAAGGGCCTGTCCTCGCCCGAGTCCACACAGGGGAGGGAAAGAGAATTGCTTTTGTGTAAATTATGTAGTCCAAATTTTTTTTAATCTTCGCCTTAATACTTGTTCTTTTTGTTTTATTTTAAATGGTCTGCCATCACGGCCCTTGTTTTTTGTTCCCCCAATTGAAGATTTATGAAGGCTTTTGGTCTCCCTGGGAGTGGGGCTGAGGCATGGAGGCATCCAGGGCTTACCTGTACACTGACTTGAGACCAGTTCAATAAAGTGCACACCTTAAAGAAAAAAAAAAAATAAAGTTAGGTTCTTTAAGCCTCAGTATTCCCATCTCTAAAGTTAGAACTTTGGGGCATCTGGGTGGCTCAGTCGGTGAAGCGTCTGCCTTCTGCTCAGGTTCTGATCTCAGGGTCCTGGGATTGAGCCCAGCATTGAGCTCCCTGCTTGGTGGGGAGCCTGCTTCTCTCTCTCCCTCTGCTGCTCCCCCTGCTCGTGCTCTCTTGCCCTCCCTATCAAATAAATAAATAAAATATTTTTTAAAAAGTTGGAACTTCAGTTCCCACTTCCCAGGGGTGTCACAGGACATGTGAAGTGGCTTGCGCTGGGCTTGGTGTACACACAGCCCATAAGACTCGCAAGGAGTTATTGTTTGATCCTAAAAGAGACTCAAGAAAAGCAGAAACAGTAAGTCAGGGCTTTAGTGGCTGTACAGAGAGCAGTTTTAAAGTGATTAATCCAAAAAAAAAAAAATAAAGTGATTAATCCTTTTTTCAATTATTTCAGTCAGATGTGGATCTGTTTTGGTTTTGGTTTTGGTTTTGTTTTTTTTAACGCAAACAAATCCCACAGAAGGGTTCAAGGTGGAAAGTCCCTCTGGGCACTTTCTAGGTCTCCAGACCCACATCCCTAGAATCTTTCCAAGCATATCTACAGTATCTATATATTTACATTTTTTTTGAATACACAGATGAGACCACCGCAGATGCTGTCGAGCCTGTGTCGCCCCCACTGGCCCTGAGAAGCACCTGCAGACATTTCTTTTTTTTTTTTTTTCTTAAAGATTTTATTTATTTATTTATTTATTTATTTATTTATTTATTTATTCATGAGAAACAGAGAGAGAGAGGCAGAGACACAGGCAGAGGGAGAAGCAGGCTCCATGCAGGGAGCCCGACGTGGGACTTGATCTCGAGTCTCCAGGATCAGGCCCCGGGCCAAAGGCGGCGCTAAACCGCTGAGCCACCCGGGCTGCCCCAGACATTTCGCTCAAAGCCTACCTTCTTTCTGAATTTCTCTGCATGGGCATGCTCTCTGGCCAAGGAGATGCTCACTGGCATTTCGGGCTGGCTGGAGGTAGTGGGGAATGAATATCCCTCAAACAATGAGTGGCCAGAGTTGGCAGATAAATACCCCCTGGTGGCATGATCCTGAGGCTCGTTCCACACACATTTTCTGTGGTTCCCTGGGGGACTGAGCCCTGGATGCCCCCCAGTGGGAACCCGTTCACTGATGTGGGCTTTATTGGCATCCTCCCCACCCTGGCTCACTTCCCTCTTCCCTCAACTGTGCTTCCTGGATCTCCTCCCAAATAATGACTGCACCCAGAGTCTTGTCTCAAGCTCTGCTTTGGGGAAAACCCAGCTAAAACTGGGACAGTACGGCCACACGCTGGTCTGCACTAAACTTCTTCCTGCCAGCGGGTGGCTTGCAGATCTTTCCCTATGGGCACATATTGAAGGACCGCGGATCACTCCACAGTCTGGGTGTGCCATAATTAATTTAGCCAGCCGTCTCTTGGTGGACATTTAGGATGCTTCCAGCTTTTTATAAAGAATGATGTTCCAATGAGCCGGCTTGTATGTAATATCTTTCCGAAAACAGGCAAATCCCCAAGGCTAACTTTCTAGAAGTCCAATTGCTGGGTGGAAGGCTAAGGGAAGAGTTTTGATCAGGACCCAGAGATAGGCTCTGGAATCAAGACTGGAAGCAACAACAACAAAAAAAGACTGGAAGCAACAGGGGTGCCTGGGTGGCTCAGTTGGTTGGGTGTCTGCGTTCAGCTCATGATCCCAGCGCGATGGGATAGAGCCCCGCTTCAGGCTCCCTGCTCAGCGGGGAGCCTGCTTCTCCCTCTCCCTGTCTCTGTCCCTGTCCCTCTGCCCCTCCCCCGGCTTGTGCTCTCTTGTTCTCTCTCAAATCAATAAATCAAAAATTTAAAAACAAAAATAAAATCTTAAAAAAAGAAAAAAAGATTTGGAGGCAACAGGAGTAGAGTGGTTCCAACCTGGGGACACTGTAGTGAGGAGGCAGTGTGCCTAGAGGGCCTGTCCACCCCCATCCCCCCAGAAAGTCTACCCAGGCATCTCTGTGCATTTGTCGGGGGAGGGGGGTGTCTGTGTGTTCTGTGCACTGGGCAGAGGGCCCACTGCAGCAGAGGGGCCTTCCCTCAGAGTCACTGCCTTCGAGAAGAACTGCCACCTCTCATCTCACGTGCCCCCACCCCACTGCCACATCTGTGCCATAGGCTGTTGTTTCTCTAGCAAAAGTCTCCAGTTTTCAGATGAAAAACAGCTTGTTTTGAGAGTCCGCACTCCTGAGATCTTCAGGCTCTTCCTTAGGGCTGCCTGTTGACAAGAAATTCATGCTTAGGAAGAGGGTGGAAGGAATCAGTGATGAGGCTGAGAACAGGCCCACGGAGGCACAGGCAGTGTTTTCTATAATTTGGTTCCTCTGCCCACTCACGAACACTTACAGTGTTTACCTGATCATCAGTCTGTTCTGAAAACAAATGTTAAATGCATCAAAATACTTCCTCTTCCTCTCTTGAATTATTTGCTGCCTGCTGGCTGCCTACTTGATCTCCCCTCAAGATGCAGAGAAAGGTGCCCCAGACCTTGCTTGGGGGACTTGAGCCAGTGGAGACATAGCTCAAGGCTGAGGCAGCGGGCCCGCACCACCCAGACAGTCGAGGTTCTTGACCTTGACCGAGGAGGACGGAAGGGATTTTTCTTTCCCTGTCTCTTCTTTTTTCTTCTTTCTCTTGTTTTTCCTTTTCATCTTCTTTGTTTTCCCTTGTCATTGGAGGTGAGGAGCTGCGCAGAAGAGACACGGACACGCGAGCCCATCTTCAATAAAACCTTCGGGAAGGAAAGGGATCTGTGAAGAATGGTCAAAAGAGAGGGGGTGCTATTTAGTCAGCTTTCTGTGGAGATGAGGTGGGGGTGCCCCACCTTCTCTCTGGCTCTCACTAGCTCTCTCTGTCACACACACACACACACACACACACACACACACAGGCAGCGGTTCAGAATGTGAGCCCCTGGGGGAGGGGTTCAGCCACCTCAGCCAATGCACTTGTGAGGGGCAGCTGGGGAGAGGTGTGGCCTCCCTGGCCCTGAGGAAGGCCCAGGCCTAGCCCAGCCCCTGAGGATGTCCTCCTGGCTGCCTGGGGATTATCCGGCTCCTGGAGGTGAGTTATGGGGTCTGGAGAGAGACGTGGCAAAGGGAGCCTTCCAGGCACCCCCGCGGGAGGCTGGGAGGTTGAATTCTGGCCTTGTTGCCAACCGTGTGCGATGAAGGAGAGATGTCATCACCAGGCGGGTGGGGAGGGGTGCTGACCCACATTCTTACCCGGTGAGCCCTTGTCCCCCGCCAGCCTGTGTAATCGCATAGGCCCCAAGTTCCCCCCCATATCTGGGTGGGGGCCCTGTGTCTGAAGCCCGTGACAGGATTCTCCCACATGCAGGGTGTCCAAATCACCTCCCTTCCCGGCTGCTGCCGCCTCCACCCCCTTGGCACCTCCTGCTCATCCTTCCTGCTCCTGCCTCCCCGCCCCCCCGCCCCGGGCCCGAGAAGCGGCCTAGCAGAGGGGCTGCAAGCGGGGCCGCTGGAGCCAGGGGTGAGGTGCGTGTGTGGGGGGTGCTGCCCTGGGATCCCGGTGCCACCACTGAGCCGCTCTGCTTGCCTCAGTTTTCTCATCTGGTTCTTCTGAGGGTCAGTATTTGGGAAGTGGCTCTAACAGCGTCTGGCATGGAGTCGGCACCTGATAAATGTCTGTTAAATAAAAATGGTTACGTGTCCCCCCACCTATAGAACATAGCATCCCTTTAGGGAAGGTTCGGAAGTGATGGTGGATAAGGACAGCACAGAGAAGGGCAAAAGGCAACTTCAAATGGGGCGCCCTACAATCTCCTAACCAGCCCCCCTCACTGGGCAGCCTTGTCTGGCCTTCTCTCTTCTGAGCCTCCTGGAGGCACCATTTTGCAGTTTTCTTCCTCTCCCTCTGGAGGCCTTTTCCCCTTCCATTCTCTTACCCCAGCCTGGGGGAGCCTCAGCCTGCCTGTGGAATTCTTACTACTTTGTTCCCAGGCCAAGTCATCCCCCTTTGTCCCAACCTCTCCCTTTCAGATGCTGCCCTGCTCTGATCCTTCTTCATGAAAACAGTGATGTGTTTTCCTGAACAAAAGAACCAGCTGCTCTGGGTCTCTGTCCTTGGCACCCTCTGCATGATCCTACTTAATCCTCAGGACAGCCCCGCGCGCCAAGTATGGCTGTGACCCATTTCATAGCCGAGTAGATAATGGAGCAAAGAGATTGTCACAGAGCCAGTTGGTCTCGGAGATGAAATTCGAACTCGGCTCTCTGTAACTGCCCCCAACCATTATCCCATACTGTTTGCAGTATGCAAAACATACTCTCCCTCCCCCCACTTCAAAAAAAAAAAAAAGACAGAAAAAGAAAAGAAAAGAAAAAGCTATTTTTAAAAAGACCAGAATTTCTGTGCCTTACTCTCTGAGTGACCCTGCTCTGGGTTCAGCTAAAAACACGATTGCTTCTACCACTATGGAAACAGTACGGTGGTTCCTCAAAAAATTAAAAATAGAACTGCCATATGATCCAGCAATTCCACTTCTGGGTATTTATCCAAAAGAATTGAAAGCAGAGACTCGAAGAGATATTTCTCACACCCATGTACATAGCAGCATTATTCACAGTAGCCAAGAAGTGGAAGCAACCCAAGTGTCCATCGATGGACGAATGGATAAACAAAATGTGGTCTAGCCATACAGTGGAATATCATTCAGCTTTAGAGAGGAAGCACATTCTGGCACCTGCTGCAACACGGATAAACCTTAAAAAACAGGATACTAAGTGAAATAAACCAGTTACAAAAGGACAAATGCCGCATGGCTCCACTTCCATGAGGTCTCCAGAGCAGTCAAATACGGAGAGACAGGAAGTAGCAGGGTAGTTGCCAAGGGCTTCGTGGAGGGGGTGGAAAGGGAGTTGTTTGATGATTTGGGGAGATGAAAAAGTTCTGGAAATCTGTTGCACTGCAATGCGAATATATTTAACACTACTGAGTTGTACTCTTAAAAATGGTTAAGATGGTAAATTTTACAGTAGGTGGTTTTTACTGCTATTTAAAACTTCTAAAAATTAAAAGTAAACATATTTCAAAAGCACCACTGCTTCCAAAAAGCTCAAGGTTTAATCCACTTTCTGACCTTCCATGATTATTTTAAAATCTCCTTTGCAGAACCCAAGTCGTGGACCGTTAGGTCTGACTCTACCGGGAAACTGCTAAAGCTTCCCCGGGCTATCTCCAGGCAAACTGCTTCTTCACACCTCCTCTCCCCAACCGTGCCTAGTTCAGAGATTCTTAACACCTTTGGGTCTCAGGAAAATCTGAGAATCTGATGGAAGCTGCCACATTCTCCCTGCCTCCGCACCCCAAACCTACATATGCATTGATACGATTCGTTTTCTTTATGATTCAGAGGATTTCTGGATACCTTGGCACCTCTCCAAGGACCCCAGAACAAGCGTCCCTCACATCACAGAGCTTCCCCTGATTGGCTCAAAGACCCCATCATTAGTCATCTACTTTCCCTCTCAGTGCAATCAAGGGGAGAGGGAGCTGCTTAGAAAACCAGAATGGTGCAAATTATTTGTGTGACAATTCACTCAAAAGCATCTCTGTATGTACAGAATGGTGTGTGAGTGTGTGTGTAAATACATTTACCACAGGGGCAGTTAGTTAGCAATTCAAAAAACCTAATGAGAAACCCACGCTCCAGAGGTGGCTACTCAAGTGCTTCAAATATCCCTATCTAAATCTATACCAGAGGGTCCCTTAATTAACACGGAGGTCCTAGAAATAAGAAGTATATGGTTTAAGATCATAGGTTCCATGCCCTGGTAGGAGCAAGGCTAGTAGTGCAGCTGCCTGGCACCCTCAGAGCAACACACCAATCTGGAATTCCATCAGGCACTCTATGGTCTCCCCATTTTCAGAGGACTGTGGTGCCTGATTCCCACCCCACCCCCACCCACCCCCCACCAAGGGTGGTTGAACCTGTCAAAAGAATATCATTGCTTCTGCCTCTGAGCAATCTTGGCATGCAGAGCGCCTACTGGAGGGCCTAAGGACAGAGTGGGACCAAGCGTACAGGAACAGGTTACAGTGCTGTCCTTGTACCTGCTTCCTAACGAATGATCATACAGCTGGTCAAACTCCACCTGAGTAAGTAGAGCCCCAGCCTACTTCCCTGGCATATTTCCCTGGCAACAGGATCAGTTTGGGGATGCCCACAAGCTGTCCAAGTTGGAAGAAGCTTGGCTGTATTCAGGAATTGAACTGTGTCATCTGGACTCAGTTTCTCCCTCTCTCTTCTCCTGGCTCTGGCTGTATTCTTAGACTCCCTGGTGACAGCAAGATGGCAGCAGTGTGTCCTCATATTCACTCTGGTTCGAGTTCACCCTGGAACGTAAGGAGGACATTTTTTCTGAGAATTCTAACAAAAGTCCCCAAAGTGAGTCCAATTGCCATTCTGGCCTGACTTGGATCATGTGGCCATCCCTCATCTGGTCACTGATGCTGGGGAGAAAGATGTTCTGATGGGCCAGACACGAGTCACTGGCCACTCCAGGTAGGGTTGTCGTCTCCACCAGAACCACATGGCTTGAGAATTGTTAGGGGAGAGTAGTGAATTACAGCTGGGTCACTGCCACTCCTGCCACTCTGCCATTGAGACATGTAGTCCATTTTCCATCCCCTTGAATCTAGGCCAACCTTATGCCTTGTTTTGACCAAGAATGTATGATAGACATAACACTGTAAATTTTAAGGCTGGGTCTTAGGAAATTTGTGGATTATGCTTTTGTGTACTTGGAATACACCCTCATGGAATATTATCAGGAAGCCATGTGGAGAAGCCCGTGTTGGGGAGAGTCAAAGAGCTCTGGCCAATATCCCCAGCTGATCTCCCGGCCAGCACCCAGCACTAACCGCCAGCTGTGTGGCAGGGCTCGTCTTGGACAGTGCAGACCAGCTGGGCCTCCACACACTGGGAGAAGCAGAAGCATTGCCCAGTTGAGCCTGGTTAACTCATGGATCCATGAGGATCCAAGAATGAGGGTTACTGTTTGAAGTCATGAAGTTTGGGGATAGTTAGTTACACAACCATAGCTGATATGGAGTGGCTTCCGCAATGAAAATCAGAAGTTTTTCTTAGAAATTAAACGAGTGAATGCTAGCTGTACAACAAACAAGATGTCCCCACAGCCATCTACTGTGTGTAGTCGACTCTGCCGGACAACTGATGGGCTGAAGAGACATGGGATTCTCTGAAGCAGCATTCCAGTGTCCACTCACCAGTTCTGTCAGTGTCCAGAGCAGTTGCTGGAGCAGGAGATCCTGCTTCCTGGTACCAGGCTCATGGCTGTGGGTTTTTAAACATGGCTACTCCATTGGTGCCTCCTGGCCTCCCTGCGTGTGGCAAAGATGGCAGATCCCCAGCAGGCCAATCCTGAAGGCTTCTGGGAGTCATTCCTGGAAATCCAGCCTAGAATTCTCACAACAGCCCTTCTGTCATGGGCTGAATGGTGGCCTCCCAAAGGCTATGTCCATGTCCTAACCCCTGGAACCTATACATGGGAACTTACTTGGCAAAAGGTTTGTTGCAGATGTAATTAAGTTGAGATCTTGAGATAAGATCATCCTGGATTACCTAGCTGGGAGCCAAATCCAATGACGGGAGCCTGTATAGCAGACGGGAGAGGAGAAAACACAGAGAGGAGAAAACCACATCAAGACAGAGGCAGGATGGAGTGACACAGCCCCAGAAAATGCCAACAGCCACCAGAAGCTGGGAGGGACAAAAGCTTCTCCCCCAGAACCTCCAGAGGGAGCATGCCCCACCTTGATTTCAAACTTCTGGCCCCCAGAATGGTGGAAAGAATTCATTTCTTGTTTTAAGCCACTCGGTCTGTGGTCATTTGGTATGGTGGTTTCAGGGAATGAACACACCTTGTAATGATCCCATAAGCACCAACTTTCCTGTCTTAAATCCCTTTCTGTTTAAAATAACTGGAGCAGTTTGCTTGTTTGTCTCTTTCTTTCTTAAGTAATCTCTACACCTATTGTGGGAGTCAAACTTACAACCTGGAGCTCAAGGGTCTTGTGCTCTACTGACTGAGCCAGCCAGGCACTCCTGGAACAATTTGTGTTTCTCATACCAAACCCTGAGTGGTACAACTCCTCTCCCATCCTGGAAATGCAAGACCAAGCAAGCCAGAATGCATATTGTGGGGAGGACCCCGGGACAGACTGAGATTTCGTACTATCCGTGGTTCTGCTGTCAGCCTTACTGGCACGTGCATTTCTCCCAGTTCAACAGAAGCACAGGTCCTGATTGAGTCTTCTCTTTTGCCACTGTGACGGCAAGGCTTTATTTTTACTGTAAATTATTGCAGCCAGGAGAGCCTGGCTGGCTCAGTCGGTTAAGTATCTGCCTTCCCCTCAGGTCATGATCCCGGGGTCCTGGGATGGAGCCCCGCATCAGGCTCCTTGCTCAGCAGGGGGATTGCTTCTCCTTCTCCCTCTGCCCCTCTCCCGTGCTCGTGCTCTCTCTCAAATAAATAAATAAATAATCTTTAAAAAAATTTATTGCTGCCAGCACCCCAGCTCACGTCTACCAAGAGCCCACTCCCTCTGCAGTCTGGGAATGCAGAGCCCGGCAGGGCCCAGAGAGGCCCATCTCCCTTCCCTTCATCCCATGGAGTCCAGAAAAGATCTGGAAGCTGCCAGAGCTGGACTGAAGAGTTTTTATCTCAATACCAGTGAGAGGCTCCAACCACAGTTACTTCTTAAAGAGCAGGTTGTCCTAGTCTGCTTTTCTTCTCCAAACCAAAACTCTACGTTTTCATAGAGATGCGAATGGTAGGTGTCCATGGGTGTCTCTGAATTTGTGTGTCTGTGTTTCTGTGTGCCTGTCTGTGTGTTTGTACTTGTATTTGGCGTTTGGATGTATGTCTGTATTTTTATGTGTGTGTGTTTATGTGTGTATATTTACAGGTGTGTTTATATGTTTGTATAGACATATGTGTTTATATGTGTGTGTATTTACGTGTGTATTTATATATATGTATTGGTGTGTGTATTTATATGTATGTGCATGTATTTATATGCAGTGTACTTATATGTGTGTTTATATATGTGTGTATTTATGTGTTTACACACGTGTGCATTTTTGTAAATGTATATGTACACATGTACTTCTATATGCATATGTCCATATGTGAGTATTTGTGTTTGTGTGTCTGCGCGTGTGTGTGCACGTGTATACATGTGTGGAGGGAAGAAGTGAAGTGCCGGTGCTCACGGTTAACACCATAAACTTGAGCTATTGTTTTCATAAATCGGAGGCTGGAGATGGTCCCTTGCTCTTATTCTTGTGCTGTTGAAATGATACTGCTGCAGAAAATCCTTCTTTCGTGCTGCAAGCATAACCACAAAACCCAGGATGGGCAAATTGGGCATCATGGGAACCCAGATTTCTCTGCGCTGTCCGTGGAGCTCCCAAGCCGGAGTGCTATAGCCCCTAATGGCCTTGGCTCAGGGGAACAAAATAAAAACCACGGAATTGTCTGCTGGTAAAGGTGACATCACCGCAGTGCTTCTCGATAAATTCTCTGCGCTGCCAGCATTGATGGTTATTTATTAAGCACGCATCGTGCACCTGGAGCTGTTCCAGCTCCTGGCTTTACTGAGAGGTCCACCTCCATCCGCCATCAGAAAGCTCTTGCCCTTATGCGGTGCCATCAACACTGAGTGAAGCAGGGGACAGGGGTGTCATGAAGCGAAGCTGCTGGTGGTTCAGGCCAGCTCTGTCACCTCCTACTTTGAACCCAGTTCTCCAGAAACAAGTCTTCACGACCAAGCCCCTGCCTTAGATGCAGGCTTCTGGAGGGCATCCTGTTTCCGTGCTGCCCACTCCATCCCCGGGCTACTTCCAAAGGGACTGGAGGGCCACCTCAGTTTCTGCATGCCTCCGGAACCCTGACTCTTGAGTTCCCCTCCTGGGGCCTGGGGCCCCGCTGCCACCCACCCCTCTACATCCCCAGCGGCACACCCATCCATCAGCCAGGCTTGGCATACCCTTGACACCTGCCAGGCAATTGCTCATCTCAGTACTTGCCACTGCTGTGGAGACTGGAAGTGTCTGGAGCTTGGGGTCCGGCTATGCTCACCATCCTATCAGGATTTTCCCCAGCCCCAGTGCCAACAGACAACTGCCCTGGCAGAGGGCTCAGGTCAAACCTCAGCCTCCAGATGCCTTCAAAGCCCTGGGTGCTAGCCAGAGTGCTCCCTCAAGAGCAGTATCGCTCGGAGACCATCCCGCCACCCTGAGCATCACCCAGGGCTGGGTGAGCCCCATGACCCTGGGAGACACGGCAAAGCCAGGGTTTCCCAGGGAGTGCAGAGGATCAAAAGGCAAGGGATAGAAGCCAAAGGATGGGGTAGGGGCTGAGGAAGGGGGTAGGAGGAGGAGGGACGGGACACACTACCCAATCCCAGAGAAAGTCACCTCCTGTGGGGGTCAGGGTGGGGTAGGGGAGAACGAGTCGCAGTGGCCATTGGTTGTTGAGCACTGAGCGTGTACTGAGTGCTGGATATGCATCTTCACACCAGGCCTCACAACAGCATAAGTTGTTCCTGTCTCTTAAGTGGGGAAACTAAGAAACGCAGCCTGAGTGACTCGCCACAGTTAGGAGATGCGGCCTGACTCCCGCGTGTGCCGCAGGCCACCACGGCCGCTGGCTCGCTACAGAGGCCTCCGATGTGCTGGTGGCCGAGTGCCCCCACATGGGTCTGGACAGACAGAACTTGAGGATAAAGGGCCACGACTGGAGGAGGGATGGCCCTTTATCAGGGCCTCCTCCAGTCGTGGCCCTGTCTCCCCTCGGGGCCCTGGACTGGCCCCTTCTTCCTTCCCTCTCCGGGGCTCAGAGCATCGTGGCTGCCACCAGGGCCTGTGCTCCCAGCAGCCTCCGTGCTGAATCCTCTGCCATTCATCACAGAGGCTCTCCCGGATGTCTGTGTTAAGAAACAAATGTTCTCCCCCTTTAGTAAATCATGTGAACCATCACACACAGGGACAGCTGGTTAGAACACAAGCTACTACTTTCCTACAAGGTGAGGACATCGGAGGCACAAAATGTATTCAGGGCTGCACACGGGCAGGGCCTGGCCTGCCAGCTCAGCACATCCTGGCTTCCCTCCGTGTGCCCCTCGGCCTTGGGCTCCAGGCCAGCCGGGCACTGTGTCTTCCTTCCCAGCCCTTGAGGAAACAAGGTCATCTTTCTGGCTAGCTACCTGGGCACAAGGCACACTTAGCAGACACGGTTCCTCCAGGGACCTCCCCAGCACCTCCGCCTGATCGGCCTCTCCTCTGTCCTCTGGTTCTCAAAACCAGAAATCTCACCAATGTGGCTCCTGCGTCAGAAGGGGGAAGTGGGGAGACTGGGGTAGCGGTGGTGGAGAAAGCAACATTGGGCTGTAGATTATCACATTATTAAACTCTTTTATAGCCCCTGCCCTTTGGGGCTCTCTATCTTCAGGCCACAAGACCCAGGCTCCCATCCTTTGAAACCCAGGCTCCCATCCTGGAATGAATCTTGTGTCAGCCATTTACATCTTAGTATAAATTTAAGTCAATGAAAAAATTATCTCTCCCAGGAGGGTTTGCATTTAAATCTTTCTGAATGGAAATCATTATGCAATGAGAGATTTGTCTCCATCAAAGGAGTTTTGACTCATAATCCCATAAAACAGAGAGGCGTTTCGGTGGGTACAATGCTTCCACAGACAGAAAATACCACAACTTCATCTACCTGTCTTGTTCCCAAACTATCTTAGGTCGACTTCTTCCCTCTATGCTTCCTTACCCTCTCCTGCTTCAATTGATCCTTGGGTTTGGGAGGTTCTGTTGACTCACATTTATGATTCATCTCAGAATCATAAGATTTCAGGGCTGGTAGGAGCTTGGAGGTCAAATAATGCAAGTTTCTAGATGAAGAAACAGAAACTCAGAGAGAGATAAGTGAGAGGCCCAAGATCTCCCAGCAAGTTACAGCAAAGCTGGGACCAGATGCCAGATTTCTTGGCTCCTGTAAGTAGCTCCAACACCAATACTGTCTGCACAGGGAAGTCTGGGCAGAAGCCCTCTGCTCTGCTAAACCAGAGAGCATGGGCCTACACCAGGGGCCCAGCCCTTCCAGAGTTAATGACATGAAGCAGCCTTTGTGTGGCTTGGGAGGAATGTTTCTGGAAGCATTTGGTCTTTAAAACAAGGGCCGTGGAGCCCCCCTTATGGCTATAGGGTCCACAAGGTGTAAGGGGTAAAGAGGCCTGAGCAAATGTCACTATTGTTACCATCCAAACTCCTCTCCTGAGTTTTGCAATGAGGGGCTTTAGTTTTCTTTTTCCAGCAGTCCAGAGCCCCTCACCCTTCAAAAGCAGAGCCACCCTCCATCATACTCACCAAACCAGCTGAGTTACTTCCTCCTCACCAGACAACACAAGGCCCCCTCACCTATTTGAGATCACCCTTGGCCTAAATTTGATCTGAATTTATCCCAGAAGTACAGGCCAAAGGCACGGGACCAGAATCAACATGTGGTCTAGTGTATTAACGGGCACTAGAAATAGAAGGCCTGAGTTCAAGTCTCACCTCTGCTGCTTCCCGTTCTGTGCCTTTGGTATGTTTACTTGGTTCCTCCATGCCTCAGAATCCTCATTTGTCTGGAAGGGATCATTCTGGTACCTTCCTCCAGGCTGTTGTGATAAATGGAGCTAAAACATGGAAAACAAAAAAAACAAAAAAACAAAAAAAAAAAAAAACATGGAAAACACTCAGAATGGTGCCTGCACATAGTAAGTGCTCACTTAAAGGTACCCATAATGTCTTTGTTGCCTCCCTTCAAAACCTCCCAGCTATCTCTTTACCCCTCCTCCTGAAACTAGGTACTGTGAGCTTTGGTTTAAAAAGGTTGGGGAGGGGCACCTGGGTGATTCAGTCGGTTAAGTGTCTGACTTTTGGTTTTGGCTCAGGTCGTGATCTCAGGGTCCTGAGCTCAAGCCTCTGTGTTGGGCTCTGCGCTTAGCACAGCATCTGCTTGAGATTCTCTCCCTCTCCCTCCCCTACTACCCTTCCCCTTATGCACTCTCTTTCTCTCTCTAAAATAAATAAAATCTTAAAAAAAAAAAAAAAAAAGGTTGGCGGTAGGGAGGGATGTTAAAAGAAGCCTGTGTGGGAATTTCTGAAATTTATCTGAAAAACTGAAATACACTGACCATACCCACTTTATCCTGACATCAGGCTAAAGCCAACAAAGAAACTAATAATATAAAATTCTGGTGTGATACGAAGAAAGAGAGAGAGAGAGAGGGAGAGAGAGAGAGAGAATGTGTGTGTGTGTGTGTGTGTGTGTGTAGCAGGAGTTGTGCTGCCAGTTTTCCCTACCCTACTGGAAGTTAGCCTAGTTTCTAACATACAGGTTAGTGCTAAGAAATAAAATAAGAAGGAAAAGAAGGTGGGATGCTCCAAGGGAGCCAATGCTACATAAATATTCTAACTTTCAAACAAACTTGAATTTCACACACACCACTCTATTCTCGCCCCTTTACACTGTGGAGCACTAAATCTGTGTAGCTCTGAGCTGGCCACCAGAATGACCCAGAAACATCACCCCCTCCTCTTCTGCATCATCTGGGTGCTGATTCACAGTACAGGCTGGGGAACGATCGTGTGGAAGTGTGGAAGCTACTGTCCAGGCTGCCTTCAGAGCCCCAGTGATTACAGTTTGGTATTTATGGGCTCCGGGTAGACTGAACAGCCAGCTGTCTGCACCAGGAAAGTCCCTTGGCCGAAAAATATATCCCCTACTGGCCTGTGGTAAATGCCTGAAATTCCACTATTAGCAATGCATTCCTTTGGTTATGCCACGCCATTCTCAGGCCACAGTTTTCAAGTGAAAATACCCCTCAGGGGAGTAACACGTGAAGATTCTGACAATTAATGATGAATGAGTGTTTCAGCTCATTCCTGAGAGAGGTGAGCATTGGCTGCCTGGATTGGTTGGAGTGTGGCTGGGGGCAGAGGAGAAGGAGTATGGAAGAAGAAGTGGGGGCATGGAGGGCTGAGTGCAAACTTGGACAGCTGGGCCATTATGACACTTAATTCTTTGACACTCTTTCCAATGAGAGATGGGGTTTATGGCTTCTTCTCTTGAATATAGACAGGCTTGTGACTGCTTCAGCCCAGAGAGGGTGGCTAAAGCACCCCATGTAACCTCTGAGGCTTTAGAGTCATAAGAGGTCATGCAGCTTCCTCCTGGTTCTGGAACACCCACTTTTGGAGCCCTAGGTACTTGAGAAGACCAAGGACCCCGAGACCATGTGCTGGGAAGACCACTCTGATGAACAGAGCTAGCTGAGCCAAGCCTAGCCTGCTGGCCGTCCCAGGCAAGGTTCTTACATATCTGAGTGAAGACTCCAGAACAATCCAACTGTCAGCTGAATACCAGAGAGACCTCCCTCGATGCACTGAGGACAAAAGTTGTGCAGTCAAACCCTACCCAAATTCCTGACCCATGAAATGATAGCATATCATAAAATAGTTGTTTTAAGCCACTCAGGACTGGAGTCATTTATTATGCAGAAGCAGATAACTGGAATCTCCATGTGCCCGGAACCTGGCCTGATAGAGTCAGCCTCACAGACGGCTGATACAGATACGTCTGGGATTGGGGGATGGGGGGAGCTGGACTCCCAATAGAATAGGCTCATCCATCAGAAACCAGCCACCTCAAATCCCTAGAAATAATGCGTAGCCCGCACTTGGGGCCTGCACCTCTGGCCCACTGTTGGGCCATATATCGGCTAGCCCATAGAACCTTCTGCACATCCAGGGTTAGGAGCAAAAGACTTAAGGGAGTCCAGCTTGCCTTCCTTCATAGACGAGGCCACTGAGCTTCCAAGATGTGAGGCAACTTGCAACTCCACTGGCATCCACTGCAGGACCTGGTATCTGGCTCTTCAGACCCCCAAAGGGGCAGTGTAAGATTTTGTGCAAAAAGCATGGGTGTGGGCTCAGAAGCCAGGAAGGCCTGGCAAGACCTGGCTTCTTCACCTCTTGGTTTTGTTGGCCTAGGTAGAATGACTCAGTTTCCCCATCTGTGATATGGAGATAGCAGATCCCCACGCACAGGGTTAACCTGAGAGTTATATGACATGGCATACGGCACAGCCCTGGCACACCCAGGGGTCATCTTTGCCCCATCCCTCCCTCCATGGCCCTTTCCACCCCACCACCCCACCAGGGAGCACCTTCTCTCATCCTGGTCCTATGGCAAGGAGGTGGAATAAAGATACCTCTGGGAACCCCTGGGAACAGGCTGAGTTGCCCAGCTGCAACCTGAGTGCTCCCTGAAGCCCACTGGCCTCTCCTCGCTCAGTCCCTAGCCCAGACAGGCTCTTTCAAAGCACCATCTTATCAAGAGACAGCCACAGGGTAGAGGCTTCTCATTAGCAGAATTACCCGGATTTTCCATTTCTTCCCCCAGTGACCTCTGGAACAGAGCTGTGGGACGGGGCTAGACCAGGAAATAAAAAGCAATCAAAAGTCCTCCAAACCAACCACAGCCAGTCCTGATGGAGGCCCCTTAAAATCTATCCTTCGGGGGCACCTGAGTGGCTCAGTGGTTGAACGTCTGCCTTTGGCTCAGGTCATGATCCCAGGGTCCTGGGATCGAGTTCCGCATGGGGCTCCCCACAGGGAGCCTGCTTTTCCCTCTGCCTGTCTCTGCCTCTCTCTGTGTGTCTCTCAAGAATAAATAAATAAAATCTTTAAAAAAAAAAATCTGTCCTTCAGGTGGTCAAGGACCACACAACCCAGAGGGCCCCTCTTGCAGAAGGAGTCTGGAGATCCCAGATCCCTGACGTGTGTGAGAGGGTGCAGGGGTGGAGGAAGTGAGGGGTGGGGCCCCTGAACCATAAGGAAGGCTGTCTCCCCAGCCCTTGGGTGCCCACCTCGCCCCGAGCGCAGCCCAGGGGGGAGTCAGCAGCACGTGGCAGCCGGAGAGACTTTCCAGGCAGGGCCGGGCAGGGGAGCATAGGGCAGGGCAAGGTAGGGCGGGGCAGGGCCAAGCGGGGTGGGCCAGCCCGGAGGCCTATCAGGGGAAATCTTTGCACTCGCAGATGGCTAGGTTCTGTTAGCACATTGTTGCTGTTCTGGAAGAACAGACTGTTCATAAGGGAGGGAGGGTGGAGTCTGGAGGCTTTTTGAAAACGTGATGGACGTGAACATAACACCTTTTTTCTTCTGTGTGAGCGGTAGCCACCAGGTCTGTGTACTCTCCCCCTCCAGTGTGTTCCAGACTCCCCCTCTCTTCCTCTCCATCCTGACCTACTTTGGGCTCCCTCAGAAGCAGACTGGGAAATGTGAGCAGAACTGGTTTATTTGGAGGAACGGAGTGGAGCTGGAGGTGGGGGGACGAGGAGGGCAAGGGAAAGGAGCAGCATCCAGAAAACGATCCCCGCCACCGGCCACCGGGTTCTACACGCCTGCCTCCGAGTGTCCGGCCTCGGGGAGGGCACCAGGGAGCCGAGGCAGGAGTTTCCCAGTCCTGCGGTGTTCGGCCAGAGGTCCCCCCGGCTCCTCTGGCACCCACACGGGCCGGGGACAGCTGGGCAGTGCGACACCTGCGCCCTTCAGACCTGTGCCCGCGCCTTCCCTCTCGGCTTTCTGTGCACGGGACCGGCTGGCGCATCACTCACCGTGATGTCCACCTCCACTGCTCGGGCACCTCGAACTGAGCAAAAGTCACCATCACCCCCCAGGTTTTCCCTTGGAGTTTCTGAGAAGGAAGGTGGGTGGCAGAAAGAGCCCCGGAGAGGGGCAGACTGTTCCCTCCTTAGTGTGGACAGGACCCTGCTCTCCCCCGATGCTGTAGCCTTCGGAGGAGACAGGTCCCGGCCACAAGCTGCCCTCGGCTGTCTTTCCAGAAAGACCCTGCGTCATTCCACACTCTCCATCAGCCCCCCGTGCGGCCCGGAGCCTGAGGGTGGGCTCGGCATTCCCCCAGCCTTCGCCCCGGCGGGCCCCAGACCTCACCTGGCCTTGCTAAGCCTCCCTGCTCTGTTACTTGGGCCCAGCTGTCACTGCCACGGCCAAGCCTTGACACGGGGCGGTGAGGTTTGTTTTTATTTTCCGTTTCTAAGGCTCCTTCTCTCCCAGGAGCAGGAGGTGATGGGGAAGCTGTAATTTGCTAAACAGGCATTAATCTTCACATCAATCCCGAGAGGCAGGTAGAGCTTCTCAGTCAAAACACACAGGGCTGTGATTAGACAGGGCTGGCAGGGTAATGCGCGGGGATTTGCACTTCGCCGGCCAAGCCCTGGCCTCCCCGGGGCAGAACGGCTGACCTCGCCCCTGGGCTGTGGCCCACGGAGAACGTTCTCTCTGCACAAGGGCAGGAAAGCCAGGCGTCAAGGGCCACTGGGCCGCTCCCTCGGCACCCCCAGTCTTTCTCCAAGCCTTCCTCCCTTGGACGGGATGGAAAGTGACACAGCCTCGGAGGAAGACAGACGTGGGTTTGAATCTCGTTCTGTCACTTTTTTCCATTCAGCAAATATTAATGAGTCCCTATGATATTCCTGGCACTTTCTGGTTGTGGGAATACGGTGATAGATGTTGGGGTTTCAGGAGGGTCCATTAATAACGCTCTTTTCTTCTCCTCCCGACCGATTGAGAAATGGACACAGAAGTCCGAAAGGTAGGGCTCAGAATGTCCTTTATTACAGAAAAGGCTATCTGGTAGATGTGGCTCACGATCTGTCACAGCAATTGTCTTGCTGACACTCGCTCTGGCGTTGATCTGACCCACTAGGCTCCGGGTGGAACTGAAGACCACGGTGAGCTGAGATGCTCTGCTTTTTCTGGCAGGCCACCTCCTAGAGGGGACCTAGAAGGGGGGGGGGGAGACCCCTGGGCCCAGATTTGTCCCAACTCATCAGATAAAGCACTTGCCTTGTCTGGGCCCCCAAACATAGCCCTTGAGATAAGGGTGTGAGTATTAGTAGGATATTTGGGAGTGGACCCCAGGAAACAAGGGGAGGGCACGGAGTCATGGGCCAAGAGTCTCAGAGCTTGGCATGCGCTAGGTGCTCAGTAAAGATCATCCTTGCCCACCCCTCATTCCGCAGGCAAGTTGGGTAACCCCAGGATGTGGCAGTTCGGCTGCCCCACCATCCTGATGCTTTGGGGAGTGGGAGTGGGGACAGGTGATATTAGTAGCAGTGGAGATCCTGGCACTTGGGCTCCCCCACCCTTGGCCAGCAGTGATGTAGCAGAGATACGGGTGGGAGTGACAAAGGTGAGGGGATCAGAAGGCAGGAGCCCCCGTGTGTGAATCGAGGGGGCAAGAGAATTACTCAGTGACTCTCATGAACTCACCCTCCAGATTTTACCTAGGCCTAGGGAGTTCTGACTGGGGCCCCCAATGAGTCTTCCCCTGGTGCCAGAGATGTCACAGCATGGATGGGCACACGCGTGCATGCACATGTGTATACAAATACAGACACATGCAAACATACACACACAGAAACACATCTGCACACAACACATAAATTACCTACATTCACACATACACAACACGTTCTCGCACACATAAAAACACACAGGCATGCGCACACGTGAACCTATTCATTCACCCATACGCCTCACCTTTTTTGTCACTATGTGTGATGCAATCAGGCAGCCCTGGCAATGTGACCTCTGCGGTAGGAATCAGCCTCCGTCTGAGGAAGGTTTGTACCTTCCCTCCTACTCCTGCCTCCTGCCCTCCCAGCCCCCCGGGAGCTAGTCAGGAGGTAGGCCTGCCTCTGGCTTCCGCCATTTCTCCCACAAACATGCAGCTTGGGAGGACTCCAAAGCGAGGGCATCTTCCTGGAACATGCTGTGGAGGCCTAGTGTCCGTGACGGGCGCCCTTCCCTGGGTCAGGGGCTCTTCCCTATGCAAGGTAAAGGGGAGAACAAGGCTCAGAGCCAGGCTTTTTATGGGCAGGGCTGGTGCTCCGGGCTCCGGGCCAGTGCTCACCAACCACGTCTGCGCCTCCTCATAGGACACTCACAGGTAAATGTGCCTGCCCACCAGACATCACCAGGGCATCTCCCCACCCCTGCTACTGGACAGTGGCTATGCCTTTAGCACAGGCCAGCAGTGCCAGACCCATACCCCACCTTATCCAGTGGACAGGTCAGCCTTGCTCAGAAAGGATCTGTGGTCCTTATTGTCAATTTGGCCTCAGCCAAGAAGTGGGCATTCTGGGGGCTGGCAGTTCTGTGGACAGCCTAAAGACAAGGTGAGACAGACTATAGTCACTGAGAAAGGGGGAGGCAAAGGAACCATTGCTTTTAGGACCCCAGACACCAGTGTCTCATCATAAGTGAGGATGGAAAGGATCATGTTATTTCTCTAGATCCTACTGTTCCGGGTTTTCTCTTATTGGATGGCTGCAGTGGGAGGTGGCCCCGTGTTTCTCAGGCTGGCAACAGATAGAGACAAGGGATGGAGTCTAGAACAGGTTGGGTTGGGCCAGCTGAGAGAATAACATCCATCAGCCCTGCCACCCAGCCTGTGCACTGGCCCAATACCCAGCCACCCCCAGGGCACTAAACTCAACCCCCCAGGGAGGCCTCCCTACCCAGTAAAATGAACTTTCAATCTGGAGGCTGACCTCAACTTAGAAACAAGAAGATCAAAGCTTTTTGAGTTCCCTTCATTAGTCCTATTATCCAAAGCCCCCAAAGGGAGTGGAAAAAGAACTTGGTTGTGCTGGCAGAGCATTAGCATCAAAGTCAAGAACCGTCCAAGGCTGGGAATCAGCCTGACAATACATGGCGGTAGCCCCACGGGGAGCTCGGTGAGGGCTCCTCCTGGGGACCACCAAAAGCTGAGACACTGTGTCAGTTAGCTTTTGTTGTGCCACAAAACACTCCCAAACCGTGGCTTCAAATAAGCACTAGCTGTGGGGCACCTGGGTGGCTCAGTCGGTTGGGCATCCAGCTCTTGGTTTCAGCTCAGGTCATGATCTCATGGGTCGTGGGATCGAGCCCTGCATCGCAGGAAGTCTGCTTAGAGATTCTCTCCCTCTGCCCCTCCCCCTGCTCACTTGCTGGCACTCTCAATCTCTCTCTCTCTCTCTCTCTCTCTCTCTCTCTGGAATAAATAAATCAGTCTTAAAAAAAAAAACAACCACCATCTGTTTAGCTCACATGTATACCATAGGTAATTTGGGCTGGGCTCAGAAGGCGCCCTCATGCAGAATGAGGGATGAGCGAGAATGTATGTTCACTGAGCACCTAGTACGTGCCAGGCTCTGTGACTCTCGGCCTTCGGGCTTCCTCTGGCCTCTGGAGCCTACTGGTCCCCACATGGGTTAGGCTAGCGGTGAGGTGACAGCCTTCCAGGAAGTCCTCAAACACTGAAGGGAAATGGGGCATCATCAGGGGGCTCCTACAATCCTGGGGGGGGGACTAACTGAGGTATGAGGTGCTACTATCCCCCAGGGGTCCCCAGTAGCATTGGGCTCCAGATACCCCCAGTGGGGATCTGCTCAATGGAGTGTCCTTTGTTGACTGCCTCCCATCCCTGGCCCTCGGCCAGTGGTCACCAAGAAGTTCTGCTTCTGAGGGCCACCTGTACGCTGGAGCAAAGGGCTAACTGGTCCACAGCTCTTATCATCCAGCTGGCTGGCCTGGGCTTGTTCACCAGGTGGCTGAAGATTCTAAGGGCAGTAAGTGGACAAGCAGCATTGTGTAAGCACTTTTTAAGAGCTTACATGACGTTTAGGACTTGCCAAAGCAGGTCAATGACCAAGTCCAAGGTCAGTATGGGAGGGTGCTACCAGTTGGCAGGGAAGGATCTGGGGTCAATTTTTTGCAACCCACCACAGGCAGCACAGCAGGTGTCACCACCAGCCTATCGAGGAGGATCTACTGACTGGCACAAACCTCCCCACAGAGCCTCAGTCCCAAGCCCCACCTCACAGCAGGCTGCGGATGGCAGCGCATCGGACTTACATCCCCAGTCCCACGTCCCAACACCAGCGGCCATGCAGAAGAGGCCTCTGGGGTGCATGCATGGATACTGAATGCACATTGCCTCCGGCAGCAGGGTGGGCAGCAAGGCGACTTAAACCTCATCTGGACTCTCCAAAGCCCTCTGTGGCCTGGAGGCCCTCATCGGGTGTCCTTGTTCCAGACCGGGGACACCTAGGGTTTGTGCCAACACATGATTACTTTCACCTCTCTCTTTTGAAAAATGGCCCATGTTTAAGGATTCATAAAACTTAGGAAATGCATCACTGAGCCTATAACGCCGTGAGAGCCCCATGTAGAGAACGGCTTAAAAAGAAGATTCATCAAACTAATTACTTCTCCTCCCTATCCCCCCACCCCCACCCCGCCCCTCTTTCCGCTTCGCTTGCTCAGAAAGACATACAGCCTCTTCAACTAGGCTGCTCCAAAGCCAGACTCCCGGGCCTGTTTATGTGGGAGGGGCAGTGAGACACCCCGGGCCTCGATCTTTCTCCGACTTTCTGGGCAGACAAGAGGTTTTCCTGCTGATTCATCTATTCTGGAGGCGGAGGCAAGGCCAGGGTGCCTAAGGGGTGAGGCGGGGGAGAGAGCAGAGAGGAGAGAAACATTGGGATGCAGGAAGGCTCTCGGTCATCCAGCTCTTTGAGACAGATTCTACACATTCCCCTCTAATGCCTCACGTTGTGTCTGGGGCTTTCTGGAGATGCATGGGGGCTACCTTGGTAGAGGGCAAGGCTCAGCACTATGCTTTGACATCACCAGGGTCAACCCCAGCCAGCGAGGGCTGAGAGTTTATGGATAAATACTTCAGCTTCACATTTGTAGTGGGTCAAATGGTGGCCCCCAAAAAGATGTGTTCACCTTGACACTGTGAATGTGACTTTGTTTGGAAAAAGGGTCTTTGTAGACATAGTTGAGGTAGGGATCTCGATATCATCCTGGATTATTCAAGTGGACCTTCAATCCAATGACAAGGGTCCTTAGAAGAGAAGGGGAGAAGATGCAGAGAAGTGACACGAGGGCAGAGGCAGAGATCGGAAGGATGCATCTACAAGCTGAGGAATGCCGAGGATGGCCAGCAGCCACCAGAAGCCAGAAAGAGGCATGGAACAGCTTCTCCCCGAAGTCTCCAGAAGGAAACGACCCTGCTGACCCCTTGGTTCTAGACTTCCAACCTCCCGAACTGTGAGACAGCACATTTCTGTTGTAAGCCACCTAGTTTGTGCTACTTTCTTCCAGCAGCCCTGGGACACGAATACAGTTACCCTCAGTGAGATGATTCTAAGACGGGTTCAGAACAGTCCTTAAGAGGGTCCCCAACAGGATCGAGCCTTAGTTGTCCACAGGAACAACCAGCTCATTTGTACACCTTTCTTGGCTTCTTCTCCTTCCTTCCCTCACTACCTCACTGCCCTACCAGGTTTCCTAAGATCACTTCCAAGTGAACACCCTCCCCTAATTCCTTGTCTGCCCTTGTGGGCACTCAAGCTAAGGGTGCACTGCTCCAGAGCATCCATTCCTTCATTAATTCCTCCTGTCACCATTTATAAGGGAGGCAGCACAGGGAGTAGATGTAGTAGACCAAATGATGGACCCCCAAAGATACTCTCATCCTGGTTCTCAGAACTTGCAAGTGGTACCTTACACGGCAGAAGGGACTTTGCAGATGTGATGACATGAAGGATCTTGAAGTGATGACATCATCCCGTCTTCTGAGTGAGTCCAGTGTAATCATCAGGGTCTGTTGAAGAGGGAGGCAGGAGGTCAGAGCAGTAGTAGGAGAAGGTTATGTTGCCACAGAAACAGAAGTTGGAGTGATGCAACCCTGAGCCAAGGAAAACCAGCAGCATCTAGAAGGTGGAAGAAGCAATGAACAGATCATCCCTTGGAGCCTCCAGAAAGAATCAGCTCTGCCACCACCTTGATTCTAGCCCCACAAGATTTATTTAGGACTTCCACCTCCAGAGCTGTAAGATGATAAATGTGTGTTGTTTTAAGCCACTAGATTTGTGGTACTTGGTCACAGCAGCACTAGCAAACTCGTACAGCGGTTAAGAATACAAGCGTTGGGATTGAGCATACATGGGTTGAAGTCTTGGTTCTGCCACCCACTGCCGTGGACCTTGGGCAAGTCACTTACCCCTCTAAGATTCGGTTCCTTTGGTTTTCAAGTGACAACAGTCATCAGCATACCTTCCTCCCGCTGCTGTATGGACAACACGTGGTAGTGCCGGGCCAAGCAGCCAAGCACAGCAGTGCAGAGAGTTCATTACCATCTAGTATTAGCCAGTTGCTGTTGGAATACAAGGTCCGGTAAGACACAATCCTGGCCTTGGATACACAAAGGGCAATTCTGCTCTTTAGAGAGCTTAGAGCCTCGAAGCATGGAGGAGACCACCAATGTCTGTGAAAAGGGGATTTCTGAGCCACTGCCCCAAATGAAACAAAGATGCTTCTTGACACCTTGGGCCACAGCAGTTAGGACCTCCGAACTGTCGCTCCTTCACACAACCCCTTTCCCTCTGTGCAAAGGCTCAGTAGTAATAGTCCCAGCTGTGATAGCAATGGTACTAGTAGGAATAATTACCAGTGGCACAGCTCTGGCATTACCAATATCCCAGCCCTTGGATTCCAGTGTGCTGGTAAAGGCTCAGCCTCCCATCTCAGAAGTCCTCATTATCCCAGAGTCACTCAGAGTGGCAGGTATTTTGGGTTCCTGAACCCAATTCTAGTTGTGTGTAGGGGCCTGGGGGGAGGAGTTCCACAGACCCAACAACAAGCAACACTCTGGACACCCTGGACGCTCTGGACGCCAGGTGGGTGTCCTACAATTCAAATCAATTCTGACACCATCTACCCAGAGACAGCGTCAGATCCCACAGGGTAAAGCCCAGTCCTACGAGATCACATGCCCCCACCCCTCACAAGCCAGTCCAAGGCCAGGCTGTCACCTGTGCTTTTGACTGACTGGCTGTAAATCAAAGGTTCCAACGGCCCCCTCCTTTCTTGGGTTTGATTAATTTGCTAGAGCAGCTCACAGAACTCAGAGAAACATTTTACTTAGTAGATCATTGGTTTATTTATAAAAGGATAAAACTCAGGAACATCCAGGTGGAAGAGATGCTTAGGGTGAGGTCTGGGAAAAGAGGTGTGACGCTTCCATGCCCTCTCCCCAGATCTCTGAGTTCACCAACCCAGAAGCCCTCCCAATCCTGTCCTTTTGGGTTTTTATGGAGGCTTCATTACATAGGCGCGATTGACAAAATCATTGCATTGGTGATTGATTGGACCTCCAGGCCCCCTCTCCTTCCCTGGGGCCAGGGGAGGTACCATGGAAAGTTTCAACCCCTTAATCACTTGGTTGGTAACCTTGGCAACCAGCCCCCATCCAGAGGTGCTTTCCAAAAGTTGCTTCATTAACATAACAAAAGACACCTTTATGGTTCTCATCTCCAGATATTGCAAGGCTTCTAGGAGCTCTTTGCCAGGACCGAGATTGAAGACCAAATACGTCCATATTTCTTTTTATAAATCACAGTATCTTAGCAGCCATGGTCACTGCAAAGTCTGGGCTTCGTTGAGTTCTAGAAATTTTGCTTCATCTGGCGTGAGCCTTGTGTGTGGTGTGGGGGGAATATAGAAGGTTCCAGACGGACCTCAGAATGGCTCCTTCTCTTTCTTCTCCCTTTTCTAGGCAGACACCCATCTCCTCCCTGCCCAGTATGTCTTCCATGTGGCCTCTTGGAGGGCGCGAGCTTGGAAACTACATAGTCACAGTGATGCTTGCCTGTGGTAAATGAAATGCGCTCGTCACCGTAAGAGACAGCTAGGACTAGATGCAGGAATCACACAACCTCCCCAATGTCTGTGCAAAGGAGTTCCCAAGCCACGTGCCAGAGAGACACCTTCTGTCTGCAATCAGGGAAGGCTCTGTGGAGGAGGTGGCATTTGCAGTGGGGAAATGCAGGGATGGGGACGAGTGGTCCTGGGGAGGAATCGCAGGAGCAGAGCCAGAGGTGGAAAGGAATTTACAGAGCCCCAGAAAGGAGCTGTCCCAGGTGTCCTCTCCTATGTCTGGTCACAGAGGGAGTCCCAGCCCAGCCCAGCCCCAATCCTGCCCTTGCAGGCCCAGAGCCTGGGCCACACTCCCACCAAGGCAGCAGGGACCCTTTGCAGGCCGGCAGCCCAGACAGGCGAGTGGCAGGGCTGGGGGCCAGGAGGAGGGGAGCACCCCAGGTCATCTCCGTTTTGCCTGGGGCTGGTCTGGCTTGCAGGGGCCAGCCACAGGGTCTTCAGGAAGGGGATACAATGACTGCTGCCTGCACTTGCTTCCTATCACTCTGGTGGAAGGATTAAACCGCAGGATCTTTCTGGAAGGCAATTCTGCCATGTGTCAAAAGCTTTCAAGACCCAGCCAACTCTGGAAAGAGGAGGTGGGATACCTGACACAGGTGAGCTCATCACGATGTAGTTTATAATAGTGAAAACTTACAAAAGACTGCAAAGGAGCCGTAGGAGGTACATTTAATACATGATAACATTTTCATGCCAACAGAACGCTGGGTAGCCGTGAACTCAACGTAGATCTATTTTTATCTAGGAAAATACTCACGATGTGCTGTTAAGTGAATAAAGCAGTTTCTGAATTAGTTCCTATGGCATCTCCTCATTTTGTGGGAATAAACATGTTTATACGTGTATGTCTGCAGAGGTGAACATTTGATGAGATGTCCACCACTGGGTTAGCAATGACCATCTCAGGGAAGGTGGAACTTGGAATGATTTCCATTTTCACCATGTTGCTCATCTATGTTGTTGGTTTGTGGTGGGTTTTTAAAATTTTATTTAAAAAACATAAGGATGCCTGGCTGGCTCATCCAGTAGAGTACGGGACTCTTGATCTCAGGGTTGTGAGGTTGACCCCCACGTTTGGGTGTAGAGTTTACTTAATACACACACACACACACACACACACACACACACACATTAGGAAGCAGACCACCCCCCTGCACCCCCCACCCTGCCCTGCTAGTAAGGAGTCTGATGCAGGGCTCAATCCCAGGACCCAGAGATCATAACCTGAGCAGGAGGCAAACACTTAACCAACAGAGCCACCCAGGTTCCCCCCTACTTATGTCATTTTAAAAGGTAAGGGTTTCTTGGGGCCCCTGGATAGCTCAGTCAGTTAACTGCCTGCCTTTGGCTCAGGTCATGATCCTGGGGTCCTGGAATCCAGCCCTTCGTAGGGCTCTCTGCACAGCAGGGAGCCTGCTTCTCCCTCTGCCTCTAACCCCCCCACTTGTGCTCTTTCTCTCAAATGAATAATTTTTTTTTTTAAGGCAAGGGTTTCTTTACCTGTATTTTCTCACCTATAATGGTATTTGTAACGGTATTCAGATTCTCCTATCTAGACCTGTGTGAGCTCCCTGGGGAAAAATGCCCACAGTGGGAGACCCTAAGGGTCCTGGGTGGATGGGGTGTTTGGTCAGGATGGCCTCTGGCAGCCGTGAGACAGGATACCAGGAATAATGAAGGAGATTCATGGTGGTCACTGTGGTCCAAGGTGCAAGGCCAAGCCAGGAGCTTGGAGGGAGGCCCAAGGGCAGAGGGCAGGGGCTGGAGGGAAGGGCAGAACAAGACAGGGGGCTGGGACAGTGGGGGCCAGACTTCCCCATCTTCCCTGGTGCCCTGGGTCACACAGGGGACCTGAGACCTTAAGGCAGCCTCACAGGCCCAGGCACAGAGAGCTGCTGGGTGCTGTTTGAGCTCGGCACCTCCTATCACTCCAGGGTGTGTGAGAAAGAAGGAGTTAACATCTGGAATCTTCTTCCAGTGGAAGCTGCTCACAGCGCGAAGCTGCATTTGTGAAAAATGGGCTCAATCTGATATTTGGAGAGCAATGAAATTGAAATCATTTCAAATTTTAAATGCCCAACATATTGAGACCCACCCTCGGATAGATCGTCCAAATTATACTGCGAACTCTCCATGCCTAGCTGCAGGAGGGGATCGGCTTCTTTGCCAAAAAAGATTCCTCTTCCTTGAGTTGGAAAACAAAAGGCCCTGGGTTGGCGGGTCTCCCTGAGCCCGGGCCCTCTGTGTGCTACCGAGAGTCTTCTGCGCGGGCTGGAGGAGGAGTGTGTTTTTCTTCCTCTCTCAGGTAATGAATTTGATCTAATGGGACTGTCTAAGTGCCCAGATACCATGGTGATAGGCACCCCATAAACACAGAGATAAACAGGTAGAGAGATATATGGAGGCAAGCATAATTTGCTTCTAAGTGCCTTTTCACTAGTATAAATAAAGGAGGAAAATAAAGTTGTTGGAGGCACTTGCAATACTAATGTAAGGAGGAAATTAAGCACTAATTACAACGTTAAGGATAAATGAAAAGGCCCACCCGGTCCAGGTGCATTGGCATGCGTGTGTGGAGGGGCCAAGAGTGGGAGAGGCAGGAGAAAAGGCACTGGGGCCATCTCCCCAACTCCACCCAGAAGACCGTCCGCAGACAGTTTCCACAGGCCCCGTGGCTTCCTGTGTTTCTCCACCGGAAGGCACTCTCTGGCTCAGGGGGCATCGTGGGGCTGGCCTGGGAGTTGTTGGGGGGGGGGGCAGGCTGTGTGTTAAATGCTCCAGGAGTGCAGGAGCCACCCTCAGCCAATGAGAAATGGGAACCGAAGGATAAATACCCCAGCTTCCTGGCCTCTCGGTAGAAGGAAGATATTCATTCCAATGTCTTCTACATACTCCTTCGGAGGGCCTCCAGGGCCCATGGGGATAATCCACCCAAGAACAGACCTTGACTGGCTTTCCCCACTTCCCTTTCTCACTTCCCCACCCGACCATCACTGTGTTTCCTGCACAAATAACCTGGGCCCCTCTGCTTTGAGGGAAACTCAAACCAAGATGGGCCGTTTTGCACCAGGTCTGGAAGCAGAGCCTGGAGCCTGCGGACAGTTTAGGGGGAGCCCAGAGCCCACTCCCAGAGGGGCCCCATGCTTGGTTTCATGTTCTGCTAGCTCTATCTTGAAATCCTTAATAATTTTGCCATCAAACTTGTCTTTCCCAAGTGACAGCTGATGGGACCAAGGAGCACACATGAGAGTCACATGGATAACACACAGGGTGATGACGCTGGGTGGCAGCTGGGGGCTCTGCAGGCAGCATAACCCAAGGGTTTCCCTAGCAACCCAGGGCACACATGCATGCTTGGGGCAGTCCCCAGTGCAGCAGAGCTCCAAGGCCAGATTGGGGGTGCTGATGGCAGCTGTGGTGGAGAAGGGCAGGATATCCACATGGAGTTGGCGCTGGGACCCCTGGTGGGAAGCCAGCATGCCTGGCAGTGCATGGACCCCGTTCCTGTGGCATCGGCACAAATGTCAGCTCTCCGGCCTGCGCACCTGGGCAGGAACTGCCAGAGCTCAGACAATCAAGTTTGTCAATACATCTTTAAAAAAATCAAAGCATACACATGGACATTGCAATAAAGCATATCAGGGAGTTAGAGTTTTTCGATGAGTTTAGAATCTCGGGTTTTAAAAACCCCAGCAACACTGCGTGACAAATATCCACAGGCTTAGACATAGAAATTAAATTTAAAGATCATCAAATTCAACAGAAAAGAACGCTATTTTCACAGGAAGCTTCAGATGAACCAATTATTAACAAAGACAATTTAAAAATTAATTTTTCCTTGTAATTGGAGATACAACAATAAAATGCATAAACAGGCATTTTGAATTATAGATAAATCACGAAGCCACTTTTAATTTCTTCTATGACCTCCACGAGTTACAGGAGACGTCAGAGAAAATATTAAAATGCCTTTGTATAAATTTACATTTAAAATTAAATTCAGACTTAGATGAAACTGATTTGTATAGTTGATTTTTTTTTAGGAAAAAAGATGTTCTGTGAGACTCGGCTCTAGATACACTGAAATTTTTGAATTTCAAAATGTAATATATTTTGAAATAATTCATCAGAAATGTATCCCAACCTGGTCACAGCCCATAAAAAGACTCTAAACAGGTCTGGTAACAGTTATCACACAGAAAAGTCCTTTTCTAAAAAAAAAAATATTTTATTTATTTATTCAAGAGAGGCAGAGGCAGAGAGAGAGAGGCAGAGACATAGAGGGAGAAGCAGGCTTCTCATGGGGAGCCTGATGTGGAACTCAATCCCTGGACCCTGGGATCACACCCTGAGCTAAGGCAGATGCTCAACCACTGAGCCACCCAAGCATCCCCAGAAAGATCCTTTTCAAAATTAAAAATTTCCAAAGTCACCTGCAACCTCACATTTGCCAGGGGGGATCTATGTCACATTCAATTTATTTTGATTGAAAATGAAGTAGCTACAAGTATAAATTTTGATGACCTAAATAAATGAATTTGCAGAAAAGTGAGCCAGAAAATATGATCAACGTCAATAGCACATTAATAAAGTATTATTGATTTTGTTGCATAAAATCATAATGCCAAAATATTGTTTGGCATGGGGCACCTGGTGGGCTCAGGTGGTAAACTGTGCAACTCTTGATCTTGGGGTTGTGTGTTTGAGCCCCACAATAGGGGTAGAGTTTACTTAAAGACAGAGAGAGAGCTTGTAAGGAGTTCTTGGGCCTGAAACCTGCTTTAACCCCTGTTTCACAAACTGGGTCTTGTCATCCAGCCATTGGCTGCAGGCTTCCCATGGGCAAGGAAGTTCAGTGTGCTTGAGGACAGTTCTCGAGAAGGAACACTGCTCTGGGAGTCATCAGCACCTGGGGCCAGGTAGATTGGCCTTGAGGGAGGATCTGAGTAGAACACAATAGTGTCAACTACAGTCCACCCCTTGCGCCACTGCATTCACTTGCTGCTTGTAATGACCTTACTCTGCTTGTGGAAAACTTGTCCAGGATTCTGGAGTCTTGTTTTCTGGGAAAATTAAGAGAATAGTTAGTGGGAGAACCATAGTCCCTACTGCTACTCTTATTGATTTTGAAGACATAATAGGTCCTCTTTCTCCTCCTCCTCCTCCTCATCATCATCCTTCATCTTTTATAGATTCCCCTCTGCTAGCATAGCTTTTATTTAGTTGCCTTTCCTGGTGAGGTGATAAAGACCTTTATGCCTGAAAGACCTAAACCCTGGGTCACCGTGGCCTTCTTAGGCTATAACTGCCATACTTGCCCATTTATCATTAATATTGGACATGAGAGCACCAGGAGATTCTCAGTGGATAATTCGGGAGCCATATTTTTCACCGTTCCAGTTTTGTAGCATTCACTCTATCTCCTCCTAATGATCAGGGCTCCACTGCCACTGTCAGGATGGTGACTACTCCTTTTTCTGCCTGTTGGTCACTTGGCAAGAGGCCAAGAGACTGGGAGACCACCTAAATCTTAAGGCTGAACAAAAGCCTTAGTGTATCCCCTAATGTACACATTCCTCTTCTGAGAATGGAGACCTATAGATCCACATGATGGGGACCAGAAGCATAAATTCCCCCAAGTGGATCAACAGGATTGATATTAATTGGGCCACTCCCATTTCTACCTCTTGGTTCCTGAATCCACATATCCTACTATTGGGGCTACAGTGCCATATAATCATTGTTGATTTCGAGTATGTACAATGTCCCAGAAGATGGCATCCCATCCTTACAGAATACATCCTTCAAGCTGGTACATCAGCAACAACAAAATAGGCCATTTATCTGTTTTCTCATGCTAACAGCTCCTGGGTGGTGCAGTATGGGATAGAACCAGAGCATCCTGTGGTCATGTGTCCACTGTCATACCTCATTTGCTGTAAAGAGGGACCCTCAGAGGTGGTGTTATATGAGAATCCATGTTAGTAAATCAAAGGTTCTGTAAGCCTTCAAGATTGGAACTAACTCAACCTCAGCCTTTCCCCTTATCCATCAGCTGGTCATAAGGGTCTCCCCAAATGTGGTGTCCACTGGAGGCCCAGTGGACAGGAGAGATAAGCCCATATTGCATGTTGGTCCCAGTCAAGATGAATCATTGCCTTTTCCAGGGCAGAAATGAACTTGCTACCAAGGGGACAGCTGGTCTTCTTGAGGAATGGTGCCAAATTGGAAGTTTAGCACTGGTCTATGTTAATGATAGGTCAGACACTCAACAGTGCCAGTAGCTAGATCAGCCTTAGTGAGAAGGAGCCCATGGAGTTGGGCCAATGAATAACTTCTATCACTGTTATAATGACTACTTCATTCATGCACCTATTATGCCACTGTGTCAGCATTGGGGTGGCCAATGACAGAGGATGGCTGATGTCAACTGACAGATGTCTACTTGGTTGTTTGGTGACTCTTCTGTGGTAGACACTCTCTGGTGGTTATTATGTGTGATAGATCATACTTCGTGCATACCCCCATACATGCCCCCACATGACTCTTCCCCAGACCTGTTTGTCCCTCATCTTCTAGTCTTTCTCCTTTCTGGAACCTGACAAACCAGTCTGACCATTTGCCACTGTCTGTGAGTTTGTATTTTCTTACTTTAGGCCACTTTCTGCACAAGGTAAATTATCAGGTGTACCATCTAGATCTCTGATCATTGAAAGGATTTCTCCTTGCTTATGTCTTTCAGGGCCATCCCTGAGTGGGATGAGACAGCAATCCACTTTGGGCTTGCACCAACATACCAAGCTTACCCCCCTGTGACTCAACCTCAGCCTTTTCCCTTATCCATCAGCTGGTCATAAGGGGCCCCCCAAATGTGGTCATTTGAGGTCAGCTAAGGGAAAGATGCTGGAACAGTGGTAGAGGACAGGAGCATCTGGGCTTACATGTTTGTGTGGCTTACATGAGCTCTCTGGTCCTGCTTGCACCCAATTCAAGAACACCATTCTTATCATCAGTGGATTGCTACTGGGCCCACCCAAACTTATGATATAGTGGGTCTTACAGTCCCAGCTCATGATGGGTAGTACTGATCACATAATCACTTGACATCACATATTTAGGTGCTTGGTCTCTAGCAGGGCTCAGTAGCATGCAGGGAGCTGTTCTCTGAATGGCACGGCATGGTCTTGCTCCAAAAACTAGAATCAGGCACCTAGCTTGTGATTCTTCTGTTGGGGCTTGCCATAAACTCCATCTGGCATTTTATCCCACCACACTTACCTCAACTATAAGGTCATAGGGCCCAAGCCCCAGGGCTGTTTGCTCTGCAGCCTGGACTTGCTTCAGAGTTCTTCCCTGCTCTGGGCCCTACTCAAAGTTGGTAGCCTTCTGTATCGCCCAGTTAACAGGTATCCCCATGTGCAGAACATGCTACCCCAAGATCCTGGGGAGGCTTACCAAATATGGCACTCCTTTCTGAGTGGTGAGACAAAATACAGTAAATTGCTTTTGCTTTGTAGAGGATGCCCCAGCACGTCCCAGACTACTAGGGGTCCCTCAAACCTTCACGGATGTGATATGATACTAATTGTCATAGGGCTCATCTCTCATTCTCTGGAGTTCATATGTCTTATCAAGACCTCCAACAGGGTTCCTGGGTGGTCAGTGGTTGAGCGTCTGCCTTCTGCTCAGGCATGATCCTGGAGTCCCAGGATCAAGTCCCACATCAGGCTCCCTGCATAGATCCTGCTTCTCCCTCTGCCTGTGTCTCTGCCTCTCTCTCTCTCTCTCTCTCTCTCTCTCTCTCTCTCTCTCTTTCTGTGTGTGTGTGTGTGTCTCATGAATAAATAAATAAAATCTAAAAACAAAATAAAAATAAATAAAAAATAAAAATAAAAAAGACCTCCAACATACTTACCACTCGTTGCTCATCTGTTGTGATTAACAAGACACCACCAACATGATGCATCCATTTGATGTTTTGCAGAATGTTCCGATGGTCCAGAGCTCTTCAGATTATGTTTTAAGAGAGAGTGGGAAAGTTAACATAGTCCTGGAGCAAGACCATCCGTGTCTACTGTTGTCCATCCCACAAGAATATAAGCCATTAGAGATAGCAAAGAATGGTTTACTATCTAGCTGAATTCCAGGGGCCAGATGAATTTAGGGTCCCCTCCTACTCCACTATCTTAACTCCCCAGCCAGATAGCAAAGAATGTATTCACCAGATCTTTGGCCATATACTATGTGCCAGAAGCAAAGATGCCACATTGGGTAAAACAGCTGCGAATTGGGGTTGCCGCTTGATCAAGTGATCCACTCTCATTCACCATACTCCATCCAGTTCTTTAAGGGGTCAGACTCATGCATTAAATGGGAACATGTTGGGAACCACCAAACCTGCATTCTTGTCATCATTGAGCGTGACCCTAATCTCTGCCATCCCCCCAGGATGTGATACTGTTTGTGATTCACTCCAGTGGCTTGGGGTGTGAGGGGAGGCATTTCAGAGACTTCCACCTCATCTCCTTCGCTGTGGGAGCCCTTACTCCGTAGGCCAAAAAACCCAATATGAATGGGGGTTCTGCTCACCACTAAATATGTCCATTCCAATTAGACATCTAGGGAGCAGAGAAATAACCACTGAGTACGTTCATGGACCCAGTGGAACCACCACTAGTCAGACCTGGGCCTGGCCTCTATTTATTACCTGGCCCACATGTGCTTTCCATTCTAATAGAGGCCCCAGGATAGAGTTTTGTGTTCTGGTATCAATGTCTGTGCCAACAATCCTTGAAAAGTCTGCTCAGTCTCATTTTTTCTACGGCTCCATTACCCAAGTAAATGGCCATAGGTTCTTTGGAAAAGGAATGAGCCTCAACCAACTAGCAGTGAGAGTTGATGACTAAATACCCCAGCTCCCTTGCTCATCTGGGAGAACAATTCTGCTTCACACCGTCTCCCAGAGTCCCCGGAGCAATCGTGCCCTGGTTGCCCACAGAGTTCACCTGCTGTGGAGCTCAGCCTTCACCAGCCTTCCCCCTGTCCCACCCCATGGCTCCCGTCCATCACTGTGCTTCTGGGGACCTCTTCCCACATGAACTACTTGCATCTTCGTCCTTGTCTCAGGGCTCCTTGGGGGAAACCACGTTAAGATAATAGCATGGAAATGAGTGGCCTGAGAAGTCAGCCCGTCTCTCTCTTCTTAACCCTTAGGCACTTCTGGTCTGCTTGCCCAGAGGTGAAGAAAAGGTTCCACCAGCCTCTATGGCAACCCAGTTCAACATTTAATTCTCATTGTCAGACCTTTGCTTTTTATTCTCAACCCTCAATCCCTCCTGCTGGAATTTCAAACCACTTCATCATCTTAGGATTTTTTTCTTTCTTTTTTCTTTCAGAGAGAGAGAGAGAGACAGAGACAGAGAGAGAGAGAGAGAGAATAGCCGGGCACCAACTTCAGTGTAAGAGAACCTTATATACTCGAGTGTGGGTATTAATCTTTACTTCTCCAGGCTGAAGAATCCAGGTTCTTTTAAAGAGTGCCCATCAGTCCCGTTTTCCAGGCTTTTAATCATCTTTGCGGCTGTAAGCTGTCACCCCCAGCTGCTCACCATAGACCAGCCTGCAGGCTTCTGGAGACCACCAGATGCATGTTTTAACCCAGAGAAGTTCACAGGAGGGGAGGTGCCCCAGCTGCTGTAAATCACCCTCCCCCTTGCCTCCTCCCCAAAGCCAGAGAACAAGCCCCAGCTTGCTGTGGAAGGCCATAAAACTTCTCTTCTTTAAAGGGCCCCTTTGTTGGGTATGTTCATTGTAGCAGGCATGCAAGTCCACCAAGGGCCCATAAAACTTCCCCAGGCTTTGTGCGGGTGACCCCACAGGCCTGCGCCGTAGCAATCCCACCCTTAAGCCCACAATGAAACTGTTTCTGGGTTCACCCAGAAACAGACTGGACTCAATTTGCCTTGTGATTTGTTTGTTAGCTTTACAAATGGCTTTTGAGGCCAGACAACCCCTCCTAACCCTGACTACTTGATGGGTGGAAGCCCAGGGACTTCCCGGGGAACTGTGGGGGCTCTCAAGTCTCCATGGAGATTTCTAAACAATTCACCTCAAGGGAAAAGCTGTTGTGGCCCTGGAAGGGTGAGCCAGCATTCAGACGCAGCGGGCCGTCTTGTCTTTGGTAGCAAAGGTGTTTTGCCTCATGCCCTCGCCAGCATGGCCTAGGGCCCAGCTCCCTGAGTAGCTCCAAGAGCCTTGCCTGGTCCCTGACGATTAATCTGCTCCGGCAACCCTACCAGCCTTGGTAAGCAAAATCCAAACAAAGTCAATCAGCCGGAGGATGATATTTATCTTAGACATAGCTTTAGTGGTTAAGAGCACAGGCTTCAAACAACCCAAATGTCCATCCACAGTGGAATAGATATTTATACAATGGGATATAAAAGAACAAAGCACAGATATACACAACCACATGGACAAATCACACAGACACCCTGCTGAGTGAAAGAAGCCAGACATATAAGAGCAAATGGTACACACTTCCATTTATATGAAGCTTAAAAACAGTCAAAACGTAATCTATGGTAGTAAAAGTCATAATAGCAGTTACCTCTGGGAGGCAAAGAGGGGGTGGTATTGACTGCAAAGGGACCCAAGAGAACTCTCTGGGGGTGATGGAAAGATTCCACATCTTGAGTGCTGGTCATACCCACATTATGTATGTGTATAGGTATATACACACATAAAAAGTAATCGAGCTGTCCACTTAAGATCTGTGCTCTTAAAAAAAGTTCTGTGCTCTTTATTGCATATAAATTATACATTAGGGTAGCTCTGGGGGAGAAGCCCCAGCTTCTGACCTACGGAACTATGAGCTTATAAATGGCTGTTGTTTTGAGCTGCTAAATTTGTGGCGATCTGTTACATAGCCAGAGAAGACTGGAACATCTCGGTTCTGACATCGGTCCTGCCTCCAGTTTATTGTGTGGCCACGGGCATGCAGCTCACCTTCTCTGAGCTTCAGCTTCCCAGCTGATGAGAACGATAACTCCTGTCCTGCCTGCACGACGAACGTGGACATCAAATGAGTCAAAGTATGTAAAAGCTCTTGGGAAGTTAGAAAGCGGCTCATAAATGGGAAGTTTATTATTGTCATATTAAAAATAAACCTCCAACTTTGAGCACAGGAAATGATTTGGAATTAACCAACCCAGGGCTTTGGGGTTAAACAATCATGGGTTAAAATCCTGGTCCTGCCACTCATTAGCCGTCTTTTAATTGGGTTATTTAATCTCTTTAAGACTTAGTGCCCTGGGAATTGAAATCTGTACCTCATAAGGTTGTTGTGATTCTCAAATATCATAGTGTCTGGCACAGAATAAACTCTCGGTATCCGATACTAAGAGTCATGGGTGTACCAGGCCTGGAGGGCAGCTGGTTCAGATGGGGACAGATCAGGAGGCTCCAAGAGATAGAGTTTCTACAAGATGAAATTGATTGAATACTTGACATGTCTGAATGTCTTTAGAGATTTAAATATCTGGCAAAGTTTACAGTTGTGTTACTGATAAGTGTGTACAAAACAAAGAAAATCAAAAACCAAATGACTATTAACTCCAGGGAAAGGGTTGTACAAGAAAAAACAACCATAATTCACTGCATGGTTCAGTTGTATAAAATATTTACAAAACATTTAGATAAATACTGACCACTGGTCCAATCAAAAGTACAGTATAACTACATTGGGAGCACGGGGAGGGAAGGGCACACGATGTGGGGAAAGGGCAGGAAGAGAAACGAAAACAATTTTTGTAAAGAATGGACTCATGGGGGCGCCTGATAGGCTCCATCGGTGGAGCGTGTGACTCTTGATCTTGGGGTCATGAGTTCAAGCCCCATGTTGGGCATAGAGTTTGCTTTTAAAAAAAGAAGAATGGATTAATGGATTATGTATTATGCTCTAATTTGATAATCATAAGTGAAAGATACTTTTAGTCCATTAAAGATTTTAACTAAAAAAAAACGATTCTAACTTGTGGAAAACAGATACAACGATAATAATATTTTAAGAGGGTAGCAACTGTGGGATGTAAGGGAAGCTCCGAGTCATCTGGACAGGGCAATATTGCCCTGTCAGAGGGAGAGCTGCAAGGTTCTAGAAGGCATAGAACTTTTAAGCAAGTGAAAAATAAAATTTCTATGTATTTTACTTTAGGAAGGTTTTTTAAAAAGTAAACAAATGTGAAGGCATCTGCCTGTGTCACTTCTGTTGCACAGACAAAATGGTACGCAGGTAGCAGTGTTCAGAAGGAGTGCATCTGACATCATCTGTTCCCCCAAGCTTGGCCAGATCCAATGCTGAACACACTCACATGCAGTGGACAGTTATTGCTGAGGCCCTGTAACAAAATGGGGGCTTATTGGCCCTGGGTTGGTTGATTCCAAGTCATTTCCTGTGCTCAAAGTTGGACGTTTATTTTTTTTTTGAGGTTTATTTTTAATATGACAATAATAAACTTCCCATTTATGAGCCGCTTTCTAACTTCCCAAGAGCTTTTACATACTTTGACTCATTTGATGTCCACGTTCGTCGTGCAGGCAGGACAGGAGTTATCGTTCTCATCAGCTGGGAAGCTGAAGCTCAGAGAAGGTGAGCTGCATGCCCGTGGCCACACAATAAACTGGAGGCAGGACCGATGTCAGAACCGAGATGTTCCAGTCTTCTCTGGCTATGTAACAGATCGCCACAAATTTAGCAGCTCAAAACAACAGCCATTTATAAGCTCATAGTTCTGGTGTGGCTGGATCCTCAGCTCAGGTTCTCACAGGGCTAAAGTGGAAGGCCAGCCAGGGCTGTGATTTTGCCTGGAGTTCACAGCCCCCTTTCAGGCTCCCTCCAATTGCTGGCAGGATTCAGTTCCTTGCAGTTGTAGGATTGAGGGGCCAATTTCTTTATGGCAATTGGCCAGGGGTCACTTTTAGCACCTAGAGACCACTCTCAGATCCTTGCCAGGTGGCCCCAACACCTTCAAAGCCAGGAGTGGAGAATCTTCCTGACACCAAATGTCTCACAGGTACTGGATCCTTCTCATTTAGAGACCAGTCACTTTTAAAGCCTCACCTGATTAGGTCAGACCCACCTGGGGTAATCTCCCTTTCTTGAAGTCCACTGCAACACAGCATAACCTAACCACGGGAGTGTTATGCTGTCATATCCAGAAGTCCTTCCCCACACTCAAGGGGAGGGAATCCTACAGAGCCTGGACCCCTGGGGGCCACCTCAGAATTGTGCCTACCACAGGAAGTGTGCTGGAATAGCATTTTCCCTGCTAAAAGGAGGGCTTCCTTGACCACTCATTTTGAGAGTTCCATGCCCACCCCAGGTTATAAAAAGAAGAAGAAAAAGAAGAAGAAGATGTATCATTGTAAAATTGGCTTAAAGGGATGCCTTTAGGCTGATGCATTATAGCTATGCCATGGAGAATGTGAAATGTGTCTGCTTCAGCTCATTACAGCAAAGATTTGTAATTTCTTAAAAGAATCATCCACCAGAAATAAACCAGTCACAAAAAGACAAATACTGTACGATTCCACTTATTTGAAGTATCTAGAGTAGTCAAATTCATAGAAGCAGAAAGTAGAACGGTGGTTGCCAGGGGCTCAGAGGAGGGGGAATGGGGAATTGTTCAGTGGGTTTCAGTGTTGCAAGATGAGAAAGTTCTGGAGGTTGATTGCATAACAATGCGAATATACTTAACACTACTTAACTGTACACTTAAAAATGGTTCAGATAATAAACTTTAGGTTATGTGGCTTTTTTTTAAACCACAGTTAAAAATAAATTAAAAGGAAAAAAGAATCACTCAGGAAAGCTTTTTGTGATCTGAAGTATAAAAGTGCTCTTCAAAGCAGCCTTGGGATGAGGGGAAGTTCCTAGAATGGGGATGATGGGGAGGATGTGTTCTCTCGCCATCCATCCCACCCTCCTCTTATGTCAGTCTGCACTGCCAAGCCAGGAAAACTAGGGTTCTGAGTGCGGATTACATTCTACCTATTAGATGTCCCTGTCAGAGATTCAGAGGGTGGGAGTGAGGCTGAGGCCATGTTCCATTGACAAGTGTGGCTGGGGGTAGGGTCAGTGAGTTTCTGGAATAGTTTTTCAGTGCCCAACACTGGCCTCGTGAGTGTCAATTGGCAACTGAGGCAACAGCATAATTGTGATCCATCCCTGGATCACACACGGCTAAAGCAGCATGCTCTTGAAGCAACCAGTCCCCCCGCCACCCCAACCCAGAGCTTTCTATGTCCCCACTTTCTTGGTTAAGATAGAGAAAGTAGCTCCCCTGGCAGGCCAGTCATTCTGTGGTGTCATCCTGAGAGTCATTCCTGACCTTGAATACCCTGAATCGAATTCCTTTCTGCTTAAAAGAGCTGGGGTGACTTCCTTTTTCTACAACTAAACTCTGAGTCTTAATTGGACATGATGGTCAGGCTAGCAGATGGATGCTTTCCATCTTGTGAGGTTTTGGTGACAACGGATAGAGGCCAGCATCTTCAGCTTTTTCCAGGACTGTGCTGGGGGCCTTCTGTGGCAATGGGGGCCATTATTCTCATCTGCCTGACTTTCACCCGGTCCCCGTACCCTAGGCCTCAGGTGGCAGCAACTGGCCCCCTACTGCTGGCAGGCAGTGCTCTGTTTCTCTCCTCTCCCTCTCGCGGTTGTTTGAAAACTTTTCCCTTCTACTCAAGTTCCCAACCTTCTGCTAACAGAACCCAATTTTGTTTGGGTATTAGGCAAATATCTCTCAATTTTAGGCACTATGTTCTGTGATGGATTTGTGACCCAGTCCTGGCTAATAAGGAGGAGTCTCCTGGGAAGCTTCTGAAGAGAATTTTTCTTCCTGAGGAGAGAGTGTGTGTGTGTGGGGGGGGGGTTCTCATTGTCTGACTGCCCAGGACTTCCTTGCCTAAAACAGGCACTGGGCTGCCTGGAGCCACAGCAGCCATCTTGACACCATGAAGTTACAAGAATGGGAAGGACAGACCACCAGCTAAGGATGGCAGGGCAGAGCGGCTGACAGAACTGGATTTTCCATGCAATCAACAAACCACGGACAGACCCTGGACTGCCTACCTCCAGACTTCTTGCTAGCTGAGCAGTAAAGGTCCTTAAGATTTAAGCCACTATTAGTTGGGTTTTGGGCCACTCAATGCCGAAAGACTTCCTGCCACTTATAGCCCATTCCTGATTAACTCTCAGCAGATGCCCTTGCCTTTGACTTTGCAGAGAAAAATGGAGTCCACTTCCTGCCCACCACCCCCCTCCCAACACACAAGATTTCTCTCTTCCCTCTTGTGTCCTAGCCAAGGGCCTCTGATCTGATCTGAGACTAATCATTCCCTGGGGCTTCAGACACCAGGCCCACCCCTCTGTGGGGAGCTCCCCAACCATTCTCTCTCTCTCTCTCTCTCTCTCTCTCTCTCATCTTCCATCTCCTGTTCTCCAGCAGCCCCCTCCCCAACTGTTGTCCTGAGCAACCACCCAAGGCGCTGTGTGCTAGACTGAGTGCACATGTCTCATCCTAACCCCCAGGGCGCGGCTTCTAAAGGGCCCCTGCCCTGTGCGGTGGGCCAGCCCCCAGGGGTGAAGGAAGCAGGAGGTTGAGGGCTTGGAACTGTTCTGACTGCAGAGGTAGCGGCTGCCCAGGACTGTGGACGGACATGGGGGCCCATGCCAACGGCGCTGTCCACTGCAAGGCTTATTTTCCTTCTGCCTTTTCCCCTTATTTTTATTGAGGGCATATTTTCCTTATCTTTAAAGCTTTTATAGCTTTGTATCTCTGCCTCGTTTTAGTATATTCTGTTGTTATGATTTATGCTGCTTTTACTGGCTCTTTACCCTCAGCACATAAACACGTTTAAGTTTTCCACAGCTTAGAAAAATAAAATAAAATAAAAAAAACCCTTCCTTGACCCTGCATTCTTTTTGAGATTTGGCGCTCTCTCTCTCTCTCTCTCTCTCTCCTTCATTGTGAGCTCTTCGGGAGCTGCCTGTATTCAGAGTATTCCTTCACATCCCACCCAACATTGAACTCTTGGCTCCCAGACCGGAAGCGGCCCAGCCTCACTTAGCACAATGGGGGTTTTATTGGCAGGATGCAGGGGATCTCACAGGGTGTGGGAAGAAAAGAAGGAAAGGGACGCAGCTGGGGCCACCAGCGCCCCTGGGACTCATTTCTGGCGGCCCCCACGCTCTTTCTCCCAGCTGCTCTCCTGAGAGTGACGTCATTCCCCCACGTGACTCCTTCCTGCTCCAGAGCCTCCTACCCCTCTGCTCCCCTTCACTCCAGTTTGAAAAATCCCAGGGAAAGATTCCGATTGGTCCAGCCTGGGGCGGGGGGGAGGGGCTTCTCACGGATCAGCCTGTGGGGCAAAGTCTGGGAGCAGAGACAAAACCTCAGGGAGGGGAACTATAAGCCAGCACTTCAGTGGGCTTTTTTCTTAGCCACAGCACTTGCTTGAAAGTGGCGGTGGCGGGGCGCCCGGGTGGCTCAGTGGCTGAGCCTCTGCCTTCAGCTCAGGGCGTGATCCTGCTACAGGCTCCCCGCGGGGAGCCCCCTTCTCCCTCTGCCCATGTCTCTGCCTCTCTCTCTCCCTGTCTCTCATGAATAAATAAATAAAAGGGGGGGGGTGGTGGCCTCCCCTCAGTACTCAGGCCTTGCCTCCATGTACTCAGGCTTTTTGCAACTGCCCAGGCCTGCCCGGCACCTGGGCGCTCTGCTCTGCCGGTGTATAGGGCAGGTCGGCAATGCTGAGAGATGACCACACCGCTGCTGACCTCACCCACGACCCTGGGCTGCATTAACGGCACAGCTTGCTGGAGAGGGCGAATGCAGTGGCCACAGAGATGCACCCCCAGTGCACCCCCTTCACAGAGGGACTTGTTGCCTCGGTGTGGGTAGACGGCCTCCAACTGCTGGAAACCACCTGGCCCCAAGGTAGTTGACGATAATTGGTCATTCGGCTCTGTGTGGGACAACTCTGACCGGCCGGCACATGCTTCAGGGCTTCCCAGGGGTTCAGTCCAGGGTTTGCTAGGCCAGCTTTTGCAGTTCAAGCCAGCTTTCAGCCCAACCCTGCTTCCACCCCCCTTTTTCCACAAATGTTCTCTCTAATAACTACCCCACATGCCAAGTGCCATTGTGGCTTCTGCCTCCAGAGAACCTAACCTGTGACAGATACCCCTGAGCTGTGTGTCCCACACCATCTCTGGGAGGTCCTGGGGTCCTGACCACCAGCTGCCCCTAGTGGGAACAGACTTGATAAGGCTCCCTTTACTGGCTGCCTTCCTTCCCCTAGCTCCCTTCCCCATGTCCCATATTCTCTGCATCTCCTGAAATCTACTTGCTCTCAAGTCCTTACACTGGGGACAAACCAAATCCAGACACCAGGATTATTGGGACTTTTTTTTTTTAACTCCAGAATCTCAGCCTTTATCTGTGACATGTACCGCTGTGACCACAAGCTCGTTCTTGAAATGCTGTCCTCCCTGGACACGCTGGGTTCCCTGTTCCCTCGCTGCCCACTCCTCTGCCCACCCTTCTTCCTCGGCCCACTCCCTGGGTTATAGCTTGGCTTCTCTACATGCAACATGTTCCAGGGAATCTCACTCACGCCCCTAGAGTCCACCACTACACGGGGATGACCCACCCTTGTCTGTGTCCTGCCCGGATCGCTTCTCTTGTACCCTGGACTCAGATATCCAACTGCCAACTGCCTCCCTGCCATCTCTACTTGGATATCCCACAGATGATTCAAAGCAATTCAGCAGAACTGAACTCATTGCCTTTTTCTAAGCCAACTTCTCCTACATTCCCTCTCTCAGCCAACAGCATCGCTGTTTGTTGTCCCCAAAGCCAGATTTCTGAAAGGCACCCCCACCTCCTACCTATCTCCTCACTGGCTCAATAGCACTTTCCTGTCTTGGTATGAACCCACCCACCCCTGCCCTTGATCAGACCTCCCACACCTAGGCTCCGTCCTCCACTAGTCATGTGACATGGAATTGCTGAATCTCTCTTAGCCTCAGTTTATGCATCTGTAAAATGAACTGTTAATAACAGTAGCTACTCTCTTAGAGTCGCTGTGAGGTTTAAAAGATATTGCCCTATGTAAAAGGGTTAGCAAAGTATACAGCGAGTAGTAAGTAATGATGGTTAGCAGGGGTTTTTTTATTATTATTGTTCTTGTTTTTTTATCTTTACCCTCCCCATCACTTTCCTTGTATTGTAACCACTTACGTGGCATCTTTAAATGCCCTACTGGTCTGCAAGATTTTTTTTCTTTTAAGATTATTTATTTATTCGTGAGAGACCCAGAGAGGCAGAGACACAGGCAGAGAGAGAAGCAGGCTCCCTGCAGAGAGCCCCATGCAGGACTCCGTCCCAGGACCCAGGGATCACACCCTGAGCCAAAGGCAGATGCTCAACCACTGAGCCACCCAGGTGCCCCATGGTCCGCAAGATTCTTGAAGGCAGTGTTATATCTTATTCACCTATCTGTGACCACCGTCTCCACTCCTATTTCCCCTCAGATCTGGTAGCATGGGAGTAACGAGGGGGATTTCTTTATATCCAGCTAAGGAAAAATTGACTTGGGGATATATTTAGTTTGGGTTTAATGGGACGTGTGTGTGTGTGTGTGTGTGTGTGTTTAAGATATCGCTGGCCATCCCAGGGCAGGAATAGCTTCCAAGAACACTCTCACCACCCACTGGGTTGACTCCCCAGGTAATGTAACATGAAGATTCAGGTCCAGAGGTTGTATCTCAATGTAAACATGTCCTACGGTGCCCAGAACCAGAAGCGTATGTGTAGTAAAGGAGAAACAAGGTTTGATAAGTCTGGAGTCAGAAGGTACTCTACTCTGGAAAATTCTTCCAATCACCGGACATGAAAAATTGTAAACAGGGGATTTAGTTCTTATTCATGCCTAAACAAAGGAAATTCTCTCCCATTGGGAGTACATTCAGCCATGCAATGTATACAATTATGAATGCACCATATATTTTTTTCCTTTCTCATGGAATGTATATGGAATAGAATTTATCAGAATTCTTGGTTTGTAGGGCACAAACTTATAGCAGTACAACAAATGGTGAGTAGGTCCGCATGTGATGTCGCATGTTTTATCCACTGCAGTGAATTGAACCATATCTTAGAGTATCTGATGCCTCTTGTTCTGATGAAGTCTGGCAGTTCCAGACGAAACGGCAGACAAAATTGACACCGACACAGCAAAATACCCTAAAGAAACATATTTATCAATGAGTCAATTTTTATCCCATAAGAGTAATTCAATTACATAATTATGTAGCCTGGTACGATGTAGTGGCAATTTAAGAAGGCATTTGAATTGCTCTTGTATGCCCTAATTTCAGATTAACTTTAGATATTTTTTTCGGAAATATCGATCAAACCAAAAATCGATCAACGAATATGCAGCCAAAAATCGTAAGATTAAAAAGTACTATCGAGGTGTATCAGGCAATGAGTGAAAATATTCTATGACATTGTCTGGATTTTGTGAGGTTTAGGTATTTGTCAACTCTTTCAAATTCAAGATTTCTTGTCATACCTCATTTTGGCCCTTTTGTCTTACATTCTTTTACTTAAAGAGAGGGACCCCCAAATTATGTATGTTTCAGGCCTCACAAAGCCTGGATCCTCCACCAGTTTCACTCTGCGACCCTGCATGCGTGTGTGTGTGTGTGTGTGTGTGAGAGAGAGAGAGAGAGAGAGAGAGAGAGAGAGAGAGAGAGAGCTCTATTGTCCCTATTCTGGTACCCGCTGCACTCCACACACATCCTCACAGCCAGCCATGCTGGAAGGTGTCTCTTGACAGAGGGAACGGAGGGCCAAGTAAACCAGGCTATGGTTCTATCGTGTAATAGAGCTGGGACCTGCAAACCACAGAGGCGACCCGGTGGGGCAAATTCAATCAGCGGGCTCCCACTTTGGGGACTGGGGCACAAGAATGTTTGGCAAATAGAAAAAGGGGTGGGAGTGGGGGTGGTGGGCAGGCCCAGAGTGGGCTGCAGTTCTTCATTTGACCACAAGATGGAGGTAGAAGAGTGGTCTCTCTGCTCCCTCTAAAAACTCATTAAGAGCTAATCAAGGTAAAGGGGTTTTTTCATGTTTCCTGAGGGTGCCTTCTCCCCTTTGCCAAGCCTCAGTGCACTTACTATTGTTCCATTCTTTTTGGTTGAAGTCGTCACAGATCTGCATTTTTGTTTGTTAACTCAACTGTAGCCTGCAGTTCGTCTTCTAGACAACTTTCCCTGCTCCTTATGGTTAAGGATTATGTTCTTATTAACTATTATTAGAAGAATTTTCTGACTCAGAAGTTTCAGGACTTAAAGCTATAGTCTTAGCTCAATAATTGCCTGATTATTTGCTGCCGTGCTTGGAACTTTCATTACCTGGCTTCTATTTCGCACGCATTGCTCCATACCACCCCCCCTCCCCAGTCAGGGCTCTGTACAGAGCGCTATCTGGAACACCAGGCCCCGTTCCCATCTGTCTGAGAGAGATATGGTTCCATCTAGTTTTACTGGGGCCCTGTGAAGGTTGAATTATTCCTACATTAACCATAAACAAATGGAGCAACTTGCCTAAGGAAGACAGTGATAGAAATAGGGTCAGGCTTCCTGGATCCATTCCTCCATTCTCCACTGGACAGGACCCCCTCCCCCCGGCAGGATGGTGGTAGTCCCATAGACCAGCACCATTAGCTCAGAATGCACCGTGCAGAAAGCATGGGGCGGTGACCAGCACTGACCCACCTTCCAGACGTCTTTTGAGAACTTTGCCTTCTCTGAGAGTCCTTGACCTAGACATGTACTTGGCTTATTGGTGGGGGCTTTGCTGGAAAAGCATGCTAATAAGAGGGCAAAGGTCCCCACCCAAGAGCAACCACACTATGATCCTGAGCACACAGATGCATGAGCTGCCTCTCCAGTAGTGGAAGCTATAATGTTTGTCTTTGATGAGTCATAAGCTTGTCTTATGACTGAGGTTGGAGATTACATCTGTGTAAGAGGACATACCAAAGCTCACTGGCCCACATTCACAGCAGATCTTGGCTGACCCCTTAGTAAATCTCCCCTGTTTCTTGACTACTCCAGCATTGAGATATCCCATGGGACAACGGGTGCTTTCTTTGAAGCAAGTAGAGGAATCAGAAACATTATGGCCTATTTCCCCTGCAAAATGCTTCCCTGGCTCCAGATCCCACGGATTTATTTTGTTTCGTCTTGTAGGAGTATCCCGCCCTAGACGGCACCTTGGGGCCTCGAGTTGGGCAGAATAGGAAAAGCAGTGCTGGACAAGGAATTAGGGGACCTAGCTTCAGATGGCAGCTGTGTGACTATAGCATCTCCTGTCAGGGACGAAGGACTCCCCCCAGCTGCAGGAGAGACTCTCTGGCCACGGCCACACCTTTTCCCAGGGTAGCCCACCTCTGATGACTACTGGCAAGGAGGTATTAAGTTTCAGCCTTCTTGTCCCAACTCGAAGTGACTCCAAGGGTCTTCTTTCTATCTTTCAGATTCCCCATAGAGTCAGCAAAGTTTTCCCTGAAGGCTACATGGCAGCTCAACTTGTCCCTCCATCCACTCTTGCTTTCTCTCCTCCCTTCCTCAGGGGTGGATCCCAAGGGCTCTCCCTAATAAACCTTCTCTGCATGCAAAACTCCATCTCAGAGTCTGCTTTCTGGGGGAACCCAGCCCAAGACAGTGACCTTGGGAAAAGGTAAATACTCTTTCTGAACTGTGTCAGGAGGCTGGCCAAAGCTGTGGAGCTACATTTACTGCCACCCCTGTGCTCATTTTTCACAGCTGACCACTAAGGATCCCACCAGCTCTTGGCAACCAGACTCGGCAAAGAATCCAAAGTTTCAGAAGCCTGGGAACCCAGTTACAGAGGCGTGCTCACACGCAGAAGTGGCTGCTCACTCAGGCAGGCTAGGGAGCAGTACTGAGATTCTGTAGCTCTCAACCCAAATTCTAAGAGTGCTGCTGTGTTTGGTTTTCAAGTCCATCTGCTGCTTAAGCTTGAGGGATAATTTCTCCCACTCAATCCCTGCAACTCAGAGACAGGCCTGGGACATTGTCCACTTCCATTAGTGGTTGGTTGTCCAGTTGTCCAATGTTGACCTTTGCTCTCTCTCTTCCTGTAGGGCCGTGGAAATAAATTCCTGTCCAGGAAATATTTCCTGTTCAGCGGAAATAAATTCAAGCCACATATATAATCTTAAATTTTCTAGTAGCCATACATAAAGGTAAAAAGAAGAGGACGAAATTGATTGCAATAGTATACCTAACCCAATACATCTAAAGTACTATCAGTTCAATAGGTAATCAATAGGAAAATCATTCACAAGGTATTTGGTATCTTAAATTCTTTTGGTTCATACTCAGTCTGAACTCTGGTGTGTGTTTGGCACAGCGCCTCTCCACTTAGACTCGTCACATTGCAAGCATCCAGTAGTCACTGCAGTGACCATATTGAACAGTGCAGGCATAGATTATAAGGGAGGAGAGTTGCAGAAGGAGGCATATGAGACCCTGGGATTTCGAAGCCAACCACTTTTGTTTCTAGAGCTGATGAGTTTGAAGCCTGAACTCCAAATTCTTGCTAACCCCTAGCTCTCATTTCTCCATAGATTAGAGATAATACCGTACCTGCCTCATAACGCAGGTAGGGGACTTTAACAAGATAACATCCCTAAAGCACCAGGCACACCCACAGGTTATCTGAAACCCCATGGCTTTTTACTACCTGCTCCCAAAATTCCACCAGCATGAGCAACATCAGCCAGGACTGGTTCATAGGGTTTGAAAGCAATACTAAAGACACCTTTATTTCAAGTTGCATTTCTGCATCTTGCACAAAGTCTTGACCAATTTTCTAATCCCAATCAGGGGAGGAAGTGTTTGGAGAGAGGTATAATACTACGTGTTCCCTTAGAATGTAAAACATTTAATTAGATGCCAAGGATTGAAAATCTTGATTCAGAGCCCGAAATGGCTAATAAGGTTTTATTGTTGCTATTACTTAGAGTTTTTATAGAACTTTAGGCTTGCAGAGTGCTTTTCAATCACTTGAGAGAATCTAAGTTTGTTAACAGCAAGATGAAAAAATGTTCTATTCATCAGGAAAGACAACATACATAATATTTTAAGTATTTAAGAATTACAACCCTGCTGTGAGAACTTCTGAAATTACCTCTACGTGGATGCAAGAGATTCTTGTTATAGGCACAGGACATTAATGCAGATACCAATGTTATTACCCTGCTGAGTCTGCAAGGGTGAACTTTTGCAAGTCAGGAAATACGGAAGTTTCTAAAACAAACATTAGCTGGCTCTAGTTACACATATGGAGCTTTTTGCCCACACGTAATTTTTGAACATTTTTCTAAAGGAGCTCTTAAGGTTTTATGGGTGATCATATTATAAAATCATACATAGTTCTAATACGGCATAATTTATGACTGCTCTGGGTCACTGAAATCTCCCAGGATTGTGCTGTTGGGGCTGCTGCAATTAGAGACAAATTTGCACCAATTCCTCTATAAATATTATCGGTGAGGCAGCATTGGCTGGAAAATGAATTTCTCTTCCCATGTATGCCAAAGGCAAATCCAAGCCCTCTAGCCTTTTGGATGTATCAGTTAGCTTCTGCTACAACAGTGCTGCCTAACAACCAACTCAAAGCGCAGTGGCATACAACCCTAAGGATGTATGCCTCCAGATGATTGGCTAAGTGGCTCCACTGATCTCAGCTAGATTCACAGGTGCTTGGTGGCTGATCAATGCTGGCCTCAGCTCTACTCCACTCTACATGTCTCTCGTGGTCCAGCAGGCTAGCCTGGGTATATCAACATGGAGATGGCTGATGCCCAAGAGAGAGCAAACTCCAATGAATAAGCCATTTTCAGCCTGTGTCATGCTTGCTTACAGTCCATTGGCCAGAGTCATTTGGCTGAGCCTGGAGTCCATGGCTGTGGTAAATCAACCCACCAACCAAGGAAATGCACTGCAGTCACATGGCCAAGGGCACTGATGAAAGGAGGGATGAGAATCGTAGCCATCTGTGTGGGCTACTACAGGTGTTAATGGATTAGAATAGTTTTCTTGAAAAGAAAAGGAAGGGCAAGCACAGTAAATGTCACCGACATTTGCATCCATTTTGATTGAGAAAAGATGCTCTCAGCTGGTAATGCCAAGCTAATGCCAACTCACTTCCCAATCCCTACCTCTCGGAACAGTTCCTAGGCCAAAGGTCATGGGAAAAATTTTTAAAAGATTTTTATTTATTCATTTGACAGAGAGAGAGAAAGAGAGCGAGTGAGAGAGAGAGAGAGAGAGCACACAAACATGGAGACTGGCAGGCAGAGGCAAAGGGAGATGGAGAAGCAGACTCCTCATGGAGCAGGGAGCCTGACGTGGGGCTCGATCCCACTACCCCGGGATCATGACTCAAGCTGAAGGTGGACGCCCAACTGCCTGAGCCACCCAGGCTCCCCAGAAATTTTTTTTAAAGATGCATTTATTTATATAGAGAGAACGGGTGGGGGGAGGGGAGAAGCAGAGGGAGAGAGAGAATCTTAGGCAGGCTCCATGCTCAGCACAGAGCCTGACATGGGGCTCAATTTCACAACCCTGAGATCATGACCTGAGCAGAACTCAAGAGTCAGATGCTTAACTGAGCCACCCAGGTGCCCCATGGGCAATTTTTGACTAAGTTCTAATGGGCAATTTTGACAGAGTATGAAGCAGGAATCTTTTCAAGTGTACCCCTTCATAGACAACACATAGGTGAGTAGCTCACAGCATCCTCCTGTCTATCTCCTTCTGGTAATCTCCATGTAGGGCCCTCAGTACCATGTAGAATTATACTTCAGAAAGCAAGGCAGGGGTTATAGACCCCTGTGGCCCTGCCTTGACCAGGTTTGGGTGGCCGCCACACATGCTGAGAGAGCCTCTGCTCTCTGCCATTAGGCCAAGCATCAGCTGGCCCCATGCCAAACTAGCATTTGTGCCCATCTGTCAGGGTGGCACCTGGCCCTCTTCTAGAAGCAGATGGTTTCAATTGATCTTTCCTTGCCAGTCTTCCCTGCATTGACACTCCAAACCTGCCCTGCCTCTATCTGGGATTTAATGGAATTCTCACATGCTCTAGCTTCCTGTATCTTTTCCCTGATAGCCAACTTGTTTTTCTTTTTTGCTTTTTCTTTCTTTCTTCTTTCTTTCTTTCTTTCTTTCTTTCTTTCTTTCTTTCTTTTTGTTTAAGTTTTTACTTTTCTGAAATAGTAGGATTATAAATGGATTTGTATATACAGAGGGAAAAATCAATAGCCTGTATTTTCTAGGACAAAATGTAACCTCGAAGCAAAGCACCGACAATTATAAAAAAAAATCATTTGTTTTTCCATTTCACTGATCTTGACATACAGTCCACCTCATAGTCCTAGACAAAACCAACTTTGGCCTCCCTGGACATAAGCGACTTGACCTAACAAAACCTCTCAGAATGAGACAGGAAATATGAAGGCCCATTCCTGGCACACCTTGGGTGTCAGGCTGACAGTTTAGTGGCCCAGAGGACAATATGGATTTAAAATTTTATTTAGTTTTTTTAAAGGAAAGACCTGAGTTCAGGCAGCTAAATGTTACAAATATTCCAAAGGTAAGGTGGTGCCTTGGCCCTGAGGTCCCAGCCTGGGAAGGGACAAGTGACCCTGGTGACCCGGCCCAAGGACAACAGGACACCGCCCCTGGTGCTGGGGCCTGCTGACCTCTGCCTGCAACCCAGCCCATAGAGACTTAGCTTTGGCCAGTGGGGCTGTCCAGAAGCACCCAGCAACGTCCAAATCACAGCCTGGCTTGGGTGTTTCTCCTGCTATATGCCTGAGATGCCACCATGTGGGTAAGTGAAGGCGGAAGAAGACCTATAGACAAGCACTTCAGTATGCACGGAGCAGCTCTGGCCAACAGAAACATAGTGCGAGTTGCAGATGTAATTCAAAATGTTCTAATAACTACATTTGTAAAACGTAAGAAGAGAACAGGTGAAATCAATTTTAATGAGACCTTTTCTTTACCCAATATATCAAAATATTATCCCTTCAACATATAATCTGTACGAACAGTGACTTATGAGACATTTCACATTAGTTTTTACATGAAGTCAAATTCGGTGTGTGTGTTGCACTTACAGTACACTACAATTCAGAATAGCCATATTCCAAGCACTCAGTAGCCACGTATGGAGAGGGGCCACCATATTGGGCAGCGCAGAGCTTGGGTAGTTCCAGAAAGGGACTCAAGGAACAGTTAACAAGGGTTGCCTCTCAGGAGAATGAAGGGACTGGGCCATAGGGATGGCAAACAGAATTTTATCCATAAACCCTTTTGTATTGCTTTTATATACTGAGTGTACAGATTAACACTACTCTGTTGTATTAGGGTTCTCCAGAGAAACAGAAAAAATAGGAAAGAAATATATATATTAATTAAATATATTTATATATAATATATATAAATTATATCATCGATATTCATTTAAATGTTCATCTAAATTACATTCAGATGTGTCTTTACTATATCAGTACTGGGCTAATTGCTTTTATTTTGTTTTAAGATTTTATTTATTTATTTGAGAGAGAGAGAGAGAGAGAGAAAGAGAGAAAGAAAGAGCTCACAAGCAAGAGGAGGGGCAGAGGGAGAAGCAGACTCCCCGTTGAGCAAGGAGCCCCATAAGGGGCTCCATCCCAGGACCTTGGGATCACGACCTGAGCAGAAGGCAGACACTTAACCGGCTGAGCCACCCAGGCGCCCCAGGCTAATTGCTCTTAATCTTCACAAAAACTTCAAAGTGGAACGTGCTGTGGACCCTGTTTTACAACACAGATACTAAGGCTCTGAGGTTAAGAAGCGGGCTAGCTAGTAAGAGGTAGGACTTGAGTTTGAACTGATTCTGTCTGCCTTCAAAGCTAGCAGATACAGATAGGGAGAATGAACACAGATGGTCCAATAAAAGAGATTTATTATAAGAAATCAGCTGATGTGATTCTGGAGGCTGAGAAGTCCCACGATCTGCCTGCCGTCTGCAAGCTGGGGACCCGGGAGAGCCAGTGGTGTAAGTCCCAATCCAAGGGCAGAAAACCGATGTTTCGGCTGGGCAGGCAGAGAGCAAACCCTCCCTTCCTCTGTTTTTTTGTTCTCTTGGGGAGGGGGGCCTCAATGAATTGGATGAGGCCCACCCACAAGGAAGGGGGGGGGCAATCTGCTTCACCTGGTCTTCTGATTCAAATGGTAATCTCATTCAGAAACACCCCAACAGATATACCCAGAAATATTGCTTAACCAAATATCTGGGCACCCCGGGGCCCCATCAACTTGACCATAAAATCAACCATCGCCTCTCCTTCTAGAATGGTATCATAAAGAAACAACTAGACAAGAGGGCCAGTACATTACGGACGAGGCTGTTTATCTCAGCATCTGAGCTCTTACTGGGAAATTGAAACGATCCTAAACGTTGCCAACAGATGTGTAGTGAAACTGCACCCTCTGGAGGGAGTGGCTTCTAAAGACAGGCAATAAGAGGAAATCACCAAGAGTCAAAATTGCCCTTGAAAATCACTTGGACAGCAACCTACCTAGGAGGCTCGGCGCTAAATCCTCCACAGCAAGGTCGCTGCTTCTCAGCCTGAGCTCAGGATGCAGCAGTTTGCTCGCTCGCCTGGGCCATACTGTGTGAAAAATAAGTGCCCTACACCCCGGTATAAGTGGGCAAGATTGGAGAGACACATTTGAATGGAAAGCAACGAAGGACACAGAAGATTTGTGGCTTCCACCTTGGGCTCCGTTTTTGAGTAAACTGGGAGACCGAATTGCCCCCTCTTATTTAAATTGTTTTCTCTTGCTCTGTGAAGTCCATACTTTGCACTAGACACAACTGACATGCTTGAAAGGGGGTTTGGGTGACCTGCTGCATACTGACGGGTGTGTATAAAGAATATAAGGGCATGAATAGGGGCGCCTGGGTGGCTCAGTTGGTTGAGTGTCTGCCTTTGGCTCAGGTCATGATCCCAAGGTCCTGGGATCGAGTCCCACATCGGGCTCCCTGCTCAGTGGGGAGTCTGCTTCTCCCTCTGCCTCCCCTCCCCACCTCCATGTATGCATGCGTTATCTCTGAAATAAATAAAATATTTTTTAAAAGGAGGGAGTGGTGTGCTCTACTTCAAACATGGGGTACATTCTCTTTATATTCAAAGGGATTGAGGAAACATTAGAGATGCCACTGGCATTTACAGAAGACCAAGGTCCTTGGTTGGGGGGCTGAGGACAACAGCTCCCCCTAGATAGTTCTCCTGCCTCCACTCCATGCCACTGCCCCCCTGAGGCTCAAACGAAATTAGAGATGTCTCCTGCGGGGATGGCTCATCACCCCAGGCCCCCAGCCTGCCCACCCCTTCCCTTCAGGGCTGCGGTGGGGCTTCCCGGACACCCCGCAGATTGTCACACAGTGCAGCACGCGCGCCCCCCTGAACCACCGGCCTTGGCATAGCAGGAGGAAGCCTGGCAAACACAGGACACATTGGAGAGGGACAAGCATAGCCTGGCGGCGCTGACTTAGGTGCGGGTTTAAAGCATGAGGCAGCCCCTTCCAGCAACTTGCTGTCATTTCCAGTCAGCATGCTCCAGATTCTAAACATACTAATGAGAATCCCTGCCCTGTCCTGGCGGCTCAGCCTGGAACAGGACTGTCCGTCTGGACGGTCTCTCATTTAATCCCCATAACAAGCCTCCCGGAAGGCGTTGCCACAACTACTTCACAGATGATGGAAGCCAGGCTCAGGGAGGCAAATCCTCTTGCTCAAGTGTCATGGGTTGGGTTCCCAGGGAAGGAGACTCTAGGCAGAGGGGAGCGCGCAGGATGCTTATTAGGGACCTTGGAAGGAAGAAAGGAATGGGGAGGGGGTGGGAGGGGCGGGCAGAAGGCAAAGTCAGCTGTGATGCGGGGCAGTAACAGCCTTGGTCACCCCTCCACAGGAAGCTCCGGAGCAAGGGTTGTCCCGAGTTGCCCCAACGTGGCCAGATTCTGATCTGATGCTCTGGCAGCCATCAGTCAATGGATGGGACCCACCCCAGAAGGCCATGACCTTGGCAAGGTGCTCTCTGGAGCCAAGACAGACCCTGCAGGGGCAGAGAGCTGAGGGCTGTCCCCTAACAGCGTCACTGATGGTGGGCAGAGCAATGCATCTTCTCTGGAAGGAGGACCTTGGCCCCTCACATGGCTGTGCCTACCACACCAAGGTCATCCAGCTAATGAGTGACAGAGCCACCGCTGAAAGTGAGCAATCCAAGAGCTGCAATTTCTGCCATGCTACTAAGCTACACTGCCTCCTCTGGGCTTCAAGTCTTACAGCAGCCTCAACCTTCCACCTAAACTGGGTCCTGTCTGAGGCCATGTTGGGGGGTGGGGTGTGAATAGTGAGTCACTATTGGAGTCTAGATTACCAGGCTGTTCCAGGTGCTCCTGGAGCCTCGCTACAGTTGTTCCCAACTGTTGTACAGTTGTTCCACAAAGGCTGTGGGATCTTTCAATTTTGCCTCAACATCCTCCCTAGCCCACAGGTGGGCTACTCTGCACCATCCCCCCCCCCATCACCACCTCTGATTGCTTCTACCACTACCTTTGGCCCCACCGCATCCTTCAGCATTTTTAGGGTGGATTGTAATGATCCAGGGGTGCCCGGGTGGCTCAGTCAGTTTTAGCATCCACCTTTGGCTCAGGTGGTAATCTCAGGGTCCTGGGATCAAGCTCCTCCCTTTTCCTCTGCCCCTCCCCATGCCCATGTGTGCTTGCTCTCTCTCTCTCTCAAATAAATAAATAAATTCTTTCCCAAAAAGATGGATTTTAACGATCCAAAGGAATTTTACCAAAACCTAAGGAGATTTACAAGGGAAACCAAACATTCGAGCACATTAGTGGCACTTAAAAACTGTGGTTTTCTCATCCTACAATAGCTTTTCAGGCATCAGTAAGCTGAACCAAAATCCTGATTCAGAGACTCCCATTTCCTCTTGGTAGATTCTTACTCACCGCCATCCCCCAGGCCCCACAGCCACACTAGGCAGGGGTTAGTGAACCCCTCAGTCCCACAGCCCATCCGGAGGTGAGTGACATGGAGGACAACCCCCACAGGTAAGGCTCCTTCTTCAGGGACAGCTGCTCTTCTACTTGGAGGGAATGGGATTCTGGGACCCAAACACACACACACACACACACACACACACACACACACACACACACCAGTGGCTTGGGAACAGTGGCCTCACTGGCTGGAGATCGGATGGAAATGGATGGGCTGGGGAAGAATATTGGTGTAGATGCTGAAGGGCAAAGGACACAGGAGAAGAGACAGAAATGGTCAGAGATAGAAAGGGACAATGACAGCCTTTGTTAGAATCCTACTCTGTCCAGCCTGGAGCATTAATTTCCTAGGGCTGCTGTAACGAAATACCACATGCTGGGTCACTTAGACAACAGAAATGTGCCTCCTCGTGGTTCTGGAGGCCAGAAGTCCAAGATCAAGGTGTTGGCAGGGCTGGCTCCTTCTGAGGGCCTGTAGGGGAGCAACTGTTCCAGGCCTCTCTCCTCTGGCTTCCGGTGGTTTGCTGGCAGTCTTCGGTGTCCCTCAACTGGTATAAGCATCACCCCTATGTCTGCCTTCACGATCATGTGGCCTTCTCCCTGCCTGTATGTCTCTGTGTCCCAATTTCTCCTTTTTGTAAGGACATCAGTCATATTGGACTCACGCCCACTGTCATGACCTCATTTTAACTCAGGGACCTCTGTAAAGACCCTTTCTCCAAATAAGGTTACATTTAGAAGTCCTGGGGGTTAAGGTACCAACGTGTCTCCTGGGGAGGGGGATACAATTCAATCCATGACACTTACTGATTCCAAACCCAGAGTGGGCATCTCTGATTTTTGCCAGCACAGCATGCCTGCCTATCTTCTGGTAACTTCTCCTTCCTTTAGGACTGAGTCCTTCCTTTCTATGCAGCTCCCAATAACATGACCCCATTTTCCCATTACAGGGATGGACACATGACCCAAGCTAGCCAATCAAATTCTCTCCATCCATCTCTCTTTCTGGATTGTAATGATGTTAGTGAATCAGTTGAGAGAGAGAGAGAAGTTGGGGCTCTTCCTGAAAATTGGCCCAAGCCCAATCTGTTTCTAGTATTTGCTCTTTTAGGAAAGTCTTCATAATGATATGCCCAAATAGTGACAAGCCCAAGGCTGCTGTGCCTGAGGAAAGCCCTTGGCTTTGATGCACAAACCCCAACCTCCTCATTAATTAGCTAAGAGATTGAGAAGTTTTCAGTGCCTAGGTTTTCTTCTCTATAAAATATGATGGTGGTAATGCTATCTATCTCAGAGTACTCTTGTAAGGGTCATATACATAAGAAGATTCCATACAAAGCAAAGGTCTATAAAAATATTTGTCATTATTAGAAAGGTTAGAAATCTAGGAATAGGAGAGCCAAAGAATAAGAATTTGTCAGTGTTTACCCAGTCCTGACTTCGAGCACTGGCATCACACTTTCCCGCCCCACACCCTCTTCCCCTTCATCTTCCAGTTGATAAGGCCATGTGGTTGGTTAAGTATGACTTTCTGGCCCAGACTCAATGTGGGAGGGAGAACACAAAAGCATGAACACAGAGGGGTGAGTGAGATTCATCAAGCATTACCAAATGGTGGTCTGCCACAATAGTCAAATAGTCACTCATTTGTTCATACTTTCATCCACTCATCAAATCCTTTTTGAGTACCCTTTATGAGTTCAGCACTGTGTTAGGCTCCGGGGATTAAAAGATGAATAACCAAGGTCAGTCCCTCAAAGTGTTCCTCTTGTCACAGGTGAGATGGGGTGAGCACATAGTTGCAATATAATGTGTCCATCCCTACAAGGGAGGGGAACACTGTCTGGAGTCCAGAGAGGCTTCCTGGAGGAGGTGATATATCAGCTAGCTTTTAAAAGGCAAGTAAGTGATTACCAAGCAGATGGGGGCAGAAGAGCTTTTCAGGCAGAGGAAGCCACACTTCTGAAGATACCAAATGTTGGAGGTGTTGTGCAGAGGTTTCAGAGTGGCTGGAACACAGGGTGTGTGGAGTGTAAATGCCAGGCTAAGGCATTTTGATTAGATGATGAAACCTGGGGAACCACAGGAGGTTTTCCAGCAGAGAAGTAGCTTAAAATGAAGTCTTTCTAGGAGAATAACTCCAGTGGGAGGGTAGAAGATGAGTGGCAGGAGAGGGATTGGAGGCAGGCCAGGTAGAAGGCTACTGCACAAGTCCTGAAAAGGGATAATGAGGCACAAATCAAGGCATGGGGTGAGGACTGAGGCAAGAGACTAGATGTAAGAAGAATTTCTGGGGTATAAGGGAGAGATGTTGGAATGGGAGCCTGATTATGACTAATTCTGGATAATTGGCCTGAGTCCTTTAGACAGAGCCTGGAGTGAAGACCACTAGCCTATTGCATCTCCATAGCTTGAAAGAAATTTGTTTCTTCTAATTCTCTGCTTCCTAAACAGTTCTCTGGTCTCTAGTTTGGTCTACTGAGGAGATCAACCCCCTGGAAGAATGTTCTATGTAGATCAAACACTTGTGTTCAGAACCCAGAGAGGAATACCTAGTCAAAAATATCCACTCCTCTTACCTCCTGCTCTGCTGCTAAGGAATTAGGTCCCATCTTCACATTTTGGCTGGATGTTCTTCCTTCTGGAACAGATGGGTACATTTTCTCCTCTACACATAAGATCTAAGGGTAGAGGAGACAGAATTTGCTGATTGACTGAATGTCAGATGTGAGGGGAAGAGCAAAGGTGAAGATAACACCGGGCTTTGGGCTTGAGTAATGGGAAGAACAGAATTACCACTTACTGAGAGGAGGAGGAGGAGGTTGGGGGAGGTTGGAGTTTAGTTTTGGAGATGCTCTAAGTGAGATGCTACTGGGCATGTAGGTGGAAAGGTGGAGAAAGTGGTTGAACGTATTAATATAAAGTTCTAACACATTACCCAAAATGTGGCAAAGAAAGATGAAAAATATCAAAGGAGGGTTACAGGATATGGAGGAAAGAACAAGACAGTCTAATAAATATTTAATTGAAGTCACAGAAGAGGAAAATGGAGGAAAGGCAATATTTGAGGGGATAATGGTTGACAATTTTCCAAAATTAATGAAAGGCATGAATCGTCAGGTCCAGAGAGCCCAACAAATTCATATAGGATAAAAGAAATTACATCACAGTGGAACCAAAAAAAAATCAAAAAACAAAAAACCCAACAACAACAACAAAAAAAACCTGAACACAAAAACACAAGAGAAGATTCTAAAAGCAGCCATGAGATAGGGGGATAGAATGGGACACAATTACCTATAAAAGAATGACAATTGGAATGTCAGCATAGTTGCCAACAGCAACAGCAGAAACAAGAAGATAGCCAAATGCTTTCTAAAAAAATATATAATTCACGTACCATGCAATTTATTCTTTTAAAGTATACAATTAAGTGGGTTTTTAAATATTTACAAGGTTGTGCAACATCACTGCTATCCAATTCTGAAACAGTTTCATCACCATCCCCCCTCAAAAAAACCCATGACCCGGGATCCCTGGGTGGCGCAGCGGTTTGGCGCCTGCCTTTGGCCCAGGGTGCGATCCTGGAGACCCGGGATCGAATCCCACATCGGGCTCCTGGTGCATGGAGCCTGCTTCTCCCTCTGCCTGTGTCTCTGCCTCTCTCTCTCTCTCTGTGACTATCATAAATAAATAAAGATTTTAAAAAATGTTTAAAAAAAAAAACCCATGACCCATTGGCAGTCACTCCTTGTTCCCCTGTCCCCTCAGTCCCCAGCAAGCCCTAACCTAATTTCTGTCTCTATAGATTTGCCTATTCTGAACACTTTGTAACAACATAGAGATTTTGCCTGGCTATAAGCTACAGTCATACTTGTACTCTAACCCTCCTATTCACCCCCTTTTGCTAAGCCCTGTGAACCCCCAGAACCATGAGGAACAATAAGAAAACGATTGTTGCTATTTTAAATCACTAAGATATTTTGTTAGGCAGCCATAGGTTACTGAAAACTGCTGCCTTGTTTCAAAGGCCAATGTCCTGGTGCAAAGGGCAGAGTAGGGATGGTCATTCAGAAAGGATTAGGTCCCACGCTTGTGTGTGCATGTTGGGGGGGGTCCTAGGAAAGATAATACAGGTTTCTGAAACCAGTCTACTGGGCACCAAGCACCGGTGTATCTTCCATACTGAGAGCCATGTTGGGGTTGTTATAGCCATCGGTCTCCTTCAAGTTTTACCTCATATGATTCAGCCCACAACAGCCACATCCTCCCTGGGTAAACTGAGAACATCTCATCTGGGGGCTCCGATGCTGAAACCCACTCCAGTGACTCCACCAGAGGTGTAGGCCCTGTGAGGTTGTACATTCTTTAGCTGCAACATTTTGGCCAAGACTAAGAAAGCTTATGTTTGCGAAAGTATTTTCATTAGCTCAACACTTTTTGGTGCTTACTGCTTCCTGAAAAAGTTAAGAATGGACAGACTTTGGGATGCCTGGCTGGCTCAGTCAGTGGAGCATGTGACTCTTGATCTTGGGGTTGTGAGTTCAAGCCCCACTTAGGGCATAGAGTCTACTTTTAAAAAAAAAGAATGAACAGACCTCTACCTGGAAGCTTTAAAGTTGAGTCTTTATTATTATTATTATGTTGAGAATACTTAACATGAGATCTACCCTTTTAACAGATTTTTAAGTGCACAATACAGTGTTGTTAGCTATAGTTGTACGGCAGATCTCTAGAACTTCATCTTGTGTAACTGAAACTTTATACCTATTGATGAGTAACTCCCCATTTCCCCTTCCTTCCAAGGCTGCCTCTTACTTGAATTAATTCTTTTTTGATTAACAAAGCATAAGCCAAAAATATATCCCTATGTTATGTTTAACAAGTATCTAATCTTCTCAAAAATAAATTCGTTGAAAATATAAGCTTTACATTTCTCTTTAAGAAATCCTTGAAGTTAGGGCCACCTGGGTGGCTTAGTGATTGAGCATCTGCCTTCGGCTCAGGTCATGATCCTAGGGTCCTAGGATCGAGTCCTGTATCGGGCTCCCCACAGGGAGCCTGTTTCTCCCTCTTCCTATGTCTCTGCCTCTCTCTGTGTCTCTCATGAATAAATAAATAAAATCTTTTTTTTTAAATAAATCCTTGAAGTTTGAAACTATAGAATGTATATAGATGTATATGCTAAAAAGTTTTCAGAATGAATTCTTCTGGACACCCACAATTACTACAAATGAGACCCCCAAATTAAGTGTTACATGATTTTTTTAAAAGACGGTAAATTTTAACAAATTTCACTATTTTCTTTAAAATTAGGGGCATTAGGAAATATTGAATACATTTTTAAAATAAGACAGATTATTAAATTATAGACTTTGTAGTAATATTGGCTCTCACCCACCTTTATTCATTCAGGCATTCATATTCAGTAAATATTCTTTGAGTGTGTAAGATAAATAATAACAAACAGCAAGTCTTTTTATGGATCAGGGACTATGTGACACCATGGATATCATCTTATCTAATCCTTTTAATAGCCTTTCAAGTATATGGGGGTTTTTTTTATTCCTTTTGCCCAGATGAGGACCGATGAGGTCACTGAGGCACAGAGAAGCTACCTTGACCAGTTACTAAGTGGATGCACCCAGATGTGAGCTGTAAATGTGTCCAGTACTTTCTTTTAACCACTGTCCTCTGCTGCCTCCATGTGCCCAGCAAAAAAACTTGGGTGCTGAGATGGAGAGATGTTTAAGACAAGTTCTTAATTCCAGGGAGGTGACTATAAGAATGAAGAAATCAAACAGCTCAACCTAGCCGGGGAACAAATAGTATAGACCATACTTGATAGGGCAAGTTTTTACCAGTTTAGGGTTAAATAAATTCATGTGGCTTTTGTCTTTAAAAAAGATATATATATTTAAAATTTAACACGTTTAAACTTACACAAAAGAAGAGAGAATAGCATAATGAACCCCCCCACATACCCATCACCCAACCACCCAGTGTAGCTAGTACTATCAATTTACCGCCAATCTTGATTCCTTTATATCCCATCCACTTTTTCCTTCCCCCTCCCCCTCCCTACTGGATTTTTAAAAATGTTTTTTAAGATTTTATTTTTAAGCAATCTCAGCATTCAATATGGGGCTCGAACTCACAACCTCAAGATCAAGAGTCACATGGTCTACTAACTGAGCCAGCCAGGTGCCCCCTTACTAGATTTTTTGAAGCAAATCTCAACCACCCTGTTCTTTTATCCATGAATACATCAGTATGCATCTTTTAAAGACAAGGAATCCTTGTAAACATAAGAGCAATACCAATACCCCTCCCCAAATAATTAACAATGACACCCTAGTAATCATTCAGTCTGTAGGGGAGGAAAATCATTTTCTCTCTACCCTTCTAGGTTCGTGGCTGATAATAAATAATAATAAAAATTTAACAGGAGAAAAACAAGTATGTCTAATAACATGTATACCTCCATATGCATGGAAGAGACCTTGGAAAGCTGAATAACTCTCCAAAATTGTGCAAGTCATCACCTTAAATACCATCTCCAGCTAAAGACAAAAGAAGATATTGGGATCGGGGCGCCTGGCTGGCTCAGTCGGTAGAGCATACAACTCTTGATTTCATGGTTGTGAGTTCAAGCTCTACCTTCACTGTAGAGATTACTTAAAAATAACATCTTAGGGACGTCTGAGTGGCTCAGCACTTGAGCGTCTGCCTTTGGCTCAGAGCATGATCCCGGAGTTCCGGGATCGAGTCCCACATTGGGCTTCCTGCATGGAGCCTGCTTCTCCCTCTGTCTGTGTCTGTCTGTCTGTCTCTCTGTGTCTCTCATGAATAAATAAATAAAAATATTTTAAAAAATAAGATCTTAAAAAAAATGTCAGGGAAAGGGAAGGTCAGTTACAGGAAGTTATCTGGCAAAGAGCAGTAATCAAGAATATGGTCATTGTGCAGATTTAGGTCATTGCCTTCTCCACTGATCAGTTTCTAGAGACTAAGTCATCCTGGTACAGAGAGCAAGACACCCTCACAAATAGGGAGTTCCCTTACACATGCACTTTTCTCTTACAAAAGGGTCACTTTCACTTGATTGTCAAAGCTTTTCTTCTGTCTGCTGTTTATCAAAATAATAATAATAATAATAATAAGCCTAAAGTAATTCTTTTGCCAAAGAGACATATTTTGGGATGACAGATTCTATTCCCCTTCAAGTCATTTACATATTCAAATTGACTCCTTAGGGGTCCACATATCCAGATTAATAAAAAACACAGTTTCTCTCCTGGGGTTCCTCTCCTAGTGAACTGAGATGCTAGTCCAATTCCATTGTGGTCCTGCTTCCAAGCACCTGGAGAAGAAAGAACCAGAGAGTCTGAGCCATCTCCCAACAGGTGCCCTCCTTACTTGCTGCCCCGGCTGCCCCTGAGTCTTGCTGATGGAAACCAGTGATCTTGGTCAGTCCAACCACTCTGACTTACTGCTAGTCAAGCTCCTGTCTAGGTCCCAGGGGTTCTCCCAGGAAGGCTGAACCTCTTCCTCTGGGGAGCCCTTGGATAGGCAAGGGCCCCACTGTGGGGATCTCAAGTGTCTGGCTCTTTACTTGCCTCTGAAACAGCCCTTGTTTCCACAACACACCTGGAGCTTTCAGGGCCCAGCCCCACACCTGAGCAGAATCCACCTTCCCCAACAAGAGCCAACACCAAAGGTATTGATCCTAGTCGAGCTTCTTCCTTCTTGGTGCATTTCCCCAAGTGCTCCCATGCCCCTCTCCCGCCAACAGATGCCCATCCGGACCCCGGCAACCTGTCAGAGAAGGGAGATGTCTCTGAAGTGAAGGACTAGGAGCCAGTTCCCTGTAATGTCGGGAATCTCTTGAGCCCCACACAAATCTGCCCTGGGACAGTTTCTGCAGGCCAAGACCTACTGGAAGAGGTGGGCCACAATCCAGCCACAAGGAAGGTCTTGTTATACCCCTCCCCTGGGCTACCTCTCACCACACATTTACACAACTAAGAAAGGTGGTTTAAGGATTTCTTAGACACAAGTCCATTCCAAGGTGACCAGCTGCCTCCTCCTCCACAACCTGTGGAGTTTTGCCTTTGTTTTGTTTAGCTAACTTCCATGTTGTACATTTATGTCTTGAACAGGTCAGATATTTGCATAGTTCAAAATTCAAAAGATATCGAAGGGTAGGTGGGAAAGTCTCTCTCCCACTGCATCCTGCTCTCACTCACCCAGATCATCCCCCAAAACAACCAATTTCATCAGTTTCTGGTGCTTCCTCCAGCAATATTTTATGTCTGTACAAGCCGATATATATATATTTATAATTTAATATATATGAATATTAAAATATATAAATGTTTTCATATGTATATGAATATATATTTTTCCCCTCCTTCTTACAGCAACAGTAGCATACGATGCACAGTGTTTTGCTCCTTGATTTTTTTCCCCCACTTTACAGTATAATCTTTACAATCAATCCAGGGGGGCATTCTTCTGTTCCTATTACACTTGCAGAGTATTCCAAAGTGTGAAGGTACTGCAAGTTGTTTAACCTCAAGTCTTCTATCGGTAGGCTCTCGGGTTGTTTGCCATCTTTTCCAATTACAAACAACACTGTACTGAATAAACTTATAAACAGGACCCAGACAGCTTTTTAACAAGCAACTTCTCTTGCCTAGAAACAAATTAAAATTCTAACTAAGTAGGCACCCTGCTGTATAAGATAAAGAATGATAAAATACTCTGGAGGATCAGAAAAGATAGAACTTACTTAGCTGTCTGGGGGCCACAGAGAAGAGATGTGTGGGGCGGGGAAGACGGAATCTGCAGGAGGGGAAATCACAGGGAATTCATTTAGAAAAAAAAATTAAGTTACCCTGATCTATGTATAGAATGTACAATAAGGAGGGGGGCAAGTTGTTATTTCAATTAAAAAAACAAACCTCTAACTTAAAAACTCTAGTATTCACATGGCATTATATATACTGCTTGCCTGAGAATGTAAATATCAGGCACTCCAAAATAAATTACAGACATAATGCAAAATCTGACCCAGTTCTTAGGAACACAGACTATAAAACACTATAATGAAGGCAAAAATCCACATCAAAATCTCCATTGTCTCAGAAAAATGGAATTTAAAGAAATCCCTTCCCTATTCAGTAGCGTTATCACTGGTATATTAGAATAATGCTATTCCTGCCCTTTGTCATTAATATATGCTTGCCACTTCTTGGTAAATGTCTCTGGTTTGCCTTTTGGTTGGTGGGTGAAAGGTGATTGTAATGCAGTTAAGGTAGCAAATTTTCCCACAAACAGGCAGTACAGACATAATATCGTTCCACACTGCACTTGATGCTCTGAATTATTAATTAGGACGTTAAATATATTGCTCAGTGCATGAGGTTATATTTAACTCCATATACTGACAATCTGAGCTTTGCACCTTCCTGGGTTTGAAAATTAGATTTGTAACAACAGGATTTCTTGTGTTTGTTCAGAAAATCATACCTGTAATGAGGGTGGAGAATCATTTCAAGCGGACCTCGAGAGGTGAAAAGTCAGTTGAGGTTCTGGAATGAAATGCCCACATAGGAACTAGGAAAAGAGCAATATCCATAATTAGTTCCTGGCACTTTCACTCCCAAGTTCAATCTTCTCGAAAATTCTGTTGAGAAGTATCAGGAAAGACTTGGGCCTCTGTCAACCAGATCTGAATTCAGATCTAGATTCTGACAAAACCTAAGATACAAAAATAGGGGATTCGATCAGTAAATTAGGATGCATTCACACAATGAAATATACAATTATTAAAAAGATGTGTGCAGATATACTGTTAAATGGATGGTACTAGAGCACTTCATGTAAAGGCAAAACATGGGAAACATTTTTAATGTCTGTTGAAACAGGCTTGGAAAATTAAATTATGATACATCTGCTGTGAACTGACCAAGGCCAATTTGGTCAAGGCACTCTTATGAGGCTCTCTTGTTGCAGCAATTAGTCTGAGGCAAGTAGGGTCTATTTATGCCCCACTTTGCCACCAGCTTTTGTTTTTCTTTTAAGATTTCATTTATTTCTTGAGAGACGGTGAGTGCAAGAGCAGGGAGTAGGGGAGCAGAGGGAGAGGGAGAAGCAGACTCCTCACCAAGGAGGAAGCCCCACTCAGGGCTCAATCCCAGGACCCTGGCATCATGACCTGAGCCGACAGCAGACACTTACTTAATCAGCTGAGCCACCCAGGTATCCCTTGCCACCAGCTTTAAGGAAAGTGGGTCTCAGGCCCAAATCAGCCAGGTATATATTAACAAGCAGGCCTAGCAACAGTGTCACAACCTCTTCTGTATACAAAGGAGTCCCAGCTCAGTCCTTGTGTTCAAGGTTCATTTGAGGCAAAGGCTGTAGTATTCTAGAAGCAGGATTCCATTGGCCTTATAGGTGGTATCAAGCAAGTAGAATGTCCAAATTCATGGTTGGATAAAGCCCCATTAGAGATCAAGCCTAAGGTGCCACTGAGCAAAGGCTGCATGCCTGCCTAGATTCAACTACCCTGCTTGTGCAAGTATGAGGAACGTCTATAAAATAGTTCGGCCAATCCATACACCTTGAATACTTCTCAACTCAACAATAAGAGCCCATTTTGAAAAGCATAGCTTAAACTAAATAACACATTCATAAAACACTGACTATATTTAAAGTATATTACAGGGACACCTGGTTGGCTCAATTGGTAGAGCATGCAACTCTTGATCTCGGGGTTGTCAGCTTGAGCCCCATGTTGGGTGTACAGATTACTTAAAAAAATAAAATATTTAAAAGAGAGAGAGAGAGCCCCTCGGAGGTACAGTCAGTTAAGTGTCTGACTCTTGGTTTCTGCTCAGGTCATGATCTCAGGGTCATGAGATTAAGCTCCACATTGGGCTCTGTGCTCAGCACAGAGAAGATAGGGAACTTATCATTATCCCAGGAAGTATGATTAGTGGGAAGAGAAGAAGCTGTCTACTTTTTTCTTTATGCGTTTCTGTATTTTGAATTTTTTACAATGACTATGTAGTTGATTACATGAATTTTAAAAATGCACACTTCTTCTAAAAGGATGTTGCAGAAGAATAATTATGTGGAGAAATGTTTATAATACATTCTTGGGTAGAAGACATTAGATGGTATTATATTAGATGTGACAACCATTGTCTCCTCATCTGTATGCAAACCTCATGTGGCAGATTGTGTTTTCTGAAGATGGCCAGGCCAATAAATATCCCAACCCATGGGCTCTTCATCCGATGTGACATCAGTAGGCCTCCAGTGACAGGCAGCAGGGGTGGGATGGGAGGAGGTCATCTTTGTTCCCTCTCCTTACACCTGGCAGATCTTTCTGCCTTGCCCAAGCAAGTGAGCAAAGACGTGATGTTCAGTGACCTTCTGAGGCTAGATCCTAGAAGGTGATAGGGCTTCCATCTGGCTTTCTCTCCTTGGGACACGTACTTGAGCCATTGGAGTCCCGAGTCCCCATATAGGACAACGGTTACCCTGATGCTGCCATGCTGAAATGTCCATGTGGGGAGACCATGGAGAAATAGAGAGATGCCCTGTATGCCCCAGCTGTTCCAGCCCCCAGCTGTTTGAGTCTTCCCAGCCCAGGTGCCAGACAGGCAAACATAGAAACCTTTGACATGATACCACCTCTGGCCACCATTTGACTGCAATGGTGTGAGACAACCTAAGTCAGTACCACCCAGCTGAGCTGCTCCCAAATGCCTGACCCACAGAATCCCTGATGAATAATAAATGAGTATTGTTTGATGCCACTGAGTTTTGGGGTTACTTGTGGAGTGTAATAGATAACTACTACATTCTTCCTTTTAATTTTAAAGCTTTTTATTTATTTAAGAGAGAGAGTGAGAGAGAGAATGATCAGGGGATGGGGTAGAGGCAGAGAGAGAAGCCGACTCCCCCCTGAGCAGGGATCCCAACATGGGGCTCGATCCCAGGACCCCAAGATCATGACCTGAGCCAAAGACAGATGTTTAACTGACTGAGCCACCCAGCCACCCCTACTACATCCCCTTTGAGAGAACCTACCACTCCCTCAGCCTAGAAGAGGAAGTCTTTACAATCCATTTGCTTCACAAAGAGCATCCATACATATCCGCAGAGGCAGGACCCCTGGAGGTCACCCGACCTCCTGGGAGTTCTCTGTTTCTCTCTTCCAGAAATTTGGAATGTGAACACTGACACCAAGTCTCCTAGCTTGGGGACACTAGACACTTCAATTTCATTTTCTACCTTATGTCCCAGGCTGCAGAGGACAGCAGAAGGACTCAAACACTCAGAGAAGAGCAGGACAGAAAGAGATCTCGTAGCTTTAAAAGAAAATGAGAGGGACACCTAGGTGGCTCAATGGTTGAGCATCTGCCTTTGGCTTAGGGTATGATCCCGGGGTCCTGTAATCAAGTCCCACATTGGGCTCCCCGTAGGGAGCCTGTTTCTTCCTCCATGTATGTCTCTGCCTCTCTCTCATTCTGTGTCTCTCATGAACAAATAAATAAAATCATTAAAAAAAAAAAGAAAATGAGAGAAAATATTTTTCTGTCTCGTTCCTGATATTCTTCCTACCTTTTGGTTCTTCTAAGTGCTCAGCATGTGTTAATTTTAATCCTCACCTGATGTATGGAGCTGACACCACTATTGTCCTTATTTTACAGATGAGGAAGCTGAGTCCTGAAAGGCAAAGTAACTTGCCCAACAGGCAGTTGAATAATGCCTTTTTTAAAGTTTTTGTTTTGTTTTGCTTTTTTAGGGCCAAGTATAAGCACACATACAACAGTGCAGAGCCAGGCTCAGATGTTCCCCTCTCTGCTCTCACTAATCTCACTAATGACTGAGAGTGGATCAGTACAAGGCACCCTGCAGGCTGCTGTGTGCAGGGTTCTTGGTGGGGCCCTCCGGAGGCTGAGGGAAGGTATCTGGAGACTGGAGATTTTTCATTCATAAGTCATCGCATTCATAAAGAAGGGGAAGTAGCTGCTAGAGGTGATGAGAGGAGACAGAGAGCACGTGGTTTCCTGATGCTGGTAATGGATCGGTAATGACCAATTCATGCTTCTCAGTCTAGACTCTTTCCCCTTATGGTCAGGACGATGGATGCCCAACAGCTGGCTGGAGCTAGGAGTGTGGTCTCCCAAGGGATTGGAGGGCAGATAGGGGCTTAAAGACATTTCTGGAAGCTTTAAATAGCTGTAGAGGTGGGGGAGGAAGGGAAGAGGCAGTGACTAGGTCAGGGGAAAGGATGGTCAGGGCTCAGCTGAGAGCCAATCCTAGGGATAGAGGAATTTCCACAGCAGCAGCGGTCGCAGCCCATGATAGGAAGAGAAGGTAGGCAGTCACATGGTTCCAAGATCAAGGTTTTGTCCAATAGGTTGAAGAGAAGACAGAGAGGAAAGAGATTCAGGGTGTGGCTAAGAGAAAGAGTGAGGAGGGGTGGCCCATGACTCCAAAGTGGGATAGGAAAGGCAGAAAAGACAGAAGGGGGGAGGTGATAGGAAAAATAGAGGACCAAAGGTCTGTTCAGGTGATCAAGCATCCCTACCAGCTCCTGGGAGCTCCAGAAAAGATCTTGAAAACACTTGTGAATGAGGCACGGTCTTGCCCTATTTTTTGTTTGTTGGGTTTTTGTTTTGGGGGTTTTGGGTTTTTTTTTTTAAAGTAATCTCTACCCCCAAGGTGGAGCTTGAACTCAGGACCTAGAGATTGAGTCATGTGTTCCACTGACTGAGCCACCTAGGCCCCCCAGTCTTGCCCTGTTTTTGCCTTTGTAATTATCTGGAAGTTGAACTTATTGTGATCACTTCATTAGCAGAAGATTCCCCCCATTTCATTCTTCATAGATAAATAGAAGCCATCATTAGTTAATTTGTTCACTTATTCATTCATTCATTCATTCATACGTCCAATGTTGTGTTTACAATGTACTCTGTGAACACGGGTCCCTGGTAACATGGAGGTGAACCACATGAAAGGAAGCATTTTCCCGTTGTCCCCAAATGGGACACAAATTCTCAGCTTATTTCCCCAAAGTTCAGCTCCAAGTTAGCAGAACCCAGAGTTCACAGAGCACATTGTAAAGGCACAACGTTGGATACAGGAGTGAATGAGTGAGTGAATGAACAAACTAAATGAACAACGGCTTCTATTCATGTTGGTTTAAATATGATCATCCACTAGGTGCAAACTGAGAATACGCTAAAGATATGTTAGGTGTAATTTGCATGTAAAAATGCATGAATTTCAAGTGAACAGCTTGTTGTATTTTCATCTATGTGTATCCTTCATATAACCACCATCCAGATCAAGATATAGAACATTTCTGTCACCCCAGAAAGTTCCCCTGGGCCCTTTCTCAGTCTACCTTCCTCACCCTCAGAGATAATGAATATTCTGACTTCTATCATCATAGATTCAGAGGATCCAGTGCTTTTGATTAGGTTTTTCAGGAGAGTTGAAGAGAACTATCCAAAGTCACTGTAGTCAGTATCCAGTGGCTCAATGAGAGGAAGTGCTCATGAAAGCTTGGAAATAAGATTGCTGTGTCTCAGCCAGGGTTTAATCAGGAAAACAAACATGGTAGGGACCATGGAAGGGGGTGGAAGCTCTCACGGATGGAGAGGTATGGTCTGTGCCATCACCCCAAAGTGGCTTATTACAGTGTCCTGTCAGTCTGACACACATATCCAGCCTGCCCAGGGAGTACATTCTAGCTGTGGAGACGGGTACAACAGAGTGCCATGCATGAAATATTTGCTCTGATTGTATACTCACCAAGTTGATTTTGAATAACTAGGATTCCTGTGTCACTTGCATTTTTGGGAGAGAATACACTGACCAGGTTGACATGAATATGTAGACTACCACATACTTATATCTCATTGTAAGTGAACAAAATGCTATTTACAACATGAAGATCTTTTGAGTTTATTGGTCCATGTCATGGAGTCAGATCCACTCTGAGACACTGACAGAGCTGGGATTCTCAGGCTGTGATAAATTCCCATGATAGATCCCACCTTTAAGATGTCTTAGAAAACACTCATTAACCTGCCAACCTAACTCTGGCCTTTCTTTGGAAACTTCCACACTCACTGAAGACATGTTTTGTAAATACAAGATTCTCCAAACACGCATTGAAATCACACACAAATAATTCCTATCAAGTCAAAGAAAAATACATCTTCTCAAGATCCAAAAAAGCAAACTGATTTTTAAAACCTTTTAATTGTAAAAGATAGCACACAAACATGTAACATCAATGTTCAGAATATGGATGATTATGAAATAAGCACTAATGTAACAACCACCATCTAGGTCATTAAGAAATGGCCAGCATTACCAAATTCTTGTGCATGTCCCTCTTTTTTTAAAAAAAGATTTATTTATCTATCTATCTATTTATTTATTTACTTACTTATTTATTTATTTAGTGTAAGCAGGGAGAGAGGCAGAAGAAGAGAGAATCTCAAGCTGACTCCACACTGAGCATGGAGCCCAGACCCTGAGATCATGACCTGAGCCAAAATCAAGAGTCAGATCCTTAACAGACTGAGCCACACAAGCACTCCTTACATGTCCCTTTTAGTCTCATCCCCTTCTCTACTACCCCCATAAGTAACCACTATTGGATTTTTATGATAATCACTTCCTTATTTTTCTATATACTTTGAATGCCTATGCTACATACCTAAACAACATACTTTCTGGGTGCCTGGGTGGCTCAGTCAGTTAAGAGTCTGCTTTGACTCAGGCCATATCTCAGGGTCTTAGGATGGAGCCCCACATCAGGCTCCCTGTCCAGCAGGGAGTCTGCAGTCTGCTTCTCTCTCTCCCTCTGCCTTTCCCCCTGCTTGTGCTCTCTCTCATTCTCTCTCAAATAAATAAATAAATAAAATCGTTTTAAAAAAACCAATATACTTTCTTTTTGTCTGCTTTGAAACTTTATATAAATGGAATCACATTTCTCATTTCTTATTTCTATTTCTGTGTAATATATATGACATATAATATTTATTATTTACATTTCTTAATTTTTATTGTGGTATAGCATCCCATTGTATGGAATATACCACAATTTATTATCCATTCTATCGTTAACGAACATTTAAATTACTTCCAGTTTTTGGCTATTATGACTAGTGAGCAAATGAATATTCTCTTTTCTTCTTAAAGATTTGGTTTTTTAATTTTTTTTTTAAAAACCTTTTATTTATTTTTTTTTTAAATTTTTATTTATTTATGATAGTCACAGAGAGAGAGAGAGGCAGAGACACAGGCAGAGGGAGAAGCAGGCTCCATGCACCGGGAGCCTGACGTGGGATTCGATCCCGGGTCTCCAGGATCGCGCCCTGGGCCAAAGGCAGGCGCCAAACCGCTGCGCCACCCAGGGATCCCTGGTTTTTTAATTTTTTAAAAAGATTTTATTTATTTATTTGAGAGAGAGCAGAGTGTGAGAGAGAGCATGAGCAAAGGTGAGAGGCAGAGAGAGAGGGAGAAACAGACTGCCTGCTGAGCAGGGAGCCCTATGCGGAGCTTGATCTCATGACCCTGAGATCATGACCTGAGCTGAAATCAAAGTCAGTCTCTCAACTGACTAAGCCACCCAGGCACCCCAGTGAGTAAATGAATGATATGAACATTATGTGCATGTATTCTGGCACATGTAAGTACATACTCATATTTATTCCAAAGAATAAAGCTGCCAGGTCATAGAGAATGTATATCTTCAATAGATTAGGCAATGTTTTAAAAAAATCATTGCACCAATTTATGCTCCTACCAGCATGTTATGAGAGTTTCAGTTGACTCACATCCTTGCCTACACTTGGCATGGTCAGCCCTTTTAACTTTTGTCAATCTGGTGGTGTGTTGTGGTATCCCGTGGCTTCAAATTTGCATTTCTCTAACTACTAATGAGGTTGAGTGTCTTTTTATCTATTTACTGGACTTTTGTATTTCCTCTTCTGTAAAGCATCTGTTCACATCTGTTGCCCATTTTTCTATCAGACAGACTTTTTCTTATTAATTTTTAGGAATAATTTATATAGTCTGGATACAACATATCTTTTATCTTTCCAGTTTTTACCTTGTATTTTCATTTACTTTATGGGTTTTTTCTTAGAGATTTTATTTATTTATTCATGAGAGACACAGAGAGACAGAGACATAGGCAGAGGGAGAAGCAGGCTCCCTACAGAGAGCCCTATTCGGGACTCAATCCCAGGATTCTAGGATCACGATCTGAGCCAAAGGCAGACACTCAGCCACTGAGCCACTCAGGCATCCCTACTTTATGACTTTTTATGACTTTAGTTTTTAGAACAGTTTTAGATTTAGAGGAAAATTGAAAAAATATAGAGAGTTCCCATATACCTCACACTCAGTTTTCTCTGTTAACATCTTACATTAATACAGCATATTTGGGGCAGCCTGGGTGGCTCAGCAGTTTAGCGCTGCCTTCAACCCAGGACGTGATCCTGGAGACCCAGGATAGAGTCCTACATCGGGTCTCTGCATGGAGCCTGCTTCTCCGTTTGCCTGTGTTGTGTGTCTGCCTCTGTGTGTGTGTGTGTGTGTGTGTGTCTCTCATGAATAAATAAATAAAATCTTAAAAAATAAATACAATCTTTTAAAAAGCACAGCATATTCATCACAATGATGAACCAATATGGATATGTTATTAAGTAGAATCCATGCTCTATTCAGATTTCCTTTTTTCTGTTGCAGGATCCCATGCAGGAATGAACAATTATGTTTAGTTGTCATACCTCCTTAAGCTACTCTTGGCTGTGACAGTTTTTCAGACTTTTCTTGTTTTTTATGAACTTGAGAGTTTTGAGGAGTACTTTGTGGTATCTTTGTGGTGTCTGTCCGATCGGGTGAGGGCCCCCACAAGTGGGGTGATGACTGGGTGGAAGCTGGTGGTACAGGCTTCACCTGAGGCAGAACAAAGGAGACAAAAGTTTATTGAATACACTGCAAGGGAGCTGTGGGTGAGACAGCAGAGGAGAGACTGAAATGAGGCAGCGGGTAGAGGCTGTTTTTCAAGGGGGAAGATGAGGAGGTATGGCATCCATACCCCAAAGGGTATGGAATTCACCCTTTTCTGGTAATTGTGCCTGGTTGTAAGTAGCCTATTGTTCAGTTAGGGCCTATGGGTATCTTGAGGTGGGGCACCTGTTGGTCCTGTCTGTCTTCAGTCAGGGGGCTGCTGTGGGCCCTTTCTACATTCCATTGCTCAAACCTGTTTGCCTAAAAACCACCTCTACATACTTGTCATCAAATATTTTGTAGGATGTCCCTCAATTGGGATTTGTCTGATGTTTTCCTCATGATTAGACTGGGGTTATGGGTTTGGTGAGGTAGGCCATAGAAGTAAAGTGCCGTTCTCATCACATATCAAGAGTACACACTATCAGACATGGTTTGTCACTACTGATGTTGGCTTTGATCACCTGGCTGAGGTAGTGTTTGCCAAATTTCTCTACTGTACAGTTACTGTACAGTACTGTACTGTTTACCCCCACTTTTCCATTCTGTTTATGGTATCTTTTGAAAATGAATTATTTTTTTAATTTTTTTTTAATATAAGTAATCCCTACACTCATCATGGGGCTCAAACTTATGACTCAGAGATCAAGAGTCTCACACTCTTCCAACTGAAACAGCCAGGCACCCTTGAAAAGAAAGTCTTAATTTTAATTGAGTGGGGGCTGCATGGTCTAGGGGTATGGCACGATCGTAGCCTCCACAGGACTCCCTGATGGCTGATTTGCAGGGACCAAGCCATTTTAATGCTGCCTCTGGGATCACTCAGAACTTACTGCTGGAATTAATGGGGCTGAGGGGCAGAATTAGGGAAACAAACTAAACTGTGTCTTCTTTCAAATCTTGTATCTGAATATCTCCTTTTAAAACTCAAGAGCCAGGAACCTGGGTGGCTCAATGGTTGAGCATCTGCCTTTGGCTCAGGGTGTGATCCCAGGGTCCTGGGATCAAGTCCCACATTGGGCTCCCCGCAGGGATCCTGCATCTCCCCATGCCTATGTCTCTGCCTCTCTGTGTGTCTCTCATGAATAAATAAATAAAATCTTTAAAAAAAAATAAAACTCAAGGGCCACAAATTTGACATCTTTGTTTCCTAGTTCTTCTCTGAGAATCCTTCCCTCAGGGCAAAGAATGACAGGAGTCTTGGCTATTTGGCCTGGGAGGAGAGGGGTGTGTGATGAAGGCGGAGGAGGAGGCTTCTTTAGAGGAGTAACACATAGCCACCTCTAAATGCTTCAAAGAAAAAGAAAAAGTTAACCACACGTACATCACCGATTATTTACTGAACACTAAAGATTGAATCAGGAGGGCTACAAATAGGAGGCAGAACTACTGACGATTCAAATATGACCTTGAGTACATACGCCCTTCACCAGGTTCAATCTCTCAATCTATGAAACAAAGAGAAAGCTTCCTACAGTGTTTATTTTACTGAATTCCTAGGCTCTAAGGAGCAGTGATGCCTCTTGGAGACCTCAGAGGAAAGGAGGGCTTTAGATTTACAGGCTAAGATATTCATCCCAATTTCAAAAAGGGATGTTATTTCTCAAGACACAGAGTATGAAAGAGACTGAGGTTTTCTTGCAGGGAGGAGAAAGAGAAGGGATTTTATGTTCCTGTCTATAATATCTTTGTTCTTCTTCAAATTAAAAGAAATAAGAATGTTCTAGAACTCTTTCAAGAACAGAAAAATTCACCCCATTTCCTGTGTCTTTAGGCTGGGTGAAATGGCGTGGAGTTCTGCTCCACTTTTAGCTGATTGTGCTCCTAAAGAAGGTTTATTTAGACAAACTCTTTCAGGGCCTTTGGTTTAGAATCTATTTTAAGATATGCAGCAAGATGGACAAAGAAGAAAATTTTAGTTAATGTAAAGAGAAATGACTCCATCATGCTTAAAAATGAATTTTTAAAAAATGATTAAATTCTTATTGATTTTTTTTCAAGCTAGTCATTTCAGAGTTGATGCTTTGAAAATTAGCTGCTTTAGACAATTTTGGTAATCTAATAATTTCACATTCCTAATGGAAAACTATCCTTCCCCCTTTCAGATTTTTTTTTAGATTTCTTTCTTTTTTAAAGATTTTATTTATTTATTCATGAGAGACACAGAGAGAGAGAGGCAGAGACATAGGCGGAGAGAGCAGGCTCCATGCAGAAAGCCCAACGTGAGACTCGATCCCGGGACCCCAGGATCATGCCCTGGGCTGAAGGCAGACACTCAACCACTGAGCCACCTAGGCCTCCCCAGATTTCTTTAAAGTCACTTTTGTGCTGGATCACCTGCCTGGCTCAATCCGAAGAGCATGTGACTCTTAATCTCAGGGTCCTGAGTTCATCAGTAGTTCAAGCCCTATATTGGATGCAGAGATTACTTAAATAAATAAAAATCTGAAAAAAAATAAAGGCACATTTGTGCAAATTCTTGCCTCTGAAAGAATGCAAATTTGAGAGTCAAAATTTTCCTGAAGTTGAATGAAGAGATCCAGATTCCATTCCATCAACTGAGAGTGGCTTTTGTAAGCATAGTGGATTCTGAAAGTTCAAAACTGAGTATCTGGGGAGTGTTCTGATTCCTGTTTTGAGTTGGGCAAGTTTTTCCTGGTATAGGTCTGCTACCTAAGAAACTCCTGGGATCACTGCCTTCAATCCATCTCCTATTTTCTCCTTCAATTAATCCCAAAAAGAAAATGGAAATTGGAAACTGTGTAAACAGTAGGACATTTTCTCCCAAAAAGTTTGTCTTGCATTTGTGCACTTTACAAAGCTCAAACACCTTCAATGGCTCCCCATTTCCTGTCAGTTGATGTGTTCTTTTATTTAACATTTAACATTCTCAATAAAAATGTCCCTAATTGAAATTTTTAGCCCTATGTGCCTCTCCCCCATATAATCTCTTCTTTGGTTAAATTAAACAGTTAATGTTTAACCTGACAGGCTTTCTCCATGCTGCACCTTACAGTTTTTGCTACCTGCCAGAACCACTCCCTCTCCGATACTTGCATATTGAAACCACAGCATCTTTCAAGGTCATGGGCCAGGGCATCCTTTTCTGATATTAGATGCCACATTGTGTCACTTCTTGCTTAATATCATAGGCAAAAAAACTTGTGATTAATGTGGGAAACAACGGCAGAAGGAAATGTAGGTAAAATTAAATGTCCTTATAACCTGCAACCCATTGACAAATACTTCTGGCAGGCAGCTTCTAACATTCCTCCAAGAAGCTCTCTACTGTCTTAATGTTAATGACTTGCTAGAGGGAAAAACTACTTTAGCCTGACAATAGCAAGATCTCCAATATCCCAGGAGTCTTGAGCGTAAAAAAAAAAAAAATCCTTTTTGGAACTTCCCTGATCTTTACCTCCCCAACACCATAGTACATAATCAGGTGCTCTTCACAGTTCCAGGGCAACAGCTCTTTCTGCCCAGGACCCACAGGTCCTGTTCCTGTGCTTTAAAAAAAACCACCTTTCTGGACTGAAGACATCCCAAGAATTCTTTCTTGGTCATAGGCTCCAGACTCCAACAACACTACTCCAAAATACACATGATGAGCACTGGTTATTGTACGCAAGTGATGAATCACTGAATCCTACTCCAGAAACTAATGTTACACTGTGCGTTAACTAAAATTTAAATTTGAAAAAAATATATCATAGGCCAAAAGACTTAAAAGTTGGAAGAGAGGATCCTGGTCTAATTAGTAGGTCTAGCCCTCACCTAACACTGAGCGAATGGATGAAGTAATTAACGTTCTTGGCCCCACATTCTTGGTGGATAGGAGAGTCTTAGGAGATAGGGCTGCCAGATTTAGCAAATCAAGATATATGACGGCCAGTCATATGTGAATTCCAGATAAACCATGAATACTTTTTAAGTATAAGCATGTCCCATGAAATATTCACGACATAGTTCTACTAAAAAGTATTCGTGATTCATTTGAAATTCAAATTTAACTAGGCGTCTTATATTTTATCTGGCACTCCTGCTTAGAGGGCAGGGGCTCCTCGAGGCGCCTGGCTTCCACCCAGCAGGTGCTCAGCATCTGTGCAATTGTTAGAACGAAATCCAAACCAGCTCCGCAGCTTCCACAGCTGCACCCGAGCTGGGCGGAGCCAAGCCACCGGGAAAGACAGACACCCCCGACACCGTCACTAGAGATCCGCCAAGGGGTCTGCACCTGAGAGGCAGCCCCACCCGGTGGGCACTCAAGATCCTTCCACAGGCTTCGTCATCCCCCCCACGTCCCCGACCCCCTGCCCTACGCTCCGTCTCGTGACTCGTGGTCACGGGCCGGGGGAGCGGAGCCGCCCGACTCTCCAACCGCTGTCTACCATTGGCGGGGCCTTCCATCCATCACGCTAGGCCCCGCCCACAAGGCCGACGTTCCCTGGACTACGTCGCTCCCGCAGGCCGCGACGTAGCTAGCGATTGGCGGAGAAGGCGGCAGCCGTCCCAGCGGAGACGACGACGGGGAGGTCTCAAGGAGTCGGGACGAGACGGAGCGCGTCACCCCGTACCGCTGCGGTGGTCGCTCGCGTTCAGCCGGTCCCGTCCGTGCCGCCCTGCACTGTTGAGGCCACCGCGGGACTATGGCTGCGCTCGTGGTGCTCCTGTCCTTGTTGGCGGCGGGTGAGGGCCGGGGCGCGCTGGAGGTGGCCGTGAGCCCCGGGGGTCGGGGGCGGCCCCAGGTGGGCGGTAGCGGGGCGGGTGCCGCAGTGCGGGCGCCCGGCGGCGGCCTCACCCCAGCCGCCTCCCTCTCGGCCGTCTGGTCGGGCCGACCTGTGGCGGCGAGGCCTGGCGGGCCGCCGGGGCGGGGCCAGGCCGCGTAGGGGCACCTGAGCCGGCCTCCACCCTCCGCCTCTTCCAGGAAGGCGCGGCCACTGGTCCCGTCGCCGGTCTCTTCCGGCTCCGGAGGCACCGGGATGCGTTTCTCAATTAACTGTGACCGCAGCCCTCGGCGAGGAAGGGAAGGCCGACTTATGAGCTGCCATCAGATGCTGCGTCAGTTTCTTGGCATTTTTCTGGTGTCTTCCTTTCCAGCGTTTGTCATCAGTAATTGGTGAAGTCCCCTCTATTCCCTTACATGTTTCAAATACAGAAGTTGGAGGTGGAGTAACTGGTTTTGTAGGATTCTTTCTAAAGGCAAGTTCAAAGTACCTCTCAGTAGTTTGTCAGGGTTCTCCATTTTAAGGATTTGGAAACTAAGATGTGAGTCACGTTCCTAGGGTCACATGTCAAGTAAATGATAGCTTTCAGAGTGGAACCTAGGTTCCCTAGTGTTCACCAAGTCCGCTAATATTTGGCCTCTTACTGTGTATCATGTAATTCGTTTAATTATACAGTAGTCCTTAGAAGAGGACATCATCCTCGTTTTACAGGGCGATCAGGCCTAAATCCATTACCAACAGCCCACAGGTAGGAAGCAGCAAAGCTGGAATTGAACCCGAATCAGCTGGCCCCAAGGCATGGGTATTTCCGTTGTGTGTGTTGTGGCACAAGTGACAGAAATGCGCCTACTGCGTAGGAATGATGGGGACCTGGACTGGGGGCTCAGTGGCAAACAAAAGGCCAGATTGAGAACAACTTGGTCTCTGTCTGTTTAAAACCTATAGCTTAAAAATCTGTGGGAGGCTCCACCCACTTTTGGAATGGTGGTTTATTTCAACAGGAGGGTATAGACCACTGGCATTCTTGAAATCTGACGTTCTTGAAATCTCCATCCCTGGAGGTGTGCTCGGGGTCATGTGTTGATAATTATACTTATTTTCATACTCCCAGGGTTTTAGGGTTCTTTTGTTCCTTTCATTTCTGCTTCTGGCTCTGGAAGGGTCATCCTGATCTATCTAGTAAGTTATTTTGAGGGGTGTTTTTATTTGTTTGAAATGTAGTTTTTGAAATCTAAAAAAAATCTTCCCTTTGATACTGTGATTTAACTGAATATCTGTTGAAATCCCATCTTTTAATGTTGTGACTAATAGTTTGGTTCAGTGAGGTTTAGGGTTTTTTGGTTTTTTGGTCTGAAGCAAAGTAATTGCTTCTGTACACGATTTGAACATGCTTTCCTACCTAGAGTATAGTTCATACAGACTAAGAATTTGACCTTGTCAGTTTCTGCATTGCTTGGTCTTGTCACATGAGGTTAAATTACTATTTTCCACAATGACTAAATGTGATTTAGTGGAAAACATCTCCAAGAGATTAGACTTCTCTATTTGAGAAAAAACGTAAATCCTTTAAAATGGTGTTAACCAGAGAGAGACTAGAGGAAGGGAACTAGTGTTATGAATACCATGTCAAGAGGAGTATTTGAAAAAAAAAAATTCAGATGTTTATCCTAAACAGGGAAGGCCAAGGGCAAACAGGTGGTATTTGAAACAGTGTCATGTGGAAGAGGGATTTGATGTGGCCAGTGATGCCCCAGAGGTCAAAAGTAGGACCTATTTTGTTCTTCTCTTATTGATTCCATCCACTGTTCATCGATCACAGCATAGTACCGTGGGAGTTCCCAAAGGGAAAGGATACTTACCCTCTAGCCCAAAATGGGAGATAGAAATTTTGTTGTGGGGGGTGATGCTTCATGGGCAAATATGTGGAAAAGATTGGAGTGGGGGAAGGCAGTTTAGACAGAATGGCCTGTGTATGAGCAGAGATATGAGCAAAAGAGCCAATAGTTTGGTGGGGCTGGAACGAATAAGGATTGAGCTGGAGAGCTCCCAGGAAGTAAGGTTGGTGAGGTTCCTTGGGTGTTCTGTTTTAGTTTTTGTCTCAAAAGCTCTGGGCAGTAAGTGCAGGTGGTTAAGCTGATAGTGAACAAACCCACTGGTATTTTGAAAAGGTGCTAGAAAAGCTGGCCCAGGGAATAGTGTGACAGGTAATCAGGCAGCCAGTTCTAGGAAGCCTGGTAAGGGTCCGGGAGTGTGCACCTGACCTGGAGGGAAGAGGATTTGTGAGATAAGGGAAAAAAATGGACAGAATTCAATGGTTGATTGGCTGTGGGGCTGAGGAAGAATTTAAAGATGACCAGTGTGAGCAGCTGCCTTGGAAGATGGTGTCGAGATAGAGAATACAGAAGGAGCATGTGGAAAGATGGTAAGTTCAGTTCGGAACCTGTTGAGTTTGAAGGACCCATGGGACTTAGAAGGAAATGCTTATTAGCAGGCTGTTGGGTATGTAAGTCTAAGGCTCCAGGGAAATCTAGGCTGGCAATAAAAGTCTGGGAGCCATCAGTGTTTTTGGCGTTTGCAGCCTGAGGAGTTGATAGGCTCGGCCAGGGAGAGGGATATAGACTAGGAAAGCAGTGAGGGTCAGGAACAGAGCCCTCAGATCTCAAAAGTAGAGTTTGCTCGGTGATCTGTTAGGATGCCAGAAGAGGGTACTAGAACTTCCATTTGTAGCTTTTTTAGCTCCCCCCCCCAACTTTTTTTTAATAGTAATGGTCAGATATTTTGTAGAATATCAGTCAATTCAGGTTTCTCTGATGTTTTCTTATGATTACAGTGGGAAGAATACAACACAAATAGCTCATCCTTTTTAAAAAGTTTCTGGTTTTGTGTGCTTTGTAATATATTATGAATGTACAGTCTATTCTACAAGTGTGTACTTTATAAATAAATATATGTATATTGGAGCTGCTGTCAAATTTTGTACCAAAAGAATTGAAATCTAAAAAGTTTGGACAGGGGACACCTGGGTGGCTCAGCAGTTTAGCGTCTGCCTTCGGCTCAGGGTGTGATCCTGGAGTCCCGGGATCAAGTCCCACATCGGGCTCCCTGTATGGAGCCTGCTTCTCCCTTGCCTGTGTCTCTGCCTCTCTGTGTGTGTCTCTCATGAATAAATAAATAAAATCTTTAGTAAATAAATTAATTAATTTTTTAAAAATTGGACATCACTGCTTTAAAGGATGGAAAGGAAAGAAACTGAGGGGAAACTGCCAGAGGGACTGGGAGGGGGGTGGAAACAAAACAGGGGCCCTAGCTTCATGAGGGCCAAGGCAGGAAATTTTCTGTTTTGTTTTTTAAGATTTTATTTGTTTGTTTTTTTTTTTTTTTCATGAGAAACACAGAGACCCAGGCAGAGGGAGAAGCAGGCTCCCCACAAGGAGCCGGATGTGGGACTCGATCCCAGGATCACGACATGAGCCAAAGGCAGATGCTCAACCACTGAGCCACCTAGGCATCTCAAAGCAGGAAATTTTCAAGGAGAGAGTTACCCAGGATGGGTGCTTTGAGAAGTTAAATAAAATAAGGGCTGAAAATTGTCTTTTGGATTTGGTAAATGGCATCAGTGGCCCAGTGGGGTCAGTAGCTGTGGGTTAGATGGTAGTGTTAGATGAAGAAGTAAAGAAGCAAACAGTGATGGTGATTTGGTGGCTCTTCCAGGACCCTTCCTCGGAAGGGAAGCAGAGGCTGGTAGAGGTGGGGTTTTGTGGTTGTCATTTTAGAAGGGGAGCACTTAAAGCGTATTTTTATGCTGAAGTGAAAGAGCCGGTTGAAAGGGGGAAGTGGGTAGCATGAGGCATGGCTTCACTCATGAACTCAGCAACTATTTCTTGAGCACCCATTTGTCAGGCACTGTTCTCAGCCCCAGGGATATTCTGTGAACAAGACAAGCTGGAATCCCAGCCCTCGTGGAGCTTACATTTTTACAGGGCCAGCTTTTTGTGCCTACAACCATATAGCCACCTAACTCCTGATCCTCATTTTCCCAGGATAGTGGCATAATGAACATTGAATGACAAATAGGTGAGCGAATGAAGGTTCCTAAGAAGGCTGAATTCGGGGGTGATGTCAGCCTGGATGAAGGACAGCCCTGCCAGCATCTGGAGGGAGAGGAGATAAGCCTGGGAGCTGGTGCTGATAAATTTATAGTGCGGAGAGGAAGCAGGCAGTGGGCAGGATTCCTGTGCTCTCTTTTGAATCCAGGGATGAGGTTATCTAGTAAGACTGAATCAGGGGTGATAAGATGCAAGAAGTTGGTAAGCTCATTTCAATTGAGTACAAGGAAGAACTTTTCAGGGGACTGGAATGTTGGGACAGTAGAGATGACTGCTGGCAAACGTTGGGTTTGTAAGTTGAGGCAGTGTCCCCCTTGACTGGTTATATTCTGGTAGAGAAGGGGAGACTTCCTGTCAGGTATCCAGGAGAAATCTGGAGTAGGCAACAGTTTCTCAGTCTAGGCCACAGCTGTAAGGTTTTTCTATAGCCTGAGGCTCCTGAAGGACTGTCATGCAGGCACCAAAGTGGGGAATCTACCTACAGTGTTGGGGCAAAATAATTCAGTAGAGCTTTCTTTGCTGGGATTGAGTGAATAGGGCCCTATTACAAAACAGGACTATCTCCAGATCCAAACAAGGTTCTTTAAATGTGTATGATACTTAGAAAGTACAGGTCTCTTGCTGCCCCATTTTCCTTAGCGTTTGCAATAACCACTAGTGTAGTGAACCAAGATGTCTATCAGTTAGAGACAGCCATTCCATTCTAATTTTTTTTTCTACCTGCCTTTGGCTAGAACACTTTGGAAATCCTGCTCTGGTCTGCGCTGAATTGAAACTCATAACTCTTCATGTTGTATCAGCACCATCCTGAGGCCTTTTATTTACTGTCAATACTGCAACACCAAAACATTTATTGTTGCTTCTAACTTTATTCCCATACCCTGTAAGTGGTACTTTCCTTAGGTCAAGAGAATAACAGTGATGCTTTATTAAAGTCTAATTTTCCCATACTAAGTAAGCATGGCCAAGATTTGTTTTGGACTTGGAGCTAATATTTCATAGGAATCTGAAAGTTTCCATAAGTTACTTGTCCTTGTCTAAGCTAGACATCATTAGGTTAACACAGAATGGCTGAAGAGGCCAGATACCTCATCCTTGGAGGGTTTATCACATAGTCCCTTTATTCTCATCCTTTGCCTCTTAATCTCAGACTCCCTACCCCTAGACTTGTTGGCTATATTATTACAGAATACTTGTTCTCAGCCTCTTGATAAACCCATTGGAAATACTATTTTCTAGACTACTTCTAAAGTCTGCAGTGCTTATATTCTGACTAGTAACATGGGCCCCCCTTCCCTCACCTTTGACAGTCCTCATTTTGCTAGGTTTGTTTATGGGTTGTAAAAAGAGATCTGCTCTATCTGAAGATATACTAACTTGCTCAATTTTTAGAGTGAAACACTAGGAGTCTTAAGAATTTGCATTTTGAAGAGAAGGTGGATGGCAGAAATACTTTAGAGATTTCAAGTTTCTTCCTTTTTAGTCTGTGCCAGGGTTTTGCTTTCTTTTTGTTTTTATTTTTTAAAGTTTTATTTAAGTAATCTCTACACCCATCGTGGGGCTTGAACCAACTACCTAGAGATCAAGAGTTGCATGCTCCTCTGACTGAGCAAGCCAGGCACCCCTTGTTTGCTTTTGAAATTCTGGAGCCATGCCACTGATTTCTAACTCTTGCTGAATGTGCCAAATGCCCCTGTTTAAGGGCCACCTGCAGGAAGGTATCTAGCTCATTGAGAGAATTGTGTTTCATAACTGTGCCTCTGTGACAACCCAATGTATGGACTTGGGTTCTTAGAGCAATACTTTGAAAAAGAATTTGTTGATGTTTGGGATTCAGCACTTTGTTCAATAACATGTAGTATGCTAAGTCAGTGGAGAATGGGGAAACAGGTTTTATTTTTTATTTTTTGGAAACAAGTTTTATATTTAATAATTTTCTACATGGGCGTAAGAGATATATGATGTTGATCATTCACTTATTAATCTGTTTTCTTCCAGGTGTTTTGGGGAGCGAGTTCAGTATATTAAGATCACCAGGGTCTGTTGTTTTCCGAGATGGAAATTGGCCTATACCAGGAGACCGAATCCCAGATGTGGCTGCATTGTCCATGGGCTTCTCTGTTAAAGAAGTATGTGTATTTTTGAAAAAATATTGGGAGCTGCTTCTAAAAGTATTTTTGTTGATTTTTCTGCCAATAGCCCAAGAAACCAAGAAGCAAACATAGGTATATTTAGTAGAGATTACAAAAGGTAAAACTTATTTGTAGTCGGGGAGATTTGGAGATGTGCTACAAACTTGGCTTATGAAACCAAATCATCATAAATCATTAATCATGTAATTATTCATAGTAGTGATGTTCTTTGTATATGAGAATGCATCTGTCCTATTAATAGGATGTACAGTTTTACTTATTTTGTCAGTACACAGTAGATGTAGGTCTTAGCTTGGGTTGCTGTTACAAAGTACCAGAGACTGGATGGCTTATAAACAATGGAAATTTTTCTCTCACAGTTTTGAGGGCGAGAAGTCCAAGATCAGGGTGCCAGCCCAGTCAGATTCTTAGTGAGCACCCTCTTCCAATTTGCAGACTGCTGACTTCTTTCATGTCCTCACAGGGTGGGGAGAGGGTGAGAACTCTCTGGAGTCCCTTTTATTAAGGCACTAATAACCTCACTGTGAGGGCTCCATCCTCATGACCTAATCACCTCCCTAAGGCCTACCCCTAATACTATCACACTGGGGGATAGCTTTCAACATGAACCTGTGGGGGGGGGGAGACAAACGTGCAGTCTATTCCAATCTATTATGAATGATAAAATGTGCATGCGTCTTGCCAGAGTTTAAGAATGTAATGTGGTCAGTAGCTGTGGAATATAATGCCTAGGACCTTGGTTTCCCCACAGTGAAGCCATAAGCTGTTGAGTATTTGGCTGCTGCCATGATGTAGTGAAAGGGGTGTAGGTCCTGTCACGAGAGGTCCTCAGTTAAGGGCATGGAGAGAGGGGATGTAGTCTGCTCTCTCTTCCCACTTCCTAAGTCTGGTGCTTCTGATGTGGTCTCTAGACATCACCTGTCACTCAAAGGGACTCTCCTCTTAGGTCCTGAGTTCCCTTGAAGCCTGAAACCCTGCAAGGGAGCTGCCTCTCTACTGGGCCTGTGGGTGGTCCCGAGTTCCTTACGGGAACAAGACTGGCTGTTTACATTTAAGGATGAAATTTGTACCTACTTCTTTATAGACTTAAATTTGACTACCCTTGGCTGTCATAATAACCCTGAGAAGTGATTATTAGTAACTTAACATGAGCTGCTTTTAGGAGGGATTTTATTTATGAAGAGTTTAGTCTAAAGAGAAGACTTTAAATGGCAGTTTTGCTGTGTCCTTATGAAAGAGAAAAGCCATGCTGTCAGTAAGGGCAAATGATGGGGTAGGGAGTGGGGATTCGCCCCTGGTTCTGTGAAGAGTATGTAATCTGGAATTTGAAGAGGATCTACATTTTGTTTACTTGTCTGCTTTCTTCCACAAAAGGTTTGGGAGGACTTACTACTAGACTTTGTTGTTTCAGATCTGTAGAAGTTTAAGAATATGAAGGAGGTCAAAATCCCCATCCCTGGTTAGGAGATTGCAACTACTGCCTTAAACATTTGCTTCCCCTGCCCGCCCCCCCTCCCCTGTGAATTTTCATTGCCAGTGTTATCCCGGAACCCTTTGACTCTGCTTAGTACCTGTTGTTGGGGAGGTGGTTTCTGGAGTGGATAAGTAAGCCCCGTCTCATGTTTTACAATGTCTAGGACCTTTCTTGGCCAGGACTTGCAGTGGGTGACCTATTCCATCGTCCTCGGGCTACCATTATGGTGATGGTGAAGGGAGTGGACAAACTCGCTCTACCCCCAGGCAGTGTCATTTCATACCCTTTGGAGAACGTGAGTATTTATTATAAAAAATTAAAGGCACCCATTTTTAATCTTGTCGAGCTGTCATTATGAATTATGTTTGAAGCACACTTTTCTTGTCCACATTTTCTTGGGCATTATCTTGTCACTTTCCCTTCTGACTTTTATTTGATTATTTGTGTAAGTAGGAGACTGGAGTCTGTTTTGCTGGCTCACTTACTCCTTCACTGGCTTTTCAGATAGTGTGGCTGGATGAGCTATCGTGAGAGGCCCTCCTTCCATTGCCAGCACATAGAAGTCACTAAAACATGTGTGTAGCTGAATTTTCAAGCAAGGGGTACACAGAGCTGCCAGACAGGCATGGAAAGCTCAAAAGCTACAGTGGTGAGCCAGAGTTTCATGTTTCTTACAGAAACCCAGGGGCTGTGAAATGCTGTCTTGTTCTCAAAAGGGGGACTAGTAAAACCCCAGCTGCCCCAGAGCTACACACCAGAGGAGCTGGCTTACCACTCTTGAGCAGTGGCACCCAAAGAGTCCCCTAAGAGAAATCAGAACCCCAGGCTTGGGCTGTGCAGAGTGGTGTGCCCCAAATTCACATGACCCACCCCATACGGATGCCTCCACAGCCCAGGGCTGCTTTGATTAAAAAAAAAAAAAAATTGAAGAGTAATTCACAAAGCACTTGCAAGAAAAAAATGCCATGAGAGAGTCTGCAGGCGCAACAAATTGAATTCATACCCTTAGAACTACAGATAACAGACCAATCTCAAGGAGATTTTAAAATACATATGTTAAAATTGTGAGGAGGTTCAAGGAAGGGATAAAAAGAAACTGAGGCAGGTAGAAGACATTTTTGGTATGTGGTGCATTCATTGATACCTCTGAATATTGTAATTTATCTTGTGATTTCTTTAACCCATGAGTTATTTAGAAGTGTTTAACCTGTGGGTTATTTTCAAATATTTTTAAATTTTTCAGTTTCTAATTTCATGGCATTGTAAGACTGGTCTATATGATTTTGGGAGGGAATTTTTCAGACTTTCCGTGGTCTAGTATAAATTATTTCCAAGCACACATGACATGAATACAGAAGGCCATGTACTAGGCCACAAGGCAAACCTCAACAAATAATAATTCATATTAAATAAACCACCCTCTCTGACCACAATGCAGTTAAATCTGAAGATGATAACAAAACAATACCTTAAAAAAATGTATTTGGAAGGGTGCGGAGGATGGAGGTAATAGGTGCAGGGGACGAAGATGTACAAACCTCCAGTTATAAAAAAGTCATGAGAATGGGAAGTACAGCATAGGGAATATACTCAATAATATTGCAATAACTTTGGTGACAGATGGTAACTAGACTTACCATGGGGATCATTTCATAATGTGTATAAATACCAGATCACTATGTTGTACTCCTGCAAACTAATACAATACCGCATGTCAGCTATACTTCAATAAATAATAATAAGAAAATAAAAACGCATTTGGAAATGATAAAAACAAAATAGATGACCCCTCAGGTTTAAAGCACACTGGAAATCTTAAAAGATATTTGAGAAAAGCCATTGTCTTCACAAAGGAATGATAGTAGAAAGCAGATTTCTCATTCCCATTAGACACTAAAAGCAAGAACCAAAAAGCAGTGACGGTCTATGGGGCGCCTGGGTGGCTCAGTCGGTTAAGCGTCTGCCTTCAGCTCAGGTCATGAACCCAGAGTCCTGGGATCAAGTCCCACATCAGGCTCCCTGCTCAGTGGGGAGTCTGCTTCTCCCTCTGTTCCTCACCCCGCTCATGCTTTCTCTCTCTCTCTCCCTCTCTCTAAATAAATAAACAAAATCTTTAAAAAGAAAACAAAAGCAGTGATAGTCCAGTATAAGGCCAGGCTGAGAATACAGTTTATATTATCATAATAATGATAGATCCAATGAAAATTATGACTATTGGGAAGGTGACAGCATGTATGTGGTGGGGGATAGGGCTGTGTGATGCAAGAAAGCTAAATCCTCATTCTCTATAATCAATAAATAGATGATCTCTAAAATGGAAAAATCAAGATGTAGTAACTAAACATATTTAGAAACGGTGGCAAAAGGAAAAGGAAACTGTTTGAAAGTGGGGGCCTTGGGAATGAGAAATGGAGCAAACTTTATTTTTCATAGTCTAATGGAACTCTTCATATCTTTAAACTGTATGTATAATCCTTTTTCTATATGATTCTTGAGAAAAAAATTATTTGTTTTTAAAGATTTATTTATGGTGGGATCCCTGCATGGCACAGGGGTTTAGCACCTGCCTTTGGCCCAGGGCGCAATCCTGGAGACCCGGGATCGAATCCCACGTCGGGCTCCCAGTGCATGGAGCCTGCTTCTCCCTCTGCCTATGTCTCTGCCTCTCTCTCTCTTTGTGTGTAACTATCATAAATAAATAAAAATTTTAAAAAAAGATTTATTTATGGGCACCTGGGTGGCTCAGTCGGTTAAGTGTCTGCCTTTGGCTCAGGTCATGGCTCAGGTCGTGATCCGAAGGTCTGGGATCAGCAGGGAGTCTGCTTTCCCCTCTCTCTTCGCCCCTCCCCTTGCTCATGCTCTCTCATTTGCTCCCTCAAATAAATAAAATTTTAAAAGATTTATTTATTTTAGAGAGCATAGGAGCTGGGGGGAAAGGTAGAGGGAGAGGGGGAGAAGGAGACTCCCAGCTGAGCGTGGGACACCCTCCCCCACAGCCCTACTGGTTCTCACCAATCAGAGATCATGACCTGAGCCGAAATCAAGAGTGGGACACTTAACCAACTGAGCCATCTTAGGTGCCCCATCTCTTGAAAAAAAATTTTTTTTTAATCAACAGGAAAAGTTAGTTGGAATAGATGGACTCCTACTAAATAATTCAAAAGTTAAAAAGAAAATCACAGTGGAAGTTTTGAAATTATTTGGAAGTGAATATCAACGAATGGTACCATATACTTAAAAATAGTGAGGTGCGGCTAAAGTGGTAAGGAAAGGAAAATTTATAGCTTAAATGCATGCATTAGTTTATAAGATTGGAAATTACTGAGCTAAAGAAACAAAGAATTTCAGAATAAATGAAAGGAAACAGTAAAAATCAAAAGGCAGATTTATTTATTTATTTATTTATTGGAGTTCAGTTTGTCAACATATAGCATAACACCCAGTGCTCATCCCACCAAGTGCCCCCCTCAGTGCCCATCACCCAGTCACCCCAACCCCCTCCCCTCCTCCCTTTCCACTACCCCTTATTCGTTTCCCAGAGTTAGGTGTCTCATGTTTTGTCACCCTCACTGATATTTTCACTCATTTTCTCTCCTTTTCCTTTATTCCCTTTCATTAATTTTTATATTCCCCAAATGAATGAGACCATATAATGTTTGTCCTTCTCTGATTGATTTATTTCACTCAGCATAATACCCTCCAGTTCCATCCACGTCAAAGCAAATTGTGGGTATTTGTCATTTCTAATGGCTGAGTAATATTCCATTGTATTCATATACCACATCTTCTTTATCCATTCATCTTTCGATGGACACTGAGGCTCCAAAAGGCAGATTTTAAAAATATTTTTATCTTAGTAATAAGATTATTAAGAATGCGATTTCTGTGAAAATCATTGTTGAGGATCCCTTTAAAATATATAAAAATCCAAAATGCTATTAAGATGTTAATATGCATGCAGTCAAAAACTAAGGATTTTTAAGACTAGCCTCATTTTACATGAGTACAAAATGTGAAAAGAGCTCATGTTGTTGCTTGACCCTGATTGACTGCTAACACTTTTCCTGGCAGTGGGTGGTAAATGAAATACAAGGCTCATAGGGCAAAATCCACAAAATCTTAAAAAATTACCCTTAATCCTCAATGAAGCTTCTGTTTGATTAGCTCCTTTCATTAGAATTTCAAGTCCTATAGATAGAGAAATTTCATTCTCTCCAGGACACACACACATCTCCTTCTAATATAGTAGAAGAAAACAGGAGATTTTAAGCAGATGAGTTTTTTCCTTTTTGAGCTTCGTGTTCTGTATAATTTTTTCTTCTCCTTCACAGTTTGGCTCTCATCTGACTCAGCAGCTTCTCTAATTTGATTGCTAAGGATGTGTTACCTTTAATCTTCAACTTTCCTGAAACAAGTGCCATTACATTAGGTGAAGTGAGGCTGGAAAGTCACAGCTCTCGCATTCCCTTAAAATAAGTTAATAGTATCATGAATTAGATGAAATTCCAGCATCAAAATTAGAGATGAATTATATTTATTTCTGTCTGTACCATGTTAGCATTAACTTGCTACTTACAAACACTAACCATTTAATAGTAGAGGGAATCACTGGGGGAAAAAATCACTGTAAGAAATCTCATTTTTAAAAAAAAAATCTCCATTTAGGGATGCCTCGGTGCCTTCAGCCCAGGGCATGATCCTGGAGTCCCAGGATCAAATCCCACATCAGGCTCCCTGCATGGAGCCTGCTTCTCCCTCTGCCTATGTCTCTGCCTCCCCCCCCCCCCCCCCCCGCCCCGTCTCATGAATAAATACATAAAATCTTTTTTAAAAATCTCTATTAAAACAAAAACACTGGGCATCCGGGGTGGCTCAGCAGTTTAGTGCTGCTTTCAGCCTAGGGTGTGATCCTGGAGACCCAGGGACTGTCAGGCTCTCTGCATGGAGCCTGTTTCTCCCTGTGTCTCTCGTGAATAAATAAGTAAAATCTTTAAAAAAAAATAAATTTTTTTAAAAAAGTAGATTTTTACTACAATTGGTTATTTCAATTTGGTATCATGTGATCCCAGGGTAGAGGCTTCAGAATTCTTGTGACATACTTTATACTTTATATGCCTTGTCTGAGTCTTCAGTCTATCTAGAGAAAAACCCTAAATCCAATATTTTTTAAATTCTGAAATGAAAAATGAGGTCTAGCTCTCTTCCAGTGAAATTTAATTCTTCAAATTCTTCTGACCTTCTTTTACATACAAGTTAATACTTTATTATAGAATGTGCATTCATTGTAACACACTTAATATTGAAATCAAATGAATTGCTGCTTAAAATACACTAACTACCAGGCACCTGGCTGCCTTCAGCTTGGATCATGATCCCAGAATCCTGGGATCGAGTCCTGCATCCGGCTCCTGCTCAGCAGGGAGTCTGCTTCTCCCTCTACTCCTCCTGCTTGTGCTCGCTCTCTCTCAAATAAATACATTTTTAAAAACCTTTTAAAAGTATATGAACTACCACCAGGAAATGATAATTTTGCAAGTGTTGTGTCCTTCATGTTGGCAAGTTACTTCCCATCTAGGTGTATGAGAGATACAGACTTGAGGCCTTGTGTCTAGGGCCTGCTTTGTTCCTTTAGAAAGGCTGTGTTTGGAAATGTTTTGGGTCTTTTGAATTTCCATAAATGATGGGGTTTTTTGTTTTCTTTTAAGGCTCTTTTGTTGTTGCTGAATGGTTTCTCTTACCCTTGTATTCTGACGATAATTGGTCTTACTCTTAAATTTCAGGCAGTTCCTTTTAGTCTTGACAGTGTTGCAAATTCCATTCACTCCCTATTTTCTGAAGAAACTCCTGTAGTTTTGCAGTTGGCTCCCAGTGAGGAGGTAAGTGATAGTTTTTATTTAAGGTGTTTTAAAAGATAAGCTTTCCTTAATGAAAATTTAAAACTACTTTTATGAAAAATTGTATATATGTTCTCTATTGATTGCATATACATATATATTTTATATATACTCTGTATATTGGAATTAATGCGCAGACTGTAACAAAATTTTGGATTCTTCTTGCAGAGAGTGTATATGGTGGGGAAGGCAAACTCGGTTTTTGAAGATCTCTCTGTAACATTACGACAGCTCCGCAACCGCCTGTTTCAAGAAAACTCTGTTCTCAACTCACTTCCCCTCAATTCTCTGAGTAGGAACAGTGAAGTAAGAAATGCCGCCATTGAATGAATACATGAACATCATTACTAATTTTCCATGTCTTATGTCCCCTGACTTCAGGAAATGACAAGTTTTGCCAGTTTCCTGCTGGCATAGATTCTTCTTCTTTAGTGTAATTTTTAAATGAATCCCAAATCCCACGAACAAATAGACTTTTTTTGTGACTTGAGTAAATAGTTTTATAATCTCTTGCTGCAGGGGTTGCCACCAGTTAAGGCAGACAGGCCAGGAGTCACACAAACTACTTGATTGGTGGAGCTCTGTTGGTCTGGTTCTGTAGAGGCCATTATTCACTGCCATCTCTGATGTGTTGTCTCCTCTTTCTAGTACATTCTCAACAGTACAGTAGAGGGAAGGACTCTTACTTTTGACTCCCTGTCAGCTTCACCACCCTCTTTACCATGTAGCATGCCACCTTTGTGGCAGCCTCTCCTCTTTACCTACTATGGATGACCAGACCCGCCATTTTTTCTTCTCTGATGTGGAATGTATTCAAAGAATGTGAGCAGACTGGGCCACTGGCAGGACCTCATTGCAGTGTGTCAAGAGTATTTTGATTCCTGGAGAGAAAACCACTCGAGAGTTTGGATGCTTTATCAAGTTTTTTTAAAGAGCTTTTATTTAAATATTCAAGGAGTCTTATAACTGCTCTTAAAAATCAGACCTGTGCTGGGTTTATCTGAAACTCCCATTTCAACTAATTCTGTTATCATACCTTTATCAAATATATAGTTTTTTTTTTCAAATATATAGCTATTGAGGGTAGTCACTGTACTGAGAATGACCCATCACCTTTTTATTAGGAAATGATTTTATGAGTATTTTCAGTTGAGATGAACCTACCAAATGGAGAAAACTGTTGCCTAAAATCATTTACTATGCTAAACATTTATAATATATCCTGTGCCTTGCATGATAAATGGCAAATACAGATCTCTGATTCATATTTAAAATAATGCTTATTTCTTTTGGCCCTCTGAAGGTTGATCTGCTCTTTCTTTCTGAATTGCAAGTGCTACATGATATTTCAAGTTTGGTAAGTCAGCTACTCTAGTATTTGTTTCATTTATTTTGGTTCCAAAAGATATTTCCGGAGAATCTTGAAATGATAGTGAGACCAATTAAAATTTGATTCTGCTTTAGATTTATGGTACCACAAAAGTTAAGAAATTGGTGGTGATGGGAATTCTGAACTCTTTTGTTACAGTGAAATTATTTTTCATTTCTGCTTCTAGGAGAGATAGTATATATATATCTTCAAGGGCACAGGCCTGGGAGTAGGGCCACCCTCGCCATAGTCCTGACTTGGCTGTTGATTTCTTGAAAGACATTAAGACCTAATTCCTGTATCTTTATCTTTGGGTCTAAAATAGAAATAACAGTTTGGACTAATGCTGTCAACCAAGTCAGGAAGGAAATAAATATACCTGTAGTATATTTTGTGTGTGAGAGTGGTTCTTAAAAAAAAAAAAAAAAGAGCCCTCCTGAGACTAAAAAAGAAAACTTACTGGTATGCTGTCTTCTGAGGTTGTTGCCCAGTTTTCAGTGGATTGATTTGGGGGAGTCTAGAGGTGTATTGCTGGGGGCCAGCCAGCCCAGTGCTCTAGGAGGGGGTAACTGCTCTCTGAGCACTGATGGCTCATGCTCTCCTGGGATCAAACTGGTCCTGTCTGTTCTTTCATGCCCTGGCCCATATCTGAGCGTGTTTTGTTTTCTTAAGTTCTATGTAGGCCCCGTGTGAGGCTTGTACTCCTGACCCTGAGATTCAGGGTCATATGCTTTACCAATTAAGCCAGCCAGGTGCCCCTTATATCTGAGGTTTTTTAACTAAGAAGCTTTTTTTTTAAGAGCTTTTATTAAATATTCAAGGAGTCTTACAGTCGCTCTTAAAAATGAGATTTGTGCTGGGTTTATCAGAAACTCCCATTTCAACTAGTTCTGTTTGCCACCAGATTAGACTATTTGTATATTGTGGCACACTGGTATGGTTCTGTTCAGCCTAGTTTTTAGTTCAGTATAGAATTTGAAGTGGCTGTGTCTGACATGACCCACTTCCTTTTGTTTGTTTGTTCTCCTAAGTTGTCTCGACATAAGCATCTGGCCAAGGATCATTCTCCTGATTTATATTCGCTGGAGCTGGCAGGTTTGGATGAAATTGGGAAACATTATGGGGAAGATTCTGAACAATTCAGAGACGCTTCCAAAATTCTTGTTGATGCTCTGCAGAAGGTAAATTAGTGATGGGGGTATCTGAGGTCAGAGTAATACCATTTCACTTTTAGCCTCTTAGTGGAAAAATCTATTTAGTGAAGTACTGTTGATTGAAGTCTCCTCTTTGGAGGACCTCTAATTTTAGTGACAAAGGGTAGAGTAGGTCAGAGATGTGTGCTGGGATGTCTCTAATGCTGGCAGAGACAGCAGAGGAAATGATCAATAACTCCAGCACAATACTTTTTTCTTTTAATTGTGGTGAAATAATATGTAAGTTAAAGTTACCATTTTAACCCTTTTTAAATGTACAGTTCTGTAGCATTAAGTACGTTTACATTGTTATACAACTATCACCACCATCCATTGCCAGAACTTTCTTCTTTGGTACCTGAAACTCTGTCTCCATTAACCCTATGAAATCTTCGAAGGAGCACACTCTGCACCATACCAGACATTGAGTAGTTGTGTAATAGGTGCTAGTTTCTCTCTACCCTTGGAGTTGCTTACCTGCAGCTCTTCAATGAGTTAAACTTTATAGGTGTTTGTGATTAACTGGAGACCCCTTAGGAAGATTTTTACTTCCTTTTCCACTTCCTTTCCCCAGTTTACATGCCAACAACTTGTTTCTTCTTAATTTTATTTCAAATGTTTGAATATATGTTGAAGATTAACACTTTTCTGAATATTTTGACATAATCAAACCTTTAAGACCATGTGGTGCGTTAGCTAATAGGTGGATATATGTTCTCATAGGTGCACAGAGCTTTAACATTATTTTCATAAATGCATGTTTGCGATTCATAGTAACGTCCGTAACTCTTCAGTTTGCAGATGACATGTTCAACCTTTATGGCGGGAATGCAGTGGTGGAGTTAGTGACTGTCCGGTCGTTTGACACATCTCTTGTCAGGAAGACAAGGACTATTCTTGAGGCAAAACAAGCGGTGAGCACATTTTTAGACCCTGCTTCAAAACTGTAAAAAAAAAAAAAAAAAAAAAAAAAAAAAAAACCCACTAAATCCTCAATCACCTGTGGGCTGCATGGACGATCAGACAGTAAATCTGGGAAACAATTTCAGTGAAAACCTAGATTGCTTATTCACGGAGGCATGTGTGTTTTGCCAGGCAATGCTCAGTTCTTTAGGGTTGTAATCAGATAATACAAGATTTGAGTTAAGGATGAGTCTATCAAAGCCAATAAGATAATTAAAATACTGCTCTTACAAGCAGACATCAGACGTTGATGTGAGGGAGTGGAGGATTCAGCACGTGGAGTCTTTTCCTGGAGGTATGTTGTCTGTGTGGCATAGTCTCTCATTTTCCAGGACCTGCTGTGTATACTCCTGAGAATTAGATTTACTTCTGTAAGTTTTCAGCCTGCATCATGCTTTGATTTTAAGCATTTAGAGGGTCCTAGGCAAGGGTGCCAGCCATAGCAAAATGTGTGTATGTGAGCATAGATAAGAGCTGCACTCTGGGAACTCCAGAACAGCATGTGGGCAAGAACCTTTTTTTTTTTTTTTTAATTTTCTTTATTTATGATAGGCACACAGTGAGAGAGAGAGAAGCAGAGACACAGGCAGAGGGAGAAGCAGGCTCCATGCACCGGGAGCCCGACGTGGGATTCGATCCCGGGTCTCCAGGATCGCGCCCTGGGCCAAAGGCAGGCGCTAAACCGCTGCGCCACCCAGGGATCCCAAGAACCTTATTTATAGTTGGTTTGAGAGCTTAGAACAATTACACAGGCATCTAGAGACACTCCCCTTTGGACCCATTTATTGATCTCAGTGTGGGACTTAAGACTGTCAAAGGTAATGCTAATTCAAGATCATCTAGACGTGACTGATCTGAGATAGTTTCATTCTAAAGGGAGTAGGAGGCCCTGTATTTAAGACAGTATGGGGACACCTGGGTGGCTCAGTGGTTGAGCATCTGCCTTTGGCTCGGGGTGTGATCCCGGGTACCACGGTACCCCGGGCTCCCAGCATGAAGCCTGCTTCTCCTCCCTCTACTTGTGTCTCTGCTTCTCTCTGCCTCTTGTGAATAAATAAATACAATCTTAAAAAAAAAGTATGGTAGGTTGGACAGTCCAAAAAATATTCTCACTACAGAGCATCTAGGAATACCGATAAAATATAAACACCTTTTTGAGCGTATAGTTTAGCTCTCAAGACATAACATTCTTCAGGAGCAAATAAAGAAGAGGAAGTCAAACTGGTAGGCAGGCTACCCTGGGAACATTTCTAGTTGGGTTACCAGTAGAGTGGTAGTAAGGCCCTGGCTCCCTCAGAAGGGCAGGGTTTGAAATGGACACTTCTATATAAAACTGGGGGAGCCAGGGCGGACTAAGAAACCGGTATCTGCCCACTGGCAGAGGAAGACAAAATGGCAGGTTGGGCTCCATGTAGTTGGGGAATGTTGTTGGGGATGGGAATGTCTCTTAGGGAATTCTTTCTCTCTCTCTCTCTCTCTCTCTCTCTTTTTAAGATTTAATTTATTCATGAGCGACACAGAGAGAGGCAGAGGGAGAAGCAGGCTCCATGCAGGGAGTCCAACGTGGGACTCGATCCTGGGTCTCCAGGATCACGCCCCGGGCTGCAGGCGGTGCTAAACCTCTGGGCCACCGGGGCTGCCCTCTTAGGGAATTCTTAACCACAAGTCCACCTTCATGTGGGTTTGTGGCTCAAATTTATATTTACTGCAAGTTCTAGGAAGCCCCAGGCCAAGAAATTCACACAAACCCTGGTCTCAAGATGGTAAGACCTGTGGTGCCCAGCAGGAGTAAATGTAAAACCTCTGGTAGGACATTCCCTCCACACGAGCCACAGTGGAGCGGGTGCCCCCAAATGTGAACTCAGAACATCATGAAGCAGGAGCAGCCAGTTTCCTGTGAGTGCAAGGTAGCTACTAACGTGTCAATTAGACCACCAAAAACTTCCGTAGAATATGGATATAGGCTATAAAACAATTTAAACTGATTAAAGAAATAGGAGTCAAGAAAAAGAATAAGATACTTTTTAAATTTAAAAGATTTTATTAGAACACAAGCAGGAGGAGTGGGGGAGGGAAAAGCAGAAGCAGACTCCCCCTGCTGAGCAGGGAGCCCCCAGGACCCTGAGATCATGACCTGAGCCAAAGGCAGACGCTTCACCTACTGAACCACCCAGGTGCCCCTCAACATACTTTAATGGCAGATGTGAATGTAACTGGAGCCTTCCAGTACTAGATTCTTTCACCACTGTCCCCACCAGGCCTGCTAATTTTATAGGAGGTGACTCTGGAGAGAACTGTGCCAGTTTGAAGAAGGTGTCCATGTTTTGGGAGTTTGGCAAGGCAGTTTTGCAGAGGTGAATTACTTTGCCTTCTCTGAGGTGTTAGGTGGAATTTATAATGGATAAATGGAGTTTATTAGGAAATGAGCTTATTAGGAAAGTAGTTTCTAAAATTATTTGTTGTCTGTGTGGTGAGGGGCCAGAATCAGGTGGCAGTCACTGGATTTTCTTTACCTACAAGGTAGTGCATTAACATCTTACACACATAATCTGAAGTCTACAGTATCTAGCAGACAAAAGCACTCAGAGCCAGGAGGCTTGTACCCAGCACCCCTGGGAGCACTGTTCTGCCCCGTTCTCCTGTGTATGGTGTCTGCCCCTCAGCTCTGTGCAGATGATCTCCCCAGTCCCCAGGAGACAAGGCCCTGGGCTTAAGGTTCTCTGTAGGGTATTGGAAACGTTCTACAGTTAGGTTGTGGCGCCAGCCGTGCAGCCCTGGGAATATCCTAAGGTGCAGGGAGTTGTGCACAGGAAGAGAGAACCTGTTTACCCCCAAAAAGAAAGAGGTTTCCAAGGGTGAAATCCTTTAGTGTTTGCCTCCTGTTCTGAGCTTCCCACACATGGGAATGCCCAGCTCCTCTCTCCCACTGAGATCACGATCTTGCTTTAGTCTGAGGGAGAGTGTCAAGAGTTTAAGGAAATGTTCAAATGCCCACAACATGCCAGGTGCTGGGGTCTGAGGCTGCTTTCTCTTCTCTGTCCTTTTAAGACAAGCCTGATCCTATTGCTCACTTCCTGCCTGAAACCTCGCCCACAGGCTCAAGGCCACATTGCCCATACCTCCCCTGCCTCTAGCCACTCGTCCTGCTGCTTTCCTCCTTGTTCTGTTCTCCAGCCAGGATGAACGAAGCTTCCCCAACAATGCCTCTGCGCACACCTGGAATCGACTCCACCCCCACCAGGGCCTGGCAGGATGAAGCTGTGGCTGAATGAACTATTTGTTTTCCTCTTTAAAATTAAAAATTTTAAGTGGAGCACACATAAGCATATAGCATGTGGGGAAGGGAACACAGTACTTGTTCCTCTGAACCTCCCGGTCCTGTCCCTGTACCATCCCCATCCCCAGGTAACTGCTGTCCTGATACATTAGTCATGCCTGTGATTTCTTTACAGCTTAACCACGGAATGGATTTATCCTTAAAGACTAGTGTTTGGTTTGCCTGCATTTGAATTATATGTGGACGGAACCCTGCTGTGGTTTTCAGAGTCACACAGGCTGTAGGTCAGGCCTCACTGCCACAGCTTCCATTGTGTGGACCTGCCACATTCTCTGTGCGTTAAGTGGAGATCCCTGTGCATGTGTCTCAGTACACAGAAGGTTTCCCTAGGGTATGGACTTGCTGGATTACAGGATATGCATACTTTCGACAATAGTGAGGTCACCACACTTTCTGAGGCAGTTGGACTGGTTTATGCTTCCACTGTGTGCTTACCTTTTCCCGGGAGGCTCCCCTTCCTGGCTCCTCCTAGTAGAAGCATGTCTTAATGCCGCCTAGGAATAAATGTTTGATAAATGAATCAGAGCTACCAAATGGGGATAATTTCCTATCTTAAAATTCTTCCCTCTTGATTTGCTCTCTTTTCTTCCTCATAGAAGAACCCATCAAGCCCCTATAACCTTGCATATAAGTATAACCTTGAGTATCCGGTGGTTTTCAACATGGTACTTTGGATAATGATCGCCTTGGCCTTGGCTGTAATTATCACCTCTTACAATATCTGGAACATGGATCCTGGATATGACAGCATTATATATAGGATGACAAACCAGAAGATTCGAATGGATTGAACTTTCCTTACCCCAAACTTAAAAAAGAGGTTTGGAAATTGGCTGTTTTGTTGAATCTTCTAGTGTAAAGTAGATGGTATACTTTAAATTTATAAAAAAGAAATTTTGTTCTCCGTGTGCCTGTAACGTTCTTTTAGAGTGAATTATAGTATTGATGTGAATTGATTTGTGTGATATAGATTCCATGATATGCTCAAATATGATATAACCATTTAATATAATTTCATTCCATTTAACATTTGGAAATGTGCACTGAAATAAATGTAAAACATTTAGAATAGCTTGTGTTATTTATGTTGGGGAAAATGCACTGAATTTATTAGACAAACTTAGGAGCGCTTAACTTCCTTACACAGAACAGGTGAAAATGACATTTGGGCTATTCTATACTATGAACCATTTGTAAATGTCTTACTCTTGATGTAAATATCTCTGAAACAAGATAGAACGTTTTTAAACTTCAAGTAGCCCTAAACAGGAGATTGAGAACTGCATCTGATTCACAGAGGGTAGCTGGCTTTTAACCTCTTCTGAACGTTTGATGATCTAAATCGTAGTGTGCATATTAAAAATACTATGTTGATCTAAAAAGAAACTGGAAAAAAACAGCTGGAGTTTAGATACCTGTCATTAGATACCCAAAAGCCAGTATTTGGGGGACATCTTGGGGCTTGACTATAAAATCTTTATTTTAATAACTTTTCCCCCTGTGTAAGTTACTGTTAATGGTTTGTGGTACGTCATTCTCTAGAATATTAAGTGGAAGTAGATGCTCCCTACTTTTCATGTGGAAGTGGACCAATGTCTATAAAGAGTGACAAATAAAGTTAATAATGATTCCAAATTTGTGTCATTTCCTAACGAAGCAGGTTGTATTTACTCAGAATTGGCTGTTACACAAACAGTTTCATGTCTCTTTAACATTTGTTTATTCTCGCTGCCTCCTGAGATTCAGTTTCAAGACAAGACATTTTAATTACCATTCTTATTGAATTTATACAGAATATCTGGTGAATTCACACTAGACTTTAAGTAGGAAAAGCCCAAATTTCCCTGTAGTATTTAAAAGAGGAGTAATTGATCAAAATAGAAAGGACTATCTAAGGTAAAGGCTTAAAGGTTATAATTTTATTTCTTAAAAGACTTACTAGAATTTTAAATTTCATGATATTTCATGATCATGTAGCAAAATCAGTCAGTTGTGCTGTCCTGCCCCTGGGAACTCTACTTGGGCTCAGCAGGAGCTGTTTCCATGCCCCTTCTTTGGAAAGATCATCACATCCTTTTTAAGTAACACTGAGGGTGGCAGGTTTGAAAAGATGAGTCAAGCTAGTTATGTTTTCTACCACTTAGTGGAAGATACCTTTAACAATTACAGTGTTAAGTGTCCACAGAGGAAGGTTTGATTTTCTTTGTCTCCTCTAACTATAAATGGCCAAGCTAGTATCCCGTTCCCCGGGAAGAGAGTTCCAAAATCACTGAAGTGTCCTCCACCTCTACCTCCCTGGTAAGGTTATCGGGGTGAGGGTGTTTTCAACTGCCTGTTCCCAAAACGCTAACCCCCAGAGAACTCAACAGAGCCTGTCTTTGGGGAGCCAGAAATCTATAAGGCTGCGGAATAGTTAAAATCCATGTTTCTTTCACAAATTTCTTACATAAACATTGCCAGAGAAGACTGTGATTACATAGGAAGTAAACCAATGCCTTTGTAATTTAAAACTGATGAGATGAAGTTCTAGGGGAGAAAAGAATTACATGACAGCACTGCTCCTCATAGTGTAAATGGCATCAGCACCCTTCTGTCTGTGAGGCAGAAAGCAGTTAATTAAAATAAATGTTCTGCCAAGATTATTATACCTGTTGCTGATGATTTGCTTTTAAGTCTAATTTTGTTCAGGAACATAAATCAGTGTGGAGATTTGTATAAGAGGCAGGAAAGCTAGACTCATGACAGACTATTCTACTGACAAGCTGAAAAAACCCAATCACTTTATATCAAATTGGTAGAATATTCCAGGCTTATAAAATATCTGAGATTCTACATGTGTGAGGTACTGCTTCTGGCCTAATCCTTTTACGAATGCTATAGAATTGATCTTTGTTCTCTTTGGCTATGCCTATTTTGAAGGAATGGTAATATGAATACATTTTCATTGGTACCAAATAAGTGGAAGCCATGAACTCACTTTTTTTTTTAAGATTTTATTTCAGAGAGAACACAAGTGGGAGGGAGAAGCAGGTTCCCCACTGAAAAGTGAGCCCAACATGGGACTCATCCTAGGACCCTGGGATCATGACCTGAGCTGAAGGCAGATGCTTAACTGAGCCACCCAGGCGCCCGACTATGCAATGGCTTCTTGGAACAACAGAGTTGTTGGAGTTAGTAGAATGCACTGGGATTAAAACCCCTCAAGAGTCGTACAGATTATCAGTTCACCATGTCACCATCTAATACCTGAACAATTTTGGGCAAATCCCTCAATCTCTAAATCAGGATTTTATTTATTTTTTAAAGGATTTTATTTATTTATTCATGAGACACACACAGAGAGAGAGGCAGAGACACAGGCAGAGGGAGAAGCAGGCTCCATGCAGGGAGCCCGATGTGGGACTCGATTCCAGGTCTCCAGGATCACGCCCTGGGCTGAAGGCGGTGCTAAACCGCTGAGCCACCCAGGCTGCCCCAAATCAGGATTTTTAAAAAAGATTTTGAGAGGGCACGAGTTGGGTGGGGGGCAGAATCCCTGCTGAGCAGTGAGCCCAATGTAGGGCTCAATTCCAGGATCCTGGGATCATGATCTCAGCCAAAGGGCAGATGTTTCACCAACAGCCACCCAGGCACCCCTGAAGCAGAGTTTTAAATCAACATCATGGGAATTGTAATACTTTAGATTTGTGGAAATGAGCCTTCAACGCACTAACATGTTCTAAGGTTTGCAAATGCTTAATATAATAACAGTTATATTAAATTCAAGGAAATCTGCTTGGATCCATGGTTGTACCATTGATGTGTCCTAGCCAGTTTCTTGGTTGCTAACAACAGTAACAAAGTTTGGTTAAATTATACCAACTGTCCTACTAAGGACTTTTTATTAGCCCAGAATCCAGTTCAGGAGCACACATTGCATTTAGTTCTCATGTTTCCTTAGGCTTCTTTAACCTGGGACACTTTACTTTTGCAGTGTAATGGACTGTTACTTTATAGAATGTCCTTCAGTTTCGGTTTGATACTTGCTCATGGTGAAATTCAGGTTATAGGTTTTTGGAAAGAATACCACAGAAGTGGGGCACCTGCATGGCTCAGTAGGTTAAGCGCCCCACTCTTGGTTTTGGCTCAGTCATGATCTCAGAGTTCTGAGATCCAGCTCCATTTGGGCTCCACATTGAGTACAGAATCTGCTGAGATTTCCCTCCCTGTGCCTGCCACCCCGCCTTGTGTGTGCATGTGATCTCTAATAAAAAGAATACCACAAGTGTGTTCATCTTAGCATGTCCTTATCAGGAGGCACATGGATGTCAATGTCTCATTTTTGGCAACCTTAACTTTGGTGAAGGTGGTATCTACCAGTTTTCTCCCCTATAGGTACTTAGACATGATAAGACTATTATTCAGAGGTACCTGGTTGCCTGAGTGTGTAGACGTAATACTTGATCTCAGGGTTGTGAGTTAAAGACCCATGTTGGGCATAGAGCTTACCTAAAAAAGGGGGGGGGTGCCTGGGTGTCTCAGTCAGTTAAGTGTCTGACTCGATTTTAACTCAGGTCATGATCTCAGGATCATGAGATCGAGCCTTGCTTCGGGCTCTGCACTCAGTGGAGAGTCTGCTTGAGGATTTCCTCTCCCTTTGTCCCTTCTCCCATACATGCCCTCTCCCTCTAAAATCTTTTTTCAAAAATTCACATTTCATTTTTCATCTTTTACCTATTCTAGCATCTACTGATATTCTTGCCTGAAGGAATTACTCTTGTGGTGTTTGCCAAATAATGATGTTTTATTTCCATCATTCCTGCTCTATTTATTAATTGGAATTCTGTAAAGAAGAGCTTTCCCATACAAATCAAAACCACAATGAGATACCACCTCACACCAGTGAGAATGGGGAAAATTAACAACAAATGTTGGAGAGGATGCGGAGAAAAGGGAACCCTCTTACACTGTTGGTGGGAATGTGAACTGGTGCAGCCACTCTGGAAAACTGTGTGGAGGTTCCTCAAAGAGTTAAAAATAGACCTGCCCTACGACCCGGCAATTGCACTGTTGGGGATTTACCCCAAAGATTCAGATGCAATGAAACGTCGGGACACCTGCACCCCGATGTTTCTAGCAGCAATGGCCACAATAGCCAAACTGGAAGGAGCCTCGGTGTCCATCGAAAGATGAATGGATAAAGAAGATGTGGTTTATGTATACAATGGAATATTACTCAGCAATTAGAAACGACAAATACCCACCATTTACTTCAACATGGATGGAACTGGAGGGTATTATGCTGAGTGAAATAAGTCAGTCGGAGAAGGACAGTGTATGTTCTCATTCATTTGGGGAATATAAATAATAGTGAAAGGGAATATAAAGGAAGGGAAAAGAAATGTTGGGAAATATCAGGAAGGGAGACAAAACATAAAGACTCCTAACTCTGGGAAACGAACTAGGGGTGGTGGAAGGGGAGGAGGGCGGGTGTTGGAGGGGAATGGGTGACGGGCACTGAGGCGGACACTTGACGGGATGAGCACTGGGTGTTTTTCTGTATGTTGGTAAATTGAACACCAATAAAAATTAATTTAAAAAAAAAGAGCAAAAATAAAAAAATAAAAAAAAAATAAAAAAAAAATAAAAAAATAAAAAAAAAGAGCTTTCCCTTATCCCCATTATTTATTCCATTATTATGCAGCACAAACTCATGGATATTTTGGGCTCTGTGTTATAATCCATTACTGTCCTCTATTTTGTTGCTCAGTTGTCCCAGATTTGGTCACTGGGAGATCATTTGGTTGGTTCCCACGTCCTTTTGACATATCCCCATCATTTTTTGAGTACTTTAGGCACCATGTATTTATGGCCTGAATTTTCTCTTTTTTTATAAAGATTTTATTTATTCATGAGAGACAGACAGAGAGAGAGAGAGAGAGAGGCAGAGACACAGGCAGAGGGAGAAGCAGGCTCCATGCAGGGAGCCCAACGTGGGACTCGATCCCAGGTCTCCAGGATCAGGCCCTGAGCTGAAGGCGGCACTAAACCGCTGAGCCATCTGGGCTGCCCTGGCTTGAATTTTCAAGTTAGCCATTAGCACACCTTTACGTGATAGGGAGAAAGGTGGGTGGGGAGGGGGGCAAGTAAGGAATGAAAAAGTGGAATATGTAAACGTATACATAACAGAACGAGGAATTAAGGGTAGCCATTCTTATTGCTTCAAAAGACAGCAAAAAAATAAAAATAAAAATAAAAATAAAATAAAATAAAAAAAGACAGCGAAGTCAGAGTTAGATTTGAGAGGACTTTTTCTGGTCTACTACTCCGCTCATGTTCCCTTTACCTTCAGCTCACATCTCAGTTCAGAGCTTCTTCACTCATCACAGAAACCCTCTATCTCTGGAGGTTGAAGGGACCTTCTAGTAACTTCCTAGTGGACTAAATGGGTTGCTCAAAGTGGCCTAGAGATAGGTGCCAATCTGTAGGCTGTTACCAGTCTGTGATGTGGTAAGTGCAAAAACAGATCTATGTTAAGAAGTTTTTATAGCAATTTGACATGACATGATCTCCAAACAAATTATCAACAGCTTCCTCTTTAATGAACAAGGTACAGACCACAGGCCAGTTTGGGTGTAAAGCCTGCACGGTGAACCACATGCAGAACAAGCTGTGTCCCAGTCATGCACAACGAAACCATGTCCTAATAGATATTTTAAGGTTAGTTTGCCAACTGTTACCCAAAAGTATAAAAAATTAACATTTACATCATAAATTGTTAGAACTGAAAATTTGAAGACATATTTTGGGAGTAAGTCATCACTTCCTTTTAGCTTAGATGAAAATTAAAAATAAATATCCTGAGCTTGCTGGATTACTTTAAAATATCTTCTTTCGTTTCTGTCAACATAGCTCTGTGAGACTACAGTTTCTCTACTATAGATATATATAAGAACAGAGAAGTCATTCAGCTCTGTATCTGCCCTGCGTGTAGCACTGTCCTCAGTCCAACCTGAATCAGATAAGTTACCAAACAACCACGCTTACTGGTCACGTTTAAACTTTAAGAAACATGGTGTTTCGGGATGCCTGGGTGGCTCAGCAGTTAAGTGCCTGCCTTCAGCCCAGGGCGTGATCCTGGAGTCCCGGGATTGAGTCCCACATCGGGCTCCCTGTGTGGAGCCTGCTTCTCCCTCAACCTATGTCTCTGCCTCTCTGTCTCTCATGAATGAAGAAAAGAAAAGGAAGAAAGAAAGAAAGAAAAGCAAGCTAGCTTGCTCAGAGTACATATAGGCATTGGATATGGGAGAACTGATTTGACTCCTGATTTTTATCTAGTTATAACTGTAATGATAACATCATGAATATAGTAGTGACTACTAATTGCCTATATATTCACTTTCAACTAATGTATAGTTTTTACTATTTTTTCCTTGCGTTTCTTCTGATTATACTGATTAAAATGCAATTTTATCTGTTAAGTAAAACAGTTGGGCTTGTAGTTTTTGGATCAGTTAAAGATACTCATTTTCAAAGTAATTCATTTTTGTTATTTTACAAAAACACTGTGGTCCACATAGCCACATGCAGAAGAATGAAACTGGACCATTCTCTAACACCGTACACAAAGGTAAACTCAAAATGGTTGAAAGGTCTAAATATGAGACAAGAATCCATCAAAATCCTAGAGAACACAGGCAACAACCTTTTTGAATTTGGCCACAATAACTTCTTGCAAGATACATCTATGAAGGCAAAGGAAACAAAAGCAAAAATGAACTATTGGGACTTCATCAAGATAAAAAGCTTCTGCACAGCAAAGGAAACAGTCAACAAAACTCAAAGACAACCTACAGAAGGGGAGAAGATATTTGCAAATGACATATCAGATAAAGGGCTAGTATCCAAGATCTATAAAGAACTTATTAAACTCAACACCCAAGAAACAAAAAATCCAATCATGAAACGGGCAGAAGATAGGAACAGAAACTTCTCCAAAGACACATACGTGGCCAACAAACACATGAGAAAATGCTCCGTATCACTTGCCATCAAGGAAATACAAATCAAAACCACAATGAGATAACACCTCACACCAGTGAGAATGGCGAAAATTAACATGACAGGAAACAACAAATGTTGGAGAGGATGTAGAGAAAGGGGAACCTCTTGCACTGTTGGTGGGAATGTGAACTGGTGTAGCCACTCTGGAAAACTGTGGAGATTTCTCAAGAAGTTAAAAATAGAGCTACCCTACGACCCAGCAATTGCACTGCTGGGATTTACCCCAAAGATACTGATGTAGTGAAATGGCAGGACACCTGCACCCCAATATTTATAGCAGCAATGTCCACAATAGGCAAACTGTGGAAGGAGCCATGATGTCCTTCAACCGATGAATGGATAAAGAAGATGTAGTATAAATACATACAATGGAATATTCCTCAGCCATCAGAAGAGACGAATACCCACCATTTGCTTCAATGTGGATGGAACTGGAGGATATTATGCTGAGTGAAGTAAGTCAATTGGAGAAGGACAATCATATGGTTTCACTCATATGGGGAATATAAAAAACAGTGAAAGGGATTATAGGGGAAAGGAGGGGAACTGAGTGGGAAAAATTAGAAAGGGAGATAATCCATGAGAGACTTCTACCTCTGGGAAACAAAGGGTTGCAGAAGGGGAGGTGGGTGGGAGGATGGGGTAACTGGGGGACGGGCAATAAGGAAGGCACTTAATGGGATGAGCACTGGGTGCTATACTATATGTTGACAAATTGAATTTAAATTTTAAAAAATGTAAAAAAAAAAAAACCTGGTCCACAATGGATTCGAAAATAAAATAAAAAACTGGGTGCTGGGCAACCCCAGTGGCATAGTGGTTTAGCGCCGCCTTTAGCCTGGAGTCCCAGGATCAAGTCCCACATCAGGCTTCCTGCGTGGAGCCTGCTTCTCCCTCTGTCTGTATCTCTCTTTCTCTCTTTTTCTGTCTCTAATAAATAAATAAAATCTTAAAAAAAAAAAAAAAAAACCTGGGTGCTCGCTTCAGCAGCACAGATAGTAAATTAAATTTAAATTAAATGTAAATAATAAAATCTGGTCCCTTACCACAGATAGCACAGAAACACTGCCCCAGTAGAACCCCTGCCTGTCCCTCCACCCCCACTCCTGCCTGGTGTGGCAACCTTATTTGCTCTTTCAGAGGGAGATGAAGGTGCTCCTGAACTAGGAACTCTGCACAAAAGGCCTGCGAGTAGAAAAAGAATTAAACAAACTCAGTGCAAAATACTTTAAGAACAAAACAAAAATCAGCTGATGAAAATTCTCCCCATAAAAGCCAACCATGAAGCAGATGGAAACTCTAATACAAAAAATCCAAACCAAATTAAATACTCTCAAATGTGTTTTTCAATATTAAAAAATCCTAAAATCAGAAATGTAAAAACTAAGAACAGAAATTAACAACAGGTACAAATGCAAGAGAGTTGACTGAACTCAGGAAAGAAATTGAAGTCACCGTCTCATAAATGAATAAAATTACAAGGCACCCAAGGGAGAACAGATTCAAATGAAAATTTAATAAAGGATACTGAACAAAGATGGAGATGAATCCAAGAAAATAAAAAGCAGATAAAGAAGTAAAAAGGGTCAGAAAAAAAAAAGTGGTCGGAATGGAAAATATGCAAGAAAACTCCCAACATACACACACTTAATTTGAGTCCAACAAAAATGGAAGAGAATTTTTATGAAAATTATTTTATGAAAATTTTATGAAAATTTTCTTATATGAATAAGAAAATTGGCCTGGCATCAGAATTCTCAAGCATAATACACAGGGTACTCCAAGAGTGAAACAGCATTTTCAAGAAAGCCAGGGAAATAAAATGCAAGCCAAGAACAGTGGCTCTACCCTGGCTACCATTTAAGACTCACGTATATAGGAAACAAGTTTCAATTTTGAAACACTCCTAAAAAGACACAGAAATAGACTTGAAAAATGAAAATACATCTTCTTGAATAGGAAAACATGGATGCCAGTCCGTGTGCTTCAGAGAATGAAAAAAAATATAGTTTCTACATACACATGCACACACATGTATACATACACACACAGAGGTGTTTTAAGAAATCCGGTTATGTGATTGTGGGAGCGGGGCCAGCAGGCTGGGAACTCACGTAATATTCCTGTTATGGTCTCAGGCAGAATTCCTTCTTATAAGAACAGTTCTACTGGCTGAAAGGCCCACCCTAACTCCTGTGTGATCTCATCTGAACTCACGACATCTGTAGGGAACCTATTCCCAAATGAGGTCAGTTCTGTGGGACCAGGACTTAGGACTCCAACATATCTTTTTGGCAGACAAAACGCAGCCCATGACAACATCCCCCAAAATGTCAGCTCTCCCTAAGTTAATTTAATGCTCTCCCAACGAAAATCAAAATGTTTTTATGGAGCTGGACAAGGAGATCCTAGAGTTTATATATGGGAAACTAAGAAAACACAGGAAAGGAAGAGTTATAAGGGCTGAACTACTGCTACCTGATATGAAAACCTAAAGCCTCCATGATTAAAACAGTACGGTGCTGGCCCATTAATAGACAAACCAGTGGAAGAGAAGAGAAGATCTAGAAAGAGACATGTAGTAGATGGTAAAGGCAGCATCTCCCATTGGTGGGCAAAGGTAGACTTTTTAATAAATGAGATTGGGGCAACAGGATACCCATTTGAGGAAAAAAAAAAAACTACATCCCCATCTTCTCGCATGTACAAAAATAAACTCCAAATGGATTAAAGATCTAAATTTTAAGGAGAGAAACTACACAAGTGCTAGAAGAAAACAGCGTTGGTTATTTTATAGCCCAAGTGTAGGAAACGGCTCTTGTCTCTATTGCATCAAAATCCAGATGCGATAGAGGAAAATGTTGATAAATTTGGCTATTTAAAAGTGTGAATTTTATAATTTTTATTGAGACATATTTTAGATATCACATATCTATCGCAAGTGTTTAATTTAATGATGTTTTTGTGAATTGACCAAGTTGTACAACATCACCATAAATCAGTTTAGAGCATTCCCATCAGCCCAAGAAGATCCCTCATGTATATTTACTGTTAATCCTATCCCCCTCCACCCGTACAAGTGCCAATCTCTCTGTCTCAACAGATTGGCCTTTTCTGGACATTTTATATAAATGACATCATGTGGTGTGTGGTCTCTTGTGTCTGGCTTCTTTCACTGGGCATAATGTTTTTGAGGTTGTTTATGTCATAACATGAGTCCATAGTTTGTTCTTTTTATTACTGAATAATATTCCTTGTGTGGATAGACCACATTTTGTCTGTCTATTCACAATTTAGGGCTATTATTAATAATGCTGCCAATAACACAATAAAGAAGTGAAATACAAATAATAAAGAGAAAATATTGGCAATATACATCACAGATAAAGCACTAATGTCTATAATGAAGAGCTTTCCAAATTTGAGGAGAAAAGTCCAAAATTCCTATTTAGAAATGAGCCAAAGACATGAATAGATAATTCCCCTAAAATTATATTAAGATGCAGGTACCTGGGTGGCTAAGTTGGTTAAGCATCTGCCTTTGGCTCAGGTCATGATCTCAGGATCCTGGGATTGCCCCCTCCCCCCTGCCACACAGGGCTCCCTTTAGAGCGAGGAGTCCACTTGTCTCTCTCCCTCTCTTCCTGCTCAGGTTCTTTCTCTCTCAAATAAATAAAATCTTTTTTTAAAAAGATATTAAATGGCTCTTAAACATATGAAAAGAAATTCACTAATAAGTGCAAATTAAAACTGAATTGAGGGGCGCCTGGGTGGCTCAGTGGTTGAGTGTCTGCCTTTGGCTCAGGTCATGATCCCAGAGTCCTGGTATTGAGTCCTCCATTGGGCTCCCCAAAGGGAGCCTGCTTCTCCTTCTGCCTATGTCTCTCTCATGAATAAATAAATAAAATCTTAAAAAATAAATACATAAATAAAACTGTTGAGAACATCAACTAGGAGGCTATTTAAAAAAAAGATAGGTAATAAGAGTTGGCGAGGATGAACTCTTGAACACTGCTGTTGGGATTGTAAAATATTGCAGCCTCTTTGGAAGACAGCACAGCAATTCTTCAAAAGATTAAACGGAGCTGCTGTATGACCCAGGAATTCCTTTTTGTTGTTGTTAAAGATTTATTTATCCATGAGAGACACGAGAGAGAGAGGCAGAGACATAGGCAAAGGGAGAAGCAAGCTCCATGCAGGGAAACAGATGTGGGACTCGATCCCAGAGACTCCAGGATCACGCCCTGAGCCAAAGGCAGACGCTTAACCACTGAGCCACCCAGGCTTACCATGACCCAGGAACTCCACTCCTAGGTATCCAACCAAGAGATAGCCAACCAAGAGACATCCACACATAAACTTGTACACAAATGTTCAGAGTGGCATTTTTCACAATAGTCCAAGGTGGAAACAACTCAAATGTCCATCCATGGATGCATGGATAAACAAAGTATGGTCTATGCACACAGGGGAATAGTATTCCGCTGTAATGAGGAATAGAATATTACTACATGCCACAACATGGATAAACCTGGAAAACAACATTGTAAGTGAAAGAAGCCAGACACAAAAGTCAGCCTGTTACTTCCATTTATACAAAATCTCCAGAACAGGCAACTCCTTGGAGTCAGAAAGTAGTTTAGAGATTGCCAGGGGCTTCCAGGAAGGAAGAATGAAGGGTGACTACTAATGGATACAGGGTTTCTTTTTGGGTTGGTGAAAATGTTCTAGAACCGATTGTGATGACAGAGGTACAGCTGTGTGACTATACTAAGAACCACTGAATTGCGCACCCTAAATGGATGAATTGTACGGTATGTGAATTACACCTCAATATAACTGTTTAAAAAAAAAACTACCATAAGATACCATTTCTCAACTGTCACATCAGCAAACATTCTAAAGCTTGACAATATACTCTGTTGACAAGGCTATGGAGGAACAGACACTCCTCAACATTGTAAAATGCAAAATGGAAGGCAAATTTGTTAATATCTAATAAAATTAAATTTGTATTTACTCTCTGACCCAGCATTAACATTTTAGGGCCTTCCTCTTTTTTTTAATTTTTTTAAGTTTGTTTATGTATGCATGTATGTAACCTACACCCAATGTGGGGCTTGAACTCACAACCCTGAGATCAAGAGCCACATGCTCTCCTGAGGCAGCCAGGTGCCCCTCTCAGGCCTTACTCTTAAAATACACCTATAACAATAAAATACACATGTGCAAGGATATTTATGATTATTCATATTTGCAAAGTAGTAGAAACTACCTAAATGTCTAAATGAAGGATACTGGCCAAAGAAACTATAACATGTCCACACAATGGAGTACTGTGTAGCTGTAAACAAACAAAAAAAGGTGTATCACTTCCATGAGGTGATAGGGAATGGTTTCTAAGATATATTGTAAAGTGAAAAAAAATATAAACAGTCTGTTCTCATTTGCATAAGAAAGGGGAAATAGGGGCACCTGGGTGACTCAGTTGGTTAAGCATCTCCCTTTGGCTCGGGTCATGATCTTGGGGTTCTGGGATCGAGCCCCATGTTGAGCTCCATGCTCGGCAGGGAGTCTGCTTCTCCCATTCCCTCTGCTCCTCCCCCGGCTCAAGCTCTCTCTCTCCCATGCTCTCTCTCAAATAAACAAAATATTTTTAAAAAGGGGGAAATAAGTGAATATGCATGTATCTCCATATTTTTTGCAAAAGGAAACACAGGAAAGATGAACCAGAAAATAATGATGTTAGTTACCTATGTGTGTGTCTGTGTCTGTGTCTGTGTGTGTATGAGAGAGAGAGAGAGAGAGAGAACAGCATGCAATAAACTGGGAGGGAACAGCCTTTGCAGGGTGTATCTTTTTGTGTAGTTCAATGTTGGGGTCAGAGGAGATAGCTTCAAAGGGCTCCCACTGTCCAAATATGGACCAATTGGAGCATCAAAATTAAGACGACAGTAAAGGATTCTAACCCAGTGAATAAAATAGGAATTCACAAGACCGTATTAATAATAAATAGGTAAGTATATAAATGGAGGAAGCAGGAGATTCTTCTGTACAGTAATGCTGACATGTACATGGAAGGACTGGTAGAACTGGAAAATCCTCACCTTGTATCCATCGTAGTAAATATTGATTTGGACAAGAATCATCCAGGGATGCTAAATCTATGGGAGCAAAAGTCTGATCAGGAGCAGGCTATTTATACGTTTTAAAGCATCTATCTACTGACCATTTATGAGCCGCAAGGGGCAAAGCTATAACCCTACAGTGGAGAAACTGGACAGTGTTCTGACTAGGTGATCCAAATGTCCACTACAGCAAGGGGCAGACAGACACGTGCTTTTGGGTGTGGTGCTCTGAGGAGGACACAGATCACAGACAAGTATTTTGACTGAGAAAGTGTAACCTCAATCTGTGAGGAAACATCAGGCAGGCCCCAACTGAGGAACAATGCTGTAAACTAACTGTGGCCTGTGGCTCTTCAAAAACATGCAGGTCAGGATGCCTGGGTAGCTCAGCAGTTGAGTGTTTGCCTTCAGATCAGGGCATAATCCCAGGGTCCTGGGATCAAGTCCCGCATCGGGCTTCCCGCAGGGAGCCTGCTTCTCCCTCTGCCTGTGTCTCTGCCTCTCTCTCTCTGTCTGTCACGAATAAATAAAATCTTTTTTAAAAGCCAAAAACATGGAGGTCATAACAAGTAAAGAAAGGCTGGGGAACTGTTCCAGATGAAATGCCCTGCATACTGGGGTGGATCCTGTACTGAAGGAAAGGATGCTATAAAGGACATCACTGGGACAGGTGACAAAACTGAAAGAGGGCCTGAAACTGCATAAAGTACTGTATACAATGTTATATCAGTGATTACTGTGGTTATGTGAGAAAAGCTCTTTGTTCTTCTCTCAAATGCTTCAGAGAAAATATGTAGTAATGTACCGTTTGGACATACATATGTAGTACATACACAACACATATAGGGACACACGTACACACACACACACCTACAAAGAAAATGATAAAACAAACATGGGAAAGTTTTAAATTGGTTGGGGTGGTCTGTACTGTGTCAGCCTGGCTGAGCCAGAGCTCTGATTCCCAGAATCCCCTTCCTCATATGGTTCCACATAAGAGATGTGGCATACGGAAGTCAAAAAAGGACTCTCTGAAGGCATTCAGGATCAAACACAGTGGAAGACACAGATGTGTTGGCAGATTCCAGCTTGTTTGTTGAGGCCAGCCCTTCTTCCTAACTGCGGGTCTTACTGAACAACAGAGCCCCAATGCCCGGGCCTGTCACCAGACTCTTGGCTGCAACACCTCAGAGGCAAGAGGCCCCGACCCCCACCCCACCCTGGGCCTGTCTGCCAGACTCCCTTCCAGCACTCTATGCCCTACTTTGGCAGTTCAACAGGCCTGGCTCCTCACGATGGCTGGTTGGTGATTTCTTGCCCTCAAGGCCCCACCTCCGACACCATCACGTCCCCAGCTCCTTCCATGGCTCTGTTCCATCGACTCCCTCTAATAAATCCCTACTCACTCATAGTGGCCCTGCCTCCCTGATGGAACCCCACCATTGGTGAATCAATCTGAGTAAAGGGACAAGGGTTTTCTGTATTCTTATAACTTTTTGGTCAATGTGAAATACTTGCCAAAGTTTTCAAAATTCAAAGTTTTATGTTTTTGTAGAATTTACTTATATTTTAATTTTTTTTTAGATTTTATTTATTTGAAAGAGAGAGAGAGCACAACAGAGGGGAGGGAATGCCGAGGGAGAGGGAGGAGCAGACTCCCCACTGAGCAGGAAGCCCAACATGGGGCTGGATCTTGGGACCCTGAGATTACAACCTGAGCTGAAAGCAGATGCTCAACTGACCCGGCCACCCATGTGCCTATTTTTGTAGAACTTAAAATACTGGATGAATGGATAAAGAAGATGTGGTCTTTGTATATAATGGAATATTACTCAGCCATTAGAAACGACAAATACCCACCATTTGCTTCGACGTGGATGGAAGTGAATATATGAAGGAAGTAGGAGTGGGAATGGCTCTGTGAAAAGTGGGTGCAGTGGCCAAACCAGATTGTATCATCTCTTCTGACGGCAAAAACCTCACCATAAAAACTGAGAGCACTTTGAAAACAACACAGTTTTCGTGTAATCTGGGAGAGAAGTTTGAAGAAACTACAGCTGATGGCAGAAAAACTCAGACTGCCTGCAACTTCACAGACGGTGCATTGGTTCAACATCAGTAATGGGATGAGAAGGAAAGCACAATAACAAGAAAGTTGGAAGATGGGAAATTGGTGGTGGAATGCGTCATGAACAATGTCACCTGTACGCGGATCTATGAAAAAGTAGAGTAAAAATTCCATCATCATTTTGGACAGGAATTAGCTGTGAGGATGAACAAGCTCAGTTCAATGAGCAAATCTCCATACTGCTTTTTTTTCATTACTGTGTTCAATTACCTTTACCACAAACATTTTACATGCAACTATTTCAAAGTGTTGATTTAATTAGAATCATTCCTTTGGTTAGTAAATAAATGTGTTTGTGCTATGCCAAAAAAAAAATAAAATAAATAAGTCCTTCCAGAGAAGGACAAGCATTATATGGTCTCATTCATTTGGGGAATATAGAAAATAGTGAAAGGGAATAAAGGGGAAAGGAGAAAAAATAAGTGGGAAATATCAGAAAAGGAGACAGAACATGAGAGACTCCTAACTCTGGGAAATGAACTAAGGGTGGTAGAAAGGGAGGTGGGCGGGAGGTGGGGGTGACTGGGTGACGAGCACTAAGGGGGACACTTGATGGGATGAGCACTGGGTGTTATTCTGTATGTTGGCAAATTGAACACCAATAAAAAATAAATTTAAAAAAATACTGGATGATCCACTCACTCAAAGGTTTAAAAAAAAAGGGGGGGGTCTTCATTTCTGGGGCAAAGAAGTATGAGAAGGTAGCACTGAGCTATTTCCAATGGCAGACCTTCCAATGAGGCCCTGGCAAAAGAAGCAGGTGGAGGGAGGCTTTGCAGCCTCTTGCTCCGTTTCCCAGTTTATTCCTGGTCCATTTGCCATGGACCTGGTCGGAGGACGTGTGAAGAAGGCAGAAATCCAACAAAAGCAACTGTTTGGTGGGGGCTGGACCCAACCTACCCCCTCCTGCCACTTGATCACACCCAGGGACCCAGGCCAGGCAACAACCCACTTTATAGCTAGAGAATGTGAGCTACAACACACTTAACTGACTTTCTCATAGCCACTGAAAAATCCCCCCAACCCATCCTTTAGCCGCTGTGTCCTCAGGACAAAAAAGAGCATACATAAAGGCAAAAGATTAGAATCAGGCCCACAGACAATTCTAAAATTACTTTCAGCATTTACTGAAAATAGCAGAGCCAATATATCTGCTTATTGTTTTATTCATCTGGCTTTTCTTGAGGCACTCTGCTATTTATTCCCTTTGGTAGAATTTAAGAGCAAATATTCCAAGGAGATCAGTATAGATGTGACAAAGAAAAAAAAATTTTCTGTTCCATAAAACACCCAAGCCTTAAATGTTCAGTTTTCACAGCTGTAATTCATGAATAGTCATAGGTTTTGGAAGTGTTGGCTAGCATTCCAGGGCAACTTTAATGAAATACATACAGTGTTGCTGGGGCGCCTAGATGGCTCAGTCGTTTAAGCATCAGACTCTTGGTTTTGGCTCAAGTCATGATCTCTAGATCCTAGGATCGAGCCCCCAGGTTGGGCTCCATGCTCAGCGGGGAGTTGGCTTCAGGATTCTCTCTCCCTCTGCTTCCCCCCCACCACCACCCACGCTTGCATGCCCACATACTGTCTCTTAAATAAATAAATAAATCTTTAAAAATAAGAAAATAGGGACGCCTGGGGGGCTCAGCGGTTGAGTGTCTGCCTTCGGCTCAGGGTGTGATCCCAGAGTCCCAGGATCGAGTCCCACATCGGGCTCTTTGTGTGGAGCCTGCTTCTCCCTCTGCCTGTGTCTCTGCCTCTCTCTCTCTCTCTCTCTCTGTGTGTGTGTGTGTCATGAATAAATAAATAAAATACTTTAAAAAAATTTTTAAATAAAAAATAGGGTCACCTGGGTACCTTAGTCATTAAGCATCTACCTTCGACTCAGGTCATGATCCCAGGGTGCTGGGACCCAGCTCCACAGTCAGGATCCCTGCTCAGCGGTGAGTCTGCTTCTCCCTCTGCCCCTCCCCCAGTTTGTGCTTTCTCACTAGCTCCCTCTCAAATAAATAAAATCTTTTTAAGAAATAAAAATAAAAAAACAAAAAATACAAACTAGAATGTCACCATCATTAGAGTAACAATTCAGGCAAGAATCAGCAATGAATGCTAAAATTAGTAGGTTAAATATCTGATGAGAAAATAGATATTTACATCATCTCAAAGTATCTCCCCATAAACTACTTTTTACAAAGGGGAAAACACAGACTTTATGGTGGAGAATCCTGGCAAATACTGCCTTACTATCACTAATAAGCAGACACACAGACATCATGTGCCTCCGAATGGGACTAATGCAGTGAGGGACACAATGCTCTCATGGGGTTCCTGCCCAAAATGAACACCCTGAAGACAGTCACGAAGGAACATCAAATGAACCCAAATTGAGAGACATTCTACCCAACAGCTGGCCTGTACTATTCTAAAATGTCAAGGTTGTGAACACCAAAGAAGGGCAGAGGAAGGCAGAAGTGTTCCAGATGGAAGGAGATGAAAGAGACATCACAATTAGATGCAGTGTGTCATCCTGGTCTGTATCCGGGACTAGGAAAACAAAATGGTGATACAGGCCATTATTGGGACAAGGAACAAAATGTGAAGTAGAACTACAGATTATGGTATTATACTGTGAAATGTCTTGATTCTGATGGGTATCCTGTGGTAATGTAAAAGAAAGCCACGAGCCTCCGTATGCTTAGGAAATGCACACTGATGTTCTTAAGAAATACCCTTCGAGGGAGAGAGAACTTTACAGGGGATGTTGCACAATGTTGAGAGTTGGGTAAATCTCAGCGAAGGATATGTGGGTGTTCTTTTGGCACTTCTTGCTTTGTTATACTTGCTTAATTTTTAAGATTTATTTATTCATGAGAGACACAGAGAGAAAGGCAGATAGAGACATAGGCAGAGGGAGAAGCAGGCTCCCTGCAGGGAACCTGATGTAAGACTCAATCCCAAGGTCCTGGAATCACACACTGAGCCAATGTTATACATACTTTAAATTGTTTTAACTTTTCTATGAGCTTGAAATTATTTCAAAATAAGTTCAGGGGCACCTGGGTGGCTCAGTTGGTGAAGCATCTTACCTTTGGCTCAGGTCGTGAGGGAGCCTGCTTCTCCCTCTCCCTCTGCCCTTCCCCCTCCTTGTGCATGCTCTCTCTCAAATAAATAAAATCTTTTTTTAAAAAATTTTTAAAGGGGATCCCTGGGTTGCTCAGTGGTTTGGCGCCTGCCTTTGGCCCAGGGCGCGATCCTGGAGTCCCGGGATCAAGTCCCGCATCGGGCTCCTGGCATGGATCCTGCTTCTCCCTCTGCCTGTGTCTCTGCCTCTCTCTCTCTCTCTCTCTCTCTGTCTGTCTATCATGAATGAATAAATAAAATCTTTAAAAAAAATTTTAAATAAAAAGTTCAGAAGAACAGTTAAAATAAAAAGATGTGCTCTACTGTGGTCCACTGCACTGGAGCTCATTGAAGGGTCATGTCAGGCTAGAGTTGTTAACGTCAGGGTCCTGGGATCGAGTACTGTGTGGGGCTCCTCAGAGGAAGCCTGCTTCTCTCTCTGCCTATGTCTCTACCTCTCTCTCTCTGTGTCTCTCATGAATAAATAAATAAAATCTTAAAAAATAATAAAAAGTAAAGTAAAATAATGATAAACCTTTAGCTCTTTAGTCTCCTGCATTAAAACCCAGTGAAATTCGCAGCAAGGCTAATTTACCCATGGGGAAGGGTAGTCACTGGCCAGCATTACCGTCAGAGCACCCAGCTGGGCTGACTTGCTTCAGGTTAACACGCTCCTGGCTTGCTGAACTAAGGCCTTTGATCTGTCACAGAACTAATGTACTTTGAGATTTGCAGACCACTGGACTTGGGGAATGAAGGAGCAGAACTTTCCCAGGCCACAGAGGCTAGCAAGTCTGTTTGAGGCTGCCTCAGCTTTCTGATTAGCTAAAACATCTTTTATCTTTTAGCAAAATGTTTTTCTCTTTTTACGGTCACGTAAATGACTTTACTGACCTCCCTCTGTGCATCTGTAGACCCTGCCCTCCTTTGCAGAAAGAACAGAGTATTCTTGTGCAACCCCCTAAGTACCAAAGAACCAGACCTTCTTGCACAACCCCTTCCTCCCTCATCCCCTGGGGCACCAAGGAACTTCTAGAATTTCTTGCACAACCTCCGTGCACTGAGATAACTCTGTAGTTGGCATCATGCAGTCTGCACGTAATCAAGAAAAGTCACAGACCACTGCACTCCTTTAATTGATTAAACCCCTTTAAAAATCTCTGGGCCAGGCAGAAACCTCAGTCAGGTTGTTTGTTTGTTTGTTTAAGAATTTATTTATTTATTCATGAGAGACACACAGAGAGAGACAGAGACATAGGCAGAGGGAGAGGCTCCATGCACGGAGTTCAGTGTAGGACTCGAGCCCAGGACCCCAGGATCATGACCTAAGCCAAAGGCAGATGCGCAGCCAATGACCCACTCAGGTGCCCCCAAAGTCGGCTTTTGAACAAGAGTCTACCTTCTCCCCGGGTGGCCAGTCACCTGAATAGAGCTCATATTCCTTTCTAATCAACATTCATCTCTTGAGTACTAGCCTTCCAGGCAGTAGGCAGCCAAACTTGGGTGCAGTAATATTACTTATGTTCTCTAATCCTAAAATTCTTTTGTCACTATCTTTGCTTCAGGCAAGTAGGATTCTTATAGCTTTGCTCATTCCTAGCCCCGTATACCCACTCCAGTTTCTCTTCATGTGCTGGCCAAGCTCTATGACCATGCCTTACCTCTGGGGCCATTTATTGCAACTCTAAATACCAACAAATATCTACCAGGCACAAACCTTATACAAAGACTGTATTCAGCCAGCATCTACTGGCCTGGAACCAACCAGGAAAGTCACACATTGTCTGTACCTCCATTTCTCTGGCTGTAAAATCCCTACTGAAAGGTAGACCTTGTCTTGTTCAATTTGGACCAGGTCCAGTCGGCACATTAAAAGAGGCTCCTCGGGAGAAGGAATGTTTCCTTTGGTGATATTTTCCCTGGTCTGAGGGAACTTACAACATAGGTGGAAAGACAGAAACACATCAGATGTTAAAATGATTTGTGTAGAGGACTGATGTGAGAAATAGGAAATCTTAATACTGGTGTACTGCAAATTCACTATGTCATCATGGCAAATAACATGATGTCTTAAAGGCTTCATGCCTTATTTATAAAATGAGGGGTTGGAGTGGATAACAATGATAATAGAAATGTACTGAGCACATATTATATGCCAGGCCCTAGACTAAGCACCAAACAAAGATTAATACACTGAAATCTCACATGGGTGCTGTGAGTTAGGGACCACTACCTCCATTTTACAAATAACCCGTGAGATCCTTTCAACTCCAATGGTCCAGAACTATGTGATTTCAAGTTAAGTAATATGGTAAACTGTTATTTACCAAAGGGGCCACGCTATTTCCCATCCCATATGCTTTTCTAAAAGTGTGACTCTGACACGCCTGCCTTTAAGAGATGGGTCTGTGTCCTCTCTCATTGACTTTGAGTGGGCTTGTGATTGGAGAAAGTGATGTTATGTGACTTCTGAGGCTAGATCACAAAAGCCAATCTAGCTGATACCGTTTTCCTATTGTGACACAACAGATGACCACATACTCAGTGACTTAAAACAGTATCTGCTATTGTTAGCTCAGTCCATAGGTCAGAATTCTAGGCACAGCATGGGTGGTTTCTCTGCTCCAGGAGTCACCAGGTTGAATTGAAGGTGTTGGCTGGACTGAGTTGCCTGGGGGCATCTAGGGGAAAATCCACTTCCAAGCTTATTCACGTTGTTGGCAGAATGCAGTTCTTTGTGACAGCAGGACTTGAGGTCCGCCTCTCCTTGCTGGCTATCAGCAGAGGCTGCACTCAGCTCCTAAAAGTTCCCCCCAAATTCCTTGCTAACATGTCCAACTCCACCCTCAAAGCCAGCTGTAAATCTCCCTCGCATCAAATCCCTCGAACGCTTCAAATCTCTGACATCCTCTGTTTCTGGCTTTTAGAATGGACCCAGATTTAAACGACTTCAGTGATTAGATCAGGCCCACATATAGAATCTCCCTATCTTAAGGTCAACTGATTTGGGAACTTACTTACACCTGCAAAATCCCTTTTGTCACACAATCATGAGAGTTAAATCTAATCATATTCGTAGGTCTCACCCAACTCAGGGGGCATATGCCAGGGCAAGGGTCACGGGGGTAAAATTGTGCCTACCACATAGCTCCTATTTGATTCTCCCGTTATGCTTATTTTTGGAGCGTGGCCACCATACTCTGAGGAAGTACAAGCAGCTTGAGGAAAGGAACAGACCAGCTGAGCAACCAGCCAACAACCAGTATTAACTTGCCAGCCATGTTAGTGAGCCATTTTGAAAGTGGGTCTTCCAGTCCCAAACTGAGCTGCCCCAGTTGGTGGTAAGGACAGCTTATTGAGTCCCACTCAAATTGCAAATTCATGGGTAAAATAAAGGACTGTTGTTGTAAGCTACTACTAAGTTCTGGGGTGATTTATTACACAGCAACAGGTAATCAAAATGAAGTAACAACCTAAGTAAGATGATCTACTGAAAGATTTTTGCAGACAAGGAGTGGTAATTTACATTTCTTTTAGGACACTGAAACATCTGATGATGTAGCCCTAAAATGTCATTCAATTCATGGTTGCTGATTTATTAATTCAAACTTATACTGAACTAATTTACTCTAGTATATTAGTCCTCCATATTTGGAAGCCCAGCATTTTAAAAAGGTTATCTAAAAATTATGCTGCTTCCTTTTGAGCAATGGCTAAACTATACATTTTAAACTACATTTACAAAATATTTGGGATGTAAATAAACAAAAGATAATGAATGTATTAATTTTTAAAGATACCATGGCCTTGTTTATAAATCACTAAAGTATCAGTACCTCAATGTATATTTAATTACTTTTTAACAGGTATTATTTTCAATTGGAAAAAATAGGAAACACTTGGAAAATAACCATCAGTTTGTCATTAAGAATTTTCATCAATGGGGGTTATCTGGGAGGCTCAGTTGGTTAAGTATCTGCCTTTGGCTCAGGTCATGATCTCGGGATCCTGGGATCAAGCAGGGAGCCTGCTTCTCCCTCTGCCCCTTACTCCACTGGTGCTCTGTGTTTCAAATACATAAATAAAATCTTAAAGAATTTTCATCAATGGATATTAACTGTTAGGTGAAAGACTGTTGGAGTAGAACTCCTCTTGGATTTTTGTTGATTACAGAGGGGGAGAAATGTGGTAGACAAAGCCTTAACCAAATAATCAAACTTAAAAGACAAAAATAAAAACAAAACAAATAATCAAACTTAATGTCACCAATGATATTGTAACAGTGACATCATGTGCCTTCTTCCACTGTGATGCACTAAGGACACACCATCACATGTGTAGTGTTCTTGCCCTGAAGTGTTTAATCTAAATCTAATTATGAGGGAATCCCTGGGTGGCTCAGTGGTTTGGCGCCTGCCTTTGACCCGGGGCACGATCCTGTAGTCCCGGGATCGAATCCCGCATCAGGCTCCTGGCATGGAGCCTGCTTCTCCCTCCTCCTGTGTCTCTGCCTCTCTCTCTATGTCTATCATAAATAAATAATAAATAAATATTTAAAAAATAAATCTAATTATGAGAAAACACATAAATCCAAATTAAGGATATTGTGAAAAACCATTGACTTATATTCTTTAAAAATGTCAGTGTCATGAAAGACAAAAAAAGGGGGAAGGAGCTCCTCTAGGTTAAGGGAGTCAATCTAAAAGAGGTAACTAAATATGAATCTTGATTGGATCTCCCTTTTCCAACAAGAAAGAAAAAAAACAGCTATGAAACTATAAAACTTAAGTATGCACTGCATATTAAATAGTAGTGTACCTAATGTTAAGTATCTGAGTGGATTACTGTACTGTGGTTAAGGAGGAGAATGTCCTTACTAAGAGTCAGATACAGAAATATCTAGGGGTGACATGTCACTATATCTGCAACACTCAGGAAAACTAACTCAGGACTAACATTGTGGACCTGGTTGTAGGATTTCCTATCAACATCTAGTCAACACAGTCCACAGACTGGGCAAAACAAGCAAATTTCCCTTTGGGTAGTTAAGGAGAAACACATATCTGGACGCTCACCTCCCTGGTGGTGCATGGGGCCCTGAGAGTCTTACGGTGGTCTCAGCACAACGGCGAATGAAAGACGAGGCTGCGGCTTCACTTTTGCTAGAGAAACAGACGTACGCACACAGGAGAGCACTCAGGCTCTGCACACTTTACCGCAGCCCTGCTCAAGCGTGACGGCGAGGCCGTGCCTCTCGCCCAGAGGTTTACCTGACAGCGGTACGTGCCTGTCCGATGCACTTTACGGCAGTCACGCGAAGGCGTGGGGGAGTGCTTACACCTCCCGCGCCCACAGGCACGCAACGACAGCCGCACATGCTGTGTGGAGCGCTTTATGGCAGCCACGCGAAGGTGCGAAGGCGGGAAGCCAAGGGCCGGTGGGCCCACGCTGCACGGGGTAGGCCCGGCGTCCCACGTCATCATAGGCTGCCTGTTATTTTATTGTCACTCCCACAGCTGAGCGATCATGGCGATGGTGGCGGGACTGTGGCAGAGGGTGAGAGACTATATGAAGACCAAGGAGTTCCGGGACTACGTGACCAGCACGCACTTCTGGGGTCCCCTGGCCAACTGGGGCCTACCGCTGGCCGCCATTAAGGACATGAACGCATCTCCTACCATAATCAGTGGCCCTATGACGACAGCACTTATCTTCTACTCAATGGCATTCATGCGTTTTGCCTACCGTGTACAGCCTCGAAACTTGCTGCTGCTGGCGTGCCATAGCACCAACGTGGTGGTGCAGAGTGTGCAGGTGAGCCGCTACCTAATTCACCAGTACGGCGGGGACGCCGTGGGGGCTGCTGCGGCCTCTGCTGCCGCCACCGCCGGTCTCACCAGCTGTTAGCAACTTTGAGGATGATGACTTCTGCTAGACAGCCCGCCGCCAGCCCCAACCTGTGGTCCCGAAATCTGGCTGAGAAGGCCCTATCAAATCTCGGCAGCTTGCAAGCCCTGACCTGTTGTCCTCCCTGAAGAAAAGACCAATGAAGTTTGGTTTTGAGTCTAATAAAAAACAAAAACAAAGAAACAGTGCGACTCTGATTTAAACCTGCAGTTTGCTTATTAAGAAATAGAAAATAGCACAGAACTGAAGGTGTAGTGTTGTTTATTTCGTCATCTGGAAAGAAACTTATTTAGGTGAGGGTAGATTGGCTGGTTTTCCTCTTCACGGGACCGGCACCTCGAGGGTTAGTTTTTACAGGGGAGGAAAACTGAATGAAAATGCCCCTGAGATCGTGTTTCGTTACTTGTTTCTTTACTTGTTTCGGGCCTCCAGACCAAATAATGGTGCTTAGTGTCATACATGATTTTGAAAACTTGGTATAGACAATCTCTTTACGGGAAAAATAAGTCGGGAGCTATTTCTACTGAGGGAACTACCTCGAAGGGGTTTAAACGAATTCAATGAAATACAGGTTAGACTTTTCAAAAGTACTTTTTAAAAAAAATTTTATTTATTTATGAGAGACACAGAGGGGCAGAGGGAGAAGCAGGCTCCATGGAGGGAGCCCCACGTGGGACTCGATCCCAGGTTTCCAGGATCACGGGACTCCATCCCAGGTTTCCGGGATCACCCCCTGGGCTGAAGGAGGCGCTAAACTGTTGAGCCACCCGGGCTGCCCTCAAAAGTACTTTTTAAGAGAACCTAGAATCTCTTGGTGATTGGAGAGCGATTATAATTACCATGGAAACAGGATAAACAACTCTGAAGTCAGTTGCCCCGAACTCTGAATTCTAGGTAAATAGAATATTAAAACGACGAAATCACCATCGCTGCCTTTCTTCTTCATGCCTAAAAAAGGAGGAAATGGCAGTCCGTAAAACGGGTAAGCCTATTACCCTGTGTTGAAAGCTAGTTAGGGTTGGGGGTGAGGGTCAGTGGTCAACAGTTTTAGGCCACAGTGTCCCCCTGGTTATCGTGTGGGTGCTAAGGACTTAAGTCAGGTTGAATGAGGTGGGGAAAGAGAAGGGCGGGGCTTTGGGTGTAAGGCCATTGTTCCTGCCACAGAGGCTACACTGTAGGGTTTGACCTCAGATCTCCTGCCTCTGGAGGATGTGGGAAGTTCCAGAGTGGTGTACGGGGGGAAGAGCACTTAAACTCTACTTTTGTTAAAGATTTCAAATGCAGATTGTTCGACTGAGCTCGGTCGGCCCCTGACTCCCGGCGGCTGACCGCGACGGCTGCGGTGGGCGGGGCCTGGTGTTTCCAGGCTGAGAGCGGCGCCAGGGTGAGGGGCTCCGAGAAGGAGGAGGAGCAGGGGCCGGAGGAGGAGCCGTGTGCCCAGACACCGAACGCCATGGCCTACGCCTATCTCTTCAAGTACATCATCATCGGCGACACGGGTGTTGGTAAATCATGCTTATTGCTGCAGTTTACGGACAAGAGGTTTCAGCCAGTGCATGACCTGACTATCGGTGTAGAGTTTGGCGCTCGAATGATAACTATCGATGGGAAACGGATAAAACTTCAGATATGGGATACGGCAGGGCAAGAGTCCTTTCGTTCCATCACGAGGTCATATTACAGAGGCGCGGCAGGGGCGTTACTAGTGTATGATATCACAAGGAGAGATACATTCAACCACTTGACAACCTGGTTGGAAGATGCCCGCCATTATTCCAATTCCAACATGGTCATTATGCTTATTGGCAATAAAAGTGATTTAGAATCTAGAAGGGAAGTAAACAAAGAGGAAGGGGAAGCTTTTGCACGAGAACATGGACTTATCTTCATGGAAACTTCTGCTAAGACTGCCTCCAATGTAGAAGAGGCATTTATTAATACAGCAAAAGAAATCTATGAGAAAATCCAAGAAGGAGTCCTTGACATTAACAACGAGGCAAATGGTGTTAAAATTGGCCTTCAGCACGCTGCTGCTACTAATGCCATACATGTAGGCCATCACGGAGGACAGCAGGGCGGGGGAGGCTGCTGTTGAGTCCACCCTTTTTACTGTCTCGCTGCCCAAATTCGGCTTCTCACTTCCTCTCACTCTCCCTTGCTCAGCTGAGACCTGAAACTATTCGAAATGGCTTTATGTCACAAGGCTTTAATCCTTCGAATTGTTGTATAACTTTGAATAAATGGTTAATGTTCACTTAAAAAGATTTTGGAGATTGTATTCATATCTATTTGCATTTGTTTTCTAGGTCAATTGATGTGATTAAATATTGTCTCGCGCCTTACCTAGGAACTGAACTGTACTAAACACTACAAAGTCATCTTGAGTATTTTAAATCTGCTTGTATGGTTAAGTTTCCCAACATCTGTGGTGACCTAATGTTTAATATTCTAGAACTGTCCTCAAAGAGTTTGTCAATTTTCAAGGCTATAAGAAAACAGGAAGGCCTCTTTTAATTCTCTACTTATCATTTACTTTCCATATATACAGTTTAACCTGCTTGGGTGTAACCAAGCTTGAATTCTTTAAAGCAGTTGCATAAATTCTATACTGTTTAGAGCTTAAAGCTACAGAAGCATTGTTAGGAATTGCTTGGACACTGAATTTTAAAATTTTTGACATTGTTAACAAGATGTTCATCTTCTCTTGTCACTAGCCCAAGAAAATATGCTTAATATACATTACTAAAGGCTATGCATGTGTTAACCTTGTTTTAATGCCAAAAGTTTGCTTATGTGTCCACAATTTCTTTAAGACCTCCTCAGAAAAAGAAAAAAAGACCTCTCAGAAAAGGATCTGTTTGCTTTAATGAATATTGTTGGGTAGAGACACAGTATAATGAGTGAAATGGGCAGAAGCAAGAACTCCCTACACCTAAGTGACTCCAAGAAGAATGAATGTCCATATTTAGATGGTACATTATGAGGACTTTAATCTTTCCTTAACACAATAATGTTTTCTTTGGCTTTTATTCACATGATGTCTAAGTATATTTTCCATGCAGGACAGTTCTTCAACCTTGGTGTACAGTAACTGTGTAAATTTTTTCTTTCAGTGGCAACCTATAATCTTTATTTTTTTTTTTGGCAACCTATAATCTTTAAAATATGGTAAGCATCTTCTCTGTTTTGAAGGGGATATGACAATAAATCTACCAGATGGAAAATCTTGTCAAAAGTAGAAAAGCAGGGATCCCTGGGTGGCGCAGCGGTTTGGCGCCTGCCTTTGGCCCAGGGCGCGATCCTGGAGACCCGGGATCGAATCCCACATCAGGCTCCCGGTGCATGGAGCCTGCTTCTCCCTCTGCCTGTGTCTCTGCCTCTCTCTCTCTCTCTGTGACTATCATAAATAAATAAATTAATTAATTAAAAAAAAAAGTAGAAAAGCAAAAAAAAAAAAAAAAAAAAGGGGGGACGCCTGGGTGGCTCAGCAGTTGAGCGTCTGCCTTTGGCTTAAGGTGTGATCCTGGAGTCCCGGGATCGAGTCCCACGTCGGGCTCCGGGCAGGGACCCTGCTTCTCCCTCTGCCTGTGTCTCTGCCTCTCTCTGTGTGTCTCTTATGAATAAATAAATCTTTAAAAAAAGTAGAAAAGCTTTAGTAATTTTTTTTAAGCTTTAGTAATTTGCTCAGTGTGATGGTTTTATCCTTTTTTTTTTCCTCTCCCTTGGTCTATAATAAAATTGTTACAGCAGTGCAAAATAAAATCCTATGTATAAAAAAAAAAATTTCAAATGCAGAGAGGGGCCCCTGGGTGGCACAGTTGATTGAGCATCTGACTCTTGGTTTCAATTCAGGTCGTGATTTCAGGGTCTTGAGATGGAGTTCCTGTCAGCTCTGATCTCAGTGAGGAGACTGCTGAAGTTTCTCTCTCCCTCTCCCTCTGCCCCTCCTTGCTCACTCTCTCTAAAATAAATCCTTAAAAAGAAAGTTTTCAAATCCAAAGATATTGAACATGATTCTTTGAAGGGTTCTGAAGACATCAGATCTTAGATAAGACAGGCACAACATTAGGGGAACTCTGGAAGATTCCCCTTTATCTTCTGTGGCATCTAGGCAGTAGTTCACTCTGTAGGCAGTTTCTGCATTTCACAATCTGCAGATGGGGGAGAAAAACCCTGGAAAACTATTGTGTATTAGTTATCAATTCCCGTGTGACAAATCACCTCAAAACAGTATAAAACAACAAATACCATATCACACAATTTCTGAGGGTCAGGAATCTGGGAATGGCCTATTTGGGTTCTTCTGCCTCAGCATCTTCGCTGTCTGCTGGGGCTGTAGTCTCTGGACTTGCCTGGATCTGGTGGATCCATTTTCAAGATCACTCACACAGTCGTTTGCAGGTTTCAGTTCCTTGGCATGGGGGCCACGGGGCTGCTCAGGGCAGGGCTTCCCTCCAAGTGTTCCAAGAGAAAGCCCAAGATGGAAGCCACAGTCTTCTATAGCATCATCTAGGAAGTGACATACCATCAGTTCAGCTGTGTCCTATTGGCCACATGAACCAACCCCAGTACATTGTGGGAGGAAAATACAAGGGTGGGAATACCGGGGGGCAGGGATCTTTGGGGGGGCATCTTGGAGGCTGGCTATCACATATGGTTCTGAAATAAAAATTCTCGGGATCCCTGGGTGGCGCAGCGGTTTGGCGCCTGCCTTTGGCCCAGGGCGCGATCCTGGAGACCCGGGATCGAATCCCACGTCGGGCTCCTGGTGCATGGAGCCTGCTTCTCCCTCTGCCTGTGTCTCTGCCTCTCTCTCTCTCTCTCTGTGACTATCATAAAAAAAAAAAAAAATTCTCATGCCTTTCTGAAAATTCAGTAGAAAGTAATAATGCATGTCAGGTCATTGCCCACCTTCCCCAAAAGATGTCACAAAATGTTCAGTTTACAGTTTTGTGGGCATAACTAACATGCATATATCATGGAGCATGGATTTGGGAAGTAGGAAAGAAGTCTCTGGAAGATAGTGCTTTAGTATTTTAGATAGTTCAGACTATAATACAGTAATCAAAACCAGTTCTTAAAGTTTTGAGATGAATCCTAACCTTTTATCAAGATTTATATTAAAACTTGAAAGAGGGCAGCCCGGGTGGCTCAGCGGTTTAGAGCTGCCTTCAGCCCAGGGCATGATCCTGGATCGAGTCCCACGTCGGGCTCCTTGCATGGAGCCTGCTTCTCCCTCTGCCTGTGTCTCTGCCTCTCTCTGCACCTCTCGTGAATAAATACATAAAATTAAATAAATAAATAAATAAAATAAAACTTGAAAGGAATATTTCCCTTCACTACAATGTGAGTAGAAATTAATATATTTTTAGATCTGTCTTACAACATGTATTTTGTAATTTGAGTATATTTCAATCAAAGGCAGGTAGATTTCTAATTAACCTGGTAAAGGAAAGGTAGGTAATAATCCCTGCTGATAATTTCATATCATTCTACATTTATAATTTAGAGGGCAAAATGATGAGAGAAAAAAAATCCAAAAGATTCCAATGCCTCCAACTCTAAGGCAATGTTTCAGTTACAGGATCTAATTTGTAGTATGCCCACCCAAGAGGTCTAACCTTTGTTGCCTAGGATATTCATGTTTAAAGCCATATAAGTGATTAATACTTTAAAATGAGCATTTCAAATCATTAGGGTAATAATCACTTCATAATCTCCCCAAACTCTCAAACACAATCCTTTCTGGCCTTCACAATTTAACCCAGATCTACAGATCTACAGATCTCTTCCACTACTTTATGAAGCCAATAATATTTTCTGGATTGGCATTTTTCCCAAAGTTTTTGTTACTAACACACTTTTGTTACTACCCAGAATTTGTTTTATACTGATTTTAGTAAGTAGTGTCCTTCTCCTTGGGCCCTCTGAGTTCCCTGGCAAAGCACAGGCTAAAATCCAAAGAACTGCCTTACTTTTGCAACCATAATGCTGAAACGATTTTTCTCCTCTAATTCCTCTGTTAGAGAAAAAAATTGTGTGGTGGGGAGAGGTGGAGAGAATAAATCATATTGCTGGATGAAAAGCAGGCACTCAGAGACAAAACGGCCCTGTGTGGAAAGGAGACCATTTTCCTGGGCCTCTCCAGACCCTGCCACCTCAAAAGTGCCCCCAGAAGTGGAGCTGACCCCCATGAAAATGGAAGCTATGACATATTCCAGGAAATGTGACACATGAGCCTTGCAGTTTGACTTTATACTGTTCACGTCTCTTGATTATCTTGAAATGAGAAAGCTGTAATTAAAAACTTTCAAAACACCAGTGGCGCAATGTTTGTTGAACAGATTTCATATGGAACTAAGCCAAAAACAGAAAAGCCAGATTTCTTCTAACCAACCCCCTCAATCCCAATTCCTTTCACAGTGGTACACAGCAAAGAAGCTTGAGAAAGGCACACAGCTTTCCAGACCTTTTATTGAAAAATACAAATAGTTTTACAGCATGCTACGCATTGTTAAACGTTCTGCTCTTCTGTTAAGTGTGTTTTAGAGATCATTCTATACTACTGCATTGTGGCATTACTATATTATTCTAACAACAGCATAATACTTTGTAGCATGAATGTGCTGGGATCTACCCAATCATCTCTCTTTTTTTAACATTTCATTTTATTTATTTATTTTTAAAGATTTTATTTATTTCTTCATGAGAGACACAGAGAGAGGCAGAGGCATAGGCAGAGGGAGAAGCAGGCTCCATGCAGGGAGCCTGATGCGGGACTCGATCCCCGGACCCCAGGATCATACCCTGAGCCAAAGGCAGGGTAAACCACTGCAGACGCTAAACCACTGAGCCACCCAGGCAACCCTAACTAGTCATCTCTTGATGGCGGGCTGCCAATGCCGCTGTGAGCACCCTTTTGTGCACATCCTGTGCTGCATGCCCAGGTCTGGAGAGGAGAGGCCCACAGGCTGATGTTCCTGTACACACTCTCTGGGCACATCTTCCCTTTCTTCCATTTCAATGGAATTAAATGTTGCCACTCTGATGTTTTCTGAGCAGTATCTTTATCAGAACAGACAGTAAATCCAGAGATGGCATGTATACCATCACCCACACCTTATAAACCCTCACATCTGCATCCATTTCAGTGCCTGGCCATGACCGGTAATTGATAGATGTTGGAGAGAGAGGTAAGAGCTAACTGGATACAAGGAGTATGAAATGAAAGTATTCATAACCCCAAGTCCCTCAAGTTAGAAATCAGGTCTTAACTTGGTTAGTGAATCAGGATTTAATTTGATCCCAACTTCTAGATGTAAGGTCCATCTAGGAAAAGTTTTAGCAAATTTCTTAGTTTGGGCAGAGTTGTGAGATGAAGATTCTTACTTCACTACTGACATCTTTTTTTTTTTAGATTTTATTTATTTATTCATGAGAGACAGAGAGAGAGAGAGAGAAAGAGAGAGAGAAGCAGGCTCCATGCAGGGAGCCTGACGTGGGACTCAATCCCAGGACTCCAGGATCATGCCCTGGGCTGAAGGCAGGCGCTCAACCGCTAAGCCACCCAGGGATCCCCTAAGCCACCCAGGGATCCCCACTACTGACGTCTTCTAAAGGAACTGTATGAAATGAAGGGACAAAGAAAATGTATGATTCAAGACCAAACAGTTATAGGCATATTTGCATTCATCCAGAGTTTACAGCATTATATATATGCATTGTAATGTAAAAATATACCAAATATATCATACCCTCTGCCCATTGTCTACAGATTACATCTTTGATGGGCAGCTGAGCAAGCAAAGAAGGATGGCTTCCTTTGGGCCTGGAGTGGAAGCACTTCCTCCAGGCGGCAGGGCAGGGGACAATTCTGCCCCCAAGGTCCAGAGGTGACATGGCCCAGCTAAGTAGCACTGGCTTTGAAAAGGAGCAGATATAGGGGATGGGGAGGCTGATCCCATGGACCACTGCATACGACTGGGTGGTGGTTTTGCAGTTTAGGAAACCAACAGGACAAAGAAGTGGATACAATAAAGCAACAGAAGTTACAAATGAGTTTGTCACTTTGTGGAAAGAAAATGATAACTTTGAAATTCCCTAAGAGTGGTGATATTTCATCCTTAAATCTCATAACAAAGGACCAGGCTTAGTTAACAGTATAACAAACACTCACATGTAAGGATAAATTGTCGGTGGATCCTTCAGTCAACAGATAATCATGGAGCACACGAGGGCTAGGCCCTGTGCTCGGTGTTCCAGATATAATGGAACATAAAGAGCTGTGATTGCCACAGGAGCTAACTTTTCCCAGGAGTACCAGGAACAAGCCAGCAACCACACAGCTGTCCCTGGTGTCCCCATCTGAGCTGAGCCTGGTGATGCTGGCTCAGGCCCTCTGCCTGCTTTGGTCAGTCAAGTCCCTGTGTTCTCCACTACCCCCTGACCAGCCTTGGGCCCACCTCCTTGCCCTACTGCCCTGGGGCTACCAGAAATGGGGAGCAGTAGTTCTATACTAATTAGAAATGGCCTTTTAGGTGATTTGTTTTCTTGCCTTCTTCCAAAAAGGAAGGGTTTATATCACAACATTTATATCACAGCTCACTCCTTGGGCATCCTCAGAAACGAGACTCTCAGGAAGGGGTGTGGGGAAAGGGCTTGCGTGCCAGTGAGCAGAGAACTCGATGTGACCCTTCACGCAGGCCTGGCCAAACATGGACTTTACTGTGTAAAGCAGCTTTAAGTTCAGGACCGGAAAAGAATCTCACCTTCTGAATAGTAAAATAAACCCCCAAACCAAAAATCAAAACAAACAAATGGAAGTAAAAAAAACCCTTGGATGACAGCATGTGTTGGCACAGCAGTATCTAACATTTTTTGGGGGGGTGGTTACAGATAATGCAACACCAACCTTACGAATATTTTTTCCAACCATATGAATATTAAAAAAAAAATGTTCCCAAAGAGTTAAAGAAAGTCCAGGAAAAGAGAACAAAAGTTCCTTTTTGTTTGGGCAGGGTACTCTGGTAAGTTTTTCCTTTTGCACAGAAAAGAACAGGTGATATCGAAACTGTGCTGACCTTCACATAAGACACCTGATTTCTGTCAAAGGGCAACCTGAAACCAGAGAAAATATTTAATTTTCTTTCTTTGAAGGGAAAACCGTGGAACATCAGACAGTTATTTTAACAAACTTTTCTTATGGAAACGACCAAGTTGCTAAGAACTAGGCATTACCGGCATCGTTTGAGGGCTCACATGCTTTTTGATTGTGTTAGAAAGTTGATTTACTTAAGACTAGACCAGTGGCTTCAGGTATATTGGCCTAATAAACAAAGCTGACAGGAAGATTATGTTGAATCACTTCAGAGATGTGAGAACCATCAATTAGCACACAAAGCTCAGTGCCCTTTCTTTTCTTTTCTTTCTTTTTTTAAACATTTATTTTTATTTTTTTAAGATTTTTATTTATTTGTTCATGAGAGACACACACACACACACACACAGAGAGAGAGAGAGAGAGAGAGAGAGAAGCAGAGACATAGGCAAAGGAAGAAGCAGGCTCCCTGTGGGGAGCCCAATGCAGGACTTGATCCCAGGACTCCGGGATCATGCCCTGAGCCAAAGGCAGATGCTCAACCACTGAGCCACCCAGGCATCCAGTGCCCTTTCTTTCAAATAGTAAGGACACAGGGAAACTTCAGGTTAGACTAAACTGTGTGTTCATCATGGCCTTGTGTAAGAGAATAGGCATCAAAGTGCTGAGGTTATTCTGTCCTTACTTAACATCATATGTGGAAACTCCCCTCAGGCCTTCTCTTTGGGTGCCTGGGCCCCAGGTTCCTCTGAATCTGGTTTTTGATGCTGGAGATGGAGGCTGTCTAGTTTCTGAATATCTTCTATAAGACCATTTCGAAGATCCTCATTGTTTCTCAGAAATTCTTTCACCACTTCCAGTTGATTTAAGATCTGCAAGAGGAAACCATACAGTGCATGGCTTAGATCACTTTATAGCAGGCTCATAACTCAGAGGAAAAACTTACTAGGTCCAAGACTGGCTTCTGCTCCTGTGTCTTCCAATAGCTGGCTCTGGGCCACACAATGGGGGGTTTGTTTGTCTCCTCAAATTTTTTTGCTTTTAAGGGCTAATATCCAAAATATATAAAGAACCCGTACAACTGAATAGCCAAAAACTTCCTGAATAGGAACAAAGATGGACAAAGGACCTGAATAAACATTTTTCCAAAGAAGATGTATGATTGGCCAACAAGTACATGAAAAGGTACCTGACATCACTTGTCATTAGGGGAATGCAAATGAAAACCACAATGAGATCTCACCACATGCCTGCTAGAATGACTATCATCAAAAAGACAAGAGATAACGAATGTTGGAGAGGATGTGGAGAAGAGGGAGCCCTTGTGAACTGTTGGTGGGAACATAAATTAGTGTAGCCAGTATGGAGAACAGTATGGAGGTTCCTCAAAAAATGAAAAATAGAATTACCCTATGATCCAGCAGCTCCACTTTTGGGAACACATCTGAAGGAAATGAAAACACCACATTGAAGAGATTATTTGCTCTCCCATGTTCATAAGAAGCATTATTTACAATAGTTAAGACATGGAAACAACCTAAGTGTTCATCGATAGAAGAATGGGTAAAGAAGATGTGGTATAAAAAAAAAAGAAGAAGAAGAAGAATATGTGGTACATGTATACAAAGGGAGATATTACTCAGACATCAGAAAGAAAGAAATCCCACCATTTGTGATAACATGTATGGACCTAGAGGGCATTATGCTAAGTGAAAGAAGTCAGGGAAAGACAAATGCTATATGATCTCATTTATATGTGGAATCTTAAAAAAAAAAAAGCCCCCCAAACAGACTCATAGAAAAAGAGATCAGATGTGTGGCTCCAAGAGGCAGAGGGTGGGAGGAGAGGGAATAGGAAGAAGGTGATCAAAAGGTACAAAGTTTAGTTATAAGATAGATAAGTACTAGGGATGGAATGTACAACACGGTGACTACAGCTCGCACTGCTGTGTGATACATAGGACAGTTAAGAGAGTAAATCCTAATATTCACCTCACCAGGAAAAGTTTCTTTCGTTTGGTATCTAGATGAGCTGATGGATGTTCACTAAACTTACCATGGTGATCATTTCACAATATATACAAGTCATGCTACATGTCACCATAAATTTATATAATACTGCATGTCAATTATATCTCAATAAAAAAATGGGGAAAACTTTAAAAGTTCTTTTTTGCTTTAAAATCTCCTACATTTGGGGATGCCTGGGTGGCTCAGTGGTTGAGTGCCTACCTTTGGCTCGGGGCATGATCCCGGAGTCCCAGGATTGAGTCCCACATCAGGTTCCCTGGGGGGCCTGCTTCTCCCTCTGCCTGTCTCTGCCTATTTACTCTCATGAGTAAATAAATAAAAATCTTAAAACAAACAAAAAAAACCTCTTATATATGTAGGAAATAGCCATATATCTATCTATATATGTGTATGTACACACATATACACATACATATATGTGCACGTTTGTATACATATATAAAAATAAGAGGCACCGGGTGGCTCATTCAGCTGGGTAGCTGACTCTTGATTTTGGTTCGCATCATGATCTTTTTTTTTTAATTTAAAGATTTTATTTACTTATTCATGAGAGACACAGAGAGAGAGGCAGAGACATAGGCAGAGGGAGAAGCAGGCTCCCCGCAGGGAGCCTGATGTGGGACTAGATCCTGGAACTCCGGGATCATGCCCTGAGCCAAAGGCAGACGCTCAAATGCTGAGCCCTGAGCCACCCAGGCATCCCAGTTCATGTCATGATCTCTTACTTGTGCTCTTTCTCTAGCTCTCTCTCAAATAAATAAAATCTTTAAAAAAAAATCAGTAATGATTTTAAAGAATGTGGAAATTCCTTATATGTTTTTCAGCCACTTACTACACTTGACATGTTTTAGCTGAATTGTTGAACCTGCTGGAGACAAACAGAGCACTATGGGTTGGCAGGTCCACATGAAGAGGTCTTGGGTGGTGGCTGGCTGCTGCTGCAGATGGGCTCATGGTGGACATACTCCATACATGTCCCAAGGGGCCCGAGCAGCTGCTGCTCCCATTTGGCTCTGAAGCGGAATGCATTTTACAATCACAATTATACAAGCAGAGTGTATTTTAATGGGAACTCCTTTTTATAATGCTGTATATCACTGAGGCTTGTCAACTGAACAGAACAGAATGGAGATGATGAGCTCTCTCTGCTGTACGGTCCCTGGCCATCCCATGCTCCATGATATGTTGGTGCAAACTGTCACACTAAATTACCACCATTAACCATTTTTTTCTCAGCCTGGCTTTCCAACAGTAGCCATACTGTTTTAATGAACAGCAGAAACAGGTCTTGTGAAACAGTCACTGGAAAAGCCTGTGGTCCTAATATAAGCACAGTATTTCTAAATTCCTAGATGCCTGGTTTTTCCCATATCTTAGTATCTCCAATGAGAAGGTACCTTACCGTTGATAGTGTCTCACAATAGATTGGCAGTGTTTTTTTTGTTTGTTTGTTTCTTTCTTAGAAGTGACTGGATTAATGGCGTCTCACAGTCGATGGCATTCTAGATTCACTGAAATCTGGTTTGTCAAATCCTCTGACTTTGTGGAAACTAACCCTAAAGAACACGGATGACCATATATGGTACAGAACCTTCAAAAGACAGTAAGTTCACATATTGTGGAAAGCCAACCTTCAACTTCTTTGAGATAACATCACAATCTATCCTAACTTCCATTTTGATCAATCAAAATATCAAGAGACATGTCATGCTCTACTGAACAGAGAGCATGAAGAATGAGAATTTATCAAGTCTACCTAGAGATTTTGGGGACCCAGAGGACAAGCCAACTAACCCTAATTTCCTGTCTATAAAACAGAGATAATGAGGGTTCAAAATTTATAGCTGCTAGCTCCTCGGTGATATATGATCTGCAGGGCCACATGTGGAAAGGCCTAGAAACAGAGCCTTGAGACCCCCGGGGCCAGCCCTCACTCCCCAGCTGCATGGCCTGGTGTCTGTCAGTGCACGCTCCTGGTGGTTGCTGCCTCACATGCAAAGCAGCGGACCTGGTCCCTGCCAGGTTCCCTGCCAGCTCCTAACTTACATAGACTCCTGGCTTGAGTGCACTGCTACTGATATATTTTGCTGTTTCTTACACTAACAGGAAAAAATAACTACAGCTCCCTGAGGAGAGTAGACAGAGCTAGTGATGCCTCTGGGGCCTTAAGTCTGACCCCCCACCCCATCCCTGGTTGTCTTCTCCTGTTCTAGGCTGCTTCTGACAAAAGCAGCAGAAACAAAACTCAGACTGGTTCTAATGATATTTTGAAATAAAGTATGACAAAACACACAGATTTAGAAAATAGAAGACTTAACCATTTTCTTCATCGCTGTCAATGCCTATGGTGTGCTGGGCTGGGAGCATCCAAAAACCAGGGGCTCTCAGTCCCTCTGCTAAAGGAGCTCACTAAGTTGAATGAAGCATCTAGGTCAAGGTCAGAATAATTAACAGAGGCCTATGGAGCAGTGAGGAGCAGGGCTTAATGAATGAAACACACACTTTGTATTAAAGAAACACTTCGCCTGTGTTTAAAGAGGTTACCAGCAAACTAATTTTCTTGGACAAGGTAGAATGGAGAGGTAAAATGATTTGTCCAAGATCTCCTGGTGATCTAGAACTCTAATCCAGCAAGTACTGGAATCTGTCTGAAGTTTACTAGAATATAATTCTACTACTGTTCCTCCCCCCACTTTTTTTATACCTTGCATCTAACAAAGAGGATTCATTTGTCCTGTATTCCCTAGCAGGACTTAAGACCATCATCAGTCGGCACTGTCCTAAGCTGGAAACCTTTAAACCCTCCCTTCCCACTTTCTTCCAGTCCCATGTCACACTCCAAATACTCTAAGCAGCCACTAAGAGCCATCAGCCCTGCCCCAGCAATGCCTCCAGATTCCAGCTCCTCCCCTGCACCTCTAGTTTCTATCTTTTTTCCACTCTCACATGGCTGTGACAGCCTCCCGCTTGTCTCCAACCCCCAATGACCATGAGTTAGCTTTCTAAAAGCCACATTAGATCTATTCAGTTTACTCTTTCTTGCTTAAAAACACTTGTGTGTGTGTGTGGGGGGTGCCTGGGTGGCTCAGTCAACTAAGCATCTGCTTTCAGCTCAGGTCATGATCACAGGGTCCTGGGATCGAGCCCCACATTGGACTCCCTGCTCAGCGTGGGCTCTGCTTCTCCCTCTCCCTCTGCCTTTGCCCCCCTACTCATGCTTGCTCTCTTTCTCTCTCAAATAAATAAAATCTTTAAAGAAAACAACCAACCAACAAACAAAGAAAGCATCTGTTTGCTCCCCACTGCTTTTTAGGAACAAGGCCCAAGTCCCTTGCAACAGCACAGCAAACCTTCTAAAATATGGCTTCAAGCTAACCTGACTGACTTCGCATCTGACCATCACTCCTACACTTGCCTTCTCACTGCTCAGATCCAAGCTATTCTTTTATATGTCTGCAACTGCTGCTCCTTCGGCCCAGGATGCCCTCTGCTCTTGCTAGTTTGCCAAACTCTTGTGTGATTCCGCTAGTCCTGGTTCAATGGCACCTTCTCAGCAAAGTTTTTTTTTTTTTTTTGCAATCCCCCCTGACCTGCAGAGAAGCCCCAGAGCCTTTTGTTCAGAATCTTGTTGTAGCCCTCACCATGTTGTCCCATTCTGTGCATACTTTGGGAACTCAAATGTTCGCTGACTGAGGGAAAATATTTGTGTAAAGGTAATACTAGTCTGTGTCAAAAGAAAACTTTCTGGCAATGGGTTGATTTCTAAATCAGAAACATAGCTGGCAGTATGTTAAAATGAGCGACTCTTCCTCCCTGGCGCATTTCTTTGATTTGTTTACTCACACAGAGTATAGGATGCTTTTTTTTTTTTTTTTTTTTTTACCTCTTCAGGCAACACGTCTTGTTCTTGTGCTTGAAGATAGATCTCTTGAAGTTTTTCCTTTAGTAATTCCATTTCTATTTCGTTGACTTGGCTCTCACTCAGGTAAACTCCTGTTTCATATTCACAGCCATCTCGCTGATCTTCTGCAGGGATGTGAACAGCCCAGTCAGATGTCAACAGCTGTTGGATTACCGAACAAATATGTGAATGATGGAAAGGGAAAGATGTTTTACTGGATTGCTCAAAGAACTTAAAACTAAACATCTTTGACTGGATCCACTTTAGCAATATCCTGTGACCAGAGAAAAGCTTCTCAGCATTGGAACAATTCTGGATTTCATATCAACATTTCTTCCCCCTGCTTACATTCTAAAATTTCATTTAAATCTAACAAACTTTAAATTCTAAATGAGTGAATGCAGTTGCCTTTCCCACTTTTGTTCTTTATACCAGAACCGTTAAATCTGATTTTTACCTGTTCTATTCTAGTGTACGCTGCCACAATCTCTGGGATATTCTTGAATTCATTCAGGAAATTTTGGATCTTCATCTGAAAATCTCGAAGCCACAGAGAAGACACTTTCATCTCTGAAGAATGCATGATCTCGTTACGACACTTAATCACCTACAGAAAGGCAAAAAAAGGTTTCAAAGTCAAACAATGGGGTAAACGGAGATTTTGTAGTTCCAATGGAAAATTCCAGAAAGGCTTTGTTAACTACAAAACCCACAAGTGTGGCCTGTAGTTGTTATCAGGGTTTGAGGGGATGTTTGACCGCCTGCTACTTGGCAGTCATTGGAGTGAGAAACACAAACAAGCCTACAATTCTTGCTAACTCTTGAAATCTTGTTACTGGCTGGTTCTCTCTTACACAAGCCCCCAAATCTCTTAACTTAAAACTACCGGCCAAAGAGCAAGAGTATTGTTTTCTGGCTCTGGGTACACCCAAAGGCTGAAGCAGACAATGTGAAAATCTTTTGAATATTGTTGGAGCTCCAGGAAGCTGGGCCAAGGGAGTGTTTTGATGTGGAAATTCTGATGAAAAGAAAATCAGGGATGCGTGGGTGGCTCAGCAGTTGACCATCTGCCTTTGGCTTAGGGCATGATCCCAGAGTCCTGGGATCGAGTCCCACATTGGGCTCCCTGCATGGAGCCTGCTTCTCCCTCTGCCTATGTCTCTGCCTCTCTCTCTCTCTCTCTCTGCGTCTCTCATGAATAAATAAATAAAATCTTAAAAAAAAAAGAAAAGAAACTTCTGCCTATATTTTGGCAAACAATTCTCTCTCTCTCTCTCTCTCTCACACACACACACACACACACACACACACACACATTTTTAAGTAGGCTCCACACCTAGTGTGGAGCCCATCACAGGGCTTGAACTCACAACTCCAAGGTCAAGACCTGAGCTGAGATCAAGAGTGAGATGCTTAACTGAGCTACCCAGGTGTCCCATGTCTCATCATATATTAATATGTAATTCACATAAAGTCTTCTACATTTTTAGTTAAGAGACACAAAGGGGTCAGGTCTATACTGGGACAGTTTTTGCCTCTGCTGATATCACTCAAGATTCTCAGTCCTTTCAGCTGCTGGCATGCCAGCGAAATATACATGTGTTTCTCTGCATATTATATATCATCCAGGTATGCTACATACTCTTTTTGAAGAACCTCAGAGTAATAAATGTGCAAGAGTTGCTCTCTGGTGAAATAAAGTCTAAAGCCTCCAGAGAAAATATGACAAGCATCGTGATCTATTCTGACACTGTCTGTCCATTAGTGTTTTTATTTCCTTCAGCTCCGTGGACCTTGCTCTTGCAACTGTCTAGCTGAAGACATTCAGAAGGACAGGATTCAAATGCTGGCATACGACAGAGTGACACACTGCTTTCCTATTTTTTTTAATGGGGAAGATTACGTTATGTTTATGGCAAACCAGAAAAGAGAAATCTGTGGTTTATCTATTTTGGCACCGAACACTATAAAATCAAGGTGTTGGGAAACTTCAGTGAGGGAGAATTAAGGGGTCCTATATTCACACGCAGCTTCTCCGACGTACAGAAGGGGCACGCGCCATGATCCCCACTAGGCCTCCCGCCGCTGGTCTCATCTTCACAGTCCCCTCGACCTGCCTAACTCTCACTGTATGGTTTTAAATCCAACGGCTCTTACCTCTGTGACTTTCTTTCGATCAACTGTGAAGTGATCGCAGGAGTTGATGAGACTTAAAAGAGCAACGGCATCACATTCCTCAGGGCCTGTTTTGTCCGTCAGTCCTCGGGGCATGAAGGCCTACAGCAGGGGAGGCACAACGGACGTGGATACCAGAGGCTCCTCCAACCCCAGGAGCTAGTGGGGCAGGTGTGATCTGCCTGTTTCCCGAATGATGACCGAATTCTCTTACTGAGTTTTCGAGGTTGAGCCTCATGAGTCAAAAACACAAGTCAGGAACCAGTGTCAGAGCTAAGCCTTGGCCAAGGGCAGTAACCGAAGGGCTGCTCTGCCTGTCCCTCTGCTATCAGAAATACTTAAACACTCGACAGAACTGGTTTCCCATCCTTTCCCAATGGGGTATAAGCAGGCAGCAAGGGTAGGAAGCACCAAAGTTTCAGTGGCTGAGCTGTTGAGAAGGTTATTTAAAATTTAAAAATAGTTACTCCCAAGTGGGAACTGTAAAGATGACTTAAGCAAGGGGTGCCTGGGTGACTCAGTTAGTGAAGCGTCTTCCTTTGGCTCAGGTCATGACCAGGGTCCTGGGATCAGGCCCTACACAGGGCTCCCTGCTCAGTGAGGAATCTGCTTCTCCCTCTCCCTCTGCCCCTCCCCCTGCTTGTGCGCGCGCTCTTGCTCTCAAATAAATAAAATCTTAAAAAAAGTAAAGATGACTTGAGCAAGTTCAGTATGATGGTAGCACAAAGTTAAGAGCCTGGGCACTGCAGTGTGACACAGCTGGGTTCACATCCCAGCTCTGCCACTTGCCAACTGTGCGGCCCTTACTCTCAAGATTTCTCATCAGTAAGTAGGGGATAAGTGTTGTCATCACCCTCGAAGGATGTTGTGAGAATTGAGTTAATGCAGGTGAACCACTTGCATGGTGTCTGGCACATGCTAAACCATAAATGTTGGCATAGATTATGTTGATGGTACTAGGCAAGCATGACCTATTTAGGAGTTACAGATGGAATCTTAGGGTTTGAGATACTCGATACATCAGAAGGGCCTTGTTCTAGCATAAGCTTGCCTTTTGTAGGATTTTAAGGCATGGACACCCAAAATGGTATCACCACAAGGCTTGGGCATGTTTCTTTCCTGAAATAGTCCCAAAGTTACACCTGAATGCAACAACTTTACCAAGCTCAGAAGCTCACCAGTGACTAGAAAAAATGACATATGAAAGACAGCTTGCAGTAAGAACTCCAAATAAAAGGAACTGTTCCCTTGAAAAGAAACACATCTCAGGAGGCAAGCAAATGCAGTGCTTCCTACAGTGCTGCTCATGATGAGATTCCAAAAAGGGCTTGTGATCAGGGCCCACACACCCCAAGGAGAGTCTCAGCTACGTTCCTGACAGTGGTAGAATCCTTTCTGGAGCCTCACATACTTAAGAAGAACTTTGTAGGGGTGCTTGAGTGGCTCGGTCGGTTGGGTGTCCACCTTCAGCTTAGGTCATGATCCTGGGGTCCTGGGATAGAGCCCCAAGTCAGGCTTCCCATTCATGGGGAATCTGCTTCTCCCTCTTCCTCTGCCCCCTCCCCATTGCATGTGCTCTCTCTCAAATAAATAAAATCATTAAAAAAAAGAACTTTGCATGCACTGAATGGCCCATATCGAAAGGTACAGTAAGTAGTGAGTACCATTACTCTTTCCATGTCTTAACAGCCACTGACATACTGAGCCTCTGAAAGTCTACGATGGATGCTCCGATGTTTTTTGTTTTTTAAAGATTTTTATTTATTTATTTAGAGCACCCCAACAGGGGGAGGGGCAGAGGGAGAGGGTGAATGAGAATCCCAAGCAGACTCAGCATTGAACACAGAGCCCAACATGGGGTTTGATCCCATGACTCTGAGATCATGACCTGAGCCAAAATCAAGAGTTACAGGCCCAACCGACTGAGCCATCCAGACGCCCATGGATGCTGCGATGTTAACATAGAAGTTAACTCATGTATTACAACCAAACTAGTGCAATGAAACTGCAGGAAGAAAAATTACTTCAGCTCCTCCTGGGAGGATGATCCCAAAGTTATAAGGGTCTTAGGTGCCTCAAATCCGGGCACAGTTTTTCTTTTCCATGACAAGGTGCATTTTCTCACCAATATGGGTTTGTCTTTTCCACATTCTTGCTTTAGTCTAGTAATTATTTCCCTTTCTTCTGAACTAGAAGATGACAAGGGAGGCTCTGCTGCCTCCTTGCCACTGAAAGGAGTTTCTTAAAATGGTGCCAAGTGCCACTGTGTTCTAGACATCAAATGCACAGCAGCGGGAAACATGTGTTACTGCCTCCCATGACCCTCTCCTGCCTCTTCAGTGAGTAGATGTTTTGTTTTGCAAAAACAAACAGGGGCCAGATCTGGCTCTGGAAAGGAGTTTAGAGTTTCTTCTAAAGACATCAGGAAGCCTCCCAAGGGTCAGAAATTAGAAAACGATCTAATTTCCCCTCAAAGACTACGTATCCTGCCATGTGGAGAACCAACCAGGGGGTGACCAGATGCCACCAGAGCAGCAGAGGTGGCTGGGTGAGAGGCTGAGGCCAGAGGTCAGGCAGGAGGTGGAGAGAAGGAATCCAAAAGTATTTTGCAGCTGTAAACAAGGGGGCAGTAAGTGGGAGAGATGAAGCGAGGGTGGTTGTAGGTAGCTGCTGCTGGGGTGTGGCCACACTGCAATGGGTTGGGCAGTCCAGGTGGCAAGTCCTGCTTGAGAATCCAAAGTGCCCAGGGGGTAATAAGGAGAGGGGTTGAGCATGCTAGATAGGGGCACCTGGAGCTCAGAAGAGAGGGCAGGGCTAGGGGCACGAATTAGGGATAGCATGAGTGTAGTATTTGGTGGTGAACTCCATGGGCCAGGGCAGTACTGCCAGAGGAAAAGAGAGGGACAGAAGAGGCCTGAGAAAGGCCGGCTGAGGACGGGAAAGAGGCTTTGGAGGAGGAGCCAGGGAGACAAGAGACCCATGGGGGACAATGATGACATAAAGCCTGAAGTGTTTCAAGAAGAGGGGCCAGTCATGCAAAATGCCCCTGAGGAAAGAGAGATGGGGCTGGAGAACTGAAGCCCGACAAGACCGATGCCGGGGGCTGGCAGAGGCAGAAGCCACACTATAAAGGGTTGAAGAGTTACGGGCAGCTGGGGAAGAGAGAGCAGGCATAAAACCCTTTCTGAGAAGCTCCACAGGGTATGCATATGGGAGGCAGATACAGAAATGGGGACAGAGCTAGAGGGAATGGCTCAGGGAAGCTTTACTTTCTTTTTAAATTTTATTTTCCAAATATATATTCAAGCAGTTTTATTTTTTAAAACGGCTTTACTGAGGTACAATCCACATACCAAACAATTCACTCTTTGAAGCATATGGTTCTCTGTGACAACATGAATGGATCTTGAGGGTGTTGTGCTAAGTAAGTCAGAGAAAGACAAATATTGTGTGATCTCACTTCTATGTGGAATCTAAAAAAACAAAACCAAACCAAACCCAAGCTCGTAGATATGGAGAACAGGCTGTCAGAGGTGGGGAGTGGGCAAAAATGGGTGAAGGGGGTCAAAAGGTACCAACTTCCAATTATAAAATACGTAAGTCATGGGGATCTAATGTCCAGCATGGTGACTATAGTTAATAATACATACTGCATATTTTAAAGTTGCTGAAACAGATCTTAAAAGTTCTCATCACAAGAAAAAAAAACTTTTTCTAACTCTGTATGCTGATGTGGCAATCATTTCTTTTTTTTTTTTTTGCAATCATTTCTTAATATTTACTCCTATCACGCCATTAAGGTATACATCTAAAACTGATACAATGTTATATGTCAGTTATACCTCAACTTAAAAAAATGTACAGTTTCAGTGGTTTTGAGTATATTCACAGGATTGTGTCACCATCACCAGTTGATTTTAGAACATGTTCAGCACCCTAAAAAGAAGCCCTATACATCTGTTAGTTATAATCTCCCTCTTACCCCCTGGCCTTAGCAACCACTCATCTTTTTGTCTCTGTGTTTATGCCCATTCTGGACATTTCATATAAATGGAATCATACAATATATGATTGGCATCTTTCACTTAGTATAATGTTTTCAAGGTTCATCCAATGTCCTAGCATGTATTCGTACTTCATCCTTTTTTTTCAAGATTTATTTTTATTTATTTGAGAGAGAGAGAGAGAGGAGGGGAGAGGCAGAAGGAGGAGAAAGAATCCCAAGCAGACTCCACACTGAGAGTGGAGCCTGATACCGGGCTCAATCCCACGACCCTAAGATCATGACCTGAGCCAGAATTAAGAGTCAAATGCCCAACTGACTGAGCCACCCAGGTGCCCCCACTTCATTCCTTTTTATAGCTAAATAACATCTCATTGTATGGACAAGGCACATTTTGCTCATCCATTCATTGGCTGATGGACATTTGTGTTGTTTCCACTTTTTGGCTGCCATGAATTGTGCTGCTATGAACACTCATGCACAGGGTCTTGTGTGGATGTGTATTTCCACTTCATCAAATACAAACCTAGAAGTGGAATTGCTAGGTCATATGGTAACCCTATTTACTATTACAGTAACCCTATTAATATTGTCTTTTAAAAATTATTTATTTATTAAAAATTTTATTTATTCATGAGAGACACAGAAAGAGAGGCAGAGACATAGGCAGAGGGAGAAGCAGGCTCCCTCCAGAGGAGCCCCATGTAGGACTTGATCCCAGGACCCTGGGATCACGACCTGAGCCAAAGGCAGATGCTCAACCATTGAGCCACCCAGGTGCCCAATAATCTTGTCTTTAAAAAAAAATTTTTTTTAATAAACCAAGACAGTATTAAAGCTATCTGTATGGTGGTGGGAATAAGCTCGGGCGGGGAGAGAGTGGATCCCTGAGGCCTGAAAGTCCATGGGCAGGTGGGAAGGGGTATGATCCAACATACTAGTGGAGGGCCAAGGTGGTAAGAAGATAAATGTCCTTCCTTCTTTGTAGCAGAAGAAAGATGGTGCACATGGCGGGGGGTGGGGGGGTAGGTTTGTAGGTCTGGTAAAAAGATAAAGCAGGTATCTGTGGGCATGTATCAACTCCAGGAAAAATGCACAAAGTCAGTAGCTGGGAGCGAAGGTGGCGGAATGGGAGCGTGGCATGGGAAAGGCAGCAACAACTGTCCCCAGGAACAGGAGCCCTATACAGAGACGTGGCCAGACCACTGGGGCTCATGATTAAGAACTAAAAGTGAAACCAGTCAGCTCCCTTGTGACATTATTCCCCTGAGCATGATCAGATGATGGTGTCATCAGGGCTGCAGTTGGGCCATGCAAGTTCAGAGAAAGGAGGGAAAAAAGGAGGATATGGTTGGAGAATAAACACTTGGATTGGACTAGAAGGTCTGTTGGTGACAGCAACAAAAAGGTGCATGAACAGGTGACATGGGCTTCAAGAGAATTCCAAGGGTATGAAAGCAGTAACAACGACCACACAGGTGAGGGATAGTCACAGTAAAGGGCAGAATTTTAAGTTTCTTTCTTTTCTAGGTAAAAGTAAAAGTTGGGAATTCTATGGTGGCAACAACAAAAAAGAAAGAAAGAAAGAAAGAAAGAAAGAAAGAAAGAAAGAAAGAAAGAAAGAAAGAAAAGGGGAAAGAAGGTGTAGATATGGTGCGTTTACGGATCCATGATAGCCACAAGTCTGTGGCCACTGATCAAGTCCAACTTCCTCATTTTTGAGGTTAGGGAACACAACAGCAGTTAAGCTAGGACTCTGATCCTTGCTTTCCAGGCACCAAGCCTGTGCCTGTTGCTAATTAGTGTGTAGACTGACTATAAAAGTTAATTTGGGTTAGAAGGTGACTTTGCCCAGCCCCACCTGCTACTGGGCTTCTGGAAAACATTAAAAAAAAAAAAAATTCCCCAATTGGGGAAGTCACAGCTAGGCAAGTCATAGTGCCAAGATCTAACAGTCTATCTGGCTGCCCATTCCACCTGACCTCCCCAAAGTTTTATGCCTTACCTGGGCACTTGAAGTCCTTTCTGTTTTAGCTCTAACTTCCCTTGGCTTCCTCTGCTATCCTGATGGCACTCTACAGTCAAAATGAGCTACTCAGGGAGCCTACACTCAAGAACGTTTGCCTTATGTGTTTCTCCCTCTGGGCCTGTGCCCATGATGCTCGCTCTACATCTTGGGTCAGTGTCTCTTGTTGAAATCTTTCCAATAGATTTCCAAGCAGGGGTAGCAAACTTAAATGCCTTGTTAGTAGTAGCAAGCTTCTACATCGCTAAGCTAGATCGGATGCAGTACAACAGCTCTGAACCCCCTGGATCGTAGATCAAACACTCATTCCTCTATCTCTGCGTCTGTTTATGAGGCTCTAGGATCCAGGTGACCAGCTACCTGGTGACTCAGCCACCCTCCGGAGCAGGTGCTTACCTTGGCCACCTCCCAGGCATCAACGGGCCAGCGGCGCGGCTGGCAGTTCCCCCAGTGGACGTCTCCATTCCTGTTGGTGTGGTGTTTCAAAATCTCCCGTTTCCACTCCGCGCATACCTGACACTGAGGCTGAAACTACAGGGGGCGGCGGTGAGAAGGGGCCCGGCAGGGAGGGGTGGCGTCTTGGGCAAGTGAGCCCGAGGTTTTGCGGTCAGCGCCGCCCCGGGGAGGGCTCCGGACCCCGTGCTCGGGGACCAGGACGGGGGCTGGGAGTAAAGCCAGGGGCTCACCTGGCGGGCCCGCGGGCTACACCGTGAGCCGCTGCGGCAGGCGGCGCGGGGGCCTAGGCTGGGAGTGGCGGCGAGCAGACCGCGATGGAAGGCGAGTACCTCGCGGGCGACGAAGCCCTGCAGGCAGCCGCGCAGCAGCAGCAGGCAGTGGCCCGCCTTCACCCAGTTCTTGTACTCGGTGCAGTTGAGGCGCGCGGCCAGCTCAGACAGCACCATGTCCCCCTCGGGCCCCGCGCCAGGGGCGAAGAGCTAGGGGGCGAGGGTCGAGAGGCGGGGCGGACGGCACTGCGCAGGCGCGGGAACCTGGGCGGTGTCGTCAGCCAGGCCCCGCCCGGAGCCCGCCCCCATGTGGAGGCCGAGGCAAGGGGGCGGAGCCTTCTGGCTTAACGGATACGCCCGCCCCACCCCAGTGTTAGGTGGCAGCAGACGCGAGTCCTTTATCCAGTGCTGGCCCAGAGCTTGTACCTGAGTAACAGCCCGTTTGTCTGTTCCCCCAAACTGAGACCCTGCCAGTACCCGATTCGACTCCCTCTCCTGTTGTCCGTGCTCTTTTATTGTAGAGATGTGCAAGATGCTCAAGGCACAGTTTTTGAATGATGCATGTTCCTTGCATTATACAATTCTATAAAGTTTACTTAGTTCCTAAGCCCAACAGGTTGGCTGTAGCAAATAAAGGCATTACTGCAGTGTGACCGCTGGTGGCCTATACCACGTGTCTACCACGCACTTGCAGTGTGCCAAAGTGACACAAAGCTTAACAACATCCGCCATTAGGCCATCTAGCTGAAGCAAACAGGACGACGCATCCCGGATGGGTTTGTGGAGGGCTGCACTGCCCCAAGCCGTATAAGGGCTTCTTCCACTATTGTCCTGAGGCATCCAGCTTAGATGATGATTTAGTAGTCTCGGTTACAATTAGTGCTTCTTACCTAAGGCAGTCTTAACTTCCAAGTAAGTGCCTTGAGGGTCAGAAGGCAATGGACTGTCAACTCTGTCATGACAAGAGGTTCTTTCAGTTTGGGGGCTATTTAGTGAGCTTCTTGAACTTGGAAAACTTTAAGTTGTGTGTAGTCAAAAGGCTCTGGGAGAAGAGTCTATAGACAGAACCTTCGCTGACTTCCTGGTTAAAAGCAAAGTGGCACAGTGTGTAGGGGAGCTCTAGCTCTGAATTCAAACTGCCCCCTTTTAACTGTTTGATCTTAAGCAAATAATTTTGATCTCAGCAAATTACTTCATTTCCCTGGGCCTCAGTTTACTCATCTGTAAAAGGAGGGTACTATACCTACCCCACTGAGTTGTTGTGAGAATTAAACACACATTGAAATACTTAGGATAGTGCCTGGCAATAGTAAGCTCTCAGTAAATATTACATTGTTCTAAATGTGCCCTTCCACCAGTCATATTCCTGGGCAAGGTATGTGAACAAATCACTGGCCACTTGGAAAAGTGGACGCACTATATAGAAAATTGAGATCTGGTCTTCTGGGGTTGTGCAGCTCAATGCTGGCTGTGCTCTGCTTCTTTTTTCTTAATAACCTCAATACTAAATCCACCCTAAGTAAATTTCCAATCATTTCCTTAGACATATTGTCCACTCTCATCAAACCAAATGAAAGAGGAAATTCCACAAGAAATAATGAAATATACATTAACGTTTTTCCTTTCTGCCTCTAAAGTTTCCTGAGAAGTTCTCTTAAAATTTTCTGTATATTGATTTTGTATCACGAACTTGGATAATATACATTAAAGTAAAATATAACGGGTAGTTCTTTGAGGAAAAAAAGTCATGAAAGAAAGGAACATTTTGGGATGCCTGATGGCTTAGCGGTTGAGTGACTGCCTTCGGCCCAAGGCGTGATCCTGGAGCCCTGGGATGGAGTCCCTTATCGGGCTCCCTGCATGGAGCCTGCTTCTCGCTCCGCCTATGTCTCTGCCTCTCATTCTGAGTCTCTCATGAATAAATAAAAAAAAAATTTTTTTAAAGGAACTTTTCTGTGTAGAAATTGGATTCTGGATTTACCAAAATTATACTTCTTGAAGTTATCAAATTAATCATGATCCAAAGAGTTACTAACAAATGATTAGTATTCTGTGGCTGAATGAGTTACTGTATTAACTTCAACAGTTATTAGTGGTATTTAAATTAAAATCAGCTATGCTTTATTCTGCTTACACTAGCTCAGAGTTAACTTTCAAACATAAGGTTCAGCCCTGCTATTTAAAAACTGGGTATGTTCTGTTGAATTTTTCATCTTCCTCACTAATTCTGAAAGTACTTCTACACCTTCCAAAATGGCATTTCAGTGAATGAAAAGAAAAAAAAGAGAGAGGGCAAATCAGAACTAATTTCTTCTTTCGAGATCAAACTAATGCTAAACCAGATTACTATCTAAAACATCTCCGTGCAAATTAACTAGAGAGAGTTGGTAGTTCTCTGAAACTTGTATAAATTTTATTACCAAATATACTAAAATCACATTGAAAACACCCATCAGAGAAAATCACTATGGGCATCCCGTCCCTTTGATTGAACCTGGGTAACAAAAAGAGGCAAAAGACATGGTTTATCCTGAAACCTAAGATTTGAATTCTAGTGTTTTCAAGCTTTAATAAAGTGTATACCAATTCCAAGTACCAAGCATAATATCAAAATTTGTATTCATGGGTTTATCCTTCTTAAGCAATGAAAGCAAATTCTGCTCGCTGAATCCTACCTTTTGATTTGCACGAGGCATTCAGAGGAGTTATAATCAGAAAAAAGTGTCCGCTGAATGCATCATGTTTAAAAAATACAATTAATGTTTCAAAACCACACTTAAAAGGGAGAATATCTGAAAAGTTTACTCCTTCATAAAATTTGAGACAATATCATCCTGCAGATAAAAATACATTTCTTGTATATACACGTAGGATTTCTACATGAAAGAAAGGACTCAGCTACCAACAGAAAAGGGCTGATCCTTGATAAAGACACGTTAGAGATTGCCAAACTGATGTGATTCCCGTTGTAAGGAGAACAGAAAAACGAAGGATAAAAGATAAGTTAAAAGAAGGATAAAGTCCAGTCACCTGCTCCTGAACAGCGGCAGAGCTGGGTAAGAAGCAGGGGATAAAGGTAGAAATAAGACACTGAAGAATGGCAGAGAAGGCCTCGACTCTGACCAGAAGTGATTAGAGAATCAAGCAAAGTTGAGAACAGATATGCTACAGCTGCAGTGAGATGTCTGAAACTAGAATTTGGTAGTTGATAGTTACCAGAAGTTCAAATCATCTTAAAGTGGAATTAGAGCATCTAAAATTCACTGGAGAGCCAATATTCCAGTGACCAGATAACTCTGTATAGTATTATCATATAAAAAACGGTCCCAAATAATATTAGGTCACCAGAAGACTTTTGCTTCTGATCACATTCTTTAAAGCTTAAAAAAGTCCCTGACTGGGAGAGACAGCACAGTGCTCCAAAAGAAACTCGGCTGAGATGGGTCAGCACCAGAAACTTCACTTCACCCTGGACGGCACTGAAGTTGGCTTCTTCAAAGTGAGGGCGCTGTACCAGGTTTCTTCCAAGCAAAACATTTTACTGTTTTGTTGATAATGAATTAAGTTGGGATTGTTTAGAACAACCCCAAGCATGGTGGGGAAGGAAAGGGAGGCAGAAGTTAAGCAAGATAAAGAAAATGTCACAGAAATTTAATGCAAGGGTGGAGCATTCAAGTTCTAGGTTTCCTAATTAATGCTGTATGCAGAAGTAACCTATAAACTATATTTGCCTAACAGAAAAGTTTCCATATCTTCAACAGATGAGAATGATTGTAGTATTTGGGATCCTTGATCAATATGAACTATTCACTGTCTCTTCTCAAAGACTGGTTCCTTCTTTTTTACCCAAATCCTACACTGAAAGACAACTACGGTGCTAAATATTCACCATCAGTCAAGTTAGGAATAGCTGAAGAAAATAAACTTGAAACAAAGAAGTAGAGGTTTCTGGTCAAATTTCAGACATGTATCATTAGAAATTAATTATTGGCCCCACCAGCTGAAAGATAAAGGAGGCCAGGAGAAGTCTATAAAGCTGATATACACACAAGTGAGTGTCACTGTTTTGTTTTGTTTTTTTAACCTAGTTTTATTAAATATTGCTTCTTTGGGATGTGTTTATAACAACTCCCAGAACATTTTCATGTAAGGACTCAAAGCGGGCATATTAAAATACAGCTTCAATATAAAGTTTATCACAGTTTTACAGTATTCAAAAATGACAGACCTGCCTTAAAAAACAAAACAAAAACCAAAAAAAAGGACTATTACACCCAAAACATAAGAAAACAATTAAATAAACAAGTTTGGCATTTCCATAACTTTATAGTATAAAACAGAATATTAAATCTATTACTGGCAAGCGGACACCAATGTTTTACCTAGTTTGAAATGTGTCCCATTTAAACACACTATACAAGTTCACTATACAAAAGATTGATGGTCTTTTTGATGAAAGAAGTGCACCCTGAAAATTTTTGCCAGTTTAGAATATTTTAGCTCTTAAAGTCAAAAAAGTCCTTTTTTAAACTGAAGGCTAAATTCAGATTTTTTTTTTTTTTTTTCTGTTTTGTCTCATTTGTCAGCCTTCCTGGTTTAAAAACAATAGTGTCTATGGACGCCCACCAGGGGGCAGTGTAAGATTAGCCATTAAATCACGAACAGCTGCAAATATTGTGCATTCACCTGCAACAGAGAAAAATGGTCATTAGCTATTCGCAATACAGGAAAGATGATGTCAACACACCGGTGGGGGTAGGGATAATTAAATCTAAAATCAGCAAGAACTTCAAGGGTCAAAATAAAAGTCTAAATTTTAACTGCACAGGTTATAGGGAATTATTAAGCTTTGTTGCTAAGTATCAAATGATACTTGATTCAGGTTTTATTTGTTTTTCTTCTCACGGGGAAATTCTGGGTAAGTTCCAGTTGGGTTTGGATTTAAGAAGATAGGCCTCAAGTTTCTCTGTAGAAACAATGGAGCATTGGATAAACCTTTAAATTTGGGTTTCAAGGCTACTGACTGTTTGTGCATTTGAATCTAATGAAAATATCTAGTTTAGATTTATGCATCAGTTACAACATCAATGATGTCCTTCTAATGTTGCTTTAAAGGCTGGATAAAAATGTCTGTGACCGCACTGTGCAATAGAACTTTTTGTGCTGATGGAAATATTCTATATGTGCACTGTGGCTCCTGAGTACCTGTAATAGCTTGTGTGACTAAGGAATTCAATTTAAAAATTTTAGTTAATTTTAACTAGCTTGAATTTAAATAGCCACACGTGGCTAATGACAGTTATATTGGACAGTGCACTTCTATGACATATACTGGAGTTTTCTCAAATTTAAAGGAAAAGATCAACTTCTGGAGTTCAACATTAATATCAATTAATAAAAAGAAAAGTAATTTTTCTTAAAAGCACTTCACTGGGAGGGGAGGAAGTGATGGGTTGCGGGAGAGGGAGGCTGAAGTATGGCACAACGACAATTCAAAAACAAGACTTGTTTGGGGCAGGTGCGGGGGGGGGGGGAGGTAATGGGGGAGGCTAATAACTCATCCTTTCAATGTCCCCTTTGCTCAAAGAAACCAAAGACCCTGCCTCTTCTTGTGAACATTACACATACTTAAATATAATAAACCCAAACCAGCTGTAAAGAATATAAACCAAAAGCAATATAAACCCTTTCCTGGTGCATGGCGTAATGCTACAGTGGCTGCAAGTGAGAGAATTGGAGGCCTCAACTGAATAATGGCCTTTTGGCAAAGGGTGGGGTGTGCAGTAACCCTGTGCAAGTTACTGCAAGCTTCCCTCCAACTGGTACAGAAAAAAAAAAAAAAGAAACCCCAGTCTTGCCCAGTCTAAGGTAGATACAAAATAGACTGAAAAAAGAAAAGAAAAAAAACATTCCTAAAGCATCCCAATAATTTCTCAAATAAAAGGAAAAGTTACATCCTTTTTCCTTTTTAAAAACACATTTTCATTATTGATACGTAGAAAAACTTATTTGATCCCAAGAGGATCAACACATTCTTTTAATTGTAAATTCCACAAGACATAATAATGATAATCATCTGCTTGTGAAGGAATGGCCTTATCATCAAAGTTCTACCGAACTGCTACTCTGAAAATTCTTCAGCTTTGAACTTTGATTCTTAAGGACCTATTTTTAGCTGAAAGAAGAGATAAGTCAAAGGATGGAAGCAGAAAATTGTAAGAAGTGGAAGAAGTATCACAACAAAAGAAGCATACTCTTCTCTACTGCCCAGTGCAATCCTTGTAAACTCTATGTGAGTGAAAACTTGCCTATGTATATACAATATGGAGAAATAAATAGCTGAAAGTGTAATTTCTCCCATGATTCCTGTTTCTGGTAAAGTTTTAACACTGTGGTACCTAAATAATGTTTCAGAGAACAACTTTCCCTCATTTATAAACACAACTCTGTTGTCATGCAATTCTAAACAGAAAGCTACAGAGGACTTCCTTAATATCAGAAATAAGCAAATTTTAATTCAAATTTAATTTCCTTAAAAATAGCAACAGGCAAAATGGAAGAAAAGTTCTCCTTGCTGAACTTTAGGTTTTTTGACCAGTTAGCACTGCTGGGAATCGTGCTGTTACGTGTAGGCTACCACAGTATGGAAGGGACCTTGTTTACCTGCCAGAAACATTCAGGGTTCCTTGAAAATGTTGTTTGAGAGCTTCATTGTGCACTTGGTGAAAAGGTTCACTTGCACCCGCCTGACACTTATATAAGAAGCCCAAAAAAGCAGTGATGCCATTTGTATCAGCTTTTATTCTTCACAAAACATTTAGAAGATACAGAACTTTGAATGATAATATTCTATTCATGATTGAACCATGAAATATGAGAAACCAACATGCATTTCAACTGGTGACATACAGAGTGGCAGGTATCAATGGGAGGGCAGGAATTCACAGCCATGAAAAAGTCTATCATCCTAACCTAGGGCTCTGTGGCAATGTGTGCTATAAATACAAGCTTCTGGCATTAGCAACTGGGTCAGTCCTGATAGTGAAATCACTAACAAAAATGAGGTCCAGGCAGCAGAGACATGGACAAAAATGAAGAACCAGTGAGAAAAGAAGAAAGCGACAGGCAGACATTAAGAGGGCCACAGCAATCAGTGCTCTATTACTAGAATTGGGGATGAGGCAGGTAAGGAGGGAGCAGAGGGGAGGAGGAGGAATCTCTCAAAAAAACTTTTATAACATATATGCAATAAAATATCATCTACTGGTCATGTACCTTGTCGTGGTGGGTTCATCTCTGCAAACCTCTTCAGAATGTTGCTGACCATCATGGGAGCAGCAACAGAAGAGTTCTGCTGTCTGGGAATGTCTGCCTGTTGGGTTGTACCTGAAGCCATGTCATAAATGATCGGAACTATAATACTAACAGGTTCTTGGGGAGGGACCGATGTTTTCTGAGTTAGCTGAAGCTGAAGACACACAACACATACAAAGAGAATAAAAACGTAGTAAGAAAATAAAACATTTGCCTAAATTTATCAAAGGTGCTATTATTTACTCTATCAGATTAAGATACCTCAGGCAAAAGAAAACTAAAGATGACAAAAGTGACAACTGAGTATTATGGTTAAGATCCAAGTGTGCCACACAATTGCCTAGAGTTCAATACATTTCTGTTATTACTGAAGGGACGGGGAGTACATCATGTCTACACTGACAATTGAGGATCTGAGCCTGTGTTTGGCAGTGACAGTTAACTCTGCAGTAATTTAAAAGTTGTCCTATTATCCTCACATGGCTTTTTCCTTGGGGGCTCTGTACATGCGACAGCACATGCATGCGCGCGCGTGCGCGCACGCACACACACACACACACACACACACACACACACACACACACACACACTGTCTCACACATGTGCTGGGTGTACTTACAAAAAATAGCATTTTGGATTTCAGCACCACAGCAGGTGTCCCAGGGGGTGCAATTGGAGGCGCACTGGGAGGGATCGTCAGGCAAAACTGGACGTTCCATTTTAGTTGTGTTGCCTGGTCAGGAAACTGTTTTTGAAATCATGATAAAGTCATGTGAACATTTAAAATTACATCCTAGTAGAGGAGTCTGAAAGGTCAGAATTTTATTTTATACTCCATTATGTACAGAACATAAAGATTATAGCCTGCATTATTTCAAAGAAAATGCATACATGATGTTACTACATGAAAAGTCAACTCCAGACCGAGGTGACATGTTTCCTTCCTTTTCTCCCACTCCGTTAATTCCCAAGGCCAATGGATTCTGCTTCCTTGGTATCTCGGACATCTGTTCCCACCGCTCTATTTTCATGGATGCCACCAAGCTCCAGGATTTGTGACTTCTCTTGTGACCCCTAATGGTCCCTTCCAGTGGCTTCCCTTCCCAGCTACTCCATCTACCACTGCCAGAAGAATGTCCTAGAGCACAGTTCTAATTGACCTCACAAATGTTTAGTGACATGCAGTAACACATGGTGTTTGTTCCCTTCCCTTCCCCTGCCAGGACCTAGACCTGGCATTCAAAGCCCTTCTTAACTGTAGCCAGCCCAGACTTCCTAGGCTCATTCCCAACTCCTTCTCTAAAACATACTTGTCAAATTGTGTTAATAATTTTAAACTGTATTCTCTGGTGTTTTTTGTTTTGTTTTTTAAAGATTTATTTATTTTAGAGTGTGTGTGTGCGTGCGCACGCACGCAAGCTGGGAGGAGGGTAGAGGGAGAGAGAGAGAGAATCCTGAAGTAGACTCCCCGCTGAATGCAGAACTGGACTAAGGGCTCCATTCCAGGACCCTGAGATCAAAATCAAGGGCTGGGGATCCCTGGGTGGCACGGCGGTTTGGCGCCTGCCTTTGGCCCAGGGCGCGATCCTGGGGACCCTGGATCGAATCCCACATCAGGCTCCCGGTGCCTGGAGCCTGCTTATGTCTCTGCCTTGTCTCTGCCTCTCTCTCTCTCTGTATGACTATCATAAATAAATAATAATAAAAAAAAAAAATCAAGGGCTGGCCATTTAACCGGCTGAACCACCCAGTCGCCCCTACTGGTACTTTTTTTTTTTTCTTTTCAGCCACATGAATACCTATTCCTTCAAAAACTCAAATGGGTATCTTTTTGATACAAATAATGTTTCCTATAGGCTACCAGAGCAGAAGCCAAATGTTGACTATTAGCAAAGGAACATTCCTGTCCTGATACTAACAGTAAAACACCAACTGGAAAAAGGAGTAAGGTATTTGGAATTACCCAAAACAATACTAGAAACATTTGAAAGTCCTGTAAGCTTGGAAAAATATAATCAGCTGTCACCTGAATTCCATTTATATAACTGTATATTTTCACAGGAAAGAAGAGGGATTAATCTCCTCCAGAGAAGAAATTTTTAAACAAATGATATTAGGGCAATTTGGGGCATCTGAAAAAGCTAGATCCATACCTCACATTTGACAACAAAGTATATTTTAAATGGATCAAAAACCTAAATAAGTAATTTATAAAATGAATCTACAACAGTATTAAAAGAAGCCACGGGAGCATCATTTCAGTATCCGAGAGCAGGAAGAGTGAATTAAATATATTTGTTTTAAGAGGTAAGCCACTGGTAACTTGGGTTGTCTGTAGGGAGGGAGACTAGACAGCTAGACAGGGATATGTGGGAAATTTCCCCCGTATCACATCTTGATCTAAATTCAAAAATTAAAAGAGGGCTGTGTTACCTATTCAAAGATAAATAGAAATCTTAAAAATTAAGAAAAGTAGGAGAAAAACAGAAGTACATATAAATAGGTGGAAACCAATAAATACTGCTCCCACCCACTCCAACCTCCAGACAGACCTTGGTATACAAAGTATGCATTTCTCTGTAACTTACCAGCTCTAGCTTCATAATATGCACACAGTCCCTGAGGATGTGTGTAGGAGCTCCTAACAGCTTGGTGAAGGCTATTAAAGTGTTGGCTTTAAATGGCGGTCCTGCAACCTATAAGGATGAATAAAGCAAGTTACTCTGCATTCTACTTTGACTCTTCCCTTTTGTCGATTGTACAAGCATACTTTGGAGATGTGAGTTTAATTCCAGACCACCGCAGTAAAGCAAGTATTGCAATAAAGCAAGTCGAATGAGTTTTCTGGTTCCCCAGTACATATAAAAGTTACGTTTATACCATACTGTAGTCTATAAAGTGTGCAATGGTGTTATGTCTTAAAAAAAAAAAAAAGAACCTATCTTAAAAAATACTTCATTGCTAAAAAAAAAAAAAATACTTCATTGCTAAAAAATGCTATCACTTGAGCTTTCAGTGAGTCACAATCATTGATCACCATAAGAAATAATGGGAGAGTTTGAAATATTGCGAGAAGTACCAAAATGTGACAAAGAGACAGGAAGGAAGTGAGCAAATGCTGTTGGGAAAATGGCCCTGACACACTGGCTCCATGCAGGACTGCCACAAACTTTCAATTTGTAAAAAACATTCAGTATCTATGAAGCACAAGAAAGCAAAGTGCAATAAAACAAGGTATGGCTGTATTAAAACTATGCATTAAGAAACACATACTCTTGTTTCAAAGAATTTCTCCAAAACTTGAAGTTCATCGGGTTTCCACTGTCCTGCATTTTCAGGTGTCACTTTTAGCTGAAGTGTTTGATTGGTTTTGGGACTAAGGGCTACTCTGCATTTCAGCGCATCAGTTTTAAACATGATCACTCCAGGTTCATTGGAATTTATCAGCTGCAGCTGCAAAACATGAAGGATGCACGGAGTTAAAATGTAAGACAAAGAGAAAATGAAAATGTTGCTGAGAGAACTGTTTCAAAGGGAAAACAACTCAGCTGATAACTGTTCCCAAACAAAAATATCTAGGCACTGAGCACCATCAATTGCTAACATCCCAAAGGAACCACACATTAGGGGTCTCTCAATGGAAGAATAGAACAAAATCTATGGAATATCCTCATGAAACAACAACAAACTTGAGCTGGAATTTGGTAGTTAGATCCGCAGGGTGGACCAATACAGAAATGTGAAGGTCAAAAGAACATGTTCAGGAATTCCAAAGGGAGACAATCAGCAAAATCCAGACTGAGAAACTCGAGAAGACAAAGGATATGGTTTCTTCAACAAATAAAATGTGTAAGAAGAGATGGAGAGGGAGCCTACAGTTTAAAAGGGACTTAAAGACTTGTTTGGGTTCTACTGTAGACTGTAAAAACTGTAACAACTTGGGTAATCTGGACACCAACTAGCTATCTGATGATAAAGAAATGGTCTTTATGGATGAAACGACGTCTGAGATTTGCTGTCAAACCATCTGGAAGAAGCTATAGAGAAAACTATTGACAGGGGTTCACTGTTGAGGGTAGGTGATAAGAACATAGAAGTTCATACTCTTATACTATTATACTCTCAACTTTTATGTATAAAATTTTCCACGAGAATTTTTTTTTTAATGGCACAGTAGAAGAATAAAGAATACCATTATAAAATGTTGGATCTGGACTGGGACCTTATATTGGCCCAGCAGCTGGCAAATTTTTCTGTAAAGTAATAGTGAATAAATATTTTAGGCTACATGGTTTGTCTCAATTACTCAATGATTCCATCATAGTTGAAAGCTACCATCAACAATAAGTAAGTCAATGGGTGCCACTATGTTCTACTAAAACTTTACTAAAAACAGGTGGTGGGTAGGACTTGCTCCCTGGGCCAGTAGTTTACTGACCTCTGCTCTAGTGTAACATGTTGATTATGCAGATGAGCAAAATGAGGTTCAAAAAGAGCTGAAAGTTTCCATGGCTCTTAAGTGGCAGAGTGAGGATAGACCACAGGTCTCATAATAATCATTTTTTAAAATGCTAACTATTTAACTTATGTTAAAACCTCTGTAATTTTCAAATCTGTATATAAAGGTTGCAAAATAGCTTGGTGCCATCCATGGAGTGGGTATTTTAAACATTCACCATTCTACCTCATTAACACATACATATATCAAGAGTTATACATAACTAATATATACTGAGCGATACCAAGATATTACGTTAAGGGCTTTATGTGAAATACCTCCAACTACCACAATTGCTAGGAGTTATATAAATACTATTATCTACCATTATTGAAAAGTAAAGGTTGTACTAGCCTAAGGTTGTACTAGCAGGTAGCATGGCCTGAGTACAAACCCAGACAGTTGGGACTCCAGAACTGGTAGTAACAACTCTGCACTATCTCCTGAGGGTATCACCATAGGACACAAGTCTTTTTCTTTTTCTTTTTTTTTTTTTTTTACAAGTCTTTTTCTTAATCAGTTCAGTTGTTCATGTATCTAAAAAGGAGCTTTCAAGCTTGTGATCATAAATAAGTTGATTTCAATGGAGAATCTGATTCAAAGTCAGCCTGCCTGCAAGAGATTCCAAGGCCAATAGTTGCTTGTATGCTACTCTCTGCAAAGGCTGATCTAGGGTCCATCCGTCCAGTGGCACTATGGGGACCCCATGGGACCTATCTACGGATCCCTAATGTCAGCCATAGCACAGCAAACTATAAAATGCAGGAGCATGTTAACAGAAGAATGAAAAAGAAAAAAGTGGAGTCCATTTTTAATGCTAGAGCAGGGTGGAAAGCAGTTTCAACAAGCTAACAGAAGTGAGGGAACATCATCTTAGTTCAGATGTCACTCTGTGGGGCAACGTAGCACCCACCTCCAACAATCACCACCAAGGAGTTCACTAGTACCCATACCGTTTCTTGTTGAATGATTCTTTGAAGGTGCCGTCTCATGATGACCGATCCAAGGAATCTCTCAAGCGGAGAACAAAGGTAACTACCTGCCAGGCCAGGTACAAGGCCTGGTGTTGGAGAGGGCAGCAGTAAAATGTTCAAGGCACTATGTGTGAGGATGGTAGGTATGGAGGCTGCCCAGGAGCGCTGAGGTAGTTTACGAGGTGGAGGCATGTTTGTTGGCAAAGTTTGGGAACCTTTTGGGAAGGAAAACATGTCATTTCATTTACAAAAACACACGGTTCCATTGTTCTGTTTTGCTTTTATTATAAATCTTTGATATTCTAAAGCAATCCATACTGTTTTCGTTACTCCTTGTGGTGTAACAATCATGTTAGCTTCCTGTCAGCAAAATGGCCAGTTATTCTCCCTGTAGCTAGGTCCCTTGCAAAGTGACTTTATAGCAAGCCCTTTGAGGGGCAGAGTCTATTTCTTGACCCAGAATCTGGGCTGGCCTTGTGACTTACTGTGACTGAAAGGATGCAGTGGAAATGATGTGATGCCAACTACAAACTAGGATTTCGCTCATGTTCTTGAAACCCCATCCAGCCACCAAATGAACAAGGCTGTGATCAAGTATGAGACCACATGGAGCAAAGGAAGCCATGCCGGCTGGGGCCATTTTAGACCAGCCAGGCCCCAGCCCATGTGGGAGCTGACCACAGACACGTGAGTAGCAAAGCAGAGCCTAGAAAACTAACATTATGTCTGCAATTTTCTCCTGTGTTAATTTATACAACCTTGTCAGTTAACTTTAGGTGTCCTTTCAAGGTCTAGTTTTGCAGCTAAGTTAGTAGGCATAACAGAGGCACTGGGACTCACCTCAAAAGATTTCTGGAGACATTTCCCTTTCTTACATTTTGCTTGACTATGCAAATTAACTATTGTTAACCAATTTACTAAAGGGCTAAAAGTTTAAGTTATGAAGTATCCCCATTTAATAAGTAGGTCACAACTTTCCAATGTGAGGATGAGAAAAAAATAGGTCATTTGGAGGTTAGGCTAAAATGAACACTAAAGTGATGGTGATGCTCACTTGTTCCAGCTCGAGGGGAATGAGAAGCATCTGGAACTGGAGAATGTAGTGATGGATTGGCTGGTGACATTCCAGGCATGCGTGTTGCTGGTGAGGGGCCAGACACTTGAGGAGACCCTGGCCAGTTCCCAGCTCGTCCGCTTGGTGACACCATAGTGTATGGAGAACTAGGGTCTAGGGTTCCTGTAAACAAGTAAACAGATGGTCTTCAAAACCTGTATTTTAACAACTGAAAAGTACTTGGCAGTGCTGAAATGCTCGACCCTTTACAAGGTGATCATTTTTTCTTTCGCTATTTCACCGAAGTATGATGCTTAACATGGCACATCTGAATCTCTATTTTGTGTAGTTTATGTACTTTTATACATGATACAACATTAGAAAGGATAAAATTTACCTTCACACAAGCTTCAACATGTGCAACATGTAACCATCTACTTTATACTATGCAACAACCTACTACTTTCAAAACCTATTTGCAAACATCTTTGAAAATGTCAAGGAAAAAAATCTCAAAGCTCATTTAAGGGCCAGAAATCTTGTATTTTTCAAGTAACCCTGACAAATTGTTTTTTCATTCTATTCAAGGCTGAGGAGAGGGAAATTTTTCCCTTTTCTTTCTAAGAAACGAACCAAGAATCAAGTTTTGAAAGCAGCAAATTACTGAACAATTTGATATTTAAATTTCATCCTGTAGACACCTTTAACATATTACTTATATGCCTCTGTAACCAAATGACAAACTGAGAAAATACTTTTACCATATATCACAGAGTAAATGATCCTAACTTAGAAGTCTTACAAATTGGTAAGAAAACACACAAGAACATAGAAGCAGGGATAAAATAAGAAATACCAAAGACGTGTGAAAGAAAAAAGGTTTAACATAATTAATAATCAAGAAATGCACATCTTAACCAATAAGATACCGTGTTTCACCAATCAAATGACAAAGATTTCTGAAAGTCATAATACCCTGTGTTGGCAATGATTAAGGAAAATAGACATCCTTGTTTGATGCTAAAGGAAATTGGTATAGCCTTTCAGGTGAGCAATTTGCAATGTGTTTCAAAAGCTTTAGAATTTCTCAAACCCTTTGAGGCAGCAATTCCACATCTAGGAACTTACCTAAGGGAATAATCATGTGAGCAGAGAGGATACCATTTTTAGTTGTAAAAAAAAATGGAAACATTCTAAACATATAATAAAGAGGGCAATTAAATTATGGTATGTCAAGACAAAGGAATACTATGAAGCCATCTAGTATGATGATGTAGAGTTTTTACTGACAGAAATGTTCCTACAATATTAATACTAGAGAGTAAAATCACAGATGCTACACAGCTGTAAAAACTGAGCAAGTTCTTTATGTTGTGATTTGGCACAGCATTCAGGAAAAATAGATGAAAAAAGTAAGGCACTGAAGTATGCTGTCACGTGTGTGAAAGGGCAGAGAACACTTACAGTATCTGCTTGTCTATACATACATCATCTCTGCAAGAACACATGAGAAATTAAGAACACTGAATGCCTCTAGGAAGAGGAACTAGGTGGTTGGTGGCACAGAAACACTTCACTGGCTACCTCTTCTATTTTTTACGAACCAATTCAAAATAGAATTTTTTAGTTAGAAAGTTAAAAAATTCAAGTCTCAAAACAATACATATGGTACAGTCCCAATTGTGGGGGGTAGGGTATTTGAACGGATAGACAAGCAGACAGGTGGAGAGCAGCAGAGAAGCGAGCAGGCAGGCAAGCATGGGGTGCGTGATGGGAAGTGCAAGGCAGAGTGGGGGAGGGGGGGAGTCCAAAGTAGATGGACGAACTGGTAGATCTCTACATGGTGGGATCAGGACAAATTCATTTTCTTTTGTGATTTCCCCAACAAACAATGTGCTAAGGTTGCAATAAGAAAATAACTTAACAAAAAACTACTTTCACGTCAAATTCTTATGCTAATCGCGATTTCCACGTATGGACTCACCATGTGGACTAGCAAAACTGGCCCCTGGTCCTATTGAGATTCCATGCGAGGATGGGGGAGGAGTTGGAACAAATGACGCTGGTGAAGGGGCTCTCAAAGCCCCACTGGGGGAGCTGGCAGCATGCAGATTTCCTAATAAAGGAAAATAATTATAGATGATCTTCGCAGGACACATAATATGTCCTGGCCAAGGACCTCAAGTTAAGACTCTCTCTACAGATTAAAGAAATAAGCAGTAAAGCTCCCTTAAATAGCACAAAGAAAATCTGGAATGATTTTGTTACTGAAAAAGAGAGAGATCAATTCCATGGGGCCCAAATTCTAGCTCTTCTATTGACTGAGCTTAAAAACAAAACAAAACAAAACAAAACCCAGTGTACTTTTTTATTCACTCATTCACTCTTTCAGCAAGTGGGCATGAACGTTCATTTCATGCCAAGCATTGCTGTAGGCACTGGGGATGTAGCAGTTGCCAAGAGACAAAAATTACTGCCCTCGTGGAACTTCTATTCTAGTAGAACGAGAAAGACAACAAATGTGTATCAGGTAGTGGTAAGTGCTATGGAGAAAACCAGGGCAAGGAAAGGGCGCAGTATCATGTAATGGTGGAGGTGGGTGCTGTTCTTTCTGTAAAGCAACACAAGACCACTCTAAGGGGTCACATGGGTAAGTGAAGGGTAAGGTGGGCAGATACCCAGGGGGTAAGATATTCCAGGCAAAAAAAAGAGTGCAAAGGCCCCAAAGGCAGCAGTAAAAATAACAGGTAGAGGGGCCGGTATGGCTGGATCTGTGGGAGCCATGGGGAAATGGGAGATGAGGACAGAGGGTGGTGGTCGGGTTCCCCAGATCACACAGGGACGTGTAGGCCACTCCAAGGACTCAGGGTTTACCCTGAATGAGATGGGAAACCACTGCAGTTTGGAGCAAAGGAGTCATAAACTACCTTCTGTTCTAGAAGGATCACTCTATAGTCATTGTGTAAAAAAGAGACTACAGGGCAGGGGCAGGTAAACCAGTTACAGGGAACAGTAATAATCCAAATGAAGGCTAGTTAATGGCTCGGTTGAGGGTAGAGGCTGAGGGTTAGAATCTGGATAAATTCTCAGTACAGAGCAGGCAGTGTCTGGGGCTGACTCAAGTGGGTATGAGAGAAAGAGGAGTCCAGCAAGACTCTAACAGCTCTGGCCAGGCTGCAGGCAGGAAGAGGCTGCCATTTATGGAGATGAGGTGGAGGAGGGGGGACAGACTGGGGGGTAGGTGGGTGGGAAGTGTTAGAGGAGTTAAGTCTCAGCCATTGTCTACACAAGGACATGCTGACTAGACAGCTAGAAAACATAGGACTCGAGCTCAGGGTGGAGGCCTAGATGGCAGATATTAAAAAACTGAGAGCAATGAGCTTAAAGATGGGATTTAGCCACAGGACTAGTTTCAACCGAGGATCAGGAAAGGGGGACCTATGCTCCTCAAACCGCGAATAAATGTTACACAGAGAAACTACATTACCATCACTTTCCTCAGTATCTACACATTTCAAATTCTTACTACTACCTAAGAGAATTTATTTTCTACGTTCTGTGCCTAATGGAGTGCCTTACAAGCAGTTAAGTATGTCCATCAACTTGATTAACCTTTAAGCGTCATATTTAGATATTCAGCTGTGGGTTTTGCTGTGGAGATTCAATGGATAAAGTGCTCATACATACGGCTTAGCACATAGCAAGCACTGTATACCTGTCTGCTACTATAATTATTCCAAAATAATTACTTCTGCTTCCTTTACATAAAACCTCTCTCGTATCCTAGAAACACATACGCCTTGGGTTCTATGCCCACATCTCCTGTTTTGCTCCTTGCTCTCTAGCAGCTACTTCTCAGGCTCCTACATCTGAGAAGCAGCTCCCCGTACTCCACAGGGGCAAGAGCTCACCCACTCAACTCAGCCTTCAATGACCTTCAGTGAAATGAAGTAACTTCCAAATCTTCCATCTGTGGTTCCGTCATCTCTGATGAGCAGGTAAGGGGTCATCTACCCAACAAATCTGATACCCATCTTTCTTGCTAGACTTAAGCTTTAAGAGTAGGACTGGTATCTTGCTGACTGCTAAATCCCCAGCACCATGGAGCATCTGGCCCAGGGCAAGAGCTTAAGTGATACCAAAGAATTGTTTGGTTAAAAGTAAAAATTAGGTATCCTCAAGCAATTTTATAGTGCACTTCATGGGGCTGCCAACAGAGCCATTTTGTTTGGACAAGCAGGTTGTGCACTGGCCTGACAGGCAGGGCACCTTTCATATATAACCAGCTTAGGAAACTTGTTCTGTAAGGGATCGTTTAGAAGGAAAGCAGCCCCCACTACTGCATTAAGGGGTGTGGCTGGATTCCCACGAAACTACAAAAACAGTCGGTGGGCAGGACTTGGCCCATGGACCTTGGTTTGCTGGCCTCTGCCACAGATTGTGTTGTGACCAGCGCTTCTCCGAGCTGGCTTCAAGCCTGGCTCTGGGTGACAATACCTCCACTTAATTCAAACCTTTTCAAGTGCTCCCGAATCATGAACACAGCTTTCACAACCCTGCCATAAGGAATGAATAGGAGATACCTAGCCACAGATAAGGAGTGGTCTCTGAAGGTCTAGGCTACATGTGTGGTGCGTGTGTGTGTGTGTGTGTGTGTGTGTGTCCATATCTGTTCTGGATGTCAAAGTTGAACATGACAGGAGAGGAAGTAGTATCTTACCTGGAGACTGTGTGTGCATCATAGAAGGAGACTGATTAACTGTGCTGTGGTAAGATGTAGGGGGTGAAGTAAGGGGATAAGCACCTGATGATCCCGGTTGCTTGGGAAATGGCTGCAGAGAAAAAAAGTAAACATTGGTTAAAAAGCCACCTGCATATAGTATATAGTACAGACAGCACATAGCATTCGGCTGGTGTTAACCTTTACACATTTCTGTGGTTATGAAACAGGAAACATGAGATACGGAAATGTGTAAATTATACATCAATAACACAAGTTTTTAAAAACTCCGACTTTCAAAATATTTTAAACAGCAAAAACCTCATTCCTGACCTTATATTACCATTGCTTATATACCTCAAGATGGTTTTTTTGCTTATTTTATCTACCAGATCACTGATTTTTCTCTATCATTTATCTACCATTTCACTGATTATAAGATCCTGAGCACCACCCCCATGCCCTTTACTATCTCTGAAGTCAGGGTGTATCTTTGTATCTTGCAATTCATGGCACAGCATGGTTTCACTGGCAGCTTTGTTTCTGGCAGTTTATAAAAAGTAGTGCATCTTACACTTGGTGGGGTTTTACAGGCAATCAAATATGGTAGTTCAACCTGACCTCTCCTCACCCTTACCTTCATCTCCAGTCACGAAAAACCTAGGACAACATAATCCTTCCTAGTTTCTTGTTTAAGGTACAAATCACATATAGTAAAGAACACAAATCTTAGAAAATGTCCAGTCTGATCAATTTTTACAAATGCCACAGCCACAGAGATCAAGACATTGAACAATACCACTAGTCCCCCGGAGGCCTCCCTCATATGCCTTCCAAGTCTTTATCACCTCCCCAAAGGTAAGCACTATTCTGACTGCTGTCACTCAAGCTTAATTTTGTCTGTTGTCGTATTTCATATAAATACTAAATGTATAGTTATTAGCGTCTGGTTTCTTTTGTTCAACATTAGGTCAGCAAGATTCACCATGTTGTTACATGTAGCAAGAGTTTGTTTTCTCATTTTTGTATTCTTTCTTTTTCTCCATTTTTGTAAGTACTCTAGTGTACGAATGGACCCAGTTTATTCACTCATTCTGTTGCTTGATATTTGGGTAGTTTGTACTTTTTAGATAAATATGTTTGCTATTAATATTCTTGTGTTTCTTGATGCATTTCTGTAGCACATATACCTAAGAGTAGAATTTTTAAGTCAAAGCTGTGCCTAATGTTCAGATTTAGTGCTCTGGAATACCGCTGAAAGGTTGTTAGACCACTTTATGCACCCTCCAGCAGTAAAGGAGTTTCACTTGCTAATACCAAATGCTGGCAAGAATTATCAATTTTCTCCTTAAAGCCATTTTTGTGGGTATGGAATATTATCTCACTGTGGTTTTTTTTTTTTAAGATTTTATTTATTTATTCATGACAGACACACACACACACACACAGAGGCAGAGACACAGGCAGAGGGAGAAGCAGGCTCCATGCAGGGAGCCTGACGTGGGACTCAATCCCGGGTCTCCAGGATCACACCCCAGGCTGAAGGCGGCGCTAAACCGCTGGGCCACTGGGGCTGCCCTCTCACTGTGGTTTTAAGTTGTATTTCTGTGATGCCAAACGATATAGAACACCCTTTCTGTGCTTACTGGCCATTTGGATATCGTCTTTTATGATCACATGGCTAATCACCTTACATCATTTTAAGTGCACGAATCTGAGATTAGTGCTACTTCTGGTACTGTTCAGCTGCCATCACTAGAAGCCTCCTCTCCCTATGTTATTATTTTTTCGTATGGACTTTCTGGAGATCTTGGGCCCACCAAGGACCTCCTTGCCTTTCAAAAAAGAAGCCCTGACACCTTAAGAACCCATTAAGTTATGTGAATGTGAAGCTATTTGGAATTTCAGTGAGACATTACCTGCTGTTGGGGTGGTGGTTGAAGCTGTGAGATTAAAGAATCCATCATATCTCCTCCAATGGGAGAAGGGGGATTATCGTCCTCATTTACAGACCTTCTTCGAGCATCCTGATTGCTGTCAACAAACATATTCAGGAATGTCTATGGATATAAACAAGTAGAATTCAGATTATTTTATTTAACTTTAGTATTTTTAATCATTCAGACTATTTTAACAGAAAGAAATATACTATGCCCATCACTAAAACAGAAGTTGGATACACAGCCACTATTATGAGGACAACCTGGAAGACATTGATAATTTTGAAGGGGGGAAACTGAGGAAACTGGTTAACCACAACAGAAACAACATCTAAGTTAAAAATCCTGTCAAGTAAAAAGTATTGTGCAAGTAACAAAGTTGAAGAAGTATACCCTGGTACCTCCTCATACTAGGTCGAAGTATTTTCTTAGTAACTTCTGAACCAGAAATGCAGGGGGGAAAAAAAAAGTTGTATGTTGGCCATTTAAGTAACTTAAGTGACTTGGGAAATTTCCTATTTGGTGAGAGTCCTCACTTTCTAAGCTAGAAAATATGACAGGAGAACTGAATATAGGAACTAAGCCATCTTTCCTCTTTTTTTATCTGACATGACTGAAATTTTGAACCACCAAGAGTGGGACAATCTTGTTTTATGGGATATGTCATCAAAAATTAAGCAAGGCTATGAGGGTTTGTGTTTCAAGCATTTTCTTCCTTTTAATACTCTCCACCTTCCCCATCTTCAAAAACATAGATCAAAAGCTTGTCAGGATCACTCAAAAGCTTTTAAAAGTACATCGCTTGATTTCTAATAAAAGATGATGGAGTCACAACGCACCATTTTATCTTTTCCCAATACCCCACTGAAACTCCTTAAAAAATTTTTTTTAAGCAATAAGTTACAAATACAGAAAGAATGGGAGAAGAAAAAAAATAGCAATGAATTCTGGAGGCTGCAGAGCAGATGGCTGAGTGGTAAGTGAACTATCCAATGTGAGGAAGTTGTATCCTAAAGCTGGCAGGGGGGAAAGCCAAGAAGCAAAGCTATTTCCGTCCAGATCCTCAAGACACGTAGGAACTGGCAGCAGTAGACACCTCTGGAAGTGGGGATGAAAGTGGGACTAAAAATAGGACTGGCTGGAAGTCTCTTTAAGAGACAATGAAAGCCTCCCAGAGCCTCTGTCACTCTCACTGTGTGAGGTTGACTTCTACCACTCTGGTGGAGGGTCTTTTACTAGGGGGACTCTAGCATCGATGGAAAGGAATGCCGTATTAAAAATGAAGATTATGGGGCACCTGGCTGGTTCAGTCAGAAGAGCATGCGACTCTTGATCTCGGGGTTGTGAGCTCGAGCCCCACGTTGGGTGTAGAGATTACTTTAAAAAAAAAAAAAGAAGATTAAAGTTTACATACTGAATGTTGAAAATAGTAGTTTCCTTCTCTTATTTGACTTGCCAAAAATTGGGGGCCAGATGCACACCATCTATGCAGAGACTTGAATACTCCTCCTCACCAGCCCAACAAAAAGACTTCAATCTACTGACACTGATAGTTACCCAAGGAAATGGCCAAAGCAGACCATCCTAAAGTGAAGACCATAGTCAGCAAGTCTCACCTTCTACTAAGAGCTGCAAGTTAAGCATCACTAATATGAGAGATTAAAACAAACAAACAAACAAAAAGCAAAGTGGATAAAATGGAGATTCTGGAGGAAGAAAAGAGGTAAGAAAAGTTAAGATAGCCATATACAACAAAGATGTCATAAAATGAACACTGAATGAACATTAGGAACAAAAGCGAGCTCCTGGAAGTTTTTTAAAAGATGGCAAAAAAATAAAATAAAAAAAAAGATGAAAAGGAAAAAACAAGGAAATCTCTCAGAAACAAAGAGATAAAAACAGAAAACATAAGAAAAATCAGAGGGTAAGTCCAGGATACCAAACATCAGAATAGTAGTGGTACCAGAATGAGCTAACAGAGAGAACAAAGAAGAATCAAGAAATAATACAAGGAAATCCCCAGAGCAAAAGGATTTAAGTTTACAGAGTGAAAGACTCTGCTTAGTTACATAAGGTCCAAGAACTGGAGATTAAATACCTCAATTGTTATAATGGAAATAAGAAGACAATGGAGCAATGTCTTCAAAGTTCTTACAGAAAATTATTGGAATCTCAAATTCTACACCTAGCCATTCTCTCAATTAGATGAGGGTAAACTAAAGATATTTTTAGGCACACAAGATCTCAAATTAACTTCCCACGTACCCTATTGAGGAAACCGCGCAGAAGCTATTCTACCAAAACAACGGAGTTAAACCAAGAAAAAGACCCATGGTCCATGCCACAGGGCATGCAACACAAGAGAGAGGTCAAGGACTCTCCCTCTTCACCATCCTCCTACAGATTCCTAAATCAAAACTGTGCAAAGAGTCTGGAGCACTGCCATTCCAGAATGGAGGTCAGAGGACTGTAGAAGAGATTTCTTCAAGATGAAACCAGTGAGATTTCTGATATGTAAACACACTGAAGCGAGAGTTATATCTATGGGAGAGACTTTAAGGCTGAGTTAGTGATTAAGTATAGAGAAAGCTAGGCAAACTAGTAAATTAATAATTCCCAGGAAAATAAAATGTTGAACAAGAAAAAGTAATCATACTAAGCTTGGCAGATAGTGTTTACATATTTATAATGAGAATACTGAACAATCATCTAACTGAAATTGCTGCATAACCATACTGTAAGGATAGGAGGAAAGAAAGAAGGTGTAATGGGAGCTGCCTGAAGAGGCATTAAGAATTAAGAATTAAACCATCATCTTCCACTGCAAGGATGTGATAATGCCCTCGATTAAGAAGTCCACAAATAGCAATGTAAGCATGTTATTTAGAAACAGGGATGTAAATACCAAGAGAATCACCATATAAGAGCTGAAAACAGAGCAGGAAAATGGCAAGAGTGGGCTGCAAGCAACTAATTTTCCAAACAAGTCTTTGTAACTATCTGACTCTAAACAACTGAGCTATTATACAAGAATCTGCAGGGATTGTGGCCCAGGACCCTACATTTTAAAAAAATCTCATGGTTGAACTGATGAATCAAACTTTCTCAATAATCAATGAGAAAGACATTGTTGAAGTTCCTTAAAGTTCCAACTAGCAAACAGGACTCTCTTCAGTATCTTCCTTCCACCTTATTCATTACAAGGAGAGGAGATTTTATCATCTCATGCACGTAGGCACAGCACTTTAGAACTTCTCGCTCCTTTGGAAGGACGCTGCAGAGGTGATAAACTAACACAGCTGTATAAAACAGGAATTTGTTCTTTGCCCCATTATTTTCCCCTTAAAAGAATTTAGAGATATTTATGTTTACTCGTGCTATAATATTAAAGTCGGTTACCTTTAGTCCGGGTGCAGGATAAAAACCTTCCACTAACTTGCTATTATCAAAAAGACTATAGGCACCATCTCGTATCGCCACCACTCCTCGGCTCCGGCAGTAAATATCAATGCAGTACATGTTCCTGAAGGCCAGTCTAATGTGGGTGGACGATTGGGGCAGGATGGAGAAGCACTGGTAAGCAGTGTTGGTTCTCTGGGTCAAGCCCAACATCGGCACGGTGGGGAGTTTGTTGATGGCATTTAACGGAGCCTGAGTATCAAAGAGTACCTAAAAGGAACACACACAGTGAGGGTAGCAAGTTTCTGCACAAATGCTGAAGCCTCAGAATCTTCCATGTCTAATGGTCATGAATGAGCCTAGGTCTTCCTGGCACAACCCATATGACTTTCCCTTGAAGAGAATGCAATGTACACTGCTGCATCCTCTTTGAATCAAAGAAAATTCCCCAAGAATGCAAGATATAAAAGATAAAAATATGCACCCTTGTCAATGAAGACAAGTTAAGCCCACATGATTTTTAGAGTTTTACATGGTACACTAACACTGACAGAGGCTTATGTTTACATAGATAATAAGCTTAATTACCTGTAATAACTGAACCACATTTGGGGTTTTGTTGAACATTTCTTGAAGCTGATGGAGAATGGTATTGTGACAGTTACTGCAACCTGAGTTTGGGCCAACAGTTCCCAAAGAAATGTGAAATTTCTGATGTATGGAATTCCACTGGATGCTAATCTAAATCAAAGAAATTACAGGTTTCAGAAACTGAGAAAGTAACAGATTCAAGTAAAGAAAAAACAATGTTTAAACAGTAAGGCAGAATGCCAAAGATCTACATGAGGTCTTTTTGGAAAGCCAGTCATAAGACTGGGTTCTATAAACTCCAGAAGTACTGTTACTATGGACAATTACATTCCCGGAGTAGGTGCATATTAGCCCACCCCCACTAAGTAAAACAGAAAGAGGAGGTGTTAAAAGACCAAATCTGGATTAAGCTTTGTTTGAAAATTATCACTGGTGGTTCTTACTTTTCCTTTTTTCTGTAGGACTGAAGAAAAGTCACCCTCTAGGTGAGTGCTGTCATAAAGGGAAAGGAAGTCATTTCTAACACAGATGCTTTCAGTTTATAGATGTTAAAACACTCAAGTAATTTCTCATATTACTTGAAATGGAAGAGTCCAGAAAGAAGCCAAATGGTTGAATTTTTATGCTAAATTTCTAGGACTTTACATATGGGTGGGAAGAAAATGAGGAAACCGAGATTACAGGGAATACCTCCCAAGATTGAGACATGATCCAAAAATGTTAATAATCATAACATGACCAAAAGCACAGACATACAGTAATGTTCAAAGCCATTCATAATCTTCATTATAGGAATCACGTTGCTAACCAGGTTTGAAATTGGTGAAGAAAAAATACAAAAACCAAAAATACATTACCTTGTCCAAAGCTCATTAAGATTATAATACCCCATCAAAGAGGGCATAATTTTTGCTTTCAATTTTAAAGAATTAAGCATTATAGTATACTAGTCTACAGTATTTATATCATCAAAGTTTTTAAAATTTACTTTTAGCCCTAATTTTTACTTGAGTCCTCAATTATTTCAAGGCAGTTTTCATAACTTTTGAATTCTTGGTTGTTTTTTTTTTTTTTAAAGGATTTATGAGAGGAACTTCAGTTTTAAGTAGTTCATAGACTTACTGAGCTTCCCTTGGTGGTTCCATAACACAAGATAAGTTTACGGTAATTATAGACACGGACTTCTGAGAAAATATTTAGATGAGCAGGTATGTCTAAAGAGAAAGGAAGAAAAAAGGAAACTAAGGTGACACATGCAAAACTTTAAAACCCATATTTGAAGAAGCAGGCATCTGGACAGTATCATATGCCTAGCTGGAAAGATCTCTAGATACGTTAATTTCATCAAAAAAATTTTAAAAAGTAAAGCAATGGCATAGACAGTGGGGTCTGTATCCATTTCTACATAAGGGGTCTAGGGCAGGAGTGGAGACTAATGAAGCAGTATAGCACAGCGGTCAAGAGGTTCCAATTCCAGCTCTACCCTTTAGTAAATAGCTGTGCAACCTTCAGCAAGTTCCGCAGTCTCTGTGACTTGTTTTCTTCATTTGTGAAATGAGGAATACTAACACCTACCTCTCAGGGGGATTGTGACAATTAAATGAGTTAACGCAAGCAAACTGTCTGCTACATTGTACAGCCCATAGTAGACTCTCAATAAATACTTTTTTTTTTTTAATTTTTATTTATTTATGATAGTCACAAAGAGAGAGAGAGAGAGAGGCAGAGACAGAGGCAGAGGGAGAAGCAGGCTCCATGCACCGGGAGCCCGACGTGGGATTTGATCCCGGGTCTCCAGGATCGCGCCCTGGGCCAAAGACAGGCACCAAACCACTGCGCCACCCAGGGATCCCAATAAATACTATTATTATAATACGGTAGAGCTCGGAGTAAAATTTTCTGGATAGGTACGAAAGTTAACAGTGGTTGTCTCTGGGGGAAAGCCTGAGGTAGAAGGGAAATTTATTTTTCATTAGATAAAAGGGCGAGCGGGGACGCTCCCTTCCAAAAGGAACGTTATCATATGTACCTGGTAGAGAACGTGCAAATTCCAACACACATTCATATAATCGTGCAATGCTATTCCAGTCATTAAGGAACATTTCAACCACTTTCCTACCACCAACGGGTTCAGACAACAGGTTTTCATATGTCAGATAAACATGCCGGGATGGCCCTACAGGATTAAAAAAAAGAGAATCGCTATCAATACTAAAAAGAAAACCCCAGAAATATGCAAAGACAAAGTGTGTGAAGCATCTTACCTTGCTCCCTAGTAGAAGTGCCATTAAGTGGACAATTTGCAAATACTAACTCCGCCACCCAGGTGCGGTTATTTCTACCTTGCAATCGGAAAGTGCAATCGAGAAGAGAGCGATCCAGAGCTTTCTGGGTTTCTTCATTCACACCCTTACAGGGAGGAATTCTGGCAATGAAAGATAGAGCATATGAAGTGTACTTTGCATTATAGAAAGACATGAGCACAACCTACACAACAGACAGGGTATCACATTAGGGCTTCAGTTCAAACTCCACTACTAGGTGCTTTCTGCAAAAGAAGGAAGTGATTCATAGCAATTCACAGCAATTCATAGCATCGAACCCACTTCTACTCACACCAACACAGATTAGGACCACCCGCTTTAATGAAATGTTTGTCTGAGTGTTTTAACAAAATGTATTTATCTTCATCCTTATTCCTGTTATTAGAAACGCTATGATTCTTCAAAGTGAAAAATCAAGGATATTGGCTTTCTATGAAATCTACCTAGAACATCCTCAAGGAAAAGGGGAACAGAATACTTGTAAAACCACTCTGAGAACAGAATGTTACAGTGGAAAAGAACATGGGCTTTGGAGTCAGGGACCTGCATTCTAATTCTGACCCAGTCACATTTAACCTCTGAATTTCAGTCCCCCAACTACACAATGGAGAGAATTACCTCCTAGGTCATTGATTTTAAAACATGACACCATATGTGTAAAGTGCTCATGGTAGCTGATATAATGGTATTCATTCGTATATGTTAGCTCCCTTTGCAGTAAAACCAAGTCTCATTCACTGATACCAAGACAAAATCACAGGTCTATTATCTCTACTCCCCTCTTCAGTAGAGGTAACACTCATGTGATAGAGCTTTGCATGTACTAACTCATTTAACATACTGTCACTTGAATATATCACATATAGAAGAAGAATGCATTGGCTTTAATGTCATAAAATACCTACCTATCCATTTTCCTTTTGCAGCTTTATGGACTATCTTATCATAAAACATTATGAAGTCATATATTCTCATGTTTTCACAGTAATAGATGAAATAATGAGATACTTTATATTTTTTAATTACACATTATCCTTTAACTCATAGGGAAGATGGGTTAATTCTCAGACTTGGTATAATGATTATCTATTATCTAAGTCTACAACAATGGGAAATATGGAATCTTGATTCAGGCCTCTTATTCAGAAACACCTAGAATAGGGTTTCTCAATCTTGGCAATATTGACATTTTAGGCTAGATAATTCTCTGTTGTGTAGCCTTGGCCTCTCCCTACCAGATGACAGTAATACCTCCTACCCACTCTTTTCAGTTAATGATCACCAAAAATCTCTCCAAACATTACCCAATGTCCCCTGGAGGGCAAATTGACAACCACTTGCCTAGAATAAACAATTTAAGAGCAAAAAAAGAGCCAGAGATTGCAGATGATTAAAAAAAATTTGGAGGCTTAAGAAAACAGCTACACAGGTTGCATAAAAATAGAATTAACATAGTACCAAAATTTTCTTAATTAAAAATTCCACCATAACTCCTCTTATTTTTATTATTTTTTATTTTTTAAAGATTTTATTTATTTATTCATGACAGACACACACACACAGAGAGAGGCAGAAACACAGGCAGAGGGAGAAGCAGGCTCCATGCAGGGAGCTCGACATGGGACCCGACCCCAGGGTCTCCAGGATCAGGCCCTGGGCTGAAGGCAGTGCTAAAAGCTGAGCCACTACCGGGGCTGCCCCATAGCTCCTCTTAAATGTATAGTTTTGTTTTTAACATTTCAAAAGTTAATCTTTTGATTAACTTGTAACCAAAAGTTGATTAACCAGGGATGCCTGGATGGCTCAGTTGGTTAAACGTCTGCCTTCAGCTCAGGTCATGGTCCCAAGGCCCTGGGATAGAGCTCCACATCGGGCTCCTTGCTTAGTGGGAAGTCTGTTTCTCCCTCTGCTTGTGCGCACATGCTCCAATAAATAAAATCTTTAAAAAAAGCTAATCTTTCATACTTATTTTTTATCACTCACTACAAGATTTGCCCAATGTTATTTGGGGTAATTACAGAAATTGCATACATTGCATATATGCTTATCAATTTTGTAGGTATACTGAGAACTTTTGCCTGTCCTTACCCCTGAAAATACAACCTCAACTCATAAGAGTTATAAAACAGCCAATTTAGATAGATTTTAATCTTGATTTAAAAAATATAAATGCAAGGACGCCTGGATGGTTCAGTGGTTGAGTGTCTGCCTTAGGCTCAGGGTGTGATCCCGGGGTCCTGGGATTGAGTCCTGCATCGGGCTCCCCACAGGGAGCCTGCTTCTCCCTCTGCCTATGTCACTGCCTCTCTCTATGCCTCTCATGAATAAATGAAAATTTTTAAAAAATAAAAATATAAATGCAGTAATTATCTTCCTTTCACGTAAATAGGTGTTTTGTGAAATCCATCTGGTTTGAAAATGAACACAAAGAAGCCAGAATGTTTTCAAGGAAGAAGGGTAAGACTCCTTTCAATTTATGCCAAGGGATAGCATGACCCTAACAATGCATTCTATGTCACCTTCTTTATCTGGGACACACAAGTAATTGGCTCAGCTTCAAGGAACCTGTAAACTATTTATTTCTTTTAAGGTTACAAATGTAATACAATAAACTACAATTTTAACTTTAATCCTCCCTCATTGAGGAGGGGGAAATAAAGCTTCCCAAAAGGAAGCCTTTTGAAACAAAACTGTTACAAACTCAAAATAGTCACCAAAAATTAAGAACTGGGGAAGATATTTCTGGGACAATGGCTTAACCTTATTTGAACATTTCTACCAATCCAAAAAAGCTGTTTTTTGACCTAAACAGCTACACCCAACTAATTTTTCTCCTGTAATCCTGAGTATGGGAAAAAGGTAGAAACTGGGGTCTGGTCCTTTAAGGTAGATATGGGCTAGCACTGCTCCTTTTTGGTCACCACGTGCTATCAGTTTCATCCTGAGGGATTCCACAAACATCAGCAACCACATTATGGAGATCACTGAACGTGCTAGTAAAGGAAGCGCAATTGTGCCTACAAGGAAAGTGAAGAGGGCTTTATAAAGGTTCCATATGCATATTCAGAAGGACTGAGTCACACAACTGATATAAGCTGAGTCACACAACGTGCAAAAATGAGTTGTGCCTATGCATTATTTGCATAAGTTACAAGAGGCAAAGAAACACAATGGACAAGATGAAAAATCCTTGTGGGTGTGGCTAGCAGACCAGCATCACTGTCCAGCAGTGTAATGTTATAGTTCAGGAGAAGGTGGGAAGTTTGCTCAAAACGAGGCACTGTGAGCAGCATGCTGCTCTTGAGACCTGTGTTATCTGTGCTGTCAGGTCAAGGCTCTTAGGAATCTATACAAGGCAACAGGCCCGTGAACTACAGCAATCAAAGGTGTTTACCATTGACACTTTCAGAAACTTCAAGGAGGCCTGCTCAACAGATTCTCAAAAAGATAAGTTGAATAAGAATTAAACATGTTTTTACAAAGAGCAGAAAAATGTGCTCAATTTTAAAGCTTTGAAGTATTGACTCATACTCCCATTTAGTATTAATATATCTAGGAATAAAAGCTTAAGACTTTCTAAAGAGTAAATGCATTAGAGTACTTATTTGCTAATTAGACCTATGCCAGGTTTTAATTTAGTAAAATCGTGTTTAAACATTTGTTATTTATGGTTTCCTTCTTAATTTCTATACCCTATCTCCATAATGGACAGCAGGTACTAGACAAACAGATTATCTTTAATTTTCCATTTCTCTGTATATTTTCCTTTTAAGTTTTAAATAAAGAAAATAGCCAGGATGTAATAAGGACTTTTAAAAAATTATTATAATGAAGCTTAAAAAACAATAAATGCTTCCTTCTTAGGTAGGACTATATTATGGGTTCTCTCAGATTCAAGAAGGAAGAGGACTGAAATTTCTTCATAAAACTGCTGAGAACAAGATATTTTAAGACTCTTGCAAAACATGAAAAATTTAGCTATGAGACTAGAACCTAAATCTTAACATTATTTATCTGCAGTTGCCAAGAAGAGTATAAAGATTAAAAAATCAAAACAAAACCCAAACTCCTATACTTTAGGCTGAGGTGATTCAAAATCAAAAGCCATTAAAAGTATACATTTTCCTATTGATTTCTATTACAAGGCTAGCTCTCTCTCTGGAGAACTTTTTGTAGAGATAACGTTTAGACAGCCAGGAAGGGAAGCTATTCTAGTTCTTCAACTCTGTCCCAAGTAAGCACCATGACACACGGGTGGAGTGCGTGCTGCTAGTCCTTCCCATCTTCCACAGAAACCAACTGTTTCCCAAGAAACAAAAATTAAAGCTCCACTGGCTCAAATTGTAAAGCAGCCATGTCTTGGCAGTCAGAGGAGTTCCATAAATAAAAACTGCTTCTGCAATTTTTATCAGTAAGCAACACCTAAGAGACAATACAAATGCCCACCCTCCCACACCCCCAAAACGGTTTTTTGCATCAAAAAGACTGATCTTGTAAATGGCATCCTAGCTCTGCAAGTCCATCCTGGTTGCCTTACGTGACACAGGCAATGCACTATGTTGGCTTTCCTTCTGAGCATCCTTTGCCCCTGGTCCTTGATTCATTTAGAGCCAAGACCTCTACTCATCTCCCTCTGTATACTCTTTCCTGGCAATCAATTTTAATATCCCAGCTCAATTACTATCACCTTGGTGATGACTCATACACTTCTCCTGCCCAAACCTGTTGCCTGAGCCTGAGACCCAGCCGTGCCTGGCCAAAAGAATGCACAGGCACCTCAACCCTGTGAAGCCCCTTCCAACTCACATCTTCAGTGTCCCTTATCTCACAAAACACCACCACCATCCATCATGTGCCCAAGATAAAACCAACAAGCACCTGTGCCATTTTCTTCTCTTTCTTACCTTCAAACATCAATATCCTCGTCAACCCCTGAATATTCCATCCCCTAAGTCCTTGCAGAACCTTCCCAGGTCTAAGCTACCAACAAGTCTGGTGTGAACCACTTCAGCAACCAGTTTCACCGGTCTTGGTCCCCTCCAATTGACCCTTGATAGGGCTTTCAAGATGAACTTTCAAAAACACCTAACTCATGATGTCAGTTTCCCTTTAAAATTCACCTGATGGCTTCTTTGGGCCATTAGGATGAAGCCTACATTCCTTGAGGGCATTTAGAAAGCCCTCCAGGATCTGACCCCTTCCTGCTTACAGCTCCAGCCTCAACGCTCTCAACTCCTGCCACAATGACCTCCTTTCAGTTCCAGGAGGCAGAGCTCTCTTTCTCCTGCCTCCAAGCAAGAAAAACAGAAAAAGAGAAAACTGCCTGCCACCACTTTAGCACTTAATCCCTTCTGGCTAAGACCGCCCACTCTGTGCCTCACTGCCCACCTTCCCTCTGGCTAATTCTCCCCTCTCCTTCAGTCTGAACACAACAGGTACTTCCTCAGGGATACCCTTTCTGGCTTCCAAACTAACTTAAAATCCTCCTGCTACATGAACCCACAGCATCCAGAAGGGCCCTAGCAGAATTCAAGCCTGATACACAGTCACACTGAGTTAACATCCATTAAAGGAGTAAAAAGAAACGCAGAGGAAAGACGTCCTAAAATACCAAGTGTGCTGGATCTCGACTCAGCAGGTGGAAAAGCAGCCTCCCCAGGACCTCAGTGATTGTATGCAGAAATCCAGAACACCCACAGGTTCTGAACTCTGCTTTACATGGTCTCCTGGGGGAGGGGCAGCTCTAGCACCATGGCTCTAACATGAGGGACTGAATGAGACAGGACTGAATGAGACAGGATGGGGACTTACTTCAGTAAGCGAATTGCGTGGCTGAAGCCATCACCTTCCATTTGTACTCCTTGATGGGGAATCTCCAGATTGGACAGCTGGTAAGACAAAAGCAGGTAGATAAGACCACCAATTTTACAAAGGAAACTACCTTTTCTAAGTACTAGCGTCTATTTTTGCAGCACCTGTTCTAGGGCTACTCTGTTCCAAAGTTACAATATATTAGGCATGCATACTGTCCTCCATTATCTGATTGCCTGGGTCTTCTATGGCAGGCTATTTACACCCACCTTGTTCCAGAAAGGTTTTAAAGCAACCCTAAGTATCTGACCGAGCCTGCTCTTTAGGCCTCAGAAGGGCAAAGGTTTAAGAAAAATAACTGCCCACCAAATAGGCCATAGGAGTCCAGATTCAAAAGGAAGCCAAGTGTAGGAGGACTCCAAAACACTGTCTCTGTCCCATGCATCAGAGATCTAAATGTTCCTGGTAAGATGAAATTCAGTTATTCACATCTCAGCATAAATTACTTTAAGCAGTAAATGTGCTTGCCTTTTCCTCAATGTGGCTTTTTCACTGAGAGAAGAAAAAGCAGGCTGTTGAAGAGCTTGAGTGGGTTCAACAGAGTACTACTATACAATGTTCTTATGTGGCCCACCTGTGCAACAGGTAGAGGAGCACAGAGGAGGAGGACAGAGAAGACTATGTCTATAGGTTTTAGTCTCTGTGAGCCCTACAAAGACACAAGTTTTTTTGCCATTTCTAGACTGTGGGTAGAGCAGGCAGGGAGAGAGACATCACAGTGCCCTTAATTACCATGTAGCCTCCCTTCCCACCTCAAAGGTAGTAAAAATGAATGCATTCTTGTCATCAATCAACAGGGCACAATAAAAAAAGCCCAAGAAAAAAAAAAAAAGCCCAAGAACACAGTCAAGTAGATAGGAAGCATAGACACTGTCCGTACAGTTTAGGACCTATGGCCAGTACCTGGATAAGAAGACCTTTATCAAGCTCACAGTTTTAGGAGCGAGGACATCAAGGACACAAGTATCTATTTTAGGTGCCTATTTCTGGGCCTCGATTTCTCTGGGCTATTCCTGTTCTTCATAGTTTTATACTTTACTCTCTGCCTTCAGACCCTAAAGCCCTACAAAGCAAGGGTCAGCACACAACAGCTCATGGGCCAAATCCGGCTCACCACCTGTTTTTGTAAATTGTTACTGAAACATAGCCACACTCATCTGTTTAAACATCAACAATGGCTAATTCACATTACAAAAGCAGATGTGTATAGCTATAATAAGAGATCCTATGACCCACAATGCCTGAAATACTATCTGGCCCTTTACGGAAAAAGTGGCAATTCCTGCTCTAAAGCATGAGAGTGTTCAACAAGACTATGGTCATTATTTTCACTAAAATAATTCACTTCCACACTCCCAGAGCTCTTCTTTTTTTTTGTATCTTCGGTTGTTTTAGTCATAAACACTTTTTTTTTTTTTTTACAATTATCTTTTATTTTATTGTGGCAAATGTCTCCACTTCATTCCCAATAATTTACAGAGGGAAGGAGTCTTACAAAAAGTGAAAACTTCAAAATATAGGGAAATAATTATGGTTTTGGTGTATCCCTTCAAAGGGATGCCAATCCTTGGCCAAAGCCCTTTTCAGAAATATAAAAAATGCTCGTTTTGGGGACATCTGGGTGGCTCAGCAGTTGAGCATCTGCCTTTGACTCAGTTCGTGATCTTGGGGTCTGGGGATTGAGTCCCACATCGGGCTCCTGTAGGGAGTCTGTTTCTCCCTCTATGTCTCTGCCTCTCTGTGTTTCTCATGAATAAATAAATAAAATCTTTTTTTTATTTTTTTATTTTATGATAGTCACAGAGAGAGAGAGAGAGAGAGAGAGAGGCAGACAGGCAGAGGGAGAAGCAGGCTCCATGCACCGGGAGCCCGACGTGGGATTCGATCCCGGGTCTCCAGGATCGCGCCCTGGGCCAAAGGCAGGCGCCAAACCGCTGCGCCACCCAGGGATCCCAATAAATAAAATCTTTAAAAAAAAAGTAGGTTCTGTTATTGCCCTTTACTATCATATTTAGAGATCATGCTGGATATCACAACTATGTATTCTTGAAAGACATTAATTCTAAATGTATTCTTTAGTCCATGTGACAAGAGTAAAAATTGGTTTAATATTCTTTCTGACCTGCTTCTCATAAAGGAATGCAGTCTTATTAGTATGTAAGCAATATGTATGGCTTCACCAACTCAGAAATAAGCCACTCCTTTATCAACTAACCACCTCTAAGAGATAACACTGTACTAAGAGGTATGCAAGTAAGATGATAATACTCAAAAAATGTCCCTTTTAAATTGGTTAGACTTTACTTTCCATTTCCATAAAGAGCAGAACGCCCACAATTTGGAATCAGAAAGATGAGATAACATAAGTCCTGTTTTACAGATATACCATGAGATGATATGATTTCAATCCCATCCCTCCCAAAATAAGTAAGATCACAACTATTCTGGTTCTCCTAATGGAATCCATGTATCTTTAGCAAGGCATTTAAAAAATTACTCTTTTATACAGAGTATTCAAAATTGTTTCAAAAAAATTACCTCCAACCGAAGTCCTACAAATGGCATATTTGTATCACACATAGCAACAAAGTGAGCTAGAACTTTATTGAAGGCACACATTTCTCCTGATCGTTTGGTTTTCTTGGGTTCTACTGGACATGGATCATCAGACAACTAGAATTTAAGTAAAGAACACAAGTGGGTAAAGAAGTAGAGGTGATGCAATTAGTTAAGGCAGTTAAACTACTGTAGCTCAAGGTTAACCAAAACAAATGTTATGCATTCAACAAATATTTGCTGAGCAAATATTTCAACCTAAATACTAGAAATTTAGGTAAATATTGTGTATTTAGCAAACTCTCTTGTGGAAACGGTGTATAATTATTAATTAAGAGGCATTTTCAAGAAAATGTAGAAAACTGTCATTTAAACCTTATTGCCCCCTCATCTCCTAAAACCCTACCTAATTCTTTCCCATATTAAAATGTTTAAAGAACCCAGCAGAGTTAATACACACAAATCCTGTACTCACTTCGGTATGTGATCATACCTTGCGCTTGGGACCAGTCCTAGGCTGTTTCCCAGGTTTTGTGCGAAAAACCAATTCTTGGACGTTTTCCTTGAACTGCTGCAGCAGGAGTGCCATAACAGGGGTGTCTTCACGTTCTGCAGCATTCACAGACATGAAGTAGTACTTATATGACAGCTGTGTGGGTTTATTAGGAACCTCCAACATCTCCACAACCTAAGAAGGCCCAAATCAGAAATAAGACTCAGAGAAATAATTAATGAGTGTCAGATATTTTCCACCTTATAGCAAGTAGAGCTCAGAATTGTAAATCTACTGTAGATGGTCTTTCTTCTTTAAATGAGGATAAATCAATCTCATGATTCTAAACGAGAAAAGCATTCTCATTAAATATATATTCTGTTCTCTAAAAAAATAGATCAGACTAACAAAAGCAAAAACCGCTATAAACTATAGCAAATGGGACATTTGAACTATTATAGCATTAAGTGTTCTGGACTTTCATACTTTAGCTTAAAACACTATATGCTTAAGTCCAGCAGGTCTGCTAGATTTTCCAGAATGGTTTCTGCTTTAAATTGCCATTTCCCTTAACCATTAAAATATCCTAGGGGGAGCCCAGCTGGACCAGTTGGTGGAGCAGGCAAGCAACTCTTTATCTCAGGGTTGTGAGTTCAAGCCCCACATTGGGTAGACATTACTCAAAAATAAAATCTTTTTTTTTTCCAAAAATAAAATCTTAAAAAAAAAAAAACCTCCTAAGAATTCCAGTTATAGCAGAGAAAAATGACAACTAACTCTCACAATTGGAAGCATATAAAAATAAACCCTGATAAATGTGGTCACTGTGAGGATAAGGATCTCATGACCAACAATAGTAAACACTAATAGAGAGTACTATGTGCCACGTACTGTCCTAAGTACGTGACACATGTTAACCTCTTCAGTCCTCTTAATGAATCTAGTAAAGAAGGATTACTTTTTCATTTTTCTGATGAAGAAACTGAGGCACAAAATACTTAGGTTACTTGCCCAAAGTCTCAAGAGCTGAGAAGTGATGGACTCATGCTTCAACCCCAGTTTGCCTCCAGAGACCTTGCTCTTAGTCACTACCCATTTGAAACAGCTTACCTTCAGCATCTACCTAAAATTTAAGAAAAGTCCCCTAAATACTCAAGGGGGAGAAATAAATGCCATTGGACCATTATTGCTCTGCCATATGCTTTCCGTCTCTCTTCCTGCCTCCCTTCTCTCCCTCATCCCCCACCTTCCTATGCACTCTCTTCAAGGAATTCTTAGGCTAGCACCTACTATCACAATGATACACCTGAGGAAATGGAAAAATTAAAAGGAAAATGGATGTTTCACCAGAGAAGGTAAAGAGATGACCAAAAAACACATGAAAAGATATTCAATATCATCAGACATTAGAGCAGCATAAAATAAGACTACAATAAAATACCACTATACCCCTATCAGAATGGCTAAAATTTATTTTTTTCAGAGATTTTTAAATTTTTAAGTAATCTCTACGCCCAATGTGGGGTTCAAACTCATCACCCCAAGATCGAGAGTTGCATGCTCCACGAACTCAGCCAGTCAGGTGCCCCCAGAATGGCTAAAATTTAAATATTATAGTACCAAGTGGTGACAAGAATGCAGAGCATCTAGAACTCTTTTATTGCCATCAGAAATGCAAAATGGCCCAGCCACTTTGGAAAACCCTTTGGCAATTTTTTATAAAGCTAAACATACACTGACATTATAATCTAACCCAACAATCCCACTCCTACTTATCTAAAAGAAGTGAAAACCTAAGTTCACACACACACACACACACAAAACGTATACACAAATGCTTACAGCTGCTTTATTCAGAATTGCCCCAAATTGGAAGTAAGCCTGATGTCCTATCACCAGAGACTGGTTAAATAAACTGTGGTACATCCTTACCATGAATACTACTCCAATTAAAGGAATGAATTATAATATACATCACAATGTGGATGAAAATCAAAGGCCTCATGCTTGCTGAGTCAAAGAAACTAGACTGATGGGCAATCTGATATAATCAGAAACAGGTAGTCAGGGGTCATCAGCTGAGGGGGGGGGGAGCATCAGATTATAAAGCAGCAGTATGAGGGCATTTTGGAGGTGACATCTGTTCTGTGTTCTGCTGAGAGGGGAATTACAATAGTGTAAGCATTTATTACAACTCAGATATAAAAAGTCTAAATTTTTCCCGCATAAATTATATCTTAATAAAGCTGACAGAAGTGTAACAGCAGACCAAGCCTTTCCACAGTAGTTTCTCCCACTTCTATGAATGTATCATCCCTAAGTGAGAAGTAAGAAGGATGAAGAGAAACATACATTCAGTTTTGATGTAAGCCATGTGAAACAAATTATTGCTTTACAATAAATCATTAATCACTGAAACTAACACCTGGTTTCTGATGATATTAAGTAAGGTCAGAAATAATAAAACCATTTACTCTGTGGCTAAGTATAAGGATCTTTGTGTGTTCAAAGGTTTGGTTATTATGTGTGTATTCTGAATATCATTTTATATGTACACCAGGCAGCTCACCAAGAACGGAAACAACAATCCTTTATCATGTATCAAATTTAGTTCCACAGCTGAGGTCTTAAAATTCAGGAAAAAAGTGAAATTCACATCAGTGACAAACTATTGCTCTACATAAATAATGCTAATTTAAGATACATCAGGTTATGCAGGGTACCTTTTTAAAAGATGGTATCTTTTAAAAATACAGCTCAAAACCTTAAAAAACTTCACCTCCATTACCTTCAACCAACAATCTTAAGTTTTTCAAACATCTTAGATTCTTAGCCAAAAATATCTACTTGGTATATGTAGAAAATTCCTACAAGCAGGGAAATATATTTAGGGTGAGTTCATATTTCAAATTCTTGCGACTTTTAACCATTTAAAGATCTCAAAGAAACAAACTAGAAACCACCTAGAAAGAGTGAAAATAGAAGAAAGGATCTTACTGTGCCCTGAAAGGTATATGCAATCAAAATATCTATATATATGTGTGTGTGTCTGTGCCTTTAATCAATTAAGGAGAATATAAAGCTACTTCAGTTACTCATATTTAAAAGGATATATTATGCAAGTTAACATTAAATTAAAATCAAGACAGTTTATCTGACACCAAAACATCTCCACACCATCTACAGTAGTGCTTTCAAAGTTTTTCCTCCTATATAGAGGAGATGCTTCATCGCCAAGCAGAAACTAGGTCTCGCTACAGGAAAGATCTGAGGGTGAGGGATTAAGATATACCCTATATTCCCCAACCCTGCCTGATCACTGTATCATTTCTTAAACACATGATTTTCTTCTCTCCCTCATCCCTACCTCCTAGGTTAAGAATCACTAAAGTATCCAATAAAATATATTTGCAAATTTAATTAATCAATAAATCACGTGAAATAGTAATAGGATCACTGAGCTTGATCACCCAAATCCCCCCCTCTGCATACTTACAATGTAGTACTGTGGAAGACGGGTAAGTTTAATGAACAGCTTATTCTTAGAAAGATTTCCAATAGGATGGGTTGAGTAATTGGACAGCTGCAATGTTTCACTGCTTATTGTAGGCAGATGTTTTATAGATTGTTTGCAACGCTGCTGTCCAAGCCAAAACCTTAATTGAAAGGAGACAATTCACATCACAAAATCAGATTCTTCTGATTAACTGTGTGCAACTGATCTGTAAATCCATTACTGAAGACCACTAAAAGGTTACAATTAATCTGAAACTTAACAGTAAAAAGACAACCATAATGATGAATCATTTCTCAAGTTTTGCATTGGTCAGTTAGTTGTAGTTTAAGGAGCTGAAACTGCTATGTGAATGATTCTGTTCAGTCATAATGTAGAATTAACTAATATTAAGGCTGGGACACTGTAGCAGTGTATTACAGAAGATGACAGATTTCCTATGGTTTATTAAGACAGCAGTAACTAATCTCAACATCTTTTATTTTTTTTTCTCAACATCTTTTAAAAAATATCTGAAGTGTTTATAAAACAAAATAGAATAAATAGGTATAAAGCTACCTAATTTTTCCAGTATCACTGGAGATATAGTTCCAGTTCTTATACTGTGTATGTTTAAAGTGATAGTTCTATCTAGCAGGTGCCAGTAACTATTAATTATCGTCTTTCCCTCCTTTCAGTTAAGCCAACAGATTTCAGTTTGATGCTTTTTATAGTACTCCTCTCACTTCTTTTATTTGATTAGCTATCCTTGAGTCTAGACACTGTGTGTGTGTGTGTGTGTGTGTGTAAAGTATGGAAAAAATACTGTATTAGTCCAGTGCAGTAAAATCATGTCATAAAATGACTGGTTTACAAACTCTCACTGATTCACAATGAAATAACTACAGAAAATAAGAATACAAATTTATAAACTTTCCATAGCAATGTAACAATTATCACAACATCCAAGCTCATAATCAGTAGGCTGGCCCTGCTAAACAGAGTATGACTAGTTTGGGTGCTGTTGCTTTTGTGTAGCGAACTGCGTGTGGTACAAACTTTGTACTAATCATGTGCAGTAAAACCATGTCATAACATACGATGTTTTAAGGGAAGTTTGTCACAACTATTATCCAAAAATGGATAAAGTCTAGAAAGCACTTTTTTTCCCCAGTGAAAAACAACTTAAATTTAGCTGCAACTTCACAGGATCAATTGCTAGAACTGGCTATAAATGAAGAAATGAAGACAAATTTTGAAAATACGGTACTTCCTTCGTTTTAGATAAAAGCTAAAAATGACTATTCTGAACTTGCTAAAACTGCTTTCAAATCTCTACTTCCAGTCCAATCAACATGTGAGACTTTGTGAGACTGATAACTCTATTAAGTATGCTTTTAAAAGAAAAACAGAAAAAGTTAACATATACATTGTCTCCTGTAATTAGCATCATCATTCCAATCTAGATTAAGTTACAATGAGCAAGAAACTCATTTGTCATGTTAAAAATTCTAAATACAAGACAACATTAATACAATATAAATTCTAAATATATACAAATGTATTTAGATAAATTATAAATACAAGATACTCTTTTCAAAGCACATACAGCATTACCATTTTACTCTTGACTTTTTGTTTTGATTTCATGGAACAAAAAAATCTATGCATTAAGAGTAATTTTCTGTATTAACTGCCCATGTACAGTTCCAATAAAAAACGTGGAGATTTTTTAGTTTTATACGGTTTGTTCTGATTATGTTTACTGAGATATAATTTTTTCTGTTGGTTCTTACAATTTAAAAAAATGGGACTTATATGTTACACATGGTTTTTCATTTTTTGTAGAATGTTTTCATTGCACGTTTTAAGAAAAGTAATCACATGAATACTCATCATCAGTCATTAGAAAAATATAAATGAAAACAACAGTGTGATACCTCGTTATACTCACTAGGATGGCTATAGTCAAAAACCATAAATGTTGGCAAGGACTCATGGAAATGGAAATCCTCAAATACTGCTGAGATGTGATTTTAAAATGGCACAGCTACTCTGGAAACTGGTTTGGCAGTTTCTTCAAAAAGTTAAACATAAATTTACTGTGTAACTCAGCAATTCCACTCCTAGTGGAATGAAAATTTAAGTCCACACATAGACTCACACATGAATATCAAGCAGCATTATTCAAAATAGCTGAAAAGTGAAACAACCCAGAGGTGCCTGGGTGGCTCAGTCAGTTAAGCGGTCAACTCTTGATTTTGGCTCAGGTCATGATCTCAGGCTGAGTCAGTCTCCTGCTCAGCGGGGAATACCTAAAGATTCTCTCTCCCCTTCTGCCCCTCCCCCTGCTTATGTGCGTGCTCTATCTAATAAATCTTAAAAAAAAAAAAAAAAAAAGGTGAAACAAGCCAAGTGTCTAACAATTTATGAATGGATAAGCAAAATGTGGTATATAGCCATATAATGGAGTATTATTCAGCCATAAAGAAATTAAGCATTGATACCTGGTACAACACCAGGATGAACCTCAAAACATGGTTAAGTGAAAGAAGCTGGTCACAACAAACCACATGTCTTGATTCCATTTATATGAAATGCCCAGAAAAAAAGATCTTAAAAGAAAGTAGATTCATAATTGCCTGGGGCTGAGGCTGAGAATGGGGTTAACTGTAAATGAACACCTTTTTGAAGTGATGAAAATGTTCCAAATACCTGAAAACTGGATTGTGGTTATGGCTGCAAAACTCAGTAAATTTACAAGTCATTGAATCATACACTTAAAATGGGTAATTTTATGGCACAGAAATTATACTTCAATAAAATTATTTCAAAAACATTAATGTCCCATGAAAGATTAGGAATAAACTGGTCGTCCACCAAAGATCATCTGAGAAGCACTACTGTAAGTGATAACGAACAGATCTTTTTTAGAAATTATGTGTTTAAGTACAGAGACATATTTGATAAGTTTAAGGCTTTGGAGACTTAGCCTTCTGGTTTTAGATTATATTTCTGCTAGCTGGACTGCCAGATATCCTCAAATTATGCAAGATGTGAGTTACTAAGCATTTAAGTATTTAAACCTTATTTGTTTAGCCAAATACACAAAAAAATGCTAAATCGCTAAAAATTCTGGAATGTATTACCCAGAATGATTATCATTTTTTAGAATTTTATTTATTTATTCATGAGAGAGAGAGAGAGGCAGAGACACAGGCAGAGAGAGAAGCAGGTTCCATGCAGGGAGCCCAATATGGGACTCACGTGGGACTCGATTCCAAGACCCCAGGGATCACGCCCTGGGCAGAAGGAAGATGCTCAACCACTGAGCCACCCAGGCGTCCCTGATTATCATTTTTCATATACAGTTAAACTAAGCAGCGGTTCAAAAGGAGGCTCACAAAACATTATCTATCTACTGGCATTAAAAATCATGTCCTGTTAGTGAAAACATTACTTGATTATACTGAATTCTTCAAATATTTACACAACTCAAACTGGCAAAAGGAGAAGGGATAGGGTAGATCACAAAATCAACAGATCTCTGTGAACAGTCTAACCCTCCCAGTTCTCTATTTGCCAGTTTGGGTTTTGATCTCTGAAATTTATTTTTATCCCTTGGAATTTTGTTTTATTAATTTTAAAAGAGACTTTGTTAGAGTTGCCATAATGGTACCTCTGTGTACCATGATAGTAATGAAACCTCACAGAATTATCTCTAGCTCCGTTTTCAATGTTCTTTAGTTTAACAGTATGAAGCATTCAAAAGATTCTGAGATGGTATTGAATGACAGCATTAGAGAAGCAGAAATAACTATTTTGGAAGTGTCAGCTGGTAGATTCATACCATGGAGATTATCATGGGTAAGAACAAGTAAGACTCTATCGCAGAGAATATCAGATTCAATAAAATTCATTGTTTGAGTGATTTGTACAGTGCTTTTATAGCAGGAAATATGGCAAGGAATGAAGAGTGGAGTGTCATGCCCTTCATACCTATATTTGCTCTAGAGGGGAACTGGATACAAAACACTGCCACCTTGGCCCTATTCCAAAAGAATTTTGATTCCAAATACCAGAAGGTGCTCAAGTTTCATGTCATAAACATTAAGGACAGTGACTGACCAAGAGTAATGATAGAGAAGAAAATATATCATGTCAAAATAACATTCCATTTTTAGTCTTGAGCTAAATAAATAAGCTTACTTCAGTTGTTGAATCCAAGGAATAATTCGTTTCATATCATCATTCACAGACTTCTCCATGTCATCCAGCGTGGCCTGGTCTATAGAATATAGCACTTCATTAATTCGTTGCTTACACGAGGCACAAAATAGGTAGGCCAAAACTTAAATGAGAATTATTGTTTTATGCAGAAAGTAGTGTCATTTTTAAGTCAGAGAAAACCTCAATTAAATGTATCACTAGGCAGAAATCAACCTAATTTGTTTAGCCTCTTTAACACTTAGAGAGTTATAGTTAAGACAACTAATTAATAGCAAAAGCAGACTAGTGGGAAGAACAAGTAACAAATATATGATTATCATATTATTCATATTATCAATATATGAATTCTTTGCCTACATTTTAATTCCCAAAACTCTTGGTATAGTTAATTATTTTTCCCTTACATGTATTTCAAATTCCTTGGATTACTAAACTTAGAACCTTAAAAATGCAAAAACTATAAAACTCCATTAAAATGTTTATTCATTAAACACAAATGATTTCTGGCATAAGTAAGAGCTGTTGGCTTAAGTTAAGCTTGCTAAACATCACTTATTAGACTTTTTAATGACTAAAAAAATGCTGTAATAGCATGCCACACAAAAAACAATATAAAATGATTTCAACTAAAGAAAAAAGTATAGAGAAAATTAGAACAGCATGACTATGGATTAAACTGTGCCCTCCAAAATTTGTATGTTGAAGCCCTAAACTCCTAATGTGATGGTATTTAGAGGTGGGGTCTTTGGGAGATAATAAGGTTAAGACAAAGTCATGAGGGTAGGACTGAGGTCATGATGTTATTGGTGTTCTTATAAGAGGCACCAGAGAGCTTGCTCTCTCTCCTTTTTGCCATGTGATGACAGAGAGCAAGCCTAGCCTCCAAGTCAGGAACAGAGCCCTCACCATAACTCAACCATGCCGGCAACCTGATCTTGACTTCCAAACTCCAAAATTGTGATTGTCTACTGTGTTTAGACCAAGAAAAAACCTCCTGTTCTCCAGGATTCTGTACCCCAAGTCATCTTTTATATGTTTACACGGTCAAAAACCTGTTCGGCAGTCATGAGTGACATCAGAATCCCCAGTAGTCATTCCATGTCACCCAACTACTAGTGGCAGTATTGTTAATCTAAAAACCACCAGCCATTAATCTTATTACTTTTACATAAGAGAAACATGAATGAACTTCATATTGGGAAGTTTAATATTATACAAGAAAATCCAAAGTAGGCTTAAAATTGGCCCCAAGGAATAGACATCAGCTAGAGTTCTTCCTTTCACATCTACTTTCTGTACTACTGATACTACCCCCTCCAATACCTAATGGCAGAAACACTTTAGTGTACTTTTGTTAAAATGTTTTTCCTTATGCTAAGTGACTATATCATTAAGTAACTTACCAAGTCCGTAAAGCATCAATTGAAACATTCCAGAATGCAAGTCTACGAAAATGTGTAGACACTCAGAATTACCGCAGGGCTCCAAAATGGGAACAACAAGAGCCGGAAGCGCAGTCTCTATGGAAGCTGAATGGTTAAGAATAAAAGATTATATTTCTATCTGAATGTTTTCCAGAAAAAATTATTTCTCAATGAGTAGAAACAAACGATCAAACAATCCTGAATGTCAGAGGAAAAATATGACTTTGCAAAATTGGAATAGTACTATTATGTCAATTTAGAAGCTCAAAAGGAAGAATGTATTCCTCAAGGGGACTTGAAACAAACATACCCCTCTCAAATACTACAGTAAAAAAAATCCCGAGTCTTTTAAAAAAGGTTAAAAGAGGGATGGCTGGGTAGCTCAGTGGTTGGGCATCTGCCTTTGGCTCAGGGCATGATCCTCGAGTCCCAGGATCCAGTACTGCATCGGGCTCCCTGCGTGAAGCCTGCTTCTCCCTTTGCCTGAGTCTCTCTGCCTCTCTCTCTGTATCTTTCATGAATAAATAAAATCTTAAAAAAAAAAAAAAAAAGATTAGAAGAGCTCGTGAAAACATAAACTTCAGCAGTGAGCTGAGTTCTAGTTTACCTTCATTCAGTAATTACTAGTAAATTAGTTTTTAAGGATTTTCATTTTGATATAGTGGGAAGAAAATTGTTTGGTAAATACAATAAATTTCATCTACAGCCTCAATATTTTCAATGCCATTCTTCATAAGCAGAGATTTTCTGGCAATTAGGGCTCATGTGTTAAATTAAAACACACACACACACACACACACACACACACACACTTGAAAACCACTAAGCATTGCTTATTTAGGAAAAAAAAAATTTTCCAGTTATTTATGTAACCTTATTTTCAAGTCACAGATGAAATAAAAGCAAGCAATTGTTAAACACCAATTCCCAAAGCTGCAAGTATACTTCTTCTAGAGGTTCATAGTATTTCCACCAGGCCCAATTAACTCTTCCCTTAATCCTACAAACTGGGGTAACAAAACTGAGTAAAGGAGCAAAGTACTGAAAGCACAGCCTGTGCTGATCAGATTGAGGAATTATAAAAGGAATATGCTCTTCTAGTTACCACATTCCTCTAACGCTATGGCACAGAAGAAAAAGCAGGCAGTGAGGAGAGTGGTAATGGAGGCCCAGCCTTTCACCAGGTGTGACTTCTCTGTGCTACTCTGTTAAACAAGAATAATAACATCTTCCTGTCCATGCCATGGATCCTTAGGAGGAAGAAATGACAAGTTTATAAAGGTGCTTTAAAAAGCAAAGTGCTCAACAATGTGCATTTCCTATAGTCCTTTATGAATCAAAGAAACAAACCAAAACCTCTTATTAGGAATTTGCACAATAATTAAAATGGGTGAAGTTACCATTAGTGCTATCTATACAAAGAAATTATCAAACAAGTTAATAAAGCCAAAAAATAGGAGACATATTTAATCAGATGAAAACAAACTGCTTTCAAGTAGATTACTACATATTTGCAAAGAGATGTTTAACATACAGAGCCAGCAGAACTATCACCTAAAACAAACACAGAAGAACAAAAAGGTACAAACAGAAATTTCTTTTACAGTATTTTATAATTCAGAGCAATGTGACAAATTAGTTCAAATTATGTTTTGCTGAATTCACTATGTTAATAAACAGTGCTTACAGATTTGAAGCAAAATTACTGATTTTTAACACAATTTTAACTATTGTAATTCTTAATGGAGTAGGAACATATTCTTTAAAGCAAAATCATTTTTTTTAATTCAAATTCAATTAATTAACATACAGTGTATTATTAGTTTCAGAGGTAGAGTTCAGTGATTCATCAGTCTTGTAACACCCACACCCAGAGCTCATTATGTCACATGCCCTCCTTAATGCCCATCAGCCAGTTACCCTGCCCCTCCCCATCCACCTCCCTTCCAGTAACCCTGAGTTTGGTTTCTGTGATTAAGAGTCTCTTATGGTCTGTCTCCCTCTCTGATTTCATTTTGTTTAATTTTTCCCTCCCTTCCCTTATGATCCTCTGTTTTGTTTCTTAAATTCCATGCATGAGATCATAGGATAATTGTCTTTCTCTAGCAAAGTCATTTTTAAAGTGTAGCAATGGTGTAAAACTAATTCTGACAATTGGGATAACGATTATAATTTCAATGTAATGATAAAAATTGAATATTTTTGAAAAGACAGGGCATCAGAGAAGAATCTAGAAAGCACAGTCAAAAGGTAAAAAACACTTTTATGTGTATCCCTAATAATGGCCAATGTCCTAATTTTCTTTACAGAAAATATTAAAAAAAAAAAAAAAGAAAATATATAAGGCCCTAAGCATTTAAAGGCAACTGGTTTGAAGGTATCTAAAAAGAGCAAAATTTACAAATAAAATATAGAAAGGGAATTAAAGGCTGTGCAAGATGACAGGATAGTACACCACTTTTTCCTGCAGCAGTAATATAGAAATCTTCTATTTATTGAGGACCAGATGAGGAATGGACAAGTACAGAGTAATATAAAATGTGAAGACTAAAGAGAGGCAATTAAGCCCAATTAGGAAGAGCTGCATGTGGTTCACAGCTTCCAAACTGCCCTAGATACCCTGATTCTCCACAACACAAGGGAGACTCCCCTGGCTTTCAAGAGACAGGAATGCTGCAAATAAATGGGCCAACTGGCAAGTGACATTTAAGTGCCTTGCACTGCCTTTTTTGACCTTCTCTCTAAAGTTCTGCCTACTCTCTCTGGAGATGTTCCCATTCCCACGAAATCACACACTGCCATCTAGCCTGGCCAAAACCTGCTGTCTGTACATCCCCCCAGCCCTCCCTTGAAATGCTCCCTTGTCCAAGCTACTCATTTCCCTGGCTTATACCAGTGAGGAGTGGGAAAAAAAGCCATGTGATTTAAGGGTGATTGCACTAAAGGATTCCACGAATAGCCCTTTGTCCTAGTAAAGGATCTGACTAAAGCATGCTTTCCCATCACAAAAGGGATCAGGTAAGACTACAGGAAATATACAAATGCATGAACAGGAATTTAAAAACAAGTTTAAACATATGTCATAAAATGGTGGACCAGTAGGCCCTCTCCTACAGCAAGTCCTCATTTCCAGAACTGTTCTGATTAAAGCAGGTCTGAGGGGCCCAACCCCACATGCAAGTACCTATCTCTCCTCCAAAACACAGTACAGTCTCCAAAGCACCCTTCTCTCACATCCAGAACTCTACAAACACCTGGAACATGAAAACCACTGCTGGAGCACACACTCCCACTAGAGTTAGAGATCTAGGAAAAGCCTGGACTAAACATCTTTGAGTTACAGATGAGAATGGTACCCAAAAAATACTACTGTTCAAGAGCATGCACCTCAACTCAGACCTTCTGGCTGCCCAACCAGTGAAATCTCTACAAAATGGCACTGATGAAAAATCTTTCTGACTTGTTGCATATTAACAAGACACAAAACTATTCTTATATAAAAACTTGGTTAGTCTATTTTTCAAATTAATTTAAATATCCCCTGGGCAATCATACTAAGCTTTTTACTTACTACAACTAAGAGTTGCTTACGGATGATATTAAAGTAAAACAGAGTTGGTACGCCGGGGTGGCTCAGCAGTTGAACTTCTTTCCGCCTTTGGCCCAGGGTGTGATCCTGGTGCCCAGGGCATGATCCTGGTACCCAGGATCAAGTCCCACATTGGGATCCTTGTAGGGAGCCTGCTTCTCCCCCAGCCTTTATCTCTGCCTGTCTCTCTCTCTCTCTCTCTCTCTGTCATGAATAAATAAAATCTTAAAAAAAAAAGTAAACAAGCCTGTCAAAAGATCATAAACCTTGATTTTCTGTAATCCCAACAAGTGAATTTTAGAATTTTACTATTTTGAAAAGTTAGAAATAAAAAAAAAATTAAGATTGCAAAAATCCTTAAAAATCTTCTTTACAAGGGTGCCAAGATAATTAAATGGGAAAATTGTTTTTTTCAAATGTTACTAGAATTGTACACCCTCAAACAAAAGAACACAGCTGGACCCCCTACTTCACACCACATACAAACATTAACTCAAAATGTAATCTAAACATAAGACTAAAAACTATGAAATAGAAGACAGATGACAAGATGTTCAAGAATCATTAGGCAGAGATGCAAGTCAAAACCATAGCGAGGTACCAGTTCACACCCACGAGAATGGCTAGAAACCCGAAAGACTGTAACTGGTGTTGGTAAAGTGTGCGAAGAAACTGGAAACCTCACACACTACTGGTGATGGGATATAAGGTGGTGTTAAACATGTAAAAAGGTAAAACAGAGTTACCATGTGACCCAGCCCTTCCACTACTAGGTACATACAAGAGAAATGAAAACAGAGCCACACAAAATCCTGTATAAGCATGGTCACAGCAGCGTTATTCATCATAGGAAAAGAAAAAGGAAGTGCAGTGGGAAACAAAGGCAGAAAGAAATGTAAATAAAATCAAAAGTCCTAATCACCTGCAGCCCACTAACGAGTATTTGAGGAGGCAGAGTAGAACATTCTTCCAGGAAGCTCCCAACTGTCTTAATGTTAATGCCTTGCTAGAGGGGAAAACAACCTAGGTTTGACAAAGGCAAGGTCTTAGGTTTCCGGAGTCTTTTTTGCATATGAAAATCCTTTTGAAACTTCCCTCACCTTTACTTCCCCCAACCCCAAAGTATACCATAAATAACTCCTCACAATCCTGGGGCAGCAGCTCCTGCCCACGGGTCCTGTCCCCATCCTTTAATAAAAATCACCACTTTGCACCAAAGACATCTCAAGAATTCTTTCTTGGCTGATGGCTCTGGACCCCACCAAACACATCAACATCCAAAAACTACATCAGATGCGACCCCATCACTGATGAATGGAGAAGCAAAATGTGGTGTATCTGTACAATGGATTATTTGACAACAAAAATTAAGTACCAAAGCATGCTTTAACATGCACAAGCCTTAAAAAGGCTATGCTAACAATATGCAGAAGAGCAAACATTATATAATTTCATTTATGTGAGATGTCCAGAATAGACAATGCTACAGAGGTAGAAAGTAGACTAGTGGTTGCCAGGGGCTGAGGGGAGGGATGAATGGGGGAGTGACTGCTAATGCATAGTTTTTTTTTAGAAATGATTAAAATGTTCTAAAATTAGATTGTGGAGCTAGTTGTACAACTCTGAGTATGTTAGAAACCACTGAACAAGTGAATGTATGTGAATTTTATCTCAAAACTACTATTAAAAAAGAACAAAACGGGGGGGGGGGGGTTATGCATGCTTTCTAACCCCAATGAAAGTTTTGATTATACTTTCCAATCACAAAGAAATCTTAAGGCCAGGATTTAACATCCTTGTTTGAGGGATTAAAAGGGAGGAGAGGATGAGGACTTACACTGCATCTTATAATTAAATTAAAATCACTAAAACCTGATAAATCGTTAAGCCCTTATGGGGCTAGTGGACATGCCCCCCTCAATAGATTTAACCACTGCATACATCAGATGTCTATCATACTCTTTATTTTTTTAAGGCCTATATTTGCATTTTTGTGAAGTTAAGCTGCCCTTCCCTTTAATCTTTAGTTTGGCTCAGACTTTCTTCTACACTTTTGTCTCTTTTGCTTTCTTTGAATGACTACTGTATTCGAAATACAAATTTATTTTCCTGATGGTCTTTCCTTCAGGCAGTATTTCTACTTAATTCATCAAAGTGGTACCAAAGAAATTGCTTAAGTAGAATGGACTGAGTTGGGCTCTGTGAGGATGAAAGTCAGTACCTTTGCTACTAGAGCTATTAAAGACATGATATTTTTATGGCACTTTCCATACATCAGCTCACTTAATTGAAGGCTGTTCACTGTGGACATGAGGTGATCACAACCAAAAACAACTGGGGTAGGGATAGTGCCTATGGTCATTATGATACTGTGAAACTATTTCTAGAATGAGAGCACTGGTTCTCTAAAGGATTGTCCCCAAAGCTCTAAACTTAGAAGATTTTTCATTACATGTATATATCTGTATTTCTTACCTGAATCTTGCTGATGTATTAACAATTCAAGAAAAAAATCTTTAAAAAGACCAGGGATAAAATCTGTTTCACTCAAAGAGATGCGTATTTTATAAATAACTTAAGTATCTGCAAAGCTGCCTTATTCTTAGAAGACATAAAAGAAATAAGATTCATAATAAGATGTTAAAATAATTTCCACTTCAATTGGAAAAAAGCTTTCAGGAGGTTCAATATGTATACGTTTCAAAAATATAGCCAAGTTAAATAAGAAAGAAGAAAATAAGAGAAAAATTAGGGCAAGCTTGATAGATCGCGAAAGTTAAAATGCAGAAATGCCCAACCGCCACAACAAAACCAGGGAAAAAAAAGTATTAAGACACTTAGTAAAATAAAAGTGGATAGTAACATAAACAAAAAGGAAGAAATGCCAATTTTAAAAGAACCTACAGTTTTCGTTGGCATTGAAGCCTCGCAGAATGGCCTTCAGCTCCTGGAGCTTCTGATGAGCTCGTGCATGGACGCTGTCTATCAGGAGCTTTTCTATTGATAAGTGGTCAATCTGCATAAACAACAGAATTAAACAATTTTAACAATTAAACAATTAATTTAAACATATTTACTTTAAAAACCTAAGAGTACATTATTGTGCTTTAAGATAGTTCCTTTTAGAATCACACTGACTGTTAACCAGTAAAAGCAAGCAAGCTTAAAAAGATAAAAGTATATGGTACTGGTAGCTTAAAGACTTCAGCTAACATTCTGGCAAGTGTACACCAGGATAGTATGTATTGGTTATCAGTGATTAAATGGCAGACCTTCAGAATAAAATGGTGATCTGTCCTAAGTTAAAAAATTTGAGAGAACATTAAAAAAATCATGTATAACATCAGTAATAAAAAAATGCAAACATATAACATTTGTTTATAACAAGTTTCATAAAGGGTTTAAGGAGAACCTTGGTATTTTAAAGAATTTCTGCTAAAGTTTAAATATAAATAGTAAGTTACATATATTCATTTAATCAAAATAAAATTAAGATACACTTAATCTTTTACCTTCATGGCTCTTTCTACTAATTTGGAATCAGAAGCTGGCAAAGGAGGATCATGAAAAATCTGTAAAGGCTTAGAGACATCATTTTCATCGATTTTAATTGTAACTTTGTGAACAGATGCCGTCCCTGTTTTTCTCCCAAGAACCTGTTGACTGAGAGAAAAGAAGATATATTTTCATTTTTTACAGATTTATATATTTACTTATTTGAGAGAGAGAGAGAGAGAACGCACATGCACAGCAAAAGAACAGAGGGAGAGGGAGAGTGAACCCCAAGCTGAATCCACATTGAGGGTGGAGCCAGACACAGGGCTCAATTTCATGACCCTGAGATCATGACCTGAGCCCAAATCAAGAGTCAGATGCTCAACTGACTGTGCTACCCAGGCACCACAAGAAAAAAAAGAAACATGAATATAATTTTTTTCCAACACGACCTATTAACTTTTGGAATAAAACAGAATAAATATTGTGTACCTTAGCCAGAGTCTAGAACATGACAGGCCCTCAATGTTTGTGGAGGGAATAAATTAATAATGAGAAGACTGCTATTCATAATTGAACACATTATTTATGTCCTTTAAAAAAAAAGACAAAATTTAAAAACAAAACGCGCGCGCGCCCACACACACACACACACACACACACACACACACACACACAAAATCCCAGGGGGATGCCTGGGTGGCTCAGTGGTTGAGTGCCTGCCTTCAGCCCAGGGCGTAATCCTGGAGTCCAGGGATCCAGTCCTACATCAGGCTTCCTGCGTGGAGCCTGCTTCTCTCTCTGCCTATGTCTGCCTCTGTGTGTGTGTGTGTGTGTTTTTCTCATGAATAATTAAATAAAATCTTAAAAAAAAAAAATCCCAAAACAAAACCACCTGTGTTCTAAGTGGTGTCTATTAATCTCTGATTTCTTTACAGAAAATGAGTGTCAGGCAAAGTTCAAACAGGGAATCAAGAACTGTAAACAGCCTGATACTAATTTTCCCCAAAAAAGACTTTAAAGGGCACAATTCAAAATGTAAAACTCTGATAAGCATATTTTAAAAACATACCCAACAATCTCAATGGTCTTTCAGCCATCTGGTATGAGCTCAGAGTAATTTAACATTTTAAGAATAGCAAGTCTTAGTACAAAGAGAGATCTATGTATTTAAAACATGTCATGCTCTAAGAAAGGGGTCAATTATAGATGTTCTATGTGGTATATATGATACCAGTGACCTTACTATATAAAATCATGTTGCTAGAGGTACACAGCTATTGGTTTATAGTAAATCAGAAGCATGAGAGAAAAAAACAGAGTATTAACAGTCACAGCATGAACTAACCAGAATCAACTTCACTTACTTCCAAACTGAGAGGGAGAGGCACTTTCCAGCATGGTACCTTTCCACCTGCACAAGGTCTCCCCACCGCTCTCGTATTAACATTAGAGTTTGGGAATGTAGCACTTCTAACTGAAGCGATAAGCAGAAAGAATCTGATGGGTCTCGTTAAGCAGATTTAATAAATCACTACAACAGCCAATGAAGTACAAGCAAAACTTCATTTAACAAAAGCTCTATTTCCCCAAAACCTGGATATGAAAGAAATATCTGGAATTATATTTCTCCAATGACATATACTTAAAAAGTGTTATAATTTCTGGCACAATCTTAGAAAGAAGCTTCATATTTAATTCTGAACAAATATAAACAAACTATAAGGTCCAAGTTGCCTGCTAACTGATCACAGTTTAGAAATTATGAGTAGACCAAATAGCACTATTTTTTTCCTCCAGATAGTACTATTTCTAATTCATTTTTGCTTTTACCTGCAAAGTGAAGAGTAAAATGTACAATTTGGTTTAATACAGATGTATAATTATTCTTCACACTGATCAATTTCCAGCCCTGTTTCTACCCCCATAAAGGAAGGTGGGGAGGCAGGGGAAGAGTTTAGTCTGCTACAGTTCAGGATGGGGGGAAGGCAAATGGAAATGTGGGGAGGAGAGGGACATACAAACTCCTTACAAATATATGTCTCAAATTTCAAAAGGATACGTAGGCAGTTGTACATGTCCTGAAGAGGTTTTTCATCAGCAAAGAGTCTAGACTGCACCAGCTGATGGATAAAGTTGATTTGCATACTATGAACCAAGGCTCGCCCATCTTCCATTGGCAGGAGAAAAGAAGGTGGTTAATCAGAAAAACACTGTACAGATCATGTCACAGTACCATTTAAGGAAGAGTATACTAACAATAAAAAAAAAAAAACTTAATTTATCTATGAAAACCAGAGAACTTTATACTTGAGAAACACTAAAGCCTCTACAGATTAGCAGGTAGGTATGATTACCATAACATGTGCTTCAAATTACAGGATAAACTGCTAAACATTTATTATTCTGTAAGAATGTTCCAATAATATAAAAACAACAAACATTTGAATTTTTATGATTTAAATCAGTATTTGTGATTTACCTCCTGTTTCCTTGTCCTCAACTAGAATTTCTAGCTTGAGAAGACGCCATGGAACATCTGGATCATCTCCCATCACGGTTAAAGTGGCTTCAAACTCTCCTTCAACTCGAAACTTCACCCGGCCATTTGCTTTTAAAAGAAGAAGACAATGACTACTATGCTAGAAAATAAGCAGCTTGCTAACCTAGAAAGCTTAGTCTTGCTTAAAAGAAATTTTAAATAGCTTGAAAGTTCTTTCATAAATGTCCAAGAATTCAGTAGTTCCTGCATAAGCAATAGCCAAAGGCAGTTAACACTTCCAACATCAACTGATAATTTTCTCTTGAGGCCTAACTCTGGAGCTTCCTCTCTCTCCTCCAGCCCTAGGTAATCCCTTTGCTCCCAGCTTCACATACCAGCATTTTATCTCCAGGTGCTAAAACTTTACCCCTAGGTACTAAAGAGAAATGATTGGATTGACAGGTCACATATTTGAACACCACCTGAACTGTAGGCCAAAACATCAAAATGGTATTTCTTCAAATGAAACCCCCCAAAAATTGTTTTTAAAAAAATTCTAACAAAAGTTAATTCTTTAAAAAACATAATAAACTTCAGGTACATACCAACTGTAAGATTTGCTAACTGAGGGGGAAGATCTGTGGTCACAAGCCGATGTCTAAGAATCTGATTGAGTTGGTGAAGTGTGGCTTGTTTCTCAATCTTGGTAATTGGGTCTGGAGGAATAATTTTATCCTACAAAAAAAATTAAGTGATTTTAAAATAATGTACAAAAAGACACAATCTTTACCTATGCCTATCTTAACGTAATATTTTCATACTTTGTCCAAGAGAATCTCAACACTCATTTCTGCAGTCTATATCCAATAATAGTGACATGACCATTACTATCATGCATCAGAGTTCCAATGATTCCACCAGTACCCAGCTAAGACAGTAATGCATATGATCTTCATGCTCTATTTAACCAAGTTCATGTCACTAGATAACTTCTACCACTTCTTAAAAATATAAAATGCAATAGCACCGAGTCAGTAAACAACTACCACAATAAAAGTTAAATACAAAACAAAATCTTTCAAAAAGCAAGCATCATTCAGTATTTTTACATCTGAAATAGACATAAATTAATTTGCACATGTTTAACTTCACATACACAAAGATTCATCCATTTTGATAGTTACTCACATTCTGGCCTCAATTTTAGTTACAGAGGAAAAAAAAGTGAATTACATGAAATAGCTGTTTTAAAAATACAGAATAGTCATTTTTTTGGGCTCCTTAATAACACAGTAGACTCCATTGCCAAAGTCTTCAACTTTTGAGAAAGGGAGTGGTAAGCAATGCACTTACCCTAATGCAGGTGGGCAGTCGTGGATAAGACCCAGTAGTCAGTACATCAATGGCATACGGGATGGCAAAACTAGGCAGGCGTGCATGGACTAGGGCATCTCTAGCTAATGAGGCCAGGCGATCAGCAGTATCCACAAACAGAATGGCTTGCTGATCTAAAAAGCTTGAAATCATCTTTAAAGCAAAGGGTAAATGTATTAAGTTTTATTGAGAATGGGCTGCTTTCCACTTAAAATATCATTTATTCATTCCAAAGTAAACTTTGAGGGCCTTAATACAGTTTTTCACATTTTGAAACATTTCTTCAAGAAATTTCCCAGTAATGTGAAGAAATATTTAATGCATTTGTATTTGGCATTAAAAACAATAACCTTCTATCACTTAAAGTAAAAGGTTTTCCAATTTATTTCTCCATCCCTAACACTGCATATACATATCAGAAGTTAGGAAAAATGAATAAAATAAAATGCTTTTTTTTACTCTCATAGATTTCTAGAGTTGGTTGTTAAAGTAGTTAAAAGCATGGACTCCTGGACCCAGACTGCCTTGGTCTCAATTTTAACTCTGAACTTGCTAACCCTATATAAACTAGGCAAGTCACTTAACCTCTCTGGGCCTCAGTTTTTTCAACTGTGAAATGGAGATAATGATTTCCAACCTCAGTAAGGTTGTTCTAAAGATTAAGCGTTAACGCATATAGGGAGCACTTGGGTAGTTCAGTCTTAAAGTGTCTAACTCTTGGTTTTGGCTCTGGTCATGATCTCCTAAGACGTGGGAATGAGTCCCACATTGGGATCTGCACTCAGTGGGGAGTCTGCTTGAGATTCTCTCCCTCTGCCCCTCCCCCTACTCTGTGCTCTTGCACTCCAATAAGTAAATCTTTTTTAAAAAAAGTTAATGCACATAAAACCTTCAGAACAGTGCCCAGAACACATAAAATACTCCATAAATGCTGCCTGTTATATGAAATCTAGGCCAGTTTCATACCCCAAACAGAAGTTGGGAGTCCATTAAAAGACCCTGATATTTTGTACATAAATCTCTATCAAGCAAAGTTCTTTTCCATCCTGAAACCAAAGGAGGACTATAATCTGTCTGGTTTTAACAGATTAAAACCACTTGGATTCTACTTCTCAACTTTTTTTTTTTTTTTAAAGATTTCTTTATTTTAGAGAAAGCAAGAGCACAAGTAGGAGATACTGAGGGAGAGACGGAGAATCCCAAGCAGATGCCACGCTGCGCGTGAAACCAGATGTGAGGCTCGATCCCTCGACCCCAAGATCACTACCCGAGCAAAAACCAAGAGCCAGATGCTCAGCTGACTGTGCCACCCAGGCGTCCCTACTTCTCTCAACTTCTGAGACTCAGATTTAGTCTCCAATCCAGGACACTGTAAAAATGCTTATCAGATAAAAGCCAAAGCCAAAGAATACCAAAGACCTCCCTCCTCCTGGGAAGACATGTATCAATCCCAGTGCAGTAATATAGTTCATCCAGCCTTAAATCCAGTGCTCTACCTTAAATGTGGGTAATTAATGAGACATTCTCCAAACTACTCTGGCTCAATTCAAAATACACTAGCTTCAGTTATACTCCTTTGACTTAGAAACCGAATGAGTAAACATAAAATGTTAGTTTTGAGTAACTTACTAGTGAAACTATATAGGTCCCTAATGATCTCTTTTTTAAAGCACTCATGTGCCAGTTGTTAATATGGTTAGTAATATTCTCCTTTCAAATCTAACTGAGCACTGAATAGACATTTCTCAAAGAAAAATACATAAATGACCAAAAGTACATGAAAAGATATTCAACCTCACTGGTCAGCAGAGAAATGCAGATCAAAACCACAATGAAATACCACCTTCACACCGAACAGGATGGCTAAAATCAAAATGTCAAATGATAACAGGTATCAGCATGGAAAAACTAGAACCCTCATACACTGATGGTGGGAATGTAAAATGGTACAGCCATTTTGAAAGACAGTCTGGCAGTTCCTGAAGTGATTAAACATAGTCACCATATGACCCAACCATTCCATTCATAGGCATATATATCCAAGAGAAATGAAAACATATGTCCACACAGAAACTTGTACATGAATGTTTATAGCAACATTATTCATAACAGTTAAAAACTAGAAACAACCTAAATGTCCACAAACTGATGATAAACAAAATACAGATCCATACAATTCAACTATAAAAAGAAATGAAGTACTACTACATGCTACAGCATGAATGAACCTTAGAAACATTATGCTAAGTGAAACAAGCCAGTTACAAAAGACCCCATATTATGATTCCATTTATATGAAATCTTCAGAATAGGCAAATTTACTGACAGCAGACTAGTGGTTGCTTAGGGCTGGGGGAAACACCTGGAGGTGATAGCAAAAGGGTAGATGTTTTCTTTGAGATGATAATAATGTTCTAAAATTGACTGTGATGGCTGCACGTATCTGAATATACTAAAGACCATTAAACTGTGTACTTTAAATGGGCAGATTGTACGGTATATGAGTTATACCTCAATAAAGCTGTTTTCAAAAAGCTCCAGGAATATGAGATATTTTCTTTTTCTTACATAAAACATGACCCAGGCTGTTTTACCATTAGAGTTCTATAAACTGTGTATTTATACCCTGCCACACACTTAATATGTCTGGAATGGCTAAAGATCACTATCTATTAAGAACCTCAAATGAAACTAGATAAATAATCATTAGATTGAGAGGAGTCAAAACACAAATAATCCTCTAATCCTCAAGTTGATGGGCATTATACCGGACATAAATACATCTTTCTACATTCTCAAAACAAAAATACCAGAACTTTAGAAGTTCAATATGAGACTTTATTCAGAACGTGACTTATGTGAATAGCCAATTAAAAAAATTAATAGAAGAATGCTGAACTATGAATGAAAGATGAATAACAATATGGTTCAATATCAAAACCAAGAGTTTTGAATTTTCCTTGACATTATGTTACTGAAGCAAGACTCAGTAATATTAAATAGGTAACTGAAACACCCATGATGTTATTAGGGATTTGACACCAGGTTTGAAAAATTGAACACTTCAATATGATACACTTCAGTGACACCTAACTTCTCACTGCAAGTTTGAACATCTTTAAGAAAAGACTATCCCAAGTTAAGTAGTTAATGAAAAGAAACTACAGGCTTTCCAGAAATATTATACCATGCTTCTTCATTTCAGCCAGAATAGATTTACTACATTTGGTGTCCAAATTTCCAGAACAATGAATTGTAAATCTTTCTGATAAATAAGCTTACCATAAATCTATTTATTAATATTTATAATCAAAACTATCCCTTGAATGATGCTTTACAGTAGACAAAAGACCTTCTGAATACAAACTTTAATTTCTCTATCATACCAACAGACAACAGATGAATCCAAGAACACTTTCCCCCGTGAGGAAAACAATATATGGGGTACAAAATATCCTCCCTCCAAATAAACCTGTGACTGATGTACTTCAGAAGGATGATCGCTTACTCCTATGGACAAAGATATGCAGGCTAGAATGTCTCTTGGTAGAATTCTTAGTATTGTCACTAGCTTAGTTGGTAGAGATGGAATGGAGTATCAACTTCAATGAAAACCAGGTTTTATTTTTAACTTAAAAATTATTATTCTGTGGGGATCCCTGGGTGGTTTAGCGCCTGCCTTCAGCCCAGGGCGTGATCCTGGAGACCCAGGATTGAGACCCACATCGGGCTCCCTGCATGGAGCCTGCTTCTCCCTCTGCCTGTGTCTCTGTCTCTCTTTCTCTCTCTGTGTGTCTCATGAATAAATAAAATCTTTAAAAAAATTATTATTCTAGAAATTACAATTCTCAACTTCTTCACAATCCCTTTTCTCCTTTTACTTTAGCAACTTTCACACAGGCTTTGTGTCTAATGACGAAGGAACCTAGTAAAAACCAAGGAAAGTGAATGCAGCAGATACAATGGAGGGGAAAGCTCAGGAAATCACATGCAGAAACACAACTGTGTCCTAGATTCATTTCTAAAGTGGAAGAGGCAAGCCCTGATAGACTTGCAAATATAAAAGTACTATAAAAATATTTTTGACTTAGCTTGTCAGGGTGCTAAAAAGAAATTTATTATAGTACCTCTATACTAACTGGGTGGCTGTTCATTTTAATTTATCCAGGAAATCTACTAAACTTTAAGAGATTCTGAAAAGTACTCAAGTAAAATTTAACCAGTGTAAAGCTGTTTTTCTGCCTTTACCTGTAAAAACTGATTTTAAAAATTTTAATATTACATAATTGAATGGAAAAAAAAAAGAGCATCAGTGTCATGCTTACTTAGAGAATCTACCCACTTTCCAAGTATAACTGACAGTGGCTAGGTTACTTGGCCTTGTAAAGCTGACCTCAATTAAAGTGAATAAATGCTCTCATCATTCTAAGACTTTATTCGCTTTATGATAATTATTCTATCCTTTCCAAGATGAAAGAGTACTCTACTCTCTTTCCATTCTCCTCACTGGAAGTGACCGGAAGTAAAACAGAAGGGAGTAATCATGTGTTTTGTTTGTTAACAGGGCGTCATCCTCCCCAATAATGAGCTCATACTTGGGTTTCTTTTCTTTTCTGAGGGGGGGGTGGCAGATTTTAGCATCTTTGGTACACTTCACTACAAGTCATTCCTTTGAATTCAAAAGATTTAACAGACTATGAGCTTCTGGAGAGCAGGGGCTATGCCTTACTTAAGTCTCATCAGCCATACCCTATGCCGGACCTGTGCTCACTCAAGGGTATGGAGAATCAGATAAATGGTGTTATTAGCTGTGACCTTGAAGAAGCCATTTAGCTACTAAGAACCTTATTCCCTCATCTGTAAAACAAGAAAAAAAATAACAACTCTGCCATACTCAGGGTTTTCAAGAATCAATAGGCAAAGTTCAAGGAAGCACTTTGCACACTCTAAGGAAGTATAACGATATAAAGCTGTTTCTCCCTCCTTTAGTTCAAGTCTCATATTGTCTTCTAGAGTAACAGTGTTTCCAGATACTCTTTTTTTCTGCTCAGGTGATCAAATACTAAATTTCTATAGAAATATATTACACATTTTCTTGGGTTTTTTAAAATGTTATTTATTTATTCATGACAGACACAGAGGGAGAGGCAGAGACATAGGCAGAGGGAGAAGCAGGCTCCCCACAGGGAGCCTGATGTGGGACTTGATCCCAGGACCCTGGAATCATACCCTGAGCAGAAGACAGACACTCAACCACTGAGCCACCTAGGCATCCCATATTACACATTTTCATCCAAAAATATGGCTACTCACTTAAGTAATGTCCCTCAAAACAAATCAGCAGATATAAATTAAAGCCAAAATTAGAAACTATGTCTAAGTTAACATTCCAAAAACTTATTTTTTATAAAATAAAGTGAAAAATTTAACTTACCGCACATTTTTCCACCTTGCCAGCATTATTAGCCCATTTTACTAAAGCTAACAGTCGAACAAAGAGTTGCCGTGTCCGGCTAGCAAACTGCACTATTTCTATTTTCCTATAAAATAAAACAATTCTTAATGAACCAACACATTTGAAAAAGAGTATTTCACAATTTACTTCATCTGGACTGAAATACGAATCAATCTTTGTTTATGAGCATTACAATGAAATGAACCTAAATATGAATTATTGTCACATTTTATATACTGCCTGTTTTTTATTTTCAATAAAATTCAATAAAATATTTTAGCAATGAATCAGAATCACATTTTAAAAATTAATTTTGTATAACAATAAAAGCTGTTTACTAAAATGTATCCAATTTACAAACATAAAAATACAATGTAAAAGTTAACTAGCTCACAAAGGAGATCAAATTTAGAATTAGGAATTTCATAATTCAGACTACGAGTTATGAATTAGCAACCTTTTTGGTAGGAGAAAGGAATTGAAACAGATCTTTACCAAAGCTTGAAAGTGTCTCACTTCTACAAAACCAAGAGCCCATTTCCATCTTGCAAGCGTGTGATTTAAACACCTGAATAATTAAAGAACTATGCAACTTTACCAAACTAATTTTAGTGAAAAACTTAGACATTAAGTCATCTAAACAAAGTTAAAGAAAGTAAGCTAAGCACTAAAAATAAGAGCTAGATGGTCTTCCCATATCTATTTTTATTCTCTACCCACTACAATGCTTCTTCTCTAAATACTCATCTGTATTTTTATCATCTCATAAAGCCTTAAAAGCTTTACGTTGTCAGTGTGTTAGCAAGACCTCTCACTTTCCTGTCAGCTTTAAAACTGAAAAACCACTTTCATAGTTTACCTTAAGATACTGAAAAAAATATTCGACAGGCCAGGACTGATGACAGGACTCAGCAGGACATCAACCTCTCTCCAAGTGGACTCTGACCTATATTAATTTCAGTACAGCTGTTCAATGGCCTCCGGTTCCAACCCACATCTCTGCATCTCACCAATAGCAACACCATGAGGCAATGCACCAAAATAAAAGCTTTTGTTGAAATATAATCCTGACTGAGGACCACAGAATCTAAGTCCTAGCAAGCCTACAAAAAACCTGAAAGACTTCCTTAAGATTCAGCCAGCAATACGATTATTGATAGTACCAAGAAAAGCAAGGGCACAGATACAATTAAGACTCTTTGCCAGTGTCTGTGAGGGACCTTAAGAAAGAAAACAAGAGGAGCATTACTCACAAGGCCGGAGCATAGCAGAAACAGAAAATGTACATTAAGACCTGGCACCGTCTCATTGCTGGGGGCCTCACTACTGTCACTCCAACAGAGCAAACATATCTGTATATTATTAACTTGGTTCCCCAAATGAGCTCCTGTACTGGAAAGCAAACACCCACCTTTGTAAACTATTGTTAACATGACTTTTCAACTCCATGCAATCTCAAGTGATCAGCAGCATGAATCAGTTTTTCAAGGCCCAGTTTCCCTTCAGACACCAGAGTGGACATAAGAAATCCGAATTTACATTTCCTTCCTTTAAAATGGGCCAGCCAAACCATAACAAAAGTATGCTTTAACTGTCTCTCCCATCTCTACCTTTTGATCTCATTCCATCAGAAAGATAGCTGGCAGTGGGGGTGGGGAGCATATAGTCAGTAATAAATCCTCCCTAGTGACTTGGTATTTAGGAAAAAAAAAAAAATCAAGCAAGGAGCATAAGTAAAGCCAGACATACAGTCATGTAGCCTATACCATGGCCACAATTTAAACCTCCATCACAGGATTACTCCGAAACCTTAATTTATCTTGTTCCTTTGGCCTATGGAAACATTGGTATTTAATTTAGTTGGGTCTTAAGCCCCAAACTCCAATTCAATCAAAATTCTCTCAACTATGAAACAGCAATAGCAGAAGACAAATGTCAGTTCTCTAACGACATCTAACAGCATCATTGTGGCAAATGGTAAATTAGCAGCCAACTTCCTGCAATCAGTCTGTTCCTCAGCTTTTCTTAAGTCCTGTATCTTCTACATCTTCCTACCCCCTCAGGACTTGACAATAAAGGTTTCTAGAACACAAGGTCCAGAGCTGGTCTCACACCAAGAACTGTCGAACTGTCAAGGATTAGGAAATCACATTTCCAAAGGTGCCCTAAACAAATGGTGTGAAACATACCTTCTCTGGACCTAGGTTTCCAATCCACAGCCCTACTACCCATACCCACACCCTTTCTCTTTCTCATACATACACTCTCATAGATAAACCAACATAGACACAGATTTAAGTTTTTTTCATACTCACCTTTCTACATCAGATTTCCTTGGCAGTCTAAGAGAAAAAAAAAAAAAGAAAATGACTAAATATATACATACCTTCATCAAAATATGACAATGGTCTTTATGTTGACTCTATTATATATCTTAGTGTTTCAGAAAAACTGGATAAATAGCCACTACGGGCTGGCGAGGCTACCTACTCTTTTTTATAAGTTTCTAGCAATATGGCTATAAGGGAAAAAACCAACAAAGGAACATTCCTCTCCATTCAAGATGGTCCAAAAGGTACTGCATGAGCCTCAAACATTTAAAAACCTCAAGCCTTACATTAAACACACTACTCTATCATGGAGTCAGAGAAAATATTTTTAAAACCAAAATAGTCACAGATGTAGAATACTAGCTGCCAGCTTCCCTGTATCCAATGGAGCCTTGCTTCCAAGCAGTAATTTCTCCATGTTTTGTCAGGGTGGGTAAAACCGGAAGCTAAACACCCAAAAGAACCAGTGTCAGCCAAGGGTTTTACACTAATTATGATGTTGCATGGTGGTTAGATGTAAATGAGGACTTTTAAGCTCCAGTAAGGTTTTTATTTCCTTTTTGCTAGTTCTCTAGTACAACAGCCAGCAACCAATGTCACCAATTACCCTGTTAAATTATACTATTTAACACACTCACCTCAAATGATGCTTACAAAGGTCCTTATCTGCCTCCTGAATCACCACATTCGGGAAGTTTCTATCTCATGTCCTGCCCAAGATTCAATGGCCTGAGCAGCTCCTCTACATCTAATCCCCTTTTCAAGAACACACACCGAACCACTTAGGTTCTCTTCTCCCACTCACAGGCCACAGGTGCAGAAAAAAAATAAAACCAGAGTTCAAGGTACAAGGAGGGGAAACTATTAAAATGAGCTCTGGCTTACAGTTAATAATTCTGAGAGTAGACAGTGAGATAGAAGTTGAAGTTATGATCCGAGTGATAAAGGAAACTAGGTAGAAGCTGGAAGGGCCAGGAGATCATATGAAGTAGAAATTAAGGCCTTGTAAGAATGCAAGGAAATACAACTACTGGCAAGTTCCTCTACATGTGAAAGCTCTTGAGAACATTCCCTTGAGAAGCCACAACCCTCATCCTCAAGGGAGGGAGAGAATGAGAACCACCACGGATGCTGGTGTGCGCATAAGAGATGGAGAGAAACAAGATGAGAGCCTTTGGGGGGTAGAAAGAACAGGAAACATTGGTCTCTTCTCTTATGCCCTAGGGACCCTAAAAGGATGATCTCAAAGTCAGAGGCAGTATCATTTCCGGGACAAAGATTAGGCTTTGTTGTCTGCATCTCTTTCCTCCCAATTCCTTCTAATCTATTTAAAAATTCCTTTTATGGGGGATCCCTGGGTGGCACCGCGGTTTGGCGCCTGGTTTGGCGCCTGCCTTCGGCGCTCAGGGCGCGATCCTGGAGTCCCGGGATCGAGTTCCGCATCAGGCTCCCGGCATGAAGCCTGCTTCTCCCTCTGCCTCTCTCTCTGTGCCTCTCATTAATGAATAAATAAAATCTTTAAAAAAAATTCCTTTTATGGATAACAAATCCACTATTTAAGGCAAAAGTCCTAAAATGCAAATTTTTGAAGTCACACTTATTTACACCAAAGTGTAATAAGACAAGTTTACATGACTGAGATCCTAGCATTTTCTAATTTTAATTAAAACAGGTTAAAAAAAAAAAAAAGGTAGAACCTAAGTCCCTAAGAAATCAAGGCAGAGTGTAAACTCCCAGGTGAGAGCATGTATGTTGGGGGAAAGATGGAGGCAGACAAGCAGAAGGGGAAAAACAGAAATCTGCGGCCAAAATCAAACTACTGAAATTGTCAAGGTAGTCCTTTTTACTTTCAATAGTTGAAAGACAAGCATCAAATGTGGCAGAAATAAGGCTCTTAAAAAGTAGATCTAGAATACTAGTTTCACATCAATACATTGATTCTGACAGTTTTCCACCTGAAACAAGGAAAAATACATGATTTAGGAACTCCAAGGTAAGTTCCTAATTTTGGCTAGCACACATCAAAAGAGAAAAGAGTTATTTTATATATCCAAGTATGAAGAGCGGGAATGTATTTTCCCGTTAAATACTCCACGGTCTACAATGACAATTCTAAAAACTCATTCGTTAATGTATTAAAATAAACTAATGGTACCCAGGAGTGATAAGAGAAAAATAAAGCAGTGAGTAAAGAAGAGATAGCAGGGGCAGAGTGCTTTCCAGGGGTGGTCAGAGAAAGTCTTTCTGATAAGTTCTATCTGAACAAAGACCTAAATTAAAAGAAATGGGAAGAAAAAAAAAAAAAAAGAAATGGGAAGGCAGACCACACAGATTTCTGGGAGAAGAGCAAAGGCTCTAACGTGGGAGTGTGCCTGGCACTATCAAAAATATGTCAAGAAGGGTAGTGGGGCTGAAATAGAATAAGCAAAGAGGAAAAGTATTAGGAAATGAGGATAAAGAGGGAAGGAGAAGGCAGAGACCACATGTCCTGGTTTGCCAAAGAAAGTCCTGGTTTATGCCTGATGCTCGGATATTATTTTTTAAGATTTAGTTGAGAGGGAGAGAGAGCGTGCTCATTTTGCATGCAAGCGGGAGGGGGAGAGGGAAAGAGAAAATGAATCTCAAGTAGACTCCCTACTGAGGATGGAGCTCAATTTCATGACTGAAATCACAGCCTGAGTTGAAACCAAGAGTCGGGATCCCTGGGTGGCGCAGCGGTTTGGCGCCTGCCTTTGGCCCAGGGCGCGATCCTGGAGACCCGGGATCGAATCCCACATCAGGCTCCCGGCGCATGGAGCCTGCTTCTCCCTCCGCCTGTGTCTCTGCCTCTCTCTTTCTCTCTGTATGACTATCATAAATAAATAAAAATTAAAAAAAAAATTAAAAAAAAAAAAAAAAGAAACCAAGAGTCAGATGCTTAACCAACTGTGCCACCCATTATTATTAACACCACCACCTTTCATGCTCAAAAGTGTCCTGATTTGGACCATAAGTCTTATAGTCACTCCATATACAGGTAACTATAAAATGTTTTTACTCTAAATGAGATGGAGAACCACTGGAGAGCTGTGAGCAAAAAAGTTTTAAGGATCTTCTTGGCTATTTTATGGATGACAAAATTGCAAAAGGAAAAGGGTAGCAGTAGAGACATCAACTGGCATACTACAGTTAACATGGGCGAAGGATTCATACTCAATGGAAATGCTGAAAAGTGGCCGGACTCTGAAATCAGGTGACAAGACTTGATGTACTAAGTATGGGACTGGAATAAAGAGGAGCCAAGAATTACTTGAAATTTTTGGCTTAACCCACAACAGGAAGAATGGAGATACTCTTTAGTAAAATTGGAAAGGGGTGGGGCAGGGCGGAGGCAAGGGGGATTAAGTGGAATTGACTGAAATGCCCATTAGGAATTTAAATGCAGCCATTTGGATATATAGTCTGGAATTCAGTGAAGTCTCTGCTGGAGATAGAAGTATAGGAATCATCATCATATAAAGGATGCAGGATTAAAACTATATACTTATTCTACTGCAATAAAATAGACGTTTCTTCATAATTAAGTTGTAAAATAGAACACAATATAATTCAAAGAATTTCTACAAATCATCTATGAAAGAATAAATTATACAAATTACACAACCACTGACAGCGTTTTCAACATTTTTCCATAGCTATACACTGGGTAGGTGAGCTTCATATATACGTAATTTTTTCATGGATACCCTTAAGTTTTTATGAAATCCAACAGTAATTGGTTCAGGGAATTACACTACTACAATAGGACCTAATCATGACAACTACTTAAGTTTCTCACTAGACGGGGTAGCCTTCTTTCTGTTCCATTCAATAAAGTACCATATGTCAAATTGAGTGGAATGATGTTTTACAGGAATAAGTGGAACCTATTCTAACTTTCAGTTATCTGCAAACAAATATTTTAAGTCTCTGGTAACAAATTACTGTGCCACTTTACAGACTAAGATCTACTTACAAAAAAAAGATCTACATACTAATGTATACAATTGAAAACTAATGTATATGTTTTCAATTGTATACATACAACTGCAACTGTTGATCTGCAGTTTAACAATAACATAAAAGATAAAAACTTAAAATTCTTACTTTTTTTGAACCTGGATTTAAAAATGTAAAACAGTAATTAAGGTATATATGCCTCAAAATTTTATAGTGCTTTTTCTACACACACTGAAAATCATTAGTGTATTCTGATCCTATTCTGAAGGGATTAACACTCTAATCATGTCCCAAGGCATTTCATTGGTAACTTGGTGATTTATAAACTCCCTTCATACTCCGAGACAATAACAGAAGACCGGTAACAATAAAGCTTTTTCTTATACTAAATGCGTTAGGACTTCAAACACTCCCAAACATTTCAGGAAAAAACAACCTAGGAATCCAAAATTTTAGATTATTTTATACACAATACATCTCCTGAGTTCAAACTCTGTCAGAAGCGATTACAATCCTACATTTAAAACATACCGTCAAGACGCTGTAAAACAGACTTCCTGTCTTTGGGAATTCAAATAGTATTCAACTTTGGGAATTCAACCCACCTAATCTTGGGTTAAAAAGCTTCCAACCAAGATATCAATTGGGCTCTGTTGGCAACTGGAGGAAAAATCCCAAAGATGGGATTTTCAGTGAGTCTAACATGCATAATTAACAAGTCTCCGTTGCTTCATCTCGAGAAAGACCCCAAACGCAAAGCTTTTCCTCCACCTCCGTTGAGCCCCACGAGTTCAGAAATTCTAGAGTAGCCCAGAGGAAAGGAGAAAACAGCAGCCCCTTGGGGAGAGGGAGGTGCGAGCCTCTCTAAGCTGGTTGGGCGGGAAGAGGCGGACGGGGGGGGGGGGTGCTGGGGAGCAGGCATGGGTTTCGCGGCACTTACAGGTCCGTCAACACCATGAGCTCGGAGTAGGCCCGGTGCAGAAGAAATTCGATGAGGGTGCTCAGCCGGTAGCCCGGGCTGGCCGCCGCTGCAGCGGCCGCCGCCACGGCGGCTCCTGGAGGAGGAGGCGCAGGGGCTGACGCGGGACCACCGCTGGCCCCGCCACCGCCTCCAGGCGGGACCAACTGGTGGTTCTCCAGCTGCACTGGGGCCATGGCGGCGCAGGGCCGGACTTGGCGCAGCGGCACAAGATGAAGCCCTTGATCCTCCCGGGCGCTCGGTCACCGCGCCTAAGTGGGCGCGGGCAGAGTCGCCACCGCCTACCGCCAGGCCGCCTCCGAACAGGAAGCCGTGCGCCAGCCGCGGAGGCCCGCCCCCATGTAGCGATGAGCCCGCCGGCCCCAGAGACTGGAGCGAAGGGCGGGGGGAAGCGGGGGGAGGCGGGGAGGGCGGGGAAGCGGGACGGCCTCCGCAGAGAAGCTGCGCCTCCGCAACTGATCAGAGGCAGCTTCGCCAGGCAGCCGCAGCGTCCATGTTGACGGCTCAAAGCGGAAGTCGTTAGGCTAAACGGAAGGGAACCTGCAGGGGGACTTCCGACAGCAACCTGTGCCTTTTTTCCCGGCTGTCCGGCGCCGTGACGCTGGGGGGCGCGTGGGAGTGGGGCGGGGCCGGCGCGCGGGCCGGGAAAGCGGAAGCGGGGGCTGTGCGTCGCCGGAAACGGGTGTGAGGGCGGAGTCGGCGGCGTCACCGCAGACGTCAGTAGTTGCCCCGCCCTTGCCTTCGCCGCCCGCCGGTGCTTAAAAGGCTTCAAAGTACTGTGAGGTATTTATCAACGCTCCCCAATGGGGCCAAACGCGACTCGGGAGGTTTCCTCCCAAGATGTTCGTGAGTTGTGGTTCTGGAATCGCGAAGAAATTGTGGCGGCTGCGCTCTTGTGGCTTCTCAGATCTTTGCTCCTCCCACAGTCTGCTCATGCGCTTTTCGTGGGATAGCAAACGTTTCCGTCATTGTTGGCTTTTTTTTTTCCTTAACTGTGGGAAAAGATGCGAGAAAATATGATGGGGGGGCGGGAGCAGGGCTTTTGGCAGAATACCTTCACTTTAATGAAGTTGGATATACGTATATCTCGTTTCCGACCCCCTAAATCCCGGGAGTTCTACCACAGAAACAGCCCTTAAATCCTCTACCGCGGGCTTTCACTCAGTTCTTGTCCCTGCTCTTGCAGTCGACGCCCTGCCCTCCTAAGGTTTTCAGTTATTTTTCTGTGCGCTACCTCCACTTTTCCTCTTCAAAATCCACGTTTAGTATTTTGCTTCTTGCTTTAAAATGGTGACTCAACCCAGCCTGCACGTTGGAATCGCGGGGTGTGAGGGGCGGGGCTTTAAAAAATACTTATGCCACCCTCCTAGGTTCGGCTTTAAGTGGTCGGATGTGAGGTCTATGTTAGAAGGTTTTAAAAGCTTCCTAGGTGATTTTATTGTACAGCTAAGGTAGAAATCCACTGTTAAAAAAAAAACAATTGCTGTGACTCTTTTTTCAAACATCCTTTTGGAGATTCCTATCTGTAACTCTTAGGTGTAAAAGATGCCCTTGTTCCTTCATGTATAAAATACTTTTTGCCCACTTACTAATTCTCAGTCATTCCTGAAGGCCGTTCACTTGTCGCCCAAAGGTGTAACCTTTGGAGTATAGTCGCTTGCTCTCTTTTGTGGCCTTTAAGCATATTTACACTTAATAACATCATGGTACTCCTCAAAATGCTTTCGGAGTACTTATGGATAGTGCAGTTGCTGGGGGGCAGAGACTATCATCCCTCCCTATGCAAGTTACCTCAGGGAACATTTTTCTGTTAGCTAGAATGGTACCATTTCTTTTGCAGTTTTTTGAAGTTCTCCCCCACTCTTCTTGAAAACTATTGACTTGCGTTAAAAAAAAAAAGTGGTCATAGACACGCGAAAGATAAATGGTCGTATAAGATGGTGTTTAACGTCTTTTCTAACTCTCAGATTCTCATTCTGTGTGATGTTGATAGGGTTTTAACTCTGCCTTATTGCATATATTAAACACAGTTATACACTATGTCTTTTGGTATACATTATATTTGTCAGTAAGGGTCTCCAGAGACAGTATGACCAACTAGCAAAAAAAAGAAAAAAAAATTAATTGGATGGGTTTGTTTTAGAATAGAGAAAGTCTCACCCACATCCATCAGATTAGATTCTATTGAAATATCTGTGGGTTGAAATAGGTATCTTTAAAAATTGGAAAGTACTTGTTAAAAAGGATATTCTAAAGGAAAACAAGGCAAAAATCTAGGAATAAAACTGTGAGAGGTGCTATGCTTGAATTGTTGGTGATCAGGGAGGTAATACAAATGAAAGCTCAAAGGGGTGATAGCCCACCTCCCAACCTGATAGTTTAGCTGTTAGACAAATACAGGAAGTGCTAGTGAGGAAATGAATGGGGAAGGAGAAAAATTGTTAGCAAGTTTGGCTGAGTTACTAAAGGAATGACTCCTCCGAATCACTTGTGTAAATCGTGTAATTTATAATTTTACAGCCTATAGTACAGTGCTTGGCTTTGTAGTATATATACATAATTCTTTCATTCATAACTATTAATTATTCCTCTATTTGGTCATCACCAGATTCTTCACACTTCAGATAGTTTCAGAACTAGCAGCATGATATTTCCTTGGCTCTTCAATTGACCTAAACATTTGAGATCTTTCATGAAGTCAATCTGATTTTAATAAATTGATTGCAAAATAGGGAAAAATAAAAGAACATTTCCTTTTAAGCCCTCTTGATAGAAAAATAGAATTGTGATAAATATAACTTCATTTTGAAGCATACAACTGCCCCTCAGACACAAATGAGTGGGAAAGAGATTGAAAAGTAATTTTTTCTTTTTTTTTTTTTTTTTTTTTTTACGAGATACTACAGTCAGTTTCTCCAAAGCAGACTGCAAAAGCAGTAACTGCATTCATTCAAGAGATGCTCCATTGATGGTAAAGTTGAGGAAAAGAAGTCAATACTGTGAGTGTGGTCTGAGCAATGTAGAAAAAGACAACACTTTTATTGTTTTTGCCTGTAAAAGAAAACCCAAACTTCTTACTGTGGTCTCTAAAGCCATTAACAAAGTGACCCTTGCCTGCTTCTCCACCACTCTCATGCCACTCTTTCCTTCGCTTACTACACCTATAACCTCACTGGGTCTAGCACATGCTGTTCTCCACAATGTTAGGGCTTGTCCACTGTTCCAAATATGGGAAACACTTGTTTCCCAGTTGTCCCAGTTCAGGTGGCTGGTTTCTCATCCTTCCAGTATCTGTGTAAATGAGAAAATCCTTAGCGAGGCCTCCCCTGACTATGATATTAGGAATGTAAAAGGAATTTCATTGCTCTATTGTAGAAGCAAAATAGCTGAGTAAATTGCTTTTTTTTTTCTTAAGATTTGTTTATTTTAGGGACACCTGGGTGGTTCAGTGGTTGAGCACCTGCCCCTGGCTCAGGGTGTGATCCGCAGTCTCAGGATCGAGTCCCACATCAGGCCCCCTGCCTGGAGCCTGCTTCTCCCTCTGCCTACGTCTCTGCCTTTTTCTCCCTGTCTTTCATGAACAAATAAATAAAATCTTTTATTTATTTATTTATTTTTAAATAAAATCTTTTAAAGAAAAAAAGGTTTGTTTATTTTAGAGAAAGAGAAAGTACATGCAGTGTGAGCACACGGTTGGGCAGAGGAAGGAGCAGAGGAAGGAGAGAGAGGATCCTCAAGCAGACTCCTCATTAAGTGCAGAGCATGACACAGGCTTGATTCCAAGACCTTGAGATCACAACCAGAGCTGAAATCAGGAGTTGTCCACTTAACCAACTGAGCCACCCAGGCACCCCAAACTGCTATATTTTTATGTAACTGTTCAAATGAAGAAATTAAACCTATATGTAACAACATAGATACATCTCAAAAACAATACTGAATGAAAACAGCAATCTTTTTTGATATTGATACATTTCTGTCATTTTTATTTTTTAAAATTTAATGTTAATTCCAGTGTAGTTAACATACACTGTTATATTGTTTTTAGGCATACAACATAGTGATTCACCAATTCTATACATCACCTTGAGCTGTCATGACAAGTGTACTTCTTATTCCCCATCGCTTATTTTATCCCCCCTCCCCTCTGGTAACCATTAGTATGTTCTGTATAGTTAAGTGTCTGTTTCTTGCTTTGTATCTTTCTTTTTTTTTTCTTCACTCATCTGTTTTGTTTCTTATTTCTGCCCATTTTTGAGGCACGCAAAATAACGCTATAATTTCATATATTGTAGTCAAAGTGAAAAATGTAAATGAGGATGACATAGCATTTTCAGGATGGTAGTTACATCTAGGGAGGGGTAAGGGATGAGGCAGTGCTTTATTGGTTGTTAGCTATTAGTTCTATGTAATGGGTTTACTGAAGAAATACCTGAAGGAAATGTGACAATATTAATATCTATTAAATCTGGGTAGAAAGAGATGATTGTTAATATATTCTGTACATTTCAGTATTTTTAAAAATTTCATAATTTGTTAAAGTGTTTCTGTTAATTTACACAAGCTGCCATAATAAACCACTAAATCACAGTGACTTAACAGTAAGAGTATTTCTTGTGCTCACAAAGTTCAGTAAAGATATTACCTGATGGAGATGCCCATCCTACTCTGAGTAGTAACCCAGAGATCCAGGCTCCTTCTACCTTGGGAAGCCATCACTTTAACCAGGAGATTTTTTTTAGTGTCCACCCACATTCTATTAGTCAGAATTAGTCACATGGCTAGGAGCTGGGTTAGTCTATGTTGTCTCAAATGGCAAGACTTTATTCTTCTTTATGGCTAGGTGATATTCCATTATATATATATATACCACATCTTTTTTATCCATTCATTTACCAGTGGACACTTAGGTTACTTCCATACCTTGGTTATTGTAAATAATGCTGCAGTGAGGGCTAGGGAGTGAAGAATGGGTGAAAAAGGTGAAGGGGATTAAGAGGTACAAATTTCCAGTTATAATAAGTTGCAGAGATGAAAAGTACAGCATAGAGAGTAGTCAATAATATTATAATAATGTTATATGGAGAAAGATGGTGACTACGCTTACTGTGGTGAGCAAAGCTTAACATATAGAATTGTTAAATCACTATGTTGTGTCCCTGAAATTAATATAACATGGTATGTCAACTATACTTAAGTAATAAATTCTTTTTTTAAGAGTTATTAATTATTTTAGAGGTGGGGAGAAGAGAAAGAGGGTCAAGCAGACCCTGTGCTGAGCACAGAACCTCATGCAGGGCTCAATCTCACAACTCCAAGACCATGACCTTAGACAAAATCAAGAGTCAGACACTCAACCAAGCCACCTACTCAGGTGCCCCAATAATAAATTCTTCTTAAAATAAAGGCCATGGAGCTGGGAAATATAGTCTTGTGTGCCTAGGAAGAAAATGAAATGGTTTGGTGAACAAATAGCATTGTTTTTACCACAAGATTAAAGTAGTCTTCTCTCTGTCTCTCTCTCTCTGTCTCTCTCTCTCTCTCTCTTTTTTTTCCCCCTTAGAGCACAGCCTCTGGAATCAGATCACTTAGATTAAAATCCTAGTATTTACCTCAGAGGATGATTGTGAAGAATTGATGAGTTAACATTTGCAAACAGTAAGTGATCTATAAATATTAACTATTACCATCATCATTACTTAAGAGTAATAATTCTTAAATTTGTTATTTCACCTTAATTACCTATGAACTAACTGTCTTTTCTTGTACTAATGTGGCTCTCTCTGTCATGGCCCCAGCACTACCATAGTATGCCTAGCTTCTGGCTTCAATGAATGAATGGGAAAGGTATATTTCATCATCTATACACTGTAGTTCTATTTATATTGTGTTCTTTTATTTAGGATTAAGATTGACTTACATGGATTTACATGTGAAATGAAGTGTCTAAGGTTTCTATGAAAACACTTTGGAAAATAAAGTGGGCAGAGGTAGATGTAATACCACTGGCAACATGTTGAGAATTATTAAAGTTGATGATAGCTACATAGAAGTTCTTTATACTCTGTTCCTTTTCTTCTTTTCTGTAGGTGTGAGAATATGCATGATAAAAAGTTTTGAAAAATTGAATACAGGTAGTCAAATAAAGTTCCAGATTTTTTTCTTTCCTAATCAACAGCTGATTGATACAAACACATATAATGTTTCAGATTTTTAAAAATATTTTCTTTATTTGAGAGAGAGAGAGAGAGAGAGAATGAGCAGGGGGAGGGGCAGAGGGAGAAAGACAAGCAGACTCCCTGCTGAGCAGGGAGCCTGATGTGGGGCTTAATCCTAGGACCCCACAATGACCTAAACCAAAGGCAGATGCTTAACTGACTGAGCCACCTAGGCGTCCCATCTTCCAGATTTTTAAAACATTTGTGTAATTTATAGAGTGTTTAACATTAAAAAAAACTAAAAGGAAACTTATGCTTGCTTGTAAAAGTGTTAACTTTGGTTTCAGGCCTTGAAATAAGAATGTTTGCAAGGAGCTCTAAAAACAACAAAACCGAAAAAAAAAAAAACTTATCCAAATGTATAATCTTAAAAATTTCTAGCTGTGCTAAAATTCAGTATCTTTTATTTCACGTCCCAGTTACTTAAAAAAAAATTGGGGGCTGAGAACATTTAAGATCTACTCTCTTACCAACTTTCAAATATACAACACATGTTAACTATAGTTATGATACTATATACTAGATCTTCAGAACTTATTCATTTTATAACTGGAGATTTATACCATTTGACTAACATTTCCCCATTTCCCCCACCCCAGCCCCTGGCAACCACCAACCTACTCTTTGTTTCTATGAGTTTGACTTTTTTGGATTCCCACATGTAAGTGTGATCATATGGTATAGTCTTTGTCTTTCTGTGTCTGACTTACTTTACTTAGCATATTGCCATCAAAATTTTATCCAAATGGCAGGGTTTCCTTCTTTTTTATGGCTGAATAATATTCCTTTGTCTCTGTGTGTGTGTGTGTGTATGTTCACGCTGCAGTGAATATGGGGGTACAGATACCTCTTTGTAAAATTCATTATCTTTTATTTTTTTAATTTTTATTTTTAAGATTTTATTTATTTATTTGACGGAGAAAGCACAAGCAGGGGGAGTAGAAGAGAGAGAGGGAGAAGCAGGCTCCCCACGGAGCAGGAAGCCCAACCTGGGACTCGATCCCTGGACCCTGGGATCATGACCTGAGCTGAAAGCAGACACTAAACCTACTGAGCCACCCATGCACCCCTATTATCTTTTAAATGAGTGATTTCTAATGTGTGAACAAAGGAAAAAGAAACAGAAGGAAGAAGGAAGCCATTTAAAAAATAGTTATATTCTTCATTAAGAGATAAAAATTTTATTGTGTCTTGTTCTATCTTTGTTAGGGAAGAACACCAGCCTCTAAATTGCCAGGAATAAACCTGCCATCCGTAGGTGCCAAAAGTGACGACGTGATCAGAGTAAGCCTTAGCGCAGCAGACAACAGGGGCATCACCACAATAACTCTGGTTCTCATGTCCCCAAGTCCCATGGCATGATGTGATGGGCCCAGATGGAGACCCTGTGATCAGTGAGTTGCATCATAGCTGAGAAACCTGGGGCCCACGGTTCAACATCTTAATTCTTAGCAGTCAAATTGAAACAAGATTGAACTGGTACACATAGGAGAGAGCTGAGATGTCAGGCCCAGCTGAATAGTCCTCCTTTTTTTGTTAGGGTATCAGGCAGAGCAGAATAGCCCTGCCATCCTGAGGGTGTCCAGTGCAACACAGTAATTCCACTGGGCCAAGCCTACATTAGTTTTTCTGTGTTCATAGCACAAGGATGAGATAACAAACCCAGCAGTAGGGTCATGTCACTTGCAGCTGCTGCTTGACTCATGTGAACCATGTGACAGTTTTGTGATGCTGCAGTGCTCGGTGAAGGGGACAAAGAAAGCATTAAATGTTCCCACCCCTTCCCCAAACACACACACCTCATAGGGATGAAGGTGTCCCATTATCAGGTTATTGTTTCCTTTCCATGACCACATAGTTCATTTGTTCTAAGTCAGTAGCCAGTATGTCTCTCTTCACTCAGCCAACTCCCACCTCCACCCAGATCTTTTTCCATTTCAGATAGGCACCATGGTAGAACTTGGTGGAACCATGATGTCCCCTGTCATCAAGCAGGCCATGGTAGGGATACTCTAGGGTTTATGAATGTCACCAACTGATTGTTCTAGTGAATGAGCACTGGTATTCAAGTGAGTCATAAAAATTTTTATCCTGCTTCCTTGCCCTCCCTTTACCTCACTGTATCCTAATTAGAGGTTAAGGCCTCTGGTTTGCCCTGGGAGTGGAGAAACCTCAACCCCCATCCTTAGTCCCTTTTCTCCTTAAAGGCAGTTAAATCAGAATACTTGGTTCATGGTCAAGCAGTAAAGGTACTGGAGGAGGAATGTGTTTTAAGGCAGCCATTTATTTGGCTTCTCAATTCCTCCAATAGAACGATTTCTGTGGAGGGATCTGGTTTCATAGAGGCACTCTCAATTCCAGTTGGGTGGACAGCTCACTGTTTGCTGCCCCTCCCTCCATGGCTCAATATCCAGACCAAATTTCTTTGGTACTCATCCTGTCAGTCTCCTCTATGGGTACCCCCTGCTCAAACAGCCGTATCTGCATTGTCTTACACATTACTTTGGAGGGAATTTGATATCCCCTTCCTTAGTTTTGTCTTGTACTGCAGAGTCTTTGCCTTGTTTGGATTGCCCATCTTTATCCTAGGCATTTTTTGGCTCTGTCATCACCACCTACCACGCACACAGGGCTTCCAAGGATTAAAAACAAAGAGAGTAGTCTTCTACCTGGAAGTTGAGTGGGGCAGACCACAACATCCTTTCAGCCATTGTCTAAAGTGAGGGGCTCATCATGGGAGCTTTCATTCTGTCCATTTTGTAGTCAGTCTGGAGCATCTGTAGCACTCAGGCTTTGAATAGCTTCTTCCATAATGTTCCATCCATGGAATTTTTATCAGCTTTGGGGAAATCTTTCTGGTTTGGCTATAATGTAGTCATTGAAACAAATTTAAAGTAGCAAGCCTTGTTGAAGGCATAATTCTGTCCCAACTGTGTCATAGCTTGAAGCATATAAGACAGCCTAGCTGCCACCACTCATCCTTGATCCCTTGCCACACACATAGCAGCCAGGTCTTCAGTAGCTCTCCACTCATTAGCCAAAGCAGTCCCCAGTGTCCCTCACCACAGTGGGCCAAAAAAACCCTGATTTTTCTTAGACTACAGATTTGTCCCTTATGATTTTAGACTGATTAGGCTAGGATAATTTAGAGTTTCTACCAAGGTATGGTCAGGACCCTCACTACTATGAACCAGGACCCTTCACTCAGTAATAATGTGCACATCTGCAGCTCCTTGCATCTCCCCCACTTGAGGCATCTCTATCACTAATAACATACTTTCTGCACTGAATCTGGGCTCTGATTATCTTTTTGGCCCTTCGGTGTCAGATTTGTTATTCCATTCTGGGATTTTAGAGTTCTGATCAGACTTTGGTGTCCTCTCATGAAATATGTCTCTCTCTTTTTTAAAAGATTTTGTTTATTTGAGAGAGAGAGAGCACAAGCAAGGAGTTGGGGGAGGGGCAGAGGAAGAAGCAGACTCCCCAATGAGCAGGGAACCTGACATGAGTCTCCATACCAGGACCCTGGGATCAAGACCCAAGCCAAAGGCAGACACTTAACTGATTGAGCCACCTAGGAGCCCCTGAACAATCTTTTAATACTATCTATGTTCTGTGTTCCATCATCTTGTGTGTTGTCTGAGAACTTATGAGAAATTGGCCTTGGAAGAGATCTTTGTAAATATTCTGCCCTCTAGGAGGCTGCTGATTTTTCCACTGAGCAGTTGAGATAACTTAACATTAGAGTTAAGGGCCAAAGTCATGTGTAAGTGATATTTTTTTTTGTTTAACTGAGTGTCAGGTAATTTCTCAGGGAGTTGTTTGCTAATAAATATACTAACTTCTGGCATAACATCCCTGAGGATAATTTGGAATTGTAGTGGCCACCTTAGGCCAACTTTGACATGAATAAGATTGTTCCTCTGAGAGGTGCTAGAGGTGTCTTAGAACAACAGGAAAAAACTCACAAGGAGACTGTCCCATCTAAGAAAGAGAAAACACATTATTTTTCCATACATTGAATACTAACAAGTGCTGACTTTTCAGTGCTATGACTTGATTAAATGATCAAGACCCCAAGTTATTGGTTAAAACACCTCTAATGACTCTTGTGGGAAGCTGTATATAGCAACCATATGTCAAAATGGGTGTTTAGCTTTTACAGTGCTAACTTCATTCGGAAACCAACTCCTTCTCACCTTTTACAGTTTTTCCTTTTCTCTTTGACTCACTTAGGAAATTTTAAAGATAATCAGAAAAATTATTTTGTCATTAGGTGCAAATTCTAGGAATATCTAGTACAGATCGTCATAAATGTCTATGAGGAAGAAAGAAAAAATACAATAAACTGTGTTTCTTTCACTTTAAAAAACACAAAAAATAAGTTTAAATCATGGCCTTTTTTTTTTACTATAGTTACAAGGTAAGAAGAATGTCTTCTCTTGGTTTTAATCTATAAAATTAATGCAAGTCACTGTTCTAGTTTATACAACTAAGGCCAAACTTCTCATTATTTAAACTTCCTAAATTTCATATGTTGGTCTTTTGGAACAAATACATTTTCATTGTTTGCACAAGATGCTAAAGATTACAAAATATAAAATGGTGCTTCACTAGATGACAGTTTAACAAGCATCTTTTATCCAGATCTTTAGTAAACATCTGTTTAGGTTTTAAACATTAGATTGAATTTATTGACGAATAATCTTTGGATAAATTTTGTACTAATTTCTTAGTACAAAAAATATATAAAACTTTAGTCACTAAACATAGTTTCAATTTACTCTCATTCTTATAAATCATAGAACTATTTTAAGTTCACAGAATATTCCAGTGCTTTAGATCATTGACACATGCTTATATCCCCTTAAAATTTACTAATCTAAAAAGTGTATGCAGGGAAAATTAGCTAGAAGGTTCTTTTTTTTTTAAGATTTTGTTTATTTATTCATGAGAGACACACACACATACACAGAGAGAGAGGCAGAGATACAGGCAGAGGGAGAAGCAGGCTCCATGCAGGGAGCTGATATGGGACTCGATCCCCGGTCTCCAGGATCACGCCCTGGGCTGAAGGTGGCACTAAACCGCTGAGCCACCTGGGCTGCCTTAACTAGAACTTAACTATTTCCTGCCTATTAGTTTTTTCTGTGTCTAGAGAAAACAAAAGTTGACTGTGTGGATTAAAGGAGATAATAAAAGGGACGCCTGGGTGGCTTAATGGTTGAGCATCTGCCTTTGGCTCAGGGCATGATCCTGGAGTCCTGGGATCGAGTCCCACATCATGCTTCCTGCATGGAGCCTACTTTTCCCTCTGCCTGTGTCTCTGCATCTTCTGTGTCTCTCATGAATAAATAAATAAAACCTTTTTAAAAAAAGGAAATAAAAAATTTTACTATATACAGTATAATAATTATATAATACATTAATATGCATGTAGGAAAATAGATACAATTTGTTACTTAAGGAAATTACTAGTTTATTAAAATAGTGATTTCATGGGATCCCTGGGTGGTGCAGCGGTTTGGCGCCTGCCTTTGGCCCAGGGCGCGATCCTGGAGACCCGGGATCGAATCCCACGTCGGGCTCCCGGGGCATGGAGCCTGCTTCTCCCTCTGCCTGTGTCTCTGCCTTTCTCTCTCTGTGTGTGACTATCATAAATAAATAAAAATTAAAAAAAAAAAAATAAATAAATAAATAAATAAAATAGTGATTTCAATGTAATACATATTTTAAGGGGCACCTGGGTGGCTCTGTCTGTTAAGCATTCAACTCTTGATTTCAGCTCAGGTCATGATCTCAGGGTCATGAGATCAAGCCTTGCATCAGGCTCCATGCTGGGGGTGGAGCCTGCTTAAGATTCCTCTCTAACCCTCCTCCCTTTCTGTCTCCCTCTGCCTCTCCTCCCATTTTGCTCTTTCTTTATCTCTAAATAAATAAATAAAAATCTTTAAAAAATACATATTTTAGGGTAGCCTGGGTGACTCAGCCCAGGGCCTGATCCTGGAGACCCAGGATCGAGTCCCATGTTGGGCTCCCTGCATGGTGCCTGCTTTTCCCTCTGCCTGTGTGTCTGCCTCTCTCTCTCTCTCTGTCTCTCATAAATAAATAATCTTTTAAAAAATAAAAATACATATTTTAATATGTTAACACTAATTATACCTTAAAATTAAAGCCTTTAATTTTATTGTCTATTAGTATATATTTATATTCAAACACATTCGTATGAAGGTGTATTAAGGAATGATGTCACTGAACATTGCAGAGTTAGGGAACTCCAGAGTTCCATCCTTCCACAAAAGCAACTAATGAGCTGGAAAAAAATATCAGAATCAACTTTTGCAAAACTGTAGAATCTAGTCAAACACTTATAACCAGAGGAAGACTTGGTGAAGACAACAGCTGCTGAGTTGTGGAAAGAGAGCACAGTGGCATTTTAAGTTGCGCACATATGTTCTCCCATGAGGACAGCAGCCCATACTCCTGTTGCAGGTTACTAGTTGCCTAAGAGAGGACTTTTATAAGTTCCTACATATACTTGGGAATCAGGAAGGCCACATGTATGCCCAGGACTGGATATATGCTCAAAAGAACCTGAAAAGACACTAAACTTTTGCCTCCAGCTGGACTTCGTTCTCCACACAAGCAGGATGAGAAGACTAAGGCAAAGTTGCAGATAGCCTGGCTAAGCACTGGAGAAGTGCTTCCATATTGAACCAATCTGTGAAGACTGGGAGAGTAGTATATTTTTTCGTTTTCCTTCCTTCAACCCCTTGTCCTTGTTCTCATCTTCTTCTTCCTCCTTCCCTTTCACTTCCTCTTTCTTTTCTTCTGGTATATAAGTAAACTGTCAAAACACTAACTGATCACAAAGCTAACAGAACAGAGGCTTATGTAGCGACATATAACAAAGAATACAGACTTTACAAAAATAATTTAGAAAAGTCACTGAACAAGCAAGCAACAGTGTAGATCAATGGATTAGAGTTGAGAATTCAGAAATAAATCTGTGTATCTATGGCCAACTGGTCTTTGACAAGAGTGCTAAGACTACTCAATGAGGAAGGAATTATCTCTTCAACAAATGGTGCCAGACAACTAGATATCCACATGCAAAAGAATGCAATTGGACCCTTACCTTATACTATGTACAAAATTAACTGAAAAATGAATGGAAGACCTAAATATAAAAGCTAAAAGTTTAAAACTCTTAGAAGAAAACGGGTAAAAATTTCATGGCCTTAGATTTGGCAATGGACTCTTAAATATGATACCAAAAGCACAAGTAATAAAAGAAAAAGGAGATACAGTGGACTGCATCAGAATTAGAAACTTTTGGGGGATCCCGGGGTGGCTCAGTGGTTTAGCACCTGCCTTCAGCCCAGGGCATGATCCTGGAGTCCCAGGATCGAGTCCCACATCGGGCTCCCTGCATGGAGCCTGCTTCTCCCTTTGCCTGTGTCTCTGCCCTCTCTCTCTCTTTCTCTCTTTCTGTCTCTCATGAATAAATAAATAAACCTTAAAAAACAAACAAAAAAACAAAACTTGTACATCAAAGGACACTATCAAAAAAGGGAAGATACAGGGGCACCTGGGTGGCTCAGTTGGTTAAACTTCAACTCTTGATTTCAGCTCAGGTCGTGATCTCAGGATCGTGAGATCGAGCCACATGTCAGGCTCTGCACTGAACCTGAAGCTTGCTTAAGACTTTCTCTCTTGCTCTCCCTCTCCCTCACTCGAGCTCATGCTCTCTTGCTCTATCTCTAAAAAAAATAGATATTTTTATTTTTTTAATTTATTCATGAGAGACACACAGAGAGAGGTGGAGACCTAGGCAGAGGGAGAAGCAAGTTCCCAGCGAGGAGCCCGATGCAGACTCAATCTCTGAACCTCAGAATCATGCCCTAAGGCAAAGGCAGATCTCAACCACTGAGCCACCCAGGCATCCCTCTAAAAAAATTTTTTTAAAAATTTAAAGTGTTTTTTTAAAAATATTTTTAAAACGTATTTATTCATGAGAGACACAGAGAGAGAGAGAGAAAGAGAGGCAGAGACACAGGCAGAGGGAGAAGCAGGCTCCATGTAGGGAGCCCGACATGGGACTCAATCCTGGGTCTTCAGGATCACGCCCTGGGCTGAAGGCGGCACTAAACCCCTGAGCCACCCGGGCTGCCCTAAAAAAATATTTTTTTTAAAAAAAAGAAAGTAAAACTACAACCTACAGAATGGAAGAAAATTTGTGAATCATGAGTTTTATAAGAGTCTAGTATCCAGAATACATGTAAGACTCTTACAACTCAACAAAAGACAATACAATCTTAAAAATGTGTGAAGGACTTGAAAAGACATTTCTCTGAAGAAGGTATACAGATGGCCAATAAATACATGAAAAGATACTCAGCATCGCTAATCTTAGGGAAATTCAAATCAAAACCACCACAAGATATTTCTTCACACTTAGTAGGATGGCTATAATTAAAATACAAAATAGCAAGTGTTGGTGAGGATGTGGAGCATTGGGGTCCTTATGCTTCAATGATGGCAATGTAACATGGTGCAGCTCCTGTGAACAGTTTGGTTGGTCTTCAAAAAAGCTAAGCTAACAATTGCCATATGACCCAGCAATTCCACTCTTACATAAATACCCAAAACGAATTAAAAGTGCATGTAGAAATATTTGTACCTGAATGTTCACAGCTTCACTATTCCCATTAACTGAAAGATGAAAACAACCCAAATGTCCATTGACCAATGAACTGAAAACATTAGATTTTTTTTTTGTAAAACAACCAATTAGCTGCCTAGATAACAGATGATTTCTGTCATGACTTATCTAAAAATCATAGAACATATTTTATTAAGACTCAAATGCTCTTTTTACCTTTTTGTACTTCTAGCAAACTCTTAGGTAATTTTGACAATTTTTTTTTTTTAAGTTTAAATTCCTAAATAAAGGGACGCCTGAGTGGCTCAGTGGTTGAGCGTCTGTCTTTGGCTCAGGGCGTGATCCCGGACTCCTTGGATCGAGTCCCACATGGGAATCCTTGCGTGGAACCTGCGTCTCCCTCTGCCTATGTCTCTGTCTCTCTCTCTGTGTCTCTCATGAATAAACAAAATCTTTAAAAATAAGTAAATGAATAAATAAATAAATAATTCCTTAAAAATGACCACGGTTAATTATTACTGTGGTTTAAAAATATATATAATTTTTGGTTTAAAAATTATGATTGCACAGTTAACAGGAAATAATATTTTTCCCAAGGGCATGCTATAGGTATAGAATGTCATAATAACCACCTTCTTTGGTGACTACTGCTGCCATACTTACTTAGAAACTTTATTCTCTAAAATCATAGACTATCAGAAACTTTGCTTTTTGAAAATATTCCTCTGGAATGCCTGGGTGGCTCAGCGGTTGAGCGTCTTCCTTTGGCTCAGGGCATGATCCCAGGGTTCTGGGATCAAGTACTGCATCAGGCTTCCTACATGGAGCCTACTTCTCCCTCTGCCTATGTCTCTGCCTCTCTCTCTCTCTCTCTCTCATGAATAAATACATTTTTTAAAAAAATAAAATGAAAATATTTCTTTAAAAATGAAACATCTCTTTCTTGCCTGGAGAATTTAAGTCACTTTGATCTAGAGAAACAGCTGCAATTTTCACCATAGGTACAGAGCTTTAGGTAGGGGTTCTGGATTTCACATTGTACATATATCCTAACTTTGTAGATTCCAAGGAATCCAGGGGTTTACATTGCAGATTAGAGTTGATGTTGGTCTCTTTTCACACAACCTTGCTTTGAGTTTACTGTTTCATTTTCAATTTCGCCTAAACTCCACCCTCACCTCCCCCCGAAATTCTATAATGCCTTTGTCTTATCCTTCATTTGATAAAATGTCTCATGGTTCCTCTGATGTGATCTCCCTCATTGCAGTGGGTTGATGAACCTAATTTTGTTACACTATAGGTTTGTTTTTGGTAGTCTGATGAGGCTAATAGAGTAAAACCCCTGCTTCCACAGGTGTCAAAAAAGTATTGAACAAGATTCAATAAATCACAATAAGACATTTTATTCCAGCACAGCAAATGGTAGGAGTTTCAGCATAGCAGTGCCAGTTCCTGTGCCTCTAAGACTCCTGATGTGAGAGGCTAAACATATAGTGGATTATGCCACAGCTGAGGAACCCAGCATCAATAACTTAGCATGTTTTGTAGCAAGTATCAAACAGGTAAGTTCCCCTTTCCTAGGGAGCAAACCATCCCATTGTAGTCATCTTTTGATCACCCTGACCAACCCAACTGTATACGGGACTCTATAGAAACTAGTCAGTATCAGGGGATGGTTAGGCTTTAGCATGGCACACTTAGCAAGGCGATGTAAGGGTGCTTGAGACCTGTGGTGACTACCTTTCCCATAAACCAATGGAAATATTTGTATAGAATTCATTTTTCTGGGCGCCTGAGTGGCTCAGTTGGTTAAGCATCCAACTCTTGATTTCAGCTCAGGTCATGATCTCAGTCAGGGTCCTGGGATCCAGCCCCACATCTGGCTCTGTGCTCAACAGGAAGTCAGCTTGAGGATTCTTTCTCTCTCTTCCCTTACCCCTGCTCCCACTTGAATGCACTGAGACATGGGATCACTCTCACTCTCAAATAAATAAATAAATCTTTTTTTTAAAAAAGGATTCATTTATACTTCAAAAAACTGTAGCCCATTGTTTCTAGAGATTTTTGAACAAGGTGGAATGAGCCAAAAGGAAAGGAAACTCCAAATTCTAAGCCAAAGCAAAGTTTTTTTTTTAATATTTTATTTATTTATTCATGAGAGAGGCAGAGACACAGGCAGAGAGAGAAGCAGACTCCATGCAGGGAGCCTGACGCAGAACCTGATCCCGGGACTCCAGGATTGTGACCAGAGGTGGAGGCAAACACTCAACTGCTGAGCCACCCAGGCATCCCCAGCCAAAAGCAAAGTTTAGAGAGAAAACAATGCTCCTCAAGAAAATGTAAATTATAACTTTGTTTTTTATTTGATACTTATGAAGGATGCCAAAATTACTTACCCTGAATGTTATCAAAAGACTATTGAATTAGTTACTATTGAGAGATAGGTAGTGGTATAGCAACATGTTAACTAAACCAAAGGCACAAAATAAGATTGCAAAATATTATGAGGTTGTTGATCCGTCAGTAATTTCATCTATATGTGTTTTCTTAATTTTTCAGTTTTACATTTTTGCTGACTCAAACAACCAGAAATGTATTGGAACCTAGTGTATATTGAACCCAAACTATCTGATTTTGAGGGCTACTAAGCTATAAAAGTACATGTGGACAAATCTATAACTTGAAATCTGATACTGAGTTTAGCTTTTATCATCCCCTGGAATCATCACATGACAATTTTTTCAGTACAGAAAAGTTAGACTACACTGCAGCAAAGTCACAATTCTGTCATGCTGAATTTCCATACCAGTCAATTATTTCCTCTTTATGGATGTTGTGTTCAATTATTCTGATATCGTAGGTCATTATTTAATGCCAAAATATTTTCTTTTTGACAACAGAACACTTCTGCAGATAGAACAAATAATAAATAGATTTAAGAGACCATGCATAAACCTGTATTGATGAATAGTGCCACTGAACAGTAAACCCATCTGTCTCTGGTATGTAGTTGTCACAACCCATTTACAGACTTTCCCAGATCTGGTCTGACCTCAGCCAAATCCTAGATTAGGTTTCAAAATCATTGGGACTATGGGCACTGACTTGAGAAAAATAGAATAAATGAAACTCTGCCTGAGTAAAAACTAGTTCTACTTTATTTTTAAAATTCTCAAAACCAGAATATCTTCCATTGTATCAGCTAGGAATGATTTTGGCTGCAAGAACGATTTGGCCAGCAATGGACAGGAGTTCATTTTTCTCACATAACAAGGTGGAGATTTGTGGCTGCTGGGAAATTGTTTTTTTTTTAAGATTTTATTTATTTGTTTGTTTATTTATTTATTATTTTAAAGAGAGTGTGTAGGGGAGAAGCAGGTGGAGAGGGACAAGCAGACTCCACACTAAGCATAGAGCCAGATGCAGGGCCTGATCCCACAACCCTGAAATCATGACCTGAGCTGAAACCAAGAGTTGGACACTTATCCAACTGAGCCACCCAGATGCCCCAGGAATTGGTTTAATGTCTTAACTATATTAGCATCCTCTGCTCCATAAGTTCATGGTCATAAGATGGTTGATGCAACTCCAGACATGGCATGAACTAGAGAAAAAGAGACGATCTCAGGATATTTGCCCTCCTTTCTTTATAAAGCAAAACTTTTGGTGCACCTGGGTGGCTCAGTCAGTTAAGTGGCTGACTCTCTATTTCAGCTCAGGTCATGATCTCAGGGTCCTATGATCAAGCCCCACCTCGGGCTCTGCACTTAGTGAGGAGTCTACTTGAGGATTCGCCCTCTGCCCCTCCCCCTGTTCTCACTGTCTCTCTGTCAAATAAATAAATCTTAAAAAAAAAATAAAGCAAAATTCTCCCAGAAGCCCTCCAATAGATTTCTGCTTGTACTTCATTAGTCAGACTGTGAAGCATGGCCACTTTTGGCTGCGAGGGAGACTGGGAAACCATGGCTTTTTGTAGCCTCTAAAATGGACCCAAGAAGAGGGCAAAAGCAGAGGGTACAAACATGGAGTTACCCTATCAACACATGTTATAGAGATGCCTGGATGGCTCAGTGGTTGAGCATCTGCCTTTGGCTTAGGGTGTGATCCTGGAATCCTGGGATTGAGTCCCACATCAGGCTTCCTGCATGGAGCCTGCTTCTCCCTCTACCTGTGTCTCTGCCTCTCTCTCTCTCTCTCTCTCTCTCTGTGCCTCTCATGAATAAATAAATAAAATCTTTAAAAAAAAACATGTGATACACATGTAACTTCTATGCTATTCAGTTCTATTCCATGGGACATGGGGTGCCAAAATTAAGGAGGAAATCAAAGAGGTTCTGTCTGCCTGGAGTTCATAATCTTATTTCATTTATTTTCCCAAAATACAAATCAAAGTCACTGTTCAAGCTTTATTTACTATTTCCTTCAGTGTACTGTATGATCTGACCCAATTTAATTTCCTGCCTTCATGCATTTGCTCATGCTGTTAGCTCAGTCTGAATAGACCTCTTCCCATTTCTACATATTAAACTTCTTATTTGTTCTTCAAAACCTAGCTCAAATATTATTTCTCTCATGAAGTGTTTCCTAATCTCCCCAACTCAAAATTACCTGTGGGCTCCAAAGACACATTCTTATTACCTAAAATAACAATAGCTTGAGTTCTTTACATAGACCATCTCAATCTTCACCACCCAGTGAAGTAGGTACTATTGTTATTCTTATTTCACGGTTGTTGAAACTGGAGCTTAGGAAAATGAAATCGTTTGGTTAAGGGCACGTAGCTTGTAAGTGCTAATGTGAAGATTCAACTCCATTTCTATCTGATGTCCAAATCTGTTCTTTTAACATCATGCCACATTGCTTTCTCTATCTACCCAGTAGCTGCATGAGGGTATATTAAGGTAGGAACAGAGTCTCATTCACCTCTAACTAGCCTCCCCTCCTTTACTTTTTCACTGCCTTGGAATTCAGAGACGCTCACAAAGTTATTAAATAAATAAGTAAAGCTGAAGGCTCTGCCAGTAGAGCAGCATAGTAGTACGTAGGAAGGAAATTTGAAACCCAATGGCCTAGGTTCAAATTTTGGCTTATTTGAGCAAGTTTATCTACCTTGTACAATTTTCTTACCAATAAAATAGTAATAATGACCCTTTCTCCATCTTAGAGAGTTATTTTTATTAGGCTTAAATGAGATAATATAGATAAGGTACTTAAAATAGTGTTGGCACAAAGTAATTGCTCAAGAAATCTTAGCTATTATTTATTTTTCCAATAGCCCTTCATCAAATTGAGATTAAAGATGCTAAGAATCAAGGGACCATTTTCAGATGGACCTACCGAATAGGCCATAATGTAAAGTAGTGCTACAAAAAATTTACCGAGTACTTCTGTTTGTTTCATTCCTGTTACATTATTTAAATGTATTTTTCATAAACATGTACCATCAATAAATACCTATATCTTTTTCTCTAACTCCATACTCTACCCCCAACAAAACAAGAACCTTAACATGCATTCAGTTCCCTCTGCTACCTGTGCTCCTCACATATAGAAATCACCTGGGAATTTATTTGGACTGTTGATTTTTTTTTTTTTTTTGCAGTATGCAGCAATGACTTAGATTTATCTTCTTTTTTCTTTTTGATTCATTTTTATTTTGACAAAGTACATCTTCAAATAATTCTTTCAAAAATAGTTTACATATCTGAACACTGAGAAATTTTGCTATTGTCAGGGCCTGGGAAAAACAATTTAGAGGTGTTAAACAGAAATGTTTCATTGAGCTCTCAAGGTTGAATGGTAGTGAGGCTTGTTATGAAATTCTAGGATCAAAATGTTTTCCCTCAGAACTTTCAAGATATTTTCTTATAGTATCCATGGTTGCCAATTTTATTCTCATTTCTGTACAGGTAACCAGTTGATTTTTCTCTGAATGCTTTTAGGATTTTCTTTAAATTATAAGACCTCAGTTTTCACCATAATGTATGTAGGTGGAGGATTTTTTTTTTTAAGATTTTATTTATTTATTCATCAGAGACACAGAGAGAGAGGCAGGCTCCCCGCAGATAGCCTGACATAGGACTCGATCCCGGGACTCCAAGATCATGACCCGAGCTGAAGGCAGACACTTAACTGCTGAGCCACCCAGGGGTCCCTGTAGGTGGAGGATTTTTAAAAAATCTATATGTGTGTGTAATGGGAACTAGGGGCCTAAAGATTGACATCTTTTTTTTTTTTTTTAAGATTGACATCTTGAGCTCTGATGATATCTCATTCATTACTTCTTTATTCCTTCCCTCTCACTATCTCTGTGGGGTTTTTTGGGTGTTTGGGTTTTTTGTTTTTTGTTTTTTCACTAGGATCCATGCGGAGCATGGAGCCCAACACAGGGCTTGAACTCACAACTCTGAGATCAAAAGTCAGATAATTAACCAACTGAGTCATCCAGGTGCCCCTCACTATCTCTGTTTTACCATGAATCATGATCATGTAAATATTTAAACTTTTGAATCTATTTTCCATATCCCTTGATGTATCTTTTCCCTTTTTTTGCCCCTATGCATTATATTCTGAAAAAATTGTCTGGCTCAATCTTCATCTGTGTTTAAGGCTGAAATTAAGCCAATTTACATTGCTAGGGCATACTATTCTGAGGCATATATTTTTTTAAAGGTTTTATTTATTTTTTCATAGACACACAGAGAGAGAGGCAGAGACACAGGCAGAGGAAGAAGTAGGCTCCATGCAGGGAGCCTGATGTGGGACTCGATCCCAGGTCCCCAGGATTACACCCCAGGCTGCAGGCGGCGCCTAACCACTGCACCACCGGGGCTGCCCTGAGGCATATATTTTGATTGTTGGATAACTGTGCCATACTAGTCAGTAAATATTTTTAATATCATTCCTAGGCATGTTTGTCATTCTTTTTAGCCCCTTTCTTGAGTTTTTTATTTTAATGATCATATATATTTTATTTCTAAAAGTCTAGTTATATCTTTTCTCTCATGTACTTTTTTATAGAATATCTCCAGGATACTATACTTAATTTTAAAGTCTTCTTGGGGGATCCCTGGGTGGTGCAGCAGTTTGGCGCCTGCCTTTGGCCCAGGGCGCGATCCTGGAGACCCGGGATCGAATCCCACGTCGGGCTCCTGGTGCATGGAGCCTGCTTCTCCCTCTGCCTGTGTCTCTGCCTCTCTCTCTCTCTCCCCCTCTGTGTGACTATCATAAATAAATAAAAATTAAAAAATAAAATAAAGTCTTCTTGGGATGCCTGGATCGCTCAGCGGTTTAGCACCTGCCTTCAGCCCAGGGCATAATCCTGGTAGTCCCGGGATCGAGTCCCACATTGGGCTCCCTGCATGGAGCCTGTGTCTCCCTCTGCCTATGTCTCTGCCTCTCTTTCTCTCTCTCTCTCTCTCTCTCTCTCTCTCTCTCTCTGTCCCTCAAGAATAAATAAATAAAATCTTTAAAAAAAATTTAAGTCATCTTTAGTTGGCTGTTTTAACTATTTCTTCCATTTGGGAAGTTGACTAACTTTCTTTCATGGTGGTTCTGTTTTGCGCTTGTATTTTTTTCAGATGCTCTATTATTCTGTTCATGAATTTTTGTTCCATGTAATGAATTTCACATTGTTAGCAGTGAGGGGTTCTAGATAAGTTTCAGTTACCTGAATTAATCTGTGGCACAGTTCTTTTAGTGCTAAAACATAAGGATTTTTGTATAAATACTATTATGGCTATATAGTTACCTGCCACATAGGATTAAGGGCCCCTTTATGAGCAGACAATGCTATATGGGAAGTTTTGAGGGGAGAGAATCTCCCTGAAAAATCAAAATTCTAAGAATATGCCTCTTCTGGGTTTGAATTCCAAATTCCAAATAACTCCCCACATGGTTTGGTAATCCCAAACTATACAGTTAATGTAAAAAATTAGTCCTGGTCTAGTGATACCTCCTGAAGAACCTGATGTACCGTTTATCAGCTTATAGCCTCTAAGCTTTAAATATACCCTTCTTTGCCCTGCTTTGTGATACTAGACCTTGTAAACATTTCTCCTTGGCCATGTAGTATAATGTTAGGCTTTGTCAGGTGAGGGTGCTGGAGGAACAGTTCAGAGCATAGCAGAGGCAAGAGCTTATCTTTTTGGTCTGGGGTATTTTCTTTTCCTGAATCTGTCATGCAACTGCCAGTAGTGTGCAAGAGACCAAGTGGTGCCCTTCTTTCAGCAGTTTACACCAGATTCCAAGTAGGTAGCACCCTTGCCAGCACTGTACAGGAGACCCAGTGGCACCCCCTTGCCTAGTAGATTTCCCCAGCACCCAAAGAGGCAACTCCCTGCTTGTCAGCCCTAGCTCACTAGCCTGGGAAGCAGCTGCCTGTTTGCCAGCCTTGACCAGCCATGCCAGTTGTGACCCAGATAGTCACTGACAATCTAAAAACAACAAAGATGACAATAATGATTAATTTGGGTGTATTTAAAATAAGATGGAATTAAAATATTGGCAAAGACATCTAAAATTGGAAGGGGAGACTGGAGTTAGAGTATTTTAAAGTCAACACATTCATCAAGATGTAATCAAGTTAAGATGTGATCATACTGGATTAGAGTGGACTCTAAATCCAAAGACATTTGAGGAATAAGAAAGGAGAGGGAGGGACGCCTGGGTGACTCAGTTGGTTAAGTGTTTGGCTCAGGTCATGATCTCAGTGTTGTGTGATGGACCCCTCATCAGTTTTCCTGTTTGGTGCAGAGTTTGCTTGAGATTCCTTCTCTCCCTCCCTCTGTCCCTCCCTCCCCCCAAACTACCACTCACTCACACACTGTCTCTCAAGTAAACAAATAAAATCTTTCAAAAAAAAGACAAAGGAGAGTGAGATTTATATAGAGAGATACACAGAGGGAAGAAGGTCATGTGATGATGGAGGCAGAGATTGAAGTCATGCCAAGGAACATTAAGCCAAGGAATATTAAGAATCACTGGAAGCCTCCAAAAGCTAGGAAGAGGCAAGGAAGGATTCTTCCTTCTCTATGGTCTTCAGAGAGAACATGGCTTTGCTGACACCTTGATTTTAGAGTTCTGGCCCTCAAATATGTGAAAGAATAAACTGTTGTTTAAGCTGACAAGTGTGTGGTAATTTGTTATGGCAACACTAGAAAACTGACACACTGCCAAATTAGTTTCTATAGTGGCCACACCAGTTTATATTCTCACCACTAGTGTATGAGTGATCCAGCTTCTCTATGTCCTCTCCAGCATTTGGTATCATCAATATATTTTCTTTTTGCTGTTCTAGTAAGTTTGTAGTGATATCTCCTTATGGTTTAGATTTGTATTTCTCGAAATAATGAATGACATTAAACATCTTTTCAGGTACTTAATCGCCATCCACATCTCTTCCTGGGTGAAATGTTTGTTCGTGTCTTTTGCTCATTTTACAATTGGATTCTTTTCTGTTAACTTTTGAGAGTTCGTTACTTACTCTACAAAGAAAGCTTTTGCTGAAAATGTGCTTTGCAAATATTTTGACCACACTGTAGCTTATCTTTTCATCCTCTTAGTAGAGAACTTCACAACATAAAAGCTTTTAATTTTGATGAAATCTAATCTGTTTTCTTTTATGAGTAGTGCTTTTAGTGTCATTTTAAAGAACTCTTCACCTAATTTGAGTCCCAAAGATGTTCTATTTTCTACTAAAAGTTTCACAGTTCTACATTTTACATGTAAATCCATAATTCATTTAGAATTAACTTTTGTATTAAAAGAATAAAACTTTTGTATGGTATGATGTTTAGGTCAAGGCTTATATTTTCTTCTTTTTTCACCTGTATGGATGCCTATATATTCCAGCACAATTTGTTGAAAAAGTTGTCCTACCTTTCTTGAATTGCTTTTGGACCTCTGTCAAAAATCAACTGGCCATTTCAACAAATGATGCTGGGAAAACTGGATATCCATATGCAAAAGAATGAATTTAGATAGATACCTCACACCATACAAACATTAACTCAAAATGTATCAAAGACTGCCTTCTCCCCAGCAGTTCAGCAAAGTATAAAAATTTAAAGCATTTCTTTCTTAAATTTTTTAATTCTTTACTATGAAATAGCTCAGAATGTCACTTCTGTTTTAAATAACAGAATTGATAACTGAGAAAGGAAATGTAATTTGGATCTTAAAATTGTTGCTTTAATAAAAAAAATTCCTAAAACATTAAAAAAAGAAAAAAAAAAAAAGTAAGACCTAAATGTAAGCGCTCCCTGTTGTTCAGATTGTGTGATGTCTATTGATTTGTCTTTGAGTTCTCTGATTCTTTCCTCTATTTTCTCCAATACTGTTGAACCTATCCCATGAGTTTTTTTTATTTCAGTAATTAGACTTTCCAGTTCTATAATTTTTTTGGTTCTTTATAAACATATTTTTTTTTGCTAAGAATTTCTATTTCATTTATTTCAGGAGTGTTCATAATTGCTCATTGAAACATTTTTAGGATTGATGCTTTAAAATCCTTGTCAGAGAACATAAAGACTCCTAACTCGGGGAAACGAACTAGGGGTGGTGGAAGGGGAGGAGGGCGGGTGTTGGAGGGGAATGGGTGACGGGCACTGAGGTGGACACTTGACGGGATGAGCACTGGGTGTTTTACTGTATGTTGGTAAATTGAACACCAATAAAAATTAATTTAAAAAAAAATAAAATCCTTGTCAGATAATTCCAATATGAGTCATCTGTGTTGGCATCTGAGGCTATTGTCCTGGGTTTTGGTATAATGAGTCATTTTTTATTGTGTGATGGATATTTTGGGTATTATTTTGTGAAACTCTGGATCCTACTTAATCATTATAAGCAGACTGTACTGGTTAGGTATAGGGAACAAGTCCACCTTTTCATCCATTTATAAAATTGGTTTGTGTTCTTATCAATGAGGTATATAAGTTCTTTCTAATTCTGGATATACAAGTCCTTTATGTGATTTATGTGAAAATGAAATGTGATTTGCAAATATTTTCTCTCAGTCTTTGGCTTTTCTTCGTGTTTTTTTTAAGGTGTTTACTAGTATTTCTTAGTGGTGTTTTGAGCTTCGAAGTTCAAAAGTTTTGAATCTTGATGACCTTGGATTTATTAATCCAATAAAGTATGACCCCTTTTATGGGTCATACTTTTGGGGTCGTATCTAAGAAATCTTTTCCTAACTAAGGTGCTTAAGATTTTCACCTGCTTTCTATTACAGGTTTTATAATGTTAGCTTTTACACATAGGTCTCTGATTCATTTTGAATTAACGTATGAGTGTAGTGTGTGTGTGGATCTCCAATTTTCCCAGCACCATTTGTTGAAAAGGCTATCCTTTCCCCCACTGAAATACCTTGGCACCTTTGTCAAAAATCAGTTGACCATAAATGTAAAAGTTTATTTCTAGATTCTTAGATCTTTTCCTTTGATTTATGTCTGTCTTTGTGTCAGCATATACTATATTATAACTACAGTTTATAATAAGTTTTGAAATTGGGAAGTGAAAATCCTGCAACTTTGTTTTTCATTTTCAAGGTTTGGAGTGGGGGTATATTCTAGATCTATTCCATTTAATTTTAGGATCAGTATTAAGTCAAAAACTGTGAAGGGCCTGAGATTTTACCCTACTTTCCAACTAAGTTTGTCACAGTTTCACATGTATATACTGACAAGAATATATCAGATCCCTCTGTCAGAGACACAGATGATATATTACTCATGGTAAAAACAGCATCCAGAGTAGCATTTTGCATCAATTCTCCATGCCACAGTTCTCCACAGGGCAACACAAATGAGGGTCAGATGTTTACCTGCATATGCAGTGGGTTTCGCTATAGGAATAGACCCTCGAAATTATGAGACTCTAAGCTCATGTAAGGTTTGATGGCACATCTACCCGTTCTTCTCTTTTGGGAGAGAGTGACTTCATCTTTACTCTGGAATGTAAAGAAATCTTCTCTGGGAAGGGGAGGGAAAGGTGTCTAGATTTATTACCTTGGAATGTAAGCAAATGTCTCTTAGGGAGACATCTCTCAGTCTCTAGCTTCCAAGGTCTTTGCTATTCAAACATGTTCTTTGCTCAGAAGACCTACACTGTGCAGAACTGTGGAATATCCATGGAGGATTGTCTCCCAACAGCCAGCTTATCAATTTCCACATACACAGAAAAATTTGTTGGAATTTTGGTAGGGATTATATTAATGTATAGATCAATTTGGGGATGACATGAGATGGCTCTCCACTTATTTAAATATTTAATTTACCTCATCAGTGTTTTTAAATTTTCAGTGTACATGTTTTGTATTTATTTTGTTAAATTTATTTCTAAGTATTTTTATCCTTTTTAATGCTATTGTTAATGGTATTATTTTCTTATCGAATTGTTTATTGTTTATAAATAGTGATATAATTGATTTTCATATACTGATTTTGCATCCTGAGATTTTTCTGAACTTACTTATTAATTCTAATAGTTTTTGTGCGTGAATTCCTTACAATTTTCTAATGCAGGATCATGTCATTTGCAAATAAAGACTGTTTATCTTCTTCCTTTACAATCCGTATGGCTTTCATTTTCCTTGCCTGATTGCACTGGCCAGAACCTTCAGTACAATGTTGAAGTAGCAACAGTGAAGTGGCAGGAATGGGCATCCTTGCTTTGTTCCCAATCTTAAGAGGTAACATCCATTCAGTCTCTTATCAGTAATTATCATGTTAATTGCAGGGATTTTGTACATGTCTTTATCAGGTTCAGGATTTTCCCCCCTATTCTAGGTTTCTTGAGAGTTTGTATTATGAATGTCAAATGCTTTCTTCTGTACCTCTCAAGATGATTGGGTGGCTTCTGTTCTTTATTATATTTTGCTTTTCATTTTCAAGTGTATTAATTTTCCTGAACTTTTAGAAGGGAGATACAGATTGTGTAAATTTATGACTAGGGCTCTTTCCTGCTGTTTATGTGAAGTGTCAGAAACTATGGTGGTTTAATTTCTGGGATTTTTTGTCTCTATTGTCACTATCCTGTTCAATTTAGATTCACCAGCATGATCTCCTCAGTATAGATATTTATCCTTAAAGGATGCATTAGCTGATTAGTTCTAAGAGTTCATGTGTATTAGCCAGACGGTTTTAGCACCTTTTTTTCTGTTTTAGCACTCTTAGACCTTTTTACAGACCCATGGTACTCACTTACCATTGAAATATTAAATCCTTTACAATTTTAGCTCCTCTCCTCATGTTGGCTCTATGAGCTTTCAGTGAGTACCTGTTCATTATTTTTTTTTATTCTCAGGTCAGTGAGAGGCCCTGTTGCTTCCTTCTGCATATAAGGTAATACTGTAGTTATTGTTGTTGTCACTAGTTTATCCCCACTTGCTGTTTTGTTTTCTGGTGGGAGGGATAATTTATCATCTTGTTTTGTTGTACAAATAACTCCTATTTAAAAAGAAAGCTAGCAAAAAAAATAAAATAAAATAAAAAAATAAAAAGAAAGCTAGAAGCTAAATAACTTGAATGTGACAAACCAAAGAACAAAAGTAAAGTATGTCAACTCCTGGGACCAGGACTATGACAGATGTGTGTGTGTGTGTGTGTGTGTGTGTGTGTGTGTGTTTGAGAGAGAGATAATCCCTTTTGTTGGACCATATCTTCTATGCACCAGGTGGCAGAAATAATTGGGAATGGACGGGGAGTAATCAACAAAAAAAAGTGACAGCCTTCTCCTCTAGTACTTCAACTTACTAATTTCTTTTAAAAAATATTTTAATGAAAATTAAGTTACCTTAGGGAGCTTGGAGTTACATTTTACACAGGTAGTTATGAGTAGAGAAGAAAGGCGGTTAATGAGATGGTGCTTTGGTATTGCAACAGATGTTATTTAAATCCTTCAAACAAAGATTTTGGAGTTTTTTTTTATCATAGTGGAATAATGAGGCTTGTTATTATAGTATTTTCTCAGTTCAAGGAGGGAGATATTGAAAATGGATTTTATTCCCATGTGCCATCAGTAGACAAGTAAAATAAATACTCATGACCTAAGTGTAAGTGATTACTCAGTAAGTTAAAGTCCAACAAATTTGAAAGCAGGAAAAGTAACCTAGAGACTCTAGATAAATACTTTTAAACCAAATAACTATGCCTTTGATTGCACCATAAGATGTTTTATAAAGAGACAAATATATAAATTCAAATTTTGAAATAAATATTTTTAAATCTGGTATGCTCTGTGATTAGAAATCTCAGTGACTAAAACAGGGAATTTCCATTTTTAAAAAGCAAAATGTTGGACTTTGGATATTTCAAACCCACCTCCACATACACTATTCTTATCCTAAGAATTTTGTTTCAGCCATTGTGTAACATTTTAAATTTCTCCACAAATAACTTTATACTTTTGTTTTAAATTACCCAAATGCTTAAAATCATGCATTTTAACCTTAAAAAATTCCTAGTATGCCCAAGTATGGAAATATAATTCCAGTTCATTAGCTGAAAGTAATTTCTTAAGAATTACAAATAATCAAAAACAGGAAAGATTAACAAAAAGCATTTATCTTGAATACTGAGCCTTCATAGTAAAAAGTAATAGATGTATTTCTCTAGTCACTATATTTTATGTAGGAGCTATAGAATGAAACACACATACTTTCAAAATATTTTTAATGTGCATACATTTGAAAGCAAATCTTAAATTTTTTTTTTAAGATTTTATTTATTTATTCATAAGAGACACAGAGAGGCAGAGACATAAGCAGAGGGAGAAGCAGGTTCCCTGTGGGGGACCTGATACAGGACTTGATCCCAGGACCCCAGGATCACGACCGGAGCCAAAGGCAGATGCTCAACCACTGAGCCACCCAGGTGCCCCAAATCTTAAATTTTTAAAAAAGATTTTTATTTATTTATTCATGAGAGACGCAGAGAGGCAGAGACATAGGCAGAGGGATGGGGAGCCTGATGTAGGATTCCATCCCAGGACCCCAGGACCATGACCCAAGCCAAAGGCAGATGTTCAACCACTGAGCCACCCAGGCATCCCACAAATCTTAATTTTTAAATCAATCTAGTTTCAAATATTTTTCCAACTGCCTAGTACATTCCCATTAAATGCCATAATGACTGGTTATGCTTTAAAATTATAAGAAGAATAATTAAAGGTTTTACTCTGGAAAATTATTATTTTTTTTTTTTACTCTGGAAAATTAAAAATATAGAGTGATGATGTCCAAAGAATTTGAAAAACCAAGTTAAAATTAATGGGCAAGTGCCTCATTAAATACCATCAAGTAATTCTGATATTTGAGGAACACAGATGCTAGTTCCAGAAGCCTCTCCTGTTTTCTTCTTCACCCTACCAATGCAATTTATACATGTTGTCAATGGAGAGAGCTTTATAGTAAGCACAGCTTGATGAATAAAACTGTATGTCTAATACTACATGTATCTAAGAAATATTTTTTTCTAATTAAGGCTGTTCAAAATTGAGATAATACTGAAAAAGAGATCAAGGTAAAAGATGAACAGTTTTCCTGGATATCAACCAGTCTGCTAAATTTTTTAGGGCAAAGAGTAGGAGAAGATGATAAATGACCCAGGAAGGAAAAGGAATCACAGAGAAATTGCTAGAAGAAAGAAGAAAAAAACTAACAAAATCCTAGCTCATTAAGATCTATAGTCTGAAGAAGAAGGAGGAGCCTATATTCACAATTCCTGTATATGTATTAAATGGAGATCTGACAGACAAAATTATCTTTTATTATTTAGAATTATAACTATTGATATAGTGAAAAATGTGATTGAAGGTGTGGAAGAAATAGGTTGTAGAAAATACTTGCCCAGTGACCAGCAACTATAGTCCTTAAAGCATACCAGTCAACCAACAGTTCTTGGTTGAAACACAATTAGAATAGGCAACATGGGGATCCTTGGGTGGCTCAGCGGTTTAGCGCCTGCCTTTGGCCCAGGGCATGATCCTGGAGTCCCGGGATGGAGTCCCACATCGGGCTCCTGGCAAGGAGCCTGCTTCTCTCTCGGCCTGTGTGTCTGCCTCTCTCTCTCTCTCTCTCTCTCTCTCTCTCTCTCTCTCTCATGAATAAATAAATAAATAAACAAATCTTTAAAAAAAAATTAGGCAACATAATTCATTTAAAATACTTGTTGAATGGAATATTACTCAGCCATTAGAAACAACAAATACCCACCATTTGCTTCAATGTGGATGGAACTGGAGGGTATTATGCTGAGTGAAATAAGTCAATTGGAGAAGGACAAACATTATATGGTCTCATTCATTTGGGGAATATAAAAAATAGTGAAAGGGCTTAAAGGGAAAAGGAGAGAAAATGAATGGGAAATATCAGAGAGGGTGACAGAATATGAGAGACTCCTAACTCTGGGAAACGAACAAGAGGTAGTAGAAAGGGAGGTGGGCAGGGGATGGGGTGACTGGGTGACAGGCACTGAGGGGGGCACTTGACGGGATGAGCACTGGGTGATATGATATGCTATATGTTGGCAAATTGAACTCCAATTTAAAAAAATAAAAAAATAAAAATAAATAAAATAAAATACTTGTTGAGCACCTACAATGTGCCAGAGTGGGCTCTACTCACTGAGACTGAAGAGAAAGCAAAACATAAAATTCATACCTTCATGCGATTATATTGTGGTCGGAAAAACAGATAAAGACAGGATAAATAAGTAAACTTACAGAATATAGATATTCTGAATAAGTAAACTTACAGAATATAGAACTATATCAGTAGTGCTAAGTGCTATGGAGAAGAAAATAAAGCCAGGAAGGGGGATAGGATGTCGTGGGCAAGAGTGATGGTGGTGGTGATGTGGAGATGAATAAGAAGATAACATTAAGTAATTTCCAAAGGAAGTGAGACTATCTGGGGAAAGAGCATTCTAGGTAGAGGGAAGAAGAAATGCCAAAACTTTGAGATAGGAGTTTGATGTGTTGAGTGAATTACAAGAAGACAAGTGTGGCTAACAGAATGAAGGGAAGAAAAATAAGAGGTCACGTCATATAGTTACAAAATTTTCTTTATCTTATGTGGACTTTTAGGACCTACTATCTTAGCAACTCTCTCATTCATTAATTCATTAATTCATTTATTTATTTTAGAGAGGGAGAGAGAGCATGTACAGCCACAAAGGGATGGGGGGAGGGGCAGAGGGAGAGAGAGTCCCAAGCAGAGTCCATGTCATGATCGTGAGATTACCACCTCAGCCAAAACCAAGAATGGATACTCAACCAACTGTGCCACCAGGCACTCCATAGTCTCTTAGCAATTTTCATATATTCAATACTATATTATTAACAGTAGTCACCATTTTAAATAGTACATCCCCAGAGCTTCCATAAACTGGAAGTTTATACGTTTTGATCACCATCACCCAATTCTCTCATCACCTAACCCCCTCTTCTGGCAACCACAAATCTGATCTCTGTTTCTGTAAGTTTGGTTTTTTAGGCTCTACGTGTAAGGCAGATCATATAATATATGCAGAACTGACTTCTGTGGTATGACCAGATGAATAAATGGGGGATGTTAACTAAACTTATTGTGGTTATTATTTAGCAGCACAGGTATCCCCTGCATTTTAAAAGTTCACATTATACCACTTTGCTTTTACAAGAAACTTATATCAGTACCTATTTTTGCTAACCAAAAGAAACCCACAGAGTTTTTTTGCTTTTACAAAAAAAGATGAAAAGTGAAAATAGCATTTGGTGTTTGTTTTGCAGAGAGCAATTAAAATGGCAGTGGGCACCTTTGGTTGCCTGGGTGGCAGAGTCAGTTGAGCTTCCAGCTCTTGGTTTCCTCTCAGGTCTTGATCTCAGTCAGGGTCATGGGATCAAGCCCTGCATCGGGCTCCACACTCAGCACACAATTTGCTTGAGTTTCTGTCTCCCCCTCTGCCCCTCCTGCTCATGCGTTCACGTGCGCTCGCTCTCTCTCTCCTTTAATAAAATAAATAAATCTCTAAAAAAGAGAGAGAGGGGCAGCATGTACCCCAAGAGCAGGGAGAGCAGCCCCACCAAGCTTCTTCCCCCAGAACTATAATAGGCATCTCAGCATCTAGCCACCAGAGCTTTCTTTTTTTTTTTTTTTTTAAAGACACATTTATTCAGCGTCATGATCAGACTATTACATTTAGCAATCAACAGCATGGGTGCAAAAAAAAAAAATCTACATTAAAACCCTTTGTTGGAATGCTTTACACTTTCCACAGAACAGAAACTAAAATAACCTGTTATACAATTAGTCACAAATACAGTCCTCGAGTTTTTTGCCCATACACATGAGTATTGTCTAAAACATGTCTTCTTTGTAGCAGCTAGGCCCTGCCACCACTGTGCTTGGCTGAGTTCACAAATCTGTTGTAACCTGTAGCTTCCCTGTCACTTCTCTGGCTCTCCTCTCCTGCTAAGCTTTGTTTCCTGGCAGTAATTAAAACCTTCTGCCACTGCCATAGCTGCTGCTGCTGCTGGAACCACCATAGCCACCTTGGTTTCGTGGTTTGGCAAAGTATTGGCCTCCACCACCATAGGGGCCAGAGCTTCTGCCTCCAAAATTTCCTCCTTTCATGGGTCCAAAATTTGAGGATTGATTGTTGTAATTGCCAAAATCGTTATAGCTTCCGCCACCTCCAAAGTTGCTTCCGTCATTACCAAATCCGTTAATAGCCATCCCCACTGCCACCGTATCCACCACCACCTCGACTGCCACCAAAGCCACCTCGACCACTGAAGTTCCCTCCACGACCAAAGTTGTCATTCCCACCAAAACCACCTCCACGACCACCACCAAAGTTTCCAGAACCACTTCAGCCTCTTTGGCTGGATGAAGCACTAGCCATCTCTTGCTTCGATAGGGCTTTCCTTACTTCACAGTTGTGGCCATTCACAGTATGGTATTTTTGAATGACAATCTTGTCTACAGAGTCGTGGTCGTCAAAGGTCACAAAAGCAAAACCTCTCTTTTTGCCACTGCCTCGGTCAGTCATGATCTCAATCACTTCAATTTTCCCGTACTGTTCAAAATAATCTCTTAGATGATGTTCTTCAGTGTCTTCTTTAATGCCACCGACAAAAATCTTTTTCACAGTTAAGTGGGCACCGGGTCTTTGAGAATCCTCTCGGGAGACAGCCCTCTTTGGTTCCATGACTCTTCCCACCTTGTGCGGCCGGGCGTTCATGGCCGCGTCCACCTCCTCCACGGTGGCGTACGTGACGAACCCAAAGCCTCTGGAGCGCTTGGTGTTGGCGTCTCTCATTACCACACAGTCCGTAAGCGTCCCCCATTGCTCAAAATGGCTCCTCAGACTCTCATCGGTCGTTTCGAAGCTCAAACCTCCGATGAAGAGCTTCCGCAGCTGCTCGGGCTCTTTGGGAGACTCTGACTTAGACATGACGGCGGTGGGAGGGGAGACTTTAACGATGCTTACTCGGCGGCATCCAGGGGCAGAAAGTCCACCAGAGCTTTCAACTGCATCTATGAGCATCTGTGTTTTATCTCAGTATTTTGTGCATTTTGTTAGCAAGATGTGTCCTAAGGTTTCAGACAAGCCTAAGAGGGGTGATTTTGGTGGAGCTGAGAACATTCAAAATTTTTCCAGATGAATAGGGCAGCCCAGGTGGCTCAGCAGTTTAGCACCGCCTTCAGCCCAGGAGCTGATCCTAGAGACCTGCGATCGAGTCCCACGTCGGACTCCCTGCATGGAGCCTGCTTTTCCCTCTGCTTGTGTCTCTGCCTCTCTCTCTCTGCGCCTCTCATGAATAAATAAAATCTTTAAAAAAAGTTTTTTTCCAGATAAATTAATGGTAATTGGTTTGTTTTATGCCATTTCAGCTTATGAAAACTTTCATAGGAATACCCTAGTTTTGGTGAGAAAACATGAGAGACCCCTAACTCTGGGAAACAAACAAGGGGTAGTGGAGAGGGAGGTGGGCGGGGGGTTGGGGTGACTGGGTGATGGGCACTGATGGGGGCACTTGGCGGGATGAGCACTGGGTGTTATGCTATATGTTGGCAAATTGAACTCCAATAAAAAAATTTTAAAAAAGAATACCCTATTTTTTGGAAGCAGAGGAAGCCTGTATATACATATATCAAATCATTCTATTGCACACCTTAAACTCATATATTGTTACATGTCAATATATCTCAAACTGGGATAAAAGTAATGACAATACCAAGTGCTGGTGAGGATGTAGAGAAACTGACTCTCTTATTCGTTGCTGGTGGAATGTCAAATGGTACAGCTACTCTGGAAAACAATTTGGCATTTTCTTTAAAAACTAAACATAAACTTACCATATGGCCCAGCAATCATACTCTAGAGCATTCATCCCAATGGAATAAAAATTATGTTGGCATCAAAACCTATACATGATTGTTCTAGCAGTTTTATTTATAGTAGCCTAAAATTGGAAACAACCCAGATGTCTTTCACAGGTGAATGGTTAAACCACTGGTACATCTGTGCCACAGAATACAACTCAGCAATAAAAAGAAGTAACTATTGGTGCTTTCAACAGCTTGAATGAATTCCAAGGGCATTATAATGAGTGAACAAAAGCCTTTTTTTTTTCTTTTAACAAAACCCATTTTTAAAAGGTCACATATTGTATGATTCTATTCACATTGCATTCTCTACTAACAAAATTATAGAGATGGAGAATGAGTTAGTGTTTGCCAGGGGTTAGAGTTTGTGGCATGAGCGGGAAGAGGTGTATGTGACTATTAAGGAATAGCAAAAAGGGGGTTCTCGTTTTAAAATTTTTTTATTTAAACTCAATTTAGTTAACATATAGTGTATTATTAGTTTCAAGAGTAGAATTTAGTGATTCATCAGGTGCATATAATACTCAGTGCTTATCACATCAAGTGCCCTCCTTAAGGCCTATCACCCAGTTACCCTATCCTCCCACTGACCTCCCCTCTAGTAACCCTCAGTTTGTTCCCTAGAGTTAAGAGTCTCTTATGGTTTGCCTCCCTGTTTTTATCTTATTTCATTTTTCCTTTCCTTCCCCTATGTTCATTTGTTTTGTTTCTTAAATTCCACATAAGTGAAATCATATGGTATTTGTCTTTCTCCGACTGACTTATTTCACTTAGCATAATACCCTCTAATTCCACCCATGGCATTGCAAATGGCAAGATTTCATTCTTTTGATGGCTGAGTAATATCCCAGTGTGTGTGTGTGTGTGTGTGTGTGTGTGTGTGTGCGCGCGCGCGCACATGCAGGCGCGTGCACACACACTCCTGCACCACATCTTTATCCATTCATCTGTCAATGGACATCTGGGCTTTTTCCATAGTTTATTGTTAACATTGCTGCTATAAACATTGGGGTGCATGTGCCCCCTCAAATCACTATTTTTGTATCCTTTGGATAAATACCTAATAGTGCAATTGCTGGGTCATAGGGTAGTTCTATATTTAACTTTTTGAGGAACCTCCATATTATTTCCACAGTGGCTGCACCAGTTTGCATACCCACCAACAGTATGAGAGCATTTCCCCTTGTCTGCATCCTACTCAATATTTGCTGTTTCTGGAGATGTTCATTCAGCCATTCTGACAGGTGTGAGGTCATTGTGGTTTTGATTTGTATTTCCTTTATGCCAAGTGATGTTGAGCATATTTTCATGTGTCATGTTTCTGGAGTTGTTCATTCAGCCATTCTGACAGGTATCTCATTGTGGTTTTGATTTGTATTTCCTTTATGCCAAGTGATGTTGAGCATTTTTTCATGTGTTTGTTGGCTATTTGGATGTCTTCTTTGGAGAAATATCTGTTCATGTCTTCTGCTCATTTCTTGACTGAATTTTTTGTTTTTTGGGGTGTAAAGTTTGATAAGTTGTTTATAAATTTTGGATACTAGCTCTTTATCTGATAAGTCATTTGCAAATATCTTCTCCCATTCCATAAGTTGCCTTTTAGTTTTGTTGACTGTTTCCTTTGCTGTGCAAACACTTTTTATCCTGATGAAGTCCCAATAATTCATTTTTGCTTTTGTCCTTTTGTGCTTCATGTTTTATGCTTACCTTTGAAATCTTTTTGTGTCTAGAGTAAAATGTAGGAAAAGATGTCTGTCATATATCATATGATTACCTGAAGTATATACTTGATAAATATAGTTTGTAGGACTACCTAGATGAAAGATTTTATACTGTTTTTCAAAGGGCTCACCAGGCCAGTGATTCTTGTATTAAGTCATAGAATTTCTGAAAGTATCACTGACCCCGAGGTATACAACCTACCACCATGAGAATCACTACTAAAGATTAAATATTTTTATTTTCTTAAAGACTATTTTTAGGGAAGCATTAAAAATTTATTCATTTGGCCAGACCACAGAAGTCAGTTCTCTGATTTTTCTAAATACAATATGCTGAGTCTTCTATCTGACAGTAACCAAGGCCTGTGGAAATGTGGTACAGTGACCCTCTTCTCCAGAGCATTCAAGTAAATCTCAGATTCTCTTCTCCAGTTTGGAAAAGCTAAGAAAGGGCATATTCTCTAAAACACAAGTTATCATTTCTGGTGCTTACAAAGCCACCTTATTAAAAAACAATTAGGCTTGAATTGCTGTTTGCAGGCTGAAACTCACATACTGCTTTGACCTTCAATGTTCATTGCTCAGCTAATAAACTGGACATTATTGTAAGTGCTAAATACACTTATTTCTCTGTAATAGAGAATAATCAACATGTGCCTTTCCTGTCCTCAAAGAAACAGTTGTCATCATCATAGCCTAATGAGTTACAATTGAATTCAGTATCACATTCAAACAAGGGTGCCATTTTAACAGAGGGAAATACTATAGTAAATAATTTTATGAATAGAATAGGTAGAAACCATATTTTAAAAAAGATTCCTTGATTTCTATTCCTTAGGGAAAAGGCAGTCTTTGATCTCTCTTGTGACAGAGATGTACAGATTAGGTTACTGGGGTCTTTTTTTTTTTTTAATTAGCACACAGTATTACTGACATTTTTGTGTATATACACTTCTATGAGTTCTAACACATTTATAGATCTGTGTAACCACCACTACAGTTAGGATACAGAACAATTACGTCACACATCACATCCTAGACTCCTTTGTGCTATCTCATTATAGTAGGGATTGGCAAACTACATCCAAGTCAAATCTGTCCCATAGTGTTTTCTTAGGACTCTAAAGCTAAGAATGGTTTTTATATTTTTCAAGTGTTTTAGAAAGAACAGAAGCAACAACAAAAATAAATAAGAATATGTGATGCAGACCATATGCAGCCCACAAAGCCTAAAATATTTACTATCTGACCCTCTGCAGAAAATATTTGTTGGCCTTCTGCTCTACAGTCATATCCAAGCTACCCCTTACCCCTTGGAAACCACTTATGTTTCTCATCACTATAGTTTTGTCTTTTGGAAAATGTCATACAAATGGTGTCATATAGTATGCAGCCTTTTGAGACTTTGGAGAACAATGCCTTTGAGATTCATTTGTGTTGTTGCACTTGGCAATAGTTCTTTCCATTTTATTGCTGAGTGGAATTCCATTTAATGGATGTACCACCACTTGTTTATTCATTTGCCTTTTGAGAGACATTTCAGTTGTTTCTAGTTTTTTGGCATTTATAAATACAGCTGCTATGAACATTCATGTACAGATTTTTGGATGAATGTAAATTTTCATTTCTCTAGGGTAAATACATGGTAATGAGATTGCTGGGTCATATGGTAAACATATGTTTAATTTCATAAAAGGTAACCTGCCAAAGTGTTTTTCAGAATGGCTGTATCAGTTTGCATTCCAACAGATAATGTATTCTCCAGAGTTCTGGTTGCTCTGTATCCTTGTCAGCACTTGATATTGTCAGTATTTTTTTATTGTTGCCATTCTAATTGATATGTAGTGTTTCCTTGTGGTCTTATTTCAATTTTTTTTTCTTAGAGAATGAGAGAGAGAGAGCAGAAGTGGGGGAAGAGGCGCAGAGGGAGAAAAAGAGAATCTTAAGCAGGCTCCAAGCCCGGTCTGGAGCCCAATGCAGGGCTCAATCCCACAATTCTGAGATCATGACCTGAGCCAAAATCAAAAGTCAGTGCTTAACCCACTGAGCCACCCAGGTGCCCTTCCTTGTGGTTTTAATTTGCATTTCCCTAATGGCTAATGACATTGAACATCTTTTCACATGTTTATTTGCCATCCATATGTTTTCTTTGGTGAAATATTTGTTCAGATCTTTGCCATTAAAAAACCTCTTTTATTGTGAAGTAACTTTACATTCACAGGAAGTTGCAAAGATACTATAGAGATGTCTCATATCCTCTTCACCTGCTTTCCTCAATGGTTACATCTAACATAACTGTAGTATAATATTAAAACCAGGAATTGACACTGGTATGATGTAAGTGTATAGTTCTATGCCATATTGTCATTGTGTATAAATTTGTGTAACTACCACAGTTGGCAAGATACAGAACTGTTCTATTACCACAGATACCTCCCTTGTGTTACCTCTTTATCCTCATGGCTGTGCACCTCCCCTGAACCAACCCTAACCCCTGGCAACCAGTAATTTGTTTTCCATCTCAATACTTTTGGCACGTTGAGAATGCTGAATAGGTGGAATCACATAGTATGTAACAGTTTGAGATTGGCTTTTTTATCTCAGTCTACCTTTGAGATCTATCCAAGTTGTTGCATATGTAAATCATGTACTTATTTTTGTTGTTGAATAAGTACTCTGGTATAGATGTACCACAGTATGTGTAACCATTCAACTATTGAGGGACTTTTTGGTTGTGTCAGGGTTTTGGCTATTGCAAATAATGTTGCTGTGATCATTTGTGTGGACATAAATGTTCAAATCTCTGGGATAAATGCCCATGAATATGATTGCTAGGTTGTATTTTAAGATTTTTGCTGGGCTGTTTACTTTCTAATTGTGTAGTTCTAAGTTCTATATATTATACTGGGTATGAATCCCTTTTTATTTAATGGATCATATTTTTGCTGTCATGTCTAAGAAATCTTTGCCTAGGGGTGCCTCGGTGGCTCAGTTGGTTAAGTGTCTGCCTTTGGCTCAGGTCACAATCTTGGGATCCTGAGATGGAGCCCCATGTCGGGCTCCCTGCTGAGCTGGGACTCTGCTTCTCCTTCTCCCTCTGCTCCTCCTCCCACTTGCTCTCAAATAAAGAAAATCTTTTAAAAAAAAAGCCTGCCTAACCACTGACGATGATTTTCTCCTATTTTTCTTCATATAAGGCTTATAATTTTATATTTTACATTTAGATATGGGATCCATTTTAAATTAAGTTTTAGATAAGGTATGAGGCTTAGATCCAGGGTGTTTTTCTTTGTGAATAGATGTCCAATTGTTTTAATGCCATTTGTTGAATAGTCGATTTTTTGTCCAGTGAATTGCCAAATGTGGTGTATTGTACAATGAATGTTACTTGGCAATAAAAAAAGAAATGAAATACTGATACAAGTTGCAATATGAATGAACCCTGAAAACATTATACTAAGTGAAAGAAGCCAGTCATAGAAGACCACATACTGTATTCATTCCATTTATATGGAATGTCCAGAATAGGCAAATTCATAGAGACAGAAAATACATTAGTGGTCACCTAGGGCTAGTAGACTCAGAAGGAAATGAGTGACTGCTAAGGAGTACAGGATTTTTTTTCTAAAGATTTTATTTATTTATTCATGAGACACAGAGAGAGAGAGAGAGAAAAAGAGAGAGGCAGAGACACAGGCAGAGGGGGAAGCAGGCTCCATGCAGGGAGCCTGATGTGGGACTTGATCCTGGGACTTGAGGATCATGCCCTGGACCCAAGGCAGGTGCTAAACCTCTGAGCCACCCAGGGATCCCAGGATTCCTTTTTGAGGTAATAAAGATGTTCTAAAATTGACTCTGATAACAGTTGCAGAGCTTTGTTAATTTTTCTAAAAACCATTGAACTATATCCTTCAGATGGATGAATTATATGGCATGTGAATTATATTTCAATAAAGCTGTTATAAATATTTTTTAGATTATTTATTTATTTATTTGAGAGAGAGAGAGAGTGCAGAGTGAGAAAGAGAACAAGTGTGGAGAGGAACAGAGGGAGAGGGGGAAGCAGGCTCCCCACTGAGCAGAGAGCCCAATGTGGGGCTTGATCCCAGGACCTTAGGACCATGACCCAAGCCAAAGGCAGATGCCCAAGTAACTGAGCTACCCAGGCATTGCTGTTATAAACATTTTTGAAGGAAGGGAGAATGTTTGTGAAATGAAGCAATGACAGGATAGCAACAAGCAAAAATTAAGGATAGATAATTGAAACAGAGATAAGTAGTTTCAGATAATTTCAGAGCAGGGCAGTAGTATTAGTAAAGGTCGTTCAGAAAGCAAAAGAATACATTTGTATTTGTGAAGTGTTCAATGAGTTTTGAACATAAATTTCTTTAAAACGACCCAAGCCTATAATTTATTACAGTAATGGTAGAAGTATAAATTGATATGCCCTTTATGTAAAACAATTGATCAGTGTTTATCAAGAGTTTCTTAAAAAAAAAAAAAGAGTTTCTGGGGCACCTGGGTGGTTCAGCTCAGGTCATGATCTCAGGGTCAGAGTCAGGCTCCATGCTCAGCGGAAGTGCTTGAGATTCTCTTTCTCCCTCTCCCTCTGCCCTTCCCCTACTCATGTACTTGTACACACACTCTCTCCCTCTCTCTCTAAAATAAATAAATCTTTTAAAGAAGAGTTTTTTTAAAAAAGACCCTAAGGTTCTTTTACTCAGTAGTCCCATTTTGAAGAATTTACCATCCTAAGAAAGTAACTTAAAATGCATTCAAAGATTTATGAATAAAGATAATACCAAAAGTTTGGAGATAATCAAAGAGAACATAGCTGAGTATAACTATGCAACGAATATTGAGCTATCATTGAAAAATCCTATTTCTAACACCTTTATTGAGATATAATAGATATATGAGAAACTGCATGTCTTCAGTATACAATTTCATAACTTTTGATGTATATATACCTATTAAACTATCACCACAATCAACAAAATGAACATATTCATCATACCCAAAAGTTTTCTTATCCCCCTTCTTCTTGCTCCTCACCAACCACCATCACACATCAGGCAACCACTGATCTGTTTTCTGTCACTTTAGATTAGTTGGCATTTTTAAGAATTATATATACATAAAATTATACTACTGTGTATTCTTTTTGTTTGGATTATTTCACTCAGAATAATTATTTTAGATTCATCCATGGCGTTGTGTATATCAACAGTTTATTCCATTTTATTTTATTTTATTTTATTTCATTTTATTTATTTTTTTAAGATTTTATTTATATGAGAGAGAGAGAGTGAACACAAATGGAGAGGGGCAGAAGGAGAGGAAATACACTCTCTGCTGATCAGGGAGCCCAACGTAAGGCTCAATCCTGGGACTCCACTTGGGACCATGACCTGAGCCAAAGCCACTTAACTGACTGGGCCACCCAGGCACCCCTGGTTTATTCCTTTCTAATGGTGAGTAGTATTCCATTGTATAGATGTATCAAAATTAACTTACTCATTCATCTATTGATGGATATTTGAGTGGGTTTCTAGTTTTGGGCTATTATATAAAGCTGCTATGGAAATTCATGTACAACTCAACCTATGGACGTATGCTTTCATTTTTCCTGGATAAATACTAGAAGGGCAATAGGTGGGTCATATGGTAGATGTGTGTTCAACTTTCTAAACAACTATTAAGTTGTTTTCCAAAGCAATTGTGCATTTTACATTCCAATCAGCAGTCATGCAACTTATAGTTCCTTCACATCCTTACCAGTTTCTGGTATGGTGAGTCTTCTTAATTTTAGCCATTTAAAATAAGGTGAGAGGTGGTATTTCATTGTGGTTTTAATTTGTATTGCCCAGATAACTAGTGATTTTGACCATTTTTTCGTGTGTTTATTTTCCAACCATATATCTTCTTTGGTGAAGTATCCATAAAAATCTTTTATTCATTTTTTTTAAGATTTATTTATCTGAGAGAAAGAGAATGAGCACAAGCAGGGGGAGCAGCAGAGGGAGAGGTAGAAGCAGCAGACTCCTCCCTAAGCAAGGAGCCCAATGCGGGACATGATCCCAGGACCCTGACACTTAACTGACTGAACCACCCAGGCACCCCTTTTTCACTTTATTTTTTGGCTTATTTGTTCTCTTATTATTGATCTTTGAGAATTCTTTATTCTCAACACTAGCCCTTTATCAGATATATGATACATGTATATCAGATATATTTTTCTATCTGTAGCTTATTTTTTCATTCTCTTAACAGTATCTTTTGAAAAGGGTAAGTTTTAAATTTTGGTGAAAATTCCTTTTTTTTTTTTCATGGATAATGCTTTTGGTGCTGTTTCAAGGAAATCTTTTTGTAACTTAAGGCTACAGTTTTTCTCTTTTGCTTTGTTCTAGGAGTTACATAGTTTTTACATTTAGGTCCTTGACCTATTTTGAATCCATTTTTGTTTATGGTGTAGAGTATGATTCCAAATATATTTTTCTTTTGCCAGTTATTATAGATAGCCAGTTATTCTAGCACAATTTGCTGAAGAGACTATGCTTTCTCCACTGAATTGTCTTTGCATCTTTGTCAAAAATCAGTTGTTCATATATGTATAGATTTAATTCATTCCATTGCTCTAATTGTCTATCTTGACATCAATCTGACTTTATCTTGATTATTGCAACTTTATACTAAGTCTTTGAAGTTAGTTTTAATCTTCTAATTTTGTTCCTCTTTTTAAAAGTGATTTTGACGATTCTAGGTCCTTTGCACTTCTGTATGAAATTTAGAACCATCCTGTCAGTTTCTACGAAAAAGCCTACTGGAATTGGTGATTACATAATCTGTAGATCAATTTGGAGAGAACTGACCTATTAAATCTTATGATCCATGAATATAGTATATACTATATATAGTTAATTATATATAATTATATTATAATTAATCAATGCATATATTCATTTATATCCATTGATTTCAGTCTTGTTTAATTTCTTTCAGCAGTAGTTTGTGGTATTTAGTATACAGAGTTTTCATATCTTTTGCTAGATGTATTGTACTCTTACTTAAAGAGTAAGTTGGGGGGTGCCTGGATGGCTCAGTCTGTTAAGTGTCTGCCTTTGGCTTAGGTCATGCTCTCGGGATCCTGGGATCAAGCCTTATGTAAGGCTCCCTGCTATGCAGGAAGCCCACTTCTCCCTCTCCCTCTGTTGCTCCCCTTGCTTGTGAGCACTCTCTCTTTCTCTCTGTCAAATAAATGAATAAAATCTTAAAAAATAAAGAATAAGTTGAGAATTATTCCCTCCTTTTCAGTTATTTGTAAGTTACAAAGAACTGGTATTATATTGGGATGCCTGGGTGGCTTAGTGATTGAGCCACTGCCTTCGGCTCAGGGCATGATCCTGGAGTTCCGGGATCAAGTCCCACATCGGGCTCCCTTCATGGAACTTGCTTCTCCCTCTGCCTAAGTCTCTGCCTCTCTCCTTCTGTGTCTCTCATGAATAAATAAATGAACTCTTTAAAAAAAAAAGACACTTAAAAAAAAAGAATTGGTATTATATCTTCCTTAAATATTTCATAGAATTCACCAGTGAAGACATGTAGGTCAGGTATTTTCTTTGTAGGAAAGCTTTTAACTAAAAATTCCATTTATTTAATGTTGGACATTTCAAGCTTTCTGTTTTGATATTGGTCATTTGTGGGTTCGTTTTGGGGGGGTTTTTTTGGATCAGTTTGGTTAAAGGTTATTGTTCTGAGAGTAGCAGCTTTGGGTTTCATTTATTTTCCCAGCCATTTTTCTCTTATCTAGTTCATTGATTTCTGCTCTGATCTTTGTTATTTCCTTTCTTCTTCATAGTTTGGTCTTAATTTGCTCTTGCTTTTGTAGTTTCTTAAAGTGGAAGCTGAGGTAATTGATTTGAGGTAATTTCAAATCAATGTAAGTGTTTAGTGCTATAGAATTTCCCTTACATACTGCTTTAGTGACATCCCACAATTTTGTTATGTTCTGTTTTCATGTTCATTCCATTCAAAATACTTTCTAATTTTCCTTTTGATTTTTTCTTGGTTTCCTTTTTGTCTTTCACTTTATTCTTTTGATTTTGTTATTTATATGTGTTAGTTTTCAAATATATATGGATTTTTCAAATATATTTCTGTTGTTGATTTTTAATTTAATTCCATTGTCCCTAGAAAACAGTTTGTATATGACATATATCCTTTTAAATTTATTGAAACTCATTTTATGGCTCATAATTTGGTCTTTCTTGGTAAATGTTCCATATGCAATTGAGAAGAATGTGTATTCTGCTGTTGTTGCATGGTGTGTTCTATAAATGTCACTTAGATCAAATTGGTTGGCTGTGATGTTCAAGTCTTCTATAGCTGTACTGATTTTCTTTCTGTTTGCTCTTTCAATTATTTAGAGAGGGGCATTGAAATCAACTATAATTGTGGATTTGTCTATTTCTTCCTGCAGTTCTTTCAGATTTTGCCTCATATATTTTAAAGCTCTGTGATTAGATGTATAAGCATTTTGGATTACGTCCTCCTGATGAATTGACTTCTTCATCAGTTTAAAATGATCTTTCATATTCCTGATAGTATTTTGTGCTCTGAAATCTTCTTTGAAATTAATATAACTGCTCAGGCTTTTTTTTTTTTTTTTGACTAGTGTTAGCATGATAATCGTTTTCTATTCTTTTAATTACTTGTATCTGTATATTTAAGGAACATTTTTATTTTATTTATTTTTTTAGAGAGAGACAGCAAGGGGGAGGGGGGGCAGGGGAGAGAAAATCTTAAGCAGGCTTCACACCCAGCATGGAATCCAATGTGGGGCTCGATCTCATGACCCTGAGATCATGAACTGAGCCAAAATCAAGAGTCCCATGCTTAACTGACTGAGCCACCTAGGTACCCCATTTAAAGTACATTTTAAAACCCATACCCTTATGAGAAACAAATTTACCACCTAAAAATACAATGACTATATACAGTTACTTTTGTCTGTAGCCTTATAGTTTTCAGTCAAAACATCATTGTCCCAAGTAAGATAGGTCAGCTTTTTAAAAAAATGCATACATTGGGGATCCTTGGGTGGCTCAGCAGGTTTAGCACCTGCCTTTGGCCCAGGGCATGATCCTGGAGCCCTGGGATCGAGTCCCAAGTCGGGCTCCTGGCATGGAGCCTGCTTCTCCCTCTGCCTGTGTCTCTGCTTCTCTCTCTCTATGTCTATCATAAATAAATAAAATCTTTTAAAAAATAAATAAATAAATAAATAAATAAATAATGCATGCATTAGAATTCACTCTTTATAATATATAGTTTTATGGTTCTATACAGTTCACATGCAATCATATATCCATCACCCCCACACCATACAAAACAATTCATTCACCCTAAAAGTTCTCCCATGCATCCCCTTTTATAGTCAACAACTTGGGTCTTCTCAACCTCTGGCAACCATTAATTGTTTTGTCTCGATAGTTTTGCCCTTTCCAGGTGTCAGATGAATGGACTCATACAATGTATACAATATGTAGCTTTTGTTTTGTGCCTTCTTTCACTAAGTAGAATGCAGTAAGATTCATTCATGTTGATGAATGAATCAGTTGCTCATTTCTTTTTACTGCCGCACAGGATTTCATTGTATGGATGCACCAGAGTTTGTTTATTCATTCCCCTGATGAAAGACATCTTTCTTGCTTTCAGTTGTTAGCCAGTATGAATAAAGCTCTCTAAACATTTGTGTACAGGATTTCATATGGATATAATTTTTCACATTACTTTACATTATAGTGGTGCTAGATAAGTAAATGGATGGTGGATGGTATGTCCAAGGTTCTCACTGTCAGAAAGTTATAGGTAATCAAGGAAAGGAAGCAAGAATAAACCCTGTGATACTGAATTAGAGTCAGAGACATAAACTTCCATTTAGCTTAATATAGATATATATATAGGGGAGGAGAGAGAAAGACAGAATTATAGGCATGTGTGTACATGTGGGTTAGTATCCATACATATATTACTTAGATCTATCCATTGAGAGGGCCTAGAAGCAATGACACCCAATAGCAACAAGCATAGTCAGGACCCAGATTTTGGTTTCTAAATACAGCTCCAATAAAAGGAACCAGGGATTATTAGAGGAACAGCTGATTTTAGGACCAGGGCAGAGAACATATTCTAGTATCAGAAAATAAGAAAGTGCTGGGCAGCCCGGGTGGCTCAGGGGTTTAGCGCCGCCTTCAGCCCAGGGCACCATCCTGGAGACCCCGGATCGAGTCCCACGTTGGGCTCCCTGCATGGAGCCTGCCTCTCCCTCTGCCTGTGTCTCTGCCTCTCTTTCTCTCGCTCTGTCTCTCATGAATAAATAAATAAAATCTTAAAAAAAAAAAAAAAAAAGAAAAGAAAAGAAGAAAGTGCTTAAAAAAAAACCCAAAATGAGGTCATGTCAAAGTGACAACCAACCTGAAAGAACTACCGCTAACCAACATGGGAACAAATTGAGTGTTTTTTTAAATTTCATTTTATCTCCTTTAACCCATGTATTAGCCCCCCCCCCCATTAGCTTTAACTCTTTGTTGTGTTGTTTCGGTGGTTGCTTTTGGGTTTAAGTATACATTTTTAATTTGACATAGTCAACTTTCTACTGTTGTTATACCACTTCATACATAGTTTAATACCCCTACAATAGTATATTTACATTTCCCCCCTCCTGGACTTTGTGCTACTGTTGCCCTGCATTTTGCTTTTACATATATTATAAATCCCACACTACATTGTTAATTATTTCTGTTTATATAATCAAATGTCTTTTCAATATATTTAAAGAATAAGAAAAAATTATTACGCATTTACCTATGTAGCTACTATTTATGGTGCTCTTCCCTCCTTTGCAGAGATTCATATATCCTTTTAGTAGCATTTTCCTTCAGCCTAAAGAATTTCCTTTAACATTTCTTAAAATGATGGTCTGCTGGTGATGAATTCTTTCACCTTTTGTAAGTCTGAAAAAAGTTTTGTTTTATCTTTGTTTTTGAAATGTTTTTTCTGGGTATAGAATCTTATGTTGACTTTTTCTTTCAGTTCTCTAAAGATATTCCATTGTTGTCTTCCTTGCATTGTTTCTGATAATAAATATGTTGTAATATCCTAGTGCCCTAGGGCATTCAGTTAGGGAGGTAAGATCACAAACAGAGTGGAACTCCATGGGCACAGGCCAAGCTGTTGTTCACAGGTGGAATTTCTTATTTGTCTCAGGGAAGTTTCAGCCCTGCTTTCTAACTCCTATTATCATTATTCACCACTTCAAGCAAGTCCTAAAGGTTAAGCCTACAAAATGTTGTGTTCCTAATAGCATGAAGAGGAGATATGCTTATATCCTTGAGTGGTGGCAGCAGAAGTGACCAGCCGCAGAATTAGGGGCCTCTTATGTAAGAGTCTCCTTCCTTTGCCCCACCATTAATTCAGCCCTTTTATTCAGTACATCATTTGTACTGTCCGTCTTCCTTAGTCAGAATTTTAACAACTATGTATTTTAAGTGAAGGACGGTTGCTTTAGATAATTGGGTGTTGAATAGAAACCAGAAAATTTAACTTAGAAAGTACCAGGGCCCAATGGAAAAATACAAGCCAATACAATAAGTAGCTTGCACTTGTACTTGCAAACAAATAAGTACTCACAGTACTCTTGGTTTTTGGTTGTTGAGATTTTTCATTACAGATATGGGTGGCCAAATAACTAAGTTCTGGCTAATATGGTAGAGGCAAAAGTTTTGGGTGGGATTTTAGGAAAGCTCTTTTTTTTTTTTAAGATTTTATTTATTTATTCACAAGAGACACACAGAGAGAGGCAAAGACACAGGCAGAAGCAGGCTTCATGCAGGGAGCCCAACATGGGACTCGATCCAGGATCTCCAGAATCACGCCCTGGGCTGAAGGTGGTGCCAAACTGCTGAGCCACTGGGGCTGCCCAGGAAAGCTCTTTTGAAAGGGGTTTGAGAAAAAATAAAAATAAATAAATAAAGGGGTTTGACTCACCTGGAAAGTAGCCTTTGGCCTCTATTCTGTCTTCCTCTCTACCACAATCTGGAATACAGACACAATGACCAGAGTTGCAGTGGCTACCTTGCAATCATGAGGCAAACTTTAGGGTAGAAGTTGTGTGCTAAGAAGGACAAAGCAGCAAGATAGAAGAATCCAGGGACTTGGATGAGTTCATGGGCTTGTCAGGCCACCACTTGATTACCTACCTCTGCCTGCAAAAAAAAGACAAATAAACTCCCAATCTAAAAAAAAAAAAAAAAAAAAAAAACTCCCAATCTATTTAGACCACCCTTTATTGAATGCCTGTTATTAGCATCTGAATAAAATTCAGAAATGATGCATTCACATTCATGTGATGGGCACCATCTTCTGCTCAGTATCCTTCAGGTGAGACTAGCGTGAAACTGACATGGAATACTTTGAAGTACTAAGTTAGGGTTGTATCTTAGTCAATCTTTGCCTCCACTTCTAAAAGTAGTGCCTGACAGATAGTAGATGCTCAGTAAAAACTGGCTGACCAATCAGAGGCCTTGCTTAGGATCTGTTATTCTCAGACCCCTGTCTCCAGTTTGATCAGGCTAGACATGTTTTAGAGCCCTTGTGCTTCCTGCTTGAAAACAGCAAACAAATCTTGTTTCACTTTCCAGGTAATAGAGTCCAAAACAATCACAAAGATATCTTAAATAGTAAAGAGCCACTAAAAACAGGAAATCAGGGCAGACCCTAAAATGAAAAAATGGCAGATGATGATGGAGATACAAGAAGAGAGTCCAGGCCTTTGTTAATCTTTCTCTTCTAATCTAGTTCTCTCCAGTACATTTTTGGTCTCTCGTTCATCTTTCCTGCCCTTTAGAGTATAAACACTTATCTGCTTAAACATTTGTAAAACTATTTTTGTAAAACAAATTGTAAAACATTTGTAAAAATAAGGTGACCTAAAAAAATAAATTAAAAAATACGTAAAATAAAGTGACCTACATAAATAAGTAATTGTGATGGATGAATAAATAATGAGTAAAGGAATGAGGAAGGAGTGAATATGCACATATGTTCATAGGCAACACACATAAAGAATCAACAATGGTATTAGATGAGGTCACTAGGACAGGGAGGGAAGAGAGAGGAGTCAGATGCAGAATATGCTCAGAGAAGGTTCATATAAATATTAGAGGACAAGAAGCCTTAAAAACCAGATAAACATTTTTTTCTTACTTTCAAAAATGCATTTCAAAGTGACTGGAATTGCTGGCAGGCGCCTGGGTGGCTCAGTCCTTTAAGCAACTGCCTTCAGCTCAGGTCCTGGGATTGAGCCCAGCATCATTGGTCTCCCTGCTCAGTGGGGAGCCTGCTTTTCCCTCTCCTTCTGCCCCTTGTCCCTCCATGCTCACTTTCTCTCAGGTTCTCTCTCACTCACTTTCTCTCTCTCTCTCTCTCAAATAAATAAAATCTTTAGAAAAAAAAGTGACTAGAATTACTGGCATCAAGTTCTCCTTCCAGCCTCTGGGAACTAATGGTCTTATCCTTATGACATGCCTATAGCCAAGGAAAATAAAATTCAGTCAGTCCTCCAAACAAGAAGGACCTGGTAACCATGTTTGTAGGAAAGAAGACATGAAATAGTTGAAGCTATAGAATGTTTGAATTTCTCATATATCTTTTTCTTCTGACACTTAGTCAAGAGCTTATGATCCTAACGTTATTCCATAAGTGTTTAGTTCCTAATGTGAAGAATATGTAGCAGATGGGACGCCTGGGTGGCTCAGTGGTTTAGTGCCTGCCTTCGGCTCAGGGTGTGATCTTGGGTCTCAGGATTGAGTCCTGCATCAGGCTCCTTGTGAGGAGCCTGCTTCTCCCTCTGTCTGTGTCTTTGCCTCTCTCTCTGTATCTCTTTAATGAATAAATAAATAAAATCTTAAAAAAAAAATACACAGCAGATGATAGAATATTCTGAGGCCTCAGGATAGACTCCTAGGAATAGAGCCATGAGAGGTCATAGATAGAAACTTTTTATCTTTACTTCTAACTTTGCTCATCCCGGCTTTGTCTCTTGCATTTTATCTTTGGCTCAGTGTATTTTTTTAATTTTATTTTTTGCATGTTATTTTCATTTCCTAACCTTTTTATTTTGAAAACTGTTGATCCTACAGAAAAGTTATAAAAATACTGTAATAAACACCCACATACCCTTTACCTAGATTCACTAGTTGTTAACATTTTGCCAAATTTGTTTCTTACTTAAATGTGTTTCTGTGTAAGTGCATATGTGCACATGTGTACATACACACACACATTTTCATGAAAGATTTACCTTTAAATCTCTTTAAAGGTAAGTTTCAGACATCTTAACATTTTACCTATACATAGTTAAAGCATATTTTTCTTAAGAAAAATAACCATAATATATTTGTCATACTCAAGAAAATTATCACGCTCAAGAAATTTAACACTGATATATGATACTGTTATCTAATATACATTCTGTAGTTATATTTCTTCACTTGGATCAATAACAACAGTATCTTTTACACTGCTTTTTAAAAATCCAAGATTCAAGGGCACCTGGGTAGTTCAGTTATTTAAGCATCTGCCTTCAGCTCAGGTCATGATCTTGGGGTCCTGGGATTGAGTCCTGCATCAGGGAGACTGCTTCTACCTCTGCCCTCTGCCCTTCCTCCCCTGCTCATGTGCTCTCTCTTACTCTCTGTCTCTATCTCAAATAAATAAATAAAAATCTTTAAAGTTTGTACATTGCATTTAGTTGTCATGTCCCTTTACTTTCTTTAAAGATAATGTCTGCACTTTTCTATCTTTTATTATATCAACATTTTTGAAGAATACAGGTCAGCTACTTTGCATAATGCTCCTGAATTTAGTTTGCACAATTATTATCTTATGATCAGAATCTATTTTTCTTTTGGCAGGAATACTTCATGTGTGATTTGTGTCCTCAGTGCATCACATCATAGAAAATACGGTATTTTTTCCCATTTTGGTGACCTAAGTTTGTTCATTTGGTTCAAGTGATTTCCACCAGACTTCTACATTTATAAAGGTACCTTTTTTCTCATTTATTCTCCTTTTTCCTTTTCTCTTTGTAATTGTGACTAGTGGTACTTTGAGACTGCATGAATATATTCTTCTTTACCAACTTTTCACTCACTCATTTTACATCTATTGATGATTGTTGCCTGAATCAAGTATTACAATAATGATTGCAAAAGGTTTGTTTTCTAATTCTAACAATTCCACATTTATGAGTTGGCATTCTTCTGTAAACACTTCTTTCATCATTTCTTCCTCACCCTAAATTTTTTTTAAGATTTTATATATTTATTTGCGAGAGAGAGAGAAAGAGAGAGAGAGAGAGAAAGAAAGGGAAAGCACGAGTGGGAGAGGGGCAGAGGGAGGAGTAGGCTCCTATATGGGGCTCGATCCCAGAACCCTGAGATTGTGACCTGAGCCCAAGGCAGCCCAAGCCCCTTAACCAACTGAGCCACCCAGGCACCCACCCTTAATTTTTTTTTTTTTTTACTGAATAGTGTCTCATTAAATTATTTTTTGTTCAAGGTATTACTATCTATTCCATTTCCTTATTCATTTTTGTACTCAAATTGTCCCATATTTATCAAGTGGGAGCCATTTCAAGCTGGCTTGTGTCTTCCTTTTACATGACCCCATCAGTTTTTGAGCATTTCTGCATTTTTCTGGCACAAGATATTTCAAGACCACCTTATACTTTCCCTACTCCTGATTAAAATCATCCATTTTTTTTCGAGGAGCTCTGGTTCTTTTTAGTGGGGTATAATCCAGGCACTAGACGTGCTCATTGCAATTGAGGTGTTATCTACAATTTTTTTTAAAGATTTATTTATTTATTTATCTATGATAGACACAGAGAGAGAGAGAGAGGCAGAGACACAGGCAGAGGGAGAGGCAGGCTCCATGCCCGGAGCCCCATGCGGAACTCAATCCCAGGACTCTAGGATCATGCCCTGGGCCAAAGGCAGGCGCCAAACTGCTGAGCCACCCAGGGATCCCCTACAAATATTTTTTTAAAGATTTTATTTATTTATCCATGAGAGACACAGAGAGAGAGGCAGAGACATATATAGGCAGAGGGAGAAGCAGGCTCCCCACAGGGAGCCCAATGTGGTACTCGATCCCCAAACTGGGATCACGCCCTGAGCCAAAGGCAGATGCTCAACCACTAAGCCACCTAGGCGTCCCTATCTATAAATATTTTAAACAGAAAAGAAATACCATTGAAAACAGTTATTTCAGATGATTGTGTAAAGAATGTGAAAAATACAAGAATTTTCACAGGTAGATTATTCTAATAATGGTTTTCATTTGTATAAGATGATCTAAGTGCATGACATCTGATAATGTCACAACTGACACTCACAGAAATACCAAAAAGTTATATTGAATATGCTCTCATCAGCACAGTAATATATATTTTCCATTTATAATCTAGAATGTGATCAGCATCATTTAACATAAATTTAAAATCCCAAGTTTATAATATAATTTTCTGCCTAGGATCTCAACTTCATTTGCACTTAAAACTATTTTTAGATTTTATTTGAGAAGAGAAGAAAAAAGATGAATTAAGAAAGAGGAAGGAGCCACAGAGTACTTAATTAGAGGAAATCACTGAATTTCTGGTAGTTAAATCTATCATCTGAATGAGTCCTGATATAAAGCTCTAAAGGAATTCCTTAATTCTTAGGGTATCTGTGTGATACAGGCTATTAACAACTATATAGTACTTCCCACTTCCCCTAGAAGTGAACAAAATAGGGGCTTTTATCAATTATTTTAAAATAATGTTTGTATGTATAATGTACATAAAGCTGAGCTGTACCATGGCCCAGTCTTAACTAGTGTTGTTTTCAAAGAAATGTCAGTTGAACATTCAAGAAACAATTTTAAAAGCAATTTTATTTTTTTAAAAGATTTTATTTATTTATTCATGAGACACACACAGAGAGGCAGAGACACAGGTGGAGGGAGAAGCAGGCTCCATGCAGGTAGCCCGATGTGGGACTTGATCCCGGGTCTCCAGGATCAGGCCCTGGGCTGAAGGCGACGCTAAACCGCTGAGCCAACCGGGCTGCCCAGCAATTTGATTTTTTAATAAAATAATTTGTAAAATTCCAAAAGGGGGGTTTCTATTTATATTATACGGGAAAACTTTTATCCATCTATCCATTGTATCGAGATAAAATTGACAAATAAAAATTGTGTATATTTAAGGTGTATGATTTGATTTTTTAAAATTCCAGTATAGTTAACATAGAGTATTATATTAGCTTCAGGTATACAATATAGTGATTCAACAATTGTATGCATTACTCAGTGCTCATCGTGGTAAGTGTACTCTTAATCCCCTTTACCTATTTCACCCATCCCCCTACCCATCTCCCCTCTAATAACCATCAGTTTGTTCTGTATAGTTAAGAGTCTGTTTTGGGGTTTTTCTCTTCTTTTTCTTCGTTTTGTTTTTAAATTACATTTATGAGTGAAACTATATGGTATTAGTCTTTCTCTTACTGACTTATTTCACTTTCATTATACTCTCTAGATCCCATCCATGTTGTTGCAAATGGTAAGATTTCATTCTTTTTTTGTGGCTGAATAATACTCCATTGTGCATATATATCACTTCTTTATCCATTCATCTATCAGTGAACACCTGGACTGCTTCCATAATTTGGCTATTGTAAATAATGCTGCCGTATACATAAGGATGATGTATCATTTTGAATTGGTGTTTTTGTATTCTTTGGGAAAATACCCAGGAATGGAATTACTTGGTCATTTGGTAGTTCTACTTTTCATTTTTTGAGGAACCTCCATACTGTTTTCCACAGTGGCTACCCTAGTTTGCATTCCTACAAATAGTGCACGAAGGTTCCTTTTTCTCCACATCTTTGCCAACACTTGTTGTTTCTTGTGTTTGGGATTTTAGCTGCTCTGACAGGTATGAGGTCTTATCTCATTGTGATTTTTGATTTGCATTTCTCTAATGATTAGTGATGTTGAGCATCTTTTCATGTGTCTGTTGGTAATCTCTGTGTCTTCTTTGGAGAAATATCTGTCCATGTCTTCTGCCCATTTTTAAATTGGATTATTATTTTGGTGTTGAGTTATACAAGTTCTTCATATAGTTTAGATACTAACCCTTTATCGGAATATCATTTGCAAATATCTTCTCCCATTTAGCAGGTTGTATTTTTGTTTTGTTGATTGTTTCCTTTGCTGTACAGAAACTTTTTATTTTGATATAGTTCCAGTAGTTTATTTTTGCTTTTGTTTCCCTTGCCTCAGGAGATATACCTAGAAAAATCTTGCTATGGCCCATTTACTGTTTAGTAGCACGTTATTTAACCTCTATGTATTTGTGAGAGAAAGTACTGTCTGTGCTCTCTTCTAGGATTTTTGTGGTTTTAGGTCTCACATTTAGGTCCTGAATTCATTTTGAGTTTATTTTTGTATATAGTGTAAGAAAGTGCTCTGGTTTCATCCTTTTGCATGTAGCTGACCAGTTTTCCCAGCACCATTTGTTGAAGGGACTTTTTCCCATTGCATATTCTTACCTCTTTTGTCAAGGATTAATTGACAAATAAATCATGGATTTATTTCTCAGCTCTCTATTGTGTTGTATTGCTCTGCTTGTCTGTTTCTGTGCCAGTACTGTTTTGATTACTATAGCTTTGTCATATGTTTTGAAATTTGAATTGTAATATCTCCAGTTTTGTTCTTCTTTTTCAAGATTTCTTTGGCTATTCTGGGTCTTTTGTGCTTCTATACACATTTTAGTATTATTTATTCTAGTTCTATGAAAAATGCTGTTGGTATTTTGATAGGGATTGCATTAAATCATTGGATTGCTTTGGACATTTTTATAATATTTGTTCTTCCAATCCTTAAGAATGGAATATCTCTCCATTTCTTTGTGTCATCTTCAATTTCTTTCATCAGTGTCTTATAGTTTTCAGAGTATAGGTCTTTCACCTCCTTGGTTAACTTTAATCCTAGGTATTTTATTGTTTTTTGTGCAATTTTAAATGGGATTGTTTTCTTTATAAAGATTTTATTTATTTATTCATGAGAGACACACACAGAGAGAGGCAGAGATATAGGCAGAGGGAGAAGCAGGCTCCATGCAGGAAGCCCGATGTGGGACTTGATCCCAGGACTCCAGGATCACACCCTGAGCTGAAGGCAAATGCTTAACCACTGAGCCACCCAGGCATCTCATGATTGTTTTCTTAACTTCTCTTTTGCCACTTCATTATTAGTGTTTAGAAATACAACAGATTCCGGTGCATTGATTTTGTATCCTGCAAACTTACTGAATTCATTTATTAGTTCCAGTAGTTTTTTGGTAGAATCTTTAGGGTTTTCTTTTTTTTTTAAGATTTTATTTATTTATTCATGAGAGACACAGAGAGAGAGATGCAGAGACATAAGTAGAGAGAGAAGCAGGCTCCTGGCAGTGAGCCCCAAGTGGGACTCAATCCTTGGACTCCGAGGATCACGCCCTGGGCTGAAGGCAGGTGCTCAACTGCTGAGCCACCCAAGGTGTCCCTCAGGTTTTATATATATATATATATATATATATATATATATATATATATATATATATATATATATATAGTATCATGTCATTTGCAAATAGTGAAAGTTTTACTTCTTCCTTACCAATTTGGGTGCCTTATATTTCTTTTCCTCATCTAATTGCTGTGGCTAGGGCTTCCAGTACTATGTTGAATAAAAAGGGTGAGAGTGGACATCCTTGTCTTCTTCCTGATCTTAGGGAAAAAGCTTTCACTATTTCACCATTGAGTATGATGTTGGCTAAAGGGTTTTCATACATGGCTTTTATTATGTTGAGGTATGTTCCCTCTAAACCTACTTTGTTTTTTTTTTGTTTGTTTTTGTTTTTTTTTTTAAATAAATTAATTTTTTTTTGGTGTTCAATTTACCAACATACAGAATAACACCCAGTGCTCATCCCGTCAAGTGCCCCCCTCAGTGCCCGTCACCCATTCACCCCCACCCCCCGCCCTCCTCCCCTTCCACCACCCCTAGTTCATTTCCCCGAGTTAGGAGTCTTTTTCTTCTCCCTTCCCTTATATTCCCTTTCACTTAAACCTACTTTGTTGAGGGTTTTTTATCGTGAATGAATGTTGTACTTTATCAAATGCTTTTTCTGTATCTACTGAAATGATAATATGGTCTTTATCCTTTCTTTATTGATGTGATATTCCATGTTGATTGATTTGTGAATATTGAACCACCCTTGCATCCCAGGAATAAATTCCACTTGATTGTGATGAATGATTTTAATGTATTATTTAATTCTGTTTGCTTATATTTTCTTGAGAATTTTTGCATTTATGTTCATCAGAGATATTGGCCTATAAGCTCTCTTTTTTTGTGGTATCTTTATCTGATTTTGGTATCAGGGTAATGCCAGTCTCATAATATGAATTTGAAAGCTTTCCTTCCTCTTCAGTTTTTTGGAAAAGTTTGAAAAGAATGAGTATTAACTCTTATTTAAATGTTTGGTAGAGTTCCCCTATGAAGCCATCTGGTCTTGGACTTTTGTTCATTGGGAGTTTTTTGATTACTGATTCAATTTTATTGCTGGTAATTGGTCTGTTCAAATTTTCTATTTCTTACTGATTCAGTTTTGGGAAGTTACACATTTCTAGGAATGTATACACTTCTAGGTGGTCCAATTTATTGGCATATAAGTTTTCATAATATTCTCTTATAGTCTTTGTATTGCTGTCAGTTGTTATTTCTCCCCTTTCATTTCTGATTTTGTTAATTTGAGTACTCTTTCTCCCTCTCTTTTTTTGATCAGTCTGGCTAAAGGTTTATCAATTTTATTGATATTCTCAAAGAACCACCTCCTGGTTTCATTGATCTGTTCTATTGTGAGGTTTTTTTGTTTTGTTTTTTGGTTTTTTTTTAGTTTCTATTTCATTTATTTTTGCTTTAATGTTTAGTATTTCCTTCCTTCTGCTGATTTGGTGTTTTGTTTTTTCTTTTCTGAGCTCCTTTAGGTTGTTTACTTGATATTTTTCTTCTTTTTCATTTTTTTAAAGATTTTATTTATTTATTCATGAGAGATGCAGAGAGAGAAGCAGGCTCCATGCAGAGAGCCCAACGTGATACTCGATCCTGGGACTCCAGGATCACACCCTGGGCCGAAGTCAGGTGCTAAACCACTGAGCCACCCAGGCGTTCCCCCCCCCCCCCTTTTTTTAAATATTATTTATTTATTTATTTATTTGAGAGAGAGAAAGCGAGAGTGAGCGAGCATGAGTAGGGTGAGGAGTAGAGGGAGAAGCAGGCTTCCCTGCTGAGCAGGGAGCCCCATGCAGGCCTGGATCTCAGGACTCCAGGATCATGACCTGAGCCACGGCCCTTTTTCTTACTTTTTGAGGTAGGCCTGTATTGCTATAAACTTCCATCTTAGAACAGCTTTTACTGCATCCCAAAGATTTTGTACCATTATGGTTTCATTTTCATTGGTCTCTCTTTTTTTTTAATTTGCTCTTTGATTTCTTGGTTGAATGACCCATTCATTATTTAGTAGCATGTTATTTAACTTCCATGTATTTGTGTTCTTTCCAGATTTTTTTTTTTTGGTTGATTTCTGTTTCATAACACTGTGGTCACAGGAGATGCATGGTATGCTTTTGATCTTTTTGAATTTGTTGAGACTTGCTTCGTGGCCTAATATGTGATCTATTCTAGAGAATGTTCCATGTACACTTGAAAAGAATGTATATTCTGCTGTTTTGGGATGGAATATCCTGAATATATCTGTTAGACCCAACTTGTCCAATGTGTTGTTCAAAGCCACTCTTTCCTTGTTGACTTTCTGTTTGGATGATCTATCCATTGATGTAAGTGGGGTGCAAAAGTCCCTTACTATTATTGTATTACTATGGATTACTTCCTTTATGCTTGTTATTAGCTGCTTTATGTATTTGTGTGCTCCCATGTTGGGTGCATAAATATTTACAATTGTTACATCATCTTGTTGGATTGTTCTCTTTATGACAATATAGTGTCCTTCTTTATCTCTTTGTCTCTTTCTGTAAAACAGTCTTTGTTTTAAAGTCTCTTTTCTCCAATATAAGTATTTTTACCCTGGCTTTCTTTTTGCTTCCATTTCCATGATAAATGCTTTTCCATCCCTTTACTTTCTTTTTTTTTTAAGTATTTTATTTATTTATTCATGAGAGACACAGAGAGAGAAGCAGATAGAGACAGAGACAGAGACAGAGGAAGAAGCAGACTCCATGCAGGGAGCCTGATGTGGGACTCGATCCCAGGACCCCAGGATCATGCCCTGAGCCGAAGGCAGACACTCAGCCGCTGAGCCACCCAGGCATCCCTCCATCCCTTTACTTTCAATCTGCATGTGTCTTTGAGTGTGAAACAAGTCTCTTATAAGCAGCATATAGATGGGTCTTGCTTTTTTATCTATTCTTTTTTTAAAAAATATTTTATTCATTTATTCATGAGAGACATAGAGACATAGGCAGAAACAGGCTCCCTGTGGGGAGCCCAATGCAGGACTCGATCCTAGGACCCTAGGATCACGACCTGAACCAAAGGAGACGCTCAACCACTGAGCCACCCAGGCGTCCCGCTTTTTTATCTATTCTATAACCCTATATCTTTTGATTTGGGCTTTAGTCAATTTACATTCAAGGTAGTTATTGATAGTTATGTACATATTCCCATTTTGTTACTTTTTTATGGTTATTTTTGTATTTCTGCTTTGTTCCTTTTTTCTTGGTTTGCTGGTTTTCTTTAGTGATGTACTTGGATTCCTTTCTCTTTATTTTTTGCTTATCTACTACTGGTTTTTGATTTGTGGTTCCCATAAGGTTTGTATATAGCATCTTATACATATAGCAGCCTATATTAAGTTGATGGTCACTTATGTTTGAACCTATTCTTTACTCCACTTCCCCCAACATTTTAGGTATATGGTATCATACTTCATGTCCTTTTATTTTGTGAATCTCTTGACTGGTTTTTATAGATATACTTAATTTTACTGCTTTTGTGTTTCCTACTTTTCTTACTCCCACTTAGAGTCTTTCCTTTCTACTCAGAGTCCTCTTTAACATTTCTTGTATGGCTGGTTTATTGGACATGAACTCTTTAACTTTTGTTTGTCTAGGAAACTCTTTATCTCTCCTTCTATTCTGAATGATACCCTTGCTGAGTAGAGTATTCTTGGCTGCAGGTTTTTTTTTTTTTTTCAGCACTTTGAATATATCATGCCACTCGCTTCTGGCTTGCAAAGATTCTTCTGAAATATCCACTGATAGCCTTTTGGAGTTTTCCTTGTATATAGCTGTTTTCTCTTGCTGCTTTAAAATTTTTCTCTTTATCACTACTTTATGCCATCTTAATTATTATGTGTCTTGGTGTGGACCTCCTTGGGTTCATCTTGTTGGGGGCTCTCTGGGCCTCCTTGGCCTGATTTCTGTTTCCTTCCTCATATTTGGAAAGTTTTTAGCTATTATTTCTTCAAATAAATTTTCTGCCCCCATTTCTCTCTCTTCTCCTTCTGGGATCTCTATAATGTGAATATTATTACACTTGATGGTGTCATTGAGTTCCTTAAGTCTATTTTCATTTTGTGTTTTTTTTCTTACTCCTGTTCCACTTGATTGCTGTCCCATATTATTTCCTCCAGTTCACTGATCTGTTCTTCTGCTTCCACCGGTCTACTATTTTTTCCTACTTTGATTGGTTCTTTTTTATGTTTTCTGTCTCTTTGTTGAGGGTCTCACTGTGGTCCTGCAGTCTTTTCTCAAGTCCAGTGAGTATCTTTATGACCATCACGTTAAATTATCTATCAGAAAAAAAAAATTATCTATCAGGCATTATTAATTATCTCCATTTTGTTTAGCTCTCTTGCTATGATTTGCCCTATTCTTCCATGTGAGACATACTCTTCTGTCTCCTTGCTTTGGCTAATTCTCAGCATCTGTCTCAATGTGATAGGAAAGTCAGCTACACTCCTGCCCTTGAAGGTAGTGATGTTAGGAAGGAGAGGTCCTGTAGTGCCCTGTAGTGCAGTGTGCCCTGTTTACTAGAACCTGCCACTTCAGGGGTGTCTCTTATGTGTGTTGCATATGCCCTGCTGTTGTGGCTGAGCTGCTTTTGCCTTCAGTCCAGAAATCTGCAATGGCCCTCTCTGCTTGTTGTGGGCAGGGTTTGGTCCCTGTGTTGTTAGTGGGTCAGTCTGGGCCTCCCTTGGGCTTAAGTTGAGTCAGACCAGGCCTTTGCTAGAGATACAGTAGCACTGAACTGCAGGAGAATGCAGAGGTGGGGTGCACCATGCCAATAAGGCCCACATGGGTAGGAGGGAACCTACAGCTGCCAGGGACCAAAGCAGGATGTATTGGAGCGGAAAGATCTGCAGAAGCTCACAGGGGTGGGACTCACAGGTAAGACTCAGAGTTTACTCTGGTCCACTATAGGAGGGGATCTGCAGCCACCAGGTCAGAAGGGGCAGATTCACAGAAGCAAGCAGAGGCAGAGCTCATGGTGTTAGCAAGGTTTGCATAGGTCTGCTGTGGGAGGGGACTTGGAACTGAGGCCTGGCTGGTAGGCAAAAGTCCACAGGAAAACATAGCAGGCAGGACAACAGTGTTATCAACTTAGGTAGCAAATTATGTAGCATTGGTTCCAGTAGGTGTCCTTGTATCTAGGATGGGGGACAGGGGAGGGAAATGCTACCCACCAGCTCCTTTGTTTCTGCAGAAGTCTTCCCACAATCCCTGCCCCTCCAGCACTCTCTCTGAGATTAGTAAACAAATCTCCCTCTTGTATACCCTGGGCATTTTTCAAACTGCTGCTTCTATGCTATATCTCCATGGGGCTCTTTGCAGTACTGTCTCTTTAAAGATAGGGACTCCGTTTCTTCTCACCCTCCTGACTTTCCCACAAGCCAGCTGATTTTAAAGTTCCAGGTTTTAAGCCTTGCTGATTGTAAGAACTTGCAAAATTCCGCCCCTCTACTTTTCAAACCTGAGTATCATGAGGATTCGTCTTCCCCATGAAGGCTCCCTGGTGTGAGTCTGTTTCTCACTTCTTTCTGCCCCTGTAGCATCCTTCTCTGCCATGGGTAGTTCCACAGGTCTATTTAGCTCCCCAACATGTCTTCCAACCATCTTCAATATGGCTTCTCATCTACATTTAACTGTGGAGAGTCCGTTCTGCCAGTCTTCAGGTCATTTTCTGAGTTATGTACTGATGTGGCTTGACGTTTTGATATATGTACACATTGTGAAATAACTGCCATAATCAAGCTAATTAACATATCTACCACCTCACATAGTTACCCCTTCTGTCTCACTGGATCCTAGATAGAATGCCCCAGAAATTCCCTGAAAAAGGTCAGTTGTGGACCTCACATACTCTCCTCTGACCTCCTCTCCACCATTTGTCCACTTCCTTGCATGAATTAGCAACACCAGCTGGGGGCCAAGGACTGCTTGAACTTTCCAAATTTTCTCAATTCACAAAACCAAAACTATAGCTTTGCAAAGCTGTGGCATTACTGAAAGGAATGTCTGGTGATATCTGTGTTAGGGGCTTTAGAAGAAGCTGATACTGGAGATCCCTTGGCCCCTGAGGTGGCCAGTACTTTTGGATTTATATCTGGATAGCTTTTGTCCCCACAGTAGAACAGCCAGTGTGGAGGCCCCACAGTAACAACCATCACACTGTACCTCTGCCAACTACCCTTTCTAGGTATGCCAATCTTTTTCCTCCTTTGGGGTAGATACTTTGAAAGGGAACCCACAGTCACTTCATGTTTATTTCTGGCACTTCTTCCTCAGATGTCTGGGTCTGGGTCTGAACCTAATCACTGACATCATTCACAGTCTTTTCCCGTGGCTCTGCACTGACTCAGTAAATCAGCTGATGGAAATCATTGCTGGGATGGGGGCCTCTCAATGTGCAGTCTCTGGTTAGGCTCTCTTAGAGTATGCAACTGCAAGAGCTTTTATGCATGGATTTTTATTTGGCAAGATAAATATTTTAAACTTCTTTTTAAGATATTAAAAAAATGGTGGTAGCCTGTAAACACTGAGTTGTAGGACACTCTTATCAGCTTCAGAAAAGCAAGAAATCAAGTAATAGTAAATACTCTAAAAGTCACACAATTCTTGGGCTTTATTGAGAGAGAAGCAATAACCAGATAGATGTGCAGATGTCATTTTGATTTGCTGTTGAGATCCCTCTTCAGTGAAGATCATGTTGCCCCAGCTGCCAGGGGAGTACATATATGTGTCTGCATTTTAAATGTATCTACTAAGGTCACACCCTTCCCAGGGCAGCCCACATCCAGTGATGTAGAGGTATGAAGACCTGGCCATCTCAGTTCATAGGCAGACAGTTCTGAAGCACTGTTTTAGCTCTGGAGCTTTCCTTGGGTTCGCCAAGGCTGTCAGCAGCCTGTTATAGCTCATCTTCTCTCTGCCCATGCCTGCTTGCTTCTATAGGTGTTAGTCCCAAGGGCACTTCTAATAAATAGCCTACACAATAAATTTCATTGCAGAACTTGCTTCCTAAGGAACTCAACTGGCAAAACAATGTTTTGCCTTCTTAGGTAAGATTCTAGTGATTTGCTAGCTTCATATGCACTCTATATGGAACCCTGCTGTAAGTGATATTACTGTTGCCCTTCTCATTTTGCAGATTCAGTCTCCAAATTATTAATCACCTTTGAGGAAATCAGTTTGACAGATTAGGTATAACAGCACCGAATGCTGCAGTGAATTTTCATCTGTCCATCAGTCCATCCATCCTCCATCTAGCTAGGTAATAAAAAAGCAGGCTCTGCCAACTATTTTTTTTTAACTTTTTAAAAAAAGATTTTATTTACTTATTCATGAGAGGCACAGAGAGAGAGAGGCAGAGACACAGGCAGAGGGAGAAGCAGGCTCCCCACCGAGCAGGGAGCCTGATGTGGGATTCAATCCCAGGACCCCAGGATCACGCCCTGAGCCAAAGGCAGACACTCAATTGCTGAGCCACCCAGGCACCCCAGGCTCTGCTAACTATTAATGTTCACCAAATATTCCACTTTGTCCCTATATGCACAGCCCCCCCCCCGCCCCCGCAGGCGGATAGGCAGTCAGGTGATTAGTTCTGGCCAATGAGCTGTGAGGGGAGAAGTCATCCCTGGGCTGAGGCAGTGAAAAGTCAAGTATGATTCTCCTCTCTTCTCTGCTAGGGCTGCTGGGAAGGCTGCATGTTGCAGACAGTGTGGATACAAGATGCTGAAGCTCTGACAGCCTAGATTCCTGGGTGACTATAAGAAACAAGCTTTTGTCGAAACAGGGTTTTGTCGTGTTAGGACATTCAGATTGGGGGTTTGTTACTTCACTCCTTATTAACCAGCCTATACTGACTAATATACTTTATATTCACTATAAAATAACATTTACACAAAACTATTTAAGTAGATGTGTATTAAATACATATACATCTACTAAAAGATGCATTATGGGGTGCCTGAGTGGCTCAGTAGGTAAAGTGTCTGTCTTCAGCTCAGGTCATGATCCCAGGGGCTGAGGATTGAGCTCTGCATCTGGCTCCCTGCTTAGCAGAGAGGCTGTTTCTCCCTCTCCCTCTGTCATTCCCCCTGCTTGTGCTCTCTGGCTCTCTCTTTCTCTCTGTCAAATAAATAAATAAAATCTTTTAAAAAATAAACAAAAATATTCATTATATATATGAATTATATAAAATAGATCAAATAGAAATATTGTATATACATCTATTAAATGTGTTAAGTATATACAATATACACATCATGCTCTAGCCATGACAGCTATTAGCAGTTTATTCACCTGCTTCAAGATTTTTTCTAAATAAAGTAAGATGTTGGAAGATTAAACATTTAGGTTGTGGGGATGCCTCGGTAGCTCAGCAGTTTGGCACCTGCCTTTGGCCCAGGGCGTGATCCTGGAGGCCTGGGATCGAGTCCCACATCTGGCTCCCTGCATGGATCCTGCTTCTCCCTCTTCTCTGTCTCTCTCTCTCTCTCTCTGTCTCTCTGTCTCTCATGAATAAATAAATAAAATCTTTAAAAAAAAAAAACATCTAGGTTGTGTTTGGCAACTTTGTCACCAGTATCAAGCTTTACCCTTTTTAAGTAACTCCAAATCCCCAAGGTGGAGTTAAACGTCTTTTCCAGAAGTTTGTCTTCCAACATTTTGTTCAAAGTAAAAAGCTGTCTTGGGCTACTTACCTCTCCTTCCTCTTCCCCAAATGGTGGTTTTTTTCTTGGATGACTAGTTAATCCCTGGGCAGGCAGGAGCCTTGAAACTCCCTGCCCCTTGACAGCTGCTTCCTTTTGCCACAAGACTTGAAGTCAGACAAGAAAATCCCAGGGCGTTGTGTCCCAGAGTACAGCTCAAGCATGAAGAGGTGCTTTTCCAGTGTACTCTTCTTAGCTTCCCCACCTCCCACCATCTGGTTAACCTTTTAGTTTGACTACTGTAGCAGATGTTAGCAGGCTCTACACTTAGCCCCTTTTTTCCACCCCAGGGGTCCCATGGATACTCCCTGTGCATGCTAATGGCTTCCTGTATCTCTGTGCTTTCTGGAGGAAGCTGCATGCTGAAAATGTCTGTGAATTAACAACCCTAGGAGCAATCCTTAGGTCTCTAACTAATGAGGGATGAGAGTAAATACATATTCTGGCTTTCTGGCTCCTCAGCAGAGCCTCTCAGTGTCTCAGGGGCTCCAGCTGCATTGAGCCCCAGATGCCCAAAGTGATAACCTGCTCATTGGCACACCCTTTATCGGAGTCCCTCTTCTTGTTTCCCCATCCTTAGTCTATCACTCTGCTTCCTGGGCTCACCTCTCAACTACTTGTCTTCAAATCTTGTTCTCAGGCTCCATTTGGTGGTGGTGGTGAGGGGGACCCAAATGAAGGCAACCACAAGGAAACTTGATTGTCTATGATGTTAGTTTAGATCTCTGAAGGCCAGAACTCAGATTCTGCCTAGACCAGAGTTACTCCCTTACCCTGAGATATCAAGACCAGGAAGTATGTCAAAAATACTGAAATTAAAAAAAAAAATTAAAAAAAAATACTGAAATTTGTGAATGATTTTCTTGATAGTTTCTTTATAAGTTAGGGTAAATTTAAGGTTACCCCGTGAATAGTGCTGTCTTCTTTCCTGGAGGCTAGGTATGGAGTTAGAGACATTCACTAGGAATTAGTGCTACTCGCATCACTTATCTTCTATGTTTCAGTGAAGAAATTCTTAAGCAGGTTTTCAAGGAAAAAAAATTTTTTTCTTGAAGGGCCTGTATTCAGTCATTCAACAGGTATTCATTAAGTGCTTATTAAGTGCCAGGATCTCATATTAAAGATACTAGATATTGTATTGAAGGTATTAAGATGTTTTCTGGGTGGTTGATAATTATGATACTTGAATTTAGAAACTTTAGCGAGACTTTGTAGAGTTAATTGTATTCTTTAAATAAACTGAAAAAAAGAAATAGTGGCTTTATTGCTCAGGTAGTAAGTTGGCTCACTTAATATCAATTCCAGTGTTGGTGGTGTCTCAGGCAGAATTTTTCCATGGGATGACTGTATATTTTTATTGGCTACATTGTCCTGACTGCATTATTTCTGAGTTGTAGCCAACTGCTTTCTGGGTAAACTAGCTAGAATAGGGATCCCTGGGTGGCGCAGCGGTTTAGCGCCTGCCTTTGGCCCAGGGCGCGATCCTGGAGACCCGGGATCGAATCCCACGTCGGGCTCCCGGTGCATGGAGCCTGCTTCTCCCTCTGCCTGTGTCTCTGCCTCTCTCTCTCTCTCACTGTGTGCCTATCATAAAAAAAAAAAAAAAAAAACAACTAGCTAGAATAAAACTGTTGTCTGTAACTGAGAACCTGGGATGGGAGAACTGTAAACAGCAGGTTAGGAAAATGTTGCTAAAGATAAACACACTGGTTTGGTGGAGAGGTATTTGGGTGAACCTCCCAGAGAGGGCAGAGGACATATGGACTTTTGTGTTTCACATTAACACCCACCGCAGAGCATCCACTACAGGTGCCTAAGATGATCTGTCTTGAGGATGTCACCAGCTTCCTCATCCACCCTAGCACCTGTGAACAGAGTGGTCATGGTGGCCTCATGGAGGCTCTACTGGAGCCCAACAACACAGATTCCCATTCACCACAGGTGATCTAACTACTGCCACTGCTGCGTGCCCAGCCTTCTACCAGCAAAGAACAATGCCAGGCCCTTGAAATGGACCAGTGTTCAGAGAGTTCTGCCAGCCAACAGCATGTTGTCAAACTTCGGGATTTTTGCCAAGATGGCAGGGGAGAAATGCTATCTCTGTGCAGTTCTAATTCACATTTCTCTTACTATGAGTGAGGTTGAACATCTTTTCATATATTTGAGGGCCTTTTTTCGTTTCTTTTTCTCCAACTTATCTGTGTATGTCTCTTACCATTTTTCTATTGATAAAAGTCACAAATACTTTTCCCAGTTTGTCACTTGTCTTTTCACTCTTCTTATGACATTTTATACCAAGCAAAAATTTTTATTTGACCAAATTTATCTTTTTTCTTATTGCTTCTGTAATTTGAGTGATAGGTAAGTTTTATCACTCCCAAGCTTTAAGGGAATTCACTCATATTTTCTCTTATTACTTGTAGTTTCATTTTTTTTTAAGATTTTATTTATTTATTCATGAGACGCACACAGATGGAGAGAGGCAGAGACACAGGCAGAGGGAGAAGCAGGCTCCATGCAGGGAGCCTGACGTGGGACTCGATCCCAGGTCTCCAGGATCAGGCCCTGGGCTGAAGGCGGTGCTAAACTGCTGAGCCACCCGGGCTGCCCATGTAGTTTCATTTTTTACATTAAGAATTCTGATCTATCTGGAATTTATTCAGTGTAAGTAATAAATTGGATTTTATCTTTTACCATATGGCTATCCAGTTGTTCCAATGCCACTTATTAAAAAGTGTTTCTTTTCCCATGATTGAGATAGCCTTTATCATATACTCTACATATACACTATCTCCATGTGCATGTGAGTCTTTTTCTGGATTTTTTTGTATTCTGTTCCATTGGCCAATTCATGTGGTGATATCTTTTTTTTTTTTTTTGAGAGAGAGAGAGAGAGATGGAAAGAGAGAGAGCCAGGGACGAGCAGGAGGAGGGGCAGAGGAAGAAAGAGAGAGATCTCCATCCTGAGATCATGACCTGAGCCAAAATCAAGAGTTGGAGGCTTAACTGGCTGAGCCACCCAGGTGCCCCGATATCATACTGTTTTAATTATGAAAGCTTTATGATAGGTTTTCATATTTGTTAGAGCTATCCCTCCTTGTTGCTTTTATCTTTTAGAGAATATTCATCCTGGCTTGTTTATTCTCTGAAGTAAACTTTATAATCAACATTTCTGGCTCCCGGAGAAAAGACTGATGAAATTCTACCGAGATTGTGTTAAGTTTATAGATTAGCTTACAAAGAATTAATATCTTTATCCTGTTAAGTTTTCTTATCAAAGAACATGGAATGTCTTTCTGCTTACTCAGATCTATCAGAAATGTTTCATAGTTTCTTCATAACGATTTTTCACTTTCCTCATTATGCATATGTCTAGGCACTTTCTTTTATTTTGCTCTTGTGAATGCTACCTTTTCTCCCATTGTTTCTTCTAGCTGATTATTGATCATGTGTATAAATAAAGGCTTTTGTTTTTTTTTAATATTTTATTTATTCATGAGAGACACAGAGAGAGACAGGCAGAGACACAGGCAGAGGGAATAGCAGGCTCCATGCAGGGAGCCCGATGCGGGACTTGATCCTGGCACTCCAGGATCGTGCCCTGAACCGAAGGCAGACGCTAAACAACTGAGCCACCCAGGGTTCCCAAGGCTTTTGGTTTCTGCATGTTAATTTAATATTCCGCTATTTAAATGAATTTTCTTCTTGTTTGTGATAGTTTTTTTGCTGACACTTTTAGGTTTTTCAGATAGATAAAATGTATCAACTGCAAAAAAGGATAAATTTTCCTCTTCACTTCCCATTATTATGCCTGTACTTGATTTTCCTGTCCAACTGCTCACTGGCTAATACCTCCAATACAATGTTTGATATTAGTGGAGAGAGTGGGCCTCCATGTCTTAGTCCTCACTTTAGCCTGAAAGCCTCTATTATTTCCTGATTCAGTAAGATGCCGGCCTTTAGGATTATGTATATTTTATCATCATAAAGAAATACCCATCAAGTCCTATTTTATGGATCATTCTTAACACACCTGTCAACTTTTAAGTTGATAATTAGAGAAAAAAATGAGTCACATTGTTTATCTAAAATACAAAATCTGTGAATGTAGAATGTAACACATAACCATAGTGGCATTGCAGGCAAGCATTCAAGGGTATCTGTCCTGGGAAGTTTATAATCCCAGGAGAGGGGCAGTGAATGAGGCAATCACAGACTCATTCAAAGGCTCTACAATGTGGGACAGGGACAATGTAGTATAGCAGGTTCTGAATGAAAAGACCCAGGTTTGACTCTTAGCTCTGCAAATCACTTTGTGATCTTGGACAACTTGCTCAGCCTTTCAGCACCTCCATTCCCTTTTATGTGAGTGTGTTTAATGGCAGTAGTTACATTAAGGATTGTGTTTAGTGAGGTAATCACCCCAGAGGATTTAGTTCAGGACTTGGCACATAGTAAATGTTCACTAAATGGTAGCTATTATCATTAGGTACCAAAATAAGTAGTAAAGATGATAGATGCTATGAGGGTTCTCTGGAGGAGGGCGTACTCAAGCTGGTTTATTGAAACTGCATAGGGTTTGAATAGACAGAGAGTAGAGGAAGAAAGAGACTTGCCAGGTAGGAGAAAAAGATCTTTAATATTTAGAAGGTCATGCCAAAATAGTAGTTTATTTTAATTTGTATTTTTAAAGAGGTCCAACTGCCTTTTTTGGCCAAATGCCTTTTAAAAGCATAATTCTTTAAAATTTGATCTGCTTTCCTCATTACATTTTGCAGAATACTTGAATATGAATAACATGTTTTATTATGCATATGAGAGAAAAACATTTTGAATCAAATCCCATGCTCTCTATCTTTGAGGCCTCCACTGGTTTTTCCATCCTTTATAGTTTTTTTTTTTTTTTTGTCTAGTTGCCATTTTGCATTTTAATTTGACCCTGCCTTTTATTTATTTGCATCTATTACCAGAATGCTTTTCTAAACTAAATATTTTGTGGTGTTTGCTATTCAGCATTTGATGAATGTTTATTACTATAATTTATTATTCAGAATAATGTACCATATTCTACATCAGTCATTACACTCCGTTATCCATGGGGTCTAACTCACTTCATAGTCATTAAATGAATATATTATTTGGGGATTCAATCAATGGGAAGAAAGGATAAGGGCAGCCAAAGGTGGTGAGAAGTAAGGTGGGCAGTGGTGAGGCTTATGCAAGCAGGAAACACATAAAAACCTCAGATTTTTCCTTCCTCTACCTCCCCTTTCTGCCACCTTTCCCTCAAGTAAATGTAGAAACTTGCATCAGGCTGCGTTCCAGATTAGCATGGGCAGTGTGGAGAATGCCTGAACAAATATCTATGGGACATATTGATTGTCTTAGGTTGCATTGTCTAAGAAAACCCCCAAATCAAGAATTTGAGTGTCAGTTGTTTATTTGGGAAGTGAACCTAGTAAACACCAGTGAGGGGAATGGAGAAATGAGGCAGGAAAGAAGCCAATAAATGTTATATCATTGTCGAGAACTGTAAAGGGCCATTTGTTCATTTAATATATTAAAAATAATAAATACTTACTGGAGAAATTCCAGAAAAGAAATATATGTATAGAGATTATATACATACATAATATCATATAAGTTTTTATTTATTTATTTAAGTAATCTCTACACCCAATGTGGGGCTCCAACTCAGCAACCCTGAGATCAAGAGTCAAATGCTCTACTGACTGAGCCAGCCAGATACCCCATATTGCATGATAAAAATGTCAAGAATGGTGAAGATTCTGAGGTTTTAACCTTCTTGTAAGCTAACAAGTTAGCCTGCCACAGATTCATAGACGTTGGGAGTTTCTTGGGTTAGAGGAACCAGGATATGTCATTCGTGGCCTGGCAGGCAGCCCCTATATCTCACAGGATGGTGGAGAATGGCCCAGGTAGATGTCGCACATGCAGCATCTCTTATTGACTGGGGCTGCTCCTGGGGGCATTAACGCAGTGGCACTTTTGGCCCATTGATTGTTCCAGAGCCAGTCCTGACCAGAAGGTGGAGTTGGCTTTAGTTGGCAACCTCCTCTTCTCCAGTCTTTCCCCAAGACAACTCTGTCTCCATCTTCCCCAGAAAATGGGTCCACATTTTCATGTGTCTTGATCTCTTCTTTTATTCCCAAAGAAGTCTGACTTTGTAAACTCTTCATTTGTATTAGGGAGGAAATGGCTGGGAGCAGTCATGTTAGCATTGGAACTGGGATGTCCTAAAACTGAGTGTCCTAAAACTAAAGATATAAACACCCTCTCTGGGAAGACTTCACATACCAGATGGCAAATGGAGGAAGCTATGGGACAGAGGGAAAATGCCCACTTCATTAAGGCTGAGATTTCAGGGATGATCCTTAGGTTGCCTGGGAAAGTCAAGTGTCCTGCTCTTACAACTCCCAGGTCTTGGGAAGAAGAGCTCATTACCATTTCCTCTGATGCAGCTCTATGTTAAGTCACTTTGATTTTTGGTAACATCTACAAGGGACCAATAATCTTCCTACATTTACATTTTGTCCATTTTCCTCTTCCTCCTCTCCCTAAATGATAGATCGCCGGGCTGAAAACAAAATTCACTTGTTTCAAATAGATGGGTCACAGCATGAACAAAGAACAGAGGCTCCATTCTTCCTTCATCCCAGAACATTCTAATGAGAGGCCTGCCCCCATTTCCCACAATTCCCAGCCACCTCAGTGTAAGATACAAAGTTGTGATCAGTTAGCACTACCCTCCAGGCCAGGGAGTAGCATGGGGTGGGTGGGAGGGACCTCAGATGCCTAAGAAACAAAAAGATCCCCTTGAGGCATTACTCTATGTCTAAAATGAACACTATGGTACACAATCCTGAGCTCAGTGACTTTCCACCGTTGCTTAGATCTATCAGAATGTCATTCACTCTACTGAATGACATTCTCTACTCTTTTCTCCAGGCTTCCTCTGGGCAAAATGAATGAATGAATGTGTGTGTTTGTGTGTATTCCATTTTCCAATGCCTTTTCATAACCTTGAGATAATTATTTAGGGCACTCAGCACCTTGCTGTAATTACTATTGTTAATGTACCCTGTGATTATTCAGAAAAAAATCTGATGATTTCAAAAATATGTCCTCATCCAGGGCACCTGATTGGCTACTTTGCTCCCTTTCTACCATCTCTGAGACTGAGAAGGTTGGCATTTATTGAGTGAATGTGAGCTGTAGAATAAGCCATATCTGATCCCACACAGATTTATTGACTAGAACTACCCAGTCTAGCTATGTCTTCAGATAATGGTTAGTACTTCCCTTGACACTGTATGGACATGGCTTTGTGGAACCAAATCCATTTAGATCTTTATATCGCCTAATAAAATTTTATAATTTTTTCCATTGAAAATCAAACATTCGGGCAGCCCAGGTGGCTCAGCGGTTTAGGGCCACCTTCAGCCAAGGGTGTGATCCTGGAGACCTGGGATCGAGTCCCACCTCAGGCTCCCTGCATGATCCTTTTTCTCCTCAGCCTTGTTACTCTGCCTCTCTTCTCTCTCTCTCTCTCTCTTCTCTCTCTTCTCTCTCTCTCATTGTCTCTCATGAATAAATAAATAAAATCTTTAAAAAAAAGAAAATCAAAACATTCTTATTCATTTACTTTATTTTAAAAAATGTCCTTGGCATTGATTTTTCTCTGTCACTTTGAATTCTAAATTTATCCATTTTTAAAGTTTCCTCTACCTGATTTTATCTATGTGTTTGATTTATTGTGTTTTTTTCCTTTAAAGTTTATTTTATTCATGAGAACAAAGAGAGAGAAGGGCAGAGACACAGCAGAGGGAAGCAGCTCATGCAGGGAGCCCGATGCGGGACTTGATCCGGCACTCCAGGATCGTGCCCTGAACCGAAGGCAGACGCTAAACAACTGAGCCACCCAGGTTCCCAAGGCTTTTGGTTTCTGCATGTTAATTTAATATTCCGCTATTTAAATGAATTTTCTTCTTGTTTGTGATAGTTTTTTTGCTGACACTTTTAGGTTTTTCAGATAGATAAAATGTATCAACTGCAAAAAAGGATAAATTTTCCTCTTCACTTCCCATTATTATGCCTGTACTTGATTTTCCTGTCCAACTGCTCACTGGCTAATACCTCCAATACAATGTTTGATATTAGTGGAGAGAGTGGGCCTCCATGTCTTAGTCCTCACTTTAGCCTGAAGCCTCTATTATTTCCTGATTCAGTAAGATGCCGGCCTTTAGGATTATGTATATTTTATCATCATAAAGAAATACCCATCAAGTTCCTATTTTATGGATCATTCTTAACACACCTGTCAACTTTAAGTTGATAATTAGAGAAAAAAATGAGTCACATTGTTTATCTAAAATACAAAATCTGTGAATGTAGAATGTAACACATAACCATAGTGGCATTGCAGGCAAGCATTCAAGGGATCTGTCCTGGAAGTTTATAATCCCAGGAGAGGGCAGTGAATGAGGCAATCACAGACTCATTCAAAGCTCTACAATGTGGGACAGGACAATGTAGTATAGCAGGTTCTGAATGAAAAGACCCAGGTTTGACTCTTAGCTCTGCAAATCACTTTGTGATCTTGGACAACTTGCTCAGCCTTTCAGCACCTCCATTCCCTTTTATGTGAGTGTGTTTAATGGCAGTAGTTACATTAAGGATTGTGTTTAGTGAGGTAATCACCCCAGAGATTTAGTTCAGGACTTGGCACATAGTAAATGTTCACTAAATGGTAGCTATTATCATTAGGTACCAAAATAAGTAGTAAAGATGATAGATGCTATGAGGGTTCTCTGGAGGAGGGCGTACTCAAGCTGGTTTATTGAAACTGCATAGGGTTTGAATAGACAGAGAGTAGAGGAAGAAAGAGACTTGCCAGGTAGGAGAAAAAGATCTTTAATATTTAGAAGGTCATGCCAAAATAGTAGTTTATTTTAATTTGTATTTTTAAAGAGGTCCAACTGCCTTTTTTGGCCAAATGCCTTTTAAAAGCATAATTCTTTAAAATTTGATCTGCTTTCCTCATTACATTTTGCAGAATACTTGAATATGAATAACATGTTTTATTATGCATATGAGAGAAAAACATTTTGAATCAAATCCCATGCTCTCTATCTTTGAGGCCTCCACTGGTTTTTCCATCCTTTATAGTTTTTTTTTTTTTTTGTCTAGTTGCCATTTTGCATTTTAATTTGACCCTGCCTTTTATTTATTTGCATCTATTACCAGAATGCTTTCTAAACTAAATATTTTGTGGTGTTTGCTATTCAGCATTTGATGAATGTTTATTACTATAATTTATTATTCAGAATAATGTACCATATTCTACATCAGTCATTACACTCCGTTATCCATGGGGTCTAACTCACTTCATAGTCATTAAATGAATATATTATTTGGGGATTCAATCAATGGGAAGAAAAGGATAAGGGCAGCCAAAGGTGGTGAGAAGTAAGGTGGGCAGTGGTGAGGCTTATGCAAGCAGGAAACACATAAAAACCTCAGATTTTTCCTTCCTCTACCTCCCCTTTCTGCCACCTTTCCCTCAAGTAAATGTAGAAACTTGCATCAGGCTGCGTTCCAGATTAGCATGGGCAGTGTGGAGAATGCCTGAACAAAATATCTATGGGGACATATGATTGTCTTAGGTTGCATGTCTAAGAAAACCCCAAATCAAGAATTTGAGTGTCAGTTGTTTATTTGGGAAGTGAACCTAGTAACACCAGTGAGGGGAATGGAGAAATGAGGCAGGAAAGAAGCCAATAAATGTTATACTCATTGTCGAGAACTGTAAAGGGCCATTTGTTCATTTAATATATTAAAAATAATAAATACTTACTGGAGAAATTCCAGAAAAGAAATATATGTATAGAGATTATATACATACATAATATCATATAAGTTTTTATTTATTTATTTAAGTAATCTCTACACCCAATGTGGGGCTCCAACTCAGCAACCCTGAGATCAAGAGTCAAATGCTCTACTGACTGAGCCAGCCAGATACCCCATATTGCATGATAAAAATGTCAAGAATGGTGAAGATTCTGAGGTTTTAACCTTCTTGTAAGCTAACAAGTTAGCCTGCCACAGATTCATAGACGTTGGGAGTTTCTTGGGTTAGAGGAACCAGGATATGTCATTCGTGGCCTGGCAGGCAGCCCCTATATCTCACAGGATGGTGGAGAATGGCCCAGGTAGATGTCGCACATGCAGCATCTCTTATTGACTGGGGCTGCTCCTGGGGGCATTAACGCAGTGGCACTTTTGGCCCATTGATTGTTCCAGAGCCAGTCCTGACCAGAAGGTGGAGTTGGCTTTAGTTGGCAACCTCCTCTTCTCCAGTCTTTCCCCAAGACAACTCTGTCTCCATCTTCCCCAGAAAATGGGTCCACATTTTCATGTGTCTTGATCTCTTCTTTTATTCCCAAAGAAGTCTGACTTTGTAAACTCTTCATTTGTATTAGGGAGGAAATGGCTGGGAGCAGTCATGTTAGCATTGGAACTGGGATGTCCTAAAACTGAGTGTCCTAAAACTAAAGATATAAACACCCTCTCTGGGAAGACTTCACATACCAGATGGCAAATGGAGGAAGCTATGGGACAGAGGGAAAATGCCCACTTCATTAAGGCTGAGATTTCAGGGATGATCCTTAGGTTGCCTGGGAAAGTCAAGTGTCCTGCTCTTACAACTCCCAGGTCTTGGGAAGAAGAGCTCATTACCATTTCCTCTGATGCAGCTCTATGTTAAGTCACTTTGATTTTTGGTAACATCTACAAGGGACCAATAATCTTCCTACATTTACATTTTGTCCATTTTCCTCTTCCTCCTCTCCCTAAATGATAGATCGCCGGGCTGAAAACAAAATTCACTTGTTTCAAATAGATGGGTCACAGCATGAACAAAGAACAGAGGCTCCATTCTTCCTTCATCCCAGAACATTCTAATGAGAGGCCTGCCCCCATTTCCCACAATTCCCAGCCACCTCAGTGTAAGATACAAAGTTGTGATCAGTTAGCACTACCCTCCAGGCCAGGGAGTAGCATGGGGTGGGTGGGAGGGACCTCAGATGCCTAAGAAACAAAAAGATCCCCTTGAGGCATTACTCTATGTCTAAAATGAACACTATGGTACACAATCCTGAGCTCAGTGACTTTCCACCGTTGCTTAGATCTATCAGAATGTCATTCACTCTACTGAATGACATTCTCTACTCTTTTCTCCAGGCTTCCTCTGGGCAAAATGAATGAATGAATGTGTGTGTTTGTGTGTATTCCATTTTCCAATGCCTTTTCATAACCTTGAGATAATTATTTAGGGCACTCAGCACCTTGCTGTAATTACTATTGTTAATGTACCCTGTGATTATTCAGAAAAAAATCTGATGATTTCAAAAATATGTCCTCATCCAGGGCACCTGATTGGCTACTTTGCTCCCTTTCTACCATCTCTGAGACTGAGAAGGTTGGCATTTATTGAGTGAATGTGAGCTGTAGAATAAGCCATATCTGATCCCACACAGATTTATTGACTAGAACTACCCAGTCTAGCTATGTCTTCAGATAATGGTTAGTACTTCCCTTGACACTGTATGGACATGGCTTTGTGGAACCAAATCCATTTAGATCTTTATATCGCCTAATAAAATTTTATAATTTTTTCCCATTGAAAATCAAACATTCGGGCAGCCCAGGTGGCTCAGCGGTTTAGGGCCACCTTCAGCCAAGGGTGTGATCCTGGAGACCTGGGATCGAGTCCCACATCAGGCTCCCTGCATGGAGCCTGTTTCTCCCTCTGCCTTGTGTCTCTGCCTCTCTCTCTCTCTCTCTCTCTCTCTCTCTCTCTCTCTCTCTCTGTGTCTCTCATGAATAAATAAATAAAATCTTTAAAAAAAAGAAAATCAAAACATTCTATTTTCTTTAATGTTCCTTGAGATTGAGGGGTACTTGTAGTTAGTTCACCTTTACATTAAAAGTGGGACCTCCTTTTTCTATGTGTTTGATTTTTTTCTGGTTTGTCTTTTAAAATTCCACATATAAATGAAATTATACAGATTTATCTTTCTGTGATTTATTAGCATAATGTCCTCAAGATCCAGCAATATTGTCAAACATGGCAGGATTTCCCTTTTTATGGCTGAATAATATTCCATCGTGTGTGTATGTATATGTGTGTAAACCACATCTTCTTTATCCATTCATCTATTTTTTTAAGATTTATTTATTTATTCATGAGAGACACACAGAGAGAGAGAAAGAGAGGCAGAGACACAGGCAGAGGGAGAAGCAGCTCTATGCAGGGAGCCCAATGTGGGACTCCATCCCAGGACTCCAGGATCACGCCCTGGGCCAAAGGCAGGTGCTAAACCACTGAGCCACCCAGGGATCCCTTCCATTCATCTATTGATGGACATTTACTTAGATTGTTTCCGTGTCATGGCTATTGTAAATAACACTGCTATGAACATGGGGGTACAGATTATCTCTTTGATTAATCAGTTCTAAGATATGCTTTTTTTACATTTTAACATTCTAGAAATTAGGAGTGCCTTACAGTAGATGGTGAATTTCAATTCCTGTTTGTCAAGCATCTGTCCTTATGTATTTGTAATTCTCAAAACATGCAGGAATTTGGCCACAGTAAATCACATTGCCACCATTTCAGTTGAGTTATTACACTGTTGATACTACATGTTAAATTCAGTTACCACTTTTAAAAAGTTTTCAAAAATATTATCCCATTATTTGCCATTGAAATGAAAAATTGTTGTATGTGCAAAAGACACAGGACAGCACAGCATAAATTTGATATTAGTAAAGGTTCAAATTCTTCTGGTAGAAACAATAAGTGCTAGCAACAACACTTGCAAAACAGATGCCAATGGTATGGGAAATCTAAGAGACAATAGTGAAGTGTTAACAATATATCAAATGCCTTCCCCACCCATAGTTCCTTCTAAGGGGACTTATTACCCTATCTTCAGTTTCTATTGAGAAAGCTGCCTCATGTTTTGTTTCACATGACCCAATACACTCCTCTTCTCTACCATTGCTCATGGTCACAGTTGACTGGGCCAGGGTAGGCACCTGTCCAGTGAGCAGCCTGGGCAGGTTCCATAGACAGGTCAGGAACCTCTGCTGTAGCCTGGCCCAAAAGCCAAATTGGCTCTGTCATATTACCTCTTTTTTAGAAAACATGAATTAGATGGCACAGGAAGCTGAAGTTGAACACATGTGTAAAGAAAGGCCATGGCCAACATGCACATGAGAAAATGCTCTGCATCACTTGCCATCAGGGAAATACAAATCAAAACCACAATGAGATACCACCTCACATCAGTGAGAATGGGGAACATTAACAAGGCAGGAAACCACAAATGTTGGAGAGGATGTGGAGAAAAGGGAACCCTCTTACACTGTTGGTGGGAATGTGAACTGGTGTAGCCACTCTGGAAAACTGTGTGGAGGTTCCTCAAAGAGTTAAAAATAGACCTGCCCTACGATCCAGCAATTGCACTGTTGGGGATTTACCCCAAAAATTCAGATGCAAGGAAATGCCGGGACACCTGCACCCCAATGTTTCTAGCAGCAATGTCCACAATAGCCAAACTGTGGAAGGAGCCTCGGTGTCCATCGAAAGATGAATGGATAAAGAAGATGTGGTTTATGTATACAATGGAATATTACTCAGCCGTTAGAAATGACAAATACCCACCATTTGCTTCAACGTGGATGGAACTGGAAGGTATTATGCTGAGTGAAGTAAGTCAATCGGAGAAGGACAAACATTGTATGTTCTCATTCATTTGGGGAATATAAATAATAGTGAAAGGGAATAGAAGGGAAGGGAGAAGAAATGTGTGGGAAATATCAGAAAGGGAGACAGAACATAAAGACTCCTAACTCTGGGAAACAAACTAGGGGTGTTGGAAGGGGAGGAGGGCGGGGGGTGGGGGTGACTGGGTGACGGGCATTGAGGGGGGCACTTGATGGGATGAGCACTGGGTGTTATTCTGTATGTTGGTAAATTGAACACCAATAAAAAATAAATTTATTATTAAAAAAAAAAAGAAAGGCCACGGATTAGTGCTGGCACCATTCAGGACAGAACAAACTCAGATTGCAAAGAAGCAGAAACTGTGAATCAGCAAAAAGCTAAGAGGTAGAGAAGAGCTACATAGAATAGAGGGGAAAAGTAAACCAGAGAGGGCATTTCTGTTTCACCTAGGGCATGCCAGTTATCCTAGTTATCTTAAAAACTACAAACACAAGGGAATTCTGGATAAAATGGAACAAATATCCTCTAAAATGCATAACTGAGGTCAAGGAAATAAATCTGGGAGGGAAGGGAGGGACAAAAAGAAAGCCAACCCAAGTGGTAAGCTTGTGCTGATGTTTTGTACTGGTAGAAGCTTTTATTGTTCTCAGCAAACAAGAAACATGGTGGGGCTGAGAGATAAAGAGCTCCCTCAATGAGAGGCCGTACCATTTTTCTACTCACCAACAAAGGGACATCACGAGGATACTTGTCAATCTAAGTTTGACAGTTGTTGGAGCCTCAAGTGTGGCCTGTATAAGTTGGGGAACACACATTAACAGTGTCACCAGTATGGCCTCCCAGACAGCTGGTATACCTTAAGTTCCCAATTCTGTTTGAATAATTGAGTTTAGTCCTCAGTGTTAGAAGGCCAATCTCAGGGTACTTATCCAATCTATTCTATTTGTCCATACCACCAGCCAAATGACATTTGTCCACCCTGTAGAATGAGTCAAGGCTATGGGAATGAGCTTGGGGAAGGCATCTGGAGGTGCTGACAGGTGCCTTATATGAAAGTTTAGCAGCTTGGGTCTTCCTCTACTGTTGCTTATAGACTTCTCAGTAAGATTAAGGACAATAGTGACCATATTGGCATCAGAGCTATCTGGCGAGGACAGCAGACCCAATAGTCAGTTAAATTATAAAGTACACAAGTAAAATAGTTATGGAAAGCTACATTGACACATTTTCCCTCATAAAGCCAAGCAAGGCTCCAGGGGCAGTTCTAAAAGACAAAAGGTCATTAATGTCCCTCCCTCCTCTGTTCATCTTGGCATCTAAGGTATTCCCTCCCTGGATGCCGGTATTACTGCTCTCCCTCCACCTCCACAAAGTTGTTTTGGCCTATTCCAGCAGCTATAACTTCACTTTTTTCCAGTCATCTATTCATACCCATACCTCTTGTCCATAAGAGTCAGGTGCATGATGGACAAAGATGTTTTGATAAAACTTACAGAAACCCCCATTAAATCCCCCACTTTAGCCCATATGGGTCATGATAGGGAGATTCTGTGAGCAATGCAATCAAGTGCTCATTACCTTTCCTACCTAGACCATGGAAGTCTAACAAGAGAATCTAGATGGCTGAACCAGAATTAAGTTCCAATCCCCTAGGCCTTGTTTTGGATTAAGCTGCCACCTAGAGAGTGTACCAACCAGGCTGGCTTGGGGTTGCCATTAGGAAAAGAAGCATCATGCTGAGAACTGGGCAGGATGGAATCCTGAATTTTCAAAATAGGTCTCTTTATATAAATCCCACCACTTTTGTCCTGATCATTACCTAGGAAGTAGCTGAAAAGGGAAGATCCCTTTTTTGGGAACAACTATATTCAGTGTCCAAACTGCCTTATGATATATAGACCTGCGATATATAGACCAAGAGGAAGTGAGGGAAATAGAAATCCTTTTAAGTTGATTTTTGAGGAGGCTGGTCAAACCCCCCAATATCAGATACATGTGGATGGTAGGGCACATGGAAGAACCATTGAGTACCTTGACAATCAGCCCATTATATGTGGCTTTTGCCACAAAAGGGACCTTATTGTCAGCCTGCAAATGGTCTGGGAAGCTGATCACATGACCTAGATTAGCTTCAAGGGCCACAGTAATTTGTTTGGATTCAGATGATCAGACTGGAAGAGCAGAAGAGTAACTTTAAAAAGTATCAACAGCAGTGAAGCCCTACTCCTAGGCCTGAGAGAAGGTCAAAGGTCCAGTGTGATTAATCTTTCAGGAGCAGGTAGAGCCAGCACCCCGTATAATATTGGTGAGACAAAGGGGTCAGCTTTTGGCAGATGTCACAAGTCTGGCATGCAAGAGTAGCCGCTACATCAGAAAGCTAAACTTCCTTATTTTGTGCCCAGTCTGAGAGTGGATGTGTTGCCATGTTTGATCTAAGCCGCAATAGTGATAATCTGGGCAGTGCAGGCTTGATTAGCAGCTTGATTTTCATTGGTCTCATCAGAGAATTGGGCTTTATTGGCATTCACTTGAGTAATCCAGCTGGTTTGATCAGAAGTCATGATTCGTTTCTATTGTACATAGGTCTCAAGAGAGGTGTCCTTAATCTAAGTTTTCCAAGTGGCAGACCAAACAATGAGGCTGTTGGCAATAGCCAATAAGTCAGTAAAAATCTGACAAGGATAGTCAAAGGGAGTACTGGTCAGAGCTATGAAAATGGCCTGAAGTTCTGCCCACTAAGTGGAGCCACATTCATTTTTGGTTCTGTGTTGCTGGTGATGAGGTTAATTAGTTGCAGCAACCCAGTGGACACCACTGAGTTTAAGTTTGGGCCATCAGTGAACCAAGCCTAGGCATTAGAGGAATTTCTGTGAATCAAGGATCCCACTGAACCAGTGACTCAGCTTTAGGCAATGGAGTAGGGGATAAATTATCCCCCAAATGATAACTGTCATTTTTTCATGTAAAGTTGAGATGCTGCTTATGCCAGGCCAGCTGCTTTATTTTCTTTTCTTTTTTTATTTTTTTTATTATTTAGTCATGAGAGACACAGAAGAGAGACAGGCAGAGACACAGGCGGAGAGAGAAGCAGGCTCCATGCAGGGAGACTGACGAGGACTCCAGGACCACACCCTGGCCGAAGGCAGGCGCTCAACAGCTAAGCCACCCAGGCGTCTCTGCTTTCTTGAATATACCATTGACAAGTGAAGCATATTGGGCTCATTTTACCTTGTTAGTCATCAAAGTTTGAGTCGGCCCAGCCCAAAATGGAGATATCAGGCTAGAGAGTCACAAGGCTTCTATAGGTCAGATGTTTAGTTTTGACAAGAACCCAGTAGCAAGCTAATAGCTTCTTTTCAAAAGGGCTATTTCTAGTAGCCATGTCTAGGAGGCAACTAGTCCAAAACCCCGAAGGGCATTTCTGGGTGGAGGCTGCCTCCCTTTGCCAGACTTCAATCAGCAAAATCATGATCATTAAGTTTATGGAACACTAAAGACTTAGAGCGTGCCATAACTTGCAGAGCAGCTTCAAATGCGATCTCTTGGTATAAGCCCCACTCAAAGGATGCTGATTGATTAGTAGGTTAGTTGGTATAAAAGACCAAGTAGCATGCCTAGGTGAACAACAGATTGATATCTGAAGAATCCAGTAAGGTGTTGGGCTATTTGGTCTGTAAGGCCAAAGAGACAGCAGTTTTTCCATGACCACCAGAGGGATTGAATGTTATTAACGCATCCACATAGTTCTAAGAAATTTTGCTTATTGAACAGGCCCCTAGATTTTGTCTGGGTTTATCAGATCCTCTTCCTGGCTACCCGCATGGTGTAATAGCACTACCACCAAATCATTGAGACTGATGCTTCTGCCTTGCCAACAAGGTATCCCCTATATAGTGAAAGTTTGGGACCTCAAAGGTAGAGGAACTCATGCCAAATCCTGACTCACCAACTGGTGGCAAATGGCAGGGAAACTTGGGTATTCCTAGGGGAATACTATAAACATATATAGGAAGCCTTGCTACATGAATACAAGCTGATCTTGTTCCTCAGGTATCAGTAAGATGGCAACAGAAGGTATTGGTAATGTCTATGAGAGTATACCAAGTGTCATCAGCCTGTACAATGGATTCAATTGTGGTCACAATGTCTGGAACAGCCAGGACTATGGGAGCAGCAATTGAAATCAGTTGGCAATAATCTGATATAAGCTTTCAAATCCATTTAGTCTATTTTTACTGCCTTAAAGGGCTTTTGTATTCAGATATTGCATTGTGGTTTGGATTTGCGTTTCCCTAACAACTAATAATGAACATCTTTTCATGTGTTTACTGGCCATTTGTATATTTTTCCTCGGCTTTACTGAGGTATAATTGACAAATAAAAATTGTATATATTTAAGGTGTACAATATGATGGTTGAGATATATATAGTGTATTGATTGTCGTAATCAAACTAATAAATATAACATCACCTCACATTGTTACCTTTTTTGTGTGTGGTGAGAACACTTTTTCTTTAGTATAGTTAACACAATACTACATTAGTTTCAGATGTACAATTTAGTGATTTGACAAGTTTGTACATTATGCTATGTTCAAAAGTATAGCTACCATCTGTCCCATTACATCACTATTACACTATCATTAACTGTATTCCTTATGCTCTGCTTTTTATTCTCATGAGTTATTCATTCTGTAACTGGAGGCCTGTATGAGAATGCTTTTAAGATCTACTTAGCAGATTTCAAGTATACATTACAGTATTATTAACTATAATCACCATACTCTACATTAGATCCTCAGAATTTATTCATCTCGTAACTGAAAGTTTTCACCCTTTGACCCATATCTCCCCATTTTTCCATACAGCATTTGTCTTTTTGTGTCTAGCTCATTTCACATAACATAATGTCCTCCAGGTTCATCCATATTGTCACAAATGGCAAGAATTCCTTCTATTTTATGACTGAATTATATTCAAATTTGTGTGTGTGTATACCATATTTTCTATATCCATTTCATCTGTCAGTGAACACTTAATTTGTTTCCATATCTGGGCTCTTGTGAATAATTCTGCAATGAACACAGGAGTACAGATATCTTTTCAAGATACTGATTTCATTTCCTTTGAATATATAACCAAAGTGGGATTGCTGGATCGTATGGTAATTCTATTCTTAATTTTTGAGGAAAATCCATACTGTTTTCCATAGTGTCTGTCCCAGTTTATACTCCTACTGGCAATATACAATATTCCCTTTTCTCCACACCATTGTCAACACTTTTTATCTCAACACCATCCTAACAGGTGTGAGGTGATAGCTCAGAGGGTTTTGATTCATATTTCCATAGTGATTAGTGATGTTGAGCACGTTTTCATGTACCTATTGGCCATTTGTTAGTTGTTGTTTTTTTTTAGAAAAATATCTATTCAGGTCCTTTGCCCATTTTTAAATTAGGTTATTTGTTTTTTGCTATTGGGTTTTAGGATTTCCTTATATATTTTGGATATTAACTTATCAGATGTGTGGTTTACAAATATTTTCTCCCATTCCATAGGTTGCCTTTCTATTTAGTTGATTATTTCTTTTGCTATGCAGAAGATTTTTAATTTGATGTAGTCCTACTTGTTTAGTTTTGCTTTTATTCCTGTGTTGGTATTGTCATATCCAAAAAATCATTGTAAGGACCAATATCAAGGAAATTTCCCCCCCCCCCCCATGTATTCTAGGAGTTTTACAGTTTTAGGTCTTACAATTAGGTCTGTAATCTATTTTGAATTAATTTTATTCTACAGTATAAGATGAGGTCCAGTTTCATTCTTCTGCATGTGAATATCCAGTTCTCCCAACAGCATTTATTAAATAGCTTATTCTTTATCTATCATGTATTCCTGATATCCTTGTCAAAAATTAGTTGACCATATCTTTGTAGGTTTATTTCTGAGTTCTCTATTTTGTCCCACTGGTTTATGTGTCTGTTTTTTTTTTTTTTTAAGATTTTTAAAAATTTATTCATGAGAGACACGGAGAGAGAGGCAGAGACATAGCCAGAGGGAGAAGCATTGTTCTGTATGACTTCTTTAATTTCTTTTATCAATGATTTGTAATTTTTGGTATACAAGTCTTTTACTTCCTTGGTTAAGTTTATTCCTATTCTTTTGTTTTTGATGCTATTGTAAATGGGATTGTTTTCTTAATTGCTTTTTTGGATAGTTCATGGTAGTGTATAGAAATGCAGCTGATTTTTTATTTTGTATCCTAAAATCTTACTACATTTATTTATTAGTTCTAACAATTTTTTGTTGTGGAATCTTTGGGATTTTTTTTTTTTACCTATAATATCATGTCATCTGCAGAGACAGACAATTTTACTTCTTCCTTTCTGATTTGGATGCCTTTTTATTTCTTTTTCGTCCTTAAATATTCTGACTAGGACTTCCAGTATGTTGTATAGACATCACAAGAATGGGCACCCTTGTTTTGTTCCTGGTCTTAGAAAAAAAGCCTTCAACTTTTCACTATTGAGTATATTAGCTGACAGCTTGCCCTATATAGCCTTCGTTATGTTGAGGAATATTCCTTCTATACCTATTTTGTTGAGGGTTTTTATCATGAAAGGGTACTATTTTGATTACTGTAGCTTTCTAATATATTTGAAATCAGGAAGTGTGATGCCTCTAACTTTGTTCTTCTTTCCTTTTTTAAAAAAAATATTATTTATTTATTTATTCATTTATTCATGAGACACAGAGAGAGAGAGAGAGACAGACAGAGACAGAGACAGAGACAGAGACACAGGCAGAGGGAGAAGCAGGCTCTATGCAGGGTGCCTGACATGGGACTGGATCCCGGGTCTCCAGGATCATATCCTGGGCTGAAGGCGGCGCTAAACCGCTGAGCCATCTGGGCTGCCCTGTTCTTTTCTAAGATTGTTTTGGCTACTTGGGGTCTCTTGAGATTCCATATACATTTTAGGATAGGCTTTTCTATTCCTGAAAAAAAAAAATCATTGGTATTTGGATAGGGATTGCATTGAATCTGTAGATTGGTTTGAATAGTGGTAGTATCTTAATGATATTAAGTCTCCCAAACTATGAACATGAAATGTGTTTCCATTTATTTATGTTATTTAATTTCTTTCAGCAATGTTTTGTATTTTTCATTGCACAAGTCTTTCACCTCCTTGGTTAAGTTAATTCCCAAGTATTTTAACCTCTTTAATGCTATCATAGTTGTAATTTCCTTTTTGGTGCTTGTTAATGTATAGAAATGCAACTGATTTTTGCATATTAACTCTGTATCTTGCTACTTTACTAAATTCATTTATTAGTTCTAACAATGTTTTTGTGGAAAAACATATTTAGGGCTTTCTGCCTATGATCAGATCATCTGGAAGCAGGTCATTTTACTCCTTTCTTTTTATATGATGCCTTTTATTTCTTCTCCATTTTTTAAAAAATATTTTATTTATTCATGAGAGACACAGAGAGAGAGAGAGACAGAGACACAGGTAGAGGGAGAAGCAGGCTCCATGCAGGAAGCCTGATGTGAGACTCGAACCTGGGACTCCAGGATCACACCCTGAGCCAAAGGGAGCCACCCAGTCATCCCTATTTCTTTTCTTTCTTGCCTTATTGCTGTGGCTAGAATTTCCAATACTGTACTGAGTAGAAGTGGTAAAAGTAGTCATTCTTGCCTTGATCCTGGTCTTTGAGGAAAAGCTTTCATTCTTGCACTATTAAGTTTGATATTTGCTATGGTTTTTTCATCTATGGCTCTTATTCTGTTGATAGTTTCCTTCTATTCCTAGTTTTCTGAGTGTTTTTACCATGAAAGGTTGTTGATTTTGTCAAATATTTTTTCTGCAGCAAAACACAAAAGCCTGTGGGCTTTTTTCTTCATTGTGTTAATGTGGCATATTATACTGATCAATTTTTGTACATTGAACCATCTTTGTATTCCAGGAATAAATCCCATTTGTTCATGGTGTATAATCTTCTTAATATACTGCTGAATTAGATTTGCTAGTATTTTGTTGAGAATTTTTGCATCAGTGTTCATAAGAGATATCAATTTTTAGTTTTCTTGTAGTGCTTTGTCTAACTCTAGTATTAGAGTAATGCTAGCCTCACAGAATGAGTTAGGAGGTGTTCTCTCCTCTTCAACTTTTTGGAAAAGTTAGAGAAGAATTGATGTGAATTCTTTAAATGTTTGGTAGTATTCACCACTAAAGCCATCAGGTCCAGGACTTTTCTTTATTGGGAGATTGTTGATTACTGATTCAATCTTCTTACTAGTTTTAGATCTATTTTGTATATCTTTTTCAGTGAAGTCTTTTCAAGTCTTTTGCTGATTCATTACTTGAATTGTTTGTTTTACTATTGGGTTGTATGAATTTTTTACATGTATTCAACATACAAGTCCTTTGTTAGATAATTGTATAGAGAATATTTTCTTTTAGTCTGTGGCATGTCTCTTTATCTTCTTAACACCATCCTTTGAAGAGCAGACATGCTGATACAGTCCATTTTGCCAAATGTTTTTTCTGTTATGGTTGGTGTTTTTTATTTCCTATTTAAGAAATCTTTAATTATCTTAAAACCAAAAAGATTTTCTCCAATTATTTTTCTAGAAGTATTATAGTTTTACCTCTTATGTTAAAGTCTTTAAGCCAGAGACGCCTGGGTGACTCAGTGGTTGAGCATCTGCCTTTGGCTCAGGGTGTGATCCCAGGTCCAGGGATTTAGTCCCCCATCGGGCTCCATGCAGGGAGCCTACTTCTCCCTCAGCTTATTTCTCTGCCTCTCTTTCAGTGTCTCTCGTGAATAAATAAATAAAATATTTTAAAAAAAAATAAAGTCTTTGAGCCATTTCAAGTTAACTTTTGTGTATGATATCAGCTAAAGGTCAAGATTCACCTTTTTCCACCTGTTTTTTTCTCTCTACCCATCTTAGGTTCATTGGCTGAGTCCTGTAAATGAGACTAACAAAAAACAGATTAATAAGGGAAAAACAAGCAGAAGTTTATTAGCATGTGTATCACACATACACATGGGAGCACTCAAACAGAGATGAGTAACTCAAAGGGATGGCTAGAACTTGGGCTTATATAGCATCTTAACACAAGTACAATAAATTTTTAGAGAGATAACAAGACAAAGGAGAAAGACTGGTTTCTAGGGGAGCAGATTGTAGGAAGGCAACTACATAAGGAGAAATAATGGAAGATAATGGCTAATTAATGAAGTTGGGTATATGGATTCCTTTGGCCCTGTCTCTGGGCTGATAGGCATCTAGGGTGGTCTCCAATGATTAACTTTTATCCTTCTTGGTAGAGAGGGAAGGAATAACACCTTTACAAATTTATATCCTGCTTGTAGGCAAATAGCAGTTGAACTTTTCTTTTATCTGTTTCTTCTCAATTGCCTTCAACTCAAAATAATCTTATGCCACAGTGGACTATTTCACAGTGGCATATTCTGCTACCCCTCAGCACTTAGCATTTATATTATAATTGCCCTTTACATATTTTGTTCCCTGCACTTTATCCTGATGTCATCAAGGGTAGGAACTATTTATTTTTATCAGAGCTTGGTTCCTAAAACACAGTAGATGCTAAATTGAACTTTAAATTATTGAACTTAAAGGGGCACCTGGGTGGCTCAGTGGTTGAGTGTCTGCCTTTGGCCCAGGTCATGACCACAGGATTTTGAGATTGAGTCGCACATCAGGCTCCCCACAGGGAGCCTGCTTCTCCCTCTGCCTGTGCCTCTGACTCTCTCTGTGTGTCTCTCATGAATAAATAAATTAATTAAAAATATAAATTATTGAACTTAAAAGTTTTTGCACTTTACCTTTGCTCAACAAATGTCAGAAAATGAACATCCAAAGGAAATCATTCTTTGTCACTACCTCTAGAGCCCATTCTCCCTAATCCAGTCCTTTATTCATACATTGTTTCATTTTTTATTGTATTTGTGTGAGCAGGAATTCATGGGTAATCTCTGATAAACTGGTTTGCATTACAGCAAATTGTATTCCCACTCTGAGATTATTTGCATTTAAAAGTGAAGGCTGAAGAGGAAAATTCCTTTTGCCAAAGAGGAATTCCAAGCATCTCTTACTAGCCAATGGGGTTATGTTTTTGGAAGGGGTTAGAAACTGTTTGGGGGAGAAACTACCAAATCATCCCGTAGAAGGAAGTTATTTTATTTTGGTCACAAGTAGCAATAAGAACAATCTTGAAATCTTGAACAAAAGTCTCTAAAGAGGTTTGATTTTGGAAAGAGAAGGAGAGTTAAAATACTAGCAGTTAAAGAGTTAAAGAGAAAATATGCTTCTGCCAGCAGTTCCTGGGATTCTGTCCAAACAGCATGCTGTCAGCAGCATCAGCCAGCAGGAATGCATATAATCTTCCACCCTTTGGTTTTAGTGGGTAATATTAACTAAGAAAACACTCCAGATTTTTCATATTCATATGGTATAACTCACTCACTTCAGACATGGCCCTTTATCCAATAGTTACCTCCTACACTTGGGAGAACTTCCTTCCTTCCTTTCTTTCTTTCTTTCTTTCTTTCTCTCTCTCTCTCTCTCTCTCTCTCTCTCTCTTTCTCCCTTTCTTTTCCTTCCTTCCTTCCTTCCTTCCTTCCTTCCTTCCTTCCTTCCTTCCTTCCTTCCTTCCTTCCTTCCTTCCTTCCTTCCTTCCTTCCTTCCTTCCTTCCTTCCTTCCTTCTTTCAATACATTATCAAATTCAGGACACCAGCCAGCATGTCCTAGGACAAAAAGACAGCTTTTCAGACTATAAGGTCACTTTTCTTTTGTTACAATCATTCTTTGAGTCAAAAAGGCACAGTGACCTCAGGTTTTAAGATTTCTGAAATTAAACATACTACCTAATTCTTTCCCCCACCCTGAAAATCTCTTATTAAATTGATGGTCAACTAGTGACTCATGGTGTCTTAGAATGGAGGAAAAACATGCCGTGGAAATGCACTGCCTGTCATTACCTTTGTCCTGGTGAAAAGAATGCTCCCTGGATCAGGAGCCCTCCTCACTTCTGTGGAAAAACAAACAAAAAAAGCTATGTCATGTACTACACTATAACGTAGTTCAAGTCAGCAAAATTTATTAAAGATTTATTAAATGCAAATCTCCGTGGTATATATAGAGCTGAATAATTTAATTCAACCAAAGCACATTGAAGCTTAAATGAAGCTAGCACCAGGGTTACAAAGAATAAATCATAGCCCCTACATTAGCTCAGTGTGTTCAGGGAGACCATCTACAGATAATTATTTTAAAATGTGATATGCACTATAGTGAAAGAAAGCTCAAGGAAGAAACAATAAAAATTTTGTGCGGAGAATGGAACTTTAAGTTCCTTACAGAGCACTGTAGTAGTTTTCAAACCCTTTGCCTTGTCCCACAGTAAGTAATATGTATATTTTTTAAGAGTCTATTTATTTAGAGAGAGTGTGTGCAAACAGGGGAAGAGGCAGAGGGAGGGAGAGAATTTCAAGCAGACTGCAGTGAGGAAGGAGCCCAGCATAAGCCTCGATCTCAAGACCCTAAAATCATGACCTAAGCCACAATCAAGAGTCAGACACTCAATTAACTGAGCCACTCAGGCACCCCAGTAATACATATTTTTACTTGATGTTTTGATTGAGATAACTGTGGATGCAGTTTTAAGAAATACAGAGGGATACCATGTACACTTTATCCAGTTTCCACCAATGATAATATTTTGGAAAACTGGATTATAATATCACCATTAGGATATTGATATTGATATAATCCACTGATACTATTCCAATTTCCTAGTTTTACTTGCACTTCTGTATGTGTGTGTGTGTGTGTGTGTGTGTATGTGTGTGTTAAGTTCTCTATTATCACCTATGTAGGTTTACTTGTCCACCACCACAGTCAAAATACTGAATAGTCCCAACCCTAACGGATCCCTCCATATAACCACACTTACCTCCCTTCCACATCTGTCCCTGAACCCTTGCCACCGTTAACGTGTTCTACATTTCTAAAACTTTGTCATTTAAAACTTGTTATATAAATGGAATCACACAGTATAAAACCTTTTGGGATTGGCTTTTTTCATTCAATGGTAATTCCCTGGAAATTCATCTAAGTTGTTGCATGTATCAATAGTTCATTCCTGTCGGGGAATATTCTATGGGATGGAATTCCATAGCATGGAATACCACAGTCTGTTTAACCATTCATCTGTCAAAGAATAGCCTGGATGATTCTAGTTTTATGCTGTTCCAAATAAAGCTACTATGTACGTTCATTCATGTACAGGTTTCTTGTGGAGATACATTTTCATTTCCCTAGGATAAATGCCTAGGAGTGTAATTGCTGAGTGTTATTGTTGCATGTTTAATTTTTTAAGAAACTGATACCATGGGGCATGTGGGTAGCTCAGTTCGTTAAGCATCAGACTCTTGATTTTGGCTCAGATCATGATCTCCAAGTCATGAGATTGAGCCCAGCATTGGGCTCCACACCTTCAGTGTGGAGCCTACTTAAGATTCTCTCTCATCTCTCCCTCTGCCCTCCCTCCCCTTCCGAAAGGAAGGAAGGAAGGAAGGAAGGAAGGAAGGAAGGAAGGAAGGAAGGAAGGGAAAGAAAAGAAGAAAAGAAAAGAGAAAAGAAAGAAAAGAAACGAAAAGAAAAGAAAAGAAAAGAAAAGAAAAGAAACAAAGTGTTTTCCAGAATACCTATATAATTTTACACATTCACCAGCAATATATGAGTGATCTAGTTTCTTTGCATCCTCTTCGGCATTTGTTGATGTCAGTTTTTAATTTGTAGCTATTCAGGTATGTGTATAGTAATATCTCATTGTGGTCTCTATTTATATTTCCTTAATGGCTAATGATGTTCAGCATCTTTTCTTTTTTTTTCTTTTTATTTATTTTTTAGGATTTTTTTTAAGTATTCAATATCTTTTCATGTGTCTGCCTACCATCTGTTTATACTCTTCAGTGAAGTGTCTCTTCATGTCTTTTGCCCATTTTCTGTTTGGATTGTTTGTTTTCCTCCTGTTAGGTTTTGGGAGGGTTTTTTTTTTTTTTTTTAAGATACATTCTAGATGGTAGTCTTTTATCAGATATATGGGTTGCAGATATTTTCTCCCAGGCTGTGGCTTGTCTTTTTATCTTTGTCACGTAGATTCTCACAAAGCAAAAGTTTTTAATTTTGATGAGCTTCAACTAACCAATATTCCCTTTTACAGTTCATGCTTTTATTGTCAAGTGTAAGAATCCTTTGCCTAGCCCTAGATCCCAAAGATCTTCTGTGTTCTTTTCTAAAAGTGCACTCCCACAGCAGCTTTTTACTCACTTCAGAGAAATCACACTGGAGCTTAATGGAAGACAAGCAGTAGGTTAGAATTTAATAAGAGCACTATATTAGTGTGCTTGGGCTGCCATAGCAAAATATTGCAGACTAGACAACAGAAATTAATTTTCTCACAGTTCTGGAATATGGAAGTTCAGTATCAGGGTGCTGCCAGGGTGGGCTTCTGGTGAGACCTTTCTTTCTCCTGGTGGACTGCCTTCTTCTTTGCTAGATTTTCACAGGGCCTTTCATCTGTGAGAGCAGGGAGATTAGAGCTCTCTGATGTCCCTTCACCTTCTCTTAAGGACACCAGTCCTATTGGATTAGGTCCGTACCCTTATGACCTCATTTAAACTTAATTATCTTCCTAAAGGCCCTATCTCCAAATACAGCCGAATTATGAGTCAGGGCATCAACATATGAACTGTTGGGGGGACACAATTCCTTCCTTAACAAACACAGTGCTTTGCGTGTTGGACTACCTGTTCTGGGTTTTTTGAACCACCTGTGCTGGCTGTTATGAGCAGCATTTATATGTGGGCATACGTACCAACACTGCCTGGTTTCCGAAGTCCTGTTGCATGAATGCCAACTAGTTCATGTGCTTGTCTGCTTAGCGTGTTCCTATTCCCCCCACTCCCTTGATTTTCTGGGAATCATCCCTGTCTCTCCCACTCTGGTAATGAGGCTCTTACCCTCAGAACTGCTGACTTAGTACAATATGCCTCTGGCACTCTGGGCATAGTGAATTCGTCCAGGAAAGGGACTAGTTGAAACCAGGGCAAATCAATCTTTTTCTGGGAATTTTGACCTCAAGACTCCCTTTGGCTGCTCTAACTAAAGAAATCTGAGCTTGGGGGCCCTTGATGTTGACCATGTTCTGCTATGCGGATTAGGAAACCGAGATGGTGGATTTGCCATGAGAAAGAAAATGGTGCAGATGCAAAGAAAAAACAGGAGGCAGAAACAAGGGGCAGAGAATTCTAGCACCAACCACTGTATCTTATCCTTGGGTACTATGAAACACCGAAAACCAAACTGCCCTTTTTGCTGGGAGGAAATTGAAGGGGGCAAGGAAGGAGAGGGAGGAGAAAGCTGCTGCACAGAGTTCCTGCCCAAGCTCTTATTCCACTTTTAGTCCTTTCCGGACTGACCATTTAGGTCAGCATACTCTTCAGAGCAGCTCTCTCCATAAAATGGAATGCACGCCACATAGGTCATTTTTAATTTTCTTGTAACTGCATTTTTTTTTGTTAAGAAACAGGTGAAAGAAAGTTTAATAATTGATTTGACAGGGCAGCCCAGGTGGCTCAGCGGTTTAGTGCCGCCTTCAGCCCAGGGTGTGATCCTGGAGACCCGAGATCAAGTCCCACGTCGGGCTCCCTGCATGGAGCCTGCTTCTCCCTCTGCCTGTGTCTCTGCCTCTCTCTCTCTCTCTGTGTCTCATGAATAAATAAATAAAATCTTTAAAAAAATTATTGATTTGACCAATATTTCTAAAACATTATTTCATCATGTAACTCAATTTTTACAATTGCTCCTTTTGAATGATTCATGTACTGTTGGTTGCCTTAAGAGGTCTAGAAATTCTTCTGAGAAGTGGGGTCTGAAAGACAGTCTTATTGATGAAGTGTGGACTATAGGTGAGGTCTGGAGCCGACGACCAAGAAAAAATTCTTGAGAGGTCTTTGGTGCAAAATGGTGGTTTTATTAAAGCACAGGGACAGGACTCGTGGGCAAGAAGAGCGGCTGCCCCAGGCCTGTAAGGAGTGGCTAATTATATACTTGCAGATTTCAGGGAGATGGGGAAAAGGGAGATTCCAAAAGGATTTTTTTTTTTTTAGATTTTATTTATTTATTCATGAGAGGCACACAGAGAGAGGCAGAGACAGGAGGAGGGAGGAGAAGCAGGCTCCGTGCAGAGAGCCCAATGTGGGGACTCTATCCAGGCATCCTGGGATTGAGCCCTGAGCCAAAGGCAGATGCCCAACCATTGAGCCACCTAGGTGTCCCGATTTCCATCACTTAATGTGTATGATAATAAGGTGCTGTCTTGGACCCTGCTATAGGGATGTTACATAGTATATACATTGCCTTATCTTTCTTAAATCTAAACAGTCCTGAACCCCAAAGCATATGTGGTCTTAAGAATTTCATATTAAGGTTTATAAATCTGTATTTGCTTTTAGCAGGGAAATCTTAATTAGATTATATTACAGACCAATGATGTATGCTTTGTGAATAGGCTATATCTAAAAAGAGAGCTGGACAGAATAAGATTTTTATTAATTCCTAAATTTGGTATTTCTAAGTTTTGTGGGTTTTTTTTTTATATATTTATGTATTCATGAGAGACAAAGAGAGAGGGAGGCAGAGACCTGGCAGCGGGAGAAGCAGGCTTCATGCAGGAAGCCCAATGTGGGACTCTGGGATCACACCCGGAGCCAAAGGCAGGCACTCAAAAGGCAGGGGTCCCCCGAAAAGATTTTCATATGATATGCTAAGCAGGACCTATAAGATACTGGAGGCCTTGCCATTGTCAAGTTAAAGATTACTTTTCCCTCTAGCAAGACATTAACATTAAGACAATTGGAAACTTCCTGAAGAAAGTCACAGGTATCCCACTCTGGATGGGGGTCGTTTGCAGGATATCAGCTGTGCTTTGTCATCAGCTAACCCTGCTCCCTCATCTTTATGGCCAGGGTAACTCCTGGGCTGCTTCATGGTGACTCTGTATTCTGGGAGCCCAAGGCAGCCACGTGAGAATCCCAGATTTCAATTTGCAACCAACATGACCACCTCCCTAAATTTCTCCTAAATAAGTCTGTGATTCTAGATAACACCCTGAGTTAACACTTTCTTCCACGTCAATGCCATCTGTCTGTTTGTCTATCTATCTATCATCAGATGAGCTCTGGAGTTAGAATCTCTATTTGAGTCTTGCCTCTGTGCCTCTCTCTTATTAGCTCTGTGACCCCAGGCAAGTTATTTCATCTTCTCTGAGATCTTCATTTCATGACTGTAGAATGGGGATAATGGCAGTACCCGCCTACCACTCTTAGGATGGGGATTAAATGAGTGAAGTATGAAAAATGTAAGAAGGTGAAAATCTCAGTCGTGTACATTAACCACTCCATAATTGGTAGCCATTATTATGCACAGACATCCTCTCTAAAGAGCTGACAGCTTTCTAGCAGCTAATAGGAAGGACAGAAAAGGTAACATACAAAGAATTAATAAAAAGAGATACTTCAAATTCTGATATCTAACAATACCTGAAGCTTGGCACAAAACTTTTAGTTCCCCTTTGGGTTTCTACTTAGGAAAAAAAAAATTAAAGCTCTTTCTTTGTCTTAGCATCCATTCGCACCCTAAATTTTTTATATGGGTTATTCAACAGAAATTATTTTGCAGTAGGTCTTTACCCTTTTCCTGTAGGTTGACCAATGTCTGTAGATCTTTTAGCATTCTCATTGAACACCACTCTCCTTTCTCCCTTTAAGTCACCATCCTCCCCTTCAGTGTTGCAAGTGATTTTCCTCTGGAGCATACATAAATAATTTTATTTTTTTATTTTTTAAAAAACACTATTTAAAAAAAAAAAAACACTATTTATTTATTTATTCATGAGAGATACACAGAGAGAGGCAGAAACACAGGCAGAGGGAGAAGCAGGCTCAATGCAGGGAGCCTGATGTGGGACTCGATCCTGGGTCTCCAGGATCACACCCTGGGCCGAAAGCAGGCGCCCAACCGCTGAGCCACCCAGGCGTCCCCATAAATAATTTTAAACTGTGGCCCTGGAAATTTCTTTTACCATGAGAAAAAGAACCCCTAAGATGATTTGCAAATGTATTCAGCTAGAGTCCACCCACATCCCCACTAAGCTAAACGCTCCTGTTATAATGGAAGGAGGACTTCAAAGAGAGAGAAATAAAGAGCAGGAAGTTCAAGCTGAGAGAAAATTTAGAAAACATTCAACACAATCCTTCTTAAATCCTGAGGAACCTGGGCCCCAGAGAAATTGGCCCACATTCTTCCAGAGTTTTCTGTGTTCTACAAATACCCACCCAGCTCACACCTGCAGAGTAGCCTTTGCCACTTTGCATTATGTTTGGTAGTGTGTCTACCTTGTCTGCTATCCTCTGAGACCATCAATACAGGATCAAGTCTTATTCATCCAAGTCCCCAGCACTGCACTTGATATATAAGTGGTGAATAAATGTCTAATAAATGAGTGACATGCTTTTGGACTTACAACAATCCATCTTACTCTGGTATCTGGAATTAATAAAAGATCAGAGTGAGGTCTTTAGTTCTTATCTTTTTTGTTCCCAGGGCCTGGTTCTCTGGTATGTATTTGCTCTTCATGGGGCTCAATTTCTGTAAAATGTGTCTGAGTAGGCTGAAGAGGGCCCCAGGCATAATGTGAAACAAAATGATCTGACGGGGATTTCCAAATGTTATGAGAATTAAAAGCCCTCAGTGTACTGTACCTTAGAATGGCCATTTTAACTCCCAAGTGAAGAGACCCTGCCTGAGAATGAAGCCTAAACAGAAGAAATTAGAGTTAAGGGAAGGAGAGAGGTATCTTTCTGATGACATCATCTGAGTACCTGCATCCAGTCATACCTGAATGAAGTCAGTGTGCCTGCACTTGTCTCTTATATGAGCCAATGTACTGGCTTTTCATATATGCCAGCTGAGTTAGGCTTCTGTCACTTGTCCCCAAGAAGGATTGATTAATAAAATAAAGACCAAATAATTAGAGAACAATAAAAGCCACATATATAAAGTGTTGAACTGCATGGTACTGATTATAGATGCAATAGAAAGAGGAACAAAGGTAATGAGAGTTGGACAGACCATGATCCATGATCACTGTTGAATTATAAAGAAACACCAAGAGGGGACTGTGACTGGTAAACTATAGTAGTGTAGTAGAGTAATAATACAGTATAGTCTAGTATAAAATCAGGAATATTAGATAAAAAGGGAAGAAGAATGGGCCAAGTGTAGTGCTAGCCATTATCCTCTTAGAATGTTGTTAAGAGGGCCAGTGGAGGGAGAGAAAATCAATATGGTGTAAGACTGTTAGATTTGGACAGTCATCCAAGCCTAACCTAGTGTCTGGGCTGAACGTACTTTATTATCTTGTCTAGAGCAGTGGTTCTCAACCTTGGCCATGCATTAAAATCAGTTGGGGAGCTTTAAGAAATCCAGATGCCATGTGTACAGGGGAATATTATTCAGCCATAAGAAGGAAAAGAATCCTGCTACTTGCTGTAACATGGATGAAACTTAAGGATATTATGCTAAGTGAAATAAGCCAGATAGAAAAAGACAAATTCTACATGATCTTACTTGTATGTGGAATCTAAAAAAGTCAAACTCATAGAAATGGAGTAGATTGTGGCAACTAGGGGCTTGGGTGTGGGGAGATGGGGAAATGTTGGTCAAAGAGTACACATTTTCAGTTATAAAATGAATAATTTCTAGGGTATAGCATACTGACTATAGTTAACAAAACTGAATTGTGTACTTGAAATTTGCTCAGAGAGTAGATCTTAAATCTTATGAGGTGATGGATATGTTAACTAAGCTTAACGTGGTAATCATTTCACAATATATACACACATCAAATTGTAACATTGTACACCTTAAACTTACACAATATTATCATCAAATTTCAATAAAGCTGGAAAAAAACATCCAGACACCCAGGCCAGGTAAAGCTGAATCACTGGGGGTACTTGGGGGGGATGGCGGCAGCAGGTATCACTATTTTTTAAAAATATTTACTTATTTATTAATGAGAGACACAGACAGAGAGATAGGCAGAGGCACAGGCAAAGGGAGAAGCAGACTCTTCGCAGGGAGCCTGATGCGGGACTCAATCCCGGATCCCGGGATCATGATCCGAGCCAAAGGCAGGCGCCCAACCGCTGAGCCACTCAGGCATCCCCATGGTATCACTATTTTTAAATACTTCCCAGGTGATTCCACAGTGCAGCCAGATTTGAGAACAAGTGCTCTGGGGTGGTGCTTCTTGAATTTTAATGTGTCTTTGAATCTTGCTTAAGTCTAAAGTGGGATCCAGAATTTCAGGAGTTAAGTGTAGTTTAGTGTGGTGGTGATGGTGGTGGGAAGGCTGCTCTTCTAACCCATCCAGCCAGATTTCCCAGAAATAATCTGTGGACAACTACATGTGATGAAAGGTTGAAGGCTCCATGATAATGCCAGTTCTGATGTAGGATATAGGATGACCCACTGACCTAATTTGCCTGGGTCTCAGGGGCTTCCGTGGCCATGGGGTATTCAGTGCCAAAACATGAAAGTTGTGGGCAAATCAGGATGGTTAGTCACTCTACCTGACCCTGCCCTCAGGCAGTGAAGTTCTGGCCACAGTTAGGAAGATTTCCAACCAAATAGGCACCGTTAATAAAGTGGGAGTGAACGAGGCCTCAGAAGATGCTCCTTGAAAAAGAAAAGGAGGACAGCCCAGGTGGCTCAGCAGTTTAGTGCTGCCTTCATCCCAGGGCGTGATCCTGGAGGCCCCGGGATCGAGTCCCACGTCGGGCTCCCCGCATGGAGCTTGCTTCTCCCTCTGCCTCTCCCTCTGTGTGTCTCTCATGAATAAATAAATAAAATCTTAAAAAAAAAAAAAAAAGAAAAGAAAAGAAAAGGAGTTGCTGAAGCCGGCAACAGATAGGGGGGCAAGGGAAGGAAAACAAGTGCTCTGGTGTGCCTGGCTCACAGGCACCTATCCAGAAAGGGGGAAAGGTCTTTAGCTTAACATGAAGAAACTGGAAGCTTCCCACTAATGTGGGGAATTCAAACTGGAACATACAGAATTACCCAGAGAACTCATTCAAAATGCAAACTCAGCACCTCCCCTGAGAAATTCTAATTCAAAAGGTCAAAGGCCTTTTAACTGGTATCCCAGGTGATTTTAGGCCACACACTGAGAAACACTGAACTAAAGGGCCTGTCTGCCAGTAGTTTGGTCTGTTAAAGAAAACTTTCCTGACCAGTAGGATGGGCCAACTCAAAGAGACTTAGCAGTGATGGTAAAGTTTCTCAAAACAGCAGGTCCAGATGGTTTCAGAAGTGAATTCTAGCAAATCTCTAAGGAACAGATCATTCTAATGCTTTTAGAGTTCCAAACCATGGACAAAGAAGGAAATACAATTCTATTAAGCCAAGATAACATTGAAATCAAACCTAGCAAAAATAACACACAAAACAAAACTGTAGACCAATCTCATCTATGAATATCAATGTAAAAATCTGAAATAAAATATTGGCAAGCAAAATTCTGCATCCTTTTAAAAGGATAAATTACTGCCACCAAATGGGGTTTATACTGAGAATGAAAGAATGGTTCAGTGTGCAGGAATTTATTACTTTGATACATGATATTAACAGAGCAAAAAAAATTGCATGTCTATTTTTGTAGGTTATGTAATAGCATTCAATAAAACTCTACATGTATTCTTAATGCTTTTTTTTAAAATGCCCATTATGATCTGGGTGTTACCTGATCTACACCATAAACTTGAACATGCATGGCAATTTTCCCTTACAAAACAGAAGTCAAATATATGAAACCAGGCCCAAGCATGTCAGGAAAGCAAGAGAAAACTATCCAACTAGGTGGCTCAGACTCTTATGATACCTCCTCTTACTGCTACTCTGCCTTACATTCAATTTTACCTGTGGCCTCATGGACTCAATTCCCAATGACCCGTTTTCCGAGAAGGAAAAAGCTTGAACTTGCTTCCCTAATGGGTTTACATGGTATGCTGGCACCAGCCAAAAGTGGATGACTATTGCACTACATCCGTATTTAGAAGTAGCCCTGAAAATGTTGCTGAAGGAAAAATCCTTCCAAGAGGCAGAACATTTAGTTGTTTACTTTGTTGGGACTGAGATGGCCAGAGGACTGGATTCACACTGAGCAATAATAGCGGAGTTATCTAATTGGTCAGGGACTTGGAAAGAAAAAGATTAAAAATTGGAGACAGGACATCTTAAGGGCAGGTATGTGGATGGACCTCTGGCACTAAGTCTAAAATATGAAAGTTATTGTGCCCATGTAAATGCCCACCAGAAAGCATCTATTGCAGAGAGGCTCTGAATTATTAGGTAGACCAGATAACCTATCCCTGGTTGTCAGTCAGCCTCTCCCTCTAGTTACCCTGGTGCTCCCTCAGTGATCTTGTGAACTCAGAGTCATAGCATCCACAACAACAAACTTCTCTCACTAAGTCCACTACGGGATGCCTGACCAGCCAACAGTGGAGGCAGCTCTAAGTCTTTCATATGGCACCATTCCCTGAGGGAGTCCAGGCTTCTGGAGCAGACGTGAACAGGACTTGAGGTCTGGAGTTAGCCTGGCCCAGCTGAACCTAGCCTAAATTAACTGAACTATAACTATAATGCATAGACCTGTGAGCCAGAAATAAAACGTTTGCTCTATTAAGCTACTGAGGTTGTGGTGCTGTTTGTTATACAGCAGAAACCTAACATGGTCCTGTTATTAATTCTCACTGAATTCTCCTGATTTGGTTGTGCCATCTGTTTCCTTTTGGAGCCCTGACTGAATCACTGCCTTTTTACAGATGACTCAAGGATATATAAATCTCCAGTTCATACCTCTCTTCCCAGACCCTGACCCATATGTAGTCAGTGTTCTGCTGGATAGCTCTTCTTGGATATCACAAAGGCATCTGAAAGTCAACACTCATTTGTCTGTCACAAACTTGGTCCTCTTTCAGTGGCTTCCCTCTCATTTAACAGTACCGCCCACTGAAGAAACCTGTGAACTCTCCTTGACGCCCACTTCCCTGTCATCCCTGTATTTAAACTATCAGCATATCACATTGATGTAACATCCTAAATATCTCTCTAATATGTCCCCTTCCCTTGACCACCACAACCAGTATCACCCTAGCCCAAGCCACCAGTATTTCTTGCCTAAAATAATCTTCCAATTGGCCCCCCTCCAGTTGGTTTTCCATATAGCAGTCAAAAAGTTCTTTTTAAAAACTGTTCCAATATGTCCATGCCTCATTTGAAGTCCCCCAATGTCTTCCCATTGCCTTTAAGATAAAGAGCAGAATATTTAACATGGGCCTCAAGGCTCCATGTGGTGTGGCCCTTGCTCCTCTGCTTTATCTCTACCCCTCTCTGCTCTCTTTATTTGGTATAAGAGGCCATATGGCCTTCTTTATTTGCTATGTGCCATCTTACCCCTTGCTGTTCCCTCCCCCTGCAAAGCTCTTTCTCCTGTCTTTTCCTTATTAACACTTACTCATGCTTTACATCTCAGCCCAAGCATCACCTCTTTAAGCAAGCCTTCTCTCAGCTCCCTAAGTCTGGCTCACAGCATGGTGTATTTTACATTTGTGTGATTGCTTGATAATATTGGTCACCACTGCTGCCCCTACGCACTATAATGTGACCCTCAAGAAGGCAGAAGCCATGTCTGGTTTTGGTCATCACTGCATCACCGCAGAGTCTGACATACCCTAGACACTTGGCACCTACTTATTAAATTAATAACTTGGTAAATCAGGTGTTGAGCTGGAATGTCTCTAGAGTTCATGTCAGCTCTAACCTTTGGGCTTCCTTTCCAGGTTCTGCCAGTAGGATAGAGGAGTGATGGGGAAAGCAGCCAACTGAGGTGAATTAGCAGCCCCCATGCAGTCAAAGCCATTGGTTAGACCTTGAAAGAAGCCCTTTTCCTACTTCAGAGATACTGCTAAGAACAATATGGCATGTGCCAGCACTTGACTGGCCGGACCATTCTCAAAGAATCCTTAACACAAATGCCAGAAAACCAAGTGCCAGAAATCCTGGGATAGAGGCTTTTGCCAGGAGATTCCCCGATTTGTTGAGCTGAACTAAGAGAGAGATGACTCTAAACGCCACTGATTAATGACCAAGAGTGATGCTTATCCATTTTGACACTCTGCTGCTTCTTGTCAAGTGTTCACCCACCCTGCCCCATTTAGAAAGACCTCAAGTAACTGCTGTCTTGAAACCTCCTTAGATGGTTGGCTTGGCTGATACCTAAATATCACTTGACTCATACTGTGGTGTTGGGGAAGGAGGGAGGGATAAATTACTCTTCTTGCATTGCATGATTCTGTTATTTTTTTCTCTCTTTTTTTAAATTTTATAAATTACTCTTCTTGCATTGCATGATTCTGTTATTTTTTTCTTTTTTCCTCTCTTTTTTTAAAGATTTTATAAATTACTCTTCTTGCATTCCATGATTCTGTTATTTTTTTTCTTTTTTTCTCTTTTTTTAAGATTTTATTTATTTATGGAGACAGATAGAGAGAGAGAGAGAGAGAGAGAGAGGCACAGACACAGGCAGAGGGAGAAGCAGGCTCCATGCAGGGAGCCCGATGAGAGATTCCATCCTGGGACTCTGGGATCACACCCTGAGCTGAAGGCAGATGCTTAACCACTGAGCCACCTAGGTATCCCATATACTAATATATTTTTTAATATAATTAATTGTGACTCAAATATGAAAGCATTTTGATTATAATGTAAGTCTCCATGCAGGGAGCCCTATGTGGGACTTGATCCAGGAGTCCAGGGTCATGCCCTGGCCTGAAGGCAGGTGCTAAACTGCTAAGCCACCCAGGGATCCCCTGTTATTTTTTTTTTAAAGATTTATTTATTTATTCATGAGAAACACCAACTGAGAGAGAGAGGCAGAGACATAGGCAGAGGGAGAAGCAGGCTCCCCTCAGAGAGCTCAATGCCAGACTCAGTCCCTGATCCCAGGATCACGGCCTGAGCCAAAGGCAGGCGCCCAATCCCTGAGCCACCCAGGTGTCCCAGATTCTGTTATTTTTAATTCTGAGGATTCCTTTTCCCCTTATAAAGAGTGAACTAATTACATTTTGACAGCATGGCTTGGATTTCATCCAGGGGAAAGAGGTAGGGAATTCCAAGTATGTGAGTCATTCTGCCACCAGAGGTAGAGGCAGTTCTTCAAGTCCTTATTCCATGGCAAAGGCAAACTCCTCTCAAAGTCAGATGATATTCTGAATCCATACTCACCAGGCAGCCTGCCATTTCTAACAAAGCTTTCCCCTAGGCCAGGGAAAGAAGACTTGGATGAGGGACCTGGATAATTTGGCTCTTAGGAAGGGGTGTTACTTTGGTTGTGAATTAAGAATCCAACATCCTGTGTGAGGCAGGAAAGAGGAGTGAGTGCATTCCTGGGTTCTGCATTTGGCTGGTAGAAAAGGTGTGTCTGGTCAGAAAATGGAATACTATATAACAGTTAAAATGGATGAGCCAGAGCCACACTATCAACATAGACTAATTTTTAAAACATAATGTTGGAAGGATGGAGCACCTGGCTGGCTCAGTCAGTTAAGCATCTGCCTTTGGCTCAGGTCATGATCCCGGGGTCCTGGGGTTGAGTCCCACATCAGGCTCCCTGCTCAGTGGGGAGCCTGTGTCTCCCTCTCCCTCTGCTCTCCCCCCACTCGTTCTCTCTCTCAAATAAATAAATAAAATCTTTTTTAAAAAAACATAATGTTGGAAAGAAACAGCAAGTTGCAGAAGGATACATAGAGGTCTGCTACTATTTATAAAATGTTAAAATATGCAAAAATATTATAAATAAGGTTGCCTGGGTGGCTCAGTTGATTAAGCATTGGACTCTTGATTTCCATTCAGTTCATGATCTCAGGGTTGTGAGATCAAACCCTCCATCAGGCTCCACACTCAGCGTGGAGTGTGCTTGAGATTCTCTCTCTCCCTCTGCCCCTTCTCCCACTCACTCTCTCAAATAAAATAAATAAATAAAATATTTATTTAAATTATAAATCATTTAGTTTAAATATATATTCCTAATGATTTGTAACAGGATATAACTTACATAGGATTTATGATATGTATATGTATGTATAACATATATGTAACAAAAATATAAAAATACACATAGAAATGATAAATACCTAATTTGTGGTTGTCCCAAGGGTAGAGAGAATGAGAGTAAGAAGGGGTACACAGAGGTCTCCAACTGTATTTGAAATGTTTTATACCTTAAGCTGGATGTTTGTTAGATTATTCTGTATACTTTTGTGTTTCTGAAATATCCCATGACAATTTTTTAAAGGCAGAGAAGAAACATTGGATTTTAGGAGGCTTGAGTATAAAGTCAAACCATGGATTTGTGCATTTATTGGTACCATCTCTCAGCTATGACCGCCCAAGTTACCAGTGTTCCATGAGCAAATTCACCCCCATGTCTATTGGGTCTTTCCTGTCAATTGCTGCTGAAACTATAAATGCTCCCACCTCTGCTGCTGCATCACTGCCAGGCCCACCCCCGCTCCTTTTCCCTTCTTTCTGTAACTGCTGGGAAGCCTCTGCCTCTGTTCACAGCCATCTGGACATCTTCCAATTCCTTTTCCTGCCTGGTACACTCCAATCCCCCAAGCTTTAGGAACCCCCACTTCTAACTGCAGAGTGGAGTAGGGAGTAGAGAAGGCAAGCTGTGCTCCTGTTCTCCCAAGTTGGAACTTAAAGTGGATTTTCACTGGGAAATAAAATTCTACCCAACAACTGGCTTCCTGACCATCATTAATACCAGCATCCCACTTTGTTAGGGGTGACATGGCCCCCAGGGGCCTGCTTGGGAACCAAAGTCATTCCTAACCAACTGAGGAAAATCTGTTCTGAACTCTACGACAGATTTTCTGACAAACTTTTGGAACAACACCAATTTTTAAGTTGTTAGTTCTCTCTAAAGCCCTAAGGGGCAAAGCTAAGTTTTCCATGGCTTAAGGGGATAAATCCAAGGAAGCAAGGTTGCTGATGGGTGAAGTAAGACAGGGAACTTCAGAGGAACTCCAAAAGAATTTCCTGGGAAACAAAATTACATCATGGCTCACCTACCCCACTGCTTGAATTCTTTAGAGTACCCATGCTTCTATGGAAAAAGCCTTTTTCTTTCTGTTAAATATGAACAGTATATTAACAGATTCCAGTGAGAAGATCTGACAATTTGCCACACAATGTGAATTCTAATTGCTTGAATAATACTGCACAATGGAATAATTTCCTACCCAGTAAAAATGATTCCTCCTTGCCTGCGTGATAATATCCTGTTGAAATATAATGCTGTTCCAGACAGGGACTACATAATGTCTGGAGGCTTTTTTTTTTTTAATATAACCTTTAAATGCTAAGCATTAGAAATAAGGCAGTAACAAGTGATAAAACATGTTCCCAGATGAAGAGAAGAATTCGTTGGGTCTGTTTTGGAATCTACTAATTACTCAATGTCCTTGGATAAAATAGTGAGTCAATAAATTTACAATGCATAGACAGTCTCTGCTCTGTTCTTTTAGAGAAGATTGGTTTTGTGAAAAGAATGGAAATGGATTTTTCCATGAAGTTGGTACACAGTGTAACATATGCATTTGGACAGGTACACACACCATGCTGTTAATTTTAATGCACCAATTTAATCCTTGTTATATGCATCACTGGACTCATAAAAGCAGATTTGTCTTTAGAAAATGTAATTGTTAGACATTTGTTGTCCAATGACCTAAGTGTGTAGTGCTCTAGCTTTGGGTGCTGTCTAGGAATATGGAAGAAAGGGAAGATGTGGTCCCTTTTCTCAAGGTGTTTGGAACACAGGCAGTTTATGGAAATTCCGAGCAGAAAGAAGCCATTCATCAGAAAGATGAGTAAGTGAGGCCTGGAGAGGGAAAATGACCGTCCCAAGGTTACAGAGCTATGTAATGGAATTGTTCAGATGAAAACCAGGTGTCCAAAAACTGGAGCCCAATGCTAGCCTCTTCGGCACCAGACCTTTACAACATCCGTGTTGAGACAGGACCAATGCTATGCTAGATTTGAAAGTTTCTGGAGGCTGGGCTGTGTTTTTGGGCACCATCTTCCTCCATGGGACTCATGGGAGGCTCCTTTGCTGGATCTCTTTGCAGTTCTTATGATGGGCATCATACACTGTTTTTCCAACTGGAATCCCCTTTTTTGCTTTTTAAAGATTTTATTTATTTATTCATGAGAAACACAGAGAGGGGAGAGAGAGAGGCAGAGACACAGGCAGAGGGAGAAGCAGGCTCGATGCAGGGAGCCCAACGTGGGACTCGATCCCAGGTCTCCAGGATCATGCCCTGGGCTGAAGGCGGCGCTAAACTGCTGAGCCACCCGGGCTGCCCCTGGCATCCCCTTTTAGCCCCTGGTTCTGGGACTGAGGTGAGAAGGTGGGGGAGGGGATGCTCTACCCAGACCCTTATTATTGAATCCACACTCTCTCTAAGAAATCTTCTTGGGCGAGACTTAATACTGCTCCAGATTTGACAGATACCACCCCTATAACCCTGAAATGCCACTCCCAGGTATATCCACAAAAGAAATGTGTACATATTTACTAAAAGATGTGTATTAGAATGTCCGTAGCTATTCATAATAGCATCAAATTGGAAACTACTAAAATGCCTATCAGCTGTAGAATGGATAAATACATTGTGGAATATTTACATAATGGGATGCTATACAACAGTGAGAATAAACTACCTATAGCTACATACAACAATATGATGAATCTCATAAATATGATCTTGAGCAAATGAAACCAGGCACAAAAGGGTCCATACTGTATGATCCCATTTGTATAAAGGACAAAGAAAGGGACCACCTGGATCGCTCAGTTGGTTAAGCATCCAACTCTTGTTTTCAGCTCAGGTCATGACCTCAGGGTTGTAGGATTGAGGCCCACATTGGGCTCTGCACTGAGCATGGAGCCTGCTTAAGATTCTCTCTCTGTCCCTCTCCCTCTCCCCCTCCCTCTCCCCTCTCTTGGGGGGAAAAAAAAAAGAATATAAAGAGGCAAAACTAATCTATGCTATCAGAGGTCAAGATAGTAATTATCCCTGGAGGGTAGTGGTGACTGAAAGGGTGTAGAGGGACATTATAAGATGTTGGTAATTAATGTTCTAGTTTCATGGGGATGTTCAGTTTAATGAAAATTTGTCAGTCTGCAAATCTGCTATTTTGGAACGTTTTAATACGTATCATATATTTCAAAAAAGGTTTATAAAAGGCTCCAGACAAAAAAAAAAAAAAAAAAAAAAAGGCTCCAGACAGACTCTTCCCCTGTCCCTGGCTCCCACACGTGTAGGAGTAGCCTCCCCAGTGTAGCCTCTCTCTCCCACTGCCACAGGCTGTCTTAACTCATGTCCCAGTCCTGCTTCCCCAACTACAGGGAACATACAGCAACCTTTTTAAGGGGGCTCCCCTTAATGCCCTCTCTTATGAGGCTGGAGGTTAGAGGGCATCTCTCCCCTTAACCCCACCCCAGGGGCAGGGGGAAGGAAACTCATAGAATGACAATAGACTTCTCCAAAGAGTCCTCTTCACACATCCTCCTTCTCTCTACCCTCTCTTGATGCCTTTATAATAAAAATTGTTGAGGGCATTTGAGATCTTAGAGTTTCTTGTAAAGTCTGCCTCTGTGCACTTGTTCACACTATTTTTGGAGCATAATATCTCTTCTGTTGGTACTAGACAGTATCAGGATGATCCCATTTTAATATCTTGTTATGTAAGTAAATAAGAAATCTATCCACCATAATGACTTACCATATTCACATAGTGCTTAGAATTGATGAAGAGAACTCCAATCTATTTCCTTAATTTGATGAGGTGACCTCCCTTGCCTGAAGTCACACAGGTACTACATGAGGACACTGGAACCCCAGACCAGGTGCTCTGATTCCAGATTTATTCTGCAGCAGTTCAGAATTACCAAGTATTAGCCAACACTGTTGGTTACCTACCCAAACCCATTTCTCCTTCTAGAATCACTTTCCTATGACCATGTGCTCAGGGAAAGTATTACCTCCCACTCCCCAACAGTTAGGGTGATTTCATTCATTTTGTCTTGTGATAGGTTTAGGCATGGACATTTGATTCAAACTTGGCCAGTGAAATCTGAGGGGATGTCTGCTGGGCAGAATTCAGAAAAGTTTTGCTCACTCTTGGAAAGGAACACAAGACAGGAAACATTCCCCTCCCCCCATTGCCTTTTTCTGTTCCCCCCTCCCAATGCTATTTTGTGAGGATGTGCTACTTGAAGCTGCTGCAGCCATCTTATGATCATGAGACATAAATGTGAAGGTAAAACCTGGCATCCCATAAAGAAGAGGTGGCATATATACACAGTGGAATACTATTCAGCTATAAAAAATAATGAAATCTTGCCATTTGCAACAACATGGATGGAACTAGAGAGTATTATGCTAAGTAAAATAAGTCAGAGAAAGACAAATACCATATGATTTCACTCATATGTGGAATTTAAGAAACAAAACAAATGAGCAAAAGAAAAAAAGAGAGAAAAGCCAAGAAACAGACTCTTTACTATAGAGAACAAACTGATGGTCACCAGAGGGGAGGAGGGCAGGGGTAGGGGCGGTGGAAATGGATGAAATAGGTGATGGGATCAAGGAGGGCACTTGCTGTGATGAGCACCAGGTGTTGTATGGAAGTGTTGCATCACACCTGAAACTAATATAACACTATGTTAACTGGAATTAAAATAAAAACTTTTTTTAAGATTTTATTTATTTATAATAACTTTTTTTTAAAACTTTAGCATCCTAAACATAGGGAAACAGTAATAAAAAATAAAACAAAACACTGAATCCTTGATAATATTCTGCCACTAAGTTAGACAACTCTGGAACGACCTACCCTCAGACATACTATATAAGTTAATAAATGCCACTATTTTATTTTATTTTAAAGATTTTATTTATTTGTTCATGAGAGATATACAGAGAGAGAGAGAGGCAGAGACACAGGCAGAGGAAGAAGCAGGCTCCATGCAGGGAGCCCGATGCGGGACTCGGGGATCACGCCCTGAGCCAAAGGCAGACGCTCAAGCACTGAGCCACCCAGGCGTCCCAATAAATGTCATTATTTTAAAGCTACTTTTAGCCAAGTATTTTCTCCTTGCAACCAGAAGCATTCTAACTAAAAAACGGCAACATTTTAGTACCATATCGTTCTTTATAATGTTAATAATACTCATTTATTAGATGACGTAGCCAAACAGATATCAATCATACAGGAGAGAATCCAGGGTTCAGTGTAGGAAAAGAGGTACTAGAAGAAGAGTAAATAGGTGGCTAATAAAGGAAGTGGAGGGAACTCTTTTCACCAGATTGGAGGTGGAACTAAAAGAAAGCCATAAGTAGACTACAGCAAAGCTAAGCTATACACAGCTTCCCTTCCCCTCATTACAAGCTGCCTGTACAGTTTATGGATTAGACTTCCCCTACAGGAGAAGTTACACTCTTTCAATGTGCAACCTCAAACTAGAAAAAAAAAAAAAGAGAGAGAGAAGAGAAGAAAAGAAAAAAAAAAAACTATTAAGAACAAGCAACAATGTTTCTTATGTTTAGCATTACTGACATTATCTGTTTCTTTCCCTTTTTGTGTCTTTAATGGGCTAGATAACTGGAGATACTTTTTTAAGAGGTTGAGACTTACTGGGTGATCACACCATACCAGACTTGTGCTAGTATTGTCTATTTTAATCTTTATGGCAACTATGGCAGATACTGTCAGTTGCCTGTGTAGTATCCATTTTATCCTTCTGTCTTGCGCTCTCTCAGTGCTTGGGATCAGACAGCAGCTCCCCTCCCTCCCCCAGGGCAGAGGAGGGGCTACACAGCATGGCAGTAGTCCTCTACAGAGAATTCTCTCCACAAATCCTCCTTCCTCACACAGCTCTGGTTTTTATTCAGGATGACAAAGTTCCCAGGTAAAAACATCACCTTTCCAGACTTCTTTGGGGCAGCCTGTGACAGAGTCTTAAACAATGAGAAGTAGGCAAAATTGCTGCTTGGGCTGTTCAGGAAACTTTTTTTTTTTTTTAACATTCCAAAGGAGCACCAAAATATATATGTAGGTTGTATTTGCTTCCTAGTAACATTCATAGAGAGGGTATGCACTAGAGAGATTGGGGTCTATAAGAAAAATTGGGCTGTTTGGAACTCCATTGCCCAGTTTTCATGGACATACATGTATTTAAAAAAAAATTTTTTTAATTTAAGGATTTTATTTATTTATTCATGAGAGACAGAGAGAGGCAGGCAGAGACATAAGCAGAGGGAGAAGCAGGCTCCATGCAGGGAGCCGGATGTGGGACTTGATCCGGGGACCATGGGATCACGCCCTGAGCCGATGGCAGATGCTCAACCGCTGAGCCACCCAGACCTCCCTGACGGACATACATGTATGCAGACATATATGTGAATTTTGCAAGTGTTTATGACATAATTTTTAAATCTGACAATAGGTAAGATTAAATTGTCCCCACAGGTGACTTAGTATTGGTCAACACAGTGCATTTGCTCTTCTGTATTTACAGCACACAGCCAAAGCACATGAGGCCCAGCATACTTTGTGAAAGTTATACACATTTCATTTTATAATGGGGACACTTCACAGTAAATAACCTGAGAGCAAGAACATTTTGGAAATAGTGCCAAGGGGCTGGTATGCCATTTTAGGTATCCATAAATGTAAACTTATTTAATTAACCACAATATGGTCTCATTTTTTTTCATATACTTTTATCTAGATTTTAGTTGGGGTTTTTAAATTTTTATTTATTATTTAAAATATTTTATTTATTTATTCATGAGAGACACACACAGAGAGGCAGAGACATAGGTAGAGGGAGAAGCAGGCTCCATGCAGGGAGCCCAATGTGGGACTCGATCCAGGGAACCCAGGATCATGCCCTGAGCCTAAGGCAGACACTTAACTGCTGAGGCCCCAGGCGTCCCTAGTTGGGGTTTTTTAAAGATTTCTTTTGAAGATTTTATTTTGAAGTATTTTCTATACCCAACGTGGGGCTCGAACTCATGACTCCAAGATCAAGAGTTATATGCTCTACGGACTGAACCAGCCGGCTGCCCCTAAAGATTTTAAATAATCTTTAAAATTATTTAATTTTAAATAAATTAAAATTTATTAATTTTAATAAAAATTAAAATTTTTAATTTTAATTCGGCCCCCCCCCTCAGTGTGGGGCCGAATGCACGACCCTGAGATCAAGAGTTGCATGCTCTATTGATGGAGCCAGCCAGGCACCCCTAGTTCGTTCTTTTTATTTTATTCTAAATAGATTTTAATCATGATTTAAACATATGAGGGCCTGGGTTCACTTTTTTAGAATTTTTATTTATTTTAAAAAATTGTCATGTAACATATTATTAGTTTCAGATGTACAAGGAAAACTTTTTGAAGTGGGGGCCAACTCAACTCTCTTGTCTCTGTGACTTTTTGCCCTTTGTCCTTTGCCATTCTTCCTGGAACATGGATGTGATAATCAGAGGTAAAGCAGCCATCTAAGAAGCATAAAGACAAGAGCCAAGCATTATCGTTCCAAAAGTTAGGAGGAGCCTGGTTGCCCATGGCATTATGGAGATATTATACTAACCCTGGGCTGCCTTCCCCTAAACTTCTTCATTATGGAAGAAAAATATATTCCTTTTTAGTTAAACCTATGTAGTCAAGTTTCTATTCACGCAGTTGAATACAGGCTGTCTGATATAGTTGTGCACTGAAGTTTACCTTTTCAAAATTTGTGAAATTCATCATGCACAAAATGGTTGAAATTCACATATAAGATTTTAATATGATCAAATCTACCTTCTCCTGGATCCTGCTCCACTCTCCTCCCTGCCAAATGGAGTCGACCATCCTGACTTATGGCAATATTTTTTCTCAGTTTGTCATCATCCCCTTAAAACTTAGTCACTTTTTTTTTTAAGTAATGAGTTTCCTTTCCCAAAGTCCATTATGACAATAAACAAGATGTTCAAAAAAGCAAAACCCTACAGGGACAAAGAGATTGGGAGAGAAAACAACAAACTCTCAGAAGCAAGAAAGCAGATGGACAAGTCATTACTGATCCAACAGACCAGAAGAGGCCAACTTCCAAGTTTCTCAGAGGAGTTAGGGAGACCAAGAAGCAAGATAATTTCTGGTGTGAGACGCCAGAATGGTTTGGGATTTGGAGATGAACCATGCCTCTGGGATGTAAGTGAGGCAGGAAAACAAGAGGTTTCATTGAAAGTAGGTCTAACAGTCAAGATCTGGTCAGGATACAGAAAAACCCTATCAATTATTTGAACAGAGAGAATTTAATATAAAGAATCATTAACTAGGCATAAAGTTGAATCCTAAAGTATCAGGGAGGCAGTAACTACAGGAAGCAGCTAACACCCCCCAGCTGGGGTAGGCGGGGAGCTATGAGGCTGGTTCTGAGAGTGTCAGAAAAACTGCAAACTGACTTAAAGTGTTGCTGCCAGAAGGAAGCCCTGCTGGAGCAAAGAGGTATTGCTGGGGTAGTGGGTGGGGGTGGGGGGGGTGGTTGCTGTTCACACAGTAGGAACATTAGGAAGCAGTCTTCTGGATTCCCTCTATTGACTTCTGTGGGTAGAGTCTAACAAGGAATAGTTGGTAGAGTGCCTGTGCTTTGAAGAGTCTCAGCACCAGTGTTGCAAAGCTGAGTATGGAAAGGTTGGGTTTATTGCTAAGAGACAATGACAGAGTAACAGGCAGTGTTGGTAGTAGAAGCAAGTTTATTTTTTTAAAGATTTTATTTACTTATTTGAGAGAGTGAGAGAGCACAAGAGGGATGAGGGACAAAGGAAGTAGCAGGCTCCCTACCGAACTGGGAGCCTGATGTGGGGCTTGACATGGGGCTCAATTCTGAGACCCTGGGATCATGACCTGAGCTGAAGGCAGACACTTAACCAGCTGAGCCACCCAGGTGCCCCTAGAAGCAAGTTTAAGCTCAGATCTCCATCCTCAACAAGGCAATAGCTGCTTCCCCCACTCTAGCTATGAATACTGAGGTGTATTCTCTGGAGGGAAGAGGGTCTCCAGACTAGGATCCATTAATCACTGTTGAGGGTGGGATCCTGTTTTTAAAATAGAGATTAAGCCAAGATTTACTGAACATCTGGACCTCAGCCCTCTTCTCCCAAATGACCCTCACTGAAAGTTAGATATGTATTCTCCAGACAGGGGATTTGGAAGCTTCTCAGAGAATTTGACAGCCCAAGAAGGACCTAAACATCCTGGTATCAATATATAGGCCTAGCTAGATTATAGTGAAGCTTGTAATCAATAACCTCCTCCAAGCTGTCTTCCAATTGGGCTTTTAGGTTATAATCTTAAAGGGGAGCAGGATAGCCTGAGACTTCCAGACATCTCAGGAAACTCTAAGGTACAAGACAGAAGCCAAAGATTGAGGAAAAAAAGAACCTGGAGGAAATAGAGACTATGCTGAGAGATATCATCTTTGATATTTAATATTTTCTGAAAAATAAGATTTGCAACTAAATAAAAAAGAAGTCAATGAAAAGGAAACATTTAGAAAATAGGAAAGAATCCTTGGAAATTAAAAATAATATAGCAGAAATGAAAAACTCAAAAGGAAGACTAGAAGCTAAAATTGAAGAAATCTTCTAGCATGTAGAGCAAAAAGTCAAAGAGATGTAAAATAGGAGATAAAATAGGAGATAAAAGGTTATAAAAGCACTGTGTCTCAAGAAAGTCAACATATAAATGAGTTCCAGAGTGAGAACACATGGAAAATGGAAGGGTAGAAATCATCAAACAATTCAAGAAAATTTCTCTGGCTTGAAGGATACCAGTTTCCAGACCAAAAGGGCTCACTGTGTGTCCAGCACAAAGGCTGAGCAAAAAACACAATTATACCAAGGCACATAGCTATGAAATTTTACAACACAGGGGACAAAGAACAGATCCTATAAACTGCAGGGAAAAAAATTGTTAAACCAGGCTGGGGTCAACCTCAGGAATCTTTGTTGGAGACCTTATTGTGCTGCCCAAGTACCCTGGCAGTAATTATATCCAACTAAAATAAATAACTATCATTTATTAAGTACCAAAGACTTCACACATGTAATCTCTCTTAGTTTTATAGATATCCAACAAATCACATAATCCTATCCCCACTTTATAGATGAGGAAATTGGAGCTCTAGGAGGTATGTGACTTTTTCACTTTAGAAAGGATACAAAAGAAAGAGATGGCTCTCCTCTGCTACTGCATATTGTAGTGTTTGGATATGATGATGCCTGGACCTATGGTAGCTGTCTTATGACCATGAAAGGAGACAGCCCAGGAAGGCCTACAAGCTGAGGTTAGAAGAACATACAGCTAGAAAGAACCTAGGCCCTTGATGAGCTAACCAATACTGAAATTTCCCTCTTTTTGGACTTATTATGTGAGATAATAAATTTTCCTTATTATTGCAGAAAAAAAAATAGTTACATAGGATCATGTGTCAGAATGGGTCTAAACTTCTCAACAACACTTGTAACCTAGAAAACAATGAAGAGAACAATGCCCTCAAAATGCCAAAGAAGGGCAGCCCGGGTGGCTCAGCGCCGCCTTTGGCCCAGGGCGTGATCCTGGAGACCCGGAATTGAGTCCTACGTTGGACTTCCTACATGGAGCCCGCTTCTCCCTCTGCCTCCCTCTCTGTGTCTCTCATGAATAAATAAATAAAATATTTTTTAAAAATGCCAAAGACAATGAATTCTGACCTAAAATTCTATACCTGTAAAACAATCAGTTAATGCGAGGATAGATTAAAGGCATTTCCAGATATGCAAAGTCTCAAAATATTTACCTCCCATGCGCCTCATTCTCAGAAGCTACTGGAACTGCTCCATGAAAACCATGAATAGAACTGGGAAAGAAACCTATGGAAACCAGGAAATGAGATGTAACAAGAGAGAGGTGTTAGGAGTATCAAGGATGATAGTGAAAGGAAACCACAAGACAGCAGCTGAGCCCCAAGAGTAGAAAGTGACCAAGTAGAGTGGGAAAGAGTTCTTCAAGATGAAATTGATGGACTCCCTGATGAATTTGAACATACTGAAATGAGGGAAGATTTGGGGGATGAATTCATTATAAGTGGGTAGGAAATGACACAAGTGAGAAAACCAGACAGCTAGCAATTCTAGGAAAATGAAAATGTTGAGTAAGCAAAGGAAAGTAATTGTGGAGTACTACATAGCTTAGCCAGGAATGACATTTACATAATCCTATAAAGAATGAATATTGGAAAAAAAAAAAAAGAATGAATATTGGTTTAGCCCAATTATGATACATGTATTGGGAGGCTTGGGGAACGAAAAGTATGGTTATATGTGGTAACCAGGGAAGGGGAAATCAATGCAAGAGCAAAATCTTCATTTTTCAAACTGAGACATAAGTAGATAATGCCTACACTGGGCAAAGCAAGCACAATCACTATGAGCATGTTATTTAATGACCTGAAGAAACAGCTAAGAGGGAAGCAAATGGTTGCCTTTGGGGAGTGGAAAATGGAGGTGATGGGGTGCAGAAGGCCGTTTTTTTTTTTCATTATTAGCCTCGGAGAATTGATTAACTGTCCAGGAGTTTGAATAATTTTAGTAAAAATTTAAAATAATTTTTTTAAAGATTTTATTTATTCATGAGAGACAGAGAGAGAGGCAGAGATATAAGCAGGCTCCTCACAGGAAGCCCAATATGGGACTCCATCCAGAGACCCCAGGATCACGCCCTGACCTGAAGGCAGATGCTCAACCACTGAGCCATCTAGGTGGCCCTAAAAATAGATTTTTTTTTTAAGATTTTATTTATTTATTCATGAGACACGCACACACACACACACACACACACACACATAGAGAGAGAGAGGCAGAGACACAGGCAGAGGGAGAAGCAGGCTCCATGCAGAGAGCCTGATGTGGGACTCAATCCGGGGTCTCCAGGATCACGTCCTGGGCTGAAAGCAGGCACTAAACCGCTGAGCCACGTGGGCTGCCCTAAAAATAGATTTAAAACATGAGATGTGCCTGGGTGGTTCAGTCCACTAAATGACTTGATTTCGGCTCAGGTCCTGATCTCAGTGTTGTGAGATGGAGACCCCTGGCAGGCTCCACATTGGGCATGAAGCTTGCTGAAGATTCTTTCTCCATTTCTCTCTGTGCCTCTCCCCACCCAAATCATGCATGCATGTGCCTGCATGTGGGTGTGCATGCTTTCTTTCTCTTGCTCTCAAAAAAAATCATAAGAAACCCCCAAAAAAATTTTTTTAAGAAAAAGAGCCAATTTTGAACTCCCAGGCAAAAATGAGTTATTCAAGAAAATAGAGGACACTAAATGTGCCCTGCTGAGGGCTGCCTGGGTGACGCAGTCAGTTAACCATAGGACTCTTGATTTCAGCTCAGGTCATGATCTCAGGGTGGTGAGATCGATTGCCGCCTCAGGCTCCAGGCTCAGTGGAGAGTCAGCTTCTCTCCCTCTTCCTCTGCTCCTCCCCCTGTACATGCTCACTCTCAAATAAATAAATAATTCAAGAAAGAAAGAAAGAGAGAAAGAAGAAAGAAAGAAAGAAAGAAAGAAAGAAAGAAAGAAAGAAAAGAAAGAAAGAAGAAAGAAAGAAAGAAAGAAAGAAAGAAAGAGAAAAAGAAGAAAAAGAAAAAAAGAAAGAAAAAGAAAAAGGAAAGGGAAAGGAAGGGAAAGGAGGAAGGAAGGAAGGAAGGAAGGAAGGAAGGAAGGAAGGAAGGAAGGAAGAAAAGAAAGTCGGCTGTGAATACTAGTTACATAATTTGCCTTCCAAATTCATCCACCTTTCCCCACCCGCTCTGTGCCTGGGAGGCAACCCGCTATGGACTCCACCAACAGGCTCCCATGCCCCTGACTTCCAGATGAGTTCTTCCCCTAGGAAGTCTCAGTAGGAGATCAAAGGGAGGAAGGAGGTTGAGTTGAAGGTACATGGTTTTCTCTCTGTCTTCCTATCATGGTCATGTCAGGCTGGCTACATGCCCTGACAATGGTCCAGTTGCTATCAGGCAGCTCTCACTATACACTTTTAGATCTCCAGGTTCTTTGGAGTTTAGGAGTGGTAATGGAGCCCCCACAGTTCTAGCAGCCCTATCTCCAGTAGTTTTCCTATACCTTGCCCACACTTTTTACAGTTGGTCCCTTATTAAATTATTCTCAAATTACTGGATTTGAGTGTGTCATCTATTTCTTGCTGGGACACTGACCCATGCATATAACCATGATAATATAAATGATGAATGTTGACCTAATAAAAAACCCATGATATATTGGGAAATGAGGAGAGTAAATATGTGAATATTTGAAGAAGGTGCATGAAAGGGAGCTAAATCCTCATTTTCCATAAGAAGAAAATAGATCATATGTAAAAGCAAAAGAAAAATGAAATAAGAATATATTCATGTTATTTAGAAATATGGAAGTAAGTCCCAGAAGAAATAGCAAAATAGAGTCAGGGAAATGAAGATCCTTCTGATTTGTTATTTGGCTGTCTGAGGAATAGATTCTAAGACTGCTTTTTGGACTATGTTTTTTGGACTATGTTTTGGACTGTGGTTTGAGACTCATTAGAGTCTTGATCAATTCAGTGAATATCGGTCAATTCTTTTATTATTTAGAACAGAGTGGAAATTATCAGTGTTTATCACAAGTAGTGAGACTATGATTTTGTTAAATGGTTTGGTTTTATGTATGATATAAAATGTGTGTGTGATATAAAATGTATTATTGTGGATTGAGCTCAAAAAAACTTGAAAGTCACTATTCTGAAAGATCAATGGTGGCTGAAGACAGGGCAGCGAAGTAAATATCTTAACCAAATGGAGTTAAAGGGTCATGTTATTCTCTGTGGATGCCAGGAATAAAAATTCACTGCATTTGTGTGAGGACCTGCCAGGTTAACAGTCCCACATGCAGCTCTTATTATATTCACCCCGTGCTTTATAATGTTCTTGGCTCACCAGCTAATAAAGAAGTAAATCCAGAGCCTCTCTGGTGGGATGATATATTGCTTTATCATGGAAGCCACTATCTACAAAAAAATATAATCGCTCAGGATGGGGCAGGGTTGGTGGGGGTGGGGGTGGGCGGAGAAAATAAAAATTACACCCAGACCTCTTTGCAATGAACTGTCACACTACAGGCCAGGTGATGCAGGGCTTAAGCTAACACAATTCCTAGCATGTGAAACCAAAAACACTCTCTCATAGGAATAAGCATTTAACTTTCCTTTTGTTAGAGAGGTGGAAGATGAGCTCCAGCCTGGTGAAATAAATTGAAAAAGTGTCCTATTTTCAAATCTGCACGAAGATACCATTTTATCATATATAGTTGAAGCTGTATATAATTATGGAATTCCAACTATATTTATTCTACAAATTGCGTAATGAAATGACTATCGTGAGAGGAAGGCAAGGAACTAGCAAATCACAGGTGGCACTGAAAAGCCAGCAATTCCTGTGAATCCATCTGTTTGAACTCTGCAGAATTCTAAACACAAATGACAAGTGCAAAATTGTTGATCATGAGAATAAACCCCGATACACACTTTAAGTCTATTTTTTATTGTAACAACTTGTTGTGAATAGATTGTCAATGAAAAGTTGGCCCCTCACACAACAGCTTTTTCAGCCAATGGTATATTCAGCTCTTCATGGCAATGAGGGTGAAAGGAGGTCTGAGGTCTCAAGAAAACATCACCACTCCATTGGAGAATACAGAAACAGCAAGAAACTTGTGCTCACCAACCATCACTTTCTCTTTCTTCAGCATGTGACAGTGAACTGAGAGGATTGAAGTCAAGGCTGCTTCTCTGCCCCTCATGCTCTTAAGCCAGCAGCACATACTGCATGAAGCCTGTGTGTTCACCTCTGAGCCAGGCACCACAAAGAGCCAAAAGAAGGAAGAAATAGGGTTCCACTCTTGAGAACTTCTGTCTTGTTAGGTACCCAGGAAACGACTAGGGTATGGTGTCAGACATCATGTGACATAAATTGTGTGTACTGGGAAATCAGTCCAGCTGAAGAGATTCGTGTCCCTGGTGCCATGCTATAACATGTTTGGAGAAGTCCTGCCACCTTTGAGTGGGCTGTGGAATAGGTCGAGGCTCTCATTTTCCACAGTGCATTTGGATGGGCCAAATGAACGTAAGAGCTGACATGCCCTTCTGTGCTCATTACTGAAACCCACCGACTCTAAGAACTGGTCTGCTCAGGATATCAAAATCCCAATTGCCTGTCTGTCTTAAGCTACCATTTATCTCCTGATACGCTATAGAAGGCTGGGTTACAAGAAGTAGGTATCGGGGGCAGCCCAGGTGGCTCAGCAGTTTAGTGCTGCCTTCAGCCCAGGGCATGATCCTGGAAGCCCCGGGATTGAGTCCCACGTCAGGCTCCCTGCATGGAGCCTGCTTCTTCCTCTGCCTGTGTCTCTGCCTCTCTCTCTCTCTCTCTCTCTCTCTCTCTCTCTGTCTCTCATGAATAAATAAATAAAATCTTAAAAAAAAAGAAGTAGGTATCGGGAAAACCAAGTCCCACAGCCTCATAGGCCTGTCTTCTGCCTAAAGCGACCACACAGCGAGATAGTAATACACAACCACAAGGCGGATGCATCAGGCAAGCTCTTTGTTGCAAATGACCCCCATCCTGATTAATTAAACGAAAAGGAACATATTGAGGGATAGTAACCAGGCTCACAGAATCTCTAGAATAGTGAGAGAATCAGGTTTGTACACCTGAACTGTGCTATCATCAGACTGCTTCCACTGCTGGGCATGAGTATTGCAGCTTACATGACTGATGCTGGGCATAGGATGCTCCCACTAGGATCCCTGCCGCTGCTATCCTGAAGACTGGAAGTCTCTTCTTCAGGCTCTGCCACCCTCACTAGAATGGATTCTGTGCCATCCCTCTGCTTGCACTCTCTTCCAAAGGAAACTCTCTCCTGGGAGTATCATTGCATACCCACACCATAGCTGCAAGTATGTCTGAGAAAGCAAGTTTTTGCCTTCTGCCTTGGGAGACAAAATGTGCAAAATCATCCCAACATAGGGAGGCTGTGCAGAGGCGCCAGGCAGCCAAAAGGCATGGAAAAAATGTTCATTTGTTAAATGAGCCTAAGGCAGAACATACACAGGGTTCTAGTTCCACATAGTTGACCTCTCTACACACTGCCTCCATGACATTTGAAATAAGACATTTCTCATCCAGTAGGACACGATGACTCTTTTCTTCCAAGGTCATAGGATGGTTGTGCAGGTGAGGTAGCCCAAGGCAGCAGCAACAGCAGCAGGCAAGAACTAAAAAGGAACACGTGGCTTACGAAGTGCCTCCTGACACACACGACACCAGTGATGTTCTGTGCTGATGTCAGTCACTGAGGAAAATCCTGAATCGCAGTTCAGATGCCCATTCACCTGATAAAACCACACAGTAAGATGGGACTTTAGTGTCTTTTCAAAGCTGAAACATAAGATCTGAGTGAGGATTATTCGTTATATTAGTTTCTTGTGACTGTTGTAACAAATGACCACAAATTGGGGCACCTGCATGGCTCAGTCGGTTGAGTGTCCGACAATTTCTGCTCAAGTCATGATCTCAGGGTCATGAGATTGAGTCCTGCAACACACTCCATGCTCAGCAGAGTCCACTTCTCTCTCTCCGCCCCTCCCCCTGCTTGCTTTCTCTCTCTCAAATAAATAAAATCTTTTTTAAAAGGACCACAAACTTGATACCTTAAAACAACACACATTTATTCTCTCACAGTTTTGGAGGCCAGTGGTTCTGAAATTGGTATCAGTGGGCCAAAATCAAGATGTGGGCAGGGCCGTGCTCCCTCCAAAGGCCCTAGGGGAAAACCCATCCCTTGTCTCTTCCAGCATCTGTGGCTGCTAGCATTCCTTCCTTGGCTTGTGGCCACGTCACTACAATTTCTGCCTCTGTCTTCACATTACCTTCTCTATATGTATAATATCCCTCTGCCTTCCCTTTTATAAGGATAAATGTGATTGCATTTAGCGCCCACCTGGAAAATATAAGATAATCTCTTCATCTCAAAATCCTTAGTTCAGGACGCCTGGGTGGCTCAGCAGTTGAGCACCTCCCTTCGGCTCAGGTCCTGATCCTGGAGTCCCGGGATGGAGTCCCACATCGGGCTCCCTGCATGGAGCCTGCTTCTCTCTCTGCCTGTGTCTCTGTCTCTCTCTCTCTCTCTTTCTCTCTCTCTCTCTCAGTGTGTCTCATGAATAAATAAATAAAATCTTTTTTAAAAATCCTTAACTTAATCACATCTGTAAAGACCCTTTTTCAAAACAAAGTAACATTCACAAGTTCCAGGCATTAGGACCTGACACCTTTAGGGAACATTATTTAGCTTACTACAGAGGTAACTGAAGGCTGTAGGAGAAGATAGGACTAGAAGGATCAGGCAAGACTGGGGTCAATAAATTATTACAGGGACTCTTGGTGGGGATGTAAATTAGTGGAGCCACTGTGGAAAATAGTATAGAGGTTTCCCCCCAAAATTAAAAATAGAGCTACCTTATGATTTAGCAATTCCACTTCTTGATATTTATCGAAAGAAAATGAAAACAATAATTTGAAAAAAATACATGCTTATATATTTATTGCAGCATTATTTACAATAGCCAAGATGTGGAAGCAACCTCAGTGTCCATTGATAGGTGAATGGATTAAGATGTAGTACACACACAAATTTTACTCAGCCATGAAAAAGGATGAGATCTTGCCATTTGCAACAACATGGATGGACCTAGAGGGTCCATAACATATTAGCAAAATAAGTCAGAGAAAGACAAATACCATATGATTTCACTTATGTGGGAATCTAGAAAACAAAACAAGCACACAAAAAAACCCAAACAGACTCATAAATACAGAGAACAAACTACTGGTTGTCAGAGGGGAGAGGGATGGGGAATTGGTAAAATAGGTGCAGGGAACTAAAAGGTACAAACTTCTAGTTATAAATAAGTCATGGGGATGAAAAGTACAGCCTAGGGATTTAATCAATAATATTGTAACAACTTTGTATAGTAACAGATGATAACTAAACTTATTGTAATGTATATAATTGTCAAGCCACCATGTTGTACATCTGAAACTAATATAATATTGTAGGCCAACTATATACTTCAGTTAAAAAAATTTTAAAGGAAGCTAAAAAAATTATTATATGGTCAGATCCTTCCCCGAATCCCTTCAGCCAACCTCTAGCATCCTCAGAATTTGGTAAAACTAAATGACCCCTGCCCCTAGACTTAGTTCCTAGTGTGATTAATCCCTTTGACATGAAGTTAGCTTCAAAGGCAGCACAAGTAAGATCATTTGGAAAGTTTGTTAAGAACATCTCTTGACAAGTATAGGCACAAACCTAGGTTTGATGTCTCATATTTGTTGTGACTTAAGGCAGTTGATTTGTGCTGCCTCAGCTATGGCTGACTGCAAGCTGGCAGCAAGGGCTTGTCTAGGATGCCAGGGTGGAATCCCACTCTGCCACTCCCAATGATTTGACCTTGGGCAAGTTCTTCAGCTCTCTATTTTCTGGTCTCTAAAATAGGGATAATAATAATAATAATACTTACCTCATAAAGTTGTTACAAGGCTAAAATGAGATAGCATATATAAACAATATCTGGCATATAATAAGCATCAAACAAATGTTAGCTTTTGTTGTTGCTTTTGTTTTTTTTTTTTGTGGGTTTTTTTGTGTTTTTTTTGTTGTTGTTGCTTTTGTAATTGTTGTTATTATACTTTAATGCATTTTATCTAATTCTTTTTATGAAAATATGGTATCTATAAGCCAAAGCATATAAAAAGGGCCTTTGAGGGGTGCCTGGGTGGCTTAGTAGATTGAGTGTCCAACTCTTGATTTCAGCTCAGGTCATGATATCGACCCCTGCATCTGGTTCCATACTCAGCAAGGAGTCTGCTTGAGATTCTCTTTCCTTCTCCCTCTGTTCCTCCCCCACTATGCACTCTCTTTATCTCCAAAATAAATGAATAAATCTCTAAGTTATTAAACATGAAAGAAAGAAAGAAGAAAGAAAGAAAGAAAGAAAGAAAGAAAGAAAGAAAGAAAGAAAAAAGAAAGAAAGAAAGAACCTTTAAAACCATATGAAAAAAGTTTATCAGGGACAATCTACAAAAGTAGAAATTTAAACACTAAAGTTTGTTGTACTGAATGAAAGGAAAATAAAAGCCCAAAGTTATAGTATTAAACAGGCCTCAAGGGACACCTGGGTGGCTCAGCAGTTGAGCATCTGCCTTTGGCTCAGGGCATGATCCTGGAGTCCCAGGTTTAGGTCCTGCATTGGGCTCCCTGCATGGAGCCTGCTTCTCCCTCTGCCTGTGTCTCTGCCTCTATCTCTGTGTATCTCTCACGAATAAATAAATTCTTTAAAAGAAAAAGAAAAATAAACAGGCCTCAAATAAGTTCAGTGATGTTTTTGTTTGTATATCATAAGAATGATTCAAACACAATAGCAAGAATTTTTCTCCATGTAAAAGGCTTTTATAGACCTCAACATATAGAGACTATCTTGTGGGCTTAAAAACAGCTTCTTAATGTATACATCTTCATGCAGGACACTAGGAGCAGCTTTATTAGCAACACTTATCAGTTAAATAGTAAATTGTCCCAAATATTTTGGACTGTACATTTTTTTAAAGTAGACTCCACACCCAGCATAGAGCCCAACGCAGGGCTTGAACTCACAACACTGAGATCAGGACCTGAGGTTAGATCAAGAGTTGGATGCCTAACTGACTGAGCCATCCAGGCGCCCTAGGACTGTGCATTTTATCCTAATCAAGTGGAGTCCACAAGCAAATATTTAATTTATGTTTCTGTTTATATATTCCCAAGAGTATTTATTTGTTTAATGTGGCTGGTAATTGGAAATGTTGACTGAACTAGGCTCCCTTGTACAAAATGGAAGACTTATAAAATTTTATCATAACTATGAGTCATAAAAGCCCCTTAAACAAATTAATGGCCACTGATGGAAATAATCAGGGACTAACAAAAACTTCAATTAGTCATTTCATTAATTTTCCCCCCAATCTTATCCTACAATAATGTCATAGTTTTCCAAATACAGTACAAGACCTTTCACTTAATACTGTTTTTGTTGATTTGTGGCATTTTCTGACACATTTAAAAAATTACAACATGGAAAAAATTTCGTTAAACTTTGACTAGCATAATCAACTCAAAACATAGAACATATTGGTAAGATTTTTACTCTCCAGTATTTAGAAAAGCAACTTAGTAAGTTGAGAGAGTGTGTGTGGAGAGACCATTTTAATATATTTTTTACTTTCTTATGGTCTCTTAAAACATGATTTATAAAATCTTATTTTCTAGTGGGCTCAGATTTGTGAATGGAAGGAGTTAGGATCCGTCTAAAATCAGGTAATAGATGTATCTAATTTTAAGTACAGAGGATTTAGAAAAGCAAAGTTGGGCTATTTTTAAGCTAATAATTTTGGGTAGACATTTGGAGGGGTGTTTTTTTTTTCCTTTTAGAATAAAGGAGGAAAAAGGCTTTGATGCCTGGTAAGGGTAAGAAATCTCTGAGTGGTGTTTATGTTCCTGGAAGAGTTTTGCCTCTTAAAAAATTTAATGTCAGTTTAAATATACATTCTTGTCAAGCCTGGAGAGTTGATGATTAACAACCACTACATATTAGTGATTATTTTTCAGTTACATTTGCATGTTTATATTCTTCTACACATTAGTTCTCAGATATTCTATGTTCTTCTTTTATATCTTAGTTTGGATTCCTCTAGAAGCTGCCTGTGAGTCAAGGGTTTAAGAGCAAGTAGTTTGGGACACCTGGGTGGCATAGTCTGTTAAGTGTCTGCCTTTGGATCAGGTCGTGATCACAGGTTCCTGGGATCCAGCCCCCATGTTGGGCTCTCTGTTCAGGGGGTAGTCTGCTTCTCCTTCTCCCTACTCCCTCCCCAGGCTCATGCTCTCTCTCACTATTTCTCTCTCAAATAAATAAACAAAATCTTAAAAAAAAAGAAAAGGAGCAACTAGTTTATTTGGGAGGTAAAGGAAAACATAGGTAGGGGAGTAGGGAAGTTAGTCCATGAAGGTAAGTCATTAAAGGGTGGATTATCCGTAAAGAGACAATTGTGGACCACTGGGGCCTAATTCTGTGGAACTCTGGGAAAGAGTGTAATGCATGACCCTCAGAGTCTTCTCACATTGGGAGTGAGGGGGTTGGGGTATTTATACATGAACAAGCCATAGTCTTTGGTTGAGGGTTGCTCATGGAACTGTCAAAACCCTTGGCACTTTCAGGCTGCCATACTGTGGGCAAAACCCTTGGCAGATATGGGCAGTTGGAGCACACTGAAATGGTAGGTCCTGGGGTCAGAGGGGTTAAGCACCCACAACATCTAGTATAGGTTACACAGAGGAATTCTATGATAAATGAATTGTTGCATATAAAGAATTTAGAATAATGCCTGCCACAGAATAAGGATTCAATGTTAGTTTAGTTGTTTTGATGATATTTACTTTTTTTTTTCTTTTAATATGTCATGAACCATTCTTTCTTGGTGGCCAAGGACTTCTCTTTCTCTGCTGGCACTTTATTTTTATTTTTGGCTTAAACAACAGCAATTTATTTTCTCATAGTTCTCAGAGGCTGAAAGTTTGAGATCAAGGTATTGGCAGAGTTGGTTCCTTCTGACAACTAAGGCAGAGGATGCCTTGCCGCCTCTCTCCTTGATTGTACATGGCCATCTTGTCCTGTGTCTCTTCACATCGTCTTCCTTCTGTACCTGTCTATGTCTAAATTTCCTTTTATGTATTTATTAAAAAATTTATTTATTTATTCATGAGACACACAGAGAGAGAGAGAGAGAGAGAGAGGCAGAGACATAGGCAAAGGGAGAAGCAGGCTCCTTGCAGGGAGCCTGATGTGGGACTCGATCCCCAGTCTCCAGGATCACGCCGTGGGCCGAAGGCGGCACTAAATCACTGAGCCACCTGGGCTGCCCCAAATGAACTCATTTTAATGTAATTACTTCTTTAAAGACTATTTCCAAATAAGGTTACATTTTCAGATACTAAGATTAGGACTTCAACATATGAATTTGAGGGGGAACAGAATTCATTGTATAACACTACTGGATCAAGTCATACATATACAAACAATCACGCTTAGTAAAGTTGTAAATCCATGTTTATAAAAAGAAGAAACAATTTTTTTTTACTACCCAATTATCTGCTTAGAGTCCCCTGATCATGATAGGGGTGACCAGTGCATAAGAAATGGGGTTCCTGGGGCACCTGGATGGCTTAGTTGGTTAAGCATCTGCCTTCAGTTCAGATCATATTCTCCAGGTCCTGGGATCAAGTCCTGCATCAGGCTTCCTGCTTAACAGGAAGTCTGCTTCTCTCTCTCTCTCTCCCTCTGCCCTCCCCATTGCTTCTCTCTCTCTCTCTCTCTCTCTCTCTCTCTCTCTCTTAAATAAATAAATAAATAAAATCCTTAAAAAAAAGAAAAAGGAAATTTGGATTCCTTCCAGAGTCATTGGCCCCTTCACAACCCTTGAAATGAACTCTTTACCTTAAGCCAGATGAAGTTTGTAGGCAGGGCTTCTAGCCCTACCCTTGTCCAAAGGAAAGCCCCAGTGATGAATACAGCTCCATTTGGGTGGTGGGATTATGGGTGACATTTGCTGTCTTTATTCCTTCCTCAAATATTTATTGAATATCAGGTACTGGCAATACCTTGGCAAAGTCAATGGGAACAAAACGGTCCCTTCTGTCATAACAGAGATTATATCCAAGGAAACAAGCAATGTGCTAGTCATGGCAACCAATACAGCCTGGTCCAGGGTCACTTGCTATCCCAGACCTGGTATAAAACCCAGTCAACAGTATAGATTTCCTGTTCTTCCATGGGGATTATCTCTGCCCATCAATGATGTTCCTGTGACTTAAACCACAGAATGTGCTATGGAAACTCTCTACTCTTCCCAGATGCCTTTGGATCTCTTACCCTGTCTGTGAGCCCATCTGCAGTCTTTGCTACTAGAGCCATTTTGCCCAGATGTGGGTGCAGAAAGCCAGAAGTGCCTGGGGCTTTACTCCTGCCTTCTCCACCCACTCCCCCATAGGCTTAGCTAGTGCCCGATGGATGATGGTCAGGATAATAGTCCAGAGGAGGGATAAACTCAGAGTAGTATTTATAGTTGATCCTAATTATTGATAGAACCCCTATTTGCAAATTTTCCTATGCACTAAAATTTATGTGTAACCCCAAAATGCATGTGTGTATGTGTGTGTGTGGTGGTTTTGCAATCATTGGTGGATGTGCACAGAATGAGGCAACACCCTGCCCCTTGTTTCAGCTCTTCATACTATAAACAGGTGTCCTTTTCGCAGTCTATTTAATGCTTCATGTTTCTTTCACTTTTGTGCTTTTGTTGGTGATTTCGCTGTTTAAAATGACCCCTAAACATAATGCTGAAGTGCTGTCTACTATCCCCATGCACAAGAAGGCCGTGATGTGCCTTATGGAGAAAACACATGTGTTAGAGAAGCTTTTTGTTCAGGCATGAATTACAGTGCTTGGAGTTCAGTGTTAATGAATCAATGGCATACATTTAATAAGGTCTTTAAATACATAAAAACAATGTTGGCATTGATCAGTTGCCAGAATGGGACCAGAGACTCACAGGAACCTATACGTTATATTTCCCCTAGGGGTAAGGATTCAGCAGTATTTGCTAACTCAGTGTTCATGGTGACTTTATAGAGAGGATGAGAACCCACCATACATTCCAGACTCCCCTGTGTGTTTAGGTTGAGGCTGGCTTCTCCCCCATTATCTCTTTGGCATTTCCTACTCCTTTACCAGTTTCTCTTGGGAGCACTTCCTTAATAAATTTTTTAAGATTATATTTTATTAATTTATTTGAAAGAGAAAAAGTGAGAGAGGACAAGCAGGGGGAGCAGCAGAGGGAGAGGGAGGAGCAAGATCCCCCCCCCCCCCTGAGCAGGGAGCCCCGCATGGGGCTTGATTCCAGGACCCTGGGATCATGACCTGAGCTGAAGTCACACTTAACTGACTAAGCCACCCAGGCACCCTCTTCATAAATTCTTGTACGAGAACGGTCTCAGGGTCTGCTTCTGGGAACCAGACCTGAAGAAGGACAGCACTCTTATCTTTTTGCTTCTGGTGCTGTTCCTCAGCCCCTGGAAAAACTGGTTTCTACTTCTTCCATAGAGACCAGCTCTGTGTAATGCAAGGTATTGGGAGGGGAGCATGGTCAATCCACAAAATAAGGACTTGTTATATATCCATCTGGTCTAAAGTGTCACTAAAAGCCACTGTTTCCTTATTGATTTTCTGTCTGGATGACCTATACTCAGGTGCTCCTCTGTTGGGTGCATAGATATTTACAATTGTTATATCTTCCTTTTGGATGATCCCTTTATCATAATGTAATACCCTTCTCTGTCTCTTACTACAGTCTTTAGTTTAGAATCTATTTTGTCTGATACAAGTATTGCTACCCGAGCTTTTGCTTACTTCCATGTGCATGAAATATCTTTTTCTATCCCTTCACTTTCAGTCTGTATGTGTGTTGAGGTGTGAAACAAGTCTCTTCTATCTCTGCCTGCACTTTAAATGCTGCGGTTCCTTTCCTTACTCTACATCCTTTTCCAGGGCCATCTTTTACTGTGTCACCTGGTGGTCACTTTTCTCCCTAATGCACATATCCAGACCAGGCCACTCCTCTGGGTCCCAGACTCCTCTACTCAACTGCCTCCCTGAGAGCTCTTCCACAATCACACAGATCCTCAGGCTCATTTTGCCTCATCTGAAGTCCATCCCCTGCCAATACAGCTCCCCACCACTTCTGTTGGTGGCTTCACCAACAGAGAGACTACACATTCTTCATCTTAGGCCAGGGCCCTTGAGACTAAGGTCTATCATGGCCCTTGTCCATCCAAGCCCACCAGATGCTTCACTCCACTCTCACCCCCATTGTGGCAGGATGAGACCTGTTCTAGGGTCAGGCCTCACAAGATCAGGATGTTAGAGATCTGAATTCTGGAGTGAGGAGGATCTGGAAAGCCAGGCACGTTCGAGGGAAGCTCTTTTCTTGAAATATCTAGATGCAAGGTAGGGAAGAGGGGGGTACTGAGCCCTCTAATTCTCCTGCCATCCTGGATGCTTGAATAAGCCCTTTGGTTGCAGTTATTTGAGGATAAGATGGTCCCAAGTATTCCAGACCCCTTAGAGGGACAATGGAAGGCCCACAGCTCAGTTCTCACAGGAAAGAACATGAACAGGGCCTTTCTTGTTTGGCCTCACCTGAAAAATAAAAGCCTATTTAACCATTAAAAACCAAAACAAACAACAACAAAAACTTCTCCCAGAGCAATGGGGTCTAGTAGCACTATACTGTATAGAAGGGAGACTAGTCGAGGAATTCTTCAGAAAATGAGGGGGAACAAAACTCTTTTAGAGGATTTTCTAGCCCTCTCTAGAGCTTGAAGGGAAAACTTTTAATGCAAAAGGAAAGGAAAAAAATACAAATTCTCCTCTGGCTGTTATCTGTATCCGGTGCCACTTGATTCTCATGGAGCCTGGCCCAGACTAACATTCAGGAAACACTGGCCCTAGGATAAGGGTCAGACCCTCAGGGTAGCAGGTACCAGGGATGTCTTTTTACCCCTTCCTCTGTTCTGCCCCCTTTTCCTGCAACTCTTATGCAATGGTTCTCTCCATTTTAGCAGCATGTTGGGTTAGATACCACATCTCTGGACTCCTGCTAATGCCTTGTGCATATCCCCATTATCACCCTTTTCTCAACCATGTTACAGGTATTTATTTGGGGCTATCTCTTTTAATAGGCTGTATGAACCTTGAGAACAGGGACATAGAGTATTAAGCGATGCACCTCCAGTGTGGCTGGCCCCGAGTACAAAAGGAAGGAAGCAAGAGAGGGAGGGAGGAAGAAAGAGAAGGACCCTTAATAGTTTTGATCTATAGAGCAGCAGGCACAAAGATGGGCTCAAACATACAAGAAATTTATTAAAGAAAATACCTGTGAGAGAAACTAAGCAGAAACAGATGAACATATGGGAAGGGGAAAAAAATAGGGGAGGGGAAGCAAACCATCAGAGACTTTTTTTTTTAAATAAGAGACTCTTAACAATAGAGAACAAACTGAGGGTTGATGGAGGGAGGTAGGTGGGGGTTTGGGCTAGATGGCAGACAGGCAATCAAGGAGGGCACTGTTGTGAGGAGCACTGGGTGTTTGTATGTAAGTGATGAACCGCTGAATTATAATCCTGAAACCAATATTGCACTGTGTTCACTAACTAGAATTGAAATAGAAATTTGGAAGGAAAAGAAAAAAATTCAGGCAGGAGATAGAAAAGACTGGGAAGCCTAGCAGGCTAGACTTGGGAAGGAGGAACGAGAAGAGGGGAAGGAAGGAAGTTCCGATGGAAGCATCTTAGACTGCACTTCAGCATAAGGAAGGTTGAATGCGAGTGAAGGGGAGCCCTTGAGCCCAAGTTCCTGTCAAAGGAGCCCCATGTCGCTCAGGAACAGGCCTGCCTTCGTACACCTGCTCCATTCAGTCGCTGGTGGTGGAGCAGCCTATGAGAAGCGTGGTCTGAGCACCAACATGCTGACAGATTTCTGAGGCTGCAGCTTGGGGCCCCTGGGCAGTTATACTTCTAAAGTCAAAGATCTGAGAGGTGAATTCTCATGAGGGAGGTAAGGAGAGAGGACATACTGAATGAGAATCTCCAGGGAAGGGGCCTGAGAATTTTCTTTTTCAAAATTCTCCAGTGATTCTAAAATATTACCATGCAGCAGGAAATAATCACATCCTCCTGAGGGCTGATCTTACTAACCTAGACCTAACATGCACCAACAAACCTTTACAGCCAGGCATCACAGGGCTGCATTCTAGTCTAGTCCCACACTTGGGATGCACTCTATGGCTGGCTTCAGATGCTTTTCTAATCTCCCTCTGAAGCGTCCACATTAGGAAATGAATTCAAAAGAGAGCCTCAAATAGAAAACTCATCAGAGTTTTTTCTCAGATGAGGAAACTCCCCAACCTTAATCCTTCCATCTGAGCGATAAAACTGTGCTCACTTAACTAGGAGAAACACAACTAACTTCCTTCAAAGCATACCCTGTACCACTGTCATTCTAGTCATTTCTGTATGTACATTGGCACAGTTCCCAGGTGGCCCTCTCAGGACCACCTGTGATGCTGGATGACAGTTTCAGAGACCAGTTAGAGCAAAGAAGATTTAAGTTGCTTAATGTACAGTAAAAGAATTCACAAATGCAGACATTTTTATTGTACCAGTTCTTGCAAGTTCCAGAGCTCTCCTTTTAGATCATGGTTTGTTGACATTTGCATTTCCAGTCTTGTTCAGTCCTTGACACACAATAGGTGCTTAATACATGTTTTGCTGGTACATGAGAATTTAGGACCCCTAACCCAATATAATGTTGACATAGTAACATAATCAACATGGCTTGTGAGGTTTCTTCCTTCCTCTTTTGCTTTGGTGTATTTGCATAGGTGCTGCATGTACCTTGTAACCAGTTAAACAAAGCATAAGACATTTATGAAAAATCTTACCTTCCCCACTTTAATCTCGCCCCCTGAGGTTACCAGTGTTAAGTTTGGTTTATATTCTTTCGCACCATTCTTTATGCTCCTACAAAAAATATACAAATGCATAGGTATTAGGGTTCTTGAGAGACCTAGAACCAATAAGATATATCTGTATATCTGCATATATATATATGTGCATACATACATATATATATGAATCTATATATATATCAGATATATCAGATACATACACACAGAGAGAGTTTATTTTAAGAAATTGGCTCACCTAGTTGTGGGGCTGCAAGTTTGAAATCTCTTGCCAGGCTGGAAATTAAGGTAAAAGTTGATGTTGCAGTCTAAGTCCAAATTCCACAGGGCAGCCCAGGCAGTCTGGAAACTCAGGGTTTCTATGTTGCAATTTTTTTGAAGATTTTTATTTATTCATTCATGAGAGACACAGAGAGAGAGAGAGAGGCAGAGACACAGGCAGAGAGAGAAGCAGGCTCCATGCTGGGAGCCCGATGTGGGACCCAATCCCGGGTCTCCAGGATCATACCCTGGGCCAAAGGCGGCGCTAAACCTCTGAGCCACTGGGGCTGCCCTCTATGTTGCAATTTTGAGAATTCTTCTTTCTTCAGAGGATGTCACTCTTAAAGGCCTTTGGCTGATTGAATGAGGCCCACATTATAGAGGATAATCTACTTTACTCAGTGTCTACTAATTTAAATATTAATCACATCTAAAAAATATCTTCACAGTAAGATCTAGACGAGTTTGACTGAACAACAGGGCACCATAGCCTAGCCAAATTGACCCATAAAACTAACCATCACAGCATATAAACAGATTATAGGGATTTTTAAATTTGCTTTTTCTCCCAAGTGGAATCATACCCCATGCTTTTCTGTACAACTTGCTTATTATTTTACAATAATATACCATATTATTATTAATAAAATAATAATGTCTCATATTTATCTCATCGAGTCAATCCTTGTAGATCTTACTATTTTATTTTAAAGATTTTATTTATTTATTTGAAAGAGAGAACTGGGTGGGGGGAGAAGCAGAGGGAGAGGGATAAGCAGACTCAATGCTGAGAACAGAGCCTGATGGGAGGCTCGATCCCACAACCCTGAGATCATGACCTGAGCTGGTATCAAGAGTTGGACAATTAACCGACTGAGCCACCCAGGCACCCCACTCTTACTGTTTTAAGAAGTTGCATAATATTCAACCATTTGTCCTTTGAGGGGATTCTTTCCAGTTATGACCAATGCAAAAAACATCATTACACATCTGTACTTACATATTGGTACATTTATTTCTGGAGGCTATAATTCCAAAAATCAAAGAATCAAAGAGTATGTGCATCTTTGATTTTAATAGATCCCTCTAAATTACTTTTTTAATATGCTATAGCAGTTCTCCTTCTAGCCAGGAATGAAAGGAAGTACACATTTCCATACATCATTGTCAGAATTAGTTCTACATTTCGCCTGATGGGTAAACAATGGTATTCTGTTATTGGTGTGTTTAAAATTTGTAACTGTGGTAAAATACACATATAGTAACAATATATCTATAACATATGTAACAATAATACATGTAACAGAAAATTTACCATCTGGAGCATTTTTTTTAAGGATTTATTTTTTTTTTCATGAGAGACACAGAGAGAGAAGCAGAGACATAGGCAGAGGGAGAAGCAGCCAGGAGCCCAATGCGGGACTCGATCCCAGATCCTGGGATCATGCCCTGAGCCAAAGGCAGACACTCAACCGCTGTGCCACCCAGGAGTCCCAGAAGCATTTTTAAGTGTACAGTTCAGCAGTATTCAGTACATTGTTGTACAATCAAACTCCAGAACTATTTTCACCTGCAAAACTGAAACTCTGTCCCCATTAGACATTTACTCACCATTACTCCCTCCCACCAGCCCCTGGCAACCATTCTGTTTTCTGTCTCTATGAATTTGACTACTGTAGGTACTTTAGGTAGGTAAAATCATGCAGTATTTGTATTTTTTTCAGTGACTGGCTTATTTCCCTTAGCATAATGTCTTCAAGATTCACCCATATTGTAGAATGAGTCAGAATTTCCCTCCTTTTTAAGGCTGAATAATATTTCATTGCATGTATCTACCACATTTTATCTGTTCATCTCTCGAGGGACACTTGAGCTGCTTCCATCTTTTGGCTCTTTTGAATAATGATGCTATGAATACATATAGGTGTGCAAATATCTCTTTGAGACCCTGCTTTCATTTCTTTTGGGTATATCCCCACAAGTGGAATTGCTGGATCATATGTAATTCTATTTTTAATATTTTAAGAAACTACCATCCTCCAGAGTGAGTGCACAAATTTACATTCCTGCCAACAATGCACGAGGGTTCTGATTTCTCCACATCCTCACCAATGCCTGTTCTTTTTTTTTTTTTTAAGATTTTATGTATTTATTTATGAGAGAGAGAGCACACTCATGGGAGGAGAAACAGGGGGAAAGCACAAGCAGAATCCCTGCTGAGTGGGGAACCCAATGTATGGCTTGATCCCATGACCCTGAGATCATGACCTGAGCTGAAATCAAGAGCCAGATGCTCAACCAACTGAGCCATCCAGGTGCCCCAACACCTATTCTATTTCTTTGGTAGAAGCCACTTTCCTCTGCCTGTTTTAACTTTCACTTTCATATATAAACATATATATTTACTTATTTACAATTATATATTTATATATTTGCTATTTACATTTTCTTTTCTATGAATTTCCTCTTTATAACTTAGAATCCTCACCTTTTTTTCCGTTGAGTTATGTGTCTTTTTCCAATCAACATATAGAAGCCCTAAAATGTATGTATTCTAGGAGCCCTGTGTGTTGGGTTGAAATCTGAAATTACCATTTTTTTTGGTCATAGACAGTTGATCATCAGCAATTTCATATAGTTTAACTTAATATTATGGATATTAATCCTTTGTCTGCAAATTTGTTGCAATGATTTTCTCACAGCCTTTTTCTTTTGATTGTTTATGGTATCTTTTATCCCTGGAAAATGTTGTCTCTATTATCAAATTTATTTCATTTCCTTTATGTCTTCTGAGTTTCTTGATTATTTAAGAAGGCCTTTCTATCTGATATCATATAAATATTCTCCTAGATTTATTTCTAGAATGTTTGCGTATTTTACCTTTGCATCTTTAATCCATCTATAATTAAAGAAATAGGGATCTAACTTTATATTTTCCCTATAATAAGCAATTCTTCTAACATTTATTGAATAAGCCATCACTGGCTTATTGGAATGCCACCTTTATTGTACTCTGTATTAAGTTCCCAGAAAATCTATTTCTTTCTTCTGTATTCCATTCCACTGATCTGATCTACTTGTCTGTTCTTGTGCCAGCTCCCTACTCTTTTGATTACACTAGCTTTATACTGAGTTTTAATATCCATTAGGGCAAGACACCAGTGGGGTATTACTGGTCTCGTTTCTCAAAGTTTGATTAGCAGTGATCACAGAGTTGTGGAGCTATTGTTCTTCACACAAATCTGCAGACACCCCTCATTAACAGTTAAGTCACTTAACACATCTTAACATCTCCCTCAACTCACAAAACTAGTTGGGTTCAAGTTCCCCTTAGGAGGCCAGTACCCAGAGCTTCAGCAAATGATTAGGAGGATGCAGTGGAGGAAGAAGAAGAAGCAAACCTCTCCAGAAGCCCTCAGCATAGACCTACTGGTTGCTCATAATTGCCCCCCACTGTCCTCAAGATGGACCTCCCAGGTAGATAGAGTAGTAAAGGATGGTAAAAGAGCAGCAGAAATAAATTACCCACTTCAGAGTTTCAGTTAGTCATGGGCTTGTTCTTACCAAATATTTAAATGACCCCAAAATAGAAATAACAACTCCTCTTCCTGTCAGTCCACAACATTGCTTATTAACTAAAACATGTGGAAGCTCCAATGTGGCAATAAGATCTCAGCAAGTGGTGAGGGTACACTGCAAACCAGTTAGGTGCATGCCAACTAGACAGTGTCCCTGAGTGCCTACCTCTGCAGGATTCCAGACCATTGTGGAAATAAATCAAACATACCATGCCAGTTAACTCAGGTTGCCGCACAAATTCCTGACATAACTAAGGAAATGTAAATGGTCCCACTCCCTCTGAAGCAAGGCCTACCTTGAGCAGAAATCTAAAGCTCCTTCTTTAATGGCCTTGCCCCAGCTCTGGTTATCATTTCTGTGTTATGTGTCTGCAATGTGTACTGTGCTTCTATTATCCATATCACTCAAAGTCAGTGGTGATAATTAGCCTCAATTCTTTTTGAAATAGTGTTACAGAATTGTAACCCATGCATTTGGTTTTTAAAAACCCCTTTGAGGGGTGCCTGAATGGCTCAATTGGTTGAGTATCTGACTCTTGGTTTTGGTCAGGTTGTGATCTCAGGGTAGTGGGATCAAGCACCATGTCAGGTTCCATACTCAGCACAGAGTCTGTTTGTCCCTTTCCCTCTGCTCTTCCTCTCCCCCCCTTCAAATAAATAAATAAAAATCTTAAAAACTCCTTCAAATAGTAAAAATGGACACAGAGAATAAAAATGGATATATAGAAAGAAAATGAATATAGAAAGTCTCTCATTCTCACACCCCCAAGCCCCCCAGTCTCTTCTTAACTCTTCTCATTTGTTACTTGTGTGGGGAGAAACTTCCCGTAAGTGAACCAAGAATCCAGTCTTCTTAGATTTCTCATTATAAATTAATGTCCTGGTCTATTAAATTGCAACTTGGTTAAACTTCATAGAGAGGAAAAGCATTCTACTTCAGCAGATCCCACATTGCAGGCCAGGAATACAGAAGAATTGAGCTGGCTAGAGGAAAGAGAGCTGAGGCCAGATGGGTATGGGGCATGGAGACAGCTCATGTGGAGGCTGATGGGCTCAATGAAATCCTCACATACACAAGGGAAGTACATCCTGGCTTGTGGTAGCCATGGGGAACCTGAAAGAATCAGGTGGGGGCATGACCCTGTTCACTGGCCATTGAGGGGATGTCTGGCAGCCCATATGCAGAGGCAGCTGGTTGTTCAGGGCATGGCAGAGCACAAGAACCAGGGCTGGCAGGAGGGGTGCAAGAAGCTAGTCCCCTGCCTAGAGGCTGGGGCCTGGAATGGGTTACCTCCTTACTGGGCAACACTGCCTTGTGTAGACACTGGAGGATAAACAGAGAGAAAACTCGAGCCCCAGGCAGAAGAGGACCATTTAGACTGCCCCCCTCTACCAGAACTACTCAGGCAGGGAGACCACCACCACCCCCTAACTTTCACCGCTACCCTCAGGAGTGCTGGTGGAAACCACCATGGGCAAAACTACAGCAAAGTATTTCCAAATTCAGTGTGTCAGATGGCTTCCTTTTGCCCTTCCAGATCCCTCCACCCTTTTGCACCTACTCTGTGCCACTGCAAGCCAACCTCAATGGAATCCATCAATGGACTCCTATGTCCTCTGTCTTCCAGTTGCCTTTGACCACCACTAAGAGATGGGAAGCTGGGAGGAGAGAGATCAGGGTATTTGTTTCCCTCAAATGCCTTTTTTCTGGGTCCCTGAGGGCTGGCTGGTTTCATCCCTGAGCCAAAAGGCATCACTTCTGTCAAGAGGCCCTCTTCACAGAATTCTCCCCTGAGGTTCCAGTAACTGCTCCCTCCTTCTGCTCCTTCTGTCCTGTGGTTTCCCTGTACCCTGATATGCCTTTGTAAATAGTCTATTAAACTCATCTCAATTTACCCAATCTGAGAGTGCCATCTGTTTTCTGCCAGGACTTGGAATGATACAGATGGCTTGTCTGACAGGCCCTATTGAGGGAGAGTCCAAGGACTCCTTATTGTTCCAAGCATAGGTGGGGCAGCCTGCAGATAGCTAGAGGTTACTACAGACACCTGGAATGAAGCCAGGAATTTGAACCCTTGGAAATAGGGACTGTGTCTTCTTATCTTTGCAGCCCGAATATTAGAGCAGGGCCTGTCTTTTAATAGGGGGACCTCTCAAAACAAGTTTCTTCTCTTTCTTCAGTTCAGGAATACTTTTCTGTCTTAGAAGGATCCCCTTCTCTAATGATGATGTCCCTAAGCAGTTGCTCTTTGAATGATTTTCTGATAATATCAAAACAATCAGTAAATTCTTGAGCAGAAATTAGATGCCAACACTCAGAGAAGAACAGGCCCTGGGAAGGGGCTGAGGGGATGAGGATCTGGAACAGCACTGGAGGAAGAATATGCCCTCATAGAGAGAAATGGAGGGCTGTTTCAGAGACCTCCTTCCCCATTCCACAACTTTGCTTGAAGCCAAAATTCTGGGCAAGGAAGAGGTACTGATCCAGCTTAAAAGAAGCAGAAGAAAAACAAGAGCTCCCACCACTATGCAGGGAGTTTTTCATCTCTTAACAAGGGGGCAGGTTTAGGCCAGTTACCTGCACATTTTGCAGCATAAAAATATTCTAACAATTAGAAGATTACATATATGTGGCCTTTTATCATTTTTTTGAAAGCCAATGTACACCATGATCACAACTTTCTATATATGTCTGTCTTGATAAAGACCAGAATTCGTGTACCAGAATGTACACGAATATACTTATTGTATTAGGGTTATAGAATAATTTTCCCTTTTTTAGCTTTGTTGAATTATAAATGATATACAAAAATTTCACACATTTAATGTATACATCTTGATGAGTTTGGACCTATACATACACTGACAATACCATCACCACAATCAAAAAATTAAACATATCCAACACCTTCAAAATTTTCCCTGTGTTCTGGGGAGCCTAGGCTAAGGTGCTAATAATTTTCCCTATGTTCTGGTGGCTCAGTCAGGTAAGCATCTGACTCTTGATTTTTGGCTTAGGTCATGATCTCATGGTTGTGAGATTGAGCCCCACTTCGGGCTCTATGCTGGGCATAGAGTCTGCTTGAGATTCTCTCTCTCTCCCTCTGCATCTGCATCCCACCCACCCCCCCACTGCCACTCATGTACTCTCTCTCTCTCTCTCTCTCTCAAAAAAGTTCTTTGTGTTCTTGGGGTTTTTCTTTTTGCTAAGAACACTTAACATGAGATCTATCCTTTTAACAAATTTAATTGTAGGTACTGTGTTGTACAGTAGGTTTGTAGAACTTACTCATTTTGCATAATTTTTTCATCAGAAAATTGCTAAGCTCATAAAATTATTCTTAAAATGTAGGAAAAACACAAAGCAAGTATTTACATGAAATTGGACAAGGTATTTTCTTTTTAGTTTCCTTTTCTTCATCTATATAATGAGATAAACTGTTTTCTTTTTTTTTCATAAACTGTTTTCTAAAGTCCATTCCAAACTTTACAGAATGTGATTCTGAACTGTTAAAATTAATCATAGAAATACGGATACAGGGAGAGAGAGAGAGATTTTGATTATTTTATCATTTCCATAAAAATCAAGAAATAGGTAGAATTGGTCTTGTTCCCATTGGGACTGTGGTAACTGGAATGCTCTCTGTCCAGCATGGTTTCCCATTTCTTCCTTTGTGTTACTTTGAAGATCCTTTCTTTGATCTCATGTGACCCTGGTGGACAGGTCAATCATGGTGCCCTCCTTCCTCCTTGACAGGCATTTGGTGGTCACATGGCCAAAGCAGAGCCAATCAAAACCTTCTGTAACATTGATACATGGACTGGACACCAAAGAAGATCTCTTTCTTCTGAAGCTATTAAATCTTCCTGCCCATTATTTGGGTGACTTTAGACAAATCATTTAACTTCTCTGAGCCTCGATTTTCTCACATTAAATGAGGAATATAATCTCCCTCATAAGAACATGTGAGGAACAGTTGATATAACATGAGAAAGGGGCAGCCCGGATGGCTCAGCGGTTTAGCACCGCCTTCAGTCCAGGGCGTGATCCCGGAGACCCAGGATCGAGTCCCACATCAGGCTCTCTGTATGGAGCCTGCTTCTCCCTCTGCCTGTGTCTCTGCCTCTCTCTCTCTCTCTCTGTCTCTGATGAATAAATAAATAACACCTTTAAAAAAATAAAGCATGAGAAAGGCTGCTATAAACTTTAAAGTATAATATTATTTTCAATACATTTATTATTAAACATTAAGAAAATTATATGAGATACTAATCCATTATAATATGTTGATCAATCATAAGACATTAAGTCCCTAAAGGATGTTTCTCATTTTTAAAGGAACCCATTACATAAAGTACAAAAACAAGCTGTAGTAATCTATACTGTCAGAAGTTAGGATAGTGGTTAACTTTGGAGGTGAGGCTGGTGATCACAGGAGGCCTGAAGGGACTTCTAAGGTGTGTTGGTTGTTTTCTGTTTCTTGACCTGAGTTCTATACAGGGAAGTATTGTTAGTGAAAATTCATTGGCACATATGCTTAAGATATGTGCTCTTTTCTGTATATATGTTATACTTTAATAACCAGTTACAAAAACTTGAGGACTTCTATTTTCAAGAAGATGGAATAGACATACTTTTCTTTTTTTTCTCCTCATAAATACAACTAAAAATGCTGGACATTGTATATGATTCAAACATAAGAAGACTCAAAGTGGAGAGAAGGAAGACCTGCTAAGGACCTCAGTACTCAAGGTACAACATGGTAGTGAAGTCTCTGGATTTTCTTTTCAACTCATATATCTCAGATTTGTACCTATAGAAGCTAACACCCAGAAATGCAAAAAAGTGCAGAAAAAAAAAAAAGCCAACAAAACCTTCTAAGCTAAAAGATCAGGAAAGAGCAGCATAGGAAGAGAAAACCTTTCAACTGTAACTGCTCTACTCCATCTAAACCCATAGGAAAAGCTGTGGCCCCACTCCCACTCATCTAACAAAGGTCAAGGGGGGAACCCAGAATTGAACCCTTACCAGGCTTTAATGAGGTACCTCAATGTACCCATTAGGATGTAGCATCAGAGAAGGCTACGTGTGGAGCCAGTTCTTTCTTCCTTGCTGGGTGGTAATGAGGAAACCATATAAGAAACCTGTCCTTCCATCCTGTGTCCTTTCTGCTAAAGTAGTATCAGAAGAAGCCTAGTGGAGAGTCATGACTTTCACCATTGCTCAATTATATTGAGGCCACCGTCTCCCTGGGGTGTCAGTGGAGATCTAGTGGGGAGCCTAAACTTCCACCCCACTCAGAGGTAATAAGGAGCCCCCTCCAACAGATACTCCTCCATACCTCCCCTCCCAATCCAACAGAGACTGAGGGGACTTCTCTGCTGACCTGGTAGTGATTGGGGAAGGCAGGCGGATTCCCCTCTTCTCCTGTTGGAGTTGTATTTTACAAACAGCTAAAATAGGGGTGCCTGGGTGATTCAGTCAGTTAAGTGTCTACCTATGTCTCAGGTTATGATTCCAGGGTCCTGGGATCAAGCCCTACATCGGGCTCTCTACTCTGTAGGGAGTCTGCTTCTCCCTCTCCCCCACCCCTGCTCATGCTTGCATTCTCTCTCTCTCTGAAATAAATAAAATGTTTAAAAAAACCCCAGCTAAAACAGAAGGTTTAGATAAGATACAGTCATAACATAATATCCCAAATGCTCAGGTTTCAATAAAAAATCACTTATGATACTAGGAATGAGGAAGATCTCAAGCTAAATGAGAAAAGATGCCAACACTGAGATGAAACACATGTTAAATTTATCTGACAAATATTTTATTTTATTTTTAAAAAGATTTTATTTATTTATTCATGAGAGACACACAGAGAGAGAGAGGCAGAGACAGAGGCAGAGGGAGAAGCAGGCTCCATGCAGGGAGCCCGATGTGGGACTCAATCCCCAGACCGGACCGTGGGATCACACCCTGAGCCAAAGGCAGATGCTCAACTGCTGAGCCACCCAGATATCCCAATCTGACAGAGAAAGCAGCCATCATAAAAGTAATGAGCAATTACACTTTATACAAATGAAAAAATTAAAAATCAGTAAAAAAAATAGAAGACATAAAGAAAAGCCAAATGGAAATTACAGACTGAAAAATAAAATAACCAAAATTTAAAAACTCAGTGGATGGGCTCAACCAAAATAGAAGCGACAGAAGAAAGAATCAGTCAACTGGAAGGTAGAGCAATAGAAATTACCCAATCTGAACAACAGAAAGTAGACTGAATAAACAAACAAACAGAGTCTCAGGGAGGTGTAAAGAACTCTCAAAACTTAATACTTAAGAAACAAAATGAAGCAATAATCCACTTAGGAAGTGGATTGTAAACATGAAGAGACATTTTACTGAAGAGGATATACGGATGGCAAATAAGCACACAAAAAGATGTTAACCTTTAGGAAAGTGCAAACTCATCAGAATAGCTGAAATTTAAAAATAGTGGCATCAAATGCTGGCAAAGATGCAGAGAAACTAGATCACTCATATCTTGCATGGGGGAGGGTGTGTAAAATGATACAGCCACCGTAGAAAACAATTTGGCAGTTTCCTAAAAAACTAAATATACACCTACCGTATGACCTAACACTTGTACTTCTGGGCATTTGTATGAGAGAAATGAAAACTTATGTTCATACCAAAACCTGTACGTTAATGTTTATAGCAGCTTTATTCATAATAGCCCCAAACTGGAACAATCTAGATGTCCTCCAGTAGGTCAATTGTTAAACTGTGGTCTATCCGTACTTTGAAATATCACTCAGCAATAAAAGGGAATATGCTGATGATACACACAACAACTTGGGTGGATTGCCAGAGGATGGTGTTGAGTGAATAAAGCTAATCTCAAAAGGCTACTGATTACATTTACATAACTTACTTGACAAAATCATAGAAATGGAAAACAAATTAGTGGTTGCTAGGATTAAGGAAAAGTAGGATGGGAGGGAAATGGGTGAAGGCCATAAAAGGGCAATGTGAGGGATCCTTGTGATAATTGAACTGTTTTATACCTTGACTGTATCAGTGTCAATATCTTGGTTGTGAACTGTACTATAGTTTTGTAAGATGTTACCTTTGGGGGAAAGTAAGTAAAGGATACATGGAATCTCTATATTATTTATTACAACTGCATTTAAATTTCTAATTATCTCAAAATAAAATGTTATCTTTCTTAAAATGAGGCAAAGGGATCCCTGAAAAGCAGAAATCCTATAGGACTAAGAGAAGAAAAAACGTCTAATAGTCTGATTTCAGGCATGGTGTCAAGTTAGTAGAAGAGGGAGATAGATGCACCTTTTATCACATTCATTAAAGTCAACCCTGGCACGTAACAGAGAAAGAGATTAATACAGACATGCCTTGGAGATATTGCAGGTTAGATCTCAGACCACTGTGATAAATCACAATATCACAATAAAGTGAGTCAGATGAAGTTTTTTATTTCCCAGTGCATATAAAAGTTTTGTTTACACTATACCATGGTCTATTAAGTATGCAATAATAGCATTGTCAAAAAAAAACCCGTACATATACCAATTAAAAAATACTTTATGGTGGGAAAAAAAAATGCTAACCATCATCTGAGCTTTCACCCAGTCATGATCTTTTTGCTGGTGGAGGGTCTTGCTTCAATATTGATGGCTGCTGACTGATTAGGGTGATGGTTGCTGAAGTCTGGGGCCACTGTGACAATTTCTTAAAATAAGAGAATAGTGAAGTGTGCCTCATCAATCAACTCTTCCTTTTATGAACGATTTCTCTGATTATTCATATAATGCTGTTTGATAGCATTTTACCCACAGTTGAACTTTCAAAATTAGTCAGTTCTCTCAAACTCTGCCACTGCTTTATCAGCTCAGTTTATGTACCATTCTAGATCCTTTGTTGTCATTTCAATGATCCCCACAGCACCTTCACCAGGAGTAGATTCTGTTTCAGCAAATCACTTTCTTCACTCATCCGTAAGAAGCAACTTCTCATCCATTAAAGTTTTATCATGAGATTGTAGCAATGCAGCTCCATATTCAGACTCCACTTCTTCTGGTTCTCTTGCTGTTTCTACCACATCTGCAGTGACTTCCTCCATTGAAGGCTTGAACCCCTCCAACTTGTCCATGTGAGTTAGAATCAACTTTTTTTTTTAATAATTTTTTTCAAGCCATCGGAGTTTATTTATTTATTCTTTTAATTTATTTATGATAGTCACACAGAGAGATAAAGAGAGGCAAAGACATAGGCAGAGGGAGAAGCAGGCTCCATGCACCAGGAGCCCGACGTGGGATTTGATCCCGGGTCTCCAGGATCGTGCCCTGGACCAAAGGTAGGTGCTAAACCGCTGCGCCACCCGGGGTTCCCTAGAATCAACTTCTTCCAGCCCCCTCTTAGTGTTGATATTTGACCTCTTCCCATGAATCACAAATATTCACCATCTAGAATGGTGACTCCTTTCCAGAAGTTTTGCAATTTACTTTTCCCAGACTCATCAGAGGAACCACTATCACCAGCAGCTGTAATCTTATGAAATGTATTTCGTAAATGATAAGACATGAAAGTTGAAATGACTACTTGATACATGGGTTGCCACATGGAATGCTGTGTTAGCAGACATGAAAATAACATTAATTTCATTGTCCATCTCCATCTGAGCTCTTGGGTGACCAGATGCAATAATATTTTGTTTTGGGCTTTTTTTTATTTTTATTTTTTAAAAGATTTTACTTATTTATTCATGAGAGACACACAGAGAGAGAGGCAGAGACACAGGACAAGGGAGAAGCAGGCTCTCTGCCAGGAGCCCAATGTGGGACTCGAACCTGGATCTCAGGATTATGCCCTGGGCCGAAGGCAGATGCTCAACTGCTGAGCCACCCAGGTGTCCCAAGAAGTAATATTTTGAAAGGAATCTTTTTTCTGAGCAGTAGATCTTAACAGTGGGTTTAGAATATTTGTAAACTATGTTGTAAACAGATGTGCTGTCACCCAGGCTTTGTTGTACCATTTGCAGAGCACAGGTAGAGTAGATTTAGCATAATTCTTAATGGCCTGAGGATTTTCAGAATGGTACATGAGCATTGGCTTCATGACTTAACATCACCAACTGCATTTGAAGCTCTGAAGCCAGGTATTGACTTCTCTTGGCTTATGAAAGCCCTAGATGGCATCTTCTTCCAATAGAAGGCTGTTTTGTCTACATTGAAAATCTGTCGCTTAGTTTAGCCACCTTCATTAATTAAATTAGTTGGATTTTCTGGATAAGTCACTGCCACTTCTACATCAGCACTTGCTGCTTCACCTTGCACTTTCATGTTAAGGAGATGGCTTCTTTCCTTAAACCTCAAAAACCAACCTCTACTAGCCTCAAACTTTACTTCTGCAACTTCCTCATCTTTCTCAGCCTTCAGAGAATTCCAGAGACTTGGGGCCTTGCTCTGGATTAGGCTTTGGCTTAAGGGAGTATTGTGGCTGGTTTGATCTTCTTTCCACACCACTAAAATTTACACCTTATCAGCAATGAGGTTGTTTTGCTTTCTTATCATTCGTGTGTTCACTGGAGGAACACTTAAAATTTCCTTCAAGAATTTGTCCTTTTTATTTCATAACATGGCTAACTTGTTTGCCGCAAAAGACTTAGCTTTTGGCCTGTCTCACCTTTTGACATACCTTCCTCACTAAGCTTTACCATTTCTAGCCTTTGATTGATTTATTCTTTTTTTTTAAGATTTTATTTATTTATGAGAGACATACACAGAGAGAGAGTGAGGCAGAGACACAGGCAGAGGAGGAGCAGGCTCCATGCAGAGAACCCGATGTAGGACTCGATCCTGGGACTCCAGGATCATGCCCTGGGCTAAAGGCGGCACTAAACCGCTGAGCCACGCAGGGATCCCCTGACTTATTCTTTTTAATTATTTTTTTTAATATTTCTTTTTTAAGTAAGCTCTAAGCCCAATGTGGGGCTTAAACTTATGACCCTGAGATCAAGAATTACATGCTCTACTGACTGACCCAGTCTGGCATCCTTAGACTTTGATTTAAAGTGAGAGATGTGGGGGGGACCCCTGGGTGGCTCAGCGGTGTGGTGCCTGCCTTTGGCCCAGGGCGTGATCCTGGAGTCCCGGGATCGAGTGCCCTGTCGGGCTCCCTGCATGGAGCCTGCTTCTCCCCATGCCTGTGTCTCTGCCTCTCTCTCTCTCTCTGTATCTCTCATGAATAAATAAAATATTTTTAAAAAAGTGAGAGATGTGGGACTCTCTTTTTCTTGAATACTTAGAGACCCTTGTAGGGTTATTAATTGGTCTAATTTCATTATTGTTGAATTTCAGGAAATACAGAGGCCCTAAAGGAGTTAGAGAGATGGGAGAATGGCCAGTCAGTAGAGTAGACAAACACACACACATTTATCAATTAAGTTCGCCAACCTATGTGGGTGTGGTTTATGGTGCCCTAAAACAATTTACAATAGTAACATTAAAGATCACTAACCAGGGTGCCTGAGTAGCTCAGTCGGTTAAGCATCTGCTTTCAGCTCAGGTCATGATCCCAGGGTTCTGGAATCGAGCCCTGCATCAGGCTCCCCACTTGGCAGGAAGCCTGCTTTTCCCTCTCCCCCTCTGCTTGCCACTGCCCCTGCTTGTGTTCTCTCTCTCTCTATGTCAAATAAATAAGTAAAATCTTAAAAAAAAAATCACTGACTGCAGACCACCATAACAAATGTTATAATAATGAAAAAATTTGAAATATTGTGAGAATTACCAAAATGTGACCCAGGGACACAAAGTGAATAAATGCCATTGGAAAAATGATGCCAATAGATTTTTCTTGATGCAGGGTTACCACAAACCTTTAACTTATAAAATAAAAAAAGAGGGGGTGGGCGCCTGAGTGGCTCAGTTGGTTAAGCATCTACCTTTGGCTTAGGTCATGATCCCGGGGTGCTGGAATTGAGTTCCACATTAGGCTCCCTGCTGAGCCTGCTTCTCCCTCTCCCTCGCCACTCCCCATGCTTATGCTCTTTTGCGTGCGCTCTCGCTCTCTCTGATTTAATAAATAAATCTTTTAAAACACACACAAAACCCCTCAGTATCTGTGAAGTGCAATAAAACAAGGTATGTCTGTATTTATATCTGGCTGATTGAAGGACAATTCTTCATATATTATGAAGAAGGTAATTTATAAATTACTCTTTGTAAAATTTGCAGTCATCAATAAAGGCAAGATAAGAATCTGTGTCTGTTATTCTTAGCCCCAGATATAAAGGACTTAAAAATCTTGGTTGGTGCTCTCTGTGTTTATGTAATTTAATTATAGTGATTTTTTATTTATTTTATTTATATATTCACAAGAGACACAGAGAGAGAGGCAGAGACACAGGCAGAGGAAGAAGTAGGCTCCCCACGGGGAGTCTGATGAGGGACTTGATCTCAGGACCCTGGGATCATGACCTGACCCAAAGGCAGACACTCAACCACTGATCCACCCAGGCATCCCTGACTATAGTGATTTTCATGTAAAAAGATTAGCAGTTTTAATCTGCACCATAGAGGAATTTGCAGCTGAAAACATCTCAGTTTCTCTAGGTAAATTTTCAAAATATCTAAATTTTCTTAGAAAATACCCATGGGGGGGCAAAAAAAACAACAGAAAGAAAATACCCATGGTCTCAGATGTGGTTACAGAATAATGGTCTCCTGATGACTCATAAACTGAGTCCCTTTAGGGGGAAAAATACCTCTGGCACTACAAATAGGATTGCAGAAACTAAAAAAACAAATTATGTCAAGTCAAGAGGTTTTTTTCTGCTCATGCTGTGTAACTCCTTTTGTGGTGCTTCAATGGGAAGGTTGGTAGAAAAGTAGGACCTGGAGAAGTGATGATTGACAGGAGAGACTCTTGAAGAGAGACTCTTGGAACTAATATCTCTTTTTGGTTCATCTAAGAAGTTTAGGAAATAATGTCTTAGGATGAGAAGAAATTGTGACCCCTGGGTGGCTCAGTGGTTAGGTATCTGCCTTTGGCTCGGGGTGTGATCCTGGTCTGGGGATGGAGTCCCACATGAGGCTTCCTGCGAGAAGCCTGCTTCTCCCTCTGTCTCTGTCTCTGCCTCTCTGTCTTTCATGAATAAATAAAATCTTTTTTAAAAAATGAGAAGAAATTATACTAATAATTTAATCATTCAGATTCCAAAGAGGACTGCGTGAGAACTGAAAGATCCAGAAGAAATACATTTTATTTTTTTATTTTTAAAGATTTTATTTATTTATTCATGAGACACACAGAGAGAAAGAGAGGCAGAGACACAGGCAAAGGGAGAAGTAGGCTCCGTGCGGGGAGCCTGACGTGGGACTCGATCCCAGGTCTCCAGGATCACACCCTGGGCTGAAGGCAGCGCTAAACCACTGAGCCACCTGGGCTGCCCAAGAGATACACTTTAAATACATGACTATGAAGGTGGTGGTGTGAATGAATCAGTGTGGACCTCCTTCAAGATTGAATATTTAGAGGAAGAAGAGAGGTAAGGAGGTGACTGGCGTGGTTGGTGGTCCTCAGCTTAGTGTTTGGCCAGTGTTGTCTTTGGGTTCTGAATCCTACACTGGAAGAGCTAACCAGTCTTCATGGGTTGGCTGAGGCAGAGACAACTAGTCCTAGAGGTAGATAGCAGAGAACCACCTGGGAGGACAGTTTTGTTTTCAGAAGAGCATGGATATGCAGCCCGCAACCAGGAAACTGAGGCATGATCTGAGCAAGGACTAAGCTGGGGGTGGGCCCTGATGGACACAAGGATGGAGAGGGGGTTACATGGAGCCCTGACCTGGGGACAGTAGCCAGGTCAGCAGGTGCCAGAATTCAGGCTGATGCCAACTGAGCAAAGCTAGGCTCAGGAACAAATGTGAGTGGTGGTTGCAAAATCCTGAGATTCTCGCTCCCTAGTATACACTGATTAATTTCCTCCACTTGAGTGTGGGCAGGATCTGTGAATATAGTGGGATAATCAGTCCATCAGTTATGTTATATCATACCAGATTCTGCCATCTCCTGCTGACCTTGCAGATGTAGCTGCCATATATTTTTAAATTATTTTATTTATTTATTCATGAGAGACACACAGAGAGGCAGAGACATAGGCAGAGGGAGAAGCAGGCTCTCCGCAATGAGCCTGATGCGGGATTCGATCCAGGGGGACCCCAAGATCACGACCTAAGCCAAAGGCAGATGCTCAACCACTGAGCCACGCAGGCTTCCCTGTAGCTGCCATATTATGAGAAAGCCTCATGGCTAGCTCCTGAGAACAGTCTGTCAATGTTGAGAGAGGTCTCTCTACCAACAGTCAGCAAGAAAATGGGGATCTTAATCCACAACTTTAAGAAAATCAATTCTGGGAGTGCCTGGCTGGCTTAGTCAGTGGAGCATGTGACTCTTGATCTCTGGGTCCTGAGTTTGAGCCCCACATTGGGTGTAGGGATTACTTAAAATAGATTAGATAGATAGATAGATAGATAGATAGATAGATAGATAGATGATAGAAAAAATCAATTCTACCAGCAACCTAAAATTTGGAAGAGACACCAAGCCTCGCATGAGTTCATAGCCCCATCTGGCTGACACCTTGATTAAAGCCCAGTGAGACCCTGAGCAGAGGACCCAGCTAATCCTGTGCCAGGATTCCTCAACCACAAAACTGTAAGTAATGAGCTCATGTTGTTTTAAGCCACTAAGTTTGCCACACAGCCAAAGAAAACTAATATAGAAGGTCTGGCCTGGATTTAGAAATGTCAGGATCAAAGAAGTTTGGTGAGAGTGCCCATCTAGGTAGATGGATCCCACAGGGCACTAACTTCAATTGAGACAACCATGGAGGATGTGCCACCCCTGCCAGAGCTGTCTTTAAGGGGCCTTGGCACAATTTTCCTGTGTAAATTGGCACAAGCTTCCTGAAAGTCAATTTAGCAGCATCTATCAAAATTACAAGAGCATATGATCTTTGACCCAGTAATTTCACTTCTAGGAATTTACCCCACATACAGTAGCAGACGTGGGAAATGATCCATATACAAAGTTATCCATTTGGACATTCATCTATTCATTCATTCATATAACACATGTATTGTTAGTAATAGCAAAAGGTTGGAAATAACCTAAATTTATATCACTAGGAATAATGAAGTACATTACTGTACAGTGGAATACCACATAGCTGAAACAAGAGAACCAGGAAGCTCTGTGTGTATCAGTATGGAAAGATCTCTGAGATTTTTAAAAATGTATTTATTTGAGAGGGGGAGGGGCAGAGGGAGAGAGAGAATCTCAAGCAGACTCCCTGCTGTGTCCAACTCCGGGCTCAAACTCATGACCCTGAGATCATGACCTGAGCCAAAATCAATAGTCAGATGCCCAACTGACTGAGCCACCCAGGTGCCCCTCTAAACTGTTGTTGTTTTTTTTATGTTTATTTATTTATTCATGAGAGACACAGAGAGAGGCAGAGACCTAGGCAGAGGGAGAAACAGGCTCCCTGCAGGGAGCCTGATACGGGACTCAATCCCTGACCTGAGGATCACAACCTGAGCCAAAGGCAGACACCCAACCACTGAGCCACCCAGGTGTTTCTCTAAACTGTTTTAAAAAGAAAAAGCAGAATAGAGCATACAATCATGTTAAAAGAAGAGTTAGGATATATATTCACATACATTAAAAAAATCTCTGGCAGGTTTAATTGGGGAGGGAGGAGACTAGGCAGATGGGGCAAGCATTAGAGGGAGACTTTTCATTATATATCTGGTTATAATTTTTATTTCTGAGCCATTTTGAACTATCAGCTATATATAATGTTAAATGCATGCATTTTGCAATTAAGACATTTTCAAAGAGACTTCAGCTCAATAAACTTAGGGAACCACATGATCTTTGTAGCATTACCCACCACACTTCCCACTGGCTCAGTTTCCTTTACCCTGTGGGACCAGGAAGGAGACCCTCCTCTGACCCACAGTTAGATTTTGTAGCCTGAGCACTATCCTTTCCTGGAGCCACCACTTACCTTTCCCACCCCAGCTCCCTGGGGAAAATTTAAGGGGTGTTTTCCCAGAGACCACCAAGGCTTTCCAGCTATTCCACGGCCCTTGCTGACAGCTGAGATTCCCCAGGGACAAGAGAATCTGAGGGGGTCCTGCTAACCACCAGGCCCTAACCATCTGGGAAAACTTGATTTCAAATAACCCAGCCAGTCCTGAATCCAACGGCAGAGCCGAGAATGAACTGGGATGTATCAGTGCTAGTTATTTATACCTGAAGTCTCTTCTTGCTGTTTACTGCCTTTGGTCTGCAGGTTGTTATATGGTTTGGCTATCATCTCTGTCCTCAGCTACTTCTCTCACTTCAGTACCCTCTATTGCCTCCTTCCCACTACTCTGGGCTTCCTCCCTTGATTGTACCTATTGCTGCTGATTACTTTCTGGTATCGGACAGGAGCCCATCAAGAAACAGATGGCATGCTCAAATTGGGTAATTTGAGAAGAGTTTACTAAGAGATTATTTATAAAAGTGTAGGCAAGGTCTAGGGAAACCACTAGGGATAGGGCAGTACCTGGGGGCAAGAAGAGGGATCAGCAGCAAAAAGGGATGGGTGGAGCAGGCCCTGGCAGGAGCTGAGACTTGTGGTTGATTAAAGAAGGCAGCCAGCTCACTGTGACTCATCAGGGAGGGAGCCTGGGAAATTAAAAACCCCAACCTCACTCTCTTTCCCTCCTTCCATCTCCTAAAGGTATCCCATTTTACAAACCCAAGAGAGGGCACAAGAGCCCATTGATTCTATCCGTAGAGGTCAGCTTCCCAGGCAGAGCATGGGGGGAAAGGTGGAGAGTGAATCTGGAGGGACAAATGGAATCTACCTAGCACCACTCCCATAATGTTTTAGAAAAATCATCATGGAAAAATTTTAAGCATATAAAAAAAGTAGAATAGTATAATGAACACCATGTACCCAGCATCCAATTTCAACAATTGCCAACATAGAGCCAATCTCATTTATCTGTATTCCTACTAACTCTGCCCTCTTATTAGGTTTCAGCAAATGCCAGGCATCATATCATTTCATCTGTCAATAATTCATATGCATCTCTTAAAAGTAAGGATTCTTTTAAGCCACAAAATCATTAGCAAAAATAATAAATGAAATAATCCCTTAATATCCAATCAGCATCAGACTTCCAATTGTCTGATAAATATCATATATGGATTTTTAAAAAATAATTTGTTTGCTTGAATCAAGATCCAAATAAGAGCTAATCTTTGCAATTATTTGATGTCTTTTGGGTCTCTTTTAAATCTATAGCTTCACCCTCCACCACTTTTCTTTTTCTTGCAATTTATTTATTGAAGAACACAAGACATTTGTCTGGTAGCATATCCCACAATCAGGATTTTGTTGATCACATTCCCATAGTCTAATTTAACATGCCCTCTCCTCTGTATTTCCTATAAGATTATAGTTGGTTCCAGAGGGTAAATAAGATTCAGGTCCAATATTTATTACTACTTCATAGACAGATGATGATACATTCTTCCTTCAGGACGCACAAAAAGTCTCATTGACGATTCTTGTGATGGTAGTAACCATGATGATTGATGCTTACATCCATTAATTTATTAGATATTGTAAAATGATGGTATTCAAATTTATTCCTGTTCTTGTGTTAGCAATTTTGCATCTTGTTATTTTTCAATTCATAATACTTTTTTAAAAAGACTTTATTAATTTATTCATGAGAGACAGAGAGAGGCAGAGACATAGGCAGAGGGAGAAGCAGGCTCCCTGTGAGGAGCCTGATTCAGGACTTGATCCCAGGACCCTAGGTTCACAACCTGAGCCAAAGGCAGATGCTCAACCACTGAGCCACCCAGGCACCCCTCAATTCATAATACTTCATGGAACTCACCATGCCACCTGGTATAGCCCTAATGCATCCTTTTTAATGACTCTATAACTTTTATGCTGTGGAATATTATCGCTTATTCAACCATTCTCCTATTGGCAGGCTTTCACTTGGCGACTAGGTTTTTGGCAACTATGAGCAATGCCGCAATAAAACATCTTTTTACACATTTTCTTACTTACTAGTACTTTCATTCCTACTGAATAGATTCCCAGGAGTAGAGTTTCTGGGGAAATGAAATTTGTTAATATTAACAATTGTTACCAGATTACTTTCTGGAATGGTTGGAATACTTCAATGTTCACCAGCAATGTGCAAGAATACTATTCAATCTATATCCTCACCAGCTATAGGTGTACAGCTTTTATAATTTTTGCAGATTATGGGTATAAATAATGTCTCATTGCTTCCTTCTCTGGAGCCGACTTCTGGATTTAAATTCTGATTCAGCCACTTACTGTATATGTACCTTGGTCACATTAACGTCTCAGGATCTCAGTTTCCTTATCTGTAAAATGGGGATGATAATAATAATACCTGCCTTAACATGTTTTAAGAATTAAGTGAGTTAACATACATAAAGTGTTTAGGACAGTGTCTGGCTTATTGCAAATGCTTATCATTATTTTTCTATTTTAACTTTCTTCTCTTACCTAGAGCTTCGTGGTATATTACATCAATTCCTCTATTGCTAGCACCTTAGTATCCTGAGTCCCCGTTCTTTTACACTCCCACCATTGCAAAGCCCACTCTCTTCTCCTCTTACCTAGGCTGCCAGGTGCAATTGTGCAGACAATGCCATTAGGAAATCAGACTCTTTCCTCAGATGAGTCCTGAGCACTGATCAGAGATCTATGTGTCTTTGAGACCTCCCCCAAGCAGGTATTCTACATTATCACTATACCTCCTTATCCTCTACCCCACTAATCTTTCAGCAGACAACTTTGAAGCCCTTACCTATAAACTTATGGAGGTAGATGTGTCAGATTGACTTATTTGACACCCATTTCAATGTGTACAGTCTGGAAAGATAGAAGGCTCCTTTGCAGTCAGGGGTTTGGATGTGATTTGGGTTATACCAATTAAAAGCACTGATGCGGGATCCCTGGGTGGCGCAGCGGTTTGGCGCCTGCCTTTGGCCCAGGGCGCCATCCTGGAGACCAGGGATCGAATCCCACGTCGGGCTCCCAGTGCATGGAGCCTGCTTCTCCCTCTCCCTGTGGCTCTGCCTCTCTCTCTCTCTCTCTCTCTGTGTGACTATCATAAATAAATAAATATTACAAAAAATAATAATAAAATAAAAGCACTGATGCATCAGATGGTGGCATTCTCTCACAGTGAAAAATAATTTCTTCAAATTGCTTTAAAATACAGTGTTTTGATGACATAAACCTAGTGGAATATACCCTTAGGATAAAGCACTCTTAAAAAAAATCTTAAACATCTTTCAGTAGTCTTAGTGATATTAGTACTGCTATTGTCATACATACACACGATAAGCCTAATTAATGATTATGTTAATATTGTCAGAAATAAAGATTTTCCACAAAATATAAAAGAGAAATGCTAGTAAAAAATCATTTAAGCATAAACACTTTAATCATAAATTCAAATTGGAAATATCAATATAAACTCATGATTTAGGTTTTTTTTATTTTTTATTTTTATTTTTAAAGATTTTCTTTATTTATTCATGAGAGAGACACAGAGAGAGAGGCAGAGACACAGGCAGAGGGAGAAACAGGCTCCACGCAGGGAGCCCGACGCAGGACTCGATCCTGGGTCTCCAGGATCACACCCTGGGCCGAAGGCAGGTGCTAAACCACTGAGCCACCCGGGCTGCCCGATTTAGGTTTTTTTTTAATTGTATCTTTTAGCTTTGTACACTGACCAAGGCTTAGATACAATGGTAACTCAGCAGCATTCACACACTACCAAAGTGGTGTCCTCTAAATACCATTTTCACCTAAAGGAAACAAGGCTTCTTAGAGAAATGGCTGATTCCACTTAGAGATAGGAGGTATACAAAATAAGCAAAGTATCAGTCAACTGGGGTGTGTCAGAAGGACACAGAAACCAACTTGAAGGCATTCTCACTGGTTTAAGATGAGATAATTTTAGTATCAAAATGAATAAATACTGCAATTGATTGATAAACATCATTTTTAAATTTATGAGTTTACAATCATACTAAGCAATGAAACAAAACCCCAGAAAACTCATTTGTCATCATTGGAGGTTGCTAGAGCACCAATTCATCGTTTTGAAAAAGTGGGTTGTTGTTTTTTTTAAGATTTTATTTATTTATTCATGAGAGACAGAGAGAGGCAGAGACACAGGCAGAGGGAGAAGCAGGCTCCATGCAGGGAGCCTGATGCGGGACTCGATCCCGTGTCTCCAGGATCACACCCTGGGCTGAGGGTGGTGCTAAACCGCTGAGCCACCCGGAGTGCCCTGAAAAAGTGGTTTTTAAGTAAGAGAAATAATCAAATGTTTATCCTGACTTTTCTGTATATTGACTGAATTTTTAGGTAACCAAATAGTTGATGAAAAATCTTCTTCTTTTTAGAAGAATTCCAGCTAATATGCAAAATAATGATAAAATAAGAATATTACCGTTTTTCAGGTCTTAATAAAATGATGGATCTTAGTGATGATCATTCATGGCTGCTAAAACCACTAGTGGAAAGATTGATAGGAAACTTTACAATGGGGGAGCCTGGGTAGCTCAGCGGTTTAGCACCGCCTTCAGCCCAGGGCATGATCCTGGAGACCCGGGATCGAGTCCCATGTCGGGCTCCCTGCATGGAGCCTGCTTCTCCCTCTGCCTGTGTCTCTGCCTCTTTCTCTCTTTCTCTGTGTCTCTCATGAATAAATAAATAAAATCTTTTAAAAAAAAGAATACTATAATGAATGAATCAGGCTGACACCACCTGATCTTACTCATCAATTTTAGCATCACTACAAGAGAGAAAATACATTATCTACCTCCTGATGTGCTGTGATAAGTACATAACATCACCTATTAAATATTTTGCCTACCAAAAAAAAAAAACATTAATCAAACCTCTCTATATAAATACCAATTATCAGGAAACACAGGAAACAGAAAATGAGTTAAATGACATCCAGCAGGGCAGCCCTGGTGACCCAGCAGTTTGGTGCCACCTTCAGCCCAGGGCCTGATTCTGGAGACCCGGGATTGAGTCCCACATCAAGCTCCCTGCATGGAGCCTGCTTCTCCCTCTGCCTGTGTCTCTGCCTCTCTCTGTGTTTGTCATGAATAAATAACTAAAATCTTAAAAAAAAAATGACATCCAGCAGAAGCAATCAACCAAATCCAGATTATAACATATCCTACATGATAAATGATCCAGTTCGTCAAAAAAAAAAAAAAATCAGTGTTAGGGAGGAAAAGGAAGTAGAGCTGTTAGAGAATAAAAGAAACTTAAGATCTATACTAACCAATACGATATATAAACCTTGCTTGGATCCTAATGTGAACAAACTAACTGAAAATAATATCTTTGTGAGAACTGAGAGACTTTGAATATACCTGGGATGATATGGTATTAAGGAATTGTTGTTGATTTTCTAAATGTAATAGTGGTGTCATATTAATATTATTTTCAACACCCTGATTAGATAGAGATGCTTACTGAACATTTATGGATAAAATTATATGATCTGGATTTCACTTTAAAATACTCCAACAAAAGATATTGGGGTAGTGGTGAAATAGAAAAAGATTGGCAAAATATTGTTAACTGTTGATGCTGAGTGATGAGTACATGGAGGTTCATTATATAATAATTTTTACTTTTGTGTATGTTTAAAATTTTCCATAATATGAAGTTGTTTTTTTTAAGATTTTATTTATTTATTCATGAGAGACACAGAGAGAGGCAGAGACATAGGCAGAGAGAGAAGCAAGCTCCATGCAGGGAGCTTGATGTGGGACTTGATCCTGGGACTCCAGGATCATGCTCTGGTCCAAAGGCAGGCACCAAACCGCTGAGCCACTCAGGCACCCCATAATATGCAGTTTTAAGGGGCACTTGGCTGGCTCATTAGATCGTGTATGCAACTCTTGATCTCAGGATCATGAGTTTGAGTCCTATGTTCGGCGTGGAGATTATTTTTTAAAAAGTAGGGACACCTGGGGGGCTCAGTGGTTGAGCATCTGCCTTTGGCTCAGGGTGTGATCCCACAGTCCTGGGATCAAGTCCCACATCAGGCTCCCTGCATGGAGACTACTTCTCCTCCCTCTGCCTATGTCTATGCCTCTCTTTCTGTGTCTCTCATGAATAAATAAATAAAATATTTAAAATTAATTAATCAATTAATTAATTAATTAAAATAAAATGCTTTTAAAAGTAAAAGTTCCTTAAAGACAAGGAAAAAACAAGAAAATGTCACAGATTGTAGACTAAGGAGAGGAGACATGACTAAATGCAATGTGGTATCCTGAATCAGATCTTGAAAGAGAAAAAGGAAAGTCCAAATAATGCCTGGTGTTTATTAAAACTATTGTACCAGAGGTGCCTGAGTGGTTCTATTAATTGAGCATCCAACTCTTGGTTTTGGCTCAGGTCATGATCTCATGGGTCGTGTGATTGAGCCCCATGTCAGGCTCCATGCTCAGAAGGGAGTCTACTTGAAGATTCTCTACCTCTGTCCTTTCCCCACCAAATAAATATATCTCTAAAAAAAACGTACTGTATTGTACCAATGTTCATTTCTTAATTTTGATAAACATACCAAGGTCATCTTACTATTCAGGCTCCTATAGCAAAATACTACCGACTGAATAGTTTATAAGCAATAGAAATTTATCTCTTATAGTTCTGGAGGCTGGAAATCCAAGATCAAGGTGTCAGCATGGTAATGTGAGGGCCCTCTTCCAAGTTCATACCTGATGTTGTCTCATTGTGTCCTCACATGGCAGAGGGGGGCTAGGGATCTCTCTGAAACATCTTTTATATGGCATTAATCCCATTCATGAGAGCTGCACTGTCATGACTAAAGCACCTCCCAAAGGCTCCACCTCCAAATACCATCACCTTTGGGGATTAGGATTTCAACATATGAATTTTGAGGGGACACAAACATTTGCATCATAGCAATGGTTATATAAGATGTTAACATTAAAGAAACTGGGTAAAGAGTATATGGGAATATTCTGTACTATCTCTGCAAGTCTTCTGGAAATCTAAAATTATTTAAAAACTAAATGTTAAAAATAAAAAATGTTATTAATCTCTACACATAAGTTTCTTTTTTTAAGATTTTATTTATTTATTCATGAGAGATACACAGAGAGAGGCAGAGACATAGGCAGAGGGAGAAGCAAGCTCCCTGCAGGGAGCTCGATGCAGAACTCAATCCCAGGACCCCAGGATCATGATCTGAGCCAAAGGCAGATGCTCAACCACTGAGCCACCCAGGTGCCCCTACACATAAGTTTCTTAAAGTGAACTAGTAACATCAAAGAAAAATACTTATGTCTGTATTATTGGCTTTAAATAATTCTCAAAAGATGAGGAAATTGGCATGCTTACACTACCTTCCTGTTTTTTTCACCTCTAGGATATCCAGAATTTGGTTGGCTATAGTATGACTTCTATTTATATCATCATAGTATATATAACATTTATATGCTATTCTCTTTCTATAGTCGCTTTAGCCTTTAATGGACCCATTGATCTCTCCTAGTCATTTGTATTATTATATCTGTTGGTAGAAATTTATCAGACAGTTTTATCTTCAAGAAAGGTTCTTGAGAACTACAAAGCCATCTGTTTGTGTCATTATACTTGGATAGCAGTCTGCTCACCACACATTCTCTTTCTCTGAAGATTTAGCAGGCATTACTCCTCCATCTTCTAATGTTGGATGCTATTATAGAGAGGGTGGAAGCCAAGTGAATTTTTTCCCATTCACAAGTAACTTAGTTTATTTGCAAGGATTCTCATGGGATTCCTTCTTTATTTCTGAAATCCGTTAGTTTCATCAGGATATGTGTTGAAGGTAGTTATTCTATATCAATTTTACCTGGGATAAGTTTGTTTTTCAAGCTAAAAATCAAGTCTTATTTGTGGAAGCACTCTTGAATCATATATTTGAAAATGTTTGTTAATGTTGCTGCTCCATTTAATCTATTTTCTTATTTAGAAACACTGATCCTACATGTGGTAGATCTTTGTTCTTTATATGTCATTTTCTCTTTAATCCTCTTAAACTTATTTCTTTTTTAGAGAGAAAAGGAGAGAGCATTCACAAGCAGTGGGGAGGGGCAGAGGGAGAAGGCAGAGAGAATCTTAAGGAGGCTCCACCCTCAGTGCAGAGCCCAATGCAGGGCTTGATCTCACGACCCTGAGATCATGACCTGAGCTGAAATCAAGAGTCAGATTCTTAATCAGCTGAGCCACCCAGGTGCCCCTAATCCTTTTAAACTTCTAAAGTCTACTTGTTATATTCTCATTCTTTTTGTTCACTTTTCTCAAGACTTCCTTTCATATCCATAGCTTTTTTAAAAAAGAAATGTCTTTTTTTGATGTTTATAACATGACCTTCATTTCTCCTTTATATGCCTTCCCCATTTCTTTTCTGAGCTCTGCTAGCTCATTTCTTATTTCTTTTATCTTATTTTTTCTTGAGCTAGTTTATCTGTGTTTAGGTTCCTTATTCACATATTGTGTTTTTATTAAGCTTTTTGTATTCCTATATAAATTTTTGGTCATGATTTTCATTTTTTCCTTGACAAATTATTTGTTTTGTGCCCTTTGACCTTCTCTTGATCTTGCTCCTTTATTCTTTTTTTTTTTAAGATTTTATTTATTTATTCATGAGAGACACACAGAAAGAGAGAGGCAGAGACACAGGCAGAGGGAGAAGCAGGCTACATGCAGGAAGCCCGACGTGGGACTCAATTCCGGAACTCCAGGATCATGCCCTGAGCCAAAGGCAGGCGCCCAACCGCTAAGCCACCCAGGCATCCTGCTCCTTTTTTCTTGATGATGTTTTTGGACAGTCCCTATATTGGTTCCTTTTTATTATTACTAATATTTCAGTGATGCTTGATTTTCCTAGACCACTGTGTTGTGGAAGGCAGAAAGGACAAATTTGAACAACAAACATTTCTTGGTCCAGAGTATAGAGCCCTTCAAAGTATAAGATAACCTAGGTTAAAAAAAAAAAAAAAAAACCCTCACAGGATGAGTTCAATAATAAAACAATGATGACAGAGGAAAGTATTGTTAAACTTGTGTATATCAATATTAAATTTAAATATATATAAAATGTGCTCAATCTGAACACTAAGAAAACAAAATTTTTTAAAAATGAACAGAGCCTCAAGAAATACAGGACAATAATAAAAGGGCTAGCATTCATGTCATCTGAGCTCTAAAAGGAAAGGAGAATAAGTGTGGTACTGGAAAAAAAAGTAATTAAAGAAATAGTGACTGAAGACATCTCCAATTTGATGAAATACCTAACCTCCCGATTCAAAAGGCTTGATGAATCTGAAGCAGTATAAACACACACAAAAAAACCCATATCCAGATACATCATAATCAAACTGCTGAAAACTAAAGACAAAGCAAAAATCTTAAAAACAGAGTAAAACAGCGTATTACCTGCAGGGGAACAGCTATTTGAATGACTGCAGATTTCTTATCAGAAACCATGGAGATAAGAAAATAGATCAGTTGTACAGATTAGAGAATCCAGAAATATGATTTGCAGAAATATGTACAGCTGATTTCCAACAAAGATGCAAAAGTAATCCAGTTGAGGGAGTTACCTTTTCAACATGGTGCTGAAGCAATTGTACATCCTTGAGGAGAAAAAAAGAATCTCAATCTAAACCTCACATCTTACACAAAAACTAACTCAAAATGGAACTAGGACTTAAATGCAAAACATAACAATAAAACATTAAGGAAAAAGTAGGAGAAAATCTTTGGGACCTAGGGCTAGGCAGAGAATGCTTAGTCCTGACACCAAGAGCATGATCCATGAAAGAAAAAAAATTGATAAATTGGACTTCATCAAAATTAAAACTTTTTCTCTGTGAAAGACCCTGGTACGATGATGAACAGTCAAGCTATAGCCATGAACGGTCAAGCTATAGCCTGGGAGGAGCAAACCACAAATCTAACAAAGGATTTGTATTTAGAATATATAAAGAACTCTCAAAACCTAACAATAACAATAAGAAAATAATCAGTTAGAAAATGGGCAAAAGGCATAAACAGACTTTCACCAAAGAAGATATATAGATGGCAAGTAATCACATGAAAAGGTACTCAACATCATTAGCTATTAGAGAAATACCAAACAAAATCTGAGATACTACCACACATCTATTAGAATAGTAAAAGGCAAAACAAAATAAATACTGACAGGACCAGGTGCTGCCAGGATGTAGAACAGTTAGAACTTTTTTTTTTTTTTTTTTAGAACTTTTATACAAAGAGTAGGAATGCAAAATACTGCAGCCACTCTGGAAAACAGTGCAGCAGTTTCTTACAAAGTTAACATTTTTTACCGTATATCCCAACAATCTAAGTTCTAAGTATTTGCCCTAGAGCAGGGGGTCACCAAACTAAAGCAAGAAGGTCAAATCAGGCTAAGGATTTGATTTTGTATGGCTGCAGGCTAAGAATGCTTTTTACAATTTTAAAGAGTTGTTTGTCGTTTGTTTGTTTGTTTTAAGAATATGTTACAGAGACTATAGGTGGTCCACAAAACCTAAGATATTTACTATCTGGCACTTTACAGAAAATGTTTGCCAACCTCTGCTCTAGAGAAATGAAAACTTATGCTCACATAAAAACTTGGGCATTAACTTATATAATCTCTATTCCTTTTGCCCCAAACTGGAAACCATCCAAATATCCTTCCATTGGTGAACGGATTAACAAATTCTATGTGTTACATTTATAATAATGAAATTCTACTTAGCAACGAAAAAGAATAAACTATTGTTACATAGAACAATTTGGATGAATCTCAAAGGCATTATTCTGAGTGAAAGAAGTCAGTCCCAATAAAGTTACATACTGTATGATTCCATTTATATGACATTCTCAAAAATATAAAATTACAGATACAGAAAGCAAATCAGTGGTTGGGGTGAGAGGGTGGAGCGGAATGAAGGAGTTTTTGGGTTGATGGAACTATTCAATATCCTGATTGTTGTGGTAGTAACAACAATGGCTGTAACTAGTTTAAAATTCATAGAAGTGAATTCAAAGAAAAATGTTTATTTTACTGTATAACAACTTAAAAAGGGAAATAGTTTTAAAAATTCAAAGTGACCAAACATTTGCCAATGGGTAGCTTCTTTTAAAGTGGTTATGGGAAAAAATAAAAAAAAAAAAAATAATAAAGTGGTTATGGGGCAGCCCTGGTGGCTCAGTAGTTTAGCACCGCCTTCAGCCCAGGGCATGGTCCTGGAGACCTAGGATCTAGTCCCATGTCGGGCTCCCTGCATGGAGCCTGTTTCTCCCTCCGCCTGTGTGTCTGCCTCTGTGTCTCATGAATAAATAAATAAGATTTATAAAAAAAATAAATAAATAAAGTGGTTCATGAAAGAAACGGAAATTTATTTATTTATTTATTTAAGATTTCATTTATTTATTCATGAGAGACACACAGAGAGAGAGAGAGAGAGAGAGGCAGAGACACAGGCAGAGGGAGAAACAGGCTCCATGCAAGGAGCCCAACGTGGGACTTGATCCCCGGTGTCTAGGACCACAATCTGGGCAGAAGGCAGCGCTAAACCACTGAGCCATCCGGGCTGCCCAGAAACTGAATTTTAAATTGAGCTAACAAAAATAAATAAATAAATAAATAAATAAATAAATAAATAAATAAATAAATCTAACAGCAGTAATAATAGCAAAACAAAGACAAGAATGCTGGTGCCACTCCAGGTAAAGTTTAGGTTGTTTATTAAACTATATCATGTTATCAGCCATTACTATAGAAATTATACTATGAAATATTGCTTATGCTAGCTCAAGGAAATGCTATAGTGGTTACATGGTAAATTTCATGGGTCTGGGGGCAGATGGAAGATCATTAGACATGCCACAAATAATGTTCTTCTACAGTATCAATGCCTCTGGAATAGCATTACTAATTAAGCCATTTAAAGCTTCATTGAGGATTTGGCACAGGTTACAACAGTGGGATACAAATCATTTCCAGAGAGGATAAAGAGTATTTTCAGTTTTCACAACCAATGCCTAAAATGTCACTGCAGAACAATAACTGGTTCAGCATTTGTGGGCAGGGACTAAGGAGACTTGAGTTTCTCTGAGGTAAGCCTATCATGGGCCTACAAGCTCAGGTCCTTCTGTTAATGGAGCCCTGTGGTAATGAACAATCTAATATTACTTCTGGATAGTGGTGGTAATGAACAATGGTTTTAATCCCTCTTCATCCAATTAAAGAGTTCGAACATGATATTGTCTTTCTTTTTGTGATCCAAGGGCATATCTCTCTACTTAGTCTCTTAGAGTCCATTTAGAAAAATTAGTTGAAATGTGATTCCTTTTAGATGAGAGAATCAAGAAAAAGAAAACAGTGATCATACATCTCAAAGCCCATCATTTGCTCTTTCCAATATACTTGATCACTGCAAGTATCAAGAGAGGAAAGAAATGTATTTTCTTTGATATCCACCTAACTGCAAGACAGGCTGGGAAATGTAGTCTAGTAATGTTTCTAGGAGAACAACTTAAGAGGTTTGGTGAACAGCCAGCCAGTCTTTGCCACAAGCAAACCAGTGTTGGTGGAGGACAAATTGAAGAGACCATTTGAACAACTTGCCCCAAAGGGTGTTCATTAAGTGATCAATGTCAGCTAAGAATGAAGATTATGAAGCAGAGCCACAGGACTTTGATCTCAGACCTGTTTATTAGTTGAGTCCTCCAGGAAGCAGACATTTGGACAGAGTTAGGAATGGAGAGGTTTACTGATAGGTAATTCCTGTGAAAGATAAAAGGAGGAGAATGCAGGTTGGGCAGGGCCACCTTCAGCCTGCAAATCAGACCTGACAGTCTTAGCCAATACAATGGGGAGCTCCAAAGCAAGATTGCCCATTACAGGAGTTGCACATGGCACAATCATAAGAGCCTAGTAACACCACCATACTTAGTTGTCTGGGAGCTATTGTGAAAGCTTGGTTCGAAAGCTGAGGCAGTGATGTAAGCAAAATGGAAGAATAGGAAGCCCAGACAATCCTTACTCCCACAGAGACACCAAAAACAATACAGGGATGGATTCCCTATTATGAGAAATCCAGAAACCACTTAAAAGGCTACTGTACCCCCAGACAAGCATGAAATCAGCTATGTCAAAGGTCCTAGGAAATTCTGTGACCCTCTTCCCATAGTCCCTCCTGGGGTATAGTGCCACATGATTGTGAGAAAACTCCCAGCTCCTGGTATCTCCCTGGGTAGGAAAGAGAAGACTAGATCATATATTCAACGTTCTGACTTTTTAAGGGGACTACCTAAGGGGCTGGCTTATGTCTCGCCTGCCTGCCTCTGAGCGCTGACAAGAACCAGCATACTTGAAATACCTGGGCGCCTGCTGAGAACAAAGAAGAGCCAGGCAGCACGCTGCTACTCCTGGGAACCTGCTTACAACAGACAGAAGCTGATATGGCTTGGTGGCCTCTCCCTCAAGAGGAAAGTGAATAGTGGAGAATGTGTGCAACATTGCAGCTTTTCAGGGGGTTGTCCAAAGGACTGATTTCTGTCTCAGAGCACGGATGGGACCTAGCATGCTCTAGATGCCCGAGAGCTGCTGAGAACAGAAAAGATCAGTGCAGCCTGCTGCCTCCCCAGAGGTCCTGTGGCACAGGAGAAATACACTGATACAAATTGGCACCCTCTTCCGAGAGAGAGAGAGAGAGAGAGACAGAGAGACAGAGAGACAGAGAGACAGACAGAGAGATAGAGAGACAGAGAGAAGAATGGAGTATGCATCCAACATTCTAGCTGATTGGGGAGCTGCCCAAAGGATTGGTTTCTGTCTGGCACAACTTGGGGCACTGACAGCACCTGACATACTCTACATGCCTGGAGGGCCACTGGAAAATAAAAAGCTAGGCAGAATGCTGCTGTTTCACAGGACTCAGAGTATAGCAGACACCAGAGTAAAGAGATTATAAGATTTTGAATGAAAGAAACAAGCAAATTCTCTAATTAGAAATCGACATGCATAGGGGCACTTGAGTTGCTCAGTCAGTTAAGTGACTGACTTTGGCTCAAGTCATGATCTTGGGGTCCTGGGATTGAGCCCTGCATTGGGCTCTGCACGCAGTGGGGCATCTGCCTCTCTCTCTCCCTTTGCCCCTCCCCCTGCTTGTGTGAGCACTCACTCTCAAATAAATAAATAAATAAAATTTTTTTTAAAGAAATCTACATGCACAAATCTAGAGAAGACACATCTACAGAAAATGTTTGAGAGGCGCCAGGATCTCTAGTGAGACTGGTGAAGGTCTTTTCCTGTACAAAGCTAGTCTATCAAGACTGAGAGAGGTGGCTGTTTTTCCAAATATCAACACAAAGTTACAAAGACATCAATAAACAGGGGGAAATGGCCCAATCAAAAGGACAAAATAAATCTCCATAAGTCAACACTGAAGAAATGGAGATACAGGAATTACCTGACAAAGAATTCAAAATAACCACCATAAATAATGTACAATGAGCTCAGGAAAATTATGCATGGACAAAATGAGTATAGCAAAGAGATAGAAAATATAAAAAAGAACCAAACAGAATTTTGGAGATGAAGAATGTGATAACTGAGGAGACTAAGAAAGCAAAAGGAACAGAAAACTTATTTAAAGAAAAGATGGCTGAGAACTTCCCAAATTAGAGAAAGGAAATGGCAACCACATTCAAAAACCTTAATGGACACATAATAATCAAATTATCAAAAGTCAGAGAATTTGGAAAGCAGAAGTGAACTCATCATATTCAAGGAAACCCTCATAAGACCATAAGCAGATTTTTTTTTCAGCAGGAAACTTGTAGGCCAAAAGGGATATATTTGAAGTGCTGGAGAAAACTGCCAGCCACGATACTGTCTCCATCAAAATTGTCCCATCGAAAATGAAGGAGAGAGAAAGACTTTCCCAGATAAACTAAAGCTGTGGGAGGTAATCAGCAATAGTCCAGCCTTATAAGAAGTGCTAGAGTCCTTCAGGTTGAAATGAAAACACGCAGCACAAAAACATATGAAAGTATAAAGCTCACTAATGTAATATATAAATATTATTAATATATAAACAAGTACAGAATACTAAAATACTACAATTACGGCACATAGATCTTTTTTTTTTTTTTTATGATAGGCACACAGTGAGAGAGAGAGAGGCAGAGACACAGGCAGAGGGAGAAGCAGGCTCCATGCACCGGGAGCCCAACGTGGGATTCGATCCCGGGCCTCCAGGATCGCGCCCTGGGCCAAAGGCAGGCGCCAAACCGCTGCGCCACCCAGGGATCCCACATAGATCATTTTTAATTCTGGTATAGAACTTAAAAGACAAAAGTATTATAAATCACTATAATTATAAAAATATGTTATTGGATACACAATATAAAAGATAGAATTTCTGACATAACAAAGTGGAGGGGGGAGAAGTAGAAGTATAGAGTTTTTATATGTGATTGAAGTTATCATCTTAAAATAGATGGTTGTCACTATAAGATGTTTTATGTAAGTCCCATGGTAACCAGAAAGAAAATACCTATAAAAGATACAAAAGAAAATAAGAAAGGAATCAAAGCATGTCATGATCCCTCCCTCACAAAAATAAATGAAACGCAAGGCAACAAGAAAACAAAAGAGGGACAAAAGAGCTATAAGACAAACAGTAAACAATGATAAAAATGACAGTAGTAAAAAAAAATGGCAGGATCCCTGGGTGGCTCAGTTGTTTAGACCTGCCTTTGCCCAGGGTGTGATCTTGGAGTCCTGGGATTGAGTCCCACATCAGGCTCCCTGCATGGAGCCTGCTTCTCCCTCTGCCTGTGTCTCTGCCTCTCTCTGTGTGTCTCTCATGAATAAATAAATAAAATCTTTTTTAAAAATGGCAATAGTAAGTCCTTCCCAATCAGTAATCACTTTATTTTTTTTAAAAGATAGAAGAGAGAAGGCAGTCATAGGCAGAGGGAGAAGCAGGCTCCCCACAGGGAGGCCGATGTGGAACTTGATCCCACAACCCCAGGGTCAGGCCCTGAGCCAAAGGCAGAAGCCCAACCACTGAGCCACTGAGGCCTTCCTCAATAATCACTTTAAATGCAACTAGATTATGAGGCACCTGGGTGCTTCAGTCAGTTAAGCATCCAACTCTTGGTTTTGGCTCAGGTCATGATCTCAGGGTCGTCAGATGGAGCTCCCTGTCAGGCTCTGTGCTTATTAGGGCGTCTTCTTGAAGATTCTTTCCCTCTGCTCCTCCCCCTATGCGTGCTCTTTCTCTCTCTCTCTCTCTCTCAAATAAATAAATAAATCTTTAAAAAAAAGATATTACAACTGATGTTACAGAAATAAAAAGGATTGTAAGAGAAGCACCTGGGTGGCTCAGTGGCTGAGCGTCTTGCCTTTGGCTCAGGTCGTGATCCTGGGGTCCCAGGATTGAGTCTTGCATCAGGCTCCCCATGGGGATCCTGCTTCTCCCTCTGCCTATGTCTCTGCCTCTTTCTATGCCTCTCATGAATAAGTAAATAAAATCTTTTTTTAAAAAAATGAAAAAAGGATTGTAAGAGACTTCTATAAACAATTATATTCCAACAAAGTGGATAACCTAGTAAAAATGGATAAATTCCTGGAACATGCAACCTAACAACACTGGGTCATGAAGAAAGCAAATCTGAACAGACCAATAATGAGTAAGAAGACTGTATCAGTAACTAAAAAGCTAGCAAAGAAAAGCCCAGGACCACATGGCATCACTGGTGAATTCTACCAAATATTTAAAGAATTAATGCCAGTCTTTCTCAAACTCTTCCAAATAAGTGTCGAGGCCAGCATTACCCTATACCAAAGCCAAATAAGAACAGTACAATGTAAGAAAATTACAGGCCAATATTCCTCATGAACATACATGCAAAAATCCTCAAAAAAATACTAGCAAACAAAATTTAACAGCACATTAAAAAGACCATATACCATGATCAAGTGGGATTTATCCCTGAAATGCAAGGATGATTCAACAAACACAAATCAATTAATGAGGTACACTTTATTAACATAATGAAGGATAAAAATCATGTGACCATCTCAGTAGAAACAGAAAAAAGCATTTAGCAAAATTCAACATCCTTTCTTGATAAAACTCAACTAATTTGGTATAGAAGTATTGTACCTCAACATAATAAAGGCCATATATGACAGTCACACAACTATCATCATACTCAATGTGGAAAACTGAAAGTTTTTCTCCTAATATTGGAAATAAAGCAAGGATGCCCACTCTCACTACCACTATTCAAAGGAATACTGGGAAGTCTTCACTGGAGTAAAATTACTTCTGTTCACAGATGACAATTTCATATGTAGAAAACCCTAAAGATCTCTCTCTCTCTCTCTCTCTCTCTCTCACACACACACACACACACACACACACACACACACACACCTATTAGAACTAATAAATGAGCTCTGTGAAGTTGCAGGATACAAATTAAACTTTTTTTTTCAAATTAAACATTTTTAAAAAAGCAGTTGCATGTCTATACAGTTAGAACAAACTATCTGCAGAAAATATTAAGAAAAATATCCTGTTTACAACAGCATCAAAAAGAATAAAATACATAGGAATAGATTTAAACAAGATGAAAGACTACAAAACTGAAAACTACAAAACATTGATGAAAGAGATTGAAGAAGACACATAAAAATGTAAAGAACACACTTATAGAACCAATGCAATTCCTATCAAACTTCCAGGGGCACCTGGGTGGCTCAGTTGGTTAAGGTTCTGCCTTCAGGTCATGATCCCCGAATCCTGAGATCAAGCTCCACGTGGGGCTCTCTGCTTATTGGGGTGTCTGCTTCTCCTCTTCCTCTGCTTCTCCCCCTGCTCGTGCTCTGTCTCTCTCTCTCAAATAAATAAATAAAAATCTTTTAAAAAATGAATTAAAGTCTTGAACATCAGACCTGAAACTTTGCAGTGCCTAGAAGAAAACATAAGGGGAAATCTTCATGACATTGACCTTAGAAATTATTTCTTGGAAATAATATCAAAAGTATAGGCAACAAAAGCAAAAACAAACAAGTGGGACTTCATCAAACTAGGAATCTTCTGCATGGCAAAGGAAACCATGAACAGAATGAAAAGTCAGCCTACAGAATGTGAGAAAGTATTTGCAAACTGTATCTCTGTTAAGGAGTTAATATCTAAAATATATAACTCATATGACTCAATAGCAAAAAAACCAAATACTCTGAATTTAATATAGATGAAGGACTCAAAGAGGCATTTCTCTAGGGAAGACTTACAAATGGCTAACAGGTATATGACAAGATGTGCAACATCACTAATCATTAGGGAAAAATGTAAATCAAAACCACAATGAGATAACACTTCACATCTATCAGAATGGCCATCATAAAAAAAAAGAAAAGAAAAGAAAAAGAAAAAGGGTTGGTGAGGATGTGGAGTAATTGGAACCTTTGTGTACTCTGTTGGTGGGAATATAAAATGGAGTAACCACTATGGAAAGCAGTATGATGGTTCCTGAAAAAATTGAAAGTAGAATTACATATGATCCAGCAATTCTGCTTCTGAATATTTATTTTAAAGAATTGAAATCAGGATCTCAAAGAAATGTCTGTACTCCCATGCTCACTGCAGCATTATTCACAATAGCCAAGAGATAGAAACTACCTAAAAGCCCTTCAACAGATGAATGGATAAAGAAAAAATGGTATGTACATACAATGAAATATTAGTCAACCACAAAAATGAAGGAAATATTGTCACATGCTACAACATGAACCTTGAGGACGTTATGCTATGGAAATAAGCCAGTCGCAGAAGGACAAATACTGCACAGTTCTACTTACATGAGGTATCTAAAGTAGTCAAGCTCATTGTAGCAGAAAGTAGAATGGTGGTTGCTAAGTACTGAGGGGGAGGTATAAAGTGGAGGTTGCTGTTCAATGGATATAAAGTTTCAGTCACATAAGATGAAAAAGTTCTAGATATCTGCTGTACATGTACTTATAATTAACAGTGCTGTACTTTATAGTTAAATATTTGTTAAGAAGGTAAATCTCATGTTACATTTTTATTTTTTTTACCACACACAAAAAAAGAAGGCTGAAGCAGAGCCTGAGGGCATGAACAGTGAGGGCTCCTGGTTAACTGCATTCCATGTAATAAATGATAAATTCCTTCTTGAATACCAGCATGGCATACCTCCATGGCCATTGCACCTTGTCCTATTCAACATTATCAGTAGCAGTGACCGAGATGAAGCCATAGAATGGTAGATAACTGACTTCTACAGCTGACTCACAATGTGAAGAGTGATAGGCAACCAAATAGCATTTGAAAACTATTTTGACGGATGGGACATTGCTGGATTGAATCCAACATGTTGAAATCCTACAAAAATCAATGAAAAATCTTCCATTTATATAAATGCTAATGATGAAAGTATTTTTCCATTCATATGCAAGGCTCTGAAAGTTTTGTATGACTACCAGACCAAAAATGATACAAAGATGTGTGCTATGGCTCCTTATAAAACCAGAAAAGACCGTGGCCGCACTAATGAAAGTGTAGTGTTTAGAACACAGGAGGTGATATCCATCCGAAGCAGGTGTTACCTTCTGGGCATCATTATTTAAAAAGGACACTGACAAACTAGACAACATTCAGAGGAAGGTGACCAGGCTTTGGAAGTCAAAGAACTATGTAATATTAAGGAAAGATGAAGGAATACAGTGCACTTGTTATAAGCTATCTTAGCACCCTATAGTTTTCTGGTGCAGAATTTATATAAGGCTATTATAAAATAAATAATATTTTAGTTGTACAGATGTTTTCCAATTTCATTAACTTTTTATTTTAAGATAATTATAGATTCACAGGAAGTTGTAAAGATAGTGCAGAGCCCTTCACCCAATTTTCCTCGATGATTACATTTGTCGAAAGCATAGAACAATACCAAAACTCAGGAAATTAACATTGGTATGGTGTGCACATGTAGTTCTTTGTTATGTTGTTACATGTGTAGATTTGTGCAACCACCCCCACGGGTTTTTGTTTTTTTTTTTAAGATTTATTTATTTACTTATTCATGAGAGACAGAGAGAGAGAGAGAGAGAGAGAGAGAGAGGCAGAGACATAGGCAGAGGAAGAAGCAGGCTCCCCACGAGGAGTCCGCTGCGGGACTCAATCCCAGACCCCGGGATCATGCCCTGAGCTGAAGGTGGCTCAATCACCAAGCCACCCAGGCGTCCCACCCCCACAGGTTTTATTGGTCTTTTCAAAGAACGAGCTTTTTGGTTCACTGATTTTCTTTTTTCTTTCTGTTTTCAACTTCTTTAATTTCTGTCCTTAGCTTTATGATTTCCTTTGTTCTGCTTGCCCTAGGTGTATTTTGCTCTTTTTTTCCAGTTTCTTGAGCTGGAAGCTTAGATTATTGATTTGAGACTTTTCCTCTTTTCTAACATAGGCATTTAGTGCTACAGATTTCCCTCTCAGTGCTGATTTAGTTGTTGTTAGGCCAGTGGGATCAAGGGGGATCGGGATGATGGCGGCTGACCCTCCATCTTGTCACCCTCGCCTCTGGACTTTCCCGCCGCTAGCAGACCCCCCAAAGACACGTCGTCATGGGAAAACAAGACCTATGCAGGAAACAGAAACCGAACCTTACCTAACCCCATATTCACTGACCCCGTCAACCACCAATTCCTTTTCTGTTATTCCACCCCTAACTCTTCCCTCTGCAACGTCAACCTGTCAAATGTTACCTCTCATCACGCCCCTATGGGCGGTTTCTTTTGGTGCAATGGCACCCTTTCTAAATACCGGCACCACCCTACCCTTCCCTATAAAAGCCTGCCTGTATTATCCCCATGCATGACTTCCCCAGTCTCACTCCCTTGCGGCCCAGAACCTCACCTGAGAGCGCTTACATTAAAAGCTTGCCTCCATCCACCTTTGCCTGGCCTATTTCATTTCACTACCAACCAGATCAAACCTGACAGTTGTGTCCCACAAATTTTTATTGGGTATATTTTTGTTTCCATTTTCATTTAGTTCAAGGTAGTTTTTAAAATTTTACTTGAGGGGTGCCTGGGTGGCTCAGTTGGTTAAGCATCCGACTCTTGTTTTTGGCTCAGGTCCTGATCTCATGGATCATGAGATCCAGCCCTGCATCCAGCTCTGCACTCAGTGGGAGTTTGGATATTCTCTCCCTCTGCCCCTTCCCCCACTCATTCTCTCTCTCTCTCAAATAAATAAAATCTTTTTTTTTAAGATTTATTTATTCATGAGAGATGCAGAGAGAGGCAGAGAGAGAGGCAGAGACAGGAGAAGTAGGCTCCATGCAAGGAGCCTGATGAGGGATTCGATCCCAGGACTCTGAATGACGCCCTGAGCCAAAGGCAGATGCTCAACCACTGAGCTACCCAGGTGTCCTCAAATAAATAAAATCTTTAAAAAAAAAATAAATAAAATGAAATAAAATTTTACTTGAGACTTCCTCTTTGACACATGGACTATTTAGAAGTGTTTTGTTTTGTATCTGAATATTTGAAGATTTTCCTATTAATCTTTCAGGTATTGATTTCTAGTTTGATTACACTGTGGTCAGAGAACACACTATAGGATGTCAATTCTTTTAAATTTGTTGAAGTTCATTTTATGGCGCAGGACATGTTCTATCTTGGTATATGTTCCATGGGCACACATGTATTCTGTTATGAGGTGGTGTGTTCTATAAATGGTGATTAGGGGTGCCTGGATGGCTCAATCAGTTATGCTTCTGCCTTTGGCTCCCATATCCAGCTCCCTGCTCCACAGGGAATCTGCTTCTCCCTCTACCCCTCCTCCCTGCTTTTGCTGTCTCCCTCTCTCTCTCTCTCAAATAAAATCTTTAAAAAAAAATAAAATAAGTGGTGATAATAGCCTGTTATTTAATGGTAGTTACATTTTTCTGTATCCTTGCTGATCTTCTGTCTGGCTGTTCATTAATTGTTTAGAAAGGAGTGTTGAAGTCTTCAACTATAATTGTGGATTTGTCTGTTTCTCCTTTTCAGTTCTATCAGGTTTTTTTCTTCCCCCCTTAGGGTTTTTTAAAAATATTTTATTTATTTATGAGAGACACACAGAGAGAGAGAGAGAGAGAGGCAGAGACACAGGCAGAGGGAGAGGCAGGCTCCAGGGAGCCCGATGTGGGACTCGATGCGGGGACTCCAGGATCACGCCCTGGGCCAAAGGCAGGTGCTAAACTGCTGAGCCACCCAGGGATCCCCTCTATCAGGTTTTGATTCGCATCAAATACATCTGTGCATACACATTTAAGAATGCTATCTCTTCTTGATGTATTGACCCTTTTATCATTATATAATATCACTCTGTCCCTGGAAACTTTTTTTGCTCTATAGCCTACTTTATCTGATACCAATATAGCCACTCCTGCTTTCTTTTGATTAATACTTGAATTATATAGCTTTCCCATTTTTTTTCTTTCAACCCACCCATATTTGAAGTGTATTTTTTATAGACAACATATAATTCAGTCTTGACATTTTTATCATTTTGCCACTCTCTGGCTTAAAATTGGTGTATTTAGTCCATTTAAATTTAATGTAATTATTGATATGAAAAATCTGTCTTTTTATTTTCTGTTTATTTTCTGCTTTTCAATCCTCTGTTTTCTTTGCTCTGGCTTCCTCTGGATTACTAGAATATTTTTAGAATTGCGTTTTAATTTATCAGGGGTGTTTCTTCATGTATTTCCTTGTATAATTTTCTTACTGGTTCTTCTAGGTAATAGTAATACATATATAAGCATATATATATTATCAATATATTTTCACAGTCTACCAGTGTCATCCTTTTTCCAATTTGAGTGATATAGAAAACTTACCTTTTGTGTCCCTTTACCCTCCCTAAATTATAATCATCTTAAATATTTCATTTTTGTACATTTTTTTAAAGATTTATTTATTTGAAAAAGAGAGAGCATGAGTGGGGGGCAGGGACAGAGGAATAAGCCGACTTACCAGTGAGCAGAGAATCAATGTCAGGCTTGACCCCAGAACCCTGAGATCATGACCTGAGCTGAAGTCAGAGGCTTAACTAACTGAGCCACCCAGGTGCCCCTCCTTTACATACATTTAAAACTTAGAACCACTTAAGACAATGTAATAATTCTTGCTTCAACTATCAAACATAATGTATGAAACTCAAAAAAAGTAAAACCTATTGTATTTATTCATATTCTTGTTCTTTCCTTCTTTCTTTCTCCCTGATGTTCCAAGATTCCTTCTTTTATCACTCTGTGCTTAGGGAAATTCTTTTAGCCATTCTTTAGAGTTGGTCTGCTGGCAACAAATTCTCTTGGTTTTCCTTCACCCGAGAATGTCTTGTTTTTCTCCTTGATTCCTGAAGTATATTTTCAGTGCATATAGAATTCAGGGGTGACCATTCTTTTCCTTCAGCACTTAAAAAATGCTATTCTGCTACTTTCTGGCCGCCATGGTTTCTGATGAAAAAATCTACTATATAGTTTTTCCCCTATAAATACTGTGTCATTTCTCTCTAGCTGGTTTCAATTTTTTTTCTTTGTCTTTAGTTTTCAGAAGTTCAGCTGTGACATGACTTGGTGTGGATTTCTTGAGATTTATCCTGTTTGAGATTCATTCAGCTTTTGAATCTGTAGGTCTTTGCCTAATTTTCACCATTCTTTCTTTGAATCCCCCCACCGGCCCCACCTTTGGGATTTTGATGACAGGAGTTAGATATTTTATTATACTCCTGTGTATCCCTGGGGCTCTATTCTTTTTTGTTCAGTCTCTTCTCTCTGTTGTTCAATTGTGTAATTTCTATTTTATATCTTCAAGGTCCTGACTTTTTTTTTTTTTAATTTTTATTTATTTATGATAGTCACAGAGAGAGAGAGAGAGGCAGAGACACAGGCAGAGGGAGAAGCAGGCTCCATGTACCGGGAGCCCGACGTGGGATTCGATCCCGGGTCTCCAGGATCGCGCCCTGGGCCAAAGGCAGGCGCCAAACCGCTGCGCCACCCAGGGATCCCGGTCCTGACTTTTTCTTTTGTCCTCTCCATTCTGCTGTGAGCCAAATGTATTTTTTAAATTTCAGTTTGTATTTTTTCAGTTCTAAAACTTCCAGTTGGTTATTCTTTATAGCTTTAATTCTTTGCTAAGACTTTCTGTTTCGTTAATGAGATTCTATTTTGTCATTTGTTTCAAGCACGTTAATAATTACTAATTAAGGGATGTCTGGGTGGCTCAGCGATTGAGTGTCTGCCTTTGACTTGGGGCGTGATCCCAGGGTCCTGGATAGAGTCCCACATCGGGCTCCTGCAGAGGGCCTGCTTGTCCCTCTGCCTATGTCTCTGCCTGTCTCTCTCTCTCCCTCTCTGTCTCTCATGAATAAATAAATAAAATCTTTTTAAAAACATTACTAATTAAGCATTTTTATGATGGCTGCTTTAAAATTCACACCAGGTAATTCTAATATCTTTGTCATTTTGGTGGCATCTGTTGTCTTTTTCAAGTTGAGATCTTCATGGATTTTGGTATGATGAGTGACTTTCTATTGAAACCTATGTTGTGAGACTTGGGATTTTATTTAAATTGTGTGTTTTAACAGGCCTCCTCTCGCACTACTCTGGTCATAGAATGGAGCATGTTACCTCATTACTGCCAGTAGGCCCAGACATCCACATTCTCCACTCAGTTAACATTGACACTGGAGAAGTGGTGAGGATGGGCCCTTTGTTACCTCCAGTAGGGATGGGAGTTGAGGCTTCCCATTAGGCCTCCACTGATACCATGCTGGCTGCCAGTGGAAGAAGGACCACAGTTTCAGGAACAACTTTCTCTGCCTTTCTTCTCATTAAATCTTCAGATCAAACAAACTAAATAGCTGGTTTTCTGTGTAGAAGAAATATTAACTTCTGAGCTCAGTCCCTAGATGGCTGTCCTTATAGTTGTCTGAGACATGAAAGAAAACACAGTTACCCTAAAATGCAGCATTTTCACCACCAGAAACACTTGCTTCATGTGCTTGTTAATATTATGTTTCAATTCTATAGCTTGGGCAAAAAGACCTTTCTTAAATTGTAGTCTCTGAGATGCCAGCTTCTTGCCAGGTTTTAAAAAGACTTCTTGAGGAAAAGGAATTCTAAGATCAACCAAATTTGGGGAGCCTGTAGCCTACACTTCTGGAAAATTGCAAAGGCCCATTCATTTCCTAAAGATCACAGGAGTACTGAAGTGAAGAAACCTGCTTAATTTTGTTCAACCTAAACATATTTGACTCCCAAATCTTATAACACCTATTAACATCTCAAAGACCAGCAGAGACCATGTGACCCAGTTAGCAAGTGCTGTTCCTGGGAGCCTTTGGCATTTTTTCCTCTCACAATGTATTATAGAAAGTATATTATTATGTTAAGGTTCAAAGCATGTGTGCCCTCTCAGGAATACAATTAAATACTTAACCTTGGGCAGCCCAGGTGGCTCAGCAGTTTAGTGCCGCCTTCAGCCCAGGGCCTGATCCTGGAGACCCGGGATCGAGTCCCACTTGTGCTCCCTGCATAGAACCTGCTTCTCCCTCTGCCTGTGTCTCTGCCTCTCTGTGTGTGTATGTCTTTCTCTCTCTCTGTGTCTGTCATGAATAAATAAATAAAATCTTTAAAAATACTTAACCTTGAATATGAGACCTCTTGTCTTTTTTTTAAAGATTTTACTTATTTATTCATGACAGACACAGAGAGAGAGACACACACACACACACACACACACACACAGACACAGTTAGAGGGAGAAGCAGGCTCCATGCAGGGAGCCCCATGTGGGATTCAGTCCTGGGACTCCAGGATCATGCTCTGGGCTGAAGGCAGGCGCTAAACCGCTGAGCCACCCGGGGATCCCGAGACCTCTTGTCTTAATTTGCACTCCCCCAGCAGCAGACCCCAAGACAAGGATTTGAACACAATCTGGGGGGCAAGGGAGAGGTGATCATGGGAAGCATCTGTAGTGGAGTGGAAAAGTGAAATGGGGAAGAGAAATAAGCCAAAAAAATGTGAGCTCTTGACCAGGTTACAGTTATGGGTAACTGAGGCTCCATCCCACTGGGGAACTCTAGGAGACAGCACAGAACACACTTTGGGGTTGTCAAATTACCCCCTCACAATAAAGAAAGGAAGCTAGGGTGTTTATCCTAAACTCCAATACATCTTTGGCTGAGAGCTGGTCTCAGGGCCGTTGACTGTCTGGCATTTTGCTTGCCCTGCCCACAGCTGAGAGAAAGTACACAGGCTGAGTCACAGGTGCTTGCGGTGGGAAGCCTTTGTCTTGTGTCAGAAGTGAGTGCCAAGGGGCTGTGAGTGGAGCACTGATGGTGTTTGCTACGTCTCTGAATTCTAAATGTGTTTTTCCTAATCTCTTTTTGGCTCTAGTGTAGCTAAATAGACAACCCTATTAATAAAATATTCTTAAGGATACTGAAATTAGCTCTAAAAATAGATTATGTATAGTATTTTCTTTAAGGTCCAAGAAGCCTGGAATGATCAGGGTGGTGGCATTGAAATAGGGCAGGCCCCAGCCTGATAACTCAAAGTGCCCCCTCACTCCCTGGAATGGCAGACACTAGTAGGACAGTCTCAGCTATAGGGACTTGAGGTGCAGGCCCAGTTTCTAAGATAAGAGCAGTCCAAGGCAGCAGACTACTATGGCATCTGACAACTATGGCAAAGCACAGCTGACCATGTAATCTACATGGCATTACAAAGGACACACTTGGGGGAACAAAATGTCTCTAAAGGTGCTCAGAGCATGTGATGGGAATCTAGGCATAGGTGATGGCAGAGTCATCCAGAGCATCTGGAGCATCCAGAGAGCCAGGAGGATAGACAGGCAGCAGGTGACAGTCATCTGTTTCCAGTAGTTGGTGCCAATCACTGAAAATGGGTCTGGGCACAACTCTGGATTCTGTGAGGGAGCCTACCAAGACTAAGTCAGAGCCCCCAACCTTAGAGGGTTTTAGGAACCAGACAGGTGTCCAAAGTAGGGCATTAAATACAGAGGACAAATCCAAGACCAGGAGAGGGTCAATAGAACTATGGCTTCCAATTAGGGAGACAAGAAGCCCAAGGTCAAGATGACATAAACAATAAGGATGCCATTGCCCTTGCCTTTGCATATGGGGATAGGGTTCCTGAGACAGTCCAGCCTAAGGCCAGGATTTGTCCCCAAGTTTATTTTTTTATTTTTATTTTTTTTAAAGATTTTATTTACTTATTCATGAGAGACAGAGAGAGAGAGAGGCAGAGACACAGGCAGAGGGAGAAGTAGGCTCCATGCAGGGAGCCCAAGGTGGGACTTGATCCCCAGTCTCTAGGACCACGCTCTGGGCCAAAGGCAGGCGCTAAACCGTTGAGCCACCCAGGGATCCCCTGTCCCCAAGTTTAGAGAAGGCTGCATAGACAAATGGACATCAAGCAGCCCTAGCAGTAGAGAATGAAGTTCTTTGAGACCCGGCAAGGCCTGGCCCCCTACTCAGACATTTGCAACCAGGTGGTCAGGTGTTCCTGTCAACCAAACCTCCCATTCATCCCAACACTTTCTTTATGGTCTTGCACATGCCCTCCTCTCCCTGCCCCACTGACCACCACCCTAAGACTTTGGAGCACTTAAAAATTGGTGGTCGGAGTCTGCCCACTGGCCTTGAAAGGCAGCTAACTTCTGGGATGGAAAATCATAGAAGCCAGTTGTTCCTATGACAACATCCAGAGCATCGTCCTCTATAACTCACAGAAACAGAATTTGCAGGTAATTTGAAAGTCCTCCATTGTCTCATATTTAAAATCATCTCCTCAAATTCCTCTGCCCGAATAGTGTTAATGGCCCCTTCTCTCCCTTTCCCTTCAAATGACACTGTACATGTCTATTTTGGTCCATTTCTGATTAAATGTGCTTCCTTTTCTCTTTCTATTCTTGCTCCTTATTCCTCTTTTTCCTCTCCTTTCTTTTATATGCTGTTGTTTTGTACCCTAAATCTGACCCCGGCCTGCTGTCCCAGGCCCCCACTCCCACCCACAACAAGGTTTGGATCTGTTCAGTTCTTCTGATCGCATAGCCAGCAATTCATTCCTTGTAGGACTTTCCTTATGCCTGTTTCCTTTTTGTTTTGTTTTGTTTTGAATCCTTTATTACCCAGCTTTCCCTGGCAACTGTCCAAGATGAACCGGCATCGCTTTCTAAACCTTCTCTCTCCTAGTTCCTTCCTTTCTCCACTTTGCCCCTAGCTTCCTGAAAGTATGCCTGAGGGTCCATTTCATGTCTATTTATACCAATAACAAATACTTCGTTTACTGTTTTGAATACACTATGCTTCTCAGCCTAAGGATAACTTGTTTCTCCTCTGAAAACACTTATTTCTTCTTTGAAAACACTATCTTAAAAGAATCCACTAAACCTCTTTCATACTTTTTTTGGAAAGATTTCTGCATGCTCATTGCAGAATTCTAAATAGGTGGCATCACGTGTATTTGGAGCCAGACTTTTGACAAGATGCCTTCCATCACCCACAGCTTCTTTATGAGTTTTCCCATCAAATGTGACTTCAGTTATTAAGATGTCCCAGGTGATTAGACTTGCCAGCAGCCTCCTAAGTACTCAGCTGAGGAAACCCGATATCGTAGGGAGAGGCTGTTCGGGGGAGATTAGTCCGCAGTGGTAAAAGTCAGAGGCCTGATGTCTGCAGAAGTTTGTTCACTTCTCAGAAGTCCTTTGACTGGGTGATGTGGGGAAGTCGCCTGAAATCTCCTTGTCTCCCTCCAGCTGCAATAAAAAGGCAACAATACCCCATTACAAAAGTTCTATGAGAAAAACATTACAAAATACCAACAAAATGCTTTGGACTTCTTGTATATTTCACCACAGTAGATGTAGCAAAGGACTGCCCCTCCTCCCAGTCAGTCTCTCTGAGGCAGGGAGCTGTTTAGGAGTGGTAAGGCTGCCGGGAGCAGTCTCTGGAGGGATGGGAGGTACAGCTCCCTGGGAGCTTGCTCTGAGAGGGGCTCACACAAACCCCTCCCATCCAGACCCGGCCCTGACATCCAGGTCCGTTTCCCTAGTTTCCCATTATTTTGTACATCTGAGAGTTCGTGTTTTTCCAGAGGCTATATATCCCTTATTGCTCAAGTAAATAAAGGTTCAGTGAAGGAGATATAGGCAGCATTAACATGGTAGTTAAGAATATGAACTTGGGAGGCAGATGCCCTGGTTTGATACCTGGCCCTGCCATGTGATAGCTTCGTGACCTTGGGCGACTTCTCTGTGTTTCAGTTTCCTCTCTATAGATTGAGAATAATATTATGAAGGTTAAGCAAGTTGATATTTGTAAAGGTCCTGCTTGAAACAGTGCCGGTATATAGTGAGCATGTTAAAGTACCTGTTAAATTAAAACACTGTCCAGATTCTAATGCTTTTAATGTTATAAAATCTTTTGTAAAAAAATTACTTAAGATACAATAAAAAACTGAAAAGACAGCCTTCTTGTGGCAATGTGGAAAATAAAGTGTAAGTATAGCAAAAATAAAATGATCTATGGGCCACCAGGCAGACCACCAAAATGATCCTGCTGGCAAGATTTCACACCTTGAAATAATAACTCACTGATAGTTGTGCTGTTTATAACTGAAAGGAAGAACAAGAGGGAGAGAGAAGAGAGGTGAAAATGGAGGGTAAAAAGAAAGAAGAAAGTCCTCTAAGAATTTGATCTCTTTTACAAACACAGATCCACGAGAGTTCCTGTAGAAATTTGGAAAGTGCGACGGATTATATTTTCCCAGTATGGCTGCATTAATAAATGTATCCCATCCAAACACTCTTCTTTCGATGTGGCATTGACATCCCTCCCACTGCTATTTAAGATGTACAACATGTTTTGATAAACATATACATAGTGAAATGATTACTGCAGCCAAGGTAATTAACATATCCATTTCCTCACATAATTTCCATGAGGGAGGGTATGTGTGTGCAAGTATGGTGAGAGCACCTGAAATCTACTCTCTTAGCAAATTTCCAGTATATAATGTAGTATTATTAACTATAGTCATCATGCTCTACATTAGGTCCTACATAACTGCAACTTTGTACCCTTTTTTTTTAAGATTTTATTTATGTATTTGTGAGGAGAGGGAGCAGACACCCTGCTGAGCAGGGAGCTCGATGCAGGGCTCAATCCCAGGGTCTTGAGATCATGACCTGAGCCCAAGGCTGACACTTAACTGACTGAGCCACCCAGGCACCCCAATTCTGTACCCTTTGACCAACATCTCCTCATTTCCCTCAAGCCCCACCCCTGGTAACTACCTTTCTACTCTGCTTCAACGAATTCAACTTTTTAAGATTCCACATCTAAGTGAGATCATGCAGTATTTTTCTTTCTGTATCTGGCTTGTTTCACTTAGCATAATGTTTTCCAAGTCTTTCCTTGTTGTCACAAATAGAAAGATCTCCTTTTTTTTTTTTTAAGATCTCCTTTTTTAAGGCTGAATGATATTTCATTGTGTATGTGTAAATACATACTACTCTTCTTTATCTACTCATCCATCAGTGGACACTTAGGCTTTTTCCAAACCTTGGCTATTGTGAATAATGCTGCATTGAACATGGGAGTGCAGATATCTCTGAGATACTGATTTCATTTCCTTTAGATATATGCCCAGTAGTGGGATTACTGGATCACATGATAGCTCTATTTTTAATTTTTTGAGGAACCTCCATACTGTTTTACGTGGTGGCTGTACCAACTTACATTCCCACCAACAGTGCACAAGGATTCTTTTTTCTCCACATCCACACTAACACTCGTTACCTCTTGTCATTTTCATAATAGCCATTCTGATAGGCATGAGGTTATAACTCATTGTGGTCTTGATTTGCATTTCCCTGATGATTAGTAATGGTGAGCACCTTTTCATGCACATTGGCTATTTGTATGTCTTCTTTGTAAAAATGTTTATGTGGGTCCTTTGCCCATTTTAATTGGGTTGTTGGAGTTTTTTTGCTGTTGAGTTGTATGAGTCCCTTATATTTTTTGGATATTAACCTATCGTCAGATATATGGTTTACAAATATTTTCTCTCCATCTGTAGGTTGCCTTTTCATTTTGTTGATTGTTTCCTTTTCTGTGAAGAAGCTTTTTATCTTTTTATTTTTTTAAAGATTTAGTTATTTATTTATGATAGACACAGAGAGAGAGAGAGAGAGAGAGAGAGGCAGAGACACAGGCAGAGGGAGAAGCAGGCTCCATGCCTGGAGCCCAATGCGGGACTGGATCCCGGGACTCCAGGATAGTGCCCTGGGCCAAAGGCAGGCGCCAAACCGCTGAGCCACTCAGGGATCCCCGAAGAAGCTTTTTAATTTGATGTTGTCCCACTTTTTGATTTTGCTTTTGGTGTCTGAGCTTTTGATGTCACATCCAAAAAATTGTTGCCAAGGCCAATAACAGCTTTTTTTTTTTTCCTATATTTTCTTCTAGAAGTTTTAAGGTTTCAAGCCTTATGTTTAAGTTTTTAATCCATTTTGAGTTGATTATTGTGTATGGTGTAAGATAGGGGTCCAATTTCATTATTTTTCATGTGGATACCCAGTTTTCCTCACACTATTTTTTTTTCCTCACACTATTTTTAAAGAGACTAATCTTTTCCCATTATATATTTTTGGCACCTTTCTCAAAAGTTAATTGTCCATATATGCTATCGTTTATTTCTGGACTCTTGACTTTATTCCATTGGACTATGTGTCTGTTTTTATACCAGTGCCCTATAATTTCTACTTGTTTTCTATTACACAGCCTTGCAGTGAATATAATTCTACACATACATATCTGAGTATTTCTTTAAGATAAATTTCCATAAGTAGAACTGTAGGATCAAAGAGCCAGAATTTTATAGGTCTTTGGATGAACAGTGCTATGTTGCCCTCTAGAAAGATTATAACAATTTACATGTACACCAACAAAATACAAGAGTCATATAATTGCTAACTCAGATTTATTTTTTTTTAACTTGGATAATCTTATAAGCCAAAAATTGTAGGTCATTGTTCTTTTAATTTGCACCTTTTTAAAAAAATTTTATTTATTTATTAGAGAGAGACAGAACATGAGCAGGAAGGAGGAGGCAGAGGCAGAGGGAAAGGGAAAAGCAGACTTCTTGCTGAGCAAGGAGCGCAACACGGGGCTTGATCCCAGGAGCCTGAGATCTGACCTAAGCTGAAGGCAGACGCTTAACCAACTGAGCCACCTATGCACCCCATTTGCATCTTTCAAAGTTGACCATGTTTTTGGTTTGGTTTGGTTTGGGTTTTGGCCACTTGTCATTATTCAGGAATTGCATGTTCCTGGTTTTTTGCCTTTTTTATTAATGCATATATACTTTTTAGTCGATTTGTATGAACTCTTTATATGGTAAAGATATTAACCCATTGTCTATCATAAATACTGTGATTACTTTTTCTTAAGGGTTCATTTGTCTTTTAATACTATTAATGGTGGTGGTGGTTTTTTTATTTCTCCAAATTTTCTAAATAGGAAATACCTTTACACCAAGTGATAGTTTTTAAAGGGTCTGATATTAGTATACACCATATATGCAAAAAGACCTGGGGGAAAGGTTGCCCTGGGTGATGCCTTTTGTACTTTCCTGTCCTTCCCAGATTTACTAAAATGAGTAATTCTTGTGATCTTAAAAAGTATTCTAAAGAATGTTTTTATTTCTTTAAGTGCAGAGAAATTTGTGTGCTCTATGTGAGTGGAATGCCAGAAGCAAGAATGAGGATGGGAGGGAAGATGGGTGATGGGTGAAGTTAAAAATGAAAATGGAAAAAAAAATGGAAAAAAAAATGAAAATGGGAACCAGACCAGCAAAAACTTTGGATTCCATGTCTGAGTTGCAGTCTGTTGAAGGTTTTTCGGCAGGAGTGTGCCCTGATAAGATCTGTATTTCAGAAGAGCTCTAGTTACAATGGGAAAGATAAATTAGATTTGGGGTTTGAGAAGACATTGGTGATGGTATCAGTTGTTTATTGCTACAATAATACTGTGTAACAAAGAACCACAGACCCTCAGTGATATATAACAGTTCTATTGCTCACATGTCTGGAGTCAGCTAGAGGCCAGCTATGCAGCCCTGCTGGTACTGGCAAGGCTCATTCACACGCCTAGGAGTGGTTGTCTATTGGCTGATCTAGACTGGCCTTGGCTAGTCCGATAGCTGTTTTCGTAGATGTTTGTATAGCTAGCAGGCTTGGGAGATAGAGATGGTATTCCCTCCAGAGCAAAGGGTAAGAATGCTTACCATCTGTTTTAAAAGATTCAAGTTCCCTGATCTTAGAGTTTTTCTCCTGTAATGCCATCCACTGTGTGTGCAGGCATTCACCTGAGTTTATCCACATTGCCCTCATCAGACTTAGGGGGCAAGGGGAACCAATGCAAATACACATGCTAAAGTGGCTTGCTGTGCCTTGAATAAAAAAATCCTTTGTCTTTGACCCGGAAGTCACGTGTCTCTTGCCAGTATCCAGGAAACTGTGGCAAGTTAACAAGGTAAAATCTCAGATTCTTCAGTTCTCTTTTTAAAATTTTTTTTCAAAAAAAAAAATAAATAAATAAATATTTTTTTCCACTTTTATTGAGATATAATTGACATATAGCACTGTGTAAGTTTAAGGTATATAGCATAATTACTTGACATACATATATTGCAAAGTGATTACAATAAGTTTAGTTAATGTCTATCACTTCATATGGTTACCAAAAAAACACATTTTTTTCCTTGTCATGAGAACTTCTAGGATCTACTCTCTTAGCAACTTTCATATACACATACAGTATCATTAACAATAGTCATTATATTGTATATTATATCCTCAGTATTTATTCATTTTATAACTGAAAGTTTGTACTTTTGACCACCATCATCCATTTCCCCTACCCTCGCCCCACCACCTCTGGTAACCATAAATCTGATCTCATTTTCTATGAGTTTGATTTATTGTCGCTGTTGTTGTTTTAGATTCCACATATAAATAAGATCATACAATAATCTTTCTCTGCTTGCTTAGTTCACTTAGCATAATGCATTCAAGATCCATTCATGTTGTTACAAATGGCAGGATTTCCTTTTTTATTGCCGACTCGTAGTCTGTTGTATATATACTACATTTGCTTTACCCATCTCAGACTCATCACAGTTCTTGACAACAGTTATTTCTCCCTCTTTAAAAAAAAAAAATTTTTTTAAAGAGGGAGAGGGATTTGTGGGGAGGAGCAGAGGGAAAGGGGGAGTCCCAAACAGGCTCCAAACCCAGCACAGAGTGCAGTGCAAGGCTCAATATCACAACCCTGAGATCAAGACCTGAGCCAAAATCAAGAGCTGGACCCCCAACCAGCTGAGCCACTCAGGTGCCGCAGTCGCTTCTCCCTCTTTTTTTTTTTTAAGATTTTATTTATCTATTCACGAGAGACACACACAGAGAGAGGCAGAGACACAGACAGAGAGAGAAGCAGGCTCCATGCAGGGAGCCGGATGTGGGACTCGATCCTAGGACCCCAGGATCACGCCCTGGGCCAAAGGCAGGCACTCAACCGCTGAGCCACCCAGGCGTCCCTCACTTCTCCCTCTTAACCATTGACTACATGAGGACCTTTTATAGTCATATTCCCAGTGCTAGGCACAGGGCTTCTATTTAATTGTCACTTCAGAAATATTTGTCAAATGAATAAATTAATCATTTTTATTTACTCTTTATTTTTTTTCTTTTTTTAAATTTTTATTTATTTATGATAGGAACACAGTGAGAGAGAGAGAGAGGCAGAGACACAGGCAGAGGGAGAAGCAGGCTCCATGCACCGGGAGCCTGACGTGGGATTCGATCCCGGATCTCCAGGATCGCGCCCTGGGCCAAAGGCAGGCGCCAAACCGCTGCGCCACCCAGGGATCCCTTTACTCTTTATTTTTAATAAAAAGACTTGAAAATACCATTATACTTGACTTGGTGATCAGTCTTCTGTCATTGTTACTCCAAGTAAGCTTCTCCCTCCAGTACTTGTTAAGAGACTGGAACCGTAGCATTGGCATAGGGGGTATGGTAACCTTTAAAGTATTTTGGGATGGTGGTCGATGCAGGATTTATATCCAACACAATTATACATGGGCTCTTAGGGATATTGTTTCCACTTTTCTGAAATTCATTTACATGTGAATTTTCTTTGTTTTTGTTTTTTTTGAATTTTGATCTTTTAATGAAAATTTTACCTATAGACTTTAGAAAAAACTCTTCACCTTTCCCTATACACTTACTGGCTAGATTCCCAACTATTTGTCCAACTGAGTGGATAAGCCCAAAAGGAAGATGAACAAAATAAAAATAGAGAATCAACTGGCTCAAAATGAGAGAAATGGACAAAGGTTAGGACAGCTTACCCTGGGATCCCTGGGTGGCTCAGCGGTTTAGTGCCTGCCTTTGGCCCAGGGTGCGATCCAGGAGTCCCGGGATCAAGTCCCACGTCAGGCTCCTGGCATGGAGCCTGCTTCTCCCTCCTCCTGTGTCTCTGCCTCTCTCTCTCTCTGTCTGTCTATCATAAATAAATAAATAAATCTTTAAAAAAAAAAAGGACAGCTTACCCCTTCAACTGTTATTATGCAAGTTTTCTGCAGCTGTCTGCTCAGCTGCTGAAGTCTGGGTTAAAGTTCAAAAGGGAAAGCTCTATATGCACATATTTTTCCATGTAAAAAACAGTTCAAATATTTGAAACTCAAATATTTTCATACACTAAAAATATCCAGTGATGAATTTTAATAAAGCTATATGCAGTGTAGAAGAAATTCAGCTCAGATCTCAACATCATTCATCCATGGTTAAACTGTATTAATTTTAAAACTTCAGAAAAAAAAAAAACTTCAGCCACAGCACACTTCATAAAGCCTGTCTCCTCCCACTGACTCTGGAGACATTCTCTGAGCTACACGTGAGTCAGAACTTGTGACATTGCACAGACAGCAACTGTGAGGTGGGGCATTTCACTTCTCACTTTGGCTCATGTTTGCTTATGCTGATTGGAAAGTAGTGATATAAGAGGAAAGCAAATGTGGGAAATAGGGTTCTAATTTCATTCAAAAGGCTCTGGACTAAGAAATATTTAAAGATTTGTTTTGTTGTTGTTTTTTTTTAATATAACACATGAGACTATTTGAGCTTCAATAAGTATAAAATGCAATGGATACTTAATACCACACAACTGTACACTTCAAAATGGCTCAAATGGTAAATTTTGTTATGCACATGTTACCACAATAAAAATGTAATGGATTAAAACCCATAACGTGTGTTTATAGTTTTAGACTCATTGTGATATTTAAAAACTAGCCACATTAAAAGATACCAGAAACCAAGTCATCATCTGAAAACTGGTAAATAAAGGGGAAGAATCAAACGTGTATCCTGCTTTTCCTGAAGAGACTGTACCACTAGATAACCAAAGAGTACATCAGGGAAGCATCTCTTTATAAAATTATTGCAACTAATAAATGGAAATAAAATGATGGAATTAGATTATCACCATTTGCAAGGCTCAATGAATTAATTGATTTAGGCAGTAAGAACCAACAGCTACTAATGTTGCAAAAAGAGACACAACCAGACATCATGTCTGCTGATGCAAGAATTCAGAACTGCTTATAAAATCCAACCTAAGTCTGGTCAAACCTCTGGGTCTAGCTATTTTCAAGAAAAGCTGGGGACAGAATACATATTGAGATGTACCATGTATGTGCCATCAGCAAAATTCAAACTGTAGGAAACTCTATAGGTCAAATTGTCCATGTTCTTCAAAAGGCAAATTATAAGGAAAAAGGGATGAAGAGGGAATCTGTAGATTAAAAGAGATTTATTTATTTATTATTTTTATCATACTTACATTTTACTTAATAAGAATTCAACCATATGCACCAAGACCCTCCTCCAAAAAAGCCCAAGAGATAAGTAAATTAGTGAAATTAGAAATACTGTAAAATCATATTTTACATATATGTATAACATTCTGTTGTTTATACATTTATACATATGAACACATAATAGCCTGTGTTATCAGAGTTTTTTTTAAGATTTTATTTATTTATTCATGAGAGACACACACACACAGAGAGAGAGAGGCAGAGGCAGAGGGAGAAGCAGGCTCCATGCAGGAAGCCTGATGTGGGACTCGATCCCGAGACTCCAGGATCACACCCTGGGCTGAAGGCGGCACTAAACCACTGAGCCACCCAGGCTGCCCGTGTTATCAGAGTTTTACACAAAGCTACATAACTGCATATTATGAGTAAATGCAGAGATTTATTTTTATTTTATTTTATTTTATTTTATTTTATTTTATTTTATTTTATTTTATTTTATTTTGTATATATATTATTATTTGAGTTCGATTAGCCAACATATCGCAAAACATATAGCATAACACCCAGTGCTCATCCCGTCAAGTGCCCCCTCAGTGCCCATCACCCAGTCACCCCAACCCCCCGCCCACCTCCCCTTCCACTACCCCTTGTTCGTTTCCCAGAGTTAGGAGTCTCTCATGTTCTGTCACCCTCTCTGATATTTCCCACTCACTTTCTCTCCTTTCCTCTTTATTCCCTTTCACTATTTTTTATATTCCCCAAATGAATGAGACCATATAATGTTTGTCCTTCTCCAGTTGACTTACTTCACTCAGCATAATAACCTCCAGTTCCATCCACGTCGAAGCAAATGGTATTGGTCGTTTCTAATAGCTGAGGAATATTCCATTGTATATATAGACCACATCTTCTTTATCCATTCATCTTTCAATGGGCACCGAGGCTCCTTCCACAGTTTGGCTCTTGTGGACATTGCTGCTATAAACATTGGGGTACAGGTGTCCTGCCATTTCACTGCATCTGTATCTTTGGGGTAAATCCCCAGCAGTGCAATTGCTGGGTTGTAGGGTAGCTCTATTTTTAACTCTTTGAGGAACCTCCACAGTTTTACAGAGTGGCTGTATCAGTTCACATTCCCACCAACAGTGCAAGAGGGTTCCCCTTTCTCCACATCCTCTCCAACATTTGTGGTTTCCTGTCTTGTTAATTTTCGATATTCTCACTGGTGTGAGGTGGGATCTCATTGTGGTTTTGATTTGTATTTCCCTGATGGCAAGTGATGCGGAGCATTTTCTCATGTGCAGGTTGGCCATGTCTATGTCTTCTTTGGTGAAATTTCTGTTCATGTCTTTTGCCCATTTCATGATTGGATTGTTTGTTTCTTTGGTGTTGAGTTTAATAAGTTCTTTATAGATCTTGGAAACTAGCCCTTTATCTGATATGTCATTTGCAAATAACTTCTCCCATTCTGTAGGTTGTCTTTTAGTTTTTTGTTTTATTTTGTTTTATTTATTTGTTCATGAAAGACACAGAGAGAGGAGAGGCAGAGACACAGGGAGAGGGAGAAGCAGGCTCCTCATAGGGAGCCTGACGTGGGACTCGATCCCAGGGCCTCCAGGATCACGCCTTGAACCAAAGTCAGACACTCAACCGTGAAGCCACCCAGGCATCCCATGTCTTTTAGTTTTGTTGACTGTTTCTTTTGCTGTGCAGAAGCTTTTTATCTTGATTAAGTCCCAGTAATTCATTTTTGCTTTCGTTTCCCTTGCCTTCATAGATGTATCTTACAAGAAGTTGCTGTGGCCAAGGTCAAAAAGGGTGTTGCCTGTGTTCTCCTCCAGGACTTTGATGGATTCTTGTCTCACATTTAGATCTTTCATCCATTTTGAGTTTATCTTTGTGTGTGGTGTAAGAGAATGGTCTAGTTTCATTCTTCTACACGTGGCTGTCCAATTGTCCCAGCACCATTTATTGAAGAGACTGTCCTTTTTCCAGTGGATAGTCTTTCCTGCTTTGTCGAATATTAGTTGACCATAGAGTTCAGGGCCCATTTCTGGATTCTCTGTTCTGTTCCATTGATCTATGTGTCTGTTTCTGTGCCAGTACCACACTGTCTTGATGACCACAGCTTTGTAGTACAACCTGAAATCTGGCACTGTGATGCCCTCAGCTCTGGTTTTCTTTTTCACTATTCCCCTGCCTATTTGGGGTCTTTTCTGATTCCACACAAATCTTTGTTTTTTGTTTTTTAAAGATTTTATTTATTTTTTTATTCATGAGAGACAGAGAGAAGCAGAGACAAGCAGAGAGAGAAGAAGGCTCCATGCAGGGAGCCCGATGTGGAACCCGATCCCGGATCCCAGGATCACACCCTGAGCCAAAGGCAGATGCTCAAGCACTGAGCCACCCAGGTGCCCCTGATTCCACACAAATCTTAAGATAATTTGTTCCAAGTCTCTGAAGAAAGTCCATGGTAGGGATCCCTGGGTGGCGCAGTGGTTTGGCGCCTGCCTTTGGCCCAGGGCGTGATCCTGGAGACCTGGGATCGAATCCCACATCAGGCTCCCAGCGTATGGAGCCTGCTTCTCCCTCTGCCTGTGTCTCTGCCTCTCTCTCTCTCTCTCTCTCTCTCTCTGTGTGTGTGTGTGTGTGTGTGTGTGACTATCATAAATAAATAAAAATTTAAAAAAAAAAAAGAAAGAAGAAGAAAGAAAAGAAAGAAAGAAGAAAGAAAGAAAGAAAGAAAGAAAGAAAGAAAGAAAGAAAAACTAAAAAAAAAAAAAAAAAGTCCATGGTATTTTGATAGGGATTGCGTTAAACGTGTAAATTGCCCTGGGTAACATTAACATTTTCACAATATTAATTCTTCCAATCCATGAGCATGGAATATTTTTCCATATCTTTGTGTCTTCCTCAATTTCTTTCACAAGTGTTCTGTAGTTTTTAGGGTAGAGATCCTTTACATCTTTGGTTAGGTTTATTCCTAGGTATCTTATGTTTTTGGGTGCAATTGTAAATGGGATTGACTCCTTAATTTCTCTTTCTTCAGTTTCATTGTTAGTGTATAGAAATGCCACTGATTTTGGGCATTGATTTTGTTTTTTTGGTTTTTTTAATAATAAATTTATTTTTTATTGGTGTTCAATTTACCAACATATAGAATAGCACCCAGTGCTCCTCCCGTCAAGTGCCCCCTCAGTGCCTATCACCCAGTCACCCCCACCCCCGCCCCCCTCCCCTTCCACCACCCCTAGTTCGTTTCCCAGAGTTAGGAGTCTTTATGTTCTGTCTCCCTTTCTGATATTTCCCACACGTTTCTTCTCCCTTCCCTTATATTCCCTTTCACTATTATTTATATTCCCCAAATGAATGAGACCATATAATGTTTGTCCTTCTCCGATTGACTTACTTCACTCAGCATAATACCCTCCAGTTCCATCCATGTTGAAGCAAATGCTGGGTATTTGTCGTTTCTAATGGCTGAGTAATATTCCATTATATACATAAACCACATCTTCTTTATCCATTCATCTTTCGATGGACATGAGGCTCCTTCCACAGTTTGGCTATTGTGGACATTGCTGCTATAAACATTGGGGTGCAGGTGCCACGGCGTTTCATTGCATCTGTATCTTTGGGGTAAAAACCCCAGCAGTGCAATTGCTGGATCGTAGGGCAGGTCTATTTTTAACTCTTTGAGGAACCTCCACACAGTTTTCCAGAGTGGCTGTACCCGTTCACATTCCCACCAACAGTGCAAGAGGGTTCCCTTTTCTCCACATCCTCTCCAACATTTGTGGTTTCCTGCCTTGTTAATTTTCCCCATTCTCACTGGTGTGAGGTGGGATCTCATTGTGGTTTTGATTTGTATTTCCCTGATGGCAAGTAATGCGGAGCATTTTCTCATGTGCTTGTTGGCCATGTCTGTGTCTTCCTCTGTGAGATTTCTGTTCATGTCTTTTGCCCATTTCATGATTGGATTGTTTGTTTCTTTGGTGTTGAGTTTAATAAGTTCTTTATAGATCTTGGAAACTAGCCCTTTATCTGATACGTCATTTGCAAATATCTTCTCCCATTCTGTAGGTTGTCTTTTAGTTTTGTTGACTGTATCCTTTGCTGTGCAAAAGCTTATCTTGATGAAGTCCCAATAGTTCATTTTTGCTTTTGTTTTTTGCCTTCGTGGATGTATCTTGCAAGAAGTTACTGTGGCTGAGTTCAAAAAGGGTGTTGCCTGTGTTCTCCTCTAGGATTTTGATGGAATCTTGTCTCACATTTAGATCTTTCATCCATTTTGAGTTTATCTTTCTGTATGGTGAAAGAGAGTGGTCTAGTTTCATTCTTCTGCATGTGGATGTCCAATTTTCCCAGCACCATTTATTGAAGAGACTGTCCTTTTTCCAATGGATAGTCTTTCCTCCTTTATCGAATATTAGTTGACCATAAAGTTCAGGGTCCACTTCTGGGTTCTCTCTTCTGTTCCATTGATCTATGTGTCTGTTTTTGTGCCAGTACCACACTGTCTTGATGACCACAGCTTTGTAGTACAACCTGAAAGCTGGCATTGTGATGCCCCCAGCTATGGTTTTCTTTTTTAAAATTCCCCTGGCTATTCGGGGTCTTTTCTGATTCCACACAAATCTTAAGATGATTTGTTCCAAGTCTCTGAAGAAAGTCTATGGTATTTTGATAGGGATTGCATTAAATGTGTAAATTGCCCTGGGTAACATTAACATTTTCACAATATTAATTCTTCCAGTCCATGAGCATGGAGTATTTTTCCATATCTTTGTGTCTTCCTCAATTTCTTTCAGAAGTGTTCTGTAGTTTTTAGGGTAGAGATCCTTTACCTCTTTGGTTAGGTTTATTCCTAGGTATCTTATGTTTTTGGGTGCAATTGTAAATGGGATTGACTCCTTAATTTCTCTTTCTTCAGTCTCATTGTTAGTGTATAGAAATGCCACTGATTTCTGGGCATTGATTTTGTATCCTGCCACACTGCCGAATTGCTGTACGAGTTCTAGCAATCTTGGGGTGGAGTCTTTTGGGTTTTCTATGGTCAGTATCATGTCATCTGCAAAGAGGGAGACTTTGACTTCTTCTTTGCCCATTTGAATGCCTTTTATTTCTTTTTGTTGCCTGATTGCTGAGGCTAGGACTTCTAGTACTATGTTGAATAGCAGTGGTGAGAGTGGACATCCCTGTCTTGTTCCTGATCTTAGGGGAAAGGCTCCCAGTGTTTCCCCATTGAGAATGATATTTGTTGTGGGCATTTCGTAGATGGCTTTTAAGATGCTGAGGAATGTTCCCTCTATCCCTATACTCTGAAGAGTTTTGATCAGGAATGGATGCTGTATTTTGTCAAATGCTTTCTCTGCATCTATTGAGAGGATCATATGGTTCTTGTTTTTTCTCTTGTTGATATGATCTATCACACTGATTGCTTTACGAGTGTTGAACCAGCCTTGCATCCCAGGGATAAATCCCACCTGCTCATGGTAAATAATCTTCTTAATGTACTGTTGGATTCTATTGTCTAGTATCTTGTTGAGAATTTTTGCATCTGTGTTCATCAGGATATTGGTCTATAATTCTCCTTTTTGGTGGAGTCTTTGTCTGGTTTTGGAATTAAGGTGATGCTGGCCTCATAGAACGAGTTTGGAAGTATTCCATCCCTTTGTATCTTTTGGAACAGCTTTAGTAGAATAGGTATTGTTTCTACTTTAAACGTTTGATAGAATTCCCCTGGAAAGCCATCTGGCCCTGGGTTTGTGTCTTGGGAGGTTTTTGATGACTGCTTCAATTTCCTCCCTGGTTATTGGCCTGTTCAGGTTTTCTATTTCTTCCTGTTCCAGTTTTGGTAGTTTGTGGTTTTCCAGAAATGTGTCCATTTCTTCTAGATTACCTAATTTATTGGCGTAAAGCTGCTCATAATATGTTTTTTAAATCGTTTGTATTTTCTTGGTATTGGTTGTGTTCTCTCCTTTTTCATTCGTGATTTTATTAATTTGAGTCTTTTCTCTATTGTTTTTAATAAGGCTGGCTAATGGCTTATCTATCTTATTAATTCTTTCAAAGAACCAACTCCTGGTTTGGTTGATCTGCTACACAGTTCTTCTGGTCTCTATTTCATTGAGTTCTGCTCGAATCTTTATTAACTCTCTTCTGCTGGGTGTAGGATCTATTTGCTCTTCTCTCTCCAGCTCCTTTAGGTGCAAGGTTAGCTTTTGTATTTGAGTTCTTTCCAGTTTTTTGATCGATGCTTGTATTGCGATGTATTTCCCCCTCAGGACTGCTTTTGCTATATCCCAAAGATTTTGAATCGTTGTATCTTCATTCTCATTAGTTTCCATGAAACTTTTTTATTCTTCTCTAATTTCCTGGTTGACTCTTTCATCTTTTAGCAGAATGGTCTTTAACCTCCACGTGTTTGAATTTCTTCCAAATTTCTTCTTGTGATTGAGTTCAAGTTTCAAAGCATTATGGTCTGAAAATATGCAGGGGAACAATCCCAATCTTTTGGTATCGGTTGAGACCTGATTTGTGACCCAGTATGTGGTCTATTCTGGAGAAAGTTCCATGTGCGCTTGAGAAGAATGTGTATTCAGTTGCATTTGGATGTGAAGTTCTGTAAATATCTGTGAAATCCATCTGGTCCAGTGTATCATTTAAAGCTCTCGTTTCTTTGGTGATGTTGTGCTTAGAAAATCTGTAATTTGCAGAAAGCGCCACATTGAAATCTCCCAGTATTAGTGTATTATCTAAGTATGTCTTAACTTTGGTTATTAATTGATTGATATACTTGGCAGCTCCCACATTTGGGGCATAAATATTCATGATTGTTAGGTCCTCTTGTTGGATAGATCCTTTAAGTATGATATAGTGTCCCTCTTCATCTCTTACTACGGTCTTTGAGATAAACTTTAATTTATCTGATATGAGGATTACTACCCCTGCTTTCTTTTGAGGACCCTTTGAATGGTAAATGGTTCTCCAACCTTTTATTTTCAGGCTGTAGGTGTCCTTAGGTCTAAAATTTGTCTATTGTAAACAGCAAATAGATGGGTCTTGCTTTTTTATCCAGTCTGAAACCCTGTGCCTTTTGATGGGGTCATTAAGCCCATTCACGTTCAGAGTTACTATTGAAAGATAGGAATTTAGTGTCATCATAATACCTATTCAGTCCCTGTTTTTGTGGATTATTTCTTTGGGCTTCCTCTTTCTTTTACAGAGTCCCCCTTAATATTTCTTGCAGAGCTGGTTTGGTGGTCACATATTCTTTCAGTTTCTGCCTATCTTGGAAGTTCTTTCTCTCTGCTTCTATTCTGAATGAGAGCCTTGCTGGATAAAGTATTCTTGGCTGCATGTTCTTCTCATTTAGGACTCTGAATATATCCTGCCTGCCCTTTTTGGCCTGCCAGGTCTCTGTGGAGAGGTCTGCTGTTAACCTAATACTTCTCCCCATATAAGTTAGGGATCTCTTGTCTCTGCTGCTTTAAGGATTTTCTGTTTATCTTTGGAATTTGCAAGTTTCATTATTAAATTTTGAGGTGTTGAACAGTTTTCATTGATTTTAGGGGGGATCTCTCTATCTCCTGGATCTGAATGCCTGTTTCCCTCCCCAAGTTAGGAAAGTTCTCAGCTATGATTAGTTCAAATACACTTTCTGGTCCTCTGTCCCTTTCGGCATCCTCTGGAACCCCAATTAAATGTAGATTTTTCCTTCTGAGGCTGTCATTTATTTCCCTTAACCTTTCCTCGTGGTCTTTTAATTATTTTTGTCTTTTTTCCTCAGCTTCCTTCCTTGCCATCAACTTGTCTTCTATGTCACTCACTCTTTCTTCTACCTCATTAACCCTCGTTGTTAGGACCTCCAGTTTGGATTGCATCTCATTTAATTGATTTTTAGTTTCAGCCTGATTAGATCTAAATTCTGCAGTCATGAAGTCTCTTGAATCCTTTATGCTTTTTTCTAGAGCCACCAGTAGCTTTATAATTGTGCTTCTGAATTGGCTTCCTAACATTGAATTGTAATCCAAATTCTGTAACTCTTTGAGAGAGAGTACTGTTTCTGATTCTTTGTTTTGTGGTGAGTTCTTTTCTAGTCACTTTGCTCAGTGCAGAGTAGCTAAAAATGAGTTGTATTGGAAAAAGGAAGAAAAAAAAAGAAAAAGAAAAAACAAAAACAAAGAAAAAAACAAGGAGGGGTATCCTTTGGTTCTATATACTATAAATCCCTTGACTTCCCCTGGAGCTTTCCAGCAGTGCTCGGCCAAGAACTTGCTCTTCCCCTGTTCTTCCAGCTTGGTCTTCTGGGGGAGGGGGCTACTGTGCTGATTCTTAGGTTTGTGCATGGCTCAGTGGGAGCTGTTTATTCTGTGAGGCCCCATTCTGTCCGACACAGGGTGACACCAGGAGGAACAACCACACTGGGCGGCGGCCAGCCTTCCAGCTCTGGAGTCAGCTCCTGCAATAACTACCACAGTCTCCCAGTCCACACTGGCCTGGACGCTCCGAGGGCGGGGGACACTGATCTTCACAGCTCGGGGGCGCCCAGTGGCAGGAGAGTCCTCACTGTCCTGGCCCCTCCCCGCCTCCGCCTACCCCAGGGGAGTGCAGGATCCTGGACTGTGTCCTCTCAGAGTCCTGGGATCCGGGGCCTCTGCCGCTGGAATCGCGCTCCCAGGGCCGCACAGCCCCCTCTGCCTGGAGCCGCCACCTGAGCTGCTCCAGAGGCCCCGCCCGGCGCGCTCCAGCCCTTTACCACGCTCGCCCCCGTGTGCAGTGTGCTCTCCCCTGGGGTACACTTCCTCTGTTAGTGACCCCTGGAACCTGGGGGCTCCACTGCCCCTCCTGCGGTTCTGCCCGGTTTCCCTGCTGAGCGCCTTTCCATCTGGGAAGAATCTGGTGTGGATTTTTAAAGTTCCACTTCTCCGGGACTGGGCTTTCCTGTCCTGGAGGCTTTTGCTGCCCGGCTTTAGCCCGGCTCCTTGTGGGGCCCCTCCCCCACTTGATTCGTTTTTATTTCCCCCCTCCCCAGCCTTCCTACCTTGTTAGAAGCACAAACTCTTCTCTCTGTAGCGTTCCAGCTGTTCTCTTTTTAAATCTCAGGTCGAATTCATAGGTTTTCAGGATGATTTGAAAGTTATCGAGGTAAGTTGATAGGGACAGGTGACTTGGGGACCCTACTCCTCTGCCATCTTGCCCCACCCCCTTAAAAGAGATTTAAAAGAGGGGGATCTGGGAGACTCAGTTGGTTAAGCATCTGCCTTCAGCTCAAGTCATGATCCGGTGCCCTGGGATTGAGCCCTGCGTTGGGCTCCTGCTCAGTGAGGAGTCTCCTTCTCCCTCTCCCTCTGCCACTCCCTCTGCTTGTGCCTGTGCTCTTGCTCTCTCTCTCTCAAATAAATAATAAATAAAATTGGGGGAGGGAGGAGATTTAAAAGATGAATCAAGGGGCACCTGGGTGGCTCAGTCAGTTAAGCCTCTGCCTTAGGCTCAGGTCATAATCCCAGAGTCCTGGGATCGAGCCCCATGTGGGCCTCCCTATTCCAGGGTAGTCTGCTTCTCCCTCTCCCTCTGTCCCTCCCCCTGCTCACACACCCTCACTCACTCTCTCTCTCTCAAATAAAGTCTTTAAAAAATAAATTTAAAAAATAAAAGATGAATCAATAATTGTTTAAAGAGCAAGGCTCAACTTGAGTGTCTGAGGGTGCACACTTGCATAATGAAGCCATAAAGAAGTATAAGGAAATGACTACTATAAAGATGGGGGTTTTAGACATGAAGGGACTTCTGGAGTGGCAGGCAAAGTACTACATCATCACCTGGGTGGTAGTTATGAAGGTGTGACCTTATGATAATTCACTGTTCTACATGTTTGTGCATTTTTCTGTGTTTTATTTTGTAATAAATATATATTTAAATAAGGTATCCAGAATGAACTGTAGTAGTATGTCACCCAGGACTGCCATGTGGATGTGGCCAGCTGGTGAGAAAGAGAGATGATGAGAGAACTGGTGAATCCTCAGTAGCCTCCTCAAGGCCAAGCATTTGCCCAGCTACATGTGGGCGAGTGGCAACTGAATTGTACTATGAAATTGGGCCAAGACAGCATTTTGAATTCCTGGCAGAAATGGATGGAAAGGGCTCAGAAGTTGTTTTGAGCAAACCATATTTTAGTTCCTTGAGCAGTTTAGTTCTCTGGGCATAATAGCTCTGGCCAGCCAATTGCCAACAAGAACTTAGAATTGCACCTTCAAGACTGTGCAGTTTGAGGGCTGTGGGTGAGGAAGTACTTGCTTTAGAGGCCCCATTTTATTAGAGAAATACTGTAGTATCATTTGTCTCCAACCCCACCCCACCACTGTAACATCCTTATCAGCAATGCACTCAAAGCTGTGTTTAAGGCTGCAGCTAGCTCTTTTTCCACCAAGAAATCCAGAGAAGACCAACAAATAAATATATTTTTAAAATAAAAATAAAATAATAAAAATTAATCAATTAATTATTTTTAAAAAAGAAATCTGGAGAAGGTAAGGAGCTTATTATTACATCTGTGATACCAGAAATCCCAAACAGAAGTCCCTAAGGTGAAGGCAGCATAAAATGTCAGAGCAGGAAAAACAATATGTTCTACCAAAGATTGGATTAACAATGTGATACAACAAACACCTATTAAAATCCTCAAATCTGATCATTCAAAGTGCTGGCAAGAATGTGAAACAACAGAAATTCTCATTCATTGCTGGTGAGAATGCAAAAATGACACAGCCACTTTGAAAGACTATTTGACATTTCTGTACAAAGCTAAACATAGTCTTACCATACAAAATAACAATTGGGCTCCTAGATATTTGAAAATTATTTCCACCACCCCCCATTATTTTTTCCACAAAAACTTTCATCCAAATCTTTGTAGGAGCTTTATTTAGAATCACCAAAAATTGGAAAAAAAACAAGATGTCCTTCAAAAAGTGAACAGATAAATCATAGTACATCTGTGTAGTGGAATACTCTTCTGTGATAAAAGGAATGTGCTATCGAACTATGCAAAAGATACAGATGAATCTTAAATGCCTATTGCTAAATGAAAGTAGCCAGTCTGAATTACTCCATTTATATAACTATAGAGACAGTAAACAGATCAGTGGTTGTTAGAGCTTTAAGGAAGGGGGAGAATGGAATAAGTGAAACACAGGATGTTTAAAGCAGCAAAATTATTTTGTATGATACTCTAACGGCAGCTATGTGATGTTATGCATTTGTCAAAACCCATAGAACTTTACAGCATAAAGAGTGCACATTAATGTGCACAAATTTCTTTTAAAAGTCATTTAGGGGGCACCTGGGTGGCTCAGTCAGTTAAGCATCTGCCTTCAGCTCAGGTCATGATCCCAGGGTCCTAAAATGGAGCCCTGTGTTGGGCTCCTTACTCAATGGGGAGTCTGCTTGAGGATTCTCTCTCTCTCTCTCCCTCTGCCCCTCTCTCCTGCTCATGTGCCCTCTCGCGCTCTCTCAAATAAATAAAATTTTTTTAAAAATTTAAAAGACTTTATTTATTTATTTGAAAGAGCACAAGCAGGGGGGAGGGGTAGAGGGAGAGGGAGAAGCAGACTCCCTGCCAAGCAGGGAGCCCAATGCGGGACTTGATCCCAGGACCCCAGGATCATGACTTGACTTGAAGGCAGACGCTTAACTGACTCAGCTACCCAGGAACCCAATAAATAAAATCTTTAGGAAAAAAAAAAGTCACTTGGGAGGTCAGTAGATCCCAGTATGGATTATAGACTGTGACAAGAGACTCTAACTGCATTATGAATGTATGAAATAACTTCACTAAAGGTACTGGGAAGAAAATATGCTGACCTAAATAACTTGAGAAATGAGTGGATAAAAAAAAAAGAAAAAATATGTGGATACTGTAAGACTAAAGACAAAAGAAACTGTACGTAAGCACTACACTCTAGTTGATAATGTGGTTTCCCATGGGGGTACAGGTTAATGATTCTAATGCTACTGTGCATGTATACTGGAAATTACCAATTAAGTAAATAGATGGCACATTATGGAAGCCAGTTTTCAAACTATTCGAGTAGAAAGTTACAGACAATCAAGGAAGAGAAGTCTAGAATGATCCATGTGGTACTGGATTAGAATTGGATACATCAGTATGGAGACTTTTTGCCCTTGCCCTTCCTCCTGCCTACTGCCCTAGAATATGAATATAATGACTGGGTTGCAGCAGCCATCATGGACTATGAAGCAATCTTGATGATGGGAGCCATGCATCAAATATAGGGGAGCAGAAAGAAGGAAACTGAGTCCTAGATATGTGTAGAACTGTTATATTTTTTTTAAAGGTTTATTTATTTACTTGAAAGCAAGAGAGACCATGGGTGGGGAGCAGAGAGAGAGGGGGAGAGAGAATCTTCGAGCAGACTCCTCACTGAGCATGTAGCCTGACTCTCGGCTTGATCCAATGATCCTGAGATCATGACCTGAGTTGAAATCAAGAGTCAGATGTTTAACCTACTGAGCCACCCAGGTACCTCTGTAGAGCTGCCATATTAACCCTAGATGCCTACCCCTGAACTCCTTTTATGGGAGAAAAAAATAAACCCCTATCATATTTAAGCCACTGTGATTTGGGATTCTTTTATATGAAAACCAATCCAGTGAAAACTAACTGATACATTTACTTCATAAAAGAAGTATATTTGTGGGAAATTTTAAATTTTATGGATAAACTATCCTAAATAAAAGTAGTAAAAATGCTAAGTTTCCTAAGGTAATGATTAAGCCACTTAAATCTGAAATCTGAAAAGAAGAACTTTAACTCAGTCAACGATTGTATCTTTTGACAAAGGAAATTTCTGTGTAAGCAAATTTGTGGTGCTGGGTTATCTGCAGCTATACCTTTGCTGTTCTGTGGCTTTGGTGGAGGAACACACTGTCTTGAAGACCCTGGACTTGTTGGTTTCTGTAATATTGTTATATATATATATATATATCACAAATTATATATATATCTGGTCTTCATCCACAGTTCCTGGCTTATAGCTTCCAAAACCCTTGGAATTTCCTAAGAGATAAGAGCAATAGGAACATCTTTTGTTACAATATTTTGTCTCTAGCCTTCAGTTCCTAAAAATGCTTCAGAGCCCTAAAGGTGAAATGAGTGTTTTGTTATTCATAACAAACCTCTTTCACCACTACTGGGTTTCTGTTAATGAAGGTCACTTTTTGAAAGCACCTAAGGATGGGGACTGGTTGCAGGGGAACCAACCATGAACAGCAAGTTGAAAATTTCAGTGCATCTCCTGATTTCCAGGAACCGGGAGAAGGGCTAGAGGCTGAATCAACCACCAATGCTAATAAGTTAATTGATCGTGCCTTATGTAATGAAGCCTCCATAAAACCCAAAAGGAGGAGTTTCAGAGACCTTCCTGGTTGGGTAACCAGAATACTTCCATGTGCCACATGCCAGGCCCCAAGCTCCATGAATATAGAAACTTCTTTGTTCAGGACCTTGCCCTATGTATCTCTTCATCTGACTACTGATTCATATCCTTTAATATCCTTTGCAATAAATCAGTAATCTAGTGAGTGAACGGGTTTCCAGAGTTCTATGACCCATTCCAGCAAATTTTTAAAAAAGATTTTATTTATTTATTATCGAGAGAGAGAGAGGCAGAGACACAGGCAGAGGGAGAAGCAGGCTCCATGTAGGGAGCCTGACATGGGACTTGATCCTGGGTCTCCAGGATCAGGCCCTAGGCTGAAGGTGGCACTAAACCTCTGAGCCACCAGGGCTGCCCTCCATTCCAGCAAATTAATGAAACCCAAGGAGGGGGTCATGGGAACCTCCAATTTATAACCAGTCAGAAGAATGGATAACAACCTCGAGTTGTGATTAGCATCCTGAAGTGGAAGGGTTTTTTTTTTTTTTTTGGAACCTCCAATGTGTAGCCAGTTGGTCAGAAGCATAGTTAACAACTTGGGCTTGTACTTGGCATCTTGAGGTGGAGAGTGGTCTTTTGGAACTGAGCCCTTTCCCTATGGAATCTAATGCTATCACTGGATAAATAGCATTAGAATTGAATTGAGTTCTCAGACATCCTACTGGTATCTGATAATTGCTTGTTGGTATGGGGAAGCCTATACATATGCATTGGAATTGTGTCCAGGAACCCAAAAAACAGTTTCATTGCCTCTTGTGCCTGGGCTACACACTGGGGGATGTTAAGTCAATAGATGTTGTACATGCTGAAATCATGTTCTTTGTGGGTAAAAGCAGTTGAAGGAGAAATAAAATCTAATGAAACAAAAGTTATTCCTTCATTCATAGAGAGAACTGGGTGGAAGGAGCAAGAATGGACTTTTCTGAATGCACCTTGTTTGGGAAATATATACATATTTTTGTGTAATTATAAAAACAAATTTAAATCAAAAATATTTTTTTAATCCATGAATAACAAGAAAGAAATAAAACAAATCAACCTGTATATCAAATTTGTGTCTAACAACACAGAAAGAAATTATTTCAAATAATTTTAAATATATAGTGTTGGGATCCCTGGGTGGCGCAGAGGTTTAGCGCCTGCCTTTGGCCCAGGGCACGATCCTGGAGACCCAGGATTGAGTCCCACGTCGGGCTCCCGGTGCATGGAGCCTGCTTCTCCCTCTGCCTATGTCTCTGCCTCTCTGTGTGTGTGTGTGTGTGTGACTATCATAAATAAATAAAAATTAAAAATAAATAAATAAATATATAGTGTTGACTATACCACTCTTATGGGATATATCCTGTAGACAAAAAGAAATTCAAAAAAATATTAAACTTTCAGTGATAATTCTACAATTGCTATTTTGAAACTATTACTGTGAATGATATATATCTATACACATACATACACATAATCATACACACATATATATTAGGATAAAGCAACTAAGAAACTATGTTAATGTCATTAGGAACTAGTATTTTCAGCCTAAGAGTAAAAGGACACAAATATAAATTCAATCAAATTATGTAAACGCCATTTAACCTTAATTTTGAATTGGAGGTACCAATATGAATTTGTGAATTCTTTTTATCTTTCTAAAACATACAAACTTCTCAGCTCTATCCACTGAAAAGGCAATGACCAACTCTGGGGCATGAGTACTCCCAGTGCCAGACTGTGGTTTCTCAATGCCTTTACCCAGCTCTGTCCACTGAAAAAACAATGATCAGTTGAGGCATGAGTACTCCTAGTACCTAGATTGTGGTTTCTCAATGCTTTCACCAACTAAAAATAACCAAGACTCCCTGGAGAAATTACTGATTTCAGATATAGACCAGGAGATAAGCTATGGTAGCAGAAAACATGAAAGCAATCAAATATTGATATCATGTCAAAAGGGCATAGTAATCAATTTTAAGGGGTTCTACTTGCTAAAGATGGGACAATTTGAACCTCAAAACAAAAAATGATCCTAAGATTAGGAATGAGACAAAGATGTCTGCACTCACTACTTCTATTCAACATTGTACTGGAGGTTCTAGCCAGGACAATTAGGAAAGAAAAAGAAGTAAAAAGCCATTCATATATGAAAGGAAAAAGTAAAATTATTTCTATTTACATGGTCTTATAAATAGAAAATCCTCAAAATCCACTAAAAAAGTATTAGAACCAATAAACAAGTTCAGCAAGGTTGCAGGATACAAGATCAATATACAAAAAACAATGTGTTTCTATATACTAGCAATAAGCACTCTGATATTAAAATAAAAAATAATTCCATTTATAATAGCATCAAAAAACAAAATACCTAGGGATAAATTTAAAAGAAGTGCAAAACTTATACACTGAAAATCACAAAACATTGCAGAAAAATTAAAGATCTAAATAAATGTAAACTTACACATGTTTATGGGTCAGATGTTAATACTCCACAAAGCCATCTACAAATCCGATGCAATATCAAAATCCCAGATCAAAATCCCAAATCCAAAATCCCAAAAATTGATTTTTTGCAATAACTGACAAGCTAATTCTAGAATTCATATGGAAATGCAAGAGATCCACAATAGCCAAAACAATCTTGAAAAAGAAGAAACAAGTTGGAAGATTCACACTTTATTTTGCAACTAATCAAGACCATTTGGTACTGGCATAAAGATAGACATATAGATCAATGCAATCAAATTGACAGTCCACAAATAAAACCATTCATTTACAGTCAAATGATTTTCAACAGGGGTGCCAAGACTATTTAATGGGGAATGAAGAATCTTGTCAATGAATGGTGCTGGAACTAGATATCTATGTGCAAAAGAATGAAGTTGGAGCCTTACAACATTTGAATTAATTCAAAATGGATTAAATACCTAAATGTGAACGTTGAATCTAAAGATACAGATTTTGGATTCTAAAGTTTTTGAAGAAATTATAGAAGTAAATCTTCAGGACCTTGGGTTAGCCAGTGGATTTTTAGATACAACATGAAAAGCACAGCAACAAAAGGGGGAAAAATAGATAAATTTGACTGCATCAAAATTAAAATCTTTCATGCTGCAAACAATAGTATCCAGAAAGTGAAAAGACAACTAAAGGATGGGAGAAAATTTTGAAGATTATATATTTAAATAGGGACTTACATCCAGAATTTATATATATATATAAATACACACACACATACACACACTCTTATCATTCTATAATAAAAAGACAAGTTGGGACGCCTGGGTGGCTCAGCGGTTGAGCGTCTGCCTTCTGGCTCAGGGCGTGATCCTGGAGTCCCCGGATCAAGTCCCACTTCGGGCTCCCTACATGGAGCCTGCTTCTCCCTCTGCCTGTGTCTCTGCCTCTCTCTCTTTCTCTCTCCCCCCCGTCTCTCTCTCCCTCTCTCTGTCTCTCATGAATGAATAAATAAATAAAATCTTTTAAAAAATGGACAAAGGATCTGAATAGACAGTTCTTAAAACATATTTGCATACCAATAAAAATGTGAAAAGATATCTCAGTAAAACTGAAGGGGGGGAAGAATGTGAAAAGATGCACAATATCATTAGTCATTAGGCAAATGCAAAACAAAAAACCACTGTCCACCCACTAGGATGAGTATAATCAAAAAGACATGAGTATAATCAAAAAGTTGTTGAGGATGTGGAGAAATTAAAATCCTTATGCAGCTGCTTTGGAAAACAGTTAAGTTGTTCCTCAAAATGTTGACCATATGACCCAGCCATTCCACCTCTATGTACATACACAAGAAATGAAAACATGTGTCCACACAAAACTTGTACAGGAATGTTCTTTGCAATATTATTCATAACAGCCAAAAAGTGGAAATTAGCTTCCTAGGGCTGCAGTAACAAATTACCACAAACTGGCTGGCTTAAAACAACAGAAATGTATTCTCTCACACTCTTGGAGGACAGAAGTCTGGAATCCAAGTACAAGTAGGACTGCACTCCATCTGCAATGTCTAGAGGAAAGTCCTTCCTTGCCCCTTCCAACTTCTAGTGATCCTTGGTTTGTTGTGGCTGCAAAGCTCCAATCTCTGCCTCATCTTTATGGGTCATTTTCTTCCTCTCCTCTTTGTTTTTTTATAAAGATATTTGTCACCGGATTTAGGGCCCACCAGGATGATCTCCTTTTGAGATCCTTAACGTAATTACATCTGCACAGAACCTTTTTCCAAATAAGGTCACATTCACAAGTTTTGAGAGTTAAAAGATGGACATGTCTTTTTGGAGGCCACCATTCAACTCACTACAAACCCAAAGGTCTATCAGCTGATGAACAGAGGAACAAAAATATGGTTTATCCATACAATGGAAGATGATTTCCTGATAAAAAAGTACTGACACATGCTGCAACATGAGGGAATCTTGAAAACATTATACTAAAGGGAAGAAGCCAGACAAAGGCCACATGTTATGCAATTACATTTGTATGAAATGTCCAGAATAAGCAAATCAGTAGAAACAGAAAGTAGATCAGTGGTTACCTAGGGTTGTGGGATTCTTTTTTTTTTTTTTTTAAGATTTTTTATTTATTCATGAGAGACACAGAGAGAGGCAGAGACAGGAAGAAGCAGGCTCCATGCAGGGAGCCCAATGTGGGACTCGATCCCTGGTCTCCAGGATCACGCCCTGGGCCAAAGGCAGATGCTCAACCACTGAGCCACCCAGGCGTCCCGGGTTGTGGGATTCTTAAGAATAGACAATGAGGGGGGATCCCTGGGTGGCGCAGCGGTTTGGCGCCTGCATTTGGCCCAGGGCGCGATCCTGGAGACCCGGGATCGAGTCCCACATCGGGCTCCCGGTGCATGGAGCCTGCTTCTCCCTCTGCCTGTGTCTCTGCCTCTCTCTCTCTCTCTCTCTGTGTGACTATCATAAAAAAAAAAAAAAAAAAAAAGAATGGACAATGATTGCTAATGAGTATAGGATCTCTTTTTGGCATGATGAAATGTTCTAAAGTTATATTACAGTAACAGTTGCACACTCTGAATATACTGAAAGCCATTGTATTGTGCACTTTAAATGGGTGCATTTTATGGAATGTAAACCATATCTCCATGAAACTGTTAAAAGTGAGAAATTTAAAAATTAATAATGAAGGTAATGGATTAAAATATATCAAATATGCTCAAATTCATAGGCCCATGATGATTTTTTTTAAAAAAAGCTATTTAGTCATCTATAGACAATGTTGGCGAATAAGAATCTTTTTTAAGATTTTATTTATTTATTCATAGACACACAGAGAGAGGCAGAGACACAGACAGAGGGAGAAGCAGGCTCCATGCAGGGAGCCTGATGTGGGACTCGATCCCGGGTTTCCAGGATCACACCCCAGGCTGCAGGCTGCGCCAAACCGCTGTGCCACCAGGGCTGCCCATTATTCTGCCTTTCCTATATGAACTATACCTGAGGGAATCCAAATAGTTGATTCCCTCAATCCTCTCTAGTTAAGAGAAAGTTCTTTATTATAGAAAAGTCCCTGCTAATTAAGGTATAAGAAAGGACAGAATTAGAATCTCACCATTTGCAAGCCCTCATGAAATAATGGATCAAGGCAATGTTTTCCATTAGGTGAAAGTTTGATGGGAACTTTAAAAGAGGGGCTAACAAGATCTGAATCCAGTGATTAATCTTAGTATCACTAAAAATGGGACAGCCAGACATTACAGGCCTCCCAGTGTGATGCAATAGGAGGCACACAGTACCACTTACAAAGTATTCTTGCCAATAAAATCAAACCTGAATTAGATCAAGCCTCTAATTTTAACTAGCAACTTATAGGAAATACAGGGTCTAAAGGAATATTATATTAAATGACACTAGAAAGGTGGGTGCAATCAGCCAAATACTGACTGGGAAATTTTCCGGGACAAATGTGTCCTTTTTTTTTTTTTGGCAAACAAATAGGAAGAACATAAGATGGGGGCATTATCTGTCAAAAAGACTTGAGACCTGTTAACCACATGTAATGAGGAACTTTATCCAGTTCCTAGTTTGAAGAAACCAAATGTAAAAAAATAATTATGAGATAATGTGGAAGATCTTGAACACTGGATATAAATGATATTAAGAAAAATATTGTCAATATTTTTATTTTGTCAATATTTTAGTTTTAATAATAGTTATATTTGAAAAAAAGTTTTTATCTTTTAGATATACATACTTTTTTTTAAAAGATTTATTTATTTATTCATGAGAGACATGGGGGCGGGGGCAGAGATACAGGCAGAGGGAGAAGCAGGCTCCATTCAGGGAGCCTAACATGGGACTCGATCCTGGGTCCCCAAGATCATGCCTGGGCTGAAGGTGGCACTAAACCACTGAGCCACCCGGGCTGCCCTAGATATACATACTTAAACAGTTGCAGATGAAAAGATATAATGTCTGGGGTTTCCTTTAAAATAATTTCATGAGGGGGTGAGAGAAGTAGCTGGGAATATAGATGAAACAAATTGGCCATTTGTCACTAATTGTTGAAACTAGGTAATAGGTATATGGTGGTTCATATGCTGTACTACTTAGTATATATGTTTGGAAATGTTCCAGAGTAAAAAAGTTTGGTTTGGTTTTTTTAAGTAGGCTCCATGCCCAGCATGGAGCCCAATACTGGTGTTGAACTCATGACCCCAAGATCAAGGCCTAAGCTAAGATCAACTAAGTCACCCAGGTCCCTAAAAAGATTTTGGGGTTTTTGTTTGTTTAAGATTTTATTTATTTATTCATGAGAGACACAGAGAGAGGCAGAGACATAGGCAGAGAGAGAGCAGGCTCCATGCAGGGAGCCCTATGTGGGACTTGATCCCAGGACTCCAGGATCATGCTCTGGGCCAAAGGCAGATGCTCAACCGGCTGAGCCACCCAGGCCCTCCCAAAAGGTTTTGTTTTTATGTTCTTTGGAACATTGAGTTGAGCCCTGAGTATGTTTTTCTATGTAAATCAATATGGTTTTTGCCTAGTAAAGTATATGGAATTCCTTTTTGCCTGATCTGACTAAAGCAGATCATTTTGAGAGGAGAGAAACAGTGCTTTGAAATCAGGCCTGGGTTTGAGTTCAGGCCTCACTATGCACTCATGTTGTCAGATACTTAACCTCTATGAAGCTCAGTTTCTTCATTGATTAAACAGGCATAATAATAGCTCCTCTCTCCTGAGGTTGTTTGGGGATTCAATAAAATATAGAACACACACACACACACACACACATATATATATATATATATAGAACACAAAGCACTTTCCACAGTACCTGGCAGTGCTCTATAAATATTAGGGGCAGCTAATTCTTTTTTTTTTTTTAATCAGTTTCTCTCTTTTTTTTTTAAGATTTTATTTGTCTATTTATTTATTCATGAAAGACACACACACAGAGAGAGAGAGAGGCAGAGACACAGGCAGAGGGAGAAGCAGGCTCCATGCAGGGAGTCCGATGTGGGACTTGATCCCGGGACTCCAGGACCATGCCCTGGGCCAAAGGCAGGCACCAAACCGCTGAGCCACCCAGGGATTCCCGGGGCAGCTAATTCTTATTTGCTTTGGCTATCTATTCTGGATTGACTTGACTCAACTGGGAGCTTCTGCTTTGTCTGCTATCAGCTGGGACTATAGTCATCTGGTGGGTGAATTGGGCTGAAACAACCAAGCTGGCTCATATACAGAGCAGGCAGTTGATGCCAACTGTTGGCTAGGCGCTCAGCTAGCTGTTGTCCACAGCACCTACACATGGCCTTTCCATGACATTTGGGCTTTTCACTTCATGGTTCTGAGAGGAAGTATCCTATCCTAAGAGCAAAGTGAAAGCTGACAGTTCTCAAGGGCCTTGAACTGGCACAGAGTCACTTCCACTACGTTCTGTTGGTTGAAGAGTCACACCTAGATACAGTGGGAGGGGAAATAAACTGACTTCTTGATGGGGAGAGGGGCAAAGAACTTGTAGCCATTTTTAATCTACCACATTAGGTGTCCCTGTTTCCTTATTAGGTGATCTGCAGATAAAGATCTAGATTTCAAAGAAACACACCAAAAATATACTCAGTATATGTCTCTGGAAGATGTTCACCCTGGACCACCCTGACTGACATTTTTCCTGCTGCTCAGCTGACTAAACCAGGGCCTGAGGAATCAGAAGGCTAGACAGTGGTCACTAACCTGAGACTGGATTGGGAAGAAAAATCAGGACAGGACTAAAGCTTCACCACAGAAATACCTTGGCATGAGTCAGTGGTTCTCAAAAATAATTTATGAGACCAAATTAGGTCATCTATTTTTAATTATTGCAGTTATTAATTTGACAAATTGTAATTCAATACTGTTCTCATATGCAGTAATTCTTGAGACGAGGAACTATTAGTATTCTTTTCCAAGGTATTAATTGATTCCTTAATTCTTTAGATTTAAGGCATAACAACTTTCCACATATTTCCTTCTCTTACCTTTTAACCAACAGTTGCTGGCTTTCACATCTCCTCTAACATTGTCTAAAACACAGTCCAGGAGAGGTGTGTCTGTGTTTGTTTTACAGTGTATTGCACAAACACAAAGTCTTCCCTTTTGGGTAAGAAACATCTGCTAGGGCTAAACAATGCAAGGTTAGTGGCTAGCTTGTGCAATATGAGTTTTACGTGAAGACAAAGCTTTCCTTTTAATTGGAACATTTACAGTAAACAAATGATTGATAAAGATACCCAGTTGCCTCTATAAACAAGGAAGAACTCAGCCATGCTGAACACTGTGTTTATTTTCCACTGGAGAGGATGTAAACTACTAATCACTGGCATGCCATGGTTTAATTTCTACACAAGACCCCTTCCTGATTTTCTATTTTTAGAAAAAATGAGGCAGCCCAGGTGGCTCAGCGGTTTAGCGCCGCCTTCAGCCCAGAGCCTGATCCTGGAGTCCCGGGATCAAGTCCTACATCGGGCTTCCTGCGTGGAGCCTTCTCCCTCTGCCTGTGTCCCTGCCTCTCTCTCTCTATCTCTCATGGATAAATAAAAATCTTTTTTAAAAATGATGGCATTTTTGCTAAATTTCTTTGTATAGACTTCTTAAATGCTATTAATTTTAACATAGGTTATCCAAAAGAAAGTTCTTAAAACTTCAGGTGCTTCTTAAGCTTGGATTCATTCTGCTATTGAAAAGATCCCAGGTGACAGCTGTGATATAAATGCATGGAGAAGGAAATAAACATTGGCTCTTTGACCATGACCTGGAAGTTATGTCAGAAGAATCTGGCATTCTATCAATTGGCCATAAAGCAAATATGGGGAAGTGGGAAGGAGATGGAACAGCCACATATTTCTGGCCCTTTCTGGATTCTGAGCACATCAGAGCATATAGCTAGAGGCTCAGATTCATTGTGGTGAAGAAAGAGTGGTTAAAAGCATTCCCTTAGATATAAATTGTCCCTGTATAAGCTAAGACCCTTACTGACATATTTGAGATTTCTGACTTGAGACTCTTTCTGATTTATTTAAGCCCTCCCAGACTTTTTTCAAACACTGTCTGAGGAATTAGATACCCATCCTAATTTGTATGGAACTCTTCCTTACCTTTTGAGACCCTTCCTAATATGTTTGAAACAATTCCTAACTTGTTTCAGACCCATCCTTTCATGTGAGAGACTCTTCCTGACATATTTGAGATAGCTCGTGATTTGATTGAGATATTGCCTGAGGTACTTGAGACCCATCCTGATGTATATGAGACTAGTCCTGAGGACTTTGACATGCTTCCTGGCATGTTCAAGATGATTCCCAAGTATTTAAGACTCTCCCTATCTGTTGGAGATCCTTCCAGACATATTTATAATTCTACCTGACAACTTAGAGATCCAGTCTGACTTGTATGAGACTCTTCTAGACTTGTTCAAGACCTTTCCTGGTGTGTTTAAGACCATTCCTGATGTATTGAGACTAAGATGTATTGAGACAGGATGTATTCCTGTCTGAGACTCTTACTTACATATTTAAAAACTCTTCTGTTTTTAGACACTTTCTAACCTGTCTGAGATGATTCCTGCTATGTTTAAGACCCCCATCTGACATATATTGGACCTTTCTTGACATGTTTGAAATGCTTCATGACTTGTTTGAAAGCCTTTCTGACTGTGTGGGAAACTTCTTGACATGTTTAAGATTCTTCCTAAATTGTTTGAGACCCTGCCTAATCTATTTGAGAAACTTCCTGATGTATTCAAACCTCTTCCTGACATGTTTCAGACCTTTCTTGACTTGTTGTAGACTTTTTGACATGTTAGAGAACTTGGCTGACTATTTGAGATTCTTTCTTTCTTTCTTCTTTCTTTCTTTCTTTCTTTCTTTCTTTCTTTCTTTCTTTCTTTTTTGAGATTCTCTTTCTCTTTCTATGATTCTCTCACTTCTTGACTTATTGAGACTCTTCCTGACCAAGACCCTTGCTGAGGTAACGAAAATGCTTCTTCACTACTTTGAGATCCTTCCTCCCATGTTTGAGACTGTCCCTGACTTGTTCGAAAACATTCATGACACATTCAAGACCCTTGCTAACATATCTGACCCCTTCCTGATTTGGTTGCAACCATTTTTAACTCTTTGAGTCTCTGATGTAATTAATCCCTTCCCTTATGTTTGAGACCCTTATATTTGAGACTTATGATGATGACTGATACTTTTTCTGGCTTGTTTGAAGTTGTACATGAAGTATTTGAGACTCTTCCTCTCTGTTTGAGACATATCTAAATGTCTTTCTACTTACTTTGACTTGTTTGAGATGTCCCCTAGCATATCTGAGATCCTCCCTGACTGTTGAGACTCTTCCTGATGACTTTGAGACAGTCTCTCTCACTTGTTTGACAGCCTTGTGACTCTGTGATATCATTCCTAAATTGTTTTAGTCTTCTGATTCTTCTTGTCTGAGACCCTTCCTGACTTAATGTCAATGCCTATTGAATATGAGATCCTGACGTGTTTGAGAACCTTCTTGATGTATTTGAGACCATTTCTGACATGTTTGAGATTCCATCAGACTTGTTGAGACTCTTCCTAACAGGCTTGAGAACTTTCCTACTTGATACTCTTCCTTTCAGTTTGAGACCCCTCTAGACTTACTTGGGACTATTCCTGACATGTTTCCATCTTCTCTTTATTTGTTTGACACCCTTCCTGACTACTTAAAGACTGTTCTTGACTTGTTTTAAGACACTTCTTACATATTTGAGCCCCTTCCTAATGTATTTTAAACTCCTCTTGACTGTTGGAGCTATATCCTGTCAGCTTGAGACCCTTTATGAATTAAGACTTTTGCTGTTGTAAACAATTCCTGTATAGTTGAGACCTTTTATGACATAGTTAAGGGGCTTCCAGTCTTGTTTGAGATGCTTCCTAATCTATTTGAGAATCTTTTAGACATCTGGAGAGACTCCTCGATTCATTTGAAACCCTTCCTAATGTATTTGAGACTCATCCTGACTTGTTTGAAATTCTTTTTGACATCTTTGAGACTATTTGAGACCCTTCCAGATGTATTTTAAACCCTGCTAAGGAATTTGAGACTCTTCCTGACAAGTCTGAGACTATTCCCTACTTGTTTGAAACTTTTCCTTATGTATTTGAAAACCTTTCTGACTTATTTGAAACTGTTCCTGAACTAAGACCATTCCTGAAGTATTTGAGACTCTTTCTGGCTCTGAGACCCTTAATGATGTATTGTAAGCTCTTCCTGACTACATTCAGATACTGACTTTTTGGAAGACACTCTGACATATTTGAGACCCTGCCTGCATGTTTGAGAAACTTCCTTACAAGTTGGAAGCCCTACTTGACATATTTGAGAGACTTACTGACTATTGGAGACTCTTTCTGTTGACTTTAGCACCCTTCTTGGCTTGTTTCACAGCTTTCTTGACCCTTAGAAAGCTTCCCAGACATGTTTGAGACCCTTCCTGACTAGTTGAGATCCTTCCTGAGGTATTTGAAAATTTCCCTATATATTTGAGACTGTTACTAACTTGTTTGAGGCTTTTGCTAACATCTTTGAGACTACTTCTCAGTTTGAAATGCTTTCTGACATTTAAAACTCTTTCCGTTTGATGCCGTCCAGACTTGTTTGAGACTGACATATTTAAGAACCCTCATAATGGGTAACTACTCAAAAGTAGCCTGTTTGAGTTCCTTATTAACATGTTTTTTACTCCTCCTGATGTAGTGGGATTCTTCCTGATGTATTTGCTGCCCTTCTTGACTTTTGATATCATTCCTAATGTGATACTTTCTCATATCTGAGAAACTTCTTTTCAGTTTGAGACATTTACTGACTTATTAATAACTTTTTAAACTACGTTGAGAAACTTTCTGACTTATTTGAGATATTTCCTCATGTATTTGAGATTCTTCCTCTCTGTTCCAAACACTTCCTGACAAGTTTAAGAGTCCTCCTTACAGAATAAAGGGGAAAGGAGAAAAAAATGAGTGGGAGATATCAGAAAGGGAGACAGAACATGAGAGACTCGTAACTCTGGGAAACGAACTAGAGGGGGGGTGGAAGGGGAGGTGGGCAGGGGGTGGGGGTGACTGGGTGACGGGCACTGAGGGGGGCACTTGATGAGATGAGATCTAGCATACGGTTGCACTATAAAAAATCACTGGGTGACTTTTTAAATCTCCCACATGTAAAAAACCAAGAGTTGTACAATAATGAATAAAGTTATATATCTAAGACATCAAAAAAAAAAAAAACTTGAGATGTTTTCAAACAAAAAATGTTTGAGATGAGCACTGGGTGTTATTCTATATGTTGGCAAATTGAACACCAATAAAAAATAAATTTATATATATAAAAAAAGAGTCCTCCTTACATGGTTGAAGCCATGTTTCACACTGTATTTAACAATGTTTCTTGTGTATTTAAGACTCCCCTTAAAAAAATAAATAAATAAAATAAAAATTAAAAAATAAGACTCCCTTTGAAAAGTTTGAGACTCTTTATGATATATTTGAGACCTTCTCTGACATGCTTGAGACACTTCTTGACTTGGGACCCTTATTGAAATGTTTGAAACCCTTCCTTTTTGTTTGAGACCCTTACGGACAAAACTAAAGCTTTTCTTGACAATTTCGAATACTTATGGTCTAATTTGAGAAAATTGTCAGTGCATTTCCGACTTTCCCCCTTTCTTGGCAACACTTCCCGTCTTGTTTGAGACACATCCTAACATCTTCGAGACTCTTCCTGATGTATTTGGCACACCTACTATATCTAGATTACTAGGGCTGCCTTTTAAAAATACCACAAATTGAATGTCTTAAAACAACAGAAATTCTCTCAGAGTTCAGGAGACCAGAGGTCTGAAATCAAGGTGTGAGCAGGATTGGTTTCGTTTGGAGACTCTGAGGAAGAATGTGTTCCATGGCTCTCTCTTAGCTTTTGGTGGTTTCTGGCACTCTTTGGCATTCTTTGGCTTGTGGACCTATCACTCCAATCTCTGCCTCTATCTTTATGTGGCATTCACTTCTCTATGTGTCTTCACATAGCCTTCTTATAAGGACACCAGTCATTGACTTTAAAGCCCACCCTAATTCAGTGTGGCCTAAGCTTAACTAAATACCTCTGCAAGACTCTATTTCCAAATAAGGTCTCATCCTAAGCTTCCAGATGTACATGAATGAGGGTGGGCAGGGGATAGTATGTAACCCAGTGCATCTACTAATATAATTGAGATTCTTCCTGACTGTCTGAGGCCCTTCAAGACATGCTATAAGTTCTGTCTAATGATTTTGAGACACTTCCTGAATTGTTTGAGATGCTTCCTGATTTTTTGAGACTTTTCCTAATGTATTTGAAGCCCTTTCTAACTTGCAGTTCTTCCTGCTTGAGACTCTTCCTGACATTTCTGAGAATGTTCCTGCCATGTTTACTACTCTTGTTGACATATTTGTGAATCTTCCAGATTTATCTGAGATATTTCCTGACTGTTTGAGACTATTCCTGGCATATTTGAGACCCTTTGTGTCTCTTTGAGAGTATTATTCTTGGATTTGGAAGCCTTCTTACCTATTTAACACTCTTCCTGACATGTTTGAGATACTTCATGAATTGTTTGAGACTCTTACAGATGTATATGAGGCCTTTGCTGACTTTCTTGAGTCTCTTCTCAACTTGAGACCCTTCCTGACATGTTTGAAACATCTGAGATGTATTTGAGACACTTCTTGCTCTTTGAAACACCTTACTGACTTATTTATAGTTTATCCTTACTACTTTGAGAAACTTCTTGGCTTGTTTGAGCTACTTCCTGATGTATGTTCTCTGCTTCCTGCATCTTCTCTGTTCTGGATACTTCCTGACAAATTTCAGACTTCCTGGAGTATTTGAGACCCTTGTTGCCATATTTGAGAACCTAGCTCATGTATGTAAGATTCTTCCTGACATATTTGAAACCTTTCATGGCTTGTTTGAGACACTCCATGGCATATTAGACAATTTATCAAACTTGCTTGAAACACTTCTCAACTTATTTGAAACCTTGCTGGACATGTTTGAGACCCTTCTGGAGGTATTTGAGTTTCTTTTTCTCAGTTTGAGATGCTTACTGAAATGTTTAAGAAGTTCTTCCTGCTTTGAGGACCTTTCAGATTTGAGATTCCTGATGTAGTTGAGACTCTTTCTGTCTGTTTGCAAGACTTCCCAATATGTTTGCTACTCTACCTGATGTATTAGATTCCTCCTGATATATTTGAGGCCCTTCCTAATTGTGACCATTCCTGACCTGGTATCACTCTCTCAGTTGTATCTGAGACACTCTTTTCTGTTTGAGACTCTTACTGACTTATCTGTAACTCTTTTTAACTACTTTGTGAATATTCCTGACTTGTTTGAGATGTTTCCTCATATATTTAAGAATCTTCCTCTCTGTTCTGGAAACTTCCTGACAAGTTTAAGACTCTTCCTGGCATGTTTGAAACTCCTCTTCCTATGTTTGAGACTCTCTCTACCATATTTGAGAAACCTCCCCATGTATATAAGACTCTTTGGGGATATATTTGGGAGATTTCAGGGCTTATTCGAGTCTCTGTGGTAGAGTTGAGACCTTTTTTGACATGCTTCAGATGTTTCTTGACTTGTTTGAGTCCCTTACTGAGTTCCTTACTGAAATGTTTGAGACCATTCCAGATTTATTTGAGACTCTTTTCTCTGTTTGAGACCCTTACTAACAAATGTAAAGCTCTTCCTGACATCCTTGAGATCCTTCCAATCTGGTTGGAGAGAATTTGTGATATGTCTCAGATGCTTCTTCTCTCTTTGCAACACTTCCTGTCATTTTTGAGACTCTTCCTGGTATTTGAGACTCTTCCTGACTATGATTTTTCCTGACATGTTTGAAACTCTTCCAGTTTTTTGAGACTCCTGATGACTTTGAGGCCCTACCCAAAGTAAGAGTCTCTACAAAAGACTCTGCTGAACTGTTTGAGACCCTTCCTGATATGTGTGAGGCTGTTCCTGGAGTATCTGAGACTTTTCCTGCCTGTTTGAGACCCATTTCCATTATGACCTGTTATAGACACTTTCTGACATGTGTGAGACTATGTTGAAGCCGGTTCTGACTTGTTTTTGATGATTCTTCATGTATTTAAAACATTTTCTCTCTGTTTGTGACCCTTTCTGACTTATTTGAGACCCTTCCTGATATATCCGACAACCCCCTAATGTATTTGGGACTCTTCCTGACTGTTCTTGTCTGTTTGAGACCCTTAGAGACACATTTGAACTCTGCCTGATGAATTTGAGACCCTTCCTGACATGGTTGAGTCTTTCCCTGACTTGTACGAAACCCTTCCTGATTTTTTTGACACATTCTGAATTACTTATTTTTTTGAGGATTTTATTTATTTATTTGAGAGGGAGAGAGAGAGCACAAACCGAGAAGAGAAGCAGAGGGAGAAGCAGACTCCCCACTGAGCAAAGAGCCCAACACGGAGCTCAATCCCAGGACCCCGGGATCATGACCTAAGCCAAAGGCAGATGCTTAATCTAATGAACCACTTAGGCACTCCCATCCTAAAATATTTAAAATATTTAAAGCTTTTTCTGACTTGCAACTCTTCTTGATTGTTTGAGACCATTCCCAACATATTACTACTCTTCCTGATGTATTTGAGACATTTCTTGAATTAGACTACTTTTTGACATCTTGGAGATTCTTCTTGTCTCTTTGAGACCATTCCTGATGGACTTGAGAACCTTCTGTACGTATTTAAGACTCTTCCTTCCATGTTTAAGACCGTTTATAATGTGTGTGACTCTTCCTTACATATATGAGACTTTATCTGACTTGCTTGACATGCTTCTCAACTCACATGAGTCCCTTCCTGAAATGTTTTAAGACGTATTTGAGACTCTTACTAAGCCTTACTGATAAATGTAGTGCTCTTCTGGACTACTTTAAGATCCTTCCAGTCTGGTTTGAGAAGACTCATGATGTATTTCAGATCCTTTCTCTCTTTTGGGAATAATTCTTGTCATGTTTGAGACTCTTGTTGAGGTCTGCACCTCCCCCCCCACCAGCCCCACAATGTGTTTGAAAGCCTTTCTGACATGCAGGACTCTTTTTGTTGTATTTGAGACCCTTCCTGACATGTATGTGACCATTCCTGAAGTAGTTGAGACTCTTCCTGTATGTTTGAGACCTGTCCTGGCTTGTTGGAGATGCTTCCTGAGTTGTTTGAGACTCTTCCTGATATGTTTGAGTCTGTTCCTGATCCGTTTGCTAGTCTTTCTGATATATTGAAGAATCTTTTTAATGTCTTTGAGACTTTTCCTGACTGTTTGAGACCATTCATGACATATTTGAGACTTTTCCTGTCTCTTTGTAATCATTCCTGACAGATTTGAGAAACTTCCTTTACTATTTGAGATTCTTCCTCACATATTTTAGATTCTTTTATGTAATTCTTCCTGACATTTTAATCAATTCCATACAAGTTTTAGAGCATCCATTATTTCTTTGTGACTCTTCCTGACATATTAGGAACCTTTTCTGACTTGCCTGGGACCCTTTTCAACTGACTTGAAACCTTTCCTGACAAGTTCGAGACCCTTCTGGAGGTATTAAGGTCATTTTCTCTCTGTCTGAGATTTTAATTTACAAATTGAATGTGCTTCCTTTTTTTTTTTTTTTTTTTTGAATGTGCTTCCTGACTACTGTGAGACCCTACCAGACTTGTTTGAGAAGATTCTTGATGCATGTGAGACCTTTCCTCTCTGCTTGTGACATTTCCTAACATGTTTGAGAAACTTCCTGAATCTTCCGAATTTGCCTGTTTAGGATCAGTAAATACATATTTTAAACTCTGTCTGATGAATTTCAGACCCTTCATTATCAGTTTAAGACCTTTCCTGGCATGTTTGAATTTCCTACTGTGTTAGATATTCTTTCAATATTTGAGGCTCTTTCCGGCTGAGTAAGCTGACTCCTGTTATATTTGAGACCTTCCCTTACTTATTACTAACTTTTCTAATTATTTAAAACCCTTTCTCATATTTTTGAGGCTCTTACTCACTTTTTGAGAACCTTCTTAACAAATTTGAGATCTTTCCTGATTATTTGATATGCTTCATTTAGGTTTGAGGCCCTTTGTAATGTATTTAAGACATTCTTCTCAGTTTGGAGCCCTTACTGACATTTTTAAATTTTTTATTTAAAAAAAATTTTTAAAGATTTTATTTATTTATTTAAGAGAGAGAGCACACACCAGTAGGGAGGAGCAGAGGGAAAGGGAGAAACAGACTCCTGTTGAGCAGGGAGCCCAATGTGGGGCTCCATCCCAGGACTCTAAGATCCTGACCTGAGCCAAAGGCAAATGTTTAACCAACTGAGCCACTCAGGTGCCCCTGAAATTTTTTAAATTTTTAATTGAAGTGTAGTTGACATATAATATTGTATTAATTATAGGTGTACAGCAAAAATGATTCAACAATTATATACATTACAAAATGTTCACCATGGGGATTTGTTTGTTTGTTTTTAGGGTGACGAAAATATTCTGGAATTAGATAGAGGTGATAGTTGATCACCTTGTGTATATACTAAAAGCCACTAAATTTTACACTATAAAATGGTGAATTTTACTGTATGTGAATTATATATCAATAAGATATTCTACACAAAAAATACACTTTCCAATGAATTTCAATTTTGAGATACTTCCTGATGTATTTAAGACACATTCTGACTTTTTAAGATCTTTTTTTTTTTTAATTTATTTATGATAGTCACACAAAGAGAGAGAGAAAGAGAGAGGCAGAGACACAGGCAGAGGGAGAAGCAGGTTCCATGCACCAGGAGCCCGATGTGGGATTCGATCCTGGGTCTCCAGGATCGCGCCCTGGGCCAAAGGCACCAGGGATCCCATTTTTTAAGATCCCACCGCTGGGCCACCCAGGGATCCCATTTTTTAAGATCTTTAAGAACAGAGACACTTCCAGATGTGTTTTCCTTTTTAGGATTATAAATGGCTTTATTTTTTTCTAGCTTTATTGATATGATTGACATATAACTTGTATAACTTTAAGATATTATATTGTGATGATTTAATATACATATATATTGTGAAATGATCACTATAAGGTTAGTTAACACCTCCACCACCTGACCTAATTACCTGTTCTGTATTTGTGGTGAGATCATTTAAGACTTACTCTCTTAACAACTTTCAAATATATAATAAATAATTGTTAACTGTACTCACCATGAGGCACATTACATCCCCAGAACTTATTCATCTTATAACTGGAAGTTTTTATATACCCTTTGACTAACATGTCCCATTTCTTCCACCATCACCCCCCTACCAGCCCTGGCAACAACTATTCTACTCTCTGTTTCTATTAGTTCAGCTTTTTAGATTCCACATGTGAAACCATTCAGTATTTGACTTTCTCTATCTGACTCATTTCACTTAGTATAATGCCCTCAGGGTCCATCCATGTTGTCACAAATGACAAGATTTTCTTCCCTTTTAATGGCTTAATGATATTCCAAGTGTGTGTGTATGTATCATATTTCCTGTATCCATTTGTCTGTCAGTAGGTGCTTAGATTGTTTCCATGTGTTGGCTATTGTTAATAATGCTACAGTGAATGCTACAGCATATATTGTTAATAATGCTACTTATGGAAGTGCAGATATCTCTTTAAGATCCTGATTTCATTTCCTTTGGATATATACCATAAGTCGTATTGTTAGATCATATGGTCATTCTGTTTTTAATTTTTTGAGGGACCTCAGGTACTCCACATTGAGTATTATTGGCTTCCTTGTCAAATAATAGTTGTATATGATTGATTTTATTTCTGGGCTCTTAATTCTGTTCTATCAGTCTGTGTGTCTATTTTGATACTAATATGATACTATTTTGATTACTATAGCTTTGTAATATATTTTGAAATCAAGTGTACCTCCAGCTTTGCTCTTTTATCTCAAGATTGCTTTGGCTATTTGGAGTCTATTTTGGTTCTGTATGAATTTTAGAATTGTTTTTTCTACTTCTGCAAAAAAAATGCTATTGTAATTTTAATAGAGATTGCTCTGAATCTGTGGATTGCACTGAATCTATAAATTGTTATGGACATTTTAACGATATTAAGTCTTCCAATTCATGAACAGAGAGTATATTTCCACTTATTTGTGTTTCTAAATTTCTTTCATCAAAGTCTTAAAATTTTCATTTTACAGGTCTTTCACCTCCTTGGTTAAATTTATTCCTAACTATTGTATTACCTTTAGTGCTGCTGTAAATGGAGTTGTTTTCTTTATTTCTTTTTAAGATATTTCATTATCAGCATAGAGAAACACAGCTGATTATTTATGTTGATTTTATATCCTGCAACTTTGCTGAATATGTTTGTTAGTTCTAGCAGTTCTTTGGTGGTCTTCGGGATTTTCTCTATATAAGATGTCATCTACAAAGACAAGTTTACCTCTTCATTTCCAATTTGGATGCTTTTTATTTTCTTTTTTTTTTTTCTCCATATTGTTCTGGCTAGAACTCCTATTCAAGTACTCTGTTGAATAGGAGTACCAAAAGTAGACACCCTTATCTTGTTCTTGATCTTAAAGGGAAAGCTTTCAACCTTTCACCATTAAGTATGTTAACTATGGGTTTGTCATGCATGTTCTTAATTATGTTGATGTACATTCCTTGTATGTGTAATTTGTTGAAAATTTTTAGCATGAAAGGATGTAAAGTTTTTTTCAAATGCTTTTCATGCATGTATTGAGGTATCTCTGTGATTTCTATCATTCATTTTTGCTAATGTGGTGTATCACATTAATTGATTTGCATATATTAAGTCATCCTTCTATCCCAGGAATAAATCCCACTTGATCATGGTGTGTTATCTTTCAAATGTGCTGCTGAATTCAGTTTGCTAGTATTTTGTTGAGAATTTTCATTTATATTCATCAGGAATATTTACTTACAGTTTTCTTTTTTTGTAGGATCCTTATCTGGCTTTTGTATTAAGGTAATGCTGGCTTCATAAAATGAGTTTGGAAATGTTCTCTCCTCATTAATTTTTTGGAAGAGTTTGAGAAGGATCGGCATTCATTATTCTTTATAAATTTGGTAGAATTCACCAGTAAAACTACCTGGTCCTGGGCTTTTCTTTGTTAGGAGGTTTTTCATTACTGATTCAATCTTACTCATTACTGGTCTATCCATATTTTCTCTTTCTTCATGATACAGTCTTGATAGGTTATGTTTCTAGGACTTTGTTCACTTCTTATAGGTTATCTAATTTGGGGGCATATAATTGTTCAAAATAGTCTCTTATGCTCTGGGAAAGGAACAAGGGGTAGTGGAAGGGAACATGGGCAAGCAGATGGGGTGACTGGGTGACGGGCACTGAGGGGATGAACACTGGGTGTTATGCTATATGTTGGCAAATCGAACTCCAATAAAAAATATACAAAAAAATAGTCTCTTATGATCCATTGCATTTCTTTGGAATCAGTTGTAATGTCTTCTCTTAAATTTCTGATTTAATTTATTTGAGTTTTCTTTTTGGTTAGTGTAGTTAAAGGTTTGTCAAATTTGTCTCTTCAAAACAACAGTTCTTAGTTTTGCATTTTCAACAGTTTTTTTAAAAAAAGATTTTATTTATTTATCCATGAGAGACACACACAGAGAGAGAGAGAGAGAGAGAGAGGCAGAGACACAGACAGAGGGAGAAGCAGGCTCCATGCAGGGAGCCCAACGCGGGACCCGATCCCGGACCCCAGGATCACACCCTGAGCCAAAGGCAGACACCCAACTGCTGAGCCACCCAGGCATCCCTTCTATTGGTTTTTGTATGTGTGTCTCTATTTCACTTATTTCTGCTCTGATCTTTTTTATTTCCTTCCTTCTGCTAACTTTGGGCTACTTTGCTCTTCTTTTTCGAGTTCCTTAAGATGTAAAATGAGGTTGATTATTTGAGATTGTTCTTCTTCCTTAATGTGACCAGGGTGTTTATTGCAATAAACTTTCCTCTTAGAACTTCATTTGCTTCATTCCGTAAGCTGTGGTTTGTTGTACTTTCATGTTTGTTGGTTTCAAGATTTTTTTAAAATCTCCCTTTTGATTTTTTTCTTTGATCTATTGGTTTTTCAGCTGTGTGTTGCTTAATTTCCACATATTTGTGAGTTATCTTTGGAGGAGCAGAACTTCAGTATTTACATTCAATCCTGTAGCTACCTGTTACAGAGGCTAAGTTACAGGTGAGCATAGTTGAGAGGTTGAGGGCTCCTGTATTCCACATAGTACCCACTTTTTGGGTAAAAGATTTGCTTCAGGTGTCATACACTGAGAATACTGGGGCCCTGATCAGTCTTGCCCCAGCTTGTTCATAGCAGAAGTTTCATGCAGGGGAAGAGGCTACCACCCCGCTCAGTGCCCAACCCCTAAAGTAGGCTTATCACTCAGAAACTATGTTACTGTCCCTGCCCCCAGCTCTGGAGCCATGACTCAGAAATTTTTCCCTGAGGGATAGGCAGGCTCTGAGAGCTCTGAAGTTCTTCCCAAAGGAACTAACTTTATTTGAAGCATTAGTGTGGGTAAATTCAAGCCTAAGAAAGCTCTAAAAACAATGGAGGTTTTGGTGGAAAGCAATTAGGAGACTGGTAGTTTCATTAGAAATATAAGCTAAACCATAGGCCAGCTTGTTTAATAGGGAGAACCAGGGAAAGTGACAGCTAGAATAGTCCTCTTAAGGTCAGAAAAAAAACCTCACACATTGATCTCAAACCCTATCCCTACTAAGGAGACTGAATTTAGATTGAGTCTATGGAGTAATTTATGCCCCAAAGGTATTATTGAAAGCAATAAAGCAATCATCCAACAATTAGGGAAGTTAACAGCTGGGTGTGACCAGGGAAAGAGACAAAGAGGGCCCTACTAAAACCACTTTCATCCCAGGCTGACGGCTTGTGACCAAGACTTTGCCCACTGAGGAGCAATATCAAAGCCTTCACATTGTAGAGGAAATTGACTTCGCTAAAATAATCCAGCCAGTCACTAAGCAAATAAACAACAATAACAAGCTGGGGGGGGGGGGCAGCGAGGACTGGTATCAGGGTTGCTACAATGTATTATATAAAATGCCCAATTTTCAACAAAAAATTACAAGACAAGCAAAGAAATAAGAAAATATCATTCAAATACAGGAAAACAGAATACAAATACAGGCAACAGAAACTGCCTGTGAGAGCAACCAAATGTCAGATTTAACAGAAAAAACTTCAAAGTAGTCATTATAAATATATTCAAAGAACTAAAGAAAATTATGCTTAAAGAAGGAAACGATAGGATGATTGTAATAGACTGAATGTTTGTGTCCTCTCCCAAAATTCATATGTTGAAATCTAATCCCCAATGTGATCGCATTTAGAGGTGGGGCATTTGGGAGATGATTAGGTCATGAGGTTTGAGCCTTCAAGAATGGGATTATTGCCCTTATAAAAAAGACCCCAGAGAACTCCACCACCCCTTTGGCAATGTGAGGAGATAATCATAAGACAGCTGTCTATGAACCAGGAAGCAGGCCGTCACTAAATCTGCCACCACCTTGATCTTGGGCCCCTCACCTTCCATGACTGTGAGAAACAAATGTTTGTTGTTTAAGCCACTGAGTCTGTGGTATTTTTGTTATAGGAACCCTAACCAACTGAAAGCTAGAAGCTTTGGGGGTCCAGACATAAGCAGATCACCACAATACTGTGTTTTACTTCTAAGAGACCAACTAGTTTCCCACAGTAAATATTGGAGAAAAATTCCCTGGTCCTTCGATTTAAGGGAAAGAAAGAGGAAGCATCTTGAAATACACTACGACATTCTCTACTTTTTTTTTTTTCCCAAAGATTTTATTTATTTATTTATTTATTTATTTATTTATTTATTTATTTATTTATTTATTCATGAGAGACCAGAGAGAGAGAGAGAGAGAGAGAGAGAGAGAGGCAGAGATAAAAGCAGAGGGAGAAGCAGGCTCCATGCAGGGAGCCTGAAGTGGGACTCTGATCCGGGGACTCCAGGATCATGCCTTGAGCCAGAAAGCAGACCCACAACCGCTGAGCCACCCAGGTGTCCCCACACTCTGTACTTTTTTTTTTTCCTTAAGATTTTATTTATTCATTCATGAGACACAGAGAGAGAGGCAGAGACACAGGCAGAGGGAGAAGCAGGCTCCATGCACCGGAAGCCCAATGTGGGATTCGATCCTGGGTCTCCAGGATCGTGCCCTGGGCCAAAGGCAGGTGCCAAACTGCTGCGCCACCCAGGGATCCCAATTAATAAAATCTTTAAAAAAAAAAAAAAGACTGAGATCTAATCATAGGATTATACAATGCTTCCTCTCTCCCCACAAATTACCACCACATTAGTAAGGCCTATTTACAGCAGTTTCTTTTACTTAGTACATCATATTAAGAAAAAGTACAGTACAGTACAGCTGTATTAAGAAAAAATTACAAGGCATACCAAAAGGTAAAAACCACAATTTGAAGTGACAGAATAAGCATTAGAACCAGACATGACAGGGATATTGGAATTATGAGACCAGGAATTTTTTTTTAAGATTTTATTTATTTATTCATGAGAGACACAGAAGCAGAGAGAGAGGCAGAGACATAAGGAGAGGGAGAAGCACGCTCCACGCAGGGAGCCTGACGTGGGAATCGATCCTGGGTTTCCAGGATCACACCCTGGGCTAAAGGCAGCAATAAACTGCTGAGCCACCCAGGCTGCCCTGAGACCAGGAATTTAAACAACTATGATTAAATGATGTGGGCTCTAATGGATAAAGTAGACAACATGAAAGAACAGATGAGCAATGAAAGCACAGAGATGGGAATCCTAAGGGAAGAAAAAAAGAAAGAAGCACTAGTGAATTAAAAACAAAAACAAAACAAAAACAGTGTCCCAGAAATGAAGAATGCCTTTTTTTATTATTTTATTTATTTATTCATGAGAGACACAGAGAGAGAGAAAGGCAGAAACACAGGCACAGGGAGAAGCAGGCTCCACTCAGGGAGCCCAGCATGGGACTCAATCCCCAGTCCCCAGGATCACACCCCAGGCTGTAGGTAGCACTAAACCACTGCACCACTGAGGCAGACTGAAGAATGCCTTCTTTGGGCTTATTAGTAGACTCGACATGGCTGAGGAAAGAATACCTGAACTAGAGGATATATCAATAGAATCCTTAAAAACTATAAAGCAAAGTGAACAAAGACTGAAAAAAAAAAACAGAAAAGAATATCCAAGGACTGTGGGACAACTACAGAAAGTGTGGCATAGGCATAATGAGAATGCCATAAAGAGGGGCACCTGAGTTGCTCAGTGGTTAAGCATCTGCCATTGGCTTAGGTCATGATCCTGGGATCCTGAGATCAAGTTCCACACCAGGCTCCCCAGAGGGAGCCTGCTTTTCCCTCTACTTATGTCTCTGCCTCTCTCTGTGTATCTCTCATGAATAAATAAATAAAACCTTTAAAAAAGAGAAAGAGAGAGAGAGAGAATGCCATAAAGAGAAGAGAGAGGGCAGCCTGGGTGGCTCAGCGGTTTGGCACCACCTTCAGCCCAGGGCCTGATCCTGGAGACCCAGGATCGAGCCCCACGTCAGGCTCCCTGCATGGAGCCTGCTTCTCCCTCTGCCTGTGTCTCTGCCTCTCTCTCTCTGTGCCTCTCATGAATAAATAAATAAATAAATCTCTAAAAAGAGAGAGAGAGAAGAGAGAAAAGAACAGAAGAAATATTTGAAACAATGGCTGAGAATATCCCCCAAATTAATGTCAGACACCAAACCACAGATACAACAAGCTCAGAGAATGTGAAGCATGATAAATGCAAAAAAAAAAAAAAAAAAAAAAAAAAAAAAAAAAAAAACCTTACACCTAGACATATCATTTTCAAACTACATAAAATCAAAAATAAAGAGAAAACCTGAAAGAAGCCAGGCATAAAATAAACAAACCTTACCTATGAAGGAACAAAGATAAAAATTAGATCTGACTATTCCTCAGAACCATACAAGCAAGAAGTGAAGTATTTAAAGTATTGAGAGGAAAAAAACCACCAGCCTAGAATTATGTACACTACAAAATTATCCTACAAAAGTGAAGGAGAAATACTTTCTCAGATAAACAGAAATTGAGAGAATCAATGGCATTACTGGCATTGTTGCCAGTAAACCTGTCTTGCAAGAAATGTTAAAAGAAGTTCTTTGAACAGAAGAAAAATAATATAGGTCAGAAACTCAATCTACATAAAGGAAAGAAAAATGTCAACAAAGAAATAAGTGAAGGTAAAATAAAAATTTTTTCTTATTTTTTAAAGATTTTATTTATTCATGAGAGATACAGAGAGAGAGAGAGAGAGAGAGAGGCAGAGACATAGGCAGAGGGAGAAGCAGGCTCCATGCAGGGAGCCCGATGTGGGACTCGATCCCGGGTCTCCAGGATCACGCCCTGGACCGAAGGCAGTCACCAAACCGCTGAGCCACCCAGGGATCCCTCTTATTCTCGATATAACAACAGTTTCTTCAAAATAATATCAATAACATACTTCATTTTGTATGCTTATATATATATCATATATATATATAGATATATGCTTATATAAGCTTACATGTAAGTGAAATGAATGATAGCAATGATACAAAGGATGGCAGAAAGGAATTGAGATTATTTTATTACAAGGTACTCATGCTGTGCAGCAGTATAGTGTTATTTGAAAGTGGATTTGAGTTAGCTGTAAATGTATATTGCAAACTCTAGGGCAATCACTAAAAACAAAAGTTGTTTTTTTTTTTTAAGATTTTATTTATTTATTCATGAGAGACAGAGAGAGAGAGAGAGAGAGAGGCAGAGACACAGGCAGAGGGAGAAGCAGGCTCCGTGCAGGGAGCCCGATGTGGGACTTGATCCCAGGGACTCTGGGATCACGCCCTGGGCCTATGGCAGGCGCTAAACCGCTGAGCCACCCAGGCGTCCCAAGAAAAGTTTTTTTAAAAAAGTATGACCAATATGCTACGAAAGGAGAGAAAATGGAATTATACAAAGTGCTCAATTAAAATCACAGGCATAAGGTAGTGAAAGACAAAAATAGGAATAAAGAAAAAGGCAATTGGGACACCTGGGTGGCTCAGCAGTTGGGCATCTGCCTTTGGCTCAGGGTGTGATCCTGGAGTCCCGGAATCGAGTCCTGCATCAGGCTTCCTGCATGGAGTCTGCTTCTCCCTCTGCCTATGTATCTGCATCTCTATCTCTCTGTGTGTCTTTCATGGATAAATAAATAAAATCGTTTTTAAAAAAAAAAAAGAAAAAGGCAATAGAAAATAGTAACAAATGTAGAAAATATTTGTCCAACTATATCAATAATCACTTTAAATGTCAGTGGTCTACATGCATTAAAGGACAGAGATTGTCAGAGTGGATCAAAACCAAGACCCAGGGGATCCCTGGGTGGCGCAGCGGTTTAGCGCCTGCCTTTGGCCCAGGGCGCGATCCTGGAGACCCGGGATCGAATCCCACATCAGGCTCCCGGTGCATGGAGCCTGCTTCTCCCTCTGCCTGTGTCTCTGCCTCTCTCTCTCTCTGTGACTATCATAAATAAATAAAAAAAAATTAAAAAAAAAAAAAAAACAAGACCCAACTATATGTTGTCTATAAGAAACCCACTTTAGGGACGCCTGGGTGGCTCTGCAGTTCAGCCTCTGCCTTCGGCTCAGGGCATGATTCCGGAGTCCCCAGATCGAGTCTCACATCAGACTCCTGGCATGGAGCCTGCTTCTTCCTCTGCCTGTGTCTCTGCCTCTCTTTCTGTGTCTCTCATGAATAAATAAATAAAATCTTTAAAAGAAAATAAAAAGAAAGAAAACAAACCCACTTAAGAGGTGCCTGGCTGGCTCAGTTGGTAGAGCACGAGACTCTTGACCCCAAGGTTGTGAGATTGAGCCCCACATTGGGTGTAGTTAAAAATAATAATACTTTTTTAAAAAAAATTAAAAATAAACCCACTTTAAATGCAAAGACACACACAAAAAAACAAAAAACAAAAAAAAATGCAAAGACACATATAGATTAAAAGTAAATGGGTGGGGGATCCCTGGTTGGCTCAGCGGTTTAGTGCCTGCCTTCATGACCTGAACCAAAAGCAGATGCCTAACCAACTGAGCCACCTAGGTGCCCCCAAAATGTATATTTTATAATGCTAAACGGTTAATACATCTGGAACATATAACAATTATAAACATATATGCACCTAACAACCCAAAATACATGAAGCAAAAATTGACAAACATTAAGGGGGAAATATTCAAATCAACAATAATAGTTGAAGACTTCAATATGTCCCATTAAATAATGGATATAACAGGGGCACCTGGGTGGCTCAGTTGGCTAAGCATCTGACTTCTGCTCAAGTCATGATCTCAGGATCCTGGGATCCAGCCCTGCCTCAGGCTCCCTGCTCAGTGAGGAGTCTGCTTCTCCCTCTCCCTCTGCCCTGCCCCTGCTCTCTCTCAAATAAATAAGTAAATAGAATATTTAATAAATAAATAGTGGATAGAACTATTAGGCAGAAGATCTAACTAGCAGATGATAAAGAAATAGAAGACTTGAACAGCACAATAAACCAACTAGATGAAACAGATACCCATAGAATACTTCACACAATAATAGCAGAATATAAAGTCTTCACAAGTGCACAAGACTCTCTCTGCCTGTGTCTCTGCCTCTTTCTCTGTGTCTCTCGTGAATGGATAAATAAAAATCTTAAAAAAAAAAAAAAACAAGTGCACATAAAACGTTCCTCAAATTAAACCATATGTTAGGCTATAAAACAAATTTCCATCAACTTAAAAGTATTGAAATAAAAGAAAGGGTGTTCTGTAATCACAATAGAATGTTATTGGAAATCAATAACTGAAAGAAATTTGGAAAACTCACAAATAAGAGGGAATTAAACAACACACTCCTAAATAACCAATGTATCAAAGAATAAATCAGAAAGGAAACTAGAAAATACTTTGAGATGAATGAAAATGAAAGTACAATATACCAAAACTTTAGAGATACAGCTAAAGCAGAGTACTGAGGGCAGTAAATAGTTATAAAATGCCGATATTATAAAAGAATGACTTCAAATCAGTCAATAACATAAATTTCAACCTTAGGACACTATAAATAAAAACAAACTAAACCTAAAGCAAGCAGAAATAATAAAGCTTAGAGCATAATTTAATGAAATAGAAAATAGAAAAGCAATATAGAAAATCAAGAAAATCAAAGTTTGGTTCTTGATGACATCAAGGAAATTGACAAACCTTTAGCTCCATTGACCAAGAAATAGAAAGACCCAAATTATTAAAATCAGAAATGGGGGGGATCCCTGGGTGGCGCAGAGGTTTGGCGCCTGCCTTTGGCCCAGGGCGCGATCCTGGAGACCCGGGATCGAATCCCATGTCGGGCTCCCAGTGCATGGAGCCTGCTTCTCCCTCTGCCTATGTCTCTGCCTCTCTCTCTCTCTGACTATCATAAATAAATAAAAAAATAAAAAATAAAAAAATAAAAGAAATGGGGGTGCATGGCTGGCTCAGTTGGTAGAGTATGCAACTCTTGATCTCAGGGTTGTAAGTTCAAGGCCCATGCTGGGCTGGGCATGGAGCCTACTTAAAAAATTTTTTTGAAAAAAACAAATGAAAAATATTACTGTCAGTCTTACAGAAATAAAAAGGATTATAAAGGAATGCTATGAACAACTGTATGCCAGCAAATTAGATAACTTCGATGAAATGGGCTTTTTTTTTGGCTATTTCCTTTTATATTTTTTCTTTGCATTTTAATTTTTTTTGTATATTTTTTTATCGGAGTTCGATTTGCCAACATATAGTATAACACCTAGTGCTTATCCCATCAAGTGCCCTTCTCAGTGCCCATCACCCAGTCACCCCATCCCTCTGCTCACCTCCCCTTCCACTACCCCTTGTTCATTTCCCAGAGTTAGGAGTCTCTCATGTTCTGTCACCCTCTCTGATATTTCCCACTCATTTTCTCTCCTTTCCCTTTAATCCCTTTCACTATTTTTTATATTCGAAATGGGCAAACTTTTAGAAGGACACAAACTATCAAAACTAACTCAAGAAGTGGAAAATATTAGTAGACCTATAACAAGTAAAGATATGAATTAGTAATCAAAAAAACTATCTATGAAGAGAAGCCTTGGCCTAAATTGTTTCACTGGTGAATCTTATCAAACATTTATTTTTTTAAAGGTTTTATTTATTTATTTATTCGTGAGAGAGACAGAGAGAGAGGGGCAGAGACATAGGCAGAGGGAGAAGCAGGCTCCATGCAGGAAGCCCGATGTGGGACTCGATCCCAGGACTCCAGGATCACACCCTGGGCCGAAGGCAGGTGCTAAACCGCTGAGCCATCCAGGGATCCCCTCAAACATTTAAAGAATAATTAATACCAATTCTTCATCAACTCTTCCAAAAACTAGAAGAGGAGGGAACACTTCCCAGCTCATTCTATGAGACCAATATTATTCTTATACAAAAACAAGACAAAGATATCACAAGAAGACTATACATCAATATCCCTTATGAATATAGACCACACACCCCCCCCCCGAAAAATCAACAAATTACTAGCAACCTGAATCTAAAACTCTCATGCACCATGACCAAGTGGGGCTTATCACAGAAATGCAAAGTTGGTTTAACATCTGAAAATAAGTCATATTAATACACCATATCAATAGAATCAGAAATAAAAACCTCAAGATCATCTAAATAGACACAGAAAAAGCATTTAACAAAATCCAATAGTCTTTCACAATGGTAACACTTAACAAATTAAGAATACAGGGGAACTTCCTCAACCTGATAAAAGACGTCCAAGCAAAACCCACAGCTTACTTTACACAGAACAGTGAAAGACTAGATGGTTTCTTCTTAAGGTCAGGAACAGGACAAGTGTATTTGCTCTTGCCACTTCTATTCAACATTGTACTAAAAGTTCTAGCAGGGGCAATTAGGCAAGAAGAGGAAGTAAGAGCCATCCAGATTGGAAAGGAAGAAATAAAACTATCTCTTTTCAAAAAAAAAAAAAAAAAAAAAAGGGGATCCCTGGGTGGCGCAGCGGTTTAGCGCCTGCCTTTGGCCCAGGGCACGATCCTGGAGACCCGGGATCGAGTCCCACGTCGGGCTCCCAGTGCATGGAGCCTGCTTCTCCCTCTGCCTATGTCTCTGCTTCTCTCTCTCTCTGTGTGTGACTATCATAAATAAATAAAAATTAAAAAAAAAAAAAAAAACTATCTCTTTTCACAGATGACATGATCTTAAATATGGACAATCCCAAGGAGTACACTAATATATATATATATATATTAGGATATTATATATATATAAGAACTAATTAATTTATCAAGGTTGCAAAATGCAAGATCAATATACAAAGATCAATTTTATCTCCTACACTTGCAATGAACAATTTCTGATATATTTGGCATGACTTTTGACATGTTTTTAATCCTTCCTGACTTTTGAGACCTTTTCTGACATATTAGAGACTCTCTGTGTGTGAGACCCATCCTTTTCTTACATGTTTGAGACTTTTCCTGACTCCTTGAGCCCATTGCTCACTTAAGACCCTTCCTAAAAAAAAAAAAAAAAAAGACCCTTCCTGATGTGTATAAGACTGGCTGATCAAAACCACAATGAGATACACTTCTCACCCACTAGCATGGCTAAAATCAATCCAATAACAAATGCTGGCAAGGATGTAGAAAAATTGGAACCCTCATACACTGCTGGTAGGACTGTAAAATGGTGCAGCTTTTTCAGAAAACGGTCTGGCATTTCCTCAAACGATTAAACACAGAGTTACCATATGACCCAACAATTCCATTTCTGTGTGTATAGTCAAGAGAAGTAAAAACAAAAACCTATACATGAATGTTGTTTATTATTATTCATAATAGCCAAAAAGTAGAAACAAACCCAAGTGTCCATCATTGATAAATGGATAAACAAGTGTGATATATCCATACAATGGAATATTATTTGGCCACTGAAAAAGAATGAAGTAGAGCTGAATGCTACAACATGGATGAATCTTGAAAACATAATGCTAAATCAAAGAGGCCAATCAAAAAAGACCACCTATTATATGGTTCAAGTCCCATTAAAGTCCAGAATAAGAAAATCTATAGAGACAGAAATTAAATTAGTGGTTGCTTAGGGCTGGGGCAGGGGGCAGGGAATAGGAAATAAATGATAGCAAAAGGAAATAAAATTTCTTTTTGAAGCAATGAAAGTTGACTGGGATGGTTATACACATATGTGGATATACTAAAAACCATCGAATTATATACTTTAAATAGGTGGATTGTATGATATGTGTATTATATCTCAATGAAGCTGTTTTTAAAATAAAGAGTAAAACGGGGGGGCGCTTTCTGACATGTTTAGAACCTTTCATGATTTGCTTCAGACTCTTCGTAATGTATTTCAGATCTTTCTGACTTGCTTGAGACATTTCCCAACTTCTCTAAGACTCTTCTTCACATGTTCAGATCCTTCTAGCCATAAATAAGAATCTTGTTTTCTGTTTGAGACTCTTCCTAACTTGAGTGATATCTTTCTGGGTTTGTTTTATTCCTCCTTAAGTGATTGAGAAAGTTCCTAACTTGTGTAAGACTCTTCCTGACATGTTAAAGTCTTTTCCTGACTATATGTGATGTTCCCTGCTTGGTTGAGACACTTCCTGAAATATTAATGTTTCTTTCTGATTCTTTGAGACCCTTCCTGACCATTTGAGACTCTTCTGGTTGACGTTGAGACCCTTTCTGTCATATTTTACACCCTGCTTAATTTGTTTGACACTCATTCTTACCTGTGTAATATTCTTGCTGAAATGTTTGAGACTTGTCCTGACCAAGTAAGATTCTTCCTCATAACATTTATACCCTTCTTGACTTTCTAAGACCCTTCCAGATGTATTAGATAGCTTTCCTGACATATTCGACTCCTCTTGACATATCTAAGACACTTCATGATGTGTTTAAAGCCTTCTTTGGGATCCCTGGGTGGCTCAGCAGTTGAGCATCTGCCTTCGGCTTGGGGCGTGATCCTGAGATCCCAGGATGGAGTCCCACATCTGGCTCCCTGCGTGGAGCCTGCTTCTCCCTCTCCCTCCTGCTGTGTGTGTGTGTGTGTGTGTGTGTGTGTGTGTGTGTGAGATGAATAAATAAATAAAACCTTTTAAAAAATAAATAAAGCTCTCTTTAATGTATGTGAGACTTCCTGATAACTTTGAGAGCCTTCCTCTCATCTTTGAGACTTGTGTGATACATTTTATGACATGTTTGAGATACCTGACATATTTTAGACTTTCCATGATGTATTTGAGACTCTTCCTTTTTTTTGGGTTCCTACCTGGCTTGTTGAAACTCTTACTGACTTGTTTCAAAAGACTCTTTACTGCTCCTTGAAATCAATCCTGGTGACTTTGAGACCCTTTCTACTCTATTGGAGACTCTTCTTGTTGCATTTGAAACAATTTATTTGCTTAAAACTCTTTCTGACATGGTTGAGACTCTAACATATTTGACTTGATGACCTGTTTGAGCCACTTTCTGACTTATTTGGGACTATTCCTGATTGAGATATCCTAGTGATGTTAAGTCACCTTCTACCATGTGCACAGTCCTTTCTGACTTGTTTGCTACACCCTGTGACTTCTTTGAGACCTTTTATGACATATTAAAGATAATTTCCGTCAGTGTGATATCCTTTCAAAGGTCTTTAAAACATTTCCTTATGAGTTTGTGACCCTTCCTCATGTATTTGAATCTCTTACTGACTGCTTAAGACCTTCATTGACATATTTGAGAACCTTCTTGTATGAATCCCTTCCTGGTATATCTAAAACTCTTCCTGATGACTTTGAGACCCTTCCTAACATGTTTGAGACCTTTTATAACTTGTTTGAGAGGTTTCCTGATATATTTGAGACGATTCATAATTTTCTGAGATTCTTCCAGATTATTTGGGGCCCTTCATGATATATTTGAAATCTTTCATATCTTGCTTGAGATCTTTTCTAATGTGCTTGACCCTTTTCTGACTATTCAAAACTATTACTTTCTGTTTTAAACACTTCCTTATTATTTAGTACCCTTCTTAACTTATTTGAGACTCTTCGAGAAGTATTTGAGATTTTTTCCTGACTTGTTTGAGACTTCTTCTGACATATTTGAGACAATTTCTGACTTGCCTGAGACCTTTCCTGAGATGTTTAAGACTCCTCCTTAACTATTTGAGAGTCTTCCGGTCTGGCTGAGACACCTTTTCACACATTTTGAGATCATTCACTCTTTTTTGTCACAAGACTTTTTATTTGTCACCATTACAAGTCTGAATTTTAAACAGATTTTCAGATTGGTGGCTCAGATTCATCAGCTTGTTCAACTTTAGCACCTGCCTCATTCCCAGTAGTTTTTTCAGGACTGCTACCTTCACCATGAAACTCCATGAGTTTTCCCAATTCAGGCTTGGGCTTCATCATTTTTACATTTCTAACAAAGATGCCATGGAGTGGATAAATACATCGGCAAACATTTTCTATATCTTTTCCAATACTGTCTGGAATCAATTTATTGGCTGCTGCTTTTTAAGTCATTTGTCTGCACCTCCAGGGTCATGATTTACATTATCTTCTAGATTTGTCAAACACATTGATGCTAGGTATAAAAGCTGTTCCAATTTGATTGTTGGAACAGTCTCCAACACAGAGTAGATGAAGCAAATAACCTTTGGTAGTCTTGACAGTAACATGAGCTTCAATCATGGGCTGCCATTTTTTTTTACTATGGAGCACATTTTGTCACAGATAAGATCTGTGCCATGAAAGTAAGTCAGGCAGTTTTCCCCCTGAATATCCTCAGTAGTTAGCTTTAATTTTCTACATGCAACTTTATCATTCTGCAGATCAGCAAGGTTCACTTCAAAAGCACTTACTCTTGAGCAGCCCTGGTGGCCCAGAGGTTTAGCGCCACCTTTGGCCCAGGGCGTGATCCTGGAGACCCTGCATCAAGTCCCATGTCAGGCTCCCTGCATGGAGCCTGCTTCTCTCTCTGCCTGTGTCTCTGCTTCTTTCTCTCTGTGTCTCTCATGAATAGATAAATAAAATCTTTAAAAATAAATAAATAAATTGGTTTAAAAAAAAGCACTTACTCTTGAGGCCATCAGATGCAATTTTGGTTCCTTGAATTCTTGTCATGAGTGTTTTTCCAATATTTATTATTAATTGAACATAGTTGGTGCTTTCACAGCATACCAATCTTTCTTAGAAATTGTATCACTTTCTTCTTGGCTCCTTTTTTGTTACCTTTCATAAAGCACTTGATCTTGCCAACTGTCATGGTTCTGCTTAGAACACTTCCTTCTTTTTCTGAGACTCTTTTTGACTTCTCATCCTGACATGTTTTTGAGCCATTCCTACCTATTTCAGATTCTTCCTGACTTACTTGACCCTCTTGCTAACATGAATGTCTTCCTGACCTATTTGAGACCCAACTTTATATACATAAGGACACTGAGACTTTTCTTGACATCTTTGAGACCCTTTTTGTTTTGTTTGAGACTCTTTTTGATAACATTGAGACCCTTCCTGGGCAGCCCCGGTGGCTCAGCGGTTTAGCGCCACCTGCAGCCCGGGGTGTGATCCTGGAGTCCCGGGATCAAGTCCCGCATTGGGCTCCCTGCATGGAGCCTGCTTCTCTCTCTGCCTGTGTCTCTGCCTCTCTCTTGCTCTCTCTGAATGAATAAATAAATAAATCTTTAAAAAATTTTTTTAAAAAGAAAGAAAATGAGACCCTTCCTAACTTCTTTGAGACCCTTACTGATGTTTGAAATCCTTTCTGGTGATTTTGAGACCCATGGTGATGTATTTAAGTAAACTTCCTGATTTACTTCTAAGTGCTGAATCAGTCCCTGATACAGTCTTAGGAGGCAAAAAAGACCTTTAGCCTCAGACTTGAAAGGACTTTTCTTCAAGCATTTAGTCAAAAAATGTCTATGACCATATATCAAGAAAAATTCATCAATGCTTTTTCCAACCATCAACTGCAAATGGACAATGGGAACTTTTACTGGTCATTTTTCTAGGCTCTTAATGAAATTTTTCTATAATTCTGTTTAAGTATCAGTGATTTTCATTAGAATATAGTTTTTTAAGATTTTTTTTAAAGATTTTATTTATTTATTCTTGAGAGACACAGAGAGAGAGAGAGGCAGAGACATAGGCAGAGGGGAAAGCAGGCTCCATACAGGAAGCCTGATGTGGGACTCGATCCCGGGTCTCCAGGATCACACCCCGGGCTGCAGGTGGCACTAAACCGCTGCGCCACCGGGGCTGCCCAAAGATATTTTATTTATTAGAGACACACACACAGAGAGAGAGAGAGAGAGAGAGAGAGAGAGAGAAACAGGCAGAGGGAGAAGCAGGCTCCATGCTGGGAGCCCGATGTGGGACTCGATCCCAGGTCTCCAGGATCACACCCTGGGCTGAAGGCAGCGCTAAACCGCTAAGCCACCAGGGCTGCCCTAGAATATAGTTTTAGCTGTGGTCTCAGAGAGCCAAAATAATGATGTCTTACATGATAGAAAGCAGTTCATTTCTCTCTCATATTAACATCTGAGCATATGTAGTCTGGGGCTGCTCTGCGACACTATGGTGGTTCTCAGGCTCTTCTGTCTTAAGGAACTGCCATGCTTGGTTGGAGCTTTGTCCATATTGTCCAAGATGGCTCATTAGCACATACCTTTTCCAGCCCCCAAGAAGTAGGAAGGGGGGCAGCAAACTGCCTTTTTAAGGACATGACCCACAACTTGCTCATGTAAGTTCTGTTCTTGTATGGTTAGCCAGAATGTAGTCATATGACCATACATATGACCATATGACTATAATGGAAGCTGGGTAATGTAGTCTCTATACTGGGAAGCTATTTTACCTTCTTAAGTTCAGAGTATCTATTACCACACACACAAAAAAAAGTATTTTGGGTAACAATTAGCAGTCTATTCAAAGCCTCTCATTTTAAAACTTTGAAATTTTTAATTTTGCCAAGAAAAACAGTTCCCTCCTCTAGCAAAAGGAAAAAAGGATTTTTCTCCCTTTTCCCTTCCTTAACTTGGTAGCTCCCAGAGAAGAATAAGTTCTAATTCTAAACCGTGAAAGTTCAAGGGAAAAAAGATTGCTTGAAACTGGAGTGTTTATTTGTAATGAAAAAAAAATGCCTTGGACTATTACACTAGTACCTAAAGACCAACCTGAATTTTGTAATTGAACATCTATTCATGAAGCAAAAGCACAAAACATTTTCAGAGGCAGAGTATAAGATCACCATCTGGACCATAAATAATTTATGCATTTTAGATACTTGGAAATCACATAGATCAGGAACAAATAATATACTAAATCTCAATGAGAAAAAAATTCTCTAAACATTATATTTGTGAATTCAATTTAAGGCCTAATGACAGTTCTGAGAATTCGATTAAAATGCAGGAAAGAGCCCCAGTGTTTATGTGAAACTAAATGAACATTATTCTTGATTTTAAAAATATACAAAAGAATAGCTGATCAAGCTTAAATTGCCACAATCAAGCTTAAATCTCTACAATCTGGTCATGGAGGCCAACTAGAATTGAATTCCATATCCAGTACACTATCTTTGAGTAAGACTTTGAGATAAAACTCTTATCAGATCCTGACCTAACAGTGACTTTACATGCTGAGCCACAAGTTTGTGAAATATGGTCAGCACTTTAGCTGTTTTTGAGAGTTGCTAAGGTAACTATTCTGGTACACCTGAGGAAAGACAGAACATGGCAGAGAGTTCAGAGGTTGGTCCTGGTTGGAGCAGCAGGCTGCCCCAGATCCTGTGAGTGGAGCATGGGTGGGGGCATGAGACAAGGTCAAACTGAACATTACCTTGAAGTCACAACAGAAGCTCTTCCATAGTGGAGCCAGAAGCCTGAAACCTAGAAATGAACTATGTTAGGAGCTGGCAAGGTAACTAGACTACTGACCTTCACCAAGTACTCGTCAGCAACCTTGGTCAGCCTTTACAGGCTCAGCCATTCACCTGCCAACACCTCTCTGGACAGGGTTTTTAAGACCCCATGGATGAAGCTTCAGCATTGTACTCTCTGGGATGGATTCTTATGAGTTGGTTGGGCATTTTTCTGTCTTATTGGGAAATGAGTGATCGTGTATGGTCTCTCTGTGTTTTTTTTTAATATTTTATTTATTTATTCATGAGAGAGAGAGAGAGAGAGAGAGAGGCAGAGACACAGGCAGAGGGAGAAGCAGGCTCCATGCTGGGAGCCCGACATGGGACTCAATCCCGGGACTCCAGGATCGTGCCCTGGGCCAAAGGCAGATGCTAAACCGCTGAGCCACCCAGGGATCCCCGGTCTCTCTGAATTTGAATATAAATGGACACTCTGTGCTTTTGAGCACTTAGACTTTTAATTTCATATTTATTGAAAGGATTCTTTTGGGCTTATTTAGGTATTTGTTTATTATCATACATCACTTATAGACACACATAAAAGGAAAATTATATAACAATAAAGGTGAGAATGAATACTCCTGAGACTTCTTCACACTGAGAACCCCACTTTTCTGAATGAACTTTTTAAAATTGAGGTATAGCAGGGCACTTGAGTGGCTTTGTCAGTTAAGCGGCTGCTTTCGGTTCAGGTCATGATCCCAGGGTTCTGGAATCGAGCCTGCATTGGACTCCTTGCTCAGTGGGGAGTCTGCTTCTCCCTCTTCTTCTTGCTTCCCCTGCTTGTGCGTTCTCTCTGTCAAATAAATAAACAGAATCTTAAAAAAATATATATCACCCAATCAGTGAGGTCTATCCTAACCACCCAATTATAAATTGGAGTCCACACACCTCTACTCCTGATCCTTTTTACCCTCCTTTTTCTAGTATCACCTTCTAAAATACTCTAGAAATGACTTATTATATTTTTGCTTACTGCATTATTTTATTATTTTATTATTACTGCTTACTGTATTTTGAGGTTACCTGTACCCCTTGTGAGAATGTAAGCTCCTCATCCAATTATTGGTCTGTGGTGGTGGGGGGGGGGGCGACCCAGCCCACTCACTCCAACTCATGGCATCACAATAGGTTTATCCTTGCTCCAGAGCTCCCTATGGAATCCACTGTGGACTTTGCTATGACCACATCCAAACTCAACTTTTCCTTCTACCCAATCCTACTTCTGTCACTCCCCAAAGGCACTGATTTCCAAAGAACTTCCCAATAAATTTCCTGTCTGTAAATCATAGTCTCAAAGTCTGTTCCCTGGAGCACCTGAGCTGTGATAATGCCTTCCATTGAAACAGAGGCAAGATCAGGTTTACTAGAGAAGAGTCATGAGTTCAGATTTGGACATATTACCTTATTATCTAAGAAATATAAAGTAGATAGTTGCATATATGAAAAGGAATACATTTATTCCTTAAGCTGCTCACCATATAATCAAGAAGATAAAGCATGTTCTCTTAGAAAATCCATAATATGAGGTATTATATTACATAAGATTACAGCTGAAGTGCTAGAGGGGTCCAGAGGAGATCAGGAAAGACCTGGCAAAGGTGACTTTTTTTTAGTGACCACCGAAGATTGGGGCAGGAGCAGAGGCAGAGCAATGTAAGCCAGGCATGAAGACAAAACACTTAGAGCAAATAGAGGGAGTAATGGGCAGTTCAGCTTGAATGGAAGGTCAGGTATGCAGGGGGGCTCAGTAGAACACAAAGTTAGGAAGTGTATTAGGGTTCTCCAGACAAATAGAACCAATAAGATTTATATATATATATATATATATATATATATATATATATACAGGAGTTCACTCATATGACTAAGGAGGCTGGCAAGTCCAAAACCTGCAGGGTGAGCTGGCATGCTGGAGACCCAGGAGTGCCAATGGTGCAGTTCTAATCTGAAGTCTGCCTTACTGTAGAGCCAGGAAGATCAATGTTGCAGATCAAGTGCAAAGGCAGTCTGCTAGAGAATCCTCTTGCTCCAGGAAGGCTGGTCTTTTTGTTCTATTCAGGCCTTCAGATGATTGGGTGAGGCCCACCCACATTACAGAGGGCAATCTATTTTACTCAAAGTCCACCAACATAAATATTAATCCCATTCAAAAATACCCTCACAGGGGTGGCGCAGCGGTTTGGCGCCTGCCTTTGGCCCAGGGCGCGATCCTGGAGACCCGGGATCGAATCCCGCGTCGGGCTCCCGGTGCATGGAGCCTCCTTCTCCCTCTGCCTGTGTCTCTACCTCTCTCTCTCTCTCTCTCTCTCTCTCTCTCTCTCTCTGTGACTATCATAAATAAAAAAATTTTAAAAATAAAAATAAAAATAAATACCCTCACAGAAAAACTCAGAATAATGTTTGAGCAAATATATTTGCACCCCATGACCCAGTCAAGTTGACACATAACATTTAATCATCACAGGATGGTAAGGGCCAGTTGAAGACCTTGAATGCTAAGCTAATATTTAGGCTATGAGAACCACTAAAGATTTAGAGGCCAGAGGATTGGAATGAGGAAGCTTGGAGGCAGAGTGAGAACTTAGAAGACTACTGTGATCATCCAGGCAAGAGGGAAAGGGTAATTACAGTTAGCCTGGAGGGGATGAAAGGGAGGCAAGCATATGGAACTGACAAGACTTGGCAATTGACCAGTCCCAGGGTGGGAGAGGGAGTGAAGGAAAGTATGCACAGAATGACCTGTGGTTTCAAACCTAGGTAACTAGGAGGCTGGGAAAGCCACAGAGAAATGGAGGAATTGGTAGAGAAAAGATGCTGATCTCCCTGGGGGCTCCTCTAATGGAAGGGCTTACAGCACGTTCAGGTTATCAGTGTGTAACAAACCACCCAGAAATGGCAACCTAAAACAAATGCTGTATTTTGCTCACAGATCTGAAGGTGACTGGGCTCACCTAGCAATTCTCACTCTCCATGATGATGCATTGTGGTGGTAACAGTAAATTAATTCTTCACATAAGATTTATTAAATGGAGGATGAAAGTAAACACTGATATCATCTTTTCTGCATATTACCCACTGAACTTGTTTTGTAAAAAATTGATTGCCATTTTTATCTACTGACACTGAATAATTCTAGATTCTACTTTGTTGCCCTAAGAGAGAGAAAATGATCTACTGTTTGTGCCTCTCCTGTACCCAGAAAGTGTTCTGAGTTAGAAACGTCTAACATGCTTTTCCAGTAGAACTTGGTTGAATTACCTGTTTATCTTTTAAATGAATTTTAGATTTCCCTTTGACCTTAGTTCTGTTGGATTTTATTTGTTCAATATTCTAGGACCAGCCTGAATTCTTTTTAAAAGATTTTATTTTTATTTATTCATGAAAGACACAGAGAGAGAGAGGCAGAGACACAGGCAGAAGGAGAAGCAGGCTTCCCACAGGGAACCTGATGTGGGACTTGATCCCAGGACCCCAGGATCACGCCCTGAGCCAAAGACAAGTGCTCAACCGCTGAGCCACCCAGGCATCCCAGCTTGAAATTTTTGAAACAATTTTCTTGGGGCATAATTTACTCTCATAAAATTCACTCATTTTTAAATGTGCAATTCAGTGATTTGTAGTGAATTTACTGAGTTGTGCAGCCATCATCACAGTACAGTTTTAGAATATTTGTGTTATCCTAGCCCCAGGCAACCACTGACTTTCTAGATTTACCTTTCCCAGACTTTTCATATAAATAGAATCATATGGCATGTGTTCTCTTGAGTCTGGCCTCTTTCTCTTAGGATGATGTTTTCACGATTCATGCATGTTGTAGCATGTGTCAGTACTTTACTGCTTTCTTATAGCAAAATAATATTCCACTGAATACCACAATTTGTTTATCTATTCAACAGTGGGTGGATTTTTGGATTGTTTTCACCTTTTGGCTATAAAGAATAATGCTGTTATGCATATCTGCATACAAGTCCTTGTGAGGACATATGCTTTCATTTCTTATGTGTAGATACCTAAGAGTGGAATTGCTGAGCATGGTAAATTGATGTTTCACTATTTAAGAAACTGCCAAATTATTTTCCAAAGTTTTCATATCATTTTGTCATACCTGCCAGCCATATATAAGGGTTCCCATCTCTCCATGGTCTTGCCAGTATTTCTTACTATCATTTTGATCCTGGCCATTCTAGTGGGTGTGAAATGGCATCTCATTGTGGTTTTGATTTGCATTTCTCTCAGAATAATGATGTTGAACATCATTTCATGTGTTTATTAGCCATCTGTACATCCTCTTTGGTGAAATGCCTATCCAAATCCTTTGCTCATTTTCTATTGGGTTCTCTTTTGAAAATTGAGTCATAAGAGTTTTTACTTCCAGGCCTAAATTTAATATAATCAATACAACCTTTCTGAAGTACAATATGACATTATGTTTTAAATATCCTAGAATTTATTTAGTTTTGCTTATCCTGCCAAGTGGACATCATGGTGAATGCTATAATGCATTACCCAGATCTTATCTCTTATTGTCCAACTTCAAGAGTATGATCAGCAGACAGTCCTTAGATGTCCACCCTCTGTGGCCCACCTCAGCTACATAGAATCACTAGGGCAGCCCACATCCTATGACTGATAATTGCCAGGGTATAAAGGTTTGCCCATTTCCACTTACCTTTGGATAATTCTATAGGACTGTTCTAACTGCAGTGCTCCTTATAGGGTCAGCCAAGTCTGTCATCAAGCCTGCTTTGAAACTTGACTTCTTCCTCTAACCAATCCTGCTTTCTTCCCCTCCCAATACCCACAGGTGTTGATTCCAAGAGCATTATTTCCAGGGTTATTGAGATATAATTGACATATAACATTGTATAAATTTAAGGTGTACGATGTGTTGATTTGATACATTTATTTTTTTAAGATTTTATTTTTAAATAATCTCTACACCCAACATGGGGCTTGAACTCACAACCCTGAGATCAAGAGTCACATTCTCTACTAACTGAGCCAGCCAGGTGCCTGATACATTTATATATTGCAAAAATGGTTACCACCATATAGCTAACATCTCCACCTCATCACATAATTACCATTTTTAAGGCTAAAAACATTTAAGATTTATTGTCTTAGCAACTTTCAAGTATATAACAAAGTATTATTAGCTATAGTCACCATGCCATACATGAGGTCCCCAGAACCTGTTAATGTTATAACTGGAAGTTTGTACCCTTTGGCCAGTATCTCCTCATTTCCCCCACCTCCAGCCCCTGGTAACCACCACTCTACTCTGTTTCCCAGAGCTCAGCTTTTTTATATTCCACATATAAGTGACATCATACTTATTTGTCTTTCTCTGTCTGACTTATTTCACTTAGCTGGTTCATATGGCAATTTTTTTTAAGTTTTAAGGAACCCCCACACTGTGTTCCACCAACTTATATTCCCACCAACGGCGCACAGGGTTCCCTTTTCCCCACACCCTCACTGACTCTTGTTATCTCTTATCTTTTTGATTATGGTTACTCTAACAGGTATGAGGTGATATTTCATTGTGGTTTTGATTTACATTTCCCTGATGATTAGTGCTGTCAAGCACCTTCTCCTGTATCTGTTGGCCATTTATGATTTTCTTCAAAAAATGTTTATTCAGGTTCTTTGCCCATTTTTAATTGAACTATTTTTTTTAAAATATATTTTGCTATTGGGACGCCTGGGTGGCTCAGTTGTTGAGCGTCTACCTTCGCCTCAGGGCATGTTCCTGGAGTCTAGGGATCAAGTCCCGCATCGGGCTCCCGACATGGAGCCTGCTTCTCCCTCTGCCTATGTCTCTGCCTCTCTATCTCTCTGTGTCTCTCATAAATAAAATTTAAAAATCTTAAAAATATATATATTTTTTGCTATTAAGTTGTAGGAAGTCCTTATATATTTTGGATATTAGCCCCTTGTCAGAGATATGATTCAGAAATATTTTCTCTCATCCTATAGATTGACTTTACATTTTGTTGATTGTTTCTTTTGCTGTGCAGAAGCTTTTGAATTTGATGTGGTCCCCACTTGTCTATTTTTTATATCGTTGTTGTGCTGTTGTGCTGTGTTGTATCATGCCCAGGAAAGCACTGCCAAGACCAATGTCAAGAAGCTTTTTTCCTATGTTTTGCTCTAGAAATTTTACACTTTCAGGTCTTATGTGTAAGTCTATAATCAATTTCATGTTTATTTTTGTGAGTGGTGTAAGATAGGGCTCCAATTTAATTCTTCTGCTTATGGTTATCCAGTTTTCCCCACACCATTGACTGAAGGGACTACCCTTTCCCCAATAAGCATTTCTGGCTCCCGTGTCAAATATTATTGTGAAAGTTTATTTCTGGGCTCTTGATTCTGTTCCATTGGTCATTGTGTCGATTTTTTTTTTGCTTTTTTTTTTTTTTAATTTTTATTTATTTATGATAGTCACAGAGAGAGAGAGAGAGAGAGAGGCAGAGACACAGGCAGAGGGAGAAGCAGGCTCCATGCACCGGGAGCCCGACGCGGGATTCGATCCCGGGTCTCCAGGATCGCGCCCTGGGCCAAAGGCAGGCGCCAAACCGCTGCGCCACCCAGGGATCCCCGATTACAATAACTTTATACTATAGTTTGAAATCAGGAAATGTGATGCCTCCAACTTTGTTCTCTCTCAGAATTGCTTTGGCTGTTTGGGGTCTTTTGTGGTTCCACACAAATGTTAGGATTGTTTGTTCTATTTCTGTGAAAAATGCCATTAGAATTTTTTTAGGGATTGTATTGAATCTGTAGATAGCTTTGGCTAGTGTGGACACTCTAACAATATATTAATATTTCTAATTCGTGAGCACAAAATATCTTTACATCTATTTGAATCTTCTTAAATTTCTTTCATCAAAGTCTTACAGTTTTCAGTATACAGATTTTTCACCTCCTTGCTTAAATTTATTACCAAGCATTTTATTGTTTTTGATGCTATTGTGAATGGGATTATTTCTTTTTCAGATGCTTTGTTGTTAGTGTATAGAAACCCAACTAAAAAAAAAAAAAAAAAAAGGAAACCCAACTATTTTCCATGTGTTGATTTTGTATCCTGCAACTTTACTAGAATCTGTTGATTACTTCTAGCAGTTTTTTGGGGAATCTTTATGATTTTCTGTATATAAGATCATATTATTTGCAAACAAAGACAATTTCATTTCTTCCTTTCCATTTTGGATGCCTTTTATTTCTTTTCCTTGATTCATTGCTAAGAGCACTTCTTTTTTTAAAAAAGATTTATTTATTTATCTTTAGAGAGAGAGCATGGGTGGAGGGACAGAAGGAGAAAGAGAGAGTCTCAAGCACTCTGTCCTGTCAGGGGAGCCCCACACAGGGGCTAGATTCCACCACCCCAGAGGAAACCAAGAGTTGGACACCCGACTGTGTGGTGGAGGTAACCCACTATGAGCACTTCTTAATAAACATCCTGCAATAGCTGTAAACTCCATCTCAGAGTCAGTTGCCTGGAGAACCAAACCTACTACAGGCAACTTTCATTTTAATTATCCAAAGATTGGTACACTCACACACAGAGCCACACACATATATTATTGCTTGTTGATTGGCCCAGATGTGAGCACCTGACCCAGGATGGACCAATGAGAGTCTTTCCCTGGGGGTATTGAACTTGGGAATCAGTCTAAGTTGCTGCCCCTCTATCGTAAAAACCTGGAAAATGGGAAGGGTGGGAAAGAGTAACACAGTATTTGTGATTGCTCATGCCTCACATGTCTCCAAGGGAACCTAGAATCATGATGAACACCTGGAGATAGGGGCCCTCCAAAGGTTTTTTATGTTAATGATTGATGATTTTGTTGTGTACACCTGGAGCAGTGGACCATTCTGTACTAGCTTGTCCATATTGCTTTGCACAAACATCAAGATTGATGATGCGCACCAAAAGGGAACCAGCTGTCCAGATGGTCTTTGAGGAGGGATAAAGGCAGCATGAATGTCCATTTTCTGGGCTACGTGGCAAAGGAGGAAGCTGGCATGCTTATCTGTCTGAAACATGCATTCTGCCCTCAGGACAACCATGCATCTGTCTTCTCCAAACTCTACACTGAACCCAGCAAATCTCCTGCAGTCTTTTGATTTTAGAGCCAGACCAGAAAATAGCAAATGGCAACCTAGGGACAGTAATATCTCTGCCTTGGCAATCATTTTTCCTCCAAAAGCCGATCTACCACAAGAACTCAGAACACATCTTACTGCCTCAGAATCATCTTGGTTACACACATTTCTATTACTTACAGGTGAATTTTGAATCTAGGACCTCTTTGAACCCCTTTCCAGTCAAAAAAGTTTCTCTAAAAAAGGTAGAGACAGTGCTCACAAATATCCAAATCATACATCAGGGAATTCTTTTTTTTTAAGATTTTATTTATTTTTTAAAAAAATTTATTTATTCATTCATGAGAGACATGGAGAGAGAAAGAGGCAGAGACACAGGCAGAGGGAGAAGCAGGCTCCATGCAGGGAGCCCGATGTGGGACTCGATCCCAGGGCTCTGGGATCATGCCCTGAGCCAAAAGCAGAGGCTCAACCTCTGAGCCACCAAGGCATCCCTTTCAACATGACTTTGTCTCCTCTTCCTTCATCAGCCCAAAGTACCACTAGAGCATGGCAGCCACGGGTGGCTGACTTTAACTGATGTTTGGGAGAAATGAAAGCCAGTCACAACACAGCAAGAAATAACTTGAAATTCACGCCAGATATTATGGTCTCTAGAAAGTTACTGGCCATTCTCCGCCATATGGGGTCTTTTTGTTCATGATGTTTTTTCATGGACCCTGATGTCCTGCCATGTTCCTGGGACCTTGTGCTCTCTTCATTGACCATATTATGTTTTCTCTTTTTTTCTCTGTACCTAAAAAGTTCACCTCCTCACTCTAGCAGCCCTGAAAATTCTAAATGCCTCCTACTTTATTGTGTAATCCCTCACACATCCCAGGAAACAAGTTCCTCCTCAAAACATTTTCTTCATTTGGCTTCTAAGACACTACATTCTCCTGGTTTTCTTCCTTCCTTACTGGCCACTCCTCAGCTTCCCTTTACTGGCTCATTGTCCTCTCTCTGACTTCTAAAAACGAAGGTGTCCCAGGGCTGAGATTTTAGGCCTCTTTTCTATCTTTATTCATTCCTGAATGATCTAATCCAGTCTAATGGGTACACTTACCCTCTATATGCTAATGATTCTCAAATGTATATCTTCTGCTCTGACCTCTAGGCTCATATGCCCAACTGCCTACTCAGCTTCATCATTTTGATATCTAACAAGCATCTTGAAGTAAATCTTTCCAAAACTGAATTTTGTATTACTCCCAAATTTGTCCCTATCTCAGTGAACGCCAGCTCCATTCTTCCAGTTGCTTAGGCCAAAACCTTGGAGCCATCCTTGACTCTTGTCTTTCTCTCCCACCTCAAATTTCTCCTGGTAGGAAATCCTGCCTGCTCTGATTTCAAAGTATATGCTGGCCCTGGCTACCCCTCCCATCCTCTAACACTAGATTCCTGATAGCCTCCTTGATGGTCCACTGCGTTTGATCCCATCTGGTCTGACCGGTTGATACAGCCAGACTGATCTCCCCGTTGTCCTTTAATGAAAGAAACTCTCATCATGGGGTCTGTGCACTCATTGTTCCCCTTACTGAAATGTTCTGCCCTCAGATCACAGTATAGTATCCTGCCTCTGTTCATGTTGCTGCGCAAATGGCACCTCCTCAGAGAGGCCTCCTTGACCACCTTTTCTAAAAAGAGCACCCACATCAGAATGATTCTGTCAGGGATCCCTGGGTGGCTCAGCGGTTTGGAGCCTGCCTTTGGCCCAGGGCGTGATCCTGGAAGCCCTGGATCGAGTCCCACGTCGGGCTCCCTGCATGGAGCCTACTTCTCCCTCTGCCTGTGTGTCTGCCTCTCTCTCTGTGTGTGTCTCTCATGAATAAATAAATAAAATATTAAAAAAAAAGAATGATTCTGTCATTCTGTCAAAGATTCTATAATCCTTGACACTGCTTTCTTTCCCTTCATGGTACTTACCCTGACATTGGATTACATTGTTCATTTTTGTATCATCTCTCTCCCCATGAGAGCAGGAACCGATCTGTTTTGTTTATGGCTATATTCCTGTAATCTGGACTAGGAATTAACACAGAAGAGGAGCTCCACAGATTCTCATTAACTCTCTTAGTTTATGTTATGCCCTTCCAAGTTCTTCCCCACTTGGAATATACCATCAAGGCTCCTACAGGTGCTTTCTTTACCACAAGACACAGCCACCTCTAAGATGAAGTTTATTCCCCTCTGGAATGCAGTTATACACACACACACACACACACACACACCTATGGAGCACATGCTTCAGATAAACTCACAGAAGTAAAATTACTAAGTCATGAGCCAAATTTCCAAATTACCTTCTATCTAGAGAGGTGAACACTAATCACTCTTCCATCAGCAGTGCTCTCTCTATTCCAGTGTATTCTGGGTCTCCAGGCAAATGGTGATGATGATGATGATGATGATGATGATGATGATGATGATGATGATGATTTATGTCCCCCTTACTCTTCGTTAACTAGAAAAGAAATGGATCTCTGTAGGGGCAGGGAAACAGCTGAGTTTTCATGCCACTGTTGAGGGTCCTGGAGTATGCTGACTTTGGGAAGTAAAGATGCTCTCTGGCAGCTTCCACATCTGAAATTATGGCCTCACCAACACCTTAAATTGTTTTTTTTTCTATGATGCCAAGTCATGTTCTTCCATTAATTAATTCATTTCACTATTACTTTTGAGCATATGTTTTATATGTAAGCCCTAAACATTTGCCAAACTGAAAAATATCCCTTGAGATAATGAAATCTGCAACCATCATGGTGTGCAGGAATTTACAAAGTGCTTTCACTTCCGTTATCTCATTTGGACTATACAAAAGCCAACTAGGAACAGTTCTGCCCCTTTTAAAGTGAGGGAACGAGAGGCACAGAGGGCAAGGATTGGCCACAGGTTACATATGACATATGAGTCAAAGCCACAACCAGGAACTCTCTGAGCTCCTCCACACATGCCACCCCCTCCATATGACAATATCCTGCCAGGTCCACCACCACCAAAAGCAGGTGTACTTAGCCATAGTAAAAAGGATGGCATACTTATGCCTTTTAATTTCTGCGCTGAGGGACATCAGAATGGAAGAATTACTTAAAAATGGTTTCTGCAGGTGATGCCATGTCCTCTATCATGGCAGTGGGGGCTGTACTGAATTGCACAATGGTGCCTTGATTAAGTCAGGGAATGACAATTTCCTAGAAGCTCCTCCCTTGTATGATTCTGGGTTAGAGTTGGCCAAAAGAGGAACTTGTGTGGGAATTGTAGGGCAGAAGGCGAGAGCAGTCACTAGGTTTGGCAGGTTTTCCCATCAGACCCAGTGATGGTCAGAAACAGAGGTGCCCAGCATATTCCAACTTATCGGCTCTCTCCCGGCTTCACCTCCAGCTCCCATTTCATACTGTTGGCCTGGTTAGCCCAACAGCTGCCTCAGGCCCACCGCCAGGAACTTGTCTGTAGCCCCACACACACTGTAGTAGGAGTTACACAGAGGCCACAGCCTCCATAAACCCCTCCACGAACAATCCCTCCACTGCCCGGCTTGGGCAGCTGAATGCACTTGGCTTCTTGAACTTTTCCTGAAAGCTCTGAGGGCTCCAACTGCACCAATGCTTCCGGTGCTGGCTAACGAATCTCTGATCCTCTGACTCGTCCTTCCAGACATTCACTTCCCCCAGCACTTCTCACATCTGTGAGAGGTTTTATTCCTAGAATACTCATGGTGGCTCTGCTTCCCTGTCTGAATCCTGACTGATATAATACTTGCAGATTTTGCTTTACTTGAAACGAAAAATAACATAAGAAAAAAAAATGTTCCAGATTGTAAGGCAGAATTCCACCTTCTATTTAGAATCTGTATATCTCAGATGCTAATTTATAGACGGTGGGCGTGAAGGGAAAAAAGGAAGGGAGATTATTAAGTGAACTAGTGGAGGATGAATAATGTATGCCTTACATATAGACCAAAGTGAGAAAGGAAATGAGAAAGAAGAATCAAGAAGATTTACTTTCTCTATTTTGTTTTTATAAGATAAATGGGTGGAAGAGAGATGAAGAAATTGGAAGTGATATTATTTTTGTAGTCTGAAAATTTTCCATCAAGCTTTACCATATTTCTGTAGGACATAGTCAAAGAATTAGTCCAGTCTCTATCCTCTAAGTAACCATCCTTTGTGAATTGCAAGAGAAGGGAGTGATTCTTATCTAGTAAATCTGGGGGGGGGGGGGGTTAATGTAAAATATCAAATTACATGTGAACAGGAGCAAGGATGATGTCCAACGACACTTAAACATACAATCCAACAGGATAATATCCACCTGATAGTGCTGAGGCCTACAATGAAGGCTTTAATGTTTGGCTTTTTCAATTTTTATTTGGAGAGACACAGCAAGAGAGAGCATGAGCAGGAAGGAGAGGGAGAAGCAGGCTCCCTGTGGAGAAGAAGCTCCACATGGGGCTCTATCCCAGGACCTATGGACCATGACCTGAGCACAGCCAAAGGTAGATGCTTAACCATCTGAGCCACCCAGACACTCTAAGGTTTTGATGTTAAATAAATATGTCAAAGATCTTCTCCTTTCTCCTCCCTATCCTAACTCCCTCTCTTTGAAAAAATCACAGAAAGGAAGTTTATAAAACAATTTCCAATAGAGAACAATTTTGAAATTCAACATTCTCTTCAAAGGAGACAGCAGGTGTGTAGAACAGACATTCTGTGGCATTGTTCCTTCAAATATCAGACTTGTCGTCGGGCTCCCAGTGCATGGAGCCTGCTTCCCCCTCTGCCTATGTCTCTGCCTCTCTCTCTGTGTGTGTGACTATCATAAATAAATAAAAATTTAAAAAAAAAAAAGATCCCTGGGTGGTGCAGCGGTTTAGCGCCTGCCTTTGGCCCAGGGCGCGATCCTGGAGACCCGGGATTGAATCCCACGTCGGGCTCCCGGTTCATGGAGCCTGCTTCTCCCTCTGCCTATGTCTCTGCCTCTCTCTCTCTCTCTCTCTCTCTCTCTCTGACTATCATAAATAAATAAAAATTAAAAAAAAATCAGACTTGTTCATCCCCCTTCCATCCTCACACAGTGAATGGGTTCTTTAAAATATGCCTGCCTCAGGTGGCTGGTCATTTTATCAAATAAAAGGTGGCAGACTTTGCCAATTTCCTTTCCCTACTCTGAATTAATAAGCCCGGCTCACAGAGCAGTAAAATTTTATTTCCACCAAGTAAATATAGATTGCTTTCTCCTTGGCTGCTGTTTAAAAATTGTCTCACTCTCACTCGCGTCCAGAGCATGCACCTATTCCTGCAGCACTGATGTTGACAAGTGGCCAAAGCATAGGAAATGTTGCAAGTCAGTCCTCACCAAATGGATTCCCCCTCTGCCACTGTATAAGCCAGAGAACTACCAGCTCATTCTCAAGGACACAAAGAAGGGATCTTCTCTACTCCCTGGAGCCCCAAGGACCCAAACTCTTGGCTCTGCATGTGGTTTCACCTCCAACTTGTTAAATGTTGAAAAACAAAACAAAACAAAAAAGAAACTTCCGGGGGCACCTGGGTAGCTCAGTGGTTGAACATTTACCTTTGGCTTAGGTCCTGATCCCGGGGTTCTGGGATTGAATCCTGCATCAGGCTCCCCACAGGGAGCCTGCTTCTCCCTCTGCCTATGTCTCTGCCTCTCTCTGTGTGTCTTTCATGAATAAATAAACAAAATCTTTAAAAAAAAATTTGCCGAGTACATTTGAGGGTCTAATTGGTTTTATTAAGTGATTCAGGAATCAGGTAGCATCTCATCTAGTAGAAAGGTAGAAAATTGCACAAAACAGAAGGTTTCTATGGGCTGGCAAGGTGGTTGCAAGGAAGTATTAGCAAAAGAAAAGAAGGATTGTTTCAGGCCAGGAGGCCTTCTTTCTGCAGGGAAAAGCTGGGCAGAGTTTTTATCATGCAAAGTACTTCACTTGTGCAGATCCAGAAATTTCAGATTGACTGTTCAAAGACCACATACCTGGGGTGCCTATCTGGCTCAGTCTGTAGGGCTTGCAACTGTTGATCTTGGGGTTATGAGTCTAAGCCCCATGTTGGGTGTAGAGATTACTCAAAACAAGCAAACAAAAAAGACCACATTTCCAGAAGAGGTTGAAACTGTGAGTCTTGGGGGCAAGTTTTGCTGTCAAGGGGGCAAATGACTCCATTTTGGGCTTGTTTCATGGGTTTACAGCTGCAAGCCTGTAATTGTTTCCTGGGGCCCACTGTAACAATTAACATAAACCTGGTGACTTCAAACAACAGACATTTAAACTCTCATAGTCTGGAGGCTAGAAGTCCAAAATCAAGGTGTCTAAAGGGCCATGCTTCTTCTAGCTTCTGATGGTTGCCAACATTTCCTTGTGTTCCTTGGCTTGTGGCCACACCACTCTAATCTTTCTATCCATGTTCACATCTTCAACTCTGTGTGTCCATGTCTTCTCCTGTCTGTCCTCTTCTGTCTGCCTCTAATCTCTCTGTGCCTTTCCCTTCTAAGGACATTTGTCATTGGAATTTAGCACCCACTCAGATAATTCAGGGTGATCTCTGCATCTTGAGCTCCTTAATTACATCTGCAAAGAACTTTTTACCAAACAAGGTAATATTCACAGGTTCCAGGGTTTAGGACATGGACACATCTTTTGGGGGCCACCATTCAATCCACTACAAGACCTTACCTCTCTTTCTTTGCCTGACTGTTTAAGAGTTTTCAACCTGTCACCACAGTGCTATACTCATTAACGTTGCCTGTTGTATTCAGAAATGAGCCTTCACAGCAGGAAGGGCTGCATTTTGCTCAGGAATCCCACTAAAGTGATTCATCCCAAGTTTTTTTCTCTCAACACTGGAGTCTCTACATCTTTTTCTCCAGCCACTCTACCTTCACTCAACTTTGCTGGCTCCAGTCTTCTGTTCCTGTGACTAGAAATCTTCTGTCCCCTTCCCATACAGAGCAGTAGAGCCTAATCCAGTCACTCTAAATTTATGTCTCCATATCCACCCTCCTCAAAGGATCCTCCAGTTACCAAAATCCATTTGGCGGTATTGAAGGGAAAGGTGTTCAGTAAGTTTTCTCCTTTTTAGGATTTCTTTTTTTAGGATTTTTTTTAAAGTTTAGTTTATTGAGATGAATTTTGCATAGCATGAAATGAACCATCTTTAAGTATACAATTCAGTGGCATTTTTAAAAATTTATTTATTTTTATTAAAGGTTTTATTTATTTATTCATGAGAGACAGAGAGAGCCAGAGACACAGGCAGAGAGACAAGCAGGCTCCATGCAGAGAGCCTGACGTGGGACGTGATCGGGGTCTCCAGGATGACACCCCAGGCCAAAGGTGGCGCTAAACCGCTGAGCCACCCAAGCTGCCCTTCAGTGGCATTTAGTACATTCACAGTGTTGTGTAGCCAATCACCTGTATCTAAATCGGATACATTTTCATTATCCCATGAGAAGACCTGTACCCATTAAAACAGTCATTTCCATTCCCTCCCTCCCAAGCCTTAAGTAACCACTAACTACTTTCTGTTTGTATAGAGCTGCTTATTCTAGACATTACATGTAAATGGAAGCATACAATATGTAGTCCTTGATATCTGTTTTTTTTTTCATTTAGCATAAAGTTTCCAAGATTCATTCATATCATAGCATGTATCAGTACTTCATTCCTTTTTAAGACTAAATAAAATTCCATTGTAGGATAGATATGCCACATTTCCTTTATTCATTCATCTGTTGATGGTTAGGTTTATTTTTTAGTATTCCTTATTGCAGAGTTTCATTCACTGGTTTCGCAAGTATTTACTGAATGATAACTATGTGCTAGGCACAGTACAAGGAACAGGCCATATAGCACCTGACAAAGCAGACCAAAAATATCTGCCCGCATGAAGCTTACATTCTGGTGGAGGAGACATGATAGATAAGACAAACAACTGAAACACTTAGATTGCTTAATCAAAGTGCGGAACAGGAGAGAAGGGTTGGACAGTGACTAGAAGGGGCCACTTAAGGAATTTTGAGGGGGTGATTAGTCATTTCCTGTTTCTTGAACTAGGTGCTACATGGGCATGCTCAGTTTGTGCAGAGTAAGTGAACTTGGACTTAAGATTTGTGCACTGGGGGGGGGTGCCTGGCTGGTTCTGTCTGTAAAGCACACAACTCTTGATCTTGGGGATGTGAATTCAAGCCCCACATTAGGCATAGAGTTTACTTTAAAAAAAAAGATTCGTGCACTTCTCTGTATATATGTTACACCACAATAAAAAAATGTTTAAGCCAACGTGCTTCCATTTCCTTTATTTTATTTTATTTTTTAAGATTTTATTTATTTATTTGAGAGAAAGAGTACACAAGCATCAGGGAGAGAGGTAGAGAGAGAAGCAGACTCCCTACTGAGCAGGGAGCCCAACACAGGGCTCCATCCCAGGACCCTGGGATCATGACCTGACTGAAGGCAGACACTTAACCTACTGAGCCACCCAGGCATCTCCTTCCATTTCCTTTCAAAGGCAGCTTGTTGCATCTATCTCTGGTGCTGACTCTTAATAAAATGAATGTGTCAAACAAGATGGTTTTGCTACCTAGGGGATCCAGCTAAATCCCTGACACTGTTCTTGGGTGGGTTAAGGATGCCACCAGATCATGATGCTGTTTTCAGCATTCTACCATTCGCTTACATCCTTTGGGTTTCTGGATCATTCCAGCTCTCTATAAAACCATTACTGTCAGTGGACAGCCAGAGTTTACAATGACCATGATGGCAATTTCAGCTCATTACCTTCTTTTAAAGCTCATTTCTGCCATTATCTTGAGCCTAATTTGGCTCTTTTTACAATGCTGACCTTAACAAGAACAAAATTTTTATTTTGGGGAAAGAATAACTGTGGAATCACAGGACTGGAGGAGGACAGAAACAGATTATAATGAAAGGTAATTATGTTCACAGAGGAAAGGGTCACCCTTGGTTATCAATTAAAGAAAATGGTTGAGATTTCTATGCAGTACAACTCAACCTAAATCAGGAAGCAGTCCCTAGTGGGCAGTTAAATTGAAATGATTTGAGGGAAAGATGGATGAGTAATAAAAATTGGCCTTAAGTAGGGTCTATACCTCCTACACATGTATAACAATTTAGAGTTTATTCAGCCAGAATTCTGTGACCACAGACACAAGGTAACTTGATTTGCCCAGAGTGTGATGAAGGACACGTCCTTCATTATGTGAGTTGTTATTACACCTCCATTATAACTTAGATGAGTTTGGGATATAAAGGTAACAGTGACATATACTGATGGAGAGGCTGCGTCCAAGTTGGAAACATGTCCTAGAGAATGTTTTTGAGAGAAGAAAAAAGGGGAGTACATTGAGTCTTAGATAAGTCAGAATCAAAGAAGACTTTTATTAATACAAATAGGATTTTTTTTTAATTTGAGAAAGAGAGAGAGAGAACACAAGTGGGAGGGGCCGAGGGAGAGGGATAGAGAATCCCAAGCAGATTCTATGCTGAGTGCAGAGCCCAATGCAGGACTTAGTCTCATGATCCATGTCATCATGACCTGAGCAGAAACCAAGAGTCTAACACTCAACCAACTGTGCCACCCAGGAGCCCCTATTCATACAAATAGGAAGGAAGTTGGCCTAGATAGTCAAGAGGGATGAGTATGATTTAGGTAAGAGAGAAGACTGCAGAAACACTGATCTCACTGCCAAGGTGGAGAGAAATGTTTGTGGAGAGATATCTGAGTATGTACTTCAGAGAACTGCTAGGGACAGGGCTGCCAGAAAATTTAATTCTGGCCTAGAGTTAGTGCCAAAAGGGGTGAGATGTCCCTACCCACCAGCTCTAAGAACTAGTCATACAGCTGGAGGGAAAAGGAGGTCAGAAATGAATATATCTGACATGCATATTAAATTGTGTTAAACTCTATTCAGGGACTAGGCAAAGCTCCAGTGATTCACAGACCAAGAAGATATAGCTTACAGATCAAACTTCCTCACGTTTTGGTAAGACAGATGCATCAGTGATGAAAACAGAACAAGTGAAGTCCTGAATGAGACTATGGGGATGCAGCCTATAGAGGAGATAGACCTTTAATTTCTCAGGTCATGTGGTAGAAAAGACAAGAGGACACCATAGGGGCCATTGCCTAAAACAGAGATGCCTACAAACATTCTTTTCTCAGTTCTCACTAACATGTGGGCACCATTTTGATAAACAGTGTTGTGATGGGATCCCTGGGTGGCTCATCAGTTTAACACCTGTCTTCAGCCCAGGGTGTGATCCTGGAGTCCCGGGATCAAGTCCCACATCAGGCTCCCTGCATGGAGCCTGTTTCTCTCCCTGCCTGTGTCTCTGCCTCTGTGTGTGTGTGTGTGTGTGTGTCTCATGAATAAATAAATAAAATCTTAAAAAAAAAAAAAAAAACAGTGTTGTGAAACTATACCTAACTAGAAAGTGAGATACAAGGTAAATATCAGAGGTCACCAGATAATGTTCCTGTGTGATCCTTGTAGACATTTATTTCACCTGCTTGGGCTTAGTCAACTAATAAAACCTTCGTATTCATACAGTGCTTTATTGTGAACAAAGTACTCTAGTGTTGTATTTCATTGGATCATTTCCTCAAATCCTCATAAGGAGAGATGCCCTAAAGGCCCAAGCCTATGAGAAATAAGGAGTCCAAGAAGGTAGTTACTCTGGAAGTTCCCAGCTTTGCCAGTTAAGGTCAGTGTAGCACTCTGAGGCTGTTAATCACTCCTAGGTTCAAAGATCAAGGAGATAGAGTGGTAACTAGAACCCAGAAGGGAGTCTCATACAAAGAAAGAAAGGCCTACCTTGATAAGAGCTGTGGCCTTTCCCCACAGCCAAACTGAGGGGATCCGGTAGACAGCCAAGAAAATAGACCCCTACCTTCATTCTACCTCCTTCCTTTGATCTCTTGCTGGGGCTCCGCATTGGCCAAACTGAAGCAGAGAAACAGAAAGCAGGGTAGAGGAGAATGGAGAGTGGGTCTGAGGGACCAATAAAAAGCTCTGGCACTACTTGAGCAATCAGGATTTTCTTCATTAATTGATCCCTTCTTCTTGATTTTCTCCATTATATTCTTTTTTTTATAGAGAGAGAATCCTAAGCAGGTTCCATGCCCAGTATAGAGCCTGACACATGGCTTAGTCCCACTGACCTGAGCCAAAATCAAGAGTCAGACGCTTAATCAACTGAGCCACCCGGGTGCCCTTTTCCATATTTTAGAGGTGAAAAATGGTGACAAAGAGAGGTTAAGTGACTTTGCCAAGGTCACTCAGTTAATACATAAGAGGGCCACAATGTGAATCAGGTTTGCTGACATCAGAGCGTGCTCTCTTAGCCACCACCCTATCCTGCTTCCACAACCTCAAAAAGCCTTCATATGATTAAGGCAGTTATAAGAATAAAATGAGATGGCACAGGGGATGCTCTTGCGGTATAGGAGGTATTGCTCTTGTCAGCCTCTGAAACCCATGAAACCAAAACAGAAAGACAGATTGTCTTCAGGGACCTACAGAAACAGGGGCATTGATGAAGCTGGCCAGTAGCTTTGGTAGGGAGTAACTGAAAGAGAGGGAAAGGAAACTGATCTAAGAACCAGTTGCCAGAGGCTGACCCACCTGGAGCAGCAGAGAAGAGGCAGAGAAATTCCCCAGTAACAGCCTATGATGTCACCACAGGGAAGAGGGCTGAGGTGCACAGGCAAGCAAAGGTGTGGACTCTGGGCAAGCTGCCATGGGCCACCAGGCAAACACCTCTAGTTTCATCAAAAGTAGAACTGACTAATTAGAAACATAACTACAGATAGTCCCCAACTTATGATGGTTCAACTTACAACTTTTTGACTTGACGATGGGATGAAAGTGATATATAGAAACTGTACTTTTTTAAAATTTTTTTTTAAATTTTTTTATTTATGATAGTCACACAGAGAGAGAGAGAGAGAGGCAGAGACATAGGCAGAGGGAGAAGCAGGCTCCATGCACCGGGAGCCCGACGTGGGATTTGATCCCGGGTCTCCAGGATCGCACCCTGGGCCAAAGGCAGGCGCCGAACCGCTACGCCACCCAGGGATCCCTAGAAACTGTACTTTGAATTTGGAAGTTTGATCTTTTCCTAGCCTAGCAAGATGGAATAGGATACTCTCTCATGGTGCTAACAGCTAGCTACAGCTCCCAGTCAGCCATGCAATCACGAGGGTGAACAACCAATACACTTACTGTTTTATACCCATGTGACCATTCTGTTTTTCATTTTCAATACAGTATCCCATTAATTACATGAGATATTCAACACTTCATTATGAAAGCCTTTGTGTGAGATGATTTTGCCCAACTGGAGGCTAATGGATATGTTCTGAGCACATTTAAGGTAGACTAGGCTAAGCTATGATGTAGGGTAGGGTGGGTGTAGTAAATGCATATCTGATTTAAGGTATTTTCAGCTTACACTCGGTTTATCAGGATGTAACTCCACCATAAGTTGAGGAAGATCTGCATACCTCAAAGACACTGCAGATGTTTTAGCAAAGCCAGGGTTGGGGAGTGGGGGGATGGGAATCAGGGCATCAACCCAACTCAAAGGAGCAGAGGTTAGATCTTGGGGGCAAGAGAGATAATTAGCATAATAACTAGGGGCAAGCCAGTTGAGGGCAAGAGAGATATTCAGCATAATATATGGCTTTCCACAGGGGTCAGTCCTCTCCTTACACCCACATTAAAATTTTACCCTGACCTATCCTGCTCACTGATTTTGCCACAACTCAAAGAGGGGAGGAGTGCCAGGCTCATGTTTATTTATGTAGCCCTGGAAAATGTGTTTTACATATGTCTGCTTATTTAAATACCAATCAACCTATGAGCAAATACAAGTTCTCTTTTAGCGGAATTCAAGGCTCAGAGTTTAGGTTATTTCCCACAGTTACACTCCATTACTGGGGAAACCGAGTTTCCAAGTCAGGGCCGTCAGATGCCAGTACCTGTGCTATTTATTTAAAGTGACCCTAATATATTCTCTATTTCAGAAATTCAGAAAGTAAAATTCAAAGGAGGGTAGTCCACATGGAGAAGAAAGAAAGTGGACACCAAAGTGCCATACGGAAGGGCAGGGGCTATGCAAATCTGGCAAGAATACCTCAGGATCTTAACTGAAAACAAACTGAGCATGAGCCATAAAATATAGCAACATGGCTTTGAAAAGGTCTGCCACAACAATAGTTCTTTGATTTTATTGCATAGTTTGCACATCATTTTTAAAAACTATTTATTATGAAAATTAACAAATAAACACACAAGTAAAGAACACAACAAACCCCCATGTGCATCTCACCCAGCTCTGATACTCTTTCACATTTGTCACTATTGCCATCACCTGTGAGAACCTGATGAAAACCATGGACTGCCACCCCTTACCCCTGTGAAGACAATGCTCAGATACACAACTGTGCATACGTTTCCAGGGCACTTGTGGACTCCCTGAGATGCATTCACGGATCTCCTGGGACACACAGATTCTAGGTTAGGGCTCCCTCTGGGCTGCAAGGATGCAGTAACCTTGCAGTATACAGAGACTCCACTCCAATCCAATCCATCAGCATGTTCTTTTGACCCACCAAATAGATCTCCAGTAGGTCCACCTTCTCTCATCTTCTGCTGCCACCATCTTCTGCCTGGACTCCTCTGAGAGCCTCCTAACTGGTCTCCCTGCTCCATTCTCGCCCATCCTACAATCCATTCTTTACCCAGCAGCCAGAAGCCTGAATCAAACTGTGTCATTTACTTGCTTGAAGCACTTTGAAGGGTTCCACTTGCTCTCTGAATGAAACCTAAAGCACTTAGCCTGGGGTGCGGGACACTGAGAGCTTTTATACCCCCCCTCCCCCAAGGCTCATGTTTCTTTCATCTGCACTCACTCTCCAGTCACCTTAGCCCTTGTAGAGGGGCAAAAATAATTTTCCATCTATGCTTCAAGGTTCTTGGCTGAGACCCCCACAGTATAAAAGGCAGACAAACAGGTGAAAAACAAACAGAAATGGGGATCCCTTGGTGGCTTAGTGTTTGGCGCCTGCCTTCGGCCCAGGGCATGATTCTGGAATCCCGGGATCAAGTCCCACGTTGGGCTTCTTGCATGGAGCCTGCTTCTCCCTCTGTCTGTGTTCCTCTCTCTCTCTCTCTCTCATGAATAAATGAATAACATCTTTAAAAAAAAAACACAGAAGTTTAATAATGTGTTCATATACATACATGCAAGAGAGACTCATGAAAACTGAGTTACTCCCCCAAAATACCTCAAGTGTCCATCTTAAATAACATCTCCAGCTAAAGACAAAAGAAGAATGTTGAGGGTGGGAGTCAGTTATGGGAGGTTATCAGTCAAAGCAGAGGTATGATTGCTATGCCAGTTTAAGTAACTGCCTTCTCCACTGATGAGAGTTTCTAGAGATTTAGTCATCATCCTCCTCTTGGCAAAGAGAGGGAGACACTCTTACAAATGGAGATTTTCCCCTTTAAATGTAAATGCCTCTTTCAAAAGGGTAACTTCTACTCTGTTTTCAAAGCTTTTCCTTTGTCTACCATTTCTTAAAAATAACCAGCTCAAGGGACACCTGGGTGGCTCTGTGGTTGAGCGCCTGCCTTCTTGCCCGGGGCATGATCCTGGAGTCCCTGGACTGAGTCCCACATTGGGCTCCCTGCATGGAGCCTGCTTCTCTCTCTGCCTATGTCTCTGCCAATCTCTCTCTCTGTGTCTCTCATGAATAAACAAAAATCTTAAAAATAAATAAATAAATAACAAGCTCGAGATAATGCTTATGCCAGGGAGGAATATTAGGGGGTGGCAAATTGTGATCCCCTTCCCCTTCCAACAATCAGAACACATCAAGCTCTTTCCTTCCTCAGGTCCTTTGCACTTACTGTTCCCCAAGCTCTGTAAGTCAAGTTCTTCCTCCATTTTCAACACAACTGGCTCCCTTGTATCTCAGCTTAAGTGTCTCCTCTTCTCTTGCCATCCTAGCCACAGTACCCTCCACTCCCCTCCTCGCACACACCCTGATGCTCCACCAGTGTTGTATATGTTTTTGTTCACAGCACTTACTATAACTGGAATTATATTTATGGATTCAGTTGATCATTTGACATCTCTCGAGTAGGATATAAGATCAGGATAGGAGTTCTCTGATTTTTATTTTTATTTTTATTATTATTTTTTTTTAGGTCTCTGATTTCTTAACCTTCAGACCATCCTGCACCCAGAGCAGTTCCTGTCATAGGGTGGGCACTCAATAACTATTTGTGTGTATCATTAAACTTGCCTAGGGGCATCTGACTGGCTCAGTTGGTGGAGCATGCAAATCTTGGTCTCAGGGTCATGAGTTCAAGCCACATATTGGGTGTGGAGTCTACTTAAAAATAAATAAACATACAGGGAACCCTGGGTGGCGCAGTGGTTTGGCGCCTGCCTTTGGCCCAGGGCGTGATTCTGGAGACCCGGGATCGAGTCCCACGTCGGGCTCCCGGTGCATGGAGCCTGCTTCTCCCTCTGCCTGTGTCTTTGCCTCTCTCTCTCTCTCTCTCTGTGACTATCATAAATGAACTTAAAAAAAATAAATAAACATACAAACAAACTTGCCTTCTGTCAAGATTAGACTTGATGAAAACCTTAGGACACTGTGTCAAGTCTAGTTTCCTAGACAAAGGAAAATGGTAAAGAACCTAAAGATAAAGGAGGAGCTAAGGTAGTTTTATTCGTCAGCTTGGGCCACCATAACAAAACACCATAAACTGAGTGGCTTAAACAACAAAATTTTGGGGCACCTGGCTGGCTCGGTTGGTACAGCATGCAACTCTTGATCTCAGGGTCCCAAGTTCAAGCCCCATGTTGGGCATGCAGTCTACTTAAGAAAAGAAAGAAAGAAACAACAAAAATTTATTTTCTCCCAGTTCTGGAGGCTGGGATTCTGAAATTAGGATGGCAACATGGTCGGGTTCAAGTGAGGACTCTCTTACTGGCTTGCAAATGACAGCATTCTCACCGTGGCCTCCCATAGTAAAGTGAGAGAGAAAGTGAACAAGCTTCCCAATGTCTCCTCGTATAAGGGCACCAATCCCATCATGAGGGTCCCACCATCGTGAACCCATCTAATCCTAATTCCCTCCTAAAGACCCCATCTCTAAATATCGTCACATTAGAGGTTAGGGCTTTATTTTGCCCCTGTATTTCATATACACTGGTAGTAAAATCTAGAACCTTTCTCAGAGTTAGGTTTGATTTGGGGGCAAGAATACTTCATACGTGATGTTGTAAATCTCCATCGGGAGATACATAGTATTTCCCTTTTTAGTGATGTAGTAACCATTGATGATCAATGCCCAGGATCCATCACTTTATTAACTATTTGGAAAATAGTAATAATCTAATTCAAAAGTTCTCAAGCATTTTAGACCAGAATTCTTAATAGTTATTGAGGATTCCAAAGAGGTTTTCCTTATGTAGAATATACCTATTGATATTTATCATATGCAATATTAAAACTGAGAAATTTTACTGGGTATCTGAGTGACTCAGTCAGATAAGTGTCTGATTCTTGATTTCAGCTCAGGTCATGGTCTCAGGGTCATGGGATCCAGCCCTGAGCCAGGCTCCATGCTCAGCAGGGAGTCTACTTGAGATTCTCTCTCTTCCTCCCCCTCTTCCCCTCCCCACACCACATTTTCTCTCTAAAATAAATAAAATAAATCTTTTTTAAAAAACTGAGAAATGTTAGGGACGCCTGGGAAGCTCAGTGGTTGGGTGGCTGCCTTCAGCTTAGGTTGTGATCCTGGGATCCAGGACCGAGTCCTACATCGGGCTCTGGCAAAGAGCCTGCTTCTCTCTCTGCCTAGGTCTCTGCCTCTCTTTCTCTGTGTCTCTCATGAATAAATAAATAAATATTTAAAAAAAAACTGAGAAATTTTAGAACATATATATATTAGTTCATTTAAAAATAATAAAAACCAGGGCGCCTGGGTGGTTAAGCATCTAATTCTTGACTTTGGCTCAGGTCATGAGATCAAGCCCCACATCAGGCTCTACAGAGTGTGGAGCCTGCTTAAGATTCACTCTGTCTTGGGATGCCTGGGTGCCTTAGTGGTTGAGCATCTGCCTTTGGCCCAGGGCGTGATCCTGGAGTCCTGGGATCGAGTCCCACATCAGGCTTCCTGCATGAGCCCTGCTTCTCCCTCTCCCTATGTCTCTGCCTCTCTCTGTGTCTCTTATGAATAAATAAGTAAAATATTTTTTAAAAAAGTAACAAAACAAGTGGAGCATAAATAACATGTTTTATTAAAAATAACCATATTTTCCAAGACAAAATAACTATATTTTCCAAGAAATAAGTGGCACTATACATTGGTGTAAATCTCTTTAATGTCTGGCTTAATGAAAGACAGCTGGATTCTCATATTTGCTTCTATATCCAATCTGTTGTATTATGTTGCTTTGCTTGAAGTATATGAAGAATATCTGGCATTACACAGATATGTAGTTATAAAAGGGAAAAGCATTTTAATAACCCCTACAAATAATTGTAGATATTTTTTTTAGGAAAGAAATTGTAGTTTCTTAAAGGTCAATAGTCTGATGTGGAATCTGAAATCACACCAGTATACTTTTTATACTGTTTCATTAAAATCTATCTTGTACTTTGAATGGTTCTTTTACCCATCCGTGATTTTGTAACATCATGCATTAGTCATTTCAAAAATATTGATTCATTGAGTTATGCAAATATTGCAAATGTTGACACATCTCATTACACAATATCTTTAAAAATCCCATTTGTTAATATCACCACCAATCTCATCAGAAAAATCTTTAAATATTGAGAAGATATTAAACTCACAGTGGTGGATACAAATTTTCCAGAATTTCAATTTTCACTTGAAACCTTGAATTTTATCATTGGCAGTAAATACTGTTACGTTGTTTTCCTTGGAACGCCTGGGTGGCTCAGTGGTTGACTGCCTGCCTTCGGCTCAGGGTGTGATCCTAGAGTCCTGGGATCTAGTCCCACAGTCGAGTCCCTGCATGGAGTCTGCTTCTCCCTCTGCCTAAAATCTTTGGAAAAAAAAGTTGTTTTCCTTGATGTGATAAGGCTCATGTGTTAATTTTTCAAGAAGATATCTGTCTAGTACTCCTGGCTGAATAACCAGTTTGCCTGTCAATGGTTCTTTTCCGTTTTTCTCTAGTCCTCTTTTTTTTTTTTTTTTAAATATGGGTTTGAATGTATTCTTGAAATTGAGACTTGGGGAGTCTTTTTTTTTTTTAATATTCCATTTATTTATTCATGAGAGACACAGAGAAATAGGCAGAGGGAGAAGCAGGCTCCGTGCAGGGAACCCAATGTGGGACTCAATCCCAGGACTCCAGGATCACAATCTGAGCCAAAGGCAAACACTCAACCGCTGAGCCACCTAGGCTTCCCTCTCTAGTCCATTTTTATTTTGTTTTTCTTTTTTTTCTTTTGTCCCCAGCTTTATTGAAATATAATTGGCATAGAACATTGTATAAGTTTGTGTTATTTGACAAACTTACATATTGTAATATGATTACCACCATAGCTTTAGCAAACACTTCCACGATGTCACATAACTCCATTTCTTTTTTGTAGTAAGAACATTTAAATTCTATTCTCTTAGCAACATTCAAGAATATACTATAGTATTGTTATTTTTATTCACAATGCTGCATACTAGATCCTCAGAACTTAATCATCTTCTAACTGGAAATTTGTACTATTTGACTAATATGTCCCTATTCCTCCCACCCCCAGCCCCTATTAACCACCATTCCACTCTGTTTTGACAAGGCCAGTTTTTTTGAAATCCACGTATAAGTAAGATCATACAGCATTTGCCTTTCTCTATCTGCCTTATTTCATTCACCATACTGCCCTCATTGTCTATCCATATACCTCAAATGGCAGGATTCCTTCTTTTTCATGGCCAAATAATATTTTATTGTGCACATCTTTTTTCATTCATCCATTGATAGACTCTTACATTATTTCTATATCTTGATTATTATGGACAATGCCACAATGAACATGTGACTACAATTATCTCTTTGAAATCTTGTTTTCATTTCCTTTGATATATACCCAGAAGTGGGATTGCTAGGTCATATGGTAGTTTTAGTTTTTATTTTATTTTATTTCTTTTAAAGTGAGCTCTACACCCAACTTGGGGCTTGAACGTACAATCTCTAGATCAAGAGTCATGTGCTCTGCTGACTGAGTTTATTTTTAATGTCAGTGATTCTTTTAGATAAAAATAGTATTTTATGAAAAAAAATGGCTACTTCAGCTCTCCATTAAAACACTTGCACAACTGCTTTTCAAAACAGTTCTCATACCTGAATGTTGTGCAGAAGTGTCTTGTGTACATTTCCCATTCTATCATACAGAATTTTATACATATACTCAAAGTTTGAGATTTATTAAATTAATAATTTTACTGCTTCAAAAAGACACTCTTTAAGTGAAACTGGGAATTTTTTACTGTGAGTGTGGCAGTGAAGAATACAGTGACAGTATAGTCAGCACCACTGCCTTACCACATGCTAAGGCACCAGGAAATTTAGCCACCACTGCTTTTGCACCATCAATGAAATATCAACCTAGTGAAAAAGGTAAGTAACATCTTCATATTATTATAAAAATAATTTTGACTTCATAGACCCCTGAAAGAATGTAGAGGCCAACACTTTGAGAGCCACCATTCTAATTCTATGTTTCCCTCTTCATTTTAAAATTAGAAAATTTGCATAGAGGGAAACTGTCCCTCATTCACTCATTTGGTTACCCTGAGGTCAGTTTGTACAAGAAAAGGCAAGGTAAATTTTTATTTTGTCTCTTGATTTACTAGTTGTTTTTTTTTTTTTTAACGGTTCTCTAGCATCCTACAATGGTGATTGGTGAGAATTTGGTAGTTTATTTCATTATGAACTTAGGTATTTAATATATTTGATGTGTTTCTATCCATTGCAGTTATTATTTTTATTGATACCTAACTATTTCCATCATTTGCTAATGGGAACCTCTTCAGATTGGCTACTGAGTTCTTTTGACATGACCCAAATAATCTTTGACAACTTCCTTGCCTTCTTGTATGACAGGATATTCTGTGGACATACTGTACTTTTCCTGATTCAGACCTAAGAATCAACCATTTGTCTAAGGAACTCTAGTTTCTTTCAGTAGAAAATAGTATTCAAAGACCACAATCTGGGTGCTAGGAAGACTGTGCCAGTTATCAATATATTGCCTCTCAGATCCAAATTTACCCTATTATACTGCTCTGTTAAAATGAATCTGGGCCCTTTAAATCATTTTTCCTTTGCCAGTAGTCACTGAATCTTAGTCAGTAGAGGACAATGGAGAGACATTGCAGAAGAAAAGGGTTTTGCATCCAGGTTCCAATGTGCTTTCTTAGCAGGGTCCTGCAGCAAAGATGGTGTTGTGTAGCACCAGGCTCCTGCAACATGGACAGCTTATTGAGTGCCCAGTTCCTGCACTGTGCAGTTGATAGCAGGACTCAGTAATGAATGGCCCAAGCACCCCCGTGGGTGGACTTCTGCCTTGTTCCAGAGGGCAGATTTCCAGTATGTTACAGGGGGCTATTTTCCATAAATTTCCAGAGGATAGATCTCTTCACTGGGTGTTTCATCTCAGCCCTATTAGTAGTGATTGTACCTTATGTCTACTATTTACATATTTACAGTGATATTTATTTCTAACTAGCCAATCTCTTGTTACTCTAATCTTTTATAATTACTCTTTTTTAAAAAAAGATTCTATTTATAGGGCAGCCTGGGTGGCTCAGTGGTTTAGCGCGGCGTTCGGCCCAGGGCCTGATCCTGGAGACCCGGGATCGAGTCCCACGTCGGGCTCCCTGCGTGGAGCCTGCTTCTCCCTCTGCGTGTGTCTCTACCTTTCTCTCTGTCTCTCTCTCTCTCTCTCTGTGTCTCTCATAAATAAAAAATATTTTTAAAAAAAGATTCTATTTATATATTTGACAGAGAGAGCACAAGCAGGGGAGCAGCAGGCAGAGGGAGAGGAAGAAGCAGGCTCCCCACTGAGCAAGGAGCCTGATGCAGAGCTCAATCCCAGGACCCTGGGATCATGACCTGAGCCGAAGGCAGACACCTTAACTGACTGAGACACCCAGGCACCCATAATTAATCATTCTTTTTTTTTTTAATTTTTTTTATTTTTTATTTATTTATGATAGTCACACAGAGAGAGAGAGAGAGAGAGAGGCAGAGACACAGGCAGAGGGAGAAGCAGGCTCCATGCGCTGGGAGCCAGACGTGGGATTTGATCCCGGGTCTCCAGGATCGTGCCCTGGGCCAAGGGCAGGCGCCAAACCGCTGCGCCACCCAGGGATCCCTAATTAATCATTCTTAATGTTAAACTTTCCCTGTTGAAGTTACTGTGTGACTTCTCTTTCATTGGACCCAGACTAAATTGAGTTGGTCATTTTTGCTATGTTTCCACTGGCAATAGCTAGGAAATATGTATTATTTTAAAGAGAAAATACATCCTAAATTCATACTGGTAGTTTCTATTAACAGGATTAAATAACTTGATTTTTATATTTTATCTCATCCATGCTGAAAATCTTGGTTCCTAAAGACATTAGTATAATTAATTATAAACTTTATCCTACTAAATATATAAATTTAATTTAAATATTGTCTAGTTCAACAAAACTAAAAGACAACCTACAGAATGGGAGAAGATATTTGCAAATGACATATCAGATAAAGGGCTAGTTTCCAAGATCTATAAAGAACTTATTAAACTCAACAGCAAAGAATCAAACAATCCAATCATGAAATGGGCAAAAGACATGAACAGAAATCTCACAGAGGAAGACATAGACATGGCCAACAAGCACATGAGAAAATGCTCTGCGTCACTTGCCATCAGGGAAATACAAATCAAAACCACAATGAGATACCACCCCACACCAGTGAGAATGGGGAAAATTAACAAGGCAGGAAACCACAGATGTTGGAGAAGATGTGGAGAAAAGGGAACCCTCTTACACTGTTGGTGGGAATGTGAACTGGTGCAGCCACTCTGGAAAACTGTGTGGAGGTTGCTCAAAGAGTTAAAAATAGACCTGCCCTACGACCCAGCAATTGCACTGCTGGGGATTTACCTCAAAGATTCAGATGCAATGAAATGCCGGGACACCTGCACCCCAATGTTTATAGCAGCAGTGTCCACAATAGCCAAACTGTGGAAGGAGCCTCATGTCCATCGAAAGATGAATGGATAAAGAAGATGTGGTTTATGTATACAATGGAATATTCCTCAGCCATTAGAAACGACAAATACCCACCATTTGCTTCAACGTGGATGGAACTGGAGGTTATTATGCTGAGTGAAGTAAGTCAATCAGAGAAGGACAAACATTATATGGTCTCATTCATTTGGGGAATATAAATAATAGTGAAAGGGAATAGAGGGGAGGGGAGAAGAAATGGGTAGGAAATATCAGAAAGGGAGACAGAACATGGAAGACTCCTAACTCTGGCAAACGAACTAGGGGTGTTGGAAGGGGAGGAGGGAGGGGGTGGAGGTAACTGGGTGGCGGGCACTGAGGGGGGCACTTGATGGGATGAGCACTGGGAGCTATTCTGTATGTTGGCAAATTGAACACTAATACAAAATAAATTTATTATTAAAAATAAATAAATAAATAAATAAATAAATAAATAAATAAATATTGTCTAGTGTTGGGGTGAGTGCGTTGCTCAGTCTGTTAAGTGTCTAATTCTTGATCTCTGCTCAGGTCTTGATCTCAAGGGGCGTGAGTTCAAGCCCCACATTGGGCTCCACACTGGGCATGGTGCCTACTTTAAAAAAAAACATAATATGTAACTCTCTTATAATATATTATTATAATATAATAACATATTATTATTAAAATGTGATTAATATACTTAAATATATTTAAGAAAAATAATCTTTATGTAATATCAGAAAAACAAAAACAATATATTATTTTCAGTGTAAGATTTTATTTTTTATTTTATTTTATTTTTTTTAATTTTATTTTTTTTAGATTTTATTTATATATTGAGAGAGAGAGAGAGAGAGATTGAATGGCTGGGACACAGGCAGAGGGAGAAGCAGGCTCCATGCAGGGAACCTGACATGGGACTCGATCTCGGATCTCCAGGATCACACTCCAGGTTGTAGGCGGCGCTAAACCGCTGCGCCACCGGGGCTGCCCTATTTTTTATTTTTTTTAAAGATTTTATTTATTCATGATAGAGAGAGAGAGAGAGAGACGCAGAGACACAGGCAGAGAGAGAAGCAGGCTCTGTGCCGGGAGCCCGATGTGGGACTCGATCCGGGACTCCAGGATCGCGCTCTGCACCAAAGGCAGGCGCTAAACTGCTGAGCCACCCAGGGATCCCCCAAGATTTTATTTTATATCTCCCTTTTATCCTTTGGGTATGTCCCATAGAAACTTAGTCAAATTACTATCTTTTATTTATCTTAAAGATTTTATTTATCTATTTTAGAGAGAGAGGGAGAAAGTGCACAGCAGGGGGAGGGAGAGGGACAAGCGGACTCCAAGCTGAGCACAGAGCTCAATAGTGTGCTCAGTCCCATGTCCCTGAGGTCATGACCTGAACCAAAATCAAGAGTCAGATGCTCAATGGACTGAGCCACCCAAATGCCCCCAAATTACTGTGTTTTAAAGTTCACTTGAAAGAATTTGTCTCCATGTAATTAAACCATTAGTTCAACATACAGATCCATTTGTTTCATTTTGATTTTGATTTTTAAATAATGCTTTTTAAAAATTTTTTACTAATTTTGCTTTATAATTATGTAAAATATTGACATGGTCCTGAAGTTTAATCTATAATTCAAAATATCTTCAGAAAAATCTAGGTTCTGTCCCTGTACTCTATTCTTTTTCTCCTTTCATAGGTAATGCATTTGTTTTATGATCTATCCTTACATTGTCCTCTCAGAATATAAATACATACATGTTCACATGCTTCCCCCTTTCTTAGTTAAACTGGAATAAACTATGTTCTTTTCTTTACTTAACATTATATCTTGGAGAATACTTCATAGCTGTGCATAGAGATACACTTTGTTCCCCTTTATATTTAAGTAGTATCTCATTGTGTAGATAGATAGATCTGAATTTATTCTACAAGGCCCCCAGCAGACATTTTTGTTATTTCCAGTCTTTTGCTACTATTAATTCTGTAATAAATATTTTTTCTTTCATCTTTTTATTTTGTACCTTGGGGATAGATACCTAAAAGTGGAAATACGAACAGACAATGTTGACAAACGTTTGGATTTTTGCTACCCTGGTAGGAGAGAGAAGGTGTTCCAGCGTAGTTGTAATTTACATTTCTATTATGAGCAAGACCAACCTCTTTCCATGCTCAGGAGTGATTTGCATTTAGTTCTCTTAAATTGATTGTTCATGTCTTTAGCCTGTTTTCTAGAATTTTTTATTCTTTTTCTTCTCTATTTTAAATTCTTTTTTTTTTTTTTGAGAGAGAGAAAGCACATAGGTGCATGTGCACAAGCAGGGTGGCAATGGGCAGAGGGTGAGGGAGAAGGAGAATCTCACAGAGACTCCATGCCCAGCGCAGAGCTAAAGCGGCTCCATCTCATGACCCTGAGATCATGACCTAAGCTGAAATCAAGAGTCAGATGCTTGACTAACTGAGCCACACAGGTGCCCTATATTTTTAAAAAGCTTATCATATATTAGGAATAGTAATCCTTTATATGTGATACAAGTTGCAAATATTTTTTTCTCATTTTGTCATTTATCTTTTTCTTCTATTTAAGGTGTTTTTGTTTATTTGGTTTTGCATCCAACAGTTATTTGAACATAACCACATTTATCTATTTTTTCCTATGGCTTTTGTATTGTGAGTCATCATTGTAAAAGTTTGATTTCCTCTCAGATTACCTGGCAGCCTTGCGACCTAAGTGTTTTTCTCTGATCAGCAATGTTGGCATTGCCTGGATTTTGTTAGAAATGCAAAATCTCCAGCCCCACTCAGACCAATTGAATCAGACTACATTTCAACAGGATCACATTAGTTAGTTAATTTGCATACTCAAATTTGAGAAGCACAGTTTAGGGGATTTCACTCACATTTGCTTCTAGAACTGGTGAGGTGGATGAATAGTTCTTAATTGGAAGTCATTGGTGAGCTCTTATCCACAGCTGTGATGAAAAACAAGGGAAAAAATGAGGCCGACTCCAGCAAAGGATCTACATTAAAGGCTTTCTGGACCACCGATTTTATTAAATACAGATATGGGAATCATCTATTAAAATGGTCTTTAAGGGCAGCCCTGGTGGTGCAGCGGTTTAGCGCCGCCCATGGTGTGATCCTGGGGGCCCGGGATTGGGACCCACGTCGGGCTCCCTGCGTGGAGCCTGCTTCTTCCTCTGCCTCTCTGCCTGTCTCTCTCTCTCTCTCTCTGAATGAATAAATAAATAAATAAATCTTTAAATAAAAAATAAAATGGCCTTTAAAAGTATATCTTTTGTAGTGCTAGGATTACTTGACTGACCTGTTGATCCATCATTTTATACACATCTGTGGACAATATACTAGTGAAAAGTGGACTTTGGTTATTTTTTTTCCAAATGAATAGCACTATCTCCTGCTGTTAAGCCTTTCATGATTTTCATGACCATGAACTTTGCAGAGGAAAAAATAAACCTCTTTAAGGCTTGCTGCACTGCACAAGCAAATCCTGTTTCTCTGCCACAAACTTCAAAGATGGTTGCATGAACAGTGCTAAATACATTTGTGGGTAAAATATTCATACAAAGATTCTTGACAGGCCTTTGCATCTAGCACCATGTAGCTGTTTGTCAGTAATTTTCATTTCTGCCAGAATGTTATTTAATCTCCTTTGCTAATAGGTTATGTAGAACTTAATAAGAATGAACAACAAACTGGAGAATTAGATCTTGACTCAGCTGTTTGTAACAGCTTTTTGCATTTTTCATTGTCTTGGAATGTGAAAAGGTTTTGCAGGAATGATTAAGGCAGGAATCGGCCACTATAATATGATGCTGTCATTCATTTTTAATACATGGGCTTGGATTCAAGAGGCACTGAGAATTCCAAACACTAATAGAGAGAAAATAACTGCTTTGAAATACAGAACTGGACCTGTCAACATGAGGAACATGCTGGTATAAATTTGACAAATGATTTCTTTTTTTTGACAAATGATTTCTTACTTTGGTTCTCTTTTGACTTCTCTAGTATTTCTGAAGCAAAGCTCTTAAAATTTAGTACATCACTTTATTTTTAAAAATATTTTATTTATTTATTTATTTGAGAGAGAGAGAGTGCAAAAGGAGAGAGAAAGAGGGAGAAGCAAACTCCCCACTGAGCAGGGAGCCCAATGCAGGGCTGGATCCCAGGACCCCAAGATCATGACCTGAGCCAAAGGCAGATGCTTAACCAACTGAGCCACTCAGGTGTCCCTCATTTTATTTGTTTGTTTTTCTCCACCCTCTCCCTTTACCATATCATTTTAAACCTAGATGTTAGGTTCCAAGAAAAGTAGGTTTAAAAATCCTGTGTGGGGGGCACCTGGGTGGCTCAGAAGATTAAGCATCTGACTTTGGCTCAGGTCATGATCCTGGGGTCCAGGGATGGAGCCCCATATTAGGCTCTCTGCTCAGCAGGGTGTCTGCTTCTACCTCTCCCTCTGCCCCTCCCCCTGCTCATGTTCTCTCTCTGTCTCAAATGAATAAATAGAATCTTAAAACAAAATCCTGTGTGGGAAAACACTTCATAAACTATAAAGCAACATCTTTATTTTGGTTATTGTAGTGGGATCATGGTTCACCTTTCAGCTTTATAAAAGTCAAGGAATGTAATAGTACAAATGATAAAGATTTCTTAGTCATTGAGCTTCCCTAAATAAAGTAGCAGCTTTCTACAACCTCATGAAAGACATGACCTATCTGGCTTTGCCTTACCTGGTGACCTATGCTTGTAGGAACTGTTTCCATGAACTGTTTTTCCGTAGTCATAGCATCAGCCTCTCCACACAGCTGAAATACATAGTTAAAATATTCAGTTGCTAGCTGTTCTCATAATTGCTAGTGGGAGTCTAAACTGGTATAACCCCAGAGGTTAATTTTGCAAAATTAATCAAAATTACTAATATGTAGAGAATAAAAAGCCCAGAAATAAACTCATGCTTATACAGTAAATTAATCTTTGACAAAGGAGGCAACAATATACAATAATTGGGAAAAAGTCTCTCCAACAAATGGTTGTGGGAAAACTGGACAGCCACATACAAAAGAATGAAACTGGATTACTTTTTTTTCCTAAGATTTTATTTATTGATTGATTAGAGACAGAGAGAGAGGCAGAGACATAGAGGGAGAAGCAGGCTCCCCGCAAGAAGCCCAATGCAGGACTTAATCTCAGGACCCTGGATCACGCCCTGAGCGGAAGGCAGATGTTCAACCACTGAGCCACCCATGTGTCCCCTCACATTTAGGTCTTTAATGCATTTTGAGTTTATTTTGTGTATAAGAAAGTAATCCAGGGATGCCTGGGTGGCAAGAGAAACAAAAGCAAAAATAGACTACTGGTACTACACCAAAGTAGAAAGCTTTTACACTGCATAGGAAACCAATAACAAAACAAAAACACAACCTACTGAATGGGAGAAGATATTTGCAAATGATATATCTGATAAACGGTTAATATCCAAAGTATATAAAGAACTTTTACAGCCCAACACCAAATAACCCAAACAATCCAATTAAAAAATGGGCAGAGGACCTGAATAGATGTTTTCCCAAAGAACACATACATTGTGTTGGGGATTGTCTTAAAACATAAGAGATAGGGATGCCTGGGAAATACTATATAATCCAGTAATTCCATTACTTTTTATTTATCCAGAGAAAATGAAAATACTGACTTGAGAAGATTATGTTTATTGCAGCATTATTTACAATAACCAAGATATGGAAGCAACCCAAGTGTCCATCAGTAGATGAATGGATAAAAGGTGGTATATAAATACAATGAAATATTAGTTGGCCATAAAAAAGAATGAGATCTTGCCATTGGCAACAACATAGATCTGCTTAGAGGGTATAGTACTAAGTGAGATAAATCAGTCAGAGAAAGACAAATCCCATATGATTTCACTCATATGTGCAATTTAAAAAACAAAACAAAAGAATAAGCTAAGAAAAAAAAGATATAAACAAATGAAAAAAACAGACTCAAATACAAATAACAAATTGGTAGTCGCCAGATAATCGGTCGGTGGGGGAATGGGTGACATGGATAAAGGAAAAAAATTGCAAATACATAAATCATTTGACCCATCAGTTCCACTTCTAGGAATTTTTGCCACCCCAATATTTACATGTGTGTGAACTAATATATGTACAAGGCTATTTTGAACACCAAAGATTAAAAACAACTTAAATATCCATCAATGGTGGTGTTGATGCTGCTGGTCTGGATATAGTGGTTAAGATGGGAAAGCTGAGGTATAGAATTATGTGACTTGGTTAAGATTGTATAGCTAATAAGTAATGGAGCCAGAATTTTGAACCCAGGTATTTTTACTCCAGAACCATCAGTACACTATTAAATTCTTTTTGGTAAAACAAAAAAAAATTGCAGTATAAACAAACTTAAAATATAATGCAAAACACGATCATTTTTGAATGATTGCTATGATTTTGCATTATTAAATGTATTGATTTTTTGGCAACATCTATTTATTCAGCAGCCTGACATTCTCCACTAAGTGCTAATGTTATTAACCATTAAACATGTTTCCTCAAGTCTTTTAATTATTTTCACTTCAGAAGAAAAATATTTGTTGAGCATCTGGTATGGTAATCAGAAATAGTAATTGTCTAAACTGTGGTTAATAAACAATGGACTTCAGAAAAGCCACCAATAATTTTTAAATTTCCTAGTTGGATTTTTAATAGTGTAATGCAAAGCTATATTTTCACTGGCAAGAACCCTGTTGAAAAAATGTTCCTTGGTACTTTTTCTGCCCTTTTCACAGTGGAATCTTTATGCATTTGAAAAATTTGAAGTAAGAAATGCAAACAAGTCAGCAGTTGTTCTTACCCTTGAAATCATGTGTCTAGCTGGGTACTTACTGTATCAATTACATGATTAAAAATAGTAAACTATAATTCCTTCCCCTTAAAAAGTGCCAAAGGTATGGTAACTATCATAAGCAGAGCAAAAATCTTTAAAGTATCACTAAATTTTGCTAACGTGACCAAATGAGTCATCCATGCAGATAACATGGAAAAAATATAATTATGTCTTACGGTTTTTTTTTTTAAGATTTTATTTATTCATGAGAGAGAGAGAGAGAGAGGCAGAGATACAGACAGGGAGAAGCAGGAAGCCCAATGTGGGACTCAATCCCAGAACTCTGGGATCACACCCTGAGCCAAAGGCAGACACTCAACCACTGAGCCACCCAGGCGTCCCTATCTCTTATGTTTTAAGACAATCCTGTATCTATTGATTTATGACATGTAATTCCAACAGACTTCATCACACTTGCAGCTAAGAAATGGCCAATTATTAATCCACATCTGCCACAGCACTTTATCTTTACCTTACCAACAAAGATTTCAGAATCCTTTAGACTGAAAACCAGAAAGCTTAGAAAGCATTGGGAAATGCTCTTGAAACACCAGTGAACTATATAGGGAGGCTCTCTGTGAACATGCTGGGTTTGTTCCATTCCAGCAATGGGAGCAACAATAACATGTAACAAGTATGCTTTCTGGTGAAATGGAGATTCTGAACTATTCAAAGTAGTTTTCCCAATAAAGTGATCTATTGTAATACCAATTACATGTTTGTGCTCCTATTTTCATAGTACTATATAATTTGTTTTAGTAATGCTTAGAACATTAGACCTAAATGAAACTGCAAAACTAACATGATGATTTATTACTGGATAGGTCATTGGAATAGAGATTAGATAATTTAGAACATTCATGGAATTTCACCCTCATTGTCATTCAGGGCACCAAAATAAAATTTGCAAAATAAAATTTGTAGGTCAGTACCATAAAATAGTGGTCATCATTCTAGGAGTTCCAGAAATCTGCGGTGGGGTCCCCCATACATAGAATAAAACTCCACATGGCTGGACAAAGAACTTTTCCACAAAGAACTACCAGAAAGTTGTATTCATTGATTCCCAGAGTTAACACAGGACCAGGGATCTTCAGGTTATCAGTCTGAGAGACCTTGATCCCAGAAATATCATACCTTAGCATTGTTAATCCTAAATTAATCTAGCCCTGCAGGGAAAGCTATTCTAGATCTCTAAAAATTCTTGAAAAGAAGTCTGAAAGGGATCAAAATGACCTACAAATAACACAACTGCCTGCCAGAACAAGTCCAACACTATTTAAAGTAATATGGGAAATTCTGTGACTCACATATGTAACATTCATAATACCTGGCATCCAATCAGAAATTAACTAGTATGCAGGGGCGCGTGGGTGGCTAAATTGGTTAAGCATTTGCCCTCTGCTCAGGTCATGATCCCAGGGCCCTGGGATTGAGCCCCATGTCAGGTTCCCTGCTCAGTAGGGAGCCTGCTTATCCCTCTCCTCCCTACTCATGGCCTCTTGTGCTATCTCTCTCTCAAATAAATCTTTAAAATGAAAAAAAAGAAAAAGAAATTAGCTAGCATGCAAAGAAACAGAAAGTATGACCCTAAGGAGAAAAAATAGCTAATAGAAACAGACACAGGAATTACAAAGTGCTGGAGATAACAGACAAGGATGATAAAAAAGCTATTATAAATATTTTCAATATATTAAAGTAAAAATAAGAAACAACTAACAGAATAGAATGAAAACAGAAGGGGAAGATATAGAAAACAGAGCCAAGTGGAAATTGTAGTTATTTAAAATACGGTACTTGAATTTATAATTTCACTGGATGGGTTTAACAGAAGATTAAACACCACAGAAGACAAGAAAAGAGATCTTGAAGACATAGCAGCAGAAACTATCCAAAATGAAGCATGAAGAGAAAAATGGCTAAGAAAATGATACATAAAGCCTCAATAATCTATAGGAAAATATCAAGTGTTTTAACATATGTACAAATTTGAATCCCAGGAGAGGAGAAGGAAGAGAGACACAAAAATATTTGAAGACATAATGGCCAAAATGTTTCCAGGAATGATTTTTTAAATCTGATACACCTCAGGGGCACTTGGCTGGCTCAGTCAGCGGAGCATGTAAGTCTTGATCTAAGGGTTGCGAGTTCAAGCCCCACATTAAATGTAGATATTACTTAAAAATAAATCTTAAAAAAGAAAATCTGATAAACCTCAGTAGTTATAGATAAATAAACTGGTATATCCAGACAATGGACCATTTATTCAGTAGTGTAAGAAGTAGCTATCAAGCCATTAAAAGGCAGAAAGGAGTTTTTATTGATTTTTTTAAAAATATTTTATTTATTCATGAGAGACACAGAGAGAGGCAGAAATATAGGCAGACTCCCAGCAGAGAGCCTGCTGTGGGACTTGATCCCAGGAACCCGGGATCATACCCTAAGCTGAAGGCAGATGCTCAACCACTGAGCCCAGGGTGTCCCAAGGCAGAGGGAGTTTTATTTTTTTTTATTTTAAAGATTTTATTTATTTATTCATGAGACACACACACACACACACACACACACACACACACACACACACAGAGGCAGAGACACAGGCAGAGGGAGAAGCAGGCTCCATGCAGAGAGCCCAATGTGGGACTCATCCTGGGTCTCCAGGATCATACCCTGGGCTGAAGGCAGCGCTAAACCACTGAGCCACCTAGGCTGCCTGAGAAGGGAGTTTTAAATACATATTACTAAGTGAAATCTGAGGATGCTATATACTGCATGATTCCAACTTATATGACATTCTGGAAAAGGCACAAATGAGGGGACAGTGAAAAGATTGGTGGCTGCTGGATAGAAACAAGAGGTAGGAGTAGGGATGAAAGGAGCACAGAGCATTTTTAAGGCAGTGAAAATACTTTGTATGATATTATAGTGATGGATGGGTGTCATTATACATTTGTCCAAACCCATTTTGAATGTACCAAGAGTGAACTCTAATGTAAACTATAAACTTTGAGTGATTATGATATGTCAATGTAGGCTAATCCTCAATTAAATATATATGTATATACATTCCATTCTGGTAAGTGATGTAGAGAATGGGAGAAACTGCATATATGGGAAATCTCTGTACCTTCAGTCTTACTGAAAAGCTAAAACTGCTCTAAAAAAATAAAATCTTTTAAAAAATCTTATAAACCCACAGGTCCAAATAGCACAATGAACCCCAAGCAAGAGAAACACAAAGAAAACCACATCAAGACACATCAAAATCAAATTGTTAAAAAGGAGTGGTAAATCGGCACCTGGCTGGCTCAGTTGGAAAAGTATGTGATTCTTGATCTTGGGGTCGTGAGTTCGAGCCCCATGTGGGGTATAGAGATTACTTAAATAAATAAAACGTTAAAAAAAGAGGGAACAATAAAGAGAAATCTTGGCAGCTTTCCAAAAGGAGACTGTCTGCTTCATGAAATGTTAAGTAAAGTTTGTATCATCTAAAAAGAGGGAGAAAATCTTAAAAGCAACCAAATAAAGGCATATTGTGTATTGATGTAGAAGGGGAAAAAAAATCCCCATAGGCTTTTCTTCAGATACTATAAAAGACATAAATGCAGGTCTTGACACAGCTGGAAGGAATTTTTTTAAAAGTCAATTTAGAATTCTCTACCCAGGGGTGCCTGGGTGGCTCAGTCAAGTGAAGTGGCTGCCTTTTGCTTAGGTGATGATCCCAGGGTCCTGGGATTGAACCCTGTGCTCAGCAGGGAGCCTGCTTCTCCCTCTTCTTCTGCCTGCCACTCCCCATTTGTGCTCTCTCTCTCTCTCTCTGTCAAATAAATAAACAAAATCTTTTTTAAAAATGGGGCACCAATAATAAAATAAAATAAATAAAATAAAATAAAAAATAAAATAAAATAAAATAAAATAAAATAAAATAAAATAAATAAAATAAAATGGGGCACCTGGGTGGTTCAGTCTGTAAAGCATCTGCCTTCAGCTCGGGTCATGATCTGGGGGTCCTGGGATAGATCCCCACATTGGGCTTCTCCCCACCCCCCTGTTCTCTCTGCTTGTGCAGTCTCGCTTGCTCTCTCAAATAAATAAACTTTAAAAAAAAATCTTAAAAAATAACTCGTTACCCAGAAAACATATCCTTCAAAAATGAAGGTGGAAAAAAGAGTTTTCAGGCAAATAAAAACTGAGAGGATTTGGCACCAGCACACCTGCACTATGAGAAATGTTAAAAATTCTTCCAGCAGAGATATATGGTACCAGAAAGAAACTTAGATCTACAGAAAGGAATGAAGAGTGCTGAAATGGCATATATGCAGTTATTTATTTATTTATTTTTGCATATATGCAGATAAATATGAAAATAATTATTCTAATTTTCTAACAATTCTACAAGACAACTGTTTATTTTTTTTATTTTTTATTTTTTTCAAGACAACTGTTTAAAGGAAAAACAATAATGATGTGCTGTACCATTTATAACATATGTTGAAATCAACACATAAGTCAGGAGGGAAGAAAGGGAAGTACACTGTTGCATGGTTCTTACACTATATGTGAAATGGTATAATATTATCTGAAAACAAATTGTGAGAAGATGAAGACAACTTTTGGAAACCCCAGAGCAACCACCTCAAAACAAAGAGGTATAGAGAATAAGTCAAGAGTGGAAATGAAATGGAATAGAAAAATATCAACCCAAAAGAAAACAGGAAAAGAGGGGAAAAGGAACAAAGAACATATAGGCAAACAAAACAAAGAGCAAATGTGAGATTTAAAGCTAATTATATGAAATAAAAATAAAGCTAATTATATGGATACGTTAAATATAAATTATCGAAATGCTCCAATTAAAAGGCAGAAATTCGGGGCACCTGGGTGGCCTCAGTCAGTTAAGCTTCCAACTCTTGGTCTCAGCTCAGGTCTTGATCTCAGAGTTGTGAGTGCGAACCCTGAGTTGGGCTCCACACTGGCATGGAGCCTACTTAAAAACAAGACCCCCAAAAAGGGCAGAAATTAACATCAAACTAAAAACCTTTTGCACAGTGAAGAAAACAAAGCAAAAAGGGAACCTACTGAATGGGAGAAGATATTTGCATCATACATTCAATAAGAGGTTAATAGCTAAATTATAGAAAGAATTTACACAACTTAATATCAAAAACCACAAATAACTTGAGTAAACAAATGGACATAGGACTTAAACAGACATTTTTCTGAACAAGACACACCAATAGGCACCTGGCACACAAAAAAAGTACTCAGCATCATTAATCATCAGGGAAATGTAAATCAAAACCACAATGAAATATCTCCTCACGCCTGTCAAATTGGCTATTATCAAAAAAACAAAAACCAGCAAGTGTTGCTGGGGATGTGGAAAAAGAAACTTCAGTCACTTGGTCAGAATATAAATTGTGCAGCCACTCTGGGAAACAGTATAGAGATTCCTCAAAAAATTAAAAATAGAGCTACCAGATGACCCAGAAATTCCACTTCTGGGTATTTAGCTGAAAAAAACCAAAACATCAATCTGAAGAGATATCTTCTCCCCTATGTTCACTGCAGCATTATTTACAATAGCCAAGATATAGAAGCAGTATAAGTAAACATGAATAGATTAACAAATAAAACTGTTTTACACACACACAAGATCTTGCCATTTGTGAGAACATGAATGGGTCTACAAGATATTATGCTAAGTGAAATAAGACAGAGAAAGACGGGAACCTGGGTGGCTCAGTAGGTTAAGCATCTGCCTTCAGCTAAGGTCATGATCCCAGGGTCCTGGGATTGAGCCCTGTGTCTGGCTCCCTGCTCAGCATGCAGCCTGTTTCTGCCCCCCCCCCCTCTCTTTCTGTCAAATAAGTAAATAAAATCTAAAAAAAAAAAAAACAAAACAAAAAAAAGAGAAAGGCAAATACCATATGATTTCACTTATATGTAGAATCTAAAACACAAGACAAACAAAACAAAGCAAAAACAGGCTCATAGATAAAGGAAACAAATTGTTGGTCACTACAGTGGGGAGAGGGTGGGGGGCAGGAAAAGTAAGTGAAATGGATTAAGAAGTACAATCTTCCAGTTATAAAAAAAAATAAGTTATGAAAATGTAATGTACCACATAGAGAATATAGTCAATACTATTGTAATAACTTTGTATGATGACAGATAGGTAACTAGACTTATTGTGGGGATCATTTTGTAATGTATAAAGATATTAAGTCACAATGATATACACCTAAAACTAATAGGATATTGTATGTCAATTATACCTTAATTTAAAAATGACAGGGGCACCTGGGTGGCTCAGTGACTGAGCGTCTGCCTTTGGCTCAAGTTCTGATCCCGGGGTCCTGGGATCGAGTCCCACATTGGGCTCCTCTCAGGGCTCCTGCTTCTCCCTCTGTCTATGTCTCTGCCTCCCCCTTGTCTCTCATGAATAAATAAATAAAATCTTTAAAAAAATAAAAATGACAGAAATTATCAGACAGGGTTTTAAAAAATAAAAAGCAAGACCCAAGTATATGCTGTCTGCAAAAACTGACAGAAGTGAAAGTAGATAGGGGATCCCTGGGTGGCTCAGCAGTTTAGCACTTGCCTTCAGCCCAGGGCAGGATCCTGGAGTCCCAGGATCGAGTCCCACATTGGGCTCCCTGCATGGAGCCTGCTTCTCCCTCTGCCTGTGTCTCTGCCTCTCTCTCTCTCTCTCTCTCTCTCTCTGTGTGTGTGTGTGTGTGTCTCTCATGAATAAATAAATAAAATCTTTAAAAAAAAAAGAAGTGAAAGTAGATAAAACCAAAATTACAATTGGAGATTTCAACATATTTCCTATAGTAATTGAAAGAAAAGCAGACAAAAAATCAATAGGAGTAAAGAACACACAACACAATCATTCAACTTGACCTGACGTTTAAAAATATTCCATACAACTACAGAATACACATTTTTTCCAAAGTGCACATAGAACATTCAGCAAAATAGACCATATGCTGGGTCACAAAATAAGTCTTAATAAATCTAAGAGAATTATATCATACAGAACATGTTTCTTACCCACAAATAAATTACAAACCAATAAGAGAAAAATATCTGAAAAATGCCCAAATATTTGGAAATTAAACAACACACTTCTGAGTAACATAGGAGTCAAAGGAGAAATTACAAGGAAATTTTATAACTTTAAATACTTAGGGTAGAGACGAAGAGATGTCTACAAACAATAAGCTAAGCTTCCATATGAAGAAGCTAGAAAAAGAACATATTAAACCCAAAGTGATGAGAAGGAAAAGTAAAAATAGGAACAGAAATCAATATAATATGGGGCATGTGGGTGGTTCAGTCGGTTAAGCGTCTGACTTTGGCTCAGGTCATGATCTCAAGGTCCTGGGATTGAGCCCCAGGATGGAGCCCCATGTCAGGCTCCCTGCTCAGCAGGAAGTCTGCTTCTCCCTCTCCCTCTGTCCACATGCCCCACTAATGTTCTGTCTCTTTTTCTCTCTCAAATAAATAAATAAAATCTTTTAAAAAATCAAAATAGAAAATGACCAATAAAGAAAAATCAATGAAACCAAAAGCTAGTTCTTTGAAAATGTCAATAAAATTGATAAACCTCCAGGTAGATTGATCAAGAAGAGAGAGAAGATACAAATCCTTACTATCAATAGGAATAGAAGAGGGTATATCATATAGATCACAGAGAATATATACATTATATAAAATATATAAAATAACATGAAAATAATGTTATATATAAAATAACTTCATACCAACAAGTTTAACAACTAGATGAAATGGACAAATTCCTTGAAAGACAAAAATAAGGGATGCCTGGGTAGCACAGTGGTTGGGCATCTGCTTTTGGCTCAGGGCATGGTCCTGGTCCTGGGATTGGTCCCACATCAGGCTCTGTGAGGGGCCTGCCTCTCTCTCTATCTATGTCTCTGCCTCTTTCTCTGTGTGTCTCTCATGAATAAATAAATAAAATCTTAAAAAAAAGACAAAAATTACCAAAATGGGCTTCAAAAGAAATAGAAAAAAAGAAAAGCCCTATATCAATTGAAAAATTGAATCCACAGGGCAGCCTGGGTGGCTCAGCAGTTTAGTGCTGCCCTCAGCCCAGGGCCTGATCCTGGAGACCTGGGATCGAGTCCCATGTTGGGCTCCCTGCATGGAGCCTGCTTTTCCCTCTGCCTGTGTCTGCCTCTCTCTCTCTCTCATGAATAAATAAATAAAATCTTTAAAAAAAAATTGAATCCACAAATAATGACCATTCCAGAAAGAAAACTGTGTGCCCAGATGGCTTCACTGAATACTACCAAACACATAAGGAAGACATAATTCTAATCCTACTACAATTTTTCAAAACATGGAAAAGAACACTTCCTAACTCAATGGATGAGAGAATTATCCTGCTACTCAAAGCTGGTAAAGAAAAAAAAAAAAAAAAAAAAAAAGCTGGTAAAGACATTACAAGAAAATAAAACTACAGACTAGTATTCTTCATAAACATAGACAGAAAAATCCTTAATAAAATATTGACAATTCAAATCCAGCAATATATGAAAAGGATGATATACATGACCATATGAACAAGTAGTAGTCATCTAAGGAACATAGATTGGTTTGTCATTTGAAAATTAATCAGTTACATTGGCCATGTTAAGAGACTAAAAAAAAAAAATATTATCACCTTGATACAACAAAACAAAACCACATTTCACAATATTCAACACTCCTTCATGATAAAATCTCTGAGAAAATTAGGAATAAAAGAGAACTTCCTTAACTTGATAAAGAACATCTGTATTAAAAAAACAATTAACATTATATTTAATATTAAATAATAGATGTTTTCCAAGTAAGACCAGGAACAAAACCAAAATACCCATTTCACCATTTCTGTTTCATATTGTGCTATAGTAAGTATTAGCCAGTTTAATAAGTCAGGGAAAAGAAATAAGTGGTGTAAAGATTGGAAAATGAAAGGTAAAATTGTATTTATTTATAGATGGCACAATCATGTACAGAAAATATCCTAAATATTCTACAAAAAAGCTATTAGAACTGATAGGTGAGGGATGCCTGGGTGACTCAGAGGTTGAGCATCCGCCTTTGCCTCAGGGCATGACCCCAGTCCAGGGATGGAGTCCCGCATCAGGCTCTCTGTAAGGAGCCTGCTTCTCCCTCTGCCTATGTCTCTGTCTCTCTCTCTGTGTGTCTCTCATGAATAAATAAGTAAAATCTTTAAAAAAAAAAAAAAAAAAAGAACTGATAGGTGAATTTAGCAAGTTTGTGATATACTAGGAAAAAAAGACAAAAATTGATTATATGTCTATATACAAGTAATGAACAAAGGGAAATTGAAATTTTAAAAATGTCATTTGCAATAGGATCCAAATACATGAAATAGGAAGAAATTTAAGAAAATATGTTCAAGGGATCCCTGGGTGGCGCAGCGGTTTAGCGCCTGCCTTTGGCTCAGGGCGCGATCCTGGAGACCTGAGATCGAATCCCATGTCGGGCTCCCGGTGCATGGAGCCTGCTTCTCCCTCTGCCTATGTCTCTGCCTCTCGCTCTCTCTCTGTGTGACTATCATAAGTAAATAAAAATTGAAAAAAAAAAGAAAGAAAATATGTTCAAGACTTATATACTAAAAACTTCAAAATATTACATAGAGAAATTAAAGAAGACCTAAATAAATGGAGAGAGATACCATATTAATGGATTGGAAGGGTCAATATTGTTAAGGTATCAAGGTTCCCCAAGTTAATCTACAGATTCAATGCAATCCAGATGAAAATCCCACTGGTCTCAGGGTACCTGGGTGGCTCAGTTGGTTTAAGTGTCTGCCTTCTGCTCAGGTCATGATTCCAGGGTCCTGGGATTGAGCCCCACATTGGGCTCCTTGCTCAGCGGGGAGTCTGCTTCTTTCTCTCCCTCTGTCTCCCTCTTCCTCTGCCTACTCCTCCTCCTGCTTGTCTGCTCTTTCTCTCTATCAAATAAATAAGTAAAATCTTTTTTAAAAAAGAAACAAAAAAAGAAAATCCCACTGGTCTCTCTCTCTCTCTTTTTAAGAAAATGACAAACTATTTCTAAATTTTACACGGAAATGAACAGGAATTAGAATAGCCTAAATAATTTTGAAAAAGAACAATGCTGGAGGATTTACATTACCTAATTTTGGTACTTAATAATTACTAGATATTCATAGGGAAAAAATGCAGCTTTACCATAATCTATACCATACACAAAAAAAATTAGTTCAAAATGGATCATAGACCTAAATGTAAAATCGAAAACATAAAATATGTATAAGAAAACATAGGAGAAAATTTATGTGATCCTGGACTAAGGAGAGATTTCTCAGGACACAAGAAATGTGAACTATACAAGAAAAAATTAATTAATTGCACCTTATCAAAATTAAAAACTGCCCATTGAAAATCACTAATAAAGTGAAAAAGAGGGCGGGCCACGTGGCTCAGCGGTTTGGCGCCGCTTCGGCCCAGGACTGATCCTGGAGACCCAGAATCAAGTCCTCCATCGGGCTCCCTTAGTGGAGCCTGCTTCTCCCTCTGCCTGTGTCTCTGCCTCTCTCTGTGTGTCTCTCATGAATAAATAAATAAAATCGTTAAAAAAAAAAAAAAGCCAGACATCCTGATGATTTCATTCATACGTAACTCTAGAACGTGCAAAACTAATCTATAGTGAGAGGAAGCAGGCCAATGGTTGTCTGGGACCAGGGGTGAAGGTAAGCATTGGCTGAAAAGATGAACAGGAAACTTTTTGAATGGGTAGAAATGTTTTATATCAGAGGTTGGCAAACTACATCCCCATGGGCTAAATCTCATCCACAGTCTTTTTTTGCATAGTCAATGAGCTAAGCATGTCTTTTACATTTTTCTTTAATCATTGAAAAAACTCAAAGGAAACATGCAAATATTGCCTAGAATTTGAATTTCATTGTCCATCAATAAACTCTATGATAGCAGAATTGAGTAGTTGAAAGAGAGACTGTATGGTCTTCAAACCTAAAGTATTTACTATCAGACCCTTTACAGAAAAAATGTGCTGACCCCTTGAAGTAAGCCATAAAATGCCATACAATTCCACTTTGCGCGTTAGAATACTTTCCTTTTGAGCCCTGAGTTGCCACATAAGAAGTCCAACCTCCCTGAAGCTGCAATACTGGGGTAGCCCAAATCACAAGGAGAATGTAATATAGACACTCTGGTAGATAATCCAAGGTGAACCTAGGCTTTGAAATATCCCAGGGACCAGACATATAAATGAAAAGCCTCCAGGTGATTCTTTTCCCCAGCTGTTCAAGTCATCCCCAGACATTTCAGTCCCCCCAGATATCATATAGCAGAAACAAGCCAATCTCACTGTGTCCGTTGGGATTCCCTGCTCCAACTGTAATAGAATACCAGTTGTTTTATGCCACTAAATTTGGGGCAGTTTGTTATATAGCAATGTACAACTAAAATAGATAACACATTAATAAGAAAAGGATAGATAGTTATTAATCTAGTTTTATTTATTTTTTTTAAAAAAGATTTTATTTATTTATTCATGAGAGACACACACACACAGAGAGAGAGAGAGAGAGAGGCAGAGACACAGGCAGAGGGAGAAGCAGACTCCATGTGGGGAGTCCGATGTGGGACTCGATCCCAAGACTCCAGGATCACGCCCTGGACCAAAAGGCAGGCACTAAACCACTGAGCCACCCAGGCATCCCTACTAATCTAGTTTTAAAGCAAGATAACATACATATACATACACACGCAGAAAACAACCAGTAAATCATTTTAAAGATATTTCCCATTTAAGTTATTACCTCTTAGAGAATTCACTTGCCATAAAATTCCGGCACAAAAAGTCAAAAACATTCAAAGCTCTAGAGGGCTGCCACTGTGAGTCATCATGACTCAGTCTGGATAGAACTGGCAAAGGGTGCCTTTTTATTTTCATGAAGAAGGATATGTTTATTTCAGAAATGCAGAATTGGTATGCAGTTTGAAAATAAATGGTAGTCACCATATTAATAAAACAAGGAGCAGAATTATGAGTATCTCAAGATGCATTTAAAGCATTTAGTATAACGTCCATTCATGATATAAATTCTTAGAAAGCTCCAAATAGAAATAAATGGGCTTTCTTGAGGCCCCTTGATGGCTCAGTTGGTTAAACACCCAACTCTTGATCTCAGCTCAGGTCTTGATCTCAGGGTCTTAAAATTTTTTTTTTAATTTTTATTTATTTATGATAGTCACACACACACACACACACACAGAGAGGCAGAGACACAGGCAGAGGGAGAAGCAGGCTCCATGCACCGGGAGCCCAACGTGGGATTCGATCCCGGGTCTTCAGGATCACGCCCTGGGCCAAAGGCAGGCGCTAAACCGCTGCGCCACCCAGAGATCCCTGATCTCAGGGTCTTGAGTTCAAGCCCCACATTGGGCTCTGCATTGGGCATAAAGCCTACTTTAAAAAAGAAAGTAGAAATGGGATTCCTTAAAGTGACATGTACTAAAACCCTGCAGCAGCCATCATACACAATGATAAAATATTTAAGGCTGTGAAATGGAAACAGGATGAGCATGTCCACTCTTACTATTTAATCCCTATTGTAATGCAGCCATTACAATAATAAGGCAAGAAAGAATAGATGAGAATGCATCATGTCTAGCAAAACAGAAATAAAACTGTCACTACTTGTTAGCAGTATGATTGTGTATGTGGAAAGTTGTGTATGTGTAAGATCAGCAAGGTACAGCACAAAATGTCAAAACAAAATCAGTTGCATTTTTATATGCCATCAAAAAATAGGAAAAAAAATTAGAAAATCAAACTTTAAGAGGAATTATTTATATTAGTATAAAAAACACTAAATACATACAATAAATCTATCACAATTGTACCAGCACTCCACAAAGAAAGCTATAAAATACTGTTAATATTATTGATAGAGGGGTGCCTGGGTGGCTCAGTTGGTTAAGCGTCCAACTTTTGGTTTTGGCTCAGGTCATAATCTCAGGGTTGTGAGATTGAGCCCCGGGCCAGGCTCCACACTAGGCATGGAGCCTGCTTAAGATTCTATCTCCCTCTGCCCCTCCTCTGCCCCTTGTCTCTCTCTCTCTCTCTCTCTGCCTGTCTCCCTTTGTACCTCTCTAAATATATGTGTGTGTGTGTGTGTGTGTATCTATATATATTATTAATAGAAATGCAAGGAAACATAGATTGGAAGATTTAATATTGCAAAGATATCAATTTTCACCAATCACCAACTTAAACATCTATATGGTATTGTATCTGTAAGAGCAGATTGTCTAGCTTATCCTTTTTTCCTAATATGGATTTTAATATTTTAAGTTACTGGCGCCATTATTGAGAATATTAAGATGCTTTCATGTTGAAATTATTAAAATGATATTTGGAATAATGAATAACACAAATAGCTCCCAGACACTTTTTAAATTTATTTTATTTTATTTATTTATTTTTAAAGATTTTAATTATTCATGAAAGACAGAGAGAGAGAGAGAGAGGCAGAGACATAGGCAGAGAGAGAAGCAGGCTCCATGCAGGAAGCCCAATGTGGGGCTCAATCCCAGAACCCTGGGATCACACCCTGAGCTGAAGGCAGAGGCTCAACCACTAAGCCACCCAGGCATCCCTCTTTTTTAAAAAAAGTATAAAATTTATACTATCATGGAAAGTCTTCAGAAGCATTCTTCTGGGAAACTCAGGGTTGGGGAGCCATAAATACAGCATCAGTAAGTCCTAGAATGTGATCTACTACAAAACTTTGAAGCTCATTACCTACCAAGAACCCTATATATAATTCCTGCCCCCAATAAATGAAAAGGAACTTGAACTACTCTGGAACGTGGTATCATTTTCTTCCTAATTGTTCAAAAGCTAAAGATGCTTGTTAAAATAGATCTTTATATCTGGTATGGAGAGTTTGCCAAGGTTGTCTGATTTGGAACCCAAGTACAGCTTAAGCACTTAGGGCAGAGCTCCAAATGTATGGAATTGGCTTCTCCCCCTTGCCAGAATTGCATCATGCCCTTTTCAAACCATCTTTATTCCATTTTCCCAGCAGTATAGGTCACACACAGAGGGCTTTTGGCTTTTGTAATCAGAACGTAAAGGTGCCATCCTGCCCTAGGAGGGATCCCGTGTGGTGCAGAAGCCTAGCTGAGCCCAAGCCTTGGCAAGGAACCCCTTCTGGTGTCATGGTAGGGTGGCCTGCTGACCTGGAAAAAACAGCCTTCTTTGAGTACCAATATAAACAGTCACTAACCCATCATAACTCCCAAAGCAAAGCTCCACGGAAGTGCTTAGCCAATTCCTTCCCCTGCTCCCACCCCGCACCCTAAAGCAGTGAGATGCACTATGCTTCCTTGGGAGGAAGGGTCTAGGTTAGCTCAAATAACCCTGGCATGCAGTGGAGATGCCTCCACTCCCACTCCCCCACTGCACCCCCATCAGCCTCTCATTTGCCACCAGAATAATCTTTTTCCTGCCTTCCTGAGGATTGCTTGAACATTTTTAGGATCTCATTTTAAGGGGCACCTGACTGGCTTAGTCGGTACAGCATGTGACTCTTGATCTCAGGGTTATGAGTTGAAGCCCCATGTTAGACATAGAGATTACTAAAAAAAAAATCCCATTTAGATTTATCTATAGTGTTCTTTGAGTGTATCTCTTCGTATATCTTTTTAATGGTTGCCCTAAGTATTATGTTATATATACCTAACTTAGGAGTCTACTGTTGTCAACATTTTACCAGTTCCAGTGTAGTGCAGAAACATAACTTCAAAAAAAAAAAAAAGAAAACTTACTTCCTTTTCCAACTCTTCACCCTTCCCCATATATAATTGTCTTAAATATTTCCTTTACTTAGAAAATTACATTAGCCAACGTTATAATTTCGTTTCCACCATCAAACATGTATTTGCTCTGTCATTTTTTTCTTCTTCTCTGATGGGCCAAGATTTCTTCTTTTATAGTTTTCTTTCTATTTAAAGAACTTCCATAGCCATTCGGAAGAGTAGGCCTACTGGCAAAAAATTCTTAGTTTTTTGTTATCAGAAAATGTCTTGATTTCCCCTTCATTCCTGAAGGATATTTTTGCTAGCTGTACAATTCTGTGTTGAGAGCTCTGTGCCCTCAGCACTTGAAAAATGTTATGCCATTTTTTTTTCTGGCCTCCCCAGTTTCTGATGAGAATAAAATCTATTATTCTAATTGTTTTTCCCCTATGGGTAGTATCATTTCTCTGCCTTTCTCAAGATTTTTTTCTTTGTCCTAATGTTCAGAAGTTTGACTATGGTATTCTTTGGCATGGATTTCTTTAAATTTATCTTGTTTTGGGGTTCTGGAACCTGTATGTTTACATCTTTTGCCAAATTTTGGAAATTTTTAGCCACTATTTCAACTCTACCTTCTTATTCCTCTCCTTCTGGGACTCCTGTGATCCAAATATTCATTTTATGTTAGAGTCTCACATGTCCCTCAATTTCTGTTCATTTGATTTTTCAGTCTGTTTTCTGTCTGCTGTTCAGATTGGGGATTCTCTATTCTAGCCTTAAATTCTCTGATTCTTTTCTCTGTCTTCCATATTCTACTGTCCATTGAATTTTTTATTTCACTTATTGCAATTTCTAGTTCTAAAATTTCCATTTGGTTCTTACTTATATTTTTTGGATTTCTTTGCTGAGACTTTGGTTTTTCATTTCTTTCAAGTGTGTTTGTAATTATTCACTGAAGTGTTTTTATGATGGCTGCTTTAAGTCCTTGTCAGGTCATTCTAACAATTCTGTCACCTTGGTTAATTGTCTTTTCTCATTCAAACTGAGATCTCCTTGGTTCTTGATTTGACGATTCATTTTTGATGAAAACCAGGACATCTAGGGCATGATGTTATAAGATTCCAAATGTTACTTAAATCTTGTGATTTAGCAGACAGCCAGCAAGTGAGGACACTGCCTCACTACTGGCAGATGAGGGTGAAAGTCCACAGTCTTTCCTTGGCGTTATTGACAGGCATGTGGGGTATGTACCTTGTTACTGTTGGGTAGTAGTGGGAGTTCAGGCTCCCTGCTAGCCCTGCACTGGAACTACCCTGGCTGGCAAGGTTAAAGGTGGTTCATGCTGCCTCCGCTGTGGAGTGGGGAGTGAGAGGGTGGTTCTGTAACCACTGAGTGGTGGTGAAAATCCTAAATGTCCACTATATCTCCTCTGACACCATCCCAGAGAGGAGGAGGAGAGGTACCTTGCTACTGCCTGGGGTGGGGAGTAGGAGTAAAGGGGGGAGTGGAAACCCAGACTCCTATGTTGATTCTACTAGCACCAACTGGTGGGGGACTTGTTACTATCTAGTAGGGATATCTAGTGCCTGCCTTCCCACTAAGCCTTCTGATGCCACCTGGATGGGGAAGGGATGATGTCTGGCAAGGGTGGCAATCAAGGTTTCCTACTTGGTCTTTGCTGGCAGACTGGGGCCACATTTCTTTTCACCCTGTGGTGTTTGTCCAGAGTAAAGCAATTATTGATGAAAAGTTTTCTGTCTTGAGACACCTGGGTGGCTCAACAGTTGAATGCGTTGCCTTTGGCTCAGGGTGTGACCCTGGAGTACCAGGATGGAGTCCCACATTGGGCTCCCTGCATGGAGCCTGCTTCTGCCTCTGCCTTTGTCTCTGCCTCTCTCTTTCTGTGTCTCTCATGAATAAATAAATAAAAACTTAAAAAAAAAGTTTTCTGTCTTGCTAAGCTGTCCTTTTCCTGGTCTTTTGGCTAGAAAGAGCAAGCTTTTCTTGGATTTGTTTTCTTGTCAGTGCCCATTGATGTTTCTGTGTTGCTGACTTCTCTAGCACCCAGTCAGGGAGATGTGAGACATAAGGAAAACTTTGGTAATTTACCACCATGTTGTTGCTTGATCCTGAGGTCCCTACTTGGTCTGATGTTTTCTCTCCACCTTTCAGTCTTCTCATGATTATTTTATATATGGAAATCTAGGGATAAGTACATTTATTCCATCTTTTTGGAAGTGGAAGTCCCAAAGATTCCTTTTTTTTTTTTTTTTTTTTTTAGATTTTTAATTTATTTATTTGAGAGAGAGAGAGAGCAGGGGGAGGGGCAGAGGGAGAGAGAGAGAATCTCAATCAGACTCCACATTGAGCACAGAACCCAACATGCAGCTCAATTTTACAACCCATGAGATGATTGTGACCTGAGCTGAAACCAAGGGTCAGATGCTTAACTGACTGAGCCACCCAGGTGCTCCATATATTTTAAAAATTTATTTCTAAAGTAATATCTATACCCAGTGTGGGGCTTGAACCCACAACCCCAAGATCAAGAGTCACATGCTCTACCAACTGAGCCAGCCAGGTGCCCTAAATGTGTATGTTTTATAAATATTGTTTTTCTAAGTCTATGGCTGTTTTTTCATTCTCATGTGTTTTGTTTGTATGATTTATTTATTTATTTATTTATCCAAAGATTTTATTTATTTATTCATCAGAGACAGAGAGAGAGAGAGAGAGAGAGGCAGAGACACGGGCAGAGGGAGAAGCAAGCTCCATGCAAGGAGCCAATGTGGGACTCGAACCCAGGAGTCTGGGATCATGCCCTGGGCCAAAGGCCCAACTGCTGAGCCACCGAGGCATCCCTATGTTCTATTTATTTAAGCAATCTCTACACCCAATGTGGGGCTTGAAACCACAACCCTGAAATCAAGATTTTTACACTCCTCCAACTGAGCCAGCAGGCACCCCAACATTCTCTTATGACGTTAAAAGGACAAAAGGTTTTAATTTTGATGAAGTCCAATTTATCATTTGTGGAAGGATTATACTTTTGGTGTTATATCTAAGACATCTTTGCCTAAACAAAGGTCATTTTCCTGCCTCTTCACTTGCCTGGTAATTTTCGATTGGATGCCAGACATTATGAATTTTACCTTGCTAGTTGCTGGATATTTTTTGTGTTCCCATAAATATTCTTAAGCTTTTTTCTTGGATGCAATTCAGTTACTTATAAATAGTTTAATCCTTTTGGGTCTTGTTCTCATAATTTGTTAGGTGGGTCTGGAGTAATGACCAGTTTAGGGCTAATTATTCCCCATTACTGCAACAAGACCTTCCTGAGTACTTGAGTTTCCTATAAGCAGCATATAGTTGTCTTTTAATTGAGGTATTTAAGTCATTTACCTGTAATGTAATTTTTATATGTCTAAGTTTGAGTCCATCACCTTGCTATTTGTTTTTATCTGACCCATCTGCTCTTTGTTTCATTTTTCTCCTTTTGTTGTTGTTGTTGTTCATAATTATTTTGGTGATTCCATTTTATCACCTTTGTTGGTTAATAGCAGAAGAGAAGGTTAAAGATTCAAAGCACAGGAAGGATCGATTGTGTTGTTGCTGCTAAACATGAAGGAAGCCATGTGTCAAGGAACATAAGTGGCCTCTAGGAACTGAGGGTGGCCCCCAGTGGGCAGTTAGCAAGGAAATGTAGACCTCAGTTCAACATACACAAAGAACTGAGGTCTGTCAATAACAAGAATTAACTTGGAAGTGGATTTTTCCCCAGAACTGCCACACAAGAATTTTGTGAGTCCAACAATTTGATTTCAGCTTGTGACACCCTGAGCAGAGAACCTACCCATGCTGTGCCTGACTTCTGACTTACAGGACTATAAGCTAATAAATCTGTGTTGTCTTAAACTGCCAGGTTTTTGCTAACTTATTATGCAGCAATAGAAAATAATAGGGGCAGCCCGGGTGGCTCAGTGGTTTAGTGCCGCCTTTATCCCAGGGTGTGATCCTGGAGACCCGGGATCGAGTCCCATGTCAGGTTCCCTGCATGGAGCCTGCTTCTCCCTCTGCCTGTGTCTCTGCCTCTCTCTCTGCATCTCTCTGTGTCTCTCATTAATAAAAAATAAATAAAATCTTTAAAAAATAACTGTAGATTGTTTTTAAATTTTAATGATTGTCTTTGGGTTTATAGTATAGTATTTAACTTGCTAGTTTACTTTTAAGTGATATTATACCATTTCACTTATTTTTTTTTTTAAGATTTTTATTTATTCATTCATGAGAGACACAGAGAGAGAGAGAGAGGCAAGGACACAGGCAGAGGGAGAAGCAGGCTCCATGTAGAGAACCTGATGTGGGACTCGATCCCGGGTCTCCAGGATCACACCCCAGGCCAAAGGCAGCACTAAACCGCTGAGCCACCCAGGCTGCCTTATACCATTTCACTTATATTGTAAGAACCTTACAATAGTATACTTCCATTTCTCTCCTCTTGGTCCTTACACTATTGTTGCCATGTATTTAACTTTTATATAGATTATAAACCTCATAATACATTGTGATTATTTTTGCTTAACCAATTATCTTTTAAAGGTATACATATAATTAAAACATCTTATATATTTATATATATTTACCCATGTAGTTAACCTTTCCTGGTGATCTTCATTTCTTTGTGTAGATCCACATTTCCATCTGATATGACTTTCATTCTGCCTGAAGGATCTCCTTTAACATTTCTTTTACTGCATGTGTGCTGGTGATGAATTCTTTCAACTTTCATATGTTTGAAAATGACTTTATATTGCTCTACTTTATGAAAGATATTTCCCAAGGTGTAGAATTCTAGTGTTTTTTTGTTTGTTACTTGTGTTTATTGAGTTTCTAGGATCTCTGGGTTTATAATTTTCATGAAGTTTAGAATGTTTTGTCCATTATTTCTTAAATTCTTTTGTCTCCTCCCCCCCCCATCCCCTTTCAGGGACTCTAATTACAATATAGCAGACCACTTGAAGTTGTCAAACATCTTACTGGTGCTGTTTTATTTTTTTAAAAGTCACTATGTGTTTAATTTTGGAGATTTTTATTACTGTGTCCCAGATGAATTTTTTTCCTCCTCCAAAATCATAAAGGGCACCTACCAAAAATTCCTACAGCTAACATTATACTTAATGGTGAAATACTGAACATTTTCTCCTTAAAAGCAGAAACAGGGTAAAAATGCCATTCTCACCACTGCTATTTCACAGCGTACTGCAACCCTGAGTCAGTGCAGTCAAGGCAAGAAAAATTCAAGGTACACAGACCAGAAAGGAAACAGTAAAACTGTCTCTTTTTGCAGATGACACAATTATTTATTTAGAAGACCTTAAGGAATATATACAACTACAACCTAATTTTTCAAAGTCACAGAATACAAAGTTAATTTTGAAAACTCAATTATATTTTTATATGTTATCAGCAAATGATTAGAAAATAAAATTTTAAATGAATTTCATGGGGATGTCTGGGTGGCTCAGTGGTTTAGTGCCTGCCTTCAGCCCAGGGTGTGGATCCCGGAGTCCTGGGATCAAGTCCCACATAGGGCTCCCTGCATAGAACCTGCTTCTCCCTCTGCCTATGTCTCTGCCTCTCTCTGTGTGTCTCTCATGAATAAATAAAAATTTAAAAAAAATGAATTTCATGTATAATAGCATCAAAAAACATAAAATACTTAGTAATAAATTTAACATGTGCCAGACTTCTACACTAGAAAACATCTTTTCTTTTTCTTTCTTTTTTTTTTTTTTTTAAAGTAAGCTCTATGCTCAACACAGGGCTTGAATTCAACACACCAAGATCAAGAGTTGCATGCTTTAATGACTGAGCCAGCCAGGTGCCTCGAAAACAGTTTTGAGAGAAATTAAAGAAAAACTAAATAGATGGGGAAATAAACTATGTCCATGAACTGGAAGACTTGATATTATTGTTTATCTGTCGATTCTACCTACACTGATCTATAAATTCAGTGCAATCTTTATCCAAATACCAGCAGTTATTTTTGTAGATACTGAAAATCTAGTTCTAAAGTTATGGAAATACAAAGGACCTAGACTACCCAGAGTATTTGAAAAAGAAGAACAAAGTTTGAGAATTTGCACTACCTGGCTTCAAGGCTAATTGTAAAGCCACACTAATCAAGAGTGTATGGCATGTAAGTTGATAGCATAGAGAGCTAGAAATAGACCCACACTTATTTAGTCATTTGATTTTTTACAAAAGCACCAAAGCAATCCAATAAGGAAAGAAAAGTTTTTGCAGGAAATAATGCATAGTAACTATCTATCCATATGAAAAAAATACAAATGTTAACCTCTATCTCACACCATACACAAAAATTAATCTGAGCTGGATCACACACCTAAATGTAAATGGCAAGCTATATATTTTTAAAGGAAACTTTAGAAGAATGTCTTCATCATTTGAGATAGGTAAAGTTGGCTTAGCAGGTCACAGAAAGCAGTGTCATAAAAGAAAACATTGGTAAGTTAGATTTCATCAAAATTAAAAACTGTTCATCAAGACGCAGTCTACAGACTAGGAAAAAATATTCAGAAAACGTATCAGACAAAGGACTGCTATGGAAAAAATATAAATAATTCTATAACTAAGTATCAAAAAGACAAAGAACCCATCTTAAAATAGGCAACAGCTTTGAAAAGGTATTTCTCAGAATAAATAGCCAATTATCAGATGAAAAAGTGATCAAGGTCATTAGTCATTAGAGAAATACAAATTAAATCCACAATGAAATGCTGATATGGGCCTGCAGAGCTAACGGTCAAGAAAGAATTCTTGAAAAAAAAAAAAATAGAATTCTTGAGAGGTTTTCTGTGCAAAAATGTGCTTTTATGGGGTGCCTGAATGGCTCAGTCAGTTAAGCATCTGCCTTAGGCTCAGGGCCTGGAATCTAGCCCAACCTGGCTCCCTGCTCAGCGGGGAGCCTGCTTCTGCCTCTCCCTCTGTCTTCCACTCCCTCTGCTTGTTCTCTCTCTCTCTCTCTCTCTGTTAAATAAATAAATAAATAAATAAATAAATAAATAAATAAATATTTTTTAAAAATGGTGCTTTTATTATAGCACAGGCAGGGACAGGACCTGTGGGCAGAAAGAGCTACAGTGAGATTGTGAAGAATGGCTGATTATATACTTTTTAGTTAGTGGGAGTGAGGGATAAGTAAATTTCTAAGGAATCTGGACACGTTAAAAGCAAGGTCTCCAGGACCTTGGAGAGCTAGCGATTGTTAAGATAATGTTTTGCTTTTAGTCTCTAATGAAACATCAACACTAAGGTAGCCATGAGTTCCTTGAGGAATGTCAGTCACACTCTGCACTTCTCATGGATTTATCAGTGGGCTGCAAATTTTAAGATTTACTTTTTTGCTACATTTCTCATGCCTTTGTTCTCCTCATCAATAGCACTATACAGGGCAGCCCAGGTGGCTCAGGGGTTTAGTGCCGCCTTCGGCCCAGGGCATGATCTTGGAGACCCGGATCGAGTCCCATGTCAGGCTCCCTGCATGGAACCTGCTTCTCCCTCTGCTTGTGTCTGTGCTTCTCTCTCTCTATCTCTCATGAATAAATAAATAAAATCTTTAAAAGAAAAATAGCACTATACATCTTTTAGAATAACTAAATAGCTTCCAGGGGAGCCTGGCTGGCTCAGTTGGTGGACCACAGGACTCTTGACTTTGGGGTTGTTTGAGCCCCACATTGGGTATAGAGCTTACTTTAAAAAAACTAGGGGCGCTTGGGTGGCTCAAACGGTTAAGCATCTGCCTTACCCTTAAGTCATGATCTCAGGGTCCTGGGATGTAGCCCTGAGTTGAGCTTCCTGTTCAGCGGGGAGTCAGCTTCTCCCTTTGCCCCTGCTCATGCTGTCTCTTGCTCACTCTCTCTCTCTCTCTCAAATAAATAAAATCTTAAAAAAGAAAGAAAGTTTAGAAAAAAGAATGGTTAAATTTAAATGACTGACAACCCCAAATGTTGAAGATTGTAGAGCAATTAAGCAGACCTCTCAAACCTTGTTGGTGAGAATGTAAAAGTATAACAAGTTTAGAAAAAGATGTGGCAGTTTCTTACAAAACTAAACATTTACTGCTCTGTAGCCCAACAATGCCATTCCTATTTACCCCAAAGAAATGAAAACATATTTACACAAAGACTTCCACATGAATCTTTGTAACAGCTCTATTTATAATAGCCAAGATGAGGAAATATCAATAGGACAATCGTTGATCCCAGGTGCCATCAACAGGGGAATGGATAAACAGAATCTTGTATATTTCATGCATTACCACTCAGAAGGAATGAGCTACTGATACATGCAACAGCATGAAGAATCTCAAAAACATAATGCTAAGTGAAAGAAGCCTTACACAAGAGAGTACATACTGTATGATTTCATTTATATGATATTCTTAAAAAAACAAAACAAAACTTGGAACACCTGGGTGGCTGAGCAGTTGGGCATCTGCCTTCAGCTGGGGTGGTGATCCTGGAGTCCTGGGATCAAGTCCCACATGGGGGTCCCTGCATGGAGCCTGCTTGTCCCTCTGCCTGTGTCTCTGCCTCTCTCTCTCTCTCTCTCTCTCTCTCTATCTCTGTGTCTCATGAATAAATAAAATCTTTTAAAAAAATCTTAGGGGGCACCTGAGTGGCTAAGTTGATTAAGTGTCCGACTCTTTTTATTATTATTTTTTAAAAAATTTTTATTTATTTTTTAAAATATTTTTTTAATTAATTCATGAGAGAGAGAGAGAGGCAGAGACACAGGCAGAGGGAGAAGCAGGCTTCCCACAGGGAGCTCAATGCAGGACTTGATCCCAGGACCCCGGGATCATGCCCTGGGCTGAAGGCAGGTGCTCAACCGCTGAGTCACCCAGGCATCCCAAGCGTCTGACTCTTGATTTTGGCTCAAGTCATGATCTCAGAGTTGTGAGATCGAGCCTCACTTCAGGCTCTGTGCTAGGTATGGAGACTGCTTAAGATTCTCTCTCTTCCTCTCCCTCTGCTCCAACTCCCACCTCTCTCTCTCTAAAAAAACAACAACCCCCCTCCCTCCAAAACCCCACTTAAACTATATGATATTCTAGAATGAACAAAACTAATCTACAGTGGAAAAAGTAAGAATAATCTTTGCCTCTGGCAGATAAAGTTGGGTAATGATGGGGAAAGAACATGAAGAAACTATCATGAGTGATGGAAGTGTTTATATGTCCTGTTGTTTTTGTTTGTTTGTTTGTTTCGTTTTGTTTTTCTTAGAGAGGTGGAGAGGAGTAGAAAGAGAAGGAGAGTGAGAATCTTAAGCAGGCTTCATACCCAGTGCAGAGCCCAATGTGGGGCTCGAGCTCACAATCCTGAGATCATGACCTAAGCCAAAATCAAGAGTCAGACACTTAGGAGTCTGAGCCACCCAGGAGCCCTCTTTTTTTTTGTTTTTAAAATATCTTTGTTAAAGTAAGTTCTATACCCAGTGTAGGCTCAAACTCAAAACCCAAGTTCAAGAGTCACATGGTGCACCACCTGAGCCAGCCCTGCACCCCTGGAAGTATTGTAAATCTTGATAGGGATTTGGATCACATATCATTGTCAAAATTTAGTGAATGTACTCTTAAAATTTGTGTCTCTGGGTGCTTGACTGGCTCAGTCCATGGAGCATGTAAATCTTGATCTTGGGGTGTGATTTCGAGCCCCATGTTGTGAGTAGAGATTACTTTTAAAAAATGTGTCTCTAATTAAAGATAGATTTTATAGCAAAGGAAAAACTGTAAACAAGTATTCTAGTTAATTATTTGCCTGCTGAAGTATTTTGGAGGGCATGCACTGATGTCCACAATATACTTCAAAGTGCATTAAAAATTAATGGATGGATAGAGGCATGGATTAATAGATTTGTGATAAAACAAGTCTAATAAAACGTTGATGGTAAAATCTATGTGGAGTATACCAATTTATCTTTGCTGTATGTTTGAAAATTTTCATAATGTTGAGAAAAATTAAAAGAACACAGAAAAATATGTAGTAAAAAGCAAAAGTCCCTCCTTTCCTACTCTAAATTTTGCACTTTTCCAAAAGTAACCACTATTAATGGTTTGGTAGATATTTTTTTCTTTGTGTTTTTTTTTTTTAAGATTTTATCTATTTATTCGTGAAAGACATAGCAAGAGAGATGCAGAGACACGGACAGAGGGAGAAGTAGGCTCCATGCAGGGAGCCCGATGTGGGACACCATCCCTGGAATCGGGATTACGCCCTGGCCCAAAGGCAGGTGCTCAACTGCTAAGCCACCCAGGCATCCCCAAATTCTTTTCTTTGAGTGGCATATATTTATGTTGAAATGTATAGTTATCTTTTTTAATACATAAAGGGAATTATACAATTAACATATTGAGTAATTTACTTTATTCACTTGATACTTTGTCTTGGAGATCATTCTATGGCAGCACATAAACATCAGCTTCTTTCTTTTTAACTCCTGCCTACTGCCCCATAGACCATGCTATAGTTTATTAATTCCCCAATAGACATTTAGGTTGCTTAAACTGTTGTGGTGTTAAAAATTACTCTCCAGGGGCACCTGGCTGGCTCAGTCGGTTGAGCATATGACTCTTGACCATGGGACAGTGAGTTTGAGCCCTGTGTTGGGTGTAGAGATTACTTAAAAAAAAAAAAAAAAAGAAAAAGAAAATCTTAAGAAACAAATTCTCCTAAAAGCTGAACCAAATTACCTATAAAAAGGCTGATTAAAAAAAAAAAAAAAAAAGGGATCCCTGGGTGGCGCAGCGGTTTGGCGCCTGCCTTTGGCCCAGGGCGCGATCCTGGAGACCCGGGATCGAATCCCACATCGGGCTCCCGGTGCATGGAGCCTGCTTCTCCCTCTGCCTGTGTCTCTGCCTCTCTTTCTCTCTCTGTGACTATCATAAATAAATAAAAATTAAAAAAAAAAAAAAAAAAAGGCTGATTTTTGGTGATTATGTATCAATGTTTGATTCCTGACACTCTTCCCTACAGGGGATATTATCTTTTATTTTTGTCTATCCAATGGCTAAAAAATGGTTTGTGTTTTCCTAAGAATTGGTGAGGTTGCAAGTCTTTTAGTATTTTTATTGGCCATATATGGGTTTTCTTTTGTGAATTGCTTTTCTTTGCCCTCTTTCCTATTGGATTTGACTTTTTCTAATTGATTCTTTGTATATTCTGGATACAATCCTTTGTCAGCTATCATATTGAAAATATAAAAATATTGTCTCCATGTTAACTAACTAGAATTTAAATAGCAGTTTGAAAGAAAAAAATATGGTTTCCTTATTTGTGTCTTATGGTTTCACTTTTTCCTATATGTCTTTTAATTAACATTAGGGGGATCCCTGGGTGGCGCAGCGGTTTGGCGCCTGCCTTTGGCCCAGGGCACGATCCTGGAGACCTGGGATCGAATCCCACGTCGGGCTCCCGGTGCATGGAGCCTGCTTCTCCCTCTGCCTGTGTCTCTGCCTCTCTCTCTCTCTCTCTGTGTGACTATCATAAATAAATACAAATTAAAAAAAAATAATTAACATTAGGTCTTAGTTTAAGTGTATTCAAATGTGTAAGCCTGGGACACCTGGGTGCCTCAGTGGTTGAGTGTCTGCTTTCGCTCAGAGTGTGATCCCAGTCTGGGGATCGAGTCCCACATCAGGCTCCCTTGGAGGAGCCAGCTTCTCCCTCTGCCTGTGTCTCTGCCTCTCTCTGTGTCTCTCATGGATAAATAAATAAACATTTAAAAAGAAAACAAACAGGGATCCCTGGGTGGCTCAGCGGTTTAGAGTCTGTCTTCAGCCCAGGGCCTGATCCTGGAGACCCAGGATAGAGTCCCACATCAGGCTCCCTGCATAGAGTCTGCTTCTCCCTCTGCCTGTGTCTCTGTCTCTGTGTCTCTCATGAATAAATAAATAAAATATTAAAAAAAAAAAAAACAAAAAAACAAATGTGTAAGCTTTTCTTTATGGTTGTACTTTTTATGTCTTACTTAAGAAATTTTCCACTATCATAAGATCATGAAAATAATTCTCTTACATTATCTCCTAAAAAGTTTTCCAGATATTTTTTCTCTGCAGATACATAATTTGTGTAATCAGAAAACAGGATGACATCATGCATACTGCTCCATAACCTGTTGTCCTGTCATTTAGCAATATATTTTCAACATATATATATATATTTTTTAGAATTTTATTTTATTTATGATAGTCACAGAGAGAGAGAGAGGCAGAGACACAGGCAGAGGGAGGAGAAGCAGGCTCCATGCACCGGGAGCCCGACGTGGGATTCGATCCCGGGTCTCCAGGATCGCGCCCTGGGCCAACGGAAGGCGCCAAACCGCTGCGCCACCCGGGGATCCCTCAACATATTTTCTGTGAATAAATGTATCCATGGTGTTGTGGGTGGGGTTTCCCAGGAAACAGTCTCAGATAGAGATTTGGGTACAGAAGTTGATTAGGTAAGGCCTTCAGGATCAACATGTATGGGGGAAGGGAACAAAGTAGGATTAGAGAGGAGAGCAGTGGTGCAGAGGCAACCAGGGTTGCAACTTCATAGTTTAGAGGATCTTGTAAGTCGCAAATTGAAGGGGCTTGGCCTTGAGACTCCAGTATTGTTAGATGTGGCTGCCTCCAGCGAAGCGGATTGGACACTGAGTAAGGCAGCTGACTTCAGTGGAATACAATTCCTGGAGATAGCTGCCAGATGAAGGTTGTCAGCCTATAGTATTCCTAATAGATGGCCGTCCTGAAGGGGTATCTGAGCAGCACATCACAGAATCCACCGCAGTTAGGGACAGTTTTGACTCTGAATAGCAGAAACCCCGGTCTAATAGCAGAAGGTCTGCAGTAGATAATTGCCAGCATCAACAGTATCTATCCTTTTTATCTGGGAAGCAGAAACGTTCTCAGAAGTCCCCAGAAGACTTTCCCTGAAAATTAATTGGCCAGTACTGGGTCACAAGTCTATCCCTAGGTGCAGGGGAAGCTGGGAAAGTGGGAATAGGATTGTCACGATTTTGTGCCTGGAGCAGTGAATGTTGCTGCCTTGAACAATCTCTGGGTTCTGTTACCATAGTGGAAAAGGAGAAAGTATATTAGGCTTACCACAATAGACCTCTACAAAGTTATTCTGAATAACTGCATTTGGATATAACTTACTGAGTCTCTGTATTGCTAGACATTTGGTTGTTTCCAGCTTTTTGCTATTATTCACTGTGCTTCAGTAAACATCCTTGCAATTTTTCTCTGCCCATATCCTCAATTATCTCTTTGGAATGATATGCAACATACGTAATTGCTAGGAGGAGGGAATGTACTTTTAAAGAATCTTGATGATGGAGATTACCAAGGTGTACCTTTGAAAGACCTCCAAGTCTTTCAAAAGGCCATTATACCTTACAATTTTATGTCTTCCCTCAGCAGTGAATGAAGAGGTCTATCCTTACTGACACTGGATATTAACATTCTCATCAATTTGCATCAGTTTTATATTTTTAAAAAGTACCTCATTTTAGTTTGCGTTTTCTATTGATTTTTATTGTCTGTATTTGTCAATTTTTGCATTGTGGTCCAAAAACCGTGCTTTGGACCTTTTGGTTTTTTGGAAAGTATTGAGATGTAGTCAGTGTTTGGCTATTGTGCTCTGGGGGTTAATTCCAGCAGGCCTGAGTTGTTTTGCTGGTCAAGGCATGAAACATACTGATTAACAATGTTTCCATTTAACGATGCCGGGACTAATTTCAGGGCATTTCAACCCAGTTTGTTGGAACTATTTATTGATAACAATGAGAGTGATATTTGCAGGTGGTCTTGGTGTTAGCGACCCCCATCCCCACCCCACCCTCTGGAGGGCTCTGCTGCTGAGTCTGGTTACATTTCAGGAAAATGGCTACGTGTTACGAATACCTAAATATATATTCATAATTAGTATTCAAAGCAGCAGCAGAAGAGCTACGCAAGAGTACTTTGTAACACGAATATTTTTATGACCTATAAATTGTACTCTGTATAAATGCCAAAAATATTTTAAAAATATCACTCGGAAAGGTAAAAGGAGAAAAAAATAATTTTGCTAATTAATCCAATGAAGAATGGTGACATAAGAATTTAGAAACATATGCCATAGCTATTTTAATGAGAAACATGGCAGGGCTGTTTTAAAAACATTTACTGAATATGTAGTTCATGAATAATAGATCTCTTACGCCAGTAGATGTTTTCTTAGTTAAAAAGGGTTAACAGCTATTTTTACAGCAAAAATAAAACCGTGGTGCTACAAATCCAACAAAATGACTTGAATATTTTACTATCTCTAAATATTTGAATATATTGTACTAAAAATTGCTGGGATAATTTTTATTGCATTTTGTATGACTTGTATAATCATTATTGCATTTTATAATTTTAGCACACATTATAGTCTTGCATGTAAGTACTAGATATTTACTAGTTGAGAAAAATATCCTATAAGTCAGCATGCACTTCAGGTGAAAGATGTAGAAAAATAAAGTTAAATAGTTAAAAATGATACTTGATATAGATTTTGAATTAGTAAGAGTTATCTTTGAAATATGGAGTAATAAAGTAAACTAACTTACTACTAAAGCATTATGGGTAAATACATGGCCAGCCACTACAAGCATATACTTAAGTATATCTGTCAAAATAGTCAAGATTAAAAAGAATTAGACCACTCAATTTAGATAAGAATACAGAAAAGATGGACGCTCTATACTTAGTAGGTAGAAATGTAATGCAGTATAGCTCTTTTGTGAACCAATTTAGCAGTACATAAGCAAAGCATAAAAATTATTCATAGCTTTGACTTAATAAATATGTGAGTCTAGGGACGCCTGGGTGGCTCAGTGGTTAAGCGTCTGCCTTCGGCTCAGGGCGTGATCCTAGGGTCCTAGGATCAAGTCCCACATGGGGCTTCCTGCATGGAGCCTGCTTCTCCCTCTGCCTGTGTCTCTGCCTCTCTCTCTCTCTGTGTGTCTCTCATAAATAAATAAATAAATAAATAAATAAGTCTAGAAGTCTAAGATAATAATCCAACACCCAGGTGCACCTGGATGGCACAGTCTGTTGAGTGTGACTCTTGGTTTTGGCTCAGGTCATGATCTCAGGGTTCTGGGATTTGGCCCTGCACCAGGCTCTATGTTCAGTGTGGAGCCTGCTTGGGACGCTCTCTTCCTCTCTCTCTGCCCCTGCCCTTCACTCTCACTCTCTCAAAAATAAAGAAATAAATCTTAAAAAAAAAAATCCTACATCCAGAGAAACCTGTACATACAAAGATATTTGTTGCAGCATTATTTATAATGATGAAAATTATAAGCAGCTTAGATGTCCAAAATTTGGAGAAGAATTAGTAATTAATGAAGCCATTAAAATGTTATTTAAACTATAGTATATTTGTATAATGAAGTTAAATGAAGCTGTAAAATGGAGTGAGGAAGATCTCTGTGCTTTTTTTAAGGTTATCTGTAGAATATGGTGTTAACTGAAAAAAGGCAAGGTGCAGAAAAGTTGTATGGTAGGGAATATAAATATAGGTATGTATTTTCTGATATTTTTCAAAGGGAAACAATGGAAAGTAAAACAAGGACTAACAAAAGTGGTTTCCTAAAGGAGGAGGCAAGGAATGTGGAAAGTACAAAGATGGCAGCTAGACCTCTCTGAATATATCTTGTTTCATAATTTTGTTTTGAGTAAAAGATGGCCCCCAAAGATTCCCACCTCCTGGTATTTACATCCTTGTGAAGTTCCCTTGACACTGTAGCAGAGTTTGTCTGTGTGACCAGTAGAATTTGGCATCAGTGATAGTATATAACTTCCAAGATTGGACTCTAAAGGACAATGTGGCTTCTGTTTTATTCTTTCTTTCTCTTGGACCACTTGTTCTGGGGGAAGCCAGTTGCCACATGGTGAGGATCTGAGGTCTGCCAGCAGTCACGTGGGTGAACCATCTTGGAAGCAGATGCCCAGCCCCAGTTAAACCCTGAGATGACTGCAGCCCTAACAGACATCTTGACTTTATTTCATGAGAGACCCTGAACTAGAACCACCCAGCTAAGCCATTCCAGATTTCTGACAGAAACTGTGAGATAATAAATACTTGTTATTTTAAGTTTGATTTAATTTGCTAGGCAGCCGCTAATACATGTTGGAACCATAAGATTGTTTAAAATAATTTAAAAACTGAATCTCATTCTTGGACATTGAAGACAAACAGAAACAAATGAACTCAAGTATATATCAAGTTTTGCCATCAAAACTACACAGAGAATAATTATTCCAAGTGACTTGGAAACATAGTATTTTTATAGTATATCTCTAGTGAGTTAGATCCTAAGGACAAGAAGAACTGCAAATAAATCTGAAATGGCATTCGGTGGTCTAATTGTCAGCAATAATATTGATAGTGTTACCCTGATGCTCCTCTATCTATATAGTAGAATCAAGCGAATCAGTCATTATGTTAATATCATTAAGAATCAAGATTTTATACATGAGAGAAAAGAGATAAATACAGAATCAAAGAAACTAAAAATCCTTTAATCTTTCATTTAGATTGAAAATAGCAGTATGAATTTATAGTTTATTTTTCTTTTTCTAAGAAATATGTCTTTCCTAGCTCGGTGCACTTAAAAGACCTAAAAGAAATGACAACATAATAGCAATAAATACCCAGCATCCAGATTATGGTGACTAAATATAATTTCAAACAAACAAACAAATAAACAAACAGGGGCAGCCCTGGTGGCTCAGCGGTTTAGTGCCGCGTTCAGCCCAGGGTGTGATCCTGGAGACCTGGGATCTAGTCCCACGTCGGGCTCCCTGCAGGGAGCCTGCTTCTCCCTCTGCCTGCTTCTCCCTCTGCCTGCGTCTCTGCCTCTCTCGCTGTCTCTCATGAATAAATAAATAAAATATTAAAAAAAATAAAACAAACAAACATGCAGAGCTCCTTAGGGAAAGAACTGATTTCAATTCTGAGGCTGGAAATGTAAAAGGTGAAGCTGGAATATCCTGATTTACTAGAAATTAAAGACTACAGGGTGGTATTAAAGGATTAAGGAACCAACTTTTTAAGGGGTTCTTACTGGCCCCAGATAGAACACTTTAAGCATGAAAATGCCTAATGACTGCAAAGTAATATACACATTTATACATCAAATATTGTAGAACTCCATGAGTTCATTCTGATACTAAAAAATAAAACCTCATTGGTCACTTTTTGGAGGCTGCTAGGACATCAACTTATGAATCATAAAATTAACAAAGGGAAAAAAATCAAACACTTATCCTGCCTGACTGTATTTCAGAGCAGTCAGAATTGATGAGAAAGTTCTTCATTAAAAAAGAATTCAAGCTCTTAAAGGAAAATCACCATTTATGAAGGAATGGCCTGGATTATGGAAATGCTTCAATATCTTGATCTGAGCAGTGGTTACATGGATGTATAGTCTGTAAATAGTCCTCAAGCTGTTTACTTAGTTTCTGTGTATTTAATTTTGGGTAAAGTATACCTCAACTTAATAATTTTACCTCAATTTTTAAAAATGACCATAGTGCCTTCCAATGAGGGGTAATAGGAAGTACACAGAATGCTATGAAATATCCTTGCCAAAAAATTGAACCTGAATCTAGCCAAGGCTCCAGATGTAACTACCCACTTACAGAAAATAAAGGGGACAGAGGAACATGTTAAATGATACCAGTAGGATTCAACTAGAAAAATTTAGAATATGAGACATTCCACAGGACAAATGATGTTTTTCTGGTGAATTGAAATAATATACAGGAAACAGGGAAGGGGGAAGAAAGGATTATAGATTAAGAGAGAATTAAGAGATATACTGACAGAAACCATACCTGGACATTGTTTGGGTCTTGATTCAAACAAACCAACTGTAAAAAGCCATTTTTGAGACAACTGGGAAAATTTGAATACAGACTGAGTATTCGATTATATTAAGGAATTAGTGTTAATTATATTATGTATGATAATGGAATTATGTTCCTAAAGTCTGTATCCTATTAGACACTTAAGTATTTATGGGTGAAATTATGTCATTTGCTTTAAAATACTCCAGGGGAAAAGTATGGAGGGAAATAAATGAAGCAAGAAAGCCAAAATAGTAATAACTCTTGAAGCTGAGTGACAGATAAACTGGAACTCACTAAACTATTCTCTATTTTTCCGCATGGTATTAAGTTATTAAGCTTCACACTCACCCTTCTATACTCAACCCTTTGATTCAGGAGATGGGAAGCTACCACCCACGTTTCTGCTTGGCCCGCTGCTTCCTGCGAGACTCTGCCTATAGGGGGCGATAGAGGGAGACTGCAAGGCGGGAGGAGGACGTAGCAACTTAAACTCCTTTCTGTTCTTCCTTGTTCCCTTCTGTCAGCTTCCTGCTGCTGTCAGCATTCCCCCAGAACATTTCTTCACCGCCGCCCCAGCAGCGCCTTTCCTTGTCTCCAGCGGAATCCGGCTTGCAGTTTTCTAGGATTCACAGAACGAGCTTCATCCCACCCCGATCAGCAGCACCAGCATGAGGTGAGTAGCACCCCCTCCTCAGAGGTCTGGGTCCCAGTTTCCACGGAGCCCTTCCTCCAGTCTTCTAAGTTTAACAATTCCATTTTCTCCTTTGTACCCCAGCGCTGGGGCTGGTAGCAGCTTCCTTCTATTACTTTCTTTACGATACCTTAAGAGTTCTCTTTTCACCGCTTGAGTTAGCTCCTTAACTTTATGCCTAGTTAACGTTTTTGTTGTTTTGTTTTGTTCGTTTTTTAAATAGTAAATCCTGTCTTTTCGAATAACAAATGTGCTTTCTACGTCCCAATTGGTCCCTGATGAAAGGTACACGGACTCCCATTAGTCATTGGTTGAGGGCTGCGTTCAGGGGGCTCATTCCCCAGCATTTCTGGTCTGCCACAGGGTAGCAGAGCCAACTCCAGCAGCTAAGCAGGTTCCAGTGGCAAGAGAAAGCCCTTAGGCAAAGTAATTCAGGCGCTACCAATTGGAAGTTGCGCCAGTGTGCATTAAAGTGATAAGGTGGGGGCGGCTGGACAATTTTGCTATGCAGCCAGATGCCCTTTATAAAACATTAATTTCTAATTACAGAAGCGTTAATTGTCCTTGAAGGACAGTTATTAAGAAAAGGCTGAAATCCTCTCAGTCACCAGCCCCAGTTCTGATTCCTTTCTCTTCTCTCCTGCTGCCCAGAGGCAGCCAGTATTACCGGTTATCATTTACATATGCTTTTCTACATGTATTATTAAAACACACATGGCATTATGTGTGGGTTCAAAAATTTTTTTTGCATAGTATATATATCTTTTTGCATATGATGATACATCGAGCCACCTCTTTCTTTTAAAATGTTTATTTATTTACTTGGTGGGAGGGGCAGAGGGAGAAGCTGACTAGCGGCTGGATCCCAGGACCCTTGAGATCATGACTTGAGGCGAAGGCAGATGCTTAATGGTTTCAGGCACCCAGCGTCCTCATCCTCATCTCATGCTTTTCACCTGCTGCCTAATATTCCTTATTAGGAGAGCATATGCCATTGTTTATTGCACTCTTGCCATATGTTCACTCTTACCCACATTCCATGATTAATCTTCATGTCCCGGCATCTTTCTACCTGTTTAGGAATGTTTTTCTAGAGGGTTTTTTTTTTTTTTTGGATTATTTATTTAAAGAGATAGAGAGGCAGAGACACAGGCAGAGGGAGAAGTAGGCTCCATGCAGGGAGCCCGACATGGGACTCGATCCCAGGTCTCCAGGATCACACCCCAGGCTGCAGGCAGCACTAAACCGCTGCGCCACCAGGGCTGCCCTGTTTCTCTAGAGTTAATGCAGAGTACAAGAAATGCTGGGTCTGAGAGAATACATATTTACAACTTGAATTAGGTGTTAAAAATATGTCCTTCAAAAGGAAGTTGCAACTTACAAGCTGTAATACTGTGATTGGTAATAAGAAATATATATTTGGCTTCCCTTTCATTTCGGGCATAGAGCTAAAACCCTTGGAATTTCCTAAGTGATGAGAGCAACAAAGGTGTCTTTTGTTATGTTAATGGTGACATTTGGGCTGTACCTAAGGCTGGGGGCTGGTTGCCAGGGGAACCAAGTAGGAATAAAGGGTTAGAACTTTGAGTCCCACCCCCTGACCTCCCGGGAGGAGAGGGGCTGGAGATTGAATCAATTACCAATGGCCAATGATTAAATCAATCATGACTATGTAATGAAGCCTCCATAAAAACCCCAAAGGACAGAGCTTGCAGGTTGTCAAACACCTGGTTTCAGGCAGAGTGACGGGCTTGGAGAAGGCATGGAAACCCCTCGTCCTTACCCCATACCTTGCCCTGTGCATCTCTTCCATCTAGCTGTTTCTGGGTTATATCCTTTTCTAATACACCGGTGATCTAGTAAGTAAGATGTTTCTCCGAGTTCTGTAAGCCACAATAGCAAATTAATGGAACCCAAGGAGATGGTCGTTGGAACCTCCAATCTGTTGCTGGTTGGTCAGAAGCACAGGTAACAGCCTGGGCTTGTGACTGGCTTCTGAAGTTAGAGTAGGGTGGCTGGGGGTGGAGAAACCGTCTTCTAGGACTGAACTCCTAACGTGGCTAATCTGATACTGACTCCAGGTAGGTGGTATTGGAATTGAGTTGAATTCTTGGACTCTGCTGGTCCCAAAATTGCCTGGTATTGTGTGGAAAGCCCTTCCCCCAACTTTGGATTTGGGTCCAGGAACTCCAAAAAGTTGGTGGTCAGTGAATTGGGACTTGCTAGATGCGTCCTTGGCTCACGGAAGTATGTGGTTTGGGAAGAGAAAGGATGAAGCGGAGGTAGGGGGGGATGAGGAACCTCTTGATTCCTGGGTGATCATGTGGTTACTCCAGGAATGGAGCAGCAACTATGTTGCATTCAGTTATTAAAGATGGACCCAACTCCCAGGTATTTCGAATAAGGAAGTGCATACTAATGAGAAAAAGGCAAAATATTCAATCCTTTGGTCATTGTTGTTATCTGTAATGGCTAAACTAAAAGGGACCGCTCAGTCGGACTTTGGTGCCAGTCCGAACTCCGATTTCAGTGAGTCTGAGCTTTGGCCGTTAGCCTCAAAGCTGCCCCCCTAAGGTAAAAGTCACTGTGGGGGAAGGGCAAAACCAAGGAACTTTTGAAACTAGGGGGATAGAGTGTGAAAGCCTTGTTTTCATTTTGTCTAATCAGTATCCTCAGCTTCCTGAGGAAGCCTTCCTGAGCCGGATTGGGGGAGTAACTGATTGGGGGCGGTGTGTTTGGTCTGAATGCCGCCTGTGGAACAGCAGGTTCGGGTTGAGGCGGGACCCACAGATCGCTCTGGAACACTCGCAGGTGGCTGTATGTGATCCAGACATTCCCCAGGAACAGCCAGCCCGGTGGACTGGATAAAAGCCACCCTAAGCCTTGTTAATCCTTGGAAAGGGGACTGTACTTAACCCCCACATGAATGCCAAGTGCAACACCCCGATGGAGCAGCTGATAAGCTTCCTTTGCAAGGCGTGGGGACTGGCTTTATGACAAGCGAGATATTAACCCGCCCCAAAGGCCCATTACTCGGGTCATGGTAAATGCTATGGTTGAGGGGGCCCCTTTCACAGGAGCGCCTCACCGAACCTCATTGCTGCAGAACCAAAAAACAGCTCGGGAAGCCTCATCGAATTTGCTGCCTCAGCTTCCCCTCAGGGGTCTTACAGATGCTAATAGAAACCTTAGGTTAATTAACAAGCAAATGGAGAAAGTCTAGGGACGTTTCCGAACCAGGTGGAAAATTTTGAAGTTATTAAGAAATATGGTGACTAAAGTGAGTATCAATAGGAGTGAAACAAAGAGGAAAAGAGAAAGGGGACTCGTCCCAGCCAGGTGGAAATTTTTAGATGATTATTAAGACATGGGTGAACTGGTTTTTTGTTGTTGTTGTTGTTGTTCTGTATATATAAATTGCATAAGGATTTTTTCTTAAAAGAAATAGGATGAATAAAACAGACATTGATGGGGTTAAGACAAAGGTTTTATTTCTTTTTAAGATTTTATTTATTCATGAGAGAGAGAGAGAGAGAGGCAGAGACACAGGCAGAGGGAGAAGCAGGCTTCACGCAGGGAGCCCGACTCTGGGCTCAATCTGATTGATCCCAGGACCCCAGGATCACGCCTGGGCCAAAGGCAGGCGCCAATCCGCTGAGCCACTCAGGGATCTCTAAGACAAAGGTTTTAATAACAGCACTACCTAAGGTTGATCGGGCCAAATGGACCCGTTACTACCCCAGCATTAAAGGGCCCCAAACAATTTTGCTTTATGTTACCCTGTTTGGGAGAAATTTCACAAGGCGGAAGGCAAAAAGTACAATGAGGTCCCTGACCAGCAACTGCTTGGGCAAGCAGTTAGGCAGATTAATCAAGATAAAGATGGACAAAAGGGCCAGCGTCCCTTGGCTTAAACACCTCACTGGAGATTCAAAGCCTGTATAGCACAAGAGTAGGTAAAATGGTCAGAGAAGTTTCCCTGGACTTCTTCATACAGGAGTCCCATGAACTAGGGTACCAAAACCCATCGGTAAAGCCCTGACTCCTGCTACAATTAGACTGACAGAATGTAAAAATATAGGGTTTGATAGGATTATGAAAGTTGATATACTGAAGCTGGTGTTCTCTGAAGAAATCATGTTAACTTTACCTGAATGTTTTATGGGAATGGATATTAAATGTGGCTGAGGAGCACTTCCTTTGCCTGGTTGTAAAACCATAACCTGTTGATGAAGTCCTGACAGGCTGCAGCTAGGAACGTGAGTCCATGGAATCATGGTAAAAGTTTGTAGGAGAATTTGTACATTTGAATAGCCTTTTTGGGAAGGGCTTGCGTTTCTTTTACCTGATGGTTAAAAGGCAAAATATTAGGGAATGACAAGGGGTGGACATTGTATCTGACAGGGGAATGCTTCCCCTACCTAGTATTGTAACAGAAGGCATGTATGTCTGCCCTTCAAGCAGTATTAACTGGATGTGCTAAATGGGAACCAGTAAGATGCCTGAGCCCACAGCGGAGGGTAGAAGCTGGAATGTTGGTGGAGACCAATTCTGGCAATAGTGCTTTGTAAGAGTGTACACTGGGGTTTATGGCAAGAGCCTGTGAGCGCCTCCCAGTGACCACTACTGGGACTTTGGAGAGGAGAATTTTGAAGGTCATTTATAACCTTGCTATGGGATGTTATTAATTGAAGCTGAAGGGCATACACGATCTTGAAACCTGAAATACCCATAATGTCTAGAATGATGTTCGAGAAACACCTTAACGGGAATAGCAGTGCCTGGGAATGCGAGGAGGAGCTTCCTCACAAGCAGGGAGCCCTTTTCCCCTAGGATGGACTCTGGAACTGTGTGAGGAGCTTGTTGGATTCTCTTGTCACTTGGTCAGTGCCCTGTAAATAGCTCTCAACTGATGGACAAAGAGCTGCCTGATCTGTGGATGCAAGTTCCATGGGGAATGGACAACATCTTACTTGGAAGGCTTCCATTCTGAGCAAAAAAGGTAAAAGCCAGTCAGCTCAGTGGTCTGAATTGCATGCTGTTTTGCTCTCAGCGATGGAAGAATTGAACCGTGATAAAAAGCCTGTATGTTTGACTCTTTACTGACTCACGGGCAGTGGCCAGTGGCCTGGGCTTATGGTCAGCAGGAGGGCGGCAGAAACATGGTCTATTAAAGGGATGCCCAAGTAGGGCATAGCCCTCTGGAAATTTGAGGGGTGCATTAAAGTAGAACATGCCAATGCCCATCAGAAGAACTCCCTTCCAGGTTTGGAAGGTGGTTGGAAGAAACTAGCAGATCTCCCCATGTGCTCCCTTGAGGTAACCACCTGGCTGGGGATGAGTGGACACTGGGGGTCTGTAGCAAAGCAGAGATGGGCTGGTTCCAGACCTGTTCCTCTGGCACCTTCTGAGGTACAAAATGTCAGTAAGAATTGTTCTGTTAGCAAGGGAGACAGAGACTGCAGATGGCTCTGTGGCAGATTCCCTGGTGGGAAAGGCCTTAACATAGTGGGCAAGTGAGACTTGATACTGGAAGTACTGGGGGCTTCCAGTAGGTCCTGACAGCAGGAGTCACTGACTCTAGATTGGGCTTTGCTTACCCAGTGGGAGGGGCAGATGCTCGAGGGCTGTGAAAGACCCAGAACTGAGGATACTGCACCGCTTTGGACAGTCCATCGGCATTTCTTCAGAGGGAGGAATATACTTTATAGCTGATAATGTCCAACATGGGACAGGGATATCCTCCTGAGTACCAGTTTGATAGAGAATGGATGGGGCAGTTAAATAGTGGTTGTCTTAAAGGGGCTGGGGGTCAGGGTGGGCAAGGGGGAGAGAAGCACACAAAGGGGGCTAGCTTTCAGGCCTTCATGAGTGTGTTCTCACACTCAGAATGAACATGATGGGGACTACAGGAATGTCCCCCTGCATAGATTCCTCTGTTTTCCCATTGGATCCGGGGAAGAGGGTGTGTGGGAAGGTGCTCATTCTTTTCCACATTGCCTCAACTTTTTTTTTTTTTTTTTTTCTCTGCTTGATGCAGTGGTCAAAGGACCCAGGACTACCAGGGCTGGATTCTCAAGCAAGAAACTTGCAACTGTGTATTTTTAACCCTGTGTCAGAATTCCTTTTTTTTTTTTTTTTTAATTTTTATTTATTTATGATAGTCACACACAGAGAGAGAGAGAGAGGCAGAGACACAGGCAGAGGGAGAAGCAGGCTCCATTCACCGGGAGCCCGACGTGGGATTCGATCCCGGGTCTCCAGGATCGTGCCCTGGGCCAAAGGCAGGCGCCAAACCGCTGCGCCACCCAGGGATCCCCTGTGTCAGAATTCCTAAGGTCCCAATGAGGCAGGATGGGTCTTTGCCCCTTCTGGCGAAATTGGGGCTAACAGCGAATTCAGCTCTATTGCCTGGTGGTGCAGATAGCCCACTAACTAGTAACCTTAGCTTATCTGACTAGAACTGAACTGAGCGGGAGGGACTTGCTAGACTAGTTTTGCTGCTTGCAATCTACACCAGCACAGTGGCCAAACCCAATGTTCCTTCAGAGGTGGAAAGGTTTGGATATAAATGGAGGGAAGGAAAATAGTAGCTGAAGGGTAAGGGAATGAATATGTGGGTTATAGAATGAGGGAAATCTATGCATGGGATGTTACATTGACATGTCCAAAGAGGCTCAGAGCAGGAGATGCTATTATTTCTTAGCTTGAGTATACCAGATGCTTGAGAGGGTGAAGCCATATGTTGCTGAGCCCACTCTTGGTTTTGGAACCTGATGGGATCTACTGGAAGCCTGCAAACCTGAGTGGCCAACCCCCTGGGAGGGGGACTGCTCTTCCTCCATATGATGCTGGACTGGATAGTTATTAATCACTGAATGAGATTCTAGTAATGTGCCATATCTTTTGACTTTTATGATTGTTTTGCTGTTAGGGATCCGCGTTCGAAGACCAGGGTGGGCTGTGATACTGTGGTTTATAATAAGAAATATGTGGGCAGCCCAGGTAGCTCAGTGGTTTAGCGCCTCCTTCAGCCCAGGGCCTGATCCTGGAGACCCAGGATCGAGTCCCACGTCAGGCTCCCTGCATGGAGCCTGTTTCTCCCTCTGCCTGTGTCTCTGCCTCTCTCTCTCTGTGTGTGTGTGTGTCTCTCTCATGAATAAATAAATAAAATCTTAAAAAAAAAAAAAGGAATATGTTTGGTCTTGTCCCATTTCTGGCACCAAACTCCTAAAACCTTTGGAATTTCCTCAGCATTGAGAGCCTTAAAGGTGTCTTTTGTTATGTTAATGAGTGACCTGGCCAGCACCTAAGGAAGGGGGCTGGTTGCCTTGGGAACCAACCTTGTGATCAGAAGGTTGGAAATTTCAGTCCCACTCCTCTAATGGGTGGGAGGGGGATTGAATCCATCACTATTGGCCATAGATTTAAACTAAAAGGATTGGGTTCAGAGAATTTCCGGGTTGGTGAGCCTGTGGAGTTGTGGAGAGACTGGTGCTTCTGAAGAGAGAATGGAAGCGCCTCATCCTTTCCCTGGACCTGACCCTATGCATCTCTTCCATCTGGCTGTTCCTGATTTATCTTTTTATAATAAATCAATAATCTAGTAAGTAAAATGTTTCTCTGAGTTCTGTGAGCCACTCTAGCAAATGAACTGAACCCAAGGAGTAGGTCATTGGAACCTAGCCAGTCAGAAGTACAGGTCAACATAGACTTGCTGCTGGTGTTTGAATTGAGTTACCAAGGAGGTGGTCATTGGAACCTCCTATCTACAGCCAGTTGGTCAGAAGCACAAGCAACAACTTGCGTTTGGTGTCTAAAGTGAGGTGTGTGTGTATGGGGTGTGGGACAGTAGCAGCCTTGTAGGACTGAGTCCTTAACCTGTAGAATCTGATACTCTTTCCAGGTAGATAGTGTCAGAATTGTTTGGTGTGGGGGAACGTGGCCCCCCACACATTGGAAATTGTGTTTCAGAACACTTTGAAGACAAGCGTACTAGGAAGGTGCCAGTGCTCTTACTACAGGACTCAGTAGAGTTGCCTTATCCTGCATTTCCCATCTGGCACTGCTCTGGGCTCCCTCAGCAGAAGATAACCTGGGTGAGAGTGCCGTTCACCCTACCACACCACAGAGAGGAAGGCATTTTCTGCACCCTACTCCCTAAGGGGCCACCAAGGTGGAACTACTGTAATCAAGCTGGAGGTACCAATACCCTCAGGGAGTCCTCAGAGTGGCTGCAGTGTCTGATATCCAGCCGAGAGTAGAGTCTCATGGAGACTGTTGGATGGGACTTGTTCCTGGGCACACGGTGACAGCCCTTAGCAACTCCTGGAAATCATTTGGTGCACTTCGTGGAGGCCCTGAGGTCCTTGCATGAGTAGGTGGCAGGGCAGTTAGGTTCTGCCTGGCTTCTGGTGAACCTGGTGCCTGTCGGAGTGGGAGCTTTAGGGAGAAACCTACAGTCTCTCAGCTACCTTCTGTGTGCTTAGTACTCCCATCCCTGATGTCCTTATAAATATGTGAAATCTATAAATGTGAAATACTTCATAAATATCTGAAAAGAAATTTGTTTCAGGGACAAGAAGGAACCAGCAGAGGCCAAGGATCTGAGATGGGAATGTGCTTTATCATGTTCAAGGAATGATAAGGAGCCTGGTTGGCATGGAGAGCGTGAGGGCGGCAAGAAGGAAATGATAGAAGTGAGTTAATGATGGGGACTGGAGACTCCGCTTTCCCAGATCGCTTCTTGCTCAAGGGTTGTTTTACCTAATTTTTTTAAAAAAAGATTTTGTTTATTTGAGAGAGAGAGAGAGAGAGAGCATGAGCAGGGGAGGGGTAGAGGGAGAGGGTTAGAAGCCGACCTCCATCTGAGGAGAGAGCTTAATGTGGAGCTCAGTCCCAAGACCCTGGGATCATGACCTGAGCTGAAGGCAGACACCCAACAGACTTGAGCCACCCAGGTGCCCCCAAGGGTTGTTTTAAACCTTGCAGCTTTTCCAGGCCACATCTTGACTTCCTTGGTGATCAGTTCCATCCAAACCTTAGCAGGCCTCTGATCTCTCTGTTTGAGACCTTGCCCACATTCTCTTCCTAGATGTGGTTGTGATGGCTACCTTACTTATTTGCTTCCTTGTTCCTGTACTGCTCCGTTTTGAAACTAGTGGTGTCTCCCTTGATGCTATCTCAAACAGCAGGCTTAGATGAGAAGGATACCACCTCTTCAATTTGATTTGATTTCACTTCAATTTGATTTTCACTTTAGGGCAGAGTCCCGTTTACGGAGTTTTACACAGGGTAGCACTGAACATGCCAAATGACAGACCACCATAGTGCTGTGGAGAAGCCAACTCTAAACTACTGCCGAGCAGTTTTATAGAAAGCCGTGGAAGCTGGTGGCTGGATCCTAGCGGGGTAGTGGGGGAAGCTAGAGAGAGTTGCCCTCCCCCTAAACTAGGGAGATGGATAAGAAACAGCCCTGTGGCAGTCTCCCTTGAGTTAGGGGTGGAGAAGCAACACTGTAGCAGCTCCTTGTCCTTAACCCCTTTCTTCCAGGAGGAATCACAGAAGATTCTGCTATGAGTTGGGTGAGACTGTAGATGTTCTGTTTATGTGTCCTACGTGGAGATAGGCAGGGTCACAGTATCATGATGGAGCTGTTCTACACCTTTGTGACACTAAGCCTTTTTCAGTCTTTTATTATTTGGGATACAGAAGCAGTCAGCTTCTGTTTCTTTCTTTTTTTTAAAGAGCAAGAGAGAGCGCAGAGGGAAAGGCAGAGGAAGAGAGAGAATCTCACGCAGACTCCATGTCCAGTGCGAAGCTGGATGTGGGCCTTGATTTCACCACCCTGAGACCAAGACAGGAGCCAAATTAAGAGTTGGAGGCTTTTAACTGACTGAGCCACTCAGGCGCCCCCGCAGTCAGCTTTTCTAATCTTGTATCCCCAAATTTCTCATTTTGTTTTTACAACTCAACCAACCAGTTCTTGCCTGAACTTTTTTCTTCCTTGTAACACCTTGCTAAAAGAGCAAGGAACCATCAATACGCACTACTAACATTGCTTTCCTATATCCTTTGCAAAAGCTGGAGGCTCTGGAGACACTTGGCCCTACTTCTTTTTTTTATAGGTAGCATCTGCTGTTTAACAAGACTCTTTCCATCTTTCTATCCTCTGATACCGTTTTCCTCATCGTCTACTGGTTCAAAGAGGAAACATTTCTTTATTGCTTATCTTCCCATGCTGTGTGGGTAAACAGGTCATGGGGACAGCCCTCCATGTTGTCATTCAGAAACCCAGGCTGACTAAGGCCTTGCTTTCTTTGACATGGGGCTACTAAGGTCATCCTTAGGAGTAGGGTTTGGAGCCACTTCTGTTATAGCAAGCTGCAAGGGGAGAAAAGCATATAAGAGTATGCTTGGGAGGTTTACACGGACAGGCTGGAAATGGTAATGTGAAATTTGTTCTCACATTCCATATGGCCACACCTACCTGCAAGAGAGGCTGAGGACTGTGTGCCCAGGAAGAAGAGGAAAGTGTGGAGTCGGTGAGCAGCCAGCAGACCTTGCCACACCATGCTGTGGAATAGTTGTATTGGCAGTGCAGGTGCTGAGAAGAGGCTGAGTTCTGGATTTATATAGAAGGTAGAGACCCAGGGTGCTTGGGCGGCTCAGTGGTTGAGTGTCTGCCTTGGGCTCAGGTCATGATCCCAGGGTCCTGGGATCAAGTCCCAAGTGGGGTTCCTTGCTCAGCTTCTCCCTCTTCCTCTACCCTTCCACCTTGGCTTGTGCTTTCTCTTTCAAATAAATAAATAAAATCTTAAAAAAAAAGAAAAGAATTTGTTGACACCAAGGTTTGGGGCCTGAAAAGTTGGGAGAATAGAGTTGCTGTATGTCAAGATGGGAAAGGCCATTGAGAACTATGTTTTAGACATACGATTTTTGAGGATCTGTGAGCATCCACGTGGAGACATTAGGTAGGCAGTTGGAGATGTATGTTTATGGCTCATACAGTTTTTTTTTTTAAAGAGTTTACTTATTTATTCATGAGACACACACACACACACACACATACACACATAGAGGAAGAGACATAGGCAGAGGGAAAAGCAGGCTCAATGCGGGGAGCCTGATGCGGGACTTGACCCCAGGACTCCAGGATCATGCCCTGGGCCGAAGGCAGGTGCTAAACCACTGAGCCACCCAGGGATCCCCCAGGTTTATGGTTCAAAGGAGTCAGGACTGAATAATAGGGAGCAGCCCTCAGTACATATATGGTATAAAGCTATTAAACAGCACTAAATACAATACTGAATTTCATTCGTTCTTCAAAGCACATTTTTTTTTTTTACATCTTCAGATCTTTGCAATTGGAACAAGTCTTTTTTTTTTTTTTTAAGATTTATTTATGAGAGAGAGAGAGAGAGAGAGAGAGGCAGAGGCAGAGATATAGGCAGAGGGAGAAGCAGGCTCCCCACAGGGAGCCCAATACAGGACTTGGTCCCAGTACTCCAGGATCATGTCCTAAGCAAATACTCAACCACTGAGCCACCCAGGTGTCCTGAAATTGGAATGAGTCCTCAACACTAAATATAGTCTTCAATTATTATGATTGACTGTTTTCTTTCTTAGTATCATTTAAAATAATGATGTGTCTTACAACTGATGGCACCCCAGATTCAGTGAAACTGTGATGATAATAGTAAAAATGATGATGCTATTGAGCACGTACTAGTGTGCGTCAGACACTGTGCTAAACCACTTCCATGATTATCTTTACATGTAGTTAGAGGAATGTTAAGTGTTCAGATGCTGGGGCATGACTGCATGGATCTTGAATTCTGGCTCTGAGTTTACAAACCATATGACCTTGGCCAAATGCTTACTCTGTTTGTGCCTGAGTTACCTCATCTCTAAAATGGGATGATAATAGTGCCTAACTTACAGGTTTATTATGAGGATTAAAGGAATTAATACCTGTGTAGTTCTTATAACAGTGCTTAACAGGATAACTGGTAAATTGTTAAACATGATTAACAAATTAACATTGTTAAAACTGGCAAATATATGTATGTAAAAATTTATCAAGCATGAAATCTTGCCATTTACAACGACATGGATGGAGCTAGAGAGTATTATGCTAAGCAGAATAAATGTCAGAAAAAGATAAATACCATGATTTCACTCATAGGTGGAATTTAAGAAACAAACGAGTTTGGGACGCCTGAGTGGCTCAGCGGTTGAGCATCTGCCTTTGGCTTAGGGCGTGATCCTGGAGTTCCGGAATCGAGTCCTGCATCAGGCTCCCTGCGTGGAGTCTGCTTCTCCCTCTGCCTGTGTCTCTGCCTCTCTCTGTGTGTTTCTCATAAATAAATAAATGAAATCTTAAAAAGAAAAAAAAAGAAGCAAGTAGTCAATAGTTGCCAGATTAAAAAAGAAAAAAACAACAGACGAGCAAAGAGAAAAAGGCAAACTAAGAAACAGATTCGATGGTTACCAGAGGGGAAGTCGGTGGGGAGATGGGTGACATAGGTGATGGGGATTAAGGAGGGCACTTGTGATGAGCACTGGGTGTTGTATAGAATTGCTGAATCTCTATTTTGTACACCTGAGACTATAACACTGTATGTTAACTAACTGGAATTTAAATAAAAACTTAAAAAGAACAATGTTTCAAGCCAAAAAAATTCATCAAGCTATACTCTTTAATGCAATTTACCCACATTACTGTATTATTAGTTTATACCTCAATAAAAGAAGAAAACCCAAACAAAAAAGTTTGTTGAAAAAGATTGTCTTTTTTTATTTATATGTATTTTTATATTTATATGTATTTTTATATTTATATATGTATATATGATATTATATATATATATATATATATATATATATATATATATATATATATTTTTAGGAGTGACTGGGTGGCTTCGTCTGTTAAGTGTCTGCCTTCCGTTCAGGTCATGATCCCAGGGTCCTAGGGTCAAGCCCTGCATGGAGCAGGGAACCTGCTTCTCCCTTTCCCTCTGCCCCTCTCCCAGCTTGTTCTCTCTCAAATAAATAAAATCTAAAGATAAAAACTTAAAGATTTTATATATTTGGGAGAGAAAGTGAGCAAGTGGCTGGAGGAGCAGAGGGAGAAGGACAAGCAGACTCAGCACTGAGTGTGGAGCCTAAACCAAGAGTCGGCCACTCAACCACCTGAACTATCCATGTGTCCCCATTTGCAAGATATTTTAAGTGACAAAATGCAAGGTACAGAAAATAAATAGCATGAATGAATGTTTTTTGAAGTGAATCAATATATATTTTTTTTAGTCTTTTTTTTTTTAAATTTTTTTATTATTATTTATTTATGTAGTCATCCAGAGAGAGACAGAGAGAGAGAGGCAGAGACATAGGCAGAGGGAGAAGCAGGCTCCATGCACCGGGAGCCTGACGTGGGATTCGATTCCGGGTTTCCAGGATCGTGCCCTGGGCCAAAGGCAGGCGCCAAACCGCTGCGCCACCCAGGGATCCCTAGTCTTTTTTTTTTTAAAGATTTATTTATCTATTTATTCAGAGGGGGGGGGGGGCAGAGACACAGGCAGAGGGAGAAGCAGGCTCCATGCAGGCAGCCCAACGTGGGACTCGATCCCGGGTCCCCAGGATCACACCCCGGGCTGCAGGCGGCACTAAACTGCTTCACCACCGGGGCTGTCCCTGAAGTGAATAAATATTTTAAAAATGGATATGTATTCATATCAACTATTTTTTAAAATAAGTAAAGGAAATAGAATTTTAAAAGATTGGTGGAAAATATATCAAAATTACATTTTAGCCACAATATACCACAATCCATTTTAGCCAATATACCACAATCACATTTTAGCATTATAGGGGTTGTTTTTGTTTCTTAATTTTCCAAACATTCTTAATTTGGTTACATTATTTCTATAAAATTTTTTAAAAGATTTTATTTGAGAAACAGAGGGGCAGAAGCAGGCTTCTTGCTGAGCTCCATCACATTCCCTGGGATCATGACTTGAGCCAAAAGCAGATGCTTAACCAACTGAGCCACCCAGGTGCCCCTATTTCTATCATTTTTTAAAGGAGTATTCATAAGAAAAATCGGGAAGGTAATACACAAAAATGATAGAGATCATTGGTTTTGGTGATAGATGTAAGGAAAATTCCTTCTATTTGCCATTTTGTAATGTTATATTACATATACAATAATGTTTTTTGTGACACATATGCAGGTTTTATTTTGTTTAAGCATCTGGTGTCCATGTTAGGCTTGGAACAGCCTGGTTATACCACCTGTTACACTAGCATTCCTAGTACACATTGAAAAGATACTATAAATCGCTATTTTGGTGTACAGTCCTATATTTGTTGAAGGACTTGATAAAGCAGAAAAGACTGGCTGATTTGGAAACAATGTAGTTTTTCTCCAGCCCTCTAGCCAACCAAGTGAACAATGCAGCCACAAACAACACATTTCTGCAAACCGCTACTCGAATCTGAAAACCAAAGAACAGAGCGGGAGCAGGGATGTCCTCTGCATTACCTAGATCAACCCAAGAAGAAGCAAGAGGTCCTGAAAAGAATCCAAAAATAAAAAGAAGGGAGAAACTGATGCTATATAGTTGACAAATCATTTGTATTTTTTCTAAAAAAAAAACATAAATTTTACCTAAAAGAGGCAAAACACAAGAGCTGAGAAAGAATAGCTGTTTCCAGCAAGTCAAAAATGAAATGCTTAGAAGACAAATATAAATGAAAACAAAAAATAGAAACCTCACTAAATGTGATTGAAAGAAAGCCTTTTTGTATTTGTGAAAAGTTTGAATTGCAGAGTATATTTAGAGAAATAGCAATTAATTACATTATGTGTATAAGGTAATTATATGTATTGTAATATATGTAGGAGTGCCTGGGTGGCCCAGTCTGTTACTTGTCTGACTTATGATTTCTGCTCAGGGCATGATCTCCTGGGTGGTGGGTTGGAGCCCTGGGTTGGGCTCTTCACTCAGTGAGGGGTCTGCTTGAGATTCTCCCTCTCCCACTGCTCCTGCCCCTACTTGTGCAGGCACACACTCTCTCTCTCTCAAATAAATAAATGTTTAAAAACTGCACTGGTCCCTTTTTACATAGATCACTTTTGATAAATACGGTACTATAAATGTATTTTCTCTTTTCTCTCTCTTTTTTTTTTAAAGGTTTTATTTATTTATTCATGAGAGACACAGAGAGAGGCAGAGACACAGTCAGAGGGAGAAGCAGGCTCCCCGCGGGGAGCCTGATGTGGGACTCTATCCCGGGACCGCGGGACCAGGCCCTGGGCCGAAGGCAGGCAGTAAACCACCGAGCCACCCGGGCTGCCCTCTTTTCTCTTTTTTTATTTATGATAGTCACACAGAGAGGGAGAGAGAGAGAGAGGCAGAGGCAGAGACACAGGTAGAGGGAGAAGCAGGCTCCATGTACCGGGAGCCCGACGTGGGATTCGATCCCGGGTCTCCAGGATTGGGCCCTGGGCCAAAGGCAGGCGCCAAACCGCTGTGCCACCCAGGGATCCCTCTCTTTTCTCTTTTTAATGATTAGTTTATTTATTTATTTTTTTTAATTTTTATTTATTTATGATAGTCACAGAGAGAGAGAGGCAGAGACATAGGCAGAGGGAGAAGCAGGCTCCATGCACCGGGAGCCTGATGTGGGATTCGATCCCGGGTCTCCAGGATCGCGCCCTGGGCCAAAGGCAAGCGCCAAACCACTGCGCCACCCAGGGATCCCTAATGATTAGTTTAAAATAACATTTTCTCTAGCTTTCTTGATTGTAAGAATACAGTATATAATACATTAACAAAATATATGTTACTGACAGACTATGTTATCAGTAAGGCTTCTGGTCACCAGTAGGCTATCATTAGTTAAGTCTTTGGGGAGTCAAGTTTTAAAACTTACATCAATTTTTTTTTATTTTTTTAATTTTTTTTTTAATTTTTTTTTAATTTTTATTTATTTATGATAGTCACAGAGAGATAGAGAGAGAGGCAGAGACACAGGCAGAGGGAGAAGCAGGCTCCATGCACCGGGAGCCCGACGTGGGATTCGATCCCGGGTCTCTGGGATCGCGCCCTGGGCCAAAGGCAGGCGCCAAACCGCTGCGCCACCCAGGGATCCCTCAATTTTTTTTAAAAGATTTTATTTATTTATATATTCATGAAAGACACAGAGGGAGAAGCAGGCACCCTGCATGGAGCCCGATGTGGGACTTGATCTCGGGACCCCAGGATCACGCCCTGGGCCGAAGGCAGGCACTAAACTGCTGAGCCACCCAGGGATCCCCTTACATTAATTTTTGACTGTGTTGGGGGTTGATGTCCCCAAACTCTGTTGTTCCAAGGCCAACTGTATATTATATATTACCATATGAATTCTTTGTTAGAAGTCCTGAAGGAAGTGACTCTCAAACTTCAGTAGCCTGTAGTAGTGTCACCCTGGGTTGCCTCTTTAATTTGAACCATTAGCCCTTCTTCCATTGATTCTAGAAAGCTCTGTGTGAAACAGAGCCCTCAAGTCATTCTGTGCTTTCTTCAAATGCCTTAGAGACGCTACCTTAATAGTTAAGAATGATGTAGGAGTTTAGTATTTTAACAAATCTTACTAAAATTTCAGAAGAACTGTATTGAGAGACAAGACTGTAAATAATTATGATTTTGTTTATACTGTTGATTTGACTGATGCCTTTTTAAAAATCCAATGATAGGTCAAGTATAAAACTCAAGACCTGTTCTGTCTGAATACCATTTTCTAACTTAGTAAATTCTTTTTTTTTTTAAGATTTTATTTATTTATTCATGAGAGACAGAGAGAGAGGCAGAGTCACAGGCAGAGGGAGAAGCAGGCTTCCTGCAAGAAGCCTGAAGCAGGACGCCATTCTGGCATCACGCCCTGAGCCGAAGGCAGATGCCCAACCGCTGAGCCCCTCTGGCATCCCTAATTTAATAAATTCTAAATTATGTTGTAGTACATGAAGTAGTAGCAAATGAGCATATTTATGAGCTTGCAGTATTGTGATTTATAAGAAATATATATGTTTGGTCATTCAGATGACCAAAATATACTTCTATCGTTAATCTTCATCCAAGTTTCCTGGCTCATAGCTAGCTAGCTCCCAAAATCCTTGGAATTTCCTGAGCAGTAAGAGCAGTAGGAGCATCTTTTTTCATAATATTTGGCCTTTTGTCCATATTTCCTAAAACTTTATTGCTTCAGAGCCATAAAGGTGAAATTGGTGTCTTATTTATAACAAGCCCTCTTTCCACTACAACTGGGTAAATGTTAATGACTTCTGTCATGAACAAGTCTCCAGGTGACTTCTGGAAAGCACCTAGGAATAGGGGCTGGTTGCCAGGAGAACCAACCATATGATTGGAGGGTTAGAACTTTCAGTTACTCCCACACCCTTAATCTCTGGGGAGCAAAGAGGGACTAGAGATTCAATAGATCACCAGTGGTCATTGATTAAGTTAATCCCATCTATATCATAAAGCCTCCTTGAAAACCCAAAAGGGAGAGGCTTCAGAGAGCTTCCAGGTTGGTGAACAAATGGAGATATGAGAGGATGGCACATTTGGATAGAGGCACAAAAATTCCGTGCCTCTTACCCATACCCATCCCTATGCATCTCTTCATCTGGCTGTTCTTGAGTTTTGTCCTTTAAAAAAAAATTTTTTTTAAAGATTTTATTTATTTATTTATGAAAGACACACAGAGAGAGGCAGAGACACAAGCAGAGGGAGAAACAGGCTCCACGCAGGGAGCCTAATGTGGGACTCAATCCCGGGATTCAGAGATCAGGCCTTGAGCTAAAGGCATACAGACACTCAACTGCTGAGTCATCCAGGCATCCCTCACTCTAGCAAATTAATTGAACCTAGGGCTGGTGTCATGGGAACCTTTGATTTATAGCCATTAGTTCAGAAGCATCAGTAACATCCTGGATTGGCTATAGACATCTGAAGTAGGGTGAGGGGGGCATTCTTGTAGGACCAAGCCCTTATCTGTAACGCAAGGTGGGAGTCATTGGAATCTCCAATCTCCAATCTATAGCTGGTTTGTCAGAAGCATAGGTAACAATCTGGAATTGCAGTTTGGCATCTAAAGTGAAGTGGACTCTTGGTGGGACTTGATCCCTTAACTTGTGGAATGTGATGCTCTTCTCTGGGTGGATAGTGTCAGAATTAAGTTGAATTGTAGGACACCCACCTGGTGTCAGAAACTTAATTGGTGATGGGGGGGGGGAACCACTTCCCTCCCACACACCTGTTGAAACTGGTGATCAGAATCTTGGAGCTTAAAACTGATTACTTTTTTCTGGCATAAGCAATGATATTAGAGTAGACTTTGGAGAAACTTTAGCAAAAGGAAAAATTAAAAACTTGTGTTACTACAAAATTTCCAGGCTGGCCATGAAGAAATAGGGAGGGTATGCTAAGGCAGAAAGCAAGATGGAACTGAGGTTTTACCAGGCTGCAAGCATGTGGAGAGAATGTAGTAAGAATTTGGCTTGGCGTTTGAATTACGAAATGGTTGGTCTGGGTGACTGCAGTGCAATTTTTATTGTAAAAATGGTTGAGAAAATCAGGTTGACTTTGCCGGTTCACATTTAAATCATGAGGCTTAGATTTTAGCTAGATAAGACCTGGAACATTTGGCACACACAAGACAGAGCTGAGCTATACCACTGTTAAGGAGCTCTTAGTTTGGTAGAACTAGCATTGGGCCATGTCTCAAGTCATGCTGAAGCTACTTGCCTATGCCATAAAAGTAATAGAAGATCCAGGCTTCCAAGGAGGCATAGTTGTCATTCTCCAACTGGGAAAATGTGTATTTCTTAGGCCTAGATAAAGTAAGTAAGACTTGAAGTAAAAATAAAAGGCTCAGATTATTTTGCCCTATGGTAGGTTATATAAAATATAACCTAATAGAAACAGAACCCTTCAAATTTTAAATAAAACCCAGGAGATTCTAAAACTCTAGAATAAAAGGAGTGAAATAATACCCTGAAGTTGATGTACAGGTCCTTGGCTGGGAATAGGTCAGTTTTAGAGAGATTCCCCCACAGTGGGATAGACATTTTTTTTTTTTTAAGATTGATTAATCAATTTAGTTTTTTTGAGCGAGAGCACACGTGCGTGAGTCTAGGGAGGGGTGGAGGGAGAGAATCTCAAGCAGACTCCCACTGTGCAAAACCACCTGAGATCATGACCTGACAGAAACCAAGAAACCAAGAGTCAGTCTGTCACTTAACCCACTGAACCACCCAGACATCCCTTACCATATTTTATATTGAAGATGGTAAGTCATTGTGGACTTTCCTCATTCCATTCAAATCACAAAGCCTTCTCTAGTATACATATTAGCAATTTTATATTTGCTTGGCATTAACCCAGAAGACCTTTTCACAAGTATGAAGCAGTTAATCCCTTGTCTCTAGAACTTTGGAATGTGTGGCCCTGAAAGTATTAAGTGGTATCAATTTAGGAAGGCCTGTCCTTTTTCTTTTTTTTTTTTTTTTTAAGATTTTAAAAATTTATTTATTCATGATAGACATAGAGACTGAGAGAGAGAGGCAGAAACACAGGCAGAGGGAGAAGCAGGCTCCATGCCGGGAGCCCGACGCGGGACTCGATCCCGGGACTCCAGGATCGCGCCCTGGGCCAAAGTCAGGCACTAAACCACTGAGCCACCCAGGGATCCCCCTTTTTTGTTTTAATTGAAATATAGTTGATACACAATGTTAGTTTAGTTTTAGGTGGACAACACAGTAATTGTACAATTCTATAAATTTGCTGTGCTCACCACAAGTATAGCTATAATCTGTTATCATACAACGCTATTGTAATACTGTGGACTGTATTCCCTATGCTGGGCCTTTTATCCCATACTTTTATACTTTCTCATTCCATATCTGGAAAACTGGACCTCCCCCTCCACTTCTTTTTGCCTGTCCCCAACCCCCATCCCTCTAGCAACCACTGGTGTGTTCTCCATATTTATGGGTCTGTTTCTGCTTTGTTTTGGCTTTTAGATTACACATATAAGTGAAATCCTATGGTATTTGTCTTTCTCTGACTTCTTTCACTTTCTGTCTGTTCTTTAAGATAAATGTCCTAGTAAACAATGAGTATACTTATTAAGCATTTCTGGTTGGACAAATAAGAGTGCAGTGGGAGATTTTATGAGGAAATGGAATATGATAAGGCTTTGCTTTACCAAGACAGAACCAGGAAGTAAAAAATTACAGTTTAAAAAAAAATTACAGTTTTAAAAACCAAGGGGGGATCCCTGGGTGGCTCAGTGGTTTAGTGCCTGCCTTTGGCCCGGGGCGTGATCCTGGAAACCCGGGGAGTCCCACATCTGGCTCCTTGCATGGAGTCTGCTTCTCCCTCTGCCTGTGTCTCTGCCTGTGTCTCTGCCTCTCTGTCTCTCCCTCTCTGGGACTCATGAATGAATAAATAAAACCTTTAAAAAAAAAAAAAAAGGAAAATAAAAACCAAGGGGCACCTGGGTGGCTCAGTTATTTAAGGGTCAGTCTTTCAATTTCTGCTCAAGTCTTGACCTCAAGGTCTTGGGTTCGATCCCCAAGTGGGGCTCCCTGCTGCGGGGAGGAACCTCTTGGAATTCTCTCCCCCTCTCCCCACCCTCATGCAGGCACACGTTCTCTCTCTCAAATAAGTCTTTTTAAAGAAAAAGAGTGAGAAACCAAAATGAAGGAAATGAGAAGGAAGGCCAGGACTGTATGGACTTTAAGGAGCTTGCACTGTGGCATTGAGCCTCTTCTTTTAACTCCAAACTGTTCATTGCCTAGCCCATTAACTGAGTGGAAGGTGTCAAAAGTGCACAGTCCTGTAGGCCACACCCACTCTGGGAGCCAAGGTGCACATGGTAGCTTTGTGCTAGGAAAGAGTGAGCTGCTGGTGAGTTTGACTTGTTAGACTAAGTCCCCCTAGAACTGCTGGTGGGAGTGCCATTTATAGGCTAAACCATATGAAACAATTTACCCCCACTTTTTAAAGTTTATGGTAAAATATATATAAAACATGAAAGTAATCGTTTTAACCATTTTTAAGTGTACTGTTCATTGGCTTTGAGCAGCACATTCAGTGTTGTGCAGTTATCAGTTTTCAGCCTCAGAATTTTTTCACCATCCCAAACAAACATCTTACCCATTAAACAATTACTTCCCCATTCCCTCCTCCCCCAGTTCCTTGTAACCTCTATTCTGCTTGCTATGAATTAGTCTGTTTATAGGTACCTTATGAGTAGAATCATACAATATGTAACCTTTTGAGTCTGGCTTCTTTCACTTAGCACAGTGTTTTCAAGGTCCATTCATGTTGTAGCATGTCTTGGAATTTCATTCCTTTTGAAGTCTGAATAATATTCCATTGTGTGTATGTACCACATCTGTTTTTCCACTCACCTATTGGACATTTCGATCGTTTCCACATTTTGGCTATTGTGAATAGTGCTGCCATGAACAAGGATGACAAGTATTTCAGTTCCTGCTTTCAGTTGTTGTGGGTACATACTTAGTGGAATTGCTGGTCCATAGGGTGATTTTATGTTTAGATTGTGGGGAGCTGCCAAACTGTTTTCTATAGCAGCTACCGCATTTTACATTCCCAGCAGCAGTTTGCAAGTGTTCCAATTTCTCCACATACTTGCCAGCACTATTTTCTTAAAAAAAAAAAAATATTATAGCCATCCTAATGGGTGGTAAGTGGTATCTCATTGTGGTTTTGATTTGCATTTCCCTCAAGACTAGTGATGTTGAGTTTCTTTTCATGTGCTTATTGCTAAAAAGTCTGCTGGGATTTTGATAGGGATCAGGTTGACTCTGAAGATCAATTTGGGGGGTATTGCTATCTAACAAAATTAAGTCTTCTAATCCTTGAACACGGCCTGTTTTTTTCATTTATTTTGGTCATCTTTAATTTCTTTTAATGATGTTTTGTAGTTTTCATTGTACAAATCTTGCACTTCTTTTGTTAAATTCTTTTGTTAAATTCATTCATTACTATTTTATTATTTTTGATGTAATAGAATTGGTTTCTTTATTTCAGATTGCTAGCATATAAAAATATAACTGATCTATTATTGATCTTATATGTTGCAACTTTGCTAAACTCATTTATTAAGCTCTATTAGTTTTCTGTAGTTTATTTCCCAGGATTTTCTATATCTGCAAAGGGGGATAGAGGTGGCTTAATTGTTCCTTTCTTACCTTTGTGTCTTTCAGTTCTTTCTCTTCCTGTGGTTTGAACCGCAAGTACAATGTTGAATAGAATTGGTGAGAGTGGACATCCTTGTTAACACTGCACTTTTGATAGGGTTAAAAGACAGGTGTTTTTTTAATTACTTATTTATGTATTGATGAGAGACACAGAGAGAGGCAGAGGCAGAGGGAGAAACAGGCTCCATGCAGGGAGCCCGATGCGGGGTTGGATGCGGGACTCAACCCCGGGACTCCAGGATCACACCCTGCCTGAGCTGAAGGCAGATGCTTAACTGCCGAGCCACCCAGGCATCCCTAAAAGACAGGTGTTAAACACTTTCCAATCCTGTCTGGTGATCATGGGTAAATGACTTATCCTATTTCTTTATCTAAAATTAGTGATAGCAATATATGTTCTGGCTTACCTCACAGAGTTCTGAGGATTAAGTAAAATCATGTGGCTAACAAACCTACAGTGTACACAGATGGTAGTGTCTGCTCTTTAGAGGCTCATAAGCTAATGGAGAAGAAAAGCCATTCATGGAAATAATTATAAAAACAAGGTAAAATGTGCTATGAATTATTAGGGCTATGAATTTTTTCTTGAATACCTTATTATATAATTTTTGTGGTGAAAACAATCCAGTAATGTATAGAGAAATGATTTTAAAGATACTAGTAATGTGCTGCCATCCCGAATTAGTTTGGATTCCATTTTAACAACTGTATTACAAATTAACATAATTATAGCATAACTAAGTCTAACTCTTTTCCATACAAAATATAATCTTATTTAACAAGGGTTTGCTACGATTTCAAATTTAGTGTCCAGAAGCATTTTTAAGTCAAAAGGAAATCTGTGGTAAATTTGGAACTGCTTTTCTTTTCTCTCCATTTGGGCACTGAAAGTAGGTTGTATAGAATTGATCTAAGCACACCGTTTATTTGAAATTAGCCTGATAACCTTCATTTTTGGAATATAAACCTGTAGAAAATAGCCCATGACATACATAGTGGATGTCATGGGTTCTTAAGGGTTTTCCTGGTTCTAACACAGAATTGGACTGATGATTTGGCAAAAGAGGCTAATCTTGCTGTTGAAACTGCTTTGTCCCTATGCCTTCCGTGGCATTTTATAATTTTTTCTTTGCTGTTCTAAGAGCTCCTATGGTCAAAGGGCGGTCAAAGTCAATACGGTTGTGAGGAAGCCCAAGTGCTTTCAGGTACTGATGCTACAGGATCATGTGAATTAGTTTCTTAGAGCACCTGCTTCTTAGAGTGGGGGGGAGCTCCCCAATCCGACCATGTTCCCCCCCACCCCGCAATAGATAGCCACACCTTCCCCCTATCGGCGAGGAGCAGGTGGCCAGGCCCTGAAGACCTCGCACTGCTGCCACCCCCAAGGTATCCGCCCAGTGGGCCTGGCTGGCTCACCCGCCAAGTGACGCGGGTTAGCTCTGCCCCCACCCCAAACCCCCACGCACTGCGGGTGCGACCGCTCAGCGCGTGGTCTAGAGATCTTGTCTTTCTGCTACCCCTCCCCCCCACAATCCCGGAAAAAGGGGGGGGTTGGTGACGTCATCATCCGGGCACTCGCCGGCGGGGCCACGGTTCACAATGGAACAAAAACAAGCGGCCCAAGTCAAACTCTGAGCGACGCAGCTGCGGTTTGCGCGATTAACCCTGTCCTGGCCACACACTCTGCTAGTCCTGAACTCCCAGCTCCTCCTCTGGCGTTTGCCAGATCCTTCCGGACTTCCCTTCCCCCACTTTTCCCTGTCCTCGTGTCACCTCTGCTCTCACATCGTTCTCGATATGAACGGTTTGGAACACCGTTGCCGGTCGTAGCGCGATCCTGAACGGGCCGGCCGGAAGAAACGGTCCTGCGTGAACAGTCTTTACCGCATTGTGTTCCCCTCCCCCACTCCAGCTCCCCGGGTTCCAAACGTCTCTCGCCTGGCGCGGCTTCCCAGTAGCACGCCCAACTCTCCCTGGCTCTGGGTATAGGAGGGAGCAGCAGGAGCAGCTGAGGGAGGAGGAAGGGAGGGGGGAGGGGGGTGTAGGTAGGAGGGGAAGGGCCTTGAGGGGCGGGGCCTCGAGGGGCGGGGCTTGGCGGGGGCGGGATCCTCGCGGCTTTGGGCGGCGCTGGGGCTAGTGGGAGTCTGCGCCGCCGCGCTGCTGCCTCCACCGCCTCCAGTGCTGCTGCCGCCGCCGCTACCGCCGCCGCCACTGGCCGAGCGGTTTTTTTTTCCTTTTTTTTTCTTTTTTTCTTTTTTTTTTTTTTTTTTTTTTGGTTTGCCGGATCCGCCATATTGGCGAGGACGGGCATCCGCGGCTGCGGAAGCTAGTCTCCGCTGCCGCCGGAGCCGCAACCTCTCAGTACCCGGCCCGTCCGGGCCTCAGCCGTGCGGGGCCCCTCCCCGCGTTGCTCCCCTCACAGGCCTCGCGGGAGCCCGCCGCTGCCGCCTCTCTCCCGGGAGGCGGCCGCCCCAGCCCCTGGTGTTCCGGTCGGTGCTGGGAGCAAGGAGCGACCCGCAGCAAAGCGATCAGGCCCAGAGCGGGTAAAGAGGCGGCGACCAGGGGAAGGTGAAGCCGCCGCTGCAGGAGGAGGAGCAGGAGGAGGTGACGCAGGAGAAACGCACCGTCCGGAGCCCGTCTGAGCTCAGCGAGAACCCCGGCCCGAAGGGGGAAGAGGGCCGCCGCCGCCGCCGGCTGAGGAGGAGGAGGAGGAGGAGGAGGCGGGCGCGGCGAGCGGCGAATTCCGGCGCCCCCTGTGTAGCTCCCTGGTCTTCACGCCCGTTGCCTCTCGACCCACTTTGTCGCCAGTCACCCCCGGGCCTGGGATGCACCCAGGGTCGCCCTTGCCCTGGGACTGAGTCTTGCAGCTGCCTGCTGCTTCCGCGTGCCCTGGTTGTGAGGAGAAGACGCCTGTGTCGTGCGGTGAGTAGCTAGCCGCGCCGGGCCAACAGCTGGATGTAAGTGAGGGGAGGAGGCCGAGGGGGGTGTGAGAGCCCAATGTTTCTTCCTCGGCCGGCGGCTGGCCGGGCCGGGGCCTTTCCGGTTCCCCCTCCTCGGCCCCTGGTTGGGCGAGCGCGCACGGCGCGGGTGGGGGCGCGGAGCTGTGTTGTGTGTCGAGCCGGCGTCCCGGGAGCGTGTCTGTGTGTTTTGGACTGTAAGGGAAAATGGCTGACGGCTTCGTCCCTCCCCCTCCTCCCCCTTCCAGTCCTGTTTGGGGCCGAGTAGGAGGATGGAGTCTCCGGGCCCGGCGTGCAGCCCCCGCAGCGGCGCCTGGGGGCCGGGTCGGCGGCGGGGCCTACTCGCCCTCGGCCCTGGGGCTTACAGCCCGACGCTCGGCGAACTCATGGCCGCTCTCCTCCCCAGTCTCGTTCCACTTGACACCAAACGCCATTACTGAGGTGGAGTGATTTGGAGCAGCAGAGCTAGGCCTCGGCTACGCCTGGCTATCAGGCCCGACGACTTGTCCGCCTCCCCCTCACCCTCCCGCGATAACCGGCAGCTTCTCCTCAGCCCTGTGGCCTGGGAGCCTGGGCCCGGTTATCGGCCTCCTACACCTCCTTCGCCCCCCTTCATTTGCTGAAGGCCAAAGCCCCGAAAGATGTTTTGATGCAGAAATCGCCTCCAAGCTAACTTGGACCCACCACCTTTCTATTTTTAACTGTTTCTGAGAAAATATTAGCCTGTGCGAGCTTGTTGATAAGGACCCTTCAGATTCGTGTGGTACGAGGCTTCCGGTTCGGTAAATTGCTTATTTTTCATTCATTGTAAAATATTAGGTTAAGTTACGGAGCAGGTGTATACGTTCTTTTGTAATCTTTGTAGGGACTTCTGTGGCGACTGGAATTTACACGGGAATTTTTTTTTAAGACTTCCAATAGAACTTGCTTAAACTAAGCGTATTTTTTTGAAAGTTCTATAGGAATAACGTTTATTGGAGTTTCCACGGTGCAGTTTACAGGTGTGTGTAATTTCTTCAGATTGTCTTTGAATTTAACTGAGCGAGTTGTAGTTGTAAATATTCGTGCCTTATTTTGAGCCCAGTGAAGGAAATATCTGTAGCCTCTTTTCCCTGGAAACTCATGAGCCTCCTAAATCTACATAACGTTTGTATACCTTCAGTTTTGGGGAAGAATCTGGGCTGGGCTGTATTTATTGATTAGGAAACTTTTCAGCAGGTACTTAACCCTGTCTTGGAGCTCATTATCTCTACTCTTAGTGATTATATAGTAAGGACTCGTTAACCATGACTAGCTTGAACTATGACTAGCTTGGCTTTCTTAATCCGTACACTTGAATTTAAAAATAGAGACTGCAAACTCTCCTTTAGATCTCACTGGTCTGATTCAGTGGGCTGCCATTTTGGTTTCAGCAAATGCCTCTCAAGTTCTTGAAGATTAAGGTTTATTGTTCCAGTGTCTGCATAGAGTGAAAATCAGAAGTATTTGAAATTGGTGTTCCATGGGTGAACTCAAAATGTTTGTTATGTTTTGTTTCTTCTGTTTTAAAAAGGCATTTGGAGTAATTTTTCCTCCTAACCTGTTATCCTTTTTTTTTTTTTCATGGACATTTGACTTGGAATTTTTAACCTGTTATCTTCATGTTCTCATGCCATTTCTTCCTTTTGTTCGCTGACCTTTGTAGTTTCTGAGAGGGAAAATTTCTGGAAGGTTTGAGTAACGGCAAGAACAGGGCATGTGAGAATCTAAATTCTTCAGAAAGTTACTTTGAAGGGCAGATTTTACCTTTAACCGAATTACTGTAATCTCTTGTTGGTGTTCCATAGTTCTCTTGTTTTATCGATGGAATGTTCAAGTAGGATTCACTTTGCATCTTTTTTTCTTCCAGGATCTTGAAATAAGTATTCTGACATCTCAAGAAGATGAGGGATTTCGTGGATGTCTCTTCAGAGATAATTTTTTTTTTGACCTGGTATAAATAATGCACCTTACAGTTTTTGAAAATGGATGTCGTGACTGCTGGTTAAATTCTTAGTTGGACATAAGCAACTATTCTTTCAGCTTGCTTTTATTTGATAAGGTCAACTTTAGTGAAGTTTTTATGCTTCAGTTACAGAATTTTAATATTGAAACCAATTTTTGTTTAGGTTAAAGTTGTCTGAAATGTGGGGGGGGTGTCAAAGGATCAATCCTCTTGTAAGTCTTTGGGGCAGTTTAGTAAAGGATCTCATTCTGTGATACTTGAGCTAGTTGGGTTTGTTTTTTGGTGTGTTTTTTTTGTTGTTGTTTTTAATTTTAAAATAATGTGATGGTTTCATAATAGCCTGAATATTTCCTCCCTTGCTGGTATGTTTTCTAAATCTTTAAGTTTTATTTTTAAAAATTGAAAAATATTTTAGTTTCCCTTTTTTTTTGAGCTGTCATGTTTGTTCCTAAATTCTTGTCTTGGTATAGGCTCTAACATTAGTGTTTGGAGAAGGGTTAATGCGTTGACCCTTAACCCTGACTGCACATTGGAATCTCTTAGGGGAGGTTGGGGGGGCAGGGGGAGAATACGGATGCCTGAGTCTTACTCTCTAAGACTGATTAGGTCTGATATGGGTCCTGAGCAAAGATTTATTTTAAAACCATTATGGGTGATTCTCATGCAGTTAAGGCTGAATACTACTGTTAATGCTGTCTTACTGGACTTTCAAGCAGATTTATAAGAAGATGGATTTTTTTCCACATGTTTTCAATTACTGCATAAATAATTCTCCATTATACAGATGAGGGATTGAGGTCTGTCAACCAGTGATGTTTCAACTATGGTGCCACATTAGTGAAATGACACTGATCATTATTTAAAACCAAAACAAAACAAAACATACAGAACTTTGTTTCATGAACCAGAGTAGCTTTAGACTAAGATTTTAATAAAAATATGACAATTATCTGCAATTTGGGAAACACTTTGGTTACCCAGCGAGGTGCTAAAAGCTTTGCTGCAAGTAGGTTCTTCCTCTTCCATATGTCTCCCAACATGTTCTGGGTGATAGTTTAGTTGGTGGGTGTGTTTATGACTAAAATAATGTTAGGCAACATAACGTTCCTAAAAGATGTAAAATCCAGGCATTTGTCTCCCAGTAATTTATTTAAATCATCTCATAAATGAACATTTAGTATTATGTGAACTATTATCTCAGTTTGAAAATTCTGAAGTTTATTTAGCTTAGTTTAAAATCTGTGTAATTTCAACAAAAAGTTCTGAAAACTGAGGGTTTCATTTTGCACTTTCGTAGTATTGCTCAATAATTTTATGGAATAAATGAAATAGCAATAAACACCTTTATTTGGTGTTTATTTCTTTTAATTCTCTTGGTCCACTGTGTTAAATTGTGTATTGAGGCTGCGGGGAAAGCCTGCTAATGTAGAATCTATGAGCTTTCTTAATGTGGCACAAGATCTGTCAAAGATCTTTTTTTTTTTCTTTTTAAGATTTTATTTACTCGAGAGAGGCAGACACCTAGGCAGAGAGAGGGAGAAGCAGGCTCTTCACAGGGAGCCCAATGTGGGACTCGATCCCAATCACGGCCCTGGAGCCAAAGACAGATGCTCAACTGCTGAGCCACTCAGGCGTCCTGAGCAAATGGATTTTTAATTCTGTTTCTAGCCACTGTCTAACAATGATTTTTCTAACTCAGCTGTGTATCAGAATCACCTGTAGAGCTTTTTCAAAATCCATTTTCTTAAAAAAAAAAAATCCTAGATCATCCACTCTGGAAGTTATGATTGAATTGAATAAGTGGTGGAAACTAGGCATTAGAATAGCTCAAAAAATACTTTGCATGTTCAGCTAGGGAGTTCTTTGCATTTCATTTCAGGGAAAGGGGAGATCAGAGACTTTGCATTTTGAGTCCTACCATTAGGCAGTGATATTCTCACTTTTCAGTTTTGCCACACTGCCAAAAATTCCAGGCAAAGTAGCAAAAAGTTCAGATGCTTGATTAAAATTTGGGAGAGACCACGATTCCAGAGTTTAATGTATACACACACAAATGCACAGAATATAGTCATTATCTGTTACTGAGCAGCATCTTGGAGTTATGGTTCCAGTCTTAATACTAGCATTACTGATAATCTGTTTTAATCATTAGTTTGCTTTTTATCCATTCAACAAATATTTATTGGGAATCTGTGTACCAGGCATTTTTCTGGAGATTGCTATTGTCTAGAAGCTTATGTTGTATCAAGTGAGGGGCATTGGACTAGCTCATTTCTAAAGTCTCTCTTAGGTCTAACTTATTTTTCTTAGAGATTTTATTTATTCATTCATGAGAGACAGAGAGAGGCAGAGACACAGGTAGAGGGAGAAGCAGGCTCCACGAGGGAGCCTGATGTGGGATTTGATCCTGGAACTCCAGGATCACGCCCCAGGCCAAAGGCAGGCATTAAACCACTGAGCCATCCAGGGATTCCCTAACTTTGTTATTTATTGTGCTTCATAGATGGAGACTGGATTTTGTTCTAAGAAATCTACTTAGTTATGGTATAATTCAGTGGAATTTTCCTTTTTCAGTTTCTTTTAGTTAATAGAATTTCATTCTGATCTCCAGTCTTCTCTAGCAAGCACAGATGTCAAGTGCAGTAGAAATGGATTAGAATTCTTGTATATTTGGTTTAGGAATAGCTATACTTGCAATGTTTTTAATTTTTTGTCAGGAATTACACACTCTGGTGTCCCACCTTTCCTCTTGCCATTCCTTTTTTGTATTGATGGTCTGTCAGTTACCTTTACACTGTTGGTGTGTTTTTCTTTTTGTTTTACTTATTTTGTTCAAATGCTTTGATTTTTGTCCTCCAAATTTTAGGTTAGTGGCATTCATCTGATCAAACTCAAGATCCTAAGTCAATGATACATCTCTAGTAGCTAGAAAGTGCCTGGCACATAGATATTCAGTAATTATTTGTTGGATGAATAGTCAGTTCATCACATTACATTCTGGTATGATTTTTCTCCATTTTTTTCTTTTTTCATAATTTTCTTTATTATTTGGAGTCACTTGCCCTGAAAATTGTTTTATGATGAGCAGTCCTGGAAGGAGTCTTAGACCTACTCAAACTCCTTTTCAGATGAAGAACATGCCTCAAAAAGTTGCTGAAGTAACTTAATATAGTGTGCATAGAGTACATTCTACTTGAAGCTCTTTCCATATCTAATAAGGCACAGTAACTACTTTTTGAAATCCAGTACCTTTGTAGTCATTCATTGTCCTAGAACTCACACTTAAATTTCTCTAAGGTGGTAGATAATAGGTAATAAGGTCAGCAGTTCTGCCCTTTACCTTTGTTTATTCCAGAGCATGTAGAATATTATTTACAGTAACTGGCGAAATCTGGAGGAATACTTGACTTCCAGTACTTAGAACTGCATACAAAATTGATGTATCATCATATTTTGGCTCTTTTCAGTTTATCCTTCTGTAACTGATCAATCATAGAAGTTTTGAACACTTTAGACCCATATTGATTGGCCAGCCATATCAGAGGAATTGTTTTCCTTGGCATGATTTTGACCTGGTTGTCTTGGATCCCAAGCTTGGATACAGAGCCTATGAAGTGGGAAAATAAGAAAATTTAGGCTGAAAAAAAGGAGTAGGAAAAGACTCCCTTTCCTATTCTATTTATGCTAGTTTCCTTTCTAGTGACTTTGGTGTTTATTCAAAGTTTAGGTTGTTGATTATTTCTTTTGTGGTCTTTGAGCTGTTTTTTTTTTTTTTTAAGATTTTATTTATTCATGAGAGACACAAAGATATAGGCAAAGGGAGAAGCAGGCTCCACGTGGGGAGCCCAATGGTGGGACTCGATCCTAGGATTCCAGGACTCCGGGATCATGACCTGAGCCAAAGGCAGATCACTGAGCCACCCAGGTGCCCCTCAGCTGGTTACTTCGAAGGGACTTCTGAGTACATTTATTCAATTAATTGAGACACCAGAAAACATGGAAATTATTACATGGTATTAGACTCATGTTGTATCTTAAGAGAGTATTTTGTCTCAGATCAAGGTAGTGTAGAAAGATTTGATTGTTTTCCTTGATAATGCCTCCCAAATTCAAATCTGGAATCAGCAAGTTTTTCTCTAAAAAGCCAGATTGGAATTGTTTTAGGTTTTGCATGTGAAGAGGAGAAGTTGAGGATATTAGGTCAATTTTCTGTTAGTGGAATTAAAAATAATGATAGTTGGTGCAGTTATTTGTAATTCGGGTCTAATAAGAATAGAATGGGGAGGCTCATAAATACAGTATTTTGCCTAATGGGGAATTTAAAGTTAGTGTTCCCTGTTATCAAATAAGTTGTAAATGTTCCTGTGTGAAATACATTCTCAGCTTGTGGGCTATACAAAAACAGGAGATTGGATTTGGTCTTTCATCATAGTTGGCCCTGGTTTATTATTTTTTTTAATTTTTGTTCTTTTAAAGATTTTGTTTATTTTATGAGAGACACAGAGAGAGAGGCAGAGACACAGGTAGAGGGAGAAGCAGGCTCCATGCAAGGAGCCCGACATGGGACTCCAGGATCACGCCCTGGGCTGAAGATGGCGCTAAACTGCTGAGCCACCTGGGCTGCCCTTGGCCCTGGTTTAGGGCAACGTTCTAAAACCTGTTGGTTTGTTAAAACTGATTTCTGGGCCCTGCCCCCTGAATTTGATTCAGTAAGTGTAGAATGGGGCGCAAGAATATATGTTTCAATAGATGCTCAACCATTGAGCCACCCAGGCATCCAAAGAGTATATATATATTTCTAACAAGTTCCCAAGTGTGTAACCACCCTTGGAGAATTACTGGTTTAGACATGAATTCCAGCATATCTTATCTTTCTTCCGTCTTATCATTTTGTCTAATTTTACTTGAATCCTTTTTTTTTTTTTTTTAATTTATTTATGATAGTCACACAGAGAGAGAGAGAGAGAAGCAGAGACACAGGCAGAGGGAGAAGCAGGCTCTGTGCACCGGGAGCCTGACGTGGGATTCGATCCCGGGTCTCCAGGATCGCACCCTGGGCCAAAGGCAGGCGCCAAACCGCTGCGCCACCCAGGGATCCCCTACTTGAATCCTTTTTATTTTGTACCTTAAATTCTGCACTTCTATGTTAAATGCCTATTATGTGCTAAGTATTGTACCAGATAACAGGGATACGAGGTGAGCAAAACAGAATTGTTCCTGTCATATATACTGGTTAGAGTGAGCTTAAAAATCAGTTTCCAGGGCTCCTAGATTGCTTAGTTGGTTAATTGTCTGACTTTGGCTCAGGTCATGATCTCGGGGTCCTGGGATTGAGCCCCCCCCCCCCCCCCCCCGTGAGCTCTCTCAGTGAGACGTCTATTTGTCCCTTTGCCCTTCTCTTGCTTGTTCTCTTTCTCTCTCAAATAAATAAATATAAATATCTTTATATTTAAAAAGATTAAATAAAAAAAAAAAATAAAAAGATTAAATATAACAAACCCTTTAGAGCTAGAGTCTGTGAAACAGCACCATTTTGAAAGTGGGGCAATGGTGTTTAATGCTTGTTAAAAGCAAGCTAAGTTGGAAACGTTACAAAAAACTTCATTAATTTGATGTCTTAGGAGATATTGTTCTGTATAAATGAATTTTTCAGATCACCAAAGCTTTTTTTATTTTTTTCATTTTTTAAATATTTTATTTATTTATTCATGAGAGACCCAGGGAGGCAGAAACAGAAGCTTACTCCTCACTAGAAACCCAATGTAGGGCTCAATCCCCAGACGGGATCATGCCCTGAGCTGAAGGCTAACTCTCAACCACTGAGCTACCCAGGCGTGCCCCAATGCTTACTTTTAAATACTTAAAACCAACTAGTTATTTGATGGAAGGCTTTCTAAAGATATTATATATATTTTTCATCTGATTATGAACTTAAACATATTCTGTTAAAAAGTCTGAAGAGCGTGAGGGAATAAAAGCAAAAAGCAGGGCAGCCCCTGTGGCACAGTGGTTTAGCGCCTGCCTTCGGCCCAGGGCGTGATCTTGGGGACCCGGGATTGAGTCCCACATCGGGCTCCCGGTGCATGGAGCCTGCTTCTCCCTCTGCCTGTGTCTCTGCCTCTCTCTGTGTGTCTCTCATGAATGAATAAATAAAATCTTTAAAAAAAAAAAAAAGCAAAAAACAAAACACAAACCTCACATTTGATAATTCCATCATGTCGAAACAACCATGTTAATTACATATGTGTTAAAAGTTCTCATCAGTTAAACACTTTACTAAGTCACGTACCCTCGTGTCTGCTGTCCTCTGCCTCCACTTACTCCTGCCTCAGGAATTGAGTGTGTGCCATTTGTTCATCCTTCCTAGGAGACAATTTTCATGTCCCTCCTCCCTCCCCCACTCCTTTTTTAGTTACTGCTTTTGTATACACTGCTGCAAACTTTTATTATGAAGTTGATTTTTGTACAACTTCATAACTTAATTTCCCCACATTTTTTTCTTAGCCCCCTCCCCCAATCGCTCATTTACTTGACTCTCCCAATTCTCCATATACTTCCTTATTCTTTCAGACTTGTATTTTATTTCTTCAGTATCTTTTTTTTTTTCTTTTAATTTGTTTATTCATGAGCGACATAGAGAGAGAGAGGGAGGCAGAGACACAGGCAGAGGGAGAAGCAGGCTCCATGTAGGGAGCCTGACTTGGGAGACTCCCGCGTCTCCAGGATGATGCCCTGGGCTGAAGGTGGCGCTAAACCGCTGAGCCACCAGGGCTGCCCTGTTCAGTATCTTTTTTAGGAGTTTCCTATTCTTTGTATCAGCTGGAGGTCCCAAACTTCATATCCTTGACAGGAAACTGATTAGGGATATGTCTAACATTACTGGGTTAGACAGTTCATTGGGTTCATTGGTTATGTTGCCTGACTTTTTGTTCACTGGTGGATGAAGTAATTGCACTGACACAGGAAATTAAGTATGGCAAGTGTGTAGTAAAGCTTACAATGATTACATTACAAAGATGAGGTGTAATTAAGGATTTTATAATAATTGGAAAAATATCTAGGAACATGTGAATCTGTTGTTTGGATTTGGAATATTTGATTTGTCACATTTTCAGGAATGCCTTCTGTGTGAAAGGGAAGGGTACTTGCCCAGGCTCTTGTGAAAATGATTGCAGAAAATCTAATTTTTCTTAAATTTAATCAGTATGTATATAGATGTTGACTATGTCATTTGTAGATATAATTCAGTTATCCAAAGTTCTTACGAGTTTTTGACTGGGAGTGTGTTGAACTGGAATGAAAGGGATTGTGAGCTCAGGTTAAGGGTTGGAGGAAGAACCCGGTGTACTCTCCGCAGGTGTATTCCCTGTCTGGCTTGATGTCATTATCTGAGCCATATAAATGTCAGCAGTCTCAAATTGATACTACTAAAGTGTTAGTAGGAAAAATCATGGCGAGATTCTTTGGCTTCTATTCATCTACACAGCCACAAGAATCATGTTTAAGTAACTCCTTATGTCTTCCGCTCCCCCCAAATACTGTTCAAAATTGGGGTGCCTGGCTAGCTCAGTTGGTGGAATGTATGACTCTTGATCTCAGAGTTGTTTATTTGAGCCCCCTGTTGCATGTAGAACTTAGTTAAAAATTAAAAACTATTGTTCAAAACATACCATGGCAATTCTTTTTTTTTTTTTTTTTAAGATTTTATTTATTTATTCATGAGAGAGAGGCGCAGAGACACAGGCAGAGGGAGAAGCAGGCTCCATGCAGGGAGCCCAATGCGGGACTCGATCCCGGGTCCCCAGGACCAGGCACTGGGCCGAAGACAGGCGCTAAACCGCTGAGCCACCTGGGCTGCCCCTACCATGGCAATTCTATGCAAACGAGGTCATTCTGACATAATTCCAGTCTGACTTTTTTTTTCTTTTTAAGGATTTTATTTATTCGTGAGAGATACAGATAGAGGCAGAGAACACAAGCAGAGGGAGGAGAAGCAGGCTCCATGTAAGGAGCCTGATGTGGGATTCAATACCGTGACTCTGGGATCATGCCTTGAGCCAAGGCAGTCACTCAACCACTAAGCCACCTAGGCGTCCCTCCAGTGTACTTTTCCAAGGTGATTTCTTGTTCTCCCATCTAATCAAACAACCCATACTTGATGTGGATGCTCCAGTCTTTTCCTATTCCCATGACTATACTTCTTGGAGCTCCATCTCCCCTTTATGGCTAACCTCCAATGTCTAGCTCACAGGCCATATTCATGAAGTTGGAAATTGGTCTTAACCTTCTCTGAATTCTGGTAGCATTTTTCCTGTGCTCTTCTTTTGGTCTTATTCTACTTTTTGTTTGTGTTTCTTTAAATAAAGCCCCCCTTGGAAGGTGGCTCTGGAAATTCTGAGCCTTAGTTGATAGTGTTTGAGTTTGAGTTAGTGTTTAAGTTTACATTTGTCTTTTGTGGGTAGTCAGAACCTCCCTCAGCCTGATTGAGATCGTAGTACAGTAGGTAGTAAAGAGCTCTAATCTCAGTCAAAAGGGTTAGATTACAGTTGTAATTCCTCTACCAATTAGTGAGCAAGTTACTTAACCTCCACGAAATCAACCTTAACACTATTGACACTTTGAGTCAGATGAATCTTTGTTGTGTAGTGTGCTGTCATATTTCCTTCTGGTTTCTATCCACAAGATGCCATAGTACCTGCTCCCCCGCTCCCCACCCCGTTGTGATAACCAAAATTGTTCCCAGACATTGCCAACTGTGTTCCGGATACAAAATTTGGGAACTGTTACTTGAAATGGAAGAATGAAAGAGAAAGTATAGTGTTTTAGAGAAAAGTTAGTAGAATGTAGAAGGAGCATTGGAGATAATTGGAAGGGATTATGGGAGGTGAGGCTAGATTGCAAGGGACAGACAACCTTGTATACCACATTAGGACACTTATATTTTGTTTTTAGGGTAATGAGACGGATCCTTATGTGAGCGATGATTAGGTTTGTGTTTTTGAAAGATAATTCTGATGGCTTTGAGGTAGACCTGTCAGAGGGGACAGTTGGGGAGCCAGGAGAATGTGAGGCAGTATTTTCAACACTTTGGCTGAGAAATGATAAGAGAATAGTTTAGGGAATGGAGTAAAGGAAGTGAGACACGTGGGACTCCTCTTGAATGAGGGAGTTGTTGCTAATTTGACTTTGCTTCTGTCACTGAAGGGAGTGTTGAACTGGAAAGCAAAGCACCTTTATTGTCTTTTCTTTCTTCAACTCTTACTCCATTCCCAATTTTACCTCTCCACTTGAGAGCTTCTGACTGTTGAGATGTGTTGAAAGGTCATAGAGCGGAATCTGGGTTATAGAATGACTGTATTTTCCCAGTGTGGCTCCATTACTTAAACAGTGGATTATGAAAGCACATGCTTTCTTACCACCTCCCTCCCCTAAAATGTAGGTGGCTGGAATCTGGTATCCAGAGAGTGTTAACTGTTGCCTTGCCATGGTTTGTATAGGTGTTATTTTACAGCTTTTAAATTAGATTTTTACACAGGAGTAGAATAATCATATTGTTTAAATAATTGCATTAATTCCATTAGCTCCTAGTTTGGAGGTTTTTTTGTTTCAAAACAGCATTTGTATTTGAATTGAAACTGTTGTAGTCAGTGGAAGGGTACTGGACTCCAGTCAGAAGGGCTCTATTCTAGTTATTCTGCACTCTGTGTTAATCACTTAACTCTTGGGTCCTCATTATTCTTATCTGTAAAACCATGGTGTTGAACAAGAGAGGACTTAAGCTACCTCTCTCTTTTCTTTTCCTTTCCTTTCTTTTTCTTTTTCTTTTTTTCTTTTTCTTTTTCTAAGATTGTATTTATTCATGAGAGAGAGAGGCAGAGACCCAGGCAGAGGGAGAAGCAGGCTCCATACAGGGAGCTGGGTGTGGGACTCCATCCGGGGACTCCAGGCTCGCACCTGGCTGAAGGCAGGCACTGAACCACCCAGGGATCCCCTGGATCCCCTGTGTATCTATTTAAAAGTAAAACTCATTGCATATTTTTTTCTTAAGATTTTATTTGAGAGACAGTGTGAGCAGGGCAAGGGCGAGGGCGTCGATGGTGCAGAGGAAGAGCAGCAGACTCCCTGCTGAGTAGGGAGCCTAATGCAGGGTTCCACCCCAGGACCCTGAGATCATGACCTGAGCTGTAGGCCAACACTTGACTGAGACACCCAGACGCCCAAAACTCATTGCATGTTAATGTGAATAGGACTTTTATGAAAAATAGCTTTTCCCAGAAAATTGATAAAACTGATAAAAAAGATTTTTTAAACAATTTATTCATGAGAGACACAGAAAGAGAGAGAAGCAGGTTCCATGCAGAGAGCCTGACATGGGACTTGATCCCAGGACCCCAGGGTCACACCCTGAGCTGAAGGCAGATGCTCAACCGCTGAGCCACCCAGGTGTCCCCCAAGAAAACAAAAATTAATGAGCAGTGTTGCATTGTTCTTTATTTTTGCAGGTATCTCATATTTGGCTTAATTAATAGAAGAAAGCTGGATTCCATCTGCTTCTGCCTTTAATCTCTTGTAAATAGGCTATATCATCAGACTTTGGAAGAACTCCACTGTGTACTGGAGAGAGAATGACAGTGACAATAGCAAATACTATTTTCTTATTATGAAAACAATTTTGACTTTTTGAATCTCCCGTAAGGGTGACAGTGGGACCACACTTGGGGAACCAGTGCATCAGACTTTCAAAGGAAGTTTGACATGATCTTTTGAGTGGCTTGCCTACTCTTAAGATTTTCTTTTTTTTTTAAGATTTTAATAAAATCTTAATAAGGAATAAGGAATAAGGAGTAAAATTCCTTTATTCATGAAAGACAGAAAGAGAGAGAGAGAGAGGCAGAGACACAGGCAGAGAGAGAAGCAGGCTCCATGCAGGGAGCCCAACATGGGACTCAATCCCAGGTCTCCAGGATCAGGCCCTGGGCTGAAGGCAGTGTGCTAAACCGCTGAGCCACCCAGGCTGCCCTATTTTTAAGTAGGCTCCATGCCCAGCGTGGAGCCCAATATGGGGCTTAAACTCATGATGTTGTGATCAAGACCTGAACTGAGATCAAGAGTTGGATGCTAAACTGAGCCACCCAGGCACCTTTCCTTCTATCTTTCAGTGAATTAATTATGCCTGTTTTTGAGCTTCATATAAATGGAATAATATAATATGAAGTCTTGTGTCTGGCTTCTTTTGCCCTATGTGATTAACTTCTTTTTCATTACTGTGTAGTCATTGTATAAAATATGCTGTAATTGCTTTATCCATTCTTTTGGGGACATTTGGATTGTTTATGGGTTTTTTTTTTCTAATTATAAAGAATATTGCCATGATCATTTTAGAACATGTCTTTTGGTATATACCCAGAAGTGAAATTGCTGAGTTAGAGGATATGTATCTGTTTAGTTTTAGTAGATACTACCAAACAGATTTCCCAAGTTGTTGGTGTCCTAGTTTTAGAATTCCACCACTGTAGTTAGATTGCTCTTCCTTAACACCACTTAGTACTGTCAGTCCTTTTAATTTTAGCCAGATTAGTAGGTACTTAGAAATACCTAATTGTGGCCTAAATCTTCATTTGCCTGTATCTAGTGGTGGTTAGAACCTTTTCATAAGTTTGCTGGGTTTTTTGGCTACTTTGCTCTCATATATAAATTCTGAAGTTTGGCTAGTAGGCAGCTTGAATTCTTTTGTGGCTCAAAATCACTACTTGAGTGAATTTTTGAAAATACAAGCTTTTTTTTTAAATGAACTTAATTGGTCAGTGTTAATGGGGTTAAACATTACTGATAATTTAAAGAAAATTATGCGTATTTGGCTTTAGAGTATGTAAAGATCTTTGCTTTTGAGAGAGCCAATACTTCAGATTAAAATATGACCCTTAAAAATACCAAGAAGAGGGATGGCTGAGTGGCTCAGCGTTTGAGCATCTGGCTTTGGCTCAGGGTGTGATCCTGGGGTCCAGGGATTGAATTTCGCATTGGGCTACCCACAAGGAGCCTGCTTCTCCCTCTGCCTGTGTCTCTGCCTCTCTCTCTTTCTCTATCATAAATAAATAAAATCTTTAAAAAAAATCTGATTTATTTTAATATGATTGCATATGTTTTATTCATCAGTGAGCTTTTTGTATAGGCCAAATTTGTTTTGTTATGATCTAACACCTAATGCCAGAGTTAGGAGAAATGAGGTTAGGCAAACCACTCAGTGGTACTTGAGGTGATTGGTGCTTGTCTTTTGAGACACTTATTATGAACTACTGTTTTTTATTTCCCTTTCTTCCAAACTTTTTTTAAGTTTGTATTTATTTTAGAGGAAGAGTGAGTGCTTGAGTGGAGGGAAGGACAGAGGGAGAGGATCTTCAAGCAGATACTGTGCTATGCACAGAGCCCATTATGGGGCTTGATCTCATACCCCTGGGATCATGACCCAAGCCAAAACCCAAGAATCGGATGTTTAAAGGACTGACCCACTCACGTGCCCCTTAGGCTTTTATTTAAATTTCAGTTGTTTAACATAATACTATTTCAGGTGTATAGTGTAGTGATTCAGCATTTCATACACCTATTGCTCATCACAAGTGCACTCCTTAATCCCCATCTATTTAACTGATCTCTTTATCCAAACTTTTTATTAAGGAAAAATCAAACATACAAAAATGCAGGTAAACTGCCACCAAGTAGCTTCATTTTATGGCTGTTCTTATATTTTATAAAACTGTATTTAGAAGCAAATCAAAGCCTATGATCTTAAATATTTCAGTATAATCCAGTCTAGTTGTTTTTCCTTGGCACTCATCATTCTTCTCTATTGCAAATTATAGGTTTTTAAATTTAGTTCTTAGATATTCTCATGTTCCAATTTGTAAACCTCTCACAATAACAGCATCTATAAGTGAGAAAAATAAATCGTTTCAATACTTACATTCTTTATATTCTTCAAACAATCCTAAGTATATATTACTATCCCAGTATTATTTATTAGGAAACCAAGACACAGATTAAGGAATTTTCCAGGTTGGGTAAATTTAGGTAAGTGAGAGAACAGGAATCAAACTGAAGTAGTTTATCTTTAATCTGTACTCTTAACCACTACAGTATATAATGTCTGAGTGAATGAGCTCTGTTAGCACTTGTTCCTTCTTATTAATTTGGCCACCTTTGGCCTTGCATTTGCCAACAGCACCTATGTACTATTTGCTCTTTCATAAATTATAGCCAGAAGGGACCTTAGCATGTAGCTCTCCCATTTTATTTTTTTATTTTTATTTTTAATTTTTATTTATTTATGATAGTCACAGAGAGAGAGAGAGAGAGAGGCAGAGACACAGGCAGAGGGAGAAGCAGGCTCCATGCACCAGGAGCCCGACGTGGGATTCGATCCCGGGTCTCCAGGATCGCGCCCCGGGCCAAAGGCAGGCGCCAAACCGCTGCGCCACCCAGGGATCCCCAGCTCTCCCATTTTAAATATGAGGAGGTTTCTTTGCCTTTAGCCTTTCTTTTTTTATTTTTTTTTTTATTTTTTTTATGATAGTCACAGAGAGAGAGAGAGGCAGAGACACAGGCAGAGGGAGGAGCAAGCTCCATGCACCGGGAGCCCGACATGGGATTCGATCCCGGGTCTCCAGGATCGCACCCTGGGCCAAAGGCTGGCGCCAAACCGCTGCGCCACCCAGGGATCCCTGCTTTTCATTTCATTTGTAATAAGTAAAAAAAAAAAAAAAAATCATTGACCTCTGGCCTCTGTATAGTGTCTGAATATAATAAGGGGAGATGGGTGCTAAAATTGAAATGTTTTATATACTGTACACTACATTTAAAATTTTTGTTGAGTTTGCATTTTTACTTAACATTTTAGTCTTAATTTTCAGTAACTTGGTATTATAGCTTCCACTTTTGATATTTCTCTTTTGATTTGAGTGTTAGCTTTCATGGTATACTGCAGTTATTTTGAACTTTTAGAGTTGTACACAATAGACTTTAAAGGATACTTTTTCTCTTAGATATCTTTTTTTTTTTTTTTTTAAGATTTTATTTATTTATTCATGAGAGACACAGAGAGAAAGGCAGAGACACAGGCAGAGGGAGAAGCAGGCTCCACACAGGGAGCCCGATGTGGGACTCAATCCCGGGACTCCAGGATCATTCCCTTGGCCGCAGGCAGGCATTAAACCTCTGAGCCACCCAGGTGTCCCTTTTTTTTTTTTTTTTTAAAGATTTTATTTATTTCTTAGATATATTTTAATGGAATCTACATGTATAAAACTAGATCGGAAAAACAATGCTAGTGTCCATCAACTAATGAATGCATAAAGTGTACTATACAATGGAATAGTTTTCAAAAGTAAAAGTAAGTGAAGTATTGATACATGCTACAACTTAGTTGAACTTGAAAAACAATTATGCTAAGTGAAAGAAGCTAGTCACAGAAAACTCCATATCATAGGATACCATTCATATGAAATGTCAACAGACAGTTTTGTATAGACAAAAAGTAGATTAGCTTAGGGCTGGGGGTATGGGGTTTCTTTTTGGGGTCATGAAAATGTCCTAAAATTGTGTTGATAGCTGTACAGCTCCGAATAAACTAAAAACTATAGAATTGTACACTCTAGATGGGTGATTTATGTGGTATGTGAGTTAGATCTCATGGCTGTTCTTTAAAAAACTTTTATATATAACTTAAAAATATAGTGAAAATCATCTCATTGACTGAAAGGAATTTCAAATTCCTTGATTTCCTTTTCAAATTTTTACGTTTGTGACTTAATCTAGTTGTGGAATATTCAGACCAAAAAACCCACTGGATACACGTTGAGAATGGTAATTATTAATACTATTGGTCTTTCTTAAAATATTGACCAAATGAAATGAGGTCCTCGTTTCCAATGTGATGGATTAGCATTTCATGATTGAATTAGTAACTTCCAAGTATTAACTAATTTTGATAAGGATTATTAAAAGCTATTAATAGGTAACTTTGAGTTGTTAATCTTGTTATTTAACAAAGAGACAGATAAGTGGTTATACTTTCTGTGACATTTGGCATGTGACTGATATTTTAAGTCAGCATTGCTCACCTAATAATAGGTTGATTTGTTTAGCGACTGGAATTTAATGGACCTCTGTTTTACTAGGCAGAACCATAACCAGTAGGTGAGTACCAGTGACAAGGGAAAATAGACATTTGACATAATAGAAGAGACTTTCCTGCTGACAGCAGTGGGCTTGACAGTGTTGTAACAGGAAATCTTCAAGGGCAGATAAGATGTTGAATTTTCCACATTTTGGAGCAGTTAATTTTTAAATCTTAATGGACTTCCAACCACACCTCCTCCACTCTCTGCAAAGTTCTAGCCTTCAAAGTATCTCTTTGGTACCCTTTTTGTGCTAAAGTTAAACGTTTTCTTGTTAAAGAAAGCAGACTTGTTTTAAAATTAGTGCGAGTATTTTGGACTGCCTCCTAATCAAGAACTGCCACACTATTTCAGGACTTATGTTAGCTTTGTATTTTTCATGCATTGGTGCTTTTTGATTTGTGGGACAGTGAGAACAACAGAAGCTGATTTATCACATAATGATCCCTTCGTGCAAAGGACAAATTATGTCATAAGACACCATGTATACACAGTGATGTAGTAATTCAAGTAGGAGGGCTAAGTCTCCCACATGACTTATGGTGGTAGGATAGCCGTGCAAAACTCGCAAGAACCCATGCCTTAGCAGTCAGTAATATGCTGCCATCTGTCACGTTATATTATTATTATTAATAGTTTTGTTTGTTTTGTAGGAGGGCAAGAAGCATAAGGAGTTTAATTCTTAATTTCATATTTACATATGTTTAAGCAATGTTAAAATAGTAATTTTAAAAATTCTGTTAAGGTAGAACCAAAATTGGCAAACTTGAACCAGCTTTGTATTGTTGATAGAAATCTGGTGCTTGGAAGTCAGGTGACTAGAACCTGGGATTCCAGTCCATACTTACTAGGTTATTTATTAAATGAAAAGTGTGTTTATATTTCTACCTAAAAGTGTGATTTTTTTTTTTTTAAGATTTTATTTATTTGGGGATCCCTGGGTGGCTCAGCGGTTTAGTGCCTGCCTTTGGCCCAGGGCGCGCCATCCTGGAGTCCCGGGATCAAGTCCCAGGTCGGGCTCCTGGCATGGAGCCTGCTTCTCCCTCCTCCTGTGTCTGCCCCCCCCCAATAAATAAATATTAAAAAAAAATTTATTTATTTATTCATGGTAGGAGGGCAGAGGGAGAAGCAGGCTCCATGCAGGGAGCCTGATGTGGGACTTGATCTCAGGACTCCAGGATTATGCCCTGGGCTGAAGACAGGTGCTAAACCGCTGAGCCACCCGGGAATCCCCTAAAAGTGTGATTCTTTTATTCATTCCTTTATAGATAATTTGTAAGTCATGTAACACCACATGCTTTTGGTGTCTTATTACTGTTTTTTTTTTTTTTTCTTTTTAAATGATAGAGAGAGAGAGAGAGAGAGAGAGGCAGAGACATAGGCAGAGGGAGAAGCAGGCTCCATGCACTGGGAGCCCGATGTGGGATTCGATCCCGGGTCTCCAGGATCGTGCCCTGGGCCAAAGGCAGGCGCTAAACCGCTGTGCCACCCAGGGATCCCTATTACTGGTTTTTTTATTCTCCCTATTACATTTTGTTTTTAGAGCCAGCACAAAATCTGATAGGAATACTGTGCTATGAGTCGTCCTACAGACGTTAAGATAATTTTTTATTTGATTTGAAAAGTAGGACAAAATTTTGAGATATGGTAGGATTCTGTGTTAAAGCAACAAAATAATAAAAACATCTATAATCGTATAAAACTGTTGAGACTGTTCATTTATTTAAAAATCATCCTGAGGAATTGTGATACATATATCAGGAGCATAGAATCTTGGTAGTTTATAATTGCGAGAATACTTTCCCCCTGAACTGATCTAGAGATCATATTCATCGGGAGCCTAGGAAGGTTCAAAAATAAGTGTTGTCAAGATTACATAATCACATAATTGGTATTTCAGGGGAGATATAGCTGGCACTTGTTAGAACACCTGCTATTTATTGGGTACCTTCTATGTGGAAGGCATTTCACATACATTCTTCCGTTCAAGCTTCCCAATAATTTCTGAAGGTATCAGGTAATTTGGGGTGGAGGGGATGATATTTTGAGATCAAACACTACCTGTTAACAGGCATATCTGTTACATTGTAGTTGCTGAAAAAACTCATGCTCTGCAAAATTAAGGCACCAAAATGTAACTGGATTTATGGGGAGGAAATAGGGTTAAGAGTAAAGAGATCTGGATTCCTGGGTGGCTCAGTGGTTGAGCGTCTCTTGGGCTCAGGGTGTGATCCCGGGAGTCCCACACGGGGCTCCTCTCTGCCTCTCTCTTTCCGTGTCTCTCATGAATGAATAAGTAAATCTTTAAAAAAAAAAAAAAAGTGAAGAGATCACTCAAAAGCTATGTAACTTTGTAATTAGAACACTAACAGAAACAATAAAAATTCTATTAAACAGCACAGTTTGAAAACATCCTGAATTCCTGACAAGCTATAGTAAATTATAGGACTTATTAAAAACCAGTAACCTAATGGATTCCTTCCAAATAGGGAAGCATTGAGGTTACGGAGTTAGGGAGCAGAGTTAGGGAGCACGAGGGAGGGAAATAAAATGCACAAAGATCAGCGTGAACAGTTTAAGTACTTCCAAGGCAAAGCATGTAGCCAGCCTGAGCCAAGAAGAAGCTCAGACCTTTATTCCCCACTCTCATACTGCTGCTGTTATTTGGTGCAAGACATGTATTAAGGGGAAAATTGCATCTGAATTAACATGATTTGCAGGTGTGTTTGCTGGCATTTGCCAGTGAGCTAAATACTAAATACCATTACAAAGTTGTATGTTTTGTAGCAAAATAGACTTCACATTGACCAAGTCCTCTTCACTTCAAAACCCACATTCACAGTTTCACCTTCAGTAATAAATTGCAAATAGTTGTCTTTAAAATGTCTCCCCTTCAATGGAATGTGTTAGAAAGGAAAAGGAACTAATACTTACCTGGATTCCTTCTGGCATTTAAAGATAATCATTATCTCATTTAATCATAACTGTAGCCTTATATCCTCAAGTGAGGAGACTGAGTCCCAAAGAGATTTGGGAATTTTGCTCAAGATCACACAGTAGGTATGAGTAGAAATTTAAATTCAGGGCAGCCCTGGTGGCGCAGCGGTTTAGCGCCGCCTGCAGCCCAGGGCGTGATCTGGAGACCCTGGATCGAGTCCCACGTCAGGCTCTCTGCATGGAGCCTGCTTCTCCCTCTGCCTGTGTCTCTGCCTCTCTCTCTCTCTTAAAAAAAAAAAGAAATTTAAATTCATGTGTTTCTGGTTACAAATTTGCTTTTGTATACCACGTACTTCTGGCCAAATAATTTTATGAGGCCTTTAGCTAGAGTGGTTGTCTAGTGCACCTAATAGAGGGAGCCTGCTTCTCCCTCTGCCTGTGTCTCTGCCTCTCTCTCTCTCTTTAAAAAAAAAAAAGAAATTTAAATTCATGTGTTTCTGGTTACAAATTTGCTTTTGTATACCACGTACTTCTGGCCAAATAATTTTATGAGGCCTTTAGCTAGAGTGGTTGTCTAGTGCACCTAATAGGGATTGGTGAAGTCCTTCTATTCCTTCCCATTGGTCTCTTACAGCACTGAAATAGGCAGAAATAGTGATAGAGCATACCAAGTAGATACGCAGAGGTGATGGTACCAACTTGTCTAGATTTGAAACCTAGATTTCCTAACTTTGTTCCCCCTACGTATTAGCTATTACAAGCTAGTCAAATTATGCACCTCAGTTTTTTTTTTTTTTTCCATCTGTAAACTGGTCCTGATGACTCTTTCTTGGGACTGTCATGAATATTAAGTTAATAGATCAGAATCCTTTACATGATAACCTGGCTCATGGTAAGTGCTTAGTAAATGTTAGCTTAGTTGTCTGTCTCCTTTGCCCCATTGCTTCTCTCATGTTTTGGTTCTTTTTCTGCTCCTAATCCATACTGTGCTCCTATTTCTCCCCTTCCTCCCCATCTATTCATATCACTGATTTGAAATAGATTAAATATAGGCTGTACTTAACTGTATGTTGATGTTTTTTAACACTTTCTACGTTTTCATTGATGTTTTGGGTATATTTGGATGGCTATTGTTTATGCAAGGCCTGACAATTTGAAAAAGTAGCCATATGTGAGGATTTGTAATGTTTTAGTTTTTGAGGTACAAATTACGGAGCCGAGTACATAGTAGGTATACTATTTTAGTCTTATCATTTTGTGTGCCTAAATTTCTTGTATCTGAAGTGTAATATACATGTGTAAGTATATAAATATATACACTATGAAAAAATGAGAAGCAAGAGTCTTAAGGTTTATTTTGGTGATATGATTGTGCCTGTTTTTAAGGAGAATTGAGAATTTTTGTTATTTGTAGATGTCAGGATTATATATAAGAAAATCAATTGAGAAGCTAGTAATTGGTTTGAATATGATCACTGTGCCAAAGTAAATTTAATTTTCACATATTTGTGAATTTCCCAAAATTTCCTTTGGTTGAATTCTAGTTTTATTTCTCTGTGTTCAAAGAACATAACTTTTTCAATCCTTTAAATTTATTGAGACTTGATTTACAGCCTAGTGTGTGGTCCATTCTGGAGAATGCTTATGTGCACTCAAGAATAGGTGTTCTGCTGTTGTTGGTAGAGTGTTCTACATATGTCTAGATGGTCTAGTTGGTCTATACTGTTGTTAAAATCTCCATCTTTGATCTTTTCTTAGTTCTATCCATTATTGAAAGTGGGGAGTTGGAAATTTTAACTGTTCAATTGTCTATTTCCATTTCTTTTTGCTTCATAAATATTGGGGCTCTGGTAGTTTGCATATATGTATTTATAATTTTAACACCTTGATGAGTGGACTGTTTTATTATAAAGTATTCCTTTAATATATTTTTGTCTTAAAGTCTATTTTTTGTGATAAATGTATGGACACTTAACCTTTCTTATGGTTGCTTTTTTCATGATGCATATTTTCCCATTCTTTTACTTTTTTTTTTTTTAAAGTAATGTCTGAGGGAGGTGGGTGGGGGTGACTGGGTGACGGGCACTGAGGGGGGGCACTTGATGGGATGAGCACTGGGTGTTATTCTATATGTTGGCAAATTGAACACCAATAAAAAATAAATATATAAAAATAAATAAAGTAACCTCTGCCCAGTTTCGGCCTTGAACTTGTGGCCCTGAGATCAAGAGTTGCATGCTCTTCCAACTGGCCTTGCCAGGGGCTCCTCCATCCTTTTGCTTTTAACCAATTTGTATCCTTGGTTCTAAAATTCTGCTATTAGGGTGCCTGGGTGGCTCAGTAGTTAAGTTTCTGCCTTTTGTTCAGGTCGTGATCACAGAGCCTTGAAATGAGTCCCACATCCTACATCCTTCCTTCCGGTTGTGATCTCTCTCTCTCTCTCTCTGAAATACAATCTTTTTAAAAAATAAAATTCTCCTTTCGATTACATGTGGTTAGATCTTCCTTTTTAAATCCAGTCTGTCTCTGTGGTTTGATTGAATTTTATGAGCCATTCACATTTAATGTCCTTGATTTAGCTGGATTACATCTGCCATTTTGTTTTCTGTATCTCCTTTTTGTCATTTGCTGATTTCTTTTGCCTTAAGTGGATGTTTCCTAGTGTATTTAAATTCCTTTTAATGATTTTTTCACTATAATTTTTGTTTACATTTTCTTTTAATAGATTTATTGAGGTATATACATATTCTGTAGTTCATCTAAAGTACACAATTCAGTAGCTTTTGGTGTATTTAAAATGTGTTAAAATATATCACAAAATTTGCTATTTCAACCATTTTAAGTGTACAGCTTAGTGGCATTATTTACATGCAGAGTATTGTATAAGCATCACCACTATCCACTTCCAAAACTTCCTCATCACCCCAAACAAATTCTGTAATGGCTAACCAATAATTCTCTATCCTTCCTTTCCCTTGGCATAGTGTTTTCAAGGCTCGTCCATATTATAGCATGTATCGAACTATATTCTTTTTTATGATGAATAATCTATTGTATGGGTGTACCACATTTTGTTTAATGCTGTAAACATTTGTGTATAAGTCTTTGGTGTGGACGTGTTTTTATTTCTCATTTATATATATAGGAGTCAGACACAACTAGGCCATATATCAATTGTGTGTTTAACTTTTTGAGGAACTGCCAAACTATCTCAAAGAGGATGCACCATTTTTATTCCTGTTAGCAGTGTATGAAGTTTCCAATTTCTCCACATTCTCGCCAATGCTTTTCTGTTCCCCCACCCCATTTTAAAATGTACAGTTCTGTGATATTAACTGCATTCATATTGTTGTGAAGCTATCACTGCCATCCATCTCCAGAATGTGTTCATTTTCCCCAGTGAAATTGTGTCCATTAAATATTAACTCCTCAAGTTCCTTTCCACGAAGTCTTTGATAACCACCATGTTACTTTTTGTCTCTGAATTTGACTACTGTATGTGCCACAAATAAGTGAAATCCTACACTATTTGCCTTTTTGTTACTTCTTTCACTTCTTGTAATGTCTTCAGGGTTCATCCATGTCATAATATGTGGTGACTTTAAATATTATTTTTAAGATTTTATTTATTATTGGACAGTGAACATTAGTGGGGGGGAGGGGCAAAGAGAGAGGGAGAAAGCAGACTCTGCTGAGTTCATAGCCCCAGGCAGGGCTTGATCCCACCCCCTAAGTCATGACCTGAGGCGAAGTCAGACCCTTAACTGACTGAGCCACTCAGGTGCCCCTTGACTCCTTTTTTAAAGCTGAATAATACTCCACTGTATATAACATATTTCATTCATCTGTCAATGGACACTTGGGTAACTTCTACCTGTTGGCCACTGTGAATACTGCTGCTATGAACATGGGTGTACAAATAATCTGTTTGAACCTCTAATTTCAACTCTTTGAGGTGTATACCCATAAGTGGAAGTGCTGGAAAATATAGTAATTCTATGTTTGTTTGTTTTTTTTAAGATTTTATTTATTTATTCATGAGAGATCAAGAGAGAGAGAGAGGCAGAGACACAGGCAGAGGGAGAAGCAGGCTCCATGCAGGGAGCCCGACGTGGGACTCGATCCTGGGTCTCCAGGGTCAGGCCCTGGACCGAAGGTGGTGCTAAACTGCTGAGCCACCCGGGCCACCCCCTATGTTTAGTTTTTTTGAGAAACTGCCATACTGTTTTCCACAGTGGCTACACCATTTTACATCACCACCAGCAATGCACAAGGATTCTCTTCTCCCCACATCCTCACCAACACTTTTTTTTTTTTTTTTTTTAAGATTTTATTTATTCATGAGAGACACACAGGAAAGAGAGAGGCAGAGACAGGCAGAGGGAGAAGCAGGCTCCATGCAGGGAGCCCGATGTGATCCCGGGTCTCCAGGATTAGGCCCTAGGCTGAAGGCAGCGCTAAACCACTGAGCCATCCGCGCTGCCCCATATTATTTTCTTTTTGATTATAATCATCCTAGTTGGTTGGAAGACTCTTTCTTACTGTGGCTTTGATTTACATTTTTCTGATGGCTAATGATGTGAGTGAGCACCTTTTCTTGTACTTAGCATTTGTACATCTTTGGAGAAATGCCTATTCATATGGTTTCATCATTTTTAAATTGGTTAGCTTTATTATCTAGTTGTAGGTGGTGTTTGTTTTGGTGTATTATAGATAAAAGTCTCTTATTAGGTTCATGGTTTGTTTTTTAATATTTATTTATTCATGAGACACAGAGAGAGAGGCAGAGAGACACAGACAGAGGGAGAAGCAGGCTCCATTCAGGGAGTGCGATGTGGGACCCAATCCTGGGCCTCCAGGATTATGCCCTGGGCCGAAGACAGATGCTAAACCGCTGAGTCACCCAGGGATCCCCAGGTTCATGATTTTTAATGTTTTTTTTCCCCCTCCCATTCTCTGTGTTATCTTTTCACTGTCTTGATCTTATATTACATGCCTTTTGAAGCACAAAAGTTTTTAATTTTGGTGCAGTCCATTTCATCTCTTTTGTTCTTGATTTTGGTGTCATACCTGTAAGAATCCATTGCTGAAATACTAGGTCATGAAGATTTACTCCTATGTTTTCTCCTAATTTTATAGCTTTTGATTTTTTGTTTAGATTGTTCATTTTGCAGATTCGTTGTTACAGGGAAATATTTCTATATGCAATAGACCCAGTTCTGCATTATGTATACTTTGCTTTATACAGTGCTTTTTAAATCAGTTAAGAGAAGAAAGGAGAAGAAATGTATTTATACTGTTTTTATGATTATATTTACCAGTACTGTTTCACTGGAGATTGGGTCTGCTAAGGTTCTTAGGCTGTCATGCTGGAAGTTGATATCTGACTTCTGTTTTGAAACAATTTTGGTTGACAGGATTTTTTCTTTCACTACTGTGAATGTGTCATCCCACTGCTTTCTGGCCTCTATATTGTCTGATGAGAAGTCAGCTGACAGTGTTATTGAGGAACCTTTATATGTGATGATTTGCTTCTTCCTGCTTTCTCACTTCTCTTTGTATTTGGCTTTTGATGTTTTAATTATAATGTTTCTCAATCTGGTCTCTCTGAATTTATTCTACTTGGAGTTTGCTGAGCTTCTTGGATATGTAGGTTAATGTTTTTCATTGAATTTGGGGGAATTTGGACCATAATTTCTTCAAATATCTTTTCCTTCCTCTTTCTGGACTCCATTATGCATATGTTGGCATGCTTAATTGTGTTCCACATTTCTCTGAAACTCTTTTTTTTTTTTTCCTCTTCAAATTGCTTAATCGATTGATCCATCTTCTAGTGTGCTGATTCTTTTTTTCTTTTTCTTTTCTTTTCTTTTTTTTTTTTTTTTTAAATATTTTGTTTATTCATGAGAGACACACACACAGAGGCAGAGACATAGGCAGAGGGAGAAGCAGGCTCCCTGCAAGAAGCCCGATGTGGGACTCAATCCCAGATCTGGGATCACGCCCTGAGCTGAAGGCTGAGGTTCAACCATTGAGCCACCTATGAGTCCCTCATTTTAGTTACTGACTAAAAATTATGACTCCAGAATTTTCATTTGGTTCTCTTCTATCTCGTTATTTATAGTCTTCTCCTAAACATTGTCCTATTTTCCTTTTTTTTTTAAAGATTTTATTTATTTATTTGAGAGAGCACATGCTGATGGGAGGGGCAGAGGGAGAGGGACAAGCAGACTCCCCACTGAGCATGGACCCCCTGATGTGGGACTCCATGCCAGGACCTGGGAATCATGACCTGAGCCAAAGGCAGCAGATGCTTAATCAAGTAAGCCGTCTTGGCATTCCTTTTCTTTACTTCTTTTAAGCACGGTTTCCTTTAGTTCTTTAAACATACTCCATGGTAAGTCTGACATGTGGACCCTCTCAAAGCCAATTTATTTTGCTTTGCTTACCCCCTCCCCAATATCCCCATGTATGAGCCACATCTTTGCACATCTTGTAAATTTGAGGGGGGAACGACACTGGATCTTTCGCCTACCATAGCAACTTTGGATACTGATTCCCCACTACCCATACCTAGGGGCTTCTTGTTACTTGCTTGTCTGTCTAGTGGCTGGGCTAGACTACTGTAATGAAATCCATTTTCTTGCAATGTACAGCCTGTGATTTTACTTTAAAGAGGGTACAGAAAAAAAAAAAAAATAAAGAGGGTACAGGCTTAGTGCATCTGTGTTAAGCTGTCTCCCTCTTTTGGTATCACATGCAAATGTTAGTCTCCCCTCTTTGTTGGCTGACTGCTTGTTTGTTTTAGGTGATGCCCTGGGATTTAATTGCCCCACAGTTTGGTCCAGTTCAGTTCCCCCCCCCCCTTTTTTTTTTAAGATTTTATTTATTTATTCATGAGAGAGACACACAGAGAGAGAGGCAGAGACACAGGCAGAGAAGCAGGCTCCATGCAGGTAGCCCGATGTGGGACTCGATCCGGGTACTCCGGGAACACGCCCCGGGCCAAAGGCAGGTGCTAAACCGCTAAGCCACCCAGGGATCCCCAGTTTTTCTCCTTTGTAAAGGATAATCTTTGAGATCAGTCTTTGAGGTCTATTCTGACTCAGGGGCACCCTTAGCTGTCTCACTACCTGATTGTTTCTAGGTAAGCTGCTAGTGAGTTTCAAGTTTAGTTTCTTGCTCTCATGAGATTAACCAGCTTCTTAATTGGTTACTGCTTTGGTCTACATTGTTTTTAGTGCACCCTCAGATTTGAACTTCCCCTGTACTCTGTTCCAAATGAAATCCATTCACTTTGAGAGAAATGTGAAACTTTCATATGGCCTGCCTTTTCCCATGGGCAAATCCTTCAGGCCATTGCTTCAGAACGGGATGAAACAGTGGCTCACTTTTGTCAGTGACATCCCTGGTTCATGAGTAGAGTGTTAGGTGGGAGCAGCAGCCTCTGGTGTTTTCAGTTTGTGTCTCCTGGTGTGGAGCCTCAGTCCTATGAGTGAAATGGAGTGAGGGCCATTAGGAACACATTCTTGGCCTGTAGGACCTAGGGTCAAACTTCTGCTCTGCAAGTAGGGCTTGGATAGCAAGGAACCCCCGACATCTCAGCTGCTTGGGCATGCAAGAGAGCCACTGCAAGTCTAAGTTGGGGATGATGAGGCTGCCTTCCCTCTCCTGGGGAGAGAACCTTGACTAGGAGGTTAGAGGAGAGAGCCCTGTGTTCTTGGCTGCACCCACCTGGAATGGAGCTTCTGTCCTGCTGAGCTGTCCCAAAATGCTACAGATGGTCTATTATTACTGAGATACAGAATATTTATTTATTTATTTTATTTTTTAGTAGATTTTCTTTAGTACGTGTTTCTTACTGTCTACACTCAAGACAGTTTCTCACTCTCCTTCTGAGTTTCTCGAATTATACATTGTATATTTAGCCTCTTTGTGTGTGTTTTTATTAGGATTTGGATATAAATGGAAGAGAAAATTAAGAAATCTCAATTTAAAGGGAATAAAAATAAAAATGTCCCTCCCTCAAATATCGGGGAATAGAACATATGGTCTATAGGCTATGTGTTGGTCTATATAAAAGTATCATGTGATTCATTATATTTGTTTATCCCATTTTTATAATCACTCAAAGATTAGAAAATCAAAGCATTATTTGGGAAGTTTAGAACAGTAGCTAGAAATAAAATTATTTACACTTTATTACAAATATACACTCTCTCCCCTTATCCCCGGTCACCTGGTTGACCTTAGATATGTCATTTGATAGGTCTCAGTCAGCTAATCTGCAAATGAAGGCTTTGGAAACCTGCTGTAAAGTTGAATTTCTGGGGACTTAAAAAATTTTTTTTAAAATAATTTTCAGTGGTTATTGTGTTTTCACTGGAGAAAGTATTCACAGAGCTTCTGATGCCAGCATTCCAGAAGTCATTTTTAATTTAAAATTACTTTTTGCTTACAGCCACTTAAAAACTCATGTTTCAGAATGTCCTAGAAAAGATGCTGGAGTTTATTGAAGCTTTAATGTGCATATAAAAGCTTCCAGTATACTAATTGTGTAGATACGACTTGACACTTAGCATGGAGAAGTTTTAAATAGGAGTGTTTAGCTAATTACTGAGCATTTCTAAATGAACACATTTTTGTTGCAACAAAAAAACTAGAATGCAGGATGCAGTCTGTTGTGATTACCTAATATGAGGTTATCCATAGGAAGCAGCAGGGAGTTTACATAGTGACTCTATTTTTAAAAATTTTTAGTGTACATAGTGACTTTATTGTAAAATTTTAAAGAATTTTTAAAATTTAAGTATAGTTGATCCACGTTACATTCGTATATGGTGATTTAGTGACAAAAATTGTGGCCTGTGTGTGTTTAATAGTGGTGGTAATAGAATATGAGCATTTAGCTAAAGTAATGTATTTGGGTTTAACAAAGATTAATTAAATATCTTCATTTGCATTAGCCTGAGTTATTGATTGGATGTGAAGCTGTCTAGAGCTAGCATCACATTTGGGGGCTGGGGAACCTGTGCTTAATATAGCTGCCTTGACTGGTTTTGTGTATAATATATCATAATTGTGAGAAGAATGATGAGTCCTGTGTTAATGATAATGGCAGTACTGGTGGAGCTAGGTAAAGAAAATCCTTGACTCTTGAGCAAAGACTACATTTAAAAATTGCTTAGGGATATTTAGGTTTGTAGCTGTGGACTCAGCTATTGAAAATAACTTGCTGCATTTTAAACTCTTGAAACCTGAAATCTCATGTCTCACTGATCATTTTTTACAACATGGTTTTTGATTATACTATTTTTTTTTTAGGAATACAGTGGTAGTGTTTTTTGTTTTGTTTTTAAGATTTTACCCATTTATTCATGAGAGAGAGCGGGCGGGGCACAGAGAGACCCAGGCAGAGGGAGAAAGAAGCAGGATCCCGCCCTGGGCCAAAGGCAGGGGCCAAGCTGCCGAGCCACCCAGGGATCCCCGTGATGGTGTTTTAGAAGAAAATGCTGCAGTATGTAGCTATTAACAGTGTTATAGAAGAATAACATGGGAAAACTTTAAATGAACTAAAAATCCAGTTTTATAAAATGTGTTTCTCCAGCAGAAACATTTTGATAGAGTTTATCTTGGAGTTGGGGATATAGTGACGGTAACGGTAGATTTTTTCCTCTTTTTCAACATTATTGTGTGGCCTGGTAGTTAAAACTGAAGAACCCTGGAGCTTGTGCAACCTGGGGTAGGATCCTGGCTCTACCACTTTCACTGCCTATTTATTCACTGTGCCCTAGTTTCTTTACCCCTAAAATGGGGCTAATAATAGGCTTGATCTGAGGATTCAATAAGTTATACATAAAATTTTCTTAGAATAGTGCCTGACACAAAGTAAACACTCAAAATAGTAGCTATTATCATAACTATCAATAAGAGAATTTTTATTTAAATTTGAGGCATGTCACCTTGAGTATAGTAGTATTGAAATTGGGGAATGAGAGATGAAAATAGGGCTGACTGAGAATGACCTTGAATAGTGCTTAGGTAAAAGGTGGAGAGGAAACCACTAAAGATTTCATAGACTGAGATCTAATATACTAAACAGATTGGTGGTGTGGAGATAGTGTGGAGATCAGCCAGGATGCTTTTAAAATTGGAATCTCCTAAAGTGCAATGGGAGTAGGAAAGATAATTTTGAACACATCATAAAAGGGGAATTGTTGGAGATGGGAAGGGAGAGGGTTTGTTTGACTTGGATGTTTTTACTACCCACCCCCCCACCCCATTTTTGTTTTGAGCACCTACTTGTTGTGTACCAATGAATCCTTAGGATACAAAGATGACCACAATTCAAATAACTTCTACCCTTAGGGAACTTTTTTTTTTTTGTAAGGATTGTGATCATTACACAGATGCTTTAAGTGCAGCTGGCTCTCAGAACTTCGGATAGGAGTACTTGATGAGTTCTGAGTTGAGTGCTGGTGAATCAGTATGGGTGAAACTAAGCTGACTGCTTATTCAGAGGCTTGAGTCCACATGAAGGAGTACATTCGAAGGAATAAGAAGGCAAATTGAACTGGAGTATTTGCAAGATGAGACTGGAGTTGGGTATTGGAGGATCTTGTAGACTATTAAAACATTTTGGTCTTTGTCCTGGTTATTGAAGATTTTTAAGCAGGGCCATGATATGGTATAGTTTGCATTTTATTTTAAAGATTTTATTTATTCATGAGAGACACACACAGAGGCAGAGACACAGGCAGAGGTAGAATCAGGCTCCCCACAGGGAGCCCAATGCAGGACTCCTCCCAGGACCAGGACCAGGACCAGGACTCATCCCAGGACCCCAGGATCCTGCCCTGAGCCAAAGGTAACTCAACCACTGAGCCACCCTGGTGCTTCTAGTTTGCATTTTAATAAGAGTCATGGTGTTCATTTCCAATGCCAAAAAGATAAAACATAATTGGAGGGGTGGGTACAGGCTTGATAGTAACCATGATTTTAAGAGAAAGATCACATTCTCAGACACATTATCCTTGTCCCCTCATCTCCTCCCCCTTTTTTCCATCTTAATTCTCCTCCTTCAGAGAGAACATTTTGCAATCTGTGGAGAATCTTCATGGTTTAATGGAAGAGCCAGTGGCTTTAGAGTCTTAACACGTTAGTAACTGCCATCTTGGACAAACTCAAGTTACTTAATGTTTTAGCTTCTGTTTGTGACTATTGGATCAACAGTCATATGGGATAGGTGTCATGGTGATTTCATGAGGTTATACAAATAAAGCACCTACTGTTCTTGATACATAAGTGCTCATAACTTTGCTAATGTACAGATTAAGATGAAACTGTAAGGAAGCTGTGATATTGTAATTGATAATAAATATATATTCAGTCTTCATTCCAGTTTCTGACACAGAGCTTCAAAAACCCTACAAATTTCCTAAGAGGGGAAAGCCAATAAGAGGCATCTTATGTTAATGAGGTGGCTTTTGGAAAGCTCCTTCCCCTTCTCCCTCCTTGGGGTGTAGGGAGAGACTGGAGATTGACTTTAACCTTCAGTAGGCAGTGATTTAATCATTCATGCCTATGTAATGAAGCCTCCATAAAACTCCAAAAAGACAGGGTTCAGAGAACTTCTGGATTGGTAAACACAAGGAAAATTGGGGAAAACAGTGGGCCCAGAAAGAACATGGGAAGTACATTGCCTTTTCCCCATACATTGTCTTATGAATCTCTTCCATCTAGCAGTTTGAGTTACATCCTTTAATAATAAACCGTAAGCTAGTAAATAAAATGTTTCTCTTAGTTCTGTGAGCCGCTCTAGCAAATTAATTAAATTAACTCAAGGTGCAGGGATCATTGGAACCTCCAATCTATAGCTGGTTAGTGAGAAGCATAGGTGACAACTTGGACTTGTGACTGAGGCGGGGGAGAGGGGAGTGATCTTGTAGAACTGAGCCTTTAATCTCTGGGATCTGATGCCGTCTCCAGGTTGATAGTGTCAGAATTTAGTGGAATTGTAGAACACCCAGCTGGAGTTGGAGAATTGCTTGGTGTGAGGGGGGAAAAAAAGCACACATTGTAATTGGGTGTAGAATTGCAGAGAAACTTTGAATGGAATGGAACCAAGTCCATAAAAGAAAAAATTCTTTGAATAGTATAAATACTGAAACCCATTTTGCCTTTACCCACTAAAGTGGTTATGGATTATATGGTGTCTGAATATAATTGATGGATTGTGAGGTGTGTGACAGATAATCATAAGTAGTTAAATAATTAGTTGAAACAAATAAAATAGCAATGTTTCCAAGTGAGGTTACCTAAAAACTCGAATCAAGATTATTCCCAGTTACTATTTTACTCACATTTCAATGTTTTATTAGGAGGGATAGTAAAAAACACACACAACTGGAAGTCCAGGTATTGGTGCAGAGAATTAAGTGCACATAACTTTTAATTTTGTGTGTATGTGTGTGTTTGAATAGTTTTTGGGTTTTGGCAATTTCTCTGTGTCCATGTAAGTGTCTAAAACCTGCAATAGTTTCATGTGTCCTTTCTAGTGTAGTAGGAAAACTCCTATGTAGGAAAGGATACTTTTTCTTCCAGATAACAATGCATAATCAAGTTTGCCTTTAAGCATATCGAATCTGTCATAGTAGTAGAAATCCCAGTTTAAAATTCAAAAAGGTTAGGGTGCCTGTAACACTGTCCGTTAAATGCCCAACTCTTGATTTCTGCTCAGGTCATGGTCTCAGGGTTGTGAGAGTGAGCCCTGTGTCACGCTCCATGCTGAGCGTGGGGCCTCCTTGGGATTCTCACTCTCCCTCTCCCCACCTCATGCACACACTTGCTCTCTCTCAAATCAATTTTTAAAAAACGTTCTTACTAAAATAAAATTCCAAAAGGTCTAAATACTCTTGGCCTAAAAATAAGTATTTTTGTACTCTAAAATGATGGTTATTTTGAAATAAAGCTTAGTTCCTAAAAGATGTTTCACAATGGGTTATAATAAAGATGGGAAATTTATACATTCTACTTTAAAATTTTAAATGCACAATTCTGTTTTTCCTCTATATGCTAGTGTATTAACTGCAAAATAATAAATTTTCTAAGACACTTGTAATTAAAATTTTCATTTTGGGACACCTGGATGGTTCAGTGGTTGAGCGTCATCTGCCTTCGGCTCAGGTCATGGTCCTGGGATCGAGTCCCACATCGGGCTCCCTGCATGGAGCCTGCTTCTCCCTCTGCCTGTATCTCTGAGCCTCTCTCTCATGAATAAATAAATAAAATCTTTAACCAAAAAAAAAATGTGCTCCATTGTAGACACTGAACACATATTTCTTTTTCTTTTCTTTTCCTTTTTTTTTTTCTTTTAAGATTTTATTCATGAGAGACACAGAGGCAGAGACAGGCAGAGGGAGAAGCAGGCTTCTCTCACGGAGCCCAATGTGGGACTTGATCCCTGAACCCTGGGATCACACCCTGAGCCAAAGGTAGATGCTCAACTGCTGAGCCACACAGGTGTCCCTGAACACATATTTCTTAAATGAGTAAGCTCTGAGTTTTCATTTAATCATCTTTTATTTTTGGATGAAAAGAGAAAGTTTTATTTATTTATGAGAGAGAGAGAGAGAGAGGGGCAGAGACACAGGAGGAGGGAGAAGCAGGCTCCATGCCAGGAGCCCGACATGGGACTCGATCCCGGGACTCCAGAATCACGCCCCGGGCCAAAGGCAGGCACTAAATCGCTGAGCTACCCAGGGATCCCCTGAAAAGAGGAAGTTTTAGAAAGAGAAGGAACTCTTAAGTATACTAGGATTGTTTATATATGTGCTATATATAAAAAGACATTCTGAAATCAAGAAAAGGTTTGAGCAGAGGTGGAATAATTACTGGCTAGAGAATGACCATTCTTTGACTTGAGGGTTTCTCTAGTATTAAGGCCATCTTCCCTTGAAAACTGTTGAAGAGGGGTGCCTGGGTGGCTCAGTCTGGGAGTGTCTGACTTTTAGTTTTGTCTCAGGTCATAATCTCCGCCAGGCCACTTGCTTTAGGCTCCCTGCTCAGTGGGGGAGTCTGCTTGAGATTCTCTTTCTCTCTCAAAGAAATAAATCTCTGCTTGAGATTCTCTTTCTCTCTCAAGAAAATAAATCTTCTGGACGTGTCCCTCCTACCTTGTGCTGGTGTTGCCGTGACCAAGCATGGGTTTCACATTGTTTGCTTAAATGGAGACTTTGGGTCTCTGTCACGGGGGAATCCTTCTAGAAATGACTGGAGGGGGCAGTGGGTGCCAGCTGAGGCCAGGATGGGCCCAGGGCAGCTCCCCTTCCTCCCCAGATCCAGGCTTCCTGTGCTCTTCCCTGTGATTTACGGGCTAGCCTGAGGCCTGCATCAGGCAGAACCAGAACCTTCCATTTCTGCCAGAATAATTGATCTTTTTTTTTTTTTTTAAGATTTTATTTATTTGTTCATGGTAGACATAGAGAAGCAGAGACACAGGCAGAGGGAGAAGCAGGCTCCATGCACCGGGAGCCTGATGTGGGATTCGATCCCGGGTCTCCAGGATCGCGCCCTGGGCCAAAGGCAGGCGCCAAACCACTGCGCCACCCAGGGATCCCCTCTGCCAGAATAATTGAATTGAACACATTGGCCAAGTAAAGTTGAAATTTTACTATAAATGATAATAATAAATCATTAATTTAAAAAAAGAAAGAAAAGTGTTTGAGAAATTCAGTTCTGCAAAATTTAAAGTGAATATAAATGGTTGCCACTATGTAATACTAGATTATTTTAAAAAAACACAATGCCCAAATAAATAAAAATAAAAAAAATAAAAAACACAATGCCAATCTTTAACCAGGTATAGATGATGCTTCTTCCGTCTTGGAAGATACTGAGATGCTAAGTTTAAATATGAAAAAATGCTGTCTTCTAAAGGCCATATAATATTGCCATTGAGGTTACATTGCAGAAAATCCAACATAATTCCTGGTTAAAACCTGAGTGAAAGAAAGGGAAAACAATGATCCTTACAATACTTCACGTTTTTCTAAAATAGAACTTGATGCTTTTTATACAAAGCTTACCTCTTCATACAGGCAAATGAACTGAGTATTTGCAAGATGAGACTGGAGTTGGGTATTGGAGGATCTTGTAGGACTATTAAACATTTTGGTCTTTGTCCTGGTTATTGAAGATTTTAAGCAGGGCCATGATATGGTATAGTTTGCCATTTTATTTTAAAGATTTTATTTATTCATGAGAGACACACACAGAGGCAGAGACACAGGCAGAGGTAGAATCAGGCTCCCCACAGGGAGCCCAATGCAGGACTCCTCCCAGGACCAGGACCAGGACCAGGACTCATCCCAGGACCCCAGGATCCTGCCCTGAGCCAAAGGTAACTCAACCACTGAGCCACCCTGGTGCTTCTAGTTTGCATTTTAATAAGAGTCATGGTGTTCATTTCCAATGCCAAAAAGATAAAACATAATTGGAGGGGTGGGTACAGGCTTGATAGTAACCATGATTTTAAGAGAAAGATCACATTCTCAGACACATTATCCTTGTCCCCTCATCTCCTCCCCCTTTTTTCCATCTTAATTCTCCTCCTTCAGAGAGAACATTTTGCAATCTGTGGAGAATCTTCATGGTTTAATGGAAGAGCCAGTGGCTTTAGAGTCTTAACACGTTAGTAACTGCCATCTTGGACAAACTCAAGTTACTTAATGTTTTAGCTTCTGTTTGTGACTATTGGATCAACAGTCATATGGGATAGGTGTCATGGTGATTTCATGAGGTTATACAAATAAAGCACCTACTGTTCTTGATACATAAGTGCTCATAACTTTGCTAATGTACAGATTAAGATGAAACTGTAAGGAAGCTGTGATATTGTAATTGATAATAAATATATATTCAGTCTTCATTCCAGTTTCTGACACAGAGCTTCAAAAACCCTACAAATTTCCTAAGAGGGGAAAGCCAATAAGAGGCATCTTATGTTAATGAGGTGGCTTTTGGAAAGCTCCTTCCCCTTCTCCCTCCTTGGGGTGTAGGGAGAGACTGGAGATTGACTTTAACCTTCAGTAGGCAGTGATTTAATCATTCATGCCTATGTAATGAAGCCTCCATAAAACTCCAAAAAGACAGGGTTCAGAGAACTTCTGGATTGGTAAACACAAGGAAAATTGGGGAAAACAGTGGGCCCAGAAAGAACATGGGAAGTACATTGCCTTTTCCCCATACATTGTCTTATGAATCTCTTCCATCTAGCAGTTTGAGTTACATCCTTTAATAATAAACCGTAAGCTAGTAAATAAAATGTTTCTCTTAGTTCTGTGAGCCGCTCTAGCAAATTAATTAAATTAACTCAAGGTGCAGGGATCATTGGAACCTCCAATCTATAGCTGGTTAGTGAGAAGCATAGGTGACAACTTGGACTTGTGACTGAGGCGGGGGAGAGGGGAGTGATCTTGTAGAACTGAGCCTTTAATCTCTGGGATCTGATGCCGTCTCCAGGTTGATAGTGTCAGAATTTAGTGGAATTGTAGAACACCCAGCTGGAGTTGGAGAATTGCTTGGTGTGAGGGGGGAAAAAAAGCACACATTGTAATTGGGTGTAGAATTGCAGAGAAACTTTGAATGGAATGGAACCAAGTCCATAAAAGAAAAAATTCTTTGAATAGTATAAATACTGAAACCCATTTTGCCTTTACCCACTAAAGTGGTTATGGATTATATGGTGTCTGAATATAATTGATGGATTGTGAGGTGTGTGACAGATAATCATAAGTAGTTAAATAATTAGTTGAAACAAATAAAATAGCAATGTTTCCAAGTGAGGTTACCTAAAAACTCGAATCAAGATTATTCCCAGTTACTATTTTACTCACATTTCAATGTTTTATTAGGAGGGATAGTAAAAAACACACACAACTGGAAGTCCAGGTATTGGTGCAGAGAATTAAGTGCACATAACTTTTAATTTTGTGTGTATGTGTGTGTTTGAATAGTTTTTGGGTTTTGGCAATTTCTCTGTGTCCATGTAAGTGTCTAAAACCTGCAATAGTTTCATGTGTCCTTTCTAGTGTAGTAGGAAAACTCCTATGTAGGAAAGGATACTTTTTCTTCCAGATAACAATGCATAATCAAGTTTGCCTTTAAGCATATCGAATCTGTCATAGTAGTAGAAATCCCAGTTTAAAATTCAAAAAGGTTAGGGTGCCTGTAACACTGTCCGTTAAATGCCCAACTCTTGATTTCTGCTCAGGTCATGGTCTCAGGGTTGTGAGAGTGAGCCCTGTGTCACGCTCCATGCTGAGCGTGGGGCCTCCTTGGGATTCTCACTCTCCCTCTCCCCACCTCATGCACACACTTGCTCTCTCTCAAATCAATTTTTAAAAAACGTTCTTACTAAAATAAAATTCCAAAAGGTCTAAATACTCTTGGCCTAAAAATAAGTATTTTTGTACTCTAAAATGATGGTTATTTTGAAATAAAGCTTAGTTCCTAAAAGATGTTTCACAATGGGTTATAATAAAGATGGGAAATTTATACATTCTACTTTAAAATTTTAAATGCACAATTCTGTTTTTCCTCTATATGCTAGTGTATTAACTGCAAAATAATAAATTTTCTAAGACACTTGTAATTAAAATTTTCATTTTGGGACACCTGGATGGTTCAGTGGTTGAGCGTCATCTGCCTTCGGCTCAGGTCATGGTCCTGGGATCGAGTCCCACATCGGGCTCCCTGCATGGAGCCTGCTTCTCCCTCTGCCTGTATCTCTGAGCCTCTCTCTCATGAATAAATAAATAAAATCTTTAACCAAAAAAAAAATGTGCTCCATTGTAGACACTGAACACATATTTCTTTTTCTTTTCTTTTCCTTTTTTTTTTTCTTTTAAGATTTTATTCATGAGAGACACAGAGGCAGAGACAGGCAGAGGGAGAAGCAGGCTTCTCTCACGGAGCCCAATGTGGGACTTGATCCCTGAACCCTGGGATCACACCCTGAGCCAAAGGTAGATGCTCAACTGCTGAGCCACACAGGTGTCCCTGAACACATATTTCTTAAATGAGTAAGCTCTGAGTTTTCATTTAATCATCTTTTATTTTTTGGATGAAAAGAGAAAGTTTTATTTATTTATGAGAGAGAGAGAGAGAGAGGGGCAGAGACACAGGAGGAGGGAGAAGCAGGCTCCATGCCAGGAGCCCGACATGGGACTCGATCCCGGGACTCCAGAATCACGCCCCGGGCCAAAGGCAGGCACTAAATCGCTGAGCTACCCAGGGATCCCCTGAAAAGAGGAAGTTTTAGAAAGAGAAGGAACTCTTAAGTATACTAGGATTGTTTATATATGTGCTATATATAAAAAGACATTCTGAAATCAAGAAAAGGTTTGAGCAGAGGTGGAATAATTACTGGCTAGAGAATGACCATTCTTTGACTTGAGGGTTTCTCTAGTATTAAGGCCATCTTCCCTTGAAAACTGTTGAAGAGGGGTGCCTGGGTGGCTCAGTCTGGGAGTGTCTGACTTTTAGTTTTGTCTCAGGTCATAATCTCCGCCAGGCCACTTGCTTTAGGCTCCCTGCTCAGTGGGGGAGTCTGCTTGAGATTCTCTTTCTCTCTCAAAGAAATAAATCTCTGCTTGAGATTCTCTTTCTCTCTCAAGAAAATAAATCTTCTGGACGTGTCCCTCCTACCTTGTGCTGGTGTTGCCGTGACCAAGCATGGGTTTCACATTGTTTGCTTAAATGGAGACTTTGGGTCTCTGTCACGGGGGAATCCTTCTAGAAATGACTGGAGGGGGCAGTGGGTGCCAGCTGAGGCCAGGATGGGCCCAGGGCAGCTCCCCTTCCTCCCCAGATCCAGGCTTCCTGTGCTCTTCCCTGTGATTTACGGGCTAGCCTGAGGCCTGCATCAGGCAGAACCAGAACCTTCCATTTCTGCCAGAATAATTGATCTTTTTTTTTTTTTTTTAAGATTTTATTTATTTGTTCATGGTAGACATAGAGAAGCAGAGACACAGGCAGAGGGAGAAGCAGGCTCCATGCACCGGGAGCCTGATGTGGGATTCGATCCCGGGTCTCCAGGATCGCGCCCTGGGCCAAAGGCAGGCGCCAAACCACTGCGCCACCCAGGGATCCCCTCTGCCAGAATAATTGAATTGAACACATTGGCCAAGTAAAGTTGAAATTTTACTATAAATGATAATAATAAATCATTAATTTAAAAAAAGAAAGAAAAGTGTTTGAGAAATTCAGTTCTGCAAAATTTAAAGTGAATATAAATGGTTGCCACTATGTAATACTAGATTATTTTAAAAAAACACAATGCCCAAATAAATAAAAATAAAAAAAATAAAAAACACAATGCCAATCTTTAACCAGGTATAGATGATGCTTCTTCCGTCTTGGAAGATACTGAGATGCTAAGTTTAAATATGAAAAAATGCTGTCTTCTAAAGGCCATATAATATTGCCATTGAGGTTACATTGCAGAAAATCCAACATAATTCCTGGTTAAAACCTGAGTGAAAGAAAGGGAAAACAATGATCCTTACAATACTTCACGTTTTTCTAAAATAGAACTTGATGCTTTTTATACAAAGCTTACCTCTTCATACAGTAAATTTTCACATTGGATTTGTTGAATATGAGCATTCCTTTAGGAAATTTAACTATTTAACACAATAGTTAAATTTTAAATGATTTGTATAATTTTTGAGTTGTTCAGTGGAGGATACTGCTCCTTTGACTTGGTAGAAAGCTTGTTCTGTCTTTGCTGGGTATGCCTAAGTGTCTCCTAGAAAAGAAGCTCTGTAGAGTCTGGGGCTGCTTCTTGAAATCAAGTGAAACACAGTGTGATTCCCATCTATTTCCACCACTTGGATTAAATGGTATTTATTAAGAAAGGTAGCAGTGTTAATTCTTGGATAACTTAGTTGTAGCATATCTTTGATAAATTTTTTTCCCATTCAAAGCTTTCCAAATTATTATTATTTTTTTAAAGATTTTATTTATTTATTCATGAGACACAGAGAGAGAGAGAGGCAGAGACACAGGCAGAGGGAGAAGAAGGCTCCATGCAGGGAGCCCATGTGGGACTTGAACCCCGGAGTCTGGGATCACACCCTGGGCCAAAGGCAGTTGCTAAACCACTGAGCCACCCAGGCGTCCCACTTTCCAAATTATATCTAAAAACATTATTTTACAATTCTTACCTCATATTCAAGAACCCTTCACAATACAGTATAGAAAGGGAAAAGAAAATTAGGTATTTTGAGAATTACTGTGTGTTTGGTATTTGGCAAAACATCTTTATTAAAATAATCTTTAAAAAATAATCTTTGTGGCATTTTTGTGGGTGGCATTCAGTGTTGTTCTTTTAAAGATTATTTGTTTACTCATGAGAGAGAGAGAGAGAGGCAGAGATACAGGCAGAGGGAGAAGCAGGCTCCATGCAGGGAGCCTGATGTGGGACTTGATCCCCAGACTCCAGGATCATGCCCCCGCCAAAGGCAGGCTCTAAACGAGCTACCCAGGGATCCCCCATTATCTCAGTTTTAGACACCTGTGAAAATAGAGTGGCCATTACTGGTTTTAATAAGATAGGCAGCTTGTAAGTGGCAGAGGTGGGATTTTGAAATAAAAGTTATGCTTTAATCCAGAAAGTATTTTTAATTACTTTGTATCTATTTCTTGCTCTTAATCTTTGAATCCTAGCATACTGAGGAAAAGGTTATCAATTCTGATGTGGTGGGAGAGACATAGCTATTAAAAATACCAGAATAGAGTAGAGTATATATGCTATGCTGAGACCTGACATACCTGCCCAGCACTACTGGAAATCTTGAAATGTGGAGAACTTGACAGAGATAGAAGAAATCTAGAAACCAAGGGACAGAAAAGTGAGAATTATATAGGAAGAGATAGGATGGCAAGCAGTTTGAAGCTTTGTCAATGGGATATTCTGCAAGAAGCAGAAGATGATTTAGTTCTATGGTCAGAATAAAAAGTATATTGTTTGGTGGAGAGGTTGGTTACACGTCTCCCTTTTCCATTTACCTTAAAGTTGTTTAAAGGGGTAGTTCTTTAGTAATCCACAGAATACTTTTCGTTAAAATAATTTATTCCCAGACTTTAGCCAGATAGTTTTGATTTGTTTGTAGACGGAGGGTTTTTGGGATACATATAGATAGGAGGATGTTGAGCTTAAAACATCACAAGGGTATAATTTTCAAGATATTTTAACTCAATCTCCAAATGTTAATGGACTGCAAAGCAAGAGAGCGTTCAGTGCTATGTGTATACATATAATTTTATTGTGGGAGAAAATACATAACCTTAAATTTTATCATTTTAACCATTTTTAAGTGTACGATTCAGTGGCCCTTAAGTACGTTCACGTTGTGCAACCATCACCATCATCTATCTCTGGAACTTTTTTTTATCTTCCCAAGCTGAAACTGTACCTGTTAACTCCTTAATCTTCTTTCCCCTTAACCCCTGGTGACCACCTTTCTACTCTCTGTATTAGTGTTGGTACCTCATGTAAGTAGAATCATAGAATATTTGTCTCCTTGAGACTGGCTTATTTCACTTAGCATTATGTCCTTGAGGTTCATCCATGTTGTAGCATGTGTTAGAATTTCCTTCCTTTTTAACACTAAAGAATATCTCAGTTGTATGTGCATACATTTTATTCATTCTTTTGTCCTTGGATTGCTTCCTGGAAAGACTTTTTAAGAGAGATAGTATTGGTGTAGTGAACAAAGTAATAGAATTTCTAATTCTAGACTTGTTTATTTTCTACTGTGCTTTGGTCGAGTCACTTATTGGATGCTTGGTTTTCCAATTTTAGAAAAATACCACATTCTGTGTAAATGGTAAAGATTTACCTTAAAAAAAAAAAACTTCAATTTTTTGGTGTTGCTCAGGATTCATCCTCTCTCCTAGACTTTCCCCACACTTGGCATCCATATTCTTCAGTTAAGACCCACTGGCTTTAAAGCAACAATTTTTATTTTTTATTTTTATTTATTTGTGATAGACACACACACACACACACACACACACACACACATACACACACACACAGAGGCAGAGACACAGGCGGAGGGAGAAGCAGGCTTCATGCACCAGGAGCCCGACGTGGGACTCGATCCCGGGTCTCCAGGATCGCGCCCTGGGCCAAAGGCAGGCGCTGAACCGCTGCGCCACCCAGGGATCCCTAAAGCAACAATTTTGATAGCTTCGACTCAAACAGATGATGAGGAAAAATGGAAGAAGGGAAAGGGGAGGCAGAGACATTCTTCAGATTTTTGGGAAAAGGGAAGGGCAGAGATTGGTGATTTTTCAGTAAAGTAGATGAAGAATAAGGCATCCAGGAAAAGAGCAAGGGGATGATGATTGGAGCATCAATCATCCTTTGGGGAGAGTACACAAGTGGATCATGAACCCAGGTTGGGAAACAAACAGAAGAAATTGGAACAAATTTGAAGTGGAGAAGAATCAAGCTGATTAGCTGATAATTTTGAGTGGCAAGAAAAGAAAGGTACTCACATAATTTGCTAGCAGACCCAAAATGACTGAAGAAAATTAGGCTAGTTTCTCTAGGTTTTTAAAATTGTTTACTTCACCTGAAGTTTTTTGTAATGTAGGGTGTATGCAAATGGAAAACAAAATTGAAAGGAGGGCCAATCAATCGTGTTATCTTTTGTATTTTCACTTTACATATTAAACATTTTTCTGTGTCTGTTTTTAGGCTCATTAGTACTTGATATTATTGGTCTTAAACTTTTATACGAATTTGATAAGTGAACAAAATCTTGTTAGGAACTTATTTCTGGGTTAAGTATTTTATTTATTTTTATATATATATATATATATAAACGTTTTTCAAGATTTACTTATTTTAGGAGTGCCTGGGTGGTTCAGTCAGTTAAGCATCTGCCTTTGGCTCAGGTCATGATTTCCAGGGTCATTAGGATTGAACCTCGCCATCCCCAAGATCATGACTTGAGCCAAAATCAAGAGTTGGACACTTACTGAGCCACTTAGGTGTCCCAAATGGTTATATTTAAATTAGAGGTGTAAACTTGGACTGTTTTGGACTAAAAGGAAAGTATGGTCACTTTATAATGACATATCTATATAAGTCATCAGCTAAGGCTCTCGATCTCATGGCACAATTCTCAATCACCAAGGGAGATATTTTGGAAGTGCGAGCCATTGGTCTAATGAATATAGAATTGAGCGTTTTGCTGGTATTCCCTTATATACCTTTGCTGGTCAAGTAACAAAGAATTCCATTGTTAAACAGTTGTGGTTTGTCAGGCTTCTGGGGAATGCCTGTGACCAAAACAATGCCAAAAGGGAAGAGTCAGGGTCACTTGAAACATTGAGTTTTTTGGAATAGTAGTATATAGTTTGAACTTTTTCCAAACAAAAATCCCCCCAAAGTTTTAAAGTTTCTATTAAAGCCTGTTATAATCTTGTTCGAAAACTATTTTTATAATGCCCTAGTACTGGTGTGATAAACGTTAGTTGTACAGTCTTTCTGAAATGTTTTTAAAAATAGCCTTTTGTTACCTGGTTTATGCGTGGAGTATTCATAATTTTACAGTGAATTGAAAGTATTAGCAAATTGGAGACAGTTTTTTGTCATTCCATGATTGAATCAAAATGGCAACTAAATAAATACCTTGATAATATGTCTTTGGGATCCCAGAAGAAAGCTGAAACATATAATCCTGTGCTTTGGTACAAACTGATCTACAGTTACCAGTTTAAGTTGAATATGGTATTAATGAGACTTTAGGTTTTCACCTCACCCTCTCAGTATATAGCCACCTTGACTAGATTCACTGGTAATACTAAAATTGAACAGTTCCTTAATTCATGATTTTTAAATATAAAACAAATATAATGTTTTTCTTCTCGTAGGTTATGCAATGGTCTCTGCAAGATGGTTTATTCTTGAATTGGAGCTTTTTAAGACTGACAAATGCTGGTACTTCATCTTCTATAAGTGGACTATAATTTCTTTTCTCAAGACAACTACATAAGCAGACAAAATTGCAAAGATCTGCCCTGTGTCGAGTATGACAGCCACGACTCGTGGCTCTCCAGTAGGAGGGAATGACAGCCAGGGCCAGGCTCCTGATGGACAGTCTCAGCCCCCCCTCCAACAGAATCAGGTAGGACATTTAAGATACTAGTTAAAGCCACATTGGTATGTCTACTATGTGATACTAAATAATGGAGCATGTTCTGAATAATTTATGAAGTAACCATAAAACTTAAGAAATGTAAATATAGGTCTCACACAGTAATAAGAAAGCTCAAGCACTGTGGGTGGTGATGCTTGAGTATGTAGCCCCTCTTTTGCTCGTATCTTACTTATTACACAATCAGTTATCAAATGAAGTATTTATATTTAAGCCCTCTGTATCAATTCCAGAGTAAAGTGTTAAATCATTCAGTGTAGCCTGTTAAAGAGATTGGATTCAAGTCATGTTGTTTGTGTTCAAATTTGAGATTTTCACTGTACTAGTCTTACGACTGGATAAATATACAACCTCTGAGCCTCAGTTTTTCATCTTAAAATGGGGATAATGGTAGTAACTACTTAATGGGATTGTGAAGAGGATCAAGTGAAATAATGATTACAAAGTTTACAAAATAGATTTTGGTATCAAGGTTTTATGCTGGCCTTAAAACTCACAGATGAATATTTTATTCTATTCTGTGGATGAATTTGTGTATGATTTCTGCATTTTCATTAATCATTTGGAAGATTTTATTGGTGAAGCCATCTGGCCTGGGGTTTCATTTGTAGGAAGGTTTTAATAAAGATTCATCACCTTTTTTTATTAGAGGAATTTTCTCGATCTTATTTTTTGGAGTGTGTGTTTGTGTTCTCTTTTGGTAAGTTGTGTTTTTCAAGGAATTCGTATACTCATCTAGATTTTCAAATTTACTGAGGTATAGTTGTTCTCATATCCTCCCTATTGTCTTTTGAATGTCTCAAAGTCAGTGGTAATTTCTCTTCCTTCATTTCTGATACTGCTAATTTGCCTTCCCTCTTCTGAGGACTATTTCCTTAGGGATTCATCTATTTCATTAAACTTGCTCCAAAACCAACTTTTGGCTTCAATTCTCTCTCCCCTCCTCACTTGTATATTTTAACCTTTTATCTTTGTTCCTTTCATTTCCTTGGAATTTGACTTGCTGTTTTTCTCATTTCTTGAAGTGGAAGTTTAATAATTGCTTTTCAGCTACTTTTCCTAATATATGCAGTTGTATCAATTAATAACCAAATAAGACAAACATACTAAAATTTGTGATGTGCAGCTCAACACTTACAAGTGATTTTATAGCTGAGGTGCATGCACATGAATGACAGACATCTGGCTTACAGTTGGTGCATGTTTATGTAGAATTCTGTATGGATAAGTTTTTAGGCAAAAATATTGTTACTGTAGGGTACTTAAATTTGTCATTTGGGGATAAGTTCTCATTGTCCAGTTTTTATAGGTTAAATGATCTATTACAGATAGGGTACAAAAGAGATGCACATGTGCTCTCTGTCTCTCTTTCCCCTCCTTCTTTTCTGTCTGCCATTTTAGAGAAGTGAGCAAATCAGGTTTTTATTTTATTTTACCAAATAAATATGTTGCCTTTATTCCTTTTCCTCTCCAGTTTCCACGTTTAAGCCATAAAATACTGAAGTAATAGTCACAGGTATTAGTGTTGTTAAGCCTTTCTTGTGTCATAGATTTGTTACCTAGTGTTTGGGTTTCTTTAAAACATAGTCAAAGGTTTGTGTTGGATGCCAAAGAATCTTATTTTTAAACCAGGAGCTAGGGATGCCTGGGTGGCTCAGTGGTTGAGTTGCCTTCGGCTCAGGGCGTGATCCCAGAGTCCTGCGATCGAGTCCCACATTGAGCTCCTTGCATGGAGCTTGCTTCTCCTCCCTGTGCCTCTCTACATCTCTCAGGAATAAATAAAATCTTAAAAAAAAACCAAAAAAACGAAAAAAACAATGAGCTAGTAGAGTTTCAGTATGTTTCGCTCTCTTTTCTGTTTAACATTTTACTTAATTATTTTTAAAATTCAAGTATAATTTGGGGCGCCCAGGTGGCTCAATTGGTTAAGCATCTGCGTTCAGGTCACAATCACCCAAGTCAATCCCCCTGCTTGGTGGGGAGCCTGTGACTCCCACTCCTTGTGCCTCCCACTGCCCCTGCTTATTCTCTCTCTTTGTCAAAAAAAATAAAATAAAATCTTTAAAAAAAATACTAATTTCAGGTGTACAACATGATTCAACAATTCTGTACCTTAGTGCTCATCACAATAAATGTATTCTTAATCCCCTTCACCTGTTTCACCCATTCCCCACCTACCTCTCCTGGCAGCTACCAGTTCTCTATATTGAATAGTCTGCTGTATGTTAACTATACTGGAATTAAAATTTTTTTAAAAAGTGGTTGTCTCCATTTTCCCTTGTTTGTTTGTTTCTTAAATTTGACTTAGCATTTTACCCTCTGGATACATTCCTGTTGTTGAAAATGGCAAGATTTCTTTTCTTTTTTTTTTTTTTCTTTTATGGCTGAATAATAATCATCGTATCTTCTTTCTGTTTTATAACTGCATTGTGCATGGAGTCCTAACTTCTTTTGCAGTGCTTGTGGCTTGCTTGGCTTTAAACAGATATTAAGCCTCTACTCTATTACTTTTATTTTAAGGTACATTTGATAATTTTTAGAGCTCTTGGGTTTGTGATATTCACCTGTTTGTGCTTCTGCCTTATGTTCTCTTATAGCTCTTGATGTTTTTTTGAGTGGACTGACCGATGATTAAAAGAACAAAAATTACATTCTTAGCTGTCTGTAGAATCCCTCACTTTTGTTTTCTTATTCTCTACATTTTAATGTTAGAATTTTAGTTACTTCACAAGATTTGACACTCTTGGACCAAGGAAAATCAACTATAGCATTAATAATTATCCAATTTAAGGGTCCCTTTTGGAATATGCTTTTTATATGTTGGCATAAAAGGAATTTCTTAGATAAATTAAAAATTTCAGTTGATGTACAATTTTTAAAGGGTGTTTTTTATAGGAGAAAAATTGAAATTCTAGTATGTATTGAAACTTGGTCTTGAATGAAACCTTGGCAAAGGTACTGTGGGTTGAAAACTCTGGGTGTGGTTATCAGAGGGTGCAAACTTTCTGGAATGTAATTTGGCATTATGTATGTCAGTATTCCTAAAAGAGTTTATAAACTTATTATTGTAATTATATTTCCAGGATTCTATCCTAAGGAAAAACTGAAGTTCACCACAAAGATTTATATGTAAAAAAATGTCATTACAGCTCTGTTAATGTTGGCATAAAGATGACAAAATACTGGGACGCCTGGGTGGCTCAGACGTTGGGCAGCTGCCTTTGGCTTAGGGCGTGATCCCAGAGTCCCAGGATGGAGTCCCACATTGAGCTTCCTGCATGGAGCCTGCTTCTTCCTCTACCTATGTCTCTGCCTTTCCTTCCTCTCTTTCTCAGTCTCTTTGTGTCTCTCATGAATAAATAAATTAAATCTTTAAAAAAAAAAAGGCAAAATACTAAATATCCCTTAATTTTATCTTATTTAATACTGTGTGACCCTTAATCAACTTTTTAAAACAGATTTTTAATTTAAATTCAGTTTGCCAGCATATAGTATAACACCCACTGCTCATCTCATCCTGTGCCTTCCTTAATGTCCATCACTTGGTTACACTATTGCCCACCTACCTCCCCCTTCTGCAACCCTTTATTTGTTTCCCAGAGTTAGGAGTCTCTCATGGTTTGTCTTCCTCTCTAATTTCTTCCCCACTCAGTTTCCTCCTAAAAAACGATTCTTAATGATGTAGGGAAATAATCAAATGTTGAATGGAAAAGGACATAGATTTTACCTAAGCAGGTAAAATCTCGACTTTAAAATTTAGATGAGATTTGTGGCTCTTAGAACAAAGATTGCAAGAAAATAATTAAAAATGTCAGTGTTGCTTATCTATTGGTGTGGTATTACATGTTTTAGTTACTTTTATCTATGATTTTTGTGAGCATGCATAATACATATGTACCAGGGGAGAGGGTTTTTTTTTAAAAAAAAAAACAGACTTCCTAACATATTTTAAGTGCTAATATTTCTGTTGGGCTTCTAACACTTGAGTTCTGTGCTATATACATTTCTTTCTTTTGTCTTGGGACTAGCTCTGTAGCACCTGGACAGTGTTTACCATCTTAAATAAAAGTTCACCATTTGGTTGCAAATCGGCTCTATAAGTTCATGCATAACTTTTGTAAGTAGAACATATTAATAGTGATATGCCCAGCTGTCTTCAATATGTGCATTTACTTATGCAGCTGTTCAGTAGGTAATAAAATGATAGGGAGAGGATACTTCAAGAACACATGAGCAAAAATCAGGTTAAAATTTGTACTGGTTTCAGGTTGCATTGGTGGCTCAGTGGTTGAACATCTGCCTTCAGCTCAAGGCATGATCCCCCGGTCCTGGAATGGAGTCCCACATCAGGCTCCCTGGAGGGAGCCTGCTTCTCCCTCTGCCTATGTCTCTGCCTCTCTCTCTCTCTCTCTCTTTCTGTGTCTCATGAACAAATCTTTAAAAAAAAAAAAATTATATTTCAGTTTAAAAGAGAAAATACCATCTGCTCTCTAAAGTAATAATGTAAGGGTCATAAAATTCATTTACTTAGTTTCAGAAATATGCATATCTAAAGGAGGAGGAAGGGCAGCCCCGGTGGCGCAGCGGTTTAGCGCCGCCTGCAGCCCGGGGTGTGATCCTGGAGACCCGGGATCAAGTCCCACATCGGGCTTCCTGCATGGAGCCTGCTTCTCCCTCTGCCTGTGTCTCTGCCTCTCTCTCGCTCTCTCTGAATGAATAAAAAAAAATAAAAATAAAAATAAAAAAAAAATAAAGGAGGAGGAAAGAGAAAGATGCTAAAAATGAAGAATGAAAATGAATAAAATTAGACCTATTAGTTGAAAATGATGTAGCTTATTTAGAAACAGCAATTATGAAATTTTATTTATTTTTTTAAAGATTTTATTTATTCATGAGAGGCAGAGACAGGCATAGACAGACAGAGGAAGAAGCAAGCAGGCTTCATACAGGAATCCTGATGCGGGAGTCAATCCTGGAACTCCGGTATCATGCCCTGTGCCAAAGGTAGACACGCTCAACCTGTGAGCTACCCAGGAGTCCCATGAAGTTTTAATAATTGTTTCGGTAGTCGTTTGAGACTACGGAAATTGCTGAATAAAAATTTTTCCTTTCAAATTAAAAAAATGAAAGTTAGAATTCAGAACCTTCTGTCTGTGAAATGTGAAATGCATTGTATCATATTTGTACAATAATTCCTGTTGTGACAGAGCTCATATAATAGGAAATGGAAGCAGAGAAGCAATATACATTGTGGTTAAGAACACAAACTTCAGGGATCCCTGGGTGGTGCAGCGGTTTGGCGCCTGCCTTTGGCCCAGGGCGCGATCCTGGAGACCCGGGATCGAATTCCAAGTCGGGTTCCTGGTGCATGGAGCCTGCTTCTCCCTCTGCCTGTGTCTCTGCCTCTCTCTCTCTCTGTGTGACTATCATAAATAAATAAAAATTGTTTAAAAAAAAAAAAAAGAACACAAACTTTAGAGCTAAACCTGGATTCAAATCCTGACCATAGATTTGAACCTGTGTGACCTTGGGCTAGTTACTTAACGTCCAGGTTTGGTTTTTCATCTATTAAATGACTGTTCAATGCTTCTTAGGCTGTTAAGAATTAAATGGAATTATTTTGAAGTATAATATCACAGAGACCACCTGAAACATCATAAAGATACAGTGATTTTTATCTTTAAAATTTTCCCTTTACTGTGTTTGACTTATTAGATGTTGTACATATGTTATACAAACCTAAGTCTGAAATAATCTAATTTTTTATTAAGACTTCATCGCCTGATTCTTCTAATGAAAATTCCCCGGCAACTCCCCCAGATGAACAAGGTCAAGGTGATGCCCCACCGCAGCTTGAAGATGAGGAACCTGCATTTCCACATACTGACCTGGCGAAGTTGGATGACATGATCAATAGGTGAATTAGTTTTGTTTTCTTAATATGTGTAATACACAGGAAAACCAACATTTTCTCAGTATAATTATTAGTAGTAAATAAGAGAGTGGACAGAAATATTATAGTAGCCACACTACCTCTTTAATAGCCTTAACATCTTAGTGCTTACCAAATACTTTGTAACCTGTGGTTCTTAATGGATTTAAAGAATGGAAGGGAGTAACAGTGTCAATAAAGTTTTCAGATTAATGATGATGACCCATGCTGGTGTGTTTCTGAAGTAGAACCATATGTGTGATTTCCCTCTTTCAGAGTTTATGAAGATTTTTTCTTTCTTCATTTTTTCTTTATTGGTACGTTAATTGCTACAGCTGCTGGATGATTTTCATAATTTTTACTTGGTCCCTGAGGTAAGCCAGGTCATCAGAACATTGAGTTCCTCACAGCCTGCCCCTTATGAACTCTCGAGTGTCTGAGGCATTTAACCATCTCAGCTTTTTGTTTCTCTTGATCTTCACCTCAGGGGCAAGTTCGGAGTAATAATTTTTTATACTTGTAGTGGGCAACTCTGAGAGTGAAAGTTTAAGCTTGTGTGCAGGGGTAGAAAAAGGTCTAAAGAAGATAAAGGAAGAGTGTGTTGGGGAACCCCCACATGGGTGTAGTCTTCACCAAGGCTGTGGGGCCCAACAAGTGAGTGCTAGGGAGGTGTGACAAATCCTCCCATCACCACTGCCACCAAAGCAGAAAAGGAAAGTAAGGAAAATAAACTTAGAAGCATTTGACTTTACTAACTTTCCTTGTTGTGTTTCACTTTCTAAAAAATCAGTTTCTGTTACGTATATAATACGTAGAAACCCCTTGCCTCCCCCCCCAAATTCTGATTATATATGTAATATATGTACTGTTGAACATGGAAATACTATGTTGATAAAGTTCTATAATTTCCTTCTTCTGTACAGATATATTAAATTACTAACCATAAGAAGTATGCTTTTCAGATTATTTTTACTTTTACTATCATTTTTATTGATTTTTCTACAGATAAGAGGTTTTTACTATATCATTTTATAACTTGTTCATTTATCTTGAAATTTTTTCCTATTAATATATTTTTAACTCCTTGTTTGTAATAGTATATTTGAAAGAACACTTTGTAATTTTAGTAGATACATATAATGGTATACGATGAGTTGTAGTCAAAAAACCAGAAATTGTAGTTATTTTAGTGTCTCTGAGTATGTTTTCTCTAGAGCAGAGACCTAGCAAAAGGTTTTATAGTTGCTTTTTGATTTGTCAGGTGATTGGTGGTGGTTAATAAAGGGTACTTATTATGCAGACTTGAGGACAAAGTTGTGTATTAGCAAATTCTCAGGGGAAGATAAATACAAATGGTGTTTTTATGTGAATAAAAACAATGACAAGGGTGGTATGCATTTGAATATATAGTCATGGAGCACTTTTTCTCAAAACAAGGGTTTGGGGAGCAGTGAGGAGAGAGGGTCAGGGTAGGGGAAAGTAGCCTTGAAGATGGTTGAGCTGCCACTGGGACCGGAGAAAACACCGCCTGGGTGCTTGCTGCATCCTTCTTGGAGGGAGGAGGGTACCTGTGGTGGCAGAGAGACTTGGAGAGCCACATCTCCCTTAACCTTCAGGAATAACTGACTATCAATTGAGGCAGAAATCTGTCATTTTCCACCTAAATGCTGCTGCCTTGTGAGGAAATTGAAGGCAGGTAAGAGGTTCATCATAATCCTGAAAGAGCACTTTCCTATGAACGTGAACAATAGGTATCCATTTAATTGATAACTTGATTATTATTCTAGTTTTATATTATTATTAAAATAATTTCCTTTCCCCCTTGCTATCTTTTGTTTGACAGTTTTTTAAAAAATTCCCTTTGTAGAGACAACAGATGGAGCTTAGTTCCACAAAGTAGATATTCTGCCAACCTTGTTGTTTTAATATTTTAACATTTTTTATTATTAATATTTAATATTTTCATGGTGAGGCAAGTATAATTAGTAACTCATTTATAGTGCTTCTTTTAGAGTGCAACCAATAAGCATCTTTTTGTATTATTTAAAACTCTTAGGCCTCGATGGGTGGTTCCAGTTTTGCCGAAAGGGGAATTAGAAGTGCTTTTAGAAGCTGCTATTGATCTTAGTAAAAAAGGTAAGTTTGGATGTTCTTATGCTTTTCATAATGTATACTACTAACACATTTTCACTTCATCCCTGAAGACTTTGTTCCTCTCTTATAAACAGTTATTGGGGGAAGCCTGGGTGGCTCAGTGGTTGAGCGTCTGCCTTGGGCTCAGGGCATGATCTTGGTCCAGGGATCGAGCCCTATGTCAGACTCCCTCCGGGCGGCCTGCTTCTCCCTCTGCCTGTGGCTCTGCTTTCTCTGTGTGTCTCATGAATCAATATATAAAAATATTTTTAAAAAGCCTTATTGGATATTCCTGGACTAGAACGTCTAACTTAAGTTTTCTTGCTATTGCTTATGATACATACCTAGAACAAGGGTTCAGATCCTTTGGACAGCCTTCAGGCATGTTTGTGAACTCACCGAAGTCATATATAAAATTTGTGTATATTCATTTTTATTAGATTTTTAAGATTTTCGGTATTTTATAATTGTCTAGTTTGCATGTTGATTATTTTTTTTTAAATATACAGAAAAGATCTAATTTCTTTTTTAAAGAAAAGCATGAAAGATGAGGTCTGATGTTTTTACCTTGTATAGAAGTGAAAGCTTGGCAGTAGATTTTTTTTTTAATGACTTGGGTCTGCTTTAGGTACAGTTGAATTCTTAGTAAAGGACGACTGTTGTAATATGGTCTTCATTTTTAAGGCATTGGAAATTAGCAAAGTGGCAGTAACGTTTCAATATCTGAAATAGGGTAGCTATGGATGTATTCCGTCATTAGGCATTATCAAAATTGAAGTTGATTGTTATAAAAATTACTCTGCTTACATTTGTCTCCATGGCAAGGGTGATACTTCCTTCATCTTAGAATAATTACCTTCCTTTATTTAAAGAATGTCTCTCCCCACCTTTTTAATCTTGTAAAAATAATCTAGTAAAGTATAAAAATACATTTTCAGATTACAGTTATTTGCTGCCAAATTTCTTTTGTTCATTTACACATTTATTGAGCAGAATTTTGAAGATTTTTGCACTAGGCATGTTGTACTTCCTGGCTGTACAATGCTAGGTAAGAACACACAATGGTATTTTATTTACTATTCATTGACATTCACTGGACGTGTAGCCCCCACTATCTTTCTTTTCTGGGACCATGGTTTATTTTAGGAAAGGTTCAGATTTTTAAATACAATCCTGAGTTTCAGTGTCCTCTCTTGTGCAATCAAGATCCTAGAACACTTTATATACAAATTGAGTGGCTTTTCACTTTGTCCTCAAGAGTTAAAGATTTTCAAAGGGTGCCTGGATGGCTCAGTTGGTTGAGCATCCTACTCTTTTGGCTCAGTTCATGATCTCAGGGTCCTGAGATTGAGCCCCAAATTAAGTGCTCTGCATTGAGCACGGAGCTTGCTTAAGATTGACCGTCGCTTGCTTTCTCTTTCTTTCTCTCCCTTCCTTCACACACCCCCCTCCTCCAGTGTGTGTGCTCCCCCACTCTTTCTCTCTCTGAGACAGAAAAATAATAATTATGAGAAAAGGTTTTTCTTTGTGTTTGGTGAGGTGTAGGGTATGTCGCTGTGTTGCCTTTCTGAAATAAGATGAAATTAAGCAAAACTATACAGAAGCATAGATGCTAGTACAGTCAAGAGAGACTTGAGACAAAACCATTCATCTTACTCAATGAAACACTTATGTAAAATAGTTTAAGGATATTGATGTCTAATGAATCATGTACAACTAAAATTAGATTTTAAAAATAGTTGTGAAACATCATTTTCTGGGGCACCTGGTTGGCTCAGTGGTTGAGCATCTAACTTCGGCTCAGGTCGTGATCCTGGGGTCCTGGGATTGAGTCCCGCATCAGGCTTCTTTCAGGGAGCCTGATTCTCCTTCTGCCTATGTCTCTGCCTCTCTCTCTTTCTCTCTGTGTCTCTCATGAACAAATAAAATCTTTAAGAAAAAAAAAAAAACCACATCATTTCCTACGGTTTAATGTTTATCTTCAGAGAGTAAAATTTTGTGAAGCACTTAGATTCCCTCTCAATGGTACTGGTAACCATTTTGTGTTTAAGGTCTGTTGTCATAATTTGAAATGTTTGCAGTCCACCTTGCTGTTACTTGGTTTGATGTGCTTTTATTCAATTAAATAGTTTTGAAATTCATTGATTTTTTTTGTTTGTTTCGTAATCAGCTACCTTCTTGATGCATAGGAACTTTGATAATACCTATGTATGTTTATCTTTTTGACCTCATAATGATAGATAATGCTGTGAGTTTTTTCCAAAGCTAGTCTGAATTTCTTACCTCTCAGTAAATTATTACTTTTTATCATATAATTGGACATTTTGAGACAACCAGAAAAATACTTTGTTTACATTAATTGTCTTCCCTTTTCTTAGGCCTTGATGTTAAAAGTGAAGCATGTCAGCGATTTTTCCGAGATGGGCTAACAATATCATTCACTAAAATCCTTACAGACGAGGCAGTGAGTGGCTGGAAGTTTGAAATTCATGTGAGTCTTTCATTTGACTTTAAAAAATCATTTTCCTAGTGTTGCCTGTGTTTTCTCATATATATGTAAAATACATATTTGATCCACTAATTGAATTAAAGGTCTAAAACTGAGAAACTTTAAAAATACTTGTTATAAATTATAATTTCTATCGAAGGGAAGCATAATCTTTTAGGAGTGTGAGATTTAGAATTAGATACCTTTGGTTTAATCTGTCTCCTGGGTGCTTTGTGACCTTAGGCTGTTCACCATGTTTCATTAATTGTGAAATGCACCACACATTTATTTTATGGACCACCAAGGAAGGAAAACACCTAACTAAGGTGGGGAATCAAATACGTGGGACACAAAGGCTCAATGCAGAGAAATAAACTTGCCATACAGAAAGAGATGCGAAAGAAACCCATACGTGTCAATTATGGTATCTTAGAGGGGGTAAAAGTCTCCTGAAGATTTAAACAGGGGATCCCTGGGTGGCGCAGCGGTTTAGCCCCTGCCTTTGGCCCAGGGCACGATCCTGGAGACCCGGGATCGAATCCCACGTCGGGCTCCCGGTGCATGGAGCCTGCCTCTCTCTCTCTCTCTCTCTCTCTCTCTCTGTGACTATCATAAATAAATTTTAAAAATTTAAAAAAAAAAAGATTTAAACAGGCCAGCATTCAAAGAGTTTTGTAATTTGAAATCAGATTATCGTTGTGAAACAAAAAAAACTCCTTAAATGGATAAAGTGGTCTCAGGTTCATGCTATGCCCAAGTGATTGGCAGAGGCAAACACCGGTTTTCTCTACAGTACCTTCAGTTGAAAAAACTACAAGGCCTTGATTATAAGATACAATGGAACTTCAGAGTTTTTAAAAAGTAAAAAAAAGTCATGCATCTTAGGTCTGTAGAATGCCAAAATTATTCAAATTCTTTCTCTATTCATACTGTGGAAATCTAGTCATAAATTGTGAAGCAGATATTTTTGTGCTCTGTGAACTATTTTTCAGATAGAACTATAGCACAGAAATCCCATCTTCAAATTCAACGTGTAACTTTATAAGTAAGGAAATGGAAACTTTGGAGGTGCTATCACCTCCATTCATTGAGGCTTAGATAGCAAATCAATTCCATCTTAGATAAATAAAATACTGTGTATATTTTAGAATAGCTGCCTCTACTGTGCAAATTCCAAAGAGGAAAAAAATTTGCATCTTATCTGTTGATGTAGAGCAGTACCTTGTTCATTTTGTAAGCCATTGCAAGTGTTTTTTTAAGCAGGTACTATATAAAGGATAGTAAATGTTAGTTGGTTTTTGATATATCAGTTTGATCCTAATATTAATTCAAACGATCAGTGTTAAAAATGGAGTGATCATAATTAAAATATAGTTAAGATAGGAAGGTGTTTCTATTTGGAGTTACAGTGTTTTGATCTTCTAAAAATCACTTTTCCTCCTTATATAATACAGAGGTGTATTATCAACAATACTCATCGCCTGGTGGAACTATGTGTGGCCAAGTTGTCCCAAGACTGGTTTCCACTTCTAGAACTTCTCTCCATGGCCTTAAATCCTCATTGCAAATTCCATATCTACAATGGTACACGTCCGTGTGAATCCGTTTCCTCAAGTGTTCAGTTGCCTGAAGATGAACTCTTTGCTCGTTCTCCAGACCCTCGATCACCAAAAGTGTGTTGGTTTGTTATTTTCTAATTAATACAGTTTTGGTCTCCAACAGAGCTGTAAAAGATCTGAACTGCTTGTTAACGTGAAGAAGAGTAGTTTCACGTTCCTATTGAAGGGATTCTGCATTATTTTGTGTTTTGGATTCTTTTTTCCTTTCCAGCTTTACTTGAAGCAGAATTGACAAAATTGTTTTTGGATTGTATTTTTTTAGCTTTCTCTACAGTTAATCCCCATTGTTTCTTCCCAGCTCCTTGGGAAATAGTCATAAATTGAGTTAATATGAAGCAGGCCATAATTTTCGTCATAAATAAGGGTAGAATGGGAGGCGACTTTGCCCCCTTCCCTGGCCATGATCACTGTAGATATTCTAATGTCTTGACTTGAGGATCAAGTATATCCTGTAAATGTCTCATAATGTGTCATAAAAGTAAAATTATAAAAATTATAAATGAAAGAAACTAAAATTTGTAAGTATCAATGAAATATATGTAGTATGCATCAATGTAAAAGTTCTTGAATGTAAATGTTCTATATTGGCATAAACAGTATACAAAATCTATCCTAGAACTGTACATCTTTTAATAAATAGTAAATAACAATATATAGTTTTTAAATTTTAGAATTTAGGGAGACTTTTTAATATGGGCATTATAAAAAGGAAAACCTAGACAAGATAATTTGAATTTATACATAAAACTTTGGTTTATTTCTGTTAAAAGTGGAAATCCTGAAAATGTGTTAAACTGAGGGCTGGGATTTTTTTTTATATATTTCCCAAGATTCGTGTTTTTGCCACTTCATGCCTGTTTTTGTTTTGGTAAATCAAATTAGTATCTAAACAGTTACAATCTCCAAAATATACCTGTGATTTTTGCTGTATAGTTCAATGATAATCTTCAAGAGACTCACAGGGAATAATAACTTGATTTAAGATGGCTTCTGGCTGAAGATCTCTTTATATCTTTCTTTGAAGCCTAGCTCTTGAGTATTATTAATTAGAGTGTTCCTAATTGCTTAAGCATAACATCAAAGCTGAAAACGTTTAGTAAGATTCGCTTTAGGATTTTTTTTAACCTTATGCACATACACTTTTTTATATATTCGTGTTGTACATAACTACTGAGCGTATCAGCCTATCAGTCTCATTCTAGTTTCTGGGGAAATTGAAGTACAGAATTGCTTAATGCCATAAGGGACTCATAAATTAAAATGTTCAAGTTTTAAATTGTTTAGAAATAACTTTTTAAGACCAAATAAAAAGATAGGAAAATACTATAATGAACTTAAATAGAAAAATGGTTAATTTAGTACAGAATTTAATTTAGATATAAAGTCCTATCAAAACCACCTTTAGCTAACATAAGTCTCTTTGAAAGCATTACCTAACAAAATAAAAAAATAAAAAAAGAAAGAAAGAAAGAAAGCCTTACCTTATACTTCATTTCCCTTTGTCCTGGACACATTTTTCTGTTTTTGTTCTTAAGTACGTGTTGTAGAAATTATTTGTATTTAAGACTTAGTAGCGAAATTACCTACCCCCTGCCCTTGGTTTTCCCTCAGTGGATTCTAAAATGTGGCCTTTTAAAAGAAACCAAGGTATAAAAGGTTGTCTTGGGTACATAAATTTTTTGATCGATTTGATTCTTAGATATGTATATAACCTCTTTTTTTGCATGTAAGCATGCTTTTAACTCCATAAACCATTGGCTGTCCTAACTGTATTGGACTTTGAGTGATTGCTGTCCCTTAGGGAAGATTTTGAAAGACAGTCCATAGTTATTGGATCGTTGGTTAACTCTAAGCTGAGAATTGGCATGAGCCAGCAAAAGCATCAGCCAACATGTTCTAGTTAGGAGCAACAAAAATACCAGGGTTAGCTTTTATTTTATTTTATTTTTTTTCAGGGTTAGCTTTTAATTAATAGTTCACTCTCGGGCTTTAAGATTATTGTTTTCATAGGGAATTTTAAATTATTTATAACTACAATAAAAAGTAAATTCAAACATTATTTTTGGTTACCAAATATCCTTTTCTTATTTTTAAAAGTTCTTTAATCTCCCTAAGTTTTTAAAAATAACTTTCAGATAATAAGATTTTCTCCTACAGTGGGATCTCTGAAATAGAAACCTGGCATCTAATTCCTGTTCATGAGTTCTGTTGGTACAAACAACTGTGCCCTAGTGATTTAATCTGTACTGTTGCTTTTGCTTTTTTCTCACAGGATTACTGTAAATAATATGAAGTATTTCAAAGATGATTTTACATAATGATTTTCTTTTATTGAATTTCCTGTTTTAATCAAGAAAGTACTTCAGATGCTGCTTTTCTTCCTTAAAATCAGGAAGTCAGCCTCTTTCATTAACTGTATTACAGGGTTGGCTGGTGGATCTTCTCAACAAGTTCGGCGCTTTAAATGGGTTCCAGATTTTGCATGATCGTTTTATTAATGGATCAGCATTAAATGTTCAAATAATTGCAGCCCTTATTAAGTAAGTTATGTTTTTAAGTGAATCTTATGTGTATTATAGGAATTGCTACTTAATTCCTTGATAAAAAATTTTTTCAATTATGGTTTCCTTTTTAACTGATAACTACTAACTTTTTAAAAGTAATATAAGTAAGTCTGAGTTCAGTCCTAGTTGATTGTAGGAAAGCAAATATTATAAGAGTATTTTTGTCTTTCTTCTTTCAGACCATTTGGGCAATGCTATGAGTTTCTCACTCTTCATACAGTGAAAAAGTACTTTCTTCCAGTAATAGAAATGGTCCCACAGTTTTTAGAAAACTTAACTGATGAAGAGCTGAAAAAAGAAGCAAAGAATGAAGCCAAAAATGATGCTCTTTCCATGATTATTAAATCTTTGAAGAATTTAGCTTCAAGGGTTCCAGGACAAGAAGAAACTGTAAAAAATTTAGAAATATTTAGGTTAAAAATGATACTTAGGTAAGATGTTTTCCTCTTGAAATAAACTGTGTGAGTGTTTAGAATCCTACTTAACACTGAATTTCTCTTCTAGATTACTGCAAATATCGTCTTTCAATGGGAAGATGAATGCACTGAATGAGGTTAATAAGGTGATATCTAGTGTATCCTATTATACTCATCGGCATGGTAACCCTGAGGAGGAAGAGTGGCTCACAGCTGAACGAATGGCAGTAAGTCCTTTGGTTCTTCTGTTATAAGTGCTAGAGGAGAAAATGGCATCAAGTGTTTAGAAACTTTTGTGGCATTTTGACATTGCAACATATTTCCTGTATTTTTACAAACACACCTGCAACAGATTAGAATCAAAATGGACCTTTACCAACTGAAAAGTATATTTCGCTAGCATAATTGGGGGGGGGGGGACGTAAATACTTATTAAGTTGAATACTATAAAGTTACACAGTATGGACTATTACATTTTTGTATTGTGAGTTATTAGAATTTTGTTCTATTGGTATCGATATTAAATAAATGCCAGTCAGCAACATTAGCATACTGTTACAGAAACACAGACTTGGGAAGCATGCAGTCTTAATTCCAGTTCCACTTCTCACACTTCTGAGCCTGATTACTCTTAACTTTAATAGGATAATATATCCCTTGTTAGGATTATTTGGAAGATTAAAGAGCCAGTGGATAAGCAATAGTAGCATAACTGATGAATAAATAAAAGCAAAAAGTTAAAAGGGCGTGTTTTCACCAGAATCCCATCTGATGTAAGGAAACCAAAGATCTTAAAATAGGTCTTGTACCCACTCTACCTAAACCATTGTGCTTACTGCACTTAAATACTACTTTACTGCATAAATGCTGGAGTTGAATTTTCAAAATAATTGCACTATTTCTGAGTCATGGATACATTTCAGTATGTGCAATATTAAGTTTCATGAAATTATAGTGGTTTTTCATAGTTTTGAATTAAAAAGGCACATAAGCCTATGTGCTTTTTAAATAAATACGTTAGTGTATTTATTTTGCATTTTTAAATTCCTACTAATTAAAAGTGTGAACTGTATTTCATACGTATATTCTAAAAAGCTTCTGTGTGGGACACCTGGGTGGTTCAGTGGTTGAGCGTCTGCCTTTGGCTCAGGTTGTGATCAGATCCTGGGATTGAGTCCCACATCGGCTCCCCATAGGGAGCCTGCTTCTCCCTCTACCTGTGTCTCTGCCTCTCTGTGTGTGTCTCTCATGAATAAATAAAATCTTTAAAAAAAAAAATAAAAAAGCTTCTGTGTTTCAGCTTCTTTGAAACAAGTTTTTAAATTTTGTTTAGGAATGGATACAGCAGAATAATATCTTATCCATAGTGTTGCGAGATAGTCTGCATCAACCACAGTATGTAGAAAAGCTAGAGAAGATTCTTCGTTTTGTCATCAAAGAAAAAGCTCTGACTTTACAAGATCTTGATAATATCTGGGCAGCACAGGTAAGAAATTTCAGATGGTGACTACTTGGTTTCTAAAAGAAAGATATTAAAAACGAAAGTAATATAGTAGTCATGAAACAAGATGAACGTTTATATTATTAGACTCCTTGTACATTTAACTGCTCTTGATTTACAGAAATCCTGTCAATCTTTTTAAATATATTCATCATTTATTGTATGTTTGGTACAGGTTACCAATTTGTAGGTGGATTTTAAAAAAATTTAGTATTCAGTACAAATTTTTGATTGAAGTATTTTATTTACACAATATTACATTAGTTTCTTCATAAACTTAATTCAAAGAAAACTTTAATGTCAGTAGAGTTAAATCACTAGATTATGTATGAAGACCTGTTGTATGTAATCCAAAGGATTTATAGCTTTGCTGAAGGATAAGTAACTTTTTTGATTTAAGAAACTAGATGATTCAAATCACTTTGACTACTTCAATAATGCATTTTTACTAGGATCACTTGGGAAGTATTGATGAGTTAGATTACAAAGCTTTGTGTTTTGAGTCTGTAGCAAGAAAACATTCAGTTTTCCCTTTGAGTGCTTAAGGTAACAGTTTTTGAACAATACCAGTGCTGTACCTTATTGTTCTACTTAGAATGTTAAAATTGGTACGCTAAATTCAATAAATTATAATAGAGGCTCACATGAATTCCCAAAGTACACATTAGCCATGTATATCAAGGAATTTAATTTGTCAGGTTTTAGAGGACAATTCTAAAGCATTTAAAATGTTAGGGATTTCCTTATGTTACACACTTAGATGAAGATGATGGGAATAGTTTAACAGCTGTCAGTGGTTAGTATATACAACTTGAGTGCTGTTCAAATTGAAATATGCTATGTTTTCTTTGGTTTTTCAATAGGCAGGGAAACATGAAGCCATTGTGAAGAATGTACATGATCTACTGGCAAAGTTAGCATGGGATTTTTCTCCTGAACAGCTTGATCATCTTTTTGATTGCTTTAAGGTAATAGCATAGTAAAGTAATGCCACTTCATTTTAATAAAATTATTAGATCTATGAGTTGTTCTTAGACAATACATACTTGAGAAATTTTCTGGTGTGAAGGAATTGGTCTTTTTTTTTTTTCCCCCCAGTTAGCACTTAATGTTCATTTTTATTATAATAGGTCCTCATAAATAAGTAATCTTTCAAACTCAGGTTGTGAGTTTGGATTCCTTTCCCCCTAGCAATTTGAATTTTTTTAATAGATTCTGGTGCACTGTAGGACTTCAGGGAAGGATGATTGGTTGCAATAAAAGGGATTACCAATAGCTTGATATTTTGGGGTGATATGCGCAGACAAATCAAAATGTAATTCATAAGGTAGCCCAAGAGCCCTTACAGTGATATCTGTGTTAGTACCATCTGCATTTTTTAAGGCCGTATTGTGTAGCGGTTTCTCTATAGTTGCTAGTACCAGGTTTGTAAAAAACACGATTGATGAATTTGTGGATTAAGAATATATAACTTTAGGGCAATAACAGTGCTCATGAAGGATGTTCTATTAGCAACTGGCATTAGATGATAAAAGGTATCTTGTTTAAAATTAGTCACACTGCCTGCTGGTGGAAACATAAGTTGCTACAACCGTCTTGGATATAGAATGATATTTCTTAAAAAGTGGAGGATTCTCATGACTCATTAGTTTGACTTCTGAATATATCCTCTAGAGAAACTCACATATAAGTGCACCAGGATACATGTTTAACATTTGTAGCAGAATTATTTGTAATAGCTAGCAAGTAAATTACTATGTAGAATGGATAAACTGTATAATGTTCCTACAATTTAAACACTTCACAACATTGAGAAAGAGTAAATTTGAGCATTTCAGCCACGTGGATAAGTCTAATAAAGTTGAAAAAAGGAATAAAATTACACAAGAATTCATATACCTTGATTGCATAACATAGACTTCAGAAATAGACGAGCTAGCTTCTAGAGTCTTGCTTACCAGGTTATTTTTGACCTGTGTAGTAAGTTACACGGGTGTTGACATTATGTAGATTATGTATACACTTACACCTTTCTTGGTGTGTATTTCACAATTGAAGGAAAAAAAAAGTGAGTTATTGGCTTGTACCTCAGACCAATTAAATTTGAATTGCTTGTTATGGTGCCTGGGAGCCTGTATTTTAAGCAACATTTTCAGCTGAATCTTAAGCACATTAAAGTTGTAAATAATTGCCTTATGGAAAAATTCAGTTTGAAATCTATCCAAGGCAGCTGGGGAAATAATAGAATCTATTATCATGGGTATTCTAAAGTTAATTGCCATTCAGTTTTAATCTTGAGATGACTTCTGAAGTGGCACAGCGCATGTTGACCAAGATGGCCGTGATGGGAAAAGGAAAGAAGAGGTCAAATGTACAGCCTCCTGAACCCTCCTCTTCTAAGGATGGTCTAAATACAACAGTAGTTTAAATACAAACATGGTTCCATTATTTTTATCCCCTTTGGCCTAGCAGGTATTTACTAAGCACAGGTCATTTGGTCGTAAGCACTGTTTTCTAAGGTGTTGGAACTTTTTACAAAAGATGATTCAAAGGAAGCATGAAGTCCAGGTCATGCCTTGTAGTTCTTTATAAACTGGAAGCAAGTGATTTCAGACTTGTCGATTAGTCTTAGGTACTTGCCTAGTTTAGTTTCAAGTAAGTCTTTGTTCTTCAAAACATTTATACTATTGTACAGTCCCATCAAGATTTTCACATCCTAGCCAGCAGTTGTTTTGTCAGAATTCTTGATTTGTGACCATCTGCTTGGTATGAAATATCTCATTGTGGTATAGCCGCTTACTTATATCCTTGATCACTAATGAGGTTGAACATCTTTTCGTATGTTTCTATTCTTTATTTTGTTGTGAAAACCCTATTGAAGTTTTTTGACTAATTTTTTCTTATTGGGTGGTTATTTTCTTAGTGCTTTGTAGGAGTTCTTGGCATTCTCAGTGATAGTCCTTATCAATTCAAGTGTCACAAATAATTTCTCCCAGTTTGTTGTTGTCTTTATTCCTCCCCTTATGGTGGCTTCCCCTGAATAGGTGTTCTTAATTGATTCTCCTTTTCATATTCATTATTTTTGTATATATCCCTCGGAGATGAGTATATGAAGAAAAAGTTCATACTATTATCATACCTAAAAAAAAACTAATAATTCTGTAGTACTGTCAAATAGTATTAAAATTCTTATTTATTTTTTTTAAATAGTATTAAAATTCTAATGGTCTCAGATCATTATTTTTGAAATTTGTTTGAAAAGGTATTCATACTTTGTAATTGGTTGTATACATCATTTAAGTCTTTTTTGAATCTACAGTTTTTCCCTTTATTCCTTAAAGAAACTGGATTGATTATTGTGTTGTTTTATATCAGTAGTATGAAATTTAGGCCTGTGGGGTTTTTTTCCCGTTTCCTAGAATACATCAGAGGTGGTCATGTGCTCTTTATTCAGGAGGCATGTAATGCCTAGCAAACCTGTCTTTTTAAGATGTTCTTAATTGTAATGTCTAGTACTTGAGACGTTATCCTGTAAACTTAAGAGTTTTCATATTTCTTTCATAATTTTGAGGGGTTAGAAGGAATTACAAGTTTGCATTAAAGTTGTCTTCCAAGATATCCCACATTTATCAAATTGTAAATGGTTGTGTGTAATGATTCCATTGAAAGGATCTCCTATAATTAACGTAGTTATCCTTCTGTTGCTTGCCTTTAGGTTGATTTCACATTATTTTCTAATAAACACTCATCAGCAGCTTAATACATACAGCTTTTCTCATACTGTTTAGCAACAGCCCTGGCCTTTACCCATTTGATGCCTTCATCACTTACAACCTACCCCACGTGCATGGTATAATGGCATTTTTAAAAAATACCATTTTCAGAGGTTTTTTTTTTGTTGTTGTTGTTGTTCCCCCCATTGTAGAGATTGTATTTTTTTTAAGCTTTTATTTATTTGAGAGAGAAAGAGAGCACAAATGGAGGAATAGCAGAGGAAGAAGGAGAAAGACTCCTCCCCGAGCCAGGACCCCAGCATCATGACCTGAACTGAAAGCAGACACTTGACTGGCTGAGCCACCCAGGCTCCCCTTATTATGGAGATTTTAAATGAGTAGTATTATCTTCTTCTATATTGAAATGAAATAGCACCAAATTATTTTTACAAACGTTAGAAATTGTTTTTATTGGTTAATAACAGACTTAATATTTTGTTCTCATGTGTAGTGCACAGTGCTCTCATCAGCTTTTTAAATTTATGAAAATCTTTGTATATCAGGTTGTGTTTATCAGGTTTTAGTATAATTTTTCTATTTATTAGAGAGCACAAGTGGGCTGGGATAGGGGCAGAAGGACAAGCAGACTTCTGCTGAGTGGGGGTCCGGCCTAGGCCTGGATACCACAAGCCTGAGATTATGACCTAAGCTTAGGTATTTAAATAGAGATTTTTTTTTTTTTGTCTTCTTGTTTAATTCTGCTCTTATTTCTCATCTATCACCAGAATAATTCTGTGCTCAGCTGTGTTGTTTTTCCAATGAATATATTTAATCCCATGACACTTAATTTAATTACTGATGGGTGAATCTGTTGTTTTCATGTCATATAAAATTTTTTTTTCTAGGCCAGTTGGACAAATGCAAGTAAAAAGCAACGTGAAAAGCTTCTTGAGCTGATACGTCGCCTTGCAGAAGATGATAAAGATGGTGTGATGGCACACAAAGTGTTGAACCTACTGTGGAATCTGGCCCACAGTGATGATGTACCTGTGGACATCATGGACCTGGCTCTCAGTGCCCACATAAAAATACTTGATTATAGTTGCTCACAGGTAAGGTGTGCCCCCTTGCTCACTTTTTTTGACCTTCATTCTCAGGATGGCTTAGATAACGAGTAGTTCCACATCTTTCCAACGTTGTTATTTTTAAAATGATCCTCAAGAAGTGACTTATTTTCTCCATGTAAGTCTGCCTTATGTTAGGTCTCTGTCAAAATTTTGTGTATCATCTAGAAAAGCATTTTAGTTTCCTTGGGAGAAAGTATTTTAAAAAGCAGTTTATGGGGGATCCGTGGATGGCTCAGCGGTTTGGCGCCTGCCTTGGGCCCAGGGCGCGATCCTGGAGTCCCAGGATCGAGTCCTGTGTCGGGCTCCTGGCACGGAGCCTGCTTCTCCCTCTGCCTGTGTCTCTGCGTGTATCTGTCTGTCTCTCTCTCTCTCATATAAATGAATGAATAAATAAATAAATAAATAAATAAATAAATAAATAAATAAAAAAAATCTTTTAAAAAACAAAAAGCAGTTTATGTAGTGGTATCATTGTTGGTGCTTGGTGCTGAAATACCAGTTTTAAATAGATCATAAGATATTAAAGCTGATGAGGGACGTTAGAGGTAAGAATTTGGGTTTTCTTTGCTCACAGGGAAGTTAAGAAAAATTAATAGAATGTTCTAAATAGTAAAACATTTTGAGCCTTGCCTGTGGGCAAATCACACAACAGCTTCCCTGCATTCTAACTTGTAGCATGTTAGCTGTTGACCCAGGGTAAAATTAAAATTGCTGTTAACTAATTTTCCACTTGTTAAAACTGTTTGCTACACCAATGAACTGAAATTCTGGTGAGAGCTAAATAAATAAGTTCAAGTAGGTGTATGTGATTCAGATGCCTTTTTTTTTTTTTTAACTAGCTAATCACAGTTCCATAAGTATTTAGTATATCAAATACTACTAACAGTCTTTAACAGAGAAAACACACACACACACACACACACACACAAAGTAATCCAAACTTCAAGTTCTTAGTGCAGAAACCTGCATTTCTGATTACTATTAATTTAGGGGAAGGAGTAAATAATGTTTGAGAAATGAATATCATGTTTGCAATAATTCTGAGTTTATAATATTTTCATAACTACTTTTCTTTTATCTTTTTGTGTATATGTCCGTATTTCCTTATTTTGATTTTTACTGAGAATTTTTTAACTTAGTTGCCATACCATTATTTTCTTGGTAAAATAGAAATTTTCAGTGTCCCTCACCATGCTAAACAATCCCATATAGAATAACAATTGGATTATATGTTATTGCTGAATTTTATTATATGGTAGCGTCCTTTGAAACATTGGATAATATTGTTTTGCTTTTTGTAGTTTTGGTAGTAAATGTGAAATGAAAATGTATTTTGTGCTGCGTTTTATTACTGTTAATCTCATTTCTGCAATTATTACATTTGTTACGATCTTTTAAGAAAAGCCCTATTTTGTCATTGGAGGTGGAATTTTCCTGAGTGTGTGGCCTATCTCTAAAACAGTGAAATTGTTTGTTTAAGGATCGTGACACACAGAAGATCCAGTGGATAGATCGCTTTATAGAAGAGCTTCGTACGAATGACAAATGGGTAATTCCTGCACTGAAACAAATTAGAGAAATTTGTAGTTTGTTTGGTGAAGCCCCTCAAAATTTGAGGTAAGGCTTTTAACAGAAAATGTCAATATTTTTATTTTTGTATTTTATTGAAAAGAAATAGCATTCTCACTTGGTGAAAGCAAATTTGTCAAAAGAAAGAGTGGGAGGTTGACAGGCAAAGTGAAGGGTTAATTTGGAACAAAAGAAGATTCCTGTATCATATCCACATGTTGATTTTATTTATGAAGAAATAAGCCACAATTAAATTATAAGCATCAGAATCAGCAGTATTCTATATTACTCATGCAAGATAACAAGATATGGTTTTTTTTTTTAATTGATTGTAGCTAGATTTCTATTAGTGGTATGTATTTATATATAGGAGTGTTTAAATACATCATTTTACATGCCGAATTCTGGTTACTAAAATAATTTGTCCTGGTGTTTTCTTTCTATAAGAGTTATAACAGATAATGTGAAAAGTTAAAAATAATCTGCAGAGGGAGAGCCTAGGTGTAGTACAAAGAATATTTATAGTGGGGACAGGATTCCCGAGTATGACCCTTGTGTCTGAGCAGTCATATCATCTTGTAAAGATTTATGAATTGAAAGAAATGTGTTTTTCTTATATGTAAATTAGATGATTGCCTTTGCAGCTCTAGATTATTAAGATTATGCCTAAGACCGTAAGGCTGTATATATTTTGGTTTCAGTGGTTCAACTTTGTCTCATTTTTTTTCCAAAAGCTTGAAAAAATATGAAATTAGTAAAGCTACAGGGATAAACAGTGGAGAAAATCCAGATATATATCTTATTAAGAGTAACATTTCTTTGAGGGACATATTTTGATTTTTTGGGCCTTTTTGCCTTTTTCAAATGTATGTATTTGTTGGCAGATAAAGTAGTTTACATACTCTTCCAGGGTCAGGGTACAGTGACTTCATCTCCACTAGAATAGTAAAGACTGAGAGTTTATTGGTTTCAGTGAATGTAGTAGAAAAGGTTGGAAAGGAGCTAGTTATCTTTCTGGTAATGTGGGCAAATATGGCTATACACCAAGTGTCCCAGAATGTACCTCGAATGGCTAATAAAATTTTACAGAAAGCATTTTCTTTGATCAAATTCCTTACTATTAGAGCATAATCCTTGTAGTGCAAGTCTTGAAAGGATTATGTTCTTATTTCATAATTCTGGAAATAATCACATAAACTTACACAGGTGCTTTAGTACTACTGTAGTATAGGAGTAGAAAATGGTTGTTGAGGTAGACATCCACGTGGTGAGATGGGAGAATATTGATGCATAGTGTCTGTGTAAGTAAGAATAACGGAATAAATATCTTAGTTTTTGAGGCATTATTTTCTTTTAAATTACTTGATATTGTTATTTAAAAGTAAATGGCCAAGATATGCAATTCTGTCATGAAGAAAACCATTCTAAGCTTTTTAAGTAGTAGCTAAGAATTTAGATTGTATAAGCTCTTTTGATTACAACAGAGTTTAATTGCCTAATTATATTGTTAAGTTCTTCTCGTTTCAGTCAAACTCAGCGAAGTCCCCATGTATTTTATCGCCATGACTTAATCAATCAACTTCAGCACAATCATGCCCTAGTTACTTTGGTAGCAGAAAACCTTGCAACTTATATGGAAAGCATGAGGCTGTATGCTAGAGGTATGTTTTGCAAGCTCACATGAAATAACAGCAATTTTCCAGCATTTTTTAAATCAAATTACCTCAGAAATGGACAACACAAGTATTTTAAAAGATGGAAGATAATTGGTCTTATTATTTTTTATTTTTTATATAATTGGTCTTATTAACTATTCCTTTATGAGCTTATATTCCTTTTTATGCTGTTTTTACCCACCCTAAATCCCAAGCCAGCATTTTAAAGCTTTCTTTAGTTCTTGCCTTCCCCATTCTCCTTGTTAAATTGATTTCTTTCTCTTCTGTGGGAGTTCTGCCTTTCTATAGTATGTATAATTCGTATTACCTTCTTTGGGAATGTACTTGACTTATTCTCAGCTTTGGTTCGTTACTACCATCACCTTTATTATTTTATGAAAAGTGTGTGTTGTCTATGTCTATTCTTATATATATTATAGTTCCTTTATAATCCTAAGTCCTTATTTTATAAGAGTTTCAGACTCTTTGAAACAAGAGTTTCACTCTTTTCATGTGAATTGGAAAATTCACACGAATAATGTTATGAAGCTACAAGAATCCATGTGTTTATGTTGGTTTTCAAAGTGCAAATTTGTTTAAATTTGTTAGTTTCCTGAGATTTCAACAGCTGGTTTTTAAGTTCCTGCCATATGTGGAACTCTGCCTCAGTACTCTTTTTTGCCCTCTGATGGTTGTGTCTATGCTAGAGTAAGGATGGGTTTCTAGTAACATTCCACTGTCTTTTAGGCCCAATATTGTTCGCATAGCCAAAGAAAGAAAACTTGATACTACCACTGCTAGAAATAGAACTGAACATAATGGGTACTGAACATATTATTGATTTAACATGTTACATTACATAAGAGTCTACAGAAACCAGTAGTCCTATATTAGATATAATATTTCTAATAGTATTTGAAGAATAGATTAAACTCTTGGCATTCTTGAATAAAATCCCAAGATGCTTGTAACTCATAGGATTTGCTTAACGCAGGATATATATTTCCATCTAAAATTCAGATAAATATAATGGAAAAATTAAGCAGCTCTTCAGATATGCCTACGATTGTGTTGATTCCTTTGTCCTTCCTTTACCCTGCCTCAGGGCCAACTGAGTTCTCCAAGGCTGTAGATTGTAGAGCTAGATAAGCAATCTAAGCATCAGGTGGTTGATAGGCACCAGGCAACGATCTTCTATAGTTTCAGGCCTCAGTTCATTCTAAGCAGCATGATAAGACAATCAGAGCATGTGACCATGTGATTTATGTTCTGTACCAAATGCAGCCAAAATCAGAGAAATGCAAGAAGTTTCCACATAATATGCCCAATCAGTCAAGCATCTAGGCTCAATTTAACATAATGCAGTTTCTTTGTTTTGGCCTCATCTCTTCTTGCTGGCACAAAGTTCTCAGAAACACCATTGCAGGCCTTCCCCCAAAATGCAGCCATATAAATCACGTGTGCTGAGATACAATTTTTATTTACTTCATTGTGTGTTTCAGTTCTTTTCATTGCCACAAGTTGAATACTATGTTGTTGGGACAGTCATGTAATGCTGATGCATGTGCAGTTCACCTGACTAGAGTTCTCAGCTTTGTTTTAGTCAAATTTTACATGAGTCATTGCCTCATCTCAATTTTATTGTCACAAGAAGGTTTTCAGTCTTCAGTTTTCCCTCCTTAAATTGTAGCTCCATAAGAGGTATGATTCTTCATACAAGTTTGATTGTCTAGATTTGAAAATGACCAAAATATATTAGGTTTATGAAATTGGGCAAGTTATGTATACTAGAACAATGCACAGCACATAGTAAACTCTTAGATTTTTGTTATAGATGGTCCCTGAATTCATTGACACACCTTTTGTTTCTTGTAACTTTGATAACTTCTTCCTTTATTACAGTACTCTTCTGATTAATACTGAATGGTTGGTCTACAGATCGTTAAATATGGGTTTAAAACTAGTGAAATTTTCCTGTTAAACTTTCTGCAGTATTAAGTCACTTCTGTGTAACATCAGCCACCAACTTCCGAATTTGGAATTCTAAAGTAAATTATAGGTTTTATCTATGTATAATAGAAGTATTCCATAGATTTCATTAGGTATGAACCAACTATTCGCAGAATAACATCAAGATTCCACAATTTCCTGATACTTTTAATTTTGGTTAACTATTTTATCAGCATTACATATTTATCCTACCCATATTTCATCTCTACTAGCACCTTTAGTTTTGGAATAAGACATTTTTACAGTAGTAGGGGCAACTGATTCTACCTCCTGTTTTAATATTATTTAGATAAAGTAATGAATTTATTAAAATTCTCTCCAATATTTACTTATGTGTTCTTACTAATAGTGCCTTCAGACACTGGTGCTTACTGGTCATCCTTTAAAAGTTTTTTAGTACACACAAAGTAGAAGACCACTTTTAATCTTCACTCAACATTTTGCCTCATTGGTAGGGTAGTCATTGTATTGACTTGAACACGTATTGATCATTTTATTTACCACTTTTTCTGGTTTCTGGATAGAGTTGTAGAACTTAATCTTCATTGTATATCGTACTTTTGCATTCTGTTTTCCAAGGACAGCTACTTCTTTGACATCTTCTGAATCTCTTACATCCAGTACTGGCGATTCTTAGGAACATTTTTCCCCATAAAAGATTATTTCATGAGTGTCATTCACCAACAGTACTCTGTGTTAGGGTTGTAACGTCTTCTAGACCTTCTCCGCTCTGGCTCATTCCTACACATCAGTCATGAAATACAGTTAGGTCTGTGTGGGCTCTTTCTGATTTTTAAAAAAATTGAGTCTTCGTTTTATAAATAGCTTATACTTTTCTGGAGTAATGGTTATTTCCATGACTGGTTGTATGAAAAGTATGTAAGATGGGCCTCCAGCATCGTATTTTAGAAAGTTAGAAAGGGTTTAAAGAATTTTGTTAAAGGCTGCCTAAGTGGCTTGGTCAGTTGATCGTCTTCGTCGGACTCTTGATTTTACACTCTTGATTATGGCTCGAGTCATCAGGGTCATAAGATTAGAGTCTTGCCTTGGGTTCCGCACTCAGCAGGGAGTCTGTTAGAGATTCTCTCTTCCTCTGTCCATCCTCCAAATGTGCGAAGCACATTCTCTCTCTCTCTCTCTCTCTCTCTCTCTCTAATTAAAAAAAAAAAGTTGACATTTTGAAAACAACTAGGAGCCAGCTCTTACTGGCCAAAATTAGGTCAAAGTAAATAATAAAAATAACTAAACCCATTAAATAAGCTACAGACCCCTAAGTCCATGCTGTTAGAAAGTATCAACTAATATATATATATAGAACATGCAGTGATGATTTAAAAAAAAAAAAACATAGGATGAGGGGTTTTAATTTTTTGAATGGTGGGAGTAAGATGCTCAGTGGACCTTATTATTTTTTTTCTTTTAAAGATGATTTATTTTACAGAGAGCATGCAAAGGGCAGGTGGGGGAGAGGGAGAATCTCATGCGACTAACCACTGAGCATGCAGCCCAACACACAGTTTGATCTCACAACCCTAAGTGAGCTGAAATCAAGAGTCAGATGATCAACCAACTGAGGCACCCCTCAGTGGACCTTCTCCTTAACAAAACAACCATTTTGCTGAAGAAAAGTTTTTAAATAATCATTGAAAGTACCTGGAAATGATTCTAAGGGGATACAGAAAATGGTGAAATAATTATTCAAGAAAATCTCTTGAGAAGAACAAGAAGAGTCTGTAGCATTTGAGCTACAACTTACTCTCTCTCTCTCTACAGCTGCCAGTCCAGGGCTGTGGTTCCACCATAAGAGGGGCATAAGATTGGCGCTTATTATCTTCCCCAGTTAATGTTTTGCAGAAGTTCTGTTCTAAGGCAGTCATGTTAAGAAAACAGAGACTCCCTTATCCTGCTCAGTGTCTACTTGTAGGTCTAAAGCTTTGCTCTAGGCATGGCAGTATGAGAATACTTAAGCTCCTATTACTCCCATTGCAGTTTGCTATGTCATAAGATGCAAATTCTGTGCCTAGGGAGCCAGACTGAGAAAATCGGGTATTTCCGTTTCCCACGCACCAGCACCACTCAACAGAGCCAGAGGTATCTCTCTTGGAGAAGCTGCTTGCTATGTTGTCACCAATTCCTGTGCAGTGGCACAGAGGTTCTGCCCAGAGGGAGAGACAGGCTGTAAGGATGAAGAGTTCAGTTAGGCCTGAAGGGGTTGACCTTATTTGGATCAGATCATGACTTCTTAAAAGCATTATTAAAAGCAGTGGAGATTTTGGTGAAGAGCAATTAAGAGGGAGCTGATAGTACTCCTACTAACCAATGAAACTGCAGAGCAATAAAAAATTTAACAGATTTAGATAAGGAGACAGTCAAGATGAGCCCACCTGGGAGCACAGTCAGCCCTAGGCTGTCACAAATGTTCTGCACATGCATTAGATTGTACCCACTCAGAAGCAATTGGAGGAAGACATGGACAACTTGAAAACATTCTTCAGTCCACATGCCAATCTATCAGGAAAGGTGGTAAGCTTCACTGGCTCAAGGACTTAAATTCAACTTCTGACCAGTGGGTGAATTATAAGCTACCATGACACCTGAGGCAATTCCTAGGAATCTAGGCTTAAAAGTAAAATTTTATCCCTTTTAGAAGTAAAAGGAATAAAACCTATTCCTTATAGTCAGAAACACTGTGTTTCATGCCTAAGACCACCCTCATGAATTATTGGGAAGAAAACCTCCCACCTACTACTAGCCCTTGACTGAATGTGAGACAAAAAACTACTTGAACTACAATGATAGTATCCAAGCCATACTTCATCCACTGGTAAAGGGTAATAATTTAGCCAAGGGGATTTAATTACAGCCTTTGGCCACTAAGGGGCTAATGCTGAACCAAGAACAATCTACAGGTGGCAAGGCTGAAAGGTAAAAACAAGGAGAAACACTGTGGATGAGATAGACTTCTTAGAGTTAGTTCACCCTAGTCACTAAACAACCAAGGAAACAACAACAACTCAGGGAGTGAGTGGGTGGTGTCAGTATTCAGGTTGCTACTAACTGTTAAATACCCAGATTTCCACAAAAAAAAAAACAAAAAACTTAAAGGTGTCACCCATACATACACAGACCATAGAAACTGCCTCTGAAAAGGCCCATATTATGGGTAGATTCTGTAGACAAAGACTTGAAAGAAGTTATTGCAGATATGCTCAAGGAGCTGTGTGAACTTGTCTAAAGAATTAAAGGGGGAAGTATCATGATAGTTTTCATTGAGAATAGCAATAACAAAATAGAGTCTTTTCTTAAAAAGAGAATCAAAAAAAAAAAAAAAAAAGAGAATCAAATGGAAATTCTGGAGTTAAAAACTATAGTACCCAAAATGAAAAATTTGCCTCAAGGGCTGAACAGTAGATTTGAGCTGAACGAAGAATCAATCTCTGAACTTGAAGATTGAGCAATAGAAATTATGCAATCTGAAGAACAGTGAAGAAGGGATAAAGAAAAATGAATGGAGTCTTCGAGAAATACAGGACAGCATTAAAAGAGTACCAGCCTACATGTAATGAGAGTATGGGGGTTGGGAAGATGCCTGGGTGGCTCAGTGGTTGAACATCTGCCTTTAGTTCAGGGCGTGATGCTAGGGTCCTAGGATGGAGTACCGCATCAGGTTCCCCGCAGGGAGCCTGCTTCTCCCTCTGCCTATGTTTCTGCCTCTCTCTCTCTCTCCCTCTCTCTCTTTCTCTCTCTCTCTCCCCCCCTCTCTCTCTCCCTCTCCCTCTCCCTCTCTCTCTCTCTCTCTCTCTCTCTCATGAATAAGTAAATAAAATCTTAAAAAAAAAAAATGAGTGTGCTGGAAGGATACGCGGGGAGAGAATAGAGACCAGAAAAGGACATAATCACTGAAGACATCTAGATTTCAGTGAGAGACAGACCTTAAACATACAAGAACCTTAAAGAATTCCAAGTAAGTTAAAATTAGACCTGGATGCAGGCATATCATAGTTCTAAGAAATTTTGAAGGAAGTAAAAGAAAAATGACTTCACAAGGAAACCTCTGTAAAATTAACAACTTCTTTTTTAGAACACTGGAGACCAGGAGGCATTAGGATAATTTATGTGAAGTGATGGGGCAGTGGAGGGACCTAAGAATCAAACCTATCTTTAAAAAATAAAGGCAAAATAAAGACATTCCCAGATAAATACTGAGAATTTATTGTTAGCAGACTTGCCCTGCAAGAAATACTAAAGGCAGTAATTAGGCTGACAGTAAGTAACACCAGACTGTAATTCAAAGCCCGGGGGGGGGGGGGGGGTGGAGTGGGGGAGAATACAGGCATACCTTGTTTTATTGCTCTTTAAAGATAATTGTATACTTTACAAATTGAAGGTTTGTGACAAGTCTGCATCAAGCACTTCTATCGCTGCTATTTTTCCAATAACATTTGCTCACTTCATGTCTCTCACATTTTAGTAATTCTTACAGTATTTCAAACTCTTTCATTGTACTTGTTAAGGTGAACTGTGATGATTATGACTTGCCAAATGCTCAGATGATTAGTACTTTTTAGTGATAAATTGTTTTTAAATTAAGGTATTTGCATTGTTTTTTAAGACCTAATGCTTCTGCTTAGTTGATTCTAATACAGAATAACTTTCAGATGCACTGGAAAGCCAAGAACTTCATTTGACTCACTTTATTGCAATACTTGCTTTGTTTTGGGGGCCTGGAACCAAACTTGTAATATCTCCAAAGTATGCCTGTCAAACTTTAGAACACCATAAACCAGTAATCCGTATATCACAAGTATCTTTGGAATACTCTATCCAGCAACAGCTATTGTACATTTGTAAGTGTAAATAGAATATTCTGCAGGACAGACCGTATTCTGGGCCATCAGCAAGCCTTAATAACCTAAAGTTTTGAAATCTTACAAGGTAGGGGTTTTGTCCACAATTGAATTAAACTGTAAATAAAAAAGGAAATTGGTGATTTCACAAGTATGTGTTTAAGTATATGCTCAAAGAACGGGTCAAAGAAGCAATGATAACTGTGAAATGAGAATATACTGAGATGAATGAAAACAAAATCCCAAAATATGGGGAAAGTTACTAAGAAATTTGTACCTCCAAATGTTTATTATAAAAAAGAAAGTTAGAAAATCCGTAACTTTCAGAAACTAGAAAAGAGCAAACTAAACCCAAAGAAGAAAGGAAGGAAATAATGAAGATTATTAGAGGAGAAATCAAGTAAGATAAGAGAGAGTAAATCAATGAAACTGAAAGTTAGATTTTTGAAAAGATCAGCAAAATTGACAAAACTTGAGTTAGGCTAAGAAAATAAGACTCAATTATAAAAAATCAGAAGTGAGAGGATACCATTAGTGATCTTAGGAACAAATATGAGAATACCAAATTACTGAAATTGAAGGAATTGTTAAAAAGTTAGACTCCTATCAAGTAAAAGGAGTGTATTAATAACCAAGCAAATTAGCACAAAGAAATTCCAGGACCATATGGTTTCGTTAGTGAATTTTGCTGAACAGTTAAAGAAGAATTACTACTGGACCTTCTAAATCTTCCCAAAAAATTAAGGAACATTCCTTCTATGAAGCTCTTATTACCCTGATGCCAATATAATACAAAGACATCAGAAAACTATAGACCAATATCTTTTGAGTATAGATTCAACCCCCTCCCCCTAAGAAATAAGTAAACCAAATTTAACAACATACTGAATAGGATTATGGAGGCGCCTTGCTGACTCAGTCAAAAGAGCATGCAACTGTTGATTTTGAGCTTTGAGTTCAAGCCCCACATTGGATGTGGAGAATACTTAAAAATTTTAAAAAAGAAAAAGATTATTTATTGTTACTAATTCGAATGTATCTCTGGAACATAAAGTTGGTTTGATGCCATTGTGATACATCATATTAATAAAGGATCAAAACTTAGGTAATCTTGTACATGAAGGAAAGGCGTTTGACAAAATTCAACATATTTCATTTTGAAATAATTCAACAAAGTAGGAATAGACGGTATCAACCTGATAAAGGACATCTCAAAGATCTCACAGTTAATCTCACTTAATGGTGGAAAACTGGCTGCTTTCCCCTTAGCATCAAGAGTGAGACTAAGATGTCCATGCTAGTCCTCCTATTTAACATTCTATGGCAGTGCTGGCCTGAGCAACGAGGCAAGAAAAACATCCACATTGGAAAAAGCATATCTTATAACAGAAAACATCTGTACATAGAAATCCTAAGGAAATCCCTAAAATTTATTAAAACTAGATTACAGGAATTAAGATCACTATATAAATGTCATTTGTATATCTGTATGCTCAACAAGAATCAACCTGAAAATTAAGAAATAATTTTATTTATAATAGCTTTATAAAAACGAAACATTTAAGAATGAATTGAACCAAAAGTATAAAACATATATTACTATTTTTTTTAAAGATTTTTTAAAGTAATCTCTGCACCCAATATGTGACTCAAATACACAACCCTGAGATCAAGAGTCTCACACTCCACTAAGCCAGCTAAGCTGCCCCCAAAACTTGTACATTTATTTATTTTTTAAAAGATTTTATTCATGAGAGAGAAGCAGAGACATAGGCAGGGAGCCCGATGAAGGACTCGATCCCGGGACTCCAGGATCATGTGCTGGTCTGAAGGCAGATTTGACCATCTGCTAAGCCACCCAGGTGTCCCAAAACTTATACATATTAAACTACAGAGTAATATTGTTGAAAGAAGTTAAAGATCTAAATGGAGAGACAGACCAGGTTCACCGAATTGGAACAGTTAAAATTGTTAAGGTCACAGCGCTCTGCAAGTTGATCTATAGATTTAACACAATCCCTATAAAAATCCAAACTTTCTTTTTATAGAAGTTGGCATGCTGATCCCAGAAATGGTAATAGCCAAGACGGTCTTGATGAAAACTAAAGTTGGCTGACCTATAATACTTTCTGGTCTCAAAACTTAATGCAAAATAACCATAATCAAGACAGTGTGGTACTGACATCAGAATAGATTATGCATCAGTGGAATGTAATTAATAGAAATAAATCGTTAAATTTATTGCTGATAATGGAGTAAAAATGGAATATCTTTGACTACTAACGAATCACAGTATTTAGACTGAACAAGAAAAACCACCAACTATCCTGTTGATGTTCTGACAACCCAAACCCAAAAGCTGTTCTGTAGCTAAGTGTAATGTCTCTCTCTTCCTATTTAGCATTTTTTTAAAAATTTTTATTTATTTATGATAGTCACACACAGAGAGAGAGAAAGAGGCAGAGACACAGGCAGAGGGAGAAGCAGGCTCCATGCACCGGGAGCCTGATGCGGGACTCGATCCCGGGTCTCCAGGATCACGCCCTGGGCCAAAGGCAGGCGCCAAACCGCTGCGCCACCCAGGGATCCCCCTATTTAGCATTGATGGATCTTCTTACTTCTTGACTTTTCTTGATTATTGTTTGATATTCGTTAAGGATTTTCAAAGTTTTTCCTGTGTTCAGTTTCCTAGTTTTTTGTTGTTACTGTTTTTTTTAAAGTGGGCTCCATGCCCACTGTGGAGCTCAAATTTAGGTCCCCAAGATCAAGAGTCACATGTTCTACCAGGTGAGCCAGCCAGGCATCCAGGGTCCTAGTTATTGATAAATTCCTGGTATGTAAATAAAAAAGAGGTGGGGATACTAAACCTAGTATAAAAGTTCGGTAAGAAGCAAGACACTTATATAGTCTGCAGGTCTCTCCCCACTAATTACTTAATAGATTATTAAAAGAAAAATGGTAACTTTATAGTGTAGTAACTTACTGGAACCATATTAACCAAGTGATGAAAGTTAACTTTAGTACCGTATAAGTATTAATTTGACAATTGTTAATGTGGTTATATAAGCAAGTGTCTTCATTATTTGGAAATACTTGAGTATTCAGGGGTAAAGAGCAATGTCTTCAACTGACTCAAATAATTTAGGAAAATTTTATATATGTAGCAACTAATGAAGTAAATGGGTCAGGTTGTCAGCAGCTGGTGAATGGGGTGAAGGTGATAAAGGAATTCTTACGTTCTTTTTAAAACTTAAGGTTGAAATTACTAAAATTTAAAATTTCCCCTACAAAAGAACATGATAAGTAAATAAAGCTATGCATAAACTACTTGTTAACGTTTTTTAAAAGGTAACTGAAGTCCATTGATTATTCAGATACCTAAGCACAGATTCTTTGATAAGGAAAATTTTGGGGTGCCTGGGTGGCTCAGTCAGTTAAGCATCCAATTCTTGATATCAGCTCAGGTCATGAACTTGTGATTGAGAGATCTAGCCCCATGTTGAGCTGCTCCATGCTGGGTGTGGAGCCTATTCAAGATGCTCTGTCATCTTTCTTCTGTCCCTCCCCCCTTCTCTTTCTCCCTCTTTAAAAAAAAAAAAAAAGATCTACATAGTTGATTAGAATTTGATATTCTGGGGCAGCCCAGGTGGCTCAGCAGTTTAGCGCCGCCTTCAGCCCAGGGCATGGTCCTGGAGACCCATTGAGTCCCACATTGGCCTTCCTGCATGGAGTCTGCTTCTCCCTCTGCCTGTGTCTTTGCCTCTCTCTGTATGTCTCTCATGAGTAAATAAATAAAAATCTTTAAAAAATAAAAAAATAAAGTCCTCAGCCCTAATGAAATTGACTTTCAAGGATGTAGAGAGTAGGTGTTTAGGACTTACTTCTGAAAGGTCTCATATAATTGGTATTCTGTGGTGGTAGCACACATACCATAAAGTCCATGATCTGGTATTAATTGATCAGTAATTAATACTAATGGGAAATCACACAATTTCTCATTCCTCCATAACTTGGTACAACTTTCTGGAAGAAGGGTCAGTGATTTTCTCATGGTTGATGGCATTATCAGGGAATTTGCTTCATGTCTCTTTAGTGCCATTTCCATGTCCTGCTGCTTTTTCCCATTAAATTGGTGATTTCACAGCACGAAAGCCACTGTCCATGGTATTTTTAGGACAGTAAGTCCTTTTTAAGATGTTTTGCTGTGGTCTTTCGTAGCAAATACTGAGGCTTTTCCATCCATTGTATACTGTAATGGAAGTAAAACCAAAGAATTTGATAGCGCTCTTTTTCTCTTCTTTTTTTATTTTCTCTTTTATTTTTTATTTTTTCTTTTTATTCATTTGAGAGAGCGCAATCATAAGTAGGAGGAGAGGGAGAGAATCTCAAGCAGACTCCATCCACACTGAGCACAGAGCCCAACATGGGGCTGATTCCCACAACCTCGATGACTGACCTGAGCCAGAACCAAGAGTCAGACTCTCAACCGAGTGGTCCCTCCTAGGCACCGTCTTTTTCTTTTATTTGATTTTTAAAGCTTTTTATTTATTAATTTGTAGAGAGAAAACTCATGTGCAATCAAGTGGGGGGAGGGACAGAGGGAGAGACTCTGAGCTAATCAAGGAGTCTGAGGCTGGGCTCAGTCCCAGCTCCCTGAGATCAAGACCTGAGCTGAAATCAAAAGTCAGTTGTTTAACTGACTAAGCCACCCAGACTCCCTCTTTTTTTTTTTTTTTTCTTCTTTAAGAAAGAATTTACAGATTAAGTTAGGTTTAGTGACCCATACCTATACACATGGTTATGATGGAGAGGTAGGTTTTCTTGAATTTCTGAGACGTTCTAGACTTAACAACAAGTTATTGCTTATTGCTGATAACTATGATAACTTAGTTACAGAATAGCATCTTGTGTTACCCTTGTGTCAATAGGTAAAAATTGACAACATATACTTTTTATATAACTTTTTTTTCTCTATGAAGACAGTTTTCAGTATAACAGGAAATCGGAAAAATTTTGTCATGGTAGTTCATGTTCACAGACCACTCAGGTCAATTTTAGGCTATAAACAAAAATTGCTTCGTTGTGTATAAAGATAGTGCAGATAGGCTATGAATAATTATTTTTGACAGCATGTTTAACACTTTTATTTTTTTGGTTATGTAAAAAGTTCGTATTTTAGGGAAAATGGATGGGTAGAAACCATCAATAATTAGTAAACATTAGGTTGCCTTTTAATAAAGAATTAATGACATTTCAACTGACTTAATTACCTTTGGTTAAAGCCAGCAGTGGATATCCATATGTATAATGCGTGATTTTTCTTAATTTGTAGATCATGAAGACTATGACCCACAAACTGTGAGGCTGGGAAGTAGATATAGTCATGTGCAAGAAGTCCAGGAACGGCTTAACTTCCTTAGGTTTGTTTTAAACCATCAGTGTTGCTCTCTTTAAGACACAGATAAAGAATGCTTAGTTAATGTGCTGTATAGTTAAGTCTTTTTTAGGTGACCTTTCGCCTGCCACATTTAATTTTCTCACAAGGAAATGATTGATTACCTAAAAGTCAAAGGTCATTTCCCTATGTGTTTATGATGTAATACTTTGAAATTATTGGCTAAGTTTTAACTTCTTTTCAATGTTTGAAGAGAACACATTTTAAGATTTTTGTATATACTTTTGTCCTTCTTATTTTTGCTAAAAATAAGTTTAATGATTAAATTTCTGTATTTTGACACAACCTGCTGGAGAACTCTACTGACCTTAGTACTGGTATCCTAAACCATAAGGAAATGGAGACAAAGGGCTACTGGCTCAACACCTCAAAAGAGTGGTTTGCATCCACTGCTGCCTGATTTATCCTAGGAGTGCGTGACAAAGGAGATTTGAATGTGGGAATAACATTATTCTGATGGGGATGAGGCAAAGAGGTTATCCCTTTTGGCCAAAGCTAAATTTGTCCCAGCCTGAATTTGAATTTGCTCAGTGATAATTATTTTTTAATGATTATACACCTAACAGATTTGAAATTGTTAAAAAAATTTTATGATCGGTTTCTTGTGAATTCAGAAACCACGTACTATAGAGGTGCTTATTCAGTTTCTGAGTGTGCTAAGAGAAATGCCCAGATTGTCAATGTTTTGAGAAATCTATTGGATTTATTATTTTGATACATTGGGGGATTTTCTCCTGAGCTGAGTTAATTATGGACTTGTTTATTGAACTATGTGTTGATTTACTGGGAAACATTTATATAAATAGTAATTTTTTATATAAATAGTTAAATAATTCTCTTAACTTGAAAAACTTCAGCCACCAGATTTTAAGAAATTTGGCTTTTGTTGAAAATGAAATGTTTTTTTCTGTGTGTGTTTTGATTTTTAACCACCTGGAAGAAGCTCCTACCTCTCCAGATCGAGAATCACTGCCTTAGTGAACCACTGTTACTGATTGGTGTGTGTTGTATCCCTTAGGTTTCCTAGAACAGAAAAATGGTTATGAGTTCTACTATCTTCAAGTTTGGAATCACAGGATCTATTCTACTCCATACTCTATTAGTGCCTATCTACATGACCTATAGCAACACAGGGGAAAAGAATCTTAACTTTACTTACTGTATTACTTGGCCTGTGTTAGACACTTCACATTTAATCCTCATAACCATGCAGAAGGCAGGTATTCTCCCCATTTGATTAAAAAGAAAATGGAGATCGGCATGGATTAAACTAGCTTCTTTGAAATCTCACAGCCAATATTGACTGGCGTTGCGCTGCTCCTCTAGATCTGACTTCAAGGACTATGCTCTTTATATTAGGCAGTGATTTTTGTAAATCTGTCTTGGATCCTTAGGGCTTCTAAGGAGTTTCCTTCAAGATTTCTAAACAAGCAATGGAGATCTGATCCCCATTTCTCCTTTCTTTCCTCCTTCCAACAACTGGGGCAGCCCCACTTGTATTTTATACATTGGACTTTGAAATGGAATTTTTGCTTGAAGAAAGTTTTCTGCTATTGTATTTAAAAACAAGCTTGAAAAACAAATGCATGTTACCATGGAGGACATTTCATATCATCTGTAAATTAGAGGTAACAGGGTTAGGTAGGACTAGGTGCTAGAAATCTTAAAGCTCAGCAATTCTTTTAAAACATCAAAGAACCTAGGATAGGGATCCCAAAATACTTAGAAATAATGAGGGAACCCACTGACATGAAATACATTCACTTTACTCCTTTACTGGGTGTGGAACCATTGTTAAGTAAGCTAGAAATTCTGTGCTATTATTCAGAACAAACTGAAGTTTTCTCTTTTCCTGTTATTCACTGATAGGGCAGACAGGGTGGGTGGAGGAATGCTAAAAGAAATACAGAGTTCATAGAAGAGACTGTAGCTGTAACAAAATTCACCTTCATTGTCTTAATAACCAACATTCACAAAATGAAGAAGACCCCAGAAAGCATCACTGAGTCATTGATAAGCATCCTATTAAAGATTGGCAGAGAAAGTTAAATCCTATGTAGTCTGTTCTGTTCAATGTGGCGAAGTATGGAGTAATGCGTATTAGAACATCAGAAAGCATTAAAACTTAAGAAATTTTGATTTAAATTAATGAAATGGTTGTCTGTGAAAGTCACTTGGAGATCACCTCATTTTCCGATGATGCTATAGAAGCGGAATGAGTTTTACCATTCCGCTTCTATAAACTCAACCCATTAAATAAAGTTTTGCAATGACTGGTTTCAAAAACCAAACTGCTTAAGTTCAGAAAACAAATCTTTATTTGGTTTAGGCCGTCACCTAATGGAGTTCCTGGCACATTCAGGGCGTCCAATACATGCTTATTCAATGAATAAATTAATACCAAATTATTTAGTTATTTTTACTACAAAACAAAAATTGAGAAATAAGTTTGGTAAGATGTCAATAAGAACTGACATCGTTTTACCTGTAAAAGTAGAATTGTGACAGATTATTCCTGCATTTATTGATAGTTTGCCTTTCATGGTAAAAGTTATATAGATCTAATTGCTCATTTTTTGTTTTTCCAAGATTTTTATTGAAGGATGGCCAACTGTGGCTGTGTGCTCCTCAGGCAAAGCAAATATGGAAATGCTTAGCAGAAAATGCAGTGTACCTTTGTGATCGTGAAGCCTGTTTTAAGTGGTATTCCAAGTTGATGGGGGATGAACCAGATTTGGATCCTGATATTAATAAAGACTTCTTTGAAAGTAATGTGCTTCAACTTGATCCTTCCCTATTAACTGAAAATGGAATGAAATGTTTTGAGCGATTCTTCAAAGCTGTGAATTGTCGAGAAGGAAAACTAGTAGCAAAAAGGAGAGCATATATGATGGATGATTTGGAGTTAATAGGATTAGACTACCTTTGGAGGGTAAGTGAAAAGTGGAAACTTGATAAACACTCTTACTGATGATTTTGCAAATAGCTAAGGGGTCGCGATTTTGCATATTAATTATGTACATCTGCTGTCCTGGTGCTCTTCCTAGTAGGTAGTATAGTTCATCTTTATCTTACAGGGTCATTTGTCATTAGGGTTTTTTCCTTCTCTCCCTTCCACCAACCCTCGCAATTGATGATCTTTTTGTCTCAGCTTCGAATCTGTCCATTCCAGATGTGTTTAGAAATATACTAACCATACAAATTCTTCATGCCTCTCTATGGAAGTTAACTGTTCTTTCCTTTTTTCATTCAGTATAGATCTGTTCTCATTTGGTGTTAATTTTGTGTTATTCATGCAATGCTAAAACAGGACAGAAAAGAAGATTACTTAGAATGAATTACAAATGTATACTTTATTGGCACTGTTTTAACGTGTGATGTTTTTAAACACTTTAGGGAGTAAAATATTACCGTCTGTTTAATTTTTCCACCTTTTTTAGTACTAATATGTATATATGTTCTTTAATTGAGATTAAATTGACACATATTACTTTCAGGTGCACAACATAATGATTTCATATTTGTATATATTGTGAAATGATCACCCCAGTAAGCCTAATTTTTTTTCCAGTAAGCCTAATTAATTAACATCCATCATCACCACATATCATTAGAATTTTTTTCTTGTGATGAAAAAAAAGTCTGACAGCAACTTTCAAGCATGCAGTACAATATGATTAACTATAGTCACCATGTTGTAAATTACATCTTCAGTACTTATTTATATGTGGAAGTTTGTATCTCTTGGCCACCTTCACGCATTTTGTCCATCCCTTCCTTGCCTTTGGTAACCACCAGTGTGTATCTGAATTCAGTGTTTTCTTTTTAGATACCACATACAAATGATATCATACAATATTTGTCTTTCTCTAAACTTACTGCATTTAGCATAATGGCCTCAAGGTTTGTCCGCATCGCGGCAATATAGTAGTAATTATTTCTATCTTTGAAAATATAACCATTCGCGGCAGTCTATATTGTTTTTTGGATATACTTTTCTGCAAACCATGGACTGCTTACTGTGTCATTCAGTTATTTAGACTTTTTCATTAAGTGGTTTTCAACATTTTCAAACAGCCAGAACCCTTTTTAAAAATAAAAATTTATACAGTACTACAAAATATAAAACTAGTTAGAGAAGAAAGAACCTTTCTTTTGGGGCAAGGAGTTCTTTGGTTTTGTGGATTTTTTTCTGCTCCTTCTCCCTGTGCTTCACAGCCTTCCCTCTTTTTTTTTTTTTTTTAAGATTTTTAAATTTATTCATGAGAGAGAGAGAGAGAGAGAGAGAGAGAGAGAGAGAGAGGAACAGACACAGGCAGAGGGAGAAGCAGGCTCCACGCAGGGAGCCCGATGTGGGACTCAATGTGGGACTCGATCCCAGGTCTCCAGGATCACACCCTGGGCTGAAGGCGGCGCCAAACCGCTGAGTGACCCAGGTTGCTCAGGCTTCCCTCTTCTGAAGCCTACATAGAGGTCAACCTTAAATCACTTCCTCAACCCCCTAGAGTTCTGCACATAGTTTGAAGGCCCTCAGCAGAATTAGATGAGTGAGGGGATCCCTTGGTGGCTCAGCAGTTGAGCGCCTGCCTTCGGCCAAGGGTGTGATCCTAGAGTCCTGGGATGGAGTCCCACATCAGGCTCCCTGTATGGAACCTGCTTCTCCCTCTGCCTGTGTCTCTGTGTCTCTCATAAATAAATGAACGAAATCTTTAAAAAAAAAAAAAAAAAAGAAGATTGGATGAATGATAAAGATCTATAGAAATGGAAGTTGTAGGACAGCTCTTTTTGCTAAATTATTTTTTATATTTATTTCTTTTTAAATAATTTGAATTTCTCCTTCAGTGTCTGACAACTTGGTTACCAAGGTGTCAATTTACAGGGTTAATAACTGGTCAAAGTGTATTTTGTTGTTAGTAATATGTGCCTTCCATTCTTAAACAAATTGCTTTATTCAAAGACTAGAATTTTGCATTTTATTACTCTTTTTTTGGTCTATTTTCTCACTTAATTTTACTTGATTTGCTTGATTATCAAATATATCCCCAAATTATAGAGTACAGTGTTGAAAATAACCGAGGGAATAGTTTGAAATGTCCAACTAAAATATTTCATGAAAGTTATTTACACTTGAATCTGTTTGAACCTAGGTTGTGATTCAAAGTAATGATGATATTGCCAGCAGAGCTATAGATCTCCTTAAAGAGATATATACAAACCTTGGTCCGAGGCTACAGGTCAATCAGGTGAGGATTGACATCCACTAAAACTTCCACAAATTAGAATTCTTATTAAAGAACTCTATCGCTTAAAAGGATTTTTTCTTCAATTCTGAAATAACTAAATTGTTTTGTTTCAACTCCTTTTAAAAACATAGCAAAAGGGGCACCTGGGTGGCTCATTTGGTTGAGCATCGGACTCTTGATCTCAGGGTCGTGAGTTCAACCCTTGTGTTGCTCCATGTTGGGCATGGAGTTAAAAATCCATCGATCTATCTAAAATATTTAGTCTGTATCTCCATTATATAAAATGCTGTCCAAATGAATCTTGATAATTATGTGAAGTGATTATTTTGCGTATAATTATGGCATGAGATTTCAACTGAATTTATTTTGATTCTACAACCTACTCTGAAGTTCATACTTGTTAACTTATATAACCATAGCTTCCCTTGACAAAACATAGTATGTTTTATTATCAGTATAGACTTTGGTGAAATATGATTGCAGTTGAGAGCTATCTTTAAAGTAGTTATTGCCATCTTTAATTGAATTATTGTTTTTATGTGTATTTTTTTTTTTTTTTTTTTTTTTTTTTTTACATTTTAAAGCATCTTGGACTGTCTTTATTTGGCCCATTATTTGTAGGTGGTGATCCATGAAGACTTCATTCAGTCTTGCTTTGATCGTTTGAAAGCCTCTTATGACACGTTGTGTGTCTTGGATGGTGACAAAGACAGTATTAATTGTGCAAGGCAGGAAGCTGTTCGAATGGTTCGTGTATTAACTGTGTTAAGGGAGTACATAAATGAATGTGACAGTGATTATCACGAGGAAAGAACAATTCTACCTATGTCAAGGTTTGTGAATAACTGATCCACTAATTATTTGGTATTTCTTAGACCTTTTTTTTTTTTTTTTACAGGATACAGTTTTTGCTTGTTGTTTTGTTAGAGCATTAAGTTTAGTTTTCTTTCTCTCTCTCTCTCTCTTTTTGCCGTTGACTTTTGTACCTGTTAAGTGTTCCCAAGGATCAGTATGCAGTTGAAGTATTTTGATGACATTCGTTTATATAGTTAATCGCACAAGAGATTGGAGAATAATTGGAAAAAACTCTTAAGAGCTGCTTTTAACAGCTGATATAGCAAGAAGTACTTGCAAATGATCTAAATACTTCCAAATGATCTGTTTATAGAATGAATGCTATCATTATTTAAGAGTTTTCCTTGCTCATTCTAAAATTATATAAAGTTGCTTCTTGAATATAATTTTTAGTTGTATCTTACCTATAACAAGATATTGTCAAATATTATTTGGGGTGTGAAGTTTGAAAAGAACAATTTTTCAGAAAAACTTTCCATCTTTGCATTTTTGTTAATAATATCAAGCTAAAGTTTATCTTTCACATATAAAAATAGCCTTAATGGGGGATCCCTGGATGGCTCAGTGGTTTAGCGCCTGCCTTTGGCCCAGGGAGTGATCCTGGAGTCCCGGGATTGAGTCTCACGTCAGGCTCCCTGCAAGGAACCTGCTTCTCCCTCTGCCTGTGTCTTTTTTTTTTTTTTTTTTTTTTTTTAATTTTTATTTATTTATGATAGTCGCAGAGACATAGGCAGAGGGAGAAGCAGGCTCCATGCACCGGGAGCCCAACGTGGGATTCGATCCTGGGTCTCCAGGATCGCGCCCTGGGCCAAAGGCAGGCGCCAAACCGCTGTGCCACCCAGGGATCCCTGCCTGTGTCTTCTTTTTCTCTTTCTTTCTCTCTCTCTCTCTCTCTCTCTCTCTCTGCCTTTCATGAATAAATAAATAAAAATCTTTTTTAAAAAATAGCCTTAATGAGTTGCACTTTTATGACATTAAAATAAGTATTAACTCAGATCTCTGATTTAATTTCTTTAGACATCTCATTTTCTGCAAGTATAGGTACAAGAATAACTGGAAAATGATTGTTGTATTTTGAAGATCACTTAAAATATTTGTAATTAAAAGGCAATATATTTTGATTTTCAAGGTCCTAAAAATAAGTATCCTTAGTTCGCTTTCTCTTTTTTAATGAGAAAATAAATATTCAACATTAAATACCTAGCTTAATTTTCCTTGCAAGAAGATAATAAAAATCTGCTAAGATTTTTTTTTTTTCCCCCTCCAGAGCTTTCCGTGGTAAACACCTCTCTTTTATAGTTCGATTTCCAAACCAGGGCAGACAAGTTGATGACTTGGATGTGTGGTCTCATACAAATGATACGATTGGTTCAGTACGACGATACATTCTCAATCGTATTAAAGCCAATGTAGCCCATACAAAAATTGAGCTCTTTGTAGGCGGTGAACTGATAGATCCTGCAGATGACAGAAAGTTGATCGGACAATTAAACTTAAAAGATAAATCGGTAAGTATCTATGATTACCAAACTTTTCAAGAATGTCAAATGGAGACTATTTTTTCATCTCACTGGTAAACATTTCACTCCATAAATGTTCTTTTTTATTATTTATTATTTTTTTATTGGAGTTCAATTTGCCAGCATATAGCATGACACCCAGTGCTCATCCCGCCAACTGCCCCCCTCAGTGCCCGTTACCCAGTCACCCCAACCCCACCCGCCCACCTCCCTTTCCACTACCCTTTGTTCATTTCCCAGAGTTAGGTGTGTCTCATGTTTTCTCATCCTCACTGATATTTTCACTCATTTTCTCTCCTTTCCCTTCCATTCCCTTTCACTATTTTTTATATTCCCCAAATGAATGAGACCATATAATGTTTGTCCTTCTCCTGTTGACTTATTTCACTCTGCATAATACCCTCCAGTTCCATCCGCGTCAAAACAAATGGTGGGTATTTGTCGTTTCTGGCTGAGTAATATTCCATTGTATACATATACAATATATACATATACATGTACAATCTTTATCCACTCATCTTTCAGTGGACACTGAGGCTCCTTCCACATTTTGGCTATTGTGGACATTGCTGCTATAAACATTGGGGTGCTGGTTTTCTGGCGTTTCGCTGCATCTGTATCTTTAGGGTAAATCCCCAGCAGTGCAATTGCTGGATTGTAGGGTAGCTCTATTTTTAACTCTTTGAGGAACCTCCACACAGTTTTCCAGAGTGGCTGTACCAGTTCCCATTCCCACCAACAGGGCAGGAGGGTTCCCCTTTCTCCACATCCTCTCCCAACATTTGTTGTTTCCCGTCTTGTTAATTTTCCCCATTCTCGCTGGTGTGAGGTGGGATCTCATTGTGGTTTTGATTTGCATTTCCCTGATGGCAAGTGATGCGGAGCATTTTCTCATGTGCTTGTTGGCCATGTCTGTGTCTTCCTCTGTGAAATTTCTGTTCATGTCTTTTGCCCATTTCAGGATTGGATTTTTTGTTCTTGGGTGTTGAGTTTAATAAGTTCTTTATAGATCTTGGAAACTAGACCTTTATCTGATATGTCATTTGCAAATATCTTCTCCCATTCTGTAGGTTGTCTTTTAGTTTTGTTGACTCTTCCTTTTGCTGTGCAGAAGCTTTTTATCTTGATGAAGTCCTAGTAATTCATTTTTGCTTTTGTTTCCCTTGTCCTCATCGATGTATCTTGCAAGAAGTTGCTGTGGCTAAGGTCAAAAAGGGTGTTGCCTGTGTTCTCCTCTAGGATTTTGATGGATTCTTATCTCACATTTAGAACTTTCGTCCATTTTGAATTTATGTTTGTGTCTGGTGTAAGAGAATGGTTTAGTTTCATTCTTCTGCACATGGCTGTCCAATTGTCCCAGCAGCATTTATTGAAGAGACTGTCTTTTTTCCAGTGGAAGTGGATAGTCTTTCCTGCTTTGTTGAATATTAATTGACCATAGAATTGAGGGTCCACTTCTGGATTCTGGATTCTGTTCCTTTGATCTATTTGTCTGTTTCTGTGCCAGTACCACACTGTCTTGATGATCACAGCTTTGTAGTACAACTTCAGGTCTGGCATTATGATGCTGCCAGCTCTGGTTTTCTTCTTTAATATTCCCCTGCCTATTTGGGGTCTTTTCTGATTCCACACAAATCTTAAGATGATTTGTTCCAAGTCTCTGTAGAAAGTCCATGGTATTTTGATAGAGATTGCATTAAATGTGTAAATTGCCCGGGGTAACATTGACATTTTCACAATATTAATTCTGCCAATCCATGAGCATGGAATATTTTTCCATCTCTTTGTGTCTTCCTCAGTTTCTCTCAGAAGTATTCTGTAGTTTTCAGGGTATAGATCCTTTACCTCTTTGATTAGGTTTATTCCTAGGTATCTTATGCTTTTGGGTGCAATTATAAGTGGGATTGACTCCTTGATTTCTTTCTTCCGTCTCCTTGTTAGTGTATAGAAATGCCACTGGTTTCTGGGCATTGATTTTGTATCCTGCCACACTGCCGAATTGCTGTATGAGTTCTAGCAATCTTGGGGTGGAGTCTTTTGGGTTTTCTATGGTCAGTATCATGTCATCTGCAAAAAGGGAGAGATTGACTTCTTCGTTGCCCATTTTAATGCCTTTTATTTCTTTTTGTTGCCTGATTGCTGAGGCTAGGATTTCTAGTACTATGTTGAAAAGCAGTGGTGAGGGTGGACATCCCTGTCTTGTTCCTGATCTGAGGGAAAAGGCTCTCAGTGTTTCCCCATTGAGAATGATATTTGTTGTGGGCTTTTCATAGATGGCTTTTAAGATGCTGAGGAATGCTCCCTCTATCCCTACACTCTGAAGAGTTTTGGTCAGCAATGGATGCTGTATTTTGTCAAATGCTTTCTCTGCATCTATTGAGAGGATCATATGAGTTCTATGAACTCCATCTGGTCCAGTGTATCATTGAAAGCTCTTGTTTCTTTTGAGAGGTTGTGCTTAGATCTGTCCTTTACAGAAAGCACCATGTTGAAGTCTCCCAGTATTAGTGTATTATCTAAGTATGTCTTTATTTTGGTTATTAATTGATATACTTGGCAGCTCCACTTTAGGGGCATAAATATTCAAGATTGTTAGGTCCTCTTGTTGGATAGATCCTTTAAGTATGATATAGTGTCCCTCTTCATCTCTTACTCTGGTCTTTGAGATAAACTTTAACTTATCTGTTATGAGGATGGCTACCCCTGCTTTCTTTTGAGGACCCTTTGAATGGTACATGGTTCTTCAACCTTTTATTTTCAGGCTGTAGGTGTCCTTAGGTCTAAAATTTGTCTATTGTAAACAGCAAATAGATGGGTCTTGCTTTTATATCCAGTCTGAAACCCTGTGCCTTTTGATGGGGTCATTAAGCCTATTCACGTTCAGAGTTACTATTGAAAGATAGGAATTTAGTGTCATCATAATACCTATTCAGTCCCTTTTTTTGTGGATTGTTTCCTTGGACTTCCTCTTTCTTTTACAGAGTCCCCCTTAATATTTCTTGCAGAGCTGGTTTGGTGGTCACATATTCTTTCAGTTTCTGCCTATCTTGGAAGTTCTTTATCTCTCCTATTCTGAATAAGAGCCTTGCTGGATAAAGTATTCTTGGCTGCATGTTATTCTCATTTATGACCCTGAATATATCCTGCCAGCCCTTTCTGGCCTGCCAGGTCTCTGTGGAGAGGTCTGCTGTTAACCTAATACTTCTCCCCATAAAGGTTAGGGGTCTCTTGTTTCTTGCTGCTTTAAGGATTTTGTTTATCTTTGGAATTTGCAAGTTTCATTATTAAATTTTGAGGTGTTGAACAGTTTTTATTGATTTTAGGGGGGATCTCTCTATCTCCTGGATCTGAATGCCTGTTTCCCTCCCCAAGTTAGGGAAGTTCTCAGCTATGATTAGTTCAAATACACTTTCTTGTCCTCTGTCCCTTTCGGCACCCTCTGGAACCCCAATTAAAGTAGATTTTTCCTGTCATTTATTTCCCTTAACCTTTCCTCATCGTCTTTTGTTTTTCTCTTTTTTCCTCAGCTTCCTTCCCTGCCATCAACTTGTCTTCTATGTCACTCACTCTTCTTCCTCATTAACCCTCGTCGTTGGGACCTCCAGTTTCGATTGCATCTCATTTCATTGATTTTTACTTTTGGCCTGATTAGATCTAAATTCTGCAGTCATGCAGTCTCTTGAATCCTTTATGCTTTTTTCCAGAGTCACCAGTAGCTTTATAATTGTGCTTCTAAATTGGCTTTCTGACTTTGAATTGTAATCCAAATTCTGTAACTCTGTGGGAGAGAGTACTGTTTCTGATTCTTTGTTTTGTGGTGAGTTCGTCTTTCTAGTCCTTTTGCTCAGTGCAGTGTGGCTAAAAACAAATTGTACTGGAAAAAGAGAGAATAAAGAGGAGGGGGGACAAACAAAAAAACAAGGAGGGGTATCCTCTGATTCTATATACTGTACGTCCCTAGTCTTCCCCTGGAACTTTCCTGCAGTGCTTGGTCAGGAACTTGCTCTTCCCCTGTCCTTGCAGCTGGTCTTCTGGGGGAGTGGCCTGCTGTTTTGATTCTCAGGTGTGTGTACCTGGGGGAGCTGCTCCACCCCTGCTAGGTGCATGGTTCAGTAGGAGCCGTTTATCCTGTAAGGCCCCTGTTCCCTGGCACCCTGCTCAGTCCCAGGCACAAGGTGACACCATGAGGAACAACAACAGTGGCAGCGGCCAGCTCTCCAGCTCTGGAGTCCGCTCCAGCAGCAACCACCGCAGTCTCCCAGTGTGCAGAGGCCTGACATTCCAGGGGCCGGGGGTACTGCTCTGCACAGCTTGGGACCACCCGGCGGCAGGAGCATCCCTGCTGTCCTGTGTGCTCCCCGGGCCGCACAGCCCCCTCCTCGCAGAGCCGCTGCCTGAGCTGTTCCCTGACCCTGCTGGACACTCGCTCCATCCCTTTACGGAGCTCAGAGCTCAGCCCACGGTTTGTGGCGCTTTTCCTCTGTTAGTGACCCTGGTGAGCCTGGGGCCATCACTGCCCCTCCTGGGATCCTGCCAGAGTTCCCTGCAAGAGTAAAGTTCCTGCTTCTCTGGGACTGGGTTTTCTTGTCCTTGGGGCACTCGACACCAGGCCTTAGCCTGGCTCCTTGCAGGGGCCCCCTCCCCCTTGGATGCTTTTTTATTTTTATTTTTTTCTGTTTTCCTACCTTGATAGAAGCACGAACTCTTCTCACTGTAGCATTCCAGGTATTCTCTCTTTAAATCTCAGGCCAAATTCGTAGGTTTTCAGGATGATTTGAAAGTTATCTAGGTTAGTTGGTTGGGACAGGTGACTTGGGGATCCTACTCTTCCACCATCTTGCCCCACCTGTTCACTCCGTAAATGTTAATTGAGCTTCTATTCTGTGTAAGGCTCTTTATTAGGTATTTGGATTATAACACTAAGACTCACATTAAAAACAAAAGTATTTGATTGTTAGGCAGTACCTGTAAATTGTATTTGTTGAAGTGCTGCCAATAGTTTTTTGGTTTGTTGATACGTTACTAATTTCTGTTGTGCATATTTTACCTTGTCTTTGATACTAACTTAGTATATATTATTTTCAGCTAATTACAGCCAAACTTACACAAATAAGTTCCAATATGCCTTCAAGCCCTGATAGCTCTTCTGATTCCTCAACTGGATCTCCTGGAAACCATGGTAATCATTACAGTGATGGTCCCAATCCAGAAGTGGAAAGCTGTTTGCCTGGGGTGGTAAGTAGATGGTTTGAGCTACCGTAGGCAAGGCATTATGATAGATTCTTTGAGAATAAGGAAATATAGTTGGACCTCATATCGACCACCTACCCCTCACCATCCCCCCCACAAAGTAGAAAATTCAAGTATGCCTTTTAACTCTCCCAAAATTTAACTACTCATAGCCTAGTGTTGACCAGAAGCTTTAATAATACATAATCAGTTGCACATATATTTTGTATGTTATATGTATATTTATTGCATTTTTACTGTATTATATACTGGATATATGCATAATATACTTTTTTAAATAAAGTAATCTACATAATAAATGCTAAGAAATTCATAAGGAAGAGAAAATACATTTACAGTACTGCATTGTATTTGCAAGGAAAAAATATGTATATAAGTGAACCTGTGCAGTTCAAAGTCGTTGCTGAAGGGCTAGGTGTATATAGAATAGTTCCTTTTTTTTTTTTTTTTTTTCTGAGAAGCTTACAATTTAATGTGGAAAAATACAAATAACTACATAGTTAACCATCAACTTCAGAATAGATCTGAAAGGTGATTGTAACTTGGTTGAAATTTAAACATTTCCTTTTAGATACAGTATTACATATAGTAATACATTTACATAAAATTTATTACAACTGAATTACAACTATTGAATATATAAACTTAGAAAAATATCACTGTATTTTGTATTTGTACCACAGAAATAAATCCTTTCTTCACAACTGTTTCTGTAGGAAAATGTCTGCAGTCTTTCTCAACTTGTCCTTAACATACCTTGTATCTCAAGAAACAGTGACTCCTCCTTTCCTTACCCTCTCCTTCCACTCCTCCCCAGAAGAATTTTAATGGCTGTGATAATAACCAGCCACTCCAGTGTCAGAAGAATTGGCTCCTATAACAGGATTAGGAATTTAAGTATTAACAGCCATTACAGCCTTTGGCATGTATGGAGTCTAACGTTTATGTATGAGAGAAATAAAATAATGATAGAGCTGTCACTCAGAAATTACTGGAGATGGCTTGGATAATATAATTCAGTCTGAATCATGAAGGATTTCTACAGATGAAATGTTGGGTAAAGCAGGCCATTTTAGAGACAGTAGAAATGACATAAGCAAAAGTGTGGAAATTAATTACTTGGCTCTTTTTGAGGGTACATGTAATTTATAGGTAAATGTGTTGTATGTTTTGTGTTCTAGATAATGTCACTACATCCCAGATACATTTCTTTCCTTTGGCAAGTTGCAGACTTAGGTAGCAGCCTAAATATGCCTCCTCTTAGAGATGGAGCAAGAGTACTTATGAAACTTATGCCACCAGGTAAGAATTTTTTTATATGTATAATGTTCATAAAATATACGCTGGACAATAATGGAGTTTATTAACATTCTTTCTCTAAATGGAATATGCTTTGTTGTATAGGCCACATCAGGAGTTGACAAACTAAGTACACAGCCCAAATTCACCCCATTGCCTCATTTTGTACAGCCTAGGAGCCAAGGATGATTTTTACATTTTTAAATGGAGGGGGGACGGATTTCAAGAGAATAATATTTTGTGGCTCCTGAAAATTACATGAAATTTACATTTTATTGTCCTCAACAAACTTCTGTTAGTGTACAGGCACACTCATTCGTTTATATACTATCTGTGGCTGCTTTTGTTTTAAAACACTAGATAGTGCAATAGTTGTGGTTGACACCGTATGGTCTGCAAAGCTCTAAATATTTACTATCTGGCCCTTTACAGAAAAAATGAGCCAACTTCTGCACAATGTTATGGGCCATGTGTCATCTGTGACAGTGTTTGTTTATTATTCCTCAGAAACAATTACTTTAACGTGCAGCTTTTTCTTCTATATGTATATACCATTATATCTATAAATAATAACTTAGTACAATTGTGTCCTGTCTATTTTAGATACCTGCTCTTGAGTTTCTATTGTGGAGATGAAAACTTAAGTCTTATTATTTTTTTTTAAGAGTTTATTTATTTATTCATGAGACAGACAAAGAGAGAAGCAGAGACACAGGCAGAGGGAGAAGCAGGCTCCATGCAAGGAGCCTGACGTGGGACTCGATCTCGGGTCTCCAGGATCACACACCCTGGGCTAAAGGCGGCGCCAAACCACTGAGCCACCGGTCTGCCCTTAAGTCTTATTTTCACATCCTCCTCATTTTTGCTTAAATTCTTTTATCTAAAATTATTTTTTTTCTTTTAATTTTTATTTAATTATGATAGTCACACAGAGAGAGAAAGAGAGGCAGAGACACAGGCAGAGGGAGAAGCAGGCTCCATGCACCGGGAGCCCGATGTGGGATTCAATCCCGGGTCTTCAGGATCGCGCCCTGGGCCAAAGGCAGGCGCCAAACCGCTGCACCACCCAGGGATCCCTCTTTTATCTAAAATTAACACTAAAATGTAAATTTACATTTACATTTCTTACTTCAAGAGTACGTGGGAAGTAGTTTGGATTACTGACAAACTTTTTTTCCTGAATTTAATAATGTCCACTTTTTCTTTTCTTAATTTTCTGTATGCTTATCACTATTTCATTCCACATACTGTTTAGTAACGTTTCAAAATAATTTCCCGTTGTTATTTCCATTATATAATCTGTTATGTTTTACTATTTTCTGGAGCCTTTCTTCCTTCCCCTTGTAGCTGTTTATTCTTTGGTATACAACTACTGTTGTGGGACTTCTTTCTTCACCTTTTCCATGGCAGCATCTCCATTCTCAAGTTCCTATGTCTTGGGTCTTGAAGTTTTTTCTTCCCTACTCCCACAAGGATGTACTCTCGAACCCTGCTTGGGCTGTGATACCTTAGACTATGCACCCCTTTCACATGGAATTTAAATAGCACTATTAAAAATAATATATCTTCAGAGAGAACTTTAACAACTCACCAGGTAATTGAGTGTGCCTGAAGGCTGCCTCAGGAGATAGTAATAAAAAGACATGACACTAGTAGAAAATGCTGACTTGGTAGTGCTGAGGTAACACAGGGGGAAATATAACTGGGAGATAGATGGCTGCCATTAAAGTTTGCCTGGGAACCAACACCCAAGAGTCCTGAAAGGCTGGTTGTACACCTCTCAGAATAAGCTCTGCTTGCAGGTCCTCACTTTTCATTTTCCTAAAAAGTTAAAAGGGCTTTTTACTATACAGCTGCCTGGGCCAGGGGTTTTTGGTTGGTTGGTTTTGGGTTTTGTTGTTTTTGAAAGTTAGACCTCATCAATTATATTGGCACCTTCCTCATGATACAGACACCTTTTTATTTGCCATTTGAATATGAGCTAATTAGGGTTTTAAAAACATGTGACAAATGAACAGAATTTACTTATTTCCTTGAAGGCTAATACTGATAGGTGCTTTATTTTCTTGTTTCCTGCCTGTCTCTTGTTTTTGGAGAGTACCTTTTTTCCTAATAAAAACTTATTTTCCTATTTTTTTTTTTAAAGATTCTATTCATTTATTCATGAGAGAGAGAGAGAGAGGCAGAGACACAGGCAGAGGGAGAAGCGAGAAGCAGGCTCCATACAAGGAGCCCAGTCCTGGACTCGAACCCGGGAATCTGGGATCACACCCTGAGCCAAAGTCAGGCGCCCAACCACTAAGCCACTCAGTCGTCCCTTATTTTCCTATTGTAAATAATTTCAAACTTACATAGAATTATACAGTCTCATTTACCCATCCCCAGATTCAGTAGTTGTTAATATTTTGGTATAGTTGTTAAATCATTCTGTGGTAAGATTTTTCTAACTTTCAGAGAGCAAGTTGTAGATACCCTATTTTTTTATCCCTAAATACCTACTGGTTTCTAAGAACAAGAACATTGTGTTAAAATTACCACAGTAATTAATCATAATCAGAAAATATAACATTGGTAAATTACTATAATTTACCCAAAAAATTACTATAATTTACAGACCTTATACATATTTTACCAATTTTCCCCATAGTGAATCTTATCAACAGTGTTTTCTGGTTGAGAGTCCAATTCCGGTTCTTACACTGTATGATTCGTGTGGATCTTTAATCTGGAATGGTTCCTCGGTCTTTGTTGTTTATGATTTTGAAGATTTTGAAAAACACAAATCATTTGTGGTCTTTTTCAGTTTTGCTGGTCTTCTGATGGTTATATACAGGTTGTACATTTTTGTCAGAATACCACTTATGTGATGCTCTCTCAGAGCATTATACCAGGAAGCACATGTCATTTTGTCCTTTATTGGTAACATCACAGATCACTTAATTGATGTCTGCCAGGTTTCTCCTCTATAAAGTTACTTTTCATATTTTGGAGAAATGTTACAAAATTCTGTAACTCTTTCCTCATCACACTTAGGATTTTACCATTCATTGCAATTATTGCTTGAATCGGTTCTTTTCTGGTGGTTACAAAATGGTGATTTTATTTAATTTGATCATTTCTTCTGCATTTACTGGTTGGCAACCCTATTTGTGATGTATTTTATATGTATACACACATGCATAACCTTGTTGGGTTATAGCCATTATAATTATTACTTATTTTGATGCTCAGTTGTCCCATAAACAGTCAGTGGATGGACACAATGCCTTTTTTATATAGCTTCATCATTATTTGAGTACTTCATTACTTGCTGTCACAAGATGTTTAAAGCTCATCTAGTACTTTTATTCTAGCCCTAGAATTAGCCATTTCTCCTTTCTGTGAGAGAGAGGGTATTTAGAAAACAGAAACTTATTGCTACTGGGGTATCTTGTTTCCAGGCCTTCCCATTAAACTGAGGAAGTAATACACATCTCTGTCAATTTCTGTATTTGTCTCTATTAGAAAAAATAAACATGGGTTTATACTGGTTCTACTCCAGCATCTTCATCTTTCCCCATTTCATATTTGTATCTATCTCTAAATGAGTAAGAAATCTGCTTTACAACTTCATCAATTTATTGTTGGTTTGGGGGAGTGACTTGCTTCTTATGCAGACTTCAGCCACTGTTAGGTCTTTGATTTCATCTCTACTTTCTCAAGTACCTGTTGTTTTCATGTCCTGAGCTTTTCTAGGATTCAGTGGGACATTAATTTAGTAAGTACCTCTTACCCCCATAGGTGCTTCTTGTTCATCTAAGCTAGCTGTCTTCCATCCCCTCTATACCTTCAGTAATTCACTCACATTTTTCTACTGTTTCTTCATCCCCTATTTGTATGTCCTTTTGAGGTTATATATTTTATAATCCATTATTCTCTTTGTGGTGGGTTTGTGGTTGCTTTGCTGATAACAGTTCAATAATTGGCCCAGATAATTTTTATTATCTCCTTTTTCTAAAGCAAACACCATGTTGACATTTCCCATCTTGTTTTCTGATTCCTATGGGACAGAATTGGTTCAAATATTAAGGTTCTTAGCTAAAGTGTCTCTCAATCACTTAATTTAATCCTTATCCCTTACCTGTTGTACCGTTTGGAATTGTATTGTTTTATTTACTAGTGTTTGAGTAACAGTTCTTGCTTTATGTTTGCAAAAGAGTCCACCATCACAATGTATTTTAAAACACCTCAGAATCCCTGATCTTGTGATTTGAGCATAATGCCACTACATAGTACAAGAAAGCTCTTGCCAGAGAAGCTCAAGCAAAAAACCTCAGTGTGCTTTTTTTCATATTTTATATGATCAAAGTATAGTACCTAAATTTGAAATAGCCAACACTGAAAAAGCCAGTGATGATCATATTACAATAGACAGATCACAGGCTTTGGACTCAATGGACTTGAGTTCAAGTTGTTATTCTAGTTATTTCATGCCTCAGACATGTTTTCTTTGTTTTTCAGAATTTCCTTGTAAAACTGGGCTAATAACTATTTCATGGAATTGCAGGGATTACATGGGTGATCCATACATACATCTATGGAAAATCCCAGCCTAATGACTGGTATTTAATAAGTATTCAACAAATGTTAACCTACTCGCTGTCACTATAGTTGCCTCATGCATGCATGCATACACACACACACATTAATTATCCATCCCTCCCTCCCTCCACCCCCTTTAAGAAAGGAAGCAGGGACTCCTAAGGAAAGGAAGTAGTTATAAATTCTGTTTCTAGCTGTGTTACTTTTGGGTAATCATTTAATGTTTGTGTACGCTTGCATATATTTTAAAGGGGGAGAAAACCTAGATGGAATGAGTAGCTTTTTTTCTAGTCATTGACTTTACATCTCTTAGTTCTTTCTGAATCTGCCTGAAAGTCAGGTGCCTCTATTATGAGTTGCTGTTAAACTTCGAACATCCCCAGTCTTCTCTGTAGGTAATTTAAGCTTTTGTAATTTATACTGTTGTCAGTAGTTCCTCTGTACTTTCCCTACGTGCATTGGGAAAAGATTTTCCTTGATACTGAGTAATAAAAATGTGTACTGCTTTACTAAGCAGAATGAGTTGCTTTTCCCTTTCAATGCTTCCTTTTTGTTTTTAATTTTAATTTTAATGTATTTCTTTGGAAAAAGAGAGAGCACAAGTGGGGGAAGAGACACAGAGAGAGGGAAAGACTCCCTGCTGAGCAGGGAGCCTGACACAGGACTCCAACCCAGGACCCTAGGATCATAGCCTAAGCCAAAGGCAGCTGCCTTAACCCCCTGAGCCACCGAGGTGCATCTTCAGCCCCCTTTCCCCTAGAAGTTTAGTCTGCTTAATATCTTCAAATATGCCAAAGTCCATTGTAAGCACTTCATTTAAGCCTCAAAACATGCCTATGAAGGAATTAACTTTTTTTTTTTTTTCATTTAAAAATTTTCCCTCTCTCTGTCTGTGTCTCTGCCTCTCCCTCTGTGTGTGTCTTTCATGAATAAATAAAATCTTTAAAAGGGGGGTGGGGATCCCTGAGTGGCTCAGCGGTTTGGCATCTGCCTTCGGCCCAGGGTGTGATCCTGGAGTCCCGGGATAGAGTTCCACATCAGGCTCCCTGCTTCTCCCTCTGCTGGTGTCTCTGCCTCTCTCTCTCTCTCTCTCTCTCTCTCTCTCTCTCTCTTTCTGTATCTCTCATAAATAAATAAATAAAATCTTTAAAGAAATAAAATGAGGGCAGCCCTGGTGGCGCAGCGGTTTAGCGCCGCCTGCAGCCCAGGGTGTGATCCTGGAGACCCGGGATCGAGTCCCATGTCGGGCTCCCTGCGTGGAGCCTTCTTCTGCCTCCATGTCTCTGCCCCACTCTCTCTGTGTGACTCATGAATGAATAAATAAAATATTTTCAATAAACGAAAAAATATAAAGATGGAGAAACTGAGACAGCTATCAAGCTACCTAACCAGGGACACATAACTTAAATGACAGTTCTAAGATTCAAATGTAGACATTTGGGCTCCAATGTTTATACTGTAAACATATATAGGTTTATATTGCTATTCACTGTTTTCTATAATTTTAATAATACATTGCTATAGCCATATACTTGATTAGGCTTAGGTATCTTTGTATAAGACGGGAAGGGTGTAAACTAAAATCTTAACTATAGTTGGATGACAGTATTGTGGATGGTTTAAATTTTTCTCTATTTAACTGGGGACCTGGAATCATTTAGATTCATGAATGCTGAAGTTGGAATAGCCATTAATGATCATTTGGTTTACATAGCACAGTTGAATAAAATAAAATGCAACAACATTAAATGATTTGTTTAGTATTCATGCCTTCCTTTTCTTAGAACTTGTTTCTTTTCTCCGGCTCCCTTTTGCCTTCATCCTTCACTCAGAATATCTTTAAACCAAGCAAGACTTTCTCAGATAAAGCCTATCAGTTGGTTTGTTTTTAGAGAGTAGTTTGGTGATATATGTTAAAAGTCTTGGATCTTGGTGGCTTTTTCTGCTTGCAGGATTTTTTTTTTCCTGATGAAATAAATAATTGCAAAGATTGAGCTGCTAGGATCTTCAGTGTAAAAAAATATAGAGACAAAACTACATGCCCAATGAGAGGTTAAACTGGTAAAATAACATACTATCGATTTAAAAACCAATTAAAAATAATATAAGGGATGAATATTTAATATTCTCATTACATTTAATATTCTCATTACCTGAGAAGTTATTCACAGATGTTAGATTATAAAACTTAATATTTGGGCAGACTGGGTGGCTCACCGGTTTAACACTGCCTTCAGCCCAGGGTGTGATCCTGGAGACCCCAGATCGAGTCCCATATCGGGCTACCTGCATGGAGCCTGCTTCTCCCTCTGCCTGTGTCTCTGCCTTTCTCTGTGTGTGTCTCTCATGAGTAAATAAATAGAATCTTTAAAAAATAAAAATAAAAAATAAAACAAGACTTTATTTAGTTACATTATGTTTCACTGTCCCTTCAGAATAGGGAAAACTAACGATTTTAACACAACTGATTTGTTTCTTTCAAGATTTTTAAATTTTGTTTTTAAGTAATCTCTGTACCCAACATTGGGGCTCAACTTCACAACTCCCGAGATGAAGAGTCATCTGCTTCACCAACTGAGTTAGCTAGGTCCCCCACAAACGGAAGATTTTGCTATTTCTAGGCTACTTCAGGCATATAAAATTACCTTACTCTATGGAAATTATAGTAATTTTCATTTATCTTTATTCTTCAAGAAAAAAGATTTTATTTTATTTATTTTATATATATATATATATATATCTTTTTAATTTTTATTTATTTATGATAGTCATACAGAGAGAGAGAGAGAGGCAGAGACATAGCAGAGGGAGAAGCAGGCTCCATGCACCGGGAGCCCGACGTGGGATTCGATCCCAGGTCTCCAGGATCACGCCCTGGGCCAAAGGCAGGCACTAAACCGCTGTGCCACCCAGGGATCCCAAGAAAAAAGATTTTAATATTTCTAAAGCAATCTTAGTTATCAAGTGGTATTTTAATCATAACACATTACCTTGGAAATAATTTGATAACAAGGTACTTTCTAAAGTTGATTGACTATTCTTAAGTTTGAATGGTAACTAATGCTAAATTGCATCATGGGTATTTTTTTAACTGTATCTTTTCGCTGTCATTTGAAAGAAATGTAGGGGTACGTGGGTAACTCAGTTAAGTGTCCAACTCAGTTTTGGCTTATGTCATGAGATTGAGTCATGCATTGGGCTCCATCCATGCTCAACTCGGAGTCTGCTTAAGATTCTCTCCCTCTCCCTCTGCCCCTCCCCTCATGCTCTTATGTGCTCTGTCTCTCAAAATCTTTAAAATGAAAGAAAGTCAGAAACTTGTATTTTAGTAGCATGGGTGGAAGAAAAAAAGTCCTGTGCTTGGAGGTAAACATTAATCCCCGTAGGTTTCTCCTGCTACTCAAAAGTAGATTGTTCCTATGAACAACCTTTTGTAAGCCAAAATGATGTAAAGCACAAAGAAGCAGTTACCATTAGTTTATATGGGAAACTATTTTTTTTTTTTAATTTATTTATGATAGTCACAGAGAGAGAGAGAGAGAGAGAGGCGCAGAGACACAGGCAGAGGGAGAAGCAGGCTCCATGCACCGGGAGCCTGATGTGGGATTCGATCCCGGGTCTCCAGGATCGCGCCCTGGGCCAAAGGCAGGCGCCAAACCGCTGCGCCACCCAGGGATCCCTATGGGAAACTATTTTGAGTGTTCCCACACCCAAAAAAGTAACCTCTTAAGCCACATCTTGTTCTAATGGATCCACAAAATAAGATAAAGCACAAGCTCACAGAGGCAGCCTGACGCTCTAGTGGCTTGATACTGAGTATAATTCCCAGGAAAGGAGCTTTGTGGGGCCACTTCCCTGCTTGAGGGTGCACATTGCCTCTTTAACAACTCTGCGAAACAAATAACACTATTTTTGTTTTTACCTTTTCATAAAAGTGAAAATCCTCTTTGGATTTCTTGTGGCTAATGAAAACAGATACTAATGTAGGTCTTTCTTGCTTCCTTTCTCTTTCTTTCTGCCCCCCCTTTTTTTTTTAAGATTTTATTTATTTATTCATGAGACAGAGAGGCAGAGACACAGGCAGAGGGAGAAGCAGTCTCCTCCAGGAGAGCCTGATAGGGACTCCTCCAACGCCCTGAACCAAAGGCAAACGCTCAACTGCTGAGCCCCCCAGGCATCCCGAATGTAGGTCTTTCAGTAAAGAGAAGGGCCGTGCTGTTAGGCAAAGGGTGCGCCTATATTCCTTTTTTTTCTTCACCATTGTTTGTTTTAAAATTCACCTCCTAAGGTACCACTAAGCTCATATTCAGTAAAATAAAATAGTTAATGCATAGTGTCATAAAGGTGAACAGTAGAGAAGTTGGAAGACTTCTCACTTTTTCTCTTTTGTTAGTTTCAGTAAGAATTCTTTCTTCTGAAATGTACTGTATTTTTTAGGTTTCTAGTGGCTGAGGAGGCGTGTTGATTTGAGGTCTCTGATTAGGTGGAGACTGCCTCCTTTGTGTTTGGGTTGACTGATAGGAGTCATGGTTGATGGTGGGGTTTTTTTGTTTTTTTTCTTGTTTTAAATCAATCCAGATCTGGCTAAGTCTTGTGAAGTATGAGCCTATATAACTCAATGAACTGATTGTTATGCCACACTGAAGTAATTTTCAAAATATCAAAAGTGAAATACTATGAATGGATGAATTGTGTTGTGTTTTAGACTATCTTGTTTTCTTTCAGATAGCACAACAATAGAAAAATTAAGAGCTATTTGTTTAGACCATGCCAAACTTGGAGAAAGCAGCCTTAGTCCGTCTCTTGACTCCCTTTTCTTTGGTCCTTCAGCCTCACAAGTGCTGTACCTAACAGAGGTTGGTATTTTCCCTTTTGAATTTATTTCATATTCTTTGAACTTCTCTTTTTATGTGGTAATGTGAAGAACATGGATAAAATTTGAAAATTTGAAATATATTTTAAATGGTCAAGAATTTCTTAACAATGATAATAGGAAAAATAGAAGTTACTTTTTAAAACCCTTTTAATATGATCCTTTTCTTTTTCCAGGTAGTCTATGCCTTGTTAATGCCTGCTGGTGCACCCCTGGCTGATGACTCGTCTGATTTTCAATTTCACTTCTTAAAAAGTGGTGGCCTACCCCTTGTCCTGAGCATGCTAACCAGAAATAACTTCCTACCAAATGCAGATATGGAAACTCGAAGGGGTGCTTACCTCAATGCTCTTAAAATAGCCAAACTGTTGCTAACTGCCATTGGCTATGGCCATGTTCGAGCTGTGGCAGAAGCTTGTCAGCCAGGTGTAGAAGGCGTGAATCCCATGACATCGGTAACAACTTTTTAAAAAATATCTTATTTATAGTAATAAATGGTAATTTTTAAAGTTCGAGTTCAGAGTTGATTCAGGATATTTCGAGTTCCTTTCTAGTGGAATCTTAATTTAGAGGGTTTCGTCTATTAAATTTGTATGAAAAGTGAAAATGGTATTTCCTGACTGTACTCTAAGAGGACAATTCCTCCCTGCTCCTTTAAGCCTGATAAAAACTCCATATGGATCTCTTACTAACTTGTACCTGGCAGATGGATGAAGATAAACGTGGTAGTAAGAAAGCTTTAACTGATTTACTACCCTGTTGCCAGCCTCTCTTCCCACCTTGATAGGCTTAACCTCTAGTTCTGAGCTTATTCCAACTCTGTTTTTGTCTTGGTGGCATCCTTAATCCATCTCACCAAAAGTCCTCAAGGCATGCCAGAATCCAGTGTCTACTTATGAGAGGTCAAACTATGCACTTAATTCTGACTAAAATTTGAAGTTTTCTATGTTGATCACAAGTGATGGTTTTACTAAATTAACCAACAGAAGATAAAGGCTTCAGGAATGTAGATTCTCTTTTTTATAAATGGCTTGGGTCTTAATCAGGGAATTGGAATGGTGATTAGATATGTGATATTATTATTAAATATGTGATATGGAATAATACTGCATATATTATAGCACTTGTAATTAGGTATGATAATGATACTATGGTTATGTTTTAAGTGAGGTGCCCCATCCCTTTTTATTTTTAATAATTGCTAAAATATTTACAGGGGAAACTATATGATACGCAGGACTTGCTTCAAAATAATTCTGGGGGGCAGCACCCGTGGCGCAGCGGTTTAGCGCCACCTGTAGTCCAGGGCGTGATCCTGGAGACCCCGGATCAAGTCCCACATCGGGTTTCCTGCATGGAGCCCGCTTCTCCCTCTGCCTCTCTCTCTCTCTCTCTCTCTCTCTGAATGAATAAATAAATCTTTTAAAAATAATAATAATAATTCTGGGATTGGGGCTCCTGGGTGGCTCACTTGGTTGAATGTCTACCTTTGGCTCAGGTCATGAACCCAGGGTTGTAGGATCTAGCCCCTCATTAGGCTTCTGGCTCAGCAGGGAGTCAGCTTCTTCCTCTCTTTTTACCTGCCGCTCCCACTGCTTGTGCTTTCTCTGTCAAATAAATTAAAACATTAAAAAATGATAATAATCCTGGGGTTGAAAAGTGAGGGAGGGAGAGTGGTTAGATAAAACACTATTGGTCCTTTGTTCATAATTATTGAAGCTGGTACATGAGAGTTTATAATACTACTCTCTCTCTGGTTTTATATACATTAGGAACTGTCCATTAAAACAGTAAAGAAAAACAAAGGGCCTGGGTTTATATCATTTACAGTTTAGAGAAAGGGAATTACAACTGGAAAGGTAGTCAGAATGGCCTGGCTATGTAAAACTAATCTGTTTTTTATTTTATTTTATTTATTTATTTTTTTGGTAGGTAGGTAGATAGATTGATCTGTTACTGAAATTCCTCAATGTTTCTCCTTTTCAAAGAACAAAATGATGACCAGGGGAAAGCAGAGCAGGATCTGCCCAAGAGCCCATGTGAGAGATCTGGGATAATTTATTGAGTCTCTAGATAGGGTTGGGACCATCAGTTTATTACTTAAATCCGTAAGATACACTGAGCCCACATGTAGAGACAGGAATTGAATTGATCTAGAATGGGTGTTTGCAGAGGGACATGTTAGCACTACATTGCACAAGAAAAAGTGGAGGCCCTATTTTTGGCAATATGGTCCGCTTTTTGTGTAAATCACCGGTTGACTGTGTGTGTGTGTGTATGTATATGTATGTGTGTCGTTCTGAGGGAGGGGTGATGGGTGGAGAGCAAGTGGTTGGGTCTGGTTCTGTACAAATTACTTTCTTCAAACCAAATGGTTACATTTTTTCAGGTCAACCAAGTTACTCATGATCAAGCTGTGGTGCTGCAGAGTGCCCTTCAGAGCATTCCTAATCCATCATCTGAGTGCATGCTTAGAAATGTATCCATTCGTCTTGCTCAGCAAATATCTGATGAGGTTAGTATTAAATATTTTAATACTTAGTATTAAGAATTTTAAGCTGTGAAATCTTGCAAGATCTTTTCTACTTTTGGCCCTCTGTTTAATTAAGAAATAACCCTTATCACAATTTAATCAAGACTGAATTTTCGTGGGCCCACTCACTGTAATCACTTTCTCAGTCTAGAGTTCCCCTAACATGAATTTTATATAATATTTAACGTTAGTATTTTCCAGTTTGAATCCTCTTTCTGTACAATAAACATCCTCTTAAAGTGTCTAATTCAATTTTAACAAAAGCATGTATGGGAATTCCTGGGTGGCGCTGCCTATTTAGCGCCTGTCTTTGGCCCAGGGCGTGATCCTGGAGTCCTGGGATTGAGTCCCACATCGGGCTTTCTGCATGGAGCCTGCTTCTCCCTCTGCCTGTGTCTCTGCCTCTCGTGTCTCTCATGAATAAATAAATAAAATCTTCAAAAAATTAAAAATAAAAATAAAAATAAAAATAAAAAATAAAATCTTCAAAAAAAAAAAAAAGGCATGTATGTATGAAACCATCACCATAATCAGGACTCAGAACATTTCCATCACTCTGTGATGTCCCTTTACATTCCCCTCTTCCCTCTACCCCAGGTAACAGTGATCTCTTGTCACTATAGAATAGTTTCCATTTTCTACAGTTTTATATAGATATAATTCTACATACAGTGTGTGGTCTTTTATGTCTAGCTTCTTGCACTCTGAATAATGATGTTGAGAATTATCTGTGTTGTGTGGATCATCAGTCCATTCCTTTTTTACTGCTGAGTAGTATCTCATTAAGAATATTCCACATCCATACACTTGGTAAAGGACATGTGGATTGTTTCCCCTTTCTGGCTATGAATAAAGCTGCTATGATGATTCTGTACAAGCATTTGTGTGGACTTGGTTTTCATTTTTTCATGGGGAAAAACCGAGTAGAATGTAGATTGGTGGGATCATCTTTATAGTCTTTAATATTCTTCTGAAAGTAATGTAGGGCCATATAATAACTTAAAGAGCATACTTTGTGGTACTGCTGTTAAAAAAACAAACAGGAATAGCAGTTTGGGAACATGAAGATTATAGTACTGCCTCATGGCCATTCCTGTTTATTTTACAAGGAGAAACATTTTTTCTTCTCCAGTTATTTTACTCCAATACTTTATCAAACCATTTTTATTACTCATTGTCTTGCAGGCTTCAAGATATATGCCTGATATCTGTGTAATTAGAGCTATTCAGAAAATCATCTGGGCATCAGGATGTGGGGCATTACAGCTAGTATTTAGCCCAAATGAAGAAATAACTAAAATTTATGAGAAGGTAAGAATTACCTCGAAATATTTTCCTTTTAAATAAATGTTGTTTAATTGTGTGTGAGGCTGAATCATTACATCTGCTATTTTTAAAAATCCACTCGTTTGCATCTTGGATGGTTGAAAATTAAAAAGTATCTATAGCTAAGATGGAGAATATAGTAAAATTTTACTTAGGAAATACAGTACTGCAGAATCCTGCCATAAAGCTTGTTTTTCAAATATGATGAAACTATCTTTTTCTACTTCTCACTAGAGTCCGATATGATCTACTGAATTTGCTTTTCCCTATTCTCTTCGTTCTTCTTTCATCATCTTTCTATCCTATGTAAATTTTGGTTTAGTTAACTATCAGCTGTGGTGTCCTGGCAGTTAAGTATTTTTGATGCTCTTAAAGCAGTCAAAAGTAGAAAGAGTGTCAGCAAATGAGGTATCATCTCTGACCTTCCCTTAGATTAAGCAAATTATTTACATAAGCAAGGCTGTGTTTGACTCTTTGATTTCCTGTTACATGTACTTGCCTCTCATAATCACAGCTGCATATTTAGAAGCGGAAATTAAGTTATAGCAATTTCTGGGCTTGGTAGAGCTTCCTTTTTATAAGTTTTTTTCTCTTTTTTTAAGATAATTTATTAGAGAGCACAAGCAGGAGGAGGGGCAGAGGTAGAGAGACAAGCAGACTCCTTGCTGAGCAGGGAGCCCAATGTGGGGCTCTATCCCAGGATCCCAGTATCATGACCTGAGCTGAAGGCAGATGCTTAACCGACAAGCCACCCAGGCACCCCCACTCAGCTAGTATTTGAATGCTTACTTGTTCTTTTTTAGGCATGTATTATAATTACTAATTTTCGATAAAGTCAGATTACAATTTATTAGCTACCCACCCAAGTATATTTTCGGTTGTAAAACCTTCAGAACCTTTCTGAACAATTGTCCAAGAATATTGCTTTCGAAATAAAGTTTCATTGTAGGTATACTACATTTAGTCATAAGTTCCCAACTCTGCAGTGCTAGAGTAGCTCTTGAGAAAGGAATGATGGTTGCTTCAGAAGATCCCTAGGAGCCTGAAGGACAAAGAAGCAGGTGGTATTCTCAGTGTGCTCCTTCATAGCTCCTTGGGATGTAACAAAATAACAGAATTAAACTCCATTGTCTATTTTAGTCATTCCCGTACTATTCTTAAACGAATCTCAAGTTGTAGGTAGAGAGGCTGACGCCAAATGGTTTAAGTGAGTCTGTAAGTTAAGTTCCAGTTGTCTGAGATTTTTCTTAAATGCATCTCTAGGTAATTTGCCTTTGACCATAATTTTACAGACCAATGCAGGCAATGAGCCAGACTTGGAAGATGAACAGGTTTGCTGTGAAGCACTGGAAGTGATGACGCTATGTTTTGCCTTGATTCCGACAGCCTTAGATGCTCTTAGTAAAGAAAAGGCTTGGCAGACATTCATTATTGACTTACTGTTGCACTGTCACAGCAAGTAAGTATCTTTCTTAATTATAAGAAACTTGATCTTTTGTTATGCAGAAATAAATTTAGGCTGGTGGAATTTATCCCAGAAATCTGCACTCTGTCTGCAGACAGACCAGAAATAAAATATTTATTGTCCCTATAGCATAATAATGATTAGGGAAATTAACCATATTTTCCCTAGACCTAACTTTGGTTTTAGTACCTGTAAAATGGCAACATTAAACCTCAAAGTAAATTTTTCTCTAATTTTTTAAATCTGGTTTGTAAGATTTCAGTTATAATTTTCACCTCCTATCGTGGATAGGTAGATTTCAGGGCTTTTTGTTTCAAGAGAAATCATTAATTCAGTGTGAAATTCACAAGCACGGTTATGGTAAGAACTTTTTCATTTTATAATGAGAATAAAGAGCAACTATATAAAGCCCTCATTTTCAATTCAAGATCATTTGATCAACGATATTAACTTTGTTTTGGACTTCTTTTTTGTGCAAGTCCATCATATTTGTAGAAAATACTGGTTTCCATCCTCATGTTATAATCCTGACCTTCATGAGGTAACTTTTTAAACTGGAGCTCTAATTAGTGTCACTGTTCCATGTAATTAATCTATCTTACATACATTTTGTGAAAAGTCAGAAAATGTTCATTTTGATTATTCTCTCATGTCATTTAGCAATGACCAGAAATCAATGATGATTTTAATGTAAAGTCAAAATATAAGTGCTGAAATAAAACCTAGTGATAAAGCTTTTTTCTTTAAAAAAAATAGTACGTTAATGGAATAGATATAACTCACTTGTTTTAGAGGATGCTATTAAATGATTTAGTTGAAAGGGATACTATTTTAGAAGTTCCTTGGTAATTTCCTTGAAATTCAGAAAATCCTTTGACAGGATTTAATTTTCTTTATTTGTTTATGAGAGACAGAGAGAGGCAGAGACATAGGCGGGGAGCCTGATATATGGGACTCGATCCCAGGGCTAAGGGATCATATGCCCTAAGAAGGCAGGTGCTCAACCACTGAGCCACCCAGGCATCCTGGCATTCCCAAAATCTGAATCCCCACATAAACCCAATCCCAAGGGTTTCAGATACTGGATTATGTCCCTGCATACACGATGCTGCCCTTCAGGCAGAGTTTATACTTGTATAATATTACTAACCAGTATATCCATGTACTGTGCATTTCCCACATATGTTTTCTTCTTAATTCTGTAGTAACGCCAAAGTAGACTGCTGCTGGCAGAACTAAGGCTGAAGTTATAGGGCAATGTTCTACCTCTTGAGTTTTAACTTTCTGCCACACAATTATACTCTGTATAATTATAATCCGTGAGCAAATTAATTTGAGTCCCTATTGATGCTTGGCAACGAAAGTAAGTAGTCACAAAATGTAGTTTTTACACTTGAGAGCTTTGAGAGAGTAATTAGTGTCATAAACGGCAAAGCACTCTGGGAATTTGAAGAGGAGTAAGTTACTTTCTACCTGAGAAGAGCAGGAGTAAAGGTTCTATGTAGAATGTAACATGTGAGCTCATGTTTGAATGTTTGAGTTAGACTTACATGCATACAAATGGAAGATGGGCATTGGCGGTTCTGCCCCTCAACTACACTCCCCATTATGATGTTTTTATTTATGTATTGTTGGACTCCATATACTTTCCTTCTCCTCCTCCATATTGCTTCTACCCTTGTCTAAGCAACCAGCACTCCTTGCCCGGACAACTGCAGTATCCTTAATCTTCCCACCCCAGTGCTGCACTACTAAGTTATTACTCTAATCTGGGTACCACACTGCAAACAGCATGATCTTTGCCAAGCAAGATCATGTTGTTTTCCTCCTAAAAAGTCTTTTTTCTATGCCTTCCCATTGCCTTTTAATTAAGTCTAAACATTTACATTTGGCTTATAAACACCTCAATTTGGCCCTTGCTTCTACTTAGAAGTTTCACCCGCAATGCCACATTTTCTAGTAAATTTTCTGGGAAGTCTCCCAGACCTCTGTTCATATTAAATGAGGTCTGTTTACACATCATAACATTGAACTTACTGTAATCACCTACAATTGGTTTTAAATTCCTTTATGTGGCTATGTTTCTTCCTGCCCCTTCTACCTCCTTTTGCCTTATATCCTACCTATTTAACTCCTTTGTTATCTCTGATTGACAAAGGCATTTGAGTTTCCCACCCCTGGAGTAGTGCTTTCAGAGAAAAGCTGAGTAGTCTGGTTTGATGTATGAAAGAGAAGTACAGGATAATACTGTAAAGGAGATTAGTGGGAGTCAGCTTACAGAAAGTGTTGATGCTGAAATATAAGTAGTGTTCGATTTTAATATGGTTAGGCAGTCTCATTGGTAAATAATTTAGCAAGTACCTATTATGTATCAGGCACTATTCTAGCTATTAGGGATATAGCAGTAAATAGATAAAATGTCAGCCTTCTTGGAGTCTACAGACTACAGAAGTTAGGGATTGGGAAGGGGCAGACATGTGGGAAAAAATATATATAGTATGTTATATAATAATAAATGCTATGGAAAGAAAGCAGGGAAGGTGATAAGTAATGGAGAATCAGAGTTTGGTTTTATATAAGATAGAGAAGCTTCCTAAGAAAGTGACATTTAAACAAAACTCTGAAAGAGGAAGTTAGTGATCCATGTAGATAATGGGGGAAAGGTGTTTTAAGCAGAAGGAGCAACAGATGTAAATATCCCAAGGCCAGAGCATGCCTGATGTGTTAAAGAATAGCAAGGAAACTAGTGTGACTGGAACAGTGAGTAAGAGATGGGCAGCTATATAGGAGTTGAGGTCAGAAAGTTAAACAGGCAGCCTGTTAGGATTTTATAGGTCATTATAACAACATGAGGCTTGTTTGTGGGTTTTTTGGGTTTTTTGTTTTGTTTTTTACCTTGAGATGGCATCCCATTGTAGGGTTTTGAGCAGAGGAATGATGTGCTCTAGCTACTAACATTCTGAGTTTATTCTGGTTGCTTTGTTGAGAATAAATTCTAACTTGTCAGGAAAAATAAGACTATTAATCCAAATAAAAGATGACAGTAACTTGAAGTATGGTAATATTAGAAGTAGTGAGAAATGAGATTTTGAGTATGATGTAAAGATAGAGGCCGCAGGATTGATTGATAGGCATGTATTTCTTTGGAAGCATTATAGAAGCCTGCATGTATGGGGGAGATTTCACCAAAAAATGACAAATACAAATATGATAGATCCTACTTTATTTGGGCTGCATACATAAGTTTTAAAAAAATAAAATAGGACAGTGTAAATGACATACACCTTTGAAAATCTAATAAAAGTTAAGGACTTTGTCCTCAGAAAACTTAGGTACTCCTGATTTCAGTATACTTGGGTTCCATCAAATTCAACCCAGAAGGCTTCTAAAGTCCTGGTTTATAGAGGACTATGTACAGCTTTCCAGAAACCTAGATATATCCCAGGGGAGGAGGTTAGTATATGAAAAATATGCTGTCATGTCCTTTACACTGAGCTATAAATTTGGCTCTAAGCTCTCTGTTGGCTAGCGCAAAGACAGAAACAAGATAGTTTTCCATTAAATGTAGTTTGCAGTGTCCATAAGATGTATCCAGTGGAGCACTTCCATCTTCCATCTTGTTCCAAGAAAGGGGTGTTACAAGGCATCCCTCTATGACAATTTGAGGTTATAGATCTTGCCATGCAGCCTATGTTCATCTGTTCTATGTTGCCAGCTTAAGGGAGTGTTACCTTGTATTCTTGTATCTTTACTTATAATATACCCTTTATTCCACTCCACTCATCCCCCCAAAAGAGATCAGTGTTGGAATCTTTCTTTTTTTCCTTCATGCAAATATGTTAAATGTGAAACATTTTTATTTCAGAACTGTTCGCCAGGTGGCACAGGAGCAGTTCTTTTTAATGTGCACCAGATGTTGCATGGGACACAGGCCTCTACTTTTCTTCATTACTCTGCTCTTTACCGTGTTGGGGGTGAGATATTTTTTAATATGCTTCTTAATGTGATTAATTCTTTAAACAAGGCATTCAGGAATTTATGGTTTTAGCTTATATTCAAGTTAGAACAGCTTATATTTATTAAATATTTGTAACTTTCCATACTGTTTTAGTCCTCTGCTCTAGTTAACTCTAGGTTTTTAAAAAGTGGCTTCTGAGCATGGACATGTAAATTCACATTATTCTACTTTATTGTTTCAGAGCACAGCCAGAGAGAGAGCTAAGCATTCAGGCGACTATTTCACCCTCTTAAGGCACCTTCTTAATTATGCTTACAACAGTAATATTAATATACCCAATGCTGAAGTTCTTCTCAATAATGAAATTGATTGGCTTAAAAGAATTAGGGTAAGTTACCTTTAATACTGTGTTTATTGTATTGATAGAGTTTTTTGTTAATAGTTTGTAGTTTTGAGCACATTGGTTAGGTGAAACACACCAAAAAACAATAAAAAAGACCAGATAATATACTCTGTGATGGTGGGCCTTAGGAACTGATGATTCACAGAATGAATGCCTAACAAGTTTTATAAAATGCTTTGTTTTACTTGAAACTTGAAATACTGATTTTTTTCAGCCTCTTCCATTTTAGAATCTTGAGCCTTTTTGCAAATTTTCATCTTCAAAAATGTTTGAATTGTTCTCCTCGAAAATCCGTGTGTATAGACTATCACTTAACTCTTAACACTGGATACTCTTTACTCAGAATTGTATGGGAATTTATTTCAGAAGAGATTCATAGCTTTTATTGCCCTGAGAAAGTTCTGAAGAGAACTTCTCTTGCCTAGAAGGGAAAGCTTTGGCAAGAAACAGACTCTTAACTATAAAGAACAAATAGATGGTTATCAAAGGGGGGGTGAGTGGGGTGAGGGGAATAGGTGATGGGAATTGAGGGCACTTTTTATGATAAGCACTGGATGATGTATGGAAGTGTTGAATCACTCTACTGTACACCTGAAAGTAATATGACACTACGTTAACTACACTGGACTCTGTGTGTGTGTGTGTGTGTGTGTGTGTGTGTGTGTGTGTGTGGATTTTTTTAAAAGAATGGAAACATTTGGGGGGACTACTACATGTATGTCTAGTTCTCTAATTGTGGATCCTCTCTGCCTCCATTCCTCCCTTCCATAAGTTAAGCATTTGTTGTTTTTTCTTTGGCAGGATGATGTTAAAAGAACAGGTGAAACAGGTGTTGAAGAGACTATCTTAGAAGGCCACCTTGGGGTAACAAAAGAATTACTGGCCTTTCAAACCCCTGAGAAAAAGTATCATATTGGTTGTGAAAAAGGAGGTGCTAATCTCATTAAAGTAAGTTTTGTCCTACACCAGATATCATAACCTCCTAAATGTTTGTTTCCAAATATATCTGGTTGGCTTATAATATCCTGTCTTTGGTATATTATCTTGACCTTTTTTGTTTCTGCTTTCTAAGAATCTCTACAGGGCACCTGGGTGGCTTAGTCGTTGAGCATCTCCCTCAACTCAGGGCATGATCGGGGTCCTGGGATTAAGTCCTGCATCAGGCTCCCTATGGGGAGCCTGCTTCTCCATCTGCCTATGTGTCTGTCTCTCTGTGTATGTGTCTCATGAATGAATAAATAAAATCTTTAAAAAGAAAAAATCTGGATTTTTCACTTTATTGGTCTATTTAAAACAAGACAGACCTATTTGGGGGTTTTTTTGTTGTTGTTTTTAAGATTTTATTCATTCATGAGAGACACAAAGAGAGGCAGAGACATAGGCAGAGAGAGAAGGAGACTCTGCAGGGAGCCCAATGTGGGACTGGATCCCAGGACTCCGGGATCATGCCCTGAACCGAAGGCAGATGCTAAACCATTGAGCCACCCAGGCGTCCCAAGACAGACCTATTTGTAAGGCTGCATCTCGTCTGTGATATTTCTTTAATGACTTTCTTTACGCATATAGTTAGGAAGCAGAAAGTATTCATTTTGGTACATGTTATTTTTATTCAAAATGAGTTTTGGTATACATAAGATTAAAGGGGTAAACTTGGGGTCTCTGGGTAGCTTCCTTGGTTAAGCATCTGCCTTTGGTTTGGGTCAGAATCCCAGGACTCTGGGATGGAGCCCTTGCTAAGCAGGGAACCTGCTTCTCCTTCTCCTTAAAGCGGAATCTTTTTATTAGAAAATCCAAGTAAGTTTTCTCAGATTATCTTTAATTATCTTTAATTCTGACATTATTTCCTTCCAAGAGTCATTTCTTACTTTCCTCAAAAGAGAAATGTATATATACATACATTCACATACATACAACTTTGTGTCATATGTATAAACCTTTATAAAATATAACTATTTATATAATATACATATGTAATTGTTAACATACAATCCTTTTTTCAACTCTTATAGGAATTAATTGATGATTTCATCTTCCCTGCATCCAATGTTTACCTGCAATATATGAGAAATGGAGAACTGCCTGCTGAACAGGCAATTCCAGTCTGTAGCTCCCCAGCTACCATTAATGCTGGTTTTGAGTTACTTGTAGCATTAGCTGTTGGCTGTGTGAGGAATCTCAAACAGATAGTAGATTCTTTGACTGAAATGTATTACATTGGCACAGCAATAACAAGTAAGTATACTAAAATACAATGTTGTGATGACAGATAATTCTCTAATGTGTTCAAATTCTATTTTTCTATTTTTCCTTCAGTAAACATCTTCAACTCATGTTTTTCTTTCAGCAACTAGTTTAACATTTGTAGGAAATGAGTGTATAATTTAACAGCATTATAATTGAAGAGCCTTGATGCAGAAAACTTTTCAAGTGTTTCTAAATTTCTTCCTATAAGGGGTTTGTGTATTTAGCAAAATTTCATCTCCATCAAATCTGGAAAAAACCCAAACCACAAAATGATAAGTAGTCAAAATAATGCCAGAGTTCAAACTTAAAACTTGTGTTGCATGCATTGGAAAACCTTTCAGGCCCTCTCTTAGAAGCTTTTTAATAATATTTTTATGTGAACTCATAATCTGGCTTTAAAGATTAGAATGTGAGAAGATAACATTCTAATTCGCTTTTTTCCTCAGTTAATGCTCACATGAAGCCCTTGAGATAGACTATAGACTCCAGATCATAGAGATCTGAACTGAAGCTCCAAAAGGGTGAAAGCAATATTAAATGACCCCAAAAAAGAAGAAAATAATAAGAAATAGCACAAATAATTTGAGAAGAAAACCAGTGTTTATTTATCTTACAAAGCTTAAAGATGTAATTGATTCTGGTAAATATTTAAAAATGTGATATTATTTCTTCATACATTGTATTTCAAAATATAAGGACATTTTTAAATAACATTTTAGGAGATTCTGATTAAACTGTCTCCTTTAAAGGTTATATCCTTTATTCTACCGTGTGTGTGTGTGTGTGTGTGTGTGTGTGTGTGTGTGTGTGTGTGTGGTGGGGTGTTTGGGTTTTTTAACTTAAAGAAGAGTCTTTTCTCAGTTTTTTGATTTAACAAATCACACATTTATTAATTTAATATTCAATAATCTTACACCTTCAAGGGGTACAGTATCACACAGATTCTGTTTTGTGGCCTTAACAAGAGGGTTGCTTTGGAATTTGGCATGAACCATACCACTGCTTCCATGGGCATGGGTAACCTTTCCCCAGATTCATCTGGTTTTGTTCAATTTGCCACCAGGAGTCACCGTGTCATCCTTTCCTTTGTACATGTGCGCACATCTCTTGCCTGTATAGAATTACTTCATCTCGGGCATCAACACCTTCAATTTTAAGGTGAGCTGTGTGCTCACTGTGGTTTTGGAGTACCCCACTTCAAGCCACCACAACATGGCCTTGGACCATTAGCACTCCAAATATATTGGCATTTTCAGAAGTCCTCTTCTGAGTACCCCTTCACAGGTTCAAAGATAACAGAAACAAAAAGGCTGCTTGTTTTTTAAGTAGTACATGTGCATAGTAAAAATTTGAAATACCAAAAAAGCTACATGCTACAAAGTATGTTTCCTGCCCATTTTAATCCCCAGCTCCTCTTTAATAGCTGTAACCATTATCGTCAGTTTGTCTGTCCTTCCAGCATTTCTGCATGGAAACAAAATCTTTTTTGGTTTAGTTGTTTGTTTTTAACCACAGATTGGCATATAGTATACAGAGTGTCTTCACTTTGTTTTCCCCTTAATATATCTACAATTGTTCCCTATCGACAATACGTATCTGTCTAGTTCCGTTTATTGGTTATATACTTTTCATTTCAGTGTACCGAATTGAAATTTACTTAACCAGTTCCATAGACAGTGATAATATTTACACTGTTTCCAGATTTATACCAGATAGAGGGAGATGTACAGTGATTTAAAATTCTCACAGAACTTTCAAATCCACTATTTGATTAGCTCCTCAGAATAACATTGCAATTATAGGCAAAGCAAGTGTTACTCTTTATACATTTATTAGGAGGAAACAGAAGCTTACCTGAAGGTGAAAGAGTTGGTAAGCAACAGAATCTGGGTATGATCCCAGGTGGTTCCAGGATGCTTCAAAACTGAGCAAGCTATAGAATACGTTGGTGTATTTATATTAACATTATATGTCAGAATGAATTTGAAGGCACTTTAAAAACATAAGTTGAAAAAAAAGTTCATAATGACTAAATAATAAAAACTAAAAGTAAAGTGAGCACATAGAAGTTAACATTGTACCATCTCATGAGACTGCTTCTGACATTTCCCGTAGAAGCAGCCTCAGGTAAAACACAGGTTCTCAAATGGTAGGATAAGAATCCCTATAGGGGTGCATGTTGCCACATACCTTCAGTTTGTCGAGAGGTAAATGTGTACTCAATGTACTGCTTCAGCTGGCTGAAGAAGTAGTGGGACTGTTGATAATGTTAACTTACCATCTTAACAGAGCTAAAAACTGAACAAAATGGTTGTGTTAATGCTACAGGAATCTTTTCCCTTCTCTCAGCTTGTGAAGCACTTACAGAGTGGGAATATCTGCCACCTGTTGGACCCCGCCCACCTAAAGGATTTGTGGGCCTGAAAAATGCTGGTGCTACTTGTTACATGAATTCTGTGATTCAGCAACTCTACATGATTCCCTCCATTAGGAACGGTATTCTTGCAATTGAAGGCACAGGTAGTGATGTAGATGATGATATGTCTGGGGATGAGAAGCAGGACAATGAGGTAAATTTTATTCAGCTTTTCTGTTTTATGTTTGTTCTGCTACCAGATGCTGTCATTCTCTCTGACAGAATGTTGTACTTTCATTGGACATGTTGACATACATTTATTTGAAAATAAAGCTGGAGTCTCCCATCACGGACTGCTATGTCCTGACACACATAATCTAGTGCTCACTAGCTACCAAACTTTAAACTATAGTTAATTTTCATGATAGTTTATGTTTTTTTAATAATAAATTTATTTTTTATTGGTGTTCAATGTGCCAACATACAGAATAACACCCAGTGCTCATCCCGTCAAGTGCCCCCCTCAGTGCCCGCCACCCAGTCACCCCCACCCCCCGCCCTCTTCCCCTTCCACCACCCCTATTTCGTTTCCCAGAGTTAGGAGTCTTCCATGTTCTGTCTCCCTTTCTGGTATTTCCTACCCATTTCTTCTCCCTTCCCCTCTATTCCCTTTCACTATTATTTATATTCCCCAAATGAATGAGACCATATAATGTTTGTCCTTCTCCGATTGACTTATTTCACTCAGCATAATACCCTCCAGTTCCATCCATGTCGAAGCAAATGGTGGGTGGGTATTTGTCATTTCTACTGGCTGAGTAATATTCCATTGTATACATAAACCACATCTTCTTTATCCATTCATTTTTCGATGAACACCAAGGCTCCTTCCACAGTTTGGCTATTGTGAACATTGCTGCTATAAACATCGGGGTGCAGGTGTCCCAGCGTTTCACTGCATCTGTATCTTTGGGGTAAATCCCCAGCAGTGCAATTGCTGGGTCGTAGGGCAGGTCTATTTTTAACTCTTTGAGGAACCTCCACACATTTTTCCAGAGTGGCTGTACCATTTCACATTCCCACCAACAGTGCAGGAGGGTTCCTTTTTCTCCGCATCCTCTCCAACATTTGTGGTTTCCTGCCTTGTTAATTTTCTCCATTCTTACTCGTGTGAGGTGGTATCTCATTGTGGTTAGTTTATATATTTTTAAAGCAGTGGGTCACATTCTCATTTTTTTCTGTGACGTGTTTAGTATAATTTGGAGTTTGCATAATGAAGGATCTTCATTTTTATAACAGTTTAAATTATATTTTTACTTTTATATCTCATTTTTATTTATATTTCCATTAATTTATGCCAAGTTGGGGCCCCCCCGGGTGGCTCAGTGGTTGAACGTTTGCCTTCAGCACAGGTTGTGATCCAGGGTCCTAGGATCGAGTCCCACATCAGGCTCCTGAGGGAATTTTTCAATTTTCTTTTCTCTTTTCCAATCTCTCTGCCTCTCTCTGTGTGTCTCATGAATAAATAAAATCTTTTTTAAAAAATTAATTTATGTCAAGTTTTATACTATGCCAGTTGCTTTTAGGTTACTTTTATATTTGCCCCAGATCATAGCTCTTCTTGCTTAGGTAACAAACTTCTCTCTGCTTCATATGTCATGTGGTCTTATGACAAATTGAGGCTGCCTACCAAGTATCCACTGCACAATAAAGCTATAGAAAAGTTAGGTTGTAGTGACGGATCATATTTGACGTAACTATGGCACAGATCTTTAAAGAGAGAATATTGCAAGACTTAAGTTGTGGTCATGTTTGTATCCATCCTGTGTTTATTTTTATTTTATCTTTTCCTGTTCGTGGTGTTGGTGAGAACTGCAGAGAGAAGCCAGAATGTTTTCTAACTGTAAATATCTTCAGTGGTTCCTTCCTCCTTCCCTCTCTTGAGTCACCAGAGCTTTTTGCTCTAATGTAGTTTAACGCTTACATGGCTTCTGAAACATATGCTTGTCCCAGTTCTTCCCCCCAAATCTACTGAACCACATCACCCCAGGGATCAGGGTCTGCGCGTTGTTTACTTTTTTTTTTTTTTTTTTTTAAGATTCATTTCAGAGACAGAGCATGCACATGAGCATTAACAGGGAGAAAGGGGAGGGGGTAGAGGGAAAAGCATGCTCCCTGCTGCACGGGGAGCCCAATATGACGCTCCATCCCAGGACCCTGGGATCATAACCTGAGCCAAAGGCAGACACTTAGCCACCCAGGCACCCCATTGTTAACTTTTTTAAAAAGCTTCATAGTGGGGATGTTTATACCTGTAGCCATTTAATAACCACTCCTCTGAGTAGAAATTAAAATTGAAATTCTGTTTCTATAGCCCATCACATCTCTGGGATGTTATAGGTAAGCTCAGGGAGAGAATGCTAATTGTATTGGCAAGAAGAAAATAAGACAGACAAAATATGTAATTTTAAATAAAGTGTCCCATCTTTGCTCTCATAATACCTTCTGCTCTGTGTTGTCTCGGCACTTCACTGCACTTAAGGTTTGTTTTGTTTTGTTTTGTTTTGTTTTGTTTTGTTTTGTTTTGTTTTTTTGTTCTTTGATTTTTGCCTGTGCTCCTGTTTCTTCTCTATTCAGAAAGCTTCTCATGGGCAGGGATTGGATATTTTCTGTTTCTGTATCAAAGGTCCCTGATACCACAACTCTCTTTCCATCTCTACAAATTGACTATTCTAAGTACTTTAGATAAGTGGAATCATACCATATTTGTCTTTTTGTGGCTGGCTTATTCAACATAATGTTCTCAAGGTTATACATGTATCATGTGTCCAAATTTTCTTCCTGTTTAAGACTGAATAAGAGTCCACTCTGTGGATAGATCACATTTTGGTTATTTATCCATCGGTGGACACTTGGGTTGCTTCCACCTTTTAGTGATTATGAATAGTACTCCTATGAATATGAACATGGGTGCCCAAATATCTCTTTAAGACCTTTCTTTCACTTCGTCTGGGCATATATCCAGAAATGGAATTGCTGGATCATGTGGTAATTCTATTTTTAATTTTTTTTAAGAAACTGGTCGCAGTAGCTGCACTGTTTTTACATTTCTACCAACAGTATACAAGGGTTTCAATTACTTTGCACAAAAGTTTTTAAGAGTTTCATAATTTTAGCTCTTGCATTCAGGTCTTTGTTCTGTATTGAGTTTTAATTTTTGTATATCGTGTTAGAAAGGAGTCCAACTTTATTCTTTTGCATTGGTGATATCTTGTTTTTCCAGCATTTTTTTTAAGAGTGCTACTCTTAACAGGCATATTTTATTGAGTGTTCACAGTTTTGTTTTGAAGATTTTATTTATTTATTCATGAGAGACACGGAGGGAGAGGCAGGTTCCATGCAGGGAGCCCAATGGGAGACTCGATCCCGGGACTCCCGGATCATGACCTGAGCTGAAGGCAGACGCTTAACCACTGAGCCACCCGGGCATCCCAGCTGTTCACAGTTCTGAGCACTTTATAATTCTCACCATAGCTACACATCCCCATGAGGAAACTGAAGCTTAGAAACATTGGAGTAGTTGATCGGCTCTAAGTTAGACAACTTCTAAGTGGCAGTATCAGCACTGGCGTCCAGTTCAGTCTGTGTCAAACACCATACTCTGCTACGTTGCCTTCATTATCTCCCTTTCTGATACATAGGGTTGTTCCTTTCTGACAACTCTTCTGTGGAATGGTGGAGATAAACCTTAATATTTTAAATTAAAAATTTTTAATTGAAAGTTAAGTGCTTTGGAAATAAATAGTAGAAATGATTAATCATTTGTTCACTAACTGGTGTTTGTCTCAACATATTTTACTGTACTTTAAAGTTGGATTAACTTACTAGTATTTTTTCATTTCTAGAGCAATGTTGATCCCAGAGATGATGTATTTGGATATCCTCAACAATTTGAAGACAAACCAGCACTGAGTAAAACAGAGGATAGGAAAGAGTATAATATTGGTGTTTTAAGGCACCTTCAAGTCATCTTTGGTCATTTAGCAGCTTCTCGACTGCAATACTATGTGCCCAGAGGATTTTGGAAACAATTCAGGTAAACTATAGATAGACAGGAATACTGCTTAAACCTTTATGAACATCTCCATACACTAATGTCAAACTTGTAACATACATGTTGGAAGGCACCTTTATGTTTAATATTTAAGCAGTAGTACAGGTGACCCTGAAAAACATGAGTTTGAATTGCACGGGTTTTGGGGTTTTTCTCCAGTGAATACAGTAAAGTACTTTAGGTGTGGCTTTTTCCCCCCTATGGTTTCTTAATAACATTTCCTTTTCGCCAGCTTACTTTACTGTGAGAATACAGTATATATAATACATAAAACATACTAAATATTTGTTAATCACTTCTTTGTGTCATAGGTAAGACTTCAAGGCAACAGTAAGCTCTTAGTAGTTAAGTAAGTTTGGGGGAGTCCAAAGTTCTAGGCAGATTTTCAACTGTGTGGGGGTCAGCTATAATAATCAAACTTCTTAATATATTTTTCTCTCGTTGTCTTCAAAGTTGGAGGTAGAGAGTGTATCATAGTTTGAAGAGGCAGCATTCTCTAGTCTCCTAATATATGAATAATTTTTGGGACACCTGGGTGGCTCAGCGGTTGAGTGCCTGCCTTCGGCCCAGGCTGTGATCCTGGAGTCCTGGGATCAAGTCCCACATTGGGCTCCCTGCATGGAGCCTGCTTCTCTCTCTGCCTGTGTCTCTCTGCCTCTCTGTGTGTGTGTTTCTCATGAATAAACAAAATCTTTTAAAAATCTGAATATTTAATTTTAAAAACTTTTCACATTCAGAGAAGTAGGGAGAACCGTGTGAGCCCTTATGTACTCCTTCCCCCAGCCTCAGTAGTTGTTGACTCATGCCCAATCTCGTTTAGTCTACATTTTCATCTGTAAATATTGCAGTATGTATCTCGGATGGCCTTTTTTAAACATAATAATGATAATATTACCGTGACTTTTTAAAGTCCTTAATATCCTTATCAGTGTTCAGATTGACTCAATTTTCTCACAATTGGTTTTTACTATGAATTTTTTGGAATTGGGACCCAAATGAAGTCCATATACCTCAAATGTTACTATGACTCTCCTCCCTCTAATCAGTTTTCATCCTTGCAGTTTGTTGGGGGGAAGAGTAGGTAGTTTATCCTGTAAAGTTGCATACCATCTGGATTTTATTGATGGGATACCTATGGTGTTCTTGTATTTGCTGTTTTCTTTCAGTCCACTGTATTTCCTATAAATAAGGAGTGAGATCTAGAGACTTAATGAGATCAAGGTGTTCTTTCTTTTTTTTAAAATGCTAGGCAAAGCTACCTCATAGATAGTAACGTTTACATCAGTGAAGAGAGGTATGTAATGTCTGTTTCCCATGATCACAGCCATTTATCATCAGTGCCTTAGAGTATTTCATCACAGTTACAAAATGATAGTGGTCTCCTTTTATCCTTCTTTGATTTACTAGTTAGATCTACGTATAAAGGGATACTTGCGGGATGCCTGGGTGGCTCAGCGGTTTGCCGCCTACCTTCGGCCCATGGTGTGATCCTGGAGTCCCGAGATTGAGTCTCACATCGGCCTCCCTGCATGGAGCCTTCTTGTCCCTCTGCCTGTGTCTCTGCCTCCCTCTCTCTTTCTCTCATGAATAAATAAATAAAACCTTAAGAAAAAAATAAGTAAAGGGATACTTTTCCCTCACCAACAATTTGAATATCCTGAGGTAGAATTTTCTAGGAAAGATGGGATAAATACCTTTTTTAAAATCATCATCTAGGGCAGCCTGGGTAGCTCAGCAGTTTAGCGCTGCCTTCAGCCCAGGGTGTGATCCTGGAGACCCAGGATCGAGTCCCACGTCAGGCTCCCTGCGTGGAGCCTGCTTCTCCCTCTGCCTATGTCTCTGCGTGTCTCTCTCTCTCTCTCTCTCTCTCTCTCTCTCTCTCTGTCTCTGTCTCGATCTCTCATGAATAAATAAATAAAATTTTAAAAAATAAAAATAAAATCATCTATTATGTGTTTCATGCACTGTACTATAATACCACAGTACAACCACTTAACTCTTTTTACTGTATATGCAGAAGGCTCTAATATCCTTCATAGCAGTGCACTTTTTAAATAATACGCCTTAGAATCTCTTAAAGGTCTCAACCCATCAACTGAGAGCAGAAGTAGAGGGTCACCTGACACTGCTGCCCCAATCTCTATCTTTCCTGATTCTATCAGAGCACATTCCCTTTTCCCTACAAGGATACTATTTAGATTTCTTCTGAAACCACTGCTTTATAGTATAGTGGCTTTTCTGTGACTCAACCATATAAATTCCTCTGATTCCCTTAACTAGGTCCTGCTTATTAATCCATACTACTGGTTTGTGTGCACCACCCTCCTTCCCAGCTCTGCTTTTACTCTTTCTGTCCCATCACCTGGCACACCCTTTGCCCTCCTGACTATTCTAGTTCTTTCTTTCCCCAGCTTGTCCCACCTCTGCCATAAATAAGGCTATTAGCATTTGTGTTCTTCCTCTTCCAAATTACTCTCCCCTTTTTATGTTTCTTAAAATTTGTCATTCAGTTATAAATAATTTTCTCTCTGACAATACATTTGCATTTTTTAATTTCTAAATTACTTTGTATGGCAGTGGAGCTTCCAGTTCATCTAGACTAGCACTTCTGGACAATTCTCACTTTATTTTTTATTTTTTAAGAATTTATTTAAGAGCATGCACAAGTGGGGATAGGGTGGAGGGCAGTGGGAGAGGGTGAAGCAAGTTCCCCACTGAGCAGGGAGCCTGAAGTGAGGCTTGATCCCAGGACCCCAGGACCCCAGGACCATGACCTGAGCCTAAAGCAGATGCCCAACCAATTGAGCCATCCAGGAACCCCTGATTCTCACTTTAGACACAGACTGCTGATACATGTGGGTTAACCACATTCGCCACCCCACGCCCAACTGTTGATTTTGAAAAATTTGACATCAATAGAAAAGGTGATGAAGTAGGATAGTGATCACCTTTTATGTTATACTCTAACCAGATGTACCAGTTGTTAACATTTTGCCATGCTTACTTACATGTATACAGTTAGCCCTTGAATAGTGTGGGAGTTAGGGGCATCAATTCCCCCTCACAGTTGAAAATCTACATATAACTTTTGATGCGCCCAAAACTGAACAGCCTGCTACTCTTGAATAATATAAATAGTCAATTAACATTTTGTATATATATGTAAGAAATACATTCTTACAGTCAGGTAAGAAAAGGAGGAAATAAAATGTAATGAAAATCATTTAAAAAAAAAAAGAAAGTCATAAGGAAGAGAATATATTAATAGTACTAAACTATATAGAAAAAATATCTGTGTATAAGTAGTGGATCCACATAGTTCAGACCTTTGTTCCAGTGTCAGCTGTACTTGGGTTTTGGTTCTTCTGAACCAGTTCATGGTAGGTTGTAAATATGATCCACCCACACCTACATGTGTTTCAGTCTGTATCAGCTAAGAATAAAGATACTTTCCTACTTATATATAATACCATTATCACACTCAATAAAATTTAATGTTGATTTAATAATTCCTAAATGACTCTTGATTTAGGGAGTCATGAATTTGAGCTCCCACGTTGGGTATAGAGATTACTTTTTTAAAGGAATGGAAAATATTTGTCTACCTTTAAATATTTTTATAAAATAGTAATAGTAATGCCTAATACTCATTAGTGTGTATTCTGATTTCCCCCAAAATGTTCTTTGTAACCTTTTTTTTTCAATCCCATACTGATATCCTGAAAGGATTCACAGGAATTGGTTGTTACCTCTTTAGTTTTCTTTAAAATAATCTCCTAACTTGTCATGACTTGTATGGTACTGAAATTTTGTCTTTCAGAATTTCTCTCATTTTGATTTGTGTGATAATTTCTTCATGATTAGATTCAGGTTAAATGTTTTTGGCAAAAAAAAAAAAAACCTACGGTAGATGATGTTACATGCTTCTCATTGCATTACATTGGGAGATACATGGTATCAGTTTGATGATTGGTGATATTAACTTGGTATCTTAACATATCTGTTCATTTTGGAAGTACCTTTTCCCTTTTGTAATTAATGGTTTGACTACATGTTTGAAAGTATGGGGAATTGACCATAATTTGAAAATAAATAGAATGGATTTATGTCATTTTCAGTAATGAAACAAGTTGATTCTACCAAAAGGACATGTTTTATTTTAAGCTCACTGTATCAAATTTAAGTCTAAAATACAATTGAAGGCCACCTGGATGGCTCATTCAGTTAAGCATTAGACTCTATCTCAGCTCAGGTCTTGGTCTCAGGGTCGTGAGTTCAAGCCCCACATTGGGCTCCATGCTGAGCAAGGAGCCTACTTAAAAAAACAAATAAAAATATATAATAGGACTGAGGGGCAGCCGGGGTGGTCAGCGGTTTAGCGCTGCCTTCAGCCCAGGGCGTGATCCTGGAGACCCAGAATCGAATCCCACGTCAGGCTCCCTGCATGGAGCCTGTTTCTCCCTCTACCTGTGTCTCTGCCTCTCTCTGTGTGTCTCATGAATAAATAAATGAAATCTTTAAAAAAAAAAAAAAAAAAGGAATGAGGTTATTTGCTACATAGAAAAAATGTAGACAGTTTCTCTAGCACATTTAAAATACATTTGTCATATCTCTCACTTAGAATGCATTCATACCTATATTCACTATGTATGTCACTCTATAAATACAAAATTAGGGGTCAAATTAAGAGCAAATAAATCCTCGCACTGTATCTGTAACCTGAAATTTAAGCAAAATGAAAGAAATTCTAACCTCTACATAAGAGTGAAATCCACCACACAGTGTCTTCATCTAGATTCAAAATGCATCTGTGTACCATGTTACCTAAAGCAGCTGCCTTTGCTGGAGCCATAGTATCTATCCATCAACCACATCAGCAGTTTCATGGTGACTCTTCCCCACCACAGTGCTACTTGTACTATGAGCCTCACTTTTCTTTCTCACTGCACTGTATACATAAAGAACATTTTTTTTCTTACTTCCTCATGGAGTTGGGGGGGGGGAAATCTGTTTATATATTGTCATTTGTGGTCATCTTGCTTTTCTCCTGAGAAAATATTGTATATATTCTGAGTATCACACATTACATATTTGATTCCATTCATTTCTTAGGCTTTGGGGTGAGCCTGTTAATCTGCGTGAACAGCATGATGCTTTGGAATTTTTTAATTCATTGGTGGATAGTTTAGATGAAGCTCTGAAAGCCTTGGGACATCCAGCTATGCTAAGTAAAGTCTTAGGAGGTTCCTTTGCCGATCAGAAGATTTGCCAGGGCTGCCCACATAGGTAAGTGCTGATTATATATTTAAAGTTGTACTGTTGGGCAGCCATAGTGGTGCAGCGGTTTAGCACCGCCTGCAGCCTGGGGTGTGATCCTGGAGACCCAGGATTGAGTCCCACATTGGGCTCCTTGCATGGAGCCTGCTTCTCCCTCTGCCTGTGTCTCTGCCCCCCCCCCGCCCCCGTGTGTGTGTGTCTCTCATGAATAAATAAATGAAATCTTTAATAAAAATAGTTATACTGTTTATTTACTTAACAAAAATATTTACTAGTAGTTATGTGCAAAAGTGGAGTATGCCACCAGTTTAACTATATATCTGAGACTAAATGAATTATATATACTGTGCACACCTTACTGTTGTGAGTTTGGGTTTTGTGTGTGGTGGTGGTGGTGGTGTTTCTGTAGACTTTTGTTTTTCTGGTTTTGAGGGTTTTGGTTTGGTTTCTCTTCATTTCATCAAGTAACTTTTGGTTCCTTTTACCTTTGGTCATTCCTGGGGAAATCAAATGGCACCTTGCATATATATAGCTTATAGGCATTACTCATAAACTTGTTCTTTATTAAATTAAAGTAATTAAAATATAAATACATTAAGCTTAGAAGATGACAGACTGGAGCACCCGGGCTGCTCCGTTGGCCTTCGCTTAGGTCATGATTCCAGGGTCCTAGGTCTCAACCGCATGGGACTCCCTACTCAGTGGGAAGCCTGCTTCTCCCTCTCTGCCCGACCCCCCGCCCCCCCGTGTTCTCTTTCTCTCAAATAAATAAATAAAATCTTGTAAATTAAAAAAATAAAGAATATGACAGACAATGGGGTACTATTTCCTATAAAAATACTAGTTTTTAAAATAGCATTGATTTGGTCATTATCCTTTAAAGTATGTTTTCAACACAAAACATAGCAAGAGGTGACTGAACAAATTGTGTTTTTGACTTAAAAGGAAAATCAATCAAGGGCTCTTACTGAAAATAGTTATATGATTACTGAAATTCTCTACTATTAAAAAAATTATATTCTCTACTAGTAGATACATGTTTATGCCTATTACATGGATGTTTTACTTTGGAACTTCTCTTGCATGTTACTGATTACTGTTGGTTTAAAAATCACTTTTCACCAAAATATCACAGTTCGAAAGTATTTTCTACAAGCCCGAACAGAATTACATAGTCATGAGTTGTATGTGTATATGGCTGATTGGAGTGCTGCATTTTTTATCAAGGGAAATGATTGGTTGAGAGATAATACTGTAAAAATGAGAAATTATGATGAGGTTAAACCATTCAGAACAAGACAGTGTAATTATTCACATAGCCTAGACAATTTTTGGTCATTTAAGATCTTTTGCATTAGGTAGACATAAAAAACTATCATTTTTAACTAAACTTTTTAATCACTAATAAAATAAGCCAACTTTTTGGTCATTTATTCTAATCAGTCCTTCTTGGTTTATTTTAGACATCTTTCAAAGTTATTTGGAAATTACTGCTTTTTTTTTGCTAAAGTGAAAATATCCAGAGTGCATGATCATAAGTAAGATCCCGAAAGTTGTTTTTTTTTTTAAGATTTTATTTATTCATGAGAGACAGAGGGGGGGGGGATGCAGAGACACATAGGCAGAGGGAGAAGCAGGCTCCCCACGGGGAGCCTGACCTGGGACTCCATCCCAGGTCTCCAAGGATAATGCCCTGGGCTGAAGGCGGCGCTAAACCGATGAGCCACCCAGGCTGCCCAAGATCCCGAAAGTTTAATACTTTCTCCACAACTAAACTAATCTTGTGATATGCCAGAAGGTTACATAAAGAGCGTCCCAAGTCTGTTTTAGGGCATTATTTATCTAGATCAGCGGTTAGCAAACTATGCACCATAGGTCAAATCCAGCCCTGCATCTGTTTTTATATAGTTGTATTAGAAGATACTCCCCTCTTTACCTACTCTCTGGTTGCTTTCCGTAGAACAGCAGAGTCACAGAGACCTCATTGCCCCCAAAAAACTTGTAATAGTTACTATCTGGCTTTTTACTGAAAGAATTTTGCTGGCTTTCTCATCTTTGAATGTCCCAATTTTAGGTGAAGTCGTTAAGTTCTGACTTCTTTTTTCTCTTTTATGGATTGTTACCTGATCAGAGTAGCAGTATGCTTAATACCTACTTCATATTCCATTCATGCCAGTTACAAATACCTTTTTCCCCATAACTAAACTGAAAAGCCTCAAATATGAGGAACTGTGTTCAACGTTGACTATCCCAGAGTACTTTTACACATAGAAGGCACCGTGAATATATTTGTTGAATGAATAAATTTGATGGTTGAAAGTGTATTCCCCATATCTAATGTTCTGAGTTTATGAATGCATCTCATCAGGAATCTGACATTTCCCTTGGTAGAAAATTGCCAGAAGATGGGATTCTGGCTCCTACTCAGATGGTTTATCTCCTTTTGATTGGTTTGTTCAAACTTGTGCTTGTCTTAAGTTTTCCATTACAGAAAAGAAGGACCATTTAAAAATCCAGCCCGCTAATAGTTTAAAATATGCTTTTCAGAGGTTGATGAATTCATGCTTTGGTCTTGGCATAAATTACTGCCTAAATAGGTGACAGTGGAAGCAGCACGGTAGACTGTAAAGAGCTTAAGCCATGAAGCAAAACAGACCTGGCTTCAAAACACCATTTCACCTAGTTAATCTTGACCAAATTAACCCTTCCAAACCCCAGTACCCTTGTCTCTGGAGTAGAGGTGGTGATATTTCTCTAGCAGGTTTGTCATGAAGTCAGAGAACGTGGTGTATTTATGGGGTGTAAACAACCGAATGGGGATCCCTGGGTGGCGCAGTGGTTTAGTGCCTGCCTTTGGCCCAGGGCACGATCCTGGAGACAGGGATCGAATCCCGCGTCCGGCTCCCTGCATGGAGCCTGCTTCTCCCTCTGCCTGTGTCTCTGCCTCTCTCTTTCTCTCTCTCTCTCTCTCTCTCTGTCTATCATGAATAAATAAATAAAACTTTTGAACAACCGAATGTAGTGCCCATCGCTAGGTAAGTGGCCCATAAATGTGTCGTTTATTGGTAACATTCTATGACTTAAGGGTTTCATGTTATAATTAGTGCAAATGTAGTTTTCATTAAGTCTATAAGTAAGAATGTTTAGAAAGATAATTAATCCTTCTTATTTCTTAATATCTTTAGATACGAGTGTGAAGAATCTTTTACGACTTTGAATGTAGACATTAGAAACCACCAAAATCTTCTTGATTCTTTGGAACAGTATGTCAAAGGAGATTTATTAGAAGGTGCAAATGCGTATCATTGTGAAAAATGCAATAAAAAGGTATGAATTGTCCAGGTTTTTAAAATAATTATGGTTACATTTAATGGATTTGAGAATTGATTTTGTTCTCAAAGTTCACCCTCTTTTTATTCCCTACCCTGTTTTGTTATATTGGTAGCAGAAGGTTGTTAAGATAACTGATACAACACTTTTTCAGGGAAGAAGATTGAAAGAAAGTAGTGCCAGCAAGGCTAGGGAAGCAGGTAAATAAGAGTGACCATTTTAGAAGTCATAATAGTTTAATAACTTCGATGGATTCAACAACAATTTGGTTGGGTTGGACACAGACCCTTTCCATACATACCCAACCAAACTACTATTGAACCCATCAAAGCTATAGCGCTGACAGGAAAACATTTCTCTTGTCATGTCCAGAATTACTTGTAAGGACCAGGAAGTTCACTAAAACCTTCATTACTTGATTTGGTTGCATAAGATTTCTTCTACCACCTGTGTTTTTAAACCACTCAGTTCAGATTTTTAGGCCCAATTGATCAAGTTTTATCTTTGGGATCTCTTAGGAGAGACTGTTTACATGGGTGGACAGTAAATAACGTGTATCTTCTGGGCTCCCAAACTGTCACCTCCAAGTCACCTGTATCGTTTTGACATTTACACACCACCTAAAGAGGTGTTAAAGTCTAGAGGGTGAGATGTGAGCTATAAAGCCCAATTGCCTGCCACCCACAGTTCTGAGACATGAGGCAAGTGACTCGATCTCTGCTGCTCCTGCTCCTCCTCATTACCACTCAGTAGCTCCTGCCTGGTGGCTTATGAGGATTAAATATGTTACTACTTGTGCAGTGGTTAACATATTACTTGGCACTTAATGGCCCAGTAAATAAGCTGCTACTGTATATCTTCAGTTTACTCATAACAGAGCACACCTTCATTAGAATAACAGTAAACATGAAACAAGTAACAATGGTTAGATAGCACAGACAATATAGAATCCAGGCAATGAGTAATGTCTGTGTCACTAATTTCTGCAGTTTTTAATAAGTGGCATCCACTATTTCCATATTAATAGTTTTAGCATTTTTTAAATGCCCACTGTGACAGACTTACCTTGATTATTATGTTCATTGCCGTGTGTTTGTTTACACTTGTAACCTCCAATTAGTCTTAACGAGAATTTAATAATACAGTTTTATAGTTTGTTTTGTGCAGTGGATTATAAAAGAACATCTAGTAACTTGCTCTGTTTGTTTTAGGTTGATACTGTAAAGCGCTTGCTAATTAAAAAATTACCTCCTGTTCTTGCTATCCAACTGAAACGATTTGACTATGACTGGGAAAGAGAATGTGCAATCAAATTCAATGATTATTTTGAATTTCCTCGAGAGCTGGACATGGAACCTTACACAGTCGCAGGTGTTGCAAAGCTAGAAGGAGATAACGTAAACCCAGAGAGTCAGTTGATACAGCAGAATGAGCAGTCTGAAAGTGAGACAGCAGGAAGCACGAAATACAGACTTGTGGGTGTGCTGGTACACAGTGGCCAAGCAAGCGGGGGACATTATTATTCTTATATCATTCAGAGGAATGGTGGAGATGGTGAGAGAAATCGCTGGTATAAATTTGATGATGGAGATGTAACAGAGTGTAAAATGGATGACGACGAAGAAATGAAAAACCAGTGTTTTGGTGGAGAGTACATGGGAGAGGTGTTTGATCACATGATGAAGCGCATGTCATACAGGCGCCAGAAAAGGTGGTGGAATGCTTACATACTTTTTTACGAACGACTGGATACCATAGACCAGAGTGATGAATTGATAAGATATATATCAGAGCTTGCTATCACCACAAGACCCCATCAGATTATTATGCCATCGGCCATTGAGAGAAGTGTACGGAAACAGAACGTGCAATTCATGCATAACCGAATGCAGTACAGTTTGGAATATTTTCAGTTTATGAAAAAACTGCTTACATGTAATGGTGTTTATTTAAATCCTCCACCAGGTAAGTATCAAGAATTTATCTTAGGAATGAAGCATAACTCTTACTTTACTTGCAGGATTTCTTAGCAAGTATCAAAATGTTTGTGTTTTTACTTTAAGCTGTTTTTGTTTTTTTGGTTTTTTGTTTGTTTTTAAAGATTTTATTTATTCATGAGAGATATACAGAGAGAGAGAAAGAGGCACAGGCAGAGGGAGAAGCAGGCTCCATGCAGGGAACCCAACGTGGGACTCGACCCTGCGTCTCCAGGATCAGGCCCTGTGCTGAAGGCGGCGCTAAACCGCTGAGCCACCCGGGCTGCCCAGCTGTTTTTAAGCCGTGTTTCAGATGACTGTTACTTTGAGCAGTATATATTCTCTTGCTATTTGAAAACAGAGGAGGTTTTATTTATTAAAACCATTTGGTTTTGACTCAAGCATTAGTTTGAAACGTGCTTCACTGAACTAAGAATTATTTCAAAAGTTAGCCGGGTTTGGGGGGCCGGGGGCACAGTTAGCAAAGTTCAGAACATTTGGGAATCAGTGGAAATGCAGACTTGTTTGAAAATGGAGCTTAGACATAGAAATTCGTTTGAAACTTGTTTAAAAATATATCTCCATTTTTTTTTTTTTTATAGGGCAAGATCACCTGTTGCCTGAAGCAGAAGAAATCACTATGATTAGTATTCAGCTTGCTGCTAGGTTCCTTTTTACTACAGGATTTCACACCAAGAAAATAGTCCGTGGCTCTGCCAGTGATTGGTACGTTGCTTTTGGTTTTCATTCCTATTATAGTAGCATTTAGTTTGGTTCCTTAATAAAAGTGTCCTGGGATCCCTGGGTGGCGCAGTGGTTTGGCGCCTGCCTTTGGCCCAGGGCGTGATCCTGAAGACCCGGGATTGAATCCCACATCGGGCTTCCGGTGCATGGAGCCTGCTTCTTCCTCTGCCTATGTCTCTGCCTCTCTCTCTCTGTGTGAGACTATCATAAATAAATAAAAAGTTATTTTAAAAAAATAAATAAAAATAAAAGTGTCCTAAGTTGGGACTCCTGGGTGGCTTAGCGGTTGAGCATCTTCCTTCGGCTCAGGGCATGATCCTGGAATCCAGGATCGAGTACACATCAGGCTCCTAGCAGGAAGTCTGCTTGTCTCACTGCCTGTGTCTCTGCCTCTCTCTCTCTCTCTCTCTCTCATTCTCTGTGTGTGTCCCTTGTGAATAAATAAATAAAAAACTTTCATCTCTGTTGTCACTCTTTGAGAAGATACTAAGTTGTAGTAGTCATCTGTCCTTTTAACACTGGTAATAAAAGCAACCATGGCTGATTCTCTCCTTCCAGTAGTAAACAGTGTTTGATTTTTATTTGGTTCATAGAGACCCCTATCTGTGCTATATACAAAACATATCATTGAATTGACATTCATAGATATTGTTTTGTTTTCTCTTAGGTATGATGCATTGTGTATTCTCCTTCGTCACAGCAAGAATGTACGTTTTTGGTTTGCTCACAATGTCCTTTTTAATGTTTCCAATCGCTTCTCTGAATACCTTCTAGAGTGCCCCAGTGCAGAAGTGAGGGGTGCATTTGCAAAACTTATAGTTTTTATTGCACATTTTTCCTTGCAAGATGGGCCGTGTCCTTCACCTTTTGCATCTCCTGGACCTTCTAGTCAGGTAATTTTCCTGGTTTTCTTTCTAATGATTAAATGCTTACAGATCGCTTTCCTGAAAGTTTGAGTCAGCAAATATATGTGCATCTGTTTGATATGTGTGTGTATGCACACACCCCACACCATCTGATATCTAGGAGTTTAGTAAAAGTATTTTACAGCAATGAATAGCAATTATTGGCGCTTTAAAAGCAACAGAATTTTCTGTGTTCGTTTAGTTACAAGCGGTGGCTTAATTGTACACATTGTTATGTAGATTATCTATAAAGTTTTTGTGTAATGGACCTCCATTTATTAAAAATTAAAATATCATGAAGGCTCTAGATAAAATCTACCTCAGATCTTCATTCCCTAAAATGCAACCCTTTTTAATCATTTCTTTTGTGATTAGTCCTTCCAGAAATTTCTGCCTGTATTTGTATGTGTTTGCGCTTTTTATGCAAATAGAATTATATTGTCCTATATCTTGTCACTGAAATGAAAAATAGCCAGTGCTTTATCCTTTACAGGCCTACGACAACTTAAGCCTGAGCGATCACCTACTAAGGGCAGTTCTCAATCTCTTGAGAAGGGAAGTTTCAGAGCATGGGCGTCATTTACAGCAGTATTTCAATCTGTTTGTAATGTATGCCAATTTAGGTAAGAATTTAAGTTCTTCTAAATCTGTTTTAATGTATTCTATTAAGTGGCAAAGTCCTTTAGTCTAATGATGAGACATTTTTCAGTGCACTTTTCACCTTGTACTTTATAGTTCTTTTTGCATATCTCCGCAGTAGACACAGGCCAGAATCTGTGTCCTTTTTTAGAGAGCGAGAAAGTGGTGGGGGAAGGGCAGAGGAAGAGAGAATCTTAAGCAGGCTTCACTTTCAGCCTGGGGCCTGGCATTGGGCTTGATCTCACTACCCCGAGATCATGACCTGAGCCAAAAATCAAGAGTTGAACACTTAACCAACTGAGCCACCCAGGCATCCTCCAAATCTGTGCCTTGGGCAGCCCTGGTGGCTCAGTGGTTTAGTGCCGCCTTCAGCCCAGGGTGTGATTCTGGAGACCTGGGATCGAGTCCCACATCAGGCTCCTTGCATGGAGCCTGCTTCTCTCTGTGCCTGTGTCTCTGCCCTTCTCTCTCTGTATGTGTCTCATGAATAAATAAATAAAATCTTCATTCATGAGAGACAGAAACAAAGAGAGAGAGAGGCAGAGGGAATAGCAGGCTCCATGCAGGGAGCATGGACGTGGGACTCGATCCCGGGTCTCCAGGATCACACCCTAGGCTGAAGGCGGCGCTAAACCGCTGCGCCACTGAGGCTGCCCAGAATCTGTGTCTTAATCATACTTTTATCTCCTAAAGCGGTGGTGCCAGACCTGTCTGGATATGAAAATACTGATTCTTAGGCCCCATACCACACCAACTTAAGTAGAATTCTCAGAGCTATCACAAGGAATCCACATTTTCGAAAACTCCCCAGATGGTTGATACTCACCCAAGTTGAGTGACATGGTGAGTCCTTGAGTAAAGGACTTGGTCTGAACATAAATTTTTGTTGGAGTAAACTGAATTAAAATTACATATAATATAAATATTGAATTACCCTATTATTTGTTACTGCCTCTGCTTAATAACTTACTTTCTCAAAGTAATCTAACATTGCCTGATCAGTGATCCCAGAATACTTCACTTAAAAGTATATTGTTATGCTATCTTCTGCTTACTCTATTGGTTTTGATTGTATTCAGATTTTTATGTTGCTCCCCAGCGAGATTGCAAAGATCAGAAGTTTTCACACAATGACACTCAGTAAATGTTTTTTAAATGAAAAAGATGTACAATTAGGAATATTATGAAAAATCCATCCATCCATTATCTTTTAGTGTTTGTTCATTGGCTTTGTATGGGGTGGTAAATTTCATTAAGAATATAAACGTTTGTTTGTTTTATTTAAGTAATCTCTATGCCCAACCTAGGGCTCAAACTCACAACCCTGAGATGAAGAGTCGCATGCTTTTTGAACTGGACCAGCCAGGCAACCCTAAAATTATAAAAAATTCTTATCAATCAGGTGCTCATGCACTGTTTCCAAAATGATTAATTTATTGACATGCCATTTAAAATCTTACTAATATTTTGCCAGCTTGGAAACTGATTCAAAGACTTAGCAGATAATAACTTCTTTAAAAATTTTTGGGGTGCCTGGGTGGCTCAGCGGTTGAACATCTGCCTTTGACTCAGGGCGTGATCCTGGAGTCCCTGGATCAAGTCTCACATCGGGCTCCCTGCATGGAGCCTGCTTCTCCCTCTGCCTGTGTCTCTCTGCCTCTCTCTGTCTCTCATGAATAAATAAAATCTTTAAAAATAAAAAAATAAAAGTTTAAAATAGGGGGTGCCTGAGTGGCTCAGTTGGTGAAACGTCTGCCTTTGGCTCCAGTTGTGATCCCCAAAGTCCTGGAATCTAGCCCTACATAAGGCTCCCCGCTCATGCATGCATACACATACTCTCTCTCCTCTCCCCCTATCTATCTCAGATAAATAAGAAGAATCTTTAAAAAAAAAAAAAAAAAAAGTTAAAGCTTAAAAGAGGGTCACTCGGGTGGCTCAGTTGGTTAAGCATCTGACTTTGGCCCAGGTCATAATCTCGGGGTCCTAGGATCAAGCCCCATGTCGTGCTCTGTCCGCACTCAGTGCAGAGTCTGCTTATCTCTCTCTCTCTGCCTCTCCCCCTGCTTATGTGCTCTCTCTCAAATTTAAAAAGTATTTTAAAAGAAATAAAAGTTTAAAAGAAAAGAAAAAAATACCTTATATCCAAAATTAAGTTCTATAGACAAATATCCCTGTCATTACATGTTTTTTGTGCGTGAACTTACTAATCAGTTTACCTCTGGTCCTTTAACATAAGCACATTCTGCTGCTTTGTCTCTGTATTTTGTCTTTTCCTTTACCTTTCCGTACAAGAGATGCTTGGTTATTTGTAGTTGAGAACGGAGAAAATATTCATTGCACAAACAAGCAAGTGGAATCTGTATTTCAAACTTAAAAATACCAGGGACGCCTGGATGGCTCAGCGGTTGAGCATCTGCCTTCGGCTCAGGGTGTGATCCCGGAGTTCCGGGATTGAGTCCCACGTTGGGCTTCCTGCATGGAGCCTGCTTCTCCCTCTATCTGTGTCTCTGCCTCTCTCTGTGTGTGTCTCATGAATAAATAAATAAAATCTTAAAAAAAGGAAAAAACTTAGAAATATCAAATTTAGGAATTCATAAAAATCCTATTCTGTTCAGCTTTCTTTTTAGATACAGCCTATTCACAAAGCATTACATCATTGGTCTGTAATATAATCTAATTAAGATTTCCCTGCTAAAAGCAAATACAGATTCATAAACTTTAATATGAAATTCTTAAAACCATATATGCTTTGGTGTTCAGGATTATTTAGATTTAAGAAAGGTAAGGCAATGTATATACTATGTAATATCCCTATAGCAGGGTCCAAGACAGCACCTTATTATCATACACATTAATATTTCCTTGGAGTTCAGGATTATTTAGATTTAAGAAAGGTAAGGCAATGTATATACTATGTAATATCCCTATAGCAGGGTCCAAGACAGCACCTTATTATCATACACATTAATATTTCCACAGTAAAGCATGAGTAGTCACTCTGAGAGAGGGGATAAAGACTAAATAGCCTCTTGTCAGTTCAGGCCAGCTTTTCCCACAAAACATGTTTTGACATCAACTTTAGGAAAGAAGTTTGTATTTATTATAAGTGCTTTTTGAATCTCAGGATTTCAGATAAAGGATTGTGGGCATTTATTTATTTTTATTTTTTATTTTTTAAAGATTTACTTATTTATTCAGAGAGAGAGAGGCAGAGACACAGGCAGAGGGAGAAGCAGGCTCCATGCAGGGAGCCCGATGTGGGACTCGATCCTGGCACTCCAGGATCACGTGCTGGGCTGTAGGCGGCGCTAAACTGCTACGCCACCGGGGCTACCCGTGGGCTTGTATTTATTATACTTCTTGGAATATGACAATATAAAGGATAGTCTATCGTCTAATGGGGTATAAAAGCAAATGAAAAGGTAACTGCCAGAGCACCTAGATGGCTCAATTTAGGTTTAGTGATTGGATATTAAGGAGAGGGGAACACAGAAGAGATGTTAAATGATGCCCAAGATTCAACCGAGCAGATAGCAGTGCCATGTACCAAGAGGGAAGAACACGGATAGGGGAGTAAAATGAGTTTAGTTTGGGCAAATTGAGTGTGAGCCTGTTGGGCACCCAAATAGTGATGTTCATTATTCAGTAGAACACTTAATATATTTGTCTGGAAATATTTTGGAATCATCTGGACAAAAATACCTGGAACTTGAAGCCATTAGAGTGGGTTTGATCGTCCAGGAAAAGCATACAGATAGTCTGGTGTGGGAACTTTGAGGAGCAACCATTTTTCAGAGACAGAGGAAGGAGGACTCACAAACGAGACCAAGGAGAAGAGGTTGAAAGAAGAGAGGAATCCAAGAAGGAGAGGAAGCAGTTATGGTTTAGTACTGTTCTTTAGCTTTACCCCGGGAAAGTGGGCAGAAACCAAACTGACATGGGCTCAGAGTGGGAAAATAAGAAAATTGAGATGCCACCAACTTTTTAGGCATGGTTTCTTTTCTTTCTTTCTTTCTTTCCTTTCTTTCCTTTCTTTCCTTTCTTTCCTTTCTTTCCTTTCTCTCTCTCTCTCCCCCTCTCTCCGCACAAGCAAGGGATAGCAGCAGGGAGAGGAAGAAGCAAGACAGCCACTTTACCAACTGAGCCACTCAGATGCCTCTAGGCATGGTTTTCAAGTAGCTTAGTTGTAGAAGAAAATAAAGAGGCAGTGTATACAAGCATTCTTAATTCTCAGAGTTTTTATCATCCTCCCTTATGATGAGGATTGCAGTCTAGGCTAGTCCCCCAGACTCTAAAGCCATAGAAGGTGTTCATTTTCTTTCCTTTTTTTCCTTTAATTTTTTTTATTGGAGTTCAATTTGCCAACATACAGCATAATACCCAGTGCTCATGCTGTCAAGTAAGTGTTGATTTCCTTGATGCCTGGTTTGACTGGAATATCATAGGCTTATAAAAACTTCAACCCGGGCAGCCCCTGTGGTGCAGCGGTTTAGCACCGCCTACAGCCCAAGGTGTGATCCTGTAGGCCCAGGATCTAGTCCCACGTCGGGCTCCCTGCATGGGCCTGCTTATCCTTCTGCCTGTGTCTCGGCGTGTCTCTCTCTCTCTCTCTCTCTCTCTCTCTCTCTCCCTCCCTCTCTCTCTCTCCCTCCCTCCCTCTCTCTCTGTGTGTCTCATAAATAAAATATTTTTTAAAAATAAAAAATAAAAACTTCAACCCAATTATACCATGTAGATTTTCTGTTCTCGTCAAATCATTCTAAATGCTAAAAGTAGTCTTCTGATTCGAAAACTTACAGAAAAAATATTTTAGATAACTGCTTTATTATGAATCCCTTCACCATCCTAATTTTTTTCTCTTTTGTATTCTTCTTCATTGTAGGTGTGGCAGAGAAGACACAGCTTTTGAAATTGAATGTGCCTGCTACCTTTATGCTTGTGTCTTTAGATGAAGGTCCAGGTCCTCCAATCAAATATCAGTATGCTGAATTAGGCAAATTGTACTCTGTTGTGTCACAGCTGATCCGCTGTTGCAATGTCTCTTCAAGAATGCAATCTTCAATCAATGGTAAAGTCAAATGCTCACTCCTTTACATTGATTTTAAAATACTGCTGACCATACATAATACCCAGTTAAAAGTATTTAAGTCTGACAGTCTGTGCTTTGGAATATTTTAATAATATTTTGGGTTCTACACCTTTATCACATGTTTAAAGGGGATCTTTTTTTCCTCTCTACTTGTTATGAGGTTGATACTTTATTTATGAAATAGTTTAAGAATTAACCTTTTAAGTTAAGTTTGCATTTTATCATCTTTGGTCTGTCTGATCATTTTCATACCTAATATTACTTTCTTACTTCATAGTACTTAGGAATATTGATTTTAAATGTTATTTTTTTAAAATCCAAAACTCCTAAGCTGTTTTCTGTGGTGAAGGCTGTATTATTTTATTGTGGAGAAGCCTATTAGTTTTTCATTGATGACAAATCTGTATTCTAGGTAATCCTCCTCTTCCCAATCCTTTTGGTGATCCTAATTTATCACAACCTATAATGCCAATTCAGCAGAATGTGGCAGACATTTTATTTGTGAGAACAAGTTATGTGAAGAAAATCATTGAGGACTGCAGTAACTCAGAGGAAACTGTCAAACTGCTTCGCTTTTGCTGCTGGGAGAATCCTCAGTTCTCATCTACTGTCCTCAGTGAACTTCTCTGGCAGGTTAAAGGACAATAAACATTCGTATGCCTCTCTGATTTGATTTATTAATCCTTTAAATAAGTTTTTCACCATGTCTTTCCTATTTTTAGGTTGCATATTCCTACACCTATGAACTCCGGCCCTATTTGGATCTGCTTTTGCAAATCTTACTGATTGAAGATTCCTGGCAGACTCACAGGTAGATCGTCCTTCTTAGTTGACCAACTTTTAAACTAAAAACTGCCAATCTGCGTTTTTTTTGGGGGGGGGTGGTTGGGGGTTTTTGGGGGGGGGGGTTAACCTCCTGGAGATCTAATAAAGGTTTTACATTAAAACAAAAGCTTGGGCAGCCCCACTGGCACAGTGGTTTAGCGCCGCCTGCAGCCCAGGGTGTGATCCTGGAGACCCTGGATTGAGTCCCACGTCAGGCTCTCTATATGATGCCTGCTTCTCCCTCTGCCCCCCCCCCCCTCTCTCTCTCTCTCTCTGAATAAATAAAATCTTTTTTAAAAAAATAAAACAAAAGCTTAAGAATGAATAAAAAGGGGGCACCTGGGTGGCTCAGTCAGTTAAGCATCCATCTCTTGGTTTTGGCTCTGGTCATGATCTCAGGGTCCTGAGATTGAGTCTCAAATCAGGCTCCGCACTCTGCTTGGAGTCTGCTTGAGATTTTCTTTGCCCTCCTGCTTGTGCTCTCTCTCCCTCCCCCCTCTCTTTTTCAAATAAATAAATGTAATCTTTATAAGAATAAAAGGAATGAATAAAAAATTCCTTCTTCCCTCATTTGATTTCACTTTTTATTCTTTGACTGCCCATTTGCATACTTACTACTAGCTTTGGATTTTTTTTTTTAATTAAGGAAAACTAATAGAAAATAAAATATATAAAAAATAATAATTAAGGAAAACTAGCATAGACTTTTGGTAAATACCTTAATTTCATTGATAGGGTTATTTTAGGATTAGATTACAGTAGTTTTAGAATGAGTCCTATAAGGTCACATTTCGTTATATAAAAATAGTCCTTAGGTAAGTAAGTACAGTCAGTTCCCATTATTCATGGAACTTATTTTCTATAAAGTCACTGTGAATACTGAAGGAGGGAATGCAAAGGCGTTATTCCTAGGGGAAATACGAGATTAGGTTCCTGCAAGCTTCTGGTTGGTTTTTGTTAACTAGTCTATACATAACCTTTTTTTAAATGTGTGTTTCTTTTTAAAGACGCCTTAACATACATTGCTGACTTGTTAACAGTGACCTCCCAATAACCTGTGTCTGATAAAGTAACAAAATATTTTCTCTGCAAAGCCTTTTTGGGCTTAGGAATACTACGCACTTCAGAACTACACATTTGAGGGGGTGTCATTTTAAACCATGAGATCAATAGAAAGTACAAACATGTGGGAAAGGTGTCACTAAACTGCAAAAAGGACACTCCTGTACAATATAAAGTGCCACTTTGTTCTGCTTTAGCTGGTAACATACATGTTCAGTGACTCCAATTTTTTTTTTTTTTTTGCCACCTAGCACATAACCACAAAAGCACCATGCTATTTTTTACCATTACAAATAAAGTTTACCAAGTAGGAAAAACCACAAATACAAAATCTGTGAATAATGAACATCAGCTTTAGTTTTTCAGTATATGAGAATTTGAGTGCAGTTTTTCTCTTTAAACTGAGGTTATCCAGCATAACTATCCCTTCAGACTTCATCTATTATCTTTTAATACCTAAAATTATATAGATGGTGAAGTATGTAATTAGCTGACAACTCTGCCAGATTATATAACTTCCCTCCCCATATGGATGATAGTATAATACTTGATTTTCGGAAACAGTTCAAAATTCATATATTCTATCAGTAGTTAAAACAGCAATTTGAAGACAAGTTCTGTAACGACAAAATGCTTTAAGATGATTCATAGGAGCACCTGGGTGGCTCAGTCGGTTAAGCATCTGCCTTCAGCTCAGGTTATGATCCCAGGGTCCTAGGATCTAGCCCCTGGACTCCCTGCTCAGCCGGGAGTCTGCTTCTCCCTCTGCCTCTTCCCCTTGCTCTTGCTCTCGTTCTCACTCACTCTCTCAAAGTATTTTTTAAAAAGAACTTAAAATTTTGAGTCTTAGTGGGGATTGCAAATGTCAGAATTCGTGAATTAATATTTCCAAGTTATCTCTGAAATTACCATCATAGATTTAAGTTGTATTGTTCTAAAAATAGTTATTAAACCAAAAATCAGTTTTCATGACACAAGAAATTGAGTAGTTCCAAAACTATAGCCATATATTTTGAACACCATCCAGTACCCTTCTCAGTATGATTATAGAATTTTTGAAACTTTTCTTAAGGGATGCCTGGTTGGCCCAGCGGTTTAAGTATCTGCCTTCCTTCGGCTCAGGGAGAGAGCCCTGGGTCCTGGGATTGAGTCCTGATCGGGCTCCCTGCTTGGAGCCTGATTCTCCATCTACCTGTGTCTCTGCCCCTCTCCTCCCTCCCTCCCTCCCTCCCTCCCTCCCTCTCTCTCTCTCTCTCTCTCATAAAGAAATAAAATCTTTAAAAAAAAAAAAAGAAGAAGAAGAAAAACTTAAGAGTTGTTTTTAGGGGCATCTGCGTGACTCATTTGGTTAAATGTCTACTCTTGGTTTCGGCTCAGGTCATGATCTTGGGATTGTGAGATAAGGCCCTGCATAGGGCTCTGTGCTGGGCGTGGAGCCCACTTAAGATTCTCTCTCTTCCCCTGCCTTTCCCTCCCCCTAAAAAAGCATAGTTGTTTTTAACTGAATCTTTCACTCTTTTCATTTCAAAATACTGTAAGCATTATAGCTTTAAACCAGTCCTTTATATCTTAGCTCTCAATTCATTATAGTAAGCGATAATGGTAAAGGCAATGTGCTATATTAAATATGGACAATTGACTGTTGTGTAATGAGTTTAGTAAGGTATTATTATTTTGAATCACTGGCCCAAACTTGAAAATAACTTTCTCATAGTGAGCTTTTAGTTCATTCGGTAAGCAGTGTTTGAATATTTATGGAGTATCTACCATGTGTCTGGCACAACCAGGCATTGAATGGGAACAAGGCGTACAAAGATAATATTGATAAAAGATGGCATCTGAAAGCACTTAAAACTACTGGGAAGAAAATGTGATGTGGCAGAAATAATGGCTTAACACTTCATTATCACTTGACAAAACTGAAGGCAAAAACAAGATACACTGAAGTGTTTCAGATTAAACAGCCAAAAGCCTGTATATGATTGATTAGTGTGAAATCAGTAAACCTTACAAGATTGCTGGAGTCATGATTTCCAAACCAAAGATTTTATGAATGCATGTAATGCAAAAACAAATTGGAATTTTTATTTGGAACATTCTATTAAGTAAAATTTATGGTTTATGTAAGTATTCTTTTTCTAATTACTACCCAGGTAATGTTTCCTTATGGAGGTAAAATTCACTTACAATATTCACCATTTTCATCATTTTAAAGTATACAATTCAGTGGTTTTTAGTAAATTCATAGTATGCAACCATTTCCACTAATTCCAGAACATATTCATCCCTGCAAATGGAAACCCCATAACCAATTAAGCAGTCATTCTCTATTACCTCCTATCGCCCAGCAACCACTAATCTCCTTTCTGTCTCTGTGGATTTGCCTAACCATAGGCAAATGTCCTTTTGTGTCTGGCATCTTTTACTTGGCATAATGTTTTCAAGATCTTACATGTTAGAGCATGTATCAGTACTTTATTCCTTTTTACGGCTGAGTAACATTGCATTTTGTGGATGTACCACATTTTGTTTATCCATTCATCTATTGTCAGACATTTGGGTTATTTCTACCTTTTGGCTATTGTGAGTAATGCTACTATGAACATTCATGGACATGTCTTGTTTTTTTTTTTTTTTTTTTTTTTTTTTACATGTCTTGTTTTTAAATCTCTGTTTTCAATTCTCTTGGATATACCACAGAATTGCAGACAGGTAATTATTATTTTTTAGTTAAATTGTAAAAATATTCATAACTTACCATTTTAACCATTTTTAAGTGCACAATTCAGTGGCTTGAAGTATATTCATAATACTGTGTTACCATCACCACTATCCATCTCTAGAACTTTTTCATCATCCCAAACTGAAACTTCTGCATTAAACGATTACTCTCTGGCAGCCCAGGTGGCTCCAGGGCGTGATCCCGAGATCGAGTCCCATGTCAGGCTCCCTGCATGGAGCCTGCTTCTCTCTCTGCCTGTGTCTCTGCCTTTCTCTCTGTGCGTCTCTCATGAATGAATAAATATTTTAAAAATAAAAAGAATAAATAAACGATAACTCCCCATTCCCCTCCCTCCTCTCCAGCTCCTGGTAACTATTATTTTTTCTTTGATTTTGCCTATTCTAAATACCTCATAAAAATAGAATCATACAGTATTTGTCCTCTTGTATCTGGCCTAGTTTACTTAATGCCTTTAAGATTCATACATGTTACAGGGGTGCCTGGGTAGCTCAGTTGGTTAAGCATCCAACTCTTGATTTTTGACTCTGGTCATGATCCTCAGGGTTGTGAGATCTAGCCCCGTGTAGCGTTCTGCACTCAATGGGGAGTCTGCTGGAAATTTTCTTCCTCTCCCTTTGCCCCTCTACCCTATTTGCACGTGCTTGCACTCTCTGAAATAATAAGTCTTCAGAAAAAAAAAAAAGACTGCCACATATAGTATGTGTCTGAATGTCATTCCTTTTTAAGGCTGAATAATAATCAGCTGTATGTATATACACCACATTTTGTTTACTGTTAGGTGATGTTTTTAACACAAAAGAGCACATTCTACCCCACAGCCATTTCTTAAGTTGCTTCTTGGGCCGGGCAGGGATAGGGACAAGGAATCATTGACTATCACTCTGGTCAAGAACTAAAATGAAATCATCCATCATTGGCAAATCAGCTAAATAGTAGCATTGGTGAAAATTGCTTTGCTCTATAGCTCATTATTAGAATTCAGGTTTGTTTTGTACTTCTAAATTATATCACCATTTCATAGTCACTGGTTACTTACTTTCAGCAATGCAGTTTTATAAAAGGTACTGACCTGAAGCAAACTCTTAAGTATAGCAGTCATAAACTTAGTTGTTAGTTAACTTTAAGTCTGTATTACTTCTGGTATCCTAAAGTAACTTCAGGTAATGTCTTTGAATTACATACATAGCAAAGCCATTTTGGATTGGTAACATGTTGGTAAGAGCACAGACTACTGAGTGGCTGTATGACCTCCAGCAAGCTGTTTAACCCGTCTGTACCCCTCTTCTCATCTGTTCAGGGAGTCAATAACTGTACCTGCTATCCAGCATTAGATGACATGACTACATCAAAAATCTTTATTGAGTGGCACATAGTAGGCACTCCATAAATGTTAGCTGCTATTTGATTTTACAAATTTTTATATTTGGTTCTTTTTCAGAATTCATAATGCACTTAAAGGGATCCCAGATGACCGAGATGGGCTGTTTGACACAATCCAGCGCTCTAAGAATCACTATCAAAAAAGAGCATACCAGTGTATAAAATGTATGGTAGCTCTTTTTAGCAATTGTCCTGTTGCTTACCAGATTCTGCAGGTGAGGATTTCTTTTCTTAATTTTGTAGAAATCTGGATCAGAATTAGGGATTCCTTTTTAAAGAAAGGAACAGTGAAAATTTGGACTTGCTATTTTAAGTTAACTTTGAAAAGTATTCTAAAACCTTTTCCATACATGGTTTTATTTTCTTTTGAAGGGCAACGGAGATCTTAAAAGAAAGTGGACCTGGGCAGTAGAATGGCTTGGAGATGAACTTGAAAGACGACCATACACTGGCAATCCTCAATATACTTACAACAACTGGTCTCCTCCAGTGCAGAGCAATGAAACATCAAATGGTTATTTCTTGGAAAGATCACATAGTGCTAGGATGACACTGGCAAAAGCTTGTGAACTCTGTCCAGAGGAGGTATTTAAAAAAAAAAAAAGCCACAAGTGTGCAGCAGATAGAAATGGAAGAAAGCAATTTTACTTTATAAGCCAGTGTTTATGTATTAGTGATAATGTCAAAGAAATTTTGTTGGGATTTTGTTTGCTTTAGTGTTTACTACATGTAATCTTAAGTTAACAAGAGAGCCTTCTTTCATAGAAATTTCTGAAACCAAAAAAAAAAAAAAGAAAAAAAGAAAGAAATTTTTGAAATCACCTGAAATGTAGTCTTTCTGAGAGGACCCAAGTCAGGTTTTTTTCATCTGCTTTAATTAATCTTCAGTAGGGCAGCCGGGGTGGCTCAGCCGTTTAGTGCCACCTTCAGTGATCCTGGAGACCCAGGATTGAGTCCCACGTCGGGCTCCCTGCATGGAGCCTGCTTCTCCCTCTGCCTATGTCTGTGCCTCTCTCTCTCTCTCTGTCCCTAATGAATAAATAAATAAAATCAATTCAGTAAAAGGAAAGTTGTGGGTCAGTTCTGTAGGTTTTTAAATTTTTATTTCAGATAGTAAAAACTTAAATTTGTCTACATAATTCTTTATCTTTAAATATTTAAAATTAGGAGCCAGATGACCAAGATGCCCCAGATGAGCATGAGTCACCTCCACCTGAAGATGCCCCATTATACCCCCATTCACCTGGATCTCAGTACCAACAGGTAAATAAGGATTGATTTGTATTTTTATCCCCTAGAATCGATTCTTATGCTTTATTTAAAGGGTGGCTAAGATTTTTGTTGTGACTGCAAAGTAATAAAGGGATTATGTAGACTACCTTTAGAGCATGATCAAAAAAGGAATAGCTGGGGCAGGGTCATGATGTGATGTGTTTGAACTTCCCCCTGTGGTGTTTTCATGGTCAAATGGGTGCCCTTCTTTGTACTTAGTAAAAGTGTATGACAATTGATGTCAACATAAAATGATAGTGTTTCGGACAGAGGGTTAGGACATTTCCTGTTAGGCTGAGTCTGCAAACGGATTCCAAAGACATTTAAGATGTGGCATTGAAGGAGATTGTTCTTGATTATTTAGCCTAAGACTTCAGTGACACTCAAAATTGTTGAAAAATATCAAGCATTTGATAGATTTCCATAAAGTTTCATCTAAAATCAGTAAATAAAAAAAAAAAAAATAAATAAAAAATAAATAAATAAAAAAAATAAAAAAATAAAAAATAAAAAAAAATAAAATCAGTAAATAAAGTTTCGATGAAGATACTTTAAAAAAACAAAACTTTGGGGATCCCTGGGTGGCGCAGCGGTTTGGCGCCTGCCTTTGGCCCAGGGCGCGATCCTGGAGACCCGGGATCGAATCCCATGTCAGGCTCCCGATGCATGGAGCCTGCTTCTCCCTCTGCCTGTGTCTCTGCCTCTCTCTCTCTCTCTCTCTCTCTCTCTCTCTCTCTCTCTCTGTGACTATCATAAATAAATAAAAATTAAAAAAAAAAAACAAACAAAAAACAAAACTTTGTTTTCTAAAACCAAAGATGTGACTGATTCAGATCTTTTGAGGCAGTGGTGCTCAAAATAAATAAGCATCAAAATCCCCTGGTGTAGCTCGCTGGCTTGGTTGGTAGAGCACATGACTCTTGATCTCAGGGTTGTCTGTTCAAGCCCTACATGGAATATAGAGATTACTTAAAAATAAAATCTTTAGAGATGCCTGGGTGGCTCAGCGGTTAAGCGTCTGCCTTCAGCTCAGGGTGTGATCTTGGAGTCCCAGGATCGAGTCCCACATCGGGCTCCCTGCATCCCTGCATGGAGCCTGCTGCTCCTTCTGTCAATGTGTCTGCCTTTCTGTCTCTCATGAATAAATAAATAAAATCTTTTTTAAAAATAAAATCTTAAAAAAAAAACCTGGTGGGCTTGTTCCAAAACAGATTTTTGGGCCCCACCCCAAGTTTCTGATTTATTTAGGTCTGAGGTATAGAACCAGAAAAATCTACATTTCTGACACATTCCCAGGTGATTGATGCTACTGCTAGTCTGGAAGCCATACTTTCAGAGCCATTATTTAAGGCATTCTTTGTTATATTTCAGGATGGAGGGCCTCCTGGGTGGGTGGCTCAGTTGGTTAAGCATCTTGACTTTTGTTTTTCTTTTTTTGTTTGTTTGGTTTTTTTTTTTTTTTTTTTTTTAAAGATCTTATTTATTCATAGACACAGAGAGAGAGGCAGAGACAGAGACAGAGGGAGAAGCAGGCTCCATGCAGGGAGCCTGATGTGGGACTCAATCCCGGGTCTCCAGGATCACACCTCAGGCTGCAGGCGGTGCCAAACCGCTGCACCACTGGGGCTGCCCAGCATCTGACTTTTGATCTCAGCTCAGGTTTTGATCTCAGGGTTGTGCGTTCAGGCCCCACATTAGGCTCCACATTGGGCATGGAGCCTAATTTTTAAAAATTGGGGGGATGGAAATAGAAGCATACTTAATAGTTAGAAAATGCATATTCAACATTTATTTTCATAATACAAATTATAGAAAGTAAGACCTAAAATGTCCTTGACTGGTCGGAATGTACAGAAAAATGAGGTTTCACGGGTTTAAAAGGTTAAAGCAAATTGAAAAGAAAGTTACTTTGATCAGCCTTGAGAAAATTCATATATTAATCAGGCCTGGTTCATCCATGTTTCTTTAACATTGTATTGTTTTCAGTGACACTATTCTGTGTTCAAGGTTGCTGGTAATGCAGATCTCATATGACCAGTCAGATTCGTCATTATCACATAGAAGCTTCAAGGTGCTTAGAAGAGTCAGAATAGATGTGTTCTAGCTCACAAATCTTTTTTTGTGAGTGTTGTTGACATAAGCAGTAACAAGCTGCGATCCCTTATATGTTGGACTTAGGTCTAAATGATTTGGGGCACTAAAAATCACTTTGACTAAATATTTGTACAGACCTACACTGCTTTTACTTGGGGTTGCATTTAGGCTAGCTTTTCTCTTCCAAACCAGTTTTTTTCCTTCACCAATGGCCCAAGGATATTTTACTTTCTGTAAGTCCTGGGAGTAAAAGAAATGTTTACATGTCCACAAATTTTTGCCCATGATTTTTAAAGTTTAATATATGAACATTTTTAACATAAATCTCTTTTCCCCTCCCAGAATAACCATGTGCATGGACAGCCATATACAGGCCCAGCAGCACATCATATGAACAACCCTCAGAGAACTGGCCAACGAGCACAAGAAAATTATGAAGGCAGTGAAGAAGTATCCCCACCTCAGACGAAGGATCAGTGAAATGCACATAATTAACTGGTTCCATCAAGACTGTGCACCCAGGCCTTACAGTCCAACCTTTTTCTGTGTCTGGCTAATAATTTAAAACTAGAAAAACTATTCCTAATCAACATGGAGTGGAGAGTTTATTCACTGTCTTATCTGCAGAAATTTGCTGTCAATATATAACCCGCCTGCAGTGGAAAGTGTATAGTGTTTTGTAATAAATGGCCTGATGCTAATGTGTAAATGGCAAAGGTGTATATAGTATATTAATGTTTGACTGTTAATTCTTAAGCAAGAAACTTTTTTCTTGAGGAGACTCACAGATCTACAAAAACTACAAAAGTTAATTTTCTCGTTCTACCCACTGCACTCTGCAACCAGTGTTGCCTGCCTCGTGGCAGTTGGATCTACTCCTTTACAAAAACAAAAAAATACACCAACAGCAACAAAACAGAGCCCATCCATGTCAACCACACCAATAGTTTCATGTTAATTCTTTGCCACTGGAGTCAGTTTTACTAAGAGCAATGATGTAAGGCTGGTAACCTTTAAATTATTTGGTTGATGTGGAAAATTGGTGATGTAACATTGTTTCTAGATCTTTTTCATTGCCTTTTTATTCTGATACTAGGTTAATCACTTTGAAGCTATAGTTATGCTGTAACATTTAGCATGGCTTCACACCAGGTTAGTGTAGCCAATGAGGAAAAATTTACCATAATGACAGCAGTTGTCCCAGTGTGACAGCTGTATTGCTCAGAGCTTTTCCTTCTTACACCTAGAATATAAATATAAAACAAGGGGAGAAATGTGATAAAAGGCGGTTTTCAGTTACACATATGTTGCTTATGTCTAATGTTTGACAGTTCGATTTCTGGGTGGGATAAAGAAATTTAAGTATCAGTAATGGGAATTTTTAAAGATTTAAAACAAATATGCAAAAATTTGCTATGCCAGAATGCTTGGAGCATAATAGAAGACTGTATTTGGTGTGCTTGTTTTGTTTCTTTGGTAGAGCTTATTAGGTGAATCTTCTAAAACTTTCCTTCTGCTGGACCCCAGTGAAGTGGAAGTCAACAGAGTCCCACAGTACTTGGAGCACCACTGCACCAAGATGTTTAGCTGAGTTTCTGCTCAGTCAGTTTTACTTGAAAGCAAGAATTGTCCTAGCTCCTTTTCCATTATTCCAAAATTTGAATGTTCGAAGCAGGGTCTGATTAAAAAGGAAACTACTGGTTAGTTAATCTAATTGAAGTATCATAATTTCAGCATAAACATTTAATTAAAGATAAGGAACTCATTGGTTAATACTGTATTTAAAAGAGAATTGGTAACTTGAATGTGTGTAATTTTTGGAACCTGTCTAAAAACCAAATACCCCTGCAAACAGATACAGTCCACCCTATTCTATTTAAATATTTTGCTGTTTTATTTTATAGAAATTATTTTGCTGAATTCACAAATAGAATTTGATTTACGAAGAACTTTTTGTCCTGTGGTGTGTTTTTGGTTTTGTTTTTGGGTTGGTTTTTTGGTTTTGGTTTTTGTTTTTTTGTTTTTTTTAATTCTTTGTCCATTTTTATTGTTTTTGTTTTTGTTTTTTGAAGGACTGCATAATAAAATGAATTCTGTGCATAGCCTGCTTAGGCATGACACTGAATTCAGGAGTTCAGACGCATTGAGCTTTTGTGCACAGAAAGATCTGACCTTAGGCCCTTGACTAAAGATTTAGAGAAAACAGGATGTTGACACTGTAAAAGTTTCCTAACATAATCAATCTTGTACTTTTTGTATGTTTTTTATATACATGTATATTTAATGAGCACAAGCTTGGTTGTATTTTTTACAATTTAGTTAATAGGAAAATGTTTTGTCAAAAAGGCTATAGTTGGAACTGAACAAAGCAGAAACAAAATTGAGAATTGCTTTATTTTGTGATTAAAAGGGGCAGGTATTTAAGATAAAGCTTTGGGTATCTTATTTGCAGTACTCTCTAGTCCATCTATGCTTTTAGGTTTTCTGTAATATTAGGAAATTTTGACACAAGATAGATCCTGTTTTTACCTTAAGTATATTACATCCGAGTTTGTTAAGTTTGAGCAGAAGTCCTACACACTGTTTGCAATTCCAATTGGTGGTTTTAATTCCAAAGTTCCTCATTTCCAGGCTTCCTTAGCAATGAACAAAATAGGTTCACTTTATTTGGACAATTTGCTATCCTTAAATACACCATCTCACCAGATGGGAGATTGTTTTTGTATTTCCCGCTCCTTAACCAAGTATGTGATGTACTTAATTTAAAAACTCGAATGACTTCCTAGACCCGAAAAACTTGACATTTGAAAAGGCTGTGAATTTTTCTCCCTCTAAGGAGATCCCACTTGTGTTGCTTTGGATTGGTAATTCCCCTTGTGCCTGGTGAGGGCTTGTGAATCCTTTTCCCCTCCATTTGAGGAAGAGCCATCTGTGCTATGTCCAGGATCGAGGGAAAGTGAACAGGGAGATTTATTTTTGTGCGAATTATTTTCTCTATTTAACTTCTTAAGCATTAACATAGAAGAAATTTTAAGGCGCATGTTATTATAAGAGCAACAGTAATGGTGGTGTTGAGGTCTTTCTGAACATCAATGGCACATTTTAAACTTCCAAGTCTTCAAAGTGCCTAAAGATTATTTAATTCTCCCTCAACTGATTTCTTGAGCCATATATATAATTCCTACTTTAAATGTTTGTTCCAGAATCACTAGTCTTCCTTTCAAAGAAGTACCCCCACGAGTCTAAATGGCATGATTACTTCATAGAAGACCATAGAATCTGTTAACACAAAGACTAAAGCTATTTTTGTTGTTAATCTGTGAACAAGGGCTTGGCCCTGTTGGAAATAAGTATTTCGTGCACAACTTGGTGAAAACCATATTGCTGCTGTTTCTAAGCCCTCCACCAACCAAATTGTGCTCGGCAGTGTAGAGGCAGAAATAACATAAATCATATTTGGGGGTTTTTGTCTTTCCTTGATTTTTCTCTGATAGTTTCCCAATCTTGTGTCTTTTAGCTGTTATATATACAAATTTAGAATTATTAAAATGTTTTCTATTTTTTTCACAATTAACTTTTATTAGTGAATGATAAGTAATCCTAGTAGTGGTTAAAAAGATGAGGAGCCTTTTTTATTGAAGCTACGTCTGTAAATGAAAGCAACAGTCTGTGAATTTTCAGATGACTACTCCAGCAAAATAGTTCCTTTCACTTTTTTCCCTTGGTATTTTTCCAGCTTCTGTTCTCCCATGAACTCTTTGCTGAATTTTGTGGTTAATTTCGTGGATATATCCTGCCTTATTTAGAATTCTAACTGGATAAGAAAATTGCCTTTTCCTTATAAGTGCCCAACTTTGGTCTCTAGCTGGAAGGTACTATACTACATACTTTAGAGAAAGGAAAACAACCTCCTTCCCGCCCCACCCCGGTTTTGTGTTACTGAGAGAAAAAAAAAAATTCAGTGCTGGTTTTGTAGTAGTGCTCAACCAAAATTGGTCCTGCACCTACATGACTGTTTAGTGTTTGAAAATAAGGTTTTGGGTGTGATACATCACTACAAAAAGTGCTAAATGTGTTAATAAGAACTTGCTGCCGACTGTATTTATAACAATTATTTTACATTTGCAGAAATGTAGCGCTTTTCCTCCAAATTTCATAGGTGTAAGAAAAAAAGGGGGAAAGGTGCACCATGTTTTAAACTTGCAAATAATTTTTTTTGAAATCCAGATTCCCCAAAGGAAATTCACCACCCAGACCACACACTTCTCAGCCTTTTACAAGCCAACAGACTGACGATTGTCCACAGTTCCTAAGATTTAGCACATATACAAAAATAAAACTTTATAAATTAAATTTCGGTTTTCCCTTTTATTTATTAAAATAAGATGCCTAACGGAGATAAATTACAGGTGTAATAGATTTAATGGGAATTTTTTAAAAAGTGTCTACAAAGTAGAGAATTTTGGCCCTCATTTTTTATCTCCAAGGTGTATTCACATCTAAGTTCATAAATTGTGATCTAATTGCTTACTTAACAGTTCAGTCTAAAACAGATTTGGCAAACACTCATGATGTTTAAAAGTTCATTTAAATATCCAAAGTGCAGCAGGTCACATGTTTTGAGGGGAGTTACAGAAGTGAAAATTCTCCAGCAGATTTCATCTACTCTGCTTTCTAGTATCTGCAAAGCAATTCTTTGTTGGCAGTATTCCAAAGAAAAAGGACTTTCACAGAGGCCTGGTGGTGTGTCCTTTAAGTTGGGGTACTGTGAGGAGTACTGTTAAAGACCTAGCCCAGATTCTCTGCATTTTGGAAAACTCCACTTAGGTTAAACCATTTGAACTTTTAAAGATTTTAATTTATGAGAGACACAGGCAGAGATGTGGGCAAAGGGAGAAGCAGGCTCCATGCAGGGAGCCCAATTTGGGACTTGATCCTGGGACCATGGGATCACATCCTGGGCCAAAGACAGGTGCTCAACTGCTGAGGCACCCAGGCGTCCCTAAACATTTGAACTTTATTCTTAGCAACATGAATACACTTAATTGAATGAAAATGTACATAGCCACTGATATTTTGAACTGTTCATTGTAACCTGACAATTGACAGGTAGGTAAAAAGTTTAAAGTTGGGGGTTACCCTCTTGCACTGTTGGGAATGGGAACTGGTGCAGCCACTCAACTGTGGAGGTTCCTCAAAGAGGAAATAGATCTGCCCTACGACCCAGTAATTGCACTGCTGGGGATTTACCCCCCAAAGATACAGATGCAGTGAAACGCTGGGACACCTGCACCCCAATGTCTGTAGCAGCAATGTCCACAATACCCAAACTGGAAGAAGCCTCGGTGTCCATCGAAAGATGAATGGATAAAGAAGCTGTGGTCTATGTATACAATGGAATATTCCTCAGCCATTAGAAACGACAAATACCCACCATTTGCTTCGACATGGATGGAACTGGAGGGTATTATGCTGAGTGAAGTAAGTCAGTCGGAGAAGGACAAACATTATATGGTCTCATTCATTTGGGGAATATAATAGTGAAAGGGAATAAAGGGGAAAGGAGAGAGAGTGAGTGGGAAATATCAGAGACGGTGAGAGAACATGAGAGACTCCTAACTGGGAAACCAAGGGGTGGTGGAAAGGGAGGGGGGAGGGTTGGGGTGACTGGGTGACAGGCACTGAGGGGAGCAATAAAGTTGGGGGTTACATAAAAGGTTTTCATAACTTTTTTAAGATTTTATTTATTCATGAGAGCTACAGAGAAACAGGCAGAGGGAGAAATAGGTTCTTCCATGCAGGGAGCCGATGTGGGACTTGATCCCAGGACCTCGGGATCACACCCTGAGCTGAAGGCAGACGCTCAACCACCGAGCCACCTAGGAGTCCCAATAACTTCTTTAGGGATACAAAGTCTCAAAGGAAATCTCTTCAACCACAAACTTTTGTCCATGAAACACATTTCAGACCCATGTAAAAAATCACCAATTTTAAAAGCATTCTTTTTAAATGTGTAAGACTCCAGAGTATAGTAGTGGGAATGCTTTTTAACTGTCCTCTGAAAATGAGAAGTCCTCTCCTTGTGCTCCATTTCATCCAGAAATGCCATCTTATGATGTGATGCCCCAGTAAGCAAAATCCCTGGCTGATATTTCAGGGTATCAAAATGTGAGGAATCCCATTTCGTAGTAACCCATAGCAAATACTTTTTTTTGATATCCGGAAATAGTGTTTCATTGTGTTGGGCTTTTCTCACGTGGCTTATTTTTCCATTAACGTAGCAGAATAGAGAAACCCTACTTTTATGTGTAATTAGTAATAAAGCTGGCAAATTTACACGTTTATGAAGAAAAAGTCTGATGGAACTGAGCCTCTGAGGAGTCCTCAAACTATTAATGGAGTGACCTATATTAGCAATTCTCTTGAGAGTTTTCTTTCCACACACATTATAGTTAAGATGTCAGGCAGACTTTCTGGCTCCACCAAGTGTTCTCCAGCTGCCCTGGCCTCATTTTTGTGTCTGTCAAAGCACTCCCTGTGTTAGAACAAGCGGAGCAATTGGTTTCCCTACCCTTCTTACTATTCCTCCCCAAAGGTAACCTGGTGAGGGTCACCTGCAAGATAGAATCACTTGTTTTCTATTTCAATTGTACAGATGTTAAATTATTCAAAATGGGGGCACCTGGGTGGTTCAGTCGGTTGAGTGTCATGAGCTCAGGTCATGAGCCCAGGGGCCTGGGATCGAGCCCCACATCGGGCTCCCCATGAGGAGTCTGCGTCTCCCTCTACCTGTGTCTCTGCCTCTGCCTCTCTCTGCTTGTCTCTCATGAATAAAATCTTTAAAAAATAAAAATGGATGCTCTGGATGCTGGAGGAGTTTCCAGGAGTCCTTTGGAGGGATTCATTTGCAGAAGGATTTAGAAATGTATTCTTAAGAGTATTGCTGTACATCACCCGCCGTTCTGTCAAGTTCTCCTGTAATTCCCCACTCATTAGAACACTGGGTACGCCTTTGGAATTCACAAGTGAAGATAACATGGTGGGGGGGGGGTCTTAAATCTTGTTTCTTAGGCAGAGCGAAAGAAGCGTTGCATCATGAAGGTTCAGAATCCCCTTGCCTTCGGACTTACCTACTGCTTGCACCATGGCTGCTGGCAGGAAGCAGCGTTTATGTTCAGGGCGCCAAGGAAACGGGTCCACACTTAGGGCTGTGTGTGTGTTGAGGAAAAGCCCTTCGTAATCTGTTTTCCTGAGGTCTCTAGATGTTCAGGATATGTCCCTGACCTAGTTCTTTTTTTGTTGTTAAGATTTTATTTATGAGAGAGTGAAAGGGAGCACAAGCAGTGGGGAGGAGCAGAGGGAGAGGGAGCAGGCTCCCCACGGGGAGCCCCTGTGGGACTCAATCCCAGGACCCTGAGGGGGTCACACCCTGAGCTGAAGGCAGGTGCTCAACCACTGAGCCACCCAGGCGCCCCTCTGACCTAGTTCCTGATGTAAATTAGTGTGTTCTGTTGGGTGAATAGGCAAAGAGCTTTTCAAGCTGTTTAAAGTCAGAAATCTAGATGGTGACTGCTTAAATTTGGTGAGTACCTTCCCTCCCTCATTAAAAATACTCATCAGTAGGACTAGTAATTAGTTCTTTCAACCATCTGCTTTCAGAGTTTCTTCTTAAGCATTTAGTATAAATCTGTTCTCCGAAAAACAGGCCTTACACAGATCCCCAAAAGGCTGTTCTAACATATCTTCCTTAGGAAGTCTGACTTAGTCAAAGACCAAGTCCGTAAATATGCTTAAGATTTACAAGCTAAAACTACCAAGTCGGTTTTTTTTTTTTTTTAAGATTCTATTTATTTATTTGAGAGAGAGAATGAAAAGGAGCACAAGCAGTGGGGAGGAGCAGAGGGAGAGAGAGAAGCAGGCTCTTGGTTCCCTGCAAGATCCAGGGCTCAATCCCAGGACCCCAGGACCGCAGGACCGCAAGATCATGACCTGAGATGAAGGCAGATCTGAACTGAACCACCCAGGAACTCCATGAGTCCTTTTTTTTTTTTTTTTTTTTTTTTTAAGATTTTTATGTATTTATTCATGAGAGACAGAGAGAGGAGTCCCGGGATGGAGTCCCACATCGGGCTCCCTGCATGGAGCCTGCTTCTCCCTCTGCCTGTGTCTCTGCCTCTCTCTCTCTGTGACTCTCATGAATAAATAAAATCTTTTTTAAAAAAATCAATGTGAGGCTGAGAAGAGTAATAATGTATATAGTAGGGAAACTGATTTAACTCTAGAATGTTTATATTGAAATGTTTTTTTAAGTGAAGAATGAACTGGAGAGGGACCTGGGTGGCTCAGTCCGTTAAGCGTCAGCCTTAAGGTCAGGTCACGGGCCTAGGATCCTAAGATCAAGTCCCGTGTCAGGCAGGGGCTCCCTGCTCATTGGGAGGCCTACTTCTCTGTTTGCCTGCTGCTCCCCCTGCTTGCGTGCTGGCAAATAAAAAAGCAGTCGTTGGGCAGCCCGGGTGGCTCAGCGGTTCAGCGCCGCTTGCAGCCCAGGGCCTGATCCTGGAGTTTCGGGATTGAGTCCCACGTTGGGCTCCCTGCATGGAGCCTGCTTGTCCCTCTGCCTGTGTCTCTGCCTCTCTCTCTCTCTCTCTGTCATGATAAAATCTTAAAAACAATGCCAAAAACCCACAGGTCCGTGAGGAAAGGAAAATGGCCACTTCCATTTTCAAGGGACAGCAGGATGTCCCCTGACCCAGCGCCATTCCATCCAGTCCCCTCGGCCACTTCCAAGTGGGGGCGTGGCGCCGCCGTCCCAGGGGTGACGTCATGACACCCAACCGAAGAGGCGGGCCGCGCAGCGCTGTGATCTTGCCCAAACAGCCGGGCGGTATCTAACTGACGCAGTCTTATTCTGTATATGGTTCTTAACTTCGATTTCAACTAGGGACGTTTTCCTTCCTTAAGGAAATAAAAAGCGTGTTCGTATTGAAGCCCACGGCGGTAATTCTCATTAGAGGCCCGCCTCCTTCTGAAGCTCCGTGAAATGGTGCGGATTTAAACTGCGCGCGGCTAGTCTCAGCGCAGGAGTTATTCTCCTGTGCATTTCACTCTGCTCTTCGTTAAAATGAGTCGCCATCAGACGTGAATTTGGCTGTAACGATCCGTCCGGGCTAATAATGCTGCAGCCATGTTCCGGGTGCTAAAGAAAGTGACTCTAAAGAAAGGAGGGGAGCGTGGTACGGGAACACAGGAGCGAGCTCCACGACCTCTACGTGGGAAGCGCACTTGTCACTCAAACTCGCATTTTTCCGATAATGCCTGAAGCGGCGGCGGCCGTCTGTTGTAGTTGCTCTCGATTAGGCGGGGGACTGGGTCCCAACGTAGTCTCTGGAAAGCTCTGGCTTCGGGTCGCCAAGGGCATGGTCACCCATCGTGTGTAAAATCATTTGTGTTCAGTGTGCAGAAATAGTAGTGTCAGCCTTGTCCTCGCCAGGGTTTCTCCGCTGTGTTCGTGTCTTAAAAAAAAAAAAAAAAAAAAAGCCAGCTGTCCTTACAGTTGGTGCCAATCGCATGTTTAAAGAAAGGCGAGCAATAGAAGCTCTCAACCTGGAATTAAAATGGACAACTTAGTAGGTTTAGGGTTGCCTGCAAATAAAACCTTACGTTGAGCCCCGTTATCTGGATAGATTGGTACAACCCAAACCGGTTGGTTTGTATTCTTCGATTTTTAGTTGCTTGCCTGCATATACTTTTTTTTTTTCACATCGTATTGAGATTTTTGAAGGAACATGCATGTAAGGAATATTGTTTGGTCTAGCTTTGGCCACTTGTGTTTGTATCGGTGAGAATTAATTTTCAGTGGAAATGACCGGGCCCTTTGCTGTGCTGCGCTCCTCAAGACGGGAACTTGCTCTCCTTTGTCCATCGTTATAAAGCCAAGGAACCCGGCAAGGCCGAACAAAGGCCCGGGGCAGCCGAGGACAGGGGCCCCGCGCGAGGACCCGCAGGCCCCGAGCTCTCTGGCTCTGACTTGGGAATAAGCCCTCCCGCCTCAACGAAAGTGTAAACAAGTCGGAGGATGAGAGGATCTTACTCCGGGAAAAGGGGAATCCTCCATGCGGGCTGTTTACCGAAGCGCAGCCCGACGGCAGCCGGGCAGCCGCAAGGAAGCCCCTCGCACGCACGCTCACCCCACTCACGAAAGGGGGGCCCCTTCCCACGCGGAAGTTCTAACCCGTTAGCAGCTTCCTCTTAAATTTGAAAAGAAAGAAAATATAGCCCAGTCTTAACTGTCATGGCAGAAGCAAGGCATGAAATACGCTTGACAGAAAGCCATACACGGTCGTGAAACTTTCCTAGTCTTTATTAGTTTTAGCTGCCTGATACCAAGTAGCAAGGAGGACTATTTCATTTCACTTCCTCCTTCCGCTGTTCACCACCTGAGGGAGGGTGGGGGCCGTGGCAAAAAATAATAATATGATGGGGTCCGGTACCTGGGTGGCTCAGTGGTTAAGCGGCTGCCTTGGGCTCAGGTTGGGGGTCCTGGGGTCCTGCGATGGAGCCCCACCTTCCGGATCCCTGCCCAATGGGGACTCTACTTCTCCCTCTGCCTTTCCTGCTGCTCCCATGTGCTTGTGCTCTCTCTAAAATAAATTAATCATTAAAAAATAATACATTTTTGTAAATATTTTTTTAATCATGAGACACAGACAGAGACAGAGAGAGGCAGAGGGAGAAGCAGGCTCCATGCAGGGAGCCTGACGTGGGACTCGATCCCGGGTCTCCTGGATCATACCCTGGGCGGAAGGCGGCGCTAAACCGCTGAGCCACCTGGGCTGCCCTAAATAATGAAATCTTTAAAAAAAAAATGTGTACAAAAAAGGAGTGACAGTGTACGTCCACATGTAAGGATCAGTGTGAGCGCACAGGACAGAAGAAAAGCCAATCTAAAATTAGGACAATCAGAAGACAATGTGGTGCACAACCTAAAACAACCAGTGCTAGCTACGGTTAGAAAGATACCGCTGGCAGGTTGCATTGCCCCCCCTCAATCCCCCCAGCCCCGCTGGCAGAATTAAAGCTCCACATTATCTGAGGAGGAAATCCATTTATATCGCAAGGCCATTCACACAGTCCGTGGTAATATAAACTGAAAGTTTCACACTTTGGCTTTAGAACTGCAGGAGAGGGGATCCCTGGGTGGCGCAGTGGTTTGGCGCCTGCCTTTGGCCCAGGGCACGATCCTGGAGACCCAGGCTTGAATCCCACGTCGGGCTCCCGGTGCACGGAGCCTGCTTGTGTCTCTGCCTCTCTCTCTCTCTCTCTCTGTGACTATCATAAAAATTAAAAAAAAAATAATTGTTTAAGAACTGCAGGAGAATCATAGTCCATGTTGTCAAATGAGTTTTGACCCACTTTTGACATATAGAGACCTCTTTTGTTATTATTATAGTAGTGATTTCTGGTAAGATTGAAGGCTTGAGTCCCCACATGGACAGGTACACTGCTAGTTTTTTGGTTTCTGAGTTAATGCAGTTTGGAGTATTGTATTGGGGGATTAGAAATACACACAGTAACTTTTGTGAGGCAGTGGTGCTTCTAAGCTGGTCCAAGGGCTGGCGTTGGAGGGGCTGAATGAACAACATCTGGGGAGCTTCTTTAAAAACCCAATGTCATGATCCCTGGGTGGCTCAGCAGTTGAGTGCCTGCCTTCCACCCAGGGCCTGATCCTGGAGTCCCGGGATTGAGTCTCACATCGGGCTCCTTGCACGGAGCCTGCTTCTCCCACTGCCTGTGTCTCTGCCTCTCTCTGTGTGTCTCTCATGAATAAATAAATAAAATCTTTTAAAAAATAAAAAATAAAAACCCAATGTCTGGGGACGCCTGGGTAGCTCAGTGGTTGAGCATCTGCCTTCAGCTCAGGGTGTGATCCCAGGGTCCTAGGATCGAGTCCCGCATTGAGCCCCCCCTCAGGGAGCCTGCTTCTCCCTCCACCTCTGCCTCTGCCTGTGTCTCAAATAAATAAATAAATAAATAAATAAATGAAATCTTTAAAAAATTTTTGTCCGAGTTCCACTCCTGGAAACTGAGCATAGATGTGACGTGTCCAGGAACCTGCAGCATTCTTTTTTGGTTCCACATGCACCATGCACCATGCAGTGGAGTTTGAAAGCTATTTCCATAGGGCACTGTTGTTCTTAAAAAAAAAAAAAGTGGGGGTGTGGGTTGCCAAACTTGAAAACCACAGATAAGTAAATAGAACACCCAAACACCTCTTAGCCAGGACAGGCATGTTTGCTTCAAGTATTATTTTCATCAAAAGAAACTGGGTATTAGAGCCGAGTCCCCAAGTCCCCAGTCCCATTGCTGGTGGTCCCCAGTCACCCTGCTTTGGAAGGCTCCATGGTTATGACGCACTGTGCATCCCTAAGGCACATCTTGGAACAGTGCCCAACGTCGCTGTCAGGTGCCCAATACAGGTGGTGCAGCAACCCTAGGCTGCAGTTCCACCTGGAGAACTGGAAGTTGTCTCTCTCCAGAGAGGGACCAGGAGGAGCCTAAAGAATTTTAGGGAAGAAAAAAACGTTTTGGTGAATTCGGGAACACTGATAATGCACCGTGTGCAAAGGTGTCAGGGCCAAAGGAACGGATGGTGTTTTCTCCAGAAGTGATGATGGGGCTCTGGGTTGCAAATGGTGTTCTGCACAGATGTGTGGGTATAACATGACACACACCCCCCCCCCTTTGTGAAGAGATTCCTAGTCGTCTGATTTTTCTCCCCTGTGCTTAGAGTCCACCAGCAAGAGGAGGCTGGTTTCTGTCAAATTTTCCTTTCAGGAAAGTCCTGAGCCCCAGGGAGCTCTGATCTAGCCCAAGACAATTCCTCCAGCTTTAAGTGTGTGATCCCAGCAGCCCAACTATGCGATATTTCCCGAACAAATAATGACAAATGAACTAGCACCTCGAGCCATCTGTTGCAGTTGGTGCATTTTGCCTCTGGTGTTTATAAACCTGCTTCAGTAGGAAGCAAAAACAAAGCCCGGAGTTTAGCAAAAAGCAGGGTTGGCTGAGCAGCAAGCGGCAATTTCCAACTCAGAAAGAAACACGACTTAATTTATTTTTATCCAGGATGTTTTAGGACCGTGTGATTTGATTTAGAGCAACAAATGCAGTGTGCTCTGGTGCTGCCAGCCTCCCCTTTTTGAAGGAAAACATGGGGGGGTGTCACAACTTTGGGGTCGTTTTTAGTCTAAATTTGGCTTTGTTGCTGAAGTTAGCCGTAAGAATCTTCTGGAACATCTGCCTAACTAGTTCACCGAGCGGTTCCCGGTGGTGCTTGGGAAAGAGATGACTTTCAGGGATGACCCATGGCCGTTAGAATTGTGCTTTGTTTGCTCTGGAAAATTCCAGGGGGCCTTTTCCCATGTTGACTCGCTCAGTGCGCGCTCACCCGGTAGCCGTCTCCGCGCCGTTCCTTCCCTACCGAGTAGGACTGGAGGCGACGGGCTCTCATCCTCACCACTTGTCAGGAAGCTAAGATGTCCTTGTCCTCCGGAGAAATCTCAGCTCGGGGACAGCTTGAAAGGGTTGCTGGGGTTCGCTTGGCAGGAAGAGGGAACAAACAAAAACTTGTTTTCTTTGTCTTACACTAGGGGTCCAACAGGAAAACTCAACGGGGAGGCGGCGTTTCCAACGTGCCAGGAGGTCTGCAGGGGGCGCCGGGGGGTCCCCGTCAGCAGGGGGGTGGCCAGGAACCGTGTCCCCAGCCGCAGCGGGGACGAACGCGTATGCTTTTCTGCCTCCGAGGAGCTCGCTGGCGTGTCACAGTTGCGTGGGTTACTTGGTAATCAGCCCCCGCCCAGGTCCACTGCTGCACCCCCGGAGGGGAGGGCGTTGAAGATATTTTTGTCCAGAAACCAGTTCCTCTCTCTTTCGAAGAAACGGGCTGGGCTTCCAGTGTGCACAGTGGGGGGTGGCAGACGGGGTTCAGCAGAAAAACCGGGCTTGCAAGGATTGAAAGTAATTCATAGATATGGGCGAATAAACTCTATTGTTTTTTTTTTAATATGTGATCTTTTGTCCTTCTGCTTTTATTACCAAAGCAGAAAATCTAACCAAACTGCCCTGAAGCTGGAAATGCAGGAAATAAGAGACGTGCAGCTTCTTTCTGGGGCTTTTCGGTCCCCTACGTGTCGAGGGCGGCGATGCTGCCGCTTCCCGGGAAGGCCCGCTCTCAGCAGTTGTTTTGTTTTGGTTTTGGTTTTTTAGGAGTTAACTTTTGTTTATTCATTAATTTTTTTTTTTTAAGTAGGCTCCGGGGGGATCCCTGGGTGGCTCAGCGGTTTAGCACCCGCCTTCGGCCCAGGGCGTGACCCTGAACACCCGGGGTCGAGTCCCGCGTCGGGCTCCCTGCACGGAGCCTGCTTCTCCCTCTGCCTGTGTCTCTGCCTCTCTCTCTTTCTGTGTCTCTCATGAATAAATAAAATCTTTATTTTTTTAAATAAAATCTTTAAAAATAAATAAAGTAGGCTCCGCTCCCAAGTTGGGGCTAGAACTCACCACCCTGAGGTCACGAGTCACACGCTCTATCCCCCTCCCCACCCCTCTCAAGCTTTTTAAAATCTTTTTTTTTTTTTTAAACAATGAAAACCCACTTGAGAATTGCGGCCTGGCCGAGGGCCCGTTTAGTCCGCCTCCCGCAGAGGCCGCTCCGCCCGGGGCCGCGGCAGGCGGCGACGACTCCCGAGGCGTGTCCGCGGCCACGTGACTCCTCCAGGGCTCCCGAGCCGCGGCTGCGCCTCCTCCGCTCGCTAAGAACAGCTCCCAGCGGCCGCGTCGTGCTGGCTGCGTCACCCTCCGCTGGCCCGGCCCGCAGGCCCCTCCGCCGCCCGGGAGCCGCACACGGGGTGAGGAGTTAACGACGCTCCGTCTCCCTCGGGCTCGAACCCACGTCCACGCCGCCGGGTTTCCGGAGCCAATGCGGCAGCAATCGCAGCAAATTCTTTGTCACGGCTGTGGTGGGGAGGGCGAACTGGAATGATTTAGTAAAAATAGATGTCTCTACCGCACGGGAATTTGATGATCTGTATGTAAAATCTGCCTGACAACATAAAAGCGCTTATTTTTGTGATTTTTCTAAAAGCCTCCATAAACGGGCAGCCCCGGTGGCTCGGCGGTTCAGCGCCGTCCTGGAGCCCCAGGATCGAGTCCCGCGTCGGGCTCCCTGCACGGAGCCTGCTTCTCCCTCTGCCTGGGTCTCTGTCTTTCTCTGTGTGTGTGTCTCGTGAATAAATAAAATATTTTTAAAAAATAAATAAAAGCCTCCATAAACCGCGATTCCAGCAGGTTGACCCTGGGCTCCTTAAGGACCTCTTGGGGCGGTGCTCCCAGGGGGCAGCCGGTTGTCCGCGCGCTGGGAACGCTCCGCCTTAGAAACCCCCCCCCGCCTTCGGACTGAAACGTCAGCGTGCAGGGTCCTGCGGAGAAGTCTTCACGGCTTGGTTTCCTGTACCGGATTCAAAACAAGTCGGAGGGATCAAATGGGGGAGAAATCAAGCCTCCTGCTGGTAGTAAATGGTTTTGTGCCCTTCTATTTACCTATACTCTCAGCCCATCAACGAATTTTAGGGTAAGAAATGCGAAAGCTGCCTCTGTGTAACTAGTTCTCAACTATGCCACATATTAACATTTTAGTGGCTGGAAAGCGGCGCTAGCCTCTTATTAGCATAAATCTCCTTTGTTGCCCACGAATTCTACCCTGGAAGAAAAATACATTTTACCCCATGGGACTCAAACCTATTTTTATTGGGAATGAAAAATAAATGCAACCCACAAACATCATTTTTCCCCCGAAATTGACTCTTGTGGGGGAAGATAAAGGTTGCTCACCAAGAAATTTCTAGTAGCTATAAGAGATTCTGATTTGCACAGTGTGATTTCTAATTAGCCAAACACCCCACGAATACTGATTAAGAAAACCTACATGAGCTGATGTAGGTCAAAGGGTACAGATCTTCAGTTCTAAGAAAAATAAGGTCGGGGTGCCTGGCTGGATCAGCAGTAGAGCATGTGTTTCTTGATTTCAGGGTGGTGAGTTCAAGCCCGTCATTGGGTGTGGAAATTATTTAAAAATAAAATTTTTTTAAAAAGGGTCTAAGAATCTAATGTATAGCATGGTAACTATAATTAATATATTTTTTTTAATATTTTTTTTAAATTTTTACTTATTTATGATAGTCACAGAGAGATAGAGAGAGGCAGAGACACAGGCAGAGGGAGAAGCAGGCTCCATGCACCGGGAGCCTGACGTGGGATTCGATCCCGGGTCTCCAGGATCGCGCCCTGGGCCAAAGGCAGGCGCCAAACCGCTGCGCCACCCAGGGATCCCTATAATTAATATATTATTGTAGACTTGAAAGTTGTCGAGAATGGATCTTAAACTTGCCCACCACACAAAGAGCCAACTATGCCTTAACTATGTGACGTGATGGATGTGTTAATTATTTTGATCTTGGCAGTCATTCTACAATATACATATATATCAAATCAGGTTGTGCACTTTAACTGCTTACAATTATATTTGTCAATTATTACTCAATAAAATTTTAAAGTTTATTTATTTTAAGTAATCTCCAATGTGGAACTTGAACTTACAACCCCAAGATCAAGAGTCCTATGCTCTCCCAACTAAGCCAGGTGCCACCAAACTTTTTTAATTTTTAATTTTTTAAGTAACAAAGTCTTTAAAAAGCAAACTGGGAAGAATAACTAAAGAAGGAAACAAAATAACCAGATGGGAAGCAGCTCCCAGGGGCACTAAGGGGGGTATTAAGGAGGGCGGTTTCTAAACACTGAGCTAGTCCCCAAACCTCATACCCTGAGGATTGTTCTAGTCAACATGAAACAGGTGAGATTTCTCTTCAGATGAGAGAAATCAAAACAACACAGTAAGAGTTTCATAAAACTCAAATTGCTCCATTTAAAAAACTGTCCTGTGAGATGATAGGACCATTGGATCTTTTAAAATTCAAATGTTGGGATGCCTGGATGGCCCAGCGGTTGAGTGTCTGCCTTCAGCTCAGGTCTTGATCCTGGGATCCGGGATGGAGTCCCACATCGGGCCCCTTGTGGGGAGTCTGCTTCTCCTCCCTCTGCCTCCCCCTCTCTCTGTCTCTCATTAATAAACAAATAAAATCTTAAGTAAGTAAATAAATAAATAAAATACGAATGTCCACACTTATATGATGATGACACTAGTAGGCTGTTGCTGTTTTAATGCTCTAACTTGCTAAAACACAAAGTTGGCAAACCAATGTTAGTCTCCTTTAAAAAAAAAAAAAGTTATTCAGACTAAACACATACACAGATTGAAAATGAAGGGAGGGAAAAGCATTTGTTATGCACATGGATGTGAAAAGAAAGTTGGGGTAGCAATACTTGTATCTGACAAAATAGACTTTTATTTTTATTTTTTTAAGATTTTATTTTATTTATTCATGAGACACACAAAGAGAGAGAGAGAGAGAGAGAGAGAGGCAGAGACACAGGCATAGGGAGAAGCAGGCTCCATGCAGGGAGCCTGACGTGGGACTGGATCCCAGGTCTCTAGGGCTGAAGGCAGCGCTAAACCACTGAGCCACCGGGGCTGCCCCAAAATAGACTTTAAAATAAAGACTGTAGGGGCACCTGAGTGGCTCAGTCGGTTAAGTGTCTGATTCTAGATCTCAGCTCAGGTCTTGATCTCAGGGTTGTGAGTTCAAGCCCCACTCTGGAGCCCAGCCTGGAGCCTAGTTAACAAAAAAATAAAATAAATAAAGACTGTAATGAGACAAAGAAGAATACTATATAATCATAAAGGGGACAACCCTACAAGAAGGTATAACAATTGTAAATATTTATGTACCTAACATGGAAGCACCAAATTACATAAAGTAGCAATTAACAAACACAAAGGAAGAAATCAATAATAATACAATAATAGTATGGGACTTTAACACCCCACTTACATCAATGAATATATCATCCAAACAGAAAATCAACAAGGAAAGAGTGGCTTTGAATGACACACTGGACCAGATGGGTCTAACAGATATATTCAGAACATCCCATCCTAAAACTGCAGAAAACACATTCAAGTGTACATGAAATATTCTCCAGAAAAGATCACATTAAGCCACAAAACAAGTCTCAAGTCAATTTAAAAAGACTTCTTAAATTAAATCCTGTATTTTGGGGTGCTGGGCAGCTGAGGTCATGATCCTGGGATTGAGCCTCACATTGGGCTCCCTGCTGAGCAGTGCCACTCCTGCTCCCCCTGCATGGACTCTGGCTCTCTCTCTGTCAAATAAATAAATAAAATCTTTTTTTTTTTAAATCATGCATTTTTTTTCTGAAGAGAATGCTATGAAACCAGAAATAAACCACAAGAAAAAACCTGGACAGAACACAAATACGTGGAGGTAAAATAATATGCTACTAAACAATGAATGGGTCAACCAAGAAATCAATGAGGAAATTAAAAAATACATAAAGATGAATAAAAATGAAAACACAATGGTCCAAAATCTTTGGGATCCAGCAAAAGCTGTTCTAAGATTATAGCAATACAGACTTACCTCAAGAAGAAAAATCTCAGGACGCCTGGGTGGCTCAGCGGTTGGGCATCTGCCTTCGGCTCGAGGCGTGGTCCCGGGCTCCCAGGATCGGGTCCCACATTGGGCTTCCTGCATGGAGTGTGCTTCTCCCTCTGCCTGTGTCTCTGCCTCTCTCTGTGTGTCTCTCATGAATAAATAAAATCTAAAAAAAAAAAAGAAAAGAAAAGAAAAGAAAAAGAAGAAAAATCTCACATAAAAGACCTAACCTTATAACAAAAGGAGTCAGGAAAAAAAGAACAAATAAATGCCAAAACAAGTAGGAGGAAAGAAATAATAAACATTAGAGCAGAAATAAATGAAATAGAAACTAAAAATACAATAGAACAACAGATCAATGAAACCAGGAGGTGTTTTTTTTTTTTTTAAGGATTTTATTTATTTATTCATGAGAGACACAGAGAGAGGCAGAGACATAGGCAGAGGGAGAAGCAGGCTTCCTCTAGGGAGCCTGATGCAGAACTCTATCCCAGGACCCAGGGATCACACCCTGAGCCCAAGGCAGATGCTCAACCAGTGAGCCCCCAGGTGCTCCAGGAGGTGGTTCTTTGAACAGATCAACAGAGTTAATAAACCTTTAGCCACACTCATAAAAAAAAAAAGAGATATAGGGGGCAGAGGGACTCCAATAAAATCAGAAATGACCAGGAGAAATGACAAGCAACATCACAGAAATACAAAGGATTCTTAGAATATATTATGAAAAATTATATGTGAGTAAATTGGACAATCTAGAAGAAATGGATAAATTCCTAGAAACATAACCTCCCCAAACTGAATCAGAAAGAAATAGAAAATATGAACAGACCGATTACCAGCAATGAAATTGAATCAGTGATCACCAAACTTCCATCAAACCAAAGTCCAGAACCAGATGGATTCACAGGGGAATTCTAACAAAAGCTTAAAGAAGAGTTAATACCTATTTTCTTTTTTTTTTTTTAAGATTTTATTTATTTATTCATGAGAGAGACACACACACACAGAGAGAGAGAGAGAGGCAGAGACACAGACAGAGGGAAAAGCAGGCTCCATGCAGGGAGCCTGACGTGGGACTCGATCCCAGGACTCCAGGAACACACCCCGGGCCGAAGGCAGGCGCTAAACTGCTGAGCCAACCAGGGATCCCCTAATACCTATTTTCAAAAACTATTCCAGGGGCTCCTGAGTGGTTTAGTCAGTTAAGCATCTGCCTTTGACTCAGGTCATGATCCCAGAGTTCTGGGATCAAGTCCCACATTAGGCTCCATGCTCAGCAAGGAGTCTGCTTCTCCCTCTCCCTCTGCCTGCTGCTCCTACTGCATGTGTTCTCTCCTCTCTGTCAAATAAATAAAGTTCTTAAAAAAAAAACAAAAAAAAAAGTATTCCAAAGATAGATGAAGAAGGAAAGCTTCCAAATTCATTCTATGAGGCCAGCATTACCCTGCTTCCAAAACCAGTTAAAGACATCACAAAAAAAAGAGAGAGAGAGAGAAAGAGAGAGGACAAGCCAACATCTCTGATGAACATAGATGAAAAAATTCTCAACCAAGTTATCAGTAAACCAAATCCAACAATACATTAGAAGAAAATCATTCATCATGATCAGGAATAAACCAGGGATACAAGGGTGGTTCAATATTCACAAGTCAATCAACGTGATCCATCACATCAACAAGAGAAAGGATAAAAGCCATAAGATCATTTCAATAGATGCAGAAAAAGCATTTGACAAAGTACAACATCCATTCATGATAAAAACTCTCAACAAAGCAGGGGTAGAGGGAACATACCTCAGAATAATAAAGGCCACAGATGAAGAAACCACAGCTAACATCATACTCAATGGTGGAAAACTGAGAGCTTTCCCCTAAAATCAGGAACAAGACAAGGATGTCCACTCTCACCCCTTTTATTCAGCATAGTACTGGAAGTCCTAGCCACAGCAATTAGATGAGGAAAAGAAATATAAGGCATCCAAATTGGTAAGGAAGAAATAAAACTTTCAGTATTTGCAGATGACATGATACTATGTATAAAAAACCTTAAAGGGGATCCCTGGGTGGCTCAGCGGTTTAGCGCCTGCCTTTGGCCCAGGGTGTGATCCTGGAGTCCCAGGATCGAGTCCCATGTCAGGTTCCCGGCATGGAGCCTGCTTCTCCCTCCTCCTGTGTCTCTGCCTCTCTCTCTCTCTCTCTCTCATAAAAAACCAAAACAAAACAAACAAACAAAAAAACCTTAAAGACTCCACCAAAAAGCTCAGAACTAATCCATGAATTCAGTAAAGGTACAGGATATAAAATCAACATATAGAAATCTGTTGCATTTCTATACATTCATAATGAAGCAGAAGAAAATTAAGAAACCCCATTTACAATTGCACCAAAAAGAATAAAATGCCTACAAATAAAATTAATCAAGGAGGTGAAAGACCTGTATTCTGAAAACTATAAAACATTGATGAAAAGGGCAACTGGGTGCCTCAGTTGGTTAAGCGTCTGCCTTCAGCTCAGGTCATGATCTCAGGATCCTGAGATGGAGCATTGAAATATATAGAGAGAGGCAGAGACACAGGCAGAGGGAGAAGCAGGCTCCCTGAGGGGAGCCCAATGGGACTCGATCCGGGAACTCCAGGATCGTGCCTGAGCCAAAGGCAGATGCTCAAACGTTGAGCCACCCAGGTAACCCTGATTCTTGGTTTTGGCTCAGGTCATGATCTCAGGGTCATGAGATTGAGCCCCAAATTGGGCTCTGTGCCGATGGGAGTCTGCTTGAGATTCTTTCTCCCTCTCCCTCTCCCCCCACCATGCTTGTGCATGCACGCTCTCTCTCTCTAAAATAAATAAATCTGGGGCAGCCCTGGTGGTTCAGTGGTTTAGTGCTGCCTTCGGCCCAGGGCATGATCCTGGAGACCCGGGATCGAGTTCCACATCGGGCTCCCTGCATGGAGCCTGCTTCTCCCTCTGTCTGTGTCTCTGCCTGTGTGTGTGTGTGTGTGTGTGTGTGTGTGTCTCATGAATAAATACTTAAAAAAATCTTTAAAAACATTTATTAAAAACTGGTAAAATTGTTAACCTCTGAGGGGAAAAATGGATGCATGAACATAAACTGATAGAAACAACACACTTGTCAATGTAATCCTTTCATACCTTTTGCTTTTTTTTTTTAAAGATTTTATTTCAGACACAGAGAGGAAGAGAGTGAGCAAGCATGAGCAAGGGGGAGAGGCAGAAGCAGAGAGAGAAGCAGGCTCCCCACTGAGCTGGGAGCCCAATGTGGGGCTTGATCCTGGGACCATGACCTGAGTCGAAGGTAAACACTTAACTGACTGAGCCACCCAGGCACCCTACCTTTTGCTTTTGCAACATGTCTATATTATTAGCTCAATAATTAATAAGATATAAAAATACTGTCATAGAAATGATTTTAAAAAACAGAATTATGCACCCCCCAAAAAAAATCCAAATTCAATTTAAAAATGGGCAGAAGCCATGAATAGACATTTTTCCAAAGGAAGACATCCAGATGGCCAACAGACACACGAAAAGATGCTCAGCATCACTCATCATCAGGGAAATGCAAATCAAAACTACAATGAGCTATCAACTCACACTTGTCAGAATAAGTAAAATAAACACAAGAAACAACAATTGTTGGCGAGGATGTGGAGACAAGGAACCCTCATGCGCTGCTGGTGGGAATGCAAACTGGGGCAACCACTGTGGAAGATGGTATCAAGTCTCCTCTAAAACTTAAAGGTAATTACCATAGGATCCAGTAATTCCATTACTGAGTATTTACCCAAAGGAAACAAAAACCCTAATTCAAAAGGATATATGCATCCCTATGTTTATTGCAGCATTATTTACAATAGCCAAGATATAAAAGCAATCTATGTGTCCATCAAAAGATGGATAGGGAAGTTGTCATACATATATAAACATATATGTATATATACAATGGAATATTACTCAGCCATCAAAAAGAATGAAATCTTGCCATTAGCAACAACATGGATGGATCTAGAAGTATAATGCTAAGTGAAATTAATCAGTGAAAGACAAATACTGTATGATTTCACTCATGTGGAATTTAAGAAATAAAACAAAGAAAAAAGAGAGACAAACCAAAAAAACAGGGTTTTTTTTAAGGGCTTTATTTATTCATGAGAGACACACAGAGAGAAGCAGAGACATAGGCTGAGGGAGAAGCAGGCTCCTTGCAGGGAGCCCAAGGGGGACTCCATCCCAGGACTCGGGATCATGCCCTGAGCCGAAGGCAGATGCTCAACCGCTGAGCCACCCAAGCATCCCCAAAAAACAGACTCTTGGGCAGCCCGGGTGGCTCAGCAGTTTAGTGCTGCCTTCAGCTCAGGCCCTGATCCTGGAGACTGGGGATCGAGTCCCGTGTCGGGCTCCTTGTGTGGAGCCTGCTTCTCCCTCTGCCTGTGTCTCTGCCTCTCTCTGTAGCTGTGTGTCTCTCATGAATAAATAAATAAAATCTTTAAAAAAAAACAAAAACAAAAAACAGACTCTTAAATATAGAGAACAAACTGACGGTTATCAGAGGGGAGGTGGGTGGGGGGATGGGGGAAATAGGTGAGGGGATTAAGAATACACTTACTGGGGCACCTGAGTGGCTTCTGGCATGGGAGTTGTAAAGGCCTCTTGCCTGGGAGGAAACACAAATAACTCCAGGTGGACCCTCTTTGAGAATGAGCATGATGAGTCTTGAGGTTCCCTGGGCTAGAGTGGGGTGCACGTGCTGGAAGACCTGCTCACATCAGCATTAGCAGGAAGCGCTGGACCCGGAAGAACCCCCAGATGAGGGTAAGACACAGAGTAAAGGTAGGTATCTGTATTCGAAATCACCGAAATGTGGAAACAGCTCGAGTGCCCATTTGTAGACGAATAGGTAAACCGAATGCAGTACAATTATGTCCACGCGATGGAATATTAGTTGGCCACCAAAAGGAATGAAGAACTGGCACATGCTGGGACGTTGTATGAACCTTGGAAAACTCACGCTAAATTAAAGAAGCCAAAGATTCCATTTATATGAAATATCCACAACAGACAAATCCATAGGGTCAGAAAAATCAGTGGTTGCCTGGGGCTGGGAGACAGGTGGGGACAGGGAGCTACAGCTGATGGGTTCCTTTTGAGGGGATAAAAATGTTCTGAAACTAGATAAAGTTGATGCACGGCACTGTGACTGTCCTGAATGCTAGTGAACTGTAGTTGACTAATACAGTGACTTTTGTGTTATGCTTACTTTAACACACACACACACACACACACACACACAAATATGTGTGCCTTTCCTGCCTGTGGCTACAAGGGACTCACGGGTTCCACAGATACCCTCCTGCACCCGCTCTGCTGGCCAACCCTTCCTGCCACCTATCCCCCACCCCACCCCCACGCCCCAACTAGGAGCCATGTGAATGTGCGGCGTCCACACAGACTGGGCCCAGTAGCCTCCCACACCTGAACCCAGCTATCCCTGGGTTAGGCTGTGGGGACTGACCATCCTCATGTTCATCAGAGTGATGGTCTCACCTAAGTTCTTTGCTTCTACCTCATCATCCCAACCCTCTACTCAGACCTGGGAGGGGAGCTCTGGACATTCTCCTAGAGACCCCTCGGGGCCCTGAGGCCCAGCGGTCAAAGACAATACCTTGTTGAAAACATGAGGGGCACCTGGGTGGCCCAGGCGGTTAAGTATCTGCCTTCGGCTCAGGTCATGATCTCAGGGTCCTGGGATGGAGCCCTCCCTGCCACCCTACCCCATGGGGCTCTCTGCTCAGCAGGGGAGTCTGTTTCTCCCTCTACTTGTGCTCTCTCAATAAAGGAAAAAGAAAAAGAAAGAAAACATGAGGTACCGCCTGGACTCCCAGAGCGAAGCCAGCCAGTGTCTGAGGGGGCTGCCCCGCGGGATGCCTCCCCCCCAGGGCATAGCCTGGCTTCCAAATGGGGGTGGTGCGGACCCCACCCATCCTGCGGCCCAGCTCAGGGCGGTGCCACCAACACAGGCCCTCCGAGGTCTGGCGCCTTCTTCCCTGGCTGATGTGCCCACTCCGGCTCCGGGTCCCACCCCGTCACAAGCCTCCCCTCCCAGGTCCGAGACACCCTAAATCAAAAGCAGGAGTGTCCTGCACGCTTTAGGAACTGGACGGGTGGCAAAGTCCCCAGAGGCCTAGTGCCGGGTAGGCCCCCCCCACCTCCTCGTCCGCAGACCTCAACAGGGGGCCCGGCCCTTTGCCCTGGGTGTGGGGGGAGGTGGGGGGGGTGCTCCTGGGTAAGGACAAACTTCTGGGCACCTGAAAGGGCTCCCGGAACTTGAGCGAGGAAGCCGGCCCGCTCCCTGAGGCTCTTGCCGCACCACGAGCAGTCGTCCGGACCCGAGGGCGTCCGCGCCAGGCCCCGCGGGCTGTACCTGGGCTCCGCCGGCGGGCGGCGGCGGGGAGCGCCGGCGCGCAGGGCACCGGAAGTCCCAGGGGGCGAGGCCCGCCGCCGCCGCCGCCGTCCCCGCCGTCCCCTTGGCAACCGAGCGGCTCCGGGATGAGAGTGTGGTGCCCTCTAGAGGCCGCGGGGCCGCACGGCCGGGACCCGGGCGACGGCCGGGGGCTGGCAGGTGCGGGACCTACGTGGACGCAGAGGCGAGCGGTTTGTTCAGCTCAAAGGGAGAAGCGGCTCCGAGCCTTTCCGAGTCGGCCTTCTGGTATCCCGCTGCCGCTGGCTAAAGAAAGTGAACAAAAAACCCTCGCACACTCACACCCGCCCGGAGCTAATGAACCTGCGGTGTCAGGGCGCCTCATTTGCTAAAGACCCTGGGCGGGGCCCCAGAAATGGCTTCACCTGGTCGTGTGTGTTTGTACAATTTGCAAAAGGGAACTATTTGAGCTGTAATTGATTAAGATCGCTCTCTTCCCGCTCTGACTCTGTCACCCTTCCTCTCGGGTCCTGGAGAGGCCGAGGCCGTGAGGGGCTGGCTACGGGGAAGTTGGGCTGGGAACACACTGAGTGTGCCTTTAATGGGAACCGTTTACATAGGTAGTTATTACTGGCCATCCCGCTGTAGGAATGACTTCCGGGAATAATCCCACTGCCCACCTGGCGTCCTGACTTCGAGCACCACAGCAGCTGGGCTGTGGGAGGAGGAGAAACGAAGTTTGAAATGTGCAGGGCTGGAAGCTACCCTGTGGGAAATTCTTCCAATCACCAAATGACTAAATTTGTGAGCAGATCAAAACAGAAAATTTTCCTCCCAAGAATATCATCAATAATGCAGTGCATATAATTGCAAGCTTCCTAGAAAACGAATTATTTTTCAGGTATGTCCATATGCAACCAGTGGAAGCGATTCTGGCATAGAAAAGTGAACTGTAACAGATTTTTTCCGATCACACCAAAGGAGAAAGCGATAGATTTTGAATAGAGGTGATATGTGGGCTCTTGGTTTGTTTAATAATCGACTTAATGAAAAGAAGTGAAGTATATGAACACAATGGGAAAATAGTTAAATTTCCTGTTGATTTGGGAAGCCTGGGTGGCTCAGCGGTTGAGCGTGTGCCTTCCGTCCAGGGCATGATCTCGGGGTCCTGGGATCGAGTCCCACATGGGGCTCCCGGTGCATGGAGTCTGCTTCTCCCTCTGCCTGTGTCTCTGCCTCTCTCTCTCTCTCTCTCTCTCTCTCTCTCTCTCTCTGTCTCTCATGAATAAATAAATAAAATCTTTAAAAAGAAAAACAATAAGTTATCTTTCTATCCTCTTGCTAGAAAATGATATCACAAAATTGTTGTACAAAAAGGTGTTCAAGAGTCTGCAGAGGAAAACTGTAGGGGAAAATTGTATTTCTCAGCCTTTAAAATGCCATGTGTTAGGTGCCTGGTTGGCTCAGAGGAGCATGTGACTCTTGATCTTAGGGTCGTGACTTCCAGCCCCATGTTGGGTAGAGATTACTTTTGAAAAAATGCTATGTATTGTGTTTTATTTCTGACTCTGAATAACATTCCTCTCCTACCTAATTTTTGTATCCATTCTGTTTTCTTCTCTTTAAGGGCGCCCCCAAATCATAAAATCTTCAAACAACCACAAAACCTGGATCCACCCTCCCGCCCACATATATACACACAGACACACTCATCTCACATACTCGAGAATCAAGAAAACCACAGGCTCACTGAGTAAAAAGAGGCACAAGACCCCTTCCCTAGAGACATTTGTGTGCCTTGGAGTAGTTCTTCTTGTCACTAAAAAGGCACTGGTGAATATAAGTCTGACATCAGACTTCTCCAGAAAATATATAGAATCATAAAATGCTCATTGATTTGTTAAAGGCTAGATCCGATGAAAATTATTTTTACTAATTAAGCTAATTTTACTAACAAAGCTAATTTTCCTGGGGAGCCTGGCTGGCTCAGTCAGTAAAACATGTGACTATTGATTTTGGGGCTGTGAGTTCGAGCCCCATATTGGAGTAGAGATAGCTTAAAAATAAAATCTTTTTTTTTTTAAAGCTGATTTTCCTCCTGGTTTCCCCAATGCCTTCCATTCCTTTAGTAGATCCCAAAGGAATTGCAGAGGACAGGTTTGGGCCATTATTTTGCCATTCCCCTCAGTCAGAAGGAGTGGTTTTTCTTCCTTACTAGTCTTTTGGGTATTTTTAGGTTGTCATTATCTGTTATGCAAAAACAAAACAAAACAAAACAAACTTATTTTGTATCTTAATATTTCATGAGCCAAACGTCTTTTGTTCTCTTGGCATTTATATAAAGAGGTTTTTTTTTTTTTTAAGTCTGCTACTCAGAGTGAAGTGGCCGCAACCTGCAGAGAGGTACCTTGTTCATTTGAATGTGCAGTAATATCCTGGTTGATAGGAAGCTCCTAGTCCCATGATGGTTTTTTCCTGTCAGGCTGTACTAGAAGAAGAAACAGAAGAGGCATAAGGGTATGCCAGATGGTGAAAAATAGGTTTACGGCACCAAAATAGTGTTGTTTTTATTAAAAACTAGGCTAGTATTGAATGCCAGAAGGTGTGAAACCCAGCTCTGAGTAAGAATCTCCACATTTAGCATTAATCTTGGCCCATTTGAGCCTCCCACCAGGGGAAGCAGAGTGGGCTCACTAGCCTGCGTGGGGGCATTGTTGCCAGGCTGCTCGCACAGCATCCTGGAGGCTCACAGGAGAGCACTGGGCCCTGCTTCTGGGAAGGGCCAGCTTGGCTCCCCAACACCTTCCTGTCCTCATGCCCGCCCCATCATGCCAGAAGTTCTTGGCTAGGTGTTCTCCAATTCACCCATTCTCTTTCATATTGGATTCTGAAATCCAAGAACACATAAGGCTGGAACCCAGGAAGTTCTAGGCTTCTACAGCATCAGTGAAGGTAACAGCTATCTCCAAAAGTGTTCCTGGAACCTCCAGTGGGCAGTGGCCCTCAAACACTCCAACTTAAGAGAAACCAGCATCTGAGAGGGTTAGGCTCCTCACCAGGAAATTCCTTATATACGTCCATCATCATACTCTGAGACAGTTAGCTTTTGCTACAAAACAATCCACCACCAAGCCTAGTGCCTTAAGACACCAACTTTATTTTTTTTATTTTTTATTTTTTTAAGAGAGCACATGAGTGGGGGGGAGGGGCAGAGAGAGAGCAAGAGCATCTTAAGCAGACTCCATGCTGAGCATGGAGCCTGATGCAGGGGGCTCGATCTCACAACCCTGAAATCATGACCTGAGCCGAAATCAAGAGTCACATGCTTAACCGACTGAGCCACCTCAGGAGCCCCATCCAATTCTTAATTTAGCTCTTTATTCTGTGGATGGGGAATCTGGGCTTGGCTCCCCTGGTTCACACCCATGTCTACATTATCCACTGCCAGGGTGGCCAGGGCAGGCTGGCTTGAGATGGCCTCAGCTGGTCAGATCATCTCTCCCTCACAGGGTCTCAGCATCCCCCAGCAGGCTAGCCTGGGCCTGTTCATAGGGACGTGGCTGGGTTGCAGAAGAGGAAACAGAAACAGCAACAACACTCAAGGCTTCTTGAGAGGCCTGGATCAGGTATGACGTTTGGTATTTGGATTGGTCAGAGCAAGTCCCGAGAGCAGGCCAAGTTCAAGGGCTACACCTCTTGATGGGAGGAACTGCTCTGCATTGAAGACGGGTACAGGTACAGGGAGGGTAATAACTGTGGCGAGATGTTTTCTTTAAAAATTTTATATTGTGGGCTGCCTGGCTGGCTCAGTCAGTGGAACATGCAACTCTTGATCTCAGAGTTGTCAGTTCAAGCCCCACACTGAGCGTGGAGATTATTTAAATTGTTTTTTGTGGGACGCCTGGGTGGCTCAGCAGTTGGTCAGGTCGTGATCCCGGGATCCAGGATCGAGTCCCACATTGGGCTCCCTGCGGGGAGCCTGTTTCTCCCTCTGCCTGTGTCTCTGCCTCTTTCTCTCTCAGTCTGTGTCTCTCATGAATAAACAAATAGATCTTTAAAAATTTTTTCAATTGTTTTTTGTATTGTGGTAAAATATACAGAACATCAAAATTACCCTTTTATCCAGTTTTCATATACATTCAGTGGCATGCAATACATTCACATTGTTGTGCAACCGTCATCACCATCCATTTCCAGAGCTTTCTTTTTTCTCCAGAGCTTTTTAAAAATAGACTCTAAAAAAAATAAAATAAAATAGACTTTAGAAATGCTGCCTTTTATTCATTTAGCACTTTTACAGTTAGTACAGGACCATTCTTTTCACTGCCTCAAAAAATCTTCTGTGTTTGGCCTATTCATCCCTCCCTCTCCCCCAACCCCTAGCAACCACCATCTTTTTACTGTCTTCATAGTTTTGCCTTTTCCAAAATGTCATATGGGGCACCTGGGTGGCTCAGTGGTTAAGCATCTGCCTTTGGCTCAGATCATGATCCTGGGGTCCTGAGATCGAGCCCTGAATCGGGCTCCCTGCTCTCCCTCTACCCCTTCTCTCTGCTTGTATGCTCTTTCTCAAATAAATAAATAAAATCTTTTTTTTTAATGTCCTATAGTTGGAAGTATACATTATGTAGCCTTTTCAGACTGGCTTCTTTCACTTAGTAACATGCATTTAAGTTTCCTCTGCGTCTTTTTATGGCTTGACAGCTCATTTCTTTTTAGTGTTGAATCATATTTTACTGTGTGGATGTACCACTGTTTATCCACTCACCTACTGAAAACATCTTGGTTGCTTCCAAGTTTTGGCAATTATGGATAAGCTGCTATAAACATCTGTGTGCAGGTTTTTGTGTGGACATAAGCTTTCAACTCCTTTGGGTAAATATCAAGGAACGCGTTCACTGGATTCTATGTTTAGTGGTGTTTTTGTGTTTTGGCTTTTTTAACATTTCTTTTTTTTTTTTTTAAAAAAAAGATTATTTATTTGAGAGAGAGAGAGAGAGAGAGAGAGAGAGCACAGGCAAACAGGGCGAGCAGCCCAGCAAAGGAAGAGGGAGAAGCAGGCTCCCCACTGAGATGGAAGCCCTATGTGGGGCTTGATCTCAGGACCCAGGATCATGACCTGAGCTGAAGCCAGATGCCTAACTGAGTGACCCACCCAGGCACCTCCTTTTTCTTTTCTTTTCTTTTCTTTTCTTTTTTTTTTTTTTTTTTAACATTTCTTTAAAAATAGGGATGCCTGGATGGTCAGTGGTTGAGCATCTGCCTTCAGCTCAGGTCATGATCCCACAGTCCTGGGATCAAGTCCCACATAGGGCTTCCTGCATGGAATCTGCTTCTCCCTCTGCGTCTCTCATGAATGGATAAAATCTTAAAAAACAAAATAATCTCTACACCCAACAAACAGCTCAAACTCAAGACTCCAAGATGGAGAGTCACACACTCCACCAACTGAGCCAGCCAGGCACCCTGCCTATGTTTAGTTTTTTAAGAAACTGTCAAACTACTTTCCAAAGTGACTATAGCATTTTATTTATTTATTTTTTTATTTATTTTTTTTTTTTTGACTATAGCATTTTATAGCGAGGGAGAGGTCCCGTCGCCCCACATTGTCAGCAGCATTAGGCGTTGTCAACTCTAGAATCTTTCATCAACCCAAACAGAAACTCTGAACAGTGACTGAGCCTTCCTCCCTTCCTCAGCCCCTGGTACATCTATTCTACTGTGTCTCTGAGTTCAACTACTCTAGCTCCCTCATACAAGTGAAATTGTGGCCTTTTTTTTTTTTTTTAAATTGTAGCCATTTTTGAAAACAATCCATCACCTCTGCTCTTAGAATAGGTGGATTTATGGGGCTCCAAATGTTTCATCATCTATATCTGTCCCATATTCTAGGCACAGCCATCCTTTCCAGAGTCACGTGTACATGTCATCTCCAAGATGGCTGGCCTTGGGATGACTGGATGGCTCAGTGGTTGAGCGTCTGCCTTCAGCTCAGGTCATGAACCTGGGGTCCTGGGATCAAGTCTCACATCCGGCTCCCCTCAGGGAACCTGCTTCTCCCTCTGCCTATGTCTCTGCTTCTTTCTCTCTGTGTCTCTCATGAATCTTTTTTTATTTATTTTTTATTATTTTTTTTGTAATTTATTTTATTTTATTTTATTTTATTTTATTTTATTTTATTTTATTTTATTTATGATAGTCACATAGAGAGAGAGAGAGAGGCAGAGACATAGGCAGAGGGAGAAGCAGGCTCCATGCACCGGGAGCCCGACGTGGGATTCGATCCCGGGTCTCCAGGATCGCGCCCTGGGCCAAAGGCAGGCGCCAAACCGCTGTGCCACCCAGGGATCCCTGAATCTTTTTAAAAAAGATTTTATTTATTTACTTATTTGAGAAAGAGAGAGCACAGGAGCAGGAGGGAAGGGCAGAGGGAGAGGGAGAAGCAGACTCTCCGCTGAGCAGGGAGCCTGATGTGGGAATTGATCCCAGGACCTTGCGATCATGACCTGAGCCGAAGGCAGATATTTAACCAACTGAACTACCCAGGCACCCCCCAACTGATTTTAATCAGTATTCTCACTGTAATAAACTATAACTATGGGTATAACAACATTCAATGAGTTCTTTCTAGCAAATAATCAAACCTGAGGGTGGTCTTGGGGACCCCTGAACTCTGAAGTTGGTGTGAGAAGTGAGGACGGTCTTATGGACTATTATTGCCTAGTTTGACAAGAGGATACACAGATGGAGAATGCTATCCTGTTAACAGTAAATGCAAGAATAATGGTCATAGTGCCCTCAGTCAGATGGGGCATGGGGATGCTTCTGGAAACTGCCCAGGGAGAATCACAAATTCAGTTCAAACTTGTATTGGTTGGTGATGATGGAAAAATGACATTCATGAAACATCCTTTGACTAGTGAATTGGAGAATCATGTGACTACATCGGAGGTTGAGGCCCATTCCTTTGTGTTCCACACCAGCAGAGGACCATTCCGTCCAATGTATGGAATACAATAGGTCAGGAGAAATTTGGTGGACCAAGAGATTACTATTATGTATGAACCCTGTGTGCCATTGTAATGTTCCATGTGACATGAAGCGTTACTTCTGAGGATGTGCCTAACTGGCATAGAGATTTGGTTACGAGTATATGAAAACATCCCCATCACACTGTGTGACAACAAAGTGGGTACTAAGGACAGGAACGTTAAAGGCAAAATCCATAACCTTCCATCGAAAGAAGAATCTTCAGTAGTTTGACATTTCTGCTAAAAGTAGCTACAAACTTTGAAAAGCTCTTCCTTGGAGATCCCTGGGTGGCTCTGCGGTTTGGCGCCTGCCTTTGGCCTATCTTGGAGTCCCAGGATTGAGTCCCACGTCGGGCTCCCTGCATGGAGCCTGTTTCTCTCTCTGTCTCTCATGAATAAATAAATAAAATCTTGAAAGAAAGAAAGAAAGAAAGAAAGAAAGAAAGAAAGAAAGAAAGAAAGAAAGAAAAGAGCTCTTCCTTTGGCTTGTTTGAAAACTAACTGTAGACCCTAACTTGGAGTTTGTCACCATGCCTGCTCTTGCCCCATACCAGAGGTTGTCAGGGACACAGTTTTGGCAGTGCAGTATGAGGCTGGTAGAGCGGGGAGGGGGGGGGAGCAGGGGGGACTGGGTGGGCCACAACAGTGTGCCCAGAAACACCATCTCCACATGTATCCGATACCTCTATCCTTTTATGGCTGGTGAGCAGTTTCATGGTGTCCATGCCAACTACAGGTTGGCTGCTCTCTAATGAACGTGACTTCTTCCCATTAGACCATCTTTATTTTAAGTGCCTTATAGGAAGAGATACATTTAGTTTGAAAATCCATTTGCATACAGTAAGAAATTTCAAGTGGGGATCCCTGGGTGGCTCAGCAGTTTAGTGCCGCCTTCCACCCGGGGCCTGATCCTAGGGACGGAGAATCAAGTCCCGCATCAGGCTCCCTGCATGGAGCCTGCTTCTCCCTCTGCCTGTATCTCTACCTCTGTGTGTGTGTGTGTGTGTGTGTGTGTGTGTGTCTCATGAATAAATAAATAAAATCTTAAAAAAAAAAAAGGAATAGGGGGCCTGGGTGGCTCAATTAAGTGAGTGACTCTTGATTTTGGCTCAGGTCATGGTCTCAGGGTTGTGGGATTGAGCCTCATGTTGGGCTCCGAGATCAGCCTGGCGTCTGCTTGAGATTTTTTTTTCTCATCCTCTCATCCTCTCCCTCTGCCTCTCCCCACTCTGTGTTCGCTCTCTCAAATAAATAAATAAATCTTTTTTTTTTTTTTTTTTTTTTTTAGAAAGTATAAGAACAGGAGGGGGAAGTGGGTGAGGGAGGAGATGAAACAAAATTGACCCTACTCTTGATGAGATGAGCACTGGGTGTTATACCATATGTTGGCAAATTGAATTTAAATTTAAAAAATTTAAATTAAAAAAATATTTTTTAAAGATTTTATTTATTCATGAGAGACACAGAGAGAGGCAGAGACGTAGGCAGAGGGAGAAGCAGGCTCCCCATTGGCAGCCAGATGGGGGACTCGATCCCAGGACCCAGGGATCATCACCCCAGCAGAAAGCAGATGCTCAACCACTGAGTCACCCAGGTGTCCCTTAAATATTTTTTTAAAATTTGACCCTACCTTGGTAAATGATGAAGCTGAGGATTCATTATCTATTCATCTACTTTTTAAACATGTGTGAAATTTTCCATAGTAGAAAGGAGGAAATGAAAGGAGGGTTGTGAGGGACACCTGGGTGGCTCAGTGGCTCAGCGGATTAGCACCTGTCTTCTGCCCAGGCGTGGTCCTGGCTTGATCCTGGAGTCCCAGGATTGAGTCCCACATCAGACTCCCTGCATGGAGCTTGCTTCTTTCTCTGCCTACGTATGTCTCTGCCTCTCTCTGTGTCTCATGAATAAATAAAATCTTAAAAAAAAAAAAAAAGGAGGGTTGTGAAAATTTCATTAGGAAGCTGGATATTTAACACCACTTCTAATAGTTTATTTTTCATTTTCTTTACATGATTGCATAATACAATGAAATCATTTCTTTTCCCACCAGGCCCCATTTTGACTCTCCAAATACTCTCCAGTTCACCCCTGAAAGTCATTGGGATATTATATAAATTTTCTGGGTGTCTCATGACGTGAACAAGGACGAGGAGCCTGGCCTGACCCCACATCCACAAACCTCGCCAAAGGCCGCTGGCGCCCCCGACAGGGCTCCAAGAGGGCAGGCGCCCCGGCCTCCCCGCCCCCATCCGTCCCGGGGCGGGAAGGGACGCAGAGGAAGCGCAGCCTCCCGGGGGCCCAGGGCGGCTCTCCCGGCCGCTCCTGCCCACGCTCTGGCTTCCAGGAGTGGCTGCGCCCAGGCTCGCCTGCCCCAAGGCGCGCGCCCCGGGCTCGGGGTGGGGGTGAGGGTGCTGGGAGCGGCCGGAAAAGGCGGGCCAGCCTGAATTACGAACCGCTCCAAACCATCCGGGGAGGGGCCAGAAGCATCTCTCAGGCCTTCCATCCCCACCCCCTCCCACCCGCCTGCAGCTTTGCGCACGCCCTGGCCTCCCGGTCGCCCTGGGACGCCCCGGCTTTGGGGGGCGGGAGACCTCTGCCCCGCTGAGTCACACTCTCCGGGAGCCCTGGGACCCCTGGGCTCTGATACTCGACGGCTGTACACCCGCGCAGCCCCGAAGTGAAGGGGCGCGGCGCCGAGGGCCGGGGAGGTGGGGGGCGCGGCGGCCCCGGCTGGGCGTGGAGCGCCCCCCGAGGCAGTCTGGAACCCGACTTTCCGCCGCCTTATCGACCCCATCCCGCTTCCCGTTTGGAATGATTGATGCGAGCTCTCCTGCCTCGAAGCCACCCTCCCAGGAAGCCCCCTTTCCTTGCAAGGGCGCCCAGACCCCGCGGCGCGAGCGGGGAGGGAGGGAGGGAGGGAAGGGGGGCTGGGCTGGCGGGCAGAGGGGAAGGAGGGAGAATGAATGAATTGCATTGGCCGGTGGCATGCGCAGCGGACGATGCGGACACTCTCGGTGGGGGCCCCCTCCCCCGGGCCCAGCACTCCGCTTCCCTGCGCGCCGGCTGCAGACAAATGAGCACCCAGCACGCGGACCAGAACAGAAGCAAGGCTATTTTATTACTTCTTATTTATGTATGTATGTATGTATGTATGTATGTATGTATTTTGCACGGTAATTAATAAATAAACTGCTGCACCGGAGGGGGAAAAAAAGCTAGCAAGCAGAATCCAAACATCCTCTCGGTTGCCATTTGGTTATGTAAGAAGGAGGAACGAAGGCTAGTTGGCCGTAAAGAATTCCTCCAATGCCATGCTCCAAATCAGAGCCCCTGCAAGGAATTAAATCAAAAGGGAAAGCAGGCACCAACAGCCAGCACAGAAAGTGGGGCAGAGTTCTGCCAGCAGCTCACCTAATGTTCCTGCTCCTAAGGGGACGATTGTCACATGTCGCAGAATTAGGCCCAGAGAGCCACCAGCCCTCCACACCAGCTCCTAGTTCCACCCCTGCCTCCCTAATCACTTTCTTTCTGAGCAAGGGTGGGCTCCCAGGCAGCTTCCTTTGTTCTGGGTGCCCACCTCCACCCATCAGGGCCAGAGGTGCTGGGGCAGAGGGCACACAGCTGCCCCAAGGTACAGGGTCACCAGAGTCCCCTCACCCAGGAATTTAGGATTGAGATGGAGAAAGAGAAAAAATGTCTGAAGAGCTAGAGGCCATTGGGTGTGTAAACAGGGGAGCTGTGGGGGGCTGTAAGCCTGAGGAGGCAGAGGGAGCAGTCAGGGAGAAGAAAAGACCAAGGGAAGGAGGGAGAGCGTGAAAGAGAGAAAGGGAGAGACAGCATAAAGAGCTGCTAAGCACAGAGGGTCAGACCACAGGAATTCTGCTTATGCTCCCAGCTGCCTTCTAGGCCTTTCTGAGGCCCACTGCAGCAGCCCCCTCCCCCATCTTGCGGCAACAATAATCCCTGTCTTCTGGTTCACCAGGCACCTGTGACCTATAACCTTCAAGCTCAACGAGCTTGAAACTTCTGTTGCTTGTACTCTACGGGCTTCTAAATCACATGCCTTCTATCAAGCTTTTAGTTTTTAGAGAAGTTGTAGGTTCACAGCAAAATTGAGAGGAAGATAAGAGAGTTCCCATATACCCTCTGCCCCCTCTACATACACAGCCCTCCCCCCTCCCCCAATATCAACATCCCCCACCAGAGTGCACATTTGTTAAACTGATGAACATACGTTGACATATCGTAATCACTCAGAGTCTGTAGTTTACCTTAAGGTTTATTCTTGGTGGTGTACGTTCTATGGCTTTGCACAAATGTATAATTGTTACTGATTTGATCTATTACAGCCACTCACTCAGGAAACAGGTGAGTCCTGGCCCTGCCCTGGCCACCTGCTCAGTCCAGGGGAATCCCTGGGAAATTGGGGGCTGAACAAGTCAAAAGCGCAGCTCCTGGTTAAGTTTGCCAATGCTGGGGATCCCTGGGTGGCTCAGCGGTTTGGTGCCTGCCTTTGGCCCAGGGCACGATCCTGGAGTCCCGGGATCGAGTCCCACGTTGGGCTCCCAGCATGAAGCCTCCTTCTCCCTCTGCCTGTGTCTCTGCCTCTCTCTCTCTCTCTCTCTCTATGTCTATCATGAATAAATAAATAAAATCTTTTAAAAGTTTGCCAATGCTGTTGCCAAACAAACTCACATAAACTCACCGTAAGAGACATCAATAACTCAAGAGGTGAGGGTTTGGAAGAGAGAAAGGGAGAAATTTATTTCGGGTGCTGGCAACTGGGGCTGGTGGCAGGCTCAAGCGACCTCTCTGCCTGCAAGATGGACATCTAGAGCTTTTGAGAGAGAGATTTGGGAGGTATGTGCAAGAGAGCAGGCAGGGAGCGCATGATCATGCATGGGGGTCAGTATGGGTCCAGGCCATGAAGAGGACGTGTGGGGTGTGGCCTTCTAGGCATTCCACTGGTATCAGGGCTTTTCTGGTCTGGTGGTTGGAATGTTCTGGTCATTGCAAAACATCTTCGTCAATGCCTTAAGAAAATGTGATAAGAAATAAGCACAATGGGTTTTAGTTAGAGCATGAGGTAAGCAGGCTTGTCTATTCCTGGTTTTAATTGTTGGGGTCTATAGTTGAGCAAGAGGGCTCGCTGACATAATGACATGTATCCAGCATTACAGTGTCATACAGACTAATTTCATTGCCCTAAAAATCCTCTGCACTCTGCCTCTTCTTCCCTCCCCCTAAGCTCTGGCAACCACTGATCCTTTTACTGTCTCCATAGTTTTGTCTTTTCCAGAATGTCAGAGTTGGACTCATGCAGTATGTAGCCTTTTCAGATTGGCTTCTTTCACTTTGTAATTCAAATTGCTGCTTTTTTTTTTTAAGATTTTATTTATTTATTTATTCATTAGACACAGAGAGAGACAGAGAGAGAGAGAGAGAGAGAGAGAGAATGAGGCAGAGACACAGGCAGAGGGAGAAGCAGGCTCCACGCAGGGAACCTGACGTGGGACTTAATCCTGGGACTCCAGGATCATGCCCTGGGCCGAAGGCGGCGCTAAACCACTGAGCCACCCAGGGATCCCCTGCTTTTTTTTTTTTTAATTAGTTTCGTAGGTAGAATTTAGTGATTCATCAGTTGCGCATAACACCCCGTGCTCATCACATCGAGTGCCCTCCTTAATGCCCATCACCCAGTTACTCCATCTGTCCGCCCCTTCAATTTGCTTTTATGGTAGGAGTTTCCCATTTGCATTTTTCCCAACCCTTCTCTTCTTTAGTGGACATACTACATCATACCTTCCAGTTGTGGGAAAAAGCATATTTGGGATCTACAAATAAGTTGGAATCAAATGTTTTTCCTTTGGGAAAAAGGGAAATGACACTCACTGAATCCTAGACACTAGAAATACCAGCATTTCTCATTTTGGCCATAGTCCAACTGATCTAGAGCATTCTCTGACTTCATTTTTTCCAGAGCAGGGATGTTAAAAACCTGGGGACATGTGTTCTGAATGGCAGCTGCTTCCCCCAAGGATGGGCATGCTCCTGAGCCTGGCATCCAAGGGGCCATCCCTTAAGTGCCCCCCCTCACCCCGGGCAGCACGGGCCCATCTGCAGTAAGTAGAGGCCAGTAATGCTGTGCATTGAGACAAAACCATGGGGGCCTGTTTCAGGGGCACTTGCAAAGACTTCTTGTCCCCTTTACCTGGAGGTCAAGAGCATCGTACTACTGGCACACTTAATCCCCACGCTGGCCGTGCGATTCTCCCATCACCTATAATAATGACAGTAACAGCAGTGGCCATTTACCTACTGCTAATTATATGCCAGGCACCTTGCTAAGCACTTTATACCTATTTATTTAATCCTCCCAACCTAATGAGATCGTATCCTTCATTTTATAACCAAAGAATCTGAGTCACAGGAAAATTGTTACATGCTCAAGGTCACACAGCTTAGAAGTGGCCTACCCAGGATGTGGGTCCAGGGAGTCTAGTTCCAGGGTTCGAGTGGGAACCACAGCGCTGTGATGGGGGAAGATATTAGTTATATATTGCTGTGTAACAAAAGCCTCCAATACTTAGTGGCTTAAAATAATGGGCAGTTATTATGGCACACAGTTTCTGAGGGTCAGGAATCTGGGTGCTCTGGCTCTGAGGGTCTTGGGGGGAAGGCTGTAGTAAAGGTATACTCTCCCAAGACTTTACTGAAACTAGAGGATCTGCTTGCTTGCTTTCTCTTTTTTCTTTTCTTCTTTCTTTCTTTCTTTCTTTCTTTCTTTCTTTCTTTCTTTCTTATGAGAGACACAGAGAGAGCAGAGACACAGGCAGAGGGAGAAGCAGGCTTCCCGCAGGGAGCCCTGTGCAGGCTCGATCCCAGGACCCCAGGATCACGACCTGAGCCAAAGGCAGACGCTCAACCACTGAGCCACCCAGGCGATCCTAGAGGATCTGCTTCTAAGCTCATTCATGTGGCTATTGGCCGGAGGAGGCCTCAGTTCCTTGCCCTGTTGGCTTCTCCATAGGGCTGCTCAGGACAAGCTTCACCCAGTGTCAGTATTGAGGGGGAGAAAGATATTGAGAGATGAGCCACGCACTCTACCTTTTATGACCTAGTCTTCCAATTACACATCATCACTTCTGCCTTCTTTTATTTGTCAAGCCAACCCACACTCAATGAGAGGATTACGCAAAGGCGTGAATATACCAGGAAGCAGAGATCACTGGATCACCATCTTGGAGGCTGGCTACCACAGCTAAGCATAAGGACCTTGCCCTCAGAAAATCCTAAAGCCTGCTTTAGAGGTGATAGCAAATAGCTACTGAGCCCTGTGCAAATGTTTGTCACCACTCAGCAGGCCCTTCCCTGTGTCTGACACATTTCACCAGGCACTATGGGGAGAGGTAGACTCATCTGGAACATGAGCTCTGTGGGGACAGGCTCTACATCTTCGGCAACATATGGTTGTCAGGCTTCCATGAATATTTTTAATTGACTGACACTAAAGAAGTAAAAGATACACTCACTGCTCTTAGAAAGTTAACAACCTAGTTTTAAAGCAATCTATTTTTTTTAAATTTTATTTATTTATTTATGATAGTCACAGAGAGAGAGAGAGAGAGAGAGAGAGAGAGAGAGAGAGAGAGGCAGAGACACAGGCAGAGGGAGAAGCAGGCTCCATGCACTGGGAGCCCGATGTGGGACTCGATCCCGGGTCTCCAGGATCATGCCCTGGGCCAAAGGCAGGCGCCAAACCGCTGCGCCACCCAGGGATCCCAAAAGCAATCTATTTTTTAAAAGATTTTACTTATTTATTCATGAGAGACACACAGAGAGAGGCAGAGACATAGGCAGAGGGAGAAGCAGGCTCCCTGTAGGGAGCCCAATGTGGGACTCGATCCCAGGACCCCAGGATCATGCCTGGAGACAAAGGCAGATGCTCAACCACTGAGCCACCCAGGTACCCCTAAAGCAATCTTAATTGCATTTTATTTGCGTACCTTTTGTTGTAAAATATACATCACATAAAATTTCCACTTGAATCATTTTTCAAATGTACTGTTTAGTGGCATTAAATACATTCACATTGTTGTACAACCATCACCACCATCCATCTCCAGAACTTAATCATCATCTCAAATTGAAAATCTGTGCCCATTAAAGAAGAACTCCCCATTTCCCTCTCTCACCCACCCCCCACCCCTGGCAACCACCTATCTACTTTCTATGAGTCTGGCAAACTCCAGGTACTTGATACGAGTGGAATCATACCATACTTGTCCTTTTGTGACTGGTTTATTTTGGCCTAATGTCTTCAAAGTTCATTCATGTTGCAGAATGTGTCAGCATTCCCTTCCTTTTTAAGGCTGAATATTATATTCCATTGGATGTGTATGCCACATTTGGTTTACCCATTTATCTATCACTGGACATTTGGGGTGCTTCCACCTCTGGTCTATTGTGAATAATGCTGCTATGAACGTGGGTGTGCAAATCTATTTGAGTCCCAGTTTGCAATTCTGTTGGGTACATACCCTGAAGTGGAATTGTTGGGTCATATGGTAAGTCTGTATTTTGTTTCTTTCTTTCTTTTTTTTTTATGTCTAATTGTTTGAGGAACCACCATACTGTGTTCTTAACAACCCAGTGTCAATAAACACTATTGTTTTGGGGCCCCTGTTCTAAGCTCTTTATATACTTTATTTGAAACCAACACTGCAAGGTAGAGTTGTTATTCTCACTTTTCTTTTTTTTTAATAATAAATTTACTTTTATTGGTGTTCAATTTGCCAACATACAGAATAACACCCAGTGCTCATCCCGTCAAGTGCCCCCCTCAGTGCCCGTCACCCATTCACCCCCACCCCCTGCCCTCCTCCCCTTCCACCACCCCTAGTTCATTTCCCAGAGTTAGGAGTCTTTATGTTCTGTCTCCCTTTCTGATATTTCCCACACATTTCTTCTCCCTTCCCTTCTATTCCCTTTCACTATTATTTATATTCCCCAAATGAATGAGAACATTCTCACTTTTCAACAGATGAGTTAATTTGCTCAACATCGCATAACTATTTGGAAGACAAGGTCAACACAGGTGGATCGCTTAGCAAGGCAAACGGCTACAAATCCAGTTCAATAAAACCCAAAGTCAGTGCAAGGCCACAGGGTGCAGCTGTCTGCAGAAAGGTTCCTACGAGTAAGTGGTGAACCACATTTTGAAGATGTTCTGTGATGAGGCATCCGATGGAAAGCTAGGAAGACACTTGGCTGCAGAAGGGACAAGAGCCTTACTTTGAACCCTAGGGGTCTGTGTGTGATTCTCTTATCTGGGCTTGTCAGGGGCTCCATACAGCATCCCTATCCAAAGAGGCTTTTGAGAACCATCAGCCCAAGTGGCAGAGTGGCTTGTACCATAGCAGAGCTGTCTCTTGCTCTGGGTGCCCTCTGAACTGTCTGCCTCCCTGTTTCTCAGCAATTGGATCAGAGCAGCTGGCTAGAATGGGGTGTATGTTGCCCCTAAAATTCAAAATGAGGGGTGCCTGGGTGGCTCAGTTGGTTAAGTGTCTGCCTTCAGCTCAGGTCATGATCTCAGGGTCCTGGGATCGAGTCCCCGCATCAGGCTCTTTGCTCAGCAGGGAGTCTGTTTCTCCCTCTGCCTCTCTGGCTCTCATTGTCTCTCAAATAAATAACATCTTTAAAAAATAAAATAAAATAAAATCTAAAATGACACTGTAGGGGAGCACACTTTACCAGCCCAAAATAAGTCTCTTTGGCATAAGGACCATTATAGGCTGATTATTTTCAAGGGACTGCAAACAAGTGAAACTCAGAAAACTAAGCGGATGGTACCCTTTTGAAAGAGAGGTTTACAGGTGTAAGGGAACTCACCCATTTCCAAGTGTGTCTCTCTGGTGGTTCCAGGGAGAAGGGGATGACCACATCTCTAGAAACTCATCAGTGGAGAACACAGTGACTTAACTCTGCATAACAACCTTACCCTTGTTGACTATACTTTTTCTGATAACCTCACATAACTGACTCCCCACACCCAACATCTTTTGTCTTTAGTTGGAGATGATATTTAAGTGATAGCTTCTGCCATTTTGGGGAGTTACTCAGTTATCCTGGGTGTCTCTCATGCGTGCAGGAGGAATCTGTGTTTTTAAACTTCTGTTTGGTTTTCTCGTGTTACTCCATCTTGTATTTCGAGGGGGTCTCAGCCAAGGACCTAGAAGGGAAGAAGGAAAAATGATTCCACTGCTTCGACACGAAATACTGTGCCTTTTTCTTGATGGTAAGGGTGTTCCAACTTGTGTTTCATTTTGGAAGTGGCATCCCACTGGCTCCCTAGAAACTTCCTCCAGGTGGTAGAAATTACAATATGTGAATAGTGAATCCAGTTTTGAAGTAGCGATCAGAAAGGCAAATGAAGGAAGAGAATGGCATTCGAGGCGGAATAAGGGCAGAGACACCATGACACAGACAAGCACGTTACAAATGATCTACCACATTGATGTACGCAGAGGGAACAAGGATGGTTCACCTGGAGGGCTCACAGGACTCAGGATACAGCTGAGATTTATCACAGGGACACAAAGCCCAATCAGCATAAGGAAAAAGTGCATGAGGCCAAGTCCAAAGGAGACCAGGAATAAGCGTCCAAGATTCCTTTTCCCGTGGAGTCACACAGGACATGCTTAACTCCCCCAGCAATGTGCAGTGATGACATGTTTGAAATGGAGTTTACCAGAGAAACCCATTAGAGACTGGTTTTTACCGGGGGCTCATGTAGGCACGCTTTGCCTGGCATGACCCACATTCCAACCTCCCAGAAAGAAAGCAGTTCAGCATGAACCACACTGTTTTCATAGAGTCTAGGCACAGTGGGCCACTCTTATCAGGTAGGGAATGGTGGGGGAACATCTGGGTGGCTCAGTGGTTGAGCATCTGCCTTCAATTCCTGGAGTTTGGGGATCGAGTCCCGCATCGGGCTCCCTGTGAGGAGCCTGCTTCTCCCTCTCCCTCTGTGTCTCTCCCTCTGCCTCTGTGTCTCTCTCTATGTGTCTCGTGAACAAATAAATAATTTTTTTTTAAGTAGGAAATGGTGGAAGCCCTCCCCAAATCCTGATTTCCAGGCACCAGTCAAGGACCAACCTGGGCAGCTGGCCTTTCTACGTAGAAGCAGTCAGGCTTGCTGTGTCAACCCCATTTTGCACAACACATATCCCATAGAACGGCTCAGACAGGTCCATGAGGGAGATGCACAGGTGTTCATTCAACTGCTATTGTGGTAACGGAGATCCCCAGGCACTCTGGGCGTCTGTCACAGGGACAGGGTACATGGTTCAGTAGGGTGGAGGTGTACCCTGGAATATCATGCAGCAATTAGAAGCAATGGATTATATGTGCACGTATTGACAGGAACGGATCTGAAAAACTTAATCCTTGGTGAAAAAAAAGGTGAGAAACAGGCTGATATATATAAGCCAATACCATTAATGTAAATTCAAAATATATACAGGTACTATTCATATAAATTTCAAAAACAAGAAACGTAATGTGTACTGTTAGAAGTCCAGATGCAAATCACCCTTGGAGAGGTAGTGACTGGTAAGGGGCATTAGGTGCTTCTGGAGCATTGGTCCCATTCTCTCTCTCTCCTGAGCTGGGAGCCACACAAAGGTGTGTCCATTTTGTGAAAAATTTTCCACCTGTACACTTATGATTTGTGCATTTTCCCATGTGTGTTACATGGCTATACAAGTTACATTAAAACAAAAAGCTCATTGGGGTGCCTCGGTGGCTCAGTTGGTGGAGCGTCTGCCTTTGGCTCAGGTCACGATCCTGGGGTCCTGGGGTGGAGCCCAGCGTCGGGCTCCCCATTCTGCAGGGAGTCTGCTTCTCCCTCCAACTCTGTCCCTTTCCCCCCATTAGTGCTTGCTCTCTCTAGAGCTGTCTCTTTCTCTCAAATAAATACAATCTTAAAACAACAATAACAACAACCCATATTCATGGAAAAGAGCCCATAGGAAGGAAAAGATAAATACTAAAATGATTGTCTAGGGGCAAGGGAGGTGAGGTGGGAACAGAGAGAAAATGAAGAATACCCGCACACACTCTTGCATGCGTGCACGCAACAGGCCTTAGGGGGATCAGTGTTGTTAATAGGACACAGAGGAGTATTATTAATTTGCCCCTCTGCACCTGGGTTTTTTTTTTTTTTTAAGATACTAAAATGCTCACCTTGTGATTTCACTGTTCAGAGGGACTTGATTTCTTTTTTTTTTTTTTAATTTTTTTAATTTTTATTTATTTATGATAGTCACACAGAGAGAGAGAGAGAGAGAGGCAGAGACATAGGCAGAGGGAGAAGTAGGCTCCATGCACCGGGAGCCCGATGTGGGATTCGATCCCGTATCTCCAGGACCGCGCCCTGGGCCAAAGGCAGGTGCCAAACCGCTGCGCCACCCAGGGATCCCCGGGACTTGATTTCTTTGTAGTGTTTATGAGCCCAGCTCTGTTTACCCAGCTCCCTAAGAGATTAGTGACCCCTCACCCCCCCACACTGTCCCCAACCTGGAAGAGCGCTAGGGGTTACCTAGCAGGGCTGAGATCCCAGAAGGCCCACCAGCCTCGCTCCGGAACCCTCCGGTCAACACCACCCTTGCTGAGTGACTTAGTAGAGAGGAAAGATGCACTCTCATCAAATCCCCGGAAAGACTTAAGAGAGATTTGTAAGTTCTCACCAGAGCTGCATCCCTATCCCCTGGAGGGCTCATTAAAGCACAAAGTGCTGCCCTGCCCCCCCCCCCCCGGGGCTGTCTGATTCAATTGGTCTAGGGGGAGGCTAGAGAATTTGTATTTCTAACAAGTTTGCAAGAGCTGCTGTTGCTGATGCTCCTGGAACCTCACTTTGAGAACCACTGATGCTACAAAAGAGGAAGAGAAGTCCAGCTACCAGCCATTTCTGATAAGCAAGATTTCCTCCCCCAGAGCCACCCCAGGCTACAAAACAAACCTCAGCTCTGACTGTGCTCTAACCAGATAGTGTGACCCCAGACGTGGAGCTGATTACATAGACAATGGAGGAAACTCATGAGGGGAAGATCTGTAGGTTTTGAGACATCAACAGGCCACTCCTCCAACCAGCCCAACCCTCCATCCAGCACAAGAGGTGGTGGTCTGAGCTTTCAGCTGAGAAATTTGGGCAATGGCCAAGTTCACTATAATGGTAGTCTCAAGGAAATGTGAGTGTATATCCAAGCAGGTAATTGCATGATGACCCCACTCGAGAACAGAGCATGTTCTGGAAAGAAGTGGTCAGTGGGGAGTCTGGACCAGGGCTTCCTAACCTCTTCACACACTGAAAATGATTAACACTTGCAGTATTCATTCCAGATTGCTGATAAAAGTTTTGGTTAAAAAAAAAAAAAGAAAAACTATTCTATTTCCTTTATATATCTAATCATGGTAATAAAAAAGGATTTGGTGACTAAATAAAATATAGAAGTTGTATACAATTCAAATAAAATTACAAGAAAGTGTACAAGCATCAGTTCTTGGGGCAGAGCTGTAGGCCATTACCTGCACTTAGGTAGCCACAGCACTCTGGCTGGGAAGCTCTGCTCCAAAGCCTCCTACTCCACCAAGCAGGAACCAGGTTCCACCTGCCAGAGGCAAGAGCCAAGCTGACCAAGAGGTCCCCATTGGGGTGTTGGTTAGCTATAGCTGTGTAACAAAACATAGCGGCTTAAACAACACTGAACACTTACCCTCTCACAGTGTCTGTGGGTCAAGAGTCTGGGAGTAGCTCCCAGGGTGGCTCTGACTCTGGGTCTCCCATGAGATTATAGTCAAGTTTGGACTGCAGTCTCTGAGGACTCCACTGGGCTGGAGCATCCACTTCCAAAATGGCTGACTCACATGACCGGCAAGTCAACACTGGCTGTTGGCAGGAGACTTCCATTCCTTACCACGTGGGCCTCTCTTGAGGGCTGTGTGAGTGTCTTCACAACATGGCAGCTGGCTCTTGCCAGAAAAAAATGATCCAAGAGAGAAGAAGGCACAAGCTACCATTTCTCTTATGGCCTGACTTCAGAAGTCATGCAGTGTCACTTCTGCAGTCTCCTATTAGCTACACTGCCAGCCGTATTCATTGAGGGAGGGTTGTATACAAGAGAACAAGTACCCCAGGGCCAACATCCAGGGCCATCTTTGAGGCTCCTGACATAGGCGGCCTGGGCGGTGGGGGGGTGAGGTGGGTCGGGGATGGCTAGGGCTCTGCATTCATATCCTGGCCTACAGGAACTATTCCTCTGGGCGATGCTTCTTCCTAAGCTCTAATTTGGTGCTCACTTTATCAGTTAGGATTAGGCATGGCTGTTAAACAGAACATAAGTGATTTACACCAGATAGATGTTTATTTCTCTTTCATTTAAAAGAAGTCCAGAGATGGGGCAACTCAGGTAGCTCAGCCGTTTAGCCGTTTAGCACCGCCTTCAGCCCAGGGCATGATCCTGGAGATCCTGGAGACCTGGGATCGAGTCCCACATGGGGCTCCCTGTATGGAGCCTGCTTCTCCCTCTGCCTGTGTCTCTGTCTCTCATGAATAAATAAATAAAATCTTTAAAAAAATAAAATAAGATAAAAATAAAAGAAGTCCAGAGATAAGCAAACCAAGGCTGACAGGGTGGCTCCATAGGCCTCTGGGACTCAGGTTCTTGCTATCTTTCTACTCCTACATCCTCAAGGCAGGGCTTCCATCCCTCAGATCACAAGGCTGCTGGAAGTCCATCAGCACACCCACATTCTAGGCAGGAAGGAAAGGAAAGGCAAAGAACAAAAGGCCTTTCCTAGAAACCTCATCCACCAACTTCCACTCACAGGTCAGTGGTCATCCCTAGCTGCAAGGGAGTCTGGGACCGTCATTTTCTATCTGGCATATTGCTACCTCCAATAATACCACCGTACTGTTGGTAAGGGGGCAGAGGAGAAAGAGGAGTGGGTAGGCATGTTTGTAGTGGGGACAGAGGGGTGCAAGAGCATCTGGCTCCTGGGGGGGGGGGTCCCAAACAGACCAGGTTTGGCCACTTGCTACTGACAAAACCCAAAGGCAGAGAAACAAGTGGAGGTGAAACAAGGAAGGACTTTATTTCAGTGAGGCCACCACCAGGCAGACAGTAGATCTGCATCTCAAATATTGTCTCCAAAGTGCCAAAAATACTTCCAGATTTATATAAGGAAAACGTGGAGGTGGAAGCACCTGGCTGGCTTAGTCAGAATCAGCTTGTGATTCTTTATCTCGGGGTCATGAGTTTGAGCCCCACATAGGGTGTAAAGATTATTAAAACATAAATTTTAAAAAACAAAGGAAAAAATGTGAGTCAAAGATGGGTGGGTACACGCAGGTGGCAGGGAAGGTCAAACTGATCACTGTCTTAGAGTCAATCATGGGTGGGATCTTGCGGGCTCAGGGCAGTTCTTGCTCTTGAGGGGTAGTTTCATTTCCCATCAGGGGATGCTTTGCCCTGGGGTCTTCCACCTGACCCAAGAGACAAGCTGGAAGAAACCCAACTAGAGAGGTCAAAATCGGGATGCCTGGGTGGCTCAGCAGTTGAGCGTCTGTCTGCCTTTGACTTAGGGCGTGATCCTGGAGTCCTGGGATCTCGGGATCGAGTCCCACATTGGGCTTCCTGAATGGAGCCTGCTTCTCCCTCTGTCTACATCTCTGCCTCTTCTTCTGTGTCTCTCATGAATAAGTAAATAAAATCTTAAAAAAAAAAAAAAAAAGAAAGGTCAAAATGGAGGCAGCTGGGGCATCTGGGCAGCACCATTGGTTAAGGATCTGACTCATTTTTATTTATTTATTTATTTATTTATTTATTTATTTATTTATTTATTAGGATATGACTCTTGATTTGGGCTCAGGTTATGATCTTGGGGTGGTGGGATCTAGCCCCATGTCAGGTTCTGTACTGAGGGTGGGGCCTTCTCCCTCTCTGTCTGCCCCTCCCCTCCATGCATGGGCATGTGCACTCCCACACTCTCTCTCTAAAAATAAATAAATAGTGAAATAAATAAATAAAATGGAGGCAGCTGAAGTCCTCTATCATGTCCACCATGTTTGCTAAGCAAACTTCCCACAAAATTATTTAGCCTCCCAGTATCCTTCATTCAGAGTAGGGGGGTTATTAATGGGAAACATGGATATTTCTGGACCATGAAAACTTATGTTCAGTGTAAAGAAACATGTACTTCTTTTATTTTTTTAAGATTTTATTTACTTATTCATGGGAGACACACAGAGAGGCAAAGACACAGACAGAGGGAGAAGCAGGCTCCCTGTCGAGAGCCGGATGCAGGACTCTATCCCAGGACCCCATCCCAGGACCCCAGAATCACGCCCTGAGCCAAAGGCAGATGCTCAACCGCTGAGCCACCCAGGCATCCCAAGAAACATGTACTTCTTAAAGTCAACATACTGGAATCCAGCCTACATGTCAGCTTGGGAGCCTTTGGTTATTCCAAGACAGTGATCTGGACTGATGCTAGGGGGTCTAGGAATGGACCTCCTACCTTTTTCAGGTTGGAGGTCCTGGATCCTGGAGCCCAGCCCCTCAGGTGTGCCACCTAGCCAGCTCTCCTGGGTCAGGCCACTTTTCCCAGGACACTTCCAGGGAGCAGAGCACCCCCACTGCTTGCAGGGTGGCCGGCCTCTATCCCTGCCTCTGCCCTGGGGATTCTCTGCCCCATCCCACCCGCTGGGGGGGGAGGAGAGTGCCCCTCCTTCCACTCTCCTCCCTTGTCACCCAGCAGGACCTCTTCAGTCAGCCCAGGCTTTCCCTAAACACCTGAACCAGGACTTGCCTCCAGTGGCTCAGCTTTTGCCACCCTTGCCAAGGCCCTGAGGCCAGGGACTAGAGTCTGGGCTGGGCCTGCCCTGAGAGGAAAGTACCCGAAGAGCTGTGAAATAATAGTCCGATACATTTTCCTGTCTTGAGTGAGAGGTAGTGGCCAGCCTGGGCATGCTAAGGAGCTTAAACTTTATTCTGTAGGTGTTGGAAGCTACTGGAATTTTTTCCACAAGGAAGTGACATGACCAGATGGGCATTTTAGGAAAATGATTCTGGAGGCAGCAGGGAGATTGAACTGGAAAAAACAGGGTCTCGAGAGAAACAATCATACAGTCCAGACGACATCTTTATTTTTTTAAGATTTTGTTTATTTATTCATGAGAGGCACACAGAGAGACGACACTCTAGTGTCTAGGACCTTTGCTCCCCGTCCCAATCCTACCCCCTCCCCACCTGCTCCAAACTCCTCCACCTGGCTCCCCAGGGGGACTCTTACACTCCTACTCACCTCGGATCTGGGTCTGACTCTCTTCCCGCCTCCTCTCCAAGTCCTTCCGGTCATAATTGAGCCGTTTTAGGCACATGATCCCATAATGCAGACTCACCCTGAGCAGTAGGGGTAAGTGGGGTCACAGATGAATCTTCACAACTCCAGTGGCTGCTGCTGCTTCCCTCCCCATTGGCTGTGGTCTTCTGGGAAAGGTCGGGGAGTTGTTCCACTGGGTCAGTTTTAGGGAATGCTGACCTTCCCAGGACTTGGGGTATTTTCAACAGGCAGTTCCTATTGGCTAACCTGGACAGGGTATGGGGTCAACTAGCCAAGCTGTCTGAGGATTTGGACTTTTCCTGATGGACCATCTTATTGGTTGGAAGGGGCACAGAATTTCAGGATTTCCTGAGAATCCAGGCTAAAGGACCAAAGATAGTCCGAGGACTTTCCCATCACCAGTCCCATTGGCCAAAGACTCTCTAGGAGTGAGGCTTCCCCTTGGACTGTCCCCATTGGCCAGGCAGCCCCCACCTGTGGAAGCTGTCCACCATCTTGAGTTGGCCCCGGAGTTCCTTCTTGTAAAGATGATCTAACATGCAGGCATCCACCAGCGACTCCATGAAATAGCTGCGGTATTGGGGCAGCCCCAGGCTGGGCAGCCAGTCATTTCCCACCCACTCATGGTTCATGTCACCATATGCCAGGATCTGGGGCCATGGGCAGGCAGGGGAGGGGTCAGAAGGCCTGACCCGGGAGATCCCGGGTCTCCAGGATAATGCCCTGGGCTGAAGGCAGGCACTCAACTGCTGATCTACCCAGGTATTCCAATAAAACTTTTTTTTTTTAAATTTTATTTATTTATTCTTGAGAGACACAGGGAGAGAGAGAGGCAGAGACAGAGACACAGGCAGAGGGAGAAGCAGGCTCCATGCAGGGAGCCTGACGTGGGACTCGATCCCAGAACTCCAGGATCAGGCCCTGGGCTGAAGGAGGCAGCACTAAACCGCTGAGCCACCCGGGTTGCCCCAAACTGGTTTTTAATAAAGAACACAGGGGCACCTGGGCAGCTCACCTGGTTGAGTGTCCCACTAGTGATTTAAGCTCAGGTCGTAATCTTGTGGGTCGTGGGATGGAGCCCTGAGTAGGGCTCCTGGCTCAGTGGGGAGTCTGCTGGGGATTCTCTCTCTCCATCTGCCCCTAAAATAAATAAATAAATCTTACCTTAAAAGAAAGAAAGAAAAAAAAAAGAAACCAAGAGCACACCTAGCTGGCTTAGTTGGTAAAGCATGTGACCTTTGATCTCAGGAGTTGTGAGTTCAAGCTCCACATTGGGTGTAGAGATTACTTTTAAAAAAATCTAAAAAAAAAAAAAAAAAAGGAGGGAAATATTGAAATGCCTCTGAGGCTGCTGACGAGGGTGGGTTCAAGGGCACAAGTGCCAGGTCAGGCTTGGGAAGGGTGGGCCCCTGAACCCGGAAGGACCTACCAGGCGGACGAAGACATCTGGCCCAGCTGCGTCCAGCGGCCCTCGGCGGAGAAGGAGGCCGGGTTGGTTATCTTTCTGCCCGACTCTGCGGTGCGAGCCCGGGGCGGGCGGGGGAGAAGCAGACGGCTTTGAACCTGCTGTTAGGAAAAGCAGGAAGCCAGCCACCTGGTTCGAGTCCAAGGCTTGTCAGACCTAAAGCTGGAGCTCATTAATCAGTAATGAAGCCATGAAGCCATTCGGTGTGTTGATGGATTTTACCCTAGCAACCTGGGGGCAAAGCGGAGGGAGAAACGTTTCAAATGCCAGCGCCCTCCCCGCCTCCTGGACCGCGCCGCGGCTCCCACCAGGCACAGGGGCCTTGCAGGTTCTGCAGACCAGGCTGCCTCCGCCGTGTGGGGAGGCCGCGGGGCAGCCCCAGAGGCTTGGCCTGTGTCCCCTCAGGCTGGGTGCTGTTTCTCAGGGCCTCTGCTCCCATGTCTTCAGTCCTGTGCCCTTGGACAATTCAGCCCCCCTCCCCCTGCGCCCCCCCTTGCCAGTCCCACGGCCAAGCCCCAGGTTGGGGGTGTGCTCTTGCTCTGCTGACCGCCAGCTCTGTTCAGGGAGGAGAAGCATCAGAAGTACTCTGGAACCCTAAACTTTGGTCTGCTTCCCCCCCTCAGTCACCTCCAGGGATTTAAGGGTCGGCACACCTCCTCCCTCCTCCATAGAAGGAAAATCCTCCCCGGAGGTGCCTGTCCGCCTGAGCACAGGCCCTATTCGTGGTAATCCATTACCTTCCATCCTGCTCCATTGGAGTTTTTTCATCTTTAATTATCTTGTGATGACAAAATTACGTGCTCTTTGGAAGACAAACAAGGTGGAAATGTATACTTCTCGGTGCTTCCACCTTCCAGAAATAACCCCTGCTCGCTCTGGTTTATATTCCTCAGGATAGATGTGTGTATTCTTGCATATGAGAATGCATTAATTTTATTTTTTTATATTTTAGTTTTGATTATGTTAAAATATACACAATAAACATGACATTGTATAGAATGTAAAAAATTTTCTAAATTTATGCAATATAAAATGAAATTTTAATTTACCATTTTAAGCATTCTTTAAATTAAAAAAATTTAAAGATTTTATTTATTTGAGGGAGAGAGTGCACATGAGCAAGGGTGGTGCGAGAAGGGAGTGGGGGGGGGATTGGGAGGGAGGGTAGAAGGAGAAGCAACATCAAGCTGAGTGCAAAGCCAGACACGGGGATCTCAGGACCCTGAGATCAGGACCTGAGATGAAGTCAGAGGTTTAACCAACTGAGCCACCCAGGTGCCCCCATTTTGGCCATTTTTAAGTATACAGTTCACACTGTTGTGGAATCACCACCAACCACCTATCTCCAGAACTTTCTCATCTTCCCAAACTGAAATTCTGTCTCCATTAAACACTAATTCCCTATCCCCACCCCCCACTCAGCCCCTAGAACCCAGGGACTTTGTGTCTTTGTGAATTGGGCTACTCTAGGGACTTCATCTAAGTGGAATCATACAATATTTGTCCTTTTAAAAAAAGTATTTAAGTAATCTTTCTATCTGACGTGGGGCTGGAACTCAAGATGCCGAGATCAAGAGTCACAAGCTTTTCTGACTGAGCCAGCCAGGTGCCCCATTTATGTCTGTTTTATTTCTCTTAGCATAATGTTTTCAAATTTCATCCATGTTGTAGTATGTGTCAGAATTTCATTCCTTTTTAAGGCTGAATGATATTCCATTGTCTGGTTAGACCACATTTTGTTTATCCATATTCATCCATTAATGGACATTGTATTGTTTCCACAGACTGTATTCTTATATATGAGAATATGTTCTTGGGGTGCCTGGCTCAGTCAGTGGAGCATGTAACTTTTGATCTCAGGGTTGTGAGTTTGAGCCCCACCTTGGGTGTACAGATTACTTTAAAAAAAATAAAGGTAAAGAAAAGAATATATTCTTATATGAAAGAATATCAGTTAATCCTATTGATTCTCTCTCTCAGCCCAATCTAGTTTTCACACAGAAGAGATCACTGGATATGCCTTCTCTCCTTCCATGTCCATAATCTATAATCAGATGCCTTCCCAGACCAGGCCCCTCTGATATTCTGTACCCTGTAGTGCTTTTTGCCTCTGTGCTTTTATCCCACAGATTTTGCCTTTTTCTAGAAGTTTCTATTGCCTAAATCTCTTTCTATGCTCCTCTGCTTAGCCAATCCCTTGGTCTTCCCCAACTAGTCCAACTCTTCCCTTGTCCAGGGATTCCTGCTGTTTGTATCCACAGCAGCACTTTACAGATCAGCACACAATTTGCTTGTTTTTTTGTATGACTTCCCAACTAATGATAGGCATGATTTGAAGATGCAGTTATCACCTCTGTATTCTCCGTACTCTAAGTTCAATACTAGGCACACTGATTTATGTAGGGCTGATCCCACAGGATCCTGAGAGCCTAGCAAACAAGTTAGACTCAATGTTAGAGGGGCATCTGTAAGCATAGCAGTGACAAAACCAAGACATATTTTATGCAAATCTGTTTTTCCTGTGGGGGAAAAAACTAAAGTAAATGTCCTTTGTAAGCCATAAGAACTGTGGTTTTCTCTCCACATCTGGTTAGCACTCCCCATCTCATCAATATATGGACAGTATATATTTACTGCACATTTGGGGTTGGCATTCAGAATCACGACTACAAAGTCATTATGCAGGCCTTGCGGCACAGGACTTGGACAAAAGCCAGCAGAGTAGAGAGGAAAGTGTGCTGGAAGAGATTTGAAAATCCTATGCAATCGCTATGAACAACTTCATGCCAATAAATTTAGAAAATTAAATGAAAGAGACAATCTTGTAGATGTAAAGTAACAAAATCAATTCAAAAATAAATGGAATGTCAGAATAAATCAATAACCTCTTAAAAAGATGAAACAGAAATTAAAAATTCTCTCCCAGTGCCCACACTCTACCCCCCACAAAAGAAAGAAAGAAAAAGAGGAAGGGAGGAAGGAAGAGATCCAACTTCAGGTACTTTCATGGATGTGTTTTACTCCATCCTCAGAAAAATAGGAGATCCTATCTTATATGAACCATTACATAAAATAGAAGGGGAAACTGCCCAGATCATTTTATGGGGCTATTAGAATCTTGATATCCAAGCCAGATAAGTACAATAACAAGATAAGGAGGAAATTGACTAAACTCATTTATAAGCACAAATTAAAAAAAAATGTTTAAAGATTTTATTTATTTGAGAGAGAAAGAGGATGAGCATGAGTGGGTGGGGAGTAGGGCAGAGGGAGAGGAAGAAGCAGACCTCCTGCTGAGCAGGGAGCTCGTTATGGGGCTTGATCCCAGGACTCTGGGATCATGACCTGAGACAAAGGCAGACACCTTGCCATCTGAGCCACCCAGGTGCCCCCAAAATTTTTGAATAGAATATTAGCAAGTCGAATCCAGCAATGTATAAGACACTAAAACATTATGGCCAAGGAGAGTTATTGCAGGCATGCAAGGATGGTTTAACATCAGCAAATCTATATGGAATTCAGTGTGTATAGAAGAAAGAAGTATGAGCATCAGGAAACAGATTTAAGTTCTATCTCTGTTCTGCCACTAACCAACTGTGGAATCTTTCACCTCCCTTCTGCCCATTTCCAACAGGGCTCTCAGGAGGGCCTCTTCACTGAGAAGGGGAGCACAGCTTTGAGAAACACAGCTCCATTTTTTTTCACCTGTGAAATGAAATAGTCTATCACTTTATAAGTTTTATGAAAGGAACATGATAGAGTCAAACGAAACAGGAATGGAAAAATTGCCATGTAGATGGGCCGCAGCTCAGCAATTGTGCCCCTGGTGCTGGTGGGCTCCTTAGAGGTGATCAGGCCCACACTGCCACCCTGTGGCTTGTTGGGAAATGCATAAGAGGTATAGGCACCTCTGGGGCCAGTTGACGGTAGACAAGAAGAAACAAATTTAGACTAAATACAATGGTGTATGATGGAAGTACACATTACCATCTGAGGTAGCTTGCTTGCTTGCTTTTATTTTTTAAAAAAGATTTTATTTACTTATTTAAGAGAGAGGGAGTGAGAGAATGAGCAAGGGGGAGGAGCAGACTCTCTGCTGAGTGGGAAGCCTGACATGGGGCTTGATCCCAGGACTCCAAGATCATGACCTGAGCTGAAGGCAGATGCTTAACCAACTGAGCCACCCAGGCACCCCTCTTTCTTTTTTTTTTTAACTTTTTTAAAAAGTTTATTTATTTGTTGATTTATTTATTGAAGTAATCTCTATATCCAACATGGAGTTTAAACTCATGAGCCTGAGATCAAGAGTCATATGCTCTTCCGACTGAGCCAGCCAGGTGCCCCTGAAGTCATTTTCAAAACAAAACTAAAAAAAAAAAAAACAAAAACTGATTCTGATCAAGCTTCTACATCTGATTTGTCCAAATACAGTAGTCACAGCCATATTTGGCTATTTTTATGTAAATGAATCGAAATTACATAAAATTAAAAATCCAAATCTTAAGTCACACTAGCCACACCTCAAGTGCTCAGTACTCACATGTGGCTAGTGGGCAGCCATATTAGTGCAGATATAGAACATTTCTGTCATTACAAAAAGTTCTACTGAACAGCATTGGCCTAGCTCTAATTACCAACTTATAGAGAATACAGAAGACAAAGGAACATGTCAGGGCAGCCCAGGTGGCTCAGCGGTTTAGTGCCGCCTTCAGCCCAGGATCTGATCCTGGAGACCTGGGATCGAGTCCTACTTCGGGCTCCCTGCATGGGGCCTGCTTCTCCCTCTGCCTGTGTCTTTGTCTCTCTCTCCCTCTCTCTCATGAATAAATAAATAAAATATTTTTTTAAAAAAAGGAACATGTCAAATCACACCATGAGGATGCACTAATCAACCTTTAGTCTATGGGAAATTCTTATCAGAAAATATTGAATTTCTTCAATAACAAAAAATTACAAGATAAAAATGAAATGGAGTGTAAATGTATAGACTAACAGACTTAAGAAACATACCATCAGGGGATCCCTGGGTGGCTCAGCAGTTTAGCACCTGCCTTTGGCCCATGGCATGATCCTGGACACCCGGGATCAAGTCCCACGTCAGGCTCCCTGCATGGAGCCTGCTTCTCCCTCTGCCTGTGCCTCTCTCTCTCTCTCTCTCTCTCTCTCTCTTTCTCTCTCTCTGTGTGTGTGTGTGTGTCTCTCATGAATAAATAAATAAAATCTTTAAAAAAAAAGAAAAGAAACATACCATCAATAGGACTTATTTGCATCTGACTCAAACAAACTTTTGAAGGTGCCTGGGTGGCTCAATTGGTTAAGCGTCTGCCTTGGGCTTGGGTCATAATTCTGGGGTCCTGGGATGGAGTCCAAGGGTCCCTGCTCAGTGGGAAGTCGGCTTCTCTGCCCCTCCCTACTCTCACAAAAATAAATAAATAAAATCTTTTGAAAAAAATCCACCCCAAAACGAACTATTGATTTTGTATAAAACCAGTTGGGGACATGAGACCACTGAGTAAATGGTTGATGGTATGAACTATTGTTATGGGGGGTGTTAATAGTATTGTAGTTATTTTCTTTTATAAAAGTCTTTAACTCTGGGAAGCCCTGGTGGCACAGCAGTTTAGGGCTGCCTGTAGCCCAGGGTGTGATCCTGGAGTCCCTGGATCAAGTCCCACGTCGGGCTCCCTATAGGGAGCCTGCTTCTCCCTCTGCCTGTGTCTCTGCCTCTCTCTCTCTCTCTGAATAAATAAATAAAATCTTAAAAAAAAAAAGTCTTTAACTCTTAGGGGCACCTGGCTGGCTCAGTTGGTAGAGGATGTGACTCTACTCTGGGTTGTGAGTTCGAGCCCCATGTTGGGTGGAGATTACTTAAAAAAAATGAAATCTTAAAAAAAAGTCTTTAACTTTTAGATATACATTTTGAAAAATCTGCAGATGAAATTATATCCTGAGATTTGTTTCAAAGCCTTCTAGGGGTAGGGAAGTGGGAAAGGAATAGAGGACATGAGATTAGCCATGAATTGATAATTTTTGAATCTGAGTAATAAGTACTAAGGATACCCAGATATTTGGTCAAACATTATTCTGGGTGTGTCTGTGAATGGTTTTGGATGAGATTAACAGTTAAGTTGGTAGACTGAGGAAAGTAGATTGCCCTTCCCAATGTGAATGGGCCTCATCCAATTAATTGAAGGCCTGAGTAGAATAGAAAGGCCGAGAAAGAGGGAATTCCTCCTGCCTGCCTGCCTAAAAACTGGGACATTGTTTTTTTTGTTTTTTTTTTCCCTGTCTGAACTGTAAAACATCAGCTCTTCTTAGGTCTCAGGATCATCACTGAGATTGGAACTACACCATTGGTTCTCTGGGTCTCCAGCTTGCTGACTGCAGACCTTGGGACTTATCAGCCTCTATAATTGTATGAGCCAATTCTTTGTGATGAATCTCTTTATAGACACACACATCCTATTGGTTCTGTTTCTCTGGAGAACCTGATTAATACATTTGATAAGTAAACACCATCACTGGATAAAAATTCCAGTGGGCTCCCTGATTTTTCCGCAGTCTTAGGCACAGCCCTATGCCTAAAGTCACAAGCACAACCTCTCTTCCATAATTAGAATATCCAGTCCAAGATAATCTTCATACCTCCTCATCTCCCCTGGCTCTAACCTACTTCTGGTTGGAATCCTCTAACAGTAAGGTGTGGCTCGCTTCCTATTTCCCCACCTTACACTTCCCCTTCCCTCCCCCACCTCTAGCTTCTCAGAGGTGAGGTTGAGTGGAGGGAGGAGTGGTGTTTCTCTTGACCTGTTGCTCTCTCTGAGTCTGGGAGGTGTCTATGGCTGATTCTCTCTCACTTGAGAGTTGTTGTGGGCGCTTCAAAGATTCTTACTACTGTCGTTCTCTCCCGGGGTGGTGGATACAGAAGTATGGGCGGTGCCTCCCTCAGCCCTGGGCATTGGGCACTACCCTCCAGCTTCTTTGTGTGTTTTCACCTCCCCTCCACCCCAGAAGTCCTCTTGGGAAGTCTCTAAGACAACCCCAAGGAGGCTGTCTCCTTTGGGGCCAAGAAAACACCCAGACAACCTTTCTCCCAACATGCTCTGGAAGGGTAGGCTGATGTCATGCGGCAGTGCTGTCTCTTGGCCACCATGGCAGTGAGCTTGCCGTCATTTGCCCTTTAGAAGGCTTGGGTAGGAGGAGCGCCTGGGTGGCTCAGTGGGTTAAGCGTCCAACTCTTGGTTTCCGCTCAGGTCATGATCTCAGGGTCGTGGGATCAAGCTCCACATTGGACTCCACTTGTCCTTCTCCCTCTGCTCCTCCCCTTCTCGTGCTCTCTCTCTCTCAAAATAAATAAATAAACCTTAGAAAGAAAGAGAGAAAGAAAGAAAGAAAGAAGCAAGTCTTGGGTGGGAGCAGTCTCCAGTCCCCAGCCTACTTTAGTGTTCTCCAGGGTGGAGTTGACACCTCTCACTCTAGCCCTGAGCTTCTCTGTGGCTGGGTGGGGAGTAGGGGCTGGGGGACCACACAGTGGCATTTTGGGGTGGAAACACCCCAGGCCAACCCTTGACCAATTCTGACTTGGAGCCCGTCCATAAATTCAATCTTCCTCCACCCCCACCCCCCATCCCCACTCTAGGCAGACAGACGATTCTCAGGCACCTTTTAAGTGGCTCCTCGGAAACTCCTCCAGTGATATCAGAGCCCAAGAGCTCACACTGGTGGTCCCTCCTTTCCCGGTTCACTCTGGCCCCCACTCCCATTTCCTGGGGCACTCTACAATATAAACTCTGCAAGGAAGCTCCTTTCTCAGGCCCTGCTTTTGAGGGGTGGCAAGGAGACAGGCTCAGATGGACCGCTCATTAGGCTTTGGGTCAAAAGGCATCACCTCCCCCACATACCTCCTTCCCCACATTACCTGTCATTTTTCGGGGGTAGGTGGGGGTCTTAGACACAGCAACTACTACCCACCTCTGCCTCAAATCTCTTCAACAGTTTTCCCCTTCCCCCTCTCAGACCTTTCCTGTCCTTGAAACCCCAGCGCAGTTGAACAGGTTCAAGGAACTTTACCTTTGTAAATCTGTACATGTATATGCCAATTTGGCCCCTCACTCCAAAAGTTCATATTTACTGTTGCTTAGTATCTGTGTAGAAGCTTCCATTTTCATATCCTGTTACACACTAAACATTCAACCCAGAGTTCCTTTTCGGGAAAACAATGGCATCTAGTTTTTTCTTTTGTGTCTATAACACAATTCCCAATTCTCCTACTATGCTGGTTGCATCCCCCCGCCCCCCCGCCATCACCAGGTCTTGCTCTGAGCCTGGTTACTAACATCAATCTGAAACTTTGCCCACTCCCTGCCCACCGCTAGTGACAGCAATGAAGCCTACATACAATGCAGCTATAAATGCAGCCTAATGTGCTCGTTTTTGCAGCCACGTCATCTGGCCTCTTCGGCAGTAGCTCCCCAGCCCCATTTCCTAATGCCTTCTGGATATTTCCACCTGGATGCCTGCAGGCTCCTCAGATTAACAAATCAGCAGCTCATTATGTCCTCCCACTGGCTGCCTCATGTATTTGTGGTCTTGGTCATCCAAACAGTGTCCTGGGCAAGTCACCTCACAGAATTTCCTAAGGCCTCCTCCTCCTCCTCCCCTGCCCTTTCTCCTCCTCCTCCTCCTCCTCCTCCTCCTCCTCCTCCTCCTCCTCCTCCTCCTCCTCCTCCTTCTTCTTCTTCTTCTTCTTCTTCTTCTTCTTCTTCTTCTTCTTCTTCTTCTTCTTCTTCTTCTCCTTCTTCTCCTTCTTCTCCTTCTTCTCCTTCTTCTTCTTCTTCTTCTTCTTCTTCTTCTTCTTCTTCTTCTTCTTCTTCTTCTTCTTCTTCTTCTTCTTCTTCTTCTTCTTCTTTTTTTCCAAGATTTTATCTATTTATTCACGATAGACACAGAGAGAGAGAGAGAGGGAGAAGCAGGCTCCATGCAGGGCTAAACTGCTGAGCCACCCAGGGATCCCATCTCCCCTGCCCTTCTGATCTGCCTATCCCCAGACTCTCTGCAGGGCCACTGAAACCACGATTTGAAGCTCTGGCTCCTTCTCTATTTCTGCCACCAAGTCCCTGGTTTCCAGTCTCTGACTGTAACCTGGTGACTGAGTTTTCCAGTCCTTTCTAGTCATTCCTTTCTGCTCTCCTCATTTTATTCTTGTATTGAGTCATGTTTCTCATTGATGACTGCCTGCTATTAATTTTCAAAGTCTCAGGATCTTGCTGGCTGCATCCAAATAACAGTTATCTGAGTACATACTCCCCAGCCCCCTGGGAGCATTAAGTGGCCATGGCTCATTAGGAGGCTGCACAGTGGCCTGTATGCCTCACTCAGTACCCTGGCTTTGAGGGCAGGATTCTGGAACACTGTGATCTTCTCCACCCACATCTCTCAGTTGATGTCATCCTGAGACACTAACTTGAGGTACTTTCAAAGTACCTGCTTGGGTCCATGGATCTGCAGAGGCTAATGGGCAGGCCCAACCTTGGAGTGGTCAAGGGGATACGGGGATGCTGGTATCAAATCCATAGGGTAGAAGTCATCCAGACTACAGAAGAACAGTTGTTTTTTTTTTTTCTTTTTGAAGTCATCTCTATGCCCAATGTGGGGCTTGACCTCATGACCTCGAGATCAAGAGTTGCATGTTCTTCGGACTGAGCCAGTCAGGTGCTCCAAGGATGACAGCTCTTTTTTTTTTTAAGGAATTTTTTTTTTTTTAGATTTTTTATTTATTTATGACAGACAGAGAGAGAGAGAGAGAGAGGCAGAGGGAGAAGAGAGAGGCAGAGACACAGGTAGAGGGAGAAGCAGGCCCCAAGCAGGATCCTGGGTCTCCAGGATCAGGCCCTGGGCTGAAGGCGGGGCTAAACCGCTGAGCCACCCGGGCTGCCCAGGATGACAGCTCTTAACTCTGGTGGCAAATCCCCAGAAATTCTTGTAAAATCTGATGATGGGTATTTGTAGTTCTGTTGACGATGGGGAGAAGGTTCACAATTTTCAGTAGATTCCCAAAGGGATTATGACACAAATGAAGTTCAGAAAAGAACAAAGGGGCCACCAAAATGGAACCACCATTTTGTTAGAATATGGTTCTTCCTGATTTTAGTAGTAATCCATATTCATCAAAAAATTGGAAAATGAGGGCAGCCCCGGTGGTGCAGCGGTTTAGCGCCGCCTGAAGCCTAGGGTGTGATCCTGGAGACCCTGGATCGAGTCCCACGTTGGGCTCCCTACATGGAGCCTGCTTCTCCCTCTGCCTGTGTCTCTGCCTCTCTCTCTCTCTGTGTCTCTCATGAATAAATAAATAAAATCTTTTTAAAAAATTGGAAAATGAGAAAAGCACAAAGAAATCTCTAAAACCACTCTTGGGCAGCCCCGGTGGCTCAGCGGTTTAACGCCGCCTGCAGCCCAGGGCATGATCCTGGAGACCCTGGATCGAGTCCCACATCAGGCTCTCTGCTTGGAGCCTGCTTCTCCCTCTGCCTGTGTCTCTGCCTCTCTCTCTCTGTGTTTCTCTCATGAATAAATAAATAAAATCTTAAAAAAAAAATAAAACCACTCTTGATTCCAGCATCCGGAGATAACCACAGTGGCATTTGGCTATGCATCCCTCTAGCCCTTTCTCTGGGCAAACATGTTATCCTTCTAAATTTGGGCCAGAGGCTCCTTCATGACCTGCTTCTTTCTCCTTAAGATACCATGGACACTTTTCCAACTTATTAAATATCTTTCTAGAACTTTAATGACTTAAATAACTTCATAATATTTGATCACTTGGGTGCCTTATTTATTTTACTTTGCTTTCTGGGTTTTGTGGGTTTTTTGTTGTTGTTGTGATAAATAACGTTTTGATAAACATCCTCTTACATATGTTTAAAAATATTTCTTTGTGGGCAGCCCAGGAATAAATAAATAAAATCCTTAAAATTTTTTTCTTTGTTTTCTTTTAATACGATTCTAGAAGTGGAATTTTTAAAATAATTTTATTTTTTTAAGATTTTATTTATTTATTAATGAGAGACGCAGAGAGAGAGAGGCAGAGACACAGGCAGAGGGAGAAGCGGGCCCATACAGGGAGCCTGATGTGGGACTTGATCCCGGGTCTCCAGGATCAGGTTCTGAGTTGAAGGCGGTGCTAAACTGCTGAGCCACCTGGGCTGCCCAGAAGTGGAAATTTTTTAAGTTTATTTAAGTAATCTCTGCACCCAACGTGGGGCTCAAACTCACGACCCCGAGATTAAGAGTCCCAGGCTCCTTCAACTGAGGCAGCCAGGTGCCCCTAGAAGTGGATTTTTTTTTAAAGATTTTATTTTTTATTCATGAGAGACACACAGAGAGAGGCAGAGACATAGGCAGAGATAGAAGCGGGCTCCCTGCAGGGAGCCTGATATGGGACTTGATCCCAGGACCCTGGGATCACATCTTGAGCCAAAGGCAGAAGCTTAACCACTGAGCCACCCAGGTGCCCCTAGAAGTGGAATTTTTAAATTAAAGGGTATAAACACTTTCATTTAAGGATTTTGATATTGACAAATTATTCTCCATAGGGTTGGCAGTTTGTGAGAATACTTACTCCCTTGCATCCTCTTGTGATCGATACTCATTGGTGTTACCTTTAGGGGAGACTCTGAGGGGGATATTTGCAATTTGCTAGACGAAGTTATTGCTTTTCAGGCTTTCCCAAGTTTCATGTGGAAGCTGGTCTGTGCTTTGGTTCTGTGTTGCACAGTTAATATTGCCTGAGAATTTTCTTCAGATTTTGACAGCCCTCTGACAGGTGCTATTCAACCGAAGATGACTCTGCTCTTTGCCTATTTAGGAGACCTGACACACGGTGACAGCTTAATTTCCAGGCAGTTATGAGAGTCCATGCAACTGAATGACAGCAGGATAAAATATTTGGTGGCTCTTTCCAAAGATTCCCTCTCATCTCCAGCTTAAGTCAAAGTGTCAATGTCCTGAGAATGTTTAAGAATTGCAGCTCACCCAAAAACTCTAACCCCCACCCCTCCTCCCTGGCATGCCTCAATTTTCTGGATAATTTGAGGAGAAATGAGCACGTCTGAATAAAAACCATTTGTAATTAACAAACATCTGCATAAAGGCATTTCTGTTTTTACATAACAGATATGTGAGGGATTCCAGAAAGTTGTGAGTAACTGGCATCTATTTCTAATTTCTCTAGGATTAACTCAAGGTGATTCTATTCTTTTGTATAGTCTTTTTTTTTTTTTTTTGGTATATATTCTCTTTTTTGTCATTATTTTGGAAATAACATCTGTTGCAAATCTCCATTTCTGTCCATCCAAAAGTCACTTAGTCAGTCAGTTGGCTTACTGGGAGCCTGATTTTTTTTTTAAAGACTTTATTTATTTATTCATGAGACACACACACACACACACACACACACACAGAGAGAGAGAAAGAGAGGCAGAGGGAGAAGCAGGCTCCATGCAGGGAGCCCGACGTGGGACTCGATCCCAGGTCTCCAGGATCACTCCCTGGGCCAAAGGCAGGTGCTAAACCGCTGAGCCACCCGGGCTGCCCAGGGAGCCTAATTTGTGAAGAACATTGTACTTGGAGCTGTTCAAGGGACAGGTTTTGGTCTTGGGTCTCAATTCTGTCCCTCAGGGCTTTATTGAGGAGTGTGGCAGAGTCCCCGACAGGCTAGCTCTACTACTGTCCCTCCTTCCTGCTGGGAGGGCCCCGTTGCCGTCACAACTGTTCCCATTATCTCCTCAGCCTTTGGATACCAACAGCTGGAAGGGCACAGCTGAGGGAAAGCAGATAAATGTGGGAAATGACCCCAGAGGTCACCAGCCCACACAGTAGTGTCCCCAAACTGGCCAGCAATGTTAACTAGCAGTTTCTGTTTAAATTGAAAATTGCTCTTCCAGGGAAATTCCTGCCTTTCTCTGGTTTACAGGAAGGCTAAATGTTTGACAGATGGGGATAGCATGGCATGGGCGCAAGCAACTTGGTCCTGAACCAACACAGAACATTCCTTAAATCCCCCATCAACTTTGCTTTTCAATATTTTTTTTAAAGATTTTTATTTATTTATTCATGAGACACACAGAGGAGAGGCAGAGACATAGGAAGAGGGAGAAGCAGTCTCCCTGCGGGGAGCCCGATGTGGGACTGGATCCCAGGAGCCCAGACCTCGACCTGAGCCGAAGGCAGATGCTCAACCACTGAGCCACCCAGGTGCCCCTTCAATATCTTAATGTAAAGCAACCAAACCCAAGTTCGTGATATAACACCATGGAAGAAAGAAGCAAAAGAGCAGGAGTCAGATACAAATAAGGATGTGTCCGCAAAATGCCATTTCAAAGCTTGTTGTTCTGGAGCTTGGAATGATTTTTCCCAGCGAAAACCAGAGCAGTGTTTAAAGTGGTCGTTAGATTCCTAGGCTAGATCTCAAAATTCTATATAATTCATACCATGGATGAAATACCTATCTCTTGTCATTAAAAATTAGTAGGAAACAAAATGTGATTTTGCAATAATATTTTTAAAACACGAAGAGGGGGATGCCTGGGTGGTGCAGTTGATTGAGCAGCTGATCCTTGGATTTGGCCTCAGGTCATGATTTCAGGGTCCTGGGATCAAGCCCCCTGTAGGGATCCCTGCTCAGCCTGGAGTCTGTTTCTCTCCCTTTTCCTGTCTCTCTGTGCCTCCCCCCAGCTCTCTCTCTCTCAAATAAATAAATCTTAAAAAACAAAACAAAACAAAACAAAGGAAAAACAATTTCAGAACAGAAAATAAGACTTTCTTATTTTGAAAGGCTTTGTGAAATAAGGTTTTGTTCATCTGAAGCACAAGTGCTTAAAAATTTTTTAAAAATCCAGACTTATGGGCAGCCCGGTGGCTCAGTGGTTTAGCACTGCCTTTGGCCTAGAGTGTGATCCTGGAGACCTGGGATCAAGTCCCACGTCGGGCTCCCTGCATGGAGTCTGCTTCTCCCTCTGCCTGTGTCTCTGCCTCTCTCTCTCTGTGTCTCTCATGAATAAGTAAATAAATAATTTTTTAAAAATCCAGATTTACTAGAAAGTAGGGAAGAAGCAGTTCACTTTGGGGAAAACATTTTTAACAAGTACTTTTGGGAATTCTCACCGGGTTTAGGGCTTGAAGTCACAGGTTCTTTACCCTTAATTTTTCTTCAGAACTGATGGCTTTTTTAAAAAATACAAACATAGCACTAAAACCACTCTGGTTTAACATCAGCCATGACTTGGACTGGGGTGGCAGGGGGGGAGGGGTCTGGGCTCGAATGTGGAATTAAAAGGGGGAGAGATTTTACTGAAGTGATTACATTGGTTGGAGAGAGGCTCTAGGAGATAAAGGTACTAGGTGAAAGAGGATGAAAGTGAAGAAAGATTGTCTGAGGTGGAACTACTTTGCCTGGCAAGGTGACAGATGGCAGTGAGAGAAAAGAACGGTGAAGGTAGAGGAGACCTAGGCCTACCAGTGTCCTGGGCCTGTAGAATGGCCCTGTCAGCCCCTGAGAGCTTGGGTGCTATATTAGGAGTGTTGAATACAGATGGGAGGCACCATGTGTACCCAGCCATCCACTTAGGAGACCTGTTTTAATACCCACTCTTTGAAACTAAGAGCACCCCTGCTCTGTGGTGCCAGGCTCTCAAAGCTCATTGCCAAAGATGGCCTCCCTGCTGCACTGGTATTCACGCTCTTGGATCCTGGCTGACCCTGAGACTTGCTTTTTGGCTAATAGAAAACGGTGGAATGATACTGTGTGACTTCCGAGGCTAGATCCTAGTAAGTGCTGGGGCTCCTGGGACATGTGTTCTAGGGGAAGCCAGACACAATGCTGGCTTTGAGAAAGCCCACATATTCAGAGACCACTACTGCGTTGTAAGGAAGCCCACATCTGCTTTCCAGCCACTCCAGACATATGAGTGCAGAAGACTCAGGTGAGTGCAGCCTCACCTGCCATCTGACTGCAACCAAACTCAGAACCTCATGGAAGAACTGTACTCTGGGTCTCTTATCCCCCAGAACTGTGAGGAATAATAAATACATGACTGGGTTTTTTCTTTTTTTTTTTAAGATTTTATTTATTTATGTATTTATGTATTTTTAGAAAGAGAACATGAGCAGGGGGAGGGGCAGAGGGAGACTCTCCAGCAGGCTCCATGACCAGCATGGAGCCAGACTCCAACTTGATCTTATGGCCCTGAGATTGTAACCTTAGCTGAAATCAATAGTCAGACACTTAACCAACTGAGCCACCCAGGCATCCAATAAATACATGGTTGTTTTAAGCCACTAAGTTTTGGGGTGTCTTTTACATAGAAGTAGATCATGGGAACCTGGATTAAGCCCCAAACTTGCTGGCCTACAAAGCACACTCACATGTTAGTTCCAAACTACCATCTTCTCCCAAGAGGGTGTGTTGACTCATAGTTCAACATGCTTAGCAAAAGGGACCATCCAGGATCTCCCAGCATGTCAACTATAATAATAATAATAATAATAATAATAATAATAATAATTTCATAGCATACTCAACTTTTTTTATTCATGAGAGACACAGAGAGACAGAGGCAAAGGGAGAAGCAGGTTCCCTGCGGTGAGCCCCATGTGAGACTTGATCCCAGGACCCCAGATCATGACCTGAGCCAAAGGCAGACTCTCAACCACTGAGTCACCTGGGCATCCTGCATACTCAGCTTTTAGACCTCGATTCATTTCTTCTCAGTCTCACCCATGGGCCGTTTGCTAGGTTAGAAATCTAGTGACTACAATTAAGGCAAAGAAATTAAGCTCTTGGATGAATAAAGACAACATTAGCTCTCTGTAGCGTTCTGGTGGGGCAGCCTTGATGGAAACCCAGAAGTATCTCTGGGCCAATGTCCCACAGCTTACTGGAAAAGCAGCTTCCTGTCTCTACAATTTCACTGCTGTAAGTTGAAAGCTCATACAGTTTTCTCTACGTTCTCGAAGAACTGGGTCCTTCTGGAGACACAGCAGAGTGCAGGTGTTTTTCAAAGATTGGCTTCAGGAACTGAGTAAAGAAAGACCACCTGGGCACAATGCTTGAGATTCCTTGCACTGCTGAAACGACTTCAACAGAGCATTCACTTTCTGGGTGAGTTTTCACCGAGTTGTTGTTTATGATGAGGCTGGCAGAGTCATCGTTGAACAATTACACTAAGGCAATTTGGACAACACAGTCATGGAGCTAGCTTTGAGATTCCGGTTTCACCAATTCCTTCGTCTCAAAAGAACAAAGGATGTGGTCATGTTAGGGGAACTGATATGACACAGAGAATTTGTCCAAGGGGTCGGTGCCCCCTACGAGGCAGATGATCAACAAGAGTTGCTTTCCTCCTTCAACCTGGAATGCTGTCTTGAAACAGATGGCATTCAAAAATGTCTGCCCGATGAATGAATCTATGACTTAGAAGGCCTGAAAACTGAGTAGCTTGGAGTCAGGTAACTCACAGGGATACTATAAATAGCCAGACGGAAAACAACTCCATTCATGCTGTAATTGAGTTACACCCTAGGCAACTATACAGAATATTCCTCCAGGCTGGAAACAGGCAAAAATGTAGAATGTCATCAAGGACATCTTCAGGGGAAAAAAATTACCCATGTTTCCAGACTTTATGGACACTGTATATGTGAACATCAGACATTTCTAATCTTTTACCAGTTTGATCCCAGAGGAAGGAACAGATCTTTTTTGTTTTGGAAGGCTTTGGTCAGAACCCTGTAGCACAAACCCTCTTGTCAGCGCTGCCAAGGGGCCTCACACAGAGGAGGGACTCGGAAATGACAAAGGTGCTTGTGAGCTGGGCTGTGGCAGTTGGTTTCCCTTGGGCTCCTGAAGGGCATCAAGAAGACATAAGCAGGGCAGCCTGGGTGGCTCAGCGGTTTAGCGCCGCCTTCAGCCCAGGGCCTGATCCTGGAGTCCCGGGATCGAGTCCCACGTTGGGCTCCCTGCATGGAGCCTGCTTCTCCCTCTGCCTGTGTCTCTGCCTCTCTCTCTGTGTCTCTCATGAATGAATGAATAAATAAATAAATCTTAAAAAAAAAAAAAGAAGACATAAGCAGGGGGGCCTGGGTGGCTCAGTAGGTTAAGCACCTGCCTTCAGCTTGGGTCATAATCCCAGGGTCCTGGGATCGAGGCCTGTGTCGGGCTCCCTGCTCAGTGGGAAGTCTACTTCTCCCTCTCTCCCTGCCCCTCACCCCGGCTTGTTCATGTTCCCCACCCCCAAGTAAATAAATTAAATCCTTTAAAGATTTTATTTATTTATTCATGAGAGACACACAGAGGCAGAGACGTAGGCAGAGGGAGAAGCAAGCTCCCTGCAGGGAACCTGATGTGGGACTCAGTCCCAGGACCCCGGGATCATGCCCTGAGCCAAAGGCACACCCTCAACCACTGAGCCACCCAGGCATCCCAATAAAATCTTAAAAAAAACCCAAACCAACCAAACAACAACAAAAAAAAACACTTAAGCAGGCAGCCAGAGAAGCCAGGAGGCAGCAGCAGCAGTTTACCTCCCTCCAGTCCTTCCCCAGCAGTGCCTGGCTGGAGGACCAATGGTTGGTCCCTTGGGAGCAATAATGGTGACAGTGAAACAAAAAGGGGCCTGATCCCCTTTCCAGAGCCAGCAACGTTTGGGGCTTTCTCCAGAAACATTTCCACTTAAGGGGACTTGCCTTTCTTTTCTCTTGGCTTTCCTACCTAAATGGTGTTGGATTCCCTGAAACTGGAGGATGTAGGAGTGATACTACTTTCAATAGTGCATATTGAAACCCTACCCCACTGTGTGATGACATTAGGAGGCAGGGCTTTTGGGAGGTAATTAGGTCGTGAGGGTGGAGCCCTTATAATGGAATTAGTGACCTCATAAAAGAGACCCGAGAGGGCACCTGGGTGGCTCAGTGATTGAGCCTCTGCCTTCTGCTCAGGTCATGGTCCTGGGATCCTGGCATCTAGTCCTACATCAGGCTCCTCCCTGCAGGGAGCCTGCTTCTCCCTCAGCCTGTCTTTGCCTCTCTGTGTGTCTCTCCTCTGCCTATGTCTCTATCTCTCTCTCTGTGTCTCATGAATAAATAAATAAAATCTTAAAAAAAGAAAAGAAAAGAAAAGAAAAGAGACTTGAGAGAGGTCCCTGGCCCTTTCTACTCCAGGAGGACACAGCAAGATGATTATCTAGGAACCAGGAAGCAAGACCTCACCAGACACAGAATCTGCCAGAGCCTTGATCTTGCACCACCAGCCTCCAGCACTGTGAGAAAAACATTTGTGTCATTCATCAGCCACCCATCTGTGGAATTTCGTCACAGCAGCCTGAATGGACTAAGGCAGGTCTCCAGTTGTCCCTGTGATGAGGTCAAGATATAATACAAGGAGGTTGTGATGGTTAATTAACTACCAAAAGCGCTACCTGCTATCAAAGTTAGGTTAATTGAAAAGCATAATTGTCCAATAAACCTTTAGGGGAAAGGACAAAAGGAAGTTCAGCGTGTACATTGCTGACTAGTTTACATTTCTGGACACTTATTAAATCTTCCAGGATCCTCTGAAAATACTTCACTCAACATTTGTCAGAAGAATTTAGCAAAGAAGGCAATGATGAGTTTAGTAACCTGGAGGGAAGGAAGTGATACTGGGCCTTTAAGTGAAATCTGCTCCTGCTGTTACAGCCACAAAACAATAACAAAAGAATTACCACTCTACAGGCACCTTTGAAGGCTCCGGATATATTTTAATTGCCTCAAGTTCTCATGAATCATGATGTAAGAAGCAGGTATTTAAAAGAGAGGGCTCACATGAAGAAAAAAAACGGAGTTGCAAGTCAGAAATGCTACTGGTTTCTGTTTTTAAAAACTTTCTAATTTAAAAAAAATAAAAAACTTTCTAATTTTGAAATATAGATTCACAGGAGCTGCATAACTATGGTACAAAATGAAAGCGAGGAAATGTACAATCCACAGACCTCATTTAGATTTCTCCAGTTTTACAAGTATTCATTTATGTGTGTATGTGCACATGCACGTACATATGTGTATACGTATGTGTGTATGTGTGTGGCTCCATGCAATGCTATCACATACGTAGCTTTGTGTAACCACCACTGCCAAGACACTGAGCTCTCCCATCACCACAATGCTCCTTCTGATTATCCCTTTACAGTCATGCCCACTCCTACCCCCACTGCAATACTAAGCTGTTCTCCACCAGAATGATGTTATTTTGTGAATGTCATACAAATGAAGTCATAGTATATAACCTTTTAAGATGGGCTTTTTTGAAAAACATTTTTTAAAAATTTTTATTTATTTATGATAGTCACACAGAGAGAGAGAGGCAGAGACACAGGCAGAGGGAGAAGCAGGCTCCATGCACCGGGAGCCCGACGTGGGATTGGATCCCGGGTCTCCAGGATCGGGCCCTGGGCCAAAGACAGGCGCTAAACCGCTGCGCCACCCAGGGATCCCCCAAGATTAGCTTTTTAAAACAAGTTTACTTACTTATTTTTTAGTGATTGCTACACCCAACATGGGGCTCGAACTCATGACCCTGAGATCAAGACTTACATGCTGTACTGACTGAGCTAGTCAGGCACCCCTGGTGTCTCTTCTAATAAGGGTACCAATATCATCAGGGCCCCACCATAACATAACCTCCTCTAAGCCTAATGACTTCCCACGGGCCCCCTATCTTCAAATACTGTCAACATTGGGGGTTAGGGCTTCAACGTATGAACTTTGAGGGGGTCACAAATGTTCAGTGCATAACAATTATTCATTCTTTTTTTTTAACTGTTCTTTATTTTAATTTAAAAAATTCTTTTGGGGACGTCTGGGTGGCTCAGAGGTTTAGTTTCTGCTTTTGACTCAGGGCATGATCCCGGATTCCCGGGTTCGTGTCCCACATTGGGCTCCTTTGCATGGACAAGGAGCCTGCTTCTCCCTCTTCCTATGTCTCTGCCTCTCTCTCTCTCTCTGTGTCTCTCATTAATAAATAAATAAAAATAAGAAAATTTTTAGGGCAGCCCCTGTGGCTCCGCGGTTTAGCGCTGCCTGCAGCCCAGGGTGTGATCCTGGAGACCCTGGATCGAGTCCCGCGTCGGGCTCCCTGCATGGGGCCTGCTTCTCCCTCTGCCTGTGTCTCTGCCTCTCTCTCTCTCCTCTCTGTGTATTCTCATGAATAAATAAATAAAATCTTGAAAAAAAGAAAAATTTTAAAGATTTTATTCATTTATTCATGAGACACACACACACACACACACACACACACACACACAGAGGCAGAGACACAGGCAGAGGGAGAAGCAGCCTCCATGTAGGAAGCCCGATGTGGGACTTGATTCTGGGACTCCGGGATCACACCCTGAGCCAAAGGCAGATGCTCAACCGCTGAGCCACCCGCGTGTCTCTTAATCTTAAAAAAAATAAATAAAGTAATCTCTATGCTCAATATGAGGCTTGAACTCACAACTCTGAGATCAAGAGTCACATGCTCTACTGACTGAGCCAGCCAGGCACCCCTCATTCTTTTTTATTGTTGAGTCCTATTCCATGGTATGAATGTGCCATAGTTTAGCCAGTCACCCACTGAAGGACATTTTGGATAGCTTTCAATAGTAATCTTTATTATGAATAAAGCTGCTATGAACGTTTGTGTAGAAGTTTACACGAGAAAATAAATTCTCATTTCTCTGGGATAAATGCCTGAGTCCAAGTGCTGAGTCATACGGTAAGTCCATTTTTAGTTTTGAAAGGACCTGCCCAACTGTTTGTCAGAGTAGCTATATAATGTTACATTCCCACCAGCAATGTATGAGAGGTCTAGTTTCTCTACATCCTCTCCAGCATTTGGTATTATTTGTATGTTTTATTTTGGCCATTATGACAGGTGTGTAGTGCTTTCTTATTGTAGTTTTAATTTATTGGGTTTTTTTTTTGGGGGGGGTTATTTATTTGAGAGAGAGAGAACATAAGCAGGGAGGGGAGGAGCAGAGAGAGAGGAAGAGGCAGACTCCCCACTGAGCAGGGAGCTGGAAGCAGGGCTCCATCCCAGGACCCCGGGATCATGACCTGAACCAAAGGCAGAGGTTGAACTGACTAGGCCACCCAGGCACCCATCTCACTGTGGTTTTAATTTGTATTTCTCTAATGACTGATGCTATTGACATTTTTTCATGTGTTTGTTAGCTGTTTGTATATTCCCTTCAGTGAAATATTTGTTGATATCTTTTGCCCATTTTCTAATTGGATCATTACCATTGAGTTTTGAAAGTTCTTCATATATTCTAGATACAAGTCCTTTGTTAGATGTGTGATTTGCAAATATTTTTTCTCAGTCTTTAGCAGGGTCTTTGGCAGAGCAAAGTTTTTAATTTCGATGAGGTTTTATATTAAAGTTAAAAAAACAATAATCACCTCCCTGCCTGCCCTGAATTCCATGCCAAATAAGGGCAAATACATATTTCATCTGTCTGTCCATCCAAGTGATGTTTATTGAGCACCTACTATGTTCCAGGTTCAGTACCAGGTACTAGTGATCTGAAAAGGAATATAATACAGTTGCCTCCAGGGTGGCCTGGGAGGCTCAGATGGTTAAGCATCTGCCTTTGGCTCAGATCAATTTCTGCATTGGGCTCCCTGCTCAGCAGGGAGTCTGCTTCTCCCTTTCCCTCTGCTTGTGCTTGCTCTCTCTCCAATGAATAAACACAAAATCTTAAAAAAAAAATACAGTTGCCTCCAAGGGTTCACAGTTTTGTGGGGAGAGGGACATGGAGCACATGCCTTCCATAAGAATGTGGTAAGGGATGTAAATCAGGCTGTAGGAGCACAAGACAGAGCACCTGCTCTGACCTGGGGAGGTGGGGGAGGCTGTTCCCTGCTTATCTCCTTCACACAGCTTCTGAGGGACTGTCAGTTATGAACCAGTTGAAATCTTAGCATTATTCTAGCTCTATGTAGGTCATAGTGTATCATGGAAATACATTTCCATCCATTCTTTTCGTCAAAATTACTGCTGGTTCATTTTCTAGAACATTCTTTCCGCATCCCCAAATGACTAATAGCAAAACTGAGATCCTGTGAGATTAGCCAAGAATTCACCCCGAATGTGATCATTTCACAAAAATAAAATGACACCTGTTAGTTCAATGGGTGGTCTTCACCGTGAAGTATAAGCATCAAGCAAATGTAGCTGGGACCTGTTGCATAACAGTCCTTGGTCCTAATATAGCAACGTTCATCTGAGAAGCTTAAAGGACTTGACTCACATGACAAGCTGCCTCATTTTGTACTGACTCTTCGAGGAAGACAAGACAAGATTTATTACACAGGGGCCTATATTCCAAATAGAGTATGATGTTCCTTACCCAGGTAACCGGAAAAGTATGTCCCGTGACGCATTCAGGAGGACCCTAGAGATCCTTCGGTGAGAAAAGAGGATTGAACCATTGGCTTAGGCCACAGTTCTGCTCCAAGAATTTTTTTTTTAATGTAAGGCGTGATTTTGCTTATATAGAATATAGAATTGAACAAATTATTATTATAACAAATAATTGAGGTTCAATATATTTTATTTATTTATTTATTTATTTTTATTTATGATAGTCACAGAGAGAGAGAGGCAGAGACATAGGCTGAGGGAGAAGCAGGCTCCATGTGCCGGGAGCCCGACATGGGATTCGATCCCGGGTCTCCAGGATTGCGCCATAGGCCAAAGGCAGGTGACAAACCGCTGCGCCACCCAGGCATCCCATAATTGAGGTTCAAAACCTGAGTGTTGTCTGTGTTCGTGTCTAATCTATACTTGCCAGTTCTTCCTGGGTGATATCCCCCCCTTACATTCTCCTTCCTTCTTAGTCCATACTACAGTTTGGTCCAGAGACACTTGACATCCAGCTGCCCAGCCTCAGTTTCTTTCTGCCCCAAACTGCCCTGTACATAACTGTTACAGATAAAATGTCTGTGTGTCCCCCCCATCAACCAAATTCGTATGTTGAAGCCTAATCCCCAATGTGATGGTATTTCGAGGAGTTTAAGTAGGTCCTGAGGGTGGTGCTCTCATGAATTGGATCAGTGCCCTTATAAAAGAGGACCAGATAACACTCTTGCCCCTTCCCCCATGTGGGTACACAGGAAAAAGGCATCATCTAGGAACGAGGAAGTGGGGTCTCACTAGGCACCTAATTGGCCAGCATCTTGATCTTAGATTGCCAGCCTCCCAACACTGTGAGAAATAAATGCCTATTATTTATAGGGTCTCCAGTCCATAGTATTCTGAGATAGTAGCCCGAGCTAAGAAAGCAGCAAGGACAGATTTATATCTCAAATATGGTGTTTCTTCTTGTCACTCCCCTGCTAAGAAATCTATAGTTGCTCCTCAATGGTTACAAAATAAGATCCAAATGCTTCATTCTCCATGATTGGTCCCAGTTGACCTTTTCCACTTACCTTTTTATCTTCCTCTACTTTTCTAAATACACATTTAAACACCATGGGCTGGGCGCCTGGGTGGCTCATTGGTTACGCATCTGCCTTTGGCACAGGAGCCCTGTGTTAGGCTCCCTGCTCAGTGGAGAGCCTGCTTTTCCCTCTCTTGCTCTCCCTACTTGTGTGCTCATTCTCTCTCCCTCTCTCTCTCTCTCTGTCAAATAAATAAATAAAAAACAAAAAAAACACATGGTCAACAGATGGGCAGTCCCATGACATCAAGGACTGATGTCTTGCTCATTCATCACTGTGTCTCTGCATTGCAGGTTTTCCTGAATGAATGAACCATCCTCTCCAACCACTGTTTCCCAACTCGCTGCTTCCAAAAGGTCCTTGGCCAATCCTACCCCTAGCCCCTATGCATCCACACACTAAGTGTCTTCTCCCTCATTCCCACAGCCAGAAACAGCCCTTCCTCTCCTCTCTGATTATCTGACTCCTAACCATGTCTCCAGGTTTGACTCAAGTTCCAAATCTAAAGGCTTCCAGAATTTTCCTTTTTTTTAAAAAAAATTTATTTATTTATTCATGAGAGACACACAAAGAGAGGCAGAGACACAGGCAGAGGGAGGAGCAGGCTCCCTGTGGGGACCCCAATGAAGACTCAATCCCAGGATCCCAGGATCATGACCTGACCCAAAGGTAGATGCTCAACCATTGAGCCACCTAGGCACCTAGCCCATGCTTCCAGAGCTTTCTAGCCCATCATATCTTCCTCTTTAGAAGAGCTATTGCACTTTTGGTACCACTCATTCATTTACTCCACATCCTCCCCCATCCACGAATGTCAGGAAGCAAGACAGAGACCTGGAAGGTTTCTATTCCAAAGTCATAGAAAGTGGAGTTCCTAAGGAGACCAATCCTCACCCACGGTGACACTTCTAAGCAAGTAGCTCGCTAGATTTGGACTAGGTTGGAAAGAAAAATAGTGGGGCAGCCCTTTGGAGAAAGCTATTCTTCCAGGGCCCCTGGAACTCCTAAGCTTGCAGTGTTGCCACAAAGACCCTCTCCGGTCTGGTCCTTGGCATGATTCCTTTTTCAATATAAGTTTTATTTTTTTGTGCACCTCTGCTGATCATGTGAATGAAAGAGGAACAGTTGGAAGAGCTGTACTCGCTTCACAGACTGTCTGTCTCCCTACAACAAAACTGGGTGGTCATGACCTGACTGGCCTACCAATCTAATACAGGGTAAACTCATTTGAGGAGAAACCAGCTTTAACTGTTTAAAAATCACTACTTCACTCTGTTAATTCAACAAAGAAAGGAATAACTATGCCAATAAAACGTTTTCTCCCTAAAAAAAAAAAAAAAAAAAAAAAAAAAAGAATGCTGGCCCTGCAGTAGAGGACCTCACATTCTCATAGTCTAGATTTACTATATACTGCCTCATGTTGGGTTAATGATCTTTTTGTGTATATGTCTTGTCTCCCCAGTTTTGTAATGGTAGAGCCATGTTTTAAACTTATTTTTCCCCTTCTCCCCATATCCAGCCCTTAGTATGGTGTTCACTAAACATGTTCCTTTTTTTCAGTATTATTTATTTTGAGAGAGAAAGGGGAAGAGAGAGAGCATGTGCAGATGCACGCACACGCACACACACACACACGTGAGTTGGGGGAGAGGAAGAGGGAGAGGGAGAGAAGCAAGCAGACTCCCTGCTGAGTGCAGAGCCTAGATTCAATTTGGGGCTCCATCCCTGAGATCATGACCTGAGCTGAAATCAAGAGTTGGATGCTTAACCAACTGAACCACCCAGGAGCCCCTCAATAAACATCTTTTGAATGAATAAAATAATAATTTGATTTGCTATATCCCCCCCTCTGTAGATTTCTCCTTTCACCCAGAGAAAACAATGTCCTATTACCCATTTGCAGTACTTAAGGGATGGCTCTTATTACCCTTGTTTTATCAATGAGGAAACTGAAACACAGAATGGTGAAGTAAGTGTTCCAGACTGCAAGTGAGTCATGGTTGCTTCATTCAAAATAGAGGTTGAATAGTTTTGGAACCAAAGACAGCTCCATTTCCATGGTGCCAGCATGTAGCTTTCTCTCTTAGATGCTGAGTATAAATTATGCCCTATTATAATACCCGTAGAGATTTCATCAAAATCATGAACATGAACATGTGTATGTTTGAAGTCAGAGTTTGGTTTGTGCAGAATAATGAATATTCTTTTTTTTTCCAGAATGAATATTCATTCTTATGTTCAAGATCAAGTTATATGAAAGGTAACATATGATAGATTCCAAGACATTCCAGAGAGGAAAGAGTGGGTGGCAGCTGGTGAGCTGCAAGATTTTTCTTTTCATAGAACAATTCTTGTGGAAGAAACAGCATTGCTGCCTTTTTCTATTTTCAGCCCAAAGTAACACTTAACTAATCTAATTATTATTCAAGTGAAGGTGTATAGCTAGCTGCTAACCTTCATCTGCAAGTTTTACAAAACTAATAATATACACTAGAGGATGCAAATGGGTGGTCTGCTGCAAACTTGAGTTCACATAGAAGGTTTATAGTTTCAATTTGGACCACGTATACAAGGATATTTACAACATATCTATGAGGCAACAAACCCTCACGTACCCATCAACCCAGCTTAACAACTAGAACATTACCAAGAGTCCTGAAGCCTTCTAGCCACACTCATCGCCTAGAAATAATAGGGATGAGCTGCCAACTGTTAAAAAATCAGGACATTTCACCTAAAAACCCAGATATCCAGCTTCTCTTGAAAAACCTGGCACTGCTGGGCCCGCATTCCTGTAGGGAAATAAGGGGTTGGGTCACTCCTCCAGTTCAGCACATCCCACCCTGTGTCTGCTATCTGGCTGTCTTCCTTCATCCACATGACCTGTCTGGCCCTGAGGCATCTGAGTTCAGAAGCCCTGGTATGTGTGTCTCCTTTCTGCTTTCTCTCCTCTGACCCAGTTCAAGACCTCTATTTCCCTAGTTCTGTCTCTGCTTTGGGGCACCTCTTTTCTGGGTGGCGCAGGACCTTTCAGAGGCACTAGGGCTCCACGGAGATGCACAGATGAGAAGAAACTGTCTCAGCCCCCAGTGGACATGAGCCGTGTACATCCTAGTGACCTGTGTACAATCGCATATTATATAAGACAGGCAATAATGGGAATGGAAAAAGGGCATAGGAACACAAAGCAGGCAGAAACTGTGTTAGTCATGGTTCTCCAGAGAAACAGAACCAAGAGGATTGATTGATCGATTGATCGATCTGGAGATTGATTTTAAGAAATGGGCTCACATGACTCTGGGGCTGGCAAGTCTGAAATCTACAAGGTAGGCCAATAGGCTAGAGCCCCAGGGAAGAGTTGATGTTGCAGCTTGAGTCCAAAGGCTGTCTGCTAACAGAATTTCCTTTTCTTTGGGGAGCCTCAGTCTTTTTCCTCTTAAGGCCTTCAATTGCTTAGATATGCCTCACCTACATTATGGAGGGTCATCTGCTTTATTCAAAGTCTACTGACTTAAATATTAATCTTTTTTAAAAAATCAATTTTAGGGGATCCCTGGGTGGCTCAGCGGTTTGGCGCCTGCCTTTGGCCCAGGGCGTGATCCTGGAGTCCCAGGATCGAGTCCCACATCAGGCTCCTGGCATGGAGCCTGCTTCTCCTTCCTCCTGTGCCTCTCTCTCTGTCTAGCATAAATAAATAAATAAATAAATAAAAAAAATCAATTTTAATTAAAAAAAAAAAGTATTTATTTGCCAGAGAGACAGCACAAGCAGGGGGAGCGAGAGAGGGAAAAGCAGACTCTCTTGGGATGCCTGGGTGGCTCAGGGGTTGAGCATCTTTGACTCCGGGTGTGATCCTGGGGTTCTGGGATCGAGTCCCGGATCGGGCTCCCTCTGAGGAGACTGTTTCTCCCTCTGCCTGTGTCTCTGCCTGTGTCTCTGTCTCTCATGAATACATTTATAAAATCTTAAAAAAAAAAGAAAAAAAAGAAAAGAAAAGCAGACTCTCCACCAAACAAGGAGTCCAATGCAGGCCTTGCTCCAAGGACCCTGGGACCATGACCTGAGCTGAAGGCAGATGCTTAACCTACTGAGCCACCCAGGCACCCTTCAATGTTAATCTTATCTGAAAAGCAACTTCACAGCCACACCTAGACTGAGTTTGGCCAGATATCTGGGTACTGTGGTCTGGCCAAGTTGACATATTAAAATTCACCCTCACAGACTGTATGGGTGCACGTGTGTGTGTGTGTGTGTGTGTGTGTGTGTGTGTGTGTGTGAAGGTTCATTTAAGAGGCAGGAACACGGGGGAAGAACATTTTGTGTGGAGGAATCGTTGTGAACCAGGGAACAGAGGTGGGCTTTGTGCTGAGTATGTTTGGAGAATAATGAGCAGTTCAGTGGAGGAGCACAAAGTGTGAGGACAGCGCTGGAGATTGTGGGGAGGGGTGGTGAGGGGACGAGGTGGACAACAGGGGTGAGGAATGGTTGGGGACAGGAGAAAATGGGATGGGGCTTGAATGGGAGGTGTCAAAGTGTTTTGAGCAGGGAAGTGGCACAAGACTGTTGTAAGAAAACCCTGGACTTGAGGTGCCTGCGTGGCTCAGTCCATTAAGCGTCTGCCTTTGGCTTAGGTCATGACCCGAGGGTCCTGGGATCGAGAGCCCCATGATGGGCTCCCAGTTCAGTGGGGAGTCTGCTTCTCCCTCTCCCTCTGCCCCTCACCACCTCACGCACGCGCCCTCTCTCTCAAATAAATAAATAAAATCTTAAAAAAAACCCAGAAAAACCTTGGACAGACTTGTAAAGGATGGGGCAGAGGAGAAAGAGTGAGGCAGGAAGAGCAGGGAGGAAGTTTCTGGCATAATCAAGAGCAGGCTTGAGCAAAGCTCGAACTATCGGGGAGAATTCTTATAAACATGTATATTCTGAAAGTGGCACTCCTGTAAGAGAGAGAGATTACTCCTACTGATGTAAAGGTAAGTAAGAGCCTCAACGAGGCAGTGGGACAAGACCAGTTGGAGAAGCACAAGGTGGGAAGGAGGAATGGTCTGCTTATGGATCACAGGCAGGCTAGAAGAGAAATGGGAGTCCAAAAAAAATCACTGAGGTTTTAAGTCTGGGTGTGTGAAATGATGATGCCTCCGTGTGAGATAAAAGCCAGGAAAAAAAAAAAAAGCCAGAGACTCAAGTGGTTTGGGAGCTGATGGGGAATCCTGTTTATTTAGGACTTGCCAAGTTTGAGGTGTAGGAAGGGCACTGGTTAATGGTGTGTGGGGCCCTGGCTTCATAGGCTGATTTGACCTCCGCTGGTGTCCACCAATTGCCAGGCCTGTCAATGACAGCATGTCCTTGGGCTTTCTGTCTGTGTGCAAGGCAGGGCTGGTTCTCCTCCCTTCTAGAGCCATGGTGAGGATTAGATAAGCTAATAATATGTATGAGGCATTTTAGAACCATGCTTCTGGACACACAAAACCAGACCATGAAAAATGCAACTCCATCTTCCCAGAAAATGTGAAAGAAGTGTTTCAAAGCACTTTCCTTGTGGGTCTCCACATTCCAGGAGGGCTCATCTGCCCTGTGTGGGTGGTGACACTCACAACTGTGATGAAACTGAATTTCCATGATAAATCTTCCCTGCCTTTTGGTTCCTAACATTAGGATGGCCAACATGAAGGAAGACTCCCTCGGGAAGAGGGTTCGGGTTCTGCCTAAGTACACAATTCTACATTAATAGAGTACAATGGGCTGGACAGTATGATTTTGACTCCCAATTATAATGTGTAATTTTTTTTTCTATACCACCAGGCAATTCTTTTTTTTTTTTTTTCCACCAGGCAATTCTGACACGGCCTGGGAGCCCTACATTCAAATTCTTTCTGATGCTGTCTCCAGGTAGATCCCATAGGGTAAGGGTGCAGTCTTACATGATTGCCCCCTGTCCCCCACTTCAGATGTCACAAATCCAGATTATTACCTGTGCTTCTGACCAACAGCCACAGATCGGAGCTCCCAACAATCCCCACCTTTGGTTCAAATAATTTGCTGGAGCGGCTCATAGAGCTCAGAGAAGGGTTTCACTTAATAGATCGCCAGTTTATTATAAAAGGATGTAACTCAGAACAGCCAGATGGAAAAGAGATGCACAGGGCAAGGGCGGGGAGAAAGAGAGGGAGGCTTCCACATCTTCTGCAGGACCCCGCCACTCTCCTCACATCCCCACGGGCTCACCAACCCAGAAACTCTCTGAACCAGCCTTTTTGGGTGTTTATGGAGGCTTGTTACATAGGCACGATTAAATAATTGGCCATTGGGGATTGAATTTAACCTCCAGCTCCTCGCCCCCTCCCAGGTGGGCAGATTGGGACCAAGAGGTCCAACCTGCCAACCAGCGCCCACCCTAAGGCACTTTCCAAAAGTCACTTCATCAACCTAACAAAAGACCTTTATCACTCACTCTTTTCACAGGAAATTCCAAGGGTTTTAGGAGCTCAGTGCCGCGGAATGGGGGTCAAAGACCAAATACGTATTTCTTATTCTAAATCACAATCTCATTGACAGTCCTAGCAAGAGGTCTTTAAAGAAATCAAAATTCAAACGTTGAAAAGGTCTAAAACACTTAAAAAATGATTAAACCTAGCAGCCACCAAGGTCTGTAAAACGACGGCAATAATCACCAAAGTAGGAGGGGGTGGGGGAAATAATTAGTGAGTTTTACAAAGCACAGAGTGCGTAATTCCAACACAGGACAGTGATTGTGAGGTTCTGGCTAAGTTCTGGATCGCCCGAGAGAGAAAGACTGCTAAAGATGCCATTACCTAAGACGCAGCGTGGAATCTTGAAGGCATGTGACCCCTTTCGTTGTATTTCCAAGAGTCCTCCTCTTTCCCTAGACAAGGCAGCCTCGTTGTCCCCGCCCCTCCCGTTCTTCCAGCTCAGAGCCTCCACCCAAGACTTTCCTATTTATCCTTTGTACTGGCTAGTCACCTTGCACGAACGGAGGCAGAAATACACTGGGTTTTTCTGTTTGAAAATGTTTTCAGCAGTGTTAGTGGTAATGAAGATACCCTCCATGTAGCTTGGTTTTTTATCTTGCCATCTTTGTGGGAGGAAAGTGAATTCCAGGCCAGATCTGCTACTTGGGAATATAATTGCCCAAATCATGCCTAGTTTTGAATGTACCAGTCCTGACCCTCGGAGAATAAGAGTGTACAGCAATAGCTCAAAGTCTAAGACTCTTCTTTTCCCTTTAGAACTTTTATCAGCTTCCATAGTAATATCTTCCTAATCACAACTGACCCTGGAAGAATGTAGGGATTAGGGACGCGGATTCCTGACCAGTTTAAAATCCACATGTAACTCTCGCCTGCCCCCAAACCTTACCACTAATAGGTTACTACTGACCAGAGGCCTTTCTGATAACAAACAGTTGATTAACATTTATATAGTATTACATACTGTATTCTTAGAATAAAGTAAGCTAGAGAAAAGAAAACGTCATTAAAATCATAAGGAAGTGGCGCTTGGTGGGCCCAGTTGGTAGAGCACGCGACTTGATCTCTGGATCATGATGTTGAGCCCCATATTGGGTGTAGAGTTTACTTTAAAAAAATCATAAGAAAATATAGGGGTACCTAGGTGGTTCAGTTGGTTAAACGTCTGCCTTCTGCTGAGGTCACGATCCGGTATCCCCTAGGATCAAGCCCCAAACCGGCTTCCTACTCAGTGGGGAGTCTGCTTCTCCCTCTGCCCCTCCCTCTGCTTGTGCTCTCTCTCTTTCTCACACATGTTCTCTCTTTCTCAAATAAATAAATAGAATCTTAAAAAAAGAAAATACATTGATAGTCCTGTACTGTAAAAAGATCCATGAATAAATGGACCGCGCAGTTCAAAGCCCTGTTGCTCTAGGGTTAACTGTACTGTAAATTAGCTGGCAGTGGAAGCTGATCTGCTTTATTGGGAGCCCGAAACAAACAGAAACTCAAAAAGGCTATTACACTTGAAAACATAAAAGGAAACTCAGTGGGCGCTGCTTTTACTTCCACACCTAGTAATTATCCTTCTGATTACAGGGGAGTTCCGCCCTCCCCGAACCTTATTCCCCGTCCACACTAAAGGGAAGGATGGGGCAGTTGGACCTTTCCTCTGGACCTTGCAGAAAAACTACTGGTAATCGCGAAGGTTCACAAAAAAAGCTCTGAGGTTTCTAGCTCTTAGAATCCCTTTTCCTATCACCTTTCTTCAAGCTGCAAAATAGTCTGATTATCTTTCTGCAAGGTTTTAGGTTTTTTGGGCACATTATTTCTTTGCACCACGATAATGTGATTTCAGTTTGTCTTAGTCTCAGAGAATGGTGATGGAATTTACTTAAAACCATTTGCGGAAGCAAAATGATGGATTTAGATTCCTTAACATGCCCCATATTACAACTTGCCCAGGGCGGGCATTTGCACTAATTGCTCATCATCAAACATCTATTGGGCAGTGCAGAGTTGTGACAAGTTCCCTCTTCTCTGTGGGCTCACTCAGAACCGCAGCACAACACGGTGAATGTATCAGTGGCTTAAACAGTGGGTGCATCGGCTTAAACAGTGGGTGCCAGAGCAACAAACTCTGCTAGAGGAGTTAAGACGATGGGGGCAGAGACAAGTGTATACATACTTATATCGACCATGTGCTAATTTCTCACTCCTCGCAAAGCATTTTCATGCACTAGCCCCTGAATCCCAACCACCTTTTGAGACAGAAACTATTTATTTTTATTTCTTATTTTTTTAGTAATCACTACACCCAACATGGGGCTTGAAGCAATGACCCCAAGATTAAGAGTCGCATGCTCTCCCGACTGAGCACATTAACTAGTTTTCTTCTAACTTTATAGATAAGGAAACCGAGGCACGGAGCTCTCAAGTAGTTGCCCCCAGTCACACAGCTGGTCAGCAGCGAAGCAGGAATCTGAACTGCCAGTTAAAGGATCCGCAGTTTTTAGGCTTTTGCCTGCTCAGCTGTCTCTAGGGAGGGGGGAGGGGGATGGGGGTGGTGCAAAGAGTATATTTGCTTCAACATGGGCCATCAACTTAAGAATGTCTGGGAATGTAAGGAAGTGAGAATGCAAAAATGTTTCCCTGGTTTCAGCTTTTCCTAACCCTTTTTAGGTTACTTCAAATAAAATTTGCAAATGACTGCCATGTGGAGAAGATATGCAAATAACCGTTTAGTGGAAGAGTCCTTCGGAGTGTTATGAAAGTTGGCTCATTTAGCTACCTCAAGTGTGCACATCATACTTTTTCAGAGTGAATGTGTTTGAAGACAAAGCTTTGTATGTTTCCTGGCCTCCTTTCCAATTTGATATTCCAATTATAACATATTGATTAACAAAACACCCTAGTGGTTTGAACTGAGTATGCTATGGCAGGGGTTAATTGAAAATAGGAAACCGCTGTATATTTTAATTCTTTTAGGTACTCCCATGGTGGTACCCTGTACATCGGCTCTACTGAAATGTAAAACAAGGCCCAGAACCGAGGATATCAGGATATCCCATTGTTGCTATTTGCAGTTCGAACTGTCAGAACTATACCTTTTCAACCTGTTTACCCTGGTCTATATTAAAAGGAAACCGAAAGCAGACCAAGCAGAAACACCTCACCAATGCTCCGTGAGAATTCACAAATGTCAGGGCTGAAAGGGACCCTAAATGGTCGTTAAGCTTAATGATTCTCAAGGGGGGGCATTGTGGATATCTGTATTTTTGGTTGTCACAATGACTAGCACAACTACTGGCATTTAGTTGCCAGGAACTAGGCAAGCTAGACGTTTTACAATGTTGGTCAGTTCCGTGCTGCAAAGAATTGACCCGCTGGACACTCACATAAAGGAAAAAGTAGCTCATCCTAAAGCCTGGAACACTATTTTACACATAGAAATATTCTCGCCTACTTTCGATGTAACATTGAAATCTCTATGAATGTACTGTAACAATTGAGAGAAAATGTTACTGTTTTGTTTCAACCATTACCAACACTTCCATCATTTTGGAAAAGGTCAGCAGTGGCAACGCTGCTCACCCTACTTGAGTTGCGAAAACACTATTTCCGTTTGGGTTTGTTGATCACCCTGAGCAGGGGTCTATCATCGCTTAGCGTCGTCGGGCGGGAGCATTCACACATTAAAGTACATCGTTTTGTTACAATCATTTTTATTCTACAGTTAGGTCACGTTTTTCGAAATTGTGTGTTGTCAGGTTTAGGTTATATTATCTATGATTTGTTATTTCAGCATGTTTAAAGGGGCGTTAACAAGCGGTTGTCATAAAAAGGAATGGAGTCTTCTACAGGGTTTATGTAGCCCAGTCAACTCCTTATATAGATGAGGAAATGGAGACCCAAAGCAGTTAAGCAACTTGCCGGGACACAAGTGTTATATTATCTCCTATCTCGTTAGAATTTCAGTTTCAATTTTAAAAATCTGAAAGGGAGAGAAGCTACGTGGTAATTTATGCGATGAGCACTAGTTATTTGAATTCTGGCAGAAGACCCTTTGAGGGATGGTGGAAAACCCTGTATATTATTTAATTCTGTCAGTCTGAAGGTTAGAAGAGAGGGGGGAAAAGCGTTTTTAAGAACCACGTACGCGCGGCTGCTCGCTTAAAGCCGGGGATCTACTAGTCAACACATTTTCTTCTATTTAAGGGTCTGTGTCATTGAATCAAGAACTAGGGGTAGCCTGCTTCGGAGGGGGCCACAAGAAGGGGTTCCTCCGGCGGCAGAAACTCATTTCCTCCCATCCCTCTTTCACTGCAGGGGCCTGAGGGCCACCCCCACCCCAAGCAGATAACGCCGTAACACGCCTTTCGGCAGGCCATAACTGCGCCTAGCCACAAACACTGCCGACTCTGGGAGGGCCGTTTGCAAGCCTCATGAGCGCCCCGCGGGAGGAAAGGAGGGGCCTAATGTCGCCGTTGTTCCCACGGAGGGCCAGGGTCCCGGGAGGGTACGCCAGCACCGCCTCAGGTTCAGCGCCTGATTGCCTCATTGTTTCCTCACCGCGGATGAAACAGGAGGGGCTATTGCGTTCCTAGGCGGTGCCCCCGCTGCCTAGGCAACCGAGCAGTTAAAGCGTCGGGCCACCAGCCCTCGTCCCCAGATCCCCAGCACTCCCACCCCAGTCACTATTCCCCCCTCCTTCCTCCTCCTTTCCCCCCTCCTCCTTTTCCCCTTCTTCCCCCATTTTCCCCTCTTCCCTCTCCTGTCCCCTCCCCCCCCACCCCCCCGCATTTCAAGCACTCAATTGAGGCCAAGGCTTCCAGCTCCACAAAATGGCCACCGCGATCAACACCTGCGGTCACGTGACCCGCCGTCCTCCCGGCTTCGGGCTTTTTTTTGCCTGACTCCGGTTTCGCGGAGGCTGCCCGAGGAAGAGCAAGGGCTGGTTAATTCTAAGAACTCTCCAGACGCCCCCAAGCCCGAGGACCCAGAGAAAAAAGAACGAGTGCGCAACCGAAAAGAACAACAACTGGGAACACAGGGAGAAAAACAGTAAAGAGGCCTAGGTTAAATTTAAGACCTCCTCGCAGGCGGAAAACGGGACACGAGTTATCGCGAGATCTCAAGAACTCAAAGACAGGCTAGGGTATTAGCGGAGAACAGGGGAACGGAAGCTCAAGGGAACTAGGGCAGCATTTGGCGCGCTGAACTCCAAGGTAGGACGACAAGCCAGGGACGGGACTGAATTGGAAATCACGCGAGGCTTGGACTTAACCAGCGCGCAGTAGCTAGGCAGAAGTCACAGCGGCAGGGGGAGTGGGGTGTGAGAGGGCGGGCCTACGTCTTACGTGCTGACGTAGCAGCCTTTCGAGTGGGTATATTAGATCCGTGGTCGCGCCGTGCGCTCCAGAGCCGCAGTTCTCCCGTGAGAGGGCCTTCGCGGTGATTCTAACTCACTCAGCAGAGGAAGACTCCGAGTTCTCGGTACTCTTCAGGGATGAGTCATGTGGCGGTGGAAAATGCGCTCGGGCTGGACCAGCAGGTGAGCTGCAAGGAGCCTACCGGGATGGTTGTTGACCTAACTTGGCTTATGGCGCAGCGCTAACTGGCACTCTTAGTTCCCATTTCCTGAGTGCCTCATGCTGGCCAGTGTCAGTGTTTTGCAACTGTGGAGGGACGGGAAGGTGGCAGAAATACTGGTTATGGCTCTCGCTCGGGCCGGGGCTCCGGCCTGGCCCGCGGTATTGTCCCTGGGCCGAGCACAATGGCGGCTTTTGTGTGTGCGTGCGCAGGCGGGTGGAGGGGGAGGGGGTGCGCGCGCTCTCGCCGAGACGCGCACGCGCGAACCTCGACTGGTTAGTGACCCAGGGGTGGTGGCGGGGTGTGTGGCGTGGCGGTGCGCGAACGGGGACCTTTTTGGCCTTTTGGTCTTTCGACTCTCATTGCGCGCGCCGCCTGGATTCCTGTCCCAGAGACTCGGCGGCGTTGGTGTGTGTGTGTGCGCGCGCGCGAGCGCGCAGCGGCATTGGTGTGCGTGTGCGTGTGAGCTGGAGGGACGCGGCCCTGGAATGTAGGAGGGGGCGGCGCGGGGGGGTGGCCTTCGCTCGGGGTAATGGCGGCGGCCGCCTTTGTGTGGGGCTGGGTGGCTGGGCGGCGCTGCGGCCCACTAGCGGTAGAGAGCGGGTCCCGGGCTGGCTAGGGCCAGGAAAGGAAGATGGAATGGCATCTTGTTCCTCCCGGGCTTCCTTCCGTAGCCCTTTTCTCTCAGGCTCAGTTTCCGCAGGGGCCATGGCATGTTGGGTGCCGCGGCGGCCGAGGCCGCGTTTCCGGAGTGGAAAGTTTTGTGACGCAGAAGATTTCGGGGAGGAGTGGGGGGAAGGGGAGGGAGTAATGGGTCCCTGCGTGCGCGGTGGCGCTGGGCTCTAGATAGAGATTGAACGCGGCGGGGAGACTTCAGGGAGATTAGGGACTTGGAGCGGCTCCTTTTCCTTACTTGATCCAGATAGTCTGTGTGAAGATTTAGCGAGGGTCGCGCGTTGTTTTGGGCGGTACCTTGGGTTGTATGACCGTTCCCGGGTTTTAGTGACGTTTGATCCAGGAATCGGCCGGAGGAAAAATACCCGGAATGTAGCTTGGGGGAAATAAACAGTTTCGTTGTTGACTTGTTGCTGCCTGTGCAGTGAAATTGTGAAATAGGTCAGAACTCCGGGTCTGTCATCTTAACCGGAATCCCCTTTTCTAAAGCTTTGGGGGTAGATTAGAGGAGGACGTATGCTCTGAGCGAGAAGGGGCTATGGGCTTCGGTGGAAGGAGTCTGAATTCCTCTGCAACAGAGGCACCGTGCTTCGGATAAGCTTTTCGGTGGGATGTTTGGAGATTTTAAGTAAACTTTTGCTTAACCACGAACTCCGGAAAAATCCTGAAACGAAGTTTAGTGACACAAATTGATAGATTTTAATGTAGTCGTGTGTAATACATTTGTAGAGATTTAACGACCTGTTTCTCTGGGAGCATCCCCCCCCCCCCCAATTAATGAATCAGTTACATCCTCCAAATTGCTGACACGTCATATGTTGAATGAAGCACATAGAATATCTTGTCAAGAGCACAGGCTATCCCCAATTTTAACATTTTCTATATAGGTGGTGCCGGTTTAAAAAGATTATAGGCAGGAATGAACCTTATTTGTGATATAATTAAAAAGTAGACTAGTTAGAAACAGGCAGCAAGCAAATTCATAACAAAATTGCAACAATTTAATCCTCAGTTTACAGTATCCTTTAAAGCGCTTTTGCCCAGTGTAAAATTAACAAAACTTGTACTGTAGCAAGTGCAAAAGGAATATTTGTTCCCGTTGGGCTTTATTTAAATAATCAGTCTCTTGTAACAGAAAGCAGGCAACATTGTTTGCTAATTCAAAGTATGGAAGCGAGGTGCCCAAAAGTATTAACCATACTTAATTTCTTTTTAAGATTTAGCATCTGCTTCCAGTTTTCAGTGACTCCACTGATGATGCTTGCAATTTGACAGTATCAGTCTTGAGCTTTTAACAGAAGACTTAACATCACCTCTGTGACATCAATACTGTGTGATATGGTCTTTTGTGGCTTTCTTTAAAAAAAAAAAAAGGGTCTCTTTTGACACAGTTTTTTCCCCCTGGTATTGCTTGCAGTAGTTTCTGGTTAGTCGTAACAGAATGAGAACATAGCAGATCTTTTTGTAGAATATTTAGGTTTAGAGCTTCCAGTGAAGGAGAGTAGAAATGGAGATTAAAAGTAGTGTGAAATGTGTTCTCTTTAAAAACATTGAATATCATTTGTGCCATTTATGTCCAAAGTCTTCTGAACCTAATCTCAGTCTTGAAAATGAGAGAATAAATAGGTAATATCTACTTAGTTCTTTTTTTTTTTTTTTTTTATCTACTTAGTTCTTAAGAGTGTTTCCATAATTAAAAATGCTTGTGCAATAATTAGGGGTAAAAGGACAAAGAAATGGTCAGTTAAAATTTGTCTTTTTAAAAGTGTGCTCCATAGGCTTAAAATATTCCAAGTAGAAAGTTGGCATTGGAAATGTCAAATATGATTGGAGTAAAAAAATGAATTCCTTTGCCTATTTGACATTTTAAAATAATTTTAGTTTCTTGGAACTTTACTATGGAAAATGTTACAGGGAAAATTCATTTTTAGTCAAATGACTTAAATTTGGATCCAATTTTTACCAGGTAGTAGCATCCTAGTGTGCTGGTTTCTAGGGTATAAACAGTTACTGATATTTTGTGTTTGCTTAGACAAGTTTCACATCAGCCCCATTAACTAGGGCAACTAGGGTTTATTCAATGTTAGAGGACAGGACTAGTTTTCTCTTAGTGTAATATTTCAGCGCACGGGCTGCTAACCATTTAAAACTCTCTTCTAGTTTGCTGGCCTAGACCTGAACTCTTCAGATAATCAGAGTGGAGGAAGTACAGCAAGCAGTAAGTAAACCATTTTATGGATTTCTTGACTATTAGAGCTTTAATAACTTAGTGTTTCATTGGACTTACTAGAAGCATTGTGGCCTTTTGATAATAAAAGGGTCTCAGATTCTTGAGTACAATCATTAAAAAGAACTTGATAGGGGCAGCCCAGGTGGCTCAGTGGTTTAGCGCCACCTTCAGCCCAGGGCGTGATCCTGGAGACCCAGGATCGAGTCCCATGTCGGGCTCCCTGCATGGAACCTGCTTCTTCCTCTGCCTGTGTCTGCTTCTCTCTCTGTGTCTCTCATGAATTAAAAAAAAAAAAAAAGAACTTGATACAACGCACAAATTATCTTTGGAAGAGTTTGATTATGTCCATTATGAATCTCTAGCCCAACTTAAAGAGGTTGTGGGAATGTGTTTATTCCTGTTACAGTGAATTTACCAGAATTAAATCCAGTAAAGGGGGAACATTCAACGTTAGTTAGCTACAGCTAACCCTTTCCTGTGACGAACATGAGACTTCATGATCGAACAAGGCTATACTGAATCTTGAGATGGTGGTTAGGATTTTAAATGCTGAATTGAATCATATTTTTGAAAAGTTAGGTATAAGAGTTTTTTTAAGATTTGTTACAGATTAGTATTAAGGTATAGGTGATTTTTTTGAATTTATTTTTTTTAAAGATTTTATTTATTCATGAGAGACAGAGGCAGAGGGAGAAGCAGGCTCCCTGTGGGGAACCCAATGAGGGACTCCATTCCAGGACCCTGGGATCATGACCTGGGCAGCCGCTCAACCACTGAGCCACCCAGGTGCCCCAGTATAGGTGGTTTATTATTTGGCAGTAGACCTGCTTCAGATTCCTTTAGGTCATGTCTCTTTCTATAACTCTCCCACCCTGCCCCAAAGGAGGCGGGAAATGGATATAGGCTGTAGGATGTGGAAGCATTAATTATTATTATTATTTTTTCCAAGCACCGTTAGGTGGTAAAGGATGTGGCCTCATTTTTAGGCAAGAAGGGCCTCACTGGGGGCATAGAGTTACTTGGTATTTTTTTTTTTTTTTTATATTTCACATTATTTGCCATGTTAAAAGATCTTTTAAGAGTTGATCATCCTAATAGAAATCTTTAATATTTAATTCAACCCAAAAGTTGGAAAAGAAAGTATAAAATTGTGATTTATTAGTACTAAAGCAGGTTGGCTTTCTTCCTTTACTTGGTGGATATACATTATTTGCTTTTGCTTCTCATCCATTGTCTAGGCTGTTGTCTTGCCTGTGTGTACAGAACAACAGTTGACCATAGACTCCTCAAACCCCAAGTTAAAATTAAAACTCTCGGTTCCTTGAAATTCTTTGCCTTTGCAGTTTTTCCTTAATATGTATAGTCTTTTTTTGGGAACTTAACTGGATGGAAACAAAAAGCCTCTTAGTGTCTAATTGCATGATTTTTTACAATTGTTTTAGGTTGTTATGGTAATATTTATGTTGTAACAGTTTCTGTTTATGACTGTTCTCTGGAATAATTGGCCTTTATTTTTTTATTTTATTTTTTTTAATAATAATTGGCCTTGGGATCCCTGGGTGGCGCAGCGGGTTAGCGCCTGCCTTTGGCCCAGGGCGCAATCCTGGAGACCCGGGATCGAATCCCACGTCGGGCTCCGGGTGCATGGAGCCTGCTTCTCCCTCTGCCTGTGTCTCTGCCTCTCTCTCTGTGTGACTATCGTAAATAAATAAAAATTAAAAAAAAAATAATTGGCCTTTAAAAAAAACTTGTTACATTAACCACTAGTGGCAAGTTTTATTTATTTATTTATTTATTTATTTATTTATTTATTTATTTATTTATGCAAGTTATATTGTGGATTTCAAGATAAGGATTTTTATTTACTAAAACTTGGTCCTCCCCTTCCCTTTTTAAAGTTCTTAAAAAGCAATAACCATTTAAAGTAAAAATAGATTCGTTTTCTTCCTCTCAGTCAGACTGGAAGGCTAGATCCTAAAAAAGTTTTTTCCAAGAGCATTTTTTAGTAGCCTGAATTTTGGTAAAAAGCTTTAACTTGAAGTTTTGGCATTTAATTTTGTATATTTTTTTTTTCTAGAGGGGCGCTATATTCCTCCTCATTTAAGGAATAGAGAAGCTACTAAAGGTAAGTCAAGTAACTTGGTGGACCTAATTCTTGTGTTTAGAAGTTGAAGCCTGGGGAAAAATGAGGCACTTTGGGAAAACTCTAAAGTCATGCAGTGGAAAATTTTGTTTGCTATGTCAGATTTCTTTGTGGCCAAGGGCATGGTTTTGTACAATTTTACTGGTGTTGTACTTTGTGATTTGTGTTTATAATTATTTACATCTTGATTTCAATTTGAAAAAGGTGAGTAGGCATCCTACTATGTAAACCAAATTGCATGGTGATAACCCAGTTATTTGTGTTTTGCAAAACTGTTGAAAGATGGGTTATTGCAGAATAGTTAACAGATTATAAACAGATCATAACACTGGGCATGCTCCCAGGAAGTTGGGAGTGACTCTCTGGTTTCATCTCCTTGGGCTTAACTGCTTCATTTGAAAAGTTTTGTCTGAAACGTATCACAACACCTGGTCTTTAATGGTTATGTTTGTAATGTAGTGATAACTAGATAATTCGTTATGGGATGATTGTTGGGTGCTGTATATTCATAGAATAGGTGATCTGAGGCTTGGAGGAAAAATGAAGTTTTAGAAAACTAAAGGTTAAGGGGAGATGCTAAGACAGAGTTGGAAGGGTGAAGAAATCCCAGAAACTTAGGGTTTGCTGTCATTCCTTCATGTGCATGTTCAATCTTTATAGTAGCTTCCCTGTCCTTGGTGATAAATGGCTATAAAATCTGTATTATAATTTCTTAACTATAGTATCATTGTTCCTAGTTACTGCATATTTTGTCTTAGATTCTCTCATTCTTAAAGTGTTCTAGCTAAAATTGGCTCCATACCTATTTAGTGCTTTTCCCTCTTGATTGCAGTGAGAGATCAAAGGGAAGAGGCAGTTTCAGAGGTTTTAGAACTGGAAGAAGGCTAGACATGTAATTCAGTTTTCTTATTGCTAGCTAAGGCCGTGGATCACCTGACTGGCTAATGGTAGAGGCATTAGGCTGAAGGAAAGTAACTTATAAACAATCTCTATTTAATGAAGTGCTATCGAAATTTGTTTAAATCCTCTACTACTGGTCTTTAAATCTTCTACCTGTTGGGCTAATTCACACATTTTTCATTCTCTGTTGAATGTTTATAGTTGTACCCTAGGAATCTGCCCACACCAATAGTGTAAAGGGATGAGCACTTCCCTTTTTTTCTAGATATTCCTGATTGTTGTCTGAGAGTATATTTCATGTGAACAGAGCATTGTTCTACTTTTTTACTTTTGAAGCTGGAAAATACTGTATCAAATCAAGTAATCTGACACATTTAGGAATGCAAATAAACATCACCTCTAAGAAACATTGAAGCAGTGGTAACTGTTTCCTAGTGTAAACTCATAAAATGAATGGTAATTGTGGTGGACTTAAAACATTTTTTTAGAGGCAAGGCTATTGTCCTTTTTAGAGGTGGTATTTTATTCATTTATAACACTTGTAGACTGTCAAATTGCTCCATTTAGTGCACAGTATTTTCTAGTGGAGAATTAAAAATCTGAACAATTTTGTGTGCCATTGTGAACCAGCTCTAAATCTTGGTTGTCTTCTAGTACCATGATAGGAATATTTCCATTATCTTTCCAGTTCACAGAGATAAGATAGTAGTAGAGCACTTTAAATTCAGAGACTTCTGATTAATAAAAAAATGGGTTTGCTTTTTTTTTTTATTGAAGGATTCTACGATAAAGACAGCTCAGGGTGGAGTTCTAGTAAAGATAAGGATGCTTACAGCAGTTTTGGATCTCGTAGTGATTCAAGAGGGAAGTCTAGTTTCTTTAGTGATCGTGGCAGTGGATCAAGGGGAAGGTAAGTGATTTTTATTGATCTTTGTGTCTTGTGTATGCAATTCAGGAATTGGTCTTTAATTTGATGAGTACTCATTCTTTTACTCTGACCATTAAAGCATGATTTTTTTTCCCTTAATAGACCACCTATTTGGATGTTAAGAATTATGTCTATATAATCCTATTTTCCTAGTTATAAGAGGTCTTTCTTAACTAAATTGAACTTGTTACGTAGAACTTAGATGAGAATAAGAATGCCCCAGGTGTAATGAAATCCGTTACTTTTATATTTCCTTAGTTTTATTTATATTTAAAGGAGTAAGTTTATCTAGTGAATGGCCTATGGTTGAGATTTTTTGTGGTTATTCTATATGACAATTTTAAACACCTTATATTTTTGATTACACAAGTGGTGAACTGACCTCATGCGCCTAATAGCTGTGGTTAGTCCTGTGTGTCCTGATTTTTCGCAAACAGGCCTAAAACTAAAAACATCTTTAATTCAGGTAAGGATTATTTTCTACCTTTTATCCAAAGTCTGTCACACAGGTAAATTGATTGTCCTTTTAAACAACATTCTAGTATAACTGGACAATTATTTGGTGTGCTGTTTTCTTCTCTTTCCTACCACTAAAATATTTTTGGATGAGAAGTCTAAATAAAGGTGTAAGTTATGTGCTGATAGCAGATATTTGAGACTTGGTTCTTAATTCCAGCATGTATGAGGCCTGTGTAGGCTGTATAATTTTACAGAAATCAAGAATACTTAATTTTGAAAGTAAAGCTAAGTAAATGACACATGATCTGATTAATTAAAGGGCCTTATTTTCAAGAGTAAGCAAAATTGACATCCTTGAAGTTAGCCATAATGAACAATTTAACTTCTCTTTTGGTACAGTTGTAGTTATAAATACAGGAATCTGATAGTGGTTAAGTGATATGATACTGATGAGTTCGTTATGCTATTCAGGTTTGATGATCGTGGCCGGAGTGACTATGACGGCATTGGCAGCCGTGGTGATAGAAGTGGCTTTGGCAAATTTGAACGTGGTGGAAATAGTCGTTGGTGTGACAAATCAGACGAAGATGACTGGTCAAAACCGCTCCCACCAAGTGAACGCTTGGAACAGTAAGTTTTTGAAATGTATATCAATTGTGAGTAAAGCCTCATTAGCTAATATAACAAGTAAACTTACTAATCTTTTGATTTTAGGGAACTCTTTTCGGGAGGAAACACTGGGATTAACTTTGAGAAATATGACGACATTCCAGTTGAGGCAACAGGCAACAATTGTCCTCCACATATTGAAAGTGTAAGTATTTGTGCTTGAGTTGTTAAGACACAGAGGGGTGTGTATAAACTTTTCCACAGCACATCAAAATGAGGTGGGCTTCCTAAAAGCAAATGCAGAGTGTGCCTGCTTTATTTTTTTAGTTAATTAAAAAGATGCCTCATTGGTTATGGAAAGGGGAAGATTGAGTTCAGTGTTAACATTGCTAATAATTGGAAATAGAAATATAGGAAGAACCTCGACTTCTCCAATGTGTAATGAGCCTGGGGAGGTTGATTTTTCTCAAAATAGGTCTTTTCATTGTTAGGAGTTTTTCCCCCATATTATTTGTGTATAGTAAAAATGGCTCCAGATAGCATTTCTACCTATTTAATTCTGAATTTCTTGACAGTTCAGCGATGTTGAGATGGGAGAAATTATTATGGGAAACATTGAGCTTACTCGTTATACTCGCCCAACTCCAGTGCAAAAGCATGCTATTCCTATTATCAAAGAGAAAAGAGACTTGATGGCTTGTGCCCAAACGGGTAAGTTTACTTGATAGAGTAAAAAATTGTCAAGAATACTGTAATTAGGTTTGCTCTTGTAAAACTAGTACCAAGAAAACACACGGGTTATCTAAGTTTCCTAGGGAAACATGAGTCCCAGATGTAGCCTAACTGGTATTCTTTAATATGGGCATGCAGTACTTGGCTTGGTATTTCTTGTCTTAGACTTTTGGATTTTATGTTACCTCTAGTATTCTCATTGGGATGTCTTGGGGAGCCTATAGAAAGTCCTCAGCCTGGAATTACTGCAATAAGGATAGATTATGGTCTGTGCATTGGTGGGAAATGAGAACTATTATTGCATCTGGAATAAGGATAAGAGTATAGAATAGTCTGTGATCCATAGGAATGTGGCCAAGGGAAAAAGATGCCTTTGTGGGAAAGGAGCACCTCCCATCTTTTGGGAATGGATGTAGTTAGAGCCTCTAAATTGAGTACAAGTTTTGCTATATTGGTGAGTTTGACCAATATGAGAGTGGCAAATCTCCCATCCCCATTAAAAAAGTATAATAATTTGGTATTTTTCCTACCCTATGGAAGTGAGAATGTCATCGTTTGCACACTATCAGTACCTCTACAAAGAAGCGTTAGAAATTGACCTCACTTTTGAGGCAAAATTGCTGTTTTCTTACACATACAAATGCAAAGAAGTGAGTTAGGTATCCTTCTATAAGGGAAGAAAGTAAACAATTTTGGTTTTATGGGTCATGTGGTCTCTAACGCCAATTTACTCATTTCTCCTGTTGGAGTGTGAAAACACCTATGGACTGTAACTTGGGCATGGCAGAATTCCAACAAAGCTTTATTTACAAAGATAAATATGCTGGGTCTTAGTTTCTTGACTTCTGTTACATCTGACCTACAGATGGGTCAAAGAAGTCACTTCTTGGTATTTTTAACTTTGGTGTTAATTTTTAGAAAATTTATTTGGGTACAAAGTAAAACATTAGTAATAGGGCAGTTACTCATCTACCAATACTTATTAAAAAATAATGAGCAGGTTTTTCTGTGGTTGAATTAGATTATGCTTTCTCTTAAATAGGGTCTGGAAAAACTGCAGCGTTTCTCTTGCCCATCCTAAGTCAGATTTATTCAGACGGTCCAGGCGAGGCTTTGAGAGCCATGAAGGTAAATATTGTTAAATGGGACGTTATTTTTAAAGTAAGCTTTATGCCCAACTTGGGGCTTGAACTCACCACCCCAATTCTCTACCGACTGAGCCAGGCAGGTGCCACTATAAATAGGACATTATAGAACTTTGGAGGTAGCTGCTGAGAGTTCTTTATAAGGAACTTTGTACTTATTCCAAGTTATTTAATGAGAATGAATTTTCAAGTGTAATCAGTGAATTACAGAAGGGAATTATGTTGTACTAGTTTTTGTTTTTTTTTGTTTTTTTTTTTGTTTTTTTGATAAAGAATGTTACAAATATAACTTCCTTAAATTACTTCTTAGGAAAATGGAAGGTATGGGCGTCGCAAGCAATACCCCATCTCCTTGGTATTAGCACCAACTAGAGAATTGGCAGTACAGATCTATGAGGAAGCCAGGAAAGTAAGTATGCATTTCAGGGATTATTAGCTTTCTCATTGATTATAATGAAATGTTTTATGACCATGTGAGAGTTGGCCTTGAAATTGATAAAATTTCTTTTCTTTCAGTTTTCATACCGATCTAGAGTTCGACCTTGCGTGGTTTATGGTGGTGCTGATATAGGTCAGCAGATTCGAGACTTAGAACGTGGATGCCACTTGTTAGTAGCTACTCCAGGACGACTAGTGGATATGATGGAAAGAGGAAAGATTGGATTAGATTTCTGCAAGTATGTTAATTTTTAAATGCATAAAATGTAATTTTTAAATTACTGGCCTTTAGTGTGTTTTTTAAAATATAGGATTGCTTAAATTATGGATTCTTTTTAAAAAAGATTTATGTATTTATTTGAGAAAGAGAACAGCATGAGCAGTGGGGAGGAGGAAGAGGGAGAAGCAGACTCCTTGCCTAGCAGGGAGACCTGGACAGGGCTCTATCCTAGGACTCTGGGACCATGACCTGTGTCTGCCTTCAGACACTGAGCCACCCAGGCACCCCTGGTCATTAGTTTTGTAGTTAATCAGCATTGTTGACATTTTAAGATTTGAAAAGTGGTTTTATCTTAGTTCTCTTTTATAAAAAGTTTGCTAATTGTAATTTTAATGTCGGAAAATCAACAAGCTTTTAGTAGAGGCTGAGAATGACCAGATTGGGACAGAGTGAAAAGTAGTAAGTGCTAGTTTTGCTGTGTGCTTGTGAATGATGGCCGAAATCCTGGGCTTGGGTCTTGTGTACATGCGTCCAGTCATGCAGTATGAGGGATATAACTATCAAAATGAATATATTAATTTTAATAACAGTTACACTAAAACTTTTTTCTTAAATTCTAAACTTGACAGATACTTGGTGTTAGATGAAGCTGATCGGATGTTGGATATGGGTTTTGAACCTCAGATACGTAGAATAGTTGAACAAGATACTATGCCTCCAAAGGGTGTCCGCCACACTATGATGTTTAGTGCTACATTCCCTAAGGAAATACAGGTATTGTTTGATGCTGCAACTTTTATTTTCTTAGGAATTTGTTGATTTCGGTGGATAATAAACATTTTTTTTCCCTTTCAGATGCTGGCTCGTGATTTCTTGGATGAATATATCTTTTTAGCTGTAGGAAGAGTTGGCTCTACCTCTGAGAACATAACACAGAAAGTAGTTTGGGTGGAAGAGTCTGACAAACGGTCATTTTTGCTTGACCTTCTAAATGCAACAGGTAAATGACAATGTTAGCATCATTCTAGTGGCTTAGGTAGTAATGAGAATCCACTTGGATCCCCTTTACTGCTTTTCCTCCTCCCCATTCAGAATATTCTGTTAAAAGCCTGGCTTTTTATTTACTTCTATTTTTGCTTGTTTTACTAAATGTAAAAAGAACTAAGTCCCTATTAGTGACAAAAACTTGGTAATTTTTCACAATCAGGCAAGGATTCACTGACATTAGTGTTTGTGGAGACCAAAAAAGGTGCAGATTCTCTGGAGGATTTCTTGTACCATGAAGGATATGCTTGTACCAGTATTCATGGAGATCGATCTCAGAGAGACAGAGAAGAGGCCCTTCACCAGTTCCGCTCAGGAAAAAGCCCAATTTTAGTGGCTACAGCAGTATGTATAAAGACCTTCTCACTTTTGAGTTCAGCATGTTCAACTTCTGGCTTTAAGTGTGCCATGTATAACAAAAGTTATTTTCCAGGTAGCAGCAAGAGGACTGGACATTTCAAATGTGAAACATGTTATCAACTTTGACTTGCCAAGTGATATTGAAGAATATGTACATCGCATTGGCCGTACAGGACGTGTAGGAAACCTTGGTAAGTGTTTGGTTACTTTTGATGGTCTGGTGGTGGTTTTTCAGTGGAATGCACGCAGACAAGAACTTTCCAGGATCTTAAATCTTAAGAACTCCTCTGTTTCTGAGGGATGTGGTTAAAGTCTATCTCAGTGATACAAGTGATTTGTAATCTCTTTTCTTGGTATTCTACTTAATATTCTGTGTAGGAAAGTAAGAATACTATGCTTTTGCGGAAGACCTTAACTTAAGTACTTTTTTGGAACTGGTTTAGGCCTTGCCACCTCATTCTTTAACGAGAGGAATATAAATATTACCAAGGATTTGTTGGATCTTCTTGTTGAAGCTAAACAAGAAGTGCCATCTTGGTTAGAAAACATGGCTTATGAACACCACTACAAGGGTAGCAGTCGTGGACGATCTAAGAGGTAAGGCAGCATACAGGTGGTATATAAAGAGCTGTGTCCACAGTTCATTTTTCCAGTATTTAGTTGTGTGGGCTTTGTATTTCTTGGTTGGTTGCCTTCATCCTTTGCATAAGAGGCATCGGAAGGGGTTGACACAGTTAATGCCAGCTGTTCATGGCTACAGCCTTTAAGATCACTATTAGGGAACATAGGGCTGGATAGGGAGTCATTTGAATTGCAAAATTGGAACTTGAACCCTGGGAAATTTAACAAGAATTGGGTTATTTGGAACTCCTTCCCCCGTGAACCACCAGCACATTTGTCGTTGCAGTAGTAGGTTTAGTGGAGGATTTGGTGCCCGAGACTATCGACAAAGCAGTGGTGCCAGCAGTTCCAGCTTCAGCAGTAGCCGTGCAGGCAGCAGCCGCAGCGGTGGAGGCGGCCACGGCAGCAGCAGAGGGTTTGGTGGAGGTAATGTGAATTTCTAACCTATCTTTGGGGAAGGGCTTCTTCCTCCTAGTCGTGTTTTTCAAAGTGTAATTAAAAACATTGGGGAAGTTCGGCCCTACAGATTGCTTTTCGTAATTTGACATCAAAGTATTTAAAGAAGGGAAAGATTATGTTGAACAGTGGATGACTTAATTAATTTCTCTCTCTTTTTTAAATCTCTCATTAGGTGGCTATGGAGGCTTTTACAACAGTGATGGATATGGAGGAAATTATAACTCCCAGGGGGTTGACTGGTGGGGTAACTGAACCTGCTTTGCAGTAGGTCACCCTGCCAAACAAGCTAATATGGAAACCACATGTAACTTAGCCAGACTATACCTTGTGTAGCTTCAAGAACTCGCAGTACATTACCAGCTGTGATTCTCCACTGAAATTTTTTTTTTAAGGGAGCTCAAGGTCACATGAAGAGATGAAAGGAACAATCAGCAGCCCTGTTCAGAAAGGTGGTTCGAAGACTTCATTGCTGTAGTTTGGATTAACTCCCCTCCCGCCAACCCCCATCCCAAACTGCATTTATAATTTTGTGACTGAGGATCATTTGTTTGTTAATGTACTGTGCCTTTAACTTTAGACAACTTTTTATTTTGATGTCCTGTTGGCTCAGTAATGCTCAAGATATCAATTGTTTTGACAAAATAAATTTACTGAACTTGGGCTAAAATCAAACCTTGGCACACAGGTGTGATACAACTTAACAGGAATCATCGATTCATCCATAAATATTATAAGGAAAAAAACTTATGCGGTAGCCTGCATTAGGGCTTTTTGATACTTGCAGATTGGGGGAAAACAAACAACAAACGTCTTGAAGCATATTAATGGAATTAGTTTCTAATGTGGCAAACTGTATTAAGTTAAAGTTCTGATTTGCTCACTCTATCCTGGATAGGTATTTAGAACCTGATAGTCTTTAAACAAGCCATTCCAGTCATGATGAGGTGATGTATGAATACATGCATACATTCAAAGCACTGTTTTCAAAGTTAATGCAAGTAAATACAGCAATTCCTCTTTCAATGTTTAGGCAGATCATTAACTATGAGCTAGCCAAATGTGGGCATATTATTACAGGGAAAGTTTAAAGGTCTGATAACTTGAAATAGGTTTTTAGGAGAATTCATCTACTTAGACTTTTTAAATGCCTGCCATAAATGAAATTGAAATGGTAGAATGGCTGACCACAGCAATGACCAGCCCTCCTTGGGGCCCTGGGTGATTTTTGGTCTAATAACGCATGCTAGTGTTGATGTTTTTTGGTCAAGAGGGTATGAACAGGAAGAATTAATGCAGCAGGCTTTATTTTAAATGCCGATTCACATTACTCTGTTCAAGCTGCGTTGAGATGTTAAACTGGCTTACTATAGACTTTGTAAAAATGGCTCCAGAAGAGTAACAAACTGAAATCTTTGAGATCACACAGGTTGGAAATATGTACATAACTGCACAAGGTGTCAATTCTGCTCTACAGTGCAGTTTTAGTCAGTTTTAGTTGCATAGGTTTCCATTGTATTTATAGTCTGTTTATGCTAAATCTGGCCAAAGATGAGCATTGTCCACCACTAAAATGCCTCTGCCACTTTGAATTCTGTGCTAATTTTGTGGCCAGAATGCGGTGATCAAAACGCTCAATCTTTTTACAGTGGCATAGGAAGATGGCAAAAATTTCCTAAAGTGCAATAGATTTTCAAGTGTATTGTGCCTTGTTCTAAAACTTTTATTAAGTAGGTGCACTTGACAGTATTGAGGTCATTTGTTATGGTGCTATTTCAATTAGTCTAGGTTTAGGCCCTTGTACATTTTGCCCATAACTTTTTACAAAGTACTTCTTTTATTGCACATTCAGAGAATTTTATATATATGTCTTGTGTGCGTGTCCTTAAACTTCCAATCTTATTTTGTCTCTTGGAGATTGTTGAACGCAGCTTGTCTAGGAAGGGGATGGGACTAGATTCTAAAATTTATTTGGGACCACGGGAATAATAGTTGGGAAGAAAACTATTTGCACACGACAGATTTCTAGATACTTTTTGCTGCTAGTTTTATGTAATATTTATTGAACATTTTGACAAATATTTATTTTTGTAAGCCTAAAAGTGATTCTTTGAAAGTTTAAAGAAACTTGACCAAAAGACAGTACAAAAACACTGGCACTTGAATGTTGAATGTCACCGTATGCGTGAAATTATATATTTCGGGGTAGTGTGAGCTTTTAATGTTAAGTCATATTAAACTCTTAAGTCAAATTAAGCAGACCCGGCATTGGCAGTGTAGCCATAACTTTCTGATGTTAGTAAAAACAAAATTGGCGACTTGAAATTAAATCATGCCAAGGTTTTGATACACTTGTCTTAAGATATTAATGATACACTTCAAAAACACTGATAAGAAGTGTCCAGATTCTCAGATGTTTGTTGCGTGAGTTTTGTTTAGTTGTGTGTATTTTTTTTTTTCAGTGAATGTCTGGCACATTGCAATCCTCAAACATGTGGTTATCTTTGTTGTATTGGCATATTCAGTGACTTGTACATTCAGCGGCAGCATTTAAGCAAGTTTTATCAGTAAGCAATATTTTCAGTTAAATAAACGTTTCAAAAAATCACATAAGAATGGATTTAAACTTGCTGAATGTAAAGATTGAACTTCAAGTCACTGTAGCTTTAGTAATTGCTTATTGTATTAGTTTAGATGCTAGCACTGCATGTGCTGTGCATATTCTGATTTTATTAAAATAAAGAGTTGAACTGCACAGTCTCCTTTGTTGTTGTCAATTGTGGTTTATTATAGGTGAAAATAAAGTTGTGCTCTTGCCTGAAGAATTGTAAGGTGTAATTTTTTTTGGTTTGCCGTCCAGTGCTAATTTGGAGATGTCTCTTGGAGACAGAATTACTCTGATACTCTAAGTATTTGTAATAAAAGATGAAGTTGGCCAAAAGGGTTGGAATAGATGGGAATCTAAGATTCTTAGTGGTATACAGCATGTATTGCAAATTGTTCTGTACTTTGAGCAGTTTGATATGGGTGGAATTCTTTGTTCTTTGAAGCACTTGATATGAAGGTCAGCTTGAACAGTGGAAGTTGGGTAAAAATCTAATGTACTAGTAATCCAAGTGCAGATGAACACGTAGGGATCAAGAATGTATTTGGGGTCTGGGCAGGGGAGCTCCTAGCTGGCTCAGTCGGTAGAGTATATGCAGTTAAGTCTCTCAGGGGTGTGAGTTCAAGCCCCACACTGGGTGTGGAGCCTACTTCTAAGTGTATTTGGTTGGGTCAGGGTGATAGACCTGGCATGGGCACCCTTTATCCCTTTATTTGCTGGCCTCCATTACCCCACATTGCGGCCAGACCCTAGTACTGATTAACAGGACATGGTCTGAATCAGAACTGGATAAGACCTAAGAAGTTAGGTTGGACCATATGAAAGGACTTGTTTCGGGGGTCAAACATGGTTAGGGGTTGGCAATTGGATATGACTAAACCTAAGGAAAGTACTTAATTCAGCTTTTGTTTGATTTCTTGCAGTATTATGGAGAACAATTTTTTATTTTTTGGCATTATACTTGCTGCTGGGTAGTTAGCCATTTTTGGAGTTAGTAGTGATCTCAAACAGCAATCCTAAATTTTGGGGGCAGAATTTTGAAGATGATCAGCCACATTGGTTTTGGAGATGGGAAAGAGGAAGGATCCTGGGTTTCATCAGAAGTGTGGAAAGAGGTTATGTTAGGATGGCTGGGTTGACAAGATAGTGGCAGGTGATAAGTAGTGAAATTGGATTCTAAGGATTTAAGGTCCTTTATATTAAGAGTGTACACAAGCTATCTGGGGGGCACTAAATCATTGAGATTATTTCTAGTCTAGCAGGGTTAAGATTATAACAGGTTTATTTGCATACTGTTAATTTTTGTAGTTTAATTTTTGTAGTTGAAGTGATAATGTTTATATATTTAAATGCTATTGTCCCCCTACCCCCCATCAATGTTAACTGGGTTTGTTCTTAAACCATGTCTTGGCTGAATTTCAACACCAGATCTTTTCTAAAACAACTTACAGGGACCATGTTTGAAAATGTTCAGTGTCTTTATTTATATAAATGTTTTTCTATCATGGGTGGCTGGTTCCCTTGCCCCTATGCTCCTAAGTGACCTGGCTGAACAGTCACCGACTTGATTTCTTTGAAGCTCAGTAACTAAGCCATCTGGGTGTTGACACTGGTCTTACCTGCCTTCCAACTGGAGTGCAGAGCTTCCATTCACTGCATTTTAGGAACCTCTTTTTTTCTCTTCTGTTCTCATTGAACACGATTCCAGATATGTTTAAGCTGCTTTGCTTCAGATCCTGTCCTCATTTCAGTTGATGTGCTTTTCAGCATTTTCAGTCTGTTTCTAATGTGGTTTTCCTCTGTAGTGACTTCTCCATTTCTTTCATTTTCTTTGTTGATTTTCTTCCCCCTGAGTTTTTCCTACCTATATCTGACTGGGGTGTCTTCAGGATAATTCTGAAATGTGATTGTTTTGACACAGGGCACTGTTAGTGTGGAAGAATATTTCATGACCTGGAAACACGTTTATTATGAGAGAAAACATAATAAAACAGATGAATACATTTGCTTTATGAGGAGAAGAAGTCTCAAAACACGTTAAACATGGAATTACCATATGACTCAGCGATTTTATTTCTAGGAGAATTCTACCCAGGAGAAATGAAAGCAAGCCTACAGCTTAGGTTTGCATGCGAATGTTCATAGCATTCAAAATAACCAAACAGTGGAAACCACCAATCAGCTGCCAATCAGCTGGTGGATAGACAAAATCTGTATGCATGGAATGGAATGCTGTTTGGCCATAAAAAGGAAGTACTGATGCTATCTCTATCCTTTGGGGACGTGACCACATCCCTAATTTCCTTTCCCTTCTTCAAAGGATCATTAGGAGGGCCTTTTAGCACTGTGACACATGACTGTACTCTGACTTAAGGTTTTCTGTGGATGTCTGTATGGTTTCAGTCCTGATTTTATTGTGTTAGCAGATCTAGTCATGGTTTATAATTTGAGGGTTCCTGTTTTCTTTGTTACAGTGAAGATGACATTTGACCTTTTTTTTTTTTTTAAAGTAGGCTCCACACCCAACATGGGGCTTGAGCTCAGGACCCTGAGATCAAGTGTGGTGCCCAGACGTTTTAGTTTTTAAGAACTAAGTGGAGTAAAAACGCCTCTCCCATCTTTGGAAGAAAGAGGAAATCCTCATTCTTCCTTTTCCACTCTTCATTCTACTCTATACTCACCTAGATTTTCAACAGTCCATCTCATTTACCTGACATCAGTTGGGTCGTTGTAGGCAGGATGGTGTTTGAACCTCCACTCCTGACCCAGTCACCTGATAGAATCCTAGTGGGTTTTCTAGGAGACATTTGGATAGCCAAGGTTGATTTAGGACTCATTCAAAAACTGGGAGTCTGCTTGGTGTTGGGGAATGTAGCAATGATTTCAAATGTAGTCCTTGTCCTCTTGGGACCCTGGTTTTTCTTTTGCAGTTCCCCAACTTGATGTTGCAACAAAAGAATCTGGGAAATGATTCTATGGAAACTCTAATAGAATCCATCCCTGGGGTTCACTCAGGAATTTCTTTTGCTTTTAATTTCCCCAGGCAACTCTGATGAAGCAAACTTAAGGTATGGAGTCTGCTGTTCTCTACCCTTTATCATCTGTTCTAAAACTTCAATTACCATAATCATGTTTCAGGTACTTCATGGCACAGGCATCTCTATATTCCAAATTACAATAGATATTGCAACCAAATGAATAGTGCTCTATTAAGTTGGTCCTATCGTGTGGCACCAGTCTACCTTTGCAGCTTTTAACTTTTTCCCCATATCCTATACCGTAGCCAAATATGATGCTATTGCCCAGACACATCCTGCCCTCTGGCTTTGCTATAGTTTTTTTTTTTTTTTTTTTTAAAGATTTTATTGATTTATTCGTGAGAGACACACACACACACACAGGCAGGCTCCATGCAGGGAGCCCGACATGGGACTTGATCCCAGGTCTCCAGGATCACACCCTGGGCTGAAGGCAGCGCTAAACCATTGAGCCACCCGGGCTGCCCTGCCATAGTTCTTATTCACCCAGTTCCTTCTAACTAGAATTAGAGCTGAATTAATATTTAATTTTATATATTGTGCTCAGAATATTAAGCCACCATTTACAGTATTAGCGATGTAAAGAAAATAATTGCTCTAATGGGTTAAGGAAGGAGTAGGCTTCAACTGGAGTGTGCAAAATGAGCTCAATTCTTTGGGGGAATATATAGAAAACTAGAGGGAAATTGCAAAAATAGTGACAGTTCTGGTAAAGCAGAAAAGATTTTCTGCAGCTTCATACTTTTCCTGTACTGAACAGGTTTTATACAATTTTTTTTAAAGATTATTTATTTGACAGAGTGAGCAAGCAAGCAGGGGCAGAGGTAGGCAAAGGGAGAAGCAGGCTCCCCCACAGCGCAGGGAGCCCAATGTGGGGCTCGATCCCAGGACCCTGGGATCATGACCTGAGCCAAAGGCAGACGCTTAAGCAATTGAGCCACCCAGGCACCCCACAATGGTATTTTCTAATAAAACTTACTTTTATTAGTCTGAAATGAGGTCATGTGTACCTTTCTTGCAGTTTCCCCTGTTGGTAACATCTGACATAACTAGTACATCAAAACCAGAAAATTGACATTGGTACAATCTACAGACCTCCCTTAGATTTCACCAGTTTTATGTGTATCTTGTGTGTGTTTAGCTCTATGCAGTTTTATCACATGTTGATTTGTATAACCACATCCTCAGAACTCTTCCATCACCAAGATCTCCCTAGTGCTACCTCTTTATAGGCACACCTGCCCCCCCCCTTTCTGCTTCTCTACCCTGTCACCCCTGGCAACCGCTTATCTGATTTCCATTTCTAAAATGTCATTTCAGAATTGTTAACATAAATGGAATTGTGCAGTATGTGACCTTTTGAGATTGGCTTTTTATCATTCAGCATAATGTCCTTGAGAGCCCTCCAAGTTGTTGCAAATAGTTTGTTTCTTTATTGCTGAGTGGTATGGATGTTCCATAGTTTGTTTATTCAGCTGTTGAAGGATATTTGGCTTGTGCCAGTTTTTGACTATTGCTAGTCAAGGTTGCTATGAACATTCGTGGACAGATCTTTGGACACAAATTTTCATTTTTCTGGCAGAAATGCAATTGTTAGATCATATGGTAAGTGTATGTTTAGTTTATGCTAAACCATTTTCCAGAGTGGCTGTATCACTCTGGTTGCATTCCCACCAACAATACACCAGAGATGCAGTTTCTCTGCATCTTCACCAACATTTGGCATTGGCGTATTTTATTTTGGCTATTCTAATTGGTGTGAGGTGGTATCTCCCTGTGGTTTTAATTTGCATTTCCTAAATGGTTAGTGATGTTGAACATCTTTTCATGTGCTTGTTTGCCATCCTTATTTCTCTTTGGTAAAATATATGTGTCTTTTGCCCATTTAAAAAATTGTTTTTCAATGCTGAGGTTTAAAAAAAATTAGTGAAATATAGTTGACATACAATGTTACATTAGTTCAGGGATTTGACAATTCTGTACATTACACAGTGCTCACCATGATACATGTAGCTACCATCTGTCACCATACAAAGTTATTGCAACATTATTGACTGTGTTCCCTATGCTGTACTTTTCATCCCTATGATTTATTTTATAGCTGTAAATTTGTACCTCTTAATCTCCTTCATCTATTGCCCTCATCTCCCCAATTCCCTCCCCTCTGGCAACCACTAGTTTGTTCTCTGTATGTAGGAGTCTGTTCTGTTTGTTTGTTTTGTACTGTTGAGTTTTGGGAGTTCTCTCTATATTCTAGGTACCAGTCCTTTGTCAGATGTGTGATTTACAAGTATCTTTTCTCAGTCTATAGCTTGTCTATCTTTTTATTATTATTTTAATTCCAGTGTAGTTAACATACTGTGTTCTATTAGTTTCAGGTATACAATATAGTGATTCAAAACTTCCAGTGCTTGAAGACTTATCTTGACAAGATAAGTGTACTCTTAGGGCGCCTGGCTGGCTCAGTCAGAAGAACATGTGACTCTTGATCTTGGGGTCATAAGTTTGAGCCCCATGTTGGGTGTAGAGATTACTTAAAAAAAAAAAAAAAGATAAGCGTACTCTTAATCCCCATCACCCATTTCCCTCATCTCCCAACCCACCTCTTCTCTAGTAATCCTCTGTTCTCCACATTTAAGAATCTGTTATTTGAAGGGTGCCTGGGTAACTCAGTTGGACGCTTGACTCTTGATTTCAGCTCAGGTCTTGATCTCAGAGTCATGAGCTGAAGCCCCACATTAGGCTCCATGCTGTGGAGCCTGCTTAAAAAAAAGTCTGTCATTTGGTTTGTCTCTTTTTTTCCTTTGTTTTGCTTCTGAAATTCCACATATGAGTGAAATTATATGGTATTTGTCTTTCTCTGGCTTATTTCACTTAGCATTATATTCTCTAGATCCATTCATATTGTTGCAAATGGCAAGATTTCATTGTTTTTAATGGCTGTATAATATTCCATTACATATATACTCACATCTTCTTTATCCACTCGTCTATCGATGGACATGTAGGCTGCTTGTTTTTTCTTAATGGCCTCTTGCAGAACAAACGTTTTTATTTTATTTTATTTTTTTAAAATTTATTTATGATAGAGAGAGAGAGGCAGAGACATAGGAAGAGGGAGCCCAATGTGGGATTCGATCCCGGGTCTCCAGGATCGCGCCCTGGGCCAAAGGCAGGCGCTAAAGCGCTGCGCCACCCAGGGATCCCATGTTTTTAGTTTTTAAAAAACATTTTCAATCTTGATGCAGTCCAATTATCAATGTTTCCTTTTGTGGATTGTGCTTTTGGTATCATGTTTAAGAACACTTCACCTAGCCCTAGGTCCTAAAGATTTTCTATTTTTTCTAATTTATAATTTTACATTTAAATCTATGATCCATTTTGAGTCCATTTTTAAGATGTGAGGTTTAGGTTAAGGTTCACTTTTTAATCTATGGATGTTCAATTGCCCTAGCACTATTTATTGAAAAGACTCCTTCCTCTGTTGAGATGCCTTAGCAACTTTGTCAAAACTCAGTTGACCAGCCTTGTGTGGGTCTGTTTTGGATTCTCTTCTGTTTCATTGATCTCTGTGTCTACCCCTCCACTAATACCACAGTTTCCATTACTTCTAACTATATAGTTAGTATTAAAACTGGGTAGAGTGATTCTTCCCACTTTATTCTTTTTCAAATTTGTTTTAGCTATTCTAGTTCCTTTGTCTTTTCACATAAGTTTTAGAATTAGCTTTTCTTTCTTTCTTTCTTTCTTTTTTTTTTTTTTTTTAAAACTAAGCTCTATGCCCAGCATGGGACTCAAACTCATGACCCTGAGATGGAGTCACATGCTCTACTGACTGAGCCAGCCAGGCGCCCCTAGAATAAACTTTTCTTTACAAAAAAATCTTGCTGGGATTTTGATGGTAATTGTGCTGAACCTATAGATCAATTTGGGGGAGAACTGACCTCTTTACTATGTTGTCTAAAATATATTTTTAAATTCCAAACTCAGAATATCCAGCCAACAGGAAAAATCATCTGCTACTTCCTTTCTGGAGCATTCCTGTTTATTCATCTTAGGATCATGCCCCTTGTTTGGAGCATGTCCACAGAGCAGGTATCTCCATGAAATGCTACATTTTGTAAAGGAAGTTCATGTAGGAATATATGAAGGAGTCTGCCCGGTTCTCATTCTGATCCAGACATTCCCCTTCTGATCCAGTAAGCATCTTCTGGAAGGGTTCCTGTTTGTGAGGCTTCCTGAAAGTCAAGTCAGTAACCGCCTGTGCAAAAAATGCAACATTGAGGGACGCCTGGGTGGCCCAGTGGGCTAAGCATCTGCCTTCAGCTCAGGTCACGTTCTTGGGGTCCTGTTCTTGGGGTCCTGGGATCGAGCCCTACATCAAGCTCCCTGCTCAGCCGGAAGTCTGCTTCTCCCTTTCCTTCTATCTGCCATGCTCTCTCTCTGTCAAATAAATAAAATCTTAAAAAGGAAATACAATATTCAGTTCATTTTAAACTTGTAAGAAGCCTTACACCTTTTCGGTTTCATCTTCTTAAAACTCATTATTGGGAGAGTACTTGGGAGTCTTACTTGAATATCAATTCTCAGCATGCACTGAACTTAATGACTGTAATGTCCCAGAATTTTAATAACAAAATTTTAATGTCAGTTTTCATCTGGGAACTGTGTCCTTGGATTGTACTGTGGTGGTGACTTCCTGTAGAAGTTCTTTAATTGGCATAAGCTTAGGCAAAGCTGTCTTCTCCACAAGAGGCTGGGAAGCTGCCATGTGCAATTTGCGAGTCTGTTTATTCCATGGATTTCTAAAAGATCTACAATGTTAACAGTATCCCTTGTAATAGGACCTGTGGGATAAATTTATTTGGGCGTCAGTGTCACAAATAGGCTTTGTTTTTAAGGAACATGTTTTTCTCTTACAAACACTGAAAACCAGCCCCCTCCTAGGAATGAAGTCTGTGGCATTTATTAACCATACCCCCCCCCCGGTTGAATCTCAGCCTACTCATTTCTCACTGACTTTTCATTTTCTCGCACGGACATCTGAAACTTGCCTCCAAATTTTGGAGAGAGATAAGGTATACATATATGAAGTGAAACTTAATGCTATTTTCTAAAAGTCTGTTGTTTTGGTTTGTTACCACAGGAAGGAATATCTGGAGATGGGAATTCAGATTTAACAATGATAATACAAAAAAAGAGGGGATGTGATTCAATTTTGACAGTGCAGCAACCTGGGTAATCCTATTTATTTACTGCTTTGGAGTTGTGTGAGACATAACTCAGATTTTATCTAATTCTATAGGGCAGTTGGGTTTGTATTCCTGTTTTAGTGATCAAGCAGCCAAAGCAAAGGCATTTTAAAAAGGCATTTAGTACCAGACGATAAGGATGTACTTGGTAACAACTCTGTAGAAAACCCCAAGAGACAACTGGGATCACCCCTGACCTGATTCATTATCTTCTCTTAGATGCTTTCCATTACTTCCTCCATGAGGAAGTGTTCCTGTTTAAGGCCTGACTGTCTAGCTGTGCCTTTCTCAACCACTTAGTGCTGTGGTGCCCTCTTACACCTCTGAATGCATCATCTGTATTTCCCTCTCTTCTGGATCATTCCCTTAACTTCACCCATCTCAAAGCCCTAGCTTGACCTCATGTCTCTATCCAGCTTGCGCTTCCACCCATGTTCATAGCTTTCGATACCATGTCTTTTTATTTAATATTTTGCCTAGATAATACATTGAATTATTTTAAGAATCATGTGATACGTGAAGTTATATAGCAAAATCTTACTCCCACCTTGCCCTCATCCCAACCAGTAGCCACGTATTTCTTGTCTATCCTTCCAGAGTGTCTTTATGCAAAAGTAAACATATATGAATATACTTTCTTCTCATTTTACCAGTCAGTAGAGCATGTGACTCTTGATCTCAGGGTCATTCAAGCCCCATGTTGGGCAGAGAGCTTGCTTAGAAAAAAAATTGCACACTATATTGTTCCATACCTTTCTTCTACTAAACAATATTTAGTGGAAAATTTTGCATGTCAACATGTAAAGTCCATTTTTTTTACAGTTCTGTACTCAGAATATTCTTATTGTATGGCTGTACCATAATTATGCATAATTATGCAGGTACCATAATTATGTACCATAATTATGAATGTATAGGCTGTTTTCTATCATTTGCTATTCCTAGCAATACTGCAATAAATGATTAACTTTGTACACATAAGTATATCCATTGAACTTTGAATACATATGGTCAAGTTCTCCCCAGGAGTTGTATCAATTCACACTGCTACTAGTGATGTACAAGAGTGCTTCTTTTTCCATAATTTTGTGTATTGGCAAACTTGTATTTTGGCTAATGTAATTGAAACTTTTTTTACCTGGATAGTTTTAATTTATAGTTCTCTTCTGAGTAAGCTCAAACATCTTCCCATAATTTAAAAGGCTATTTGTATTTCTTTTTCTGTTAAGTGTCTATTCTCAACAGTCTTTGGCCAATTTCTCTTTTGGGTTATTGATCTATTTCTTGTTTGATTTGTAGAAGCTCTATAGGAGGATGATTAGCTCTTTGTTACAGTAGTGACCAGATTGTTTTTGTTTTTGTTTTTTTACATTTGGCCATTTGTGTTTTCATGTTGCTTATGGTGTTTTGGTTTTTGACAATATAGAGGGTTTTAAAAAAATTGTTTTTTATTAGGTATTCTCTATGTCCAACATAGGGCTCGAACTCAGAACCCCGAGATCAAGAGTCACATGCTCTTCTGACTGGGCCAGCCAGGCACCCCTGAGAATTTGTTTTTTTTTTTTAAATGTGTAGTTTATTTCATCAATCTTCCGAATATTGAGTCATATTTTTTCCTACTCCAGCATGTCATAAAAGAATTATCCTAAAAAAAGGAGAATTCTCCTGTGTTTTCTTTTCTTATAGTTATATTTCTACCTTTGTGGTTTTATTTTCACATTAATTTTTTAATTTGGAGTTTATCTTGGTATATTATAATGGTCTATGGATCCAACATTTTTTTCTATTTGAACCAACACCATCTATTGAAACATTCATATTTTCTATACTGTGTTAGGATACAGTTGAAGAGTTGTAACCAAGAGGCCCTGAAATAGAATAGCTTCACCAAGATAGAAGTGACTTCTCTTACTAGTTCAGAATTCATATTCTTGGGTCAGTGGGTGACTGTTGTTCTCAGCAGGATTGAGGTTCCTTCCATTTTATTTCTCAACCTTAGGGCAAGTAGTTCTCAACACGTGGTCCCTAGACCAGTAGCATCAGTGCCGCCTGGGGATTTGTTAGAAATACAAACCCTTGAGCCTCACCCCAGACCTGTTGTATCTGCAACTCTGGAGATGGAGCCCTGCCATTTGTGTTTTAGTAAGCCCTCCAGTGGTTCTGATGCCTGCTAACTTTTGGGAACCACTGACTTAGGACATTGTCCTCATCTGTGTGGTTCAAATAAGACTGCATTGTAGACGGAAGGAAAAGGGCATGGAGGAGACACTCCAGCAGTTTTCATGTGTCAGTACTGAAGGGGCACACATCACTCGTGCCAGTTTGGGCAAAATCTTGGTCGCATGGCCACTTCTAACCCCAAGGGAGGCTGGGTAGGATCATTTAGCTGGGCACATTGAGAGATAGCTAACAGTCTCCAAATGTGGCCAACAGTGATAAGATACAAAATTCCCTTTATACAAGTAGGGTTGCTTCTGGAATTGTGAACACTGGCCTTTTTTTTTTTTTTTTTTTGAGGGGGGGGGAGGGGGGGAGAGAGATTCTTAAGCAGGTGCAATGCCCAGTGCAGAGCCCAACATGGGGCTCCGTCTCACAACCCTGAGATCATGACCTGAGCCAAAATCAAGAATTGGACGCTTAACCAACTGAGCCACCCAGGTGCCCCAACACTGGCTTTTTTGAATCATGTGCTAGAACTACATAGTTTTAATAATTCAGGCTTTGTGATATTTTTTTAATATCTTTACTATCTAGTCCTTCAGTGCTCTTTTATTTAGAGTTTTGTTTTGCTCTTCTTTTTTTTTTTTTTTTTAAGATTTTATTTTTAAGTAATCTCTACACCTGGCATGGGGCTTGAACCCACAACTCTGAGATCAAGAGTCTCATGCTCCATCAACTAGCCAGCCAGGTGCCACTTGCTTGTTTATTTTTTAACATTTACAGTCAGTTTGTCTAGCTCTAAAAATTTCTCAGGTTGTTTTGGAATGATGTTGATTTACAAAGTAACTTAAGGATAATTGACCTTTATGATGACTCCGTTCAGTTGCCTTTTGTAACTTCAGTAATGTTTTAAAGTTTTCTTTGTTAGGTTTTATGTTTTTTTTTTAAAGATTTTATTTATTCATGAGAGACACCCAGAGAGACAGGCAGAGACAGAGGGAGAGGGAAAAATAGGCTCCTCGCAGGGGGCCTGATGTGGGACTCAATCCCAACTTAGTGGCACGTAGATTTTATTTTATTTTATTTTATATTATTTATTTATTTATTTATTTATTTTTTATATTTTTTATTTAAATTCAACTTACCAACATATAGTATAACACCCAGTGCTCATCCCATCAAGTGCCCTCCTCAGTGCCCTATCCCTATGTACTTTTTATGTTATTTATTGCTATTATAAGTGAGGTATCTTCTTCCATTATATTTTCTAGCTGGTAATTATATATAGGAAAGTTGTTGATTTCTGCATATTTTATTTTCTGCTACCTTATTGAATTCTTATATTGTTTATAGTAGTTTCTTGGTTGAGTCTCTTGGCTTTTCCAGGTATACAGTTACATTATGTACAAATAATAATAGTTTTACTTCCTCCTTTACAATCATTAGATCTTGAATTGGGGGAGGTTGTGTTTCCTTATTTTATATTTTTTCATTGCAGAAATGGTACTATTTATTAAAGATATACTATATTATATACTATATAAAAGATATACTATAAGGTATAAAGATATACTGAAATCACTCAAATAATACATAAAGTAATTTTATCTGTTCCTTAAAACTATATCATTAGACCTCTATCGATTTCTCATGTCCAATTGCCTCAGTTGGTTTCTCCAGTACAATGTTAAAATAAGAATTGTGAATTCTTCTGGTGTTTGCCATTAAGCACAATGCTGGAATAATGTTAAACATGTTAAGGGGATCAGTCTGTTCATATTTTGAATTTTCACCAAGAATGGGTATTGAGCTTGTCACATGACTTTTCAGCCTCTGCAGAAATGATTATATGTATTTTTATCCCCATATTTATAAATATACTTAAATATTTTAATAGATTTTATGATATTTAAATAATGGGGTACTCTTCACCATCCGAACTAAAGAACTGAACAGATGGTGGATAATAGCAGATACCTGTACCTTTTCCCTCCCTTTCCCTGACGTCTCCTGGGTCCTTCCCCCATTTCATTAAATGGCTTGATCAGTTCACCTACTCAGGTCAAAGGCTTAGAAGTTGTTCCCCCCCCTTTTTTTTTCTCTCATACCCTTCATCAACAAATCTCAGACGTTCTCCTTCCAGACCTGGCCATTTCCTCATCACCACTCTAAAATCCTGGTCCAAGTTAACTTCCTTTCTTTCCTGACTATAACAGTCTCCTTAACTGGCCTTCCTGCCTCCATTATGACTTATAAGACTACCTGACTTGGTTCCTCCTCTAATCCACTGTGTCCCTCTCACACCAACCTCCTTTCACTCTCTTAACCATGCCAAGTTCATCCTTTCTGCTAGAACTTCCTTTCTTCTCATGGCTGTCTCCTGCTCATTCAGGTCTCAACCCAACTGTCTCCTCTTCAGAGAGAGCCTCCTTGACATTCTTAGCTAAGCTCTCTAATTAAAGTACCAAGGAAGCCCTAAAGAAATGATGTGCAACCTCTGACAGGGCCCTGAGCCAGTTTCTTGCCTACAAAAGGTGGAGCAGGAGCTGCTGAGGCTGATGACACTTGTTTGGCCACCTCATTTCCAGCTTATGAGGGACAGGTCAGAGAGGGCTGGGCTTCCACTCCCTCACGGCCACTAGATGTGGCACACTCCAGGCAGATAGATGCTTCCTGGTTCCCTTGACGCTCCCATACTGAGAGCCATCCTCCCTTACTGTCTTCCTGCCATGAAAGGACCTATAGCGAGAAAGCACACTTCCTAAAAGTAAGATGCTGTCTATTTGTGAGCAAGAGGGTGCCACCTTACTGCCCGTGGCCTTCAGCAAGTGACTTAATCTCTGAGTCCCAGATTTCTTTATGTGAAGTCAGAACCACAGTACCTGCCTTTACACTTTTGGTGACAATTAAGGGAGGATATATTTAAAGAGCCATTGTATGATTCTATGATTTCAATAGACATGGAGGCAATAGTAAACTGTCATGACTGTCACAAAAAATAAAGCCCTGCCCCTCCCTGCCAGTCTTCTCACTTCTCTGCCAGGGTAGGAAGCTTAGAGCCGCCCTAACAGTTCATTTTACCATCTCTCCTACAGTCACCCAAGGCTGGTTCATTGTTTCGGAACATGGCTCATGTCTGCTATTCTTCCCTTCCTGCTGCCTTTAACCTGGACTCTGGAGATAGCTACCTCTCTGTCTTTATTCTCTCCCTGTCTGTGACAGATACTCCTTTCTGGTCTCCCTTCCCAACACAACTCCAGTTTGGCTCAGGGTGGACGTGCCTCTCTGAAAGTATACTTGGCTCCTCAGCCTCCCTCGCCCTTGAGTAGCTTTGTCTTCCAATTCTGGTCAATGAGATGTAGGTAGAAGTCCCCAGGATGGGTGGGTGTCCCTTTCTTAACGTAAAACCTCATGAGAAGAGTTTTGGATCTACTATTTTTTCTTTCCTAGAACTTGGAGCCTCACACCCAGGGGGGCAGGAGCTGATCTGTGACCACAAAGACAAAAACCAAATGCTGACCATAGTGGAATAGAACGATGAGCAAACCTACATCATGGATGACCCAGTGAAACCAGTACCCCAGCCTTGGCTGTCTTCCCCAGTGTGCCTCATTACATAAGAAAAATAAACCCCTGTGCATCCCAGTTTCTATCCTTTGCACTGTTTATTCTTACAACTCTTTGGCAAGTTTAAATTTTCTTCTAAATGAAAGATCAGGAAGCAAACCTATAAGCTAGTGGGAAAGGGAATCTCCCATCTGTTATGATACATAAATATTTTTACATATATTTTCCATCATATGAGATATTATCTACATGACCCTTTGGCAAATACGAAATTTCTTGTTTTAAAACTCTAACTGGATGTTTTATTTTTACTGTTAAAAAAGAACACACACACACACCTCTCAGGAATATGGAGAGCATCTGGCTGTGGTGACAGTATTGTCACAGTGCCACTATGATGGAGGTGAGCCCGTTACACTGAAACACCGTGAATCAGTGACTCACCAGTAACTACCACCACTCTTGATTTCAAGTTTTCTCTGTGAGCCAGACGTTGCTCTCACTAGTTCTTGCAAGCACCCCAGTGTTGAGTTTTCTGCCTTAGGTGTGATAATGGTAGTGCAGTTACTTTTTGCAAGGGTGATTCTTACCTTTCGGAGATACATATTTATTTACCAGTGAAAGGAAGTGATGTCTGGGATCTGTTTCAGGATAATCGAGGGACGAAAGTGAGTCAGGGTATAAACGGAACAAGATTGTCCAATCAGTTGATGGTTGTTGAAGCTGGATGGTAGATAAGCCATTTATTTATTTATTTATTTATTTATTTATTTATTTATTTATTTATTAATGAGAGGCACAGAAAGAGGCAGAGACATAGGCAGAGGGAGAAGCAGTCTCCCCACAGGGAGCCTGATGCGGGACTTTATCCCAGGACCCCGGGATCACAACCTGAGCTGAAAGCAGACTCTCATCTGCTGAGCCACCCAGACGTCCCGGTGGGTAAGTCTTTTTAAAAGATTATTCCCTTGGGATGAATTCCCAGGACTGGGGTGGTGGGTCAGAGGGTGGGATCATTTATGAGTTTTACATCGGGTTATGGCATTGATTCCTCTCTGGACTGCTAGGGGTGGGTGATCCCCATGTGTGTTCAAACTCCATGGTTTCTGGCCCTGAAAGCACATTTGTCTTCTCCTGATGTAAACTATCTGAAAAGCAGGCAAAGGGCATGCTTGTTCCAGCCCACTGTGTGGACTAAAGGAGCATTATAGAAGGCTGATATTAGTATAATAAGGGCTTCACAGCTCAAAACAGTGCTCAGGACGAGCCCAGGCCCCTGAATCACTGCCCTGCCCCAGCCCCTTTGTCAACACCCCCAACACATTAACTCCAGTTGACACCAATGTCCCAGAGTTCCGCAGAACCAGCCACTTCTCCTTAAAACCCTATCACTGTTGCCCTCATTGGGGTTCTCCACGCATCTATGCTTCTCCCCCGAATTGTTCTAGCACTGTCAGAGTTGGCCCCCCTGGCCTTTTTCTCTTCCCCAAAACTACTGTCCACCCACAGGTCAGCATGCTCTTTGTAAAGAGTGGTGACTTGGTTGTGTTATTCTCCTGCTTAGGCAAACTCTGCCAGGCTGGTTTAAACGCAGAAAAGTGCCTATCATATGCTCATAATTTAATAAATAATTACAACAGAAATACCCATCCAACCAAGAGTAGAGTTTTGGCAGCATCCCAGAGGCCCAGCACATATTCCTCCCTAATCTCAGCTCCTCTTCCCAGAGGTAACCACTATGCCTTCCTTGCTTTATAGTTTTATCACTTACACATGCCATCTTAAATATTGATTTTGCCTGGTTTTGAGCTTTCTTTGCTGTATAATATTCCATTTCATGGATAGCACAATGTATTGAATCCATTCTCTCATTGCTGGACATTTGGGCCATTTTCTAGTATTTTGCTCCTGAGAACAATGACAGAGCAAGCTTTGGGGTTCTAGAATTTTTGAAAAAACAAAAGTACAGAGAATGAGTGGTATGATGAATTCCCATGGAGCCACACACAGCTTCAACTTATTAACACTGCAATGCAAGTGTTTATAATGCAACATCAGAATCTCTGGGGGCACCTTTGCTGAACGTATGGGTTCTAGCTAAATCCCTGGAGGTCCTGCATTGCATTTAGTTATGTCACTGTTTGCCAAACTATGGACTTAATCCCAATATCACCAGTGTTTTCACAAATGTTCTTGATCTGTTTCAGGATCCAACCCACAAGTCCACATTGCATGTGGTTATTATGTCTCCCAGTGTCTTCTAGTCTTCTAGTCTTTGATGCTTCTTTGGTCTTTTCTCAACACTCATGAAGTGTCCCAGTCATGTATTTTGTGGAGTATCTCTTGATTTAGGTTTGTCTGATGTTTTCTCCTGATTAGATTGAGGTTATGTATTTGGGGCAAGAATACCATGGAAATGATGTTGTGCCCCTCTCATCTCATTGCGGGGATACAGGATGTCAATGTGTCTTATTCCTGGCAACCAGCTTGATCACTGGTTAAGGTGATTTCTGCTGTGTTTCTCTACTGTAAAATTACTATGCTCCCAGCATTATTTTTTTTAAAAAGATTTTATTGTTTACTAATCTCTATGCCAACATGGGGCTTGAACTCACAACTCCGAGATCAAGAGTTATTCACTCTACCAACTGAGCCAGCCAGGCATCCCCCCATCCTGTTTTTATTAATAAATATCTTAGAGAAGCTATTTTGAGATTATGCATCTATCCTGTTTTTCTTGAAACTTTTGCCCACTGATTTTAGCATCTATTAGTAGATCTTGCCTGTGACGAGGCAATGTGTTGTGTTGTTTATATTTCTCTCGTTCCTTCTATATTTATTAATTGGAATTCTTATGTAAGAAAGAGCTGTCCCTTCTCCTGTGTTTATTTATTTTTTCAGTTATTTATCAATATCAATATGGACTCTTGGATATTTATTTTATTCTATGGGTTATAATGCAATACTGTTGTCGTTTATTGGTCGAATTGCTCTGACTTTGGCTATCGGGAGTGCCTTCAACATGTTCTTATCTTTTTGTGAGCATTTCCTTATTTTCTTTATGCAGAATTTTTGGGGAGATTTTTCATTGACAGTACCATTTACAAAGATGTTGGCAGGATTGGGGGAATTCACAAGGGATATTGAGGACTCAGGAACTAGCAACAGCAGGAAGCCATTAACACCCATAGATCTGAAGGGGTAGGTGGAGGAAAATTATATTATTGGAGGCTGGTGAGAGCTGGCGCCATGAAAAGGGGCCGCTTGACAGGAGCTGTGGCCATGGAAGGTTCCAGTCACTGCCAGAACCACAGTGAAGCAGAAAACAAGAACAGACTCCCAACTTCTTTTTCTTCCCCCCTCTCAGTCTTTTGCCTGTCCTTCTGATTGTCTGGACCCACTTGGAGTCCAAAGAGTCAAGGGAGTCTGGTTAATGAAATCCATTAAGGGTCACTTTCAAGGGCAGAGAAAAACAAAGAATGGATTAGGGGGCAACTGGAGAATAGCCTTCACAAGCTAATACTTCCTCCAAGAATCCTTTCCTGGGCTGAAGGCGGCACTAAACCGCTGAGCCACCCGGGCTGCCCGGGGGGCTGCTTCTCATTCACCCTGTTACTTCTGCTCTGGGTTGGCCCATCCACAGGAAGTGCTCAATATATATTTTGAGAAGAGATGAAATCTGGGTGATGCAGGCCAGAGCTGGAATAGTCACAGGCCCATCTATTCCCGAATATGGCCACCCTCCAGCCCTTCAGGGGCTGAGCACACCACACAGTCTTCACACCCTGTGCCTTTTATATGCTGTTCCCTCTCCTTGAAATACCAACTGTGACAAGTGTTAAGTGAAATTAGATGGGCAAAATGTTGATAATTGTTGAAACTGAGCAATGAGAACATAAGGGGCTCAGTACACTGGTCTCTCAATAGCTTTTGTATGCTTGAGAATTCCCATAAAAATAGGTTTCAAAACAGTATTTCTGGAATCCATGCTGTGTGCCAGACCCTTTGCTTACAGATACTGGGGACACAGTGGTGAAACAGCCAGGCAGTTGATACAAATAGGAAGAGACAGCCCCTCCTCTCACTGGAAGACTGCCCATTGTCCTATCCAGGCTAGGCTCAGGTGGTCTACCCCTGCAGCATCCCATCTGTCTTCTCCAGGACTCCAGCTCAGTACAGAATGGTCAGGGTCTTCGTGCTTCTTGCTATGACTGAACTGTGCCCTCCCCCATTCGTCTGTTGAAGCCTTAACCTCCCCGTGTGATGGTATATGGAGATGGGGTCTTTGAGATGTAATTAGGTTACATGAAGTCATGAGAGTGAGGCCCCCATGATGAGATTAATGTCCCTATAAGAAGAGATGCCAGAAGGGCACCTGGCTGCCTCATTGGTAGACCACGTGACTCTTATCTAAGAGTTGTGAGTTCAAGCCCCACATTGGGCATAGAAGCTTACTTATGGAAAATAAATTCAGGGACACTTGGGTGGCTCAGTGGTTGAGCATCTGCCTTCTGCTCAGGGCGTGATCCTGGGATCTGGGATTGGGTCCCATATTGGGCTCCCCACAGGAAGCCTGCTTCTCCCTCTGCCTATGTCTCTGCCTCTCTTTATTTTTCATGAATAAATAAATAAATCTTCCAAAAAAAAGATAAATACAAAATAAAACACCACTGTGCACTATAGTTAGAAGAAGAAGAAGAAGAAGGGACACCAGAGAGCTCCCTCTCTCTCCATCATGTGAGGACACCTCGAGAAGGCTGCAAGCTAGCTAGGAAGAGGGCTCTCACCAGAAACTGACCATGCTGGCACCCTGATCTCCAATTCCAGCCTCCAGAACTATGGGAAAATTTCTGTTGTTGAAGCCACACTGTCTACGGTATTTTGTAATGGCGGCCCCAGCTGACTGATAACTTCCCTTGAGGTGACAACTGCTCCCACTGCCCCAGTTCCAGCGATATGGTTCATCACCCTTGGCCTTAGAACTGCTGAAGGGTCAAGAGCTCTGAGAGCCATGGTCAAGGCTCCACATCCAGGGGTGTTGGGGGTGAAGATGTATGAGCTCCTTTAGAGCTTTGTATGTATCCACCAAAACTGAACAGATGCATTCTCTGACCCAGCACTCCCACTCCTGGCTATATCCCCAAAAGAAATGCAAATATACACTTATCCCAAGACAAAAATGTTCATGGCAGCATTCTCTGCAATAACCCTAAACCAGAAACTGCCCAAATGCCTGCCACTGACACGGAACAGAAATAAATGGTGTCTTCAGACAGTGGAATACAGTACAGCAATGAGAATGAATAAGGTCTTGAGACAACACGGATGAATCTCATATTGTTGACCAAAAAAAAAGCAAACAAACACGAGTCGGTACTGTATGATTCCGTTTATAGCAAGTTCAAAAACAGGCAAAATGAATCCACGGTATTATGAGTCAGGATAGTAGTTATGCTCCACTAAGAGTTTTTATTTTTATTTTTTAAAAACATATTTTTTATTTTTTAAGGTTGTTTTATTATTTGTTTTTTATTAAGGAATCCTTATACCCACTGTGGGGCTCGAACTCATGACCCCAAGATCAAGAGTCACACGCTCCACAGATGGAGCCAACCAGGCACCCCTCCACTAAAAGTTTTTAAATCCGTGCTGACAAATGGTTTGCAGGGTATGAAGTACCCGTGCACATCTGTTACCTCATTCTTTGTGCTTTTTCATGCCCACAGTATTTTCTTGATCTCTTAGTTTAGATACAGCAAAATGCGTAAGTCTTAAGTGACCAGCTTGATGAATTTTGCCACATGTATACACCTGGGTAATCCATACCTAGGTCAAGCTACAGAACTTTCCACCACTCCTGGGGGCTCCCCCACATTATTTCCTTTTATCTTCATGGCAATCTCAGGATGACAGAGCTGTTATTTGTTCCCATCACCACCAAGAAACAGCCTCAGAGATGGAGCCCTGGCACCTGGCACTGCCTCCTCAGAGTCAGGCTGCTGCCGCTCTTTACAGTGGCGGAGGGATGACTGAGCAAACCCTTGGAGACAACCCTCAGCAGCCTTCTCAGCACACCTTGTCTCCAGCTTGCATCATTAGCCAATGAGTTGACTTCCTGGAAGATGAAGCTCTGTCCCCCTTCCCACACAGCTGGGCAGGGAAGTTGGGGTGGCCAAGTGGGAGGCATCTGTTAGTTATTTTTTTAGCTCTGGTTATTTTCCAGAGTCATCTCCCAACCATCGACATTCTGGACAATGCCCTGGAGTCTGAGAGGTGTCAATGCCAGGTGCAGGGACGCTGGTGCCAGGCTAGAAACTGCCCCTGGGGAGGGAGTGGCCCCCAACTCGTTAAACTGGGTGGGCAGGGTGCCTAGGGAGGAACAGGTACCTCTAATCCATCTGCGCTTCAAAGGATCGGGGCCTGGATTGGGGCCTGGAATGGGGCTCAAGCCGAAGCTTTTGGAAGGCCAGCATGGATGCTCTTGGAGTCCAGTTTTCACTGTCCCTTGATCCCTCCTGGGGCTGAGTGAGGTTTTCGGGCTGACCTACACACACTAGAAGAACAAAGAGGAGGTGCATCATGACCTTTCCTGGCGATTTCTCCCTCCGTTCAAAGTCCTTCCTCAGACAGGCTCTATCCCCAGGTCACGGCCTTGGGACTTGTGTGACCTCTGCTTCTCAAGGGTAACCCAGTAGGCTCCTTTGGGGCGAGGACACCCTTGCTCACGGTTCCCTCAGAGTTCTGGCAAGTTTCTTAGTCCTCTGAGGAGAATACTCTTGACTCTTCCATTCAGGAACAGAGCTCTCCTACCTGCTCCTGGGACTGGAACTCCATCCTCGGGAAGCAGAGGACTGCAGAGTAGCCAGGAGGACAAAGGCCTTCCTGGTTTTCCCTCCTTGCAGAGCCCCCTCCAGCCACATGCTCACTGGCTTCTGTGAGTGGGAGGCTGAGGAGCTGGGTGACTCATCCTGTTTCTGGGAAGGAGAGGATCAAAGGTTCCTTTATTTCTGACTGAGATCTGGATGACGACGTGGCATGAGAATCATACAAAGGCTTGACAAAACCTAGCCTTTTTTCTATTTTTCTTTCTTTCCTTTTTTCTTTTTTAAATATTTTATTTGAGAGAAGGAGAGCAGAAGCAGGAAGAAGGGAGGAGTAGACTCCTTGCTGAGCAGCAGACTCCCTGATGAGCAGGGAGCACGATGCAGGACTTGATCCCAGGACCCCGGGATCCTGACCTGACCCAAAGGCAGATGCTCAACCGCCTGAACCACCCAGGTGCCCCTTCTATTTTTCTATTAAAATACACACATGCACACACAAGCCTTAACATTCCGAAGCCACAAACGAACTTACACCATCTGCTCATCCCCCAGCCTAGGAACACAATTCCAGGAAGTAGGAGAAGGCAGGCCTGCCCCAGCTGTCCTGTGAGGACCGTCGGGATGGGAACAGCTGCTTATCCTCAATGACTCTTTCCACGCAGACCCATTTATGGGGTTTGCTGTCCCTTGGGTGGCAGAAGGGAAACTGACCCCCCACCTCTGCCTAGAGACAAAGAAAAGCCGGATCTCTACTCCCATCTACCCTACAGGAGCTGGGGCTAGAAAATGAATAGCCTCCAGTGCCTCAAGCTTTCACTTGGTTAAAAACAAAGCAAAACAACAAACAAAACAAAGTAAAACAAACAAACAAAAAAAACCCACAACCCTGGGACACCTGGGCGTGATCCTGGAGACCCGAGATCAAGTCCCACATCGGGCTCCCTGCATGGAGCCTGCTTCTCCCTCTGCCTGTGTGTCTCTGCCTCTCTCTCATTCTCTCTGTCTCTCATGAATAAATAAATAAAATCTTAAAAAAACCACAAACAAACAGTTTTATTGGAACGCCTGGGTGGCTCAGCGATTGAGCGCCTGCCTTCAGCCCAGGGCATTATCCTGGAGTCCCGGGATTGAGTCCCACATCAGGCTCCCTGCGAGGAGCCTGCTTCTCCCTCTGCCTGTGTGTGTCTCTCTCTCTCTCTGTGTGTCTCTCATGAATAAATAAGTAAAATCTTAAACAAAACAAAACAAAACCACAACCCTCCTCATGTTCCTGGGGCCTGAGCTTCTGAGTAACTACTGTCAGCCTCTGTCCCGACAAAGAGCTTCGTCTGCCTTTGCAACAAGATTCTGGATGTTGGGCTTTGATGTGAATTCTAGTTCTTTTATTTCGGCATATGCCCTCTTGATGTCCTTAAAGTGTGTGTGTGTGTGTTGGGGGATGCGTTACTAGAATGACTGCGGGACAGGAAGTTATAGAAGCTCCCCCGCCAAAAAACCCCCTGCAAACCCAACCCAGATGCATCTTTGCTGGGAGTACAAAAGTAGCCAGGCCTCAGCCTGAAAGGTCCCTTTCAGAGCAAAAAGGAACCGGACAGCAAAAGTCACATGCCACCCAAGCCTCAGTGAGGTCTGGCTGAAATGGAAACTTCCTGTTTATTTTAGTCCATTCGAGCTGCCGCGGGAGGGCAGGGATTTAAACCAGGGCTATTGCAGCTTGGAAAGAATCAGAACTGCTGCATCAGTCCTGAAAACTGTGGCATGGCCCGTCCCATCAACCACACCCTCCTGTTCCCACCCGAGGAAGAGACAGAGATCATACCATAATAATGCAGAAGAGTTACCCCGAACGTGCACCAGATGCTTTCAATGAGCTAATTTTAACCCCATGGCATCCTTTGGGGGGGGTGGGGGTGGGGGGTGGGGATGAGAAGCAGACACAATCCTCATTTTTTTCAACACATCACGGCCGCCCACCCCGGGAAGGCTGAATAACCCAATCGGGGTCAAACAGCAACTCAAAGGTTGAGTCAGGATCTGGCTTGGTCTCCCTCCTCCCTCTACCCCAGCTACTCCTCCCTCTACCCCAGCTACTTCCTCCTTAAGAGCTCTAAGCACTCGGTTTCTCTCGCCTTGAGTTTCAGCTCTGGGGCTGCCGTGATCATTTCCCTGGCCATGCTCCCACTCTGCCCTCCCCACCCCGGGGGTCTCTGTGGAAGGGGATCCAACCCCGGGCCACCCCACACCTCAGAGTTGGTCCCGGGTAATTCTCAGGATGGGAAACAAGTCGGGCTTCCAGAGCTTAGTGCAGGGGGCTCAAAGTTCATCACAGCTGTGCCACATGATAAAGATCCACAGGCCGAGGATGTGGGGAACTTGGCACCCTCACTCATTGCCAGTGGGATGGTTCAATGGTGCGGCTGCTATAGAAAAGAGTTTGGCCGCGCCTCACGGGATTAGAGAGCTACCCTAAGACCCGGCAATTCCACTCCTAGGTACCCACCCGAGAGGAGTGAGGACATGCATTCCTGCAAAAACTTGCACGCGAGCGTTCACAGCGGCGTGATATATGACAGCCCCAAATGGAAATGACCCGAATGTCCATTAACCAATGAGTGGATAAATGAACTGTGCTCTATTTGTACAGTGAAATCTGATTCAGCAATTAAAAGGAAGGGAGCCGCACGTGCTACATAACGGAGGGACTGTGAAAATGCGATGCTGAGTGAAGAAGCCAGACACACAAGGCCACGTATTGTACGATTCCGTGTATAGGCAATGTCTAGAGCTGGCAAATAAATCCACAGAGTCCCAAAGTAGACTAGTGGTTGCCAGAGGCTGGAGGAAGGGGGGTGGGTGGAATGAGGAGTGACTGCTAATGGGTTTGGAATTTCCTTTTGGGGTGATGAAAACGTTCTAAAATTAGATAGTGGTGATGGTCGCAAAACTCTGTGAATATGCGACAAACCACTCACTGGTCTGCTGTAAAAGGGTGAATTTTATGGTACGTAAATTATACCTCTGTTAAGCTATTACCCAAAACAAAAACAAGACAACAACAATAAAAAACATATGCCTGGGCCCACCCTCGGAGATTCTGGTTTAGCAAGTTTGAGATGGGACTTGGGCGCCTGCCTTTTGAAAAAGTACCCTAAATGTCGTAGAGGGAGTGGTTTGCAAAGAAGCGTATGGCCTCGCTCGCGTCCCCAAAGAGCTAGTTCACGGTCACACTGGGGAAGCATGGGAGTCTGTTAGGGAAAAGTCTGTTAGTGTCAAAGTGTGTGATCCTAGAGGAGAGTACATAAGAAGTTCAGGAAAGAGAGAAGACAGTTTGGGTCAAGGTGGCCTGGGAAGGGCGGAGGGACTGAGCCTTGGGGGATGGGCAGGATTTACATGGACAGAGGGGCTACATTCCAGGCAGGAGAAGGGGTCTGGCAAAGATCTGGGGGTGGGAATGAGCATGGCAGGATTGGGGTCTGTTTGAACTGACCTAGAAGGTGAAATTAGGGGTGTTGGGGAAGACAAGCTTGGAGGAGTGGTCTGGGATCCTCTCTGAGTGCCAACCAGGAAGCACTAATGGGGGAGATGTGGAGCCAAAGAGGATTAGAATGGCGCAAAGAAAACCAAGTGTTAGGAGGAGTAACCTGCCATTTATGTAAACATGTATTGTAGGCAAGGACTGGCAGTAAAAGGCTGCTTGAAAAGCTGGGGCAGGGAGGCGCCTGGGTGGCTCAGTAGTTGAGTGTCTGCTTTTGGTTCAGGTTGTGATCCCGGGGTCCTGAGATCGAGTCCCACATCGGGCTCCCCGAAGGGAGCCTGCTTTTCTCTCCGCCTATGTCTCTGCCTCTCTCTGTGTCTCATCATGAATAAATAAATAAAATCTTTAAAAAATGAAATAAAAATTAATCCTGAATAAAAATAAACAGAGGAGACTACATCACACTAAGAAAGCTTCTGCACAAGAACAGAAACCGTCAACAAAATGAAAAGGCACCCTACCGGATGGGAGAAAATATTTGTGAATCATATATATATATCTTATAAGGGGCTAGTATCCAAAATAAGCAAAGAATTTGCACAACTCAATAATAACCCCCCCCCAAAACAATCCAATTGAAAAACCAGGCAGAGGATCTGAATAGACATTTTTCCAAAGAAAGCATATAGATGGCTAAAAGATACATGCTCAATGTTATTCATCGTTGGGGAAATGTGGATCAAAACCACAATGGGATATCATGTCACTCCTGTTAGGATGACTATTATCAAAAAGGCAAGAAATAACAGGTGTTGGCGAGGTTGTGGAGACAAAGGAACCCTCGTGCATTGTTAGGAATGTAAATTGGTGCAGCCACTCTGGAAAACAGTATGGACAGTCCTCAGAAAATTAAAAACAGAACTGCCATAGGATCCAGCAATCCCACTTCTGGGTATTTATCTGAAGAAAACAAAAAAACACCAGTTTGAAAAGATACAGGCCCCTCCATGTTTACTGCAGCATTATTTCTAATAGCCAAGGTGTGGAAGCAGCCCGTGTCCCTCAACAGATGCAGGGACAAAGAAAATGTGGTGTACATATATACGAGGGAATATCACTAGCCATAAAAAAGGATGAAACCTTGCCATTTGCGACAACATGGGTGGATTGAGGGCATTAGGTGAAGTGAAGTAAGAGAAAGACAAATACCATATGATCTCACTTATATGTGAGGTCTAAAGAAACAAAACCGGGGTGCCTGCGTGGTTCAGTCAGTTGAGCATCTAACTCTGGAGAATTCAGATCACGATAGTTCTTCCATGATGGAGAGACACTGCCTCTTCCACCAGTATTGGTCAGGCTGTTGCTTTTGAGTAGGAAGATAAGACCTAGAGGAAGTGAAAGCCCAACATTTGTCCTATCTGATCCCCAGGAATTGTGGGAAGAAACATGGAGGCGGGGCCAGGAGAGACCTGGCGGTGGGTTCCCAGGTTACTTTTCTGGGCTTGTGGCCAAGAGAAAGGGTGAAAAGTTGAAGTTGAGAGGGAAGCCAGAAGCAGGAGGCCTTTGGTCAGATTCATATCTGGGACTCCGAGAGGTGACCATGTCCTGCACTGGCCCCTGCCGCCAAACACACACTGGGGGGCCCATGAGGATGTCTTGGCAGTGCCACCAGTTGACATAGAGCTGGGAGGAGGGTAGCTGCCCAGGATTTCCTCCCTGTGCTGCAAGACTTGGATGGAAATTTCTGTTCTGGCTGGATGTAGGCCAAGAAGAGGGCAACAGGCTATAGGTAGAAATGTAGGAGTCAACATAAATTGAGCCCCTAGAAAATTCTGCTCTGGGAAATATAGAAAGAGTGGTGCGAAGCTGACCTACAGTTTGAGCTCCCAAATGATCCTTGAATCCAAGCTTGGTGAACTCACTGACAAGCGGGGTGGGGAGACCCATAAGTTAGGCAAGACTAGGTGAGAAGCTTGAAAGCACCCGCAGCCCAGAGAAGAGACCAGAAGTGTGGCAGGAAAACTGGCAAAGTGCTTTGTCAAAGACTCCAGGGGAAGCCACAGCTTCCATGACAGACGTTCAGTTCTGGAAGCACTTGGTGCATGCCCACGGGTGGCCAAGTTAGGCTAATCCACGTGGTCAGAGCTGTGTCTCTCATTTGCCTCGGAGCTGTTGTACCTGCCTGACGTTTCAGGATGGGCAAGCTGAATTCTCCAGGCCTCGAATGTGCTCTTTTCAGAGGGGACCGTACTCCTGTTGGATCCCAGGCTGACAGGAAAGCAGGTCCCTGTTTGGGAGGCCACTCAGGCCCTTACTGGAAGAGTCCCTGCTGGAGCCACACCTATTGTCGGGGAGAGGTGAGTCAGGGCCTTCAGTAGCCCAGGGGAGCACTTCCTGTCATCAGGGAGCCTGGGTCCTGGCTGCCGGCCAGAGGACAAGGGAGCAACAGCAAGTTCCCTTCCACTACCGTGGTTGCAACTCCAAGTGCCAGAGTGGCAGAGGCCGTGGGAGTGCCCAAAGGCAGGCAGGCAGGTCACTTGCGTGGTCAGGCCTGCCCGGTTCACATCCCTGAACTGGGCCAGGAGGGCGTGTTGGGCAATTAACTGAGGATGACAGTGGCAGCTGGGCGCACAACCCCTGATTTCCACATGGCTTGCTGCTTCTTGTTCTTCCTGTCTGGGGTAATTTTAGTTTTGCTTCGGTTGTTACTTTCTTTTCTTTTTTTTTTCTTTTAAAGATTTATTTATTTAATTGCTAGAGGGAGCGGGAAGGGGTAGAGGGAGGGGGAGAAAGAGAATCTCAAGTCGACTCCATGCTGAGCCCACGAGGGGCACGATCTCATGACCTGGAGATCATGACCTGAGCTGAAATCAAGAATCGGATGCTCAACCGACTGAGCCACCCAGGTGCCCCGGTTGTCACTTTCTATAGCCCTTGGACTGAAAAAGGAAATGAAAAAGAAGTAGCCCCCTCCATTTGGACCCAGAGGGAAGTGTGGGCTTGGATTTTCAAGGCCTTGGTTGAGGAGGGAATAATGAGGACGTTACTTCCTGAGACTCCTGGTCGCCACAAGAAATTATGGAAATGACAAATGTTTTTCATAGGATATATTCATCCTTGCGACACAAGGTGGATATGGACACAGTCTCATTCACCAAGTTGTTTTGAGATTTTTAAAAAGATTTTATTTATTTGAGAGAGAGATTGCAAGAGAGAGAGCAACAGAGGGGCAGAGCGAGAGGGAGAAGCAGACTCCCCGCTGAGCAGGGAGCCTGATGCAGGGCTGGGTTCCAGCACCCAGGGATCATGACCTGAGTGGAAGGCAGATGCTTAATCAACTGAGTCACCCAGGCAGCCTGAACCTTCCAAGGTTTTGAATTACTTGAGCCTCCTATGTTTTTTTTTTTTTTGACAATTTTTGCATGTGAAAGTTGTGACCTCAAACTGTTAAAGTAGACAACATTTCTGACATTCAAAGCCACTATACTTTGATCTTAGCATGATGAAAATCAGTCTTCTCCCTCAGTACTCATTGACATCAACTCCAACCTTGTTCACTCATTTATTGATTCATTTATCCATCTGTGCATTCATTCATTCATTCATTCATTCATTCAATAAACAGTTTTTGAGCACGGAATGTGTAGTGATGTACTGCTTGAAGCTAGGGATACAGAGATGAAAGATAAAGTCTCTAGGTGCCAAGAGGGAAGTTACCATTCCATGTGAAAATGTTAGGCTAGGTGCTGCAGGGTGCTGTGGATGGCCTGCCCCATCTCCCCTGAGCCCCCGAGCTCACCTGGAGCTGCAGTAGGCAGGTGACCACTCTACCTCCAGGCCTGCCTCTCAGCTTCTCAGCTTGAGCACCTGGTGGGGGGACCAGAATTATGGGTGAGGGTTAGCAAAAGGGCATGACAGTTGGTAGAAAAATGTCCCAGCCTCCCAGTCTCCCAGTGTGACGGTTGGGAGGCATGTCCCTGGCCTCTGAGATGATCCCTAGCAGGTCTAAGCCCCAGTTGCCCAGGGTGCTCATCAACTCATAAACATAATCTTTATTGGCTTCCCTCTGTGTCTCACTTTCTCTACTTGAAAAGAGTAAGACTATAATTCTTGTTCTAAGATCTAAAAAAAAATACGATTTTAAAAGATTTTATTTGTTTATTTGACACACACAGAGCACACATAAGCAAGGGGACGGGAGAGGGAGAAGCAGGCTCTCTGCTGAGCAGGGAGACCCATGTGAGGCTCAATCCCAGGACCCTGGGATCATGACCAGAGCCGAAGGCAGACACTCAACTGACTAAGCCACCCAGGCGCCCAAAAGATTTATTTATTTGAGAGAGAAAGAGAGAGAGCAAGTAGGGAGAGGGAGAGGGGTGGAGAGAGAAGCAGACTCTTCCCTGAGTACCAAGCCTGAGATGGAGCTTGATCTTAAGACCCTAAGATCACCTAAGTAAAAATCAAAAGTCAGATGTTTAACCTGCTGAGCCACCCAGGTGCCCCTAAAACTTTACTTCTTTACAGGAAGGAACTCACTTGTGACTCCTGAGGTCACCTCTCAAATAAGCTACTTGCCTCCAAATCCTCCTCTCAGGGGTTTGCCTTGGGGGGAGGGCAAACTAAGACAACAAAGATATGAATTGGGGGAGATATGGGAGCCCAGAGGAGGTACCCCCAAACTGGAAATCGTACAAGTTTCACCAGACAAAAAGCCTTGAACTGAGTCAGACGAGAAGCCCGAGTTGATAGGGGGCGGGGGTGGGGTGGTGGTGGTGGTGGTGGTGGTGGTGTGTGTGTGTGTGTGTGTGTGTGTGGAGAAGACCGAGAAGGGCTTGGGCTCCAGGCGGAGGGGCCAGCGGGTGAGGAAAGGGCTGTAGGTGGGAGAGCGCGGGGAGCTGCACGGGGAGCCTCCAGCCTGCAGGGGGCGCAAGTGCGAGTTGCTGGGGTGGGCGGGGCGCCCTCCGCCCTCAACTGCCGCTCTCCTTCTTGCCTCAAATCCTTTGCCCCGTTCAAAATCGGTTCACCAGTTCGCTGTGAGCAAATCCTCTACCCCGCCTCTTAACCCCACTGGCACCCTGGAAAAAAAGGACATCCAATATTGAAAAGCGACTTTTTAGCAAAAGCTCAGAAGTCTTCGAGGGGGCGCCTGGCTGTTTCCGTCAGTAGAGCACGTGGCTCTCGATCTGGGGGTTGTGAGCTGGAGCACACATGTTGGGTGTGAAGATGACTGAAAAATAAAATCTTTAATTGAAAAAAGAGGAATCTTCGAGGAACGTAGGATCAAAACCCCATTTGCACCCTGACTTTCGAAGGAAAGAACATAGATAAAGCAGCCATCAGGCGCTCGCTCAGTCCCGCGGTAAGTATTTATGGGGCACCTGCTGGGAGCCACGTGGGTGCACAGTCAGCATCAGGAGACGGCAGGGTGTCCTTCTCACAGAGGATGTTTCTGTACCCACTGGCAGGTGGACCTTTGCCTAAAAATGTACCGTAGCATTGATAGCAAGGAAATGGATTCAGTTGAACAGAGGGCGAGTGGCAGCAAGTCTCGCCTTAGCCCTTTCTAGTTTTCGCCCTCCCTTCCTTCTCCTTCCTTTTTAAAGAATTTCTTTTAAAATTTGTATTTATTTATTTGACACACACACACACAAAGAGCAGAAAGAGCACAAGCATGAGTAGGGGAGGAGTGGAGGGAGAGGGAGAAGCAGACTCCCCCCTGAGCAGGGAGCCGGATGTGGGGCTCGATCCCAGGACCCCGGGATTATGACCTGAACCAAAGGCAGACCCTTAACCGACTGAGCCACATAGGTGCCTCTTCTTCCTTTAAAGGGGTGTAATTGGGGATCCCTGGGTGGCTCAGTGGTTTAGTGCTGCCTTTGGCCCAGGGCATGATCCTGAAGGCCCGGGATCGAGTCCCACGTCGGGCTCCCTGCATGGAGCCTGCTTCTTCCTCTGCCTGTGTCTCTGCCTCTCTCTCTGTGTGTCTCTCATGAATAAATAAATAAAACCTTTAAAAAAAATAAAGGGGTATAGTTTTATTCTCTTTGACTACCCAGAAGGGCAGCGCTAATCTTGTTTTTTGTTTGTCTTTAGTTTTCTTTTTTTTTTTTAAAGATTTTATTTATTTATTCATGAGAGACACAGAGAGAGGGGCAGAGACACAGGCAGAGGGAGAAGCAGGCTCCCTGTGGGGAGCCCGATGTGGGACCCGATCCCATCGAGATCATGACCTGAGCCCAAGGCAGATGCTCAACCACTGAGCCACCCAGGCATCCTGTGTTTAGTTTTCTGAACTGGTAATACACTGTCTTTGTTCTGGAAAGAGAGAACAAGGTAGCTTGGAAATGGTCGTCCTCCTTCTGTCCTCTAGTCAGTGGATCACCTCCCCCAAGGTAACCCCTGTAACAGTTTCTTGGTGTATCTTCCAGAAATATCCTTTGCCTTTATCGACATATATGGTTGACCTATGTTGATATATGATAACCATATTGATATATGATTATATATGGTTATATTTTTCTTTTTTTTGGCTGCATGTAAATAGTAGCATTCTATACACCATCTAAACCTTATATTTTTACCTAAAAATAATCCCTGGAGGGCTTCCAATATCAGGGTAACTGGAGTGGCCTCATTTGGGAAGCCATACCGTCTTGTTTTTGGCTAGCCTACTATGGATAGATAGCTATGTAGGTTGCAGACAGTCTGTTGCTGTTACAAACAATGCTGCGATGTGTATCTTTGTTGACAGATCATCTTGCACAGGTGTGAGTGCCTCTGTAACATGCCTTCTTAAAGGAGGAGTTGTTGAGTCAAAGGGATGAGCAACTTTAATTTTCATAGATATTGCCCACTTGGCCTCTGTAGAGGTTATGCATATTTACGTGCCAACCAGCAATAAATGCATGCAGCCGATTCTCCACACCCTGTTAAACACAGCGTATTAGTTTTCTATGGCTGCATAACAAATTACCTCAAACTCTGTGGCTTAAAACAACAACCATTTACTAGCTCACAGCTCTGTAGGTAAGAAGTCTGGCACAACATGGCTGGGTTCTCCGTTCACGGTGTCACAAGGTTAAAGTTGAGGTGTCTGCCCTATGGAGTTCTTGTCTCGAGACTCTAGGGAGGCATCTGCTTCTGAGCTTGTTTTCGGTGAATTTCAGTGGTGGTGGTGGTGGTGGTGGTGGTGGTGGTGATGGTGGTGGTGGTGGTGATGGTGGTGGTGGTGGTGGTGGTGGTGGTGGTGGTGGTGGTGGTGGTGGTGGTGGTGGTGGTGGTGGTGGTGGTGGTGGTGGTGGTGGTGGTGGTGGTGGTGGTGGTGGTGGTGGTGGTGGTGGTGGTGGTGGTGGTGGTGGTGGTGGTGGTGGTGGTGGTGGTGGTGGTGGTGGTGGTGGTGGTGGTGGTGGTGGTGGTGGTGGTGGTGGTGGTGGTGGTGATGGTGGTGGTGGTGGTGGTGGTGGTGATGGTGGTGATGGTGGTCATGGTGGTGGTGGTGGTGGTGCTCGTGGTGGTGGTGGTGGTGGTGGTGGTGGTGGTGGTGGTGGTGGTGGTGGTGGTGGTGGTGGTGGTGGTGGTGGTGGTGGTGGTGGTGGTGGTGGTGGTGGTGGTGGTGGTGGTGGTGGTGGTGGTGGTGGTGGTGGTGGTGGTGGTGGTGGTGGTGGTGGTGGTGGTGGTGGTGGTGGTGGTGGTGGTGGTGGTGGTGGTGGTGGTGGTGGTGGTGGTGGTGGTGGTGGTGGTGGTGGTGGTGGTGGTGGTGGTGGTGGTGGTGGTGGTGGTGGTGGTGGTGGTGGTGGTGGTGGTGGTGGTGGTGGTGGTGGTGGTGGTGGTGGTGGTGGTGGTGGTGGTGGTGGTGGTGGTGGTGGTGGTGGTGGTGGTGGTGGTGGTGGTGGTGGTGGTGGTGGTGGTGGTGGTGGTGGTGGTGGTGGTGGTGGTGGTGGTGGTGGTGGTGGTGGTGGTGGTGGTGGTGGTGGTGGTGGTGGTGGTGGTGGTGGTGGTGGTGGTGGTGGTGGTGGTGGTGGTGGTGGTGGTGGTGGTGGTGGTGGTGGTGGTGGTGGTGGTGGTGGTGGTGGTGGTGGTGGTGGTGGTGGTGGTGGTGGTGGTGGTGGTGGTGGTGGTGGTGGTGGTGGTGGTGGTGGTGGTGGTGGTGGTGGTGGTGGTGGTGGTGGTGGTGGTGGTGGTGGTGGTGGTGGTGGTGGTGGTGGTGGTGGTGGTGGTGGTGGTGGTGGTGGTGGTGGTGGTGGTGGTGGTGGTGGTGGTGGTGGTGGTGGTGGTGGTGGTGGTGGTGGTGGTGGTGGTGGTGGTGGTGGTGGTGGTGGTGGTGGTGGTGGTGGTGGTGGTGGTGGTGGTGGTGGTGGTGGTGGTGGTGGTGGTGGTGGTGGTGGTGGTGGTGGTGGTGGTGGTGGTGGTGGTGGTGGTGGTGGTGGTGGTGGTGGTGGTGGTGGTGGTGGTGGTGGTGGTGGTGGTGGTGGTGGTGGTGGTGGTGGTGGTGGTGGTGGTGGTGGTGGTGGTGGTGGTGGTGGTGGTGGTGGTGGTGGTGGTGGTGGTGGTGGTGGTGGTGGTGGTGGTGGTGGTGGTGGTGGTGGTGGTGGTGGTGGTGGTGGTGGTGGTGGTGGTGGTGGTGGTGGTGGTGGTGGTGGTGGTGGTGGTGGTGGTGGTGGTGGTGGTGGTGGTGGTGGTGGTGGTGGTGGTGGTGGTGGTGGTGGTGGTGGTGGTGGTGGTGGTGGTGGTGGTGGTGGTGGTGGTGGTGGTGGTGGTGGTGGTGGTGGTGGTGGTGGTGGTGGTGGTGGTGGTGGTGGTGGTGGTGGTGGTGGTGGTGGTGGTGGTGGTGGTGGTGGTGGTGGTGGTGGTGGTGGTGGTGGTGGTGGTGGTGGTGGTGGTGGTGGTGGTGGTGGTGGTGGTGGTGGTGGTGGTGGTGGTGGTGGTGGTGGTGGTGGTGGTGGTGGTGGTGGTGGTGGTGGTGGTGGTGGTGGTGGTGGTGGTGGTGGTGGTGGTGGTGGTGGTGGTGGTGGTGGTGGTGGTGGTGGTGGTGGTGGTGGTGGTGGTGGTGGTGGTGGTGGTGGTGGTGGTGGTGGTGGTGGTGGTGGTGGTGGTGGTGGTGGTGGTGGTGGTGGTGGTGGTGGTGGTGGTGGTGGTGGTGGTGGTGGTGGTGGTGGTGGTGGTGGTGGTGGTGGTGGTGGTGGTGGTGGTGGTGGTGGTGGTGGTGGTGGTGGTGGTGGTGGTGGTGGTGGTGGTGGTGGTGGTGGTGGTGGTGGTGGTGGTGGTGGTGGTGGTGGTGGTGGTGGTGGTGGTGGTGGTGGTGGTGGTGGTGGTGGTGGTGGTGGTGGTGGTGGTGGTGGTGGTGGTGGTGGTGGTGGTGGTGGTGGTGGTGGTGGTGGTGGTGGTGGTGGTGGTGGTGGTGGTGGTGGTGGTGGTGGTGGTGGTGGTGGTGGTGGTGGTGGTGGTGGTGGTGGTGGTGGTGGTGGTGGTGGTGGTGGTGGTGGTGGTGGTGGTGGTGGTGGTGGTGGTGGTGGTGGTGGTGGTGGTGGTGGTGGTGGTGGTGGTGGTGGTGGTGGTGGTGGTGGTGGTGGTGGTGGTGGTGGTGGTGGTGGTGGTGGTGGTGGTGGTGGTGGTGGTGGTGGTGGTGGTGGTGGTGGTGGTGGTGGTGGTGGTGGTGGTGGTGGTGGTGGTGGTGGTGGTGGTGGTGGTGGTGGTGGTGGTGGTGGTGGTGGTGGTGGTGGTGGTGGTGGTGGTGGTGGTGGTGGTGGTGGTGGTGGTGGTGGTGGTGGTGGTGGTGGTGGTGGTGGTGGTGGTGGTGGTGGTGGTGGTGGTGGTGGTGGTGGTGGTGGTGGTGGTGGTGGTGGTGGTGGTGGTGGTGGTGGTGGTGGTGGTGGTGGTGGTGGTGGTGGTGGTGGTGGTGGTGGTGGTGGTGGTGGTGGTGGTGGTGGTGGTGGTGGTGGTGGTGGTGGTGGTGGTGGTGGTGGTGGTGGTGGTGGTGGTGGTGGTGGTGGTGGTGGTGGTGGTGGTGGTGGTGGTGGTGGTGGTGGTGGTGGTGGTGGTGGTGGTGGTGGTGGTGGTGGTGGTGGTGGTGGTGGTGGTGGTGGTGGTGGTGGTGGTGGTGATGGTGGTGGTGGTGGTGGTGGTGGTGGTGGTGGTGGTGGTGGTGGTGGTGGTGGTGGTGGTGGTGGTGGTGGTGGTGGTGGTGGTGGTGGTGGTGGTGGTGGTGGTGGTGGTGGTGGTGGTGGTGGTGGTGGTGGTGGTGGTGGTGGTGGTGGTGGTGGTGGTGGTGGTGGTGGTGGTGGTGGTGGTGGTGGTGGTGGTGGTGGTGGTGGTGGTGGTGGTGGTGGTGGTGGTGGTGGTGGTGGTGGTGGTGGTGGTGGTGGTGGTGGTGGTGGTGGTGGTGGTGGTGGTGGTGGTGGTGGTGGTGGTGGTGGTGGTGGTGGTGGTGGTGGTGTGTGTGTGTGTGTGTGTGTGTGTGTGTGTGTGTGTGTGTGTGTGTGTGTGTGTGTGTGTGTGTGTGTGTGTGTGTGTGTGTGTGTGTGTGTGTGTGTGTGTGTGTGTGTGTGTGTGTGTGTGTGTGTGTGTGTGTGTGTGTGTGTGTGTGTGTGTGTGTGTGTGTGTGTGTGTGTGTGTGTGTGTGTGTGTGTGTGTGTGTGTGTGTGTGTGTGTGTGTGTGTGTGTGTGTGTGTGTGTGTGTGTGTGTGTGTGTGTGTGTGTGTGTGTGTGTGTGTGTGTGTGTGTGTGTGTGTGTGTGTGTGTGTGTGTGTGTGTGTGTGTGTGTGTGTGTGTGTGTGTGTGTGTGTGTGTGTGTGTGTGTGTGTGTGTGTGTGTGTGTGTGTGTGTGTGTGTGTGTGTGTGTGTGTGTGTGTGTGTGTGTGTGTGTGTGTGTGTGTGTGTGTGTGTGTGTGTGTGTGTGTGTGTGTGTGTGTGTGTGTGTGTGTGTGTGTGTGTGTGTGTGTGTGTGTGTGTGTGTGTGTGTGTGTGTGTGTGTGTGGCAGAAGACCGAGAAGGGCTTGGGCTCCAGGCGGAGGGGCCAGCGGGTGAGGAAAAGGGCTGATAGGTGGGAGAGCGCGGGGAGCTGCACGGGGAGCCTCCAGCCTGCTGGGGGCGCAAGTGCGAGTTGCTGGGGTGGGCGGGGCGCCCTCCGCCCTCAACTGCCGCCTCTCCTTCTTGCCTCAAATCCTTTGCCCCGTTCAAAATCGGTTCACCAGTTTCGCTGTGAGCAAATCCTCTACCCGCCTCTTAACCCCACTGGCACCCTGGAAAAAAAGGACATCCAATATTGAAAAGCGACTTTTTAGCAAAAGCTCAGAAGTCTTCGAGGGGGCGCCTGGCTGTTTCCGTCAGTAGAGCACGTGGCTCTCGATCTGGGGGTTGTGAGCTGGAGCACACATGTTGGGTGTGAAGATGACTGAAAAATAAAATCTTTAAAAACCGTTCAACACCTCGACAACTACTAGTTAACCTTGCAAATTCCAAAGATAAAGAGAAGATCCTTAAAGCAGCAAGAGACAAGAAATCCCTGACTTTTATGGGGAGGAGTATTAGTATTAGCAGACCTCTCCACAGAGACCTGGCAGGCCAGAAAGGGCTGGCAGGATATATTCAGGGTCCTAAATGAGAAGAACATTCAACTAAGAATACTTTATCCAGCAAGGCTCTCATTCAAAATGGAAGGAGAGATAAAGAGCTTCCAAGACAGGCAGGAACTGAAAGAATATGTGACCTCCAAACCAGCTCTGCAAGAAATTTTAAGGGGGACTCTTAAAATTCCCCTTTAAGAAGAAGTTCAGTGGAACAATCCACAAAAACAAGGACTGAATAGATATGATGACACTAAACTCATACCTTTCTTTTTTTTAAATTTTTATTTATTTATGATAGAGAGAGAGAGAGAGGCAGAGACACAAGAAGAGGGAGAAGCAGGCTCCCTGTGGGGAGCCGATGTGGGGCTCGATCCCAGGACCCCGGGATTATGACCTGAACCAAAGGCAGACCCTTAACCGACTGAGCCACATAGGTGCCTCTTCTTCCTTAAAGGGTGTTAATTGGGGATCCCTGGGTGGCTCAGTGGTTTAGTGCTGCCTTTGGCTCAGGGCGTGATCCTGGGGTCCCGGGATTGAGTCCCACATCAGGCTCCCTGCATGGAGCCTGCTTCTCCCTCTGCCTGTGTCTCTGCCTTTCTCTCTGTCACTTATGAATGAATAAATAAAATCTTAAAAAAGAAAGAAAGAAAAAGAGAATATCCTGTCTTCCTATCTCACTCTCTCTCTTTCTTTTTTATTCAAGTATAGGTAACATACAGTGTTATATTGCTTTCAGGTGCTCAATATAGCAATTCAATAATTATATACATTACTCAGCGCTCATCACGATAAATGTACTCTTCATGCCCTTCACCTATTTCACCCATCCTCTCACCCATCTCTGCTCTGGCAATCACCAGTTTGTTTTCTATATTTAAGAGTCTGGTTTTTTTTGTTTGTTTATCTCTTTTTTTTCTTTGTTCATGTGTTTTGTTTCTTAAATTCCACATATGAGTGAAATCATATAGTATTTGTCTTTCTCTGATTGACTTATCTCACTTAGCATTATGCCCTCTAGATATTGTTGCAAAGAGAAGATTTTGTCCTTTCTATGGCTGAGTAATATTCCATAGCATGTGTGTGTATATATATGTATATATGTGTGCACATACATCTTCCTAATCTTCCTTATCCATTTATCTGTCAGTGGACACTTGGGTTGCTTTTATATCTTGGCTATTGTAAATAATACTGCAGTAAACATAGGGGTGTGGATATCTTTTCAAATTAGTGTTTTGTATTCTTTGGATAAATACCCAGTAGTGGAATTGCTGGATCATATGGCAATTCTTTTTTTTTTTAAAGATTTATTTATTTATGATAGACATAGAGAGGCAGAGACACAAGAAGAGGGAGAAGCAGGCTCCATGCGAGGAGCCTGATGTGGGACTTGATCCCGGGACTCCAGGATCACGCCCTGGGCCAAAGGCAGGCGTTAAACCGCTGAGCCACCCAGGGATCCCCCCAATTCTTTTTTTAAAGATTTTATTTATTTGATTTTTTAAAAAAATTTTTATTTATTTATTCATGAGACACACACACACACACACACAGAGAGGCAGAGACAGAAACAGAGGAAGAAGCAGGCTCCATGCAGGGAGCCTGATGTGGGACTCGATCCCAGGACTGGGGGATCATGCCCTGAGCCTAAGGCAGATGCTCAACCACTAAGCCACCCAGGCATCCCAATTTATTTATTTATTTGAGAGAGGGTGCTCATGCATAACTGGGTGAAGGGCAGAGGGAGAAGCAGACACCCTGCTGGAGGAGGGAGACTGACTCAGGGCTCAATCCTGGGACGCGATCCCAGGACTCTGGGATCATGACCCGAGCCGAACGAAGGGGAATGCTTAACCAGTTGAGCCATCCAGATGCCCCCATATGGTAATCCTAATTTTAATTTTTTGAGGAACCTCCATACTGTTTTTCAGTGTCCATACCAGTTTGCATTCCCACCAGTAGTGCACAAGGGGTCCTTTTTCTCCACACTCTTGCTGACACTTGTTTCTTGTGTTTTTGATTTTAGCCATTCTGACAGGTGTGGGGTGATATCTCATTGGGGTTTTGGTTTGTGTTTTCCTTATCATGAGTGCTGTTGAGCATCTTTTCATGTGTCTGTTGGCCATCTGTATGCCTTTTTTGGAGAAGTTCTATTCATGTCCTCTGCCAGTTTTAAAATTGGATTATTTGTTTTTCTGGTGTTGAGTTGTATAAGTTCTTTATATATTTTGGATATTAACCTCTTATCATATATGTCATTTGCAAGTATCTTCTCCCATTTAGTGAGTTGTCTTTTTGTTTTGTGGATGGTTTCCTTCACTGTGGGAAAGCTGCTTATTTTTATGTAGTCCTAATCGTTTAATTTAGCTTTTGTTTCCCTTGCCAAAGGAGGCATATCTAGAAAAATGATTCTATGGCTAATGTCAAAGAGATTACTGCTTGTGTTTTCTTCTAAGAATTTTATGGTTTCAGGTCTCACATTTAGATCTTTAATCCATTTTGAGTTTGTTTTGTGTATGATGTAAGAAAGTGGTCCAGTTTCATTCTTCTGCATGTAGCTGTCCAGTTTTCCCAACACCATTTGTTGAAGAGACTGCCTTTTTTTCCATGCTATATTGTTGCCTCCTTTGTCATGGATTAATTGACCATATAATTGTGGGTTTATTTCTGGGCTCTGTATTCTGTTTCATTGATCTATGTGTCCACTTTGTGCCAGTACCATATTATGTTTTTTTTTTAGATTTATTTATTTATTTGAGAGAGAGAGCATGAGCAGGGTGGGGGCAGCAGGGGAAAGAGAGAGAGAGAATCTCAAGAAGACTCCCTACTGAGCACGGAGCCTGATGCGGGACTCAGTCTCACAACCGTGAGATCGTGACCCAAGCCAAAACTAAGAGTTGGATGCTTAACTGACTGAGCCACCCAGGCACCCCTATTGTGTTTTGATTACTAAGGCTTTGTAGTATATTTTGAAACCTGGGATTGTGACACCTCTAGCTTTGTTCTCTTTCAAGATTGCTTTAGCCTTTTGGGGTCTTTTGTGGCTCTATACAAATTTTAGGATGATTTGTTCTAGATCTGTGAAAAATGTATTGGTATTTTGGTAGGGATTACATTCCATTTGTTTATGTTCTCTTCAATTTCTTTCATCAGTGTTTTATGGTTTTCAGAGTACAGGTATTTCACTTCCTTGATTAAGTTTATTCCCAGGTATTTTTTAAAAAGATTTTATTTATACATTCATGAGAGACACAGGCAGAGAGAGAAGGAGGCTCCATGCAGGGAGCCTGACGCAGGACGTGGGACTCGATCCCAGTTCTCCAGGATCAGGCCCCAGGCCGAAGGCCGCACCAAACCGCTGAGCCACTCAGGCTGCCCCTATTGCCAGGTATTTTATGTATTATTTTTTGGTGCAATTGTAAATGGGATTGTTTTCTTCATTTCTCTTTCTGCTACTTCATTATTAGTATATAGAAATGCAATAGATTTCTGTATATTAATTTTATATCCATTCCTGTCCTTTTCTTAAGAGTGAGAAGTGTCTTAGAAACTTCACTGCAGACTTCTCAGGTCTCATTGACCAGTATTGTGCCACCTGTTCATTAGTAAACCAGTCACCATCAAAGGGAATATATTACCATGATTGGACTAATCAGGATTCTCCCTCTGGGGGAGACAGGAGTCCCAACACACTTGGGACTAGTAGATGAAACTGACATATACTTAATTGTAATCAGAGTTTCGTTAGCAAAGAAGAAGGAATGGATGCTGGGGAGGCAAATAATGTCTACCACACCTTCATTTTTCCTGGAGTTTATAATTACCTTGATTTTTATATTCACCCATTAAAATTTTTTTATGAATATTGAGGATCTACCAAATTCTAGGCACTATTCTAGGTACTGGGTATTTTTCTTAAACAAGAAAAACTTAAGTTTTTGGCTTTATGGACTTTACAACAAGATCCTACATGTTTGGAACACTGACTGATGGGTAGTTCCTTAAACTCCCATTGACAATGGTCTCCTGCAATTTTCATTTGTGTCTACATGTACTTGTTTGAAGAACTCAGCTTGCTCAACTGTTATTTATTCTTCTTTAAAATTTGAAACATTTAAAAAAAGTTGAAACATTTTTTTGGCCTGTCTCTGAGTAATTCATTTGAATTCTTAAGAGAGGCTTTATATAGTTTTAGTTGTCAGTTACTGTTCAGATTCCTCAAACTGGATGATCAACAAAACAATCTTAATTCCTCAGCTGTGAAAGGATCAATATTCTTATTTTCTCGTGATGAGCACCTTTAGGTACCTTTAGTCATTCCTGATTTGGAGGTAATGTTCCTTTTGATTACTGTTTTCATTGAGAAATAGTAGACGGATGAGGCCACTATGATATAGGAGGAGAAGGGATTTTTCAAAGATTCCATGCTTTATTCAGATTATCCCATTCAGGACTGTTCACCCCTCCCTATTGAAATTAGAATAATCAAGGTGTCTGGCTGGCTCAGTTGGGAGAGCATATAACTCTTGATCTTGGGGTCCTGAGTTCCAGCCCCACATTGGTGTAGAGATTCCTTAAGAAAAAGAGAGAGAAAAGAAAGAAATTAAAATAATCAATAGATGCTCTCAAGATTTGCCTATACTATCATTAGCAGTTGTCTCCTGCAGAAGCTACAAAATTTCAGAAGTTTTTCTCTCTTCTAAACTCTGCTACAACTTTGTAAGTTTAGCTTCTCCAAAATCAGTTTTTATATTTTGAGTAAACATGCCAGTAGTCTTGGTAGCATGTTTTTTATGGCTCATAGCAATGAAAACATTTACTTAATCAGTCAACTCCCACAGTAGAATGTAAAGTTCAAGAACTTTCACATTAACTGTAGTGTTTTCATGAGATATTTTAGTAATGATAGGGACAAATTTTGTTTGAATTTTGATAAATCTATATGTGAGGTAAAGTTTCATCTAGTGCCATTGGTTAATTCTTATGAGGCTTTGGAACAAAACTTTTCTATAATTGTTCTATTTTTTGTTGGTACTGATGAAAAATGTAGGTTTTAACTTTGTGAAAATTGGTGTGTATACTATGATCTGAAATCACGGCCATGTTAGGGAAGGGGGTTATCCATTCAAAAGAGAACTGTTTTTTCTCACTATGAAAGGACTCTTGCATTTTACCAGGAAAATTTTATGAAAACTTTTTAAAAGAATTTATTTATTTGAAAGAGAGACAGAACATGAGCAGGGAGGAAGAGGCAGAGGGAGGGGGAGAAGCAGACTCCCCACTGAGCAAGGAGCCTAACTTGGGACTTGATCTCAGGACCCTGGGATCATGACCTGATCCAAAGGCAGATGTTTAACCACCTGAGCCACCCAGGCACCCCTATGAAAATTTTCTTGATAAACATAATAGAAACTATAGAACTGGTAGGAAACTGATGATTCTTTGGTGGTGTTCATAAAGTCAGATTCCTACTGTAAAGAACATTTTTTTTTTTTTTTTTTGTAAAGAACATTTATGCCACTTTTCTACTGAGTACAAATGATATAAAGTCAACTTTGTAAAATTACATATTCTCATGTCTTTTGTACTCATTTTGACACTAAAATTAAAAATTATATTTAAATGTTCCCTCAAACTCTTTAAACAGCCTGAAACCATTGACAAAGTTAGCCCAACTGATTAAGGCACACCCCAACATGGAAAACCATGGAACATTCCATGGGTGCCCATGCTTTTAGTTGATGAGTTGCTCAGCCCTTCCCAGCTTTGCACTGGACCCCCAGCGCTGGATTGCCTGGCCACTTTTCACCACGGCAGAGACATGCCCTGTGTTATAGGAACAAGGGTGCAGTGACTTGTTGGGTCCCAAGGCCTTCCCTTGGGGGTGTGCATCATCACCCCCCTACCCCCTACATGCATGTGCCTGGCTGAAAACAGACTTGGACATCCACTCTTGACTACTGAGCATCCATGGGGAGCCACTTGCTGGGCTTCCTGATGGACCCACCTGATGCTAGTGTCACAGCCTGATTGGACACACCTCAGTACCTGAACTCGACAGACCATCATTTGCCCTGTTTATCAAAGAGCCTTTCCACCTCCGCAGAATGCCCTCTCTCTGAGTTCCAATCTGGGCTGCAGTTTTACTTACCTGTAGCCTCCTCTGAGCACTTTCTGTGCACCAGGCAATGCACTAAGTGTTTCACATAGATTATCACCTTAAGCCTAGTTATAACCCTATGAGGTAGGTAGTGTGTTCAGCCCGTTTCACAGATGAGGGAACTGAAGCTTCCAGAGTTTCCATCACTGGGCTGATTAATGCCCCACAGACAGACTGAATGACTCATCTGGCCCCATGCTGACTCACCATCCAGGTGGACAGTTAACCAGTCAATATGCCTCCCTCTACCCAGAACATTCCATTCCTTGGTTGTTAGAGCTTTCATCCCTCTTGCTTCTGAGCCTCGCCATAATGTCAGCTGCCTGTTAACATCTAGCAAGACTTCTCCTTGCCCAGGTAGGACAGAGCCCCTGTCAAAATTAACAGGATACCCGACAATGTGGGAAAGAGGCATATATGGTATGGGCTGACAGACATTGGCTCCAAGGGAAACAATCAGAGAAAACTGGCTTAAGACTCTCCTTCCTCCCCCACTGCTTCAGCCTACCCTGTTGAAAAGTTGAAGTGTACTTTCTCATCCCATTCAGGCTGATGGGTTTTCTCAGCCCCGTGGAAGTCCACTGTTGGTGACCCCCTCCAAGCACCCAACAGTATCTTCTACCACTTTCTGCCTTGGCTGACTCACTGAGAGCCTGCTCCATTTCCTTCCTGTGTTAGTTCCTATCACTGCTGTAATAAATTTACACAAACTTAGTGACTTAGAACAACACCCGTTTACCATCTTACAGTTTGAAAAACTAAAGTCCAGGCATCAAGGTGTTGGCTGTGTTCCTCCAGGAGACTAGAGGAGAGAACGCATTTCCTTCCTTTTGCCAGCTACAGGCTACCTGCATCCTTTGGCTTATGGCCCCTCCCTCCATCCTCATAGCCTGCGATGTAGAATCTTCCAATCCCTCTCTTTCTGTCTTTGACCTCTGCTTCCATTCCCACATCACCTTCTTTCACTTTGCCTCCTCTTGCCTCCCTCTTAGAAGGACCCTTGGGCTCACATTGGGCCCAGCTGGATAATCCAGGCTGATCTCCCCATCGTGAGATCCTTAACTTGATCACATCCACAAAGTCCCTTTTGCTGTATTAAGATCATATGTTCATGGGTTCTGGGGATTTCCATACCTCCCACTACAACAGCCCAGCCACTAAAGATGGGAGCTGAAGGACACAGGGGAGGAGGTACTAGGTTGTGGCAGAGACCCTGGCCAGGTCTAGTTAATAGGTCCTGTGGAAAGAGGAGGTGGACCAGAAGCACTGGAGGAAACCCACCTGCCTTCTCAGGAAAAGGCAAAGTTCGTTTTTCAGACAGATTGGAGCAGCCTTGATTCTAACTTGCCCTGCCCAGCTGCCTAGGTGGGAGAGGGCAGAATGATGGGGGCTGCCCATAAACCAGGTCATCTTATCATCCCCCATGAGATGGATGGCCAGCAAGGAAAGACACCATTTCTACACACAGGCCTGCTTCTGTCCCGTCCATCTCCTGCCTCCTGGCCTTGCCCATGTTTCTATCTGCTTCTAACCTGGAGTCTTGCCCACTGACCTTCCTTTACTACCCTCTGCCCCAGTGGTTGTTGAACTAGGCCTAACTTCCCGCTCTTCTACTACCATAGAAATCTGTGTACCATCTTTGGTCCCATGGCTATCAACCACTGTACCTCAAGGAGGTGGACATTGGTCAGGGAAGAGAGTCTAGAAATATTTGCCACTATTCTCTTGTTCTGTCTGGCTCCTTGCCCTCAGGCATTCTGGCTAGAATGTGCCACACAACACAATCTTCCCTCAGCAGAATATGGGTCACTGTGAGCTCAACTTTGTGAATAATTGTGAGGTGCTGTTTTATTCTTTTTTTCCAAGCCTGCCATCTCAAAAAATGCTTAATGACTTCATTCATGTAGATATAATTCATCAGGATCCTAGAATTTAAGGGGGAAATGATGATTTGTAATGACAAGCAGATAGACTATTTAAAAATCAGGGCTCACCCAATATAGCCAGAACATATGATCGACATCTGGAAAACATCTGCATGAATGGTGTGGTCACAACAGATACCAGAGAAATGGAAATTTTAAGAACTCAACTGAGGGTTTCTGGGTCCTAAGAACACTAAAAGTCCTCCTGGATTATATAGCAAATTTATATTCAAGGGGATTTTTTTTTAAAAAAAGCAAAACGCTTTTACTGTAAAATAGAATGCAGACACAACCAAACAAATGTATGACTCAATGACTTATTTTAAGCCAAACATTCTTGTAACCACCAGCCAAGGTCAAGGCACCCTAGAAACCCCTTCATGTTTCCCATCCAAACCACATCACCCCCCTTCCCGCTATGTAATCATGAGCCTGACTTCTCTGCTAATCATACACACATGAATAGTTTTATCAACCAATTGTACATCCCTACATACTATAGTTTAGTTTGCCTTTTGAAAACATTTTAAATGTCTTCTAAGTCACTTTTAACCTATTTCCCCCTTCCATTTCTTTCTTTTCTTTTTTTAAAAAAGATTTTATTCATTCATTCATTCAAGACACAGAAAGAGAGAGGCAGAGACATAGACAGAGGGAGAAACCCAGGGGGCCCGATGTGGGCTTCAATCCTGGGACCCCGGCATCACAACCTGAGCCGAAGGCAGATGCTCAACCACTGAGCCACCCAGGCATCCGTTTTTCTTTTTCCTACAGTCTAGCTGTTGAAAGGCTAACCCACTTGTTCTGGAGAGTTTCCCATAGTCAGGATTTTGCCTATTTATACTCATGGCACTGTTCATTTTCCTCGGCCCTCTATCTGAGGAGGTTTTGGCTGCACAAAGGAGGAATGGCAAACATGACCACCTCACCACCTCATCTGTGGTCCTTTCCCAGAAATCTTGTGAATGAGGCTGGTGCATATTTAGCTCTCCATGGCTGTGGGGGCACCCACTTCCTCAGCCTGGTCCCTTGGGTTCCCATCCAGGGCCCCCCACCCCATTCCAGGGCCAGGGGATCTTGCACCTGGCAACAGTTTCCTGGCTTCAGTGAGCTTAGGGAAGCAGCCAGTGCTCTCCACTAAAGATGTACAGCCTGCCTGAGATGGAGCCTGTCTTCCTGCAAAAGAGCTTTGCAGCAGGCCAGGAAACCTCTGCCTGTGGTAATGCCTCTGGCAAATTGCTTCAAAGGTGAGCCTGTGTCTGATGAAACGCAGGTGATTGTCCAGAAGCATTCTGTGCCTCATTCTTCTACTGCACTGTCCTGGATGGGCCTGCAGCATTGGCTGGGCTGCTCTAGGCAGCAAAGGGAGCTCCTACTCCAGTATTGCCTTCTGGCCTGAGCTCTATGCTTTGGAATGTGCCGTGTCACCACACTAGCACACTAGAGTTTTCAGGGGCATCTCCACCCTGGGATCCAGTGGTCAGTGTTGGCATAGTCCTGAGCCCTGAACTGTGCCCTTCTTGGGACAGGCACTTGCATGACTAATACTGTTCAGGCCCTGGGGAAATCCTTCTGCACAGCGCTTGCTCTGTGTTCTCAAACAAAAGGCGGCTATTTATGGATGCCGTGAAGGTTTGTGGGTTGTGCCTTCTCTGATCTTGGAGATGGCCACAGCTTTGGAGTAAGGGGGAAATGTGAACAGCAGAGGCTTACAAGAAAGAAAAGACAAATTAACTCGGCAGACCCTTCCTTCCAGATAGCAAGAATGCAAGAGTTACACTTAACCGAGTATCATTTCCCACTGATGCTGCACGTCTATACTCTTGTTTCTCTTTGTGTTCCAAATTGTGGATCCAGAGGGACCGCATAAGGAATGCCATGAAACATTAAACAATTAATATTACTCTTAAATATATATGCATATCCATAAACATGTACACTCCTTTTTTTAAAGATTTATTTATTAGGGAGTGTGTGTGGGGGGGGGAGAGAGAGAAAGAGAGAGAGAGAGAGAGAATCTTCAAGTAGACTCCCTGCTGAGCTTGGAGCCTGATGGGGGGCTCGATCTCACAACCCTGAGATCATGACCTGAACTGAAACCAAGGGTTGGACATTTAACCGACTGAGCCACACAGGTGCCCTGTAAACATACACACTCTTAATGCACAGGAAGCATGATATTAGTTCTCTACAATGGTGCTTAGAGGGACATTGGACACTAATAATGCAAAAAGTTGTATATTTATAAAAACATTTAATAAGACTTCATTAAAAATTCAAATTAGTGAGGTGCCTGGCTGGCTCAAGTAGGAAGAACATGCAACTCTTGATCTCGGGATCATGAGTTTGAATCCCACATTGGGTGTAGAGCTCACTAAAAAAAATAATAAGTATTTTTTCTATTTTTTTAATTTATTTATGATAGTCACACAGAGAGAGAGAGAGAGAGAGAGGCAGAGACATAGGCAGAGGGAGAAGCAGGCCCCATGCACCGGGAGCCCGATGTGGGACTCGATCCCGGGTCTCCAGGATCGCGCCCTGGAACAAAGGCAGGCGCCAAACCGCTGTGCCACCCAGGGATCCCCTTAAAAAATTAATAAACTGGGATCCCTGGGTGGCGCAGCGGTTTGGCGCCTGCCTTTGGCCCAGGGCGCGATCCTGGAGACCCGGGATCGAATCCCACGTCAGGCTCCCGGTGCATGGAGCCTGCTTCTCCCTCTGCCTGTATCTCTGCCTCTCTCTCTTTCTCTGTGTGACTATCATAAATAAATTAAAAAAATTTAAAAAAAAATAATAAACTATTACAATTAAAAATTTTTGGTATTAAAATTCCAGCATGATTTAAATCACTTTGACTTCAAATTCTGATGTATACATTTTATTTTATTTTAAAAATTTTATTTATTTATTCATGAGAGACAGGGAGAGAGAGAGAGAGAGAGAGAGAGAGTGAGGCAGAGACACAGGCAGAGGGAAAAGCAGGCTCCATGCAGGGAGTCCAACATGGGACTCGATCCCGGGTCTTCAGGATCAGGCCCTGGGCTGAAGGCGGTGCTAAACCGCTGAGCCACCAGGGCTGCCCAGATGTATACATTTTAAATAAACATGCAATATGGGGGCCTGCATCTGTCCTTTTGCCCTTGAGCTTGCAAATCTGGGGACTGGACCAGACTTCATAGCTCTTGAACTCCAAGCTGTCAGGCAGCTCAGAGTAACATCCTAGCAGCCCTTGCTAATTGCAGACTTCTGTCTTTAAAGCTTAAGTCTTGAGCCATTCTGCTTGGAGAATGCCATTTTTCTTTCTCTTTTTTCTTTTTGCCTATTTCTAATCTTTCCATCATGGACATGGATTACTTGATTAATTACAGTTGTAAAAACCTTTGACTGTTTGTGGTAGCCTAGAGTAGTAAGATATCAGGATTCTTCTCTCATACTATTCTGTTGTTTCCAAATTCTCTACATTTTTGTTTTTAAGATTTTATTTATTTATTTATTTTAGAGAGAGAGAGAGAGCGCACACGTGTAAGTTAGGGGAGGGGTAGAAGGAGAAGGACAAGGAGACTCCATGCTGAGCACAGAGCCCTACGTGGGGCTTGATTTCATGACTCTGAGATCATGACCTGAGCCAAAATCAAGAGTCAACTGCTTAACCAACTGAATCACCCAAGTGACCCTGGAAATTCTCTACATTTCTAAATTTTCAAATTTTCCAAATTACTTTTATAACCTGAGAAGAATTAAAAGGAAAGAGAAAGATAGACTTCTGGTGTTGAGCAGGGTATAAGTCTTTTTGATCAGGAATCTGACTTGTATAAACCCAAATAAATGTTAAGATGTTTGATTCACTTATTCAGTGGCTATTGATCAAGTGCCTACTCTGTGCCAGGCACCATTCTGGGAGTTGAGGATCCAACAGCAAATCTTTCATTCTGTGAAACAAAACATAAAAAGTTCCTCATGAGAAAATGAGTGAAAATATCAGTGAGGGTGACAAAACATGAGAGACACTGAACTCTGGGAAATGAACAAGGGGCAGTGGAAGGGGAGATGGGTGGGGGGTTGGGGTGACTGGGTGATGGGCACTGAGGGGCACTTGGCGGGATGAGCATTGGGTGTATGCTATATGCTGGCAAATTGAACTCCAAAAATGAAAAAAATTTTAAAAAAAATTTCCTCATGGAAAAAAAAAAAGCCACAATGAACTGTAGGGTTGATGAAGCCAAATGGATGAGGGTTGGGAATGAGGAGAGGCAGGAACAGGAGGTACACTTAACTGAATTGATTTCAGGATTGGTTTATTTTGTCCTGCACCTGAGTCTCCCTACCTATGAAATGTCATCAGTATTCTGTACACAAGCTTATGCGACAAACCTTATTTTAAATGTATAATTAGGGAAGCCTGAGTGGCTCAGCGGTTTAGCGCCGCCTTCAGCCCAGGGCCTGATCCTGGAGACCTGGGATCGAGTCCCACGTCGGGCTCCCTGCATGGAGCCTGCCTCTCCCTCTGCCTGTGTCTCTGTCTCTGTCTCTCTCTCTCTCTCTGTCTCTCATGAATAAATAAATAAAATCTTTAAAAAAATTAAAAAATAAATGGATAATTAGTAATTATTCCAATGAAATGGATGTAACTATTTATTTATTTACTAATTATTTTTAAAAATTCCAGTATTGGGCACCTGCCTGGCTCAATCAGGGGAGTGTGAGACTTTTGATCTCAGGGTTGTGGGTTCAAGCCCCACATTGGGTGTAGGGATTGCTTAAAAATAAAATCTCTTAAGGGTACCTGGGTGGCTCAGTAGGTTGGGTATCTGCCTTTGGCTCAGGTCATGATCCTAGGGTCCTGGGAATGAGCCCTGAGTTGGTCTCCCTGCTCAGCGGGGAGTCTGCTTCTCCCTCTCCGTCTACTCCTACCTGCTTGTGCTCTCTCTCTCAAATAAATAAATAAAATCTTTAAAAATACATAATTTAGATTTTTAAAAAGATTTTATTTAAGAAAGGGAGAGAGAACGAGAGCGATTGAGAGTGCAAGAGTAGGCAGAGGGAGAAGCAGTCTCCCCACTAAGTAGGGAGCCTGGTGTGGGGCTAGATCCCAGGATGCTGGGATCATTACCTGAGCTAAAGGCAGACTCTTAACGAACTGAGCCAGCTAGGCACCCCAAAAATAAATATTTTTTAAAGAGCTCAATTAAAAAAAAAGATTTTGTTTATTCATTTGGCAGAAAACAAGAGCACAAGCAGGGGAAGCAGTAGGCAGAGGGAGAGGGAGAAACAGGCTCCCTGCCGAGCAAGGAACCCAATGTGGGGCTTCATCCCAGGACCATGGGATAATGACCTGAGCCAAAGATAGATGATTAACTGACTGAGCAAACCAAGGGCTCTCCACAAAATAAAATCTTTAAAAAATTTTCCAGTATAATTAACATAGTGTTATATTGCTCTCAGGTGTACAATATAGTGATCCACCAATTCTGTAAATTACTCAGTGCTTATCATGGTGAGTGCTCTTTTTTAAACTTTTTAAAAAAAATTTTGGTTTAAAAATTTTTTTTTAGATTTTATTTATTTATTCATGAGAGACACAGAGAAAGGCAGAGACATAGGCAGAGAAAGAAGCAAGCTCCATGCAGGGAGTCTGATGTGGGACTCAATCCTGGGACTCCAGCATCACACCCGGGCCAAAGGCAGGCACTCAACTGCTGAGCCACCCAGGCATCCCAGGTTTTTAAATTTTTAAATAGGCTCCATGCCCAGGATGGAACACAATGTGGGGCTTGAACTCATGACCCTGAGATCAAGACCTGAGCTGAGATGAAGAGTTGGATGCTTAACTGACAGCCTGGTGCCCCATGGTAAGTGTACTTGTAATCCCCTTCACTTATTTTACATATCCTACACCCTCTTCCCCTCTCGTAACCATCAATTTGTTCTCTATAGTTAAGAGTTTGTTTTTTGGTTTGTCTTTTTTGTTTGTTTGGTTTTGTTTCTTAAATTCCACATATGAATGAGGTCATATGGTATTTGTCTTTCTCTGACTTATTTCACTTAGCATCATACCCTCTAGCTCCATCCATGTTGTTGCAAATGACAAAATTTCATTCTTTTTTTTATGGCTGAGCAATACTCCATTGTGTATATATACCACATCTTCCATATCCATTCATCTATTGATAGACACTCAGGTAGCTTTTATATCTTGGCTATTGTAAATAATGGTGTAATAAACATAAAAGTGCATATATCTTTTTGAATTAGTGTTTTGTTTTCTTTGGGTAAATAACCAGTAGTGGAATTATTGGATTGTATGGTAATTCTTTTTTTAATTTTTTTTAAAGAAAATACCATACAATTTTTCATAGTGGTTCAACCAGCTTACATTCCCACCAACATTGCACAAGGGTTCCTTTTTCTCCATATCTTTGCCAACACCTGTTGTTTCTTGTGTTGTTGATTTTGGCCATTCTGACAGGTGTGAGGTGATATCTCATTGGGGTTTTGATTTGTATTTTCCTGATGATCAGTGATGTTGAGCATCCTTTCATGTGTCTGTTGGCTATCTGTATGCCTTCTTTGGAGAAACATCTGTTCATGTCCTCTGGCCATTTTAAAATTGGATTTTCTTTTTGGTGTTGAGTTATATAAGCTCTTTATGTGTTTTGGATATTAACTGCTTATTGGATATGTCATTTACAAATATATTCTGCCATTTAGTGGATTGTCTTTTGTTTGTCGATGGTTTTTTTTCACTGTGTGAAAGCTTCTTATTTTTATGTAGTCCTAATTGCTTAATTTTGTTCTTGTTTCCCTTGCCAACGGAGGCATATCTAGAAAAATGATTCTATGGCTAATGTCAAAGAGACTACTGCCTGTGTTTTCTTCTAAGAATTTTATGATTTCAGGTCTCACATTTAGGTCTTTAATCCATTTTGAGTTTATTTTGTGTATGATGTAAGAAAGTGGTCCAGTTTCATTCTTCTGCATGTAGCTGTCCAGTTTTCCCAACACCATTTGTTGAAGAGACTTTTTCCCATACTATATTCTTGCTTGTTTTGTCATAGGTTAATTAACTATATAATCATGACTTTATATCTATATTCTGGGCTCATTCTTTTTTTAAATTAATTTTTATTGGTGTTCAATTTACCAACATACAGAAAAACACCCAGTGCTCATCCTGTCAAGTGTCCACCTCAGTGCCCGTCACCCATTCCCCTCCAGCACCCGCCCTCCTCCCCCCTTCCACCACCCCTAGTTCGTTTCCCTGAGTTAGGAGTCTTTATGTTCTGTCTCCCTTCCTGATATTTCCCAACATTTCTTCTCCCTTCCTTTATATTCCCTTTCACTATTATTTATATTCTCTGGGCTCATTCTATTTCATTGGTCTATATGTCTGTTTTTTAGAGATTTTATTTATTGATTGATTTTTTAATAGATTTTATTTATTTATTCATGAGAGACACACAGAGAGAGGCAGAGACATAGAGAGAGAAGCAGGTTCCATGCAGGAAGCCTGATGTGGGACTCGATCCTGGGACTCTGGGATCATGCCCTGAGCCAAAGGCAGATGCTCAACTGCTGAGCCATCCAGGCGTCCCAGATTGATTGATTGATTGATTGATTGAGTGTGAGAGTTGGGGAAGGGGTAGAGGGAGAGGGAGAGAGAATTCCAAACAGACACCAGCTGAGCATGGTGCCCGATGCAGGGCTTGATCTTATGACCCTTGATCATGACCTGAATTAAAATCAAGAGTCAAACACCTAACTGACTGAGCCACCCAGGCATGCCATGTGTCTATTTTTGTGCTGGTACCATACTGTTCTGATTACTATAGCTTTGTAGTATATCTTGAAATCTGGGATTGTGATACCTCTAACTTTATTCTTCTTTTCAAAAGACTACTTTTGCTATTCTGATTCCATCAAAATTTTAGGATGATTTATTCTAGTCCTATGAAAAATGCTGTTGGTATTTTGATAGGGATTGCATCAAATCTGCAGATTGCTTTGGGTAGTGTGGACATTTAACAATATTAGTTCTCCCAGTCCATGAACATGGAGTATCTTCCATTTGTTTGTGTCCTCTTCAATTTCTTTTATTTATTTATTTTAAAAATATTTTATTTATTTATTCATGAGAGACACACACAGAGAGAGGCAGAGACATAGGCAGAGGGAGCCTGATGTGGGACTCAATCCCAGGACCCTGGGATCACGACCTGAGCTGAAGGCAGATTTTCAACCACTGAGCCACCCAGGCACTTCTATCCTTTTCAATTTCTTTCATCAGTGTTTTATGGTTTTCAGAGTACAGGTCTTTCACCTCCTTGGTTAAGTTTATTCCTAGGTATTTTATTCTTTTTGGTGTACTTACTTATCTTTTGTTTTTAAAGATTCTATTTTTAGAATCGTGGGATTGAGCCCTGTATCAGGCTCCACACTCAGCAGGGAATTTTTTTTTAAATTTTTTTTTAATTTATTTATGATAGTCACAGAGAGAGAGAGGACTGTAGTAACACAGGACTTGAAGTCATAACCCTGAGATCAAGAGTTGTATGCTCCACTGACTGAACCAGCCAGGTACCCCTCTTTTTGGTGCACTTTTAAATGGGATTTTTTTCATTTCTCTTTCTGTTACTTCATTATGAGTGTATAGAAATGCAACAGATTTCTGTATATTGATTTTGTATCTTGTGACTTTACTGAACTAATTTATCAGTTTTAGTAGTTTGTATAGTGGAGTCTTTAGGGTTTTCTTTCTTTTTTTTTTTCTAGGGTTTTCTATATATAGTATGTCATCTGCAAATAGTGAAAGTTTTATGTCTTCCTTACCAATTGGATGCCTTTTATTTCTCTTTCTTATGTGATTACTGTGGCTAGGACTTCAGTACTATATTGAATAAAAGGAGTGAGATAGACATCCTTGTCTTGTTCCTGATCTTAGAGGAAGAGCTGTCAGTTTTTCACCATTGAGTATGATGTTAGCTGTGGCTTTTTCATATATGGTCTTTATTTATTATGTTGAGGTATGTTCCTTCTTTTTTTCTTTTTTTTTTAAAAGATTTTATTTATTCATGACAGAGAGAGAGAGCGAGAGAGCGAGAGAGCGAGAGAGAGGCAGAGGGAGAAGCAGGCTCCCTGTAGGGAGCCGGATGTGGGACTCGATCCTGGGACTCTGGGATTATGCCCTGAGCCAAGGGCAGATGCTCAACCGCTGAGCCACACCCAGGTGTCCCGAGATATGTTCCTTCTAAACATACTTCATTGAGAGTTTTTATCATGAATGCATGTTACACTTTGCCAACTGCTTTTTCTGTATCTATTTAAATGATCATATGGTTCTTATTCTTTCTTTTATTGATATGATGTATCACATTTCTTCTTAAGATATTATTTTAAGTAGGGGTACCTGGGTGGCTCAGTTGGTTGAGCATCTGACTCTTGATTTTGGCTCAGGTCATGATCTCAGGGTCGTGGGATTAAGCCCTGTATCAGGCTCCACACTCAGCAGGGAATTTTTTTTTAAATTTTTTTAAAATTTATTTATGATAGTCACAGAGAGAGAGAGAGAGGCAGAGACACAGGCAGAGGGAGAAGCAGGCTCCATGCAGGGACCCTGATGTGGGACTTGATCCTGGGAATCCAGGACCATGCCCTGAGCCGAAGGCAGACACTCAACCGCTGAGCCACCCAGGCATCCCTCAGCAGGGAATTTGCTTGAGATTCTCTCCCTCTCTCTCTGCTTCTGCCTTCCTTGCTTGTGCTCTCTCTCTCTAAAAATAAAATCTTTTACAAAAAGATGTTATTTTAAGTAACCTCTTTAGCCAAAATGCGACTTGAACTCACAACTCTGAGATCAAGAGTTGCATGGTCCTCCTGACTGAGCCAGCCAGGTGCCCCTGATGTGATGTATCACATTGATTTACAAATATTGAACCACTAAAATAGAGTATTTTTGGATGGGTTTTTATTTTTTAATTTTTTTGTATATTTTTTTATTGGAGTTCTATTTGCCAACATATAGCATAACACCCAATGCTCATCCCGTCAAGTGCCCCCCCTCAGTGCCCGTCACCCAGTCACCCCATTTCCACACCCACCTCCTCTTGGGTGGGTTTTTATAAAATATGAATCCCTTATGTTCAAAAATACATTTAAGGGGTGCCTGGCTGGCTCATTCAAAAGAGCATACAACTCTTGGGGCACCTGGGTGGCTTAGTTAAGTGTCTTCCTTGACTCGGGTCATGGTTTCGGGGTCCTGGGATCTAGCCCCCTGTCAGGCTCTCTGCTCAGTGAGAGAGCTCCCTCTCCCTTTGCCCCTCTCCCAGCTTATGTTTTCTCTTTCTTTCTCAAATAAATAAATAAAATCTTTATTTAAAAAAAAAAGAGGATACAACTCTTCATCTTGAGGTTGTAAGTTTGAGTCCCACCTTGGGTGTTGAGATTACTAAAAAAATAAAAAAATACATTTAAAAAGCTTCGATGAGAATGCATAATAATTGAAGTCAGCCTCTTTCATGGAAGCACAGGGTAGAAGACCAACAGCCACCTCCTTAGGTGAGAAGTCCTCTGCAGATTTTGTACTTATCAAGGATTTTAGCTTCTTGCTCAAGGAAATTGCCTAGAGGATTCTTTAATCCCCCTCAGCATGGGGACGGTGGTGAGGGTGTGAAGAGGCACACCCTGAGGAAGGCAGGAGAACTTGCTGCTGCTGAAGAGGGAAGGTTAAGGTGGAGATTACTTAGCTAGCTGGAAGAACAAAGTTCAGTCTAGGCTCCACACCCCTTCCTGGCCAGCTGCAAGCCCCTAGCCTCAGCATTCAAAATTAGAATATTTTTTAAATTGGTCCCAAATTGAAGAGAGAAGGTCACTTCTGTTGGAGGGTGGAAAATGCACCCCCTAGTCAGGCTGGGGTTAGGGACCGTTGATAGAGCAGCCCCTTCTGTCTCTACTTGGTGGAACAAAGGAAACAAGTCTTCAGTGAGGGAGACTTGCTACTTACCTGAGGCTTTGGTTGCGGTTGGCCCAACCAGCACAGGCTGTTTCCTGATTGACATTTAGCTTTAGCTCTTCAGCACTGTTGTTTCCTCGTGTTTGTAAAACTGGAGGGAGATTTGTCAAACTTCCTCTTGCCCAAGTTCTGGATGATTCCTTGCTTCTTGAATTTGCTTTCTTTTCTTTCTTTCTTCCTCCCTTTCTTTCCTTTCTTTCTTCCTTTCTTTCCTTCAGATTTTATTTATTTATTCATGAGAAACACACAGAGAGGGGCAGAGACAGACATAGGTAGAGGGAGAAGCAGGCTCCTTGCAGGGAGCCTGATGCGGGACTCCATTCCAAACCCCAGGATCACACCCTGAGCTGAAGGCAGATGCTCAACCGCTGAGCCACCCAGGCATCCCTTGAATTTGTTTTCATATGATCAGGTTCTCATAGCCAGTACCACCCTTAGATCTGGGCAAGAGGGGTCCCTGCTCTGAATGCTCTGCATTTCAGAGAGCACCACAGGTCACAAAGACACATTTATCAACAAACACATGGGCACCTCTGGGCTTAGAATCAGCTAGTCAGCACTGGCACTGCCCAGCCCAAGATCTTGAATGTCCACTCCTGTGACTGACAGGGTCTAGGCCCCAGGAAACACTGCTCCATGGGCATAGACCTATGTCCTTCAAATAAAAGGCGACCAAGGCTACATGCTGTGGAGATCTAGAAGTTGTGCTGCAGATGCCAGAGGTAGTCAGAGTTTTGGAGTGTGAGGTAGAGGCTTTGAGGGACTGAAGTGCTTGAGAAGCGGCAGTATCATCAGACTTACCAACTATTTCCTCTCAGAACAGCTCATGGTTCTGGAGGTTCTCATGAATGAAAGGGGTTTTCACAGCATGGCAGCTGAGGATCATTGGCAGTATTGAACCATATTTAAAAACATATGAACAGGGCAGCCCGGGTGGCTCAGCGGTTTAGTGCTGCTTTCGGCCCAGGGCATGATCCTGGAGTTCCGGGATCGAGTCCCACGTCAGGCTCCCTGCATGGAGCCTGCTTCTCCCTCTGCCTGTGTCTCTGCCTCTCTCTCTGTCTCTCGTAAATAAATAAATAAAATCTTTAAAATAAAAAAAATATTAAAAATATTTAAAAAACTAACAATATAAAAAACAATTTGTATTACTCTTTTTAAAAATATTTTATTTATTTATTTATTTGAGAGAGAGTGCGTGTGCACGAGTTGAGGGAGAAGCAGAGGGAGAAGCAGGCTCCTCACTGAGCAGGGAGCCCGATGTGGGGCTTGATCCCAGGGCCCTGAGACCATGACCTGAGCCGAAGGCAGATGCTTCACTGACTGAGCCACTTAGGTGCCTCTTTATTATTCTTAATTTGCTATGTATGTGGGTTTGGACCTAATGTGTGCAATGTGATGCCATTTTTTAATTTTATTTACTGTTATAAGATATTTCTTAAGAATTAAATTTTCAAAAACTTACATTTTTTCCCCAAATGTGATGGGTTTATTTTATTTTACTCTGATGCAAAACCAAAAATTTCACTTCAGCACAGAGACCAATATATTATTTTTACTTTTTAAAAAAGATTTTATTTATTTATTCATGACACACACACACACACACACACACAGAGAGAGAGAGAGAGAGAGAGAGAGAGAGAGAGGCAGAGACATAGGCAGAGGGAGAAGCAGGCTCCATGCATGTGGGACTCGACCCTGGGTCTCCAGGATCAGGCCCTGGGCTGAAGGCGGCGCTAAATCGCTGAGCCACCCAGGCTGCCCGAGACCAATATATTAAAATGTCATGAAAAAGTGGCTAAAAATAGATCTGCCCTACGACCCAGCAATTGCACTGCTGGGGATTTACCCCAAAGATACAGATGCAATGAAACTCCGGGACACCTGCACCCCGATGTTTATAGCAGCAATGTCCACAATAGCCAAACTGTGGAAGGAGCCTCGGTGTCCATCGAAAGATGAATGGATAAAGAAGATGTGGTCTATGTATACAATGGAATATTCCTCAGCCATTAGAAACGACAAATACCCACCATTTGCTTCAACGTGGATGGAACTAGAGGGTATTATGCTGAGTGAAATAAGTCAATCGGAGAAGGACAAACATTATATGGTCTCATTCATTTGGGGAATATAAAAAATAGTGAAAGGGAATAAAGGGGAAAGAAGAAAAAATAAGTGGGAAATATCAGAAAGGGAGACAGAACATGGAAGACTCCTAACTCTGGGAAACGAACTAGGGGTGGTGGAAGGGGAGGAGGGCGGGGGGTGGGGGTGACTGGGTGACGGGCACTGAGGGGGGCACTTGATGGGATGAGCACTGGGTGTTATTCTGTATGTTGGCAAATTGAACACCAATAAAAAATTATTATTAAAAAAATAAAAATAATAAAAAAGAAAAAAGAAAAAAAGAAAAAGTGGTGTGGGACACGCAAGACGTGATGTATAAGCTGGAGGCTTGGGTCACTTCCTTTGTAATGTGACACTGTATCGTGGCTGAGGAACACATTTAAAATCACATTTCGGAACTCACCTAAAATGTGGCACAAACATGACAACTTCCAGGCATGCCTTTAAGTACTTCCTGTAGGATGGACTTGTGATCTCTAGACTTCAGTGTGGGGAGGATTACAGTTCTTTGGAAGAATAAAAAGTGCATACTTTTAAAATTTCACAGAAGAGTTTTAAGGCTAAAACAGTGGGTTCTCTTCACCTCCAGGGACAAATCGGATGCTTTACTCAAAACCACATTAAGCTTCTAGTTCAGGGGCACCTGGGTGACTCAGTGGTTGAGTGTCTGCCTTCGGTTCAGGTGGTGATCCCGGGGTCCTGGGATGGAGTCCTGCATCAGGCTCCCTGAGGGAAGCCTGCTTCTCCCTCTGCCTATGTCTCTGCCTATCTCTCATGAATAAATAATCTTAAAAAAAAAAAAAACTTTCTAGTTCAAATCCCAACCCAACCTTGTGACCTCCTGCATTGAAGTTCTTTCTGTCGATTAAAGCTGATAGGGTCAGTTTGACTCCAGGCCGAAGAGTCTGAGTATAACCCAGTCTGATCAGACTGGCATTATTTACTTCAGCAGACAGAGAAGTTCTACAATCCAGCATGTATTTAGCAGCGATGCCAAAATGGGTATTATTACTGCTGGCCCTCCAAGCAAGGTTTATTGATGTTTCAATCTTCTCGTTAACCTTCTAATAGACAGACTCTCCAAATTCAGTGTCATCATTCACATGAGTGTGCAGCTGGAAGTCTGCAGCCTTGTAACCCAGGGCAAAATTGTTCTGTGACAGTTTGGATTTGGCTGTGTCAAAACTCATCTGATAGCCAGCAAGCCAGCCTTCAAAGGCTAACACAGCCCAGCCATAGATGGATGATCCAGAAAAATCTCTACCAACGTTGTTACTGCCAAGACTGAAACAATCTCGTTTATAGGAGGCCTTCAATTTTACACTCTTCTTTCCTGTGTTTGGTACAAATATAGTATCAAGAGTTTGTTTCAACTTTTCAGTCAACTTATTCTCCAAAGATATTTTTGTCGCAGGAGTATTATCTGTGTTCCATTTCTGGGTAAAGGTAAGTCTGTACTTACAGACCTTATATTTGGTCTCTAGGTTGGCTGATGCTTTCCCTGTATCAGTGTAAGCATGACTAGAAGTAGAAAGTTCCACTCTACTACAAGACTTGGTTCTCAGATCTCTCTCTTTTTTTTTTTAAAGATTATTTATTTATTTATTGATAGAGACACACACGGAGGGGGTGGGCAGAGACACAGGCAGATGGAGAAGCAGGCACCATGCAGAGAGCCTGACGTGGGACTAGATCCAGGGCCTCCAGGATCACGCCCTAGGCTGCAAGGCGGCGCTAAACCGCTGCGCCACCGGGGCTGCCCTCAGATCTCTTTTGACTATTCTAAATCTATATCCTTCATTGAAGACATCCTTGGCGGTCTTTCCTAGGTCACGGTAAGTCAGTGCATTACACATATATCCAATCAGAGGCCTGGACTCCGTTCCACCAGAGCAATGCCAAAGGTCTTCTTCCAAAAACTTAAATTTAATATGTTATCTTTACTTAAAGAACTTAGATACAAATTTTTTTTCTTAGATAAAAATTTGATATATGTTGATTATATTTGCCATTTAGCTAAAAATGTTTTGATTGTGTTAAAATACATATAACAAAATTTATCATCTTAATCATTTTTTCCCTAAGATTTTATTTCTTTGTTTGACAGAGAGCACAAATAGGTGGAGCAGCAGGCAGAGGGAGAGGGAGGAGCAGACTCCCCGCTGAGCAGGGAGCCCCGATGTGGGGCTTGATCTCATAACCCTGGGATCATGATCTAAGCCAAAGGCAGACGCTTAACTGACTGAGCTACCCAGGTGCCCCTCATCTTAACCATTTTTAAGTGTATAATTCATCAGTATTAAGTACATTTATACTGTTCAACCATCACTACCATTCCTCTCCTAAACTCTTCGCCTTGCAGAACTGTAAGTTTGTACCCATTGACCACTAATTCCTTATTCCTCCCTTCTCCAGCCTTTGGCAACCGCTGTCATTTAATTTTAATATAACATTTTAAATATTTTAAATATTTGTTTATTTATTTTAGAGAGGTGGGGGAGGTGCAGAGGGAGAAGGAGAATCTCAAGCAGACTCCCTGCTGACTGGAGTCCAATGCAGGGCCTAGTCTCACGATCCAGAGATCATGACCTGAGTCAAAATCAAGAGTCTGATGCTTAACCAACCAAGCCACCCCGGCACCTTGACATTTTAAATATTTTAGAAGAAAAATATTTTAAAAACATATGAAGATGTTTAAATATTTTGGTTTTTACTACCTCTTTTAATTTTAAAATTTGATATAATTATGTTTAAAATGTGTACAATTTTAATGCAATTACCTCTTGTGAGATAATAGAAGATATATAAATATACATTGGTTTCTGTCCTTGGTTTCTGGTAGAGAGCTCCTAAAACCCCTTGTAAATTCCCAGGTGGTAAGAGCACTAGGAGCATCTTTCATTTTATTTTATTTTATTTTATTTTTTTTGCATATTTTGTTTTAATATTTGGCCTTAGACTCAGGTTTGTGATACAGAGTTCCTAAATCCTTTGTAATTTCCTAGGTGATAGCAATGTCTTTTTCTTTTTTTAAAGATTTATTTAGAGCCTCCTGGGTGGCTAAGTTGGTTGGGCATCTGCCATCAGCTTGGTTCATGATCCTAGGGTCCTGGGGTCAAGCCCCACACTGGGCTCTCTGCTCAGCATCAAGTTTGCTTCTCTCTCTTCCTCTGTGATCTCTCTGGCTCTTTCTCTCAAATAAAAATATCTTTTAAAAATTTATTTATTTTTAGAGAGAGAGCGAGCGAGTGCATATGAGCAGGGGGAAGGGCAGAGGGAGAGAATCTTTCAGGCAGACTCCCCACAGAGTGAGGAGCCAGGTGTGACAGGAGGCTCAATCCCACAACCCATGAGATTGTGACCTGAGCTGAAACCAAGAGTAGGATGCTCAACTGACTGAACCACCCAGGCGCCCCTACGATATCTTCGATTTTAATGAAACTGCTGCTGATGGCTCCTGGATGGGGGCTGGTCACTGGAAAGACCAAATCATGATTAGAAGGTAGAATTTTTAGCTTTACTCTCCATTCTCCAGAGGGAGAAGAGGAGCTAGAAATGGAGTTAATGATCAATCATGCCTCGGTGAGGAAGTCTTCATAAAAACTCAAAAGTACAGAGTTCAGAAAGCTTCTCTGTTTTCGGGTTGGTGAACACATGGCAATGCCAGGGAGTGCTACATGATGAGATGACATGGAAGCTCCACCCCCTTTCCCACACTTTGCCCTATGCACCTTTTTTTTTTTTAAGATTTAAATTTATTCATGAGAGACACACAGAGAGGCAGAGACATAGGCAGAGGGAGAAGTAGGCTCCCCATGAGGAGCTTAATCTTTGACTCAGTCGCAGGACTCAGGATCACGACCTGAGCTGAAGGCAGACTCTAAACCGCTGAGCTACCCAGGCGCCCCTCTTTTTTTTTTTTTTTTAAGATTTTATTTATTTGAGAGAGAGCGAGAGAGGAGGGGGAGGAGCAGAGGGAGAGGGACAAGCAGACTCCACACTAAGTGCAGAGCCCAACATGGGGCTCTCGATCCAACGACCCTGAGATCGTGCATGGCCTGAGCCAAAATCAAGAGTCAGATGCCCAACCAGCTGAGCCACCCAGGCACCCCTATGCACCTCTTCATTTGGACATTCATCTGTATCCTTCGTTAGACTCTTATAATAAAATGGTAGACAGTAAGTAAACTTTTCCTGAGTTCTGTGAGCTCCTCTAACAAATTAATTGAACCCAAAGAGGGGGTCATAGCAACCTCTGATTTATAGTGGATCTGGCAAGAACAGGCAACAATCTGGACTTGTGACAGGCATCTGAAACAGGGGTGGGAGGCAGTCTTGTGGGGCTGAATCCTTAACTGTGGGATCTCATAGTAGTGTCAGAATTGAGTTAAATTGTGGGATGCCCAGCCAGTGTCACAGAGGATTGTTGGCGAGGGACACCCCCATGCATGTGGTGTTACAAGTGTTGTGAGTGTGGTAGTCTTGTGAGAATAAAAGAGATACATATAAGAAGACTGAGTTTTTCCTAACACACATCTTCTATTAAAATCCTTTATATAATTGTTGTTAAGAGAACATAAATTATGTAAACTTTTTTTGATTATAGCAGCATAATTTGTGATTTTATAAAATAAAGGCAATGCTATTATATAAATTACATACATCTTTCTTAAAGTTTTTAAAAAATTTTTATTTATTTATGACAGAGAGAGAGAGGCAGAGACATAGGCAGAGGGAGAAGCAGGCTCCATGCACCGGGAGCCCGATGTGGGATTCGATCTTGGGTCTCCAGGATCGCGCCCTGGGCCAAAGGCAGGTGCTAAACCACTGCGCCACCCAGGGATCCCTACATACATCTTTCTTATTACTCATCCATACTCAAAGGATACACAGGTACCCACAAACATAACTGATTTCAGTAGTCTTTGATATATTTTTAAAAGATTTTTAAAAAAAGATTTTATTTATTTGAGAGAGAAAGAGCAAGAGAGAGCACGAGCTAGGGGGAGGGGTAGAGGCAGAGGGAGAAGCAAACTCCTCACTGAACAGGGAGCCTAACATGGAGCTTGATCCCAGGACCCCAGGACCATGACATGAGTGGAAGGCAGACACTTAACCAACTGAGCCACCCAGGTGCTGCCCTTTAAAGATTTTTAAAATTTATTTTTATTTTTTAAGTTTTTTAGATTTATTTATTTATTTATTTATTTCTTTATGAATGAAAGAGAGAGCGAGCATGCAGGAGGGAAAGACAGAGGGAGAGGGAGAAAGAGAGAATTGTAAGTAGATTCCCTCCTGAGCACAGAGCTCGATGCAGGGCTTGATCCCATGAGCCTGGGATCATGACTTGAGCTGAAACCAAGAGTTGTATGCTTAACCAACCGAGCTACTCAGGTACTCTTAAGATTTTAATTTTAAGTAATCTCTACACCCAACATGGGGCTTGAACTCAGAGCCCTGAGATCAAGAATTGCATGCTCCACCGACCAGGCCAGCCATGTGACCCAGTAGTCTTTGATATTTTACTGACTTTCAGTCATATGAAAGATGGTAGCTTAGGGACGCCTGGGTGGCTCAGTGGTTGAGCGCCTGCCTTCGGCCTAGGGCATGATCCTGGAGTCCTGGGATCGAGTCCCACATCAGGCTCCCTGCGTAGAGCCTGCTTCTCTCTCTGCTTGTGTGTCTCTCATGAATAAATAAATAAAATCTTAAAAAAAGAAAGATCATAGTTTAATTTAAATTAAAAAAGACTATTTAACCCACTTAAAATATAAAAAAATAAAAAAACATAGCTTTACATATGTATTTCCAATTTTGTCATGTGTGAGTGTATTAGTCAAGATAGGAGAATAGAACATACTTTATTTGACAGTTTGCTAGTTCCATGTATAACTTAGTCTTTAGACATATGGTATAGGGGCTTCCCTTTGTACTCTTGTCCTGGACAGTTTAGGGTTGCCAGATTTAGCAAGTAAAAATACAAAAGCAAAGTTAGATTTGAATTTCAAATAAACAACAAATAAGTTTTTAGGATAAGCTTGTTTCATGAAGTATAGTTGAAATATACTAAAGAAGTATGTTTTGGTTATCTGAAATTTAAATTTATTGGGCCATTGTCCTCTACCTGGCAACATGAGCTGAATTGCTCAAATGTAAGAAGACATCTACAACCTAGTCTAATCTGTTGTGAATTTTTACTATAATTCAACTTTATCTGACCTGTTCTTATTTTTTATTTTTTGTCTTTTTATTTTTTTAAAGATTTTATTTATTTATTCATGAGAGACAGAGACAGAGAGGCAGAGACACAGGCAGAGGGAGAAGCAGGCTCCATGCAGGGAGCCTGACATGGGACTTGGGCTGAAGGTGGTACTAAACCGCTGAGCCACCCAGGCTGCCCGTGTTCTCACTTTTTTTTTTTAAGTTTTTCCTTGTAAAGTAAAAAACAAAAAGTGCCTAAAACTTACATGTGTGATTTAACAAATATTTATAATGTGAACACCCACATCAGCAACACCCAGATAAAAAAATAGGACATCATTTCCACTCTTGAAGTCCCTAGGTATCCCTTCCTTTTTTTTTTTTAATTTTTATTTATTTATGATAGTCACAGAGAGAGAGCGCGCCTAGGTATCCCTTCCAATCATAGTTTTCATCTGTCCTCAAGAAACAATCCCTCTTCTGACTTTTATAGTAGTCATTTCCTTGCTTTTCCTTACATTTTGACTATTCCTGTTTTTCCTTACATTTTGACCGTTTTTGCCTGCATTCTAAAGCAATATAGTTTAGCAAACAAACAAAAAAAACCAGAGACGGGGTGCCTGGGTGGCTCCGTGGTTGAGCATCTGCCTCCGGCTCAGGGCGTGATCCCAGAGTCCTGGGTTCGAGTTCCACATCAGGCTCCCTGCATGGAGCCTGCTTCTCTCTCTGCCTGTGTTTCTGCCTCTCTCTCTCTCTCTCTCTCTGTGTGTGTGTGTGTCTCTCATGAATAAATAAATAAAATCTTTAGAAAAAAGAAACACCAGAGACAGACTCATAAATACAGAGGACTAACTGGTGGTTGCCAGAGAGGAGAAGTGGGGGGAATGGGCAAAATAAATGAAGGGATTAGGAGGTACAAGCTTCCAGTTGTAAGATAAATAAGTCACGGGGATGAAAAGTACAGGATAGAGAATGTAGTCTAATAATGTAATAATGTTGTATGGTGACAGATGGTAACTAGACTTATCATGGAGAGCATTGTGTAATGTACCGAATTGTTGAGTCATAATGTTGTATACCTGAAACTAATCTAACATTTTTATCAGCTACACTTCAATAAAAAAAGAGATAAGGGGCACCTGGGTGGCTCAGTCAGTTAAGCGTCCAATTCTTGGTTGCAGCTCAGGTCATGATCTCAGGGTCATGAGCTTGAGCCCTGCCGCGGGTTCTGGGCTGTATGTGGAGTCAGCTTGGGATTCTTTCCCCACCCTCTCGCTTCCCTCTCTGTTCCTCCCCCCTACTCCTACACTCTCTTTCTCTCAAATAAATGAATAAATAAATAAAATCTTTCAAGAAAAGAGATAAATCAATATGGTTTTACTTCTTTATTTTTAAATAATCCCTATGCCCAACATGGGGCTCGAACTCACAAACTCAAGATCAAGAGTTGTATGCTCTACCAACTGAGTCAGCCAGGCACCCCACTATGGTTTAGCTTTGCCTTTGCTTGAACTTTACAGAAATCAATTATACTTCATGTATTTGGAGGGGGTGCTAACTACTCTATATTGTGGCATGTAGCTTTAGTTCATCCATTCTTACTGCTATATAGCATTCCATGGTTGAACATTATGTAATGGTCTTATTCCTCCTGCTGGTGAGAGACAGTTCAGTGTTTCCAGTTTGGAGTACTCATAAAGAATGCTACCATGACCATTTTCCCATGTATATCCTTGTGCATGTATACAAGGATTTTGATAGGGATACACTAGGGCTTAGATTGCCTAAATATGGAAATTAAATAAACATCCAAATAGGATTCATCGTGTATATTAGAATTCTGTGCGTAAGAGATATGTGAATGAAAACAAAACTGAAGAATTCTAGATTTCTTCTTGCCTAATTCAATGAGCAACCTATTGTTAACATTTAAACCAGAAAATTCATTTTTTTCTAAAGGAAATAGAAGTTTATTGAATACACAGCAAGGGAGCAACAGGCAGGATAACAAAGGAGACTCTCTACAAAGATTTTTTTTTTTAAAGATTTTACTTATTTATTCATGAGAGACACACAAAGAGAGAGACACAGACACAGGCAGAGGGAGAAGCAGGCTCCATGCAGGAAGCCCAATGTGGGACTCAAACCCAGGACCCCTGGATCATGCCCTGAGCCGACGGCAGACGCTCAACAACTGAGCCACTCAGGTGTCCCAAATATTTGTTTTTTTAATTTAAGTTCCATGCCCAATGTGGAGCTTGAACTTGTAATCCCAAGATCAAGAGTCGTGTGCTCTACCCCAAAACTCTGTCATTTTTACATACATGTGTGAATATACATTTCTACCTCTTCTTGCTTCTTTTACTTAGGTTTAGATATCATAGGCTTTCATTTTGTGGTATTCTGAAGCTCCTGGTCCTAGGAGAAGGGGAATACAAAGTAGCCATCTTCAATCTTCTTGATCTTTTCCTTTTATCTTGCCAGTTTTGTGGCATCCATTGGGTTGTTACATCAGCGCAACTCAGTCTACCTATAATTATGGTGTCTGTGTGTAGGAAACAAGACTTGGAAAGGAGGCAGAAACAGATCCTGCTGACCTAGACCAATGTTTTCCAAGTGGAATATCTGTAATCAGGCCAGTAATGATATTTTCCTGGAGAAAGAATTGAGTGAATTTAAGAAAAGAGTTTTAAAGTGCAACATGCATGTGTCTGGGCTGGGGGTGGCATTGAAATGCAAGACAATGTAAGAGTTTGGTTCATTATCACCTCCTTTCTTTTTTTTTTTTTTAAGATTTTATTTATTTATTCATGAGAGACACAGAGAGAAAGGCAGAGACAAAGGCAGAGGGAGAAGCAGGCTCCATGCAGGGATCCCAATGCAGGACTCAATCCCAGGACCCTAGGATCATGACCTGAGCCAAAGGCAGATGCTCAGCCACTGAGCCACCCAGGTGCCCTTCACCCCCTTTCTGGAAGAAACATAATTTTAGTGATACCAGCCTTGTCCTGTGAAGAAAGGGAACTCCTCCAGGAGTAAAGGGATATAAAAGTTTTAGGAAGAAATATTGGTGATTAAAGAAATATTTTGACTGGAAATAGCCTTTTATTTTATTATTTTTAAAAGATTTTGTGTATGTATGTATGTATGTATGTATGTATTTAGAGCAAGCAGAGGGAGGGAGGGGCAGAGGGAGAGGGGAAGAGAGAATCTCCAGCGGACTCCCCACTGAGTGCAGAGCTCAGTGTGGGGTTCAGTCCTATGACCCTGAGATCATGACCTGAGCTGAAATCAAGAGTTGGACATTCAACCAACTAAGCCACTGAGAAGCCCTGGAAAAGGCCTTTGAAACAGGTCCCTAACCTAGAAATCATAAAGCAAAAAACTGGTAGTTCTGATAATATAAAAAATGTCTATGTGAATCAAAATACCATAACTAAAGACAAAAGCTAAATACAGACACCTCATCTCGATTTTTAAAAATACATGTGACAGACTATATGCTAATTTCCTGAATATACAAAGAGCTTGTACATATCAATGAGAAAAGGACCAGTAATCTAACAGAAAATGGGCAAGGGGCAGGAGCAGGTGGCATTTACAGAAAAATATAAGTGGCTAATAAGCTTGTGATACGATGCTCAATGTAATTTCTAATTTAAAAAATGCAAATTAAAACAACCATATTAGCCTGTCTAATGGTCAAAGATTTAAAAGTTTGATAGAACGAGGACATGGTGGAAATAGAAATTCTCATTCTCTATTGGTATATGTGCAAATTGGCAACTCCTTCAAGGAGACGATTTAGCAGTACCTAGCAATTTGGCAATAGTTAGCACGGTTTAAAAATGCACAAACTCTTTGACTCAGCAATTCTACTTCAAAGAGTTCAGCCTGCAGATATACTGAAACAAGTGGGTACAGATAAATCTAGAAGAATGTTTATTGTCTCATTGCTGGTACTGTACAGTGATATAAATCGGATAAGTAATTTGCAATACATCTTTATTGTGGTAGAATGAGGTAGGCCCATGGGTGCTGATGTGTGAAGATCTCTGTGGTAATCAGTAAAGATGTTCCCAAAAGCTCTGCCTCTCTTCTGCCTCCCCACACAGGTAGGGTTGTACTTTCCCATCCTCTTTATTTAAATTTTTTTAAAAAAATTATTTTAGAGAGAGTGCATGAGAGTGTGGTGAGGGGGAGCTCGGAGCCTGATGCAGTATTTGATCTAATGACCCTGAGATCACGAGTTGAGCCCACCCAACTGATCAACTGCACCACCCAGGTGCCTCTCCCATCCTCCTTGAAGAGAGGTGTGCCTACATGGCTTGTGGCCAATGTTATCTGAGCAGAAGTGACATGAACACCTTAAGTGCTGGTAGGTGACATCCCCTTCTTCCTGCCCCTGCGATTGTGGACACAAATGTTGAAGTGGGTCCTGGGTCTCTGAGTGACTATGATGAGCATGTGCCTCTTAACTATCTGAGTTAGTAGGAGTGGGAAATAAACATTTAAACCACTGGGATTGTGAATGCTTTTCATTACCTCAGCATATTCTAGCCTATTCTGACTAATATGATCTCCAAGATAATTATGTGAAAAAAAACCCCTAAGTGCCAAAAGAGTGATCTCATTTGTATGTGTGTGTGTATTTATATGCTTAAGAAATTTCTGGAAGGGTTCCTGAGAAACTTAACAGGGTTTACAGCAAAGGTGTTGAAAGGAGGCAGAGATGGGGAAGGCAGCTTCTGCTTTTCACATTATAACATTTCACATTATAGTTGGAGTTTAAAAAAAAACAAGCACCATGGCCATGGTAAGTTTAAATTTAAAACCAGCCAGTGTTTCCACAAAAAGATTTCTGCAAGAACATTCGTGGCAGCTTATTCATAGTAGCCCCAAACTGGAAATAGCCCAGATGTCCATCTATAGGAGGATAGATAAACAAATTGTGGTATATTCATACAATGGAATGCTTACTACCCAGCAATGAGAATGAATGAACCACACTGAATGTGCGCATAGAAACTCATACAGATATGACATTGAATAAAAGAGGCCACACACAAAAGAATGTGTAGTTTATTCTGTTTATGTATAGACACTGGCAAAGCTAATTTATGGTGTTAGTAGTCAGGATACTGGTCATGTAAGGAGGCGAATGGGCTTTGATTGGAAATGGACTCCACCAGGGAGCTCCTGGGGTAAAGGCTACAAGGATGTGCTCAGTTTGTGGGAATTCATGGAGCTGTATCTTATCATTTGTGCACTTTTCCATATATAGGCTACACTTCAATAAAAAATACAGACCCAAACCTGGTTGATATAAAAAATAAACAGGTAGGGGTGCCTGGCTGGCTCAGCCAGTAGAGCATGGGACTCTTAATCTCGGGATTGTGAGTTCGAGCCCCCACGTTGGGTGCAGCAGTTATTTAAAAATAAAATGTTAAAAAAAAAATTAAAAAAATAAAAATAAAATGTTAAAGAAAAAGAAAAGAATTAACAGATAGTCAGAAGGCAGTGCTTGGCAGAGCTGGGGTAGCATGTCCCAGCCAGTGGTGCCCCGTTGGCCACAAATCCTCGAATGCAGGCTGGGGCACGTTGGCGCACTGGAGCCCCAGGAGCTCAGTGTCCTCATGTGAGCCCACAAATATGTTCCAAGCAGGCTAGCCTCTCTTCCCATGCATGACCTCAGCACCAGCTGCTTAGCATTGCACTTAAAAATTCTGTGTGGACATCTGCTGGAGCCTGATTGGTGACCCGGGCTTTCCCGTGGGGACAGGGCATCCTTGGCAACCAGGGCAGGAGTCTTGTTCTATTGCAGGAGAGATGCAGAAATACAAGCTGGAGCAGAAGCTGCTGGCCTCTTGGCAGCGATGCTTAATTAGCCTCCTGCAGGAGATTTGGTTTTTAATATAAAAAACACTCTAATTTAAGCAATTTTATTGAACAACGAATCGAATGAAAAGCAGTCTTATTGTTTAATCCATTCCTCTGTAGTGCAATTCAGGGCTCCCACCAGGTTCAAACTACTTTCATAAATACTAAGACATTGTTTGCCTTTTCCCCTCTCATTCTCTCTCTGGTATACAGTGGAGTTTTCCAAGGGCTATGTATGTTTGCTAACACAAAAGATTGAAGGGCAGAGCGCTTGGAGAATCCAGCTGTTTTCTATTAAGCCATACACGAGAGATTTGCAAAAGTGTAAAACAATGCCAATTTTCTGGCTATTTTGTTTGTGTGTTTTGCAAAATACAGTTTTTTCCCCCATAAAAGTATATGATTTAAGTTAATATGTAATGGGTTTCTTATTCTCATTTTTAAAAAAGATTTTATTTATTTGAGAGCACAAGCAGGCGGGGAGAGAGAGCAGCACACTCCCCACCGAGCAGGGAGCCAAATGTGGGGCTCAATCCCAGAACCGTGGGATCATGACCTGAGTCAAAGGCAGACGCTTAGCCGAATGAACCACCCAGGTGCCCCTCTTATTCTCATTTTAAATAAATATATGAATACATATTTTAAAAAGTTCTCAGCTTTAATTTCTGACAGTAAATATTGATTGCTATAACCCACATGAACAAAAGCTCTGGGTCCTCAGTAATTTTTAAGAGTGCAAAGGGGTTCTGAGACTAAAACATTTGGGAATCACTCCTAGCTCTGTAGTTTTTTTTTTTTTTTTTAAGATTTGGGGCACCTGGGTGGCTTAGTGGTTGGGATCCTGGGTCCTGGGATCGAGTCCATATTGGGCTCCCTGTGGGGAGCCTGCTTCTCCCTCTGCCTATATCTCTGCCTCTCTCTTTGTGTCTCTCATGAATAAATAAATAAAACCTTACCAAAAAAAAAAGATTTTATGTATATATGTATGTATTTTTTTAGAGAGTGTGTGCGAGCAGGAGCTGGGGGAGGGGCAGAGGGAGAAAGAGGATCTTAAGCAGGCTCCGCACCCAGCATGAAATCAAGAGTTGGATGCTTAATCAACTGAGCCACCTAGGCACCCCAAAGATTTTATTTTTTAAGTAATTTCTGCACCCGACACAGGGCTTGAACTTACAACCTGAGATCAAGAGTTGCATGCTATCTACTTGAGCCAGCCAGGCACCCCCATCTATAATTTTTTGTAAAGCTTTTGATTTTATAACTTCAGTTGTACAGAAAAGTTACAGAGCTATTACAGAGTTTTCATGCACGTTTCACCAAGCTTCCCCTGATATTAGCATCTTGCATAATGTACATGGTACTTTAGTCAAAATGAAGCAACCAGGGGATCCCTGGGTGGCTCAGCAGTTTAGCGCCTGCCTTGGGCCCAGGGCGTGGTCCTGGAGTCGCCAGATCGAGTCCCACATCGGGCTCCCTGCATGGAGCCTCCCTCTGCCTGTGTCTCTGCCTCTCTCTCTCTCTCTCTCTCTCTCTCTGTCTGTCTTTCATGAATAAATAAATAAAAAACAAAAAATAAGATGAAGGAATCAGCATTGGTACGTTTCATCCCTATACACTTACCAGTGCATGCCTTCTCTCTTGTTTCACTTCATATTCTTTTGTATAACATTTTCATGTTTTTATTTATTATTATTATTATTTTTAAAGATTTTATTATTTATTCATGAGAATACACAGAGAGGAGACAGAGAGAGAGGCAGAGGCACGGGCGCAGGGAGAAGCAGGCTCCACGCAGGAAACCCAATGTGGGACTCAATCCGGGGTCTCCAGGGTCACGCCCTGGGATGAAGGCGGCGCTAAACCGCTGAGCCACCTGAGCTATCCCATTTTCATGTTTTTAGATGGTCTGCACATACCATTAAATCTTTGCTTAGTTGTCACCCATATTGTCATATATCATATTGTTTTTATATTTCACTATTATGAGTAGCCTGCATGCTTTTATTCAGTAGTTTTTTTTTTCTGTGTATATGTGTGGAATCTTTGGCATGTATTCCCCAGAATAAAGTTACTGTGCCAAAGAGTGTGAATACTTTTATAGTTCTTGTTATATATGATAATTGTATATATTATACTGTTTTCATTGTTTAACAAATACTCTCTTACCAAGTGTATCAGTTGACTCTTTTGATTAAGAGGTACAGAAATCAAACTGAAACAGTTTAAGCCTCAAGAGAATTTCTTGAGGGGAGGAGATAAAGGGGAGTTGTTATTTAATGGATACAGGGTTTCAGTTTGGGATGATGTACAAAGTCTGGAGGATAGTGGTGATGCCTATACAGTGATGTGAGTATACTTAATCCACTGAATTGTACTCCAAAAAGAATTAAAATGGTAAATTTTGTGTTCTATATATTTTACCACGATTTCGTAAAAGAGAGAGGAGAATTTCTTGGGTCTAGCAATTGGATCTCACTTCGGGCATGGCTGGATCTAGGGGTCCAAGCAATATTATTAGGACTCTGACCCACTCACTCCCATATCTTAGTTATTTTCTTTGTGTGGGTTTCAATCCCAGGTAGACTCTCTCCATGTGGCCATTGAGATGGTTACCAGGGTCACTAGATTTATGTCCTTAACCTTCAAAATCCTGGAGAATTTATCATGACTCTCCCCAGTGTCCGTGTCACTCCTTGAAAAGGGCTGTAATTGGCCTGCTTGGATTACATGCCCAATCTAGGAGAATTCACCTTCTTTATGAGGATGAGTTACTCTGGCCATCTGGGTCACCTCCTCATCACAGCACCAGGGGATTGGCAGTTCCACCAAAGTCATGCAGAGTGGGGGAGGGGAAGTTCCCCAAAGAAAGAGATGACCTGTTACCCTTGTAGTAACTGAGAAGACATGGGGCCAGGCAAAAACAACAGATGTCCACTACATGTGTTCTGGATTTCCCGTGTAACCCAAGCACTACGAAAGAGAACATTTGAGTGTTTCAAAACATTCCTATGTGATCGGCATTTTGTTTTTGTTATTAAAAAAACATTAATGCTTTGTGGTTTGACCATCTGGTGGATGGTATTTCTGCCTTTCTGTGAATTCCAAATCTAATAAGTCGAAAAAACTCTTGATGTGTGCTAAATTAATGAAAAAAATGAGTCTTTGTGGTCCAATACAGGATCATAATTTTTTGCGTGTTTGCGGTTGGTATGATCTTTGTATACTTGGAAAGGACTATATTACCCTGTCCCAGCTTAACTTTCTCCACATGTCTGCCAAACTCATTACTGTTTGTGGAGCTGTCTTCTAGCACAAGCCCTGGAATTTAGTGAGTACTTCCTCCCAATTTTTATTAAATGAGTTATTCAGTCATACAGTATTTTCTAATTTATTTTTTTTAAGATTTTATTTATTTGCTCATGAGAGACACAGAGAGGCAGAGACATAGGCAGATGGAGAAGTAGACTCCCTGTGGGGAGCCTGATGCGGGACTCGATCCCAGAACCCCGGGATCACGCCCTGAGCCAAAGGCATGTAATCCAAGCAGGCCAATTACAGCCCTTTTCAAGGAGTGACACGGACACTGGGGAGAGTCATGATAAATTCTCCAGGATTTTGAAGGTTAAGGACATAAATCTAGTGACCCTGGTAACCATCTCAATGGCCACATGGAGAGAGTCTACCTGGGATTGAAACCCACACAAAGAAAATAACTAAGATATGGGAGTGAGTGGGTCAGAGTCCTAATAATATTGCTTGGACCCCTAGATCCAGCCATGCCCGAAGTGAGATCCAATTGCTAGACCCAAGAAATTCTCCTCTCTCTTTTACGAAATCGTGGTAAAATATATAGAACACAAAATTTACCATTTTAATTCTTTTTGGAGTACAATTCAGTGGATTAAGTATACTCACATCACTGTATAGGCATCACCACTATCCTCCAGACTTTGTACATCATCCCAAACTGAAACCCTGTATCCATTAAATAACAACTCCCCTTTATCTCCTCCCCTCAAGAAATTCTCTTGAGGCTTAAACTGTTTCAGTTTGATTTCTGTACCTCTTAATCAAAAGAGTCAACTGATACACTTGGTAAGAGAGTATTTGTTAAACAATGAAAACAGTATAATATATACAATTATCATATATAACAAGAACTATAAAAGTATTCACACTCTTTGGCACAGTAACTTTATTCTGGGGAATACATGCCAAAGATTCCACACATATACACAGAAAAAAAAAAAACTACTGAATAAAAGCATGCAGGCTACTCATAATAGTGAAATATAAAAACAATATGATATATGACAATATGGGTGACAACTAAGCAAAGATTTAATGGTATGTGCAGACCATCTAAAAACATGAAAATGGGATAGCTCAGGTGGCTCAGCGGTTTAGCGCCGCCTTCATCCCAGGGCGTGACCCTGGAGACCCCGGATTGAGTCCCACATTGGGTTTCCTGCGTGGAGCCTGCTTCTCCCTGCGCCCGTGCCTCTGCCTCTCTCTCTGTCTCCTCTCTGTGTATTCTCATGAATAAATAATAAAATCTTTAAAAAAAATAATAATAATAAATAAAAACATGAAAATGTTATACAAAAGAATATGAAGTGAAACAGAGAGAAGGCATGCACTGGTAAGTGTATAGGGATGAAACGTACCAATGCTGATTCCTTCATCTTATTTTTTTGATTCTTTTTGATTTTTGGGGATTATTTCCCCAAATGAAATGTTGAGGGTTCCAATTAAAATAATAGTTGTTTAAAAAATAAATTAATTAAAATAAAACAAAATAAAATAAAATAATAGTTGTTTTTATTTCTTCTTGCTTTTTTGTCCTTTGTCTTTCCTGGACTTTGTTGCAATAGTTTTTGTAACACATACATTTGGTATTTCTTGATTTTCATGATTTAATGTACATTTGGTCATTAGACCATGACCTTATTTATTTATTGTGCTGTCTTTTACTCTGACATCTGCTTTACTTGCTACCAAAATAGTAATCCTTGCTCTTCTTCTGTTCTTATAGGCATATCCCTTTACACTGCTACTCTGTTGATTTTTTTATTTTTGGTGTGTATATCTCTCATAGGCAACATGTGGTTAGATTTTGTTATTTTAACAGTCAATGAGCTGCCTTCTTTTTCTAAGGAGAATTCAGCCTGTTTATACTTAATACATTAACTGATGAAAGTTTACCAAATCCTATTTCTTTTCAAATTTATTTTTTTCCCTTTAAATGTATGTCAATTTTTATCTGTTTTCTCTCTTTTAATTTATGGACTTTTATATGGGGTACTGTATTTTTTTAAGTTTTATTTTTAAGTAATCTCTATACCCAACATGGGGCCTGAGCAAAAAAAAAAAAAAAAAAAAAAGACCCAAGGTCAAGAGTTGCACGCTCCGCTGGCTAAGCCAGCCAGGTGCCCCTATAGAGGGTACTTTTAAACTTTGTGTTTCCTTTGAAATTGTATCAGAACAAAACTGATATAACTCATCTGTTTTCTAGTATTTTTGATGTATTATGCTTTTACACAACTTTCTAGTTCTAGCATTTACTTCTATTATTAACCTGGGATACTCTGACTTCTCACACAGGAATGTTAAAAGCCTAGTTTGGGAAACTTTATTCTCTGCACTCCCACCCCTAATCATGTATGGTTGCTAGATATTATTAAAGTTCAATCTGGGGCAGCCCTGGTGGCTCAGTGGTTTAGCGCCGTCTTCAGCCCAGGGCCTGATCCTGGAGACCCGAGATCGAGTCCCACATCCCGCTCCCTGCATGGAGCCTGCTTCTCCCTCTGCTTATGTCTCTGCCTCTCTCTATGCCTCTCATGAATAAATAAATAAAATCTTAAAAATAAAATAAATAAAATTCAATCTGTACCAATTGTTTCTTAAAATATTTACTGATTCATTTTACTTTTTTTTTTTTTTCCCATCAGACTTATCTTTTGGTGATGTTAGAATGTACTCTGCTTGGCACCTGGGTGGCTCAGTCGGTTAAGCGTCTGCCTTCAGGTCAGGTCATGATCCCAGAGTCCTGGGATCAAGCCCTGCATGGGCCTCCCTGCTCAGTGGGGAGTCTGCCTCTCCTTCTCCCCCTGCCTCTCCCCTGGCCAGTGCTCTCTCTCATTCTCTCTCTCAAATAAATAAATAAAATATTTAAAAGAAAAAAGAATGTACTAAGCTCATGTTCGAATCTTGTGGTTTGATCCACAAAGAGCTGTGTAACTGTTCCCCCATCACAGTGGGTATTTGTAGCGTGATGTTTATGGGAGCTTGCTTTGGCATTATGCCCTCCATCCATGTTGAAGAGTATAATAAGAAGTTGCCCTGTTTAATTCTTTACTATATTCTTTAGAGATTACAGAGAGATGGTTTTTGAAGGCTGTTTTATTTTGTAGTTATATTTATTTTATTATTTATTTATTCATGAGAGACACACAGAGAGAGAGGCAGAGACATAGGCAGAGGGAGAAGCAGACTCCCTGTGGGACTCCATCTCAGGTCCCCAGTATCACGATCTGAGCCAAAGGCAGACCATTAAGCACTGAACCACCCAGGTGCCCCTTGTTTTTATTTTTTATTTATTTATTTTTCTCAAAGATTTTATTTATTTATTCATGACACACACACACACACACACACACACACACACACACACACAGGCAGAGGGAGAAGCAGGCTCCATGCAAGGAACCTGACGTGGGACTCGATCCACAGTCTCCAGGATCACACCCTGGGGACTGGATCCACAGTCTCCAGGATCACACCCTGGGCCGCAGGCGGCGCCAAACCGCTGCGCCACTGGGGCTGCCCCTTCCCCTTGTTTTTAAATATTGCAGTGTCGATATGTCTGTATACCTGGAGGAGAAAATTTTCCTTAGAAACAGTGGAATTGATTGCATTTTTATCTTTGCTTGGGCTGCTGGACAAGTAACCTTCTGTCATGAATTTTATGTATTAACCTTAGCTTCATCTTTTTCCTGTCTTGTGTTCTTTTCTGGTTCTGTCCAATTTTTCTTTGGTTAGAAAAATCTTACTGTAGTTATCCAATGTATTATTATTATTATTATTATTATTATTATTATTAGTGTTGTATGCTACTAGAATCCCTTTTGGAATGAGATAAGTTTCCAGTAAAACTAAATGATAATATTCTTATTTATATATATTCCAAGTCAGCTCAATGGATAGTTCCTAAAAGGTTGGCTAAGCATCTCCAAATTTGTGACACATCACCTGCGGACACCCACTGTACTAGAACTATGGAGGGCCAGAGGTTTGCTTGATAATCCACTTAAGTGAAATAATACTCTTCAGTCTTTGTGAGAATCTTTCGTGTGGAGTACTGTTGTTTCCACAAAAATCTTAAATCCAAGGAAACCACAGAGAACTTGCTTCTGATATGATATTTATAAAATGACCTTAGTTAGAGATGACCTTGGGGGAATCTGTATGAGGAAAGATTTTCATGTTCAATTTAATGTTCATCTTAATGGTTGAAAAATCATGATGCTTTTCTGCATTGTCATCCAACTTGGTGACTGATATGAAGCATTATTAGACTGATTATTTTTTATTTTTGTTAGTCGCTGCAGAAATTCTTAATTTCTGAAAAGCATTCCTGAGTGATACAGAACAGAATTCTTTTGGGGGTTCAGCAGTCTTTGTTTAGAAAAGCAAGCTGATTGATGGGCCAGTGTGACAGTAGAAAGAGAGCAGGGCTACCGCCACCTGGGAATGAGACAAAGAGAACCAGACTACTTTAGCATAAGAAAAGAGTGAGAATTTGGGGGCTTTGCAGTGTTTGCTGAGGAGAGGAACAAAGGAGGTGGCCCGCTGAATGGCTGGAGGTGGGGCTGAGCTGGAGACCTGGCTGGGACCCAGCCAGGAAAGGGGAAGGGGGGTGACGGGAAAATATATAGCGGGGGGTAGGGGGTGGGGGTGAGTATCAACCATTGTGTCTTAAAAACTCTCCTCTGTGTTCTTCTTCGGAGGTAGCAATGGGGTGCTACCTCCAAATCCTGAGCAAGAGCCTGCACACATTCACCGCAGCCTTGGCGAGTAGGGTTTTGGGGAGGTTGCGGAGAAGGGGCTTTATCACATCTTCGGGTTGACGTGGAGTAGAGAGAAAATAGAGAAAACGTGCAAAGTGGGTGGCAGAGCCTTCTGAGCAAGCCGGAAATCAGAACCGGAAGTCACTAGGTGAAACGCACCCTTCCCCTGCCGCACCCCGGCATCCGGCGCTTCCCCACAGATACTGGAAGAGGACACGGGGTTTCCCACCGCCACGGAATTTGACACCATCATTAGCATCTCAAAGGGCTGCGTCCCCGGAGCTGGCGGCTGCGTGAGCGGTGCGCTGGTCAGCTATTTTGCAGAGCGCCTGGCGCTGAAGGGCTGAAAAGTCGCCAGTCATTCCTTGCTAGGGGTCAGGAGGCAGGAATCCTGTAGCTCCTCGCCTCCTGGTGAGGACTTAAAAGGCAAGTGCAGGTTTCTGGGGGGTCACTTTGGTAGCAGGCAAGGTGATTTTCCAAACATGTAATCTCAGCGTTTCATTTTATTCCCGCCGCCCTCTGGGTTTTGGCAGGCTTGCCGACAAGATGGCTCCTTTTAGTGTTCATTCACTCTGTTTCCAAAGCAAAAGAGTTCTCTTTCCAGCGTGCTTTCACTTAGATGTTGGAGAATCTGTGCTTTGTGAGTATGTTTTAAAAGTCTAAGGAGGACTTAGTAAGCATTTGGAAACTGCAGCTTTCAGGATGAAAGCAGGGATCTGTGGTCATGACATCATCAGAATTAATTATCCCTTTGCAAAAATCTGCCTGAATGAAGAAGAGGTGGGTGTGTCTATGTGGGTATTTAATGTGATGATTAAAATATATTAATGATAGTTTTCACTTCCCTAGCATGGTTATACATCTTAGGATCTGCTTTAAAAGTGCTTCCACAAGCTTAAATTAGCCCTTATAATAACTCTACTAGGAAGAAGTAAAACAGCTCCATTTTACAAAAGAGGAAAGTGAAATATAAGGGGAGCTCGGCCTTCCTCCTTTGCTTCCACCAAGAATTGACATTCACAGGCTTTAAACGAGGAGCACAAATTTGATCATACCTTCACACGCTAGGTACCTGAGCCAAAACAGCACATTTTGGGGTCCATAAGAAATGATTGCTTGTTATAAACCATCTCCTAAGGTTATCTACACAAACAAATGACAACAAAGAAAAAAAAAAAACCACAAAAAACCTCAGACAGTAAATCGAATGGGCCACGAAACTCAGAAGTTCTCATTCTGTTTCCTCCTTGACCATTTTGAGTTCTGGGTTATATATGGAACTGTTCTAGATCAAAAAAGGGAGAAATGCTTGCTAATTATTCCACTCCTTATAGGTTATTTTCATTTCAAATGAAGGAAATGTAGGAAACTTAATAGGAATGCACGGAAGAAAATACAGAGACAGAAAATTTTCTTCCCACCACATACCTTTAGCTGTATATCCGAAAGAGGTCAAATGAGGAGCATACTTTTTAAAAAGCCACTATGAATAATTTTTTTAAATTTATTTGAGAGACGAGAGCACAGGCAGGGGGAGCAGCAGAGGGAGAGGGAGAAGCAATCTCCCAGCTAAGCAGGGAGCCCAATTCTCGGGGCTTGATCCCAGGACTCTAGGATCATGACCTGAGCTGAAGGCAGATGCTTAACTGACCGAGCCACCCAGGCACCCCATTATGAACAATTTTCAAACACACTCCAAAGTCTAGAGACCTCATGTATTCATCAACAGTTTCTAGTTGTCAATTTTCTGCCTTTTTTTTTTTTAAGTAGGCTCCACATGTGGAGCCCAGTGCTTTGTGGGGCTTGAACTCATGACCCTGATATCAAGACCTGAGGTGAGATCAAGAGTCGGATGCCCAACAGACTGAGCCACCTAGGCACCCCAACTTTCTGCTATTTCTATTTCAATTCTCCCCTCCATTTGTTTTGTGGGAATATTTTAAAGCAAATACCAGACATATAATTTCACCATAAATACTTCTATATTTTTTCCTAATGCATAAGAACATTAAAAATAGGACATAATACCCTTATCACACCCAAAAGAAAGCTAATTCTGTATATTACCTAATAGTCTATGTTTTGTTTCTACTGATTGTTTCAAAATTGTCCAAAGATGCATTGTTTGACATCTTGTAAGTTTCTTTTACTAACAGATCTCCCTTCCTTCTCCTCCTCCCCTATTCCGTTAATTTGTTGGAAAAATTGGATCATTTGCCCTGTAGAACTTTCCACAGTCTATATTTAGCTGATTGCATCTTTGATGTCTTTTAATGTATTTCTTCATCCTTCATATTTCTTTAAATAGTAGCTAGATCTGGAGGCTTGATTAGCTTCAGGTTTTCTTTTTTGGCTGCAATTCGGTGATAGGGCTATGTACTATTAGGTCACATCAGGAGGCACCTACTGTCTGCTTGTGCCATTTTGGAGGCATGTCAAGGATGATCAGTAGGATTCATGATTTCACTGCAATGTAGACATTTCCTCATTCTGTCACTTCTGGATTTATTAGCTGTGATTCTTTTACAAAGGAAAACTCTCCCTCATCAGCTAGTGCATTTGGTTATTGTAAAATATAGTTCATAAAGGAAAGGCAAGATAAATGCTTGATTCTTTCCCTTTAGTTACCACGTTTCAAAATAATGCTTTAGTAACCTCCAAAGCTGCTGCTGAAAGTGTTTCTTTAAGTATCATTATGAACTCATGGATTTAACATCATTTAGTTGATTTGATGCATTCCAATTCATGAAAGTCAGTATTTTTTCTTTTAAAAATTTTTTAAATAAAAAATTTTTAAAAGATTTTATTTATTTATTCACAAGAGACACAGAGACAAAGGCAGAGGGGGAAGCGGGCTCCCTGTGGGGAGCCCTATGTGGGACCCAGGACCTTGGCATCAAGCCCTGAGCCAAAGGCAGACAGACGCTCAACACTGAACCACTCGGGCCTCCCAACGGTCACTATTTTTGTTGATGCTTGTCCTGTATTTGGGCTGTGGACCCACTCAACTTTCCTTCTGCCCGAGTACCTTCTATGGCTTGTCTTTTAAAATGCTAAGATACGGGCAGCCCTGGTGGCTCAGCGGTTTAGTGTTGCCTTCAGCCCAGGGTGTGGTCCTGGAGACCTGGGATCGAGTCCTATGTCAGGCTCCCTGCATGGAGCCTGCTTCTCCCTCTGCCTCTCTCTCTCTGTGTGTCTGTTATGAATAAATAAAATCTTTAAAAAAAATACTAAGATATTCCAGGATCGTGTTGTACTTTGCCTGCCCCTGGCTAGGGAAGCAACCTTTTCTTCGAGGAGCTCTGGTTTTAGTGGGAAATGAAGAGAGACCTACTTTTGACGCGATGTAAAAGAGCGATTATTTCAAAAGAGGCTCCAAGGAGGTGTAGATCTTTGGGCAGCGGGCAGCGTTTGTTGAATGTAATGGCAGTAAGGGACCCTGGGCCAGCTCTTAGTGCACAGATGAGCACGCAGGGTATCAGCCACCATCAGAGCTACGTGGCCTAGTCACGAGGGCACGGCACTGGGAAACCAGCCCACGGGTGTGCCCTTCGGCAAATCAGGCCCTTGCCCTGGCACCCCTTCCAGCGGGGCGCTCCGCGGCTCCAGGTGCGTGACTAACGTTTCCGGCACCCACACGCCCTGGGACTTTCCCGGGCCGCAGCCTCGCGGGCCTTGCTGCCTAGAGCGGCGCGGCGGGGGCGGGGGCGGGGAGCAGGTGGGGGCTGGGGCCTGGGAGCAGCCCGCCGGGGCTCCGGAGCCCGGGCGCCCTCTGGCGGCCACGCTGGGAGGGGCGGGACTCGGCGGGGGCGGGGCCGCGCGCCCAGCTGCTCCGCCTCTTTCCCCCGGGAGGAGCCGGGAGAGGGGGTCGAAGGCAGGAGCCGCAGAGGTTTCGCAAGGACGTGACCTTAAGGGGTAAAAACCACTGTGTCACGCGTGGTTGCCAACCGGGGCTAACGAGCTGAACTAGTTCTCCCACGCCCGGGGAGGGGGGGGAAAGGGGGAGGGGGAGAAAGAGGGAGGGGGGAGGGGGGGAGGGAGGGGTTGGGCTGAAACGTCCAGACCCATGACTCGCTGCCGGCTGCCTGCCCCCACCTCCCATAGCTGCGGTGGCGCGCCCTGCGACCCGACCGCGGGATGGAAGGGGGCGCGAGTCTGCACCGGGCCTGCAGTTGGGGCGACGTCACTCGGAACGAAGGCACTATTTTCTCTGCCTCTCCCTTCCCCCCAATTACAGGACGGAGGCCCCGGAGCCCAAGCTGATCACAGCTCTGGGGGTTTTGGTTGGAAGGCTGGAAGTGAGAGGAGAGGGCAATTTGCTAACAGAGAACAAAGGAGTTAGGCGCTTTAGCGGTGGAATAGATTCAGTCGAGGTAGTTTAGGGGGTGCCTGGCAAGAAGTGCAGTGGCTACCTCCCCCTCCTCCTGCAGGCAGCAGGAGTGGCCATGGGGATAGGGATCTTTTGTTTCCCTGTCTTGCTAGGGTCCCAGAAAAGCCCAAGGACTGGGAGGCAAGGGGACAAGGTCCTAGCTTCCCCTCTACCTGTCACCCTGGGGAGCAGGTCACTTGACCTTTGTGGGCTTCCATCTCCTCACTTGAAGATTGATGGTCTGGACTAGATTCTGGAATGTTTCCAGTACTAGACTGCATGGGAGGTGAGAGTGTCTTTCCGAAGACCACCCAGTAAGTCAGAGAAAAAGGCGAAGCCAGAGGGCAAAGGCTGTCACCCCAGTTCTCTTTCTATAACTTCCCCACAAATTGTCACATGAACTCCATTAGCAAACATTTGTGCACCTCCTCCTGTCTGCCAAACAGAGGCTCATCCCTAATGTTTGTGGGACCTAGGGCAAGGGTATACATAGAGAACTTCATGCCGTATGCCTGAGTATATAAAAGTTACGAATCAAGCTAACCAAGTGTTAACTATATTCTATCCTCCCATCTTGACGGATACCTCCATAACAATTGCCAGGTTCAAGTTCAGTATTCTTACATTTTTTAGCATTTCTGAACTGGAACTGGTGGCAGAGAGATTGGTGCCAGCTATGGCCTGGGTGGTGTGGCTTCCTTCTCTTCCCAGCCTGGGTCCATCCCACACCACAAGGGTCCTTTCCCCTACACATCCTCGTGTGCAAACAGCTGCCACTTAAGAGGCCACTTCTTGAGCATACACAGTAGTGACACAGTCTACTCTCAGCAGGATGGATTAAGAAAAGTGGGTTCAGAATCTGTTGGACACGGAGTTCTGAGGTTCCAGGGCCCCATGACTCCTCAGCCTGAGTCTCCCTCCATCTTGCCCAGTGATCTTGGCATTGTGGGAGGGCGACTTGGATCAGACACGTCCTGGACCAAACACTATAAACGAAACCCTGGAGGGTGCCAGGAAGGGGCTCATTTCTGAGAGGAAGTAGCACTTGTACTAAGCCTGCGAGGAAGGTTGGAACTTCAGCACATGGAGAAGTGAGGGAAGAAAGGAGCAAAGGCTGGGGGACCAGCCGTCCAGGGTCAGAGTGTCTGTGAATTGTGACCACAGTGCAGAGAGATTGGAAGTGAAGTCTGTGTCCTCTGAGTAACAGGTATCACTGTACCATGTAGGGTGGGGCCGCCGGCTGGTGGGGGAGGGCCCTGAGAAGCAACCTCTCCTATCAGAACAGGAGACCCTACAGCCCACCCCAGGGCAGCTGGGCATTGAGCAAAAAATCCCAGCACGCCTCCTCGTGCCATGCCACCTTGGTAACTGGCACTTCTTTGTCAAATCCAGATTGGAGAAGCTTAGCTACTCCCACCTTCCATGAGGAATTCTGCCCCTTGATTTGGGGTAAGAGGTCACTCTGGGAAGGAGTTTCTGTCTTCCTTTTTTTTTTTTTTTAAGATTTTATTTACCTATTGGAGAGAGAGAGAGAGAGAGCACAGGGAGGGGAGGGGCAGAGGAAGAGGGAGAAGCAGACTCCCTAGCAGGGAGCTCAATGTGGGGCTGGATCCCAGGTCCCCCAAATTATGGCCTGAGCCATATGGTCAGATGCTTAATGGGCTCAGTCCAGGCGCCCCAAGTAGTGTCTTTAGGAATCAGTGCGGCTACATCATTATGCCTGGTAGCCAGAGACTGCTGGAGAATCAGCAGCTCCTCATCGCCTCTGGGAGCAGCCTTCTACCAAGGTGGATGCTGGTGGATAAATGCCCCGGCTCCCTGCCCTGCAGCTGGGATAATTCTGAGATATGTGCTCTCTACCGTCTGAGCAGAGTTTGCCACGGGATTAGGCTCTGCTTGTCCACAGTGCCAATTTGCCTGTTCACATCATTGATTTCCACCGACTTCCCCACTCTCCTGCTGGTGCTTCCAAGGACTACCTCCCAAATCAAGCACAGCTGATCTTTAGAACAACATGGGGGTTATGAGCAGTCGGAAAATCCACGTATAACTTTTGACTACCCCCCCAAACTTACTACCAATAATAGTGTACTGTTGACCAGAAGCCTTACAGAGAACATAACAGTCCGTGAACACCAATTTTGTATGTGCTATGCATTCTATACTGTATTTTGGCCACATAAGCTAGAGAAAAGAAAACGTGTTTAAGAAAATCATAAGGAAAATACATTTTTAAAAATATTTTACTTATTTATTCATGAAAGACACAGAGGGGCACAGACACAGGCAGAGGGAGAAACAGGCTCCATGAAGGGAGCCTGATGTGTGTCTCCAGGATCACGCCCTGGGGGCGCTAAACCCCTGAGCCACCGGGCTGCCCTGGAAAATGCATTTCCAGTACCATAGTGGATTTGTTGGAAAAGAATCCTCATGTAAGTCGACCTGCATGTTTCCAACCCATGCTGTTTGAGGGTTGACTGTACTTCCATTTATATCTTCATCTCAGGATCTGCTTTTGAGGGGACCCTAACCAAACGTAAGGACCTTTCATTCTGCAGTTGGGCCTGAGGTTCCTCATCTGTAAATAAAGGCATTGAATGAAACGATTGCCACAGTTCCTCCCAGGGCTCTACTGGGAGTGTGTCTCATTTGCCTCATATGAAATGAAGCAGGGCACCTTGGGGCGCCTGGGTGGCTCAGTCGGAAAAGTGTGTGACTCTTGATCTCCGAGTCGTGAGTTCAAGCCCCATGTTGGGTGTAGGGATTATATAAATAAAAATAAAAACTTAAAAAAGGGAAACAGGGCACCTTGCTTTGTTTCACTTGGAGTCAAGCTTAACATGCCCGTGCGCTCTGTCCCCAAGGAATAGTCTTGTCTCCATGTGGTGGTGTGTCTGCATGTGCAAGCAGGAGGTGTCTGAGGCAGAGAAATAGAATCTGGTTTAGTATCTGAGCCCGGTCTGAGAATGCCCAGAGGAGACCACTGAAGGTCTGAACCCGGGAATCCACAGGAGGAATTTTTGTCTTTTCCTTTCACTAGTGGCCTCTTGCTGGGTCCCTGTGCGGGGCGGGAGCAGAAATGACAAAGAAGCGCCAGGGCTTCCCACCCCTCCTCTGCTGATGATGGCAGCTTTTCCAGAAGGCCACCTTGCAAAGCAGTGTTTCCTGGGCCACTTGTTTCACTCACTTACATACTTCTCCTCCCTTTTCCTGCCTCTTATCAGCTACCGACTGCATTGCAACATGGTGAGCATCGGTGCAAACTGCCAGGCTATCAGCGATCTTTGGATAGCAAGGTCCCATCAAAGTTTCTCCTCCAGGGCATGCTAGTCAGTTGCACCTCCTGTGACCACCCTTCCCTCCTTGCTTTTAACCCCGTGGGAACAGGGATTTTGATCACAAGGCTGCTTGTTCCCCAGTTGGGGTTCCGTGGTACTGGCCAACCTGGTGGTTGAGTCCTTTCCTTTCCCCGCCGAGAAAGTCTCTGCTCCTCACTTTCCACTCGGGAGAAATGTCCGATTTCCTAGGTAGAGAAGGCCTTCCTCAGGGAGATCCTTGGCCCAGAGCAACAGGCCCACTCGGCTGGAGAAGGCTGAAGGCGAGGTGGGCCCAGTAAGACACAGGCAAGGACTGTGGATGGGGACAGGCTTTTCTCACAACCACGTTCCAGCCTGGGCAGGGGCTTCATCTTCAGGGCTTCAACTACCCGCATTTCTACTCCATCCTCACTATGGTTTCCTTCCCAGCAGAGGTTCAGACAGGTTCAGCCATATATTGGCTTACAAGGCCCAAGTGGAAGAAAACAGAAATTCTCCAGGCACGGCAGCTGCAATCATCTGGATTCACACCCGAGCCCAGGTCGTGGGAAGAGAACTCCAGGCTGCCATCCATCGGCATTGGCACAGCTAACACCAGGCGGGCGCAGCCGGGCCAGCCAGGCCGTGGCTGTCTCCCCTTGGGTAGGGATCGCACAGCCGGGTGATTCTAAACCCTGGGTACCTCCAGGTCAGTCCCAGCAGAGCAGAGGGCTGGACCCTACAGCCAAGCCCGCTGGGGCTGGAAGAATGTGGGGGGCACCTGAACTGCCACCTCCACTCCCCTAAACCAGGGATTTACTGAGCACGGGGATCTGGTGAAAATGCCCATATTGATTCCAGAGGTCTGGGGTGAGGGGGTTGGGAGTGCTGGGATGCCACGTTCCTAACCGGTGCCCTGCCGCTACTGCTGCTCCTGGGCTCTGCTTCCCAGGAGGAGACACTCTGAATAGTGAGTCCTAACTGAGTCCTGATGGGTTCTGGAAATGACCTCTAGACCTGCCGCCTTCGGAGGTGGCCAGCACGGCCTCAACCCCAAAGCCGGGATTCTCGCCTTAACTGCAGTGAAGGACGGTCTCCACCGTCTGTTTTTGGATTATCAGCCATCAGCCACTGCAAAGAAAGGAAGTGAGCAGCCTGCATTTTGGGAGAACATCATTATTTCAAGCTGTCCTATCCTTCCCCACCTCTCCCAAGTTATGTAATGTGTCCTTGTTCAAAAATGCTGATAATGCCGTTTGGGTGGCAGGGAGCCAGTTTCTGGCTGCACGTTTGCTTGGGGGTTGGGGCTGGGGTCAAGGTAGGAGGTGGGGTCTGCGGAGGGTTTAAGGAGAGAAAGGGGCCCGGCAGATGGAGAGGCCAAGGCCTGGGGATAAAGCTGATTGGTGTGTCAGCGAAATCTGTCACTGGCTTTGGTGATTCGAAAGGCAGACACATTCTTTCATCTCTGTTAATCCTTATCTGATACAGGATTTTCCTGCCATTAAATCTGCAGAAAGAAAAATAAGCGCTCCAACCTGCACAAGCAACTATTTCTCCTCGACTCCTGCTCACCATCTCCCCCACCCCCTTTTACTTCTCTGCTGGACCATTTTTTGCATCTGTGGCTGCCCGACTTGGGAGATGGCTGGGCTGGGGGAGCCCAAGGGCACCTTGGAGAAGGAGCAGGACCAGGAAGACCCCCGGGACAGTAAGCGACATTGGGGACTATTCATGAATACCTCTCTGGTCACAGGTCTCCTCCCTGTCCGGTTGCTTGCTGGGCTGTCAGTGAGTTCATCGGTGTTGCTGTCAGGGTTTCAGTCGGATGAAGGATTTCCAAACAGATCCACGCTGTCAATTTTTTTTGGGGGGGGGGGGGCTTCTGATTGGCTGTTGTTACTGGTTTCTCCTAACCCAATACCAAGACTGATGGGAAGAAATGAGTGTGGAGAAGAAGACAAGGCAGGGCATTCAGGAAGAAGTGTGGAGGTGTGGGGAGGTTCTCAAGGGACCCCTTCTGGGCGCTTGGTGACCTGTGCTGTCTCCCCTCAGGTGGGGATTCCACAGCTGGGTGGTTCTAAGCCACCGGGTGCATGAAAGGCCACAGGATGCTGGTCCTGCTGCTACATGGTGAGTTCCAAGCCTGGTCCTTCTGACCCCCAGCAGACAGCTGCCAGTGGGTGCAGGGGTTGGGAAGCCCATGGATGATTCTGGAAGATTCATAGAAACCACAGGGCTTCTACCCAAGGAGCTTGGTCTTCAAGTGGCTTCCATGAAAGCTGTACATGGACACAAGTTCTGATTAGGTTTCACTGAACTGTGATCACAAGGAAGGGAATGGAGAATGAGATAAAACTGAGCAGGTGGTGGGTTTGGTTGGTTTGCAAAATCCCTGAACCAAATATCTGAAATAACCTTTGGCGATTTTCTTATTCTAATTTCAGGTATGAATTCATTTCCTTATTCTAATTTCAGGTATCAGTTCATTGGTTTAATCACCAAAAACGATAGTGGCCATATTACTTTAAGCTCATTTAGTTAAAAACAAAAAATCCTTTAAACCATCTTCCTAAAGGGAGAAGAAAAAATGAAAATATCACCTTGGAATTGTGTGATGATGGATGTTGAAACATTCTTCCCCACGTTTTTTGGTCCTATTGTTATGTGGGTTTTAATATAACAAGAAGACTCATCACAAATTTTTTTTCTGTACCTCTGCAGCCCCACCTGCTCAAATCTGAGACTGCCCAAGGAAAAACATCCCTTGGTAAATTCTGCAGTAAAGAAGTCTACACAAAGAATCTGTTTTTCTGACCTTTGGATGAATGTGATTATTTGAGGTTATAGGCACCCATGTGATAGACTTCTGGGTGCAGTGCTGGCAGAGAAAATTTTACCAGATAATTCTAAAATGGTGGTTATAGAATCTTCTTACCCTTTATTCCCCCTTTTCAAAAAGTAGACCCTGCTCTATTCAATGAATCAACAGGTACACACTATACCTTCAGTACACTCCAGGGACATTATCAGGGATATAATTGCATAGCTTCTGTCCTTGAGAAACTTACATTCTTTTATGAGAGACCCAATAAATAAATGAGAAAAAAAATTGGAACAAGGTGCAGGGAACAGTATGATAAATAGGACATGACTTTCTACCTCGAGGAGCCTCCAAAGGACAAAGGTTGACATTTATATAATTACGAACAGCCAGCTCCTTGCCATTTCTCCTACCTAGAAAGGATATGAAGTTTGATTGACTCATTGGGACAGCATGTTTGCTTCTACGAGCCAATATGATTTTAAATGTGCACCCAAAGCTCTTCTGTTCCTGACAGCACGCAGACAGTATTCATAGCCTGTGTGCTGCAAAACAGGAACTGTTCTTGCTGCTGCAGAAACTCGAAATACATCTAGACTTCTTGTGACAAGTTGGAGAGCTTAGCGGTGACATCATTTGCTAACAATAGATGCACTTAAAATTAATGACCGTCTCCACATCCCCTGGCGCTTTAATTTAAAACACACTCAGCAGTGCAGATAGTATTACTCTGACTACAAGTCACAGGATTATGAACTACATGTTCCCGAGAAGCAGGCAGGGAGAGGGTTCTACCTCCTGAGCCAGAGGAAAAATGATTAAGTGAGCCTGACAAAACAAGGTCGTGGGGGAATCAGAAGTGGCTCACGGCGGGGTAAATCTGGGACAAAATTGAAATGAATTCTCTGGACAGGAAGGTTGCCCAGAAGTGCCCCTCCACTCCCCTCCACTATGGCAGCCCCTTCAAGGTCTTCCTGCTGTCCACAGCATGATATCCCAACCCCTTGCTTTACAGGGTTCTTCACCAGGGGCTTTCTCTAAACCACAAGTCTTTGGGGGGGTGGTCGGGGTTTCTGTTTTATTCATCTCCTTGTCTCTAGAGTCTAAGATGTTGGTAGGTGCTTATAAGGACTTGTTTGTTGAATGGGTGAAGCCGTCCAGATTAGAACCATTACAATATCTGATAGAGGTCTTGCATCTAAAAAATCTGTCTATATTTCAAAACCTCTTCAAACTCAGTAAGACAACCCATTAAAACATTTTTTTTAAATAATGTAATCTCAAAAAAAAAATAATGTAATCTCTGTGCCCAATGTAGCACTCACATTCACGACCCCCGGATCAAGAGTTACATGCTCTTCTGACTGAGCCAGCCGGGCACACCTAAGACAACTCATCTTTAAAAATGGGGAACATGTTTGAATAGCTGTTTCATCAAAGAAGATAAACAAATGACTTAGAAGCATGTGAAAAGATGCTCTATCTAATTAGTCATTAGGGAGATGCAAATCAAACCCACAAGGAGGTACCACTTCACACCCACTAGGATGGCTAGCGTCAAAAAGACAATAGCAAGTGTTGGTGTGGATGTGGAGCTATTGAGACGGGTATTTACCGTCTGACCCAGCAATTCCTCTCGTTGGTAGATGCTGAATGGAAACACATGTCCACAACAAGACTTGCCCACAAATCCTTACATCAGCTTTAGTCACAGTAGGTAAAAACTGAAAACAATGCAAAAGTCCAACCCCAGGTGACTGAACACACAAATTGAGGTACATCCATACAATGGAATACTGTTCAGCGATAAAAATGAATGAACAACTGAGGCCTCTGGGTGGTGCAGTCGGTTGAGCATACAACTCTTGGATTTGGCTCAGGTGATGATCTCAGGGTCAGGAGATCGAGTCCCTCAACGAGCTGCATGCTCAGTGACGAGTCTGTGAAGGTTTCTTTCTCCCTCTCCCTCTACTCCTCCCTGCACACACTCTCTCTAATAAATAAATAAATCTTAAAAAAATGGACAACGGACACTCAGACAACATAGATGACTCTCACAAACATAATGTTGACTGAGAGAGCCGCTTGGACTCCATTTATATGAAGTTCTAGAATAGGCAAAATGGATCAATATTTCAGAAAGCATATCAGTTGTTGTTTGGAGCTGCAGATGGGGAGGGGACCACTGTCAAAGGGACCTGAGGACACTTTCTGGATGATAGGAATGTTCTAAATCATGATTAGAGTGGTGCTTATGTGGGTGTGTTACATTTGTTATACACTTAAAATGGGTATATTTTATTGTAAGTAAATCATACCTCAGTCAACTTGACTTAAAAGAAGAAGTCTGTAGGGAGAGTGCATTTGCATCCCAAGAGAACAGATCTTTCACGAATGAAACTCAGGTGCTGTGGAGTGTAGGGCAGTATATGTGTGCCATTCATTGATGTCACTGCATAGATTAGTAGCTCATTTGTTTTCATTGCAGAATAGAACTCCTTGTATGGGGGCTACTGGTGTGTTCATCATTCATTCCCCTATTGCTGAGCATTTATTTTCAGTTTGGGGCGATTATCAGTATTTAGGCCTTCCTGGGGCCTTGTGTTCTGCTCCACCAGATGGGACAGCTCTCCACCCTAAGATCCACAGGCCTGTGAGGCCATCAGCAGATCACCCTTCCAAACCTCTCCATCCCTCATGACCCGCATTAATCAGCAGAGCTGAGGGGTGAATCCATGATCCTTTCTTCCTTTATTGTCACAAGAGGTACCTTTGTGTTTTGAGAAGGAAGTTCTGGGATTACAGTGAGGTGAGAAGCCATGGGATGGTCTCCCCCACTGCCTTTCTGATTGCCCCCTCCCATTTCGTTTTGAAAATCCAGCACTGGGGCTTGACCTGAGGAGCCACTGGGATAGCATTTGCCAGGAGTGGGAGGAGAATGACTTCCAGCACCAAAGTGGCTGAATAGATTTTGCTGGAAGCAGAAAATGGACCATATTTTCCCTTGCTATTTTGGTTTTGTGAGGCACAAATTCTTTGAAAACAATGAGGATGAAGAAGCACTTCAGACTCAGTCTGTGGTTGGAAACTCCATGAGTAACTGTTCTCCTTAGCAAACCTCCAGGGGGAAAAGCACATATCCAATAAGTGGAGGCCCTATGAAAGAGAAATTCCTCAGCTGGTCTGCATTAAGACATTATTCTGTGGGGCATCTGAGCCCAGCCTTCCTGCCTCCCTGCAGCTTGGGGGCTGGCCAGCACACCAGACCAGAACACAAAAGCAGGGACCCATTTCTGGTATTTGCCTAGATTCAGGGATACCTTGTAACATTCATCATCATCATTATTATTTTATTTAAGATTTTATTTATTTGAGAGCACAAGTGGAGAGGAAAGGCAGAGGAGGAGGGAGCCTCCTGAGCAGGGAACCCGAGGTGGGACTCGATCCCAGGACCCTGGGATCATGACCTGAGCCGAAGGCAGATACCCAATTGACTGAGCCACCCAAGGCGCCCTATTATTCTTTTTATTGAAGTAAAATTCACATAATATAAAATTAACCATGAATCTTTTTTTTTTTGGAGAGAGAGAGAGAGAGAGAGGGAGAGAGGGCAAGCATGTGGTGGGGGAGAGGCAGAGGGAGAGGGAGAGAGAATCTTAAGCAAGGCTCCGTGCTGAGTGCAGAGCCTGATGTGAGGCTTGAACTCATGATCCTGAGATCATGACCTGAGCTGAGATCAAGAGTCGGACACTTAATTGAGCCACCCAGGTGCCCCAAACCACGAACCATTTTATTTTTTAAATTATTTTTAAAAAAGATTTTATTTATTTATTCACGAGACAGAGAGAGAGAGAGAGAGAGAGAGAGAGAGAGAGAGAGGCAGAGACACAGGCAGAGGGAGAATCAAGCCCCCTGCAGGGAGCCTGATGCGGGACTTGATCTGGGGACTCCAGGATCACGCCCTGAGCTGAAGGCAGACTGAGCCACCCCAGGTGTCCCTTATTTAGCATTAAAAAAAAGATTTTATTTATTTACTTGGAGAGAGAGCAGAAGCAGGGAGAGTGGCAGAGGGAGAGGGAGAAGCAGGCTCCCCACTAAGCAGGGAGCCCGACATGGGGCTTGATCCCAGGACCCCAGGATTATGACCTGAGCTGAAGGCAGATGCTTAACTGACTGAGCCACCCAGGCATAATATTTTTGAGGTTCATCCACCTTGCAGTGTGTATCACTACTTCATTCCCTTATTTCTTTAAATATTTATTTATGAGAGAGAGAGAGAGAGAGAGAGAGAGAGAGAGAGAGAGAGAATGAGCGGGAGGAGCAGGAAAGAATCTCAAGCAGACTTTGTGCTGAGCATGGAGCCTGACTCGAGGCCCCATCTCATGACCCTGAGATCATGACCTGAGCCAAAACCAAGGGTCGGTTGCTTAACTGACTGCACCACTCAGGTGCCCCACTACTTCAGAACAGTATTTTACGTTATGGAGAGATCACATTTTGTTTATTCATTCATCAGTCGATGGACATTTGTTTCCCTCTTTGGGCTATTGTGAATAATGTTGCTGTCAACATTCATGCACAAGTATTTATTAGAACACCTACTTTTTTTTTTTAAGATTTTATTTATTCATGAGAGACCGAGAGGCAGAGACACAGGCAGAGGGAGAAGCAGGCTCCATGCAGGGAGCCCGATGTGGGACTCGATGCCGGGACTCCAGGATCACGCCCTGTGCCGAAGACAGGCACTCAACCGCTGAGCCAACCCGGCGTCCCAGAACACCTTACTTTCGATACCTTTAGGTATATACCTAGGAGTGGAATTGCTGGGGCATATGGTAATTCTAGTTTACACCTTGTAACGTTTTATATCACGTGGATAAATCCCATGTTTATAAAGTTGGTCCACCTCGACTGTTGGTTTTTGACTTGGGCTGTGTATTGGAATCATCTGTGGAGTACGATGCTTGGTTCCAGCCCCTGAAGGTTCGGATTTAATTATCCGGTGGAAGCATTGTGAGTGGCTCGGAAGCTCCTCTGGTGATTCTAATGTGTAGCCCAGGTAGAGAACCATTCTAGACTCTTCTTTGCAGTCTACTTGTAATAACTTCACTATTCTCATACTTGGTATCTTTCCACTTTGGGGCAGATCTCCACGTGATCCTTGAAGTATTCATCTCAGTGAGATTTAATCCTGTGACAACAGTGCCTCATGGAGCCTGCTTTAGCTTTATCCCATGCTTTCACAGCTTTTTCAGGGTTTACAACTCATCCATTCCTTATAATAGTCTGCCTGTTATAGATGAGGAGACTGAGGTGCAGAAAGCTTGGCTGAGGTTAAAGCAAAACAAAACACCCAGAAAAGGAGTATGAGAGCAAGGATGAAAGACAGTGTCATCAGAGTTTATGAGAGAACTAGAGAGGCCATGCCATCAGGATGAGTGTTTCCAGACTGAATGCTCTGGAAAGCCCCGCATGTGTATCCCCAAACTGTGACAGAGGCTGGCTGAACAGAGGCCAGTCCTGAGCCCGGGCCAGGTTGGCTGAATTTCCCATCTTCCTCTCCCAACCATAGGCTGGGAATAAAAGCACTGAAGCCTTTTCAGATTTCCACATGGATCCTTCTCGAAAATCCTGGTGTGTGAACAGAAATTGCTAAACACTGGACCTTCACATCTCACAAACTGTGATCTTTATTTTAATTTGGTAAATGTTTTTCTGGCCAAGGTATCCCCATGGAATTTGGCTCTGGACAGCTGAGAGTGGTTTTTGGAATAATCACTGCTGATTCCAGGAGAGGCCCCTTTTCATTTGTGTTTGGAAAAATCAGGGAGGGCCTAAACCAATTTTTTTTAGATTATTTACTTATTTATTTGAGAGAGAGAGAGAGAGAGAGAGAGAGAGAGAGCCAGCAAGCACAAGCAGGGGGAGCAGGAGGGAGAAGGAGAAGCAGGCTCCCTGCTGAGCAGGAAGCCCAATGAGGGTTCATCCCAGGATCCTGAGATCATGACCTAAGCTGAAGGCGGATGCTTACCCCACTGAGCCACCCAGGTGCCCCTAAACAAGTGTTGATTACATATTGTATATATCGTGGCAAAGAATAGCAAGGAGCTTCCTTTTGGTTTGGGGGCACTGCCTGGTCCTGAATTTGAGTAGCTTTCTCTTTTAAGGTGGAGAGTTCATGAGATTCTTGGGGAAAGGGGGAGTGGCCAGAAGGAGGAGATGGTCCTAGAGAGATTAAGGGGACCTGTTTCACTTGGGATGGTGCTTAGGACTCTTGTTGCAAAGCACAGTAAGGTACTGTTGAAGCCAAGAAAGGGTTTATTCAGGGATGTGAAATGTTCCCAGTATTCCTGGTTGGAGGCCCACAGCCCGGAGCAATGCCTAAACCAGGGATCGGGGCAGTTCCAGCAATGGCCCTGAGGCCACTATCACTGATGGACACACCTGGCAGCTCATGGACATCAAGCTGGGTGTTGGGTGCCAGAAATTCCACCCCAGGGGCCTGAAAGCCAGATGCCTCTGCCACCATCCTGGCCAGAAAATGGTTTCTCCCTGGCATGCACTTCTGAATCCAAGTGTCCCTGGCGGGTATCTGATCGACAAAGCTAGGTCATGTGCCTGGGCCCTAACTGCAAGGGACGTTAGGAAAGAGAATTTCTGGCTTCTATCTTGAGGAGGCAGGACTTATAATGTAGGAAATTCCCCAAGTGTAGAAAGAGTACTTAAAAGGTGCTGGGTAGCCAGAAAAGGTATCAAATGCACTATCAGAGATGATTTGGTCACAAGGAACAGAAGTCCACTTGTCCATGCAGATGGTTTGAGTGGGTTTCTTTCTTTTTTTTTTTTTTTAATTTTTATTTATTTATGATAGTCACAGAGAGAGAGAGAGAGGCAGAGACACAGGCAGAGGGAGAAGCAGGCTCCATGCACCGGGAGCCTGACGTGGGATTCGATCCCGGGTCTCCAGGATCGCGCCCTGGGCCAAAGGCAGGCGCCAAACCGCTGCGCCACCCAAGGATCCCTTGAGTGGGTTTCTAAATGGAAATGGGGAAATGTCATAGACACAGCCGTAGCAGGGCCTTCTGGGAACTAGAGAGCTGGCTAGCAACTTCCCATTCTGTTTTTTTTTTTTTTCAACTTCCCATTCTTCTTGATCTCTGTCTCTGTGATACTCACGTTGGGTTTGTCCTCTGTCCACAAACCAGCTTCCTCACCTTGCCTTAATTTGTTGTTGTTGTTTTTTAAAGATTATATTTATTTGTTCATGAGAGACACAGAGAGGCAGAGACATAGGCAGAGGAAGAAGTGGGCTCCCCGCAGGGATCCCGAAGCAGGACTCGATCCCAGGACCCCGGGATCACACCCTGAGCCAAAGGCAGTTGCTCAACCACTGAGCCACCCAGGTGCCCCTCTCACCTTGCCTTTGACTCCTGCTCCCTTACAACTCTGACCTGCACGTGGCTCTGGTACAAACCCTACCCCCAGTGCTGTACTGGTTGATGCTCACACGATCTCACTGCCCATTCCATGTTCACGGTGAGTGTGGGGGTGGTGGCTGTTGAATGAATCGCATTGGCTCTACTTAGGTCAAATGTTTATCCGCAGTCCAAACAGCTGGGTCTGGGAGGAGGCAGCAGAGACCCATGGGGCTCTGACTGGGGTATTTTTTTCTTAGAGGTGGTGGTTGGCAACAGCTGCTGTCCAACCACAGAAAATGAGAGCCAGAAGGGCCCCCAGAGGGCAGGAAGTACAGACAGACCCTTCAGTTTACAGTTAAAGAGACAGAAGCTCAGAGAGACTAGATGTGTCGCACGGGGGATAGGACAGCATAATGGAAAGACAAAAATCAAAAGCTGGTGTCATTTAATCACCTTGAACCTCAGTTTCCTCCTTCACAAGAAGAAGATAATAATACCTTGCAGATTGTCATATTAAATGAAAAAAAATGTAGCAAGCTTAGCTTTGAGCAAACACTAATTAAAAGTGGGTAGTTATAAGAGCAAAAGAAACCCATAAAATTTGATTAATTTGAATGCATGATACATGCTCCTATCACCCAGATAACATTCCTAAACTATATCTTGTAGATATTTGCTGACTTACAGGGTGGAGTCCATCTGCAAGCCTTGTTCTGTTGAGCTCCCAGAGCAACTGCCAGCAGCTCTGTTCTGGGGCTGCATAGAAGTATAATCCTATAGTATGTACTCTTTTGTGTCAAGTTTGTTTGGCTCAACATGATGTTTTTGTTGTTTGTATCAATAGTTTATTCCTTTTTAGTTCTCTACTGTTGAGTAATTTCTAATTTTTATCTATTATGAATAAGCCACTGAGCATTCTTGTACATGTGGACCTATCTTTTGTTTCTCTTGGTTAAATACCTAGGAGTGGAATTGCTGAGTCATAGGGTAGACATATGTTTAGCTTTAATAGACACTGCCAAAGTTTTGCAAACTTATTGAACTATTTTCTACTCCCACCAACAATGTAAGAGAATCCAGTTGGTCTATATCTCTGCCAACATTTGGAATTGTCAGTCTTTTGAACTATAGCCGTTCTAGTGGGTGTTTAGGGAAATCTCATTGTGGTTTTAATTGGCAATTCCCTAATGGCCAATGATGTCATTGAGCACCTTTTTATGTGCTTAATGGCTGCTTAATATATTCTTTTGTGAAGTGTTCTTTTTTTTAAAAGATTTTATTTATTTATTCATGAGAGACACACACAGAGAGAGAGGCAGAGACACAGGCAGAGGGAGAAGCAGGCTCCACGCAGGGACCCCAATGTGGGACTCGATCCCAGGACTCCAGGATCACGCCCTGGGACAAAGGCAGGCTCTAAACCGCTGAGCCACCCAGGGATCCCCAGTGTTCAAGTCTTTTACCGATTTTTATTTAGTTGTCTTTTCGTTATTCGTTTCTAGTTGTTTCTTTTTTATTTTTTTCTTTTTTTTTTTAGGACTTTATTTATTCATGAGAGCCACAGAGAGAGACAGAGGCATAGACATAGAGGGAGAAGCAGGCTCCATGCAGGGAACCCGATGTGGGACTTGATCCTGGGACCCCAGGATCATACCCTGGGCTGAAGGCAGGCACTAAACCGCTAAGCCACCCAGGCATCCCCATTTCTAGTTGTTTTTATATTCTGTATGTAAGTCATATACACATATATGTGTATTACTTATGTAATGTGTATTACACATTACTTTTTAAAATATCTTATTTATTTTTTAAAGATTTTATGTATTTATTCATGAGAGACACAGGAAGAGAGAGGCAGAGACACAGGCAGAGGGAGAAGCAGGCTCCATGCAGGGAGCCTGATGTGGGACTCCATCCCGGAACTCTGGGATCATACCCTGAGCCAAAGGCAGATGCTCAACCACTAAGCCAACCAGGAGTCCCAATAGGATGCAATTCTAATTTGCATTTCCCTAACAACTAATGATGTTGACCATATCTTTATATGTTTATTTGCCTTCTGTATATCTTTTTTTGGTCAAGTGTTTCTTCACATATTTTACCCATTTATTAATTGTTTGTTTTCTTATTGAGTTTTGAGAGTTCTTTATATATTTTGGATACAAGTCCTTTATGAGATATATACAAAGAAAATATACAGCAATTTTCTCCCAGTCTTTTCATTCTATCTTTTTAAAAGATTTATTTATTTTAAAAAGAGAGAGAGCGTGTATGTGCATGCTTGAGTGAGTAGGGGAAAAGGATGAAAGAGTCCTGATTCTCTGAGTGTGGGGCTCAATGCAAAGCTTGATCCCAGGACCCTGACCCGGGCTCAAATCAAGAGCTGGATGCTTAACCAACTGAGCCACCCTGGCACCTCTCTTTTCATTCTTTTAACAGTGTCTTTCAAAGAGCAGACTTTCTGTCTTTTTTTAAAAAATTTATTATTTTTTTTATTGAACTTTGATTTGCCAACATATAGTATACCACTCAGTGCTCATCCCATCAAGTGCCCTCCTCAGTGCCTGTCACCCAGTTACACCCTCCCCCCGCCCACCTCCCCTTCCACAACCCTTTGTTTCTTATATTCCTTGTATGAGTGAAACCATATGATGTTTGTCCTTCTCTGATTGACTTACTTCACTCAGCATAATACCCTCCAGTTCTATCCACGTTGAAGCAAATTGTGGGTATTTGTCCTTTCTAAAAGTCTTTAAAAATTTTTTATTTAGTTATTCATGAGAGACACAGAAAGAGAGAGAGGCAGAGACACAGGCAGAGGGAGAACCAGGTTCCTTGCTGGGAGCCCGATGTGTGACTTGATCCTGGGACTCCAGGATCATGCCCTGAGCCAAAGTCAGACACTCAACCGCTGAGCCACCGAGGCGTCCCGGTATTTGTCCTTTCTAATGGCTGAGTAATATTCCATTGTATGTATATAGACCACATCTTCTTTATCCATTCATCTGTCGAAGGACATTGAGGCTCCTTCCACAGTTTGGCTACTGCGGACCTTGCTGCTATAAACATTGGGGTGCAGGTGTCCCGGCATTTCACTACATCTGTGTCTTTGGGATAAATACCTAGTAATGCAATTGCTGGGTCGTAGGGTAGCAAAAAGCAGACTTTTTTTTTATTTTGATAAAGTCCAAGTTGGTACTTTCTTCTTTTATGTTTTTTTCTTTTTGGTTCTAAGAAGTCTTTGCTTACCACTAGGTCACAAAAGATACTCTCTTGTCTTCAAGAAGCTTTATAGTTCTAGCTTTTTCATTTAGGTCTCTGCTCCACCTAAAATGAATTTTTGTGTATAGTGTAAGGTAGATGTCAAGAATCTTTTTTTTTTATTTTCTAGGGATTGCAATATGCATCTTTAATTTATCACAGTCTGCCTTTAATTAATTCATGTATAATGTAAGATCCTTATAAGAGTACAGTTTACCTCCCTTCTTATCCTTTATGCTGTTGTTGTCATATCTGTTAGTTACATATGTTAAAACCTTCACAATGCATTGTTATTTTGGCTTTAAACAGTCACTTACCTGTTAAGCAATTAAGGTGAGAAAAGAGTAGTCTTTTATATTTAGTGACATATTTACCATTTCCGTTGCTCTTCATTCCTTTCTGTAGACCTGATTTTCATCTAGTTATCATTCCTTCAGGCTAAAGAATGTCTTCATTTCTTGTCATGTGGAAGATCTGCTAGAGATTAATTTTCTCATATTTTTTACCCTGAAATTATCTCTATTTTACTTCATTTCTGAAGATATTTTCATTGGATATAGAATTCTAGGTTGCCAGATTTGCTCTTTCCCCAGCACTTTATTTATTTTTATTTTTATTTAAGTAATCTCCACACCCAATATGGGGCATGAACTCATGACCCTGAGATCAAACCACGTGCTCTACCCACTGAGCCAGCTAGGCACCCCTTTTCCAGTACTTTAAAATAGATAATTCTTGGGGTACCTGGCTGCTCACTTGGTAGAGCATGTGACTCTTGATCTTAGGGTTGTGATTTCAAGCCCTACATTGGGTGTAGCGTTTACTTAAAAAAATTTTTTTAAGATTTTATTTATTTATTCATGAGAGACACAGAGAGAGAGAGAGAGGCAGAGACATAGGTAGAAGGAGAAGCAGGTTCTCTGTGGGGAGCCCGATGCAGGACTCCATCCTAGGACCCAGGATCATGCACTGAGCCAAAGGCAGACAGATGCTCAACCACTGAGCCACTGAGCTCAGATGCTGAACCACTGAGCTCAACCACAGACACTCAATTTTTAAATTAAAAAAATTAAAAAAAAATTTAAGGTATAACTTATTATCTTAGGGCTTATGTGCTTTCTGATAAGAAGTCCATCATCATTTTTGTTGTGTACTCTATATAATGTCTTTTTTCTTTGGATGCTTTAAGGAATTTTCTTTCTTTGGTTTTCAACAGTTTGAGTATGATAACATCTAAAAGAAGTATATTTGTGTGTATGTGAGATATTAGTTGGGATTTCTTGGGCTTCTTGGTTTTAATCAAATTTTGGAAATTGTCTTCAATTATTTTTCTGCCATATTCTCTCTCTTTTCTCCTCTGGGACTCCAAATACATGCATATTAGTCTAATTGCTTGGTATTATCCCACAGAGCATTGAAGTTCTAATCATAATTTTTCCAGTCTTTTCTTTCTGTGCTTCTGTAATTTCTATTGACCTCTCTTCAAGTTCATGAAATCTTTTCTTCTGCTGTGTCTAATCTGTTTTTCTTATTCAATGATTATTTTTAATTTCAAATATTATGGGGTGCCTGGTGGCTCAGTTGGTTGGGTGTCCAACTCTTGATTTCAGATCAGGTTGTGATCTCAGGGTCATGGGATGGAGCCCTGCATTGGGCTCTGTGCTTGGCTGGGAGTCTGCTTGAGAATTCTCTCTCTCTTTTTCTCTCTCCTTATCCCCTTCCCCACTGTGCTGTCTCTAAAATAAATTAATAAATCTTAAAAAACTTCAGATATTGTATTATTATTTTAGTACTAAGATTCCCATTGGGCTCATTTTTAGTTTTCATCTCTTCTAAAATTCAAATTCCCTATATCTTCACCCATTATATCCATATTTTCCTATAAATTTCTTAACATATTTATAATTAATCCTTGTTTGGTAATTCCAACATCTGGGCAGTCTTTGGGTCTACTTCTGCTAAACTACTTCTTTTTTCCTTTTGGTAAGTGTAATGTTTTGCTACTTTACTATCTAGTATTATTTGTATACAAGATGTCAGAGATAGTAGTTATAAAGAATTCTAGATTCTGTATCTTCCTTTGAAGAGTATTGAGTTTTGTATGGCATTCACTTTACTGGCAGGTCACCTTCATACTGGGGAGGCTTAGTTTTAGGCTTTGTTACAGTAGGCCTAGTTCAGTTTTGCCCTTTGTCCTGGGAAATGGTCTTCACTCCTAAGGTGTGGCCCTCTGGGGTTTCAGTGGAAAGCCTGAGGTATTTTATAAGCCCTTCTAACTTGGTGGACCTTGAACTCTTAATCTGTCTCCCATTACTGGGAAATTGTTGAAATCTTTGGTTTGCTCTTTTGGTGTTCAGTTCTTGGCTCTTTGGAGTCACCCCACATATATGCACTTTAGGACTCAAATAAGGATATAAGGAGAGTCTGTATGCCAATTTTGTGGCTCCTTCCTTTCCATGTTTTTCCTCCTCAATTTCCAGCCACCGTGGCAGCTATAATACTCTGACTTCTAACTTGTCAGCCTGATAAGACTCTTGCTTTCTGCTTGAGCTCATTTCCTGTCTGCAGCGGGAACTTGGAAATGCCCTAAGAGGGAAAGCCAGTTTTCTTTTCATTTTCATTTTTAAAATTTATTTTAAAAAATTCCAGTATAGTTAACACACAGTATTATTCAGGTATAAGAGGAAAAGTCAGATAAATGTGGCTTCATCTAGTTTGCCTCTCTTATTTTTTTTTAATTAATTTTTTTAGAAGGGGGGGTAGAGGGAGCGGGGGATAGAGAATCTTAAGCAGGCTCCATACCCAGCACAGAGCCTGACACGGGGGCTCAATCTCACAGCCCTGAGATCATGACCTGAGCTAAAATAAAAAAATCAAGAGGTAGATGCTTAACCACCCAAGCCACCCAGGCACTCTAGCTTCTCTTCTCTTAAGGGTTGTATCTACTCTGGTTGCCTGTTTAGGTTGCTCTCCAGTGTCTTCAAACACTTTTTCTTTAAATATTTTTTCAGAGTTTACACTAGCTATCAGCAGGAATGTTAGTCTGATACAAGCTACTCTGCCATTATTACAAGCAGAACTCACCCAAATATGTTATTATTTTGTAAAAATAATGTTTTAGTGGGGATCCCTGGGTGGTGCAGCGGTTTAACGCCTGCCTTTGGCCCAGGGCGCGATCCTGGAGACCCGCGATCGAATCCCACGTCGGGCTCCCGGTGCATGGAGCCTGCTTCTCCCTCTGCCTATGTCTCTGCCTCTCTCTCTCTCTCTCTCTCTCTCTCTCTCTCTGTGTGTGACTATCATAAATAAATAAAAAAATAATAATGTTTTAGTGTCCTGCTTTTCTGAATCATTAGGCATGTACATAATCTTCATATTGGGTAAACCAATACTGGATTTTGGTTGTCTGTTCTGAGAATTTACTTGATTTAACTTAAATTTAATTAAGCAATCCAGTTAAGTAGTAATTCCTAATGGCTATTAAAGTTTCAGAGGTTGAAAATAGGTCTCTAGGGGCACCTGGGTGGCTCAGTGGTTGAGCATCTGCCTTTGGCTCAGGTTGTGGTCCCAGAGTCCTGGGATTGAGTCCCACATCAGGCTCCCTGCGAGGAGCCTGCTTCTCCCTCTGCCTGTGTCTCTGCCTCTCTCTTTCTGTGTCTCTCATGAATAAATAAATAAAATCTTAAAAAAAGAAAATAGGTCTCTAATAGTGGCAACATCTTGAGTGTTTAACATTTAAAATAAATCTTAATCTATTTTCTGAAATAAGGAATACATTCACATGGTTCAACATTTAAAAGACAAAAAGGATACAAAATTAAAAGCTTCATTCCCACCCCTGTTGCATGTATGTTGGAAAAATTGGCAGCTCCATTTTATTGACTAATCCCTGTCATAAACCTTGGAATTCCTTGATAAAGAGGTTTTTTAAAAATGTTTTTTTGTGTTTGTTTTAATAAATGACATCCTCCGGAGGAATCATTACAGAGGAAAGCATCGATTCCATTTAATTTTGCAAACATTTTGTGTGCCCAGAACAATGTGAGCTATTGTGAAGTAGAAACATGAGTCATGTGGTTGAGAGTGCACTTCTCTTAATTAGAAAGAAGAGAGTAGAATGAAAGACTATTTGTAAGGAAATCTGATGCCTTCTACTTGACCTAGTTGGAAGAGTTGATAGAAAAAGGTCCCACCCTTGTCCAGCTGATGCCTGGAGTTAAGGTTATATCTTTGGCTCTGTCTCTCTAAAAGGGTGTCTCTCTAGCCCAACCGCTGCCCTGTTTACAGTTAAGCTCAGCACAGGGTGCAAGAACCTTTCTGGAAGCTACGCATCTAGTTTACGCATCTAGTTTACGGTTCTTAGGGAGAGGGAAGAGCCAAGTCAAGCCTCTGTAACATCAGAATGTTGAACTAACTACAGTTCACAACAGAAGGGTTGCTCAAAGGGCTGAGTGTTCTCTGCCAAGTCTGAGAGAGCTGAACCCCTTCCTAGCAGCTGAAAAAATATCGAATGTCCACAACAACTGTACGCAAGACACTGGAAGCAGAACAAAGCCGCAGAGGCAGCAGCAAGCATATTCTGCACACTCCTTGTGTGGCCACGCCTTCAGGTTCGGACAAGGGCTTCCACTGGCAAGGCAGGGTAATATGTACACAGTGGGACTGACTGAATGGTAGGTCAGGGATGTTTGCTAGGATTTGGGAGTACTGCTGAGGAGGGCTAGAAATTATGAGTATCAGTGATCAGGTTTACATGTGGGTACCTTTGTTCCTCTGCAGGAATTTCAGATTGAGCACACTCCACCTGCGAGCTGCTCCTGGCCAGAAAATAAAACTTGTGCATCTTCCATGCTGCCTTTTCCATTGGAACTCAAGATAGGGCTTGTGACCTCTGGCTACCATTCTGTTTTGCTGCATGTGGCAAGCCTACTGGAGGGCTTTTGAAGTCTTTATCTGATTCTCCATTCAAATACTCAGAACAAAATTAATTTATAAGCACCATTCTTTCCCGTGAGAGCAAGGGCTGGTGGATGATAATTAACTCCAGTGTCCACAATTATTTTTTTGAAATGTGTAAGAAGGTCATTGTTAGTTTATTTAGAATGCTCCTTATGGCTTAAATTTAGTGATTGTTAAAAAAAAAAAAAAGATTGACAGGCTTTTCTTTCTTTCCCAACCTCCTGTTTCCTAATTCTTTTTGATGAGGCTTAATTTCCTCAATGCGTGTGTGTGTGTGTGTGTGTGTGTGTGTGTGTGTGTTTCAGGAATTGAATTCTTATGGTGGGAGGGACTAGAGCAGAATCAATAAAAATATAACGCATGCCACATATGTTTAAATTTTCTAAGTAGTCCCATTAAAAATGTAAAAAGAAACAGCTGACATTAATTTTAATATTGTAGTTAATCCAAGATATCTAAAATACCATTTCAACATGCAATCGATATAAGAACTATTGATAATTTATCCTTTTTTTTTTTTGTACTAAGTCTTTGGTATTTTACATTCCCAGCACATCTCAATTCTGGCTAGCCACATTCCAAATGCCCAGTGGCCACATGTGGCTAGTGAGTACGGTATTGGGCAGTACAGGACTAAAGCACAGGCCACGGTGATGCCCTCCAGGTCCCCCTATGCATGCAATGAACCCTCTAGGCCAAATTCTAGGAGAGCACCAAGTGACATCATAAGCAAGAGAGTGTTTAGAATTGGCTCACATGCCGGAATCCCAGCCGGGGTTTGCCGATGAAGGTAACTGTAAAGCAAAGGGGAGGGCTGCGTGGGTGGGAACCTCCGTGTGCCTTAAGGTCTGGGAGCTGGAAGGAGGCCATTCGGGGGGCGCGCTTATGCAGGAGGTATGGGAACTTGGTGGGGGGCCGAATCCTGCCTCATGGGCAGGTAGGACTTTACTGGGGCGACGCTCAGGCTGACGGTTCCTTCTATTTCTTCCCTCGCCCTTCCCCACCTCCCAGCGGTGGTCTTCGGTGCCTGGGCCGAGGAGGCCTGCACGCGCACCTGCCCGACCGCCTGCGCCTGCAGCAGCACGGAGCGCGGCTGCTCTGTGCGCTGTGACCGCGCTGGCCTCCTGCGGGTGCCGGCTGAGTTTCCGTGTGAGGCGGCCTCCATCGACCTGGACCGGAACGGCCTGCGCTTCCTGGGCGAGCGGGCCTTTGGCACTCTGCCGTCGCTACGCCGCCTGTCGCTGCGCCACAACAACCTGTCCTTCATCACGCCCGGCGCCTTCAAGGGCCTGCCACGCCTGGCCGAGCTGCGCCTGGCGCACAACGGCGAGCTGCGCTACCTGCACGCTCGCACCTTCGCCGCACTCGGCCGCCTCCGCCGCCTCGACCTGGCCTCCTGCCGCCTCTTCACCGTGCCCGAGCGCCTCCTGGCCGAGCTGCCGGCCCTGCGCGAGCTCGCCGCCTTCGACAACCTTTTCCGCCGCGTGCCCGGCGCGCTGCGCGGGCTGGCCAACCTGACGCATGCGCACCTGGAGCACAGCCGCATTGAGGCGGTGGCCTCCAGCTCGCTGCTGGGCATGAGGCGCCTGCGCTCTCTCAGCCTGCAGGCCAACCGCGTCCGCGCCGTGCACGCAGGCGCCTTCCGCGACTGCGGCGCCCTGGAGCACCTGCTGCTTAACGACAACCTGCTGGCCGAGCTGCCCGCCGAAGCCTTTCTAGGCCTGCGCCGCCTGCGCACGCTCAACTTGGGCGGCAACGCGCTGGGGCTCGTGGCGCGCGCCTGGTTCGCCGACATGGTGGAGCTTGAGCTGCTTTACCTGGACCGCAACAGCATCGCCTTCGTGGAGGAGGGCGCCTTCCAGAACCTCTCGGGCCTCCTCGCGCTGCACCTCAATGGCAACCAACTCACTGTGCTGGCCTGGGCCGCCTTCCAGCCTGGCTTCTTCCTGGGCCGCCTCTTTCTCTTCCGCAACCCGTGGCGCTGTGACTGCCGCCTGGAGTGGCTGCGCGACTGGATGGAGAGCTCCGGGCGTGTGGCCGACGTGCCGTGCGCCGCCCCGGGCTCCGTGGCCGGCCTGGACCTCAGCCAGGTGGCCTTCGGGCGCTCTTCCGATGGCCTCTGTGTGGACCCAGAGGAGCTGAACTTCACCGCATCCAGCCCAGGCCCGTCCCCAGAGCCAGCGGCCACCACCGTGAGTAGGTTCAGCAGCCTCCTCTCCAAGCTGCTGGCCCCGAGGGTCCCGGTGGAGGAGGTGGCCAACACCACCGAGGGGCCGCTCAACACCTCCCTGTCCGACAGCCTTCCCTCCAGTGGGGTGGTTGTCTCTGGCCACAACACCCGGTTTCTCCTCGGCTCTGGCTTCCTGCTCAGCGTGGTGTTCGTCCTAAGCATGGACTAACCTTGCCTCACTGGGGTAGCCCAGATGGCCTTGGCCAGTGGGGGAAGGTTTAGCTAACTGGGCTTGAGGGTATTTGTGCTGGGGGGAGAGGGGAACAGGACGGGAGGCAGGTGGTGATGGAGGGGACAGTTTACTTTCAGATATGGCTCTAGGAAGAGGAGAACCCGGGGAAATGCCACGCCGGGGATGGGGTGGGGTGGGGAGAGGAATGGATTTCCGCTCATGTCACATGAGCATCAATTGGAGAAGACAAGGAAGAGTGAACATGGGCCCTCCCATGAGAAAATTAGGAATTGGAACCTCCTAGGGCTACAGGGCTCTCCCCCCATCCCTTGCCCCCATCTTCCAGGAAACACGGACTAGAGTGCCTGAATTAGACTGTGCCAGTTTTCCTGGTGGGACAGCCCATTAAGCCCAGTCCCTTTGTTTTCCACTATAGTTACCCTCCTCCTCCCGCAGGGGAAGGGGACACTAGAATCCAGGAAGATGGACAGAAGGAGAGAGAAGGGCGATGTGAGAGGGGAACTTAGACCCAAGGGGTTGGTGGTGGTTCCAGAGGTATGGAATGTGTTAGGAGACATTGAAAATAGAAGTCTCTTTCACTTACTCTACAGTTACTCATTCCGAGGGGAGGCTTTAGCCACAAAGCAGCTTTAGGGCAGGGAAGGGGGGGGAAGAAGGGGGAGGGGGTTTCTATGTACAAAAAAGTGTGTAAAATCCCAAGATTTTAAAAAAAAGTTAAGTTTCTGTACTGCAGGAATTTTTTTTAGAGTCTTTCATATGCAAACATGGATTGTGAATCTCCATGGAGGCCACAAAATCCATTTTTTCTTAGGTTTTGTGGGAAGTGTTTGGAAGACAGAAATGCTGTTAGCAGGGCAGGGAGTCTCCAGCCTGGATGATCCTGTTAGGTGTGGAAATTATTCTGGGCCGCACACCTTGGGGCTAATGTCCAGGAGGCAAGGAGGCAGCCAGTAGCTGGGAAGGAGGCGGAAGAGATTTCCCAGGGTGGGAGTTGGCCAACTGGAAGCCCCCAGGCCTGAGTGGCAAATTCCGTATGTCTGCTAAATACTTGTTCAGGCAGTTCTCCACACACAAGTAACGATGACTGCATCTGTCAACATGCTCAAAATCCCTACTTTTAATGTCCCAAATTCCTTTGTCTGTATTTGAAGATCTGGGTTTTCAAAGCCCACATAATTCGGGGTGCACCAAGTTGTCAGGTCTTCATGGTGATAGTACTTCTTCTGTGTCTCTAGGTAATACTAAGTATCAGAGATCTTGCTTCTGAGGGTAGGAGTGTTCAAATAGATTGTGACTATTTGTGGTCAATCAACTCAACGAGTCACAACCAGCATTTAAAAAAACAAGGTAGGGGCACCTCGGTGGCTCGGTGGTTGAGTGTCTGCCTTCAGCTCAGGTCATGATCCCGGGGTCTTGGGATCAAGCCCGCATTACTGCTTCTTCCTCAGCCTATGTCTCTGCCTCTCTCTCTGTGTCTCTCATGAATAAAAAATTAAATCTTTAGAAAAATAAAATAAAAACAAGATAGAACAGGAAAGTCACAGAGTCTTATGTGTAACAGATATTGTTATATGAAACTTTAATTTGTATGCATTTGCTCAGATGATATGTGTATGTGTGTGTTCTGCATCTGGATCACTGATTACAATTTATATTTTATTGTGGGCTATTGTTAAGAAAGTTTGAAAGTCACTAATCTGGAACATGCATGATTTTTTGGAAACTTATTTTGAAAAGTCTCCAACCTCTAGGAAAGTTGCAAGGATAGGAGAGTGAGCACTTTGGCCATTCACCTCAGTTTCCCAGTTGTTATCATTTTACTGTATTTGCCATATGTAGTTTGAGTTAGTTGTAAACATCACAGCCCTTCACCCCTAAAAACCACAGCATGTATTTCCTATCAGGAACGCTATCATTGGTAGGCTACAATTATTTAAAATATACTCTGTATTGAAATTTCAACAGTTGTTGGAGTGATTTTTTAGGCAGTCATTCTTTTTCCTCTGAGTGGGGAAAAAGGTTCCTTGTGTTCGTTTGATCGCAATACTCAAAATTGCAAATCTGCCGATTGACTTTAAGGTTTTAAAATGAATTCGCTCTGCAAATGTCTTACTTTTCAAATGTGAGAACCAGATGAGGTCAGAAATGTTGTTTGTTCAAACCATGTGTTGTGGCTATGGTAACTGAGTAAGGATCACGAGAATCCTGGAGACCAGATCTCTGCGTTCGGGTAACCATGGAAGGCCACAGCGGACATGCAGCCCGTGTTACTGAGGAACAAGATGCCGCCTTGGAAGGAATGTCCTTCCTTTCATTTGGAGCCGGTTCCTCAGAGTCAGTCTCAAAGCGCTGCTCCAATTCTGCCTGGTGGTTAGATGGCCAACTTTTTAATGAACATTTGTCTGACTGAATGTTTTTGAACAAGTATCAACACTGAAATAGCCTCCGGGGAGACAGATTTTTTATAGAACTATCCAGCCCAGTAGAATTATGGGAACGTGGGAGTTACTTACTGCCAAACAGATCCAGAGTTGCCTGGAACGGGTTCCCAGTGAATTGTGGCCATTATGAGCTTTCATGCAAGAACAGGGAGTGGAGTTCCCAGTTTTGAGTTCATTACGTTTCCCACCCCATTATTGGCTAATAGTACCTTGAGAAATCCTTAGGTGCCATGGATTCTGCTAAGGCAAAGTAAGTGTACCTGTTGGATGGGCCATTTTATGCCGTGGTAACCAACAATCCCCAAACTTCAGTGGTTTCCCGAGGGTCATTTCTCGCTTATGCACATGGGCTTACGTGCTCTGCCCCTTGTAGCCACTTAGGCACCCAAGCTGATGAAGGATCTGCCGTTTTCAGATATTGTTATCCAAACATGAGTTCTAGGGGTTGCTGCAACAGAGAAGGAAAGCTTGGGAGAACCAGGCATTGCTCTCAGATGCTTCTACCCAGATGCAACTTGTGTTACTTCTCACCCTCCTTTGGTCAAAAATGTCACACGGCCATACTTAACTTCACCAAGGCAGGGAAGTGTGGTCCTCCTGTGTGCCCAGAAAGAGAGGAGAACTGGGGACTTTGGTGAACACCAGCAATGCTCTGGAGCAGCTCCAGGCAGCTCACCTGATAGAGTCAAGCCTGGGCTTCTCAGAATTGTCAGAGGACATAGAGGCTTGAGGGGGAAATCTGGTGGGCAAGCCAGTATAAACAAAACCCAAAACACTGGTATATATACATAACACTTAAAAAGGTTGGGACTGTTGCATCTTTCTGGCACCCCAGCTAGGCTTTGAACGCAATATTTGCTCCAGCCAAGAGGAAGGCTGTGGCTTCACTGAATTGGTTCTTTCAAGAAAGGGGAGAGAAAATGTAGAGACAAGGTTCATATTTTTCTCTTTAGAAAACGTTTTCCACACAAACAGTATTCCAATCTTTGGAAGCTCGATTTTTGGAAAATTTTCTCTCAGTGAGCTCCTTGGCTATTTCTAAGAGGTCTCCCTGCCCAGGATTCATGGGGATGACCAAAGCCCCCATCCACCAACCTCTTTGTCAGGTCACCAAAATGCTGCCCTCTAGGGGACACTTGTCTGCTGGGCACAGCTGTCTTTAGCCATTGGCTCCCCCTGACCCTGTTCTCGCCTTCAGCCCTCTGGCCAAAGGACAGCTTAGGTTCTCCCCCTGGATCCCTCACAGCACAAAAGTGAAGGAGACCTTTCCAAAGGATCAGTGTCATGGAAGAGAAGCAAGTAGCCCCCCTGACTAGTGTTGGATGTGGCTTTTGGTGGAATCCACAGACATTAAACCCCTCAGGGGCCCATGTGGCTGGGCCTAATTCCTCTCATTTTCCCATGATCCCCTCTCCCCCCACTGGAAATGCCCAGGCTTTGCTGTGTTTCTGAGACAAACTCCCAGGGAGGACTCTTTTTTTCCTTATCCGGCAGGATAAAGCCCACCTCCCCACTCTACAGGTAGCAGCCAGCTTTGCCCTCTGCAGCATGCCCCATAAGATGTTCCACACAGTTCCACGGTGGGGTCCACGAGAACTGAGGGGGCTAGTCAAGTCCAGAAATTCAGCCCACCCCCCTCACCCACCACCAGTCCCTTCTTCATCATGGTACCATGTTGCTTGCAACTGTGGTTCAGAGCTCCAAGAAAACTAACAGCAGTTCCAGGGACACTGTTAAAGTAACATTTCTGGGGCAGCCCTGGTGGCCCAGTGGTTTAGTGCCGCCTACAGCTCAGGGTGTGATCTGAGACCTGAGTCCCATGTTAGGCTCCCTGCGTGGAGCCTGCTTCTCCCTCTGACTGTGTCTCTGCCTCTCTCTCCGTGTCTGTCATGAATAAATAAATAAAATCTTAAAAAAAATAAAGTAACATTTCTCTCCAAAAAAGCCCCCACATCCGGGAGACTGAGAGACACAGCTCTGATAAAAGATACAACAGTCCCAACCTTTTTAAGTGTTACATATATATACACCAGTGTTTTGGTTTTTGTTTATCTTGAAAGATACTCTGTTTTTCTGTTCTGAAAGAGGACCCTTCACTTCCCTCTCTGAGATTGTGTTTGCCTCCCAAGAGTGAGGGGATGGATCCTGCCTTTCTGTTTGTACTGGGCCTGAGGGCTTCACAGAGCAGAGGACAGTCTCAGAGGAGGCCCGCCCAAATCTCCATTCCAGGGGCTAGAAACTGCTTGTGACATTAAATTTTTCTGGGTTTCAGAAGTCTGAAAGCTCGTCCCTGCCAGTGTGGCCAGGAAAGGCTGAAGGGGGTAGCTGTTATGCCAGGGGACTGGTGGTATTTTTATGGTTTAGGCAGCAGTAATAACTGGATCTTAACCGCCCCCCTCCCCATTTCCCCCATCTCACAGGGGCTGATTAGAGAAGGAGTCATGAACAGCCTCTGGTTTCAAAGAACACTTTGGCATCTGTCTCCCTGTGGCCTGAGGTGCGAGGCTGCAGTGAAACATGGACCCCTGCACCAGGTGCCTGGCTGCACCTTCAGCTGCTGAATGAACGTTACTTTTATTCCTTTCTATTTGTGTTCCAGGCACAGAAAATTTAGAAGCACTTAGATAAACATTTGCCATTTTTCAAGGGAGTTCCCTTGAAATGTTGTTGACGTTTATATCTGTCATCCTGAGAAGAGAAAAAGTTTTTGCTCAGCCGGACAGAGACACCAAACTGCTGGGAGACCTACAGAGGACTTATCTTGTGGTTCCCGGCAGCTTAGCAGGAGTTCTTTGTGGGCATATGTGACCTCATGGCCGAGGCTCACTCACAGCTCACTCAGGATCCTTCACTCACTTAGGATCCATTCAATGGGTCTTGGCATTGGTAGTGGCAACCAGCATTAAATAATAGAGACAGGGGATCCCTGGGTGGCGCAGCGGTTTAGCGCCTGCCTTTGGCCCAGGGCGCGATCCTGGAGACCCGGGATCGAGTCCCACGTCAGGCTCCCGGTGCATGGAGCCTGCTTCTCCCTCCGCCTGTGTCTCTGCCTCTCTCTCTCTCTCTCTGTGACTATCATAAATAAATAAAAAATTTTAAAAAAAAATAAATAATAGAGACAAAGTAGGTGGGGAAACATTAGCACATATCAGTAAAGTTATGTATGTATGTATGATAGTTAACAGAACTATTTAACTAGTTAGTTAAACTAGTTTAAACTAGTTAGTTTAACTATTTCATTAAACTTTGGCTTCAGTTATATATATGTGTAAGCATGCCTTCTTTGTGTGCCCCAGAACACATATGAAAATGCATCTGTCACCGTGGCTCATGATCATGAATATCTGTAAGCCAGTGTCATAGATCAATTTGATTCCTTACTTGTTTTCAAAGAGCTTGGGGTTGAAAGTAAAGTGCAGGCCTCTATTTCATTTGTTGATTATTCTTCCCCCAGCCAATTTATTTTCTTGCATCTCACCACCAAAAAGTATATTTGCCTTATTTATACCCTATTTAAAAACCTAGTTAGAGGGGCGCCTAGGTGGCACAGTCGGTTAAGCATCTGCCTTTGGCTCAGGTCATGATCCCAATGTCCTGGGATTGAGCCCCATGTCGGGCTCCCAGCTCACCAGAGAGCCTGCTTCTCCCTCTCCCCCCGTTTGTGCTGGCATGCTCTCCTTGCTCTCTCTCTCTCTCCCAAATAATAAATAAAATCTTAAAAAAAAAACACCTAGTTAGATCAAAAGAAGTAAGATTGGGGGTTTTGAAGAGCACCTGAGCAATTAGGATCAAGATGCTCTTTCATCGCCTGAAGAGGCAGGGTGAAGTGATGTGTGCAGACCAGGTGGCTAATGACTATGGGGTCCCTGCAGCGAGGTTCTGTAGAGGCCTGCAGAGCACTAATGGCTGTTTCATTTAATAAGTTAATAACTAATAATGAGAACATCTTAGAATGACCCTCTTGGTGTCTCACGGTGACATCTATTATTAAAACATCTAATAACATGAATAAAGAAAACCCAAGGGTAAATGATTACAGAGATTATGATAATTTTGGATAAACTTTGCTATGTCACCTCTGGGTGCTGTTCCTAATATTATATTTAACTGCCTTCCTAAAATGTTTCTAATTCTTCTTTAAAATGCTTGTTGCCCTGGAATTCAAATGGTAACCATTATTCACTACCTATTATGTGCCAGATAGTGCCTCATCCTCTAATTCTCTCACTTAGGCATTGTTATCCCCATTTTACAGATGTGGAAGCTGAGGTTTAGAGAATTAAGTGACTTGCCAAAGGTCTGGGACTAGTAAATGCCAAAACTGGGATTTGAATCCAGGTTTCAAGCTCTAGACCCAGAGTAAACTTCCCTGTCTTTAGATAGTGATGTGACACTTTTCATCTCTGGGAAGCCTTCTCTTCTGAAGCTAATAGTTGAAGTTCAGAAGAATGAGTGAAAGAGGATTCCAAAAGAACTATACACCATGATCAAGTGGTATTTATTCCAGGTAAACAAGTCTGCTTCAACATTTGAAAATCAATGTAATCTACTATATCAACAAACTAAGGAAAAAAAATCATGTAATCATGACAATTAGTTCAGAAAAAGCATTTGACAAAATATAATGCCTATTCATGATTAAAAATGCTCAGCAAGTTAGAAATGGGGGAATGACCTGAATTTGATAAAGAAACATTCATAAGAAATCTGTTAGCTAATATAATACTTACTGGTGAAGGACTAAACGCTTTCCCCTAAAATCAGGAATGAGGTGAGGATGTCCACCTCACCACTTTTTTTCTTTTTCTTTTTTTTTAATTGGAGTTCAATTTGCCAACCTATAGCATATCACCCAGTGCTCATCCCACTCTCACCACTTTTATTCAATGTAGTACTGGAAGTTCTAGCTAGGGTGGTATGTCAAGGAGAAGAAATAAAAGACATACATATTTGAAAGGAAGATATAAAATTGTCCTTATTTACAAATGACATAATTTTCCACATAGGGAATTCTAGATAATATGTAAAAAAAATTCCTAGAGCTAATAATATTCAGCAAGATCACAGGATGCAAGATCTATACACAAAAATCAATTATATTTTGGGGCACCCGAGTGGCTCAGTTGGTTAAGTGTCTGACTCTTGATTTCAGCTCAGGTAATGATCTCAGGATTGTGAGATAGAGCCCTGCAACAGGCTCTGCCCTCAGTAGGGAGTCTGCTTGAGATTCTCTCTATCCTTGTCCCTTTGCCACTCCCCCTGCTCTATCTTTCTCTCAATCTCTCAAATAAATCTTTAAGAAAGATCAGTTATATTTCTATATAATGTACACATGAAAACCAAAATTAAAAACACTGTACCATTCACAATCACTCCAAAGAAAATGAAATTATTACATATACATTTAACAAAACATAGGGGTGCCTACGTGGCTCAATTGGTTAAGCATCCAATTCTTGATCTCAGCTCAGATCTTGATCTCAGAGTTGTGAATTTCAAGCCTGGCATTAGGCTCCACACTAGGCATGGAGCCTCCTTAAAAAAACAAAACATGTACAGCATTTCTATGAAATGTTGATGAAAGAAAGAAGATTTAAATAAATGGAGAGACATACTGTATGGATTGGAAGACTCAACATAGTAAAGATGTCAGTTCTTCCCCAATTGATCTGTAGAAGTAATGTAATTTCTATCACAATTTTAGCAAAGTTATTTGTAGATATAGACAAGCATATTCTTGAACTTATACAGAGAGAAAGAGGCTATAGAATAGCTAAACCAATCTTGACAAAGAAGAAAAAAGTGGAAAGAATCCACGTGATGTTAAGTCTTACTATATAGCTATAGTAATCAAGACAGTGTGATATTGTCAGAGATAGGAATATCGAAACATAGATCAATGAACAGAATAGAGAACCCAGAAATTGACCCACACAAATTGGCTCAGCTGATACTTGGTAAAAGTGCAAAAGCATTTTGATGGAGGAAGGGTAACCTTTTCAACAAATGGTTCTGGAGCAATTGGACATCCACAGGCAAAATAATGAACTTTGACCTAACCCTCACACTTTATTAAAAAAACTTAACTCAAAATGAATCTTGGAGTTATATGTAAAATATAAAATTATAAAACTTTGAGAGGGACGCCTGGATGGCTCAGTGGTTGAGCCTCTGCCTTTGGCTTGGGTCATGATCCCAGGGTCCTGGAGTCAAGTCTCATACCAGGCTCCCTGTGGGGAGCCTGCTTTTCCCTCTGCCTATGTTTCTCCCTCTCTCTCTGTGTCTCTCATGAATAAATAAAATATTTAAAAAATAAATAAAATTTTGAGAAAAAAATAGAGAATCTTTGGAATCTAGAACTAGGCAAAGAGTTCTTAGTCTTGACATCAAAGGACAATCCATGGAAAGAAAAATGGACAAATTGTATTTAATTAAAATGAAAAAGTTTTATTCTGCAAAAGCCTGTATGAAGAGGATGAAAAGACAACCTACAACCTGGGAGAAAATATTTGCAAACCACATACCCTACTAAGGAATTTGACATCTCAATGGTAAAAATATAAACAGTGTAATTAGAAAATGGGCAAAACAGAATAGATAGCCCAGAAATAAATCCACGCATATATGATCCATTAATTTATGACAAAGGAGGCAAGAATATATAATGAGGAAAGGACAGTCTCTTTAATAATGGTGCTGGAAAAGCTGCACAGCATTGTGCAAAAGAATGAGACTGGATCACTATCTTACACCATACACAAAAATCAACTCAAAATGGATTAAAGACTTGAGTATAAGACTTGAAACCATAAAACTCCTAGAAGAAAACAGTAAGCTCCTTGACATTGGTCTTGGTGATGGGTTTTTGAATTTGACACCAACACAAAGGCAACAAAAGCAAAAATAAACAAGTAGGGCTACATCAAATTGAAAAGCTCTGCACAGCAAAGGAAATCATCAATGAAATGAAAAGGCAACCTACTAAATGGGAGAAAATATTTGCAAAGCATATATCTTATAAGGGGCTAGTATCCAAAATATACAAAGAACTCATACTGCTCAAAAGCATAAAAACCCAATTTGATTAAAAAATGGGCAGTGATCTGAGTAGACATTTTTCCAAAGAAGGCATATAGATGACCAACAGACACAGGAAAAGATGCTCAACATCACTCATCATCAAGCAAATGCAAATCAAAATCATAATGAGCTATCACCTCACATCTGTCAAAATGGCTGTTATCAAAAAGAAATAACAAGGGTTGGTGAGGACATGGAGCAAAAGGAACCCTTGTGCACTGTTAGGAATGTAAATTGTGGGAGGCACTATGGAAAAGAGTATGGAGGTTTCTCAAAAAATTAAAAATAGAGTCATCATATGACCCAGCAATTCCACTTCTGGGTATTTACCTGAAGAAAACAAAAACACTAACTTGAAAAGATAGCTACACCTCCGTGTTCACTGCAGCATTATTTACAATAGCAAAGATATGGAAACAACCCAAGTTTCCATTGATGGATGAATAAAGAAAATGTATATTTGTATAAATATATACATACATACACACAAAGAAGAGTGATTCAGGGACGCCTGGGTGGCTCAGCGCTTGAGCATTTACCTTTGGCTCAGGACATGATCCCGGAGTTCCAGGATCGAGTCCCACATCAGGCTTCCTATATGGAGCCTGCTTCTCTCTCTGCCTATGTCTCTGCCCCTCTCTCTCTGTGTCTTTCATGAATAAATAAAATATTTTTAAAAAGTGTGATTCAGCCATACAAAAGAATGCAATCTTGCCATTTGTGACAACATAGGTGGACCTCGAAGACATGATGCTAAGTGAAATAAATCAGAGAAAGACAAATACCATATGACCTCATTTATGTGGAATCTAAAAACAAAAAATAAGCACATATATACAGGGAATAGATTGGTGGTTGCCAGATGCTTGGGGTAAGGTGAGTGAAATGGTGAAGAGAATCAAAAGGTAAAAATTTCCAATTATAAAATAAATAAGTCCTGTGGATGTAATGTACAGCATGGTATCTATAGTTAATACTGCATTGCACATTTGAAAGTTGCTACAAGAGTAAATCTTAAAAGTTCTCATCACAAGAAAAAATTCTGCGTGTATGGTGACTGATGTTAACTAGAGCTATTGTGGTGATCATTTTGCAATATATCAAATTATGCTGTATACCAGAAACTAATATAATGTATTGCAATTATACCTCAATTAAAAAAAAAAGGCAGGGGGGAGCCTGGGTAGCTCAGTTGGTTGAGTGTCTGCCTTTGGCTCAGGTCATGACCCCAGGGTCTTGGGATCAAGCCCCACATAGGCTTCCTGCTCGGTGGGGCCTCCTCCTGTGACTCCTCTGTTTGTGCTCTCTCTCTCTCTCAAATAAATAAAAAATCTTAAAGAAAAAAAGGTGGAGTGACTGGCTAGCTCAGTCAGTAGAGCATGCGATACTTGATCTTGGCATTGTGAGTTTGAACCCCATGCTGGGCCTAGAGACTTTAAAAAAAAAGGTAAAAATAAATGGACAAAAGGCATAAACAGACATTTTGCTGAAGAAGATATACAGATGGCAAATAAGCACATGAAAAGATGTTTAACATTAATAGCCATTAGAAATATACAAATTAAAACCACAGTGAGATAACACCACATACTTATGAGAATGACTTGATAAAAAATAATGACAACACCAAATGCTGGTGAGGCTGGGGAGAAATTGGGTCACTCACGCAGAGCTGGTAGGAATGAAAAGGGTATGGAAATTCTGGAAAAAGTTTGGCAATTTCTTCCAAAATTAACATGTAGCTACCATACAACTCAATAGTTGTACTCCTGGTCATTCACCCCAGTAAATGAAAATTATGTTCACACAAAAACCTGTACATGAATGTTCATAGTAGTTTTATTCATAATAGCTAAAAACTGGAACCAGCTCAGATGTCCTTTAATGGTGGAATGGTTAAACAAACTGTGGTATAGCTGTAACAAGGAATAATACTCAGCAGCAAAAAGGAATGAACTAGTGATACGCAGAACAACTTGGATGAAGCTCCAGGGAGTTATGCTTAGTGAAAAAAGCCAATCTCAAAAGCTTACATATGGGGATCCCTGGGTGGCGCAGCGGTTTGGCGCCTGCCTTTGGCCCAGGGCGCGATCCTGGAGACCCAGGATCGATTCCCACATCAGGCTCCCGGTGCATGGAGCCTGCTTCTCCCTCTGCCTGTGTCTCTGCCTCTCTCTCTCTCTGTCTCTGTGACTATCGTAGATAAATAAAAAAAAATAAAAAAAAATTAAAAAAAAAAAAAAAAAGCTTACATATGTTAGATTCCATTTCAATAAGATGTTTGAAATGACAGCATTTTAGAAGTGGAGACTAGGGGGTGCCTGGGTGGTATATTTGGTTAAGTGTCTGACTCTTCATTTCAGCTCAGGTCATGATCTCAGGGTTGTGAGATTGAGCCCCATGTCAGGCTCTGCGCTCAGCGTGGAGTCCACTTAGGACTCTCTCTCTCCCCTCCTCCCTCTCCCTCTCTGAAGAAAGAAGAAGAAGAAGAAGAAGAAGAAGAAGAAGAAGAAGAAGAAGAAGAAGAAGAAGAAGAAGAAGAAGAAGAAGAAAGAAGAAGAAGGAGAAGAAGAAGAAGAAGAGAACAGATCACTGGCTGCATTGGGTAGGGACTGGGTTGGGGGGGATATGGGTGTGGCTCTAAAGGGCAATAGGATGGATCCTTGTGATGGAATTGTTCTGTATCTTCTCTGGTCATGCATACATAAGCTTACACAGGTGATAAAATTGTATGGAACTAAATACATACACTACACACAAGTGAATACAGGTAAAACTGGGTAAATTTGAATAAGATTGGTGGGGTTGACTATATCAAGGTCAGTATCCTAGCTGTGACATTGCACTGTAGTTTTGTAAAATGTTACCATTGGGGATAATTAGGAGAAGCACACCGGGATCTTTCTGTGTTATTTCTTATGACTGCATGCCAATCTCAGTGATAACTTTACTGATAACGATCTTAGTAAAAAAACTTAAATTAAAAAAAAATGCCAAAATTTGGATCCTTGATTTTCAAGGTGAAGGGTGTTTCAAGATCTCTTTGCATTTCTGGCATGGTACTGTAGGGAAGCAGAATTTGCCACCCCGAGATATGTCTCTTTGGTATGAGATTATTTTAAGTTGATTATTATTATTCTTTCTTTAGGCTGATTTTATTTTTATTTTTTAAAGGTTTTATTGATTCATTCATGAGAGACAGAGAGAGGCAGAGACACAGGCAGAAAAGCAGGCTCCCCAATGTAGGAGCCTATGTAGGGAACCCAATGTAGGACTCGATCCCGGAACTCCAGGATCACATTCTGGGCCGAAGGCAGGTGCTCAATAGCTGAGCCACCCAGGCATCTCTATTTTTATTTTTATTTTAAAGATTTTATTTATTTATTTGAGAGAGAGCAAGAGAGCGTGAGGGAGAGGAAAGGCAGATGGAGAGGGAGATGCAGACTCCCCACTGAGCAGGGAGCACGATGTGAGGCTCTATCCCAGGACCCCGGGATCATGACCTGAGCCGAAGGCAGACACTTAACTGACTGAGCCACGTAGGTGCCCCATACGATTTTATTTTTAAGTAATCTCTACATCCAACGTGGGGCTCAAACTTATAACCCTGAGATCAAGAGTTGCATGCTCTACTGATTGTGCCAGAATGATTTTAGCCAAGAATTTCTGAACTAAATAAACATTTACCTAGTATTTCCTTAAGGCTGGATAGTGGGTCACTTAAGGCTGATATTTGGTATAATTAGCTTGTTTCCAGCATCATGGAGCCCTCTGACTTAACTGGGCGTCATCCACATGAATCTGTCCCATATCTGGAATAGTGTTTCATTGAAAAGTCCTTGTGGTATGGTTACAAATTAACATTCTGTCCTTTTGACAAGTCTTTTTTTTTTTTTAAGTAAAATATCACTGATCGACATTGTTCCCTACTTGGAGTTTAACTGTTCTGTTCTGGGCCTTATATAAGAAGTCTGCTCCAAAGGGAAAAAAAAAAAGAAGAAGAAGTCTGCTCCATGTCTCATGAATCAGTCTTAGTCTTGAAGAATAGGTCAGTATCAGTTAAACAGTGGTCTCATTTCGGGAGGTGGTCCTTCCTGTAGGTGGGCTCTCAAAGTTAAGGCAATTAATAAGCATTTCTTATGGAAAGAAAAAAAATACAGGTTAATGGTTGGAGCAAATTATAAACCTAGTGTCAGAGTCCTGAGTGCTGCCCATAAGAAGATTGCTAGATGTCAGGCTCAAAACATCTGCAGATGGAGTGAGGGCAGGCAGTGGGCAATCTGACAGGTTTTCCTGATCTGCAGTTTGGATGTGTCTGGTGATCTTTCTGAGTGGCTCAAATAGCAACAGGCATGAAAGCTGTGTAAACATGGCCTGTTGTGGCAATTTCTCTGAAGCTGACCTCAAGTTGTCTAGCTTCAGTTTGCAGGGCATCAGAAAAAAAGGGCAGCTTTTGTTTTCAATGATTCCAAGCCAAAAGAATGACAAAGTTTGAAACCTTAGTTTGGAGAGTCATAGCGAGATATTTGAAGAAATCAAAAGAATTCTAGTCTCAGTTCCATTTTGTAGGCAAACAACAAACACTCAAAGATAGTTGATCAGAGCTAGAGTCTAACATCCACAAAGGTATGTTACTGAAATATAATTTTTCTCTCTAAAATCACTCTCATTTCCACCAAAGATTGCCAAATCGACTAATTTGTTTATGAAATAAGTCTAGTTTCAATAAACTTGGCCTGATTATTTTATACAACTGCAGCAAAATAGTGGTTGACCATATGGATTCTTTTTATTTTATTTTTAAAGATTTTATTTATTTATTTATGAGAGAGAGAGAGAGAGAGAGAGAGAGAGAGGCAGAGCGAGAAGTAGGCTCCATGCAGAGTCTGATGTGGGACTTTGATCCTGGGACTCCAGGATCACGCCCCGGGTGAAGGCAGGCGCTCAACTGCCGAGCCACCCAGGGATCCCAGGATTCTTTTTAAAACTGCTTTGCTGGAGGGGCACCTGGGTGGCTCAGCGGTTGAGTGTCTGCCTTCTGTTCAGGGCGTGATCCCAGAGTCCCAGGATCAAGTCCCACATGGGGCTCCCTGTGAGGACCCTGCTTCTTCCTCTGCCTATGTCTCTGCCTCTTTCTCTGGGTCTCTCATGAATAAATAAATAAAATCTTTAAAAAAATAAAATTTGTTTTGCTGGAACTTTCATAAGGAATTTCATATTGAATTTTTAACAGTCTCTTGAGGTTAAGAGGCCAAGCCAAATACTTACCATCAGACTCACATGCAACATCTATAGATTCAGGTTACTTCCTCTCTTCTTGAGGTCCCCAAAATATCCTGAGGTTCCTGAGCCTGCCAGGAACTCACCTGGCAAGGTCCCTGGGAACTCTGTAAGCAAGGTACCAGGCTGATTATTTTTCTAAGGTGTTTCATTGGCTCCATGAAGTCAACCTGAGTTCCTTAAAGCTGTCTGGTCATATATGAGTCTCTGCAAGTCTTTCTCAAATATGACATTCCAGTCAAAGCCCTGGTGGTATAACCAATGTTTCTAATGGTGTCCTGGGGGATCCCTGGGTGGTGCAGCGGTTTGGCGCCTGCTTTGGCCCAGGGCGCGATCCTGGAGACCCGGGATCGAGTCCCACATCAGGCTCCCGGTGCATGGAGCCTGCTTCTGCCTCTGCCTGTGTCTCTGCCTCTCTCTCTCTCTCTCTCTGTGACTATCATAAATAAAAAAAAAAAAATTCTAATGGTGTCCTGTTACAAGGAAAACAGATTATTATTCTTTTTAAAAATATTTTATTTATTCATATGACAGAGCAAATGGGGAGTGGCAGGCAGAGGGAGAGGAAGAAGCAGACTCCCCGTGGAGCAAGGAGCCTGATGCAGGGCTCAATCCCAGGACCCTGGGATCTTGACCTGAGCTGAAAGCAGATGCCTAACTGATCCACCCAGGCTCCCCAAGATTATTATTGAACTTCTGCAAATAACTATAATTGCCATGAAAATAAGAATACTTACTGAGAGTTTCTGAAGTCTAGAGGGATTAGGAAGGGAGAAAGAGATAAATGTTTCCTTAAATCCAGAAGTGCAAACGTTAGAGAACCAGCAATGTTTCCTTAATTCTCTCAGGCCCATGTTACTCTTACTTGGTTTGAATGCGGTTTTTCCCTTAGCTCCAGAGATTCTTACTCAGTTTATGATCATAAGGGTATTAGAAACTCATATATGTCAAAAGTCCTTTCCATGATTCTTTTTGAATCTGAAACATATTTGCAAAAGCATCAGAATAAAACAATAACTGTAAATGTCAAAAGACTAAAAAATGGCACGGTTAAAGATCTGATGAGAGTTTATTATAATAAAGTTGACAAGGAAATTTGGTCATGTTCTGTGACACACAACACTTCAATAATAGAATTATAGGTGATGATATTATACTAGGACATATCAAAACTTTAGGAATTTTATATAATTTCTGGAACAGTTATAGCACAAACCCATATAATACAACCTCAGAAGGTTTATTATTATTTATCTGACAATGCTTCCTATGGAACTTGACATACCAAATAAATAAGCCTGATTACTCAAAAAATACATTTTTTAGAATTTGAATTTTTGGAAGTTTGTTAAAAATATCAAGAAGGTTTTAAAGCACAGGCCTGAATGGGATCACAGATCATTACAAAACCTAATATTTAATTATCTATTTAACCAAGGTGATAATAAGGGATTCTAAAGGCAAATACAGAAGGTCACATAGTTGTTAGCAAATCTTAGTTCTTTTAATATTGAGAAGAGTCAGTTTTCCTAAGTGATCAAAGACCTGGTAAATTGAAAACATAGAAACTTGTTTTTCTAGGCAGATTACATGAAAGATAAAAACTTTTGTTTACAATTTTCTATTAAGAGTAGAGCAATAGTACCCTTCTCTTGATGAACACTGGAATCATTATCTTGTACACCTGAAAGTAATATAACACTGTATGTTAACTATACTGGAATTAAAATAAAAGAGTAGACCAATAATCTAAGAAAATTTTAGTATTTTAACAGAGAGAAAAACCAAGTTCCAATCCTGTACCAGTGTACTTTTGATATTAGCATTCATTTTGATCTTTGTCTCGAAGGGAGACAAAATTCTTTTCCAAAGATTCCTTTTACATAAACTTCTTACAACTTTCTTTTTTTACTTAAATTTTGTCCTAAGTTTTTCCTCTCCAAGCAACCAGTCTCATTTTAGGACAAAAGCCCTTTCTTTTTCCTCAACAAAAAATGTATTCCCATTCCTCATACCTTTCTTACCAAAATCCACAACTTACTTTCCTTGTATACAGAATTGTTTCCTTTATTATTTCCAGTAGTCTTAATTACATTTATTAGAATTCTCAGTGCTTAGAAATCTTACTTTCTAGAGAAAACTAAGTAGTAAGCAATTGTAAACCATCTGTTACATCAGAATTCTCTAGATTGGCAAATTTATGAATACATTTCATAATTTCTAGAAACATGTGTTTTGCCATGGTACAGTCTTTCAGTAAAGCATAAAACATGTTTACTGCCAGACCCAAGTTTATCTTTATTTTCTCTGTAATAAGGCAAAAGTAAATAAGTAATCAATGTTTAGTAATCAATGTTTCAGTATTTTATTTGGGAAAGACTTAGACATCCAATGAATTCAACTCAATATCATTTAACTTAGCAAAATTTCAAAATTAGAAGTCATTTTTGTTGACAAATTGCAACAGATACAACATGAATTCAACTAATAAATTGAGTTAGAACAAAAAAGTTGATTATCTGTATTATGTTCAATATTATAACTCCCAAAGACATGCCAATTTTAATTAGGTCAACAAACTCAAACTGGCTTTAATCTGAATATTTTTCCAGATCATGTGAACTTGAAACTTTTTGGGTTAATTCCATTTCTGAGGGCAGCCCCTGTGGCGCAGTGGTTTAGCGCCACCTGCAGCCTAGGGTGTGATCCTGGAGACCCGGGATCGAGTCTCCACGTCCGGCTCCCTGCATGGAGCCTGCTTCTCCCTCTGCTTGTGTCTCTGCCTCTCTCTCTCAATCTGTGTCTCTATGAATAAATAAATAAAATATTAAAAAAAAATTCCATTTCTGAGAATTTATTTTTCTTTAAGCCAATCTTTTACAAATTAACTTTGGTGGGGCACGTGGGTGGCTCAGTTAGTTAAGTGTCTGCCTTTGGCTTGGGTTATGATCCCAGGGTCCTAAGATTGAGTCCTGCATCAGGCTCCCTGCACATCGGGGAGCCTGCTTCTCCCCCTGCTTGTGCTCTATCAAATAAATAAATAAATAAATAAATAAATAAAATCTTTTAAAAAATTAATTTTGGCAATACCATCTGGAGGTAGAAAATGCCACATATCTACAACACATACAGACACGAACAAAAACCTTACAATCATTGTTTTAAAAATACCGGCCATGAGGCAGGTATGATAATATGGAACCTGCTAGTTTATAAAAGAACAGTTGGATCCAGACTGGTTATCTGGCAGATGGAATAAGTTAAGATTATTTGATCAAATGGCCAAAGCTTTTTTCTATTAACATTTGTGGAGGGGACATTTCAGATTTGTATTTATCCTTGACAAGTAACTGTATGGAAGCTGTGGGCTAGGTTTTGGGCAGGAGTTCTTCTATAGCCATTTTTTTTTAAAGTTTCTTTTTTCCTTTTTAGTCTTAGAAATAGGAAATGATATATTTAAGAGTTCTCAGAGAGGTTATGAGACTTTTGACACGGGGGGTGCCTGGGTGATTCAGTCGGTTAAGCATCTGACTTGATCTCAGCTCAGGTCTTTTTTAATTAATTAATTAATTTATTCATGAAAGACAGAGAGAGGCAGAGACACAGGCAGAGGGAGAAGCAGGCTCCATACAGGGAGCCTGACGTGGGACTCGATCCTGGGTCTCCAGGATCAGGCCCTGGGCTGAAGGCAGGCGCTAAACCGCTGAGCCACCCGGGCTGCCCTCAGCTCAGGTCTTGATCTCAGGGTCGTGAGTTCAAGCCTTGTGTTGGGCTCCACACTGAGTGTGGCACCTATTTTAAAAAAAAGACTTTTGACATAAATAGGGGAGGTCTGAGGACTGGCAAAAGGGACAGCTTGAAGGGCTTTGAATTGTTTCTGGGGCCATATTTCTAGTTTTGCAAAGATTTGTAAGATAAAGCCTGTTGCTTTTAATCCTTCAAGGAATTGGGTTGCAACTTAAATGATATTCTAGATTGATCTATCCATCCGGTTTGCCTCTTTCCCTCTGGGTACATAGTTCTAAGTTTAGCTTCAGGGAGAAGGCCTTAAAAAATTCCTACCAGGCTCTGGAAACCAGCTTCAATCTGGCCAACTCTTGCCTATAGAGCCATAATTGCCTTAGCATGGTGAGGAGAGGGAGGCTTTGATTTTAATGCCTTGTTCCCTGGCAGCTCATTTAAAGGATAAGAAGGAGGTGGAACAGTTGGAAGTACTTCAGGAGTTGATAATTTTGAGCTCAGTTTTGTCACTATTTCAGGAAGTTTCTTATTGGTTTCTTGCATGGTTAGTATCTGGTCAGTGTTTCTTTTAGAAGCTTCTAAGTACCAATTAAAATAGGCATCTCACTCAGGTTTTTTAGTTGAATAGCCAGCTTTCTTGAGTTGAGTGTGCAAACTAGTTAAGTATTCCAGAGGATCCCCATGTAGGCCAGCTGAGCATTTAAGATCATCCTTAGTATAATTTTCTCATTCACTTAGGAACTTGCAAGTATGTGATCCCTGTGCATCAAACCGGAATCCCATCAGAGTCTTGGGAGGTGGCTCTCCATCATGTTTCTCCAATTGTGATGGTTTATCTCTCATCCTAGTGGTTTTGAATGCTCAGCACCGCCTAATGGGTCTGACTGTGGACCAGTGTGCTGATGAGAGGGCTCTCGCTCTCCTAGGTGTTATCCCGGAGTCGGTTGATCATATTTTGTGTCTCGGTTTTCTCTTGGTTTAGCCTAGCTAAATCGAAAGTGCTCGGAAAGCTGAGTGGCCAACTCTTATATACGTCCCCGGCAGAGCAACTAAATTATTTGTTGAATTGTGAATGGGAATCCCTGTGGGACTGCTGCATGGTGTGAGGTTAACCTCTGTCGCTCTCTAATGAGAGGAGCTAGATTCCCTTGTCTTCTGACTCATTCAGAATCTCGTTTATATGATTGTCGCATTGAGCGTTCAAATTGGGAAAATAGCAAAGGATTTTAAATTCCTGGGATGAAGACTCGTTACTCCAATAGACTTGCAACCGGTGCCCTGCAGCATGGCAACCCTTCTGACTTACGAAGAAGAGACAACGGCTAAGACCTGAAACCTGTGTCACACCCAGGATACCGCCCATACCTGACTTTACAGGAGAAAGGCAAGAAGCAACAACGAAGAAAGCTTCTGGACTTTCTACCCAACTGGGAGGTCCAGATCCCAGGCAGGACTCACCCAGTCATCTGTGCTCCATCAAAGGCATGGGCCGGACACAAGTGGCCCCTTCTGGAATCAAGGCTCTGGTTCCTTGTGGAGTCCGGGTGAGAAAGTGGCATCTCTTTTGGGGTCCCTTTGCGGTCGCCAGATTGTCACCTAGAAGAAAAAGAAAGGCAGCTTCGAAATAGGTTAGTAATTGCTTTGTTCATTATCTCATTGAGGACTATAGCCTGGGAGACAGTAGTTCAGATTGCTCGGAAAGATCTGCTCTGAAGCCTCTGGGTTTACAGGGGATTATATGCAAAAAAGGGAAAGGGGTATGTATCCGTGCTTGCAAGTGGGTCTCCAAGGTATCGCTGTGCCTCGCAAGATATACTTTCTTGGGTTGTACACATTAAAGTTTACTGATCTCTGCACAGCCCCGTGCAAGACCGTTAGGTCATCTTAATACAGTATTTTCTATCGTATCTGATTGTTCAAAACTACTGCCAGCATGCCTCCTCTTAACTGTTTTTTTGGTTCTTGTTTTTGGTTTATCCTTGAGGCCACTTGGGATGGCCACAGGAGGCTGAAATTAGTCACCTACTGGGGTTTCAGGGCACAGCTGGAGATGGTATTTAAGGGGCTGGCTTGGGCCATTTTGGGGAGTTATTCCATTTTCCTCTGTCTCCCATGCATACGAGACGTCTGCATGTTATTATACTTCTTTTTGTGTTTCACCTGTTAATCCATCTTATATTAATGTATTAGACTAGTCAAGGAACCTAGAAGGAAAAAAGGAAAAAATTTTCACCCCTACCATATCATTTAGGAGCTAGTTCCCTGTCCCCCTCGTCTTTCCAACAGATTTTACTGAGAAGGAAAACAACCCTTGTTATTAAATATGGTTGCTTTATTTTTTATTTTTATTTTATTATTTTTTGCTTTCCCATGTTCCCCACTGGTAATTTTCTTTGCTGACATTTTTTGCTTCCTCGAGTTTTAACATATGTTCATCAGCAAAATAGCACATTGTCCATTATGCACATTATGTCCATATGTCCAGAACGTCATCTGGGGGGTCCCTGGGTGGCTCAGTGGTTTAGTGCCTGCCCTCGGCCCAGGGCGTGATCCTGGAGACCTGGGGTCTAGTCCCACATCAGGCTCCCTGCATGGAGCCTGCTTCTCCCTCTGCCTGTGTCTCTGCTTCTCTCTCTCTCTCTCTCTCTCTGTCTCTCTCTCTCTGTCTCTCATGAATAAATAACAAAATCTAAAAAAAAGCCCCCCCTGGGGGGTTTGAAACGTTTATCTCTCAAGCTGAGGAGTGGCATCGAGTGTCTCCCTGGTGTGTTTTTTTGGCCTTGTAATCTAGCATCTCCTGGTTGGGAGCTGGCCTCCAGATGGACGAACCCACCGCAGCACTTCCCTAATCTCAGGCTATGGCTGACCAAGAAGGACTTGTGACTCCTGGTTTCCCTGGCACATGGCTGACAGCACAGGGCTTACTCATGGTGCTGAATGCAGTGACTGCAGGAACAGCCTTCTGAAAGGACCAACCAACATCACCAGTTTCACCTCATCACTGGGTGCTGAAGCTTCCATTTGCTCATTGGGAAAAGGCTTTTTACCTCAAAGAGCCATTGTGAGGAATGACAAATAGAAATAGCTGTGAAGCACTTTGGACCAGCCAAGGAAATGTGAGTCACCACCGGAGTCTTAAGTAGGGCTGGGCTCAGTTGTGAGTAACATAACACCCCCCGCCCCACCAAATCCCAGTGGCTGAAACAGGGTAGAAGTTTATTTTTCTCTCATGATCAAGTCCAAGGGAAGTTGTAGGGGAGGAAAAATAATTTTCCTTTTACCCTTCTGAGTTCTTAGCTGAGAACCCTGCTATAAAAGACAGATTAACAAGGAGAAAACCTACTCTCCCCCAGCAATTTATTAACATGTTTGTCTCCTGTATGCATGGGAGAGACACAAGGAAACTGAGCAACTCTCTAAGGTGGCCTAACCAGTTTTTGGTGTATTTTTTTTAAAGACTTTTTTTTATTTACTTGAGAGAGAGAACACAAGCCGGGTGCGGGGAGCAGAGGGAGAGAGAGAAGCAGACTTCTTGCTGAGTGGGGGGCCTGACAAAGGGCTCTATATCCCAGGACCTCTGAGACCATGACCTGAGCCAAAGGCAGATGCATAACTGACTGAGCCACCCAGGGGCCCCTGGCCTAAGCAGTTTACATACCATCTTCAGCTAAAGGCAAAAGAATGAAAGTTACAGTGTGTGTATGTGTATGGGGGGGAGGGGAGTTATGAGGGGTGACCAGGAAGAGCACAGGTAAACCAGGATAAGATTGTTATGCAGATTTAAGTCCGTACCTTCTCCACTGGTAAGAGTTCCTGGTGACTCAGTCTTCCTTCTTTGGTACCATGAGGGAGACACTCTTATAAATGGAGATTTCCCTTGTATGTGAAAATGGTCATCACAAAAGGGTAGCTTCTGTTTCCAAAATTTCTCCTGTGTCTCTTGTTCTCAAAATAATCCTTATGGCAAAGAGGCATATTTTGGGGTTGTATAATCTCCCTTTCTTTTTTTTTTAAATTAAAAGAATTAAAAAATATTTTATTTATTCAGAGAGACACAGAGGTAGAGACATAGGCAGAGGGAGAAGCAGGCTCCCCATGGGGAGCCCGATGCGGGACTCGATCCCAGAACTCCAGGACCATGACTTGAACCAAAGGCAAATGCTCAACTACTGAGACACTCAGGTGCCCCTATTCTGCTTGCTTTCAAAGTCTGGAGCATGTGTGGCAGCTCTGCTCCACGAAGCTCTTAAGGAGTTAGATTCTTCCTATGTTATTGGTCCACAGTGTGGGGTTTCTAGTTTCATTGTTGTCTTCTGATCTAAGAGGGCTGCCAGAGTACCATCCGACTCCAAGGAGGGATACACTCCTTTGTGTGTCTTCTCTACTTAATACTTGGATTCTGGCACTTCTGATCACCAAGTGTGTAGTACTGTTTCCCACACCAAGCAATTAGGTGATTACCAGCTACGTGTCCTACAATTTAACTCAATTCTAACGCTATCTACCTGGGAATAGCATCAGATCCCACAGGGTAAGGGCTCAGTCCCACGAGACTTCTAACCCCCTTCAGACATCAGTTCTAAGTTTAGGCTGTCACCCATGCTTCTGACTAACTATAGATCAGTTCCCACATCTCCCTCCTTGGCTTTGATTAATTTGCTAGAGCAGTTCCTGGAGCTCCAGAAGACAGTTTTTTTTAAAAAAATATTTTTATTATGTTCTTGTAAAAATTTTATTTGAGAAAAAGAGTGAGCACAAGTGGGGGCAGGGAGGAAGGGGAGGCAGAGGGAGAAGCAGACTCCCAGCTGAGCAGGGAGCCTGTGACACAGGGCTGGATCCCAGAACCCTGAGACCATGACCTGAGCTGAAGGCAGACACTTAACCAACTAAGCCACCCAGGTGCCCCTGAAGACTGTTTACTTACTAGATTACCAGTTTAGTTTGAAGGGGATAAAATATACCACCTCAAAATATGCCTTTTTTGCATAAGGATTATTTCAAGCTGATTATTTTTTATTTTTATTTATTTTTTTATTTATTTATGATAGTCACAGAGAGAGGGGGGGGGGTGGCAGAGACACAGGCAGAGGGAGAAGCAGGCTCCATGCACCGGGAGCCCAACGTGGGATTCGATCCTGGGTCTCCAGGATCACGCCCCGGGCCAAAGGCAGGCGCCAAACCATTGTGCCACCCAGGGATCCCTCGAGCTGATTATTTTAAAGAAACTGCAGGCACAGCATGGATGGATGGATTTGACTCTCTGGGTTTAGGTGGGCTCTGAGACTCTGTTCGGATGATGTGGCATTTAGGGCACAGCTGCTTCAGCTGTACTGTCTATTCCTGAGTCAGTCAGGGCCCAGACATGAGATAGAAAACACCACCAGTCATTGGAGAGAACTTGTTTTATTTTACTTTTTCTAAGCTTATTCTGAAATCATTTTAGACTTACAGAAAAGTTTCAAAATTCGTCTAGAGAATTCCCAGATATCCTTCACCCAGTTTTCTCTGATATTAACATCCTATATAACCATAACCACAGTACAGTGATCTAAACCAGGAAATGAACATTGATATAATACCATTCACCACACTACAGACTTTGTTACAATTTCTCCACTTGTCCCACTAATGTCCCTTTTCTGGTCCAGGATCCCATATTTCATTGAGTTTTTGTGTTTCCTCAATTTCCTTTGTCTTTCACGACCCTGGCACTTTTGAGGAATATTGTCCAGTTACTTTGCAGGAGTATCTTTCAACTGGGGCACCTGGATGGCTCAATTGGTTAAATGTTTAAATTAAGTCTTGGTCATGATCTCAGGGTCTTGAGATGGAGCCCTGCGGTGGGCTCCATGCTCAGCAGGGAGTCTACTTCTCTCCTCTCCCTCCCTTTGCCCTTCCCCCTACTTGTGCATACACCATCTCTCTTTCTTCCTCTCTAATCTTTTAAAAAAATTTATTCATGAGAGACACAGAGAGAGGCAGAGACACAGGCAGAGGGAGAAGCAGGCTCCCTGCTCAGCTGGGAGCCCGACATGGGACTCGATCCTGGGTCTCCAGTATCATGCCCTTGGCTGAAGGTGGCACCAAACTGCCGAGCCATCAGGGCTGCCCTAAAATAAATAAATCTTAAAAAAAAAAGACTATCTCTTGGTTTGTTTGATATTTTCTTATGATTGCATCGAGATTGTGTATTTTGGGCAAGAATATCATATTGCCCTTCTCATTGCATCCTCTAAGGAGACATGTAATGTTGATATGTCTTATACTGATGATGTTAACTTCTATCACGGAAGGCAGTGTGTGCCAGGTGAATATGCTATAAAGTTACTATTTTTCACCTTGTAATAGGTATCTTTGTACTAAAGATCTTTGAGTCTCTGCAAATTTCTTGTTATCATACTTTGACTCACTAGTGTTAACATCATCGATAATTCTTGTTTGCAACAGTTATTACTGGAATACTTGCCAAATGGTGATTTTTCTAATTCTATCATTTCTTTAACTGAAATTCTACCATAAGAAAGCATATCCTCTCTCCCCTACTGAGTTATTTATATATTTATTTTCACCAGTATGGACTTGAACAAAGAGCATTTCATATAAGACATTTATGAACTAGTTATAAAGTTGTTGACTAAAAAAAAAAAATAAATAAAGTTGTTGATTAGTACCTGAAAAGCTGGAAAGTGAATGCTTGTTCAACATTATTAGCCATTGGAAAAATGCAAAGTAAAACCACAAGATAGCACTAAACAACTCTCAGAATTGGCTAAAATAAAAAATAGCGACAAGACCAAATGCTGATGGGGGTGCAGGGAAACTGAATGTCTCCTACATAGCTGGTGAAACTATAAAATGGTACAGCCACTCTGGAAAACCCTTTGGCAGTTTTTTTTTTAAGATTTATCTATTTATTTATTCACGAGAGACACAGTGAGAGAGAGAGAGAGAGAGAGAGTCAGAAACAGGCAGAGGGAGAAGCAGACTCCCTGCAGGGAGCCCGATGTGGGACTCGATCCTGGATCTCGGGATCATGCCCTGAGCCAAAGGCAGATGCTCAGCTGCTGAGTCAGCCAGGTGTCCCATCTTTGGCAGTTTCTTAAGCTAATCGTGCAGCTACCATATGATCTAGGTATTGAACTCTTGGCCATTTATTCCACAGGAACGAAAACTTAAAGAAATGGGGAACTATGAATCTCAGTAAAAAAATGTTAGACTTGGGGGGGGCGGTGCACCTGGCTGGCTCATTTGGTAGAGCACAAGACTGGATCCTAGCATCGCTTGAGTTCAAGCCCCATTCTGGGCATAGAGTTTACTTAAAAAAATATTAGACTTGGAAACAAAATAAAAATGAAAATAATGTTAAAAAAACTTAATGTTCACAACAAAACCTTTCCACAAATATTCATAGCAGCTTTATTTATAAGAGCCAAAAACTGGAATCCTTTTGATATCATTCAGTGGGTGAGTGGCTAAACAGACTATTACATTTACACTAAGGAATACTATTCAGCAATAAAAAAGAAATGAACTGGTGATACAACAACTTGGATAAATTTCCAGGGAGCTATGTTGAGTGAAAAAAGTCAATCCCATGGGATGCCTGGGTGGCTCAGTGGTTGAGCCTTTGGCTCAGGACATGATCCGGAATTTCAGCATCAAGTCCTGCATTGGGCTCCTGCATGGAGCCTGCTTCTCCTCCCTCTGCCTATGTTTCTGCCTCTCTGTGTGTCTCTCATGAATCAATAAATAAAATCTTAAAAAAAGTCAATCCCTAAAGTTTATGTAGTATATGATTCCATTTATAATAAGATTTTTGAGATGATAAAATTTTAGAAATTCAGAGATATTAGTGATTTCCAGGGGTTAGAGATGGGGGTGGGTGGGGATGAGAAAGAAGAGGTGGGTCTGGTTCTAAAAGGGTTAGGGGGGATCCTTGTGGCGCTGGAACTCTTCTATATATTGATTATGGTAGATACACAACCCTGCACATGTGATAAGTGTATAGAACTATATACACAAACACACACAAATGCATACAAGTAAATGGGAAATATACGTAAGAATGTAGGATTGTATCAAGGTCAATATCCTGGTAGTGAGATTACACTATAGTTTTGCAAGATGTCACCATTGGGGGAAACTGGGCAAAGTGTACAGGGGAGCCCTCTGTGTTCTCTCTTACACCTGCATATGAATCTATAATGATCTCAATAGAATTTCTGATTAAAATAACGTCAACTGGGAGCTTGGGTGGCTTAGTCAGTTGCTCAGCTGGCTCTTGATTTCAGCTTTCATGATCTCAAGGTCATGAGATTGAGCCCCATGTTGGGCTCCGAGCTCAGTGGGAAGTATGCTTGAGATTCTCTCTTTCCCTCTGCATTCCCCCACCCCCTGCTTGCATGTGTGCTCTCTAAAATAAATAAATCTTAAAAAAAAAAGAAAGTGAACACTAAGGCATCAAAGAGGTAGCAACCACAGGAAGCAGCTACCACCCCTTGGGGTAGAGGAGCAAAGGGAAGACGATGGAATCATTAAAATTTAGAAATTTGGAGGAGGGACCCCATGAGGATGAAACTTCAACCTCTCAGGAGGGGCCACCAGACTGCCAAAGGGAGGGGGCACAATGACACTGGTTCTGCAAATGTTGGAGAACTTCCCCAAACTGGATTGAGCTTGCCACTGCAATAAAGAAGCCCTGCTTCCTTACAGAACAAGCATTGCTGGAGCATTGCTCATGGGAGCAGGAAACAAACAGACCTGAGTATGTTCCTCTTCCTCCTCCAGCCTCACAGTCTCCCTCTGGCGCCCCCTATTGGCAGAGCTTAACAAGGACCAGCTGATGAAACCAATGTTTGCTAAGCCCTGAGCCCTAGATCACAAAGTATAGAAGGGTGGGTTTGGAGCAGAGAGACAGTAACTGAATAACTGGCCCTGTCACCAAAGCTAGGAGGTCTCCTCCTGTTGAAAAACACAGAAAAGATGGACAGCATGACAATTTTCCGCAAAGCAAGCATTCATGCAATCACCATCCAGATCTAAACTCCCCAGAGCTTCCCCCAATCTTTCTCCATCTTCCTCTCCCCTCCAGAGACAGGTACCATCCTGGCTTTTATGATAATTATTTCCCAGCCTTTCTTTATAGCATGCAGTTTTGAGCACCGTGCACTGTTGCTTGTTTTTGAAGTTTATAGAAATAGAGTCATACTGTGTGTATTCCTTTGTGTCTTTGTGTCTCTGTGTCTGGCTTTTACGAAACATTGGTGAGGTTTATCCATGTCCTCTGTGGCTATAGCTTGCCCGTCATACTTGCTATATGGTAGTTCACTGTATAAATATATTACAATTAATTTATTCATTCTGCTGATGGACATTGGGATTGTTATGGCTTTGGAGATCTTAGAAATAACGCTGCCAAAAAAAAAAAAAAAAAGAAATAATGCTGCCATTACTAATAGCCTTGTATGTGTCTCTTGGTGTATAAGCGCATGCATTTCAGTTGGATATACACCTCGAAGTGGAATAACTGGGTCATGGTGTATTTATATCTTCAACTTTAGTTGATAATGTTGGACTGTTTGCCAGCTTACATTCCCTTCCTTGGTGTTTGAAGTCCACATCTTTATCAGCACTTACTATTGTCTGATACCACCAGTTGAGTGTATCTTGACATTTTAATGTATATTTCTCTGATTACTAATGAGGTCGAGGATATTTTCCTATGTTTATTGGCTAGCTGGATAGTCACTTTTGTGAAGTACCTGTTCGAGTCTTGTGCATTTTTCCATTGGCTTGTCTGTCTTGCTGGTTTATAGGAAACTGCCATTTGACCCATATTTTGTAATATTTTCTCCCATTCTGTGGCTTGCCTTTTTAGCTCTAATCATATCTTTTGATAAATAGTCTTAATTCATCCTTACAATCCTAAATTTAATAGTCTAATTTATCTGTCTCTTTCTTTATGGTTTCTAATTCTTGGGTCCTGTTTAAGACATCTTTTCCTTCTGTATGTTATGAGAATATTCTAGGATGCTGTTTTGTGGAAGGTATATTATTTTGCCTTTTCACATTTAGATCTATAATCTGATGGGAGTTGATGTATGTGTGTGAGGTCACATAGAAATCAAGATTTTTTTTTTTACATGGTTACCTAATTGTCCTCACAGTATTTATTGAAAAGACTGTCCTTTTCAGGACATCTGGGTGGCTCAGGGGTTGAGTGTCTGCCTTTGGCTCAGGCTGTGATCCCGGGGTCCTGAGATTGAGTCCTGCATTGTGCTCCCCACAGGGAGCCAGCTTCTCCCTCTGCCTATGTTTCTGCTTCTCTCTGTGTCTCTCCTGAATAAATAAAATCTTTTTTAAAAAAACTGTCCTTTCTCCCAGTGCCCACAGCTCTTCCAGTGTCCAAATATGCTAGGATTGTTTCTGGGATTTCTATTTCATTCCACTGACCTCTGTATCTATCTTTGTGCCACTACCACACTAATTTACCTACTGTAGTTTTATGGTAAGTCTTCAGAGCTGTTCAGGGAAGTTCTTACACTTTGTTCTTCTCTTTCAATGTTGCCTTGACTATTCTAGGTCCTTGGAATTTTCATGTAAATTTTATAATCAGTTTGTTGAGTTCTACAAAACAAAACTCAGAAAATCTTGTTGGAGTGTTGAATTAGATTACATTGAATCTGTAGACCAGTTTGGGAGAGTTGACATCTTTACAATATTGCATCATCTCATCCATGACTATCCTATATTTTTCCTTTTATTTAGATCTTTCAAGTTTTTCAATAATGTTTTATAAACTATAAACTACATAGAAGTCTTGTGTGCCTTTTGTCAGACATATTCCTAGCTGTTTGATGTTGTTATATAGTCTTATATATTCCTACTGATTTTTTGTTTGCTTGTCTATCATTACTGAGAGAGGTATATAAAAATAGACCACTATTATATTGATTTGTTTATTACTCCTTGATGTGTGTCAATTTTTTTCTTTGAGGCTAGGTTGTTAGGTGATTACCAATATAGAATTGCTCGATCTTCCGGTGAATTGAAACTTTTTTAAAAAAAGATTTATTTTAGAGAGAGAGGGAGAGGGAAAGCACACATGTGTGAGCAGGGGAAGGGGGCGGAGGGGCAGAGAGAGAATCTCAAACAGACTCTCTGCTGAATGTGGAGCCCAATGTGGAGCTTGATCTCACGACCCTGAGATCATGACCTGAGGTGAAACCAAGAGTTGGACACTCAACTGACTGAGAACCCAGGAGCCCTTGAATTGAACCTTTTTAACATGATGAAATTATCTCTAGTAATGCTTTTATTTTTTAAAAATATTTTAAAATGTAATCTCTACACCCAATGTGGGGCTTAAACTCGAAGCCCTGAGATCAAGAGTTGCAAGCCCCATCGACTGAGCCAGCCAGGCACCCCTTTAGTAATGCTTTTAACTTTAGTTTATTTCCTCTAAAGTTAGTGTAATTATACTGGCTTCTTTTGGTTAATGTTGTCATAGTATATCTTTTTTTTTATTTTAACTTTTCTCTAGCCTATGGTTTAAGATGTGTCTCATAAATCTAGAGACTAAAATTTTCAAAAGAACATCTGACCATCCTTTTAATTGGAGCACTTAGTCTAGTTGGATTTAATGAAATTTAAAAAATATATTCGAGGGATGTCTGGGTGGCTCAGTGGTTGAGCATCTGCCTTTTGGGATCAAGTCCTAAATCGGGCTCCCCATAGGAAGCCTGCTTCTTCCTCTGTGTATGTCTCTGCCTCTCTCTCTGTGTCTCTCATGAATAAGTAAATAAAATCATAAAAAAATATATTCAGGTTTGTATTTACCTTCTTACTAAGGGCCATCAGTTTGTCCCATCTGTTCTATATTATTCTTCCTCTTCTTTCTTGGCTTTTTTGAATTGAATTGGGTATTTTGGATTTGATTAGTATTTTGAATTGATTTAGAATTTTTTATTCTATTATCTTGGAAGTTATAGTCTTTTTAAAAAAGATTTTATTTATTTGACAGAGAGAGAGCACACAAGCAGGGGGAGCAGTAGGCAGAGGGAGAGGGAAAAGCTACCCGCTGAGTGGGGAGCCCGATGCGGGGCTCAATCCCAGGACTCTGGGATCATGACCTGAGCCAAAGTCAGACACTTAACCAACTGAGCCATCCAGGTGCCCCAAGGTTACACAATCTTATTATTCTTTTTTCTCTTTAAGTTTTTATTTTAATTCCAGTTAGTTAACGGAGTATTATATTAGTTTCAGGTATACAATATAGTGATTCAACACTTCTATACATCACCCAGTGCTCATCATGACAAGTGCCTTCCTGAATCCCCATCCCTTATTCCCCTCATCCTCCACCCACCTCTCTTCTGGTAACCATCAATTTGTTCTTTATAATCAAGAGTTTGTTTCTTGGTGTGTCTCTTTCTCTTCGTTTTTACTTTAGCTTGTTTCTTAAATTCCACAGGAGTGAAATCATATGGTATTTGTCTTTCCCTGACTTATTTTGCTTAGCATTATATTCTATAGCTCCATCCATGTTGTTGCAAATGGCAAGATTTCATTATTTTTATGGCTTAGTAATATTCCATTGTGTATATATATCACTTCTTCTTTATCCATTCGTCAGTTGATGGACACTTGGGCTGTTTCTATAGGTTGGCTATTGTGAACAATGCTGCAATCAACATAAGGGTGCATGTATCCCCTTAAATTAGTGTTTTTGTATTTTGGGGGTAAATATCCAGTGGTACATCTACCTGATCATAGGGTAGTTCTATATTTTATTTTATTTATATTTAATTTTTATTAAAAATTTCTTTGCTCTGTTTTTAAAATTTTGTTATTTGAATTCAATTTAGGTAATACATACTGTATTATTAGTTTCAAGGGTAGAATTTAGTGATTCATCATCTGCATTTAATACCCAGTGCTCATTCCATCAAAATACACTCCTTAATGCCCATCACCCAGTTACCCCATCCCCCTATCCTTCCCCTACAGCAATCCTCAGTTTGTTTCCTGCAGTTACGAGTCTCCTAAGGTTTGCCTCCCTTTCATCTTATTTTATTTTTTCTTCCCTTCCCCTATGTTCCATCTGTTTTGTTTCTTAAATTCCACATATAAGTGAAACTATATGATAATTGTCTTTCTCTGTCTTATTTCACTTAGTATAATACCTTCTAGTTCCATTCACGTTATTACAAATGGTAAAATATCATCCTGTCTTGATGGCTGAGTAATATTCCATTGTCTACATCTTTATCCATTCATCTGTTGATGGGCATCTGGGCTCTTTCCATAGTTTGGCTATTATGGACATTGCTGCTATGAACACTGGGGTGCAGGTACCCTTTTGAATCACTGTGTTTGTATCTTTTGGATAAATACCCAGTAGTGCAATTGCTGGGTTGTAGGGTGGTTCAATTTTTAACTTTTTGAGAAACTTCCATACTGTTTTCCAGAGTGGTTGTACCAGTTTGCATTCCCACCAACATTGTAAGAAGGTTCCCCTTTCTCTGCATCCTTGCCAACATCTGTTGTTTCCTGAGTTGCTAATTTTAGTCGTTCTGATGGGTGTGAGGTTGTATCTCATTGTGGTTTTGATTTGTATTTCCTTGATACTGAGTCGTGTTGAGCATTTTTTCATGTGTTGGTTGGGCATTTGTATGTCTTCTTTGGAGAAATGTTTATTCATGTCTTCTGCCTATTTCTTGACTAGATTTTTTTTGTGTTTTGGGTGTTGAATTTGTAAGTTTTTTTTTCTATAGATTTGGGATACTAGCTCTTTATCTGAGAAGTCATTTACAAATATCTTCTCCCATTCCATAGATTGCCTTTTAGTTTTGTTGACTGTTTCCTTTGCTGTGCAAATGCTTTTTATCCTGATGAAGTCCTAATAGCATGTTTTTGCTTTTGTTTCCTTTGCCTTTGGAGACATGTCCAGCAAGAACTTGCTGCAGCTGAGGTCAAAGAGGCTGCTGCCTGTGTTTTCCTCCAGGATTTTGATGGATTCCTGGCTTGCATTTAGGTCTTTCATCCATTATGAGTTTATTTTCGTGTATGGTATAAGAAAGTGGTCCAATTTCATTGTTCTGCATGTGGTTGTCCAATTTTCCCAACACTATTTGTTGAAGAGACTGTCTTTTTTCCATTATATATTCTTTTTTTAAAAAAGATTTTATTATTTATTTGAGAGAGAGAGAGAGAACACAAACAGGGGGAGCCTCCGGCAGACGGAGTGAGAGGAAGAAGCAGGCTCCTCGTTGAGCAGGGAGCCCGATGTGGGTTTCGATCCGATCCCAGGACTCTGGGATCATGACCTGAGCTGAAGGCAGACACTTAACCAACTGAGCCACCCAGGTGCCCCTCCATTGGATATTCTTTCCTGCTTTGTCAAAGATTAGTTGACCATAGAGTTGAGGGTCCATTTCTGTGTTTTCTCTATTCTGTTCTATTGATCTAGGAGTCTGTTTTTGTGTCAGCACCATACTCTCTTGATGATTACAGCTTTGTAATAGAGCTTGAAGTCTGGATTTGTGATGCTTCCAGCTTTGGTTTTCTTTTTCAACATTCCTTTGGCTATGTGGTGTCTTTTCTGGTTCCATACAGATTTTAGGATTGTTTGTTCCAGCTCTGTGAAAAATGCTGATGGTATTTTGATAGGGATTGCATTGAATGTATAGATTGGTTTGGATAGTATAGACATTTTAGCAATATTTGTTCTTCTAATCCATGAGCATGGAATGTTCTTCCATTACTTTGTGTCTTCCTCAATTTCTTTCATAAATATTCTATAGTTTTCAGAATACAGATCTGTAACCTCATTTTTTTAGATTTTCATTTATTTGTGTGAGAAAGAGCATGTGAGCATATCAGCAGGGGGAGGGGCAGAGGGAGAGGAAGAGGGAGAAGCAGACACCCCACAGAGCAGGGAGCCTGACGCAGGGCTGGATACCAGGCCCCTGGGATCATGACCTGAGCCAAAGGCAGATGTTTAACCCACTGAGCCACTCAGGCGCCCCCCTTTACCTCTTTCATTTTAATTTCTTAAAGTAGGCTCCATACCCAGTGTGGAGCTTATTTCAGGGTTTTAACTCACAACCCTGAGATCAAGACCTGAGCTGAGATCAAGAGTTGGCTGCTAACCAACTGAGCCACCTAGGTACCCCTTATTTTTATTTTCTTGAGGAACCTTCACACTGTTTTCCACAGTGGCTCTACCAGTGTGCATTCCCACCAACAGTGTATGAGGGTTCCTATTTCTCCACATCCTCACCAACACTGTTATTTCTTGATTCTGAACATTCTGGCAGGTGTGAGGTGACATCTCATCATAGTTTTGATTTGCATTTCCCTGATGATGAGTGATGTTGAGTATCTTTCCATGTTTCTGTTGTCCATCCATATATTTTCTTTGGAGAAATATCTGTTCATGTCTTCTGCCCACTTTTTTTTTAAAAAAAGAGAGTTCATGTCTTCTGCCCACTTTTTTACAGAGAGAGAGAGAGAGAGTGGAGGGGAGGGGCAAAGAGAGAGGAGAGAGAGAATCTCCAGCAGACTCCCCCCACTGTGCATGGAGCCCAATGTGGGGCTCCATCTCATGACCCTGAAATCATGACCTGAGCCAAAAATAAAGAGTCAGATGCTTAACTGACTGAGCCCACCCAGGTGCCCCTGCTTATTTTTTAATTGGATTATTTGTTTTTTGGGTGTTGAGTTGTATAAATTCTTTATATATTTTTTTGGATACTAACTTTTTATCAGTTATGTCATATACAAATATCTTCTCCTATTTGGTAGATTACCTTTTAGCTTTGTTGATTATTTCACTATGTAGAAACTTTTCATTTTGATGTAGTCCCAATAGTTTATTTTTGCTTTTCTTTCCCATGCCTCAGGAGACATATCTAGAAAAGTGGTTGCTATGACTGATGTCATAGACATTACTGCCTGTGTTCTCTTCAAGGATTTTTATGGTTTCAGGTCTCACATTTAGGTCTTTCATCTTCTTTGAATTTATTTTTGTGTGAGGTGTAAGAAAGTGGTCCAGTTTCATTCTTTTGCATTTGCTGTCCAATTTTCCCAACACCATTTGTTCAAGAGACTATCTTTTTCCAATTAGATATCCATTCCTCCTTTGTCAAAGATTAATTGACCATATAATTGTGAGCTTATCTCTGGGTTTTCTATTCTATTCCATTGATCTATGTGGATATTTTAAAGCCAGTACCATACTGTTTTAATTACTACCACTTTGTAATGTAATTTGAAATCTGGAAATGAGATACCTCCAGTTTTGTGATACTTTCTTTTTCTTTTTTTAATAATATTTTACTTTATTAATTAATTTATTTAGAGACAGAGAGCACCTGTGCACATGTGTGTGAGCAGGGGAAGGGCTCAGGGAGAGGGAGAGAGAATCTCAAGTAGGGTTCACCCTCAGTGTGGACCCTGATGTGGGGCTTGATCCTATGTTCCCTCTATACTTACTTTGTTGAGAATTTTTATAATGAATGTCAAATGCTTTTTCTGCATCTATTGAAATGATCATATGCTTTTTATCCTTTCTCTTGTTAATGTGATGTGTCTCGTTGACTGATTTCCAAATATTGAACCACCCTTATTGTATCCCTGGGATGAATCTCACTTGATTATGGTGAATGATTTTAAAAATGTATTATTTAATTTGATTTTCTAGTATTTTGTTGAGGATTTTTGCATCTATGTTCATCAGAGATACTGGCCTGTGGTGTCTTTATCTGGTTTTGGGATCAGGGTAATGCTGGCCTTGTACAATGAATTTGGAACTTTTCCTTCTATCTATCTATCTATCTATCTATCTATCTATTTATTTTTGAGTACTTTGAGAGGAATAGGTATTAACTCTAAATTTTTGGTAGAATTCACCTGTGAAGCCATGTGATTCTGGACTTTTCTTTGTTGGGAATTTTTATTACTGATTCCATTTTGTTGCTGGTAATTGGTCCGTTCAAATTTTGTATTTGTTCATGATTCAGTTTTGGAAGTTTATATGTCTCTCCAAATTTATCCATTTCTCTTAGATTGTCCCATTTGTTGGCATATAAATTTTCATAATATTCTCTTATAATCTTTTGTATTTTTGTGGTGTTGGTTATTTCTCCTCAATTTCTGTTTTTTTTTAGTGTTCTCTCTCTCTCTTGTTGTCATGAGTCTGGCTAAAGGTTTATCAATTTTATTGATATTTTCAAAGAACCAGCTCCTGTCTCATTGATCTATCCTTTTTTAATTTATAATTTTTTTAAAAATTATTTTATTTATTTATTCATGAGAGACACAGAGAGAGGCTCAGAGACATAGGCAGAGACATAGGCATGAAGCAGGCTCCATGCAGGGAGCCTGATGTGGGACTTGATCCCGGGACTCCAGGATCACGCCCTGGGCGGAAGGCAGGTGCCAAACCTCTGAGCCACCCAGGCGTCCCTGATCTGTTCTATTGTTTTTTTTTTTTTTTTGAAGTCTCTATTTAATTTAGTTCTCCTCCAGTCTTTATTATTTTCTTCCTTCTAGTGACTTTGGGTTTTGTTTGTTCTTTTTCTAGCTCCTTTAGGTTTAAGGTTAGGTTGAGATTTTCTTGCTTCTTTTTTTGTTTGTTTTGTTTCTTTTAAAGATTTTTATTTATTTATTCATGAGAGACACAGAAAGAGAGAGGCAGAGACACAGGCAGAGGGAGAAGCAGGCTCCATGCAGGGAGCCTGATGTGGGACTTGATCCCAGGACTCTAGGATCATGCCCTGAGCCGAAGGCAGACTCCCAACCGCTGAGCCACCCAGGCATCCCAAGATTTTCTTGCTTCTTGAGGTTGGCCTGTACTTCTATAATCTTCCCTTTTATTTATTCATTCTTATTTTTTATTTTTTAAAAGAATTTATTTATTTGAGAGGGGGAGAGCATGCATGTGCAAGAGAGAGTACAAGCAGGGGGAGCCTCAGGCAGAGGGAGAGGGAGACTCAAGCTACCCCTGCTGAGCAAGGAGTCTGATGCAGGGCTTGTTCTCAGGACTCTGAGATCATAACCTGAGCTGAAGGCAGACACTTACCCGACTGAGCCACCCAGGAACCCCTCTTGTTCCCTTTTAGAACAGCTTTTGCTGCATCCCAAAGATTTTAGACCATTGTGTTTTCTTTCTCATTCATCTCCTTGTATTTTTTGTTTCCTCTTTGATGTCTTGGTTGACCCATTCATTGTTGAGTAGAATGTTGTTTATCCTCCAATATTTGTGTTTTTTCCAGGTTTTTTTCTTGTGGTTGATTTTTAGTTTCATAGTGTTATGGTTGGAAAAGATGCATGATATAATTTCAGTCTCTTGGAATTTGTTGAGACTTGTTTTGTGGCCTAATATGTGATCTATTCTGGAGCATGTTCCATGTGCCCTTGAAAATAATGTGTATTTTGCTGTTTGGATGGAATGTTCTGAATAAATCCATTAGATCCATCTGGTCCAGTGTGTCATTCAAAGCCACCCTTTCCTTGTTGATTTTCTGTCAGGATGATTTGTCCATTGATGTAAATGGGATGTTAAAGTCCCCTATTATGATTATTGTCTTACTACTAAGTTCTTTCTTTATGCCTGTTAATCGTTACTTTATACTCCCACATTGAGTGCATACATATTTACAATTGGTACATTTTTTTTGTTGGATTGTTCCCTTTATGGTTATAGTAGTGTCCTTCTTTGTCTCTTGTTACAATCTTTGTTTTAAGGTCTGGTTTGTTCCATGTAAGTATTGTTACCCCAGCTTCCTTTTTTCTTCCATTTGCATGATGAATGCTTTTTCATTCCCTGACTGCAACCTGTACATGTTTGGGTCTCAAGGGAGTCTCTTATAGGCAGCATATATGCGGGTTCTGCTTCTTTCCATTCTGATACCCAGTGTCTTTTGGTTGGAGCAGAGTCCATTTATACTCAAAGTAATTGTTGATGGATGTGTACTTATTGTCATTTTCTTGCTTGTTTTGTGGTTGTTTTTGCAGTTCTCCTCTGTTTTTTTCTTGTTCCTCTCTTCCCTTGTTGGCTTTCCTTAGTGATATACTTGGATTCCTTCCTCTTTATTTTTTCCATATCTATTATAGGGGTTTGATTTGTGGTTACCATTAGGTTTGTATATAGCCACCCTACATTTATAGCAATCTATGGTAAGTTGATGATCACTTAAGTTTGAACACATTCTAAAAGCACTAAATTTTTACTCTCCCTTGCTACATTTTATGTATATGATATCTTATTTACATCCTTTTATTTTGTGAGTTCCTTAACTGATTTTTATAGATATAATTAACTTTACTGGTTTTGTGCTTTAATTTATGTACTAGTTTTATAAGTGATTAACTTGCTTATTTTTATTATGTTTGTATTTACCTGTGAAATTTTTTCCTTTCTTTTCCTAATTTTCTTACTCATGATTATGACTTTTCTTTCCACTCAGAGGATTTTATTTATTTATTATAAAAAAGATTTTATCCATTTATTTGAGAGAAAGAGAGAGCATGAGCAGAGGGAGGAAGAGGCAGATTCCCCACTAAGTAGGGAGGCTGATGGGGTGGCTTGATCCCGGGACCCTGGGATCATGACCCAAGCCAAAGGCAGACACGTAACCGACTGAGCCACCCAGTCACCCCTCAGAGAATTTCCTTTAACATTTCTTATAAGGCTGGCTTAGTGGTGATGAAGTTAATTAAGTTTTGTTTTTGTGGGAGACTCTTTATCTCTCCTTCTATTCTGAACAATAGCCTTGCTGGATAGAGTATTCTTGGTTACAGGTTTGTTTCCTTCCAGTAATTTGAATAAATCATGCCTGCAAAATTTCCTCTGAAAAATACTCTGATAGTCTTATGGGGATTCCTTTGTATACAACTGTTTTCTTTTCTCTTGTTGCTTTAAACGTTCTCTCTTTATCATTACTTTGTGCCATTTTAATTATTACATGTCTTGGTGTGGACCTCCTTGGGTTCATCTTGTTGGGGGCTCTCTGTCTCTCTTGGATTAAGATATCTGTTTTCTTCTCCAGATTAGGGGAGTTTTCAGCTCTTATTCTTTAAATACCTTTTCTGCTGCCTCTTCTCTTCTCCCTTTGGGGTCCATATAACATGAATGTTATTATGCTTGATGATGTTGCTGAGCTCCCCTAACTTAGTCTCATTTTTTTTTTATTTTTGCTTTTCAGCGTGGTTGCTTTCCATTACTATGTCCTCCAGGTTGCAAATCCATCTTCTGCCTCCTTGAATCCACTGTCAATTCCCTCTACTGTATTTTAAGTTTTGGTTATCGAGTTCTTCATCTCTGTTTGGTTCTTTTTCCTGTTTTCTGTCTCTTTGTTGAGGGTCTTACTGAGATCCTCCAATCTTTTCTCAAGTCCCGTATCTTTATGACCATTACTTTAAATTCTCTATCAGGCATATTAATTATCTCCATTTTATTTAGCTCTCTTGCTATGATTTGCCCTTTTCTTTCATGTGAGACATATTCTTCTGTCTCCTTGCTTTGTCTAACTCTCAGCATCTGTCTCTATGTATTAGGAAAGTCAGCTACACTCCTGCCCTTGAAGGTAGTGGTGTTAGGAAGGAGAGGTCCTGTAGTGCCCTGCAGTGCAATGTGCCCTGTTTACTAGAACCTGCCACTTCAGGGGTGTTTCTTATTTGTGTTGCATTTGCCCTGCTGTTGTGGCTGAGCTGCTTTTGCCTTCAGTCCAGTCATCTGCAATGGCCCTCTCTGCTTGTTGTGGGCAGGGTTTGGTCCCTGTGGTGATAGTGGGCCAGGCTGGGGTGGCCCTGGGCTTGAGTTGGGTCAGACTAGATACCCACATTCAGTCTGTGTGCGGGAACTGTGGTCATGCTGACCTGCAGGGCACCTTCCCTGCTGTGTCCTCAGAGAGGCCTTTATTGGGGAGGGGTCCCCTGCACTCAAACCATGTGGCTGGCCCCAGTTCATCTGTTGCGGTTGCAGTGACCCTGGACTACAGGGCTGTCTTCTCGTGCTGCTCCCTGTGAGGCTTTTGTTGATGTGCAGGGCTGACATTGAGATCAGACATCTTTCCCTAGCCCATCACTGTGGCTGCAATTTAACCTGTATAGGTGTGGTTATCTTCCCCTCTCCCCAGGGCAGGAGTCATATTGGAGTGGTCACTGGTCATTGCCAAGGGCTGCTTGCAGAATGAGAGGTGACAGGAGCCACTCTGGAGGGACTCCTGGAGGAGTGGGGCAGGGTGGGTAGGGCAAGTCTGCAGGGGAGTGCAGGGAGGGTGTGGAAAGTAGGTGGTGTCAGCAAGATAGGTGGTGAGAGTTTGCACTGATTCCTGCAGGTGCCCCGCTAGCTAGGCCTGGGGGGAGGAGAGAGAAATAGCAGCCTCCAGCTCTCTTGTTCTCGGAGAAGTCTCTTAGAGATCCCTGTCTCTCCAGTCATGTTCTGCGATCAGCAAATAAATCTTCCTTTATACCCCGAGTGCTTTTCAAACTGCTGCTTCTATGCTGAATCTCAGTGGGCCTGTTTGTTGTACTGTCTCTTTAAGGGTGGGGACTCCATTTCCTATCAAACCCCCGCCCCGCCAAGAGCAAAGCTTGCTGATTTTTAAACTACTCAGAGGTAAGCCCCACTGGGCTTCAAAACCAAATGTTATGGGGATTTGTCTTCCCACTGTGGGTCCCCCATGTATCCATTTATTTACCTATTTTTTCCTCCTGTGCCTAGCTGGTTTTTCTGTCATCAGACATTCTGTCTGCTAAATTATCTGAAAGAATATTTGAGGCCTAGGATGCTATCTTCCTCTAGAGATGAATAACATCTTCTGTGGAGCACGTGGGAGCAAGCAATCTGGGATCCCCTCAATCAAACTTCCGAGCTTGAGAGGTTTTGAAGCTGGACAGTCACTGTGAAGGTGTGTCTACTCGTGATTCACCTCCAGTCCAAGGATGCAAACTATTGGGGACCCCACCCAAAGTTAAGGAAGTTCACTAGCCCCTCCATACCTCCCACAGACATGCCCTGACTCTGGTCCCTTCTTCCCATCCCTGAAAAGCTGTCACAGGTGCTACTCGGCCTTTTGGCCTGTTCCTCTGGAATGGGCCCTAAATGCTCACTGCCTTGGGAGTCCGCTTTCTCCCAAATCCTGGTCCCCTAATTCTTCATTATGTCGTCAATGTGCTAAAATCTCTAAACAGATACGTTTTAAATATTTCTATCAGCTATTTTAGTTGTCTTAAGTATGGGGGTTGGTCCAAATTACGCAGTCTGCTGTTAGTGGAATGTGAAATCCCTTATTAAGACATGACTTTCTAATTTTCCTGATTATTTGTGAGTTTCAAGAAAAGCCATTCAGATTTTACCTTCTGTGAATTGCCTGTTCATATCTTTGCTCATTTGTTCCCTTTTAGAAGTGATTTTTAGAAGTTCCTTTTAAATTATGGATGTTAGTTTTTTTTTGTCAGTTATGTGTGCCAGGCATCATCTCCAGGTTTGTGGCTTATCTTTTTAGATTGTTTATGATAATGTCTTCTGTAGACTAACTTTTTAGTTTCTAATTTAAATTTATTCAACTTTATCAATCCTTTCCTTTCATGGTTTATACATTTTGAGTTTTAAGAAATTCATCCTTAACCTGAGGTCCCAAAATATTTTATTGCATACATATGCATATGTATAAAATATTATACTGTATTTGCATATAGTATTGTATTTTTAAAAGATTTTATTTATTTATTTTAGAGAGAGAGGGTATGCACACTATCATGTGTGAGGGGAGGGGCAAAGGGGGAGGGAGAGGGACAAGCTGACTCCGAGCTGAGCACAGAGCCTGATGCAGGGATTGATCTCATGACCCTGAGATCACAACCTGAGCTGAAATCAAGAGTCTGACACTTAACCAACTGAGCCACCCAGGTGCCCCTAGGTAGTTTTATATTTTAGAGATTTGCTTTTCACAGGTCATTTAGCCATCAAACATGTTATTGTTCATGTATGATGAAGTAGGGATCTAACTTAAATTTTTTCTGTATGGATAATCCAGTAGAATAGTCCATGATTTCAGCACTGCCTCAAAGTCCTGTCTTTGTCATTCTCAATGTTTTGCGTACTTACGGGTCTGAGATCTCTTATGGGTCTGTTTCATTCCTTGTGTCTCTTTCTCTCTCTCTGCACACTGTCATTATTATTTCAATTAAGCTCTCTAATCTGTTTTTACTTTCTGGTTGGGCAACTCTCTGCTTAAGATGTTTATTATTTTCGACCTGGTAGGACTCTTCTGTTGTAGCTGGTTTAGACAAATGACCCGTGGAGCCCAGTGGGCGAAGCCAGCAGCTTGAGTGCTCAGCTCAGAAATCCAGGGGCTTAGTAGGGGAAGAAATTATTCTTTTTTTTTTATTAAAAAATATTTTATTCATGAGAGACAGAGAGAGAGGCAGAGACACAGGCAGAGGGAGAAGCAGGCTCCCTGGAGGGAGCCCAATGCAGGACTCGATCCTGGGTCTCCAGGGTCACGACCTGGGCCAAAGGGAAGCAAGCGCTAAACCGCTGGGCCACCCGGGCGCCCCGGGAAGAAATTATTCTGACTGAATTTCATTCCATTATGAGGTGTCCTTTGACTCTGTGCTGCCTCTTTTTCCTCTTTGCCACTCACTCTACAATCCTCCCCGTCCCTGTCTGCCTGTTGGCTGGAGAAGGCTGCCTTTGCAGGGAGACTATTCCTTTAGGGGACCAACCAAGGGTGAGCGTGGGTTTGGGGGGCTGTTGGCATCAGAGGTGCTTTCCAGGCTTCAGCCACCCCCGTGCTGTGTCCTCTGATGGAGGCCCAGCAGACAGCCATCTGCAAAATGCTCAGCTTTTGCTCAGTTGATTCACTTTAAAATCTACTACGAAGTCGATTCCATCCACGTTAGCCTCACTTGAGCAATGATAGCTATAATCCCAAGACGTGTAATCGTGTATACATTAATGCAAACTATGAAACACAAGTCGTCCATGTTCCACTAAAATGTGTGGAACCAGGAGTGTGTGTATGAGGCATAGGTGGAAGGAGGTTGAGGAAGGGGAGTGAGGAGGGTCCTCAGGGAGGGAGGAGGGGGCCAAGCAGGGTCCCAGCTGTTGCTGCTCTCCTCGCTGGATGTTGCAAGTAGCCTCTCCGAAAGGGCACGCTTCTCCGGGTTTTATTCATGGAATAACTCCACACAGGGGTTGGGCTGGGGTGCAGGGGGGAGCACAACGTATATACCTGGAGATCGAGCCATGGGATTGTCCCTGCCGGGTGGCCCCAACTGCCACCAGATCAAGGGGGCAAGGGAATGAGTTTGAGAGACATTAAAAATTTCTATATCTGGTGAAATTGTAAAACAAAGACAAATTCATTTATTATCCCACCTTCATAATACCACCAGTGTTTGAACTTGGGGATATTTCTTTATGATGAAGAGCTCTCAGATGCCAGGGGAAGGAGGTGTACAATAAGGTGTTCAAAGCACTCAGTGCCTGGAACATGAGAGTTAACTACTCAGTAAATGTCACCGATTGCCTTTATTAGATTCTTTTATGAAAACGGGTACAGAGAAATGCAATAGTATGAAAAATATGAACTTTAATTTATGTGGCTCTTGGTAAATGTCACTGTATTATTTGCAGTGCTATGAGCAATGGCTGAAAATGCTAGTTTCATCAACACACACACTAGCTTTGAGTCTTGTATTTTTTATATATCTGCTAATAGGTAAATATAACATATTAAGAGTTTTTTCAAGTAATTAACATCTCAAGAGTTAAAAAATTTTTTTGGCTTCTATTTCTTTGATCATTTTCAATGTTGACTTTTTTTTTTTTAAAGATTTTATTTATTTTAGGGGCTCCTGGGTGGCTCATTTTGTTAAGAGTCTGCCTTTGGCTCAGGTCATGATCCCAGGATCCTGGGATTGAGTCTGCTTCCCCTCACCCCCACTCATGTGATGCCTCTCTGTCTCTCTCAAATAAATATATAAAATCTTAAATAAAATATTTTTTATTAAATTTTTTTTAAATTAGAGAGAGGGAGGGAGGGAGAGAGAGAGAGAGAGAGAGAGAGAGAGAGAGAGAGAGAGAGAATGACGAGGGGCAGAGGGACAGGGAGAGGGAATCCCAAACAGACTCTGCACTGGGCATGGAGCCCTACTTGGGGCTCAATCCCACAACCCTTAGATCATGACCTGAGCCAAAACCAGGAGTCAGGCGCACTCAACCAACTGTGTCACCCAGGCACCCCAATGTTTTTTTTTTTTTTAAGATTTTATTTATTTATTCATGAGACACACACACACGATCAGGGCCTAGACTGAAGGCGGTGCTAAACTGCTGAGCCCCGCTGGCTGCCCCCAATGTGTGCTTTTTAATAGTAGTTTTACCCAGAGTTAAATGTTCATGTCCTTTGTTATATACTGGGATGTTAGTATTTTTAACCAGTTTATGTAAAATCATTATATAATAAACTCTTTGTATATCCTGTTTATTAGAAAATGTCTTTCTGAGTTTGTGGTCTACATTTTTTTTCATAAAAATATGTGTTTTAATGAGATCAAATCTTTCAGTTGCTTTGTGACTTTCTCCTGTATAAACTTAAAAAGTTACTCTCTTCTAGAGTTTTACTGATTACTTCTGCGTTTTCATTTCCTGTTACTTCATTTTTATATTGAACTCTTTGTCTGAAACTCATTTTGATGTGTGATGTCTTAGTTGTCTTAGCTTTAGAATAGATTAAAATCTGGAAGGGCTACTCACCCTTCATTTACTCTTGTTTTCTTAGTATTTCCTTTAATTAAAATTATAATAAAAAGTCACTGTTCTTCTAGATGAATAGTCATTCTGTAAAGGTCAAAAATGATTGGATTTTGATTTGGTGTCATAAACCTACACATTAATTTGGAAAAACCTGATGCCATTGAAATATTTAGTTCTTCCACCCAAGAATATTTCTCCTTGTTTATTCAAGTCTTTTACATTCTCAGTGCAGCCCCAGCCCTTGTTTAATGAGAGGGAATGAGGGAGGGGAGGGCCAGAGGGAAAGAGAGACTCTCCAACAGACTCCCCCCTAAGCATGGAGCCGGACTGGGGGCTCAATCCCTCCACCCTGAGATCATGACCTGAGCTGAAATCAAGAGCTGGACGCTCAACCAATTGAGCAGCCCAGGTGCCCCTGTGCAGCTTTTTTTGCCCCCTCAGTGCAGCTTTGTTTTGTTTTCATATACATCCCGTGGATTTTGTTGATTTTTTAAAAATCTTGTTGCAATTGAGAATGGTACCCTTTTACCATTAGTGGTTTTTAAAAATTCATTAATTAATGAGACACCCAGAGACAGGCAGAGGGAGAAGCAGGCTCCCTGCAGGGACTCGATCCTGGACCCCGGGATCCCTGAGCCAAAGGCAGACGCTCAACTGCTGAGCCCCCCGGGTGCCCCTGATGTTAGCGCTACTACACAGAATACCACTGAGCTCTGTGTTTCCGTACCTGTTCTGTATTAACTTGAATGGAGGTCCAGTTGTCCTCTGCGGCATTCCAAGGTGTACAGTGTTATTATTAGCAAACATAGACAGTTTTGTCTTCTCTTTTCCTATGATTATACTTCTTTTTTAAAAAAGATTTTTATTTATTTATTCATGAGACACACACACACACACACACACAGAGAGAGAGAGAGAGAGAGAGAGAGAGAGAGGCAGAGCCACAGGCAGAGGGAGAAGCAGGCTCCATGCAGGGAGCCCGACGTGGGACTCGATCCCAGGACCCTGGGATCAGGACCTGAGCTGAAGGCGGCGCTAAACCACTGTGCCACCCGGGGATCACTGATTATACTTCTTTATTCTGTTTCTGAACAGTGCTTTGGAAGCAAAGTTAAATAATCACAGAGGGAGGAGGATCTAGGAAGGAAGTCGGGGAGCAGCGTGTTTAGCATGACTCCCTCACTGCGTCAAACAGCGCAAATACAAATACGTATGTGGACAGTTGCAGGAAAACGCGTGACGGGGACGCAGAGAAGGGTTTGCGGAGTTTCTTTGAGTTGCAGAAACTGGCTGAAGATCTACTTGTTTATCCATATTTTCTAGCCATTCTCTGAGAGGCATGTGCTGTTTAGGTAATGTAGAAGATAATGGCAATTTTAATGCCTTTATTGTGTCACTTTTAGGTGGATTATGTTGCCTATCATCGTAATAGCTATTGTGTATCTGCTAAGGATATTTTCTATCTTATTTATTTGTTTTTAAAGAGTTTATGTTTGAAGTGATCCCAACCCCCAATGTGGGGCTCGAAGCCACAACTACATGATCAAGAGTCGCGTGCACCGACAGAGCCAGCCAGGCGCCCCTTTGTCTTATTTTTAAGAGTCTTTGTTTTTTAAAGATTTTATTTATTTATTCATGAGAGACACACACACACACACAGAGAAGCAGAGACACAGGCAGAGGGAGGAGCAGGCTCTATGCAGGGAGCCGGATGTGGGACTCGATCCTGGGTTCCCAGTATCACGCCCTGGGCAGAAGGCGGTGCTAAACCGCTGAGCCCCCCGGGCTGCCCAAGAGTCTTTGTTTTTAAAGTAGAACTGGATGTTGAATTTGGCCAGATGTCTTTGTGACAGCTCTGAAACGGTCACCTGGTTTCTCACTTTTCATTTGGAAACTGAGGTATAGCTTATGTACGATGAAAAGCACAGAGAATAGGCGTTTGGTTCGATGTGTTTTGACAATTGTGTGTGCCCATGTAACCACTACCCCAAACAAGAAATAGAACATTTCCATCACCCCAGAAGGTTCTAGGGGAAGTTCTGTGTAAGCTGTTGATTTGTGTGGCTGAGCCTTTACCACCCGCTTTGTGCATGATCTCAATTTCCCTGTCTCTGGCCTTAGTTTCACAGCTTGAGGGTGAGGGTCTAGAGCCACCTGTGAGGTCCCAGCAGGCTGTCCCCTTTCAAGCCATTCATTTTGGACCACTGTGGTGGCAGGAGGGAGCCAGATTCTCTGCAGGGCCATTGGCCATGGCTGGGGGCTGGGGGGTGGCAATGGACAAAGCTGCCCTAGAAATGGGAAGAGGGCAGTGGCGGGAGTTGGAAGCTTTTAGTGAGTGATCAAGCCTAAGAATGCTTCTGTGGTCAAGCTGTTTGTGGGCGCCCCCCGAAAGGTTAAGATGGGGGGTGGAGAGCAGGTGCGGGCTGTGGGTGTGGGATCCCTCACATGGTCCTAAGCATAGGATTTCATCTGCAGGCCCAGGTTTTGCATGCTCATTCCTTGAGAGGGTCAGATGCCACCTTTTGAAACATTCTCTCCTGGAGCACCCTCGCCTTTGGCTGGGTGGCACGCTGTCCTTCGGGGGAGCTTGCTACTGGCGGGCACTTCGACGTCACTGCCACCCTGCACCCATCAGGTTGCATTCATTTGGCAGATCCCCCCTCTCTGCCATGGTCGTTCATGGAATGATACCCGGAGTTATTTATTCAGCTTATCATATTTTTTAATTAATTTTTTAATAATAAATTTATTTTTTTAATTTTTTTTGTATAAATTTATTTTTTATTGGTGTTCAATTTGCCAACATACAGAACAACACCCAGTACTCATCCCATCAAGTGCCCACCCCAGTGCCTGCCACCCAGTCACCCCCACCCCCCGCCCTCCTCCCCCTCCACCACTCCTAGTTCGTTTCCCAGGGTTAGGAGTCTTCATGTTCTGTCTCCCTTTCTGACACTTCCCACTTATTTTTTCTCCTTTCTCCTTTATTCCCCTCCACTATCATTTCTATTCCCCAAATGAATGAGACCACACAATTATTCAGCTTATCTAAATATTATGCTAAACTGGGGAAAATAGGGGGAAATACATGTTTCTTTTCATTTCTGTCAGCTTACTATCAACATGTTCGATGTGTTTCCATTGCCTTTAAGCACGAAAAATGAGCCTCATGGTAGTGTTCATGCTTTTGGTCCTCTGTACGTGGAGGTAAGCAATCTGAAGACAGGTGACTTAGGATTTTCCTGAATCAAGAGGCCGGGGCCTCAACTACTTGTGTCTCAACGTGATCTAGACTCTTCTAGACTTTTTTTTTTTTTTTTTTTTGCGGGGGGTGGGGGGTAAGTTGTCTTGGAAAAGCCAACGATCACTCCTAGTTTATGTTTCTCACATGAGTCATGTGAGCACATTTGGCCTGGGCTATTTCTGGAGCTGTGCGTGTTTGGACACATGCAAGTGTGGGTGTCTGAGGCCACCGGGTTTCTTTCCTTGGGCAGAGCCTAGGGACAGGAGGGTGCAGAGTAGGTCACAGAGGCATGTGACAGGCCATATCCCAGACTCCAGCCAGAGACCGAAGCAAACCACCCAATGCCAAGGGCAGCAGGCTTCCTCCTGAGGCTTTCTATGCAGACATCAGACAAGAGACTTGATTTCCATGCTGGGTGCCTGCACCACTCCGATCAATTTAGACTTCTATTTCTAGGAGCTGTCACACTCGGATTTTTCTTTTTCTCTTTTTTAAAACCCAAAGCTATTTTAAATCTGCATCAAGTGCGAGCAACTAAACTTGAACTGCTCTCAGGATGCAGTCTGTGGCAGCTATGCCAAAGACCATGACTGCCAGGGCAGACCCCCCTGCTGTCCCCCCCACCCCGCCAGGGATGTGCTCCATGAGGGCAGGTAGAAGTTGCCCTCCCCTGCCCCCACCCCCCAGCCACCCCGTGATCCCTGCTTCGGCCATGCATTTGTGGGAAGGTCTGCGAGGCCGAACCCTGGAGAGGAGCTCCTTGTCTCTCCGATCCTCCTGTGGTCTGTCCCCCGAGCTGTGTGGCCTGCAATCTGAGGAGACAACTGCCTTTTCATGTTTTATACATTTTATTCATACATTTCTCCAACTTTGAAATGACAAAAGCCCAATTCTATGGTTTCCCATTACACAGCATCCTACAGGTATGTATATTCTACAAAGAATACTATGGAGTTTCTCTTCCTCCCCTGTCACACGAGAGAGAACTGATTAGGGTTCCATCGCTTTGTCCTGTAACTGGCAGCGCACCAGCGTTCCGGTTGTTCTGGCGACAGGGCAGAGGGACCAGGGCGGGAGGGCGTGTGCTAAGGCATGTAGATAGATACACACAGAAAGAAAGCGGGACATTTACAGAGAATCCGGACCTTTCTGATCCCCTCACCTCCTGGGTGTCGAAGGACCCCTCCTGCACGCGTGCTCTTGCGTGCTAAGGCTTTGCTGTACCCTGCAAATACTTACAATCGGAAATGGTGAAATATACAACAACTGTTAACATCGCTCTCTTTTCATCACTGAGACAATACTTCAAAACCTTTTATAAAAAGGCAATTATACATACAGAGAAAAGAACACGCTGGCAAAACTTTATGCAAAACAACCCCAGAACTGAGTTTGAAGGGCGACACACCTGCATTGCAACTAAACGCGATGCCGCGGCCTCGGCGCGTGAGGGCTGCGTGGCCCCCGCGGCAGGCAGCCCGCTCCCCTGCCACCTGCACGGGCGTCATTCCAGGACACAGCTGAGACTGGCCGTCCGTTCCCCCAGTTCTTGGTCTCTTCAAAATGAAAACAATAGGTGGGGCCACTGGCTGTCGAGGAGCACCTGTTTCTGCTCCCAAGCAGCACTCCTTCTAAGAGATCGCACTTCGTCCGGGGCCCGGGCTGCTCAGCCCCAGGCCTCTCTCACGGGGAACGCGGGCACGTCCCCTGGGCTACGGGCCAGAGACAGAGAAGGGAGCTAACACCGGAGTGGCAGCGAAGTCCCGAGTTTCTGAGCATACACGGGTCTGGAGTTGTGCTTGGGGCCAGAAACGAGGTCTCCGGGTGGTGACAAACACCTCTCTCCATTTTCTGTTGCTCAGTCCATTTGCACAGGTTCAAGAGGGTTGATGGAGGGTCAGGTGGGAGGTGGTGGGCGCTCTGGATGTCCTAGGCCTCCGGAGAGCTAAGACTTGGCAGTGCCTGCCTGGAGGTGGCGCGGCCGCCCCCCCTCACCCTGCCGGCTCTGCCCGCCTCCCGCGGCCCAAGAGTGGCAGAGAAAGGAGCAGAGCAAAGGGATGTGGGCCGCGGAGCCTGCCCTTCTGCCTCCCGTCCTCCGCTTCCCGGATGCAGCCCACAGCGGGACCCCCCTCACTAGGCCAGAAGACCCGGACTTCCAACAGCTCCAGGTTTAAGGGGAACCGTTAAGTGAGCATGGGCCGGGCCCAGGGGGCAGGAAGCCTATGGCACAGCCCTTTCCCCGAAGACCTCAAGTGGAGGGGAGAACCTTACTTCGAAAGGGGTAAGAAAAGGAAGAGCTCTACCAAATGAAATGATTCATGATTAAAGCTTGTAGCCCTTCTGCAAGCTGCATCAAGGAGCAGAACGTCTTTCAAAGAGGGGAATTAATTAGAGGCGCAGAATAAGAGAAAGGCGCTCAGGGACCTTTTAGCCTATGACAGGCCCTAATCAGCCTCAGTATCTTAAGTCCTTGTAAAGAGGATGGAATTAGGAAGCTGTGTTTGGTTCTGGAAAAACAAACTCTCCCCCGCCTCCCAATGTGCACGCGTGTGCGTGCGCACGTACACACACACACACTACATTTGATGACAGGAAGCAAGGAGGAGGGCATGAGGACCCTAAGGGGCTTGTTTTCCAATGCTGAGCGCAAGGTGCCTTCCCTTTCAGGGGAGGGGGCCTGCATGAGGCAGGATAATTAAGAATTTAGTAATGAGAAAATCCTCTTTGCTAGCTTCAGCAGCATGTTCTCTTTGCCCCAAGAGATTGACCTGAAACAAAGAAGAGGACGTCACATGGGTAGGAGACGAGGAGTTTGCTCTGGGCTGCCTGTCCGTAAGGGGCAACGTCCCCTCTGGGTGTCTCCGCCATCTCATTTTTGAGGGTGGCCCAACGGACTACACTTTTTCAAGGAAGGAACTTACAACCTTAATGAACCGGTAACTAAGAGTGATTTGAAAACCAACAAAAATTCTACTCTGTGGTAATGAGATGAGAGGCTTTCATCAGATCACCGGGGCATGGAGTGCAGAGGCAGCTGGCCGGCCCCGGAGGGTGGGCCATGGAAGCCGGCTCGGGGCAGCGGGGCACCTGCTCGGTCCTTCGCGCAGCGCGCTCTGCGTTAGGTTTAGATAACCCGCCACCAGTAGGATGGGCTCAGAAGACACCTTCTGAATGCAAATAGCAGGAAGTAGGTCACCCATTTCTTTTCTTCTCTGAGCAAATGTTTTAAACCATCTCATCTGACAGGAGATACATTTAATTGCATTTTAAAGAGCTACCACATTATCCTGACAGTGAGAAAACTTCCAGATGAATTGAGTGACATTCTCCTTTTCGGTGTTAAAATTGAATATGCTGCACGTGCAAAGTAACTACTACTACCTTACTAAAATATCAGGACCCTTCTTAATAATTCCACGTATTAAAAACATCCTTTTTTGCTGTGGGAGGTGGGGCTGGGTGGAAAAACCCTCCAGAATATGGCTCAATTGACCAGTGATGAGATTTAATAATTGTAATCATTTGCTCTGGCCTTTGAAAAAGAAAAAAAAAAGATTTTGCTGATGGAATGGAAGCAGTGAAGATTTTTAGTAATTTTCTCTGATTGCTTAGTGGATGATTGTAATGTAGCAGCAGCAGTTTTGTGTGAAATTATTCTGAATTTAAGCATTTTCTGGCGGGTCACAAAGGCATTAGTTTAGAGAAGGGCCTGTGTTAGTGGAATGGAGCAGATGACCTCTTTGAGAAGTTCAGCCAGAGTGAGTTCTGGATACAGGAATTTTGCCATCTACCCAGTGGCGAGAGCGGTGCCTGCCTGCGGGCCTCTCCGATTGAGAAGTGAGGACGGGTGCTAAGTGCTTTTCGATCCTGGGGCCACAGACATTTAAATTGGCACAGCTTTGCTCTTCTTCTGCTTGATCCACCTCTGTCAACATGGCTTAAGATAGGCATCATCAGCATCTCTGGCGATTTGGCCTCAAAGGGCCCGAGAAGGGGGTGTGGGCATTTCTAGCAGAGGGGGAGCGAGTCTGTGTTCCCCATGTGTTAGCTGTATTTTTCTTTGTGCTTCATTGGAAAAGAGGTAGAGTGGGCACTTCCACACCACGAAGAGCCCAGATTGTGGTCAGTACCATCACAGGAATGACTGGCCTTGGCATCAGATTTAAATCAATCCTAACACAGCTTGAAACAACTCTTGAGGTTTCCCTTCTCCATCCAGGGTCGCCCTGGTTTGGTGGTTTGGTCACCCTGCTGTGGGGCCTCAACAGAAGCAGGTCACTCAACACCTGGTAAGTTGCAAATTCATCCAGTCACCGACAAAGGACAACATCAGAGAAAAAGAAAAACCATCGTTTAATAAGAGCTGGTGGGAGAGGAGGGTGACACCTTAAAAGGAGTATACAGATGCTTTCTCTGTGTGGTCTTTCAAGAGGAGCCGTTCAGCTCAGAACAAACCCTGCACATCCTGCCAAGGCACAAAGCGATGAGGCCCTCTAACCGACAAGAAGCGACCCGGATGGTACATTCTCAAGGATCCCAGGTTAATAGAACCATTTCACACCCTGACACCCTAACGAAGAGTCTTCCACTGACCTCTGGCCAAGAGTTGGAAAACCCTAGCTTGCATCTCCTGTATTAGAAGAAGGGACCTCATGGAAGGGTGATGAGATGGTTCATGTGTCTAAAGCAACATGGACAGATGATTCTCCTGTGCCAAGGGATATAGCAAGAGGAAGGAGAAACCACAGATGGCCTCCACTACATGGGTGGTCCTCGGGCGCACTGCGCTCTGGGAGCCCGACGTGGTCCGAGCTGTGCTCTGGCAGAAAATCTTGTTGTCCTGCCAACTGATAGTCACTCCTGGGCCTTCCATGGTTCAGTGAGCATCTAACGAATTATAAAATCTAAAAGATCATCGGCTTGTAAACCTGAACAAATCTATAATGAAATGAAGGACCCAAAGGCATTTAATTATTGAACACATAAAAGGAAGTATATTTAAAAAAAATTGGTCAAACTGTCCTGTTAGTTATCATTTTAAAGGAATTTACAGGGCTGTTATAGATTATTCTTTTGGAATAATTCAGTTTATAGCAAGTGCCTAAACTGGTTTCTTCATTGCACAGTATATTCTCTTAAAATGGGTGCTTTAAAACAATTACATACATATTAAAAATCCTCATTTCTTTGCTTAATTAAAACGTTAATACTCTCAGACAACACAGATCTGAAATGGTGAAACCAGCAACTCCCCCTCCCACCTTACAACAAATTAAATTGAGACAAAATTACAAACACATTTCACTACAGGATTATTATTAATAAAAATCAGTTTCTTTTTTTTTTATAAAGTTGCCCGAAATGCAAGGGATGTGCATAGGTTTACAACTTAGTCATAATAGCATTTTATTCTTACTCCCCTGGGCGTGCCCCGTGAACGGAATGTACTTTGCTGTAGATTACAGATTGTTTTGTCCAACACAGACACACCGACAGCATAAACGCTCGCGACTGTCCACATGCATTAAGAGTCAAGACCCAACTTCAAATCTCTAAAAGGTTTACAGGGTGCTTCAAAGAGACAGTATCACATTGTCTGGATGTTACATAAAGGACTTAAAAAAAAATACTAGTCTAAAAAAAAAAAGAAAAAAAGGCCTTTAAAAATTTATGACTGTTTTGTAATCACTAGACTGATTATTTCAAATAAATAAAGGAAAGAAAGATATTCCAATCCATAAAATCAGACTCTAAAAAGAATGTAGTGTTCCACCCCCAGTCAAGGTAACAGAATCATTGTTTATTATTAAAATAGATTATAGAAAGCAGCATCTATTTTGTGCAGTTTTTAGGGGCCTTGGAAATAAAAAGCTATGATTTCCAAAAATATAACATTCCAAAGGATTGAATAATACATACATTTAAAGATACATTTTATTAAAGTTTAGGAGAACTGATTAAAAAAGATACTGTCTCTTTAAATTAGTGTGTAATTGTTTTTCTCCTCCTATCTATTCGGACATGACAATAATTATAAATGGAGGTCACACTACAACTAGGTAGTCTCTAGGGACCATGACCTGCTGACACAAGGCCGATAACAAAGAGACTTTTCCACGGATGAGGTGGCTCCCGGGTGGGCGTCAGGTATCTGGGGACAGGCCTAGTAGACCCAGGAGACCGGGACCCACTGTGGGGCTGTGCACACGAGCTCAACAGCTTCCTCCAGATGTCTGATTGTCTCATCAATTTCATTGTTGATAATTGTGAGATCGAAGTAGTGTGCGTATGTTCTCTGGAGGATATCAGACTCCTTCTGCAGGCGCTGGAGAGACTCATCCTAAATGGTGAAGGGATAGGGGATGGGGTGGGGGGAGGGAGGAGCAAAGAGGAGAGAGTAGTCAGATTCTTGCTCTTTCCACATTTCTGTTCTTCCCAGTGGCAAACATGGTCAAGGCCAGACCTTGAGGTGCTGCATCTGGGCACAAGGCCAAAGTCCCCTTCGTGACTGAGCTGACAATGAGCCCCTGTGACGGCAGGGCTAGAGGACTGCAGCCTGGCGGCGCCCCATGCAACAGACGCTCCATGTCACACCCCGCACGGGACCAGGCCCTCCTGGATACACAGTGCCCTGCATGCCCGGGCCTAGCTGCCCCATCGGGAGGTCTCCCAGCTGGCAGCGAGGGCTCCAGTGCCCCCCACCCTTGGTCCCCAGGCCCTAGAGCCCAGCTGTACTTGCATCAAAAAGCCGCTGCCTTGGGCCAACAAATTAAGTTGTATTTTTCCCTTTTCTACTTCAAGGTCCAACATGTTCCAGGAATTCAATTACATATAATGGCCTGCACTCAATAGCAGCGGATGCCAGGCAAAAGCTTTTTGGATGTTACAAATAATGGATGAAATAAGGCCATTTTCCAGTTATGATGGCAACCGGCATCTGATGAATCCCCTCAAAGTGGTCTAGCCATTGGAAATGGCCAGACAAATGTCACCAGGCAGAAGTACTCGTACCTCTTAGGGGAAAAAACTCTGAAGGAAAAGCAGCTACTGAACTCTTGGGGGCTTTGCTGCAATAACGGACTTCCCTCAACGCCTCCAGCCTGCTGCAGATTTTGAGAGCCCTCCTCAGGGTGGGCCCACAGGAGGAGGGAATTCAGTTTCCTAGTTTGTCACATGAGTCTTGAGTCTTGCTTTAGCCTCTGGATGGCAGTTCTTTCAAGATCAGGATTTCTTACGGGCCACCAGAAAGTCGGCCTCTGGATCTTCGTGGGGCAGATACTGTGATGCTGAACTTCCAATGGACAGATTCAAACTTGAAGCCAGAGAACTCTGTGAGTCAAACTAACCCCCCACTGCCATCCCAAAACTATGTAGGTGAGGTATCGGGCTGAGCCCTACCCTAGATACATGGAGCTACATACAACCCCTACCTGCTGATCTGATTAGCATCTCTCTTCCCTACTAGACAGTAAACGTGTCTTGTGTGCCCTGTCATCGCTGTGCCCAGCACTTGGCATTGTGCCTTGTACACAGTAAGGGTTTCCCACCAGACAGTACTGAGAGAGCAAGCCCTTGGCTGACACTGGCCATTACAGGGTCTGATGAGTGGTAAATCTGTAATTGAGATGGAAAGCTGTTCTACTAGGAAGTGGAGGCCAGTGATGCCAGAGACGCACCTCCAGGAAACCCAGAACATGTGGTACCTTCAGTAACTTGGGAGCCATGGCACCTTCAGTAACTTGGGAGCCATGGCAGCTGCTTGGGACCCCTCCTCTTACCTGAGGCCCATCCATTATTTGTGAGAAACCCTCCCTGAAGAGCCCTGGTCTGTGGGTGCAACTCTCTAGAGAGGGGATCAAAAGTGAGGTCACTCGATCCTATCATGGCACCACGGTGTGGGTGGATGGGCACCGGGGAAGCTGAGAGCCCCACCCATTCTATCAGGACCCTCTGAAAGGGGCAGCCTCCAGGTTTCACTGTCTTTTACTGGGATTTCAAAGTGGGACTGGGTGTGCTCAGATGTTGGCCTTTAGCTAGCACAGTGTAGATGTGACCTCAGTTGATCAGTATCTCCTAAGGTCAGATCAACACGCTTTCTGCTGGCGCTTGAAAAGCCTGGTATTTTCATTTTGGCTTCACTTTACAACCAACAATGGAGAAGCCCAATTTTGGGAAATGCTCATTCACCCAAGGACAGGAGTGCTTGCTGCCAGCCTGAGGAGATCCAGTTCCCACCACGTCACTCTCCCGGCTCGGGGATTCCACTGAAAACCACAGTCCTGGGCTTCAGAAACCACTTGCAGAGTTTATGATTTGCTCAGAGAGCCAGGCTGATGAAAACATGTGAGAAAATTTATGGCTGACAGCATCAGTTTTTAAATGTAGCTCTCTCTTTACAGAAAAAGAAAGCTTTCCTCTTAAGGATCGTATAAGATGAAGCTATATTTGTCGGTTTCCTCCTTGGCAACACAGCTTGTCTGAAGGCTTGCCTCACGCAGGAGCAGGGTTTAACTCAGTGAAAACAAAATGCCTCTATTCTAACAGCAAAAGCCAGGGTTTATGGGAAGAAAAGATCTACATTCTAAATCTAGGAAAGACAACAAGGCTGTATTTCGTCACCTCCTAGCTGGTACTTACAGGCAATTTTCTGCACCATTTTGGCAGCTATGGAAAATTAGTAAAAGGGCAGGAAAATAGGCAAAGACAAAAACAAAACAGAGCAAAGATAATAATTCAAGAAAAATACATGGCAACCAAAGGATAAGTGCTAAGTGCACTGTGGGGCTTCAAACATGTGGGTGTATCAACGAAGATGGAAAAGTCGAGTTTACAAAGGCATATAGCTTTTGCAAAAGAATGACTAAAAAGATGAGTAACCTAGACATGTAAAGATTTAATCTTCCTTACAGGTATGCAAAGTGCAAATTTCTAGGGCTCAATTGTACTGTCAACTAGCTTGGGTGGGGTTAGCTGGTGTTAGCTGAACAGAGCCAGGAGCCCTCTCCTCTGCTGGTTTCTCTACCTGGCAGATGCAACGGGTCACTGTGCTGGAGTCTCCTCTTAAGAGTGAACCTGTGGCAGGTGGGCACTGATGTGCTGACCACACACACCGATGTGCTGGCCACGTTAGCATCTGCCCAGCCTCAGAAGGCCCTCGGAGTCAGCCGAGTACTAGAGTGGGACACCAACCATGGCAGGCACTGCTCCAGGCCGCTGAGCTGAGCTGAGCTGGCCCAAGAGGCAGATGGGATTGGTTTCTAGGTTGGCTCATCTCTGGGGACTGTGTGGGTCCCAGGGCAGAGGCTGCCACTGGGCCGAGGTCAGGGATGCCCTGGAGCTCTCCTCTGGCAGAGGGGCCGAGGGCTGGCCTGGGGGGCAAGGTGTGGGGGCTGCTGCTTTGCTCCATGGGGCCCCCTGGGGAGCAGAGGCAGCCTGGCCAGTCTCCGCCCCTCCGCCTGGCTGCCTGGCAAAGTCAGGGCTTCCTTCTGGAGCATACAGCGCCCACGGGTCCCTAAGACGATGGGCCATGGAAATGGACCAGGCCTTACCTCATTCAGACCTGGAGTGATGGTTGGCGCAGCGATAAACACGACAAAAGGTGCAAACTCGGCGGTTCTCAGGACCTTCAGCGCCTGCGGACCAAACACAGGAGACTCAGAAGATGAACTAACGAGGAACTTCCCATTCAGTTTTCAGTGAGGGAGACAGACCCTGAGAGACTCCCAAATGCAGGGAACAAGGTGAGGGTGGCTGGAGGAGGTGGGGTGGGGGGATGGGCACTGAGGAGGCCACAGGATGGGATGAGCATGGGGTGTTATAGGCAACTGACAAGGCACTGAATTCTACTGATGAAATGAATGATATACTATATGTTGGCTAACTGAATTAAAAAAAAAAAAAGCTAGTGAGTGCAGCTGTGGAACGAGTCTGTACGAAACCACCTGGCTGAACAAGCCTCTGACTCAAACTCCCAGCCCCGCAGCAGCACATCACCAGCTCTATCCGTGAACCCTCATACTCCTTTCCTTCCGAAGGATGGACAATAGCCATCAGCAAGTGAAAGCTGACCAATTGGATGTTTTTTATGAATCCTGTGAATAAGTCAGACTTCCTTATCCTCAGAAAAGTCAACACCAGGGGCTCCTGGGTGGCTCAGTTGGTGAAGCATCTGCCTTTGGCTCAGGTCATGATCCCATGGTCCTGGGATCGAGCCCCTTGCTGGGCTCTCTGCTCAGCAGGGAGTTTGCTTCTCCCTCTCCCCCTCCCCGCTTGTGCTCACTCTCTCTCAAATTAGGCTGTGTTCACAGTCCCCTGGATGAAAGGCCCCCGTGGGCAGGGGCACCTTGTCCAGGGCCCTAGGCTGCAGCAGCTAAAGGAGCTCAGTGGCCCCAGGGGGTTGCTGTGCCCACAGGAAAATGCTGTGTTCCAGGGAGGGAGAGGGAGCCCTGAGGCCAGTTCACTTCCCTCCCGAAGCCTTGAAGCCTTGCCAACGTCCACCGACTCGTTGATTTGGGTAAGGGATTACTCATCAGCTCCCGGCCATGAGGACGTGAGCCTCCTACGGGTTGTGGGCTCTCCTCCACAGCACAGAACCCTGCATCCGCAGGCACACACTTCACAAGAGATTGACAGGTCCTTGACTCGTCTGCATCGGTGGGGAGGAACCTCTACTGTCCTTTATGAGCATTTAACGTGTCTATTCTGTTATCTGCATGTTTTGCTTTCTTGATGACTTTTCAATCATGTGCTTTGTCCTACTCCTATTCCTCCCTCTTTTGCCTGGTTGACTGTAGTAGTAATCAGGCTGGTCACTCTGCCTCTGTACTAAAGCCTGCTGCTAGAGGGACCGATCTTCTGGCAAGGCAAATCCCACTGTATGGCTCCTTTGCTTCAGACCCTTCGACCCCCTCTTGGCCTGGGGATAAAATGTACACTCCTCACCATAAATGGCAGCTCCCTCCCTCCTGAGCTGGCCTGTGCTTATCTCATCAGCCTCCCTCTGCCCTTCTCTGCCCCTTCCCTTCCAGGGACTGGCCTTGCTGAACTACTTCCGGTTCCAGAAAGGGCCTCGCTCTCTCTGGTTTCCCAGCCTACTCCCTCTGTCCAGACTCTCCGTCCCTATTCTTCCTCCTGCCCTGGCTGAGTGATCCTTTAGCACCAGTGTTCTTTTGTCTTCGTCCTTTGGGAGCTCTGTGCCAGCTCAGGTGCCCCTCCTGGGTGCCCCCAGGGTACCCACTGCACCACACATGCAAGTGCCCAGATACTAGAGGGTGAGCTTGAGGGGGGAGGGCTGGGTCTTGTTTGGTTGTCTCCTTCCTGCCCTGGATGGCGCCTAGCATAAACAGTCTTCATGCTAAAATGAAAATGTAAAAGTGTCACCTATGATTGGCAGTGGGCACGGTGTTCTGTGGCTGAAGGGAATCTCCTGGCCTCTGAACATACAGGCTCGTGAGAGACAACCTGGATAATAAATGTCTAGTGCAAGGTTCTCTTGCACTGTGATCAGGTTCTGGAATCTCAGGAACAGTATCACCTTGTGGGTTATGGGAGCCTGGCCCATTGTCTCACTGGTCCTATAAAAATGCTTCAGTTGTGAATGTCACATTCCCCTTGTGAGAAAGCTCTCTGAGCCTGCTTATGCTCATTTTTGACAGAGGTAATTGGCAATTTCTTTGCCAACCCTTTTGTGATTGAAGACTTCAGCAAGGAACAAACATTGTGGAAAAGTGCATATACAGCTCACTCGTGCTTAACGGGGATCTTCCTTTAGAAATCCTCTTTTCTGTCATTATTATTTTGGGCCTCCCCATCCTCCCCATGGCCCATTCCCCATCCTTCCTGTGCTCATGAACAAGGTGGATACAGGGTATGTGGACAGGTTTCCTCATCCACCACAGGCAGCCTCTGGGCAGCTGAGCTGGGAAGATGTTCTAGTGCATGGGACCTACCCCGGCTTCTGTCCCTGACACTACTTCGAGGGCCAGATGGGAAGTCTGTGTAGCCTCGATGTGGAGTGGAAACTACAGGTGAGGCAGAGACGGACACCCCAGGCGTGGAATGGTCCTCTCTCTGCTCAGTGTCCCCAGCCTGACAACCACTCAGTTTTTCAAAGATCTTAAGGTCTAAAGCTTGCCCTTGTATTGCAACCCTGGAAAGCATGCTCCACGGCAAATGTGAGCATCCTGCATGTGCCCCTTCTCCATGCAGCACGTAGGCCCCAAGCCTTTAGCCATCAGTACATGGGTCCTTCCGTGTTTACTGCACACAGCTGGCTGTCACTGCAGGTTGTGCTTGCCACACTGATTGTGTCCAAGAACTAGGTTCTCATCCCTCAGCAGGTAATCCCAAAGAAAGAACTGGCATACTTCTAGGAGATGAGAATAATGGGATCCAGGATACTCCCCTCTCTGTCCTGCTTGCCAGGAAGTTCAGAGCCAACCTGTATGCTGATCATAGTAGCTACAGGAGCTTTTTCAGGGCTTTGATGTTCAATTCCTAGCCTATGTTATTTTTTTCCCCCCTCTGTTATTTTCAAAAATGAAAAGGCCCCTCAAGTCCGGACTGAGATTTTCTTGTCTAGTAGCCCTCAGATCTTCAGCGGAGTCACCACACATTTCCTAAGTTGTTCTTGAACAACTGTGTCTCCATTCTCTGCTCTCTACCTATGGGTCTCAAGTGTTGTCTCTGAGCCCAAGGTCTAGGGTCGCTTCAGGGACAGCAACTGGAATTGCTTCACAAGGATTCCATTCCCTCAGGCTGGTAAGGGGGGGGAGTGGGAGGGTGAGGGTTCAAGGTCTCTAAACCTTCTTCCTTTCTGACTAAAGACAAGATACAAAATCTGTTAGTATTTACAGGGAAGGATCACTTTCTGAATCCCAGAGAGGACAGAAAGTATAGAAAGACTGCCAAAAATATGTTGGATTCAAACAGCCAAAGCACCATTAGTTTAAGATTTAAAGTCAAGTCTTTAGTTCTCTTCTGTGGAGACAAATTGATTTTATGGCACCTATATGGCCAATAGTTCATCCCTGGTTACCATGTGTAAGGAACGAAAATGCATCTGATCAAGTATCTACAATGCAGATAGCTTTAAGATGGATCTGCTTTGCAAACTTAAAAAAGCACATAAGGGCAAGTGTCTGAGTCATTTTGTATAAAAATGTAAGGGTTTAAGGAAGAGCACAATGACCCCAGAGATCATCTTTCACAGAACAGCCCCTAGCTCAGAACTGGGCTCTTGTTTTGAAGTGCAGATTCCTAACAAGACAGCAGCTACCCTGGCTACCCCTTGCTGATAACCTTTCCCACTATGGGCAAGAGCAAAATCACACATACTCTGCTACTGTTAACTTTTTAAAGTCACAAATAGAGAAACCAGAATAAAATTAAAATCTAAAACCATCATGGTAAGTTCTGGTGACACCCTGGTGCTAAGATTATTTTTGGAGCCATGGTTTTATTTCAATGAGAAAGAAGTTCTATAGTTCTTCCTCAGGTTTTGACTGCCTTATTGATTTTTCTAAACATTAAAAAAAAGATTTAAATCATACGACTATATACAAGGTGGATGAGGTTAAGGATTCCCGGGGTGGAACAGTGAAATGAGGCTGGAGCCTGTACAAAAACCAAAGCCCAGGCCAACACTGTTCAAGCTCAAACCTCCCTCTTGGTTGGTTGTGAAACCTTGGTCGAGTCGTGGTTATCATACACCTCGATTCTTCATCTACGAAGGTTGCTACTGATACCTGTCTCAGGGTTCCAAGGAGTTGGGGAGGAGTACTCATGTTTGCCAAATACACAGCATGGTAGGAACATAGCCTGTTCTTCTCATTTTAAATTTTTTAAAAAAGATTTTATTTATTTATTCATTCATGAGAGAGAGAGAGAGAGAGAGAGAGAGAGAGAGAGAGAGAGAGGCAGAGACACAAGCAGAGGGAGAAGCAGGCTCCATGCAGGGAGCCGAACGTGGGACTTGATCCCAGGTTTCCAGGATCACGCCCCGGGCTGAAGGTGGCGCTAAACTGCTGGGCCACCAGGGCTGCCCAAACAGTGTTCTGCTTTTTACGATCTTATTTTTAAGTAATCTCTACACCCAATGTGGGGCTTGAACTCACAATCCTGAGATCAAGAGTTGCATGCTCTACCAACAGCGCCAGCCAAGTGTCCCTGTTCTTCTCATTTTAAAAGAAGCCAGGTTACTGGTTTACTCCTAGTTTAATCTTTACTAAGACCCTCTAGGTTTAAAGTTGGACCACAACGTCTTAACATATATAGTGTCAGACATGTGTTCAGTTTGGCCTGTCTAAAATAAGCTAAGATGGCACTGAATAACATGCCCAGACTCAGTGAGCACCAGTGCTGGGTGGTCTCCCTACGGTGCACAAGTCAGCAGTGGCAGACATGAGAGGGGTTTTGAAAACACCACATTGCATTTCTCCTGTTGGGGAGTTTTTGATGTACACCAAGGGATGAATATCACCCTCACCAGCTTATTTGTATTCTTAGCTCCTGACACAACACTTGGAATATAAGTGCTTCACACAAGCTGGCTGAGTCAAGCTCTCCGTGGGATATAGTGTGTGTGTGGGATCACACAGGCTGGGGTGGGAAAGGGTGAGGAGAAAGGTGTCCTGAGGACAGAGCCTCCTGGAGCCGGCCTCCTGAAGGTGGGCTGCCAGCCTTGCCTGGCCTGTGGGGTAGAAGGGGCAGCTGGGGGGCAAAGCCCAGTGGCTGCGGACTGTGTGGGTATCTGCAGCTGCACCCCGAGGCCAGGGCCCTGGCTTGAGTCTATAGTGGGCTAGCATGGTCCCAGGCAGGTGAGCCCGGGACCAGCGTGGTCAACCACGCCAACGAGGGGAGCAGGCCTTGGGTGATCCCTGGTCCCACCCTCTGGGGTGGGGAGCTCTGAGCAGTCACGATTCTGGGGTAGGGACAGGAAGGTGGGAGAGAGGAATGCAGTGAGCTCATCCAGCAGTCAGGGGAGCAGGAAAGTGCCCAGCCTGGGGCAGGGGGTGCTATGGGGCCCAGGGTCACTTGTAAAGGTGACTGCGTGGTTTTCCTGATAAGGCCGCAGCACGCCCACTCAGTGGTGCAGAGCAATGCATGCCTAGGTAAGGGTGTGGGGAGAGCTGGGCGCCAGGAGGGTGGCAGTGGCAGTGGCAGGTAGGGCAGAAAGCCCTGGAAAACGGACCTGGGTAATGCGGAGGGGTCTGAGGAGCCCTTCAGCCAGCATAGTGCTACAGACATTACTACCAGCAGAAAAAGACATTCAGGTGAAGACCAGTGTGGAACAAAGGAGAGGATGGTGAAGACTGAGGACTGAGACTTTGCCTCCAGCCACCCCTGGCCAGAAGATTTTTCCTATCCCTAGTAAGGAGGGATTCGGAGTTAAACAGAAATCCAGCTATATTCCACATTATATATTTAGTTCTCGAGAGGTCCAAGTTTATTGCTAAGTAAACTGGATGGCGTTCACTGCTCTATTGCTTTCCTCCCCAATCCCTTAACCACATTCCAAGTTCAAGAACCCCATCAGGTGCTGTGAAAGGAAATGGGGGAGCCCACTGGCCATGATGGTAGGATCTTGGAGCTGAGTGACTGAACTGTCAGGCCATGGGTCCCACAGACCGTGCTGACTCAGTTTCCCTCCTCCCTTTAGGGATGGCTAGGGGACCAAGCCTCATAGGGTGCCCTTGAACAGGGATTGTCCTGGCCTGTGACAGCCAGGGAAGCCTAACAAAATGGGAAGCTGGTTGACCATTTCAGCGGGTGGTATACAAATTTTATTTCTAAGTGATAGGGATTTGGGGCATAGGCTGGTCTTAGAAATGGCAGGCCCAGGAGTCTCCTGTAACTTGCTCTGTGTTTACAATATCCTTTCTACTGGGCTTTAAGTCTCCCTTCTGCTGGATTTGTCCTCAGAGATGAAAAAAATAGCATGTCTGTGTGTGTGTGTTTTTTTAAGTAATCTCTACAACCAATATGGGGCTCTAACTAACAATCCTGAGATTAACAGCTGGATGTTCTACTGACTGGGCCAGCCAGGCACCCCAGCCTGTCAGCATTTTTGATGCAAGGCCTCTCTCACATGTTTGGCTTCCTTACATGTTTGATGTGTGGCTTTCTCCTTTTTGAGTTGGATAGTTCCCACTGCATCTAGGTTAGGCCTTCCCTACAGATTATCTAGTCATCCTAGTGTCTGGCTCTGAGTCCTCGAAGCTTTCCATATCCCTCCCAGTTTTAGCCTGGGGTTGGGCATCATCCTCAGTAAAGAGACGGTGGAGGCTAAGAACCACCATAGGTCTCCAGCCCCGCTCCATCTGGCAACCCCTGGGCTCACTCATGCTTGCCTTCCTAAAGCCAGGGCTGCGTTTCAGACCAGACCCAGACCCCAGGATCAGAGTTCCTTGCTGGTGATTAACAGAAGATGCTGCCAGAGGCTCTAATGGTCCAGCGTGAGCTGTACTGAGAGAGGAAAGGTGGCTGTTGTGATAACAAAGCACCAGAGTCTCATCCTGAGGTCACATTATTGTCAGATTTCTGGCAGGCATGGACCCAATCAGGTACTTTTATTGAGCTGCTGAGTATAATGAATCTCCTAAGAGCATATTGTTGCTTCTTAAATACATGGTGTGTGCACTGAGCCCACTGATAAGTCAGTTTGCATTCTAGACTCTTAACCCGTGATGCCTGCACTGCTACTACTGTCCTATGGCTTATTTATCATGCGGTCCATGCCGTTCTGATGGCATTTTTGATTTCAGAACCTGAACTTAGCATGCAGGCAGGCTGATGGGGGTCTGCAAGTGGCCACTTGTTACCTGAGGCTCCACGTCCAGGATTGCAATCAGCCCCTGCTCATGGATCTTCCGGATGGTCTCCAGTTTTGTCCCATACATTGCATCCTCGTGGCTGCCATACTCCAAGTACTCGTTATTAGAGATGTCTTGCATCATTTGGTCATGAGATACAAAGTAGTAATTCTTTCCATTTTCTTCATCTTTCTTTGGAGGTCTGGTTGTATCTGCAAAGAAAGTCATGTATCAAGAGAGACTCAAAAGGCTGAGCTCATGAGCTGACGCTCCCAGTGGAACCTACCCAAACTCCATCTATTCTTAAAAGCTGTGGATTCTTTAGTATATGTCTTGTGCTCTGTCCCATCCCTGGTAGCTTTGTAGAACTAAATTCTTGACACCATATTTATCTGTGTGACATCAGACCACAGTAGCTGGTTAGTTGTTTGGTTTGGTGAATTTTTTGGTGTCTAGAGGAGATTTAGTTCATCCCTTTGTGGGCTACCACAGGAGAAAGACACTAAATGACCCAAGATTAACATAAGTTACTGTATGCCTTAATGCAGTTAGGTCTTAAGCAGAAGGAAAAAAGAATAAAAAAAAAAAAAAAAGGAAAATCACATACAGATATTTAAATTTAAATAAATTGAAATTAAATAAAATTGAATGATCAGTTCCTCAGTTTCTCTAGCCACATTTCAAGGGTTCAGTAGCCACATGTGGCTACTGGCTGCTGTAGCGGACAGTGCAGATACTGAAAACTGTCACTATCAGAGAAAGTCCTATTGGATAGTGTTGCTCTATGGCAGCTTCCAAAAGGAGATTGTTAGAATACAGCAGAAGGTGTACTACACTGAGACTACAATGACCTTGGCCAGATGTGATCACAGTAGTTAGTAAAGACCTACACCATGAGCTGGCAAACTCATGGCCTGTGAGCCAAACAGGGCCTGTTTTTGTAAATAAAATTTTATTGGAAGACATCCATGCCCATTTGTTTACATGTTGTCTATGGCTGCGACAATGGCAGACTGGAGTAGTTGTGACAGAGACCATATGGCCATCCAAGCCTCAAATATTTACTATCTAGTCCTTTAGAGAAAAGATTTGCTGACCCCTAACCTAAGGTGATGTGTTCTAAAATATCAGCCAATAAGTCCTAGTTCTATGGGATAATAACAGAGCCAGGGTTCTGTAAAACACTGTTTAGAAAATGTTTTCCCAGACAAGCCAGGAACACTGGTTTAAATCTTCCTTCCTCTCACCTCTTTTTTCCCTCTTTCCTTCCTTCCTCTCCCCTTCCCCCCTCCCTTTCATCAGTTTCCCTCCTTGAGCAAGGACAAATTTGTGCTCCTCTTTGTTGTGGGCCTGGGTCCAAACCCACGGGGAACTCCCTGCTCCAACTAGACCAATAGAAGGTATAAGTGCTCAGGGACACCCAAATGTGGAGGTTTTATCTATTTCATTTTAAATTTTATTTAAATTCAATTAATTAACACATACTGTCTTCATCATTTCAGAGGTAGAGTTCAGTAATTCATCAGTCTTGTATCACACCCAGTGCTCATCATATCACGTGCCCTTGTTAATGCCTGTCACCCAGTTACCCTGTACCCCCACCACCCCTCTCAGGTGACCCTCAGTTTGTTTCCTATGATTAAGAGTCTCTTATGGTTTGGCTCCCTCTCTGATTTCGTCTTGTTTTATTTTTTCCTCTCTTCCCCTATGATCCTGTTTTGTTTCTTAAATTCCACATATGAGTGAGATCATAGGACAACTTTCTCTGATTGACTTCATTTAGAAAAAATTTTTTATGTATATTTTTTTATTGGAGTTTGATTTGCCAGCATATAGTATAACACCCAGTGCTCATCCCATCAAGTGCCCCCCTCAGTGCCTGTCTGACTGACTTCAAACGTGGAGGTTTTAAACAACTCTTTCTCCAGGCACATAAAAAGCTGAAGAAATGGCATCGTGTATTGTTGCTGTACTATTCTTAGTTGCCTCGGCAGGGAACCATCCAATATCTGACAGAGGGACTTCATGACTGAGGTTGGCAAGGATATGCTTCAAAACCAAGCTAGTTACCTGGCCATTTCATAACATGGACATTCAACTGTTATGTGATCAGGAAAACTAAATATGAGTGAAGCTTGCTGTACTCAAGATCTAGACATAAGGAGAATTAAAAGAACATTTCAAAATGTTTTACTAAGAAAACCTCAGAGGTACCAACTGAGATGGTAATTGGTGAATTTCCTTTTTTGTGTAGATCAGACAGGGTTCTGGAAAGAGGGTGTCGTCTTATGAAGCCTCATGGCTCTCCTCTTGGGGTGCAGAGAAAACCAGAAATGGTGTTGGCATGGCTTCAGGAAGGCAGCAGGAGGCCCTACCCGGTGGAGCCAATCTTCCCATCTTCTCTCTTTGCTCTCACAACTCATTCTCCTTTAGTTCTCCCCACCTCCAACAAAACTACCTGCCAGAAAGCTTTTGGCGCTCAAATTCTAAACTCTGGAATAACAATACTAAAAACAATGCTAGCTGTAGCATGGCTACCATTTATCCAGTATTTGCTGGCACTTCCTGATCTCAAACCCTCTTTATATTCCTGGAATTACTTTATCTTATATTGAGGAAGCAGAGGGCAAAAAGTTAAGGGTAAGATAGAGAAAATAAGCAGAATAAAAATGTTACAGACTGTAAATTCTTTATAATAAACAACTGCTAGCATGTTTGGTTTTCAAAGGGATGGAAGTCAATTAACTTAGGTACATTTAAGGAGAACATTGTTCTAGCAAAGAAAACTATCCTTTTCAGATCCATTCTTCTGAAGAGTAATTCATCTGAGTCATGTTTATGCCATACTGTGGGGAAAACTAGGTTACCAACAGAATGGATGAGCCCAATTTTGTGAAAAAACAACAAACAAATCACACACTACCTATGTTTGCATTGAGAGAAGCCTGAGAGAGTCTACAACAGAATGTTTTAGAGCACCATTACTGGGGGAGTGGGGTTGGGATTATTGTTAACTCAGTTTCTGCCTTGTTTGGCTTTGGATCTTCCAAATTTCCCACAATGAGCAGCTATTGCTTATGTAATGGAAAACAGTACGTATACCAGGACACACAGACTTAAAAGAAAGTGAGACATTGCTTACGTGGAATCGGGTATGCAAACCGGTCTGGGTGCTTCGTGATGAGGGTGTTTTTTATGTGTCTCCTCCCAACACCGTGCGCACCTATGTCATTTTTAAAAAAGAAGGTGACATTGACAATTGTTAATAACACTCAAAATGTTTTGAAGATGAGACTAAGAAAGTCACTTATACACTCAAACTTACCTAATAAGACTAGTGTTTTCCTTTTGAATGCTGGCAGTTTTACTACTTCTTCATATGTAACAAGATCTAATTGATCAAACACTAAAATGCAAAGATTTAGAAGAAAGGTAAATTTACAGGAGTAGTTCATGTACGTCAATTATAATTTTACTGGCAGAACTAAAATTATAGTCAAACCGTGTCTTCAAAAAATATGAGTCCAGCTTATGATCTGTAGCTTACATGTAATTTTAGTCCTATAACCTTTTGGGAGAAAAATTTCATTTTCAAGCCCATGAAAATGCACTTTAGAACCAGGGGCATCCAAAGATTATGTTGAGCACATGCATAAAAGCCCAAATTCTAAGAGATACTGCATATCTTGTCATGCGGTATCTAACAAATCATACAAAGTTATTCAGAACCACATGCTGTTCATATTTTTGCAATTCTAAGAAATCAGCAATACTAAAAAGAAAAAGTCTGTAGACAGTGACTGACATGAATATAGCATGAATGCAACTAAAGTTAACCAAGAAAGAGGCTGCTAGATTATCACTAGGGATGGATGAGAGATGCATGGACAGCTGGTCTTTTAAACTCATGGTCCTTTCTTTCAACAGAGTTGCTGAAGGTAGCATGCCAGATTCTTTCAAAGTCAAGTTCTGTAACTGATTTCACAAGCTTTTGAAATGAGCATCTCACAAGTTTTGCTGTAACCCAGCTATCCATTTGATAGAAAAGCCTTGGGGAACATGCTTCCCGGGGCCCCAAACTTTGTCAGCCCGTGTGCCAGACAGAGGTCAGGATGGACAGAATGGAAAGCGGCATGAGGCAGAGTCTGAGCTCGGAAACCTTTGCAAAAGGGGAGTTCTCCCATCATTACAGACTGAGAAGAAATGCTTTCAAAAACATTGTAGTTGTTGTTGTTGTTGTTGTTTTTTGGAAATACTGCCTCTTCACAAAAGTTACAAAAACCTCCCCGAGAGGATGACCATTCCTGTTGAAGTCCAAGGCAGTCTACTTGAAAATTCTCACAAGAAGGCTAAAATCACGAGCCAGTGTTTCCTGTAAGTTTTCTGTGTGGTAACACCCAAATGTTGCCAGGTACACACTGAAGTATCTTTTTGAGAGAAGAGTCACTCAATAAGCTCTATATTTCAGAGGGGTTGAAATAAATTCAATAAAATTGATTCCATGGTGCCATAAAGGGATCTGGGATGCTTCAGTCAATCACTAGAGAAGCTTCTCCTCTCTGAAACAATATGGCCATAATGCTTTTGGCTCTCAGCTCAGTCCTTAACATTTGTGATCTTCCCAGTAGCAAAGAACCTTAAAATGCAAAATAGGATACTCCAGAGTGCAACAGATCAGAAACAAACAAATGAACAAAATTATCATTCCCAAACTATTAAAAAGAAAAAAAAAAGAAATACAGTGTGTTAAAATAAAGGTTAGTGCATGTTAATGGGTATCTGTGCATTTGTTTCCTTTTGATAACTTGATTCCATAAAGGTTGACTCAAAGACTTTAATTCTCTAGCAAGAGCTAATACCCAAGAAATGCTTTCTGTGTTTAGAATGGCAGACTCCCCAAATCAAAATGAACTCGAGGTTCTGTGTGTGCTGGAGCTAGCTAGTCGTGCTGCAGTAATTACAAAGTGTTAGAGTTGCAAAAAGAAAAGCAGGAATGCTTACGGCATTGCTTTTTATACCCACTGCCCTCCAAATGATGTTTCCATCAAGAAAAAGGATGCTTATGAAAGAGGTGCATCAACAAGCTGATATGTTTTAATATATAAAAATAATCAAAGCATCTCACAGAAGAGCAAGATGATGATGGCACAAGCTTTTGGAATGACATCCTATCCAACTACGATTGGTCATTTTTTTAAACACACTTAAGAATGAGTTAGATATCAACAGTCGACACCATGGACAAATGAACAGGTATGTTACACATCGGTATCTTAACCATAAATGAGTAGCATGAAGAGATTACTCTGGTCTAAATGAAATCACCACATGGTCGTAGGATTGAGAAACAATAAAAGAGATATTTAAAAATAAGACATATATAAGGAGAACACTTAAAGGCTGAACTTTTAAAAGTTTTATGTTGTTTGTGGATTTTTTTGTTTTAAAAAAGGACTGAATGAAAGGAAACCATTAAAAACAAAGAGGCATAGTCACTCAACAGGTTACTTACATGCACAGAGGCCATTGGGAGTAAGACAGCATGAAAAATGTACAGGGGTCATTGAAATATGGCTTTTAATATATTAGTAAAATAAAAGTATAATATGCACAAAAGAAACTTTACCATGCAATATTCCAAACATGAGGCAAATAAATCACATTAAGAAACAAACTCATTTTAATAAAAATGCAACAATATCCTTATGTAAAAGCCAGTGGGTTTTGATTTACTAGCAATATGCATGGAAATCTTATCTGGGAATAGTTACAAGACACCGTCTTTGGGGAGTGTAGGTGTGGAAGCCTTTTGCTTTTCATTTGGGATCTTCCTGTACTGTTTGCAATTTCTAATCACAGGTGCCTACTACGTTTATTAAAAAAGAAAAGCCAAAAGGGCAGTGAGATGATGGGCCACTCTTTGTTGTCTTAAGAGTTCTCTGTATTAAAGAGAAATAAGTAATTGTTTTTTTAAAAACCACTCAACTGCTAACTTGTGGTATTAAGCATAATTTAAGCACACCTATGAATGGTACTGTAAAAACCCTCTGGGTTCACATGTATATATGTAAATGGACTATTGCAGGATATTGAAATACTACCGCTCAGGGCTCTAATAGTTAAAAAAAAATGAATTAATGAAGACTACCCTCTCCTCTCAAGTTTACATTGGCAACCTGATCTTGAAACTAATTTTGGAAGTCCTAGGGCTGAGGAATCTCAATGCCTCAAAAGTATAGTTCTAGCCGCCTGACAATACATTTTGTATCAAATTTATGTGGCTAAAAATCTTTTATGCGTTGCAGGAAATGTATTTGCTGTAAACACTACACACACCATAATCAAATCTATTCCCAAGGCTTCAGAAATACTGTCTGGCATAGTTTGCTCATATTACCCTGATTTCCTGGTAAGCTACTCAATATTCATGACATTTTTATGTGTTTAGGTAAGTATTTTCTAGTTTCATCTTTTCCATAAATAAGCCTTTAGCATCGATTCCTTGTCTCATTTGGAAAAACTACAAGTGTTCAAATACTGTAAAAACCTCCATTAGAAGAGGCCTATCACACTAGTAACTCTGGGCTGGGTGTGCACTTGAATGCCTGCAGCGGTTGGGCAGCGAATGTGTTTGGGTGCGTGGGCCAGGTTTAAGAATGGAGCAGAGGGACGAAGGGTCCTAGGGAAGGAATGTCCAGACAAAAGGGACATCAACAACCCAGTGCTGCTATGGAGGAAGGCGGCCTAGTGGCACCACATTTCTCTCTTCTTTCAAGGGAAGGCAGAAACCCAGATTTTTATGTTAAATATCTGATTTTCAAATGTGATATCCAGTTAAAATTCTTTCAAATACCATATAAGGAGAAAACAGAACTAATGTGTGGGTCATATCCAGCTAACAGACTGCCATTTTATGTGAGATGTAGGCGACACAGTTTGAACAGAATTCTGCTTTACCTAAACACATGGAATACCCTGGTGACAGAAATAGACACAATTCTAGTATCGTTCCCATCAGTTCTAGACATTGACAAAGTTCCCATATTTCATTTGTACTACAAATATAAACACCTTCAGAATTTGATGAGAAGGTCTAGATCTTGCCATCAATATATGCTGAATTCTCAAAGATCTGAAGCAGGAGATAAGACATACACCCTCATTTGAATTCAGTAAGGACTATGGGAAGACACTCCCCAGCTCTGCCGTATTTTACAATCAACTTCTGAAAAAGCCAGAAAAATCCTTCAGAAATATAGTTTGACTTGTGGCCCATGAGCCCATTGGGCTAGTTCTTGGCATTAAGGAACATGATTTTTTCAAAGTTCTCAAAGCATCCACCATACTGATGGAGTTCAATAGTATTTGTTTCTTTCACAGCAGTTCCTTCTATAGGCCATGCCTCATGCTAGGATGGCCTTTTGGCATGGCTCAAAGCAGAAGAGCTGATAAAATACTTGACTTCCCTTTCCTGACAATTTCATCTCCTGTCAAGTAAAAGTGACCACTAAGTAAATGGTTCTGCTGGACTTTGTCATGAACAAAATGGAAGGGTTGGTTGGTGAGGGGGAAGGAGTCCAAAGAGATGGTGACAGAAAGGCCTTGCCCAGCAGCATGCTTCAGAAAGTCCCAAGAAAAACGCTGGACATCTTCTCTCCAGCAGAAAAACCAACAGGAGAGCTCATGAGGCTTGATTTGAGGTGGGGGGTGGGCAGTCCCACCAGTGACATTCTGACTACACCATAACAAACACACCTGGACACCAGTTCTACAAGGAAGCTTGGGTGGCTCTACAAGGACCTTATAAGAAATTGAGACGTTGCATCAAAGGGCGTGAGAGGAGGGTCCCACATGCAGTGACAAAAACACACACAAGGGACCTTAAGCATGGTGGGGAGCGCTCAGAGGCCCAGAAGACCATTGCTTGGGAAAATGCTAAAGATAACAAGACAGTGGTGGAGGTGGGACTCTCTCCTTAGTTCAAAATTTATTTTTTTTTCCTTAGTTCGAAATTTATAAGAACTTAGGTAGGGTCTGTGGTTTTGCGTTGGAGGTGTAATGTCCAAAGATGACAGAAAAAAGCAATTCTATTCCATCTCTATGAGGCTCCAGTTTTCTGTTATCAAGGGCAAGACCCTTCAAACCTGATAGGCAGTGTTTGCCAGAGCTAAAGGGCAGTAAACGAGTGCGTGGCTTCAATAAATGCTACTCATTTGTCAAGCCCAATGAGGAAAGAACCTGAGATACCCAGAGTTGTAGAATTAGAAAGGATATCTTTCACTGACTAACCCAGTTCCCTTGTTTCGAGGCCCACAGGAGCTAAGTGACTTGCCCAGGTTGTGCTGTCACCCAGGGGTGCTAATTTGGTACCCTGTTTCACTCAGGTTGCCTGTTAAGCTTACAAGTATGTTTGCAGGGCCACTAAGCACCATCTCCAATGAAATTGGACAGGGCAGGGACAGTGGAAGATGAGTCATGCCCGTGGCTGAAGAATGGAAAAAGTAAATTGTGGAAAATATTGGCTGCCAGATTGGATGCTGATTCTCTGACAAAATTTTTAAGTGAGCGAGTCAATGGATTCTTCGTCAGAATTTAGAGATTCTAGTTTTTCAATCAACTGGCTTCTTACTTTCCCCTCACAGCTGAATTAAGAATAATGGCATACTGAATACTTATGTCTACATGGCCTCCATTAGAAGAGTATAAAGCTAGTGATGGATTAACAACCTTAACCAGCCATCTCTTTGCTTTTCTTTCTAGGTTCAAATTATAATGCCAGCTATATCTGTACATCATTTAAAATTGTAAAAATGATAAAGTTATATATATATATATATACACACACACACACACACACACACGTATAAAATGTCAACACATTTTGTGAGCCTGTTAGAAGCTGATGGAAATGAAGATGACTTGGCAGTAACCACTGACATTTTGTGTTAAATGACATTCTGCTGACATTACAGTGAACGTCTTCAAATAGTACTACTTGAGCATTTACAATTAATAGTTGCTAAATTGTTTCATCTGCTTTAAATATTTCTTCCCTTTATAAAACAAAAAAAAAGCCATTATTACACTAGTGCTCTGTAGTGGCAAACAATCAGAAGTGTTATATATTTTATTGGAATTAAGAATGGGGTATAGTGTAGCCAGCATGAAGGGAACAACTCCTTGTTTAACTGAACCATTTGAAATGAACCCACGTGGCCACTCACATTCATTCCACATTATGCAGTATTTCAAAATGCATACTTGCTGATTAAGAAAAGAGCAATTCAGAATTTGTAAATAAATCTCCCTGGTGGATGCTAACAACATGTTATAACATTCTACAGATAGAAGTGCATTTCATATTTGTCAGAAACATTATTACTGTCAAATTGGATATGCATGACTACATTGATTTTTTTTTTTGCCACATGTTTGATTTTTGGAGTTATTTCTGAAACCTTGGGAACTAATCTAATGCCAATATTGGGGCTTGCAATTCCTCAGAACAAGTTCCTTATAAAAAAGGAGTCCTATTGAGAAGTTACTGAAAATAAGTAAATCCCACTTTGTATATCATCATGCATTTCCCTTAGCTTAACTTACATCCCGTGAGTCTTCTGGGAATTCTACGGCAATGACGGATCATGCTTTTTTGATATTCATTTCAGTTTTTAGCAAACAAGTGGATACTTTGACTTAGGTTGAACGCAAGTTTTCATATAGACAAAAAGCGTGAAGGGAAGGCCAAGATAATGCTCTTGGTCTTTTAGGAGCCAGGAAATAACTGTGGGGGAAGAAGACTAGTCACAGAAATGGACCGAATGCCGTTAGTATCCAACAGATTTGTGCTTTTTCCACCCAATCAATCACCGGACCCTTTGCAGCACAGCTCTGTGAAGAGCGCACCTCTGCCCTTAGAAATGTGTCACGGGGCTGTGTCCCAGGGCTAGAGAAGAGCCATGAAGGAGGACATTTGCTCAAGATCGATCTCTGCCAAGGGGCAAGGATCCCGGTGACTCTGCACACTCTCAAGCTCTCATTTCTCAGGGGAGGACTTAATGTACTGGGTCCTTCTAGTTCCAGAGAATGCTGTTTCCAAACAGCATTTCTTCCTGGAAAGTGGGGATCTGTAAAATATCTGGTAGATAACCAACATAGGAATTGCAGGTAGAGGTTCCTTATGTTTGGCACACTGAGGAAGACCTCAGGTGGGATTTTGGGGTGGAGGACTCTGAAGACGGAACTGACATGAGAGACGTACTTTCAGCGTGGCCATGTTTACCCAGCCCTGGTCACACACCTACTTTTCCCTACCTGCGTTGTGCTTTGCCAAGTATTTATCTTTGTACTGCTTCTTTTTCTTGCCGAACCAAGTGCAGCTGGCCTGCTGCTCCTGTTTGGTTTTTTCCATGGCGATGCAAGCAACCCGCCTGACCCAGGGGAGAAGGGGGAGAGAGAAAAATCTCCTGTAAAGTTTTATATTGACAACAGAAAAATAATTCACTTGAAGATGAATTCATACAAACCTGCATGAACCTACACCTCACAAACATTTCAAGATAAAGCTTGCTCTTTGGCTTTCACAACAATTTCCTAGAGAGGTTTTCAAAACACAGGTTTATAATAAAATGACATCGCATTCCTCAAGCACGTACTAATTGATGATGCAGCTGAGTAAACTAAACACACGGTGGGAAGAGCTTGGAATTTTGAGTTCAGACAGGTCTGGTTTGACTCTCAGCTCTATCACTCATTATCCTGTGTCATTTAGTGTTAGGTGCTTTCCTAGGAAATGTACATTAACTCATTTAACCTTCCTAACATTTAACATGAAATTGTATCACCACTTTACAGAGGAGGGGATCAAAGCACTGAGAGGTTAAGTAATTTGCCCCAAATCACAGTCTGGGATCAGAGCCCATGCTCTTGGCCAGTACATACTATTGGCAAGTTTCTTAGCCTTTTGGATGGCTGTTGTAAAGGATTAGAGCAAAAAAATGTAAATAGTCTCCCCAGCACAGTAGATGCTTAATAAATGGTATTAATACTATATGGCAATTCTAGTCTAAGAAAAAAAACCTCCACAATTAAATCCACTAATACTTTAAAAATTTTTTTATTTATTCGAGAGAGAGAGAGAGAGAGAGAGAGAGAGAGAGAGAGAGAGAGAGAGGCAGAGACACAGGCAGAGGGAGAAGCAGGCTCCATGCAGGGAGCCTGACATGGGACTCGATCCCCAGTCTCCAAGATCATGCCCTGGGCTGAGGGCGGCACTAAACCACTGAGCCACCCGGGCTGCCCTAAATCCACTAATGCTATATGGCAATTCTAGTCAAGAAAAAAAAAACACAATTAAAACCACAGTTAGAATTACAATCAGAAAATTTTAATTTTGTCCTATGTGATTATAATATTCAGCACAAATATTAAAAAGTTGCTCTCTTAAGGTTTGATCTAAGCAAATATGTGCCTTTCAGGATATTGCCACAGGTGATTTTGCCTAACAATTTTGCTTGTGGGCCAACCAGGGGTCCCCTGAGTAAGCCACATATAAGGAGAATCCAAAATCGCCATCAAAATGACAAGTGACTTTCCTACAAGGTTGTAGAGATTTACAATCCCACCAGTGGAGTAGGAGAGTTCCTACTGTTCCACTTCCTTGTCAGCACTTGTATTATCAGTCTTTAATTTTAGCTACTGCAGCAGTTAAGTAATAGAATAAGGCTGTACTTTGAGTCTGCCTTTTATGGATTATTAATGAGATTGAGCACCTTTTTATAGGTTTATTGGTTATTGGATTTCTTCTTTTGTAATGTGTCTAAGTCTTGACCATTCTCCTTTCCTGTTGACTTTTTCTCATTGATTTGTAGGAATTCTTTATATGGTCTGGATATTACACCTCTGTTATATGTGTTCCAGATACTTCTTCCATTTTGTGGTTTGCCTGTTTACTCTTCCTTTGGTATACCTTTTGATAAACATAACTTACTTTAAGTCAAATTTATCTATCTTTTCCTTTATGGAAAGTATTTTTGATGTTGTTTAAGGAAATCCTTCTTTGTTCCTGAAGATATTCTTCACTATTATTTTCTCAAGGGTTTATAGTTTTCTTTCATATTTTGATCCTTAATATACTGGAATTGATTTTTGTATATGGTGTGAAATTAGGGGCCCTATTTTTTCTTGTCTTTTCCCCTAATGGCTACTTAATTGTTCCAGCATGACTTATGGAAAAAACTATCCATTCTTCACTAGTGACTATGTATGGGAGTGTTTTGGGATTCTCTTCAGCTGGTTTATTTGAACATCTCTATGCCCACATCTTTTTATCGTAATTACTGCAGCTTTATAGTAAGTATTGGTATCAGGTGGAGCAAGGCCTCCCTCCTTATTCTAGAAGAGCATCTTGATTCTGTGCATTTCCATTAAAACTTTAAAATTAGCTTGCCAATTTCAAAAACAATTAAGACTACATGGAATCTATGAATCAATCTGGGAGGAATAGACAACTTTACAATATTGAGTCTTCTAGTCCATGAATATAGTATTCTTTAATATCTCAATAAATGTTATAATTTTTCCTGTGTCTTGAATATCTTTATTTAGATTTGCTCCTAGCTTGTAGATTAAAAAAAGAGGTTATACAAATGGTGTTTAAAAAATTATTGTAATTTTTAGAGAGAGTAATGAATCCCAAATACCTACAACCCAGCTTTAACATTTATTAACTCCTGGCTTGTTTTATTTACAACCTATCCACCCTAGATCATTCTGAAACAAATCCAAGTTTGTATCATTCCCTCCTTAAACTTTTAAATCTATAGGTTCCCTCTCTCCTTTTACCACTTGCAATTTATGTGTTGCAAAAACTGGTTGGTTGTCCTATAGTTTCCAAGTCAGTATTTTTCTGATTTCATCCTTGTGGTGTCTTTAGTAAGTCCCTGTCTTTTGCATTCCTCCAAATAGTTAGATCTAGAGGTCTGATTGAATTTAACTTTTTTTTTTTTACAAGAATACTTTATAGTATTAAGGTGATGCAAGTGGTGTTAATGTATGGTATGTAAAAAAAAATTTATTTTCTTGGGGCACCTGGATGGCTCAGTTGGTTGAGTGTCTTGACTTGTGATTTTGGCTCAGGTCATGATCTCAGAGTCCTGGGATTGAGCCCCATGTCAGGCTCCCTGCTCAGTGGTGAGTCTGCTTACCTCCCTCTCCTTCTGCCCTCCCCCTGCTTTTGCAAGTGAGTGCTCTCTTAAATGAATAAATCTTGAAAAATTTTTTGTTTTTCTCTTTGTTGTTGGTAAATAGAAATAAATTGATTTTTGTACATTGATTTTATATCAACCATTTTGCTGACCTCACATATAATTCTATAGTTTATCTGTAGATTTCTTTGAATTTCTTCACATAGAAACATATCACCTAAAATTATTTTTTTTCCTTTCTGATAGCGTCTGTTGTAGGTTTATTGTAGATCCTCTCAATCAGGTTAAAGAAGTTCCCTTTAATTCACAGTTCGTGAGGGTTTTAATCATGAGTGGATGTTAAATTTTACCAAGTGCTTTTTCTGCATCTACTGATAGGACCATGTGGATTTTCTTTAGTCTGTTAATACGATGGATCAACTTGATTGGTTTTCAAATGTTGAACCAGCTGTGCATTCCCAGTACAGACTCCACTGGGTCAAGATGTATTATCCTTATTAAATATTGCTGGATTCAGTTTGCTAATATTTTGCTGAGGACTGTTATATCTATGTTCATGAGGGAGCCTCGTCTGTGGTTTTCTTGGATTGCCTTTTGTGAATTTTGGTATCAGGGTAATGCTGGCATCATGAAATGAGTTGGGAACTGTTCTTTCTTCTTTAAAAGACTGTCCTCTTATTTTCTCCTCTTCATTGAGCTTTTTTTTTAATCCCTTATTTTTTGGTTAGGAGAAGGACATTTATTGGGAAATACCATGAACTCTCAGCAACAGCATCAAAGTCAATCTCCACATATTACCTAAGTGGCATACAGAGGAGGCTGAAGCTTTTGCATTGAGGACTCTTCCAGTACAAGCCAATATGTGCTGTATCCATAACTACAGCTTCTGTGATGCACAGGATCTTTGGAAGCATAAACAAAACCGAGGAATTTTTGACAGGTTAAAAGAGACAAATCCTGACCCCGTGAAGCTTATGGTACAGTCTATAGAGTACCTGGTACCTTATAACCAATGTTTTTAAGCTTAAAGAATAAAAGTTAAAAGTTCCCAATAAAAATTTGTGGTGTGGCTATATATGAAGCAGTGTCAGAGGAATGAAACCAGTCTTCAATAGCCACTCAGGAAGTGAATGTTATTTCTTTTAGCTCAGTAACTGCAGGAAAATCATGTTAGGATTTAGGTCAACCTGGAGGGAAATTTCAAACACATGTTTAACATTTTTATTCCTGACTTGGATGAGGGTCTGATCGGCAAGGGGAGGGATGACATATTTAGGGACTCAAAATATACTGAAGGACTTGACTGATGGGCCTTGTCAAGCAAGATGGAATTTAACAAGGATAAATAAGGTAAGGCATTTGGGTCCAAAAAAATTGATTTCTCATCTACAGGATGTGAAAAATGTCACTTGGTAGAAACAACTGTGAACAGATTCTGGGTCTGGCTGGTAGTATTTTTTCAAATCTTCCTCATTGACACTGCATGCCCACTGATATTCTACAGGCCAATGCAGTTTTCCAGCAAGGGCAGATGCTCTTTCTTGCTGCTGGGAATGCCTTCCTACACCTCTAATGTCTGACTCAGGTCTCAAGGCACATCCTGCCCAGTGGGCCCCTTCTCTCATCATCCCAGCTAGAATCCCTTTGTCCCTCTCGAGTTTGTTTTTTTCATAATAAACTGAACATATTTAAAGTGTACAGTTTCATCAGTTTTGATGTATGTATACACACATCTCTCCTCACTCCTCTGGATCCTCAGGCAACTAATGTCACTATAGATTAGTTTTGCGTTTTCTGGAATTTCATATAAACAGAATCATACAGTATGTTTTTTCTCTCTTTCGCCTGGAAAATTAGCATAATGATTTTGAGTTCTATCCATATTACGTGTATCAATAGTTCATTCCTTTTTATTGCTTCAAAGCATCCTGTTGTATAAATATGCCATCATTTGTTCATCTATTTACCTTTGATGAGAACTTTAAAAATTTTTAGTCTTTCTAATAGGTGTGTGGCCACTGAGGTTTGGTTACTGCGTTTTTTGTTCTTGACAGTTCCTTCTGGTTCTTCTTCCTTGCCATTAACAACTTCTCTATTCTCTGAAGACATGTTTCGATCTTATTAAATTGATTTTTAAAATATATGCACAGTTATTGAAAAACCCTGCCTCCTAATTCTAATATATAAAGTGGGTTTGTCTCTGTTGGCTTTTGTCAGGCAGGTCTGGTTTCCTTGTATGCCTGTGTGATTTTTGTTTTTTTGTTTTTGACTGTTGGTCCCCGCCCTAGTGAAAGTTTATGTGGAGTTTGAGGAAAGGCTCTAGGATGAGGTCTATCATAAAGTCTATCAGAGACTTTTTAAAAAGATTTTATTAATATGACACAGAGGGGGGTGGGGCAGAAGTGAGCACAAGCAGGGGGAAGTGGCAGGGAGAGGGAGAAGCAGACTCCCCTGAGCAAGGAGCCTGATACAGGGCTTGATCCCAGGAACCAGGGATCATGACCTGAGCCCAAAGCACATGCTAAACTGACTGAGCCACCCAGGCACCCCTTGAGACTTTTTGTTTCTAACAGATGCTGGAAATCCCCTGGCCGTCCCAGGCTATGTGTATCTGGATACAAAGCTATTCAAGGTGGACCAGCGGTCACGATTTTTTTCAGGGAAATTTTATTTTCCTTTTATTTGTGTCTTTGGCTTTGCTTAGTGACAAGGCAGCCTTGTCTCTAGTCCCCAGCTGTTGAAGGGCAGCAAAGGCATACTTCTTTGTTTGCTCCTGCCTCTGCAGTCCTGACAATGTGGGATGGGTCTCCTAACAGACTCCCCCCAGCTTGTATAGGCCTTAGGTCTTAATCTTGATTCTCTGGCAGAAAAGTTTTCAGTAATAGATGTGTCCTCTTGGCAAAATGGGCCAATTTGGTGCTCTAATTTCTATCACTCTGATTAATGGCTTTCATATAAAAACAAGTCACTGAGTTGCCCAATACCTTTTTGGCTGCTTAATGCTTTTAAGGTAATTTTCAATAACATATTTTCTACAGCACTTTTCTTTTCTTTTTCTTTTTTTTTTTCAGCAGGAGGATTGATTCAGATAACCTAGTCCACCATTATAGGAGACAGGGAGCAAATCTGCTTTTCCCACTGCCATTTCTCAGGGTTCCTCCAGAGGACTTTGGAGTTCTAGATATCAGTGAAACAAGATTTCAACAGATGATCTGACTAGGGAGAAGAGGTCTGGTATCTACAGAATTCTTTTAAAAAAATGCTTATCTGGCAGCATGCTAGAACACATTTTGTAAAATGTAAATATCACGAATGACATAATGACATCATCATCAAAGTGATTCAGAGATCACTTTTGTCCTGTTAATGCTTAAGCATGGCCCTTGAAATCATAGAAGAATAATGAAAATAAATTTCAATCATACTAAACTAAGTCCACTGAGTGGGAAGGAGCACAATATTTTGGCATATAATGGAGACAAGAACATATCTGTGACTCAGGGCCAGCTGTGATTATGGGGCCCCTGGTCCATCAAGAACTACAGTCCCTCACAGGAAAATAAAGACGTTTCTCCTTTCAAAAAAAAAAAAAAACGTTTTCTTTCTTTCTTCTTCTTCTTCTTCTTCTTCTTCTTCTTCTTCTTCTTCTTCTTCTTCTTTTTTTTTTTTTTTTAAAAAAAAAAAACAACTTTCTTAAAGTTTGGACTGCAAAGCAGTGCCAGATGGAAGGCTGCCTGCCACTTCCTCTATCCAGGTCTATGAGTCTCCGCATTAAATGATGGCATCTGAAGTTCTTATCAGTTCTGACAATCTAAATGTAAGAATGTTTTTTGGAAACAAAGGATAGCTAACAGAGGCAATCACGCAAAGGAAATTCACTGAGAAATCCCTTTAGTGAGAAAAAGGGGTGAGAAAACCATTATCAACATTTGTGGACTCAGAGCCTCTGGCGTCTGATAGCTAGGTTCCAGTATTTGGGGATAGACTGCCCCAATGTCTAATGGTTGCTGTTTTGGGTTGTGTGAAACAACCTCAGATAGAGTCATCTCCTTGCTAGATCTCTCACACATTGCCAAAATACCAGCCACAGCAAAATCACCAGCATCTTTCAAAACAGAGTTCAAGTAAGTGAATTGTAACAACAGCATTTGGATTTCACCAAAATAGATAGTAATACATAGTAATTTGGGACTCCTTTTCTCACAGTTCAAAATGGTGTTGAAAAGCTATCTGACTTTAACCTGTTTTCACTGCTTAAACTTTCCAACAAAGTAAGTGTTTTTAAAGGCTTGGCAAGGTAAAGAATGAAGCTTCTGGCTGCTTTTTTTTTTTCCCAAAGGCAAAACCCATTTTTACCTTCAAATATCCTGAGCGACCCTGAATCATGGCCTTTGAGCTTTTCCCTGCTGGGGTGGGGTGGGGGTGCGGGGGTAGAATGAGAATGGGGAGACCATGCTAACAGGTAAGGAGAGGGTTTGTTTTAAAACCAAACCAAACCAAACAGGGGCATCTGGGCGACTCTGTCAGTTAAGCATCTGCCTTCAGTTCAGGTCCTGATCCCAGGATGCTGGGATTGAGCCCTGCATTGGGCTCCCTGCTCACCTGCTCAGTGGGGACTCTGCTTCTCCCTCTCCCTCTGCACCTCCCACTGCTTTATCTCAAATAAATAAATAAAATCTGTAAACAACAAAACAAAACAAAACATGGTTCTAAAAGGATTGAAGCAGCATGTGGGAGTGGGGGGCTCTAAGGTACCACGAGGTGACTGGGACCATGACCTGAAGCTAGCCGCTCAACCTCTCTCTCTCTTGACTTTCCTCTCCCCTTCTATGTAAAACTAAGACTTGACTCTAAGCAGGAATTTACTAGATGTTGAAGATTTAGAGTTCTTGGATGACTAATCTGAACTTTAGCTAGTGGAGGCAAATAGGTTTTACACAACAGAATAGAAGGTTGTCAAAAAGGATGGTCAGGGCTTTGCTTTTATTGTCAAGCAAAATGGAAGGAACAATAACATACCATTCCTGGAGCTCAGGAGAAGGAATGAGACCTGCAGTTCCATTTTTGGAGTTTTCCAGTTTACCCTGCCACCAGTTGTGATCATCCTTACTAATAATCTGGATAATGTCACCAACTCTGAATCGAATGCCAGCTTCTTTGCAAGGGATGAGGTCATCCTTGGCCGGATCATATTCAAATTGTGCTCTTACATAGATCTATAAAACAGGAGTTTGTAAGAAGGGCTGCCACGGCGATGTGAAAGCAAACAGCTCTAACCTAATAACCACACACCAACACTTACAATACAAACAGGACATTAGATGGTGAAGCCAAATGACGCATGGAGATAGGACACAGGATTGCTACCACTAGAAATGATGGGATACCTTCGATGTGTATAGGTTCATACCTTTGCTGTTTTTATTTGGAGGGAACACTTAAACAATTCTTGTTTAATAAAGATCAAGACTTAGCTTCTGCTTTTACTGTAACATAATAGGTCTCTAATTATAGAGACGCACGCTTACCATTTTTAAATCTGCATATATTTAGCTGATGTTATGGGCAAGTTGTCATGATCATGTGGCAGCTTTGTCACCATATACACAAACATTCAGGGAAAGTTTTAACCCTGAAGCAGCATGTGGTACAAAAGAAGCAAGCACTCTGTGTTGGCATCTTGCTTTAGTTAAAATGCCTACATGACAACTGGCAGCATGTCTACACACTGTCTATAAACTTAAATGTAATTTAAACAGTTTTTAAAGCATTTAAAAAATCATGTTATTAGGTTTGTAAGAAGGATTTAGGTTTTGTATTTGTATTTTACTCTTCTTAAAGAAAAAGGACATTGAATCCAAGCTTTGCCACTTGAAAGCAGCACAGAGCTTCAAGATATGCAGAATTCAAAGCTCTGAGTTTCAGGATATGTCAATGTAATTAGTAGATATTATAAAAGGAAACAGATTAGCCTACAAGGGGTTATCATATGGCAGCATTTTAAGAAATGCTAGATATCTAATGCTGCATCACTTATGCGGTCTTAAGAATAAACTATGGGTGAATTCTTTCAGATGCCAATTTGTGCACACCTTAAGGCCAAATTGGATTATTTCTGGACACCAAATTCCAAGAAAATTCCCATAAAATTCTATCTCTTGAAATTACATTTGAATATTAATGTTTCAGTCACTGTAAAACCAACCTGAAGGCTTTGGAACTATTGTGTGATTATTCTGTTCAAGTTTTCTTATCAGAAATCCAGCCTATAAAATTAACATGTTTCTGCCTTTGCACCTGAAATCCATACTCTTAAAGTGCTGGCAAACTGGAAGCTGCTTGCTTGTGGCAGGCAGCACTTCACTTTCCCCATGTGACCCAAAAGAGGCATATTGGGATGGAAAGCCAGGATGTTCCGAGTTTTCATTGTAAATGGCTTTTAGATTTACACATGCAAAAACAAATTAGGAAAAAGCCTTGAAATTTTAAAAAATTACTGCTTAAACATGTTCATCAGCACATAGATTTTAGTTATTCTTAGAATTCTAGGAATTTTGTTACCTTTAACAATTTTTCCCCCCAACTTCAGAGGCAGGCCTGTAAGACCCCCTTAAAGGCTGAATTCTTAACCATCAACACAAGTTTATCAGGTTGAAATTACAATAACCATCACAGCTACAAAGATGTAAAGAAAAAAATCCTTATAGAAAATTAGTCACGTGTAATGTGTTAAAATGAAATGGTACAAGCTCTCAATGCTTAAATGTTATGGTCCAAAATGCAGACATTATGGGATGGAAAGGGTTAATAAAGGATTGGCTATTAGCAGCTCAGTTTAGAGAAGTTTCTATAGAGGGTATCTATTCACCTGTCGTCCTTTTGGTTGGGTAGTTGATGGCAAGTCCTGTAGAATAAAGCCAACCCAGGAGAAAAATTTTCATTTACTTTTCAAGAGTACAAGGTAATTTGTGTGTTCTGTTACAATATGGCTAAAAAATGAGCTAGATTTCAGTTGTAAAGAGATCATATGCATTATTCCATTTCTCAAGAAATGTTGAGTTATCGAAAAAAATCAAACCCAGGCCATTTAGCAGCAAGCTGAGGAAAGCAGGTAAGTTTAAGCAAGAGAGAAAATGTGTTCTTAAGAAACAACTCAGCATCTTCAACACAAAAGCCACTGTGAGTGAAACAGCCCTACTGGAAACAAAACCAAAACCCCAAACTCAAAAGAGCTGTTGCCCTTTTCAACTTAGTCACTGCAATCATTGAAGTTTTGAAAAATTCAATGGCTATATGGATTTTCACCATCTTCAGAGTATTACATGTTAAACTATTATAAATGAATTCCTTTGGTAGCCTACTTGGAAGTTAAAAATAAAGGAAAGAAAAATTTTCTTCCATAATTTCTCTTACTGAAATCATTCCAATTGAGATGATCTCTAAATTACTTAAAATTTTATCTGATTAAAGACAGTTGATGTGCTTTTTAAAGGGCACGTGGATAGCAAACAAGCGATACTGCTGCATTTAGTAAGACTCTGGATACATTTCAACAGCAATATCAGCAACTTAAGATTTTTTTACCCCAAAATATCAGACGCTTGCACCTTATGTGCTTTCGTTTATTTAAGTAAATGAAAACCAATTCTTTTCATTTTTTCATATTTCAAAATGAACAGTTCTGAAAAAAAAGGTAAAATCCAAGTTCAAGTCAAAATATCAAGTACTTTGTGTTAAAGATGTGATAACAGCGTGGCTTAAGTGCAGTTTGAAGCCAGTTCCTTTTGCTTTTCATATCCAGGCAAGGCTTATAATTCACAAAAATATGTGCACGTACCACAATAACAGAGGGCACACCAATTCATAACGTAGATAGCGGAAACTAAAACGTGTTGCTGATATCACTCAGAATAGCCAACTACAAAGCCCGAGAATACCCAGATGCCTACTCTGCAAAATCCTCAGGTTTCTTCATCTTTCTCCAATTAAAAAAGATATTTAGAAATTTCAACAGATTGCCTCTTATATATCCTTTGCGTAAGTCTGAGCAAAGTCATCAACGCTAGTGGGGTGACACGGAGATATTTTGAGAATGACCAAAGCGATCTTGAACTCCAGTTCTTCAAATTTAACTAATTAGAGAGTTTTTTTTCACAAGAAGAAAATGTTGAAAAGATTTTCCAGGAGTAAACTGCATTGTAGCTGTAGTAGCCTTGTATATCGGCAGAAGACAATTTTTCCACTGAACACATGTAACTAGAACACTCATGGCAGGTGGCACCAACAAAATTGTCACACTTTGCTGTGTGGAGCTAGAGTTCTTACCGAAACAGAATTGTTAGTGCTGCTATGACCATTAGCTGGGGACTGTCTGGAAGTGGAGGGGGAATCTCTCTGAAATAAGACACAAGGTTCATTAACACAGAACACCAGCACAGAAACAGAGATATTCACATCAACAGTTACAACCACAGTCTGACAACCGTTTCCTCTGAGGTTTTTTTTTAAGCGGTAAAGGTGCTATACTGACTTACTTGCATGATTTCACGGAAGTATGAAAAAATTTCTGCAGTCTGAAGATTCACGTATTGTAAGTGATGAAAATTTAGTAATTTCTTTTCTGTCTCCAACATTCTATAACCTTGGCTGACTTTAAGTGAGACCCAGAAGAGTGATTTGATATTAAAATCCTATCAAGGATTATAAAATGACAGATACTACTATAAACTGATGCTGAAGATCCCAACTGCCTAATTTTCATTCAAAATTAGGTACGAAAAGTACTTAATGGTTTTTAGGTACCTCAGTGTCAAAAATTACTGAATGACTCATTGAAGTGAAACAAATCTAAAAAAACAAAAAAGATTTCTCATGTTATAGTCACCTTGGAGTCTTTCCAGGACAGATATTATGAATAAAGGTAAAAGACAGACATACATCAGAGAAGAAATCTTTATTCTTTAGATCATTTTAGGAGGTTGATTAAAACAATAACCTTGAGCCCCTAAAACTGCTCCATTCCTGGCAAAAGTCCCAGGAAGCACAGCCACTCTCCCTAGATTCATGGTCCTCAGCCACACTCTCTATACTATGTGACACACTTGTGATCCTTTCTGGGCTCCACTCCCTTACTGTCCAAATCAGCTTTAATGACAAGAATGAGGAGAAGAAGAAAATATGTATTATAACATTTTTGGTTTAGTGGAGTCCTTTGAAACCTTTGGGATGTACATGTCTGCTCAAATGACATTTCTTTTTGTCTAGAAAATATACAGAAAACTTCTAGAGCTTCTTAGCTTTCTGAATAATGGGGTCTTTTAGGGGAGCATTCTCAAATATTCATGAGCAGAGTGATTTCTAGGTGCCACCCCCAAAGACTGGAGTCAGTAAGGCCAGTGTGAGGGCAGGGGGTCTCCCCTCTTTTGCCTTTGGGGATGCTGATGCAGGTGGCCAGAGAGCCCTTCTTTGGGCCGTATTGCCCTGGCTGGGAAGAGTCCAACCACAGGCTTGGATTCAGCCAGAGCACAGGAGGGTCCAACAGGCTGGGTTAGGGGGAGGAGGGGAGTGTCATTTTTTCTACTATTCAGAGGTAAAGAAGGGGTGGGGGAGGGGCTCTTCTGATTCAGGTGTAGAATTTACATGTGTAGTACTGGTCCCACCCTAAAGCTAGTTCTACCACTTAAAAAAACACAAGAGAAACGTTTATATTAATGCCTAAAAATATCCCCTGGTTAGTTAGCCAAAAAGACAAAAATCAGTCATATTTACTAAATTTCTTCAGTAATGAGAAATGGTATGAAGCCCACCTACGATTTTAAAATATTGGAATGCTTCACATTGGGAGGTGTGTGTGTGTGTGTGTGTGTGTGTGTGTGTGTGTGTGACATTCTCTCTTTTGCAGCAAGGTTTGTTGTTCTAGGTAACAAATTTCAAAACTCTGAATCCTGGAGAAGTAGCTCTGCGTTTTCTCTTGAAATATATTATTAATTGAAGTTCCATAAAAAGCCACCAAGAGGAGCTCACAACCTGATACAACAGAACCTCAACTGTCATGGTGCACTAAAAATATCCTTGACCAAACTACAAATTCTTAGACATATCTTCAACAGGATGAGGGAACAAGTCATAAAGCCTCTGAGTTTGCTTGTGAGATCTACAGCATTACTAGGGATGGGAGGAGGCATCGTAATTTCTCCCTCAACTTCTCCTGAGTACAAATTCAATTTTCTAGGTGAGTTCCAATAAGTTACTTGTCAGTCTTGAAAATTAACTCTAGGAAATGTGTACTTCACACCGATGTACACAGACTTGGAAATGAGCACGAAAGGGACAAGCTTCAAATACTAATGCTCAAGCTGAATGTGTGCTGACTGAAGGAGGACAGACCCTTTAATGCCAGTCTGTGTTTCTAGATATAAAAATAATAGATTTTGGAATCTCATTTAATGACCGACACAAAACTGAATAATATAGGTTGGAAAGCTACAGTCTCTATAGGATAACACCTACTGTGAGAAAGAAGCTTTGGGGTTGTATTATCTTAGAAAGCTTATTTGCTTATGAATCACATAATGTTCCAAATTGAAACGATTTCACAGAAGGTTGCAAAACCCTCTAACTCCTCTTGTAAAGTCCGTTACCAATTCCTCACAGACTTAACATCCATCCAGGGACTTGTCACAATTATCTGAACACCTCGATCTTAACAAAAATAGATCACTTCTCAGATTCTTGGAAAGAAGAACTATCTGTGTGATTTCTTAATAAGGGAAGTGAATGCACTTCCTGGAAATATTATTGCAATTATCTTTTTTCCCTCAGAGACTCCATTTGTTCTTGTTAAGCTTTCTGTCATTATTTGTAGAGCTCCTCTCTCTTTTGCTTCAATTCCAGCCTGCAGAAAGTTAAAGTGCTGAGGAGCTCCCCATGGAAGCAGGGCTGAGTAGGTGAATGGAACCTACTCTGTTCCGTTATCTTTGTTGTAAAATTGGTGTGCAGTGATCAACAGCACAGGCAGAAACAATTTCCCAGAAAGCCAAAACATTCAGCCATCAGCAGACAGTTAGTTAAGAACCCAGAGGAGACTAGGGGTGGCTGGAGGTGGGGGGAGGGGAGGGGAGGAAGGGAGGGGGGGGTGTGCCAGAGCCATTACCTCACAGGACGATGACTGAGTACGGTAACTTGGTACGATCTTGAAGGTAATACTCCCCCGCATTTCCCGCTGGAGGCAGAATAAAGGAGAGCTCTTTTAGCAAATAAATGTTGTATACAAAGACATGTGAGAAACCACTCGAGATGCATGGGGGTAATTAAGGCAAGCCAGCTGAGCACACATGGGCCTAAGACAAAATGGAGTGAGAAGGCAGGGGCTGCTCACAGGAATAGAAATTGTTCTTGGGAGAAACCCTGCAAAGCCAAGGCTGACTGCTTTGCTTGTACAGCAGTGGTGGAACAGACCTCCGGTGGTTACCTTTTTATAGACCCAAATACAAAAACCTCTAAGTGCCTTTCAAAAATGAGTATTAACTGGGCCAGGCAACAGAATAATTACATAAAAATGACATTTGGTCTCCTACCTTATAATGGTGTACTCCATTAAATTTGCTTTTTCTTTTATGATGTTGGCCTCATTGCTTTTCTATAGTGAATCTGTGCTTATTTCACACTCAGTAGATATTCGTAATATAGTAGGCTGCTACAATGTGGTAGGAAGACCGTCCAGGACCAGAGGTCCAAGACATCTGCCTCTGCTCAGTAGGACAACAAACATAGGCCAAGGACTGTCATTCTGCCTTTTTAAATGCAAAGCCAATTGTGAACAGAGATTTTGGATATGTATGGTCAAAAATAGCCAGGTCTACTATGTCAGTCCTTTCCTCTGTGCTATAGAGAAAATTCAATACAGCTGGCTATGACTCAGCTAAACAGAAACAATGTTTCTGACATTGCAGATGTCAGCAGAATGGAGGTCGGTGAGAAACTAGTTCACATATAGACCGAACTGGAAAGGTTATCTTTACACATCTGCTCAATAAGAAACAGGAGATCAAGGAGGAAGGGAGAGGTTCGAAGCCCACGCTGCTCTATGGGCAAGATGTTTCCAAACTCGGCTACATGTAAACATTTTCCCAGTTGTCAGTTCTTACGAATGTTGTAGAAATGCAAGTCCACACAAATGATGGTCTCAGAAATACTCTGATTACAAAAGAATACCACTTATTTGTGCATTAAAACACAAACTAGCAAACCGAAAGTCAATCTTAAATAAACTTTCATTTACTCACAAGCATTTTTTGCAGCTGTTCCACTGTCTGGTTAGCCACACTGATGCCATTAATTTCTCGAATTTCATCACCAACATGAAGTGTACCTACAGAAATGACACAATTATAAACACAAAACGATATATGTATCATTTATAACAAAATCCAAAGGCAGCAATGTAAGTAGTTAAAAAAATTAAGCTAACTGTTGAAGGCCAATGTTTCAAAACAAGTACAGGTTTGGCTCATGTAGTAAACTCACCAAAACAGATACATCTACTTATGGAAGACATACTTCTGAAAGATGGCTGTGGAAATCTGCTTATTTCTCTGTAGTAGGCACTGTGTATCATGGTTTAAAATGCAGTTTCTAGATCCAGCTGGTCTGGGTGCACATCTTTAGCTACATCCCTTATTAGCCTTAAGATCTTGGGTAGGTTACCAAAATGTTCCACGTCTCAGTTTTCAACATTTACAAAATGGAGATTATAAGAGTACCTATTTCATGATTGTCTTGAGGATTAAGTTAGTTTAGTACACTTAGAAGGATCAGAAGTGTTTGCGGCACATAGCAAGTACCACTGAAGTGTTTATTATCATTTTCTACCATTCTTTTTTTTTTTAATTTTTATTTATTTATGATAGTCACAAAGAGAGAGAGAGAGGGGCAGAGACATAGGCAGAGGGAGAAGCAGGCTCCATGCACCGGGAGCCTGATGTGGGATTCGATCCCGGGTCTCCAGGATCGCGCCCTGGGCCAAAGGCAAGCGCCAAACCACTGCGCCACCCAGGGATCCCCATTTTCTACCATTCTTATCACTATTATCTACCAAATATGATACAGGGAATTGTCATAATACCTGTATAACATTAAATTTACATTAGACAAAACGCAATCCTTTTATAATAATTTGGTAGGCATTTCAGGGTCCTGTAATACTTCAATTGGAAAGAGTCACCAAGAACCAATGCTTCAATAGGAAGTTATGTGAAATTTTACTTCCTTATTTGTAATTGTGCACGTTTATATACTGGTCTGACATCATTATGAAAAGCTCATGGTATGTTTTAGAGATATATACTAAAATGCACATAAAGAAAATAAGACCCTTGAGATTTGCTTCAAAAAAATTTGGTGGGGAGGGGAGTGTGGACAGTAGAGCAAGTACAGTTGCAGGTGGGGAGGCTGGTTTCAGCTTGGGAGTACAAACTCCCCAACCCAAGCCATGCAGCTGGTGAACAGGGTTCCTGCCATTTCTTCTAGCCCCACTGGTAGGTTCCCCGGCCCTCTTGATAACTAATACTCCAGTCAAATGGCTAGATTAATGCTGCTCTAGAGGCTAACTCAAGTCCTTGACATGTTTCATTTACAATTATGTGGATTATTTATTTTAGGAGCTTTTCTTTTAAAGGGCCAGATAGCCCTACAGATAAATGAGCTGTTGGGCTGTGTAGAAAATATTGTTCAAATGTTGCCAAATAACTGACTTTGTAAGGGGGATATTAAGCTGCTATTTATAAATCTGAATGTCTTAAAAGCATTCTTGCTTGCTCTCTCTGTTGTATATGGTGTCTTAGCAAGTCCTGAGTTTTTCCAATGAACCCAATTTCAATATATGGTATTTTTTTATGCCAAACTGGTGTATACCATATACAAAGGTGTCTTGTCCTTTGTATATGTGGTAATGCTGATTTTATGACTCTGTTAAAACACATTTGCTATGATTAAAAGTTATAAAATGATAAAAAAAAAAGAAACTGGTGTGGCCTGAATTAACAGTAATTCTAGTGGGTTATGGGTATGTGGGTTATCCCTGTACTCTTCTTTCCATTTTTATTTTTTTCTTTTTAAAGATTTTATTTATTTATTCATGAGAGACAAACACACAGAGAGAGGCAGAGACATAAGCAGAGGGAGAAGGAGAAGTAGGCTCCCTGCAGGGAGACCAATGTGGGACTTTATCCTGGACCCTGGGATCATGCCCTGAGCTGAAGGCAGATGCTCAACTGCTGAGCCACCCAGGTGTCCCTTTTTTCCACTTTTCTCTACTTGAACTCACCACACTGTTCTCTCTCCACTCATGTGTGAAAATCAGAATAAAATAAGAATTTGGGGTTCTCACAACTGTATCTCACCTAGGGTATACCTTTTGAAGTGTTACTAGTCTCAGGGAAGGAGTACAAATTCCTAAAAGCACTTCCTACTTGCATCCCCACCATCTGCTCCACACAAAAACCTGTGAGCTGGGTCCTGAGTGGGGGAAAACTAAGGGTGGAATGAAAAAGTGGAAAGGGTGGATGCCATAGTAGCAATGCCTGCTAGCTGGATTCTGAGCCTTGGTCCAACAGCAAGTAAGAGAAGCTGAGTAATGAATGTGGAGGGAGGCAAGATCCAGATTGGTGGGACTCCATGGTAACTAGTAGAAGAGAAAACAAACTCTCTCTGGAGGAAAGTGTTCCCAGTGTAGTCCCACAGGACTTCCACTGATCAGAACAAACAAGGAGCTCACAATCAAAGGTCACCAAACATATTATAAGGCAAACTACTATGTAAGTCACCAGAACAGAAAAAGCAGATCAGATTTAGATCATCAAAGGAGAAAAAGATACTAGAGTGATTAGATACAGAATAGAAAATAGCTACATGTTAAATATCAGGAAAAGGACTTAGTTGCAAAGATGAGCATGCAATAAGAGATTATCAGATGTGAACAGATAGGTTTGAAAATATGACTAAGAACAAATGACTAGTGTTTCTAGAAAAGAAAAATATAACTGGTGATATAAACCAGTGAGTGGATGAGTTGAACAGGAATTCAGATATGGCTGAAGAGTTTCAGTGAACTGGAAGATATAACCAAATAAATTACTTAGAATGCAAGCCAGAGAAATGAGATAGAGAAAAAAAGGAAACAAGAAATAAAATAGGAAAAAAATTACGAGATATGAAGGGAATATCTAACACATGTCTAGTGGAGTTCATAAGGAGAGAATATGGAGAATGGGGAAGAGGTAATATTTGAAGAAATAATGGTTGCAAACTTTACTGAACTGATGAAAACATGATTATGCAGATCCAGGAAGAATAATGTATCCTAAACAGGGTGAATAAAAAGAAAGCCATGCTGGAAAGCAGTGAAACTACAGAACATCTAAAGACAAAGATCTTTTCTTCTTCATAAAGACAAAGTTCTTAAAATAACCAGAGAGAAAGGAGAGATCACCCACAAAGCAAGGAACAGTTGTGGTGACATCAGACTTTCCAATGTCAGCAACGGATGCTAAAATACAACAGAATGGTAACCATCAGCCTAAAATTGTGCTCTCAGCAAAAGTAATCTTCAAGATTGAGGCTGAAATAAAATATTTAAAGATAAATACCACCTGACAGAGTCTATCAGCAGGAGACTAGCACTAAAGGAACTTCCAAGGATGAACTTTAGGAAGAAGGAAAATGCTCCCCAAAGAATAGTCTGAGTCTTAAGAAGGAATGGTGAGTTTATACCTGAAACTAATATACCAAAACACTGTATGTTAACTATACTAGAAATAAAATAGCAGGAATGGTAAGTAAATAAAATCATAACCATTTATGTAAATCCAACCAAAAATGGTCATATTTTAATAGTAATTTCAAATTTGTGAATTTAAAACAGAACAGAACTAAAATACTGGGCAAAAATAATATGTAAGTCAGGAGTGCGATCAGATTTAGTAGTCCAATGTCTTTGGATTCTTTGGGAGTGGGGTTAAGACACTGTTTCACTTTAGAATGTATAATGTTAAATGTACATGATAAAATTTCAAGGCAACCGCCTAAAAAATAGAAATAGAGTGCTGAAATTCTAAACTACCAGGAGGAAAAAATGAAACAAAAAAAATGAACAAGAAAGTCAACTAAAAAATGGAATAAATATAAATAAAAAATCAAGATGATAGAAATCATCACAATAGATATTAATGGACTAACCTTGCCCAGTAAAAGATAGTGATCATTAGAGTGCATTAAAAAATGAAAAACCCAGCTTAAAAAATGTTTGCAAGAGACATACTGATGCATACAAGCACAGAATGGTTGGAAATAAAAGGCTGGAAGAAGACATGTCAGCAAATACTAAGATAAAGCTGGAATAAGTATGTTAGTATTAGATAAATAGATTTTAAATAGAAAGTATTAGTAAGGATAGAAATAGTTATCAGGTATTTCTATGCACCTAATAAGACAGCTTCAAATATACAAAGCCAAAATGGGAAGATCTATAGATAGAAATTGAAAAATTCTACTATGATAGTGAGATATTTCAGCAATTAATGATAGGTCAGACAGATAAAAATTTAGTTGAGATACAGAAGATGTGAACAAAAAGATTAACCCCAAGCCAATCATCATATAGACAACTCTCCATGCAACAGTTAAAGAATACACATTCTTCCTAAGTAAGCATGGACTATTTACAAAACTGATTAAAGTGCTATACCATAAAGCAAGTCTCAAGAAACCTCAAAGAAATGGTGTCATACAGACCACATTCTGACCACAGTGTAATTAAGTAGAAGTAAATTATTAAAAGATACATAGAAAATCTTCTTAGATGTGGTATGTAAAATAACCGTGGGTTAATGAAAGATTCCATAATAGGAATTTAAGAGTACTTAGAATTGAATTACAATAAAAATACTTCATAACAAAATTGGTAGGATACAGGGTAGAGTTTAGACTCAAATGCAGGTATCAGAAAAAAAGACTGGGATAAATGAAATGTCTAATTAAGAAAGTTAGATAAAACCAATAGGTAGTAGTATGAAAGAGATAAATAGAAATCAGGTCATAACATAATGAAATAGAAAATAAAGATACAATGGAGAGAATCAACAGAACCCTAAGTGGGGTTTTTTTTTTTTTATTTTTTTATTTTATTTATTTATTTATTTTTTTTCATAAGTGGGTTTTGGAACAATCCCCTGGCAAAGTTTGTTAAGAGAAAAAAGGACAAGGCACAAATAAACAATTTTAGGAATAAACAAGGGGACATAATTATAGAGATAGAAGGGAATAAAAAGGTAAGAGAACACTACACAGAAGCTTACTGCAGTAATTTTTAAAAACTTAAGTTTTTTAAGGAAAATGTAATTTACCAAGTTCACGCAAGATACAGAAAGCCTGAATAACCTTAGGAATGTTGAAGAAATTGGAGCAGTTGTTAAAAAAGAAAAAAAGTTTTTTCTGCGGTGCCTGGCTGGCTCAGTTGGTAGAGCATACTTTTGATCTCAGGGTGGTGAGTTCAAGCCGCACATTGGGCTTAGAGCTTCCTTAAAAAAAAGTTTCTTCTAAAAAAAAACAAAATCAAAAACAAAACACCAGGCCTTGATAGTTTTATCAAGTTCTACCAACTTTACTTTTTTTTTTCAAAGATTTTATGTGTTATTTCATGACAGAGAGAGAGAGAGAGAGAGAAAGAGAGAGAGGCAGAGACACAGGCAGAGGGAGAAGCAGGCTCCACTCCACGCAGGGAGCTCAACATGGGACTCGATCCCGGGTCTTCAGGATCACGCCCTGGGCCGAAGGCAGGTGCTCAACCGCTGAGCCACCCAGGGATCCCCTACCAACTTTAAAGGTACAATTCATTCCAATATTATACAAAGTCTTTCAGAGAACTCATGAAGGGAGAAGGCTTTCTAAGTCATTTTATGAGGCAATATAACTTTGAAACTAAAGCCCTACAGAGAAAGACAAGAAAGGAAAATTAACTACCAGCCAGTCTCACTCATAATTACTAATACAAAAACTCTAAACATTAGCACACAGAATCCAGCAGTACATACAAAAAAATAACACACAACGAGTAAGCTTGGTTTATCTGAGAAATGCAGAAGGGGTTTATCATTAGGAAATCTTTTTAAAAAGCCATTCTCTACGTTAATAGATAAAAGGAAAAAAACCTCAAGTGATCATTTCAGCAGAGAAGTATTTGATAAAATTCAAAACTCAATCATACGCAACGCAGAATAGGAGAGAATTTCCTCAGCTCTAATAAAAGGCATCTATTAAAATTCTACAGTAAATGTTACTCTTCATGGGGAATTCTGGGAAAGCTACCTTTCAAAAATAAGAATAGGAGAGGGGTGTCTACTACACCACTTCTATCAGAGATGGCAGGTCACACAAAATTACAGAAACAACGATATTGTGACTTGACTGAATTTATAGCAAATTACTAAAACTAAGAAACAGAAAACTCATCCTGGAGCCTAAAACCATTTCTCCTGTGTGAATGCTGTCTACTCATGTAGTCTATAAAGATTCTTCTGAAAGCAGCAGTAATGCCACACATCATCTGTGTATACAGTGGTCAGGGAAGTACTAAAATGCTTATGGTATTACTTCTCCCTCTCTGAGGTTAAGAAAAAAGTAAAGGGGTGCTGAGGACAAAAATAACCTGATCTCAAAGAAAGGAGGCCTGATTTTTGGACAGGAGAATAATTTTTGGAGCAGCCTGCAAACACTAGCACATATAACTCAGCCCTTTCAAAGAGGAGGCTATGCTTGCATGTCCAAATCATGCCTGCTCGAGGGTTAATGAACGTTCCCCTTTCTCAAAAACTCATTCTTTGTTTACTTCGGGCTTTGTTGAATTCCTTTATCAGAATGACTACAATTACTGCAGCAAGTATTAAAAACTTAGTCTAGATCTGATATCTCTTATTTTAGCATTTTTATATTATTTATCAAACTCTAATTTCCTAATTTAGAGAGCATTTCTCACTCCTGAGTCAATGAGAAATTCTTAAACTGTCATTATCTATCTATATCCATACAAACAAATGTACATATGCATGTTTGTATGTATGTGTGTATGTCCCAGAATAGATGCCTTCCATATATCCTGGGGCCAGGTATGATACTTTGCTTTATCCACCCCCTCCCATGGTCTTTCATAAGTCAGGACCCAAACAGTGATTCTGCGATGTTCCAGCAACAGAACCGTCACAGTATCTTCCTCCTCTTATCCACGGGCTGGAGCATGTACAGATGAATATGTACAAAGGTAGACTAACAGTGATTAAAACCAAAGACAGATAAATACATCATTTATGTGGGCCACAGATTAAACAGATCTTTTATATAGATAATAAAAAATACTTTCTCCACTAGGGCTACAGGAAAGAAAGTTAAAGAGGGCAAGAATCACATATGAAACTTACCTTGAAAAAAAAAAAAAAGAAACTTACCTTGCCTGTGAATCATGCCCCCATGCATAATTCTTGCAACAATACAATGATTTAGCTCATTCATTTTTAAAGTGATTCCCTGTAAAAAGTTAAATAAAATAGAATTACTATTTCTATTGATGTTTGTGATTTCACTGTAGATAATTTTATTTATAAAAGTTAGGAAAGCATTCAAGAAAATATAGAAAATGAAGGAGGAAAACCATTTGTTACTCTACCATGCCATGATAAAAATGTCATTTTGGTATTTTGATTGGTATAATAATAGTAATGCATACATTCTATATTGTGCTTGTGATTTCTTTTTTTTTTTTAAGATTTTTATTTATTCATGAAAGACACATAGAGAGGCAGGGACATAGGCAGAGGGAGAAGCAGGCTCCCTGCAAGGTATCCCAGATCCTGGGATCATGCCCTGAGCAGAAGGCAGACGCTCAACCGCTGAGCAACCCAGGTGTCCCTATATTGTGCTTTCTTAAGCAAAGATTTATTTATTTATTTTTAGAGAGAGAGAGAGAGAGAGAGAGAGAGAATGAGCAGGAGGGGCAGAGGAGAGGGAGAGAGAATCTCCCAAGCAGACTCCATGCTAAGCGTGGAACCCGACATAGGGCTTGATCCCATGACCCCAGATATCACAACCTGAGCTGAAATTAAGACTTGGATGCTCAACTGACTGAGCTACCTTAGCGTCCCTTAAGGTGTACAATTTTGTCAGTTTGACATACATATACATGTGTGAAGCCATTACTATAATGAGGAACATGAATATATCTATCACCCCTAAACATTTCCTTGTGCCCACTGGTAATCTACTCCCATCCCTGTACCCCTCTCCTCTTACCCTATGGCCACTCATATGGTATGCACTCTTTTTTGTTGCTTTTTTCAAATTCATAATGTGAGATTTAATCAGATTGTTGTATATATCAATGGCTCATTCTTTGTCCTTGCTGAGTATTCCACTGTATGGATATATCATTTTGTTTATCCTTTCGGACTGCTTTTTTCCCCTAGCTTTTGGCTATTTAGAAGTGTGCTGTATTCCTGGGTTAGTCTCCAGCTGGTCATGATGTAGTCGTCTTCTGTTAAGATACAGATTTGTTTAGAGTTTTTGCATCTACATTCATGAGGGATACCAGTCTGTAGTTTTCTTTTTTTTTTTTAATTTTTAAAAATTATTTATTTATGATAGTCATACAGAGAGAGAGAGAGAGGCAGAGACACAGGCAGAGGGAGAAGCAGGCTCCATGCAATGGGAGCCCGACGTGGGACTCGATCCCGGGTCCCCAGGATTGCGCCCTGGGCCAAAGGCAGGCGCCAAAGCGCTGCGCCACCCAGGGATCCCCAGTCTGTAGTTTTCTTGTACTGTCTTTATCTGGTTTTGGTATCAGAATTGCTATTATTTATTGATTATATGTTTGGTAGATTTTACCAGTAGTGCTGTCTTTGGACTCTTCTTTGAGGAATGTTTTTTAACTACAAATTCAATTTTTAAATAGTATAGGGCAATTCAGTATATTCCTTAAGTGAGCTTTGGTGTGTTTCTGTCTTCCAAGGAATTTGTCCATTTCATCTCAGTTGCTGAGTTTCTTGGCATAAAGTTGTTTATAGGATTTCTTTATATTTTTTATGCCTATAGATTCTGTAGTAGTGTCACTTTTTAAATGTAGAATATTGGTGATAAATGTTTTCTTTTTTTTTTCCTGATCAGTCTGATCTTCTCAAAGAAAAAAACTTGTTTTTCTCTATTCTGTTTTCTATTTCATTAATTTAATTTCCACTTTGATTTTTTAAAAAAAGATTTTTTAAAACATTTATTTGACGGGGTGGGGATAGGGAGGGGATAGAGGGAGGGTAGCTACAAGCAGGGGGAGCAGCAGGCAGAAGAGGGAGAAGCAGGCTCCCTGCCCAGCAGAGAGCCCAAAATGAGGCTCCATCCCAGGACTCTGGGAACATGACTTGAACTGAAGGCAACTGATTGAGCCATCCAGGTGCCCCTCCACTTTGATCTTTATTATTTCTTTTCTTTCACTTACTTTTGGTTTAATGTGCTCTTTTTTGTTCTAGTTTCTTAAGGTGGAAGCTGAGATCATTTACAATATTTCTTTTCTAATATAGGTGTTTAGTGCTACATGTTTCTCCCTAAGTACTGCTTTTGCAGCATCCCAGAAATTCTGGTGTGTTGTTTCATTTTCATTCACTTTAAAATACTTTTTAATTTCCCTTTTGGTTTCTTCTTTGATCCAAAGGTTATTTAGAACTGTGTTATTTAGTTCTCACATGCTTGGGGAGTTTCCCCAAGGTTTTTCTGTTACTCATTTTCAATTTAACTGCAATGTGAATTGAGAATTATACCTTTTTTAAAAAAAGATTTATTTATTTATTTATTTATTTATTTATTTATTTATTTATTTATTATAGAGAGAGAGAGAGAGAGAGAGGGAAGAGAGGCAGAGACACAGGAGGAGGGAGAAGCAGGCTCCATGCCGGGAGCCTGACATGGGACTCGATCCCGGGACTCCAAAGGCAGGTGCTAAACCGCTGAGCCACCCAGGGATCCCCTGAGAATTATACTTTGATATTGACACAGCCACTCCAGCTGCCTTTTGATTAATGCTATCATAATATATCTTCTTCCATCCTTTTACTTTGAAACTATTTGTCTTTATGTATAGAACAATTCTTGCAGGCAATATATATAGTTGGGTCTGCCCCCACACCCCATCTGACAATCTCTGCTTCTTAATCTGGGGGAATTTAGACTATCTGCATTTCATAGTATTATTGATACACTCAGGTATAAATATATCTTCTTGCTATTTAATTTCTTTTTTTTTTTTTTAAAGATTTTATTTATTTATTCATGAGAGACACGGAGAGAGAGAGAGAGAGAGAGAGAGACAGACAGACAGACAGAGACACAAGCAGAGGGAGAAGCAGGCTCCATGCAGGAAGCCTGATGCGGGACTCGATCCCAGGTCTCCAGGATCACACCCTAAGCCAAAGGCCGATGCTCAATCGCTGAGCCATCCAGGCATCCCTATTTAATTTCTTTTTGTTCCATCTGTTCTATGCTCTCTTTTTCTTTTCTGCCTTCTTTTGGGTTAGCTTATTTTTATTCTATTTTCTCTCCTGTGTTGTCTGATTAGCTATAATTCGGTTTTATTTCAGTGGTTGCTTTAGCATTTATGGTATACATCTTTAACTTATCACAGTCTACCTCCAAGTGATATTATACAATGTCACATGTAGTATAAGAACCTTTTAACAGTATAGTTCCACTTCCTTTCTCCTGATCTTTGTGCTACAGTTATACATCTTACTTTTACATGTAACAAGCCCCCAAACACAATGCTGTTAGTTTTGTTTAAACTGCCAATTATCTTTTAAAGAGATTTAAATGACAAGGATGTCCTTTAACATTTTATTCTGTAGGTCTACTGAATTCTTTCAGTTTTGGTATGTCTGAAAATGCTTCTATTTTGCCTTTAGTTTTCGAAACATACCTTTGCTAAGTTTCAAAATCTAAGATCAACCCTCTCAAGGTTTTGTTTTTCCCTCCAGTACTTTAAAGACACTGTTCTTTTCAATTGTATTATTTTTGATAAGAAGTCTGATGCCATTCTTATCTTTGTTTCTCTATATGTAACATTATTTTTATCTGTTTTTAAGATCTTTTTTTATTATGGGTTCTAAACCGTTTGATTAAGATGTACCCTGGTGCTGTTTTCTGATGCTTCCTGGGTTTGGGGTTCATTGTGATCTTGCACCTGCAGATTTATAGTTTTCATCAAGTTTGGGATGTTTTCATCCATTATTTCTTCAAATATCCTTTCTCTGTCTTCTTCACTCTCTTCTTTATAGAATCCAATTAACTATATATTAGGCTGTCTGAAGTTGTCCTAGAGCTCAGTGATGCTTTTTACTCTTTTGAAAGAGAGAGTGAGAGTGAGAGAGAGAGAGAGAGAGAGCACACACAAGTGGGGGGGGGGGCAAAGGGGGAGGGAGAAAGAGAATTTTAAGCAGGCTCCACAACTGGCATGGAGCACGATGAGGGGCTTGATCTCATGACCCTGAGATCATGACCTGAGCTGAAATCAAGAGTTGGACGCTTTACTCACTGACCTACCCAGGCACCTCTGCTTTTTTCATTTTTAAAAATTCTTTTTTTTGTATTTCATTTTAGATAGTTTCTATTGCTATATCTTTGAGTTCACTAATCTTTCTTCCCAAATGTCTGATCTGCTATTAATATCAGTTTATTTTTTTGTTAATTCTAATATCTTTGTCAGTTCTGTCAGTTGATTGATTATTCACCACATTATAGGTCACATTTCTCCTTTTCTTTACATGCCATTAGTAATCTTTGATTCAATGCCTGACATTGTGAATTTTATCTTGCTGCATGCTAGATGTTTTTTATTCCTCTAAGTATTCTTAGGCTTTGTTCTGGGATATAGTTCACTTACTTTGGTCAATTAGTCCAATCCTTTGGGTCTTGCTTTCATGATTTGTTAGGCAGGTCTTGAGCACCTTTGAGCCTGAAGCGAATGATTCCTCATTATTGAGATAAGATCTTCCTAAGTGGGCAGCCTGAGTGGCTCAGCGGTTTAGCGCCTGCCTTCAGCCCAGGGCCTGACCCTGGAATCCTGGGATCGAGTCCCATGTCGGGCTCCCTGCATGGAGCCTGCTTCTCCCTCTGCCTGTGTCTCTGCCTCTCATGAATAAATAAAATCTTTAAAAAAAGATCTTCCTAAGTACTCTATACAATGCTCCATGAATTTGTTTTCCAGTCTGGCTGGTGGTTAACAGGCAGTGAGTGTTGGGTACTGTTCCCTCTAATTCTTTTGGATGGTCTTTCCTTGGCAGCTTCCTCTCATAAATGCACTGATCATAATTTAGATGAATACTTCAGAGACACCCTCTACAGATCTCTGGGGTTCTCTCTCTGTGCACCTCTTCTTTAGTCCTCTGTCCTATGCCTAGATCTCCTTGGATTCTCAGTTCTGTCTCCTCAATTCAGGGTGTCTGCTTGCTCTGCCTCAGTTCTCCCTTTCTGTGCTATGGCCTCAAGTCAGAAGGCTGGACAGTCATAGGGCTCAGCCTGTTTGCTTCCTGCCTCTTAGGGATCATTTTCCTTTGTTGTCTGATATCCAATGTCTTGAAAACTGTTCTTCCATGTAATTGTGTTTGTTTTTAAATTTTTTTGGTTATTTCAGGTGAGAGGGTAAATCTGGTCCTTGTTACTCCATCTTGGCCAGAAGTAGAAGCTCCACATATTTAATGCCAGACTACTAGTCTATAGAGATTATTTTTGTTTTCCTATTATTCTCTATTATAAGATAAACTTTCATAAACATATTTTTCTTTGTACTAGACCTGGCTGATCCTAAAAATCACATGGGAACCTTTTAAATAATACTGTCTTTTAAACTCACTTTTTGGATTTAGAGTCAGGAAGTCTGGAATAGAGCCCAGAAATCTGTATTTTTAACAAGTTCCCTTGGTGAAAACTGGTCTTGAATTTGAGATGATTAGGGGTAGGGGGACTGTCTTATCTTCTTCATTAGAGAATAACACTCTGTTGGAAAGCTTCATGAAAATATTTGAGCCTTTATAATTTATATTCTGAATCTATACAATTCCACAAAATGTAACTTTGCTTGGTTCATATTTTACAGTTCTTAGAAGTGGTAGGTAAGCAATGTGAAAAACTGGTATATTAAAATGTTTCTAGTCCCAACATTTAACTGTAATGTTCAAGTTTCATTTCCAACTTGTATATTCAATCAGCATGTACAGTTACCAAGAGAGGTGTTCCTGGAAAAAGGCTGTAAATTAATGTATAACTCAGATATAATTTCATAAGGGAAATGACAGCATGAAGGGGCTTCAGCCTTGAAATTAATAAATTAATGTATTAATTCAAACAACATTACTGTGATTCTGTTATGTGGACAAGCACTCTGCTAGGTACCTAATGAATGAGACTATTAGTGAATAGAAAATAGTGATGAGACAGACAGGGGCCTCTCATGACTAGGGGGAAGTAATGGGAGTGTATCACCCTTGCAGGGTGAATCTAACATAATTGGACACGTTACAGGGGTCCCCAAAGCAAAAAAGATCACATAGGCATGTCTTGCAGAGTAATATAATGCTTTTAATAAGACAACTCGCTAAGCAAACGAAGCTGTATTAAATTTAACAGAGAACTGTACTCTATTATTGAAAATATCCATTTTACAACAAATTATTCCTTTTTTATGGCAACCAGTCAGAAGGAGAACACACACCTTCAGTAGGATCAAAGAACAGAGAAGGGCTTTTTTAAGGAGACTTTTAGGGGAGACTCAAGGCCATTTTATGCTTTCTGAAAAAAGCAACCCAGGGATACGCTTTAATTCAGTCTATGGTGTTTAGGTAGTGAGCCTCCATACAAAAGATCAAACAAATGTCATCAGGCTGCTTTAGAATATGATGATCACAGGACACTTCTGGGCCTCCTTCTTGTGGTCCCTTCCAGCTTTCCTGTCTGTTTTGCTTGGCTGAACGTCACCCCTTCTCCTTGCCTCTTGGACACAGTCTTCTCTCCTCTATAGCTTTATCCTAATTGTTCTTGTTTAGCAAACTGTGCTAACCTGCATATTTACTTATTTAATGTTGGCAGTCCTGTGGAAAGTGAGCTCTGAGAAGGGGCTGTGTCTTATCTGTCACTACATCACTGGCATCCAATACAGTGATCTGTGCATAGTAGGCACTTAAACATTTGCTAAATGAGTAGATGGACATATAAATTGAGTAAGTGGATATTAGACTTTTGGAGCTGGGTGGGATCTTGGGGGTCATTTAGTCAAGTATGCTTCTGGCAGTAATTGCTAAACAAAGTATGAGCAGACTTGAAGTGATCTGCCCAAAGTACCCAAAAGTTGCTACTGCTTGTGCTCTTAAGCTGAAGGGTTGTTTGGATGTCACCAAAAAGGGGTGAAGTGACTTACAGGTCCCCTTCCTGTTGCAAGTGCTGGGTAGTACAGTAAAAGTGGCAAAGATCAGTACATGAGAATTACAACCTGAAACATCTAGAGTTCAGAGTTCTCTGGAAATCGTAGTCAGAGAAATCACTGCTTTGTAGCTCTTCCTTTAATGTGGAAAGCAACCGGGCAACTTTCTTAAGTAAGGAATTTGTGTTTTCTATACCCCAATATCCATTTTCTTTGCTCTGAGGGAAAGATATGAATGTGTAAGTTTGAATGCTTCCCCACCCCAAAGATAGGATTCTTCCCCCAAACATGATACTTTTCCAATAGCCTTTATCTCAATGGGTAGCATTACTATCCATGTGGTTGTGAACATATAAAGCTTAAGGGACATCCTTGGTAACGGCTTCTCCCCCAGTCCCCTAGTCAATCTCTTATCCAAGTCTATTGATTTTGCTCTTTTGTTCAATCTGTTCACTTCTTTCCATTTGGTATCTGTGCCTCTAGCTCCTAGCTCCATCTGCTCTCCCTGGTCCAGAGGCAATAACCTCTTCTCTGGTCTCCCTACTACCTCTCTCTAATCTATTCTCTGGAGAGAGTCTTTCTAAAATGCAAATCTGATCTTCTCTCCCTGCTTGAAACTCTTCAAGAGCCTCTCACTGTTTTTGAGATAAAGAACAGAATCCTTAACATGTCTTTCAACATTCTTATGTCCTGATCCTGCCAGGCACTGTTTTCTATACTGCAAGCCACGGTGCCCCCTTTCCACTCTGAAACTCTGATAAGAGCCTTTCTTATTACCAGGCTTCGGCACACTTGGTTGGCCTGGATGGTCTCCACTCTGCCCTCCCACCTCATACCCCACTTTGCTCAGTTAATACCACAGAGCCTTTCCCTCGATATTCCCCATCTCCCAGGATTCTGTGAGAATGAGGCAGGCTCAGCATCAATTTTATTCTGATGCTGTTCCTATACCTGGAGAAAATGAATCCACTTAAATTAGTGTGAATGGAAGGAATATTATTTTAGTGACATCACTCAGTTCTTTGAATGCTTTCCAAATTAGTCTTCCTCTGATTTTGTTGAAGGCAAAGATCTTATAAAAGGATGCTTTTCACAATGTCGTTAGACATTTGCTTTTTCAATACCAGTATTTCAAATTGTGCCTCAGAGGTTTTTATTGGAGTAATGTACCAGGTATGTCCTTTTTTGGTGGAGCTACAGAGCATTTGTGAAAGGAGAGGTGGGGGGTGGCCTTAGGCATGGCATCAGGTAGAAAAATTCTGGGTGCAGGTTGGGATGTGGTGGTGGAGGAGCTGGAAAGGGAAGGCTTTTAAACTATTCCTCCCCTCCTTCCCTCTTAGTAGTGTAGGTTGAAGTTGCTTAGGTTGGGATTTTAGAGTCTAGAAACTTTCTTTTTCTACTTACCATGGGCTCATCTGTGTTCTTTTGGAACTGGACCAGGCGGACTCTGGTCACATTCTCCATATCCATATCTCCGTTTGCGCTTTCTGGAGAATCACCATTTAAATAGGGAGAGGTGGGAGGAGGTGTGACCCTCAATGCTTCATCGCTGTAAACTTCATGTGCCACTACATCGTGAGTCTGAAGTAAGGCCTGGTATTTTATGAAGAAAGTAAAATATTAATAAAAGTACTATTTCAGCAGAAATGTGTTATTTCAAATGCAGGCAGACATAATGCAGTTTCAAACAATTTAGTAGAAAGAATCATCTGTAAATAGAGGTGGCAAATTTGGGCTTAGGCTTAGGATGGGAACAAATTTAAAAAGAAACAATGCAATAATTGGTGTTTTGAACAACTATCTTTCTGGGTGGTATTAACCAATAACTCTTTTGTATAACCCAAAGGATGAAGATAATTTATAATATGACTTAGTAAAAGAAATGAAAATACACACCACTGTGCCTGAAAAAATGTAGTTTTCCAAAATCTCACATATGATATAGAGCTCAAAGTCTAAATCTATGTAATGTTTTTGTTCTTTTTATTTTTTGGAGCACTTGCTGAAATGAAAAATAAGATGACAATTACTATTACGAATGGTTTTGCAAAGCCTGTTAACAAAGAAGTGATTTCTTTGTATTGATACCTGCATATGTCATATCTTGGTGAAACTGGATAATAAGATCCCTGGTTTCCCTAAAAGAGGATATTTTTCTACTTACTGTACTTTTTTGTGTCATCATAAAAGTTTTCATAGCCACGGATATTTGAACATTTCTACTTCAAAGAGAATTTTATGGCTGAATATCAGTACGTTTGGAGCTTTGCACAGATTATATTTTCTTGTGTGTTAACTATAAACTCAGTTCTATTTTCATCTGTGATCTGTGTGGTAATGAAATATCTGGAGATAATGAAATGCAATTAAAATTGCTTTAAAAGTAAACCCTTAGCATCTCAAATTAAGTGATTTAATTAAAAAGCTTATCAAAGTCATGGCTTGGCTATTTTAATTTTAAAGGCATGCATACAAGGCAAAAATAAAAAGGTAACAATGCAGTAAAATCATAAAGAAGGTGATGCTGATCTGTCATCAACAAAGCATATGCTTGGAGCAATAAATGCATTTGGATTACTAAAGGAAATGGCAGCTAGTTTCAAGATCTTAGAGGGCTGGTCTAAACTGGGGTCTGGGTGAGGCATTAAGCAGTGCAGAGCTTCGGAGGAGGGCTCCACACAAGCTCTAGGGACCTTGGCCGCCGAATTGGCCTCCCTCCTTTAATTCTTATCCCCACCAGAATCCATTCTTTGCACATCAGCCCCAGGATGTCTCAAGTGCATATCTGATCATATTTTCCTGCTTGCAGCCACTTGGTGTTGCCCTACTCCAATCAGGAGAAAATCTGGACTCCTTACCATGGCCTGGAAGACCTGTCTTGGTTGTCTGGCCTCTGTCAACCTCTGCTAGCTCTTCTTCTTCTTCTTCTTCTTTTTTTTTTTTTTTTTTTTTTTTAAGATTTTACTTATTTGAGAGAGTGAGAGAGCATACCAACAAACAGGCAGAGGGGACAGAGGGAGAGGGAGAAATAGACTCACTGCTGAGCAGGGAGCCCGAAGTGGGGCTCGATCCCAGGACCCTGAGATCATGACCTGAGCCAAGCAGATGCTTAACTGACTGAGCCACCCAGGCGCCCCTCTCCTAGCTCTTCTCATACCAGTCCCTCCCTTGTTTGTTGTATCCCAGCCATGATGGCCTTACTTCCATACTTTGATCCTGCAGAGCTCCTTCCTGCCTCTGGGCCTTTGCATTTGCTCTTCCCCAGTGCTCGGATGTTCAGACAGCTGGGTTCTCTCAGATAACAATTCTTAGCCCACGTGTTAAGTCCTCAGAGGGACTTTGCCCTGGCTACCTAAAGTAGCCCCCACTTTACTATCATCTCTGCTCCGTTATCCCTTGTTTTTCTTCATAGTTATTATTACTATATGAAATTACTTGGCTTACTTGTTTACTGTCTGTCTCTAGTCCACCTATCCATCCTGTACCCCACTTATCCATCCTGTATCCCAGCCCCACCTGAATGGACATTCCATGAGGGCAGGGACCCTGTCTGTTCTATTCACCACCATTCTTAGTGTCTGGCATCATGCCTGCACACAATAGGCATTCACATATTTGGTGAGCAAATGAAAATGTTTTTTTCAACATCTATATAGGTATTCAGAAATTATAAGGATTATTTATTATTTCTGAAACCATTTGCTAATAGCAATGCATATACTAACTTCTCTCTGACTTTAGAAAAGCAAAATAAATTAAGGCTTCAAAGGTGGGTAAGTTGTGAAACATGGGGATGTCTGAGCTTTAATGATTTTGAAAGAAAAAAAAGCTAAACCTTAAGAAAAGGCTCTTATTTGGGTAAATGTTAATTTCTTTATTCAGCTTCTGTCAAATCTGAAAGATCTACTGGTCTCAAATGGTCCTATATCATCCTGTGAACTGCACTGAGGTGACTTAGCAACTTACAGACAGGCATTGTCTGTTAAAATGTACACGTTTCTATCTATGGGAAGCACACTGCACAGCACAGGGCAGTCAGTTGACAGGAGGTTAACCTTTCTGCCGATGGGCAGGTTCCTAATCTATTCAATATTTTGCTGGGAACTTACTATGTGCCCTGCATGTGATAAGACACTATGGAGAAAACTAATAATGTTCATTAGCTAGCATTTATTAGACATCAAGCACATGTCAGGCACTGTGCTAAGCATGGTAATGTACATCTACATAAGTTTTCCAATTCTGTGAGTTTGGCTCAGAGAGTCAGAGTTCACAGAGCTAGGGCAGCAAGGCTGGAGTTCAATACCAGGTCCATCTGAACCCAGAGCTTTCCCCAATTTTATTGACATAAGACATAAAGGAGAATTAATTATAACCTGGGGAAACATGGCCTACATATGTGAAACAATCAGGAACAATATTAAGGGTAATTAACTCCCGATATTTGTGATTTCTCAAACTTGAGGATACTATGAAGGCCTATAATCTCTTCATTTTCCTGATCTGTGAAACAAATAACAACCATTAGATGAGACCACAAGTTCAATGAGGACAACAAAGCTGAGCTGAGATGTGCTCATTCACTAGTGAAGGGACCTGCTCCAGCAGGCTTCATGGATTAGAATGTTCTACAGGTGAATACGAGCAAGTGTAGAAGGAATCACAGAAGAGAAAGGTCAATGTAGATGGCAGAAATGTTATGAGAGACTTTGACAGCAGAGGCAGGATTTGAGCTGAGTCCTTTGTTTACACACCTAAGTTGTAATAATGTGCTCACCCACAGGTGGAGAGCATGATTTGCTGTAACCCACTGGAGAGAGCTGCTGTCATAGGGGAACCAAGTGAAATACTATCAAGGATTATACTTGATTGAGTTTAGGTTCAGGGCTTGGGTGGGAGAATTAGGGTGAATACAGTAATTGGCTCTTTCTTAGTCGTCACTTTGAGAACAAAATTCTGTTTTGATGGCTGGGTTAAAGTTTTAAAAACATTGTGTCATAGTAACTGGCATGATACATCTATTATACTGTGACTGTTATTTGAAAAATTATCACCTCAATAGTAGTAATGAGATCATAGCTATGAAGTCACATTGTCTCCCAAGGGGCAGCCACCTGGATTTCCCACTCTTCCCATATAGTCCACATATGCTGATGTGGTTAATGTTCTTTTTTAGATTTTAAAAAAAGTTTTATTTATTTAAGCAATCTCTACCTCCAATATGGGGCTCAAACTCATGATCCAGAGATCAAGAATCACATGCTCTACTGACTGAGCCAGCCAGGTGCCCCTGATGTGGCTAATTTTTTTGTGTTTTTTTTAAAATATTTATTATTTATTTGAGTTGAGAGAGTGAGAGTGAGAGAGAGAGTGGGTGAGAATGAGTGAGGTGGAGGCAGAGCGAGAGGGAGAGAATCTCGAGGACACTCTCTGTTGAGCACAGAGCTTGATGTGGGGCTCAATCCCATGACCCTGAGATCATGGCCTAAACTGAAATCAAGAGTTGGATGCTTAACCTACTGAGTCACCCAGGCACCCCATGTGGCTGATGTCTTAAAAATGTTATATTCAACATGAATTTCCATTTGTAATCATACTTTTGAATTGCAGTTAAGTAGATAACTCTGGACCTTCTTCCACAGAAAGGTATCTCATCTATTTTGAGTTCTGTTTAGTGTTATAACTGCCTAACTACAGGTGCATCTATTCATCACTTTATTATAGGTTATTAATATAAAAGAGCTCTATTGATGGCAATAAAAAATAAAACAAATTGCTATAATTTCTCTTACTATATCCCCATTTTCCTTACAGTAGAAATGAACAAAGAAAGTTTAAAAGTTCTGCATTGTTGAGAGATGGAATTTTTCCAATAAATCACCTAGGTTCAGAGAATTCCTTTTTTAGTGAAAACTCACTTCAGGTTGAGTTCTCTGTGGTTTAAGTAACATATACAGTTCCAGTAACTTAAGAATTACCCTAGCAGGAAGCAAATCCCTTGTGTGATGATCTGCAACCTTAGGATAGCATCTTTATGACTGTGGCATGAAGTAAACAAAGAGGATCTTGACTTATTTCATATTACCTGATACTCTAATCTTAACAATCTGATATTATATGAGTAATGACACATCTGATGAAGATGGCCACATCTTATGAGGACTATTAAAAATTTCTTTTGAAAGTGAGGTTTTGGTTCTATGGATGTTTAATTGGTACTCACCATGAAATGAGGTTGTGTTAAAATACGCTTTAGTTCCTTTGCATCATTATTCTCAGGGTAACATGAAATTTCTTCCAATACCTAAAAAATAAGCAAGATGTATAACAGTATAAGCAGGGTGCCAGCTTTAGAAAATATAGAATGCTTTTAAATGAAAAATTATGAATAGATTTTTGTGGCAGACAAAACAATTACTTTGGAAAAAATTCATCACTTTATTAAAGGTTATTAATATAAAAGAACACTATTGATGGCAATAAAAAAGTAAAACAAATTGCTATAATTTCTCTGACTATATTACCCCACTATAACCTGAAAAGTTGTTGAAAAATATAAAACAAAATGACAAGTCCACAATACATATTTACTATAGGTATAAGTAAACTTAATTAACTTAATGGGAAAAAAATCTCTACAAATCTTTTTCCAAACTCGCTATCAAAATGAATCTGTAATAAAAGTTAATAGCCACATTTTTTATATTAACAAAATGGTTGATTCCTTTTAGAAAGATTAAAATGACACATACTCAAATAAAAACCATTTTAAGAAAAGAAACACTTAATTTTCCCGCAGCCCTGGCAGAATCAGTGTTATTCTCCACACATCTCACAGAGAGAAAACCATGCCTCTGCCAATAGCTGCTAGCATTAACTGCCAGGAATCCAAGAGAACAGTTAAAACAAAATACAAATAACAACTGAAAACTTCTCTTTCCACTCAAAAAGTTATGTTACCATCAGGATGGAGTTTAACCATTTAAAATTTAACTATGTGACAGGAGACAGGGGTAAGCCTCTCTCTGTATTTCCCCCCATGCCCCCAGAGTAAACATACTGTTGCGGTTCGAACTGTAGATGGTTGGACTCACAGAGTAGTTAGTTATACACATTGCACTCAGTTTCCAAAGTTGAGCAGCAGGACTGGATGTCAGGGGCATACAAGTCATCCAGCCAGAGGTACCTCTCACCTCGAGGATCTTAGAGAATCTTAATACTGGGGCAGGAAGGAGCATTAAGAGATCACTTAGCCTAAGGCTTGGATTTCACAGGCATACCTCAGTGCTACTCAGTCACTTTCTCAGGGAAGAAGGAAAAAGACTAAAACAAACACTCCCAACCCAACAGGGTTTTTTTCTTATCTAAATAAACCCCTAGCAAGTGCTGGTTATGCTGTTAATTCATATTGTTTAATGAAGATAAGCAAACTGTGTATTATGCTTTGAGTTTTTCTACCAGTGAAAGGAAAGGATGAAACCATGTGTTCTCTCTGGTCCCCTGCTACTCACATAGTCTGTAATTTTAAACAGCAAGGTGTGGTCCTTTAAGTCAGAGAGAACTTCTCTTCATTGGTGCCCCTAACTGCATGGACAGGCCCAGTAGCACACACCCATGGTCTTGTTTCTCAGTGAATGAGATAGTTTCCAATGCAGGTGTGTCATTTAAAATCTGGGAGGGAAGGGATTCTGTCTTTCATACACTTTCACTTAGTAGTCTCACTGTATAAAAACTGTTTTTAAAGGGAAATGTTAATTTGTATACAGACTTTTATAACATCAAAAAGGGAAGGGAAAAAAACTATGTGTCTAACAATGGAGGAATTGACAATTCATTATAATTTAGTAATAGCAAAGAAGATTTGTGCCATCATTAGAATTTATATTAATGAAGACCAACTATAAACACTGGAAAATGATTATATAATTTTAGGTAAGAAAAGATATATTTTGATTGCAGCTCTATAAATATATATGCAAAGAAATAAAAAATAAAATTTATATGCAAATGATAGTGATTGGAAGTGTATATGCAGAAATGAAAATTACTGCGTTAGGGTGATGGGATTTTGGATGGAGTTTTATTTATCCAAACTTTCTGCAATATCATGTTTCTATAATAAAAAAGTTGGGGCGCCTGGCTGGCTTATTCTTTAGAGCATAAAATTCTTGATCTTGGGCTTGTGAGTTCGAGCCCCATGTTGAGTGTAGAGGTTACTTAAAGAAAAATAAAAACACATTAAAAAAAAGTTAAAGTTGGTAACAGATACAGCCATGTACACTAGCCAACAATGTGTAAAAATGACTTCTTTCTGAACTCAGTATACTTAATTGCTATAGATATTTATTTAACTTCCAAACACTATCACCTTAAAAAAGCAACTCAAATTTTCATAGTCCAGTTCCACCAAGCACAGTAAAATTACTAATTTTTTTTAAAAAAGAGAAGTACAATTGATATATTAATATGTTCAAGTTTATGTAGCAGAATCAGAACTAGAAATGGAGGCAGTGTCACCCCTGAGGATTGTCTTTCTTTCCTGTATGTAAAATGTTCAGTGATAAACTTAGAAATACTAAATCTGATTGCAATGGTCCAATTGTGACTCCAAGGAAACAACCTCTGTCTATGGCAGCAGCAATGTTTTCAATCAAGGTAGCAAATATGACACCCGGATACATTTACAAAATATATCACTTACCTCTTTGGCTCTCTGTACTGCATCACTCGGAGGATTCCTGATTTGTGGTGAAGACTTTGTGTTAATTTTGTCATACAGCTAAAAGCAAAGAAGAAAATCCAATCAACACACATAATTCCTTGCTAAAAGTTCAGAGCTTCATGTTTATTATTTCACTAAACAATACCTCCCTCTGACAAACGCTGGCTGATGATTTCAGTGATATCCTCCCATTAATAATGTCTTACTCATTCAGTGAAACTTGTTGCAAGAGGAGTCTTAACGCGTATCGTTTTAGAAAATCATCTTTAAATAGATGGTCTGGGATCCTGTCACTGCGGCAGTTTCCTTTCTCATTTAAAATCCATCACTATTTCAGAATTGCAATATTTTTTTTTTTGCCTCTGGGAGAAGCAGCATTCAATAACAGGGATACAGAACAAAATGAAAGAATGCTTTCTGGCCAAGACATGTCTGAAAGAATTCTCACCAAAATCTAAATCTTGGGAAAGGGCAAACCCAACTCCTTCTAGGAAGGAATGTTCTCACAAAAGGTTTATGCTTGTTTCACCAGGGCTGTTTATTAACAGTATCAGTGCTGGCATCCCTCAGCAAGAAATTAAGGACATGAACTTTTTCCTTTTGAATTTGCGAATTCACAGAGCATAAGACACTGAGAAGAATCTAAATGTATTTTGAAAACCCCACAAATCTAACTGATGCAAAATTTGACTTTCTGAAAACAATTAATTTAATTCTTTAAAGAAAAATCTCTGTGGAGTGGAAACGCAATTAAAATATTAATTCTACCTTAAGCCAAATGGCTCATTTGACAGTCTGCTGTGAAACATTGGAATGGATCTTGGCCAGTCTGCCACGTCTATTTCCTAATTTCTCTAAAATAGGAGGTTTTTTTGTTTCGTTTTGTTTTTTTGTTTAGTTCTTTTTTCCTTCTTCCTACTATGCACCACAATGCTAATGTACAGGTCAAGGTTACGGTTAGATTTGTTTATACTGATGCAAGATAAAGCCTTATAATTGTGTTTGGACCATACCACACATAAAAATGCCTTATGATAGATACATAAACTAATTACAAAGATGCCCAATGAGAACAATGTGAAGATAGAGCGGTGACCATTTTTAAATAATGGCCTGGAGAAAGTACTGCTAAATCAGAGGTTAAATGCATAGTATAAGTTGTAAAGTGTTGTTTAAAATATACAGTTGACCCTTGAACAGCATGGGTCTGAACTGCATGGGTCTACTTGTTACAGGTTTTTTCCCCCTCAATAAACACAGTACAGTACTTTGTACTTTATTTTCTCTTCCTTATGATATTTTTTAAAGATTACCCCAATTACAAACTCATTAGCACTGAGTACCTCTCTCTCTCTGTACCCTCACCAGTAGATTAGTAGTGTGTATTACCATTTTATATAAATCTATGTATCTATTTGCCAGTTTGTTAGGTGCAAGGAGTCTCTTGACAAGTTTTCTATTCTGCCCATGCTCCTTCTCCTCTAGAAATGAGAAGGGGTTTCTTTTCTTTTCTTTCTCCCTCCATCTCTCCCTTTAGTTTTAAAAGTAAGTTCTATGCCCAACATGGGACTGAAACTCATGACCCCAAGATCAAGAGTCACATGCTCTACTGACTGAGCCAGCCAGGCGCCCCTCTTACAATTTTCCTAATAAGATTTTCTTTTCTTTAGCTTAATGGTAAGAATATAGTATATAACAGGTATATAAAACATGTGTTAATTGACTGTTTATGTCATTGGTAAGGCTTTTGGTCAACATTAGGATATTAGTAATTATGTTTTTGGGGGAGCCAGTTATATGTGGATTTTTGATTATGCAGGGGTCAGCCCCCCAATCTCTGTGTTGTTCCAAGGTCAACTGTATTAACATTTAGGGAACTAGTGTTTCAATAAAACTTTATTTACAAAAATAGGTGGCTGGCTGCATTTGGCCCAAGCGTTGTAGTTTGCCAACATCTGCTCAAGAAGCTTAAGTTCACGGTGGATTGAAAAGGAAAAATATATTTCCTTCTGGTATTTGGTTTCCTGAAATTTGAAGATATCAAGTGTATTTGTTTTTGAATTCTCTTTTTTTCTTTTAAAGTTTTTTTTTCTGAGAGAGAGAGAGAGAAAGAGAGAGAGAGAGAGAAAGCATAATGGGGGGGGGGGAGGAAGAGGGAGATAGTCTTGAGAACCTGGTGCAGACCCCGATGTGGGGTTTGATCTCATAACCCTAACATCATGGCTTGTGCCAAAAATCAAGACTCGGATGCTTAACAAACTGAGCCACCCTGGTGCTTCTTAAGTTTTTAATTTCAGTTAACATGCAGTGTTATAATAGTTTCAGGTATACCATACAGATTTCAACAGTTGTACACATCACCTGGGGCTAATCACAGGGCCCACCTCAATCCCCCTCCCCTATTTTACCCATTCCACTGCCCACCTCACCTCCAGTAACCTTCAGTTGGAAGATAATATAATGTATTTGTAAAGCTGAGGTGTAGAAAATAAGGCAGAGGGAGAGAAGAATGTTAATAAATTATCCCTAGAGAGAAAACAAGAATGAATCTGTTACTGTTTTCCCTTTCCAATGAAGTTACCCAACTTCAGCACTTTTTGTTAACACACACACACACACACACACACACACACACACAGCCAAAATGAGGAAATGTGAACAGCTGCAAGGGGAACAGACTATTTCACACTGTCCCAGAAAGGCCATTCTCTGCTTGTCTCTGGCACTGGGTCAGATATGACCACACACAACTATATGGACAGCTTAATCTTTCTGTCTTAAGAAATATAAGCACAGTTCTGTTAGGAGGGCACAATTCTATATTTGAGATGGGCTATTTTAAACAGAGCAGACTAAAGTTGGTGGTAATATTAAATTCAACTCTCCTGAGATTGTACTTTCAAACAGAAGGATGAAATCAATTAAGATGTCACTTATTTACATTCAACACATTAAATCAAGTTTCCTTTTTTTTTTTTAATTACTCCATCATATCTCATGTTCTTCTGGTTTCTAGTCCTCAAATAGAAGCTTTTCTTTTGCTCTCAGTTTATACACAGCATTTAGCAAGTTCAACATTTAAAATGCAATGGTTGGCAGAGAACTATAAAGTTACTATCACTGGCTTATATATCCCGCTAACTTTATTTTTTTATTTTTATTTTTTTTACATATTTTAATTTAAATTCAATTTGCCAACATACAGTATAACACCCAGTGCTCATCCCATCAAGTGCCCTAGCTAACTTTAGCAGAGAGAAAACCAAACCTCAGGACCAGAATGTGTATTGGTTAGGATAAGAGTATAGCTTTTGCAATAATGAATGGGTTTGTAGAGTTGCAGGGAACTCTGCTGAAGTTCATTAGCAACCACCCTCTAGCACTTAACTTCAAAGAGACTGAAGAAGCTCCCTGCTGGAAAGGAATTCAAGTTTTCCAGAGTCAAATGTTTAGCTGCCAAGTATGTAATGAAATGTGTCTGCGATCCTAGTAAAACAGATAAGGGTGTTCATGAGTTTCCACTGCAAAACAATAATGGGAATTGAAATGACTTGCTCTGGAAAGAGTGTGTCTTATTAAGAGTTTTCTTTACAGTTTGTGAGTTGTCTGTGAAGAAGCTGGGTGATTAGAAACAAATCTCAACATCACTTCTTTTCAGTGAACCTAGCAGGTCAGCTAGTGATATCCAACAGTATAGTATTTTTTAGAAATACATTTGAGGGCAGCCCGGGTGGCTCAGCGGTTTAGTGCTGCCTTCAGCCCAGGGCATGATCCTAGAGTCCTTGGATCGAGTCCCAAGTCGGGCTCCCTGCATGGAGCCTGCTTCTCCCTCTGCCTGTGTCTCTGCCTTTCTCTGTCTCTCTCATGAATAATAAATAAAATCTTTTTTTTTTAAAGAAATACATTTGAAATCTGGCAAATTGTGAGGGAAAGGAGATTCATTAGGAAAATGTAAGGAACTAATATTCAACTACAGCACTGGAGCTGATTTTATAAAGTCAGAGATTGAAGAAAATCTCCCGAGATCTAAACATCTACTTTTCCTGCTCAACTTTATACATCAACTTGCTGTCTTTAGGTTAGAAATAGGAAAATGCTCTTCCAAAGATCTTTGGCATCATCAAGACACAGTCCAAACTAGGAGAAGAGCGGTGTATTTAATAGTGGTCTGGAGACTGGGTAAAGAATATACTTTTGTTTTATTTGCATACTATCCCTCCACAATTTGTACTTCATGCTAACCTTCCCTTTGAAAGGTCAGAAAACATATAAATAGCTAAATTTTATAAATCTTAAACTAAACTAAACTAAAAAAGAAAAAAAAAAAGAATGTCAAATCCACAAACCTAGTGACTGTAATAAAATGAGCAAGAGTTTCACTCCAGAATTTAGATATGCCCTGGAGAAAGGTTCAGGCTGCTCCCACTATTATGGCTCAGGTTATTTTGGGTAATTAAAGTTAGAAATAGGTATCTGATGGACTGTATATTGTATTCTGTGCCCAATAAGAATGTTCCTGGAAGCCCTTGAGTCAGATGTCCTAGGAAAACTTTAGCCAAATGGTATAGCAGTGAAATGCTAAATGAAGCTTTAGAAAATCATGATGGGGGTATACATCCTTACCTGAATCGTAAGAAGGGGCCCACCTGACTTAGTAATATGCTACTGTAGCTAAATTAATTATGAAAGTTTTCTTCTGACGGCAAAAAGGAAACTGAACAATCAGTTCATATAGGCCACTTCAAGAGCTCTTGAGAGGGCCGCACAGTACTTTGGATTCTGACAGTGAAAAGTACCCCAAAGGAAGGCCTCATTTGGTTTAGGTTTTAGTTGTCTGTATACAGAGCTGCTTTTGTTTCAAACCCATTAGAACATCTCACTTCTGGGGATTTATTTTTGAAACCAAGAAATTAAGACTTGTTTGACCTCTTAGTTCAGTCTAAAAAGACTGTTCCCCCTTTGGTGGCCTAACAATATAGGCCACTGTGGCAGATTCTGGGCAGTTGGCAGCTCTATCTGAGAAACTCAAGCAGTGGCCTCAGATGACCTAACATGACTGTTCTGTCAGCCTTTTTCAGCTGGCATATAACTCTAAAATTAAGCCCAGCAAGAAACAAATCATAATGCCTATTATTGAGCAAGCAAGAAAAAGTATAAGGAAAAACCACTAGTTTGATGAGGTAGGTGGCTTTATTTTGCTTTTACTCAAGCCTTCTGAAATAGGGCACTTTTTAATACCAAATCCAAGAGTCTTCCCACCTGTGAGAAATTTCACTAGGGTATGAATTTCTTTTCCATTAAAATAGTAACATTAAAAAAGTGTTGGAGCCTCATTTCTTTTTTAATTTTTAAAATTTATTTAAAAATTTTTTTTAGAGTGTGTGTGTGTGCACGTGTGAGCACTCATGAATTGTGGGGAGGGACAGAGGGAGAAGCAGACTCCTTGCTGAGCAGGGAACCCGATGTGGGGCTTGATCCCAGGACCCTGAGACCATGACCTGAGCTGAAGGCAGATTGTTTCACTGACTGAGCCACCCAGACATCCCAGAATCCCAGAAGCCTCATTTCTTAATGTGCTGTTCTGATGCATCTAGAATATTTAAATGATATTTAACTTAATGAATATCTTATTATTAATTTGCTGTTTCAAAAGAAAACATTTATATCAGGTGTGTCACATTGTATGTAATCACTAAGGTAATATAATTTTTGACTCATGATAGGACTTTCACTTTGCATAGGTAATCACTAAGCATGTGTATGAGTAGTTGTAGCAAAAATAAATTTCTGTTGTGGCAAGTTAAAAGAGAATAAAAGAGCTTGGCAGAAGAGGTTTTAATGAGACAATGTTAGAAAGGACACAAAGAGAAGAAAGCAGCTATGCCATTGGATTATGAATGGTGAAGCTAATCCCATCAAATATTCTTCAAGTGAGCATATCACATTCCTTTCTGGGGGAAAACTCCTCTCTTCCTTGAGAGGAGCATGAAAAAGAATCAGTGCTTGTTGCACTTTGATGGTTATTTGAACATTCCTTTGCCTTCTGGTAAAGTTGACTATAGTGCTATAAAAAGAGAGTGGCACTCAGTGGGAAACACAGGGACGAGGGACAAACTGATTCATTATTCTTGGTATTTCAGAGTAAATTCCAATCCCTGTTTTCAGAAGTATTTCATCTGAACAAATAAGGGAACCAGAGATTCCTGTAGTTAATCATACTTTCCTTGAAAATCACACATTCCTTTCACAAAGATGTAGAACAGAGGAGCTAACTTGGAGCCCACACAGAACAACTGACAGGGGGATGGAGGAAAGGCTGAATACCCTCCTACTAGACAGCTTTATTTTTGAGAATTTGGTTTTTCCTATTATATAATTATCTATTGTAAAGCATCAATATTGGATGAATAAAAAAATGTGGTATATACATACAATGGTATAGTTTTCAGCCTTTATTTTTTAAAAAAGATTTTATATATTTGAGGGAGAGAGAGAAAGAGAGCAACAGAGAGTGCATGAGCGGGGTGGGGGGACAGAGGAAGAGGGAGAAGCAGGCTTCCCACTGAGCAGGGAGCTCAATGTGGGGCTCGATCCCAGGACCCTGGGATCATGACCTAAGCTGAAGGCAGCCTCTTAACCGATTGAGCCACCCAGGCACCCAGTTTTCAGCCTTTAAAAGGAAAGAGATTGTGATACATGCATGCTATAGCATGGGTGAACACTGACTATATACTATGTTAGGTGTAATAAGCCAGTCACAAAAGAAAAAGTATAGTATGAATCCACTTACATGAGGTATCCACACTAGTCATGTTCATTGAGATAGAAAGAAGAATGGTGGCTACCAGGGGCTGGGGAGAGAAGGAGTTGCTGTTTCATAGGTGCAGAGTTTCAGTTGCAGAAGCTGGAAGCAGTTCTGGAGATGGATGGTGGTAATGGTTGTGCAATAGCATGAATATACTTAATATCACTGAACTGTACACTAAAAATGGTTACAATGGTAAGTCTGTGTTATGTATATTTTACCACAGTAAAAAGACAAAAAAATTGGAATGTCAAATCTGTTAAAAAGCTGTGAACCCTGGGAAATGATGAAAATGTATCTGCATGTAGAAGAAATGAATACCTAAACATGTTGCTGAGAAGCAACATGTTGCTTTATTGAAAATATATATTTATTTTTTTGAAAAATATATACAATTATGTAACTCATAGTGTTTTTAAATAAAAAAGATAATTTGGACTTCTTTCATGAGGTATAGCCATGTATTGGTTAATAAAAATAGTTCCTTGGACAGAAAAAACAGATTTAGCATTTTTAAGTCAGTAAGTGGTAAATTTGTAGCCAGAATGTGAGATATTGAGGAAGAAATCAGTGTGATGACCCTATAAAATCTACTAGGATGACCCCTTCACAGTAGGCTTGGGGGACTGCTGAGGGCAGGCAATTTGGCTTTGCTGGGTTGGTGTCAGGACACAGGGACAACTCTAGGAGACCAGAAAGTGCTGTTGTAGTCAGAATGATAGATTAAAGGAGTCAGAGTACATTATGGCATTCCCAGTATACTATAACCCATAGCACATGGAAGGAACTTCCAACAGTGCTGGACTTTAATACAAAAAGGGTAAAATAGATTTTTTTTAAAGTAAAAGGGAATTCCTTCTCATTTTTTCACTTTTGAAAGCTTTACTGGGGTATCACTTCTAAACTGCATCATCTGTGCAATGTAAGTGTAGAGTTGGATGATGGCGATTAAAATAGTTGTACAACCATAATCTCAATACAGTTTTAAAACCGTTCTTTCATCCCCAAGAGTTCCCTTGTGCTGAATCTAAGAACTCTCTGCCTAACCCAAAGTAATGAAGATTTACTCCTACATTTTCTTTAAAACTATTATTTTAAGCTTAAAATGAATCTATGATCCATCTTGTGGAAATTTTTTGTGTGGGGTGTGAAGTAAGGGTCTAAGTTCATTTCTTTGCATATGGATATCCAAATGCTCTAGCATGTTAAAACGACAACAAAACACCACTATCCTTTTTCCACTTAATTGCCTGGACTCCTTTGCTGAAAGTCAACTGGCCATGAATAGGAAGGTTTGTTTGCTGGTTGGTTTCTTTCTTTTCAAAGATTTTATTTTAGAGAGAGAGAGAGAGAGAAATAGAGATAGCGACAGAGATAGCAACAGAGAGCACAAGTGGGGAGGTGAGGGAGAAACAGGCTCCCCACTGAGCAGGGAGCCCAATGTGGGGCTTGATCCCAGGACCCTGATCATGATCTGAGCCAAGCAGACACTTAACCGACTGAGCCACCCAAACACCTCAGGAAGGTTTGTTTCTGAACTCTATTCTGTTTCACTGATATATATGTCTGTCCTTACACCAATACTGTGCTATTTGTGTTACAGTAGCTTTGTAGAAAGCTTTGAAATAGTTCCCCAACTTTGATCTTCTTTTTTCAAAATTGTTTAGGCATTTCCATATAAATTTTAGGATCAGCTGGTCAATTTCTTAAAAAAAAAATCTGCTGAGATGTTGACAAGGACTGTCTTGAATCTATAGGTCAATATAGGGAAAACTGTCACCATAACAATACTGTCTTCCAATCCAACAATCTCTCTCCATTTACTGAGACCTTTACTTTCAGCAGTATTTGTAGTTTTTAGTATATGAGTCCTATGCTTCCTTTGTTCAATTCACTAAGTATTTTATTCTTTTCAATGGTACTGCGTTTCCTTCATTTTATGTTTATATGATTTGCTGCTCATATGTAGAAATTATGGTTAATTCTTGTATATTGATCTTATATCCTACAGTCTTGCTAAACTTGCCTATTAGTTCTAATAGATTTTTCTAACAACTCCTTAGAATATATCTCTGTGAGAAGATGGCTTTACATCTTCCTTTCTTATCTGCATACCTTGAATTTCTTTTTCATGCTTTAATGCACTTGCCAGAACCTCCAGCATAATATTGAATAGAAATGGTAAGAGCAGGCAATCCTTACTTTGTTTCTGGTTAAATTTGTTTTCTATTGCTGCTTAATGAATGGCCATATACCTAGTAGCCTTTTTTGGGGTTGCTAAATTTATTGATATTTTCTTAGAATGAAGAAAAACTACTTTGAAAATATTCAGGATATATGCTATTTCTGGTTCTCTTTACCCTAGGAATTTTGTGTCATGTGCTAATTTTCCACAGACACTAATATTTGGGTATGCTGATAGCTAGGGGAGTTTCTGCCCATCCAGCTAGAATCAATGGAATGAGAGACCCCTATATCCACAGTGAGTAGCAGTGCACTTCAGTTTCCAGCCCTAGGAGGCAAGTGGCACAAAGGTCACGCCACTGGCCCACTACCCAGCTGGTTTTTCATATTTGCTGAAGCTCATGCTTAAGGCTAGAAGGTACGCTGAGAAGGTCCCAGTAATTCAGCTTCTGAAAGTCCTCAGGCCTTAATATTCTACACATTGAAACCTAACTTAACTGGACTACAAATTCATGGGAAATTTAGCTTTGGCATTTCCTGACTGGTAATCTATTTAAACATCCAAACCTAACAGTCTATCAACTTACTTCTCAAACCCCAAATTGCTGGAAAACATCATTGCAGAAGTTCCATTTTTCCCCCTTTAGGAAACTTCTGAGTTCTAAAAATATGCTGTTCCCAAATAGGACTACTAATTTAATATCATCTCCAAAAAAGCAAAATAGTAAATCAAGAGTTGTAGTTTTCCAGTGCTGGATAAAAAAAAAAAAACTCTCTCCCTAAACGGTAAAAGACTATAGTATGTCAGTAGTAAAAAATATGGAGGATTCCAGACATTGATTTATTTCTAATGCAGTATCATTATCAGTTAATATCAGTTAACCTATAATAAGAATTTAAATATAAGTCAATATATGATTTATTTCTAATGCAGTATCATTACCAGTTAATATCAGTTAACCTATAATAAAAATTTACATATAATATAAAAAGTGTGAAGTTGCTACTACAGTAATTTTCTGCTTTATTAATCTAATCACAAATTAAACAATTTTAGGACTTCTCACAAAAATAATTAGGTGGGGCTTCGCATTTATTATGGAAACAGCAGTGTGTAACGAATGCTAACAGCTGTTTAGAGGTATGACAGATTGGTGGGTGAATGTTTAAAGCTAGTTGGCAAAGTTTGGCAGAGAGAGAGAGAAATGTGTCATTTAACAATGTTTTATAACACTGTTGACTTACAAAGTAAACATTTATTCTGTAACAGGAAAATTTCTACAAGATATTGAGAAGACCAAGAATCACCACCAAATAACATTTGCAAAATGCTTTATAACGAAATATTCTCTTGATTTTTTAGTCCAAAAATGCATCTGTCATCAGACAATCCAATGTATCGCATACAAGCTGCAACCCAGAACTCACTCAAAATATCATTAAAAGACATAAGTACACCTTAACACCAATTCCCAAGAAAGCTTGCTCAACAAGTGACCGGGTAACATTTCATTATTTTGTATTAAATTTGGGTAACTTACTCTCATACCTGAATAATCAATTCAGGGCAAAATCAGTTATCTATTGGTACTGGGCTGAATATTCTCTCTTCAAAATTCATGTCTGCCTGGAGCCTCAGAATGTGACCTTATTTGGAAATAGAGTCTTTGAAGATGTAATAGATGTCAATAAGATGGGATCATACTAGATTAGGGCAGGCCCTAAGTTGAATGACTGGTGTGTCTTTATAAGAAGGCTGTGTAAAGACACAGAATCACACCCATATAGAGAAAAACACCATGTGAAGTTGGGGGGTGAGACTTGCAGGATGCATCTATAAACCAAGGAACCCACAGAGATTGCAGGCAACTACCAGAAGCTGGAGCAGGTATGGAAGGAGTCTTCCTTGGAGCCTTTGGAGTGAGCATGCCCATGCTGACACCTTGATTTAGGACTTCTGGCCTCCCGAACTATGAGAGAATGGATTCTATTATTTTAAGACACCCAGTTTGTGACACGTTGTTGTGACAGCCTCAGCAAACTCATACACATGCCAAACTGCATTTTACTAAAGTTGATCTGTATATTTTATGCACATACTATCTCTGCACCAGTGCTTTTAATTTATGAAAGTAGACATATGGACCAAGCTGGACCAAACATGGCCCCTCATCATGCCTCTATTTCTCCCCACAAAATGAGGAGCGGCATATGTGTGCCAGGTAGAACTGGTTGGGGAGCAAGCATTTAGAAATTTCTGGATCTGTTTCTTTTTTTCTAATTTCTCACTACAGATTAAATGAGATGTGTTTTACTAGAATTCAAATCAGAAAGCATTTCCCTTCTCAGTGCAACCACAGTATTTCTCCTTTTAATGTAAATTCTTTCCACACCAGATGTTTTGTTTCCTTCAAATTCTAATAATATTTCTTTGCATTTTTAGATTATTTTAAAGGCATGACTTAGAAAAAAATAAAGTAATAGATGATCCTTAGTCTCCTACAGGAACTTAATCCTGTTTCTTTTTGTCAGTTTAAAAATGATGACATCAAACCTAGCTGTTTAGAGTGTTGTTGAATTAACAGGAATTATTTAAATATAATAGATATTTCATAAAATGGCTCAGTGGGATTAAGTGACAATCAGTCCATGGCCCACAAAACGATGCTACTAGGTATCACTACTTGGAATCCTTACAAAAAGAACCAGTGCTGATTCTGTAAAACAAAATGATTCCAATCCAAGCATGGACTATGGAACATTAGAAGGAAGAGAAATGAATTGAGAAAAAGCTTTTCAAACTTTGACCAGAGTTGGTCATACCATGTTCCTTTTTACTAAGTATTTAAGTCTTAAAAATTGTTTTAATGGTTAGATTTCTCTATTTGGCAGCTACCTGAATACTTCATTGATTATATTATTGAAATGGAGTCTGTTAGTTCTGAGACAAGAGCTGAATGAACTATATTTATGAGCTGTAGATCACGAGAGCATGTTCTAATGACAGCTTAGGTCATTCATGATGATTAAGCTTTTCCTTGAAGGATGGGTCAATTTGGGTCTTCACAACCTAGCACTGCCCAGGGACGGCCTTACAGTCAGGTCATTTCGGTGGCAGGAAAAGGGGGGGGTGTCTGGGGTTCACGTGTAGTACTCGTGTGCAAAATTCTGCAGACATGGTGTCTTTTTACTGGGCAAAGCTCCTTCTCAGTCCCCTTGCTCCTTTTCTAATTGAGATGTACTGACAAGGCAGATGCTGATACTGTAGACACTTTACGTTTATAATCTGTAAGAATCCAAAAGAACTTTAACATGTTTTTCTTGACTAAAATCTAGAATCTCTTCTGAAGTTGCAACAATGTTGACCCAAGAACAGAGCAGTTATTCAAAACACATGTTTTCAGTGAGGTCTGAAGAGCTTAGCATTGGGCAATAAGTGGTGGCCTGGCTCAGTTCCTAAGTCCAGTCTGCATCTGAGTATCTGCCCCTCCTTGTAGAAGCTAGAGATGTTCTTGCATTTCCCCTGCAATCTCAAGCTGGGTGTGCACAGATACCTTGTTACACTAGCCAAAAAAATACAACCGTGAAAACCAATTTGGGCTTGTCTGAACCTTTAAATCCGTTCCCGATCTAAAAGGTCAGTGGATCTTAGCAATGACCTAATAACCACTGACTACACTGACATAAACCAGATCTCCATGCTCTGCTGCAGCTTCCTTCGAATTTCCCACTTGCTAGTTTAGTAAAGGGGAGAACTTTTGTGGGAAATTCACATCTGCAAAAACCTTCTGCATTATATGAAGCAAAGACAGACAACAATAGATATTTAGCCAATGAATAAAGAAGACAAAGGAATGTTAAGAACTCTGCATAAAATAGAATGAATTTCAAAGGCCTGAGGAAAGTAACAGTTATTTGAAATTAAACTTCTCTGAAAATGTCCTCAAATTACGTAAGATAAATTACATTAGAGAGAAAACTCATTTTTTATCCTTCTAAGTAAAGGACAACTGACAAACATAATTGTCATATATTTAAAGTGTACAACGTGAGAATTTGATGAATGTGTATACTGTGAAAGGACTCCACAAACAAGTTTATTGACACATTCTTCACCTCATATATTTAACTTTTTTTTGGTAAGAACACTTAAGTTCCTTTTCTCCTTTTTTTTTGAAAGAGAGAGAGTGAGAGAGAGAGAGAGAGAGAGAGAGAGCATGTGTGCATGTATGGGGTGGCAGAGAGAGAGGGAGGAGAGAGAATCTTAAGCAGACTCCATACCTAGCATGGAGCCCGACACAGGGCTTGATCTCATTATCCTGAGATCATGACCTGAGATGAAACCAAGAGTTGGATGCCCAACAGACTGAGCCACCCAGGCACTCCATGACAACACTTACTGTCTTAGCAGACTTCATTATATAATACAGTATTATCAACTATAGTCATTATGTTATATATTAGACCCTCAAACCTTACTCAGCATATAAGTGAAAGCCTGTATACCCTTTTACCAACCTCTCCTCCTTTCCCATACCTCTAGCCTAGGGTAACCATGATTCTATGGTTTCTAGGAGATTGACTTTTTTTTTTTTAAAGAATCTGCATGTAAGTGATATCATGCAGCATTGATATTTCCCTGTCTGGCTTATTTCATTTAGCACATTTTAAAACTACATTTCCTAGCTCTCTTGCAGCTAGGTAGGCATGTAACTAGTACTTGCCATTGAAATATGGGCAAAAGTGATATAGTCTATTTCCAACCATGGCTCTGCGAAATTCTCCATTTTGTTCATCTGCTGCTGGGTACAAATGATGCAGTGGAAGATTCCAAAACCCTGGGAGATGGCAGAACCACCCAGTGGAAGAGGCCTGGATCCCTGAATGACTGTGTGGAAGAACCATCCCACCCCCACCTCCACTCCAATCTACAGGACTGTGATGTGAAGAGGAAACAAATGTTTATTCTTTTAAGTCACTCAAATTTTAGGATTTATAGCATATAATGCTATAGTAGTTGGTCAGGCCTGATTAATACAGACACTATAAAAAAAGCCAAACTAATTTTTAATATTTGATAAGTAATTTGATTTGATTATATTTCTGGAAAGAGGCAACTGTAGGTTACCTACAATTGCATAGTGTGAAGTTGAAACGTAATGCAATGCTCTTAGCTTAGCTTTTCCCAAACTGGTCCTCACCAACATGCGAGGACTATGAATAAAGTTCTGTGCCTAGAGTTTGAGAAATGCTATCAAAGTCAATCCAGTTTCTTTGCTATGGGATATCTCAGAGTTGGTAATATGCTAATATCCACTGTAAATCTGTATAGAAGAATAAAGAATGTAGCATCTTCCTAACTGATTTAGTCAGTAAGTAATTTAACCCATACATTTAGGATCTACTCCCTTCCTCCTCCATGGCAATGCCAGTCACTATCTCCCAGAGCAATGTTCCCCAGAATACATTCTGGGGAACATTGCTTTAGTGTAATTTGTGTTCTATGGTGGATTTATGAGAGTTACCACCAAAAAGTCCTAGGTACCTCAACACAAATAACATTCTCTTATAAAGGGATGGTTTTCTTGTAAAAAGACTAACATATACTAGCAGACTACTATGTACTAAGAAAATTTTCACTGCTCAAGTCAACCAAGTTACCTAAGAAAGGTATTTTACTTAAAATATGACTGAAATAATGGCAGATGTGAATCTTAGCTTCTGATTTTTCTTTGTATCTCAAACTGCTGTCAGTAGAGTCTGTCATATTTAATGATGGCACATATTCTTATATTTAAGAAGACTGAGTCTATGAAAACCAGCATTGTTAACTATGAAATGTGTTCATTGCACAGTATCTTATTTGCTTTTCTCTCTCTGATACTCATGCTTCAGGTACGGTGTTTTAAAACATGGTTAGAGCAATAAAAAGTAATCACAGCTGGATTTTCTAATAGAAACACATACACAGAGATACATACATAATTCTTTTTATGGTGACTTGCTATGTTGTATTGCATTTGTGCTATATATACTTTATTTCAGTTATGAAACTATAATGGATGATTTCCTACATATCTCAGACTTGAGACTGTAAACAGACTGTTATGATGGATGTCTGGAAACTCATGTGAAGTAAAAAAGGTAAACTAAATATTCAATTTGCTAAAAATAAATAAATTAAAAAAAACCCAGACTGATAGACTTACATCTAGTAGTGTGTGGAGATGCTGATCCTGGAAAACACTGTGTAGAAAATCTAAGTCCTTTTCACTGCAGTCTGTAAGTGCGTGAATTTCTTCCAGGCTGTCCAGCACCTGTGAGACTGCTCCTAAGGGGAACAAACAGAAAAGAAACAGCCAGTACAGAAAAAGTCAATGTCAAACTAACCTCAGTCTTGCACTTCAGAACAATGGACCGACAAACAGAACTTCAAAGGTTCATGTCTTTACTGGATAGACTTAAGTGAATTTCATATTACTTTAATGACAGTATTTTTAGTTTCTGTTTGTGACAATGTATTTGTGTGCTTCTCATGTTTCAAAGTACATTCAAGCTGGTCTTACTTGAATTAAGGAAATTCATCAACTATAATCAAGCTACTTGTGCAACAAGTTATACATCAGGAAGAGTGTGTCGTTTCCATGACCCCATGATGTTTTAAAATACTACAGAAATAACACAGGTGAGCCTTTCATACAGGTGTATTTCACCAAGAACTAAAGGTAAAGCCAGCTGTAGATCTGAGGGCCAAACCTTCGAAGAATGGGTGCTCCTGCTGAGGAAAGTAGGCTTCTTAGGATCCCCCCCGCCAAGTAGGCTCCACATCCAGCATGGAGCCCAATGCAGGTCTTGAAGTCAAGACCCTGAGATTAAGACCTAAGCTGAGATCAAGAGTCAGACACTTAATCGACTAGGCCATTCTGGTGTTCCAGTTTCTTAGGATTTTTAAGGCTCAAACTTAAGTCAGTAAAAATTCCAATGCACTCAATCTCCTTCCTTTACAAAGTCGAGAATCAAATTGTTCTCAACCTGTTGGGTCCTGTTTATTCAAAGACAAAGACACAGGCTGAGCATATTGACACTTTCAAATACCATATTAAATATTAGGGCAAATAATTTTTGCAGGGCAAAGGAAATGGTAGTGCAATCACTTTCTTTAAATTTTGTCTTTTAACCAGGAATCCAGAGAGGTATCAGTAAGGCAAGCTTTATACTGGGGAGTAATAAAGTCACTTACACATCTGTAAAGAAATGATTAGCCTATTTTACTTTGCAGACAATGTTCACATATATACTCTAAAGAATCCAAAGAGGCTAGGCTTCAGAACACTAGTGTTTGTGAAATGCTAACAGTAAATGCCTCACTGTACATTTAAGTCTTGGATCAGTAGTTTTCAACCAGTGGTGATTCTGCCCCCTAAGGGGACATCTGGCAGTCTGGAGACATTTCTGTTGGTGGTTGTGGTGTGATGGTTTGTATTATTATCATCTAGTGTGGAAGGCCTGGGATGCTATTAAACATCCTACAATGCTCAGGACAGCCTTTTAAAAGAAAAAATTATGCAGCTCAAAATGTTAATAGTGCTGAGGTTCAGAAATCCTGCTTTAGATAATGATAAAAATCTTGAATCTTTCTGTTCTGGAACTCTACGCTGTTTCTAATTACTTCTGGTCTTGGACCTCATCCAATTGCATTCACTTACTGGTGAGAATGTAAATGAGTATCACTTTCCCAGAACGCAATCTGGTAACATGTATCAAAGAGCCTTAAAGATGCTCCTGTACTTTGATTCAGTAATTTCATTTACAAAAACCTACGTTAAGGAAAAAATAGGAAATGCAAAAAAAGATTTATGTATGAGGATATTTATCATATAAAATGAGGGAAAATAACAAATAATTAGAGAAAGATTAAATAAAGTACAGAACAGCCATATCATGGAATGTATAGCCAATTGGAAATTACTTCTGAAGAATTTTAATGACATAAAGATATCTTCATGATATAAAATTCAAGAAAGCAGAATGTAAAACCATATGAACTGTATATTCCCAATTACGACTGTAGAAAAATACATATACAAACTCAGAAGAAAAACAGAATGAAATACTTCAAAAGCATAACAGCAGTGATCTTTACTTTCCTATTTATACTTCATTCTGTTCTTGTCTGTATGTTCCAAGTTTTCTACAATAGAAAAAAAGTTGCTATATAAGCAACTGCTTTTTGCAGTAAAGTTTAAATATGTTAATGATTCCTGGTGTAAGGCACAAATCAAGTGGTTATCCACATGGAAATAGTACTGTGGCTATTTTTTTATTACAAATTTGATTTCTGGAGATAATTGTAGATTTGCAAGCAGTTGTAAGAAATAATACAGAGAGATCTCATGTACCCTTTACCCAGTTCCCTTCAATGGCAACATCTTGCAAAACTGATGTGATGTCACAACTGGGATACTGACATTGACACAGGCAAGCTACAGAATATTTCCATCAGCACAAGGATCCCTCATTTGGCCCTTCTATAGTCATCCTCATTTCCTCCTACCCTATCCTCTCCTAACTCCTAGCAACTACTAATCTGTTCTCCATTTCTAGAAGTCTGTCATTTCAAGGATGCTATACTAATGAAACCATCCAGTATGTAATCTTTTGTGATTGGCTTTTTTAACACAGCATAACTCTGGAGAGTCATCCAGATTGTTGTGTGTATCAATGGTTTAATCCTTTTTATTGTTGGGTAGTATTCCATTGCATGGATGTACCAAAGTTTGACCATTCATCTGTTGAAGGGACTGGGGATACTTACAAAGTTTGAATTATGCCCACCAGTCTTTTGGTATTCTTTCACTGAAAATATTAAGTGAATACTAAGTAGGATTAACAAAAAAGGTATAAGGCAGAAGTCAGTCCTCCTTTCCCTTGCTGTTCCTGAAAAGGTTATTAACCAAACCCATTTCCCTCTGCCTGCTCTTCTCGTGACTTTTACTTTGTTCTGAGTTGGAAAAAAAACTGGAAATTAGTTCAAAGTCAGCTCTCTCATCATCCCTTACTGAAAGCCTTGTAAAAGAAGAGATGTGAAGAAATTAGTTCCAAATGTCTCACTGAACCCCTGGCCCCAGCACATCCTCAACAGCAGAGTTAAAGGATAGCAGGTTTATAAAGTTACTAAAGCCAGTTCTCAACTTCTGGACTTACAAAACTACAATATCAGAAAACTACAGAAATATCAATGAAATGTTTTTTGTATGTTAAAAAAATTCAACTGATACCACAGAAACCTAATTATCATTTTCATTCAGTTATCTTAGTGGAATCTTACCTCGTTTCTACCATCTCTACCAGCATGGCTTATGCAGATACATAATCTAGAGGGCAGTTTATGAAAGATGAAAATAAAACCATCTTGTATCTAGTGAATACCAAGATGGCAAGTCTAACCACTGAGAAACAATTCTGGCTGTAACAGACCAGGGCTGTTTCACTTGTTGGTCTGTGAACTCCCAGAGCTTCACATAATTCCTGTACCCTCAGCATACTCCACAGGTTACCCTACATGTGTACTTGTTCACTCTTCTGTGCTGTGAGGTCCTTAAGGCATGTCCATATTTGATTCATTTTAGAACACCCACAAACTATGTATTGAATTAATTAAGTTCTAAAGAAACATAATAATACTAACATGGGGTCCCAATCCCTGAGTGTTTATTATGGGCCATGCACATCCTCAAGACAATGCAGTAAGGCAGATACACTATCACACCCTTCTAGATAGGGAACTGTGGTTCAGAGAAGTCAAGGAAGGTCATAGCCAGAAGTGGTAGAGCCAAGACTCAACCCCAGTGTGTCTGGCTCTGAAGTCTATGCTTTGCCTTACTACATGATTTGGCTGTACTAAGAAACATAGGAGAAACATCAGCAAGAAGCGACATGTGGTTTACACATGGATATGGAGGTTAGAAAAGAACCTGACTCCCCATTAGGTCAGACAATAACCAAAATATTTATTGAACATTCTTGCTTTTTGCCAGGTGCTAGGCAGGGGCTTCTGAGAAAACAGGTATGATTCCTGACCTTGAGGAAGGGGATCTCAGGCTAATATGTTAAGCAGGCATATTATACCCTGATGTAAATGATACATTCAACACTTCCACGTGGGGTCTAATCTGCTCTGACAGATGCAGTGGATGGCTTGTTGGAAAGTACAAAGGCATCTGCTAGCCTGTGTTTCCAGCATGCAAGACCCATCAGGTCAACAGGTCTATTTACCTTGTTACCTTTTCTGAACGGATTTATAGTCTTATCTTGTACCCAAATGTGGTTAACTTGGTGGGTTTTCAATCATGAAGGGAAGCATATACATAGCTGTCCTCAGGCTGCCTATTTCAGTTTCTGAAAAGTGCCACAAATTTTACATTTCTGAAATTAGGTAGGAAAATTACAGTTTTTATTCCATTTCTCCTTTATCTTTTACATTGAATAAATACATAGTTTTGGTCTAACCTCAAAATCTTTCTTTACCCTTGATCATTTTAACACCTTCCATTGACCACTCCCCATTCCCACTTCTAGTTCTGTTCTTTCTTTCTTTGGGTATGACCAGCAGAACCACATTCTTTGTCTGATATATCTATATAATTGATTCCTGCAGTTCAGTGCCATGCCCATCTAAAAGTCCTACCATTTTCCCATTCATTATAAAATATAAATGTACACAAAGACACTTCTGGGCCTCTTCCATTGCTATTTGTTTTAAATACTGAGGCTGTAGTAATAATGAAGACAACATGACATAACACAGCACAGTGTATGTACACACGCATACACATACACACAGAAGCTCTTAACTATTAGTCTTTATTTTGTGGATTAATACTGTCATATCTGAAAGAACTATTCACTTTTCTCAAAAACTGAAAAGAGTTTTTTTCCTATAAAGCCTTTGAATAAAGTTGTAACTGCCTTGAATAAAAATAATCAATCAATCAATTAATAAATAAATAGCATGTGAGTTCACCTTGGAGGGCAATCTGTTTAAGGGCAGGACTGTAGGTATTTTACTCACTTTTGTATTCCAGGCTGCATTTTGTTAGAGGGCTTTGTGCAAAAAAGACACAATGAAATGTGTTTGATTAAAACAAATTTTTTCTGAGTAAATTCTGAAGAATTATAATGTAATACTTAACCACAGAAAACAGCTTATTTTACAGTGCTGATTCCTTAAAGTCATAATAAAATTATTTTGATACTTATATTTGTATAATGGTTTATAACTTCCAAAGTGCTTTTACACCCATTACCTTATGTGATTCCACAAAAACCTTGTCCTGTAGGCATGTGTTTTTATACTTGGAAAGTTGTAGGCTCAACCGGGTCAAATGACCCTGGGACTGCAGCAGTGAGCAGAAGAGCAAGTCCCCAGAGTCAAGTCTGTAACACTGAGTCCTTCTACTATAGACTGGCTCCTCCTTAAACCATGTTTCACCCTCAGCAACACATCTGAATAATTTGCATTTGGTAATGAGAAGATATCCAAGTTCTATCCTCTCTTTAATCTCAATTTTATTTCCCATATAAGGTTTATTTTCATAGGCCTTCGTCCAAACTTTTACAATGATAAACTTATTAGAAAGTAACCAAGTCCTACCTTCAGGATAGTATTTTATTTTAATCTCTGCACAATTCATTTGGCAATTAGGTTTGTATCTAAAAATTAGGTTGATAATCATATACTTTAACTGTGAACATTTCTGCTTTTTCTAACAATCTCACCATACAAACAAGTTTCTCAAAAGTTTTTTTCTACTATTATGAAATAATAATCAAAAAGCATAAACTTGTCTGTTTTAAAAATGCTTTCTGAGTCTACTTCTTTAAAGAGGAATGTGCTTTTAAGGTCAACGAAAACTTTTGAGTCCAGAAGAATTTCATTACAAGAGTAGAAAAGTCTCATAAAAAAAGTTGACTGAGTAGAAATAACCTGAAAGGAAAACAGAAAAATAAATAGCATGTCTATGCTAAAAATTCTCAGTCTTGAAGTGGCCTGACTCTGTCTTTAACTATTTCTCCCTATGTTTTACTATGAAAAATTTCAAACATATAGTAAGTTCAAAGAATTGTACTTCATCACCTAGATTCCATAATTGTCAGCAACTTGTGATATTTACTTTATTACACATCTACCCATCAATTCATGTTATTTTTCATTCATTTCAAAATGAGCAGCAGAGTGGTCAACATTGCTACACTGCACTCCTTAACACTTTAGCATAGATTTTAATACTTCTTTTTCGGTCTCAGGTAAAATTTACAAAGAGTGAAATATACAAATCTTAAAGAATTTTGATAAATATATATACTACATACATCTGATAACTGTATACACACATATATGCAGTTATTTCAGTAACAAAAATCTGTGTGTATTTAAAAAATTATATGTATAGCTATAAAACCCAGTATCACTGAGCAAATTCAGCATCTGAGTCTAGTTAAGCTTTTTTTCTAAAGAGTTAGTGATAGCTTCTTTCCTGTTGTATTAGCAATCCCATTTATACAACACTGAATCCATTACACACACATTCGTATCATCCATTCAAAGCCCCCCTGTAAGCACAGTGTTTAAAAAAATCTGCTTACTAAAATATAATTTATTAAATTAAAATTCACCAATCTAAATGTACATTTTCATCTCTCAAAAAAAGTTCCCCTCTTGTACTTTTGCAGTCAAATGTTTCCTCTTCCCCCTACTTGCTGTACAACAGCTTCTATTCCCACTGTACAAAGAAATGCTGGTTAACAATCAAGTTATAAGCAATAGTGAATTCTGTAATGGAAATTGTATTTTGGACTTAAGCATTTGTGCTATATCCAATTCAAGCTATGAAAATTCACACATGGTGATAAATCCTTTAGATTCTTCATGTATATCATGCAGACACCTCAAAATTCAGTATTGGTTAAAAGAAGCAATAAACTCTGCAAATGGATTCTGTCAGAGTACATATGCTATAATTCTAATGTCATTATGCTTGTTAAAATGGTCTGTTTTCAAACAGCAGCATCGTTGGGCACAAATTTGTCAAAGTACTTTAACATTCTCCTGGTTAAGTGCCCATTCATATAACACTTTACAACTAAAGAAAAACATTACTTAATACTTCTAAGATGCTTTCATTTCCAAATGACATGATAGGTCTACTTAAAAAAAAAAAAGAAGTGTGCTAAATCTGGAGAAACAAAAGCACGTACAAATGAGAAGTGTCTCATATTCTAATGTCATTAACTTGTGCTGGACAGCCTCTATGATGGCCTCCAAGACCCTTGTCTCCTGGTATTTACACTCTTGTATAATTAAATCCCTTTCCTGGAGGGTGGCCTGGACTTATTAACTCACTTGTACTGAAGAGAATAGGGGAGAAATGATAGGATGTCACTCCCAAGATGAGGTTATAAAATGGCTCTTATGTTGGGCACTCTTACTTTTGCCCTTCCTCTTTGATCATTTAAACTGGGGGAAACAAACTTCTATGTCATTAGCAGCTCTATGGAGAGGCTCAATAGCTAGTAAGGACCTGAAGCCTGTCAACAACCATGACAATGAATTTGAAAGAGGATTCCTTGGGATCCCTGGGTGGCGCAGCGGTTTGGCGCCTTCCTTTGGCCCAGGGCGCGATCCTGGAGACCCGGGATCGAATCCCATGTCGGGCTCCCGGTGCATGGAGCCTGCTTCTCCTCCCTCTGCCTGTGTCTCTGCCTGTCTCTCTCTCTCTCTGTGACTATCATAAATAAAATAAAATAAAATTCTTTAAAAAAAAAAAAAAAGAAAGAGGATTCCTCCCCACCTCCCACCCCCACACAGTTGGGCCTTCAGATAAGACTGCAGCCCCAGATGATTGCTTGACTGTAGTCTCATGGGAGATCTGAAGCTAGAGGCACACAGCTAAACCACACCCAGATTCCTGACCCACAGAAACTGAGAGGATGAATACTGCTTTGAAGTAATTCAATACACAGCAAAAGACAGTTAACAAATATACTGTATAATGTTCATGTTAAATCAGCTACAGTTGGAGTTATAAGTAAAAAATGCAAGAGAATGTGACAATGTAATCAATTATTAGCATCCAGATTTTCTTATTTTTCATTGTCTCTTATATACTTCCCCCCAGTAAGCACAATGCAGAGCGAAAGATTTATTCTACTGTCTTAATTGAAATTGTTGAAATAATTGTAGATTCATATGCAACTGTAAGAAATAATACAGAGATTCCTTGTATACTTTGCTCAGTTTCCCCATTGGTAACATTGTACAGAACTATAGTATAATATCATGCACAGAATACTGACATTGATACAATCCATCCATCTTGTTCAGATTGCGTTAGTTTTACTTGTACTCATTTGTGTGTATCTTTTACATACTTTTTACTTTAATGTCACATAATCAAATCATGTCCTTTTGTAATTAAAATCTAGCAATTGTATTTTTCTTTATAAATGGTCTGACGGTAAAAGTTGCTGAGACACATGAATTCAGGAGTTTATTTCACAGCTCCAGATTAATTAAAAATTCAGTCAGTAATAGGGAGTAATAAAACCTGCTTATAGATTATGTAATCATCAAAGGAAAATTCACTTACCCTGAAAGTTTTCTTGAAAGCGAGCTATAAAACAAAATGTTACCCTTTCCCCCAAATTAATGTATTTGTGCTTGAAATTCAGATGTGAGATAATATTAAGTGCAGTTGAAATTTTAACACTGCCTATCTCCCTCTGAGGAAAATGAGAAGTCAGTAGTATTTGTAGGACAACGCCTCAGGAAATCAACACACCCACGTTTTAACTTTATGGTCAGGCAGTGTTAAAATTCATAATCGAACATCTAAACACAAACAGCCAAGGAAAAGGTCAAGCTGCTTATGAATCATGCAAAGCCAAACACTTTTGCATAAAAGATAAAGCTTAGAGGAAAACAAAGGGATACCTACTTTCTGCTGCTAGAAGTCCTAGTAGGAAGGCAGCATATGGACAAACAACAAACAGTATGATTTTAGAGCAAGCAGGTTATCAAGCTGGGCCCAATAGATGAGCCACAAGAAGCACGGTCCCTGAGCTGAGTCCAAGGTGAATCCTCATGTTCCATGAGCACATTCCCTGGGACTGTTAAGGATTTCAGCCCTTAAAACCCTGGGTTCAGATTCCAATTTATTTGATTTGAAATATGACAAAAGAATATTTCTACTTTGGATTACTAAGTAACAAAAGAATGATACGTGGTTCATCATACAATTAAACTCGACAAATTCTAGTGAATGTATGTATAATGGACTAAGTTTGATAAAACAGAAAAAATAATCTTTTATATAAAATTGTTTTACAATGTAAATAGCATACCCAAACATGTTACTCTTTAGATGACAAATTGGCAAATGTATTGATTCAAGTTTGTTTTTAAATTGTGGTTTTAAATAGAATTTTGGGGGCAGGATTTTAATTTTGTCAAGCAAGGTCATTAAAGAAAACTACCTACTTATCATTATTTCATAGAAAGAATAGAACAGGCATTATCTAAAGATGAAAAACTGACTTCTCAAGAAACAACAGCTGGTGACCTTACACTATTCTCTAACCCCTCTTTCCCTGCTCCCTCACTCCCACCCTACAAACACATGCTTGCTGATCATTTTTCTCTTTTTTTTCCCATGGGCTTGCAAGAACTTTCAGGTAATGCTGAAAGGTGCTTTGTGTTTTGTACTGTAAAACAAACCCATGCGATTTAAACAGAAAGAGAGTGGAAAGGTTATGTTAGAACTTAAAATAAATGAAGCAGAATTTAAGGGTTAGAATTAAATGGACAAGAATTTAGGCTTGAAAATAGAAACATTAAAAAAGATGAAATGAAAATATAGATGTGTTAATTTATGAAAGTGTACAGCACTTATGTGAGTCCAGACAAAACATATAATAGGCTTTCTGCAACCAAGCAGACAACCAACTGTTGGTTGCAGAAAAGGAAGTTTGCTGGTAGAGAGCTATTTCATAAATAAGGCGATAAAACAGTACAATGCCTCCCTTTAAATGATTTAGTAGTAAAAATTAATTTTAGGGACATATGAATAATTCTTGATAGCTGTGTGAAAGTTACAAAAATATTAGAATTTTCTTTGAAATGTTCCTTTGTCTTTGATTTCTAAATACATAAAAAAAATCTCCTTTTCACTTAGGGGAGGTGATCAGACACATACACTGCATAATGGTTCTTTTGTCTTTTATTCCTAGCAGCCTGCTATTTAAAATATTTTAGAGACAGACATTTGCATGTCAAATGGAAGATATAGACTGCTTACAAGATCATTAAGATCCAGAAGTTTAGGAAAAAGAAGGTGTGACTACAGGAAAGGGAAGCAAAAAGGAATGTGAAATTGTGAACAACTAATTTGAAAGCTTGCAGGCTACCCACAAGACAGTGTGGGAGATTTCTTTTTTGTTTAAAAAGCAAATGCTGTAATGAGAAACTATTTCAACTATACCATTGATAGATTGTACTGAAAACAAAAAACTGGGCAATAAAAATGTATCTAACAGAAAATAAGCATGTCTCTAACTGTAGACAGTTCCTTTCCTTAAAAGAAAAATCTGCCTCTTTAACAGAAGGGAATAGTGAGGAGCGCATTAAACTCTTGCTAGGCTGAGGTACCTCTTAAGGGGTTAACACTAACGATTAGATCTGTGAAGCTATTGCAAGGACCACAAGGCTCTCCAGTTCCGATTCTAAGGATGAAAATGGTATTAGATCTTGACCTAAAATCTCTCAATATATTCCAAATTTGTGGCTATATCATATAGTCAACAGTACAACATAAAACCACTCCCCCCAGGTGGGTCTACTGTAAACGGAGCATGAGGAAAGAAGAGAGAGGTCTGAGCTAACACCAACCCAAATGCTGCAGCTGGAGGGAACAAAATGGACTGGAAGAGAAAAAGACAGACACGAAACAACAGGGAGCATGGGGGAACATACCTATAAACACAACTACCACTTTGCTTTTCATGTGGTAAGGGCTCTGGATAATCACAAAGTCAGTGCAAGAGAAAACCAGCAAGACCTTCTCTTCAGAGTCTCTCTTCTAAGATTTCCATTTCTGAATGTTTTTGGAAATCACCTTCACTCAAAAGAGGAAGATTCACATCCCAGTTGGTAAAGGTCAAAATGCTGAACTACATAGCTGCTGGAATAGGAAAACTGGATCCTCTTCCACAAGGTGTAATAAGCACATACCAACTGGTAAGAAACTGTGTATGTTAATGTTTGTGCACATGAGTGGAGAAACAGAGGGAAGGAAGAAGCACAAACACTGACAAATGCTAGTAGTTCCAACAGGAAAGAAGCATTAGCACATCCATTCTTCCTGTATTGCTAATAGTGAAGGACAAACAACTCATGCTTTAGGAAGGGCGCTGGCTGGGCCTTGAGTCTGATGGTAAAACATGGATGCTGAATGAGCAAGCCCAAAAGTACAAAAAAAAAAAAATCAAACCAACAGCACAAAGTCGACCACATGGCAAAAACAGAATGATTCTAGTGTGAGAAGGAAGAAAAGCTGAGGGCAGAGGACATGTGATTCAGATGTAAATACATACGTAAATGAAATTTAAAGAGTATAACAGATACATACATGCATTTACATAGACATATAAAGGGATACTGTGTATTTTTACTAAATGATCCTTGAGAATACCTCCCTATAAAAACTGGAAATCTGAGAATTCTTTAAAACAATTTTGTGAACACTGGTGGTTTTTTTTTTCAGGAGTACCTATATACATTTCATCCAAATAAGTAACTCTTCTGTGTTGTTCTCCCCTGAAGACTTGTACACATGTGGTACAGACTTTATAGAAAGAGAAGAGCTTGTAAATTATTTTGAGAGAGAACTCACAAGACAGTTTACATTGAAAGATAAAATTAAGAGCACTATTGTCCCAAAGTCTGATCTGCTATGGTTGACATTGGGAAAATCTCACATCAGAAATTTTTTGTTGGGGCATAAGGTAATCAGAAAGATCCCAAAAGACTGACCACAATGTTGGACTAGATGAAGTGCAATGTTGGCTCTGGAGTGGGGAAGGGGGAAGAAGTATTTCTGAGGTAAAAAGAAAAAAGTAAAATGTTGGTTTTGGAGCAGGAGGGGAAGGCAACTTCAGTAGTAAAATGAAAAGGAACGAGACACACGTGGATGGGATTTGGTTGCTGAGAAACTTCCTTAGAATTCCTTGGGGGAACTTACTAGATTCACAGGACAAGTTTATTCACAATGGAAGAGAAAGGATGTAGACACCAAATAAGTCACACTGGTAAATGAACGAACGGTCCAATTACCTGAGGAGGTAGGGTCTTCGGAGAAATCCGGCAACTCTTCAGGGGGATCCCCATAGAATGAGTTGAATTTGTGACTTGACACAGCTGCGAGTACTGCACCCTAAAACAAAAAGACGGAAAAAATATTAAAACAGACAAATGTAAAAAAGTTCAACAAACTTGAGTATTCAGAAAGCGAAACCTATAGGAGACGAAAGCTAGAAGAGGGGTAGCTTTTAAATGATTTCGGATTCCTTCAAATTAATCACATATGCATATAAAAGTGGAATGCTGTTGGGGACTGGGAAAGTACACGAAACCACTTATATCTTGAACTCAATCATGTACCACAAAATGGAATATTTTGCAGTCACTATGAAATGATGCTGAAGGATGTCTAATAAAACAGAAAGATGCTTGTGAATGACATAAAAAAGGTTTTAAAGCAATCAATAGCATGATCTCATTTTTGGAAAAAAAGATTAATACAAATATAAAAGATTGAACATATACTAAGATGTTAACAGCATTATCTCTGGAAGTAGGAATGAGTCATTTTTCTTTTTTAAACATTTTCCTCCCTCTCTTTCTGTTAACAATGACCACGTGTTACTATAGTACAGTAATTCTCAAGTCAGGCCGCACAGTAGAACCAACTACAAGTGATTCTTTAAAACATCACACATAGCTTCCCCTGATTCCTAGCTGAGAATTACTATCATATCGAGTGCATGACACCCTTTCAGACTGCTGGGTGCAAAGATGTCAAACACTGTTTCAGTAACAAGAAGAGCAATACAAGTTATTTTGTGACAATGTTCAATTCTGTGAGTCTGCTGGCCATGGGTCAGAATACCTGGGTATGTTCCTTGGTGCTGCCATTTACCTGCTGCCTGATATTACTTGAGTTGAACATTTAACCTTTTGAGGTCTTTCTCAGCTGTGATGTGAAAATATTAAAACTGACATAACATACCTAATAGGACTGCTGAAAGTCATAATGTATACGAAAGTGCTTTGCGAACTATAAAGCATTTTGTAAGTGCAAACCATCCCTAGGCTTACTAACATATAGCCAGAACATGAGTACAGCCTTTTGCTGATCTAAGTAGAATTGCTCATTTAGGTAGTTTAAGTATCAAATCACTTAAGTAGTCTAAGTCTAAATTTTAAATATTGAACTCGTGGATTTTTCTGAAAAGAATAACATTTTTTTAAGGGAGGGAGAGGGGCAGAGAGAATCTTAAGCAGGCTCCATATCTAGTGTAAAGCCCAAGTAGGGCTCAGTCTCACAACTGTGAAATCATGACCTGAGCAGAGATGAAGAGTCAGATACTTAACCAACTGAGTCACCCAGGTGGCACCCTCCCTCCTTTCTTTTTAGAGAGGGAGAGGGGGAGAGGGGAAAGATAAATTTTTTATGTGTGTAGGCATTTAGGTGTTTATTAAATATATACAAACATTAATAGAAACATGTTTCCACAAGGTTCATTTTTTTGGGGGGGCATACTAGGGTTTCTTTCTACAAATATACATTGAAATGAACTGAACTGAATGCAGAAAGGGAAGGGCAAAAAAACAGAGAAGTGATCTTGGTGATATTATTCCAGGCAACTTTTTAGATTTCCTTTTTTTTTTTTTAAAGATTTTATTTATTTATTCATGAGAGACACAGAGAGAGAGGCAGAGACATAGGCAGAGGGAGAAGCAGGCTCCCTGCGGGAAGCCTGATGCAGGACTCAATCCCAGGACCTCGGGATCATAACCTGAGCCAAAGGCCTCAGGCCTCAACCACTGAGCCACCTGTGCCCCTCCAACATGGGACTTGAATTCACAACCCCAAGACTAAAAGTCACATGTTCTTTCGACTGAGCCAGCCAGGTATCCCAACTTCTTAGATTTCTGAAAGTCTAGGGTTAATGCATGAGAGGTCCTTACGCAGAATTTTATAGCCACCTACCATGATGAAAAAATAGCAATGAATGTTAAGTTCTTCTTTCTATAGTAGAAGCTTATTTCATTTTACATATACACATGTTCCCTAAAAGCTGGGTGGGAATGTAATTTTTATATATCAAAAGTTTCCCACACACTGAAACTAAATTTTAATGATGCTTTATTTTTATTTTCAAATAAAGTTCAGCTGAATTTCTTAATATGTTGGGTTTACGTTTCAGGGCCTGTTCTAGCTACTACTCTGATCAAAGATCTAGAAATACTTATGCCAGGAAAGCACTATTTAAAAGAGCCTTGAGAGAGGTAAATTCTTTTAAAACAATAGTAGCAAGTTCCTAATTTATCTGTCTTATGGTCAGCAGTTTTCTTTAGTTCTCTAAACTCAGTGACTACATGCAGTTTGAATATTCAATGCAAAGCTCTTATGTAAAACAGCAAAATGGTTCTAAAACAGTTTATAGATTTATAGAATCATAACCTTAGGGGATGATTCATTCTAAGACTCATTTTGCATGTGAGGAAACTGAGGTCTAGAGTGGTTTAGCAACCTGTTAAGGTTGCTGCCAACTTTTAAGAGATAAAATCAAGCATAGAGAGCATTGAGGTCCTCTGACTACTCTCCCAGTTCAAGGGTTTTTACTATACTAGGGGTCAAAAATCTTTTTCTATAAAGGGCCAGATAGCAAATATTTGAGGCTTGCAGGGGACATAGTCTCTGTTGCAACTATTCAACTCTGCCACTGTAGCATGAAAGCAGCCATAGACAAAACGTACATGAATGTACACTGCTATGTCCCAATAAAGCTTTATATATAAAAATAGGCTATGGGCCTGATTTGGTGCCCAGGCCACAGTGTGCCAACCTCTGTACCATATACTACTGTTATGAAAGAGACTGTTGGGTAAAACAACACAAATCTAGATCTTATATAGAGATAGTTCTTCATACCTCCCAGTTTATTAAATCCTTGACCAGAAGTTTTCTACCTACTTTAATTTAGAAGGTATACTTTAGTATGTTCTGAAACATAAAAATTGTGAGTTAAGAAGACTATTCACAATCTACTATTGTAACAGACATTAAAGATACAATTTTGTACAAAGCAAATTAGGCAAATTCTGAATTCAAACAAAAAGAGAACTGGGGTGCCTGGGTGAGTACAGTTGGTTAAGCATCTGACTCTTGGTTTTGGCTCAGGTTGTGATCTCACGGTTGTGGGATTGAGCCCCACATCAAGTTCCACGCTTAGCGTGGAATCTACTTAAGACTCCCTCTCCCTCTGCCCCTCCCCACTGCTTTCTCTCTCTAATAATAAATCTTTTTTTTTAAAAAAGAGAACTACAAGTAATAAAATTCTCAACTCAATCCTAACTATTGTCAATATGTCAAACATCAAAATGCTCCCAGTTATTTGATTCTGTGCCTCATTTAAGGAAGTAGAAAACAAGAAAATGGTTAGCTCAGACTTCTGCTAACTTAAACTCCTGAATGCACTTAAGGAGGCAACAGAGTTATCAAGAAAGGAACAGGAGAATAAATACAAATTGCTGACTTGAAAACAACAGCCAAAAGCCAATACTCTCTTGTTGGTGCCCACCCCCCACCCAGCCCAGAAACAAGCATTATGAAGTTTGATCAGCACAAGAGCAGGGAGGTATATTTTTACTTATTTATTCATGAGAGACACACACACAGAGGCAGAGACACAGGCAGAGGGAGAAGCAGGCTGCAGGAAGCCTGATGTGGGACTTGATCCCGGGACTTTGGGATCACGCCCTGAGCCAAAGGTTGACAGACGCTCAACCGCTGAGCCACCCTGGCATCCCAGGGAGGTATATTTTTAAAAAATCTAAATACAAAACACAAGATTTGTGATGACATGTAGAATTGGCTTTGTACCCAAGTGACAAAATAACACACAGTCATATTATAATATACTGAGAGGGTAAAACCCATCACAGAGTTATATAAATACTCATGTTGCATAAAGATTTGAGAAAGGATCATCTTATTGGGGCTTAAAACACTGAACTCAAAGCCCTAAAAAGGGTGAAGAACATGGAGAGGCTGAGGCTGAACAGAATGACCGAAGGCTGGAACATCATTTCAAGGTAGAAATGTTAAAGAATTCGGGTTGATTACATGTAAGAATTAGGTCCTCGATGATAATGAGGTGAGATGATTGATTACATCAGAGCTCCCAGCTTCTCTCCATATAGTCACAGGCAATATGATCATTTGGTCTAGTCAGCAGTCTGTATGGATAGGGTACTCAAACAAAACAGAAATGCAGGTCTAAACCAAGAATTTTCTAACATTAAGTCAGGATACCTGACTAAAGGAGGCTGTGCTATCTTCTCTCTGAAGAAGGTGAATGATGAGACTTGTAAGTGTAGTAGGTAGGACTATATTTCAGAACAACTGCACAGAATAGGTATCTTAGGAATCTTTTTGGGTCTATGTAAAAGTATTTTATAAAGATGGTCTTTTAAGGTACAAAATAACTTTCAAAAGCTAGACTGCCGAACTTAGGAAGTGATACATTCTATATTTCAGAATTAGGAATTAATAGAATTGCTTTGTAAAATCAAGAGAAAGATCAAAATCACTTCAAGTATTATTTATTTACTGTTCATACCAGAATAACAATTTTCACTTTTCAGAATCATTGGTACATTTTGGATACCAGACTTAATGCTTTGAGTAGCTGGAACTCACAACTGCTGGGCTAACTTATTGCTTCTGTATCACTTCTCACTACAGGAGAGGACTGCATGTAAATGCTGTCTTTCATTAGGGTACAAAGGTCCTCAATAAATCCTTAAAGTTGGTTCTTGTTGAATTAATAGAAAGGGGAAGACTGCCAAAAGACAGCTATTAAAGCTTCCTGGTTGACCCCTCAAAGGTGATGTTTTGGTGTAAGCATTACTCTTGAAGGTGCCAAGACTCTGGATGGTGCTGTACAGTAGAACTTTCTGTGATGATGGAAATGTTCTATACCTGTACTGTTCAATACAGTAGCCATTAGCCACATGTGGTACTAAACACTTGATATGTGGCTAGTGTAACTGAGAAACTTAAAACTTTGATATTAATTAATTAAAATTTAAATTTAAATAGCCACATATGGCTTACTATTGCATGTATATAGTACAGCAATGTTAAATACTGAAATAGGCATTCCTAAACAAACTTTTTCTAGGTCTGCAAAGTTCAGGAATTCGAGGGACCAACTGGTAATTCAGAGAAGCATACAGGCTATGCTTTTGCAATTTGCAAAATCAATAAAGGAGAATTGTAGAAGTTATCAGAAATTTCCCTCACTTTCTCTATATACAGTGTAGGGAATAAAGTTTTATCCTCTAAATTCAATCACATGGATTCAACTCACCATTTCCTGAACTGAATGTAATAAATTTACCCAAATAGAGGATATTGCTTCTGTTTCTTTCTTTCTTTTTTTTTGAGAGAGAGTGTGCACTTGAACACATGTGCACATGAGCAGGGGTTGGGATGGAGGGGCAGAAGGAGAGAGAGAATCTTAAGCAGGCTCCATGCCCGGTGTAAAGCCTAATTTTACAACCCTGAGGTCATGACCTGAGCCACCCAGGTGCCCCTACTGCTCCTATTTTTTACAAAATTTCTTTGACATGCTTCACTGTAGGGAAATTTGCTTTCTAGAGGTAGAAAGAACTCATGAGGGCAGCTCTGGTGGCGCAGTGGTTTAGCGCCGCCTGCAGCCCAGGGCGTGATCCTGGAGACCGCGGATAGAGTCCCATGTCCGGCTCCCCGCATGGTGCCTGCTTCTCCCTCTGCATGTGTCTCTGCCTCTCTCTCTGTGACTCTATGAATAAATAAATAAAATCTTAAAAAAAAGAAAGAACTCATGAAGCAAAGGAGATGATTTCTAGAACCGATACTTTCCTGAGCCTCTTCCCTAGATAACCTCAGATGCTGACAGACACTCCCCTAGCAACCCCCACCCCCAAACCTGACCCTTTACTCAGTAACTCTAAGTAGATGGCACCTAGGGTTACAGTACAGGTATGCTTCCTTAAGAGACACTCCAGGGCACAGATTTTTCTAGACAGCTTAGATCCTAGTCTGTCTCATACATCCTAATATTCAATTTGAGAAAATATGATTCTCGTATCTAGTCTTGTACTGAGGCCTATGGAGTTTATTAAAGTATGGTCAAGAGGATTTTTTTTAAAGGAAAGTATTAAAATTCTAGAGATTAGTGTAAAACAAAAAGAGGGAAGAAAACTCAACATCTGAAATGTAACCAAAATGAGAAACGCAAATTTTCCACTGTTACAGATGTGAAACAAAATAACAAAAGAGAATAAAAAAAGAAGTGTGTGATAATCCAATCACATGCAGGGTTTCATTAGCTTTTTTAAATCTACACGTGAAAAAAAAAAAATAAATCTACACGTGAAAGGTCTGAATATGATGTTAATGCTAATTGTCCAAATAATTTTCCCATTAGGGATTTATCATCTCCTGTAGCCCACTGAGAGGTTAAATGCCAAAATGAATGTACAAATATGGAAAGAAACACTTTCTGATTGAGTATCGATATTACTATAGTGAATAATGAGTGATAATCTTGAAATTTCAGCCAACTAAATAAGTAATGTTTTATATTCTGACATAAAAAAAGTTTCACGAAACTTTCAGAATGAGAACAAGGTTCAACCTCAAAAGTAAAACTCACCAAAAATACATAAAAATTTATTCAAATAGGTATAAGCTTTTTGGAGGACAAGTTATTTATAGAGATCAAAAGTCTTCAATACACACATATACTTTTTTTAAAAAGATTTTATTTATTTATTCATGAGAGACAGAGAGAGAGGCAGAGACATAGAGGGAGAAGGAGGCTCCCTCCTTGTAGGGAGCCTGATGCGAGACTCAATTCCGGGACTCCAGGATCACGCCCTGAGCCAAAGGCAGACGTTCAACCGCTAAGCCACCCAGGTGTCCCCACATATATACTTTGATGCTAACAATTCCAGTAGCACAAAACTTAACCTAACAATATAATCATAGGTATACAAAGGTTTATTAATGAAAATAGACAATACAATAGTATTTATGGCTGTGGAAAAGTGGAAGTGATTTCCGTGTCCAACAGCTGATTAAATAATGATATATATGATAGAATTTTGCAGAAAAATTTTGCAAAAAAAAGAGTAATGACTCTCAATAAGGGGGACATATCACAATCAACCATGAGTCTTTTTCAATAAACACAAGCCCCTCCAACCTCTAGCATAATTGGGGCCATGGAAGGGGTGGTCCCTTGGGTGAGTGAGTGGTGCAGTGAGTCACTGTTACTACAGGAATAATGTGTCATATCCCTTAAGTGTACTGAAGAAGAAACCAGTATGTAAGAAGAGTATTTTGTCACATGGTATTAAAAAAAAGTGGGCTATGTGAAATTCACGTAAAATTAACCATTTTAAAGTGTAAAATTCAGCAGTATTCAGTAATTCACAATGTTTTTTTAAAATTTTTATTTATTTATGATAGGCACACAGTGAGAGAGAGAGAGGCAGAGACATAGGCAGAGGGAGAAGCTGGCTCCATGCACCGGGAGCCCGACGTGGGATTCGATCCCGGGTCTCCAGGATTGCGCCCTGGGCCAAAGGCAGGCGCCAAACTGCTGCGCCACCCAGGGATCCCAGTAATTCACAATGTTGTGCAGCCACCATTTCTATCAAGTTCCAAAATATCACCCCCTCCCCAAATCCCCATAACCATTAAGCAGTCACCACCCAGCACCTGGTAATCACCAATGTACTTTGAGTCTCTATGGATTTACAGATATCAATACCTATTCTAGATATTGTAAATAAATGGAATCATCCAGTATGTGGCCTTTTATATCTTTTTTGCACATGGATATCCAATTGTCCTAGCACTATTTGTTGAAAAGTCCTCATTCCTGGGTGCCTGGGTGGTTCAGTGGTTGAGCATCTGCCTTTAGCTCAGGTTGTGATCCCGGAGTCCTGGGATTGAATCCTGCATCAGGCTCCCCAAAGGGAGCCTGCTTCTCCCTCTGCCTATGTCTCTGCTTCTCTCTCTGTGTCTTTCATAAATAAATAAATAAAATCTTAAAAAAGATTCATTCCTTCCATTGAATTGCCTTGGCACTTTTATTGAAACTAACTGACCATAAATATATGGGTTTATTCCTGAACTCTCAATTCTGTCCTGCTGACCTACATGTCTGTCCCTATCCCATAACTAGTACCAGGGTCCTGATAACTATAACCTTATAGTTAAGTGTCAAAATTGCAAAGTATGAGCTCTGAACTTTGTCCTTTTTTCAAGATTGCTTTGGCTATTCTAGGTCCTTTCATCTCCATACGAATTTTTAGGATGGATTTGTCAATTTCTGCTTAAGAGACTGTGTTGAGTCTATAGATCAACTTGGGAAAAACTGTTAACAATACTGAGTCTTCCAATCCATGATCATTAAATGTCTCTTCATTAATTTGCTTTCATTTCTCTCAGCAGTAGAAATCTCTAGGTCTTGCATATTTTTTTGTCAAATTTATACTTAAGCATTTAATTCTTTTTGATGCTACTGTGAATGGAATTGTTTTTTAATTTCATTTTAAGGTTGTTCACTGCTCATTTATAGAAATACAATCCAATTTTGCAGAATGATCTTGTATTCTGTAACCTTGCTTGTCTTGTTTGTTCTTTCTTTTTTCTTTAAAAGATTTCATTTATTTACTTGATAGAGGGACTGAGTGAGAGAGAGCGAGCACACCAGCAAGGGGAGGAGCAGAGAGAAAGAGGGAGATAATCTCTAGCAGACTCTGAGCTGAGCACAGAGCTTCACCAGGGCTTGATCCCAGAACCCTGAGATCATGACTGGGCTGAAACAGTTGAGCCAGACACTCAACTGACTGAGCCACCCAGGTACCCGTTTGTTATTTCTGTAAGTTTTTTTTTTGTGGATTTCTTATGACTTTCCACATACAAGATCGTGTCACCTATAAACAATGACAGTTTTACTTTCTTTCCAATCCAATTTTTAAAAAATTTTTATCTGACAGAGAGAGAGTGCAAGCGCACAAGTAGGAGGAGCAGCAGACAGCGGGAGAGGGAAAACAAGCTCCCAGCTGAGCAGAGAGCCCAAAGTGGGACTTGATCCCAGGACCACCTGAGCTGAAGGCAGACACCTAACCAACTGAGCCACTCATGCACCTCCCCAATCTAGATATCTTTTATTTTCTTTCCTGATTGTACTAAAGCCTGAGGATTTGTATTTTTTTAATAGGTTCCAAGGTGATACTGATGCTGCTGGTCTGGAGAGCCACTGCTTTAAAGAATGTGTATCTCATAACAGAAATGACACTTGAGGCAAGTAATAGAAGGGAAGTAAATATTATAACATACCACAAGTATAAGATCCTCTGTATATACTGTGAGGGAAAATGATGATTGAAGTGATTGGAATAGCCTAAGCAGAATTACTTTGGAAGAGATACATAAACAGAGATTATCCAAGAAGTTTTTGGTATTCTATACTTTTATTTATTTATACACCCATTCATTTAAAGTAAGCTCTACTTCCAACATGGAGCTTAAATTCATGACCTCGACTGAGATCAAGTGTTCCATGCTCCACTGACTGAGCCAGCCAGGTGCTCTTTCTATACATTTTAAAATACTTTTAAAACTTCAAAATGTGGGGCACCTGGGTGGCTTAGTCAGTTAATTTTCCGCCTTTGGTCAGGTCATGATCCTAGTATCCTGGGATTGAGCCCCATGTTGGGCTCCCCGCTCAACAGGGAGTCTGCTTCTTCTTCCCCCTGCTTTTGTTTTTAAATATTTTATTTATTTATTTATGAGAGACACAGAGAGACAGCCACAGGGAGAAGCAGGCTCCATGCAGGGAGCTTGACATGGGACTTGATCCCAGGTCTCCAGGATCACACCCTGGGCTGAAGGTGGTGCTAAACTGCTGAGCCACCCGGGCTGTACCTTCTCCCTGCTTTTGTATTCTCACTCATTCTCTCTCCCTCTCAAATAAATAATAAAATCTTAAATAAAACCTTCAAAATATTAATGTCAATGACTAGAAAAAAGCTAAAACAGTATGGAGTATCTATTTTGGAATTATACTTATTTATAAACAGAGTACCAACTCAAAGGTATTAACATTAGAATCATAATAAAACAAGGGTGCCTGGGAGGCTCAGTCAATTAAGCATCCAACCCTTGATTTCTGCTCAGGTCATGATCTCAGGGTTGTGGGATGGAGCACCAAGTCAGACTCCATGCTGGGTGTGGAGTCTCTCCCTCTGCCATTCTCCCTGCACGTGCACACACACACACTCTCTCTCTCTCTTTCTCTAAATAAATCTTAAAAAAGACTCATAATAAAACAGTAACAATGATAAAGTTAATAACAAATAACAAATAACGTGTATGGAACACTTATGATTGTCAGGTACTGTTCTAGCTGCTATAGTATATTAATTCATTGAATTCTTACAGCCCTATGAGTTAGCTATTATCATTATCCCCATCTTGTAGACAAGGAAACTGAGGAAAAGAGAATTATATATATATATTTAAAGAGTTTATTTGAGAGGGAGAGAGAGCATGCACTAGTGTGCAGGAGCAAGGGGAGGAGCAGAGGGAGAGGGACAAGCAGACTTGCACTGAGTACATCACAACCCCAAGATCATGACCTGAGCCAAAATCAAAGACATTCAACTGACTGAGCCAATCAGGTGCTCCAAGGCACAGACCATTTAAATGACTTGCTCAAGGTTACACATCTAGGAAGTGTCAGAGCTAGGATTCCCCCAAGTCGATGTAGCCCAGAGCCCACTCTTTCCTATAATTCTGTACTCCTTCTCTTTCTTCCTACCACAGACAATAAAAATTTTCTTCTCTGAATAACAAAAGCAATTTTCTACTGCTTTCTGGGAAACTTCCCTTTAATCATTTCAAAGAGAGTTATAAAAATTAGGTTGTTGCCCAACATTTAAGGAGTTTAAAAATAGTGCCTGGGTAGAAGGATGGGTACCCAGATGTTCATCTGAAAGAAAGTTATGTGGTGGGCTCTGAAAGCTAGCAAAGTTGCAATCTCTGTTTTAGGAGCTCACAGAAGAGGCAGAATGAGGAGAATGAGTTCCTTGAGAAAGGTAGATATAACATGCTTTAGCCGGATGGCTGAATCACACAAAGGAATACAGCCTTACCAGATGCTGAAAAAAATCTCAATGACAACCCTGTTGATGTTCCTAATTCTAGGTTGTTTGGTGGGTCTTGAAACTTTAAATAGCTCTGCAAAGGGATGTGGTAAGTTCATATGACCCCTCTCTGCTGTAACAGCTTTGCCCTGTCCAAATGAATCTTAGTCACCACTTTGTCTATTTTAGGCCCAAGTCTGATTCTGCGGCACCAGGAGAACTATAGCATTGGGTTTCTTGTGATGGGGCAAATCTGAGCCCTATGGCAAAAGGTCTGTACTTGGGCAATGAAAGGTCCAGCCCGAGACAGGGCAATGTTACAAAGGCCAAAGCAGCATTAGAGTTAAAAAGACTAGGGAAGAGTTGAGAAAAATGTATAATTAATCGTTTCTTTGGGGAGGAAATAAAATTCAAAAACAGCTGACCAAATTTCACTTTAGATAGTAAGATTGTTTTTTTCTCTTGTAGGCTACATTGGTTCAGGTATATATCCAAGTCAGGGGAAACTTCTTTGGGGCACCATCTTGATAATGGCATGTCATTAATAATTATTTTTTCCAAAGGCTTTTATTTTTTTTAAGATTTTATTTATTTATTCATGAGAGATACACAGAGAGAGGCAGAGACATAGGCAGAGGGAGAAGCAGGCTCCCCCTGGGGAGCGTGATATGGGACTCGATCCCAGGACTCCGGGATCACGACCCAAGCCGAAGGCAGATGCTCAACCACTGAGCCACTCAGGTGCCCCTGCCAAGGACTTTTAGAGCGAGTTTGAACTCGACCGCAAAAACAATTAAGACAGAGGCTTAGCTGAGAATCATCATTACCAACAATGATATGTTACCATTTCCCTTGCTGTATAATATCAAAGTCCAATAGGACTTTTTACAAAGATGGAAATACCCTATATCTGGGTGGTCTGATTTGGTAGTCACATTTAGTTACTGAGCATTTGAAATGTGCTAGTGTGACTGGGGAACTGATCTTTTAATTTTAATTCTCATTAGTTTAAATTTAAATAGCTGCATGTGGTTACCAGCTACCATGATGGACAGTTCAGTGCTATAGCATAATATTGTTGCCTACATAGTTCCCCCAATTCATATAAATGTTCTTCTAAATCTAGAGTTGTATACAATTTATTCACATATTTCAGGGGTTGAATAATAGTGAATGTTATTACAATTTATGACATATCTGAAAATACTTACAAAGCTTTATAGTTGGCAGGGCTAAGGAGGACTACTAACCAATCAACCACTTAGAGGACAAAGTTAAAAAATTATTTTTTTATAGTAATAAAAAACAAATCAAATATAAGTTAATTTTAAGACCACAATATAACAGAATTTCCACTGTTGGGAAGGGGGAGGGAATGTTGTCCCAAAAAATTTTTGAATGGTGCTGGGGTGCCTGGGTGGCTCAGTTGGTTGAACGTCTGACTCATGGTTTTGCCTCAGGTCATGATCTCAGGGTCATGGGATCAAGTCCTGCATCAGGCTCTGAGCTCAGTATGGACTCTGCTTGAGATTCCCTATCACTTTCCCTCTGCCCCTCCCCCTGCTTGCATGTGTGTTCTCTCTGAAATAACTAACTAACTAACTAACTAACTAACTAACTAACTAACTAAGTAACTGACTGACTAACTTTTTTGAATAGTGCTAAAAGGACTCTATTATTTTTGTTTGGTCTTTTTCAAAACCTTTTAAAATCAAATGGGGTCCCCACATGGGGTAATTACCATATTCTTTTTTGGTGAGGTAGAGGATAGAAAGAGTGGTAAAAAGAGAAAGGTACCTAGGAAGAATAAAGAAAAGGTGAGGAAAGTAATTTGAAAATATTTTCTAGTAGACCAAGGTAGTGGGGATTTTTATTGCTTTGTGATGGTTGTCCAATTCAAATCCAGTACTGTTTTCATTGAGCTGAACTCACATTTTCTTGTCAAAATATTTATGTTTGAGAAAATGTGGCCTATGTTCACATTCAATAATAATAATGGATAATAGTAAATTACTATTTTAAAAGTAATTATATCTCAGGGCACCTGGGTGGCTCAGTTGGTTGAGTGTCTTGTCTGCCTTCGGCTCAGGTCATTATCCCAGGGTCCTGGGATCAAGCCCTGAGTTGGGTTCCCTGTTTAGCGAGGAGCCTGCTTCTCCTTCCCTGACCCCTGCTTGTGCTCTCTTGCTATCTCTCAGTCTCTCTTTGAAAAAAATAAAATCTTAAAAAAAGTAATTATATCTCTGCTATGAATTTTCAGGATAATACAAATCTAAAATGTGGTTACTCTTTCATTTATCATAACCTTTTGTTTAGAATCACACTTAAGATATTACCTTAAATGATTTAAAAACCAAAGTCTTATTGAAATAAGTTTAGAAGTGAGAATCTAGCTGTAAGGAAGCTTTTTGCTGATTTCTTTAGTTACCTTTAGTTTCCTCCTTGCATTGAATTTCCTCAGTTGCTCTACTGTTTCTGGAAGATGAATCTTGTAGGCATAACGATCCCGCTCCTATAAAAGAAGAAAGATAATGAACATATGTAGCCATTTTAAAAAGTGAAGAAATTTGGTGTAAAACAAACAAGAAATTAGCCCAAATTTCTTAAATGTGAAACTTAGATTGAATTCTAGAATACTAGAGATTTTATTCCATGATACTGGTAAACATTCTTAAAAGAGGGCTATGAAGGTCCAAACTGATAGTAAAATTATCTTTTTAGCAATAATAGAGGGCAAACATAATCATAATTACTTAAGTATGAAGTTACCTTTGACATGATCTTGTCAGGTTAAACAAGCATTTGAAAAATTAACTCCACAAATGACTGAACATTTGGAGTTGTAAAATTAACTCCACAAAAGACTGAGCATTTGGAGTTGTCTGGAATAACTGGATTTAAAAAAATCACTATATCTTTGAACTAGAACAAACTTTTCAAGGTCATGTAATTCAACCATTTTTCCATGTGGGATTCTCTTCAATCCCTGATGGAGGATTATTCTGTTTGACCATATCCAGTAGGTGATAGTTATTTTATGATAGCTTATTATAATTTTAAGAAAGTAAAAATGTTCTTACTTAGCCTGGGCCCATACCTGGCTTGTTTGGGCTAGCTTTGTCCTCTGCAACATCACAGAGTAAACATACTACCTCTTCCATATAATTACCCTTCAGTAGCTAAGAGGGGTATCATGCTTCCACTAAAACTATTCTCTGTGATGTCTCCATCTGCCTTAACTATTCCCCATGGATGTTTTAAACCTCTTGTCCTTCTTCTTAACACCCCTTTTGGTTCTACTCTAATTTGTCAATGTATCAAAGATTTAGATAAGTATTCATTTCAGAAATATTTCTTGAGAGTCTACTATGTGCTGGGCATTGTTCTATGCACTTGAGGTACATCAGTAAACAAAACCAAAAAAGATTCAGGCCCTCGTGTTCTCCATATTCTAATAGGAGAAGAAAATTCAAAAAGGTAAATAATGGAGTATGATAAAAGTGCTGTGGAATAAAGCAAAAATTAAAGCAGAATAAGAAGATTAGGTACATTGCAGTTTAAAATAGGATATTCAAAGTAGGCCCAATTACTGTGAGGATACCCAAAAGTGGTGAGGGAGTGGTCTAGGCAGGGAGAACCACCAATTCAAAGGTCCAAAGGAGGGAGTGCGCCTGGAATTTTCAAGAACTAGCAAGGAGACCTATGTATGTGGAGTAAATAGTAGATCAGATCAGAGAGGTGACAAAGGCTGGGGCAGGCCATAAAGGCCTTTTATTCTGAGTGGGAGAGGGAGCTACGAAAGGGTTTTGAGCTGAAGTGACATGATCTGACAACTTTAAAGGAAGACTCCGGTTGTTATGTTGAAAACAGATTAGAAGGGAGCAAGGGTTTGGAAAAAAAGGGAGGGCAGGGAGACCAGTTAGAAGGCTATTGCATAATCTGGGAGTGGGGAGACAATAGATGAAATCAGATGGAGAATAAAAAAAGAAGAGAGATTCTGAATATATTTTGTTTTCTGCAGAAAGTTTTACCAAGCTATAATTAGCATATAATAAACTGCATGTTTAAAATGTATAATTCAATCAGTTTTGATGTATATAAGCATAAAAGTTTCACTGCAATCAAGATGATGAATATATCCATCCCTCTCAAAAGTTTCCTCATGTCCTTCTGTGCTCTCCCTCCCAGTTCCTAGGAAGCCACTGTTTGTCACTGTAGATTGGTTTGCGTTTTCTAGAGTTTTATATAAATGGAACCAGACAGTACATACTCCTTTTCCAACTTGTTTCACTCAGCATAAAGGTTTTGAACTTCATCCATGTAGTTGCAATTATATATAGTTCAGTCCTTTTTATTGCTGAGTGGCATTCCACTGTAAGGATATGCCATAATTTGTTTATCTATTCATCTGTTGATCAACTGTGGTTTGTTTCCAAAGTCTGGCTATTACATATAAAGCTGCTATGAACATTAATGTACAAGTCTTTGTATGGACATATATTTGGTTTGTTTCCAAAGTCTGGCTATTACATATAAAGCTGCTATGAACATTAATGTACAAGTCTTTGTATGGACATATATTTCTTTTAGATAAATACTTACTTAGGAGTTGTATTATAGGAGTATGGTTAACTTTTTAAGAAACTGCCAACCTGTTTTCCCAAGTGGTTGTACCATTTTACATTTCCATAGCAGTATATCACTTCCAGTTGTTCTATATCCTCACTAATACTTGGTATGGTTAGTCTTTTTTATTTTAGCCATTCTGATACATGTACATATAGATATCTCATTGTGGCACTACTTTGTATTTCCTTGATGACTAATGATGTTGAGCAATTTTGCGTGTGCTTATTTGCTATTCATATATTTTCTCTGTTGAAGTGTCTGTTCTAAATATTTTCCTGTTTTGAACTGGGTTGTGTTTTCTTATTATTGAGTTTTAAGAATTCTTCCCAAATAGGGGAAGGTGATTAAAAGGTACAAACTCCCAGTTATAAAATAAGTAAGACACAGGGATATAATATACAGCAAAGGGAATATAGTTAATAATACTGTAGCAACCATGTATGATGACAGATGGTAGCTAGATTTTATCATAGTAGTCATTTCATAATGTATATAAACACTGAATCACTGTTGTACACCTAAAAGTGATATAATATTGTCTGTCAACTACAGTTCAAAAGAAGGAATTCTTGGGATGCCAGGGTGTCTCAGTGGTTGAGCATCTGCCTTTGACTCAGGGCGTGATCCTGGAGTCCTGTGATTGAGTCCCACATTGGGCTCCCTGCATGGAGCCTGCTTCTCTCTCAGCCTATGTCTCTGCCTCTCTCTCTGTGTGTTTCTTATGAGTAAATAAATAAAATTTTTTTTAAAGAAGGAATTCTAAAAAAAAAAATAAAAAAAAAATAAAGAAGGAATTCTTTACATAATCTACATGTATAAGTCCTTTATCAGATAAACAAATTGGAAATATTTATTCTCAATTCATAGCTTATCTTCTCATTCTCCTACAGTGTCTTTCCAAGAACAGGACTTCTTAATTCTGAATATATTTTGGAAGTGGAGAAAACAGGATTTTCTGAGAGCCTGGATGTGGGGTGTGAAAGAAAGAGAGGAGTCAAAGACCACACCAAGGTTTTCAACGTGAGCAACTAGAAGTCTGACACCAATGGAGATGGGGAAGAGATCATTACTGTAGTTTTGGGTATGTTATGCTTCAAATATCTAAAGTTCAAGTGGAAATGCAAGTAGGTACTTGGACACATAAACCTGGAGTGCAGGAGAGAAATCTGGGCTGGAAATAAATTTTTGGAGGGTCATAAACATTTAGAAGGTATTAAGTTAGTATTTAACTCTGTCCCAGGCACTGAATTTAGGACATTCAGAGGCATTATCCCTTTTATTCTTTTTTTTTTTAAAAAAAGATTTATTTATTTATTTTAGAGAAAGAGTTCACAAGAGTAGGGGGGAAGGGGCAAAGGGAGAGAGACTCTCCAGTAGATTCTGCTGAGTGCAGAGCCCAATGTATTTTCTATATTAATGACTAAAATAATAAAAGTTCCACTAGAAAGCAAAATTATATTTTTCTCGAGTACACATATAATGAATTCTTTTTTTTTAAATTTTTATTTATTTATGATAGTCACACACACAGAGAGAGAGAGAGAGGCAGAGACACAGGCAGAGGGAGAAGCAGGCTCCATGCACCGGGAACCCGACGTGGGATTCGATCCAGGGTCTCCTGGATCGTGCCCTGGGCCAAAGGCAGGCGCCAAACCGCTGCGCCACCCAGGTATCCCCATATAATGAATTCTTGATATCAAAATGACTACAATTTGCATATCTGCCAGATTCTACATGTTAATCTTGGAAATGATTTTATTATCTCTAGAGACTTAATGTCCTTTTCCTGCACTAAGCCAGAAGAGGTTCACCAATACAGAAGTCACAAGAATTTATTGAATAATTAACTAGCAGAGAAAAGCATAAAATTACCATTCTGTAACAAACAATGGAATCTTTTAATGAGTTGCTGTTACTGTTTGTGGAAGATGTGATTACACACACACACACACACACACAGAATACACAATGGAATATTATTCAGCCATAAAAAAGAATATCTTGCCATTCACAACAACGTGGATGGACCTACAGAATATTACACTAAATTAATTTAGACAGAGAATGGCAAATACCATATGATTTCACTTATATGTGGAATCCAGAAGATGAAACAGGGGTGCCTGGCTGGCTTAGTTGGTAGAACATGTGAGTCTCAACCTCAGGGTCGTGAGTTCAAGCCCCACTTTGGGCACAGAGCCCACTTAAATAAAATAAAAGACAAAACAAATGAACAAACAAAACCAGAAACAGATTCATAAATACAGAGAACTGGTAGTTGCCAGAAAAGAGGGGAGTGAGGGGGGACAGACAAAAATAGGTGAAGGGGTTAAGAAGTACAGACTTCCAGTTATAAAAAAAAATAAATCATGGGGATGTAGTTCAGCATAGAGAATATAGTCAATAATATTATAATTATTTTGGTGACAGATGGTAACTGTACTTATTGTAGCAAGCATTGCCTGATGTATAGAATTGTCAAATCACTATGTTGTACACTTAAAACTAATATAACACATGTCAACTAAACTTTAATTAAAAAAACCCCACAAAACCTCAAAAACCTTTAAGTTGTGTTATGCCTGGTGATGTTTAACCAACAACATATACTGAAAAACAAACATCGAAATGGGCTTTGTATTATTTTTTAAGTAAAACTTGTTTTTGCATATTGATAGAATAGAGGGGGAAAAAGGCAAACCCAGGAAGGTCTTTAACAGAAGAAGAGAAAGAACACAAACAAAAAAAGGGGCTGTATAATATAGTAGAAAGTGGGTTTGGAGTCAGAAAGACTTTTGTTTAAATTCTGGGTCATTTAGGTACTGACTGGCTGTATGACCTTACATTCTCTCAGCTTTTTCTTTCTTTTTTTTTCCAGCTGTTTCTTTTTGAAAACTAATCTTACAGGAATTTTATGAAGATTAAATGAGACACTGTATAGGCACATGATTGGCTTTAATAATCATTTTTGTTAGCCAACATGTGTAAACCTTTGATATAAAGTAACTTAGGAGTGCTATAAATGTGTATGTATGTGTGTATCAACAAACAGCTTACTAAATAAGTTTGGTTGTTTTCTAAATGAAAATATGTTCCTATAGCATAAGAAAAAGGTAAAAATAGAATATACTAAAAATTACAACGGGCTAAATCTGTGAACCATTTCTGTTTTTTTTCTCTTTAAAGATTTTATTCATTTATTAGAGGGTGAGAGAGAGAAAGAGAACAAGTGGTACGGCCAGAGGGAGAAGCAGACTCCCCGGCTGAGCAAGAAGCCCAATGTGGGCTTGATCCCAGGACCCTGGATCATGACTTGAGCAAAAGGCAGACACTTAATCCACTGAGCTACCCAGGTGCCCTACCTGAGACCCATTTCTAATTGTCTTTATTTATTTACTATTTCCAAAAAGGGTGAACCGTGTAACAGCATGTTTTTGAATGAAGAGTCTAAGTCTTCTCTGTCTAGTACAGTAGCCACTAGGTAAGACTATTTAAATTTAAATTCATTAAAATTAAATACAATTAAGGGACGCTTGGGTGGCTCAGGTGATTAAATGTCCAACTCTTGGTTTTGGCTCAGGTCGTGATCTCATGGTTATGAGATCGAGTTCTGCAACTGGCTCCATGCTCAGAGGGGAATCTGCTTGAGAGTCTCTCCCTCTGCCCCTCCCTCCACCTGCATGGTTTCATGGTCTCTCTCTCTCTCTCTCTCAAATAAATAAATCTTAGAAAATTAAATAGAATTAAAAATTCAGTTCTTTAGTTGTACTAGACACATTTCAAGCATAAAGAGCCAATATATGACTAGTGGCTACCACACTGGACAGTTCAGATATAAAATATTGCCCTCAAGACAGAAAGTTCTTATTGGACAATGCAGGTAGGGAGTCTCTAATTATTACTACTGCACTGAGGCTAAAATCTGACTGCATTTTGCTTAAACTGAAATAGCTTAACATTTTAGGTATATGTAACAGAAAAAACTTCTACTGCTATTAAAAAAAGGTCTTCAGATCCTTTGTACTCTGCAGATAGTACAATGGAGATTGGTTTTCTAGCTAATGCCAAATGTGAGACAAAGATAGGGCCTAGGGAAAATGGCTTGAAAGACACGTGGCATGGCTGGATCCTAGAGCAAGAAATGGTGATTTTTAAAAAAATCTTTGTTTTAGAGACAGAGAAAGAGAGAGTGCGTGTGCACATATGCGTGCATGAGTGGGAGGAAGGGGGAGAGAGGGAGAGGAAGAGAATCTCAAGCAGACTCCCTGCTAAGCGCAGAGTTGGATGTGGACTCAACCTCACAACCTTGAGATCATGACCTGAGCCAAAATCAAGAGTCAGATGCTCAACCAACTGAGCCATCCAGGCACCCCTGGCATGGAGTTTTAAAGTATTCCCTTTTCAACAGAATAAACACTTATTCTTCCAAAGCCTAATTCTTTAGTGTTCTTGATAACAAAGAAATTTCTTGCTTTCCCTTTTGAATCACTGACAGAAAGCTCTGAAAGCTGGAGAAGAGGCAGACTAGGGAGGGAATCTCAGGACTTGAGGGGTGATCTTTGGTGATATCACTGGGATTTTAATTTTTTTCACCTTCTAACATATCCTTGCCTGGATGTGAGAGCAGCCCACAACCTGGAAACTCCATGGACAAGGAACACAGAAAAATGAGCCTCAAGAAAAGACTAATCTCTTTAGCTAAGGACTGAGAAGAGGTGGCTCTGCAGGACAGAACACTTTTGACTGCATGCACCCTACTCCAGGGGGACGCCATGAAAGAATCCGACTTCCTCCCCCTCAGAGTGCTTTCCACTTTCCCAGCCCTGCCTGATGCAAAGAGCAGCAAGGAGGTGGCGCTGTACTCCCTGGAGAGTAGGGGAAGGATGACAGAGAAGAGAGCAGGGGAAGGGGGCGGGTGTCTTTCAATCTATGTATGAAGTACATGTGGCACATCTCCAATAAACCCATGTCTAAAACCAACCAGGATCAACATAGCAAGAGCTTTAAGATGGAACTATGGTATGGAATACCTCCCAGTTTTCAGATGAGCCTCTGAGTGGTGCACAAGCGGGGAAGACCAGATGAGTACTGCAAAGGCTTTGGAAATGAAATTGGCATTAGAACTACACCCCTAAAAGTAGGCCAGGACATGTATTCTGACTTTAATCAGGTTAGCTACCTACTAAAATAGAAGATTTAAATAAGAATCATAGTCTCATAATATAATGATACTAAAAATGTCCAGCATACTATCTAAAATTACTCTTCATACCAAGAAACAGGAAAATCTCAAACTAAATGAGAAAAGACAACCAACAGATATCAACACAAGAGAAGGCTCAGATGTTAGAATCATCCAACTGGGATTTTTTAAGCAGGTGCTATAAAAATGTTCCTAAAAGCAATTACGAATGGTTAAAAAAATGCTGACATTACCAAGTGCTGACAAGGGCAGAGAGCAACTGGTTTTCTCAAACTCTGCTAGTGGGAAAGCAAAGTCATACAGCCACTCTGGAAAATGATTTGGCATTTTTTTTTATAAAGTTGAATATATACTTATCATATGACTTAGCAATCCCACTCACAGGTTTTTACTTTGGAGAAATGAAAATCTATATATAGATGTTCAGAGCAACCTTATTTGTATTAGCCAAAAACTGGAAACAACTCAAATGCCCTTCAAAAGGTGGATGGATAAGTATTGTACATCCATACAGTGGAGTATTATTCAGTAATAAAGAGGAAAGGACTATTGATCTACACAACAACTTGGATGGATCCCAAAGGCATTATGCTGAGCAAAAAAACCTTAATCTGTAAAGTAACAACTAATAACAAATCTGTATATTGGTCTCTGACCCTGGTTCCTGACATAGAGTCCTAAAACCCTTGTAAACATGGGTGCTAAGGAGAATCTTTTGTCCTAACATTTAGTCTTTGACTCCAGCTCCTGATGCAGAGCTCCTAAAACCCTTGTAATTTCCCAAGTCATAAGAGTACTAAGAGCATCTTGTGTTCTAATATTTGGTCTTAGACTTTAGTTCCTGACAGAGTTACTAAATCGCTTGGCATTTCCTGGCTGACTGCAGTATCTTTGTTTTAATGAGGTGATTCTGGGTGGGCTCCTGGATGGGGGCTAGTCACCAGAAAGACCAAGTCAGGATTATATAACCTTGGAATGTTCAGCCACCCACCCCATTTTCTAGAGAGGGGAGAGGGGCTGGAAATAGAGTTAATGATCAATGCATGCCTACATGATGAAGCCTCTGTGAAATTTCCCAAAGTATGGGTTTGGAGAGCTTCTGGGTTGATGAACAGATGCACATGACCAGAGCGTGGCATACCCCACCTTCCTTGGGAAAAAACTTCTGCACTTGAGACCCTTCTAACTTTACTCTATGTATCTCTTCATCTGTATCCTTTACCATATTCTTTATCATATAATAAACTGGTAAACCTAAGTGTTTCCCTCAGTTCTATGAACTGTTCTAGCAAATAATCAAATCTAAGGTTGGGGGTAGGTGGGTTATGGGAACCTCCAATTTGTAGCCAAGTCAGATAGTAGTTGTGGGTAACTGGGGACCTACTACTTGTGATTGGCATCTGAAGTGGGGGGACAGTCTCATGGGACCAAGCCTTTAAGCTGTGGGGTCTACATTAATTTCAGTTAGTATCAGAAATGAATTAAAATTTAGGACACCTAGCTGGTGTCAGAGAATTACTTGGTATGGGGAAAAAACCCAGACACACCTGGTGCCAGAAGTGCTGTTGAGTATGGTAGTTGTGTGAGAGGAAAAGGGAAACACAAGGGAGACTGAGTTTCTCCTAAACAGTTACATATTATATAAAACTCTCAAAAGGATAAGAATTATAGTGATGGAGAATGGATCAGTAGTTATTAGGGGAGGATGTGATTATTAAGGAGTAGCATGAGAGGTGGCAGGAGACTTCTATATCCTAATTATGGTCAAGCTTATATACTTCCATACATGTGATAAAATTTCCTAGAAACACACACACACACACACACACACACACACACACACACACACAAGTAAAACTCGAATAAGGCCTGCAGTTTACTTAAGTGTTCCAATGTCAATTTCCTAGTTATGGTTATATAGGATGTTATTAACAAGGGGAAGAACGGCAAAATGTACATGGGAATTTTGTACTGTTTTTGCCATTTCTTTTTAAATTTTTTTTCAAATATTTAATTTTATTTCTTTAAAAGATTTTATTTTTAAGTAATCTCTACACCCAACGTGGGGCTTGAATGCACAATCCCCAAGATCAAGTGTTTGCATGCTCTACCGACTGAGCCAGCCAGGCGCCCCTGTTTTTGCCACTTCTATGTGAGTCTAAAAGTCTTTCAAAATAAAAAGTTTAGAAGAAAATCACTTCCACTCTACCTGTTTAACCCTCCCGTGGGCTTCCTGATTCCAAATAACTTGAATCACTCAGTGAGCCTCATCAGTTTTCCTTCCTTAAAATCCCTTAGTCTGAATATTTCTTTTCCACTTCCACCTTTACTCCCTGGGTCCAGGACCCCTTCACCTCCTGACTCCCATGGCTTTGCTACTGGCTCTCTTTGCCTCCAGCACTTGTATCCTTCCCAGACAACCCACCTGCACATGGTGTCCAAAGGAATTATATGAGCTTGCTGTTTGCACTGTAATGTCCCTCAAAGGCTTGCAGTAGCTTTTTACTATCTACACCCTATGTACTCAACTTAGCATTCTGAACTATATGTATTCTTCCCTCAACCCAGAATTTCCAGTCAGTCCTTCAAAGAGCTGACGTTTATATTATACTAGTTTGCTTCTTACCTCCATACCCACATGCCATGAACACTTTGTGATGCTTTGCCTGTGCTTCCTGGACTTCCCTGGAGCCCTCATTGGAGCTCCAGATGACAGTGATCTCTCTTGTACCTCACTGGTCTTCCTGAGCCCATACTTCTGTACTCATGTGATGCATCTCCCCTATGACTTCTTTGAGCTTGTCTTTCCATGTGTTTATGTTGTATTAGTATCATCTGAAAATCTGTTTTGCAGCCAGACTATGCTTGTCTCTCTCTGGCATGACTGATTTTTCCAAAATTCAAATAGACTAGCTTGATGGAAACACCCTTTTCATATTTTATTATATAGTCAATGTACTTTATGGTCTACATAGTAAGGCTACAAAGGATGTGAAAAGAGCACAGTCGTCTATAAGGAAAGTACAATTATTTGGGATGCCTGGGTGGCTCAGTGGTTAAGCATCTGCCTTCTGGCTCAGGGAGTGATCCTGGAGTCCCTGGATCGAGTCTCACAACGGGCTCCCTGCATGGAGCCTGCTTCTCCCTCTGTCTACGTCTCTGCCTCTCTCTCTGTGTCTCTCATGAATAAATAAATAAAATCTTAAAAAAAAGAAAGCACAATTTTAGTTGGTCTTATTTTTGCTGGAATGAATATTCATAGCAAACATCACTGATTTAGATAAAGGCGTTAAACACAGTATAATTTAACAATCATAAGACATTCAGGTATTACTTGCGCTATTTACTCAAATTCTTTTCTGATATAAAATGACTGAATAGGACATCTTCTTGTGGTTTTACCAAAGAAATAATTCTTTTTTTTTTTTTTTTTTGACACACAGTCATGGTATTATGACTTTGGGCACTCTTTACTACAAAGACTTTCCTCATCTTATTTCTTTACTTAGCAGTTATGCAGGAGTTTTTCATATATAAACTTAGCTTAAATGTAGTCTTTACTAAATTAACACCAACTATATCCAGAGCAATGAGTTACAAGTATGCACGGACAAGTATCTAATGTAAGAAGCCTGTTTGCATCAACTAGAGAACATCATCATGGAATTCTTCCATCTCCAGATGGCAGTGAAGGTAAATTGTAATTCAGATATGGTGCAAGATTCTGAGCTCAAACAGCTTTCTGGAACTTTTTCATTTAAGTTACTGACATTTTTGTCTATTGTCTTTCTGGTGCAGAACTCCATTATGTATTAAGCTCAGATATTTAGAACAAGAACTACAATCACTGCAGGGAGAAGGGTTTTCAAAAATAAATGTTAGTCAAGATAAGCATGATAATGAGAGCCAAATTTTCTAAAGGATCTAATAAATGACTAATATGGCTTCCATTTTCATTGTTCTCTGGCATTTAAACTAGCTTCTAATGAACAAAAGATCCCCATAATGGAGAAACTAAGGCAAAGGAGAAAATAGGAGTCTTCCCTACACTGGTCATTTCTGGAAAAAAAAATACTAAGAACATATCTAAGAACTGGTTTACCTACTTTATTCTGGGGGAAATCAGGAATAACTAGAACTGAATTATTTCAAGTCAAGAAAATCAGAACTGCATATCAGAGAGTTGAATGCAGATTTGATAAGTAATATTCTTTTTTCTTAAAGATTTATTTTCTTAAAGAGAGTGGGAGGGCAGAGGAACAGGGAGAGAGAGTCTTGAGTAGACTCCATGCTGAGTGATGTGGCAATCGGTCTCACAACTCTGAGACCAGTACCTGAGCTGAAACCAAGAATCGGACACTTAACCTACTGTGCCACCCAAGCACCCCGATAAGTCATGTTCTTTTTTTTTTTTTTTTTTTTCCGATAAGTCATGTTCTTAAGGGAGACTCAGGATCCGCTGGAATCTCAAAATTGTTCTCTAATATCATCATCCATGTCATTGACAGTAAAATACATTATTAATATACATCTTAATATTTTATTGTTTTTGCATAATTTCTAGGGAAGTAGCAGGGTGTAATATAATGAACATTCACTTGTTCATTCATTAAATAATAACTAATATTTATTGAGTACCTAATATATGCCAGATACTTTCTAGAGTGCTAGACAGAAGTGAACTAACGACCCCAAATTCCCACTCTTCTGCAGCTGATATTTTTATAGGGGGAGAAATAGGCTACAAACAAGTAAAATATAGGTATGTCTTATGGTGACAAATGCTATGGAGAAAACTAAGGCAGGGAAGGGGGACAAGGAATACTGGCAGTAGGGGGCATTCCTTCTCCCTAATTTTAAATTGAGTAGACAGGAAAGATCTTACTAAGAGGCTGATAGCTAAGCAACGATCTGAAGGTGGTAAAGGAAGAAGCCATGACTGTTATCTGGGGAAGAGTATTCTAGGGAACAGGCATGACTAAGAGAGCTACTGAAGCCAGAATGTGCCTGCTGTTTGAGGAACCACAACAATGCCAGTATGTGGGGAACAGAGGAAGAAGAGAGGAGTAGGAGATGAAATCAGAGAGGTTTTAGGGGGTGAGATGGTATATTGGGTTAAGAAAGAATAACTCTGGGGAGAGGCCTGCTCTGAAGATATAAATTCAGGATTCATCAGAGTACAAATTGCACTTAAGACCATTAAAACTATATCTAAGGTCTCTAAGGGCCAGGGTGGAGACAGAGAAAAAGAGGAGCAAGGATGGAGGCCTGTGGCACTCCAATGTGAAGAGATGTGTGGGGGAGGTGAGTAGAAATCAACACAATCTGAGAAGGTGCAGCCAAAAAGGTACAAGGGAAACCAGGAGAGTCAAGTGTCCTGAAGCCAAGGGAGTACAGTGTTTCAGAAGGACAGGGTCAAATGGTACTAAGATGCCAAAAGGGAGAAGGCTGGAGATTTAATCTTAGTAATGTGAAGGTCATTAATGACTTGATGAGAGTGCTAGTGGAGCTGGTAGGACTACAACCCTGACCAGACTGGGTTCAAGAACAAGAGATGGAAAGAACTGAATAAAGTGGATACAGTCAACTTAGTGCTGTCAAGGGGAGCAGAAGTTGGAGGGGGTTGTAGGGTTAGGAGGTGTGTGTATGTATAAGAAAAATAAACTGTAGCTTACTAGATTCAACACAGCCAAAAAACAACAACAACAACAACAACAACAACAACAACAAAAAACAAACACAGCCAGAAAAGTGACAATGCAGGAAAGGAGATATTGCTGGAGTGATATCCTTGAGTAAGTAGAAGACAGAGGATTTCGAGTGCAAAGGAAAGCGTTGTGAAGACTCAATTAAAATCCTGGTTCCACTACTGACAGCTTCTTTGACTTGGAGTGAGCTTCTCAACCTCTCTAAGCCTTTGTTTTCTCCTCTACAGTGAGAATTCCCTGGAATTACTGAACTGTAGAATGTCTTAATCAAATAGTGCTGTTTCATTGATGTCCCAACTTACAATTTTCCTAAGTACTCATTCGCAAGATGGTACAGAGAAAAAATTTTAAAAATCTAGTTTCTTGGGATCCCTGGGTGGTTCAGCAGTTTAGCATCTGCCTTCAGCCCAGGGCATGATCCTGGCGACCCGGGATCGAGTCCCACGTCAGGCTCCCTACATGGAGCCTGCTTCTCCCTCTGCCTGTGTCTCTGCCTCTCTGTTTCTCTCTGTGTCTCTCATGAATAAATAAATAAATCTTAAAAAAAATCTAGCTTCTTCCTAAAACAATAAATCCATATTTAGTATCTACTGCAAATAAAAATGTTATGAACCATACACCCAAAGTAAAGATCATAACTTTCTGTCACAAACACAGTAATGCTTCACTTTTTCTTGCTGTACATCTTTGAAACGTGTTGGTGGAGAACAAACATGCCTTCCTCCCTGATATGTTCTGCCTTAATCTGTCTCTGCTCCCTCTGATGGCTGAATGCCACTAGAATGGTATATTCTCTACTCTGATATTTACATGCTGTCCGGAAACCGCAAACAAGATGAACAAAACTAAAAAAAAAAGTCCTCAGAAGAAAGGTGGGGAGAGTTGCTCTCTAGAGTAATACATTCCTATTACTGGAAGCATTCACACAAAGTGTAGATGGCCACCTATGGGCTCATGTACCTTAAGCCATGGGTGATTCAGTGCTTCATAGACAGTGATCCTTTCAGCTGGATCCAGCATCAGCATGCGACGGACTAGGTCTTTGGCACTTTCAGAGATATGGCTCCACTGCCTTGGATTCATCTAAAGACAAGGAGAGCAAAGTTCCACAGTTATCGTCTAGTGAGAAGTTAACATTCACTATGCTATTTCATTATGCATAAAGTTCTCAGATCAAAGAACAGAAACCTGATTCTAAAGGCTTGCTTTCTAAGGAAGAGGACAAAGGCAAGTCTTTGGTGGCCTTTGCTCTATATATGAGATTTTGCATCAGTAAATATCCCTTACATATGTTCTTGTTATCATATAAGTTATACTATTTTAAATAACTGAAGAACAGAATGCTCATGACTATAGTTTCTACCTTAGCTAAAGAGACTAGATACTTTGCTCTAGAAAGGGCTAAAATAAAAATTTTAAGGAATTTTAAAAACATTTTCTTTTTAAAAATTGGAATACACAGTAATTACAAAATTATGCAAAGTTCTTAGTAGGATATTTGGCCACTCAGTATCAATTTCAGTATTTAAGAAAAAATATACTGTTAACATAGGCCCTATGTAATAACCAATTCACTTGTGTATGGTCTTCATTGAAGTTACTCTTATTCCTCTTGTAGAGATGAGACAACTAAGCCACAAGGTCAACTGACTAAAGTCAAACAAATGAACAAAAACTATGAGTTGTTCAAAAGACACAAGAGTAGTCAGAAAGTGGATCTGGGAGGAAAAGAGCAAGATGGTTCCTGGGAAAAAGGTATGTCTGAGACCAGGAAGCAGAAAAAGGGATGGGATGCTTAAGGCTTACAGTTGGGAAGGCAAGTGGGGACAGGAAGGGAGAGACCAGTAGAATCTCATTTCTTATTTACTACCAAGAAGCTGACTGATTGGGTGAATTTATGTGAGTTGCCTGGTGTCAGGAGCTAGCGATGCCATGGTTTGAAACAGAGGGGACGTAGGTCATCTTCTAAGAGTGAAAGCTAGAACATAAAGTCCATAACAATTTAAAGCCAAATAAAATCACAACTTGCATCACAATACACAGGAGTCATTGTAGTTTGGTCAAGGGTTAGCACTAGACACTTCGCTCTGGCTATGGTGAGGGTCTATACTTGTAGATGGAGAGTGAAAAACATTCCTTGTTCTTTTTCTAATCGGCAGAATGCCAAACAATAGTCACTTCTTCTCAGATCTCTTAACTAAAGTGAGGGCCATACTGCTGTCATCTTATGGAAATTGTCATCAATTGGTCAGTTTGAAATAATGTGGGTGATTAGATGAGGCCTAGTCTTCTTCCCTCTTCCCCATCCTGGAGCTGATGTGTTCTATAAAGTCAAAATGATCTGTCCTCGGGGAAAGGGTTTGACAGGTCATCTGAAAGTGCTCATAAGATTTCTGAAGTGAGTAGAGGTTGAGAAGTTTATGTCCCCATCCTGTTTATGAGGGAGTCCAATTCAGGGTTTTTCTCTTCCTTTGGTTGAGAAGAGTAGCTGAAGTTAATCTGGGAGGTTGAGTTCCTAAGGGGAACAAAACAGGACTATAGAACAGTCTCACTTATTTGAATACTAAAGCCATAGGCACCTCGACTCCTGTTGTGGAGTTATCAATTGGCTACTGGTAACAATGACAGAAGATGGCACTGCAGCTTTTACATACTTTGGGAAATATGTTTCTGTCTTTTATTAAAAAAGTTAATCATCTGGTAGTATGTGGGATACACAGATAACAACCAGATTGGCTCTATGTTGCTAAGTATTGAATCTGGGGGTTCACTGTACTGTGATCTCTACTACTTTTGTTTGTTTGGCATTTTCAGTAACAACGAATGTAAAAAAAAAAAAAAAACCAAACGCTGACAGAATCACAGCACAGTCTCTGTGTGTGTATACATACATACATACACACGCACACATGCATACACACACACACACACACACACACACACGTATGAAAGGCCCACCAAGTTTATCACTCATGTTAGAGATGGATCTATTCTTCAAACAAAGCTGCTGAGAACCTGGGGCTTTTGTATATTAAAAAAAAAAAAGCCATGAATATAAGCAAGAGGTGAGGTTAGCCAAGTAAATGAGTAAATAAGTTATTAACTCAAAAGCTTCAAAGCTCTAGGTAGAGAAATTATGATATCACTGTCATGTCCATCTGACTTACTATGATACTAAGAATGGAGTTTTAAAAATAATTTTTGGCATGTGTGAATGGTCCAAATTTCTTACAAGCAAACAAACAAACAAAAAAAACCTATTCAATGGTTTAAAAATAGAGAAAATCAAATACCAGAGGCTGTTGGAATGAAGCACATTGCCTTGGAAACCAGGAAGTTAGCAACTGAACTAACACAAAGGAAGAATTCTATTATTAGCAAATGCTTATAGCTCCAAAAGGCAGGTGGGAGATTTTATTATGCGGTATCTATGTCACAAGTTGCTGTGAGGATAAAATGAGTTAATAGGAGTGCTTAGCATGGTTCTTGGCACATAGTAAGTGCTATGTATGAGGTAGCTATCATTACTGCTAGTATTATTATTATGCTGGTGCCCTGCTCATTGTGTTTGTTTTCCTATGTTAAGTATCTGTGATTTCACTTGGCCAAATTCGGCCAGAAAGCCCATGGCCATGCGCTTCTCATAGCCGCTCACAATTTCCAGGGATTGAAGGGGGAGGACTACTTAAGAAACTTAAGAAGTTTCCTCAGACATTTAGTTATCTTGGAAGGACTGACTTTATTCCCCAGTGGCCAAATGACCCTAAGAGAAGCAGAAAAACCTATACTTCAAACATCTTTCTCTGTTAACAGTTTTGGCATATATTTTAACCCAACTAAAAGAAGAGGTGAACCTGCAGGCCCTTATAAGCTGGTGATGCATGAGGCTAAAAATGAAACGCATAACTCATTCTCACCTGCTCACCTTTACAAGCTTCACTTCTGGTTTCAAAGGACAAGGCTATAACCCTAAAGCTACTTCATGTTTCATTTCTTTTTCCCTCCCTTTTTCTTGAAGTCCCATATAAAATTATAACGTTACTGAGAAAATGAAAAGGAAACTTAAGAGGCCTCACATTTTTGGAGTCTGGTATTATCCAAACCTGTGTGTTTGGTTTTTATTGTTGCCGGGCATGGCTGAAAATGAAACAGTTGAATTAGAAAGTACGAGTTACAGTAATATGGGGTGGAAAAAGTACTTCTCCAACACAAGCTGCGCTGACAAGCTGGTATCCAGGCACACATTCCCCCATACTTCCCATCTGCAGCATTTGATTCTATTGGCCACATGTGATGGTTTAAGGCCATGGAGTGTATGTAAGAGCTGGGGGTAGTAAGACCAATGGAAGCCTATTTAATTCCAAGCATTCCTTAGGTCTTTTTTAGATAGCCATTCACAATGTCTGTGATAAATTTTTAATTTTTTAATAATAAAAGGAATAATATGCTAATCACAGGTCTGTGAATAGTCTATGTGGTTTCCAATCCATGTTATAGCCAAAGATTACCATGAATGTTTAAGTCACACCAAAATGGCTCTAAACCGTATTATGCGATGCAGTTGTGATCCTGGCATTTTGGTTTATCCTGGAATGTAAATGGCAAGTTTTTCAGCTGTGCTAGCTGACAACATAAAAGGAATAACATGTGTGGTAATGCAAAACAAATAAAGGCAGGTACTAAACATAAAATAAGGAATTAATCACTGGGATGAAATTTTCATTTTCACTTTACAAATTAAGCAAGAAGCTTTAAAAATAAAGCCCTTTCCTCAAATTACACAAAGAAAGGCCAAAGAAGTTTTATTTTCCAGCCTAACCTGAACAGGTTAGGAGAACGGATACTTTTAAATCTGAGCTCACATCTGTTGTGAATACCTCACCCAGGGTAAAAGGAAAGGTCAAATTCTATCACAATAAATCCCAAGGGTCATTCCAAATTCTTTCCCTGAACTAGAATTTTATTTGAAATAAGCAAGGCACTAAGAAAACAATTTCTTTGACCCAGCTAAATGGGCAAATTTTGCTAGAACATGTCTGTGGTAAAAGCACTGGCTTTGTGACTCTGGGGGCCAAGACTCCCAAACTGTTGACCTGCATGTACGGGATACTGTATCAAAGAGGACAAGGGTGCTGTTTTGTAGCCTGAATATGGGGTTAGGTTCCAAACATGTGGGACAGACTTTGGCTGTAGCCCAGAGGGTGGGGCAGGGTCATGCCTGTTTTAGAGCCAGTCTCCTCTCTTCTACCTGGGTGATAGTGCAGCTGACAGTAATTCAGAAATCTACTTGAGGCTTATACTGTCTAATGAGGCTAAGGGATCAATGGTGTCAGCAAAGAACTTTTCCCTAACTGGGTAACCCACATGACAATCGGGAAGCCCAGGGAGTCACTTCACATTTTTCAGAATAATTTAATCTCAATGGAAAAATAAAACAATCATAATATATTACCTTATATTTTCCTTTAATAATGCCTTCAAACAATCTTTCCTTGGTTCCGTAAAAAGGCAAGCAACCACTTAGCAGGATAAAAAGTATCACGCCACAACCCCAGACATCTACTGGTTTTCCATAAGGCTCTCTTTTGACGACTTCTGGGGCCATAAAATGAGGTGTTCCAACGCGTCCTACATTGAAAACAGCAACATCAAGGAAAAATGTTTACATAAAATGGGCTTTTTTTTCCTCATCTGAAAACTAAAAATAGAACAATAACAGTCTGAAGGAAAAGTTTAACAATATAAATATTCTCTTACCACCTCTCCCTCTCCCATAAAATCAAGGGGAAAAAAGGCAGAAGGAAAAAAAATTAATCACCTCTTGAAAATATTGACCCCAGGATAGGTACTTTATCTTTTTTTAAAAGATTTTATTTATTTTTTAAGATTTTATTTATTCATGAGAGACAGAAAGAGAGAGAGCGAGAGAGAGAGAGAGAGAGAGAGAGAAGAGAATGACCTGAGCTGAAGGTGGATGCTCAGTCGTTGAGCCACCCAGGTGCCCCAAAAGATTTTATTTTTAAGTCATCTCTACACTCAACATGGACCTTGAACTCACAACTCTGAGATCAGGAGTTGCATGCTCCACCATTGAGCCAGCTGAATGTTAACATTTGGTGAGAACAGATATAGTATATACCCTATATAGGATATATAGTTTTCTCCCACCTCCTACCCATCAAAACTAGTTTTCAGGAAGGAGTCTGAGAGCAGTTACTAGCATGCTGATCAGCTTTAACTCAGTATCCCTAAGGGAGTCTTTTCTTCCACAGAATGAAAGGCTGTGCCCTGTAAGGAAATTACTGCAGAAGGGGCACTGCCCATCAGATGTGGCAGCTCTTCTTGTGTGCATGCCCAGCCTTCTCCTCCTTTCCTCCCTCCTTCCCCTTGGCCTTTCTCTTTCATCGTACCAAGTCCAAGGTAGTTTTTTTTTTTTTTTTAACTTTGCAGACTGCATACTACTTTATCTAAAGCTCAGGACTGTGGTTTAGAGTTTTTAAAAAAAGACCTTAAAGATCTTCTAACCAGCTAGAGAAAATACACCATGAAGTCCAGTTTTTTTTTTTTTTTAATTTTATTTATTTATGATAGGCACACAGTGAGAGAGAGAGAGAAGCAGAGACATAGGCAGAGGGAGAAGCAGGCTCCATGCACCGGGAGCCCGACATGGGATTCGATCCCGGGTCTCCAGGATCGCGCCCCGGGCCAAAGGCAGGCGCCAAACCGCTGCGCCACCCAGGGATCCCCCATGAAGTCCAGTTAATGACTGTCAAAACTCGGGATGGCAAAGGATAAAGCAGCTCTTAGCTTGTGTGCTGGGATGTTCCTTTGCTGTGGATCATTGCGGTTCCCCTCTGCTTCCCAGTGGAAGAGGTTGACTTTGGGGTTTAGAGAATGAAAAATATTTGCATTTAAAATGTGCATCAGGGCAGCTCGGTTGGCTCAGCGATTTAGCGCCGCCTTCAGCCCAGGGCCTGATCCTGGAGACCCGGGATCGAGTCCCACATCAGGCTCTCTGCATGGAGCCTGCTTCTCCCTCTGCCTGTGTCTCTGCCTCTCTCTCGCTCTCTGTGTCTCTCATGAATAAATAAAATATTTTAAAAAAATGTGCACCAGTACAGCTGTACTGGTTAGAAGGGAAGACTTTTATTCCACATTTCCCAATTTTGCTTCCTCTGGTAATATGCAGAAGCTCAAACAATGAGAGCTAAGCCTCATATCACACTTCATTAACAGCCTTGGACTGAGCAGGGCCACTGAAGAATTTGCCTTGTGCAGATGGCAGGAGCTGAGAAAAGCAGGGCAAGAGATCAAGGTACCATCAGGGTGTGGGGACCATGGCATCAGTAAGGTACCTCCTTATAGTTGGGATGAAATTTTGAAACCCAGCTTGACTCCTTATCACTTCCTACACAAGAAAGGGCTGAACGGCTCAAAATCGAGGCTCTTTTCATTTATCTGGATCGAAGATACCCCATTCTGGACAATTAGTGTTCATCCTTAAGGAACATACATGTCTTTTAGTTCAAGAATTTGTTCACAGATGATGGGGGAAAGAATATGCAGGAATGAGCTTTTTAGAGTATTTTGTACAAATCAGTAAGATATGAAGGCCTAGGTTAACTGTGAACATACACCAACCTTCCCGGACTCCTTGTTTGTGATTGCTTAACTTTTCCTTTTCTGTGGTCACTTGATTTTTATGACTTCGACTTCCTGTTCTTAGAATTTTGTGGTCAATTACCAAACCAAATTAAATGTCACTCGGTATGACATACTTTAGATACACATTTCAATATTTAAATGTTAGATTTTGGGGGATAATATAATAAAACCTCATTACCTAGAACCTCAGGTAAGGAGTTGTTTTCAACAGCTAGGACCTAAATCTTTACACACCCAAAGTTTTTTACTTTAACAATTTTGGATGGTTATCTTTCTACAGTTTTCTGACTTCTTTCACACAAGATGCTACACACAATGTAACCTTTTCTTGATGACTCAATATTGTCTTATGGTTATCAGTGAAGGAACTATGCTACAGAACGGAGAATGCCCTTGGGAACTTCATAGGTAAGCAACTGTGGAGTTCTTCAGTAGTAGAAGGGGGCTGTGCTTTCTACATTTTGTTATCTGCTCAATATACTTTTCCTGTCAAGCTTTCATGTCTTTTCTCTCACCATGCTTCCTCTAGCCTTGTCTTCTAATTTGTTGTGTAAAGTCGGCAATTAACCAGAAACTGACTAGCAACTAGGTTCTTTAATTTAGTAACAATATCCTAAGTGCCTGCTAGGTCCTAGACACAGATGGAGGTGCCAGGGACATACAGAGGGATGAACGGTGATTCCCCCTTGTCCTCAGAAAGCTCAGTCTTTGATATGATTACAAATCTCTGCATCAGATACTACATAGAGGTATGTAGCCCAGATGGTGAAGGTAATATGGAAGAGAAGGAAGAGGGATACCTAACTTAGGATGGTGAAGATCAGCTTGCTTTTAAGAGGAGATAGTTTGTCAGCTCAGTCTCTCAACCTTTAGGAGCAGTAAGAGTTAAATAGATAAAGAAAATGACTAAAGGTTTTCCAACCAGAGGGTGTAGCAGGTGCAAGATATGAAGGCACATAATCCATAAAACTATGAACAATGGCAGCATGCCAGCTTCAGAGAATGTCCTGAGATGCCCATGTGGGAGGACCATGAATGGGTAGTAAGATCAAGAAATGTCTCGCTGCAAAAATAATTTTTTTTGTAGGTTCCTAGTTATCTTCTGGATATATGAGTTTTTCAAATAGAATCTCAGATAGGTTAAGTACAAATATATGTAAGCGACTGCTACTATATGAAACATATAAAGGAGAGAATTCCTTTCTATTTCTATTTCTATTTCTATTTCTATTTCTATTTCTATTTCTATTTCTATTTCTATTTCTATTCCACTGAGTAACCAAAGATTCCAACTGACAGGAAAATAGCTTTCTGTCAATAAATATTAGCAAATGAACTGATAATATTAGTATAATTTCAAAAGTACCTTAAACAATAAGAAAGCTTTCATTTAGAGAAATCATTTATCCCTTGTCTATGTAGGTTGATTTTCAAAGATGCTATAATGCTTGAAGTAGTTATTTCAAGACTGGAAGGAAAGGTATGTTAAGGAATAACATTTGGACCATCAGAAAGTATTTTAATTCTAGGAGCACTGAGAAAAATTTTGTACAACTGACACAATGTAGGTTCAAAATCAGTTTTAAAAACACACAATTTAGGGGAAAGGCTTATGGACTTTAGGAAAGTAGAGTAACATGGAGAAAATGTCTAGATAAATCTAATGAATCTGTTGTTTGCTTTCAATCAAGATGTATGGTAAAATGTGAAGCTTATTCTACTCTGAATACTAACAGGATATGGGGATCCCTCGGTGGCTCAGCGGTTTAGTGCTTGTCTTGGGCCTGGGGCGTGATCCTGGAGTCCCTGGATCGAGTCCTACATCAGGCTCCCTGCATGGAGCCTGCTTCTCCCTCTGCTTCTCTCTGTCTCTCATGAATAAATAAATAAAATCTTTAAAAAAAATGCTAACAGGATATGGATCCAGATAAAGAGAAACAAAGTCATTATATGTGGCCAGTATAGAACATATAAAAGGACTTTGTGTCATTTCATTTTAGCCCATCAATCTTGGGGATGTAATTATCAGAAGTTATAATTGTGTAGTCTTTTTTTTAAGATTTTATTTATTTATTCATGAGAGACACACACAGAGAGGCAGAGACACAGGCAGAGAGAGAAGCAGGCTCCCTGCAGGGAGCCCGATGCAGGACTCGATCCAGGGACTCCAGGATCACACCCTGGGCCAAAGGCAGGTGCTCAACTGCTGAGCCACCAAGGTGTCCCATGTGTAGTCTTTTTAAAAAAAGAAATGTATTTATTTTCATTTGAGAAAGAGAAAGAGAAAGCGAGAGACAGAGAAGAGGAGAGAAGAGGAGGGAAGAGAATCCCAGGCAGACTCCCCATTGAGCATGAAGCCTGATGTGGGGCTTGATCTCACAACTCTGAGATCATGACCTGAGCTGAAACCAAAAGTCAGATGCTTAACTGACTGAACCACCCAGGGGCCCCTATAATTGTGTAGTTTTTACAGAGGGGTCATCTGTACAAATACCAGATTTAAGAGAGTTAGTTTATTTTTTTAAAGATTTTATTTATTTATTTATTTATTTATTTATTTATTTATTTATTTATTCATTCATTCATTCATTCATTCATGAGAGAGAGAGAGAGAGAGGCAGAGACACAGGCAGAGGGAGAAGCAGGCTCCACGCAGGGAGCCCAACTCGGGACTCAATTCTGGGACTCCAGGATCACGCCCTGAGCTAATGGCAGGCGCTAAACCGCTGAGCCACCCAGGGATCCCCAAGAGTTAGTTTAATAGCAACATTTGTTTAAAAACAACTTGGGAGTTGTAGTTGATTGCAAGACTGGTAATGAGCCAGTGGTGTTAAATGGCTGTCCAAGAGGCTAATGCAATTTGGGGAGCCTGATAGAAAATATAAGACCCACAGCAAAAGAAGCAACAGCCCCAAGCTCCTATGTGCTGGACTGTACCTGTAGTTGTGCTCAGTTTTGGCTCTGTCCTTTGTGCACCATGAAATTCTGCACCAGTTTCTATAAGGAATGGCTAAATTAACCTAGGCAAGTTAATTTGGGTAAGACTTAGGGGTATGTGATAGCTGTCTTTAAACATTTCAATGGCCATCATGTGGAAGGGTTAAAATTGTTCTGTGTGCCTCCAAAAGTCACAATTAACACCACTGGGTGGAAATGATAAGATGACAGATTTCTGTTTAATGCAAAGATGAATGTTTCAGTACTTAAGAAGTTTTCCAAAAATGGAAATACAGTCCTGGAACACAGTGAATTCTTTGCTAATTAAGGAGTTAAACTAGAGCTCAACCTTTGGCTGGGAATTTTATGAAGGAACACAATCACTGGTTATAAGACTGGAGAAATTAAGACGCCCTTGGAATCCTGAGATTCAATGATTCTTTGATTAAATTATATGCTATATCTGATCCTATGATCAGTCCTTCTAATCACAGAAGAAAGTTTTGAATTAGGAAAAAAAATCAGTTTTTAAAACTATACTCAACTTGCAATTTTTCATATTATTGGAGATGATTAGCTGAAAGAGAATGCAAAACTAGAAGAAAATCTAAACATAATTTAATTTTAGATGGCAATGTCATGAAATAATTTAAAGAATACAACTATGACTCTTGGCTCATTTTTCAGAAGATGGTCTATGTTAATGCCACTTTGATGTGTTAGTAATACTGTATTAAATTAAATGAAATATTCTGTGTAAGAGATTATTGTTTTGATATTTATCATTTGTCAGGTATTTGAACTTAATATAAGCATTCATGGAAGATGACAGGTTTGAAAAGGTTCTGCTGGTATTTTTCATATTTTTCCTCTTTGTGAAGGCTGGCAGTCTCTAGAGGTGGAAAATTGAAGGCATTGACTAGAAGAAGACTGATAGGCTGAAGAACTAAGTCATTTGCAAAACTAAGGAACAGAACTAAAAACAGGGCAGCATTCTGGGCATTCTGAGCTGGGACCTACTGAAGGGAATAAATAAAAATCCAGATTCTTGAATCTGGAATTAGCATCCACCTCTGTATGCTACTGGAGAAAATTTCTATTTTTTAACTTTTCTACTTTTTTTTCTGGCATGGGAATTTTCTAATTATGTTTTGCTTTGGCTAATAATAAAATCAGTCTGCATTCACATCTGCTTGCTCTTCCCAAATACACAGATTGATGGCTCGAGCAGGACTCTTTCCACAAATAAAAAGAGGAAAACAGTATGAAATTAAACATTAGCCACTGATGTAAACCTGAAAGTGGTTAAACCACAAGTTTTAGAATGGACTTCGTTTGGCCAGTTCAATGTTATTTATTTCTTTTAAAGTCAGCTCTGTGCCTAACCTGGGGCTTGACTCACAACCCTAAGATTAAGAGTCTCATGATATACCAATTTAGCCAGCCAGGTGTCCCTGGTCAGTTCAACTTTAGAAGTTACTTTGCCCCAGATACCACCTTCTTCCAACACTGTTTTAATCTCTGTATGCAGGGTCACTTCTCTGCCAAGTGGTGGGAATATAAAGAGTAAAAGGACAGAGTCTATTCTTATGGTACTAAAATTTTAGTTCAAACTACAGTTAGTAAATTCACTTCACTTTTTTGGGAGGATGGGTGGATGGAGTGGAATGGGTATGAAATGCTGAGGATGGGCTAATCTTTAGTTTGAAAGTTTCACATAAGCCTGAAAGTGACCAGGTTTTGAAGGGAATTTTTAAAAAAGTGTTCTTACCTCCAGCTACAAGTCCAGATTCCCCTAATTGAATAGCTACCCCAAAGCCCCCAAGTTTAACAGGTGCCGAGTTTTCCTTTGAGGCGAGGAGAACACAGTGGGGCTGAAAAGAAAAACAGACAAACGACAAACCAAAAGTAAGGGTTAATTGAAGAGGAACAATTAAATTTACACAAAACTGAGTAACATATAGGTAATACATTAAGAACTCCCGGAATTATTTTGGATGCTTGAATTATTTGTGGTATTCTTACTTCTGGTTGATTTCTCCAAAGACTTACCTGCTTTATCCAATGTTTTGCAGGGATTATTTGCTTCTAAGATTAAGGTACCGGTGCTAAGAATTAGGAAGCAAGCATGTTCAAGTATAACAGACACATTTTCTACCTTTTCATGAAATATTCTCTTTTTCTAAGTGACAGTTTACATTTGTTCAAGGAAAATATTTTTTACATCTCTTGCCAAAATGTTTCTTGAAACCTCTGACTTCACCTACAGAGCCACTCTATCTTGGTCGTTAGGGGCTGATGATGGCTCTTTCTTTGTCCACCCTCTGACTATCCTCTTGTTTTTCTTTATTCATTCCATCCCCAAGTAAAAAGAGCCAGATTTAATGACTTTAATTGAATCTTGCTCCTATGGAATTCAATGTTCTCCCTGGGCATGTCTTTTCTCTGGACCTGACCTTTCTCTTCGTGAGAATGAGAGGGGAGAAAGGAGACAACTTGGCTGGCCTCTGGTCCAGGGCAAAGACATCCTTCCCAAGGAGTAGCCGTGAAACCAGGGCTCCCTAAGAATCATTTGCTTCACAGTCACAATGAGAGTTTCTTTGTAGGACCTGGTCTTCTGCATCTGTTTCTTTATAGGACCTTGTTGGGCCTGAAAGCATTTAATTGTGTGGACCTTCAGTCTCTGCTCAAATACTATGCTCTCCAATATGACTGAAGTCACATTGAACCTGCCTTTAAAATATAGGTTAGTGAAAAAAAGCAAACTTCTTCAGGCATGGAGGAGAAAGTATTTTTGTTCTCTCCTATACTTACTCATTTATAAAATGACACAGTGTTAGCTTAGGTTTAGCCTATATGATAGTGGCCCCCCCAAAATCCTGTGCAAAAACAAAACCCTCTGAACTGGTACACCCAGAGAGAAGTTTGATGATGATACACAAAATTGGGAGGGATCCTTACTCTGCTCAAGGAAAGTGTCAGGGTTCTACTTTGAAAGTGGCTCTTTTTGTCCAAAGGCATTTAAAGGTCTTATAATAGAGGCTCTAGCACAAAGAAAGATGAGTCCTTAAATATAAATGTGTGTATGAGCTTGTGTGAAAGAGAAAGAAGGGAGAAGGAAGGCAAGTGTACATGAATGGTGAGTGAGCTGCAGCAAGGGACAAAGTAGCCAGGAGGGTTTATGGGAGAGCAAGCAAAGCTCTGCAGAAACCAGCTCATAAAGATGGCTCTTGGTAAGAACTTTTGGTTTGTTCAAATAGAGATGGATGACAACAGACCTGAAGAAGAAAGCGATAGCCCTAGCATGCTTCTAGTGTGGGGTGCAGTAAAGGAACAAGCCTAGAAAAGGAGGGGTATGATGCAGAGGAAGAATCTATAAACATAGACAGGATCTCCTGGCCAGTTTTGTCACCTTATTAAGGAAAAATAGAAGCTTAAATCAGAATCCCAAAGCATACCCTTTATAGTTTGTTGACTATATTTGTTCTTAAGCTAATGTTACACTGAGATTTATGTAATTCTCATCAGAGTGTGGATTCTGTCATTCGCAATAAATCCTTAAGTCATAAAACTGAGAGATAGAAACTAAGGAAATCAGTACATATAAATAAATATAAGAGATGAGGCTGTGTTAAGTGCTATGAGGTAAAAGCTGGCAAGGAGGTAAATGTCACATGTTTGGAAACTAGTTTAGTAAGGGGGTTGGGTCAGACAAAGCTTCTCTAATAGGGTAATATCTAAACCCAGACCAGAATGAAGGGGCAGAGTGGGTCATGTGCAAGCAGGTTCCAAGAGAAGAGAAGAGAATAGTAAGTAGAAAGGCCTAGAAGCATGAGGAGGGTGGGTATGTTTGGAGAAGAGTAAGGAAGCCAGTATATTGGGGGGGAAATGAGCAAGGAGAAGAGTGGTAAGAAATATGATCCAGGTAATCAAAGGCTCTATGATCTAGGACTTGAAGCCACAGCCAGAACCCAGGGTTTTATGCTGAGATGGGAAACCATTGGAAAGTTGTGATCAGGGGAACATTATGAGCCATTTCAGGTTTTGAAAGAATCACTTGGGCTGTTGTATGGTGAAGATATTGTAAGCACATGAATGTTGAAGAAAGGATACCAGGTAAGAGGCTTCTGTGGTTGTCTAGGAAAGAGAAGATGGGGGATTTGAATTAGATTAGAGTGACAGAAGCAGTGATGGCAGCAAGTGGTCATATTCAGGATATGTTCTGGAGGTTAGGCTGATAGGAATTGTTGCTGGATATGCGGTATGAGAGAAAGAGGTAAGTGTGACAATGAGGTTTCTGTTATGAGTAACTGAATGAAAACGAAGATGCCATTTACTAAAACTGGGAACACAGAAGGAAGCATTTATAAGAAGGATGAAGAATTTGGCTTTGCACAAATTGAATGTGAGATCTTAAAAGACGGGAGAGGGAAAACTGGAATTAGAGATATAAATGTGGGGATCAACAGCACACAGTGTTTATAGCCACAGCAATGAGTGAAATAACTCAGGGAGTGAGTATTGATAGAAAAGAGAAGAGGTTGCAAGAATGAGATTTGGTGCACAGCAATGTTTGAGGTCAGGAAGATGACAACAATCTAGCAAAGGAAAGAGAATGTGTAGACAGTGAAGCAGGAGGGAAATCAGAGTAGTCTGATATCCTGAAATGTTAGTGAGAAGCCATTTAAGATGAGAATTGAGAACTGACCATTAGATTTGGCAACCTGGAAGTCCCTGGTGACCAGGATAAGAAGGGTTTTGGTGAGATGATACAGACAAAAATCTCTATTGGACAAGGTTCAAGAAAAATGGGAAAGATGGTGTGGAGATAGTAATTCAAGTATCTTTCAAAACTTTATTAGGAGTACAGAAATGGGAATGGGATGTAACTAAAAGAGAATGAGAAGCGAAGGAAGTTTCCTTTTAAAAACTTTAGAATTTGCAATCAGAGAAAATACTTTATTAAACCTCCATGTACCTATCTCCCAGCTTTTTTAAAAAAAGATTTTACTTATTTGAGAGAGTGAGCTAGAGAGAGCGAGCATGCGTGCACTCAAACAGGGAGGGGCAGGGGGAGAGGGAGGAGCAGGCTCCCCACTGAGCAGGGAGCCCAATGTGGGGCTTGATCCCAGAATCCTGGGATCATGACCTGAGCTAAAGGCAGATGCTTAACCCATTGAGCCATGCAGGTGCCCCCTATTTCCCAGCTTTAACAGTTACTGACATTCTGCCCTTCTTGCTTCACCTATCCCATTTTTTGTTGCTGAAGTCTTTTAAAACAAGTATAATTTCACCTGCTATTAGTTCAGTATTTCTAAACAGGTGACTTGAAAAAATAACCATATTATCATATGCAATACACGAATAATTCTTTAATATCATCTAATACCAATCTACATTCAATTTTCCCTATCTCAAAGATGGGTTGTGTGTGTGTGTGTGTGTGTGTGTGTGTTTACAGTTGGTTAGTTCAAAGTGGTATTTAATTTAAGGCCCATATATTGCATCTGATGGTTATAGGTCTTACATCTCTCTGACTCTATACTGTATCCTCCTCTTAGTTTTTTAGAAAAGGTTCGTGCCATTGATTTGTTAAGATACTAGGTAATTTCCCCTGTAGAATCTTCTATAATCTGAACTTGGCTAACAGCACCTACATAGTATCATTTAATATGTTTCTGTATTTTCTATAAATTAGATCTAGAAGTTAGATCTAGAAGCATGATTAGAATCACATTCAATTTTAGTTTTTTTCACTAATACTTTGGTTTTTTTGTAACACATCAGAAAGAACATAATGTCTGGCTGTCCTATTTTTAGTGGCAGGACTGGTCAGTGGGTTCAGGTAATGTCTGCCCTGATCCATCGTTACAAAGTTCACCATTGACTTTTCTTTCATGATTTTAGCAGCCAATGTTGCCCAGTTCCATAATTAGGATTTCCAAAATGGAAGTTTTCTCTGATATTTTGTTATGAAGACTATCAAAAACAGAGAAAACTTTTAAGAACTATAAATAGCCACATATTCACCACATAGATTCTATAATGAACATTTTGCTACATTTGCTTTATCAAATATCTATTCATCCCTCTATCCAACCATCTGTCCATCTTTTCACTATAATTCAGCACATGTCATTAGAATTTAATATTTTTTTTTGAGGGAAAGAGAGAGAGCAAGCAAGTGCATGTGGTGGGGAGTGAAGGGCAGAGAATGTTAAGCAGACTCCATACTAAGTGTGAAGCCTGATATGGGGCCCAATCTCATAATCCTAAAATCATGACCTGAGCCAAAATCAAGAGTTGGACACTTATCCAACTGAGCCACCCAGGTGCCCCTTGAGTTTAATATTTAAAATTATGTTTAAGGTAAAATTTATATGCTGTGAAATTCACAAATCTTAAGAGTACCATTGGTGAGTTTTACCAACTTGCATAGAACTATGTAACCTGTATCCCAATCAAGCTGTTATCATCCCAGAAACCTCCTTCACCCACTTTCCACTCAATCTCTGCTGCCACACCCCCAGTGCAAATGACTAGTCTGATATTTTTCACAAGTTTGTTTTGCTTTTACTACAACTGCATATACATAAAGCCATAGAGTATGTACTCTTTTATGTAAGGCTTCTCTCACTCAGCATGTTTCTGAGATTCATCCATTTTGTTGTGATCAGTGGTTCATTTCTTCTATTGCTGAGTAAATATCCCCTTGTATGAATATACTTCAGTTTGTCCATTCTCCTATTGAGGGACATTTGGGCTGTTTCTAGTTTTGGGATATTATGACTAAAGCTGCTATGAACAATTTCCAGAATAGTAAGTTGGTTGCTAGGCAACCTCCAATGGTAATTAATAAAGGGTTTTTTGGGTATTATTATGAGGGAGAGGGAGAGATCCTCAAGCAGACTCCATGCCGAGTGTGGAGCCCAATGTGGAGCTCCATCTCACAACCCTGAGATCATGACCTGAGGGTGAAATCAAGGGTCAGATGCTTAACCGACTGAGCCACCCAGCAGCCCCCAAACTCAATCTATTTAAAGACACTTAAAAGAATTCTACTTGTGGTTATGCTTTCAGTTTGGTACCCAGTGGGGCCTATTTGTCTGAATTAGATTTTGACTTATTTGATGTTTTGATTATATAAAACAAGTATATGGGTGCCTGGGTGGCTCAGTCAGTTAAACATCTGCCTTTGGCTCAGGTCATGATTTCAGGGTCTTGGGATCAAGCCCCACATTGGGCTCCCCACTCAGCAAGGAGTTTGTCCCTCTCCCTCTGCTCCTCACCCTGTATTCATGTGCACACTCTGTGTCTCAAATAAATAAAATCTTAAAAATGTACGTAATTCCAAAGTTGAAACTGTAAACATATTCCATTTAGAGAGGTCCAGCTTTTATACCTTTTCTTTCCTCTTAATCTCTCCTTCCTCTTTCCTAAGTATTTGTATTATTTTTGGGCTTATCCTTCCATTGTTTTGTTACCTTTTATGGAAATAAGAAAATACACATTAATATTCAAAAGTTTCACATAAAAACATGATTGAGGACTCCATAGCAGTATCTAGATTTTCAAGGAGCTTTGTTTTTGTTTGAGAGAGAGACAATTGTGTGCTGATGGGAAAGACCCTGTGGAGAGGAAAACATGATCCCAGGAGGAAGAAGGGATGGAATATAGTGTGCAGGTGGGGAGAGGGGGTTGGCCTCAGTGATAGTGAGGAAGGCAGGGTATGGGAGCACCTGTAGATGCAAGCAGATGGGTATATAGGAATATGAGGAACTTCTCTTCTGAGTACTTCTGTTTTCTATTTACTTTGAAATAAAAGTGATCATCAGGCAGGAGTGGGGAAGGAGAGGGGGTTGTTGGCAACGTGAGAAGAGTGACAGTGTGAAGAAATATTTTCAAAGAATGGAACAATGACTTGACTAAGGTAGTGGTTCTCAAACTTCAGCCTCAGAATCACACAGGTTTGTTGGCTTCCACCCCCAGAGTTTCTGATTCATAAGGTTTGACATGAGGTCAAGAACATGCATTTCTAATAAGTTCTTGAGTGTTGTTGATGCTACTGGTCTGGAAGCCATGCTTTGAGAACCAACAGACTAAGGAAATAGAGCAGGACTGCTGGCAGCACAAGGGCCCACTTGAGGTTTGTGGTCATGAATGTAAAGTGAGAACAATCAAAACGACTGGGTGTTTGTACCTAGTAGTCCTTATTTCAGCCAGTAGGGTTCAGGTCTGGAGTAGGTGGTTAGCTGAATTTAACCAGGGTTGGATTTAGATAAAGAGAGGATGGTGATATCAGTAATGGATGGGGCCAAATTTATCTATGTATTTATGCTTTTCTACTTCTATCTCTATATATAACAAGCTAAGATACCAATAAAGTAGGAAAAGGATACATAAGAATGAGCTAAGAACAGAGAGACAGAAAGTAGAAAGCTTAGAATGAATAGGAAAAAGCTCATGTTAAGGAAGAACCAGAAAAAGATTACAGATCTTCCTCAATATGCAATGGGGTCATGTCCTGATAAATCCATCATACATTGAAAATACTGTAAGTTGAAAAAGCATTTATACCTAACCTTCCGAATCTCATAGCTTAGCCTAGCCTACCTTAAACATGATCAGAACACTTACATTAGCTTCCAGTTGGGCAAACTCATCTGACACAAAGCATATTTTATAATAAAGTGCTAAATATCTCATGTGATTTTTTGGATACTACTCCCAAAGTGAAAAAGAGAATGACTGTAATGGGTATAGAATGGTTATAAGTGTATCAGTTATTGACTCTCATGATGGTGAAACTGATTGGGAGATACTGCCCAGCAACATGACAGAGGACCATGCCACATATCCCTTGCTGGGAAGAGATCAAAATTTGAACTGCAGTTTCTACTGAATGCATATTGCTTTTGTGCCACTGCAAAGTCAAAAAATCCTAAGTTGAACCACTGTAAGTTGGGGACTGCATGTATACTCAAATCTGGTCATAGTAGGGCCACCAGGGCACTTAAGATTAAAACAGAATTGGTTATTTCGAAAACTGGGATGCCTGGGTGGCTCAGTGGTTAAGTGCCAGCCTTCTGCCCAGGGCGTGATCCTGGAGTCCCGGGATCAAGTCCCACATCGGGCTCCCTGCATGGAGCCTGCTTCTCTCTCTGCCTGTATCTCTGCCTCTCTCTCTTTCTGTGTCTCTCATGAATAAATAAATGAAATCTTAAAAAAAAAAAAGAAAAAACAGAGGCTAGGGTGTGGAAAAACAGTACAATATAAAAATATTTATATTAGATTTAGTGAAATAGAATGCTAAAAAATACCTAATTAGTTCTACAAAAAATTCTGCCAGGATCACAAAAAAATACATTTGCACAGCCATGTTTATCGCATTATTATTCACAACAGCCAAGAGGTGGAAGTAACTCAAATGTCCACTGACAGATAAATAAAGAAAATGTGATATATACACATACAATGAAACATTATGCAGCCTTAAAAAAAGGAAGTTCTGTCATATGCTAGAATATGGGTGAATCTTGAGGATATTATGCTAAACAAAAAAGCCAGTCAGAAAAGGACAGATGCAGTATGATTCCACTCAAATGAATTATCTACAATAGCCAAGTCACATAAAGTAGAAAGGTAACTGCCAACAGAGTTTCAGTTTCGGGTGATGAAAAAGTTCCAGAGATCTGCTGCACAACAATATATATATATATATATATATATATATATATTTTTTTTTTTTTACACTCCTGAACTGTTTAAAAATAATTAAGATAGCAAGTTTAATATTGTGTGGTTGTTTTTGTTGTTGTTTACCACACACACACAAAATTCCTGCCAGACCAAAACGGTAATTCTCTTCCTTCTCAGGGGTTCAAAGGGGAAGTAAGAGCTATGACATATTTTCATCCTAGCAATTTTAAAATATTCTGTCCCATGTGTAATATTCATAACAACAACAAAAAAGCCCTGGAGAATATGCATTTAAAAGAGTGAATGTATCCAGAAATAATTAAAATGTTAGATAAAGCCCAGTGAGTTAAATATTATTTAGTGTAAACAAAGCTGCAGGGTAACGATTATATGGGGAGAATAAAAACTAATCTTTCATTTCAGATGACAATGAAAAAAGGGAAATGCCATGAAATTGCAGAGCCAGCAGATACATAGATGGACAGTCATTAAATCTGGACTGGGACCAAAATAAAAACTGTAGAATTCCTTTATTATTATCTTTAAAAACAGAGATCTCAATTTACTTGGGAGAATTTATCGTAGTGACAAAAAGGGGAGAATACCATCACAGATCTCATCTAGTCCTAAGATTGTAACACTGTTTTAGAAAATAAATCCAAGGTCTTAAAGGAATACATGAAAGTCTACTAAAATAACACACAGATCAAATAAAGCTTAAAAAACTAAGGAATAAAATAATTCATTACTGATGTTAGTACATTCAATACAGGAATGCCATTTTATGTAGATAACTTAATTTTTAAAATGAATCATGAAAGAAATAGATATTCAGTGCTTACTATGCATCATTTCTTAGGCAAAAATAGAAAATGCATAATTATGCTTAGAATTCGTAAAACTTCTTTATTTGGGGGTATAAGGGAAGACTTCCTACGATTGTCAAGGTGAAAGGTATTCACAGAAAAGATAAAAATAATTTTATGAAGTGTTGACTGAGCTTACACATAAAGTGGTTGCATGCTGGTGGGCTTTTTACCATTTTCACAAGGAATCAGAGGAACAGCATATTGAAAAAAGAAAGAAAAGGGAAAAAATCCCCAACCTTATTACTACATGCAAATTAAAAAAAAAAAAAAAAACAAAACGACCTCAACCAATTGTACCACGACCGGATGGAGGAGCCCAGCTGACACAGAAAGACAAGTCTCTGTGTTTAGGGAAGCTTAGTGTTCTGCTTTTACTGCATGAGAGCCTGACCTGTGAGTACTCCTTGATTTCAACTATATAAATGACCCATTATTTCGGTTAAAATGTGATGATCTGAATACTAAAAGTGAAACCTGCTTCAATTGACTAGTGCTTTGCTTTTTAGAGCCCTGAGTAAACTGCTTGAATGACCCCTCTGCCTTGATTTGACTTAAAATGAGGCTGTCTTCTTAGTTACTTGAAGACACTGTGGGTACTGAAGCTTATACTACCAATACTGTCACATTGCTTATACTGTCCTTTGTGTATTGCCATAAAGACTTGGAGAACCACTTGAACTCATGAGAAGTTATTGTCGTGTGCAACAAATTTTATCTCCAATGTATTATAAATGATCACTTGTTAACTTTATTGTTTTGTTGTTTCCCTATTTGCACTGGCTATACTTTATTATATTGTGATTATTTTACGATAATTGCCAGATGAAATAAATGTTAAGTTTGGTGTTTCAGAAGTAAATAAGGTGAATATTAGAGAAAAGAAAAAGCAAAATACATGTTAGTTAATTCAGCTGAAATTTTCTAAAATGTGTTGTTTTTAGACACAGTTAAGTTTATAACAAAACCTAAAATACTACTAATAGTATGATTTCCATAGTAACATGCTTGCAATTTTTATTCTGTATGCAGCAATTAATGCAATTTTTGAAGCATGGCCTGAATGATTCAGCTGCTACCAAATCAAACTACAGGGAAAAGTTGCTACCACTGCCAAGTAGGTATGTATTTTCACATAGCAACGTGATGTTTTCACAAACATACCCAGAGTGCCATTTACAAAGCTTTTGCTCTTTGGAGGCCACAGTGGAATCTGCTGGGTGCTGCCCTCTAGTACAGAAGTTCCATCATAAGCCAGTTGAAAACCACTGGCCGGCGGGGTGATAGTGCTGGGTACTATGCAGCACTCACATAGGGGACAAACTTCAGGATTTGTCAAGTAACAACCTTAAAAAACCCTTTTTCCATCTACTATCAGAAAACCATTGTGACCACTTCAATACAGTACACAAGTCACAAGTAATACCCATGGGGAAATTAGTCCACTACATGAACACCAGTGGTTTGTTTCTTGTCCTCATTGGCCAGTGTTAACAAATCAAATGAGTCGTTTTTAATACATCAGTAAATGGCCTTAAGAACAGGGAGAGATTGACACAGTGTAATGGAGGTGAAAATCAGCCATTAAGTGTAAAACAGAATCTAATCTGTTAATTCGTTAGTAAATGACTGGACACCAGCCATCTAATACACAGCTCTAAATGATGGGCACTATTACTATTTAAATAAATGCATTGCTTTTGCCTTATTTTCTTTAAGCTTACAAATAAAGCGAAACCGGAAAGGTTTATTGGCAACCCTGTCCAACTATTATTGATTTATTTTATTGGAAGATTAGAGCTGGGGCAAATGGTTTCAGGATATATGCTTTGTGCTAACAGCTTTCTAGAAATATCTTGATGATGGTTTGCAGGCCTAGAAGTAAGTTTGAAATGATATGCTCTGGGAGATGTGTTGAATGTTCTGATGAATAATTTATGATTCTGTCAATTCTGGACTTAACTTACTAAAATGGACAGAGCAAATGAAAAGATTAATACCTTTTCCAAAGAAGAAAAACTAGAAAGTATAATCCCTTCTTAAAATTACTAGTGTGAGGGACAATTGGCTGGCTCAGTCAGTAGAGTATGTGACTCTTATTCTGGAAGTTGTGAGTTTGAGCCCCATGTTGGATGTAGAGATTACTTAAAAATAAAGTCTTTTAAAAAATTGCTAATGCAGATAATGTTAAAGGAATCATGTCCAAATACTGCTGACAGAACTCAGCATTAAAAAAGGAAATGCTGATCCTACGTGATTAGGAGGAGTGAGGTTTAGCGAAAAGGATCATGGACCCTAAAAGCTAGTCAGATCTGAGCCCCAGCTTGGGTACTGCCATTTAAGAGCTGTGTGGTCCTAGGTAAAGTTCACAACCTTTTCATCTCTCATTACGTCTTTTTTTTTCTTTTAAAGATTTTATTTATTTTTTCATGAGAGACACATACAGAGAGAGAGGCAGAGACACAGGCAGAGGGAGAAGCAGGCTCCATACAAGGAGCCCGACATGGGACTCGATCCCAGGACTCTAGGATCACACTCTGGGGGGAAGGCAGGCATTAAACCACTGAGCCACCCAGGGATCCCCACATTACGGTCTTCTGTAATACTTAGATCACAAGGTTACTATAAGGATTAGGCAAATGAAGTAATATAAATGTGCTTAACCCACTGCCTGGTGCACAGCAACTGCTAAATAAATATTAGTTAATGGTCCAGCCATCTAGCTCAAGGGTTCACTACTGGCTGCACATTAGAATCCCCTGAGGACCTTTTGAAGGAAGCCATTGCCTGGAGCCCATTCCAGACCAATTAAATCAGAATATCTGGGGTTGGAGCCAGGCACTGGTATCCTTAAAAAGCCCTCAAAGGGATTCTAATATGTAGCCCAGATTGAGAGCCACTGAGTGTCTCTTCTGCAAATGACCCAACCAGTGTCAGTCTTGAGATCTCTGGTGGTAAGACCCCCACTGCCTCCCAAGATAGACTGTTTCATTCTAAAACAGCATTTCCTTAATTGGAGGCAACATCTGTCTCTGCAGTTCTACTCATTAGTCCTTGTTCTGCTTTCTGAAAACACAGATCACAAGGTGCAATCCTTTTCTCTGTGGCTTTGCAAAGCTTTCCCATCACCAGGGTAAGGTGCCTGTTTCCTTCAGCTCACTCCTATGACATGAATTGGGCTTTTCTCCCCCATTTGTTCTGTGGCAGTTTTCAAGTGTGCTGTTGGGATGAAACACTGCATTCCAGGTGAGGTTCTGCTGGCTTGGGGCAGGCAGTAACACCCTTCAGATTAGTAGTAGCGGTCTTCACTTAAGACACTCCCTGTCTATGACTTCAACCAAAGAATGGGGTTAGTTTTTGCTGCAGCCACAACAGGCTGTCAACACAGCAACGATGGTCAATTGCAATTTCGTTTCTTAATGTGCTAAAGCCCCTCCTGTTCTTGAACAACTGATTTTGAGATCCACTTGGATAACTTCACCTATACTTTTCTACTAAATTCCCTCTTTCATTCAATAATATTTATTGGGCTGAGCACTTGGTACAGAGGTAAACAAAAAAGATGAGGTTCCTAATCCTAATGGAGTTTAAAATGCAGCATGGGAGAAGGAAAAAAAAAAAAGAACTGCTTACAGAGGAGTTCTTACAGTCATTTCAGCTATCTGAGCTCTCAAAATCATGTCACTTGCCATCAAGTGCCCTTTCACTGGTGGTTATGAGAGGTTTCCACCTGAGCTTCTGTAAGCTCCCCACGTAACCACAGGAAGCTAATCCCTCCTTCAGGCACTCTTTTCCTCTTCCTGGTAATCCAGATCGCATTTACCAGCTTAATTTTTTGGCAGCTTGCCATTCTTCCTCGATGGCCCTTTCCTTCTAGAATCTCAAATCACCAAAGACACGCCTGTAAGTTTCTATAAATGTTGCGAACATCACTCTTCCTGCAGTTGAGACACAGGATAGAGACTAGACTTGCCTCCTGCCTCCCTCTCTCCATGGACCTGAGCTCTGGTGACAGGCTCTTATCAGGGATTACATAACTTCCTCTTCATGAGTAGGTTCCTTTTCCCTGGAATCAATTTTCTCTCTTTGACAACATTTTAAGCTGGAATTTTACCCTCCATGACATGAGTTCTTCTCTATCAAATTAGAGATAGGATTTCAAGAAAGGCTACGTTCTTCCAAATGTTTTTTTCTGCGTAGCATGTGACATCAAGAAGTTACTGTAATTCAAATCCCACATGCCTACAAAAAGGTTTACTGAGAGCAGGATCTTGGTCTTGTTCACCTTCATTTTCCATGTAGTATTTAGCCAGGTGTAGAAAATTTACTACAATGAGGTTAGTCCAAAGGTGTTTTTTTAAAAGTCAATTTTCATGGAGTACTTTTATGTGCTAGGGTTAAGTTCTTCATACACATTTTACATTTCTATAGGTAAGAAAAAGGAGACTTAGAAAAGATTAATTGGTTGAATCAAGGTCACAGAGTTAGTCTGGTTCTGGTAACCTTGCTCTGAACATCTTTATGTTACATCTGCCAAGAGGCTGCTATAGAGAAATGGGGCAGTCACTAAGAAAGGAAAGGGATAAGGCCTCCTGGAACCCTCTCTTCGTGTCTTCTAGCTCCTTATTATGGCCTCTCAGACTGAATTCTTCATAGTAGTCAATGCCCAGGAAAGGGCCAAGAACAGGTAGCATTGTTAACATTCTCTGCTGCCACAAACAAGTGTAGTTCATACACTGTCTCTGACAAGGTTCTAGCAACAGTTGCAAGTTACCTAACTCAGGGCATAGTAAACTGCAGTTAGTTATTTCAAAATCCTGGAATGCACATCCTGTTTTCCATCTACATTATCACTGTACGTTTCTAGGTCAGGAGACTGCCTGGCCTAATTGGCAGACACTGCCGCCCACTTGCTTGCTTGGCTACTTTACTCTCCGGTTGCAGGGTTACAAGAATCTGTCTAACGTGCTCTGCTCTTTTGGTCAGCCTGTCCTGTAGGCAAATGATTTTTAATATATCCAACTTGGTCTTAGGTTGTAAAAGAAGAAATTGAGGACTTTTTCCTTTATTCTCACCCTGGAATGGAAGACTGCCACAGTTTATCTGTCCTATACTGTGTAACACCCTTTCTTAGTCAAAAGGAATGAATACCATTTACAAGGGAAGGCGTCAAGGCATGGAGCTGGGCAGGGGTCAGCAGTGGGCCCAACGCACTCATGGCTGTAACTACCTTTAGGTAAACTGACCCTTATCTTTGAACAATGGGAGCTGTCATTTCTCTTGACCTCCATCTCTATTCTCATTACAAACTCCCCAGGGAAGGTTAAATAAAACAAACCTTGAAGTATACCAGAGCCATAGGAAAGGTTAGAGCAGGACATTCCCGAAGACTCTACTACATTTACTGCTTGTTTTATGAGACCGTAATGCTGCTACATACCTAGTGTAGATACTCAATGTTCCTCACATCTAAAAATAATTTATTATTTGAACTTTGAGTTAAAGTGACTGTTACTAAAATGGCAAATGACTCAGTGGTGCAATTCTGTTGTAGGAAAAATCTGAAGACATAAAAGCTACACACAAGGAACATGCCACTTAGCACCTCCACTTTTTGACGCCTACACCGGACAATGAGAAGTCACATGTAACAACGACGACCACTTCAGCCCACAGCTGGCCTTACTCCTCCCAGGAAGTGATCGTAATGGCTAACCAAAGCAGTCATGTCCCAGGAAATAACTGTTCCATGGATGAGAAACTACTCTCTAGCATGCTAACAATATCCTACTCTGTCATTTTCATCGTGGGACTAATTGGAAACATAATTGCCCTCTATGTATTTCTGGGTATCCACCGCAAAAGAAATTCCATACAGATTTACCTTCTGAATGTAGCCATTGCAGATCTCTTACTGATCTTCTGCCTGCCTTTCCGAATAATGTATCACATTAATGGGAACCAGTGGACACTTGGTGTGATCCTTTGTAAGGTTGTGGGAACACTATTTTATATGAACATGTACATTAGCATTATTTTGCTTGGATTCATCAGTTTGGATCGCTACATAAAAATTAATCGGTCTATACAACAACGGAGGACAACAACAACTAAACAAAGTATTTACGTTTGCTGTATAGTATGGATAGTTGCTCTTGGTGTATTTTTAGTTATGATTATTTTAACCCCTAAGAGAAGAGATCATGATTCCACAATGTGTTTCCATTATAGAGAGAAGCGTAATGCCAAAGGAGAAGCAATTTTTAACTATGCCCTTGTGGTAATGTTTTGGCTAATTTTCTTACTAATAATCCTTTCATATATTAAGATCGGCAAGAATCTACTGAGGATTTCCAAAAGGAGGTCAAAATTTCCCAACTCTGGTAAATATGCCAAAACAGCCCGGAATTCCTTTATCGTACTTATCATTTTTACTGTATGTTTTGTTCCCTATCATGCCTTCCGATTTGTCTATATTTCTTCACAGCTAAATGGGTCTTCTTGCTATTGGAAGGAAATCATTCACAAAACCAACGAGATCATGTTGGTTTTCTCATCTTTCAATAGCTGCTTAGATCCAGTCATGTATTTCCTGATGTCCAGTAACATCCGCAAAATAATGTGCCAACTTCTTTCTAGACGATTTCAAGGGGAAGCAAGCAGAAGTGAAAGTACTTCAGAATTTAAACCAGGATATTCCCTGCATGATACATCTGTTGCAGCTAAAATTCAGCCTACTTCTTAAAGCACTTGAGGTAAACACATTAAAAAGAATGAGAAAATATAACTTCTTAATACCTTAAAGAACTAAAATTTATGAAACAAAGCTCTAGCATTTGCAAAGCTCAGATCTGCTCAAAGCTCTTTGCTTATTTGTGATATTTCATTTGCTTAGTTGTAAAATCTTTCAAGGAAAAGAAAAGTTCATACTCATCACTAGATTTTAAATCTGTATGTAAAATCTTTTCAAAATATGCTGTTAAGCTACTACTCTTAACATAGATTATAAAGTTACATGAAATTTATGGTTTTAACAACAGAATAATTAAAATGTCATGGTTTCTCAAGCCACTAACATAGTTACTCAAAATCAAGCACTTAATACTAATTTAAGGTATGCTTAAAAGTAAGTTAGGGGGATGCCTGGGTAGCTGAGCGATTGAGTGTCTGGCTCAGGGCGTGATCCCAGTTTAGGGATTGAGTCCCACATCGGGCTCCCCACAGGAAGCCTGCTTCTCCCTCTGCCTACGTCTTTGCCTCTCTCTCTGTTTTTCTCATGAGTAAATAAATAAAATCTTAAAAAAATAAAAATAAAATTAAGTTAAATGATTGGCAGACCGACAAAAATGTTAGAAAATGTCTGTTCTTTGTCATTTAAAAAGCCTGTATAATTTGCTACCTTATTCATTTATGCCTAAACCATGATTAACAGATGAAATAAAATTCTAATTAAAAATGAAATCATCCATTATCTATCACTGATCAAATAATAAGAATTTAAACACTACACAGTAAAATCTAACAACAGACAAGCTAAGGAATGATAACCTACCAACAAGACTTGAACCCACACTTTACTTAAAACAGATTTGTAAATGACTCTGCCATCTTGGACCACACTTTGATAGAGTAAAATTGAAAATAGGCACACTCTTAGGATCTGCCAAGTCTGCTACTGGGCATATACCCGACAGAACCACTCACACACATATATAAGAAAACAATTGGAAACAATTTGACTATGCATCAGCAAAGGAATGGAGAAATAAATTGTGGCTTATTCACAAAATAGAGTATTACACAGTGCTTCAATGAAATAAATTATACCTGCATGCATCAACATGGAAAATTATAAAAAACAATGTTGAATAGAAATCAACCCTCCCAAATCCAACTGCAAAAGGGTACACACCATGTGAAATCATTTATGTAAAATACAAAACATATAAAATACCATATAGATATGCAATACAAGTACAAAATGTGCATAATATACACAGCATAACATCCCAACTTAATGGTTATAGCTGGAGTGATTTGAAGCAAACATGGCAAAATGTTAATGTCTGTTAACCTATGTGATAGTACTTGGGTATTTGTTCTATTATTTTTGGTATATTCTTGAGTGTTTGAAATATTTCATACTAACAATATTTTTGGTATATTCCTGAGTGTTTGAAATATTTTATACTAACAAAGACAACTTACAGATTAGAATTAAAGGGAGAAAATTCTGAAGTTTTCATGCATGCTCAAAATTAATTGGAGAGTAAGCTCTAAAAGAAAGGGCTCTTATTTGGCAAGGGCTCTTGGGAGCTTAGTGCATTGCGAGGCACACAGGCGACTAACAGGTATCTGTTGAATAACTGAATGAATGAACGAATGAGCAGATGAATGAGATGGGGGGGCATGCCTAACAGAATTGAAAAAGTGGGTGTATTTTTTTCCTAGTCAATGTATCTCGAAATAGCTGCATAGAACATCATACAACTGTAAACAGGAGATGTCATTAAGGCAACCATTTTTAGAAGTTTGTTCAGCATTTATTCAGTTTTTTTTTGTCACAGGACCAGAATGCCACTGAGTAAATACGTAAAATTTGTTATGAGAAGTCCAAGGAAGCATTCATAAGTTTGTCACAGAATAGGAGAATTTCTTATAGTTAGAATAATTCTTCAAACTTCAGGTGGGCAATTGGCTGGGGAATCAAAGTTAGAGAGTATGAAGAATTTTGTTGGGCTGAATTTATTTTAATGAGATTTGGCTTTTATACAATTAGTGCACAGCTCTATTTCAGTAAGTGCATATGACTGAATAAAGAACAGGTTGAGGGATCCCTGGGTGGCGCAGCGGTTCAGCGCCTGCCTTTGGCCCAGGGCGTGATCCTGGAGACCTGGGATCGAATTCCACGTCGGGCTCCCGGTGCATGGAGCCTGCTTCTCCCTCTGCCTATGTCTCTGCCTCTCTCTCTCTCTCTCTGTGACTATCATAAATAAAAATAAAAATTAAAAAAAGAAGAACAGGTCGAAGCAGAATTATACTAAAAAAACAAGAAACATTTGAGAAGAAAAATGGAAATTTGCAGAAAAATTAGCAGCTCAGAAAAAAACTTCTATTACTTTGCTCTGACGATGTTAGCAAATACCACCAAACTGAAATTTAGCATTTCTAGTTGTATGGTCATAAAATATGATGATACTGATTTTCCCTTAAGTTCTCAAAGTTACAAAGATTTTTTTTTTTTTTACATTACTGGTAAGCATTTTATATCTCTACATATCTCTTCTATAAACATACAGTTTGAATAGTTAAATTACATTATTATTATTATTAGTTTTATGGAACATTAAAAATATACACTCATAGTTCTAGAAGCTGTCTCATGATTTATATTAGATGATCCCTATAAAGCCCAGCACAATGGTATTCTTACTATTTTTTTAAGACTTATTTATTTTGAGAGAGAACAAGAGCACATAAGCAGGGGAAGGGGCAGAGAGAGAGAGGCAAAGAATCTTCAAGCAGACTCCCCGCTAAGTGAGGAACCTGATACTGGCAGGTCCCAGGACCCTAAGATCACGATCTGAGCAGAAATCAAGAGTCAGACACTTAACTGACTGAGCCACCCAGGCTCCCCACACAATGGCATTCTTTTAAAAAAATTAAAAGGTACACTGGGTTAATTCTTGGTATGATATTTGTGATAAAATAAATTTTGATAAAAGTCAATCAGCGTAAGCTATGATGGATTTTGTTTACTGATAGAAGTTTTACTAATAACATGTCTTAGAGTAACCTGAATCCTGAGAATGTTTGTAAATTCTTAACATGCTACTGACTTAACTAAATTTAAGGCTATTTATTATATATATATAGCCTTTATTTCTTACTGAACATAAGTGTTTGCAAGCAGGAAACACTTGTCCCTACCTCCCCCAACCCAACGTCTAGAAGCATGCAGAAAAAGGAAATTCCCAAGTGTATATATATCCTCACCTTGTAAAAGATACTCAGAACAAGTTTCCAAATAGCATCTCACATATGCAAAAGTAAACAAGGGCAAAATTAACTGCCTGGCTGCCAGACTGGGACCTAATGCTGAGTGCTACTGTTCATTTGGAAAAGTATTCTGTGCAGAGCTGGGTTTGATGACGGTTGAATTTCTAAGATCAGGTCAATAGAAAAAGGAAATTTTGTTGAAGGTCAGAAGGTTTTATTTTTAACTTTTTAAAAAAATGGATTGTTCAGTCCTGCTGATATAAAAGTAGAACTAATATAATTACAACTCTTTGAAGCACAGCCTTACTAAAAGTTACCCACAAGGAAAAAACAGCATGAAACAGAGTTCTCCCAACAGGCCCCTTGGATTTTGGAGAAACATGTTAACAGGCAATATTTTAGGTTTTTGAAATATGAATGGGAACTTATTTTACCAGATATTAAAATATATTCTTATCTTTCAATAAGGAGGACATTGTGCAGCAGATGCAAGGATAAGTTTATCAGTAGAAGAGAATACACATCTCTAAGCAGACCCTCCATGATCCAGAAGATTATGTGACATAATTAACGGCTCTCTAAAGAGCAGGGGCAGGAACAATCAGTGGGAAACCTAAGATTCTGTTATTCAAGACGTGCTAGAATCTTGCAAAGTGGAGTTAAGTGGATTTTTGAGGTTTCCTGAGTGACTGTGATACACTTTCTTTCCTGAGAAAGAACCACTGCAAATAAAAGAGACATCATGAAAAGCATGGGGGAAGGAAGGGATGGATTAATAAAGAGTGTGGTGCTTCTTAATCAAAAGCCAGCTTATAGCCTCACCTCATGGCACACACAAAACATTATAAAGTGGATTAGATTGTTAAGTGTAAATAATGGAACCATGAAAAGACTTAAAGATAGGTGACTAACTCCTCTGTGGATGGGCAAGAACCTTCTATTAATAAAACAATAGAAATAACTATTGGGAAAATGCATAGCTTATTTTTTTTGGTCAAAAACCACAAACATAAATGCAAAAGCACAAGGTGGGAAAGATATTCACAACAGATGTGACATCTACTAGGAGAGCCTTTTAGGTCAGGTGCCAATAGACGTCATAACTTGCAAAGAAACTTCTATTTTTTCATCAGAAGAAAGTTTTCAAAACTCAGAATATAACCTGAATTCTGTCAACTCAGATGAGATAGAAACTAATGCATGCTCTCACGTTGGCTGAGGCAACGTCTTTTTTCATAGCTATGTGGCCCTGTTGAGCGCACACACCAGTATGTGGCTGTTGCAGTTCATAGCTATGTGGCCCTGTTGAGTGCACACACCAGTATGTGGCTGTTGCAGTTCATAGCTATGTGGCCCTGTTGAGCGCACACACCAGTATGTGGCTGTTGCAGTTCCTCGGTTCAGTTTGGTTTGTTAGAAGACTGGAGGGTTGGGTGGGTGGTGGTAACAAAAGACTCAGAGCTGGAAAGGAAGTGCTAGGTTTCTCCTAAACTTCTGGTATGCTTCTTATTTCCCCCCTTTCAAGTTCACATGCAAGAAAATGAGAAGCAAAGTCAGAGATATTTATGTGCCCTTTAGCTGCTAGATGCTAGACACACATTATCATCATTTAATCTACATTACAGCAGTTCTAAGTAAAATTGCCTTTTACATAGGAGGGGATGCGAGTCAGTAGACTTTGACTCCATAGACATTGTCTCTGCTAAGACCATGCTTTTTGTTTTCATTTCCTTCTGCCAAAGCATAATGGTTAACTACAGAAATGTCTTTAAAAAACCCATAAATTGGCAATAATATGCACTTGAGGCAAAAAATTCTGCTTATCACTCATCCAAAATCTGTGAGGTCAAAAAGCCAAAATCTTAAAAGACTGGTTTTCTAGCTGTGGCACATTTGCACACTCTGACAAAGCTCTGCATGAAACATGGATCGTAATCTAGTACAAAAGCATACAAAATGAATGGGGGAAAATTAGGTTTTAGAGCACCTCATCCTTATTAATTTTGCTTCTGGCCAAGGAAATGCATAAATAACCATCCTAAGATGAGATCTGGAAAAAAGATTCTAATTATGGTTTGAATACAGGTATGGACGATGCACAGAATCTCTTTTGCTTTAGTAAGTCATACAGTTTTTGTAGGACCAACAGTTAACTATTGCAGTTTTACTCTGCTTGGGTCATTCCACATATAATTTTTTAAAAAATTCTAATACATTTCAAACATCCAATAATGGGGGAAAACACCACAGAGCAAGCAGCAAGCACTCATCACCCAAACTGCATAGATGTTAACACTTGGCCCTATTTGCTTAATTGTTCTCTTGCATCCAGACATAACCCCCAAAGCTAGCTTCACTAAAGCTCCTTCTGAGGTATCTTCTTTCCTGAAGTTAGTACATATAATTCTGATGTGCATTTTTATACTTTTATAACACAGGTACATATAACAATATGCACTAGTTTTTGTTTTTAAAATGGACGCAAAAATATCTTATTGCTACATCCTTTTGTTACTTTTTCACTCAATTTCTGTTTATATTGATAGTGTAGGTCTCATTGATTCATTGCACTGATACACAGTGTTTTACTGTGGGAACGAACAATAGCTCAATTCTCCATTTCACCTGACAGGGGGCCCTTAGGTGGTTTCCACTTTTTCACTATTAGAAACCATGGTCTCTTGTATGCCCCATGCACATGTGTGGAATTTCTCTATGGCTGACACCTAGAAGGAGAAATGCTTGCTTGTAATGAGTATGTGCATCCACAATTTACCTCTGTTGTGATAAACTGCTTTCCAAAGTGATTTTACCAATTTATATACCTCTCTCACTAGTGAGAGACAGGAGTTGAGACATGAGTCTAGCAAGACATGAACTGTTTGGCAATACTTGGTTTTATCATATTTACGAACTTTTGCCCATCTGGCAGGTGTAAATGGCATCTCCCTGTGGTTTTTTTCTTTTAGATAATTATTTATTTATTCATGAAAGACACACAGAGAGAGGCAGAGACATAGGCAGAGGGAGAAGCAGGCTCCCTATAGGGAACCTGATGTAGAACTTGATCCCAGGATCCCGGAGATCATAGGGATCAACGCCCTGAGCCAAAGGCAGATGCTCAACTGCTGAACTACCCAGATGCCCTTCTTCCCTGTGGTTTTAATTTGTGTTTCCTTGATTACAATTGAAATGGAGCATCCGTTCATGTTTTGTTTTTTGTTCCTCCATTCAGATTTCTTCTTGGGTAAATGGCCTGTTCATATCTGTGCCTCTTCTCCTTGCCCCCTTAATTAGTTGCTTCTCTTTTACCCATTTCTTTCAAATTGTTGAAATAGTTCTTTACACATTCTGGATACTAATCTTTTGTTGTTTATCTGGGTTGTTAATCACTTCTCTCAGCGTGGGTCTTGCCTTTTCCTTTGCTTATGGTTTCTTTTGCCAGACACCATACCACGACTAAAGTTAAGACGTTTTCTCTTCTGCTTTAAAAGAAACTTTCTAATAAGAAATCTAGATAAACCGTGGCCTTTTGATATACAGCTCTCTAATACTACACTAAAGTACTTGCAGATAAAAATTATGATTAGCTTGGCATTTTAGTCATAAATGGAGTCCAGATGAGACATTCCCTGAGAACACAGAAATGTTTTTTGAGTTAAACTACACAATTCAAATATCTGAGTACAGATATGCTTGAAGGCACAGAAAGCCTCCTGGGCCATGAGGTGACCTGTTAAATGTATTAACATAGGAAGAAGTTTGTAGTGACCACTTAGACACAGTCCAGGAGAAGAGTCTTGAGCAATGGAACAGTATTACCATTCCATCAGTAAGGCCGTAAGCTGGGATTATGGCAGGGAGGGATCCAAAAAGTCTGTCTGGCCTAATGACATTAAACATCATTAAATAACAGAACTGAAAGTGAGCGTAACAGCCAGGTTAGAAGGGCGGCTCTTGCAGTCTTGCACATCACAGTCAGACTGCCCAAGTTCAATTTCTGACTCTACCACTTACGATGTAACCTTGGACTAGCTTGCTTTCTTCCACTGAGAAAATAAGGAGTACCTAACTCATGGTATTGCTGTGAGGACTAAATGAGTTAATGAATGAGTACCTGGCCAGGAAGAAGGATTCAATATATGTTATCCAAGTACTCCAATGGTAAGGGAAAATGTATAAAATGGAATGGCCAGAAACTGAAGGTGAATATTGGAACTAGGAAGATATACAGTGGAAGCTGATCTGGAACAAATGAGGTGGGGGTGGGGGGTGGGGTGTAACTCACAAAGGGTCATTTAACTTCAGCTTTCATGAATAACAGCACTGTCCAGGACAAGTGTGGTAATAGACCAATCATGTGCTCATCAGAAACACACTCTGAAAGTTGAACAAATAGAAGAGGACAGTGAAGGCACCTTGCAGGATACCAGAAAAAGCTGAGAGAATGAGATTATGTAGCCTTAGAGCAGAAGACCAAAGGAAAAGACATTATAGCAAAAACCTGTGTGTAGCTTCAGAGAACAAACTGAAAGAGGATGGGTGAAGGTGAAAGCAGCATGTTTTACCAGATAGTAAGAGAGGGTTTTCTAATAATTACAGATCTCAAATGAAATAGAAGGCAGAGAGTTATTTGTTAATTTCGATATAGTATGGATGCCCAGCAGGCTGGGAAGGTATCAAAGTATTTCAAGCATTTAACAGATTTTGGATCAGATGTTCTTTACATTTCATTAATAGAAATTTTGGGTCTTGCAGAACATTCATTGCCTCAATGACTGGCAAGTGGGGGCCACCTGTGATCCTGTTGTGCTATCATATGCTAATACAGTAATGCCCTCAGGGCTGCTCATGCTTGTGTGTGTGTGTGTGTGTGTGTGTGTGTGTGCGCGCGCGCGCGCGCGTGCACATGAGGCTGCTTGATGTATGGTCAGTGGTCCCCAAGCAGTTTCTCTCAATCTTCTTTTGTAGTAAATTTGACCTATGTCTCTTGCTCAGCACATAATGGGCATTTTTTATTGCTAAGAGATTATTTAAACTAGATCTAAAATAAGTTGATGGATTCTAGGAACTCTGTGACATTTCTATTAGGTGCTTAGGTTTCTTTGTTTTCTTATTGACTCTTCATTTTGTTCGGTAATCAGAGTGGCCAAATGGGTCACCACATCACATTCTGAAATGGAGACAAGGCACCTTCGCTATAAACCCTGGTTCAGTAGCAGCATGAGCTCTGGTGGGAATGGTCATCACTCTAATGGGTTTTATTTTCAAATTTTATCCAATGGCAAACTTCTGGGCCAAGAGATTTTAATGGCTTCCGTTAATACTGCTGGCAATGCTACTACAGGCCCTTTCCCGTTACAGACATTTCCTTTATACAGTTCCTGCCTCTATTACTTACTAAGACTTTCTAGTACCCCAATCCCTCATCTCTGCTTTGTTCCTTTCCTGTACACAACAGTACCTCTTTCTCTTCCTCAATTGAATTTTTGCTGTTTTCCTACTTTCTCTTTAAGCTGCCTTTCTCACAATTTAGTGTTGTCTTCTCTTGTGTGTCCCCTGATCTAATAGAAGCAGAAATACTGGCAATTGTTTATATTCAAAAGAAAAACATTGTTTCCTCTATATGAAAAACAACTTTCAGCTGGTTGCAAAGGGAACTGATGAGGTTTGCATGCATGTTCATATTCAGTTCCCCTTTGTGGCCAGGGAGTCTTGAAAAACACTGGAACACACCGGTCAGCTCGTGTTGGGGACCGATTACAGAGGTCCAAATATATGTGGCAACTAGTGAGAGGAATCAGCTAAGTAAGTAAATGTGGGTCTCATGCTCTGATAGTTTCCATTTATGATCCTGAAAATAAGGAAATATTGAGTAGTGAGTACAAACCAGCATGGTAGTGGGGGAGGGGGGTGTTACCAAAGGGGTAATCTAGACTAATTGTCTTTCCACATCTTTTTAGGCATTAGTATTGGAGAGATCAATGAATTTATCCAGCTTTCAGGATCAAACTAGCAGAAACAGACTTTCCTTCCAGTTTTACTGAAAGGCTACATTAATATTCTGGAAACAGAATGGAAAGGGAAAGGGTATTAATAGAGGATAAGAAGTACAAAAGAAACAGCATGGATTCATGATACTTTTGATGCACTTTATAAGAAATAATCAAAACAAAATGACAGCTCCAAGACTCAAGTGGGACATACAGGGGACACCTCTCTGCAAAGTAACCTCAACTTTTCTTTTTGAAATACTGTCCAAGAAGCCATGGACTCTGAGGTACACATACTAAATTAGCCTTCAAGGAAAGAACCAATGCAAATGCACTTTCAGGGAAAAATATAAAAATCTAGTTAAAACATTATCATTACAAGCACATTAGAAGATATGGTAGATTAAAGATGGTAGATTAAAATTATCTGCAGCTCCTCCCATTTAGAGGTGGAGTCTTTTGCCCACCTCTTGAATCTGGGCAGGTACTGCAACTTGCTTTGACCAATAAAATGTGGCGGACATTGTAGGACATCTGAGCAAAACCTTAAGAACCCTTGCAGCTTCCAGATTTGCCCTCTTGGAACCCTGAGACCATGACATTATAAATAAAACCATTAGAAGGATCACATGGAGAGAGACATTCAGCCTGCACAACCATCCCAGCTTAGGGTCCAGACACAAGAGTAAGGCCATAATAGGACATATCCTATTAAAGGCAGGTGAGTAGTAATGGGTTTTCTTCTTAAGGACAGAAATCCTTGTCCCTACAATTACTTTTACTCTATCACGTTTAAAGCGTTTTTCAGTGAGTAAAATGACAAAGTTCATCATTCTGTTAGAACTTAAAAAAAACTAAACTTGTAGATTGTTTTAAGTTTCTAGCTGGAAAACAGAGCAACATAGGCAGCTTATGCTTCAGCCTTTAATTGCAAGAGAGGCTTACCTAGGGCTGGTAATACATTGCCCTCTGCTGGCCAAAGCATTGCCAAAGAAATGAGTTACAGACTTGTGTGCAAACATTTTTACCTATGGTTTCTTTTTTCCAATTTTCTTAACCAGGTATTTCTGGAGGTATGGTACTCCAGAGAACTTACGTTTCTTGGCCTCAATGTTTTATTTGTCAGTTTATTAAAACAATACACTTGAGGCTGGTTTTTGATGGAGGACAGGGAAGAAGAGAAAACATAGTATTAGAAGTTAGGCTACAGACAGCACAATTTGAGAATTATCTCAACACCAAGACTTATTTAGAGTGATGCCTTCAAGTGATGGCTTTAAATCTCATATATCTGCATCCATCAAAAATACTACCAAGATGTGTCCATCAATGTAAGAACTGATTTAGGCAAGGATCATCAATGAATGTTAAAATCAATGGAGTGAAAGGGAAACAGTACATTCACAGAGTCTCAAAATATGAGCCTCTGACTACTTATCATTTACAGAGGGGAAAAGGAACATCTACAACAAGGAGTTGGCAGCAGCTAATACGTTTCCAGATTGAAGACTGCCAAAAGGTATATAAGTAAGATATGTTTTTGGTCACTGGGGATACTTGGTCACCTTACCCAACACAATAAATCAGATTCTGATGGCAGCTCTGAAGTCACACTGCCTGGATCCAAATCTAAGATCAATGCTCTAGCAGTTCTATTACTGTTGGCAAGTTATTTCTCTTTTGTGGGCCTCCATCTCCTCAGCTAGAAAATGGAAGTTAGAAGAGTACCTGCATCTCAGAGATATTTAAAACATGGATCAAATACATATATATAAAGCACTTCAGTGGTTGCCATTTATTATTATAAGTTTCCTAAAACTGGTTCTCAGGAAAGCTTGGTACTTCAATACTTGGGGCTCTTAGTAAGAGAAAATGAACCCAGATACTCAGGACAGGAGGCAAGGCCTCAGGTACCCAACTGCCCCTTGCCTTCCCTTCACATATCTCTTTTTGCCCCTTAAATAAGGACAGGAGAAGACACGGAGCAGGGGATGTAACCTCAAGATACTTGTATCTAGAAATCCAGAAATGACTGGTAATAAACTGGCCAGGAAAGCTTGGTCTTGGGAAGAAAGGGACAGTGGTGAGAGTTCTGGGGAACTGATGTAGGACACCTTCTCAGTTCCCAAACTCTCACTGCAATCCGAGGTGCTGTTTCCCAGGGCAGTGGTATAGGGATGTCTTTTGTACCTGGGGCAACAGGATCACCTAAATTATCTTTAGAATTCTATCATCAAATGTTTCATTTTCAGAAAATTTTCTATCAACTTTTGGCTTTTTTAAAAAAATGATTTTATTTATTTATTCATGAGAGACAAAGAGAGAGAGGCAGAGGCATAGGCAGAAGCAGGCTCCCTCTGGGGGACCTGATGTGGGAGTCAATCCTGGGACTCCAGGATCATGACCTGAGTCAAAGGCAGATGCTCAACCACTGAGCTACCCAGGTGCCCCTTTATTTATTTGAGAGAAAAAGAGAGGGGGAGCACGAGCAAGAGGGGGGAGAGGGCAAGGGAGAATCTTAAGTAGACCCTGGGCTAAGTAAGTGCAGAGCCTGACTTGGGACTGGATCCTAGGACCCCAGGATCATGACCTGAGCTGAAGGCAGGAGCTCAACCACTGAGCCACCTAGGCACCCTTACTTTTAGCTTTTCAAAGAAACTTAAAAAAAAAAAAGAACCGGCCATGTGGGGCGGGGTCCAAAAATTAAAAAAAAAAAAAAAAAGAACAGTAGGTTCTGAAGCAGGAGATGTATTAAACTTAGTGACTCAAAAATGTTGAAATTCAAAATTTGCCCTCAAAAACATATTTACCTCACGTAATCCAACGCTGAAGTTTTTTCCCTTCCCTGAACCTAAGTTCCCAGCTACTTCCCTCTGCCACCTGAGGTCATTCCAGTCTTACACCACCAAGACTGCTAGTGTTTCTGTGGAGTGCAATTCTAGAAGACCATGTCTATCCCATACATGCAAACCTGTATGAAAAGACAAAAGCTAGAGGTGAAGTATAAAGAGACTTTGATGACTGGGTCCCTTTACATTTTGTCATTGGACCTTTCTTACAAAGCTAATCACTTTTCTGCCCGATGCTAAGCTTTCAAACCCTGGACTGTAATTTCTGCTGTTTTAAAAATAGTTCTTGAGGGAGATACCCCCACGATTTGCTGAGAAATCAGCTCTTCAAAATAGAAGTTCTGGAAACCCTGATTAAGGGTGGGACGGCCATGAGTACAGCTGCTTGGAGGAGCAGCAAGGACCTGTGAGCAGTGCAATGGAGATGGGGCTGTGGCCAGACACCACTTCCTGAAGGGAGCAGGGGGCTCAGAGAGGCTTGAACAAACCACAGCTTTGAGTAAGAGGTCTGTGTTTCACTCTTCCTAAAGGTAACCACTGCCTCGGGTATGCACCGAACTGGATAAAAGGCTTCCACTGCCCCCCTTTTGGAGAATCACTTATCTTCTGAATGTGATGTTCTAACACAGACTAATGTTCTCTTTCTGCACACCGGCCTCCCGATGCCCTGAACTCCTGACTGGTCAAAAAGAGTACTCAAAAAGGCTAACTGCAGCCAGTTCAGACTAGACACCAGCCTAACACCAGCCTATAATAACTGTCTAGTTGAAGCATTAAGTTTCAGGTATGAGTGAGGTGTCTTGTGTCCTCTGGGTTCTGGCTCTGACAGAAATTGATAAGGGACCCTAATCCTGACCCCTATAATCCACAGGAGTCAGGAAAAGTCTCACACATTCTTCCTGTATACAGCTCACCAAAGACTGTCAAAATAAATTACCACACGCCTGCCTTCTGAACCATTCTTACCGAACGACTCCAAATGCATTCTGGGGACAAAGTGAAACATTCATTTGACACACAAATATTTTGAGAGCAGGAAACTTAGCATGAGGCAGGGCTTATATTCTCAGGAATTACTCTAACACCTTGACAAGTAAATCATAATGCTCAGAGCAGAACACCCAGGAGATCAGTATTTGGCAGATGATGTAGGCAGTAATTAGAAGTGTTGGACAAGAGCATTTGCACTTGACTAACAGAAGCAGGACTCTGAAGAGGGCCTGGATGGGAAAGATGAATGAGAAACCAAAGAGAACTACTGATGTCCTGAGTGAGAAAAGCCCAAGGGGCCACTTTTACAAAGGACTTGTAATCTTTGAAATTTCCATCTGACAAGTTATATTTTGGTGAATTCTGTATGTTCTGACATTTATACTTTTCTACCAATTGTAGTATTTGTTAGAAAAATATAAATTAGGGACGCCTGGGTGGCTCAGTGGTTGAGCATCTGCCTTGGGCTCAGGGCCTGATCCTGGAGTCCCGGGATTGAGTTCCACATCAGGCTCCCTGCATGGAGCCTGCTTCTCATTCTCCCTCTGCCTCTCTCTCTCTCTCTCTCTGTGTGTCTCTCATGAATAAATAAAATCTTAAAAAAAAAGAAAAATATAAATTAGAAAATTCCTTATATTTCAGTTAAGAAATTCAAAAATTGCCTCAATCAAGAATAATTTATACTGCTATTGATGGGATACAACTTAGCCTGAAGTCCAAAGTTTTCAAAGATTAGAAGATCAGATTTGATTCTTTCCATAGTCAATTCTGCTACCTTAGAGCCCAAGACAGGAAATCCTGTTTGAACAAAGTTAAAAGTATTTAAAATTTGACCCCAGTTTTCCTGCTGTAAGTACCACCAGGTACAATTAACTGATCCCTAAGAAAGACCAATAATTTCTGCTTTCAAAGGCAGAGTATGAGATTGAAAAAACAATACATGTGCTTTCAAGTTAATTTACTAGTTGTGTCACCTTGGGCATGCTATTTAACCTCTTTGAAACTCAATTTCCTTACGTGTAAAATGGGACCTCTACCACCCACTGTTAGGGTTCTTATATGTAAAATGTTCTGCTCGGTCCCTACCAAGCACAGAATTATAGCTTAGCATGTGTTCTCTTTCCTTCTAGTTATGTTGGCCTTCCAGAACCATTATGATTCAATATTTTCTCCTTTATTTTGTAGAGCATCTGAAGTCTGCGACATATCACACATTACATTATTAATCTGAATTTTTGGCTTGCTGGTGGAATTGCTCTTGAATTTCTAGAGACCCTGTATTAGCTTGTGGCTGATATACTTCACTTATGTGACTTCCACGCACTACAAGAAACATAGTAGGAACTCTAATAAATATTCTTTAAGTGAACTGTACTGTTTAATATAGAGCACTGAAAATCAAGAGAGAGGAAGATATGATAAAATGTACACCCACCCAGGCACTCTTGCTCAATAAATGACCAGTTGCCTGACAATCACTTTAAGAAGTACTTTTCACTCTTCCTTGGTCCCATGGTTGACTGACATCCTATGGTAGCCAGTTTCCAAGATGAGTCCCAATGCTCATCACCCCTGCTATTAACTGCTATTTATTTACCCTCTTCATAAGGAATCACTGCTGCCTCTGTGTGACTAAGATAATACTGCAGAAGTGACAATGTTGACTTCAGAGGCTAGATTAAAAAAAAGATATTGCAGCTATGGTCTTGTTTTTTTTTAAAGATTTTATTTATTTATTTATTCATGAGAGACATAGAAAGAGAGGCAGAGACATAGGCAGAGGGAAGAGAAGCAGGCTCCATGCAAGGAGCCCGATGTGGGACTTGATCTGGGGAATCCGGGATCATGCCCTGAACCAAAGGCAGCCGCTCAACCCCTAAGCCACCCAGGCATCCCATGGTCTTGTTTTCTTGAATCATTTGCTGTGTGTGTGTGCGCGCGTAAGCCACTAACCATGTTGTGAGGACAGATGGCTGCATGATCTTAGGCAACTTAGATGATCTCTCTGCAGTTGTTTTCCTCACCTTTAAACTGAATATATTTTGTACTTCTTATTTCACAGGGTATTGTGATGATTAAAGACGACACGCAAAACACCTAGCAGGATGCCTGGCACATAAGCTTTGGTTAAATGTGGCTACTACTGGTGGTAGTGGTAGCGGGAGAAGCTGTAGGAATTGACTGGATGTGAGATATGAAGTAAAGCGAGGAATCAAGGATAATTCTTAGGTTTTGGGCTTGAATGAAGAAGTGATGGTATTACTTCCTGAGTCTGGGGACAATGGAGGAAAGGTAGTGGAGAACAAAGGCATTCTCTCTCCTTTTTTTTGGACTAAAGGTGCTTAAGCCTCAAAGTGATAATGCTAAAATTATCTCTGAATCACTTATAAACAGCATCTCATTTCCGTTCTCTCTAAATTAATTCAAACTGTTTTTTTTTTCTTTTGGTTGTTGTTGTTCTAAGTAATTCCTTCCTGGGACATGAAAAATTGTTGAAGTAAAAAGAGATAGGAATTCCAGAATGGTCAAATTACTCTGCAGTCAATGGTTGTATAACCCTGGGTGAGTCACTGTTCTCAATGAAATGATGGCAAGCATTACAAAGATGAACAGCAGCAGAACAAAATCCACTCAGGTAGTTCTCACTTTTGTTTTAGAGCAATTAGCAAACATCAGGGAGGATATGTGCAATCAACATGAAATAAGATACACATTGGGGGTTATGAGAAATGGCAAGGTACTTCGATTGAGTTTAAGTGCAGATTTACTGATAACTGAAATGCTCATGTTTGATAAAATTAGATTTCTGTTCCCATTCTCAGACTCCCTCCTGGTAGTTGGTGGTTTCACTACACAAGGAAGGGTAATATGTGATGCAAGTCTGGCATCTCAGCTGTACACTGAGCTTTCATTTTGTTACTAGGTCATAGACTCATTAAACAATCCTATCTCTAAAACTGGATTGTTTATATCATAACATAAATTTGAGGAACATTTGGCCTTCAGATTCCAGCATTTTCTGGGATTCCCCAAATCCATTATGAAATGCTCCAAACAATGTACACTACTCTGAACCTGAATGAGGGGCTCACAGGGCAGTTGCAAGTAGAATGGGTTCATTCACTTGGTAACCAAGTTGGGACCCAAAGCCTTGGGTGCAGTCTCTGTGCTGCTCTGGGTCTTACTTCTTCATTCTTAAAATGAAGGGCTTGTACCCATAGATGATCATGAGGTTCTATTCCAGCTCTAGGATATTTGACTCTACTAAGCTGCTACTGGTAAGAAAACTTTGGGCTTTGTTTCCCTTTATTCTTGATAAAGACAAATTGCAAATACACCATCCACAAGTGATTTTACAGACCGGTTTATATCAGTATTTTCTTGGTGGGACTCTGAAGTGGTTCCCTCTACCACTGTGATGTATAAGACTAGCTATGGGGACTACACCTTCAAACTTAACTTCAGCCCAGCATGCTGATATTAAGCTACTTGAGGTAGAGCTGGTTCATGTAATAATCATAAGGAAGTACAATATATATATTGTCCACCAACTTCCGCCCACCACAGAAATAGAGAAATGAGGTTTTCTGAGAGGTAGTTGCTACATTTACCATAAGTGTTCAATTTCTTCAATAGTCTGGTTAATTCCCCCCCCCCCCCATAGTTGGTGTCATGCAAGAATCTAGTCACACTGACTAGAATCGAAGGATACTGGGTGACCAGAGAATCTGAAGTCTGAAATTTATCAGTCCTGCCCTGAGCAACAGAGCCTTGATTGGTGTAAACTACTTGAGCAGGTAAGAGTGATCACTTACTTTTAGCTTAAAAGTTAATTCTATAAAAACTCTAACAGGACTAAAATATTTAAATTTTGAAAACTGATCATCAGAGTCTTTTCCCCTCCTTTCTGTTTGGAAGTATTTGCTAGTGTGAAATAGCAAAGTGAGGCGACAGTAATAGGAGATAGCAGATGCTGTGTGAGGTGGGCTAGTTTGAAATGAGGAGAATACGATTTGTAAATATAGAAGCACTATTACCTTTTCAGATTTTAATATATAGTGCATTATTTACACAAGGCAGGGGTGCTATTTTTCTTTAATATCACCAAAAAGAAAGCTCCATTTCTTATATAAAAATTTACTCAGAACAAATAAATTTTTCTTAGGAAATTAACTGGCTTATTTCACTATCTGACTGTTTTTTAAATCACTCAAGTTTCAGATTAGGCTTTATATATTTACAAATGATAGTATACTAACTGCAACCAAATTCCAATTTGCTAGGCTGCACTGGATTCAGATACAAACTTGCTCTGAAGCATTTGGATGGTTTTCTAAGTAAAAACTGCAAAGAAATAAAATGATTGACACTGGTAGACATCAATTAACAATCTCCATATTTGAGTGTAGAGACACTGTACAGCCCTCTAGTTTTCAAGTCCTTGTGTGGGGATTGCTTGGTTTAAAAAATTATTAAAAAGTTTTAACAGTGTATTTGGAAAAAACCCTATTTCTGTAATCCAAGATGCAAAACTTAAAACGGTGACTATGAAGAGGGGTAGAGTGGTGAAAGAGCTCTGAGGGGCTGGGGGCATACAAGAAGGCAGCATATGGCATCTCAGAAGGCAGATGCGTAGAAATACGTTTTTGTTTATCAAAAGACAGAATGTGATTAAAAAAAGATTTAGAGAATCCCCACTCTAGATTTTTATAAAAGAGAATGTGGTTATCTAGAAAGCTATGGTGATAAACACAGAGAAATGTGGCACATTCTGAATAGAGCTCATGATTCTTACTTGACCAGAATCCAAAAACTTGTTATTCCTACCTGAAAGAAATAAGCAATGAACAAAATAATGAAAAAGAGTTTGTATACCATTTGATGCAAGAAAGATTTTTTGTTTTTTAAAAAGAAAGACATTTAAATTAAAAGGACATTTAATTTAAAAATAAGACATAGGGGTGGCTTGGTTGACTCTGTTGGAAGAGTATGTGACACTTGATCTCGGGGTCCTAAATTCAAGAGCTCTGTGTTGGATGTAGAGATTACTACAACAAATAAAAATAAGACATAAAAAAGCAAAACCATGCCTGCATTTCTGCTATGACTAAAATAGCTTTTAAAAAATATTCTCTGGAACTCTAATAAAAAAAATCATATTCTCTGAAAAACCCAGGTACTAAATTATACACAAAGACACATGAGGGCACTCTAACCACCAAGCACAGTAACTATGGTTTTGAGATGGAATTTTGAAGTAAACTTAAAAAAAAAATTGCAGTATGGTAGTTTAGCATTGAATACATGAAATAAGAAATTACTGATGTCTTTTGGTAAAGACCTTGGGATTTTGGTGTCTATTCTTGGTTACTATACTTGCCTTTTGTTCGATTCAGGATCTTATCTGAGTATTTGTTTGTGTAGAGTTAAGTTTACTTCTGAAAAATGAAATGAGATGATTCTAATAGTATTAGATTATAGAGAGGTGCTTTGACTTTATCACAAAAAGACACCATTTTGAAAAGTATTTATGTACAGTTTGTGTACAATTAAGGTGATAATTAAAAATCAGTTTTCAAAAAAAATAAAAATCAGTTTTCTATTAAGGTGGTCACAAAATACTTGGGCAACACTTTCCTTTGGTCAGTATGTATTGCTTGCATGTGCCTTAAAATATTTTAATTACCCTTCTAGGCAAAAACCAATCAAAGTGATAAATCTCAGGTATTTAACTATTTATATCAAATTTTGTTTTTTAGAGAAAGGTTCTATCTACAATCAACTCTTGCTTTTACTTCCACTGGACAACCGTGATAGAAAAGGTAAGAAAGTATCTATACTCTCCCTTACCATCCAATACATTTACATTTTATTTCATCCAATGCTTTTCAGAAACTATTCAGTTTAAATACCATCTATAATTTTAATATTAAGCATCTGCAATTCTATTCTAGCTCCTGAGACAAAATTCAAGAAAATCTGATATAAATGAGTAACAACTCAACGTGTATTCAACCATCCAGAATCTCTTCCATGGCTTTACCAATCATTTATACCTTCCTTTGCATCGTTGGTCTCTTTGGAAATTCTCTCTCTCAGTGGGTATTTTTAACAAAAATAGCCAAGAAAACATCAACGCACATCTACCTAGCACATCTTGTGACTGCAAACTTACTTGTGTGCAGTGCCATGCCTTTCATGGGTATCTATTTCCTCAAAGGTTTTCAATGGGAATATCGATCTGCACAATGCACGGTGGTCAATTTTTTGGGAACTCTATCCATGCATGCAAGTATGTTTGTCAGCCTCTTAATTTTGAGTTGGATTGCCATAAGCCGCTATGCTACCTTAATGAAAAAGGATTCAGTACAAGAGACCACTTCGTGCTATGAGAAAGTATTTTATGGTCATTTACTGAAAAAATTTCGCCAGCCCAATTTTGCTAGAAAACTGTGTGTTTATATATGGGGGGTTGTACTAGGCATAATTATTCCAGTTATCATATACTACTCAATTGTAGAGGCTACAGATGGAGACGAGAATGTGTGCTATAATCGGCAGACAGAACTAGGTGCCGTGATCTCACAGACTGCAGGCCTCATTGGAACCACACTTATCGGATTTTCATTTTTAGTTGTACTAACATCATACTACTCTTTTGTCAGCCATCTGAGAAAAATAAGGACCTATACATCCATTATGGAAAAAGATCTGACTTACAGTTCTGTGAAAAGGCATCTTCTGGTCATCCAGGTTCTACTAGTAGTTTGCTTCCTTCCATATAGCATTTTTAAACCCATTTTTTATGTTCTACACCAAAGAGAGAACTGTCAGCAACTGAATTATTTAATAGAAATAAAAAACATCCTCACCTGTCTTGCATCAGCCAGAAGTAGCACAGATCCCATTATATTTCTGTTTTTAGATAAAACGTTCAAAAAGACACTATATAATCTCTTTACAAAATCTGATTCCCCACATATACAACCCTATGGATGACTTCTGAGTAGAAGACACCACCAAAATAGAAAAGTGTTTATAGGGCTATTAGGGATACAGAACTATGTGATTAACAGGTCACAGCTTGCTTGATAGCAGGCACTAAGAAAATTTCTTTGGTTTTATAAATAATCATAAAATTTACTTCACAGCTCTACTAATACTGCAAGTTGGGTTGGCAGAGACTCTCAGAGGCAAAAGTCAAGCATATAAAAGGATCTCACTGCATATGAAAGCAACAGACTATTTTCTCTTTAAACTCAACTGTGTATGCTTTTATTTAGAACACAACATGTCATGACTGTAGGATAAAGCAGCAAATGGCTTAGGACTTTTCTGCTTTCTAGTAGTTGCAATATAAGGGCCTATCTATGGCTAGTGTTTTATTGGTAACTTTAAAAATGAGTAAAAGAAAAAAAGTGAATCAGAATTATCTCGCTTAAGTCTTATCTAGATGTGTGACTAACAGAATGTAAAAATCCAAGGTTTTATAAACGTATTATCTTGTATCATCTGTTCATGTTATTGTGAGAAGCAATATTCATTCATTCCAGTATTTATTAAACCAGTGTTTTTATAAATATACTTAAATATTCAGGTTAGGCTTGGTCAAAATAAAGAGCAAATGTCATCATATGCCTATCTGCATCACATCTTGTAAATTTCCCTCTGTATTTAATATAAGTAACGTGATTAACGACAAATGGTACCTGGCATATAGATATGTTCAATTACTTTTTCTGAAAATAGATGAAGGAATAATAAGGGCAGCATAATAGTCTTGTTGTTGAAAGACTGGTCTCTGGAGTTAGATTCCCTGGGTTCAATCCTAGCTGAACCTCTTATTCAGCCAGACAATCCTAAATTATTACCTTCTTAAAGTGTTAATGTCGTCATTTGTAGAATGAAAAAATATGTAATTCATAGGTACTATTATTAAATCAGATGATGTTACTATTCTGAGTAGCTGTCATTCACTAAGCATGTGCTATGTGCCAGGCACTCTGCTTATATACTTTGCATGTATTTCAATCATCATGACCATAAAGGATGCCAATCTGCTAATGAAAAAACTGAAGTGCACAGATAAGTCACCTCATTTTTCTCCAATATCTAAATAAATACTTAAACCATAAGCATTTCTCAGTCATTTCTTTGTTTCACATAATCTTGTCAGGAAGATAAATGATGGGGGCTACACTCTGTGCTATGTACAATCTAATTAAAAAAATTTTTTAAATGTGTTTTTTCCCAAAAAGATCATAAGTGCCTTTTGAGCTGTAGTCTGCTTTCAATTTCTACACCCACGGTACTTGCGTTCTCTACTCAGATAAGAAGCAAACAAACAGAGTTAAATGAAACTGAAGTTGAATAAACGTTAAGGGTAACCTGTTACTTCATTAGAGACTGCTTAAAGACTCATTTATTCTCCTCGTGGTAATTTATTTGGTGCTCAGAAAGAAGTTTAAAGTAAGTTCACATAGCACTTCCAAGCCTTTAGTCTCATACCATGTTTTGTTCCTGAATTAAAAATGTAGAAACAATACACTGTACAGATTCCCCAAGAGCCATTTGTTCAATGTCACTAGAGGTTTTTCCAGCACATCTGCATAAATTTCATTAAAAAAGAATAGAAAACAAACAGTAAATATTCCCTCTGCCCCTCTTTTTAAGTTCCATAGTTAACTGAGAGAAGAAAATGTTCAGAAAAAAAGTTTGAAGAAAATGCATGCTGGCTGCAAATGTTTACAGTGTATATCTATTCTTTTATAGCAGCAATCTGATTTCTAGCAGATTAATTTGCAGATGCAAAAGCAGACCTGGGAACTCTAGTTCCCTAAGTACAGGTTGTAAACAGAGGTGTCCAATCATTGTTTTCATTTTACATGAGTGATCCAGTATTAATCTCACCGCAGTTAGGAGTTTAAAATCATTATTAAAAATATCACTTTATTTTGCCACGGCTTTAATTAAAAGATAAAAAATATTATCAAAGTAGAGTTTCCTACATTTAAAAAAGGCAGGAAAAGAGGTATGCAATTTCTCTTTAAGTTAGCCATTCTGATAGAAAACTCCCATTTTAATTCTCTGTACTGAGCTTATTATCACCATGTTTATCTTCACATCATAGATACTTTCCTGAACAGGTTAACTGTGAATTATGTTGAATTTTTTTTGTGTGTTGTTGACAAACTGCCTGTTTAATGTTATGGTGAGTATTTTTTATGAAATACTACTTTCTAAATTACTCTAAAGTGTGGATTTCAGAAAAACTGTGCTCAAAATTTTTTTATTATTATAGTTGACATGTCATGTTATATGTTATATTAGTTTCGGGTGCACAGCATAGTGATTCAACAATTCTATACATTACTCAATGCTCATTCCGGTAGGTGTAGCCACCATTTGTGACCATACAATGTTACTACAATATTACTGGCTATATTCCCTATCCTGTACTTTTTATCTCTATGACTCCTTCATCTTATAACTGGAAGTTTGTATCTCTTAACCCCCTTCACCTATTTTGCCCATTCCCTTGCTCCCTTGCGCTCTGGCAACCACTAATTTGAGAAAAACAATGTTTTTAATGGGTGAGTTAGAATTAAACATAATTTCAGAAGCCCCAAGCTTTGGCTTATTTGCTAACGAGATTATATCTTAACTACAGAAAGCAGGCAGACAAATGTTTTCCCTTTAATCCTTTCCATATACACACTCTCATTAAGGTGGCTTTCAAGCTACTAATTGGGAAGACAATCATTAAGACCAGATAAGCCAACTTCCGGATAGACTACTCAACCTGGAACAGCTTCTACTTCCTAGGTGGAAGAGGAAGATGTCAAACTCCTTTATTTGGTAAGGGCTCTCCCAGCCTGTCCCTGGCCTTGCAGTCTGCAGGGTGGGGGCTGTTAGGAACAAATGTGGGAAGACAAGCTGAATGGAAATCTAGCTTGGCAGACCGCAAAGGCAGCACAGAAGGACACTGGACTGGTAATTTGCTAAGCATATCAATCCTGCAGTCTAATGCTAGAGACCTTCCTCTGACTGCCCCCAAATTGAAACTGAATTGATATCAGTAGGAAGAGTTATGACAGCTAGAAAGGTTTTATTCCTGACAGGAAAAAAAAAATGCTTTGGCCATATCATTCATGCTTGCTGCCCTAGCTCAGAAGGAGAGGAGCAGTGAAAGAATTCACATCTGATAAGCAAAAGAAACAGCCATTCTTTTTTTTAATCTTTTTTTTTTAAAGTAATCTCTACCCCCAACATGGGGTCTGAACTCATGACCCCAAGATCAAAAGAGTTGCACGCTCCACCAACTGAGCCAGCCAGGCAACCCTCATTCTTTTTTTTCTAAATCAAGTAGTTGATTTTTTTTGAAGGGTGGAGTGGGAAAATAGAAGCACAACAATTAGAAACACAAGACAAATTTAAGATCTTATAATTTATGAGAGATTTCTCTAGGTCTAATTGTTAAAACCCCACATTCAAGCCGAACACATACATTATGTTCAACAACCTTCGAAAGTAATTCTGAAGATGAATTGGAGCCCCTCTTATAATAAAGAATAAACCCATTTTCATCTTCATGAGAATTTCAATTTCTCTATACAACATGCGGGACTTCTTGGAAGTTGGGAGTAAGAGACGTGGAAGAAGTGTCAGCAACCAAGAGCAATAGGGGAAGAAATACTGTACGGAATCTGTACTGCCATGGCAACTGGTGTGATGTGACAAACACCTGTTTGTAAAAGTCTGGCCCTCCGCAGGTGAAAGGGGAACTGAGAACAGAAGGGGACCAAAGAGCAGCCAGGCGTATTCACCAGTTAGGAGGAAAATCATTTCAAGGAAGAGCATACAGAAATGCTTGGGCGGAGGCTTCTGGCTGAGTGTCTATGACTGTCTGGCTATGGGGTTTTGCACAGTTCTGAGAACTAAACACTGAGCCCCCAAACCTCCTGGGCACAGGTCCCACTCGGAATAGAAAGTGACTGTGTGCAGGTCCATTTGCATTTAGAGAAGTGGTGTCACTTCAACTTCGGCTGTTAAAATTGGATGTCAGGAGGTCAGAGCGACAGAAAGTTCTAAGAATGCTTTGCCTCTCCATGTCCAGGTGATGCCATGTAAAGCTGTCTCCAGGAGTTAGGGGAGACAAGAAAGACCCACTGACTTTTAATGCTTAACAGAGCCAATGAAGGCAGGCAAGGAGCCAGGCTTTGCATTTACCTTGGCAACTGTGCCAGTTCTTTTTAGAGTTCTTTTAATTTCGGGGTGAGAGGAAGAAAAGAGAAAGACATGAAACATAATGAAAGTTTTCACATCCTCTCACAAGAAAAAGAGGAATAAAAGGGAAGAGGACAGAAAAAAAAGAGCATACATGCCTTAATTAATGCCTGTGGGGAGGTAAAGTAGGAACAGTGTAGTATTATACAGTGGGTCTTAACCAGGGGTGATTTTTGTGCCCTAGGGGACATTCTGTCCATCTGGAGACATTTCTGATTGTCACAACTAAGGAGAAATGCTATTGGTATGGTAGTGCATAGAGGCAATAATACAAAGAACAGCCTCCCATAACAAAGTACCTGACCCAAAATGTCACTGGTGTGGGACGTTTGGGAGTTGGGAGAAACCTGTACTATAATGATATGCTTCCCTGACTTTCAAAGGATTACACAATTGCTTTTCACACAATTTTTGCTTCTCCAAAGCAAGTTCTCACTGCAGGTCATGAGGTACCACATACTCCAATCTAACTTAGATATGACCAAACATTTTAAGATTGAATTATAATGATTTCAAAAAGAAATGCCTGTCAAGTTAAGAAAAAAAGTATTACTAATCAATAAAATGCCAGGACCTTTGGCATTAGGACCAAAACCTAATGCTTTGGGTTCAGTGCCAAGGATTATGAGAGAGAAGGAAAGGGAGAGAATATTCTTGGTGAGTTGAAACAGATGATTAAGTAATCTAAATTCTTCTAAAAGGAATTAAACATTGCAGTGCTCTCATATTTTCTTTAGTTAAGTGAAAGGGAAGAACACTTTGACAAAAACAAACTATAGAAACCAAAGCCTCTACACAAATGAAATCTACACATAGGCCAGTCACTGAACATAGGATACCTGAATGTGAAGAAAAGCTAACAGGCTGTTTTATTAACAAACATATTAGCAACACGTCAAATTGAAGTTTGACATTATTAGCTGTGTGAGATGTACCATTATTAAAGTTTTAGAATGACCACTATGTTGGAAACCTCTTGTGACAAGGTCCTGAATAAAGTTACCTTGGGTTACCCGAGTTACTGAAGTTGTATTAGCAAATCCTGTTGGTACAACTTTCAGAATATATCTGGAAACTTTGTCTTTACCCCTTCCATCATTACCACTCTAGCCCTGCCAGGCAGGACCATCTCTTGTTTGCCTGCTTCCACCTGTGAGCCCCTGGTTCACTGCATCACCAACAAAGCAATGTACTGCTGTTACCGTGGAAAGTCAGATCATAGGTTGCTCAAAATTCTCCAGGGAATCCTCATTTCACTCAGAATAGAAGTCAAAGCCCCTCCCTCTCTCCTCCTTTCCTCTCTAACCTCATCTACCTACCCACTCTTCTCATGGCTTATTTTACCCCAAGCCACACTGGCCTCCTTGATAGTCTGCAAATAGGTCTGTTATGCTCCTGCTTTTAGTGCCTTTGCACTGGCTGTTCCTTGTACCCAGAATGCTCTGGATATCTGTCAGCTCACCTTCTCTCCTCCTGTGAGTCCTTGCTCAGATGTCAGCTTCTCAATATGGCCTGCTCTGACCACTCTGTTTAAAACTGCAACCCCTTCTCTAAGCAGTCCCTATCCCTTTGGCTGCTCTTTTTTTCTCCAGCAGTCCATTTCATCTCCTAACCTACCATATAGTTGACTTATTTATGCTCATTGGTTAGTGTTGGTGTCCCTGAACTAGAAAAGTCAGTTTGCTCCATGGGGGCAGTGATTCTGTCTGTTTTGCTCATTGATCTAGCTCTGGTTCCTAGATAGTGCCCAATACACAGGAAGCACTCGATGCATAGTTTTGGATGAGTGTCTTAAGAAAAATTTACTCAAATTCAAAATTGCTGAGTAGCTAAACGTGGGTATTCCATTTACTCATACAAAATGTATAGATTCAGGTACTGAAATATTTTATATATAATATAATATATGATATAAAGGATATCAACATTAATGTGTGCTCTGTATTGTGTCCACCTGCCAACTGAACGATGGTACCAGAAAGTTGGTTTCTTCTTACTTGAGGTTTGAGAATTACTTCTATCTTCTCTTCCTCAGCACATTCCTGGGTGTTTCCTCAAAATTATTTGGCATGTGCCTTAGGAATAATAAACAAATAAAATCTAATGCAAAACTAAATTTGAGCCTTTCTGTGAAATGCCCTCTTATCTTTATGTAACTACCCCATGATGCAAATGTGACCTCCATGAAACTTCTCTGGCTCTTTTAATGCTATTTCCCCACCCTCTACCTTGGACAATAATGGTTTTGCTTGTCCGTAAAGGTGGCCATAGACAAGTTCTTATCCTTGTGCACATACATCACTCTTTCAAACAGAAGGTACAATCTATTTTTCCTCCTCCTGAATCCAGGCTAGTCTTGTAACCTATTGGTCAACATAATGCAGAGAACATGACACAGTTGTCAGCTTCAGGCCAAGGCTTCAAGAGGCCTGGCAACTTCCATTTTTGCTTATTTGGGGCCGTTAGACATTGTCCTGCTTAAGAGGGGGCCCCATGAAGATAGAGAGAGGGCAGGAGGAGGGAGGGAGGGAGGAGTACCTTGAATGAGAGACTACGAAGAGGGCCCAGCCAGCTCCCAGCTGTTGTGGTCACTTCAGCTGACATGCCACAAGAGTGAAGCCTATGTGGGGACTAGCCATGCTACCTGAGCCCACAGTCTGTCAAATAGAATTGAGCAGTCCCCCATCAAGCTCTGCCCCAAACTGCAGAACTGTGAGCAAATAATTGGCAGTTGTTGTCTGAAGTCACCAGGTTTAGTTGCGTGCTGATCTGCAGCCATCGGTAATAGATACACTGCCTCATCTCCCTACTGAGATCATCATAATACCTCTAGGTCTCCAAGCACGGCATTTTGCATGAAAGCAGGCACTTGAATATTTGTTGAATAAATCAACCAGAAGGTAAATGAGAAGCTGAAGCATGATATTCAAATATAACTACTTTGGGATTTTGTTTGGTTTTGGATTATCATATCAAATACCATGACTAATCAAAAGCTGACTGTATTATCAAAAGTATTACAGTACAGTATATTGTCAATCATTATTTATTATATGATGTTTATATCATTACTTTTCAAGAAGAGAACTCAAAATAAAATTGCCCCTTGAGCAAAAGTTTTTAACGCAGTGCTATTATATGAACTAGGAATCTATACATTTTAAGTTTTCAAAGTGTTATTTTTATCATATAATTTATAATATATATAAGGAGAGAGCTTTTACTCTTTATATATGCATTTTAATATATTAATTAAATGCAGAAGAGTAACACAGCCTGTTACTATCATTAACAATTTCCCTCCTAAAAAATGAGTGGGAAATATCAGAAAGGGAGACAGAACATGAGAGACTCCTAACTCTGGGAAACGAACAAGGGGTTGTAGAAAGGGAGGTGGGCGGGGGATGGGGGTGACTGGGTGACGGGCACTGAGGGGGGCACTTGATGGCATGAGCACTGGGTGTTATTCTATATGTTGGCAAATTGAACACCAATAAAAAATAAATTAAAAAAACAATTTCTCTCCTTTTATTTTTTTTACACTTCTTGCTCTTTGCATAACTGAAAAACACTTTTCTACAAAAGTACAATGTATCCAGTGGGCTGTTCAGTATTGAGTATTGATATTAACCATCTTGTTTTCCTATCACCACATTTGAAAACAGTAAGATATTTTATAACTCATGTGCATTTTCTACATTTCTCCCATGATTTTTTTCATTTGCTATGGTAAACATTCCACTAGACTGTTTTTGGAATTGCTCATGCTTTTACTTCAGTTTTAACCACAAGAATTATATTTTATTTTATTTTTTAAGTTTTATTTTTTATGCATGACAGACACAGAATGAGAGAGAGAGAGAAAGAGAGGCAGAGGGAGAAGCAGACTCCCTGTGGGGGGCCTGATGCAGGACTCGATCCCAGGGCCCTGGGATCATGACCTGAGCCAAAGGCAGATGCTCAACCACTGAGCAACGCAGGTGCCCCTAACCACAAGAATTTTAGTTAAAATTTCCCAAACGTTCTAGAAAATTTAAACTGTACTTAGTAATTTCTTTAACCATTAAAAGACATTGAAGAAGCCAGGCATTCGATAATATGTTTTAAAGGAAGGAGAGCCCCATGTCTGTGGATGCTGTGTGTTAGAGAGAGACCAGTAACAAAATGCCAGAAAGAGAAAGTGGGTAGTAGGGCTAGAGAGACATCAGGGGGCTCTTAGCAATTCAAAGCCTTGGAAGGGGCTGGGTGTCAGGTGGAAGGCCCATTGGTTTTCTTTCTGGTGAGTCTCCACATTCTGCCTGACACCATTGCATACCAGGGATTGACAGTTCTCATGAACTTGATACTGGGAGCAAAAAAAATGGTGACTCTTTTGTACTGCAACACTACGAAGATAAAAGCATATAATGAACTTTTCTTATATGAACCAAGTAAACCAATTATCAACCAACCTCCCCCGCCATTAACTTAGGATAGGATATTATCTGGTTCTTCCTATTTGTTGGTTTTTTTTCATTTCTCTTATACACATAATAGCAAAAGAAGAATAACAGAATTTCAGAATACATGTACATTTTAATAAGAATAAGGAAATTGAAATGATAAAATTGTTCCTGTTAAGAATGTGTATGACTCTTCAAATATAAAGCAGTTAAATAAATATTTATTTGGAAGTAAAATTAACCTTAAGATGCTCTCCGTAAGATGAGTAATGAAATACTTCTGATCATTATCACTTATCAGTTTCTCTTCATAAACATTAGTGACAAAAATAACTTACCTTCACATCCCTGTGAATTATGTTATTATCATGACAGTAGCGTAGAGCTTCTAGTATCTGTCTCATGTAATGACTGTAGAAAAACAAAAGAAATCTAAAACTGTAATAACATTTTTTTATTTTTAAAACTTAATATATAGCATCCCTAGTTTGTAACTCCCACCTTCATGTGCACTGCCCATGGACACTTTTCATTTGAGTAGACACGACTGGTGGAATGTGAGGCTTCATAATGAAAAAGCTGGCAGACTCATGAGTTTATAAGCTTCATGAAGAAATAATGTGTTCTGTATTTTCTAAGATAACCAAGTCAAAAGAATTTCACACAGTTTATAAGTAAAATAGCTATGCAAAGGAAAAATTCAAGCTGAAAATATGGGTGAGGTGGAGAAGCAAGTCTCAGACACTCGGTTAATTTTACTTAGTTACAATGGATTGCTATTAAGTGAACAGTGCTCAGAGGTACACCATGGATTCTGAATTAAGGGGTGAGAGCCTTTTATCTGCTGGCAGAGGCTGGCTCTCTGCCTTATTTCCATTTAGCTCTAAGGACAAATAAGAGGAAAGAACCGCTTTATGCGTAAAATTTCTTTTTGCAACATAATCAAATTTTAGTTGGGGCATCTTTTAACAAAGCAGAGTTGTTCTGGGCCTAAATCCTAGGAAGTTGGACTCATCAGGAGGCCAGCAGGGGTCTGCAGAGGCTTTCCCTCCACCCCCAGGTGCAGGTGAAAACAGGAGGAGTCAGCATTTTGAAGAACAGTCATTAAAAAGTGCTAACAGGGTCAACTAGCAACAGTGTATCACCAGAGTAAAAGCTGTATTCAGTATTACCTCAGAGGTCACTTTGACTTCTCTCCATTAATTCTAAAGTTCTTCATTTAATCCTATTTCTTTCTGTCAAGTGTCTTCTTATCCTTTCTTCCTCTGTATTTTACTCCCTTCGTGTCTTTCTCTTTTTTCCTATTATCCCCCCTCCTTTTTCATTTTCCCCTTTTCCTTCCCAATCAGCCATGACATGGAAATGCAATATACACATTACTTATTATATATTTATTGCTTTTATCTTTCCAGATCTTATATTCCTCACACTTTAAAGAAATAAAAACTAAATAATTTACCAGTACTTGTGAATGCCATTGTGTGTATCTTTGTGGAATGCCATTGTGTGTATCTTTGTGACTCAAAAAAAATTTTTCCCCCCTCTCTTGCTATACAACTAAAAGGCATTTCTGCCAAGTTCCCTTTTGGGTATGCTACTATCAAATTCACATGAACATCCCTCTCATTGGCATATGCATTATTTCATGTGCTACAATTGATCAGAAGGTTCCATTTTTAAAATGAAAAGTAGGAAAAAAAAACCCCCAATAACCCTAGACTTATCACTGTCTCTTCACAACTGGGCTGTAAAGCACAAAACTTGGCTCATGCGGTTCTTAGTTGTCACGTCAATTTTTCTTACTTTGCAAATGCACACAAAAGGGGTTGTGGTCATATGATCTTTGCCTGAGCCTGTGCAGCCTATAATTTTCTGTTTAAGTTAGGGATACTTAACTTGGTCCTTTTCTGGCTCAAATCAGGCTTTGAAGGCTACGTGATCCCTGAAATGGTAGAGACAAATGTAAAAGTGCTTTGTAAACTCTAAACCACGCTACAAAGGGTAAGTCATTATTACAATACTATTATTATTGTTTAGTCAAAGGTTTAGGAACAGCCTATTTGTGCATCTAGATGTGAACATTAGAATAGTGGGTAAGTTTTTTTTTTTAAAGATTTTTATGGGACTCAATCCCAGGGCTGGGATTACACCCTGAGCCTAAGACAAATGCTCAAACACTGAGCCACCCAGGCGTCCCAGTGGGTAAGTTTAAATTAGGTAATGTGGACATAGCTTACACCTACAGTATAGACTACTTTGGATACATAGTACTAAGATGGCCACTTATATATCTTTAGCCCGAGGAAAATTCCTATCTCAAAGCCTCATTAAGAAAAAAAACCCTCAGTGAATGAGCATTTTAACCTAATTATCAGAGTACTCAATTATTTGACCCAAATATACATACATATCAGAATCTCTGGAGTGTGTTGGGGGAGGATACACTTTTTTCTTCCCAGATATTACAGATTTAAAGTGATCTTTCTCTACTCTCCCAGTCATGACTCTGGCAGGCTGTGCACGTGAACAGTGTGCAAGCAGAATAAAAAGAGAAGCAAAATCTACCCACACAGCCTAGAATTGCTGACTAAATTTTAATTAGAAAGCTTCATTTTCATGACTCATCACAGTAGCCTATACTTTCAGAGAAACTTCGCAATACATAAGTTTGCCTGTAAGGATCGGGAATGAGGACAACTTAGGGGAAGGAAAGAACTGGCCTGCAAACCACTGACTTCTGATGGAAGGCTCCATTTCCATGGTGGTGGAGGAAAAGAGGGGAGGAGACTCTAGGTAAAGAGATTAACTAATGCTCCTGCTAAGCAGAAGAGACCTTATCCCTGAAATGCTCTTAAAAGAATGTGCCTGGCTAAGGATTACCTATGGTAAATGGAACCTGGGATCTTTGAGGTATGGCTGACTTCCTAGAGAAGGTCATGGAAGCTATACAACACCCTGAGGCTTGGTACAATGGAGATGTCTCGTAATTGCAATGCTCCCTTCTGTGTGTGGGATACCACAAACCTCATGTAGAGACCTCATATACTCTGGGCCAGAGGTGCATTTCTGAGGTGGGAAGCTGCCCTTGAAAATCCAGACCTCTCTGTTTCAGCTGAGCCTTTTGATTGTATCGTTGTAATTATTTAGTAAAGCTTGGTACTAGGTAAGAACATCACTCTGGTTTGTTAAGAGTTTGATTTGATAATCTGATTATGTTAGCATATTCCACAACTCATCATTCTTGAAAGAACAGAGGTAATCACTAATTGGGTTGTAAGGATTGTATGCAGTTTTATTTTATGCCATGCTTTGCTGCTTCTTTTGAAGCTCAGCCAGTTGGAGAAAAACATTATCAATTTGATTACTTGGTGCCTCGGAGTCTTCTTGCAGTTGGTCTCACTAGAATACTGATACAAGCTAAATTTCCCAACAATGAATCACACAATCAGAGAGGAGGAGGGAAGGTCTGAAGTCATCTGGTTGAATGCTCTACAACCAAAGGAAGGCTCTACATACCCTTGTTGTATGGTTACTGATCCTCTGCAAAAGGGGACATGCCTAATACTACTTTGTGAGGATGCCCCTCCCTGCCTTTTGTAATTTTTAGGAAGGGTGTTTAATTGTGCCTAATTTCTCTTTTTTGCAGTGTCATCTACTGGTCCCAAGGCTACTCTTTACTGTACCATTCTGGAAAGTTCCTTTCATTTCACTGTATGGCATCACCTCTACATAGGACTATTCTCCTTATCCTGACACCTAGGCCAGTGGCACAGACAGGCTCAAAGTTGAGGAAAAGCCGCATGGATGAGTGGGGAACACAGTAAAAGTGGTACCGGTTTAGTATTAACCCCGACAGCACACGTGCCAGGTACCCAAAGTGTTACCGTGGTTCAAATGGACAAAAGGCATCTTACTTCATCAAGCTTCACTGTTTTATAAAAATCAGAATTTTTAGTTTTCACTACTTGATGCTGCTGTTGAAAGAGATTAAGATGGGAAAGTACAAAAGGCAGGGTGCTTCAAATTCTTGAAGTATAAACAATGATAAGTATAAACAATGATACACAAGGACCTGAGAGTTTCATTTAGTTGGATAAAGTGATTTACCGCTGTATCATAAGAAGAATCAAGAATGCATGGTCTATTTTGGTATTAAAGAATGCTTTTAAATTCTGAAGCAGAATACAGAATAAAAATTTTAAATTGTACGAAATTTTAATTTGATACGAACTCAAAACTAATAGAAAAATGGGATTAAGAAAGCCTGTTAGAGCTGTAGGTTTGAATCCTTCAACATATTATGGTTGGTGACTAAGCAGATCCCATGTATTAAAAAGACAACCCACCAAAGTCGGTATTTATGATATGATTGAATGCCACCAAGGCAGAAAGTTATACTGCTCTAAATCTATGAGCAAGTGGCCTGGTGCATGGCCCCTGTGATTGTTCAACTTTACTCCTTATTTTGAGCTATTAGTTCTTCACAACAATTTGACTTAGAACAACGGCCACCATTTGCTTGGCCTGAAGATCACACACTGGCCTGAAGCAAATATATTTAGCAGGAAAACTGTGCTTTTATTTTTATTCCTTCTACTGTTCTGGGCATTTCATCAGATTAACCAGTCACATAACAATCTGCTATCACTAAAAGGCAGAGTAAAGAACTAATAAGGCACATCTGCCCAAAACACACAAAAATCCAAATTTGCATCTTCTTAATTCTTGAGCTATGAAATATCTCCTGGAATTAAAGTCATCAGAAATGGGAAACATAGCAGTACTATGTTGAGCTGTAAACCTGTATTAATAGATAAATTAATTGTTCAGTATTTTGCATTTCCAGTCATTACTTTGGTCCCACTAACGCACACTAAAACTGACATGCTCCTTGTAGGAAAGAGTGGCAGTATGCTCATCATCAGTTCAAAAAGCAGGTCACTTCATATGATTTCTTTGTCATTTCCTTCTTTTATTTCTGCCTTGACCTCTGGGGAGTCAATACGAATGATGAATGACTTACCTGGCTACAGCTTCACTGTAAACAAAACCAGCATCAGCTCGCTTTACGATTTCAAAACACAGATCTGCTCCATCCATACTGTGGAGAAATGTGAAAAAGAATGTAAGAAGAAATTGCAGGAAGAAAATACTGAAACGGAATACACTATAATAAAGTTATTAGTTGGCTTACAACTAATGATTCCAATAAGTTATTTAAATCTCCTTTCTTTTGATGAAAAATAGACAAATTAGAAAGGAGATTATAACCATCTTAACACTGAAAATCTACATGGAAAGAAATACAAAGAACAAACAAATGGTAGCATCAAATAGCATAAGGTGTAGAAAACTGGCCATCAATTTCCTGTAAGTTATCACAACAAAAAGTCTCAGAAAAGGGCAATGCTGGGGATTATGGGCATATTTTTGAGTCAAGTTCCAAAATTACTTGTACCTAGCCACATCACGTAATATTTTAAGAATCCAACAAGGATTCTAAAATATTTTGCTATAGTTATCACCACTAACTGGGAATTCAGGCTACATACTGTAGAAGGAAAAAAATAGCTAATTCATAATTTATTTTGGCTTATATTTCCATTACCAAAGTCAATGGCCACAAACATATTCTTTTTTTTTTCAATACAAACATATTCTAGCAAACTGATGTGTTGGTGACAGAATAATACTATCTTGCCCCAAACTTAAAAGTGGTTTTCTTTTCTAGTTCTTAGCAGATCAGTAAGGTCTGTTGCTGTGTCAGCCACACCTTGCCTCTTCTTCCTATTCTAGCTGATGGCTCTTCAAGAATACCTCGCTCTCTAGACAGGCCAGTCTTATTACTATTCCCTGAACATTTTCTTTCTTTTTTGGCATATGTTTCTGCATATATTGTTCCCCATATTCAAAATCTACCTTAATCCAAGGTCCCATTCCAATCCCACCTCTCCAGAAAGCCCCCTCGGTGGATTACCAGCTACATTAAGGCTTTCATTTGTTTAAATTCTATAACCCTATATGTCCATATCATAACATTTGACACACACATTTAGCATTTACATACATACATATATACATATATATGAAACATTGCAGATTATATCTATTAATGAAATTATTCAAATATTAAGTTAGCCAACATCTTCATAATGCTTTCAGGCTTATGAAATGTTTTCAAATCCAATATTTCATTCATTCACTTATTCAGTAGCTCAGACTCCAGTATATCTGCTGTAGCTATTACACTGAGGAAACAGACTTCTAGAAGAGAAAGTAAAGAAACTATTCATTACTATTACTAATAATTACTAATTAGGTATTAATAATCATTATTAATTAATTGCTATTCACCAAGCAAAATGGGAAACGCTCCTTGTTATATTTTCATTCTTATAGTCACCCCATGATGTCAGCATTCTTTTCATTCTCAATTTCCCTAAGTAAGTAGAGAAGTATGTGACAGAGATACAAATCAAATCTGTATCTATATTCAATGCTCTTCCCATTATCTTTAGCTACACCTATTGGGTGTGCAAGGAGCAAATGCACATATTCAAGCTCAACAGTTCAACAACAGTGTAAAGTCCTAAGAACAAGTATGCTTTATACTTTCAACATATTCCCACCCAATACCCAGCAGAAGACTGAGCACACAGTAAATATTTAATGAATAACTGACTATATTATTTAAAACTTGGTGTGGTTTTATATAAAAGAAAACATTTTCACATTTATACAAGGCTTTGCAACACTTTCATAGTTTCTAATTCACAGCTAATTAAACATTTTCCAAAGTCAAATAGGATTCTTCTTAGTAAAAAAAATCTTTGTGATGGCATAGTCTACTCTCAAGTATGGTAGTGACCACTTTCCACCATCAGAAATAAAGCCCAAATGAATGTGGTCACACACCTTGTGAACAATCCTGATCACTTGTTAGAGTACAAGTCCTTTAAGCGGAGTTGTACTTGTCCTGTAGAGGGGGCATATACAATAACACTTTTGATACACTCCTGGAAAATATTTAACATATTCTACTGCCCCCACTAATTGTGAAAGTGTTCTTTCCTCTCTACCCTGCCTCCACTAGGATGACTATGCCTTTTTAATCTTTGCCATCCAGATAAGAGGGGGGAAAAGTCATGATTGCTTTAATTTGCATTTCCTTGATTACTAAGAGGGTGAATATTTTTTATTTCTTTGTATTGTGGGGAGGAAATAAATACTATTTTTTTAATAAATTAATTTTTTATTGGTGTTCAATTTGCCAACATACAGAATAACACCCAGTGCTCATCTCGTCAAGTGTCCCCCTCAGTGCCCGTCACCCATTCACCCCCACCCCCCGCCCTCCTCCCCTTCCACCACCCCTAGTTCATTTCCCAGAGTTAGGAGTCTTTATGTTCTGTCTCCCTTTCTGATATTTCCCACACATTTCTTCTCCCTTCCCTTATATTCCCTTTCACTATTATTTATATTCCCCAAATGAATGAGGACTGTTTGTCCTTCTCTGATTGACTTAAGCGGGCTGCGGTTTAAGCTGGTGGCTTGATCTCTAGGAGCACTAAAAGACCCCTCACAGTGAGGGAATTACAGCTTTTGTTTAGGCGATTTCCTTTTTAATTGTGAAATGTGAGGATGAGTACTACTCAGCTCAGATGAGAGAGGAGTTAGGCAAAGGACAGTTGAATTGATTGCACCACCAAGCAATAAGAATCTGGGAGCTCTCCTGAGAGCTGGAAGACAACTTTTTGGAGGTACCTGGAAGAGGGAAAAAAGGAATCTTGGAGGTAGCAGGCAGTCAAGTGGTGAGAGGCCAATGCCTACTAAGAGAACCAGTCAGTGAGAAACAACTGGAAATTATTTACTGCCCTATAATTATCAGCATGGATCAGTTCATTTTTTTCTGGTCATATCTGAAATACTAGTATTTGAAATGACAGTCTCTACAAATGCACAGACACACGTATTTTCAGGTTTCTACTCTCTCCCATTGATCTTCTCTTTTATCTAGTATCAAACCATTTTTATCAAACCATACTGTAATAGTGTTTTTTATTTTATTTTTGTTTTAGGCAAGCTCCATGTCCAACATGGGGCTTGAACGCATGACCCTAAAATCAAGTGTCACATGTTCTACCAACTGAGCCAGCCAAGGCACCTCTGTAAGAGCACATTTTAACATTTGGAAAAATAAGTCATTTCATTATTATTCTTCATCAACATTTTCTTGTGAATTTTTCCTCCCTGCTGAACTTTAAAATGTGTTAAATGCTAAAAATCGTTAATATTTTGGCTGAGATAGTATTATATTTATAGGTTAATGTCTAGACATTAACATTTTTCTCATATTCTCATCTATGAATGTGATATGCTCTCCATTTCCTTTCATGTCTCTATGTTGTAGTTTTAAGATTTTCTTCATATTAGCTCCAAATATTGATTATTGGGTTTTTTCTCCCAGTACACTTTTGGTGGCTCTTATAAATGGGATCTTTTGGTCATTGTACATTTTTAATACAATGGTTCACAACTGGGGATACCAAACAAAATCACCTGTGTAACTTTTTAAATATATGGCCATATTCTCTGAGGGGCTAGTCTGAAAGTCAGTCATCACTGCAACAGTAGTCTTCTATTATGAAAGTTGTTTGATTAGTTATTTGTAATTCTGATGTTAAAGTAAAAGGGGCAATTCATTAATTTTTAATTTTATGAGATACAGAGAAACTGAAATACTATTTCCACAAATTTCACTTATCATGGATCTTTAAAAAATATATATTCATAATACAAACCTGATTAACAACTTTGAACAAAAAGTTTGATGTCCTCAAATCTTTGATAATCTTTATTTGCTAATACTTAAGGCAAGCATTACAGCTTCTTTTATTTCAAGCTTTTCTCTTTGCTTCTCATGTTAAAGTGTTTCTGGGGCTGCCAAGAAGCTTCAAAAAGTGTGTTCTAAATTTCTTTGTTTGGTTCTACTCTGAGGGAATAAAATAAGAAGGAGGAAACCCCTGCTTTAAAGAGTATGGGGCGGGGGGGCAGCCCTGGTGGCGCAGCAGTTTAGCGCCGACTGCAGCCTGGGGTATGATCCTGGAGACCTGGGATTGAGTCCCACATTGGGCTTCCTGAATGGAGCCTGCTTCTCCCTCTCTGCCTGTGTCTCTGCCTCTCTCTCGCTCTCTCTGAATGAATAAATAAATAAATCTTAAAAAGAATAAAGAGTATGGGGAATGCCTCTAACCTCTATGCAGAGAGAAACTATGGGAGGTTGACTTTTACTTGTGAAAAGTGGTGGGATCACGAATGATCTTAGCTGTCCCTTCCTACTGTCTGTCTGAAATTTTTAACATTTTACACTAAACATGCATTACTTATATAATTAGAAAATTTTCCAAACAAATATGCCAAACAAAACAAATCACAGGTCTAGAGGCACAATGTATGGCTAGTCGTATGTTGAAGGGATTAGAATATGCCATCCCAAAATATGCCACTTTGGCAGAGGAGTAGTTTGAGCTGAAGGCAATTGAAAAACAGCAGAGGAAGAACTCTCTGCTCTCCTCCATTCTGCCTAGAAACAGGGCTCAAATTTACCTTTGTAAAGATGTTCCCCTCTAGTTACTAGGAAGAGAACTACTCTCATCTATATAACAAACTTGACCAAACAACTCTTACAGACCATACATTTCTTAGTCGCCTACCCACAACTCACCTCCAACGTGAGACACCCAAACTACAAACTAACCCCCCTTCCCATGTCTAGTCTCTTCATACTTTATTACTGTTTATTAAAATGATATGTAAGTGTCTGGGTTTAACTACCTTTTTGTGGTTTTCACTTTTTCCCCAGTAAGGCTGTCCCGCAGCCCCACTGAGTCCTGCCATGTGCAGACAAAATAAAAAAAGCTTTATTTTCTCCTATCAAAGTCTTGTGTTGGTCAGTTTAATTCACAGATCCAGTAACTTAATCTAAGGGAGTAAAGGTTTTTTCCTTTTCTATGATGTGTTTTCTGTAAAAGCAGAAAAAGAGGGAGCTTGTCGGAGACTCACACTGGATCAGACGAAGAAGTGCTTCTCAACTGTGGTGAGGAACCAGTTTTTTCCCCCCCCTCAGGTATATTATTAATTGGTATTTTTATAAAATATAAAATCATATGCTTTGATTTCACAGCAATGTCAAATTGCTCTAACAGCTTCTAAATGTTTACTCTCAATTTCTGTATTTATCTCATTATAGACTGGTAACAGTTGGTAGATTGGAATTCATCAGCAAACTTCTTTGAGGAACACTGTAAAGGCCAGACTAAATTTGAATTTCCCTGACCAGCATTTCCTCTGAAGGTGACAAAAACAACTATAGAACTGGATGAAATTTAAAAAAAAATTTTTAAGCTTAAAGAATTAACAGTATAGTGAGTGAAAAACTATCTAGTGGTGGGGGGGTAGTTTTGAGCTCAGAGGTGTACAAGAGCTGCTTCTGCCCTCAGGGTAGGCAGCAGGCCAGGAAAAGGAGCCAGCCATGGAAGGGGTAGGGGTGCATATTTGAGGAATTCTGAAGAATGGAGGAGGCAGACTGACAGGGTGGGTCCTGACCCTGGGAGGGTCAGATGTCAGATTGACAGGGTCCAACTGCTTTTTCACTACTATGGTGATCCAAGAGGAAAGACAGAGCCTTTCTTTTGCCTACCCCAGAGGAGCCCGTCAAAGGCTAAGGACCTGATAAAACACCCCATGCTCTGGGCTGGGGTGATAAAGAGCTTTATTTTGAAAAGCAGGGTAAAGAATATATTATGGTACATCTTATACTAGTAGCATAGAAAAATCCCAATGTCTACCACGAAGAGAAAAGCTCCACTTAAAAACTTCAGCAAGGATCAACACGTTATTTTAAAAAAAGTGACACCATAGATTTTAAAAAAGCAAATAGAAATTTCTGAATTAAAAAACCTAATGCCAAAATTAAGAACCTAAGCAGATTAGGTAGTTAAAGAGAAAAACTAGTGAACCAGAAGATGTAGTCAGACTGAAGCATGGAGAGACAAAACATGGAAAATATGAAAGTGAGGGTAAGAAAGGATTACAGTAAGAGGGTCAGCATCTATTTTTATTGTAGTTTCAAAAGTAAAAAGAAGGGTACCTGACTGGCTCAGTTGGGTGGAACGTGCAACTCTTGATCATGGGGTCTTAAGTTCGAGCCCCACATTAGGTGTAGAGATTACTAATGGATAGATAAATAGATAAATAAGTACATAAAAAGTGAAAAGAAAATGTAGCAGAAGGAATACTGAAAATATAATGTCTGATAATAACCCAGAAATGATTAAAGATCTCAGTAAACACCAAACAGTAAAGAAATCCATAGTTAGACACACATCTGTGAAAACTGCAGAAACCAAAGAAAACCTCAAAAACAGTGAAAGAAAAGAACAGACTGTGGGACCCAAGGAATTTAACAAAAATCCTCTACCCCTGGACAAGCAGAGCAGGACTAATTCCATTTTGTGCCATCTCATGTATAACCCCCACATGACCTGCTTATTGCTTAAGGCACTCCCCCACCCTAGTCAAGCCGCTGAGCACACCCTTACCAGCTCATATAGGAATGCGGAACCCCAACCACCAAAGAATGTAAACCCCACCTTTTACCCACCAAACCTGTGTGCCAATTCTGACCAGAATGATAGGCTAGTTCAAACGGTCACTATAGGGTAAATTGTAAATCAATTGGCCACCTGTGTGCGGACCGACATGACTGTACAACTTTCTGTGTGTGTTACAATCTCATTGGCCACTGGCCCTGCTACACCAGTTAAGACTGCTACACCTCTTAGCCTAGGGGTCCACGTCCCTGCTCCGCTGTGTCACTTGGACCCAAGCTCGAGCTTGCAAATAAACCCTCATGCGCTTGCATCAGTGTCGGCTCCTTGGTGGTTTCTCGGATACGCAATCTTGGGCACAACACAGACTTTTAGGCTGATGGCTGCCTTCTCAATGGCAACAGTAGAAGCCAGAATACAGTAGAAAGGAATCTTAAAATCAAATTAGCTGCCAACCTAAAATTCTCTTCTCACCAAAAAACCCCTTAAAAAATAAAGGTGAACAAATTTCTTTCAGAAAAGCAAGGAAACCAAGAGAATTTGTCAGCAGCATACCTATCCCTAAAAGAAATACAAAAGAATATTCCTCAAGTAGAAGGAAAAATGAAGTCAAATGAAAACTGAGAGATGCAGTGAAGCATGAAAAACATAAAATATGGTAACTATGTAAGTGAAACTAAATGAACAATAATTACACAAAACAATTATTTTCTCTCTCCAGAGAAAGAGACCAGGTAATATATAACTATTGAGAAAGAGGGGGAGAGAAATTGATCTTAAATAAAAATACTTGACAACAATAACATATAGGTCAAGAGGCATACTGTAATTTCTAGGACAACCACTAAGTTCTCTAATTATTTGCTGTCAGGGCCCTTTTCTACTTAAAGATCATGGAGAACCCCAAAAGGATTGTATTTATGTAGATTTTGTCTATCAATATTTGCTGCATTAAAAATTAAAATCTGGAAATGTAAAAAAGTTTAAAATGACAATAAACCAATTACATGTTAACAGAAATAATATTTTTTTCATGAAAATTATCTATTCTAAAACAAAACAAATTTAATGGGAAGAATGGAATTGCTTGATATTTCCCAAATCATTTTTGACTTCTGGTTTAATAGAAGACAGATTCTCATATCTGCTTCTACATTCAATCTGTTACAATATGTTATTTGCTTGAAGAAAATGAAGAAAATCTGGCCTCATACAGATATATAATTGGAAGAAGGAGGTCTATTTTAATAGCCCTTGCAGATATGTGAGAATATTCTTGACACTGCACCCAAGACTCAAAAAGTGGTAGTTTCTTAAAGGTAAACTGCAATGTGGATTCTGAAACCATATCAATGAACTTTTGGTATTGTGTTACATTATAATCCACTCTTCTGTCTTGTTCTTTGTTTTTTTTTTTTTTCTGTCTTGTTCTTTGAATGGATCTTTTACCTGTGGCTTGACTTTGCAACATCACATATTAGTCATCTGAAAAATACTGGTCCACTGAGTTATGCAAATTTTCTCTCTATATATATAAATATTTAAAGATTTTATTTATTTATTCATGAGAGACACAGAGAGAGTGAGAGGCAGAGACACAGCCAGAGGGAGAAGGAGCAGGCTCCATGCAGGGAACTTGAGGCGGGACTCGATCCCGGGACTCCAGAATCACACCCTGGGCCCAAGGCAGGTGCTAAACCACTGAGCCACCCAGAGACCCCCAGATTTTCTAAATATTGACACATCTCATTACATGGTATCAAAAAAAAATCCACATTCATTCATATCACCATTGATTACATTAGAAACACTCTTTAAGTCTTGGGAAGCTGTTAAGCACATCGTGGCAGATACGTTTTCCAAAATTGTAATTTTCACTTGAAAATTTGAATGTTATCATTGGTGACAACTACTGTGAGTCGTTTCCCTTGAAGCAGCAGGCTCACTTCATTTTTGATTAAATGTCTGCCATATACTCAAGTTTGAGTAACTGTGGTTTGTCTGTTAGTCATTCTTTCAAGTAAAAATGATGTTACATATGCACAAAACTCTAGTTCTACTTACAACTCAAGACATCACACAAGTGTTTTTCTGAAAACCAGTGAAATTTTAAGGCTTATAAGCACTCAGAGTATGTTTCCTAGTTGCAATAGAGTTATGTTAGAAATAAATTGACACAGTAACTAGGAAATCCCCCAAATGCTTGCTTGGAAATTGAGAAGCTCATGCTAAATAACTCTATGAATCAGAAGAGAAATCATACTGAAAATCAGAAAATATTTTAACATTGATAATGATAAAAGTACATCTAAAAATTGTGCAGGATTGAGGCATTTCATTTCAGGATTGAGGTGCTGTCATTGTTTATACCACAAATACAGAAATAGCAGAAAGGAGGAGGTGGGCCATAGGTCCAGCCTTCCAATATGAGAAGCTACTCCCCCATCACTCCTCGGCATTGGAAAAACTTTTATTGAATCAGGTAGTCCACTGTTGATGGAAAAATACACCAACACAACCTTTCTGCATGGCAACTTCATAGTGCTTGACAAAAACCTTAAAAATGGCCATGTCCGCTGACCCAGTAATTTCATTCCAAGGGAAATAATCAGGGATATTTGCCAAGTTTTAATGAGAGGGGCTTATTATAGCTATTTATAATAGGAAGAAGTATGGCTATTTATAATAGGGAGAAGTATGAAACAATCTGAATAAATGTCCAACAATAGGAGAATTGTTAAATTGTGCTAAGTCCACAGGGTAGACTATTATGCAGCCATTAAAATGATGCTGTAGAAGTATATTTATTGATATAGAAAGACGTTCATAGTATATTAAGTTGTATAAACATATATACACATATATATGCATACATATGTGTATATAGATGTACTGAAAATTTTTTAGGTATCAATAGGATGCTAAAGAGCAGATGGATATTCAAAATTTTTTGTTGTAACTTTTTGTTACTTAAACTATTTTTTTTTAATTTTTTAAATTTATTTATGATAGTCACAGAGAGAGAGAGAGGCAGAGACACAGGCAGAGGGAGAAGCAGGCTCCATGCACCAGGAGCCCGACGTGGGATTCGATCCTGGGTCTCCAGGATCGCGCCCTGGGCCAAAGGCAGGCGCCAAACCGCTGCGCCACCCAGGGATCCCCTTTTTGTTACTTAAAAAAAAAGAACAGGTACTACCACTTTTGTCACACTAAAAACAGCTCTCAATGTTAAAAAAAAAAAAAAGCAAAAATACCCCTTGAAAATGCAGCTAAAATGGTATTTGCAAAGTGGCTTATAAGTTTTTAAACTTTAAATTATTGAAATATAACAAATATTACAAATGCTGATGTAAAATATTACAAAATAAGAAAGCTAAGGTGATCTTCTATCAGGAGAAATTTTTTAAAAGAACAGTAAAGTTGAGACACCTGGGTGGCTCAGCAGTTAAAGTGCCTGCCTTCAGCCCAGGGCGTGATCCTGGAGTCCCGGGATCGAGTCCCACGTCAAGCTCCCTGCATGGAGCCTGCTTCTCCCTCTGCCTGTGTCTCTGCCTCTCTCTCTCTCTCTCTCTCTGTTCTCCCATGAATAAATAAATAAAATCTTAAAAAAAAAAAAGAACAGTAAAGTAAATCCAATGAAAGCAGAAGGAAATAATAATGAGCAGAAATTAATGAAGGAAGAAAAGAAATTAATGAAGTAAAAATAACACAGAGCAAGAACAAGGCAAAAAATAGGTTCTTTGAAAAGATTAATGAAACTGAACTGGAAAATCCCTAACGTTTGGAAATTGGACAATATACTTTTATTATACAGATCTCAGGATAAATCATTAGAAAATAAGGAAATGTCTTAGGCTGAATAACAAAATAAACCCATCAAAACTTGTAAAATGCAGGTAAAGTAGTGCTTCAGGGGGAATATACTGCTATAAACACATATATTAGGACTGAAAATTTATGAACCTCAGCTTCATCTACATCAGCTATATAAAGATCATCAAATTAAACTCAAATTAGAAGGAAATAATAGAAATTAATGAAATTGAAAACAAACATATTAGAAGGATTAGCAAAAGCTAAAAGTTGTTCCCTATGATATGATTAATCTTTGGCAAAGAATGATTTAAAAAAACAGAGAAGACACATATAGCCGCCAATATTAAGAATGAAAAAAGGAGATATTTCATATCATCCTGCAGACATTAAAAAGATAACGCTGAAACTTTAGTTTGAAAATTCACATGAAATTGACAAACTTCTCAAAAAAATAAAACTCATCAAAGTGAACACAAAAATAATTAAGAAACCTAAATAATTCTTTACTGATTAATAGAACTGAATCAGTAATTAAAAACCTTCTGGAATAGAAAACTCTAGGCCTAGATGGCATTTCTGACAAGTTCTACTGAACATTTGGAGGAGAAATAAAATAAGAACAACAGTCTCCAATTCATTTTATGAAGTTAGCTCATAACCTAGATACTAAAAGCGTTAAGGACAGCATGACAAAATTAATGGACAATCTCACTAATGAACATAGATGCAAATAACACAAACAAAAAAGCAGCAAATCAAACCCAGCAATACATAAAAATTATATCAGGACCAAGTTGGATTTATCAGAGGAATGCAACATTGGGAATTATATTAATGTAATTCTGAACACCAAGACTGACTAAAGAAGAAAAAATTAGGATAATCTCAGTAAGTGTCAAAAACACTTAAAAATTATGTATTTAAACTTTATGAAACTCTTAGATCAAGAACAAGATGAAAATGCCCACTCCAAAAACTTATATTCCACACTATTCTGGAGGTCCTAGCCAGCGCAGGAAGGGCAAGATAAAGAAATAAAATCTTGAAAAAGAAACAGATTGTCATTATTTGTAGGTGGTATAAACTGCACGTATAGACTATAGGAAATAATCTAAGGTAAAATTAGAATTAATCAGAATTTAGCAAAATTATTCTCATAAATCAGAAGAAAATTTTTTAAGAATTTTTTTAAGAATGTAGAAATAAATGTCATAAAAAGATGCACAGGATCTGAAGAGAGAAAAGTCTCATCTTTATTAAGAGAAATTAAAGAACTAAATAAGTGGAGAGAAAATTATCCTTTCCATAGACCGGAAGATTCAATATTGTAAACAGCCAGGCTTTCCCAAATTGAAGCCAAAAATTCAACGGAATTCCAATCAAAATCCTAGCAGGCTTTGTGGAAACTGTCAAGCAGAATCTAAAATGCATTTGGCACTGTAAAAGGACAAAAAGATGCAAGATATTTTGGGAAGAATAATAAGGTAGGAAGATCGGCTCTACTTGATTTCAAAATTTCAGAATATAAGCTTGGTAAGTAAGACCATGCTATCGACAGTTGGACAAACAGGACGGTAGAACACAACGGAGAGCCTGGAAACAGATCCGTGCATCTATGGATGCTTGCTTGATTTATGACAAAGAGGCAACTGGAGAGTTTGTCACAAGGATCCTCTCTTCAAATCAGAATGTAGTCGGTTGGTCATGTGGACTAGGAGACATGTGCCTGGATGGGTCATAGCAGCACTGTTCACCATAGGCACCAAATGTCAACAACCCAAATGTCCATCAGTAGTAGAATGGAGAAAGCACTGGTGTATTCACACAACAGAATACTACACAGCAATGAAGGGAAACTAACTACCGGTACACAAAGGAATTGGGGCTGAATCCTAAAGACAAAACACTGAGAGAAAGAGGCAGACAAAGCTGAACACAAATTGTATGATTTCTTTTACATATGGTTCACAAACAGAAATAAGCTTATCTTGTCATGATAAAGCTGGCATTTACTGAGTGCTTACTATGTGACAGGTGTTTTTTAAGGGCTTTACTTGCATAAATTCATTTAATGGTTACAAGAAGTCTCTGAGATAGGGGGGTCATCACTACCCCTAGTTTACTTATGAGAAAATTGAGAAACAGGAAAGCTGAAGTAATTTGCCCAAGAGATCACACAAGCTGGTAGGTGGCACACCCAAGATTCAAACTCAGGCAATTTGGCATTAGAATCCATGCATTGTCCCTGCAACAATGCTCAGGTTACAGAGAGGGAAACTTCAAACTTCTGCTTGAGGCTCTGAGTTACTTAATGGAAAAAAAGGGAGTACAACTGAGTAGGGGAAGTTATAGTGCAAGGGAGGGCTCTATACAACAGATTCATTTTCATGCCTCTTATGAGGGTGCCACGCTCTAGAATCACCAGGGGAGAGATCTTCGCAATGCAGTCTCCATCCCCATTCTCCCTGATGATACATGTGTGAATGCTGTACTACTGATATGCATTTAAATGAATTCTCTAGATTTAATAAGTTTGTCAATAAATGCTTTAATCCTGGCATATGCAAATCAATCTCCATTGATTAGGAAAAAAACTTTAATTTTCCTTTACTTTCTTCTAATTCGAGGCTCTGCTTGTGGTACTGCCTTGATGTCTTCACAAATGTCCCACAACTGTACCTTTCCCCAAGACTTTTGCTCTCTTTATGCCTCTGCTAGGGATGGCCTCTTTCCACTCCCTACGATGTCTCTTCTCTACACTGACACTGATGCCCTTCGTCAACTTTGTACAACCCTGCATGCCCACCTATTCCCATTCCCAGTGGTTTCCTCCACTAATCTCTTAGGGACCTAAGAATCTGTGCCTCTCTATGGCCATTCAGACCTAGACCATCAGTTATTATTTATTTCATGGACAGTCGCCTGTGTGTCTGCCCAGCTGGATTATGAGCAACATGAGGGCATCAACAGACCTTTCACAGTCAGCGTAACATCCCACATACTGATGGATATTTACAAATATTTGTTGGTGGTAAGTTCAGTTCTGAAAGAGAGAGGACGCATGCACACTTGATTTTTCTTCACCCTTTCCATATTCTAAACTATTTCATTTTGGGGAAGGAGTTAGTCACAATAGTGCATATTAGAGTTTCAAAGGAAGGGAATGGTACATCTTTGAGGGATTCAGATAGGTAGTAAGCAGCCCCTGAGATAGGTTTCAAAGAAGACTGGGGGTGGGGTGGGGAGAAAGAAGAAGAGAATAGGAATAAGAGGGTAGCAGCTCAAGGCATTTCTTCTGACAAGCGAATCACAGTAAGGCCAGGCGCGCTAGGAAATGAGTCTACATGTTAGGTGCGTTTGGGGTAGATTGTGGGACTACTTAAGGGACTATAATTTTAGCTCAGGTGAGCTCTCCCCTTCCACCTCTACTGTAAACTGTATGCAATCAATCTCCTGCAGTATGAACTTGGATGGAGACCAGAGAAGGGACTTACACAAGATTAACTATGTTATATAAGTAGATGGAAACCTCCATTGTCTTAATGGGGAAAAGGGATGTTCACTGTAATAAGAATTGCTTAATAAAGCAAATGCTGATATACTGAGAGAGGCATTAAAATTACTGGGCATGTCCCTGCAAGCCTATGTATCAAGTGTATTTCTTTTGGTCGCAACTGACCATTTCTGTCCTTGCCTGTTTGTATGTGAAGCCTAACGTCGTCCCTTCCATCAGGGCAAGCTCTCTTTATCGATATTCAGTAGAACGGAACCCTTTTATACCAATATTAAAGTGAATTAATTTTCCAGGTTTTTTTCTTCCAATTTTGAATCTGTGGATGTTTTCCTTTGTGAATCCCAGTCCTTGGAAGTTGTAAAAGCTCTCCAAAGATCTGGTAAATCATTTTATTTTTTGCTGGCTTTCCTATGATTTTATTTGTTTATATAAACTGTTCTGTTTGTGGTTTTCTTTTTTGGAGAGGGGCTTGAATCTAAATTGACTTCCAAATTGCTAGTTTTCTCAACACTATTTAAAAAAAATCCTTCTTTTCCCTTGTATATTTACTGCATTTGAACGTCTGTCCTGCTGAAGATGAACGAATGCCTGGTGCTGCCTGGCTGGCAAGCAGTGTTTCCCAACCTGTATCATTCTAAGTGGATCTGCTGGTAAGCATGGCTGATGGTAGTTTTGTGGCTCTGAAAGTTTAGTAGTGCCTAAGAAGAAGACTCCCCTATTCACTAATGTCTGAAGGGGAGTTCTCATGGCTCACTGAGGTAATGAATGTGCTAAGAAGGGCTTCAAGTGAGAGTGAGGAGACACAAGGAAACAGAGCAGAGGAAGAGAAAGGTCACTGAGAAAGAAGGCAGAGCACATGAAACAAATCCCACCACCTCACCACTTTGTTGGGGACCAGCAAGGTACAGATTCAAAGCTATCTTGGTCCACAGGTGGCCTCCCTCTGTTTAGGCTCACCCCTAACACTTTCAGGGCTTGAGGCAAGTGTACAAGTGGAAGCCAATGGTGCCATACATCTAAATAATTAAAAGTTATATGACAAACTTACTAACTGCTGGATGTGTTCTAACCTTCCACCTTGACCAATACTTATAACCTGGATGGTTAGGTGCTATTAGGAATTCTTGGGTTCCTCAGAATTCCTCACCACGAACAACATGGCATCTTGGTGTCTCTGGCTCTTGGTATCTTTTCTCCCACTCCCAGCACCATGTGTCATCTTATAGCCTTCTCAGGCCAGGGTTCATATCCCAAGGTGCAAGAGTTGCCAGTCTAAGTGCAGATTTTACAGCCACTTTATGAGGCCACTGACTTCCCTTACCATGGTGTCACCTTCTGCCACTTCTCTACCAATTCTTGTTTCTTGATGCTGGGTCAGTTAAGGCTCTTAGTTATGAGAAACAGAAACCAATTCTGGCTGATTTAAGCAGAACAGGAGTTTATTAATAGGACACTGGATTGCTTACAGAGTGGTGGGGAGGCCTGTAAAACCAAGACTGTGCTACATAGTCAAAAACAAAGTCCTGAACTTATCTGATGAAGGCACCACTGCAGCTGATCTACATCAGCTGTAACAGCTTGCATCGCTGTCCCCCGTTAATGGCAGATGTTGGAAGCCATCCTGCCTGCCACTGCTACGACTATCCCAGTAATCATCCCCACTGTCGCCTGAAAGTGCCACATGATCCCTGTTTTTTATCACTAGCTATTACATCACAGGTGGCTGTGTCTGACTCATAAATCTATGTCATATGCTTATAGCCTAACTGTCAAGGAGAGCAAGTATCTGGCATTATTATTAGCTTCTATAGCAGAAGGTGGGCTTTGTCCCCCATCAAGACTCTTAAGATGGGTGATTCTCCAAATACTAGAAGAGGATTCAGATGCTGGACAGCCAAAATCATTTTTTTTTTTATTTATGATAGTCACAGAGAGAGAGAGAGAGAGAGAGAGAGGCAGAGACATAGGCAGAGGGAGAAGCAGGCTCCATGCACCGGGAGCCCGACGTGGGATTCGATCCCGGGTCTTTAGGATCGTGCCCTGGGCCAAAGGCAGGCGCTAAACCACTGCGCCATCCAGGGATCCCGGACAGCCAAAATCAATGAGAAATGTCCCCTACTTATGGGTTCTGTTCACAAGTCTACCTTTAACTGCCCAGGGGACCTTAATCATGCCACTTAACCTTTCTGGGTTGACAGTGACTCCTCAATAAAATGATGGGATTTGGTTTGTAATCTCTAAGGTCTCTTGATATCCCACAGAATTCTGATTCTTTGAAAACAGACTGGCTTGAAAGAATTTGCTATTTCTAAAATTAAAATGCAATCTAAGATAATGTTTATTAAAATTTAAAGAAGTTTTTAAAAAGATTTTATCTGAGAGAGAAGGAGAGGGGGAGGAGCAGAGGGACAGGGAGAAGCAGACTCCCTACTGAGCAGGGAGTCAATCCCAGGACCCCAGGATCATGACCCAAGTCAAAGACAGACCCTGAACCGACTGAGCCACTCAGATGTTCCTATTTATCAAATTTTAGAAGCAGTGTTGTCCTAATGTCTGTCTAGTTATAAAAGGCTGATTTGTCACCATTTCCAGGGTCCTATATTTACCACCCTTTTCTTTTTGTCAGACATTTCTTCTATCCAACTGCTTAAAGGACCAACCAAGATCTCCTGACCCCTAATCAATGTTGCTTGACAATGGTGCCTCCTAGTGGATTAAGAAACTCCACCTACAAGAGATAGGAAATGCTTCTAAGATAGAAGCAGCAGCAGATCTCTGCATTAGTTGTTTATGTTAATATATCTCTCTGTATGGTTTTCTGAAATTCCCAGAAAAGGCAGGCAGGCAGTTGGGAACAACAACCTCTGTTTTATTTATGAAGAACTTTACTATTAGCCCTCAGTGTTCTAATTCTCACAGCTAAACACCCCCTTCCCCAACCTCCAATATACATATACTCATTCATTCATTCACATTCTCTTTCTAATGTGTGTATGCACACACACACACACACACACACACACACACTCTTTCTCTTTCAGTTAAGGCTCTGAAAGTAAGAAAAAAAGGGGGGGAAGGGGCCTCCAGATGGAATCATGATGAGTCACATTAGGGAATTTTAGAATTGAAAGTTTAATTAAAAGGCTTGCTCTAGGTCAGTAACTCATGGCAGTTGGGACTAGAATCTCAGCTTCTTGATTCCTGGCCCACTGTATAACTCCATGTTTTCCACCCATATTTTTGAAAGAAGTGGCTATACTTTCCCCTTACCCAAACATGGACTTATGTGTGTTGTTGAGAGTATAGTGATAGGCTATTACTTTGAGGGGCTTTTTAAATTACTGCAAATCCTCACAAGTGAAGGGATTTCTCCTGTGCTTTCTTTCTCAGCCAACCAAGAGACAGTGTTTCATGATTCCTAACAGGGTTCCTAGTTAGGTAGGAACTAACTTTCCAAGCTATCACTGTTTTTGTTGTCAACAAGAAGTCTACAGAGTTCACCTAAGACCTTGGTTATTGTGTGGTCCCGTTAATGTCTGCACAGGGCACAGTAATGTCTGTCCAAAGGATAAGAGGTCCTTGAACTCTCCTTTCTATACTACCCTCTCCCCTGGCAAATCTTTTTACTTCATTAATTCTGAAAAAATAATTATTGGTGCAAATACCTTACATGGGTAATTCTTTATCTACTGGATGTATTAGTTCAGTTTGTTTAAACACATTTCACTTTTTTTTTTTAAAGTTTCTTAGACCTCGATCTAGTCCTAGCTTATTTTTGCAAGTGAGAGCTGGGAAAGTATCCCTACCACTCAAAATCAAATCAATCATAATTCATCACATCAGTTTACTTTCTGTCCTGCATAAGTTCTTATAAGTCTGCTGTGGGTGAGTATCTATGAGTCTTCTGAAGTCTTTGTAGTTCTTTTGGCCTCTTCTCTCTAGAAATATAGTTCTCTCTCTTGCTCCTCAAAGCCTTGTCTTCATTCAGAGGTCTGTACCCTCCGTACAGACCATGCCACACCAACAGTAAAGCTGCTGGCCTAGAGGGGCAGGACACCTTCAAAAGATGGGGGTAGTAAAATCACAATATGTTCCTTCTGGCCTTTTGCGGAAATCAAAGATTCAGGGTCATTCTCTGACAGTTCTACTTCTGACTTGTCCTCTGTTTCCGCCTTGCAGAACATCTAAAGAACTACAAATAATCATGCCAGACTCTGATGTGGTTGGTCTCGGAGATGAGAAAAGAGGGCTAATTTGGAAAATGATCTCATCTTGAATAACCAGTCCACAGATTAAAAAATAATCACACAGTTAATTATTGATTTTGTTTTCATTTTACTGCCATTTGCACTCTGAAATCAAACTAGCTGGTACAATTCTTACTTCTAGGCAAGTTCCTAGCTAACATGAAAATGTTAATGTTGGTACTTATTGATATAAATGAAAACAGAGGCATGAGTATAGGTATCTGCCCAAGATTGAATTGCTCCAACTGAGCAAGAAAAATGGAACGATTACTGCGTCCTCATGAGAAGATTCCATCTGCCCATGAATTATTGCTAAGTTTCAAACGTGACAAGAAAAAAACAGGGAGTTCTTGAATGTTCAAATAACATCATGGCCAATTTGCAAACAGCAACAAAACTCTGCATGTGGACAAATAAAAGTCAGCAGTTAACTAGACTGATCCTTTGAGTATTACAGGAAGACACAGATACCTAAATTTATTATCCTCATAGACGACGATTTTCACATTAGTCACTCCTCTGGGATAAGATCCTGAAGGTTCCTGTTAAATGCAGAGATGTTAATAGCTAAAAGCAAAGATTTACTGAGCATTTAACTGCACACCAAGTGCTATTTTGAGTGCTTCACATGTAATAACTTATTTAATCCTCATAGCAACACAAGGAGACAGGTACTACTGCAGATGAGGAAACTGAGGCTTAAGACAAATGTCATATAACTTGTCCAAGGTCATATGGCTAGAAAGTAGCATAGCCAGGATTTGAACCTAAACAATCTGACTCCAGAATCCTGATCTCTTAACTTCTAATCCCATGGCTCTACAACAAACAGAATTTATGACAATGAAGGTTATGGTTGACACTTTCTAGAGCTTTGATTATCAGAGTCCTTTCACATTTCATTTTGTTCCCACAAGTTGGTAGGTTGAAACTGAGGTGCCAAGAGGCGAGGTGGGCCCTGTCCTGATAGTAATGACTCCTCAACTCCATCTCTAGTCCTGATTCTTCCCCTGCAGGCCAGACTCTTCCAGGTAGCTGTGTACTGGCCATCAACGGCAGGTGTTCCACAATCACCACAAACTCAGATGATCCAAAAGCTAATTAGTACTTTTCTTCTCCAAACCTTCTTTTTACCTGAAGAGGACAGTCTTTCTTCAACTTGTAGAAGGTTTGGGCTTTTATCTGTGCAATGCCTCTGCTCTTCACCAACTCTTCTACATTCTACTGCTGTTCTACAGAATTTTTGATTTGTGTATATTGGATATTCTCGATAAGGCCTGCAAGAGTCTTAGCTTCTCTTTCATACTTATCATCTCTAACTGTGCATTGTTCTATATTGGTTCCTCATACTCTCTTTCAACTTAGCCATATCGATTCCCAAGAAAGACATGCCATGCACACACATGCTCTCCTAAGGATTTAACAACATTAACGAAACAGAACAAACAGGCTCTTGCCCTGTGGATGTTACCCCTTCCTTTTTTCTTTTTGAGGACTTTGAAGTCCCTTTCAGATTCTTCTATTATTTCCATTTCCTTTAGACCCAATGTCCTATCTGTTGAGTTTGTTTCAGGATCTTTTTCTTTGTGTGCTTTGAAATTTTCATTTGGACAGTAATCCTAAATGGCAGTTTCTTGTTTTTGTTTTTCCTCCTGTCCCCCTTTAGCTAGATACGTAGCCTGCTATGATGGCTACAGCTTTTCTCAGCTACTGTTTGAGATTGAGGGCCTTGGTCCCAGCCCTGGATTTCACGTGGTGAGTCAGACTCTAGTTCCCTTTCCTTCGGGGCACTTGGTCCCTATTATAATAAGGAAGTTGGACTCCAAATACCATCTTGCCTGGAATTATTTATGGACCCTCTACTACATTCTTCATATGGGGTCTAAAGTACAAATCTGATTATATTATTGCCTTGGTAAAATTACTCTGATGTCTCCATTACCTATAGAATAAAATTTAAAGTTTGGTCACATGTCACCTCCTCAGAAAGGACTGTGAACACTGTCCTCATCATTCTCAATCCCTGACCTGGCCCTTGTTATTCACGGCATTCATCACTTCTTGCTATTGTTACTGCATATTTATTTGTCAGGGTGTCTCTTCTACCAGATTATAAGTTTAATGTAGGCATGGGCTTTGAATCAATCACTGTTAAATCCTCAGCACCTAAAACAATGTCTGAACACACTGCAGGCATTCAATAAATATTTGTGAATGGATGAATTAAAATCTTTAACATGGCATGAAAAGTCCTAGGTGTGTGGGGTGCCTGACTGGCTCAGTCAGAAGAGCACGGGACTTTTTTTTTTTTTAATTTTTTTTAATTGGAGTTCAATTTGCCAACATATAGCATAACACCCAGTGCTCATCCCACCATGGGACTTTTCATCTCAGGGTTGGAAGTAGAGATGACATAAACAAGCAGATAAACAAATTTAAAACAAGTAAGAAAAGGTCTTAGATGTATCAGCACAAGTAACAGTGAGGGCACCAGAGTCAAACAGCCCAGGATGGAACCCTGGCTTCAGCATACTAGCTCTGTGACCTTGAACAAGTCACCACCTGCTAAGCCATAGTTTTCTCACCTATAAAATGGGCACAGTAACTAGTCTCAGTGGGTTGTTGAGAGGAAGTGAGAGACAATCAAAAAGTATAAAGTGTAGCATCCAGTTACACACATCACCAGTAGTTTTTATTACTATATGTTCGAATTCATTTGTAGTCACTCACTCATCCTGCACCTTGTTCCAAAGTAATAGCCCACCATTATTAAGAGTGACCCAATCCTGTATACTGACTTGCATTTCTTGCCATCCCACATGCTCTTTGCCAGGCTTGTAATGCTTACCTCCTTTGCCACTTACAGCCAGTTTGCCTATACTATACTCTATTCAGCTCTCCCACCTAGACCCTCAGCCCAAGTATGGACACAGCAGTGGGTTTTTGTGTGCCCCTGCATGGAAATGGAACAGATCCTCGGTTCAAAAGGAGTTATCCAAGGCACTTGGCTGGCTTGGTCGGTAGAGCATGACTCTTGATCTCAGGGTCGTGAGTTCCAGCCTCACGTTAAGTGTATGGATTACTTAAAAATAAAATCTTTTAAAAAATTTATTCATAGAGACAGAGAGAGAGAGAGAGAGAGAGAGAGAGAGAGAGAGAGAGAGAAAGGCAGAGACACAGGCAGAGGGAGAAGCAGGCTCCATGCAGGGAGCCCAACATGGGACTCGATCCTGGGTCTCCAGGATCACACCCCGGACTGCAGGCAGCGCTAAACTGCTGCGCCACCAGGGCTGCCCTTAAAAATAAAATCTTAAAAAAAACCCCAGCCAAACAAAAGGAGGTTATCCATAGAGAGTTAGGTCAAAACTTAGGACATTCACGGTTCTAGAAAAGAGGGAGACTGAGAAAAATCAAATAAATTCATTCACTCATTCATTCGCATTCTGTTTGCTTGGAACAATTAAGAGAAGCGGAAAGAAATAACTTGGACTTGAAGGTCATGCAGATTTGGGTACTGGGAAGCCTTTTTGAGGGTTATGTGCCAGCCCATGAGTACACAGGGAAAGCTGCTCTTTCCAGAGTAAAGTAGATGCAAAGCCCTGAGGGGTGAAGGGAGCAGTGACCCTGGTTTTTCAGTTCATTCTTCCTAGTTCTTCTGAAGCCTGGCTGCATTCTGTTTTCTTTCTTTAAAGTTCATGAGGCTTCTGTATCTTTATATCTTCAATACCTTCCTCTAGTTTACCACTTGGCAAACTCCTGATCCTCCCCCTTCAAGTCTCCGTATTCCTCCTCTATGAAGGAATCTCCCTTCATTACTTCCTCTCTCCCTCTCTTCTCATTGTAATTGTTTCCATGTCTATCCATCTCCGTCCTGAGCTTCTAGCTTATGTGTCACAGGTAGCAGACATTAAGAAACAAGATTACGAAATGGACAAAGTTGGTGACAGAGTTAGGACAACAATAGAGGCCTCTCCATTTGTCCTGTAACATTTCACCTACTCTCTCCCTAAGGAGATGAACTACCACACACAGGGATATCAAATGGGAGCAAAGAGATACTGAGAGATGGCAAACAGGGAGTACGTCTGAGAACTGAGCCAGAATGGGAAATCTGTGTAGCAGGAGTGTAGGGCACCGGTTGAGGAGTAAGGGAGTTTGGTAAAGAATGAAACTAAGATATACCCAACCTTCATTTCCCTGCAATATTGTTTTTGATATAGTCTCTTTACCTGGCTTCTCTCACACCTTGCTGTCATTATCTTCCCTGCCATCTCTTAGGCCATTCCTTCTCTCATTTGTTAGCTATTCCTCCTTGTTTGGGAGACCCTCAGTCCTCAAGTCTTATTTTCTTCTCCCTCTCTATACTCTCCTAACCCATCTAAATAGCAAATATCCCCAAGTCTCTAGATCTCTGTCTGCGCTCCTAGTCCACATATTCCACTTGGTCACTCAGAGGTCTCACAGAAACTTCAAACTCAATATGTCCAAAATATATTTCACAATCTAATTCCAGGCACCACCACATATCAAGTACTCAAGCCAGCAACCAGAGTCAAGTTTGTCTCCTGCTTCCTTACTTTCTTTATCCAATCATCAAATCCTGTCCATTCTAATTCCTAAATATCTTCAGATTCTAGTCACTCTCTTTTATCTTTATTGACACTGATTTATCTATTCTAGCCATCAATGTTCATGCTAGATGATCACTGTAGTGGTCTCCTAATTTTCCCTACATCCAAATCCAATCCTGCAGCAATACTGTAGCCAAAGAATGCTTTAAAAAAAGCTGTCTGATGATATAAGTTTGCTTGTGATGGCATCTACAACTTTAAAATCCAAAATCCTTGCCATGTCTTTAAAAGGCCCATTAAGATTTGGCCCTATTTCTTGTGAACTTCTTAGCCCTCAATAATGCGCACAAGAAATATGAAGGGTACCTTTAAGATAAGCAATACTTTCTAGAGTCTAGCAAAAAGAACAAATACTAATATTCAAAGACACTGCCTACAGAGTCAAGTCAACAGTTGGTGGAAGGGTGAATGACTTTATCTCTACTTCTGGGTATTACAAATTCTCTTGGGTTCAGACACCTCACAATGATATGGTATTCACTGCAGTTAACAGCATCCTGGTCTAGTCTACAGACATGGATAAGGGCAATACAAATAAATCAGAATTTATCTACAACTGTCTTTGTCCAGATTTATGCACAGTTTTAGAATGAAATGTTATATTAATTAGTAAATACCTCAGAGATTATTTCAGTTCTTTAGATCACAATTTAAAATTAAGGTCTCTCATACCATGCTGGTAGGAATGCAAAGTGGTACAACATCTAATAGAATGAATTTGCCATTATCAATAGTATGAAATGATGTATGTACAAGGTTATTAACATAACAGAAAAAGACTGGAAATTATCTGAATGTCCATTAGTAGGGGACTGGCTTAATAAACTATTCTGTACCTATAATGGTGTATTAAGCGGGTATAAACAGGAATGAAGATGCTTATATATTGCTATGGAGAGATCCTCAGTGTTTTCATACTGTTAAATTAAAAATAATCAAGGTTTACAACAGCATATATGAGAGTGTGTAAGAACAAGAGGTGGTACAACAACATGTAATATACACATATTTTCTTATATTTTCAGGGATAAATAAAACTAACTAAAACAACCTTGTTTTATTTTTAAGAAATAATTTCCTCAAAGGTAGGAAGTGAATGGGGACAGGGAGGCAAGCCAAACCTTTTTGAATGAACCTTATTCATAAGTCTGACTTTGTAATCATGTACATGTTTTTCATAATCTAAAAACAAAATTAAATCAAGATGAAAAAGAAAGAGGCAATCCCTAAAATTAAAAACAAACTAATGTTGATATCTGAATAAGATCAGTAGAGTGTATCAATGTCAATATCCTGGTTGTGATATTATACTAGTTTTGCAAAATGTTAAATGTTAGGAGAAACTGGGCAACATCTACAAGGATCTCTCTGTATTATTTCTTATAGCTGCATGTGAAGCTACAAATCTCCAGTAAAAACTTTAATTAGAAAAAATCCAAACTGATATAAACAAACCTAACTATATCAAGCTCATCACATAAGCACAGAGTTATTTAAGTGATTTCTAACACCAGTGCTTGTGACTGTTCATCGCTAGTGGGATATACCCTAAGGATGAAAAGAAGGGCAAAGAAATCCTAATCTGCACTCAGTAGTCTTACTTTTATTGTATCTTTAAATCAGTAAGATGAAGCAAGTAAGTATGTTAATGTGGTAAGGAACCCAGATTTTCAGAGAAAAGATATACAAACAGAAAATTTATAAAGTTAAATAAAACTCTGCTTTCTCACTTAAAAAAATAACTCTACATTCTGGAAAACTTTCAAAAGGAGAAAGTATACAGTAATAAAGCCTTATATACCCATTATTCTGCTCCAGTAACTGACAACTTCGTAGCTCATCTTAACTTATACCTCAAACCCAGTGCCCCCTGCTCACCTCTCACCTGATTTTGAGGCAGATCCCAGACATTAATATCACCTTATGTATGTATAAGTATTTTAGCACTTATCTCCACAAGGTAAGAACTCTTTGTAAAGTGACTGCAATAATAAAATTATGTTAAAAATCAACAATACCTTATTATCTAGTAAATTATTATCTTAAACTGGAAATAATGCTATAAACTTGTGGTTTCACTTTTGCTTGGTTTTGAAGAAAACTTTTTAGTTTAGAATAATTTTAGATTTACATAAAAAAGTGCAAAGATAGTACAGAGAGTTCCCATATGCCTCTCACCCAGCTTCCCCTATGGTTAAAATCTTAGGTAACTATAGCACATTTGCCAAAACTAAGAGAGTAACGCTGCTACATTACTACTGATTCAACTCCAAACTGTAGTTGGACTTTGGTTTGTTGACTAATGTACTTTGCTCCAGGATCCTATGCGGGACAGACAGAACAATGCATTTTGTTATTTAGGCTCCTTAGTTTTCTCTGGTCTGTGACAATTTCTCAGTCTTTTCTAGTTTTTCGTGACCTTGACTGCTTTAAAAAAAAAGGGAGTGCTGGCCAGCTGTTTTGTAGAATGTCCCTCAATTTCAATCTGTGGGTTGTTTTTTTTTTTTCAGTTTAAATGGGGGTTGTGGGTTTTGGGGAAGGATATTACAGAGAAGCACCCTTCTCTTCCAATCACCTCAGGAGACACGTGATAGCCACATGACACCACTGGAGGTGTTAACTTGATTCTTTGTTTAGGGGGAAGGGGACCAGGTAGTTCTCTCCACTGTCAAACTACTATGTTCTCCTTTCCATCCTTTGTTCTTTGAAAGTGAGTCACCAAGTCCAGCCCACAATGAAGGAAGGAGAGGGATTATCTCCATCTCCTGGCAGGATGGTGTGTGTGTGTGGGGGAGTATCTACAAATACTGTTTGGAATTCTGTAAAGATTGGTTTCCTCTCCCCCAGTGTCAATTTATTCAATAATTTATGTGTATCAGTATGGACTCATAGATATGTATTTTGTACTCTGGGTTACAATCCAATACTGTTACTTTGTTACCCAAATTGTTCCAGGTTTGGCCACAGAGACTTCTTTTAGGTTGGCTCCTGTGACCCTTTGACATGCCCCTATTTTTTGTTTCTTTGAGCACTTCCTTCCTTTCAGACACTATAAAATGCTCCCGGCTCATCTTGTATATTCTCTGCCCCAGTTCTAGGAGTCATCATTTCTCCAAGGAGCCCAGGCTCCTTCTATCAGGGAATGACATCTAGAAATGAAGATTTCGTTTTCTCTCTCTCTAATAAATAAATAAAATCTTTTTTAAAAAAAGAAATGAAAATCTGGGTATGCGTGTGCTCATACTACTGCGGCTCCACTGCTTCTAGACTCTCCTGGGGGAGAGAGCCAGGAAATGTATGTGTGTGTATTAACCTATACACATGTACTCATCTTTACTCTTGCTTATTTGTAACTTTTTTCTCTGGCAGAATGTAAACTTCTGTATATTTAAAAAATAAACACACAAGAAATTCTATAACATAAACAAAATTAAATAGGTAAATTTGGGGAAAATATTTGCAAATATATGAAAAGAGTAAATATCCTTTGTAAATACCAAAATGCCTATAAAATGTCAAAAAATTAAAAAAAGTGAACGGATGAAAAGAAATGGGTGGATACTTTAAAAGACATTCAACCATACTAGTAACAAAACAAATGCAAATTCAACCAAAACATTTTGATTTATCAAAACGTAAAACATGGATGCTGTCATCTATCACTGGTTTGAATATAAATTGGTAAATCTGTATGGAAAATGATATGATACTATCTAAAAGAAGTTTTAACTATATTGCTGACATCGCCTAGGTGACATCTCCCATCGAAGACAAGAAAAAAGTGGGATTAAAAAACTTCCTGGAAACATCAAAGTACTAACCAAATTGTCAAGAGTGTTGCCTAAAATCTGGGAGAGAATGGGAACTCAGAGAGGTATCAAGACTCAGAGTCCTCCCTAAAAACTAAAGAACACTTCTGAAAGAAACTGAGGAAGACACAAGGAGATGGAAAAATATTCCATGCTCATGGATTGGAAGAATTAATATTGCAAAAATGTCTATGCTACCCAGGGCAATGCACACATTCAATGCAATCCCTATCAAAATACCATGGACTTTCTTCAGAGAGTTGGAACAAATAATCTTAAGATTTGTGTGGAATCAGAAAAGACCCCGAATAGTCAGGGAAATATTGAAAAAGAAAACCAGAGCTGGGGGCATCACAATGCCGGATTTCAAGTTGTATTACAAAGCTGTGATCATCAAGACAGTGTGGTACTGGCACAAAAACAGACACATAGATCAATGGAACAGAATAGAGAACCCAGAAATGGGCCCTCAACTCTATGGTCAACTAATATTTGACAAAGCAGGAAAGACTATCCAATGGAAAAAGGACAGTCTCTTCAATAAATGGTGCTGGGAAAACTGGACAGCCACGTGCAGAAGAATGAAACTAGACCATTCTCTTACACCATACACAAAGATAAACTCAAAATGGATGAAAGATCTAAATATGAGACAAGAATCCATCAAAATCCCAGAGAACACAGGCAACACCCTTTTTGAACTTGGCCACAGCAACTTCTTGCAAGATACATCCATGAAGGCAAGGGAAACAAAAGCAAAAATGAACTATTGGGACTTCATCAAGATAAAAAGCTTCTGCACAGCAAAAGAAACAGTGAACAAAACTCAAAGACAACCTACAGAAGGGGAGAAGATATTTGCAAATGACGTATCAGATAAAGGACTAGTATCAAAGCTCTATAAAGACCTTATTAAACTCAACAGCAAAGAAACACACAATCCAATCATGAAATGAGCAAAAGACATGAACAGAAATTTCACAGAAGAAGACATAAATATGGCCAACAAGCACGTGAGAAAATGCTCTGCATTACTTGCCATCAGGGAAATACAAATCAAAACCACAATGAGATACCACCTCACACCAGTGAGAATGGTGAACATTAACAAGATAGGAAACTACAAATGTTGGAGAGGATGTGGAGAAAGGGGAACTCTCTTGCACTGTTGGTGGGAATATGAACTGGCACAGCCACTCTAGAAAACTGTGTGGAGGTTCCTCCAAGAGTTTAAAAATAGAGCTACCCTATGACCCAGCAATTGCACTACTGCGGATTTACCCCAAAGATACAGATGCAGTGAAAAGCCAAGACACCTGCACCCCAATGTTTATAGCAGCAATGTCCACAGTAGCCAAACTGTGGAAGGAGCCTCAGCGTCCATCAAAAGATGAATGGATAGGGATCCCTGGGTGGCGCAGCGGTTTGGCGCCTGCCTTTGGCCCAGGGCGCGATCCTGGAGACCCTGGATTGAATCCCATGTCAGGCTCCCGGTGCATGGAGCCTGCTTCTCCCTCTGCCTATGTCTCTGCCTCTCTGTCTCTCTCTCTCTCTGTCTCTCTCTCTCTGTGTGACTATCATAAATAAATAAAAATTAAAAAAAACCAAAAGATGAATGGATAAAGAAGATGCGGTCTATATATACAATGGAATATTACTCAGCCATTAGACACGACGAATACCCACCATTTGCTTCGACGTGGATGGAACTGGAGGGTATTATGCTGAGTAAAGTAAGTCAATCGGAGAAGGACAAACATTATATGGTTTCAATCATACAGGGAATATAAAAAACAGTGAAAGGGATTATAGGGGAAAGGAGAGAAAATGAGCCAGAGAAATCAGAGAGGGTGACAGAACACGAGAGACTCCTAATTCTGGGAAATGAACAAGGGGTAGTGGAAGGGGAGGTGGGCAGAGCGATGGGGTTACTGGGTGACAGGCACTGAGGGGGGCACTTGATGGGATGAGCACTGGGTGTTATACTATATGTTGGCAAATTGAACTCCAATAAAAAATACACAAAAAGAAAAAAAAGAATCAGAGTCCTTCCTGCCCTGGGGACATGTGCTTACACAGAAGATCTCCAAGTGAAAAAGGGTCAGAATTCAGAGGAATCTCATAAAGCACAGAAGTACTCAAGGTACTCTTCAACCTTGAGCTAAGACCCTAACGAGCTAGGGGTGAACCAGAAGTAATTAGCCCCCTCACATACTTGCAATTTGCCTTGATCTCTGAGTGCTCTTAAACATCTGAGCTTTAAACTTTAACATAGTTCCAAACTGCCAGTGCCTGAAGGTGCCTGTTAGAAGCAAATGAAAGTCCTCTCTGGGGGGAAGAAAGAGTTATTTAGGCCAGTAATATTTGAAATAATTTCCAGCACACAGTCAAAATGAATATGGTACACGAAGGGTAAGAGATCTTGCACAAGAACCAGCAGAAATGATAAACAATAAAGACAAACCCAAAGGGACTTCATATATTGAGATTATCCAGCATAGATGATCAAATAATGAATCTTATTAGATCCCAGAGCATACAAGCTGAGCTTGAATTTTTTTGTAAGAAAATGAAAATAATGAAAAGTAATATAGATTTTTCAAGAGAAAAACATGCAAAATATAGAAGACATAGAGCATACCATAAGGTATGCTTAAGTGGTCACAAAGGTGATGAGAGGAAGAAAGGGGTAGAGGCAACATTTAAAGAGACAATGGCTGAAATTTTTCCATTACCACAAACAATATGAGTTCACTGATTCAAGAGACTTAAAGAATCAAAGGGAAGACTAAGACACCCACTCACATGCGCGCACACAACCCACAGAGAAAACAAAAGATGAAGAAAACATTTTTTAATAACTTGTGAAATAGAGATCACCCTTAGATTAGTGATAGACTGCTACCTGAATTCTCAACATCAATGGAAGCCAGAAGATAGTAGAATGATATCTAATGGAACGAAAATGCTGACCTAGAATGCTCTACTTAGTGAATATCCTTCAAGACCGAAGGAGATAGAAGGAAATTCTGAAACTAATAAAAATGGAGAGTTTGCATCCGGCAGACTGACATAGGAAAAATAAATCCAGATAAAACCTTAGAGATGCTGAAAGAATAATGAACAATGAAAGGACAAGTGTGGGGGTAAATCTAAACTAATAATAAAAGAAGTTGGAGTGATGTCAATGCATATAGCTTATGTATCTATGCAAACAAATATAAATATGTGAAAACAACAGCCTGTAAGTCAAAGGAGGGGCATTACATCAAATTTATGTGTTCTACAGTGCTTGTACTACTCAGGAAGACAATTATGGTATCAAGATTAGAGCATGATGCATTAGGGAGTTGTGCTATAATTCCTGAGGTACACACTAAGATAACAGAAAAGAATACTTAAATTTCCAAGTTAGTAGAGAAAAAATAGAATGATCAAACATATTAAATTGACCCAAATAAGTCAGGGAAGGCAAGGGAAAGAAATACATAATAGGCAGTACAACAGAAAGCACGTAAGAATACCATAGGCATAAATCAACTATCCTCAAATATCATTAAGTATAAATGTACCAAATGCTCCAATTAAAAGTAAAAAATTGAGAGTCTAGAATTAAAAAAATTATATGCCTTTAAATAAGAGACACATCTAAAACCCAAGGGTACAAAAATGTTGAAACTTAAAAGGGAGGGAAAAAAAACCCTAGAAAAGTAAACCCAAAGTAGAAAGATGAAAATAACAACAACCAGAAATTATTGAAATAGAATAAATATGCAATGAAAAGGATTTACAAAGCTAAAAGTCATTTAAAAGGCTGATAAAACTGGCGAATACTTAGCAAGGCTGAGAAGGAAAAAGAAAAGGCACAAATTACCAAAGAATGGAAAAGATCCTGCAGAGTTGTTATGAACCAACTTGTGCCAAAACTGTTTAAAAAGTTTCAATAAAATGCATTCATCCCTAGCAACATACAATTCATCCAAAGCAAGAGTAATAAATAGAAAACCAAATATTCCCATAAATATTTAAGGAATTGAATCAGAAATGAAAACCCTTATCACAAGAAAGTATGGCCTGAATGGGTCTATAGGTGAGTTCTACCAATCATAAAGAGAACAAGCAAAACCAGAGAACACTCCCCAACTCATTTTATGAGGCTAGCACAATCTAGATACAAAGACCTGGTATGGACAATATGAGAAAATTATAGTACAATATTTCTATAAATATAGATGTAAAATGTCTAAAACATATATACAAATAAACCAAACCTAGCAATACATAAAAGGGAATATAAGGATTATACATCATGGCCAAGTATGGATAGCCAAAGGATCAATGAAATTCACTGCAGTAACAGATCAAAGGAGTCATGTGGTCATTTCAACATACACAGAAAAAAAAGCACTTGATAAAATTCACCATCCAATCATGCTTAACAAACTCTAAGATCAGAAATAAAGATAGATAACTGCTATCACCATTGCTCTGAACGTTTAATCCATTGCAGTAAAGGCTAGATAAAGCAGTATGTATAAGAATGATAAAGGAATAAACAAAATTCTCCTCCTACACAGATGATATGATCAGGTATGCAGAAAATTCAAGTGGTTCTACAGATAAATTATCGGGATTGATACAGCTTAATGAATAGAAAGGAATATAAAGTCAGTAAAAGGAAGGAGGGAAAGAGAAAGGATATGAGAGAGATGGATCTACCTTTAAAAACAAATACCTAAGAATAAATCTAACAAAAGATGTAAACAACCTCTGCAGAGTAAAGCATAAAACATTATTGAAAGAAATCAAAGATCTAAATAAATGGGAGATAGAAATCATGTTCAAGAATTGGAAGACTCAATATTGTAACCATGTCAATTATTTTCAAGCTGCTATAAAGATTTGATACTAAAATTCAAGGCAAAATCCCAACAGGGATGTGTGTGTGTAAACTGCCAGCCTGATTCTAAAATGTATATGAAAAATGGGGAGAAGTACACCCCTCAAGAACTGGCTGAAGAAGAACAAGGTAAAAGTCCTTGATCTCCTAGTTACCAGGACTTACTATAAAGCTATAGTTAAGAAGATAACCAACATGCTCTGGGTGCAATGCCAGGCAAATATACTAATGGACCAGAATAAAACGTGGGAACAATGACACACGTATAGGTGCTTTATTTGTGGCAAAAGTGGTCTGCAGAGCAGTCTTTTCAGTAATTGTGCTGAGGCTGCTAAGTATCCACATGGAAAGGAATGAAATTGGACTGCTACCTCAGAGCATACTCCAAATTAATTTCAGATGGATGATAAAATATAGGAAGAGATCTTCATAATCTCAGAGTAGTAAATATTTCTTAAACAAGACCCAAAACAGTAACCATAAAAGAAAAAATTGATAAATTAGACTGCATTAAAATTACAAACTACTGTTAATCTAAAGGTACCATATTAAAAGAATGAAGGGATATGTCACTGAGTGGCAATTAGGGAAGAACAATCAAGAGAAATCACAATGAGGTTTTACTACACACCAACGAGCAAAAAATAAAAAATTCTGACAATGCCAAGTATCAGCAAGGGTGTGCAGTGTAGGCAATAACTAATCATGAGAATAAAAGGAGGGTGCTATTCATAAGGACTAACAACAGGTTTTTTTAAACAGGGGCAGTACCAGGAAAACTAGGACTTGGATCACCTTACAGTCAAATATCAATGGTAAAGGGTCGGTGTGTACATCTGCTTTACAAAACAAGCTCTGAATTATCTTAGAAAACTGAGATTGTATATACTCTATAACCTATCAGTTCCACTCCTAGATTTGTGCCCAGGATATATGTACAAGATTGTTTACAACAGCATAGTTCAAAATAGCCAAATCTGAAAACAACTCAAATACACAGTAACAAAATGAGTAAGTAAATTGTGAATGCTCACTCCAATACTATACAGTGATAAAATGAAGGAGCACAAAAGCAACCTGGATCAATCTCACAGACCAAAAAAGAATGTATGCTATATGATCTCATTTAAATAAAGATTTTAAACGAAGACAATACTGAATTATATTACTTAGGGATATTTATGGATGGTATAGATATGAAAGCATGGAGGTCAAGTCTAGATTAAAGGTAATTCTGAGAGAGGAAGGGGATTGTGGTAAGAGGAAAATAGGCAGTGTTTCTATTTCTTGATCTGAGTTGTAGGTGGATGGTTGTTCACTTGACAATAATTCCTTAAGCTGTATAGTTCTGTGCATTTTTCTAAATGTAACAGATTGTATAAGAAAAGGCTACATTTACGTGTGATGTAGCTGTTTGTATATGTCTGTGTTCGTACACTCTTTCACCTTGTAATTCTATTTCTAAAAATTTATTTTGAGGAAATAAAGCAATTGGGATGTGAACAAGTAATTATGTATAAGAATATTATTAATCATAACATTATCTCTAATAGGGAAAACAGTATAAATGTCCAACTATAAGGAAATCATTACATATGACACGTGCATAGCAAAAACTTTTGCTAATGGTATTACTTTTGTCATTATAATTATCTACAATTTCTAAATTTGTATGAAGTATGTGTACTGTAAAGATTATTTACACTAGAAACTACTTATAATTTTTGTTTTTAAATGAACAAATTTCTTTTAAATAATGGAAAAATAATTGAATTTTCTTATTTTATGTATATATGAACTTTTTAAAAAAAGATTTTATTTATTTATTCATTAGAGACACAGAGAGAGAGAGAGGCAGAGACATAGGCAGAGGGAGAAGCAGGATCCATGCAGGAAGCCTGATGTGGGACTTGATCCCCAGACCCGGGATCATGCCCTGAGCCAAAGGCAGACACTCAACTGCTGAGCCACCCAGGCATCCTGTATATATATGAACTTATTCCAAAATTATTTTTAGTGGTTTTAGATCAGCTTTTATATACAAAAAAATTTACCAGAGTGACTTCAAATTCCTTTCTAAGATAGTAGACAGCATTCAAAGGTTAAAATTTATTCTACACTGTAGCATCTTAATCTAGGGTTTGTTTTATACAAAAATTGGGACAGTTACATTTTTCTGTTAATAGATGTCAAAATGATACAGTAGTTACAGTTAAAAGTAAAACAAAAAAAATCCAAACTCCACAATTTTCTTCATAGGCAATTATATTTTGTTTGCAGATCCAGGAGTTTTATCAACTTAAAAACCCTTCTATTTTATCTCTTTTTAAGTTTGTACAGAAAAAAATGAAGACAGCAGGCTAATAAGCTTTTGAAGGGTTTGAAAGGCCTGTCTACTGAGTTAGCTCTTGATTGGCATCTGGCAACTTGGATGGGTTCCTACCGTCCTAACTGAAAAGCGTGGCTCACTATGTCTAAACTGTTTGTGCAAACAATATGATTTATCCCGAACACCTGCTTTCTCTTTGGGAGGCTGGAAGGTGGTATGTGCCAGGCAGAGGGTGCCTACATGATCAGCTCCCAATAAATACACTGGGTGCTGAGTCTCTAATGAGCTTCCCTAGTTGGCAACATTTCACATGTGTTATCACAACTGGTTGCTGGCAGAAGAGCCTTGGAAGCTTGTGCCTGGCTGCCCCTGGACTTTATTTCATATACCTTTTCTCTTTGCTGGTTTTGCTTTATAGAATCTTTGAGCTTCAATAATTCACAGTTGTGAATACGACTAGATGCTGAGTCCTAGGGGTCCTCTTAGTCAAGCATCAAACCTGGGGTAGGTCTTGGGGACCCCCGACACATAGTTCCTAAAACTAAAATAAAACTAAACATTTAATATAGTGGTGAAGCCAGTCAAGAGAAATGTTTAATTTTTTTTAAAAAAAGTTTATGATGTAGAAGTTTTTTCTTTCAACTAGTATTTATCAAAGGTCTTCACAGGCACCCAGCTATATCCTCTCATATATCTTATTGCATTACCTTACGTATCAAGTTTCTGATGTTTACTAGGACCAAGTGATACTTTCCAACCATTTTCTATTACCCAGCACTTAAGCAGGCATTCAATAAATATGTGATGAATGAATAGCAATTTTTATCATTATACATAAAAACAAAAAATGAAAATAGATCAGATTAGCTATAAAAACATGTACAGATCTTCATATAATTTTAAATGCCAGAGTTCAGACTTTTCTTGCTTGATACGAAACAAATATACTTTCCCTTCCTTGGCAAGTTTGCTAGTAAGTAGAAATCAGTTCTACTCTATCAGCATAAATGAATTCTACAAATATCCCCTTCTCCAAGCATAAACACCAGACCAAAAAGAAAAAGAAATAAAATTAAAAAAATAAAAGAGCTATCAGTCTATTTACTTTGTGAGCTTCAAAAATACCACTAATATTATTTCAAAAGATACAAACTATTGTTTTCATGTCAGATATATTTTAAATCCATATTTAATTACTGTAAAAGTCTCCCCATGGTATATGTAATCATTCTACAATAAGGTAATTAAAATTCCTTGGCCAGCCAAATTAGGATTTACAGCTTAACTCAAGTATCAGACACTACTGAAGACAAGCCTGGATGTGTTACTTAGAAATAAACATTTAATTTGAATGGAGGGGGACACAACAACAGCCCATCTTCAAAACTGAACCTATATTTTTAAATATGTTTTAGCAAACTATTGCAATAGTTTCTAACAAACTACTGTGAATGTTGGGGAAAATGACAACATAGTCTCTAAATAGTAATGCCTCTACTTTAAAGGTCAATCATCTCTTGACCTCCCATTTTGGGGCTAGCAGTTGTTGAAACTGAGTATCTAGGGGTGGTGCCTGGGTACAAGCTTGTTTGACAAGCTCTACTCAGAATTTTTCAATGTTACATTTTAAAATCTACTGCTTTAATATTTTTGGGCTCTAAAATTCTGCTTCTGTGAGTCTCTGTATTTGAGTATACTTTAAACTTAAAACTGTTGTTTTTAAATTTTTTAAAAAGATTTTATTTATTTATTCATGAGAGACACACAGAGAGAGGCAGAGACACAGGCAGAGGGAGAAGTGAAAGCCTTGCAGGGAGCCCGATGTGGGACTCAATCCTCGGACTGGGGATCATGACCTGAGTCTAAGGCAGACACTCAACCACTGAGCCAACCAGGCATCTCCAAAACCATTTGTAATTAAATGGGTATCAATTAGTTGGAAGAGTTTTCTAACAGAAGAAGCAACCAGAGCGGGCTATATAATTTCATGACTTCGGTTTAAGGGGGAAAAAAGGTAAAAAAAAAGAGAGGGGGAGGGAGAGTTGGTTATATATAGTCTTTGGCAAAGGCAGATATGGATGCCATATCAAGAAACTCACTGATAATCTAAATATATTGTTTGGTCTAGCTTTTTCTACATCAGAATCATCAGAGCTGTTTCCAAGTAGCCAAAAATTGCAAAGTCAACTGACCTTATTTCACTTGTTTTCCCTTTGTCTACTCTGTATTGGTGGCATGTCAGAAATCTGCGGAAAGGGTCTGGAGTATCAGGGATCATTACACTTACTGCCAGAAACATGGAATGAACTCTGGAGTAGCTTTGTCTATACTGCAACTGTACAGACAATCTCTTACCTAGCCAGTAGGTGGAAGCACACACAAACTTACTGCTTTGCTCTTTGAACCACAGGATCTTAAATCTTAAGAGTAAATTGGTCTTTTCTTTACTCATTTGTTTTAAACTCAGGAGATCAAAGAGAACACAAAAAACTGAACAAAGACAACTGTTGAGGTGAATTTATAAAAAATGATACAAAAGAACAATTTGAGATTCCTATTTTGTTTCTGGTCCTTTTGAGAAAACTAAGTTATTTTAACTGTGGATTCATAATCCACTTCCAGATCTCCAGAGCTAATAAAATTAATTCTAAAGTTAGAAATAGATCTTTCAAAAAATTGATGTTCAATCAGGGAAAACTGAACATCAACTGATTATGACCTAATACTAAGGAATGATTGTTCATTTTTCTAGGTATGATAATATTATAAATGGATCGATATCTATATGTATCTATATATCAAGTCCTTCTTTATAAAGCCAAATAGGAATATCTATAGGTGAAGTGGTATCACTTTAGAAATCACCAGGAAAAAAGAAAAAACAGTAAAGGACACACAGAGCAAGGATGACAAAATGCTGATAACTGTTGAAGTTCAGTGACGGGTGCATTGAGGTTCATACTATTCTCTTGTTATTTGAAATTTTCCAAAAACAAAAAGTTATGAAAATTAAGTTATAAAGCCACGTTCTTATGATTTGGGTTAACACTGAGATTAGGTGACTGGTAGATATGCAACTTTAATGAAGTCTTACCTACATATACTGCCATTGAGGAATTATTTCAATCACTACTGAATCATACAAAAAGTTAGCTCTATAAAATCTCATATAATTTAGCAGGAGAGACTAAAACTAACCTGCTAAATCCCCTGGAAACAATACCTTCCAGTTGTAGAGTGCTTCATACCATTTTACAAAGTGAATTCACATCTAGCTCTGATAATCTTATGAAGATTTTAAAGGTTAAAAAACCCTGAGGCTCAGAGAAGCTAAAAGATGTGGTTGAAGTCACATAATTAGTAAAAGAGACAGAGCTGGAATACTAACCCAGCTTTATAACACCAAAGATCATTTTCTTTCTACCATACTGTCGCTTAGATTCCTTTAAACAAATAGCAAACATGATGACATTTAGGAGAATCTTAAAATTTTGCTTTCCATGCTCATTACTTGAGAGTATACGATAAAACTGGTTTTTACATTTTCTCAGTGAATAAAAACACAGATACAGACTTCTTGAATAAAGAATAAAATTAAATCAGAGAAAGTTTTTAAAAAAGACTTATAATATCTTAAAATTGGAAGGGACATTAAAGGCCCTCTCTAGTCCAAAATTAAACCCTTATCGTTAGCTTCCTTGGATGGGTCCAGCTTTAGCTTGAGCATTTCTAGTGAGGAATTGCATATGCTGTGAGACAGCCTGCTTCATTCACTGACTTAATCTAATTACTAAAGAGGCTTTCCTTGCTTAGAGGTGGAATCTACCCACTGCTTGTTGATTCCAGTTACAGCTCCTGACCCTACACTGGAAAACAGATAATCCTCTTACATATGACACTCTTTTAAATAACTGAAGACGTCCATTATGTTCTACCATGGCCTTTGCTCTGAAGACTCCCTTGGCAGAAAAAGAAAATCAATGGATTCTTGAGTAACTAAAGCTTCCCAGTTTTTTCAACAGCTCTTCCATGGTCTTCAAACTGGGAGGTGGGTATCCCTGAGAGTACCCAAAGTCACTCCAGAACATAGAAGAATTAGGATCTTTTTAAGGCAACCATGTCCATTTCTTCATTTGCCATAATTTGATCTGTCTGAAAACAAGTCTATGGCCTGCTGAGTTTCCTTTTACACCTCCACTCATATGAGTCCACCTCAAAAGAAGAACTGCTTACCCACCCTGAAAAGCCTGCCTAGCTTTAGAGACAACTAGGGAATGCGAAGCTCCTGAGGGAGAGACCCTTGAGAGCAAAACAGAGCTTCAGAAAGAAAGAGGAGAGCCATCTTATTTCATCCAGATAAGGCATGGCAAAGCCTTATCTATTTTAGAATTAAAAATCAATAGTAAGATGACTGTCATAGGGATGTCTATTAACACTTTAATTTTATTTGAAAAATGAAGGCAGATTTTTCTCTGAAAGTGAGTCTGATTTGGCTGACTGGCTTGACAGTGATGACTGGCTTTGCCATTTAGGTCACATAGCAGTCATTTTCCATAAATTGAATGAGGTAAAGGTGCCAATCTACCGTTTTGAAGAAAATAGATTTAAAAGAATACACAAAACACTAAAAATTACAGCCTCACAATAGAAGTTTTAATAGATCAGCTCAAAAACATGTGAGGAGGTACTTGGTTTTCAAAGTTCTTTTTTTGCAGGTATGCCAACAAAAATTTTGAAGGCTCTGACTCTAAGAGCAAAAATTTTTTTTAAAGATTTATTTATTTATTTATTCAGAGAGAGAGAGGGGCAGAGACACAGGCAGAGGGGGAAAAGCAGGCTCCATGCCGGAAGCCCGACGTGGTACTCGATCTCGGGTCCCCAGGATCACACCCCGGGCTGCAGGCAGCGCTAAACTGCTGCACCACCGGGGCTGCCCTAAGAGCAAAATTTTATAGGCTCTTTTCCCCTCTGGTTATCCCTTTTGGGAAGCGTGCCAGTGTCCTGCTTACTATGAACACACTAGGGAGAACAGGGAGTGAGTATACAATACAGAGTGTGGGCTTGGTTCTAAGTACTATATACTTCTAATTATGTAGCCAAAGATCTCATTCAGGGCTTTTTAAAAGCTGTTGCAACAACTAACTTTCAAAACATTTACATCTTTTTCACATAAGCAGTTTCAACTAAGCTTATAGTGATCTTGCACTTATATAATTGAATGAGTGAGTCTGGATTATCTGGTCTTAAGTTTTCATCTTTTTCTGTTTCCGCTCCTTTGCTACAAACTTGTAAAATGCTTTGAAATTTTGACCTAGATATACGATGTATTAGTTAGCCTTCCATAGAGGGGTGTGAGGGACACTTCTGCCATGGTTCCCAAGGATCACCAGTATCTCCTGGTGTTCATACCGTTATATAATCCTCTCCCCCTTATGTGTGGGCTGGATCTGGGGACTTCTAACTAACAGAATATGGTAGAAGTGATGGTGTGTGATTTCTGAGATTAGGTTACGAGACTGACTTCCATATGGAAAGGCCTGGTGACAAGGAACCTACGGAAGCCTAGGCCAATGACTCACAGGAACTATGGCTCTCAGTTCAACAGGCTGTGGCCAACAGCCATGTGAGTGAGCTTGGAAGCAAATTCATCCCCAGTGGAGTCTTTTAAAATGATTCCAATCCAGGCCAATGCCTTGATCGCCACCTTTGTAAAAGACCCTAATCAAAGTTACAGATTAAAATTTTGAAGAGAATGCCATTCCATAAAGCTTTTATATAATCTCTTTGGACACAATCCTCCACTTAGCTACCCAGTTATACTGGGTAAACTACCCAGTTATACTATCCTTAGCTCACATTTCTCCATCTTACTGACAAAAATTCTATGAGAAACATGTCAAGTAGCTTATTAAAATACTCTGTTGTTTACAGAAATTCCTTAACAAGCCAATATGGTAATTATATCAAAATAGGAAGTTAAGTTTGTTACTACTTGTTTTTAGTTACCAGAGAGGCTTACTACACGGAGACCTCTACTCCCATCCTACTTCCCTTTGACAAGACTCCTATGGTCAGAATTTTATATTTTGGGGCCTGCTATTCATCTGAACTCTCTCTATAGCCATTTCTCTGAAGTATAATAGAAATGAAGGTAACTAAATATGCCCAACTGTTGTTTCCTTAGCCATTGTGAAGCTTAAGATGAGATAATCCTTTTATTCTTGTTGCTTTTTTTAAACAGATGAGTGTACAACTATTATTAAATTTTAAGAGAAAAGTGTTAGCATTATCCCAAAGCAGCACTACTTAAAACTTTAACTCTTAAGAAAATAAAATGTACACTCACAATTCAAAAACCATGTAAAGCATTCCATCTGAGCTATATGTTTCCAATAACTCTACAATGTGGGGATGTTTCAGCATATGACAGATACTGGCTTCCCGCTTTAGATCTGCAAAACAAACACAGGACATACTTTGTTAAATAAGAACAAAAGACAATCAGAGTGAATGATGAATGAATGGATGTGGTCTATGGCAACATGAAGACTTCTCTAACTAGAGATGAAATCCCCCATTTAAACTAAGCTTAACTTTTTACCCTTTAAAAATCTTTAACAATATAACTTTTTCATATTTTTGCCAGTCTAAATCTCTCTCTATATTACAGTCAGTTCTTATTTTTATTTAAGTAATTAAGTTCTCTATCCAATGTGGGACCTAAGCTCAGGGCCCCTCAATTCAGAGATCAAGAACTGCATGCTCTACTGACTGAGGCAACCACGCACCCCAGCTCTTATTAATTATAAGAAATGTAAATAACATGAATACTTTCCCCCAAACTCTTACAATCAAGTATCCAAATTTATAACTTTCTTGATCTGGTAATAACTCAATTTTCTGTTTTGATTTGTACATTTTTTTCTTAGTTTTCCCTAAACTGGATAAGAATATGTTGTCTATTCTTTAGCCTAAAATCTAGCATTTACACACCAGGGAAGTTACATGGAATAAAGGGCAAAAGAAAAAAATAGAATGATTTAAACAGTAAAGGCACTGCTCCCCTACCCCCAGCATCAAAGTCAGAAATTTATTTTACATCATCTATAAAATGTATTTGATAATTCAGGACACGACTCATCATGTTAACTTGAAGAACAAATTCAGACAACGTAGGTAAGACTATTGTGTAAGTTACAGAATACTACTTGGAAAATAACACTGTTCATATCATCATCATACAAACACATTTTAGGCATAGACTTGCCATGTCCACATGGTGCAAGATAGCTAAAGTCTTCCTGTGTTAATAGTGCTGGAGTTTTACCTGTTTGTAGATGAATGAAATCCAATGTGACATTTTTATATTTGGAAGTAGAAGGCAAACAGGTAAAGAAGAGCCAAGGCCGAGGATGTACCACACAAAGCAAAAGAGATAATGTTATCTCCTTTCTGATTTATTAATTCAACTTAGCCTTGTCAAGTAAGAGCTATTGCTGTAGGCTAAACCACAGTGGACTTACATAAGGGTAGACTGAGGAAAAGAATGAGTAATTTAGACACAAGAGAAGCCACCAGAAGAGGAAGACTCAGTAATATAATTTTAAGAAAGTCAAGGGAAGAGAGGGAATTAAGGCATGAGTAGTTGGAGAAGGCTGAGAAAAGGCTGTAAGTCAGCTAGAAAAGACCATTAGCATTCTGGGCAAGATCAAGTTCTGTGAGAGGTCCGGTTTGAAGTTGGTATGCAGGAGACAATTATGTAATAACATTAAAATTTATTATGTTTCTCACTGGGCTAAGCACTTAATAGAGTCATTACCCTTGCTGTCCAACTACCCTATGAGGTAGGTACTTTACAAGTGAGGAAGCTGAGGCTTAGAAATGTGTTCAAGATCACACAGTTATCATGAGGGGTAGGTCTGAGCCCTGGCCTGTCCAGCTCCAAAGTTGGCAGTCCTTCCACGATGTCATGCCAGGTTCAGACATGATCAAATTAGAAGAATTCGGCTGTAGGAAAGGAATGGCAAAGTCAAAGAAGGTTTGGTTTTTCTGCTTTTGCTGCTGTTTTAAAGGGAACACTGTGTTCGTAAGTGGCAGTGATGAAAGGCCCATCGGATCTACAGTCGGAAAACTGGTGCTGGGTCTAATACCTGCCAGCTGATTGTTAGCCTCTACAAATGCCTTCGTTACTGGAGATGAAATGGGTCAGGCCATAGGTGACCCAGGACCTGCAGAGTCTACTCAGTAGACTGCCCCCTGGCCTTCAGGGGGCAGTGGTAAGATTCCCATGAAAGAATGGCTGTGTGGGGGAGAGCGGGGGCCTGGGTGGCTCTTTTGGCTCAGGTCACGATCTCAAGGTTGTAAGATTGAGCTCCATGTCAGGCCCCACGCTCAGTGAAGAGTCTACTTGAGATTCTCTCTCCCCCTCTGCCCCTTCCCTGACTCATTCACACACTCTCTCCAAAATAAATTTTTAAAAAAGTGTGTGGAGGGAGTGTGCAGAATGCAGCACTGCAGGGTTCAAGGGCAGGATGGCTCAGTGTTCATGGGAAAGGAAAGAAAGGAAGAGGCACATGAAAAATGGTCTCCATCTCCAAAAGTGCTTGGAAAGGTCTTCCAGGAGAGAAGAGGTGTGAATAAGGTGTAGGTTTTGTGTGGAGAAGTCATAACTGAGAGGAAGGCTTTTGACAAGTGTCCTGGAAAGCCAGGCTGAAGCCAGGCTGAAGCCAGGCTGAAGCCAGGAGACATAAATCAGATAACCTATGCAGGTTTTCTCTCTCCTCCTTCAAGAATGTTCTGCCTCCAGATTTTATGAAAAGCTCAGGAGTTTTATTACCCATTTTACCATTTATTTTTAATTTTGTCCCTTTCATGTAACTATAGTGTGTTTCAACTTCCACACTCACTTTGCCATGTGCCACATTTGTTGTACCAAAAGACTGCAGGTAGAAACGGATGCCCTAGGGACTCCTCTCCATCTGGGCTGCACATTTTTGCATGGCATACAACTGAACAATGCTCCTGGCCTGGTTTCTTATTATCTACCCACCCTCAAAATGAAGGCAGAATTGCTGGGGACCCTCCCTTCAAAGACTAAAGCAATGTAAACATCACTGGATCTGACATTTCAAAGACTATAAAACAGAAGACTGAACAACACAAAACTAACAACATAAAAATCTATTTGAAATTATAAGGGCAATGATGCAAATGCAAAAGATGGTTTACATCTGGGATAATTATGGCACCATTTTCCATAATTCAAATATCGATTGAATGGGTATATTAAATAGCCCAAATGGGAAAATCATGGTTTGAAAAACACAAATGCATTATATAAACATTCAAACTATAGATTCCAGGGACATCTGGGTGGCTCAGTGGTTGAGCGTCTGCCTTTGGCTCAGGGCGTGATCCGAGGATCTGGGATCGAGTCCCACATCGGGTTCCCCGCAGGGAGGCTGCTTCTCCCTCTACCTGTGTCTCTGCCTCTCTCTGTATCTCTTGTGAATAAATAAATAAATCTTAAAAAAAAACAAAAACAAACTATAGATTCCAGGAATATTAAGTGCAGAATGCTTGTTTTTAGATGTGTATGTGAATTAAAGATATATTTATTAAGTGAGATTAATTCCTTCCTGATATAGCAAACTAAAAATAGCATTTTCCTACCAATCAATTCATGAGGCAGAATAGCAAGGAATTCAAAAGTAGGTGATGATTTGAAGTTGTGATTAACTGCTTTCAGATACTAGCACAGAACATTCCTGTGAGTGCCCTGACAAAGTCACCATTGCTGTTTTAAAACTGCTACTTTGTCCATAATAACTGGTAATTCCTCCCACTCTTCCTGTATTTTTTCAATTTGTAATCTCTTGGGGAAATTTAAAAAATAATCTATTTCTACATTTAGTCCTCTTATACTTCACTGTGTGCCTATAATAGTCCATTTATTTCCCTTTAAAAGGGGACACTAATAATACAGAAAGTACTATTTAATTTTCTGACAGTAATTGGAGAAACAGTTAAATTAAACCAATCTGCTATATGGTTTAAGTATCACCACCACCACCACCACCACCACCACTACCAGTTTCCTAAGAAGTCTGGGCATCCAACAGTAAAGCAAATGCCCTGCAGGCTCGACCTCTCTAGTCTGTTCCTCAAGTAAGGGAGAGTTAAGTAAACTGTTTCAGGTGGTCTGTTTTAAAAAGTTTCCAGGGGTGGGAGGGTGTCTGGCTGGCTCTTGGTGAAGGATGTGACTGACTCTCGATCTTTGGTTGTGAGTTCAAGCCCCTGTCAGGTATAGAGATTATTTAAGAGTAAGATCTTGAAAAAATAAAGTTTCCTGGAAAGTATTTATCATTAATTCTACTAGTTGTTCTTGTGATAGGAGAATTCTTCATACTGTCTTTTAAAAGTTGGATGCTGGGCTGCCTGGATGGTTCAGTGGTTGAACGTCTTCCTTTGACTCGGGGTGTGATCCTGGAGTCCCGGAGACGAGTCCAAGTTCCTGCTCCCTGCGCTTCTCCCTCTGCCTATGTCTCTGCCTCTCTCTCTGTGTGTCTCATGAAAAAATAAAATCTTTTTAAAAAATGTTTTTATTTAAATTCAATTTGCCAACATATGGTATAACACCCGGTGCTCATCCCATCACATGCCCTCCTTAGAATAAATAAAATCTTAAAAAAAAAAAAGAGTTGGGTGCCACTTTCAGAGTACCACAGTTCTGCAAGTTAATTTGGCCATGGGTCAAAAATAATTTGGGTATTTACAAACAGGATCGAAAAAACAATTTCTGACATTTTTAGCTTTTCTTTTTCTTTTATTTATTTATTCATGAGAGACACAGAGAGAGAGAGAGAGAGAGAGAGAGATACAGATATAGGCAGAGGGAGAAGCCAGCTCCCTGCAAGAAGCCCGATGCAGGACTCAATCCCGGACCCTGGGATCATGGCCTGAGCCGAAGGCAGACTTTCAACCGCTGAGCCACTCAGGCATCCCCATTCTTAGCTTTTGAGTAGCAGTCTTGACCTTGATATCTGAACTTAAGAAGACCTAAATTTAAGAGAGTTACTTTGTATAGAGTTATTCTTTAGATCAGCACTGTCCAGCAGAAATATAATGTGACACATACACAATTTTACATTTTTCAGTAGCCACATTAAAAATTAAAAAGAAACAGGTGAAATTTATTTTAATAACATTTTATGCAACCTAATATGCCCAAGGTATTATTTCAACATATAATCATATTAAAAATTATTAAGTATGTTTCCTTTCTGTACTAAGTCTTTTTTTTTTAATAATTTATTTTTTATTTTTTTTAATTTTTATTTATTTATGATAGTCACAGAGAGAGAGAGAGGCAGAGACACAGGCGGAGGGAGAAGCAGGCTCCATGCACCGGGAGCCTGATATGGGATTCGATCCTGGGTCTCCAGGATCGCACCCTGGGCCAAAGGCAGGCGCCAAACTGCTGCGCCACCCAGGGATCCCTGTACTAAGTCTTTGAGGTCCAGTTGTGTTTTACATTTGGACTGGCCATATTTGAGAGGCTCATAGCCACAACAGGGCTAGTGGCAACCAAAGTGAAATAGTGTAGCTCTAAATAAACTGACTTTAATTCTCACCCTCTCTCAATTGTGAGTTCTCCTGCATTTCCTATACAGATATTTGTAAAGTCATCCAGTGATTCAAAAAAAGGTTCTAAACTCAGAAGATGTGTTTTTAAAAAAACATTTCCATAGAAGGCAATTCTACTTTTAATAATCCAAATCTATCTCTTAACAACTGAAGCCTGGAATTTCTTCCCTATTGTTAATTTAAGTCTTCATTTGGTGGTTTTAAATTATTTCATCTACCAAACACAAAAACAGTGATCAGAACCTACTGTACTGTACTGTCCTTTGTACTCTTCCAAATTTATTGAATGACCTTAGACTATGCAGTGCAACATTTGAGAGTTTAAGTGCCCTCCTATAAATCCTTGTTTAATAATTATAGTAACACTTTGAAATAAATATATCTATTCCCATTTTATTGAGGAGGAAACTGAGGTCCTGGGTTCAGTAAGATGAAGAAATTGTTGAAATCACACAAATAGTAAGTAAAGGAAAAGCAGGACTAATAATGGAAGTCCAGAGGTCTTTATACCACACTACAATGGCTCCTGGGGCTGTATGGTTTTCACATGTGCCCTTGAGATCCAATCACACAACAATGCTAATGTACTAACTATAACCTGGGTGACAAGTCTTCAAGACTGCTACAGAACCAGTTCATGTCAGCTTGCACGGTCACCAATGATGATTATAAACTAGACACTGCTCTTTTCCTGGCAAATGCATATTGTCATTTATTTCCAATTTCCGAGTTGTGTTAGAAACTTGATAGTTAGCAAAATTTACTAAGATCTGACCCTGGGCTCCAAATGCACATAAAGAATTTTCTAATCTAGTCATAGAAATAATTAGGGCAACTATTAATGTATTCAGTCAAATTGATATTAATAACAAAATAAGTAAATGAAAGTCATTATTGACTCAGTTTTTCCTTGGTGTACTGAAGTTAATGACCGTATGATATTTCAAAAAGGGAATTTGAACAAAATCTTGGAAGGATTATAGAAACAAAGTCAAAGCCAAAGTCTGTTGCTGAGTTCAACCTTTATATAATAACCAACTCTAAGACTAAAGATCCCAGCTGCCTTTGGCAATAATTCAGGTCAGACTGGCTTTAATGAAACTATCTTCCTATAAATCAGGAAAGTTGACCTTCTCAACCAGTGGATGACCAGAGGCCCACACAGGCCCACACACCAATCTGGGTTAACTGTAAACTCATTATTTCTTTGATCTTTTACACATTTTACCACCACCCTATACATTTTTTAATCTTTTTTTTACAAAGAAAAATCAAAGCAGCTTCTAATATCTGAATTCTTGCCCATATTTTTTTGATCCTATGGTCTAAAAATCTTAACTCTCAGGTGATAAAGAAAGGAGGCAGCATACCATTAATTGAGAATATTTGACTGATGGAAAATTTTTTCTTAAATAGGCAAAAGTATTAGAAATCAATGTTAATTGCATTAACCATTTACAAATCACTGGGGTTTTGGTAATATATTTCTTCAAGTATTTTCAGTTCTGATAAATACATTAAAGAGCCTGCCCAGTTGACTTCAATATTTATTTATTTAATTTTTAAAAATATTTTATTTATTTATTCATGAGAGACACAGAGAGAGAGAGGCAGAGACATAGGTAGAGGGAGAAGCAGGCTCCCCACAAGGGAGCCTGATGCGGGACTCGATCCCAGCACCCCAGGATCACACCCCGAGCTGAAGGCAAGATGCTCAACCACTGAGTCACCCAGGTGTCCGAATTCCAAATTTAAATTGAATTCGGCCCTGTATTTATAAACAACTAACAGCTGTAAAGTAGGCTAATGCCAATTATTCTGAGAACTACCTGTCTTCCCTCTCTTCACTAGAATGAGTTTGGCAAATAATCATCTGAAGTGCCATCCATTTTCTAGGGACTTCCACTTAAAAAAATTTCAGGCCATTCCTAATTAATACTGAAGTACTATAAATCACTGAACTTACTAATTAGATATTAATAAAGCTTACAGGTGGCCAATTCAATGATCTTTACCAATATTTATCTTCTGAAATGTTAAAATCCTGAAAGAAGATTATTTGCTTAAAAGCCATTTGTGTGTAAGAACCAACCTTAGGTTAAATAGAAACCAAATTCTTTGTCCCCTAGGAGATATAACTGAATCTTCTATTCAAGCAGTTACTCAACCATGGATTTGGTGAAAATCTGTTTTGCACTCAGCTAGTAAGATGTTCACTATATGAATAAAAGGAAAAGGCAGAAGTTACTGAAATCCAAACCAAATAAACTTCCAGTAATAGAGCTTTTCTTAAGTAAATAAATGGCCATTCTTAAGATATTTTGTAAATGACAAAGATAGAAAATACAATATTTTAAACATTTATAGAAGGTACAATTTCTCTGTTGCTGTTTACACTTGGGAAATGTAAACCAAAAAGCTCTGCCAAAAAGGTGGTAAGATGGGGCATTTTACTATTATAAAAACCAGACACCTATTAAAAATAGTACTCCTAGTTTTATAAATGAAAATTAGAGAAATGCCAGTTTATGCCTTACTTACTTTTCAAGATTAAAGCCTTAAAAAACATACCTGTTAGGAGCACGAAGGAATTTTGTGGAATGAGAGTGTATACATTTGTTAAAAGTCACTGGACTGAACACTTAAATGGGTTCATTTTATGGAGTGTAAATTTTTATTCAATAATGTTTACAAAGAAAGTTACTGCAGTAAGACTGGAATGCAACTGACATGTCTCAGTTAAAAGAGGTCATCCACATATCTGTATTTTATACTCCTAATTGTGTTACCTATCATTGCCTTCTATTTTTATTTACTTAGTGATAGCTGAGGAGTTCAACATGCGTATGTGCCAGGATAGGCTTCCTTACTACCCAGGTCCCCCCCATACCTCCTTCCTCCAGGATAGGACCAGCCCAGGAAACACTGCCAGCAAGACCAAACATTTCCCCAGAAAGCAATTTGCAGTCTGTGCTAATATATAAATAAAAGAATTACTGAGGCCAAGATTCTCTGTGGCATAGTGAATTTGTTATCAGTTTTATTTTTTTAAATGAGTTTCCCCATCCAGCAGAATCCTTTTATCAATACGTCTCATAAAAATAATAAAACACCAAATTTTATAGTAAAAAGATAAGTACTGATGTATGTACTCATTGTGAAAAGGATCAATAAAAAAACAATAAGCTGTTTTGATAAAGAACAATTTGCAATCAGGTATTATGGAGAGCCCTATGGCTCAACCACCAAATTATTTTTTTATTTTATTTTGTTGGGCCACTACCAAAATCCAGATTTCTATGAATAGCTTCAAATGGCTAATAGGTATATGTAATTTAAGTAGCTTGCCTTATAGTCTTAATTTTTTAGAAAAACTAATGAAGAAGCTTAAAAGTATAGTAGAAATTTTTTGTTTCAAAGTGTAATCACTGGACTGTGGTTGAAAGTGGCAGCAGGGAGAGGATGCTTTTTGTACACAGTGAAATTTTGGACTAAGGGAAACACAGGTAGTACCGAAAAGGCCACATTTCTCCTCTTTAAAGTAAAAAATTAAGTAAATAAATACACTGCCCATACCCTTATAACAATCTATCTTTATTTAATCTTTCCTACAAAACCATGAGGTAGCATAGTTAAGTAGCTGAAAATGTGGCAGCTATCTAGATCAGAAATTTTTAACTAATTTAGGATCAAAGACTATTTTATAAATCTGTTAATGTGATGGGTACTCTGCCCCAAAAGGTTTTGCAGTAAGATTTAAGGGAAGCACAAAAGCCTAAGAGACGGACCTACATACTGATGTCCAAGGATTACATGACAGGCAATCATGTAACCCAGCTTCTAAAGGCCACAAAGAGTACTATTGAAACTAGAAAGCCATAGAAGTTGGTGCCTCCTTACAATGGGCACAATTGGAGGATAACCATTACTAGACAAAAAAACCTAAGTAATATCCCCATATCAGTTTAGCTTCTGCTCCAAACCTAGTACTTTAATCTGTGAAATGTATGAAGCCACCACAAAGTGTATTTTTTTTTTTTAATTTACAGAAAGTTCCCTTGGATTCCATGTGGTCCAATTTCCTATTTCCCATCTTAATATCAAAACAATATAAATTCTTTATTAATTAGAGTATGTTTACACACACAAAATAAATACATCTTGTATATTTATGCTAAGTGTTTTCCCCATTTGTTGTAGGCTGAATGCCAGGATATGTATTTCCTTACTCTCTAAAGAATGTACATTTATAATCAACCTGCCTTCCTTGGCTTTTTTCTTAATAGCTCTTTTGTAATTTCATCAAATTTGGACTGGGTAAAACTAAAACCTAAGTTCCCTTAGAAATTGAGATGGAGGCAGAGGCTTCTAGCATCTGATTCACACACAGCTGAGTGCAATCCTGGCAAAGGAGGATGTTCAGAGCCAGTAAGAACAAGTAGAAGGAAATCAGGCAGGGCCTTAAACCTTCTTCATTTAAGAATCCATTTGGCACTTAGTAGTAACAAGAGACCTAATTCAGGTCTCAATATTATGGGAAACAAAAACAATCAAGATCTTATTTAGGTCATCATTCTACATAATGGTTTATTCCATAAAAGTGACTTTTCCAGAAGGGTACCAACTCATCCTGGTTTGCCTGGGACTTTCCAGTTGTAGCATTAAGAACCTGCCCTCCTATATCCTGAGAACCTGCCCTCAATCCCAGGCAAACTGAGATGGTTGGTCACCCTATTTCCACAGATATGGCACTTATCCTTCCAAATGCTAACACTCTTCTACTAGGAGGCAGTTATAACAGAGCAACAGATGTGTAGTCAAAAGGCTTATCTTTTTTGGGGGGGGGATAGAGAAAGAGTGAGCAAGAGAGTGTGAGCACTTGTGTGCATGAGCGGGGGAAGGAGCAGAGGGAGAGAGAGAATCTTAGGTAGACTCCACGCTCATCGCAGAGCCCAATGTGGGGCTTGATCTCCCAACCCTGAGATCATGATCTAAGCTGAAATCAAGAGTTGGATGCTTAACTGACTGAGCCACCCAGGCACCCCCAAAAGGCCTATCTTTAAATCTTGTCTCTATCACTTAATAGCTGCATAACCTTGAATATTAGTTTCCTTATCTATAAAATCCAAAGAGTAAGAGAATAGCTCTCATACGGAATTGAAGTTAGCTCTGGATGGCTAATAAAGTATGTGGAAGTGCTTGCCATGGTGAGCATGTGCACAATGAGTTCTGTTTTCTTTCCCTGTGACCATCTTTGGTTGAAATAATTCTTTCCTACCTTTACTGAATGTCAGTCAAACCAAATTTGATTACAAAAAGTTGGCAGTGTGAATATGCAATTACTAAACCACAGCACCACACAGTTCTAAACTTACTTTTACTTTGCACTTTTTTATCTATAATTTTTTAGGACAGTCATGTAATATAACTTGTACAGAACTGAATCTGTACTTGACCACAGGATAACTTGGGAAAATAAATAAAATACAGGTATACAAAGTATCTAAAGATGACACTGGTAAAAAAAAAAAAAAGTGAAGCAGAATCCACACAGCTAGCTACATGTGTGTGGCCTACTGACTACACAGCATCATTATTCTTCCAGACAGCCCTTGGACTCATCCTCTCATCAACTACTACCTCTCATCCACTTCTGAAATGCAGCTGCCAAAACCTGTTCATCCTATTTCTGCAACACCTGTCAAAATGATCTGCCCCTTCCTGCACTTACCCTAGTTTCAGCTCTCATGGATTCTTGTCCGGGTCTTTTTTTTTTATTTTTATTTTTTATTTTTTATTTTTTTAAATGTTTATTTATTTATGATAGTCACAGAGAGAGAGAGAGAGGCAGAGACACAGGCAGAGGGAGAAGCAGGCTCCATGCACCGGGAGCCTGACGTGGGATTCGATCCCGGGTCTCCAGGATCGCGCCCTGGGCCAAAGGCAGGCGCCAAACTGCTGCGCCACCCAGGGATCCCTTGTCTGGGTCTTTTAATGGGTTTCTTTGCTTCTAGTTCCTTCTTTTCCTTTTACTCATGAAATTGTCATCATAGTTTTAATCTAAAACAGGTATTATCACATCACTCCAAAAACCTTCATTGCTTTGCATTCCATACACCACAACATTACAATCCCTCAGTTTGGCTTTGGAAGCATTCTAAAAATGATTTTAAGTCCAGCAGCTTAACAGGGCTCCCAGAGCTATTTAGCACATAATTGAAAAAGGAACCAAGTTCTCTTGCTTTTCAGTCAGGTAAGTTAGGTTTGCTTCTTTCTTTCTTTGGATGTACACATACTACATTCCTTTCCAGCTTCATCCCACATCCTCCCTGACACTCCTGTCCTGAACTACCTGCAGTATCTGCAACCCACCCCACTTTTCGCCCATGCCTCTATGCTCTTAAAAATGCTGTTTCCTCTGTTTGACACTCCATGTGCTTCCTTCTCTGCTAGTAACCCCCGACTCACTCAACAAAATTTTACTCACACTTTGCCTCAATGTTCTCCTTGACAATCTCCCCAGCTGACGCAGGCATATCCTGCTGTGATCTAACAACATTTTCCCCACCCCCATCCAGACCTGAGTATCTCATCATTTGCCCAACTGTACTACTGTTGGTGATTCTCATTCTTGCCAACTCTGCTAGAAGGCAGTGCCAAACACGCAGAACTCCACTTGACCAATGTCTATTACATCTTCTGTCTCACATCAAAGTACATGTATCACAGAGTCAGTGTCAGAAATGGGAAAGACAGTAAAAGAACTATTGTCATGTGCACCTATCTTCACATTTTACTCATAAGAAAAATGAGCTCCTAGAAAAAGCAAGTGATATGCCCAGTCACACAGCTAGTTCACTGCACAACTGGAAGATGAACTCAGCCTCTGGCTCCCAACATGCAATCTTTCTGCTGCCCTATAACTTATCGGAAGAGTACTTTTAAAATGTCCAAAATTTGAGGCAATCTACTCTAGGTAGTACCTCCACACTGATTAAAAACTGTTTTCAGAGTATGGCCCAAAGCAAATGAAATCTATGTGTGGATAACTGGGTGCTAATGTTACTCTGTATAGTGTATTACCATGACTTCCAATGGAAAACTTCAAGGTACTCTCACTATTAAATGCACTAGCTGTACACAAATGTAATAGATGCCTAACATTTCTATGTCACTGCATAGTGTATATACTACATTAGGTTAAATGATCACAACTCCAAAAGAAGTGTAGAAAAAAGATCGAATTTTTTACTCTTGTGAGAAATAGAGGAACTAGAGGATGACACTAGAGATCGGAACTAGAGGATGACACTAGAGATCATATTAAAGCTATTTACATAAATAATATCACCAAGATCTCTGGCTATAGACAGTAGTATTATTAGTCTTGATAATACAAAAATAAGGTGATTATTTGCCCTTGACATGTCTAACAAAAATATCTGATGAGTACTTTGAGTCAGGCTCAGTTTGGGACCTGTCAATTTATTCAACCCACCCAACAACCCGAAGAGGCAGATGATAGCCATTTTACATATGAAGCAGCTGAAGCAAGAGCAGTTAAGAAACTCACCACCAGAACTCACCTGCAGAGCAAGGATTTGAACCCAGTCAGTTTTGCCGCAGTACCTATGCTCTTCACACTCCCCTATGCTGCTTCTTAGGTCTACAACTACTCAATTATGAAGATAAACTTGATAGGTAAGCTATTTCTCAAAACTTAAATGTAAGGCCTTGATTAAAGTAAAATGCGATCAGAGCAAATTTTCAGTAATAAGATAATAATATTTTTTTAAAAAATCTTAGTTTAGTCCTTTCAATTCAAGTCATCAGATTATACTTTTGAAACACTACTTTGCTATTATGTGCAGAATCATTACAAATATAAATGACTGGGCAGGGCTTCTGGTATGGCTGTGTAAGGAAACCTTGCCCCCTACAGAGAGATATATTTAGCTGGTCAAAATTAACGACCAAAGTCTCTAGAGATTGATCAAAGGGTTTATAATAAATTGAGAAACACTTATTCAATAAAATCCACAGAAACTAAGAAGCTGTGACATTCAGGATAAGGATAGTACCTGTGCCCTTGCAACTCTGACTTGTGTTGGAACTGTTCTAAGGTGCCCAGCAGCTGAATGGCAGGATCAGCTCCTTGAGGTGGAAGAGCTATTTGGGATGGATTTTGCAGCTGGTGAACATTGGGAGATCCCAATCCCATTTCGTACAGCTCCAGGCTATGGAAGGCATATATTGAATGGCTGGTAGAAACCAGATGGCAGCACCCATTCCCCAATGCCCACCTCTAGCTAAGTACAGATTATCCAGATGGGGCAGCTGGTAAAAAGTGTAATCCCACTGTTCTGTGCTGCAAGAGAGCTACAGAGTTGGGCTTGGCAGCTGAGTGGTAGCTCCTATCTCCTTCAACTTCCTAAGTGGAAGGCCTTGTCCAAGTACATTTAGCACCTGGTGAACACTGGCAGATGTCATCATGCCTGACTATGGGTGTGAAAGATCCATACTGAATGCTAACAGCAGCCAGGAGGGGGCACCAGTTCATGCCTTATCCCTCCTACACACAAAGACCTGCTCCATAGGGAGGATCTGGGAGGAACAACTAGTAAGGAATGAATTCCCCCATTCCTCCAGTTCCTGTTCCACAGTACAGAGATTCTACTTAGAGGAGAATGTAGCAAACTTAACAGACTAACAAACCCTGCCCCTGATGAGGGGCTAGACTTTAATTGCATTAGCCTATGAAGCAATTTATACCATAAGGCATTGTTGAAAATAATATCAGCTAGCAATTAGTACAGGGTGATACCAATAGAAGTAGATCATCTTAATGGGAAACCAGGGAGAAGAGACAAAGAGAGCCCAGGTAAAGCCACAGTCATTCTTGACGGTCAGTAAGGTTGTGGTCATGCCCTAGTCTGCTGGAGAGAGACATCAGAGGTTACTGTGAGGTAGCCCAGCAAATCACTAAACAAATAAGCAAACAAGAACAAGCCCTGAAGTATGGGAGAGGGGTCAATATCCAGGGCAGCTATGACAGAAAATTAGGAGACATTAAAAAAAAAAAAAAACAGCGAAGTGTAACACACAGGTTTAAAAAAGTACGGAAAATAGAAACTGCCTTTGAGGGGGCCAAGATGTTGGACTTGGCAGGAAAGATTTTAAAGCAGCTATTAGAAATGTATTCAGAGAACTAAAGGAAATTCATGCTTAAAGAATTAAAGAAAGTGTGACAAAATCTCAAATAGAGAATATCAGTAAGAGAATTATAGAAAAGAGCAAAATGTATATTCTGGGGTTAAAAGTACAATAACCAGGATGAAAAATTTATTAGAAAGGCTCAAAAATAGAATTGAACTGACAAAAGGATCACCAAACTTGAAGATTGGTTGACAGAGATGATGTAATCTGAAGAACACAGAGGAAAAAAAAGAAGCATGAACAGAGCTTCAGAGAAATGTGGGACACCAATTAACACACTGACATATGTATAATGGGAGTAGCATAATAATAAAAGAGAAAAAAGAGCTGAAAAAAGTACACTGATATAAATAAATGGGTGGTGGTGGGGACAGGGGAGGAGACAGACAAACCTCTCACATAGAAGATATTCAAATACCAATCAGGTTATCTGATTCTATTCTTTAAGGCTTCATGAATCTTTCTTTTTTTTTGGGGGGGGGGGTCTATCCCAAATGCCACCTAGGAATTAGTTAAGGCCATCATTTATCTTGTTCATATTATGGCAAAACCCCTCAAATTTCATCCTCATAACTATGGTCAAAGAGTTCTTTTCTAAAATGAAAAGTCAATCATGTCTGACTATATTTTCCCACACTCAAACCCTATCCCCCTAGACGTGGCTTATTGGTCCATTTGGAGCTTTTCAGAATCACTACAGTACTTATTTTTAAAAATAGCCTCCTGGTCCACACCCCAGACCTACTAGATTGGACTGAGGAAGGGGCCCAAAGATCAATCAATCAGTGCTTTAAATAACCACCACTTTCACCCTCTCTCCTACAATTCTGCATAATAAAGAATGAGATCCACAGTGAACTGGCCCCTGCTTAGGTCTGCATCCTTAGCTCTTGTTGCTCCCAGAAAGTTCCAAATGATGATCATTATGTGACCAGAGATGGCTATATTGTAGGAGAGGGTAACCATATTCACACAATATGTAATGCATATGATTTAGGGAATCATAATTCAAATGTTTGAAAAAGTAAACCAATAATTCCACTTAAACATGGTGGCCTAAATGCTTGCATGTCTTTGCTACTCTTGAAGCCCAAGTAATATGTCAGCAAGGCATTAAAAAGGCACAGACTGACAAAGATAAAGAGTCTGAGAAGAGGCAACAACAACACTAGATAAACAAAATCTTGGATGGTAGAAATTAATGGGCAAAGCTAGCAGATCAGTGAAAGCTGAAATTCAAACGTGGGAGCCATTAAGATGAGAGACTCTCAATCTCTGACCATGGGGATTGCAAACAACTAACAATCCTAAGTGCAGCACTAGGAATCCATCACTGTGATCCCACCAACACCATACTTTTCACAGACTACTCTCAGCCAGTGATTAAGCGACAGGAATACTCAAGCAGGCTTGTCTCTATGAGACGTGGGACTCGGATGGCCAACACTGGCTCAAGGACTCCCAATAGGCCTCACCAAAATGTTCTTAGAACTGCACTTTAGTCTAAGATTTTTCTTGCCCTTTCTCCTCCAAAAAAGTCAGACCTTTGTAATCTGTGATGGCTCTCCCAGCCTCCTCTGGCTCCTTCCCCTTCTGTTTTCACCCAAAGGTAGTTTCCCAATTTCTTGCACATCTAATCCTTTCTGGTATTTGCTTTTTCACCTGAAGGAATTTGTGCCAAGCTTGCAACACGGCAGGCCAATAAGGAGCAAGCTGAAATGCCTACCTCCCCACGTGTTCCCAAGAAAGTTTTAGGAAAAGGAAACACTAGGAAAAACATTAAGAAAAGGAAATATCTTTGAAGGCAGGGGTGTATGCTGGAGCAGACAATAGGAGGATTGAATGAACCTTTCCTGAGGCAGTCTGACCCCAGATATCCTTGACCAAGAAAATTATCCCCACTCACCCAGTCTTTGGAGATTTTGGATACCATACTCACAGCTCAGGTCAAAATCAAGCACTGTAGTTAAACAGGAGGATTAATTGTAAAGTTCATGTGTTAGATAAGCATGTTAAATAACTACCTTTGGCCTCCTTCCCAAAGGTGGCTTAGAACCATTGCTATAAGGTTTAGTTAGGCCTGTGTACTGCCACCCATTCCCATCCTCCAAATAGACACACCCTTATCCCAAGATAGAAGTTTGAAAGACTATCAAACTGTCAAACTGACCTGCTGAAGAACAAAATACCTACAGATACTGATATCCATGGGGCTTTGAAAAGTGGTCCAGTCCTTGTTGGATCACCTAAAGTTACTCATACCCATGTACACAGTTTCCAGGCAACTGTTAATACTTTCATCTTAAAAATGAAAGAGCAGCCAAGGATCACCAGACATTTGGGGAAAGCTTCTAAAAAGAAAGAGACAAAAAACAAAACAAAAAAATATTTCTGAGAAAATAATTTCCTGTGCAAACAAGGCAGAGAATTTTTTTTTAAATACAGCATTTTGAGTTAGAAAAGAATAAAACCTATGAACAATAGGAAACAAATAATTTAAAACAGACATTCAGGAAGGGACTTGAAATTTTAAAAATGAGAGTTAAAATAGAAGATTCAAATAAGAGGGTTAGAAGCTCAAATTGAAAAAGTATCTCAAAGTAGAATATAAAGACAAAAAAAGGAAATAGAAAAAAAGGTTAGAGATAAAAATCAATTCTGGGAGCTTTGATATTATTTAAATAACAGCAACTACCGAAAGGGAGAAGAGAAACTAGAGGGAAGAAAGTTATATAATACAAAAAAAAAAACTTCTCTGAGCTTAAAAATGAGTTTCTAGACTCTAAAAAATTTCTAAGAACCCAGCAAAGAACTTTTAAAAAGGCCCACACTCAAGTACAGCACTGTGAAATCTCAGGGTACTAGAGTAAAGAGAGTATCATTAAGGTTTTCAGAGAAAGGGATAAAGGGCTAGACACTGTTCTAAGTGCTTTACTTGCATTAATCTCAATAACTCTAGAAGTAGGAAAGATTATTATGCTCAATTTTTAAATTAGGAAACAGGCACAGAGAGGTTATGTGACTTGCCTAAGCCACATAGCTGATATGAACCCAAGTCATCTGGTTTCAGAGTATAAGCTTTTTTTTTTTTTTAAGGAGGCTCCATGCCTAGCATAAAGCTCAATGTGGGGCTCAAATTCAACACCCTGAGATCAAGACCTGAGCTGAGATCAAGAGTTGGAGCCATCCAACCACCCCTCAGAATATAAGCTTTTATCCACATTCTGAGGAAAAGTGATTTACAAACTAGAATTCTATATCCAGCAAAACTATCAAATTGTTAAATATGATAAAGACATTTCAGATATCCCCAAAAATGCACCTTTCTCTGGAAGTTACTAGAGGACATACTTTGCCAAAATGAAGATGACAACTGAAATATAGGAAATCTAGGAAACGGGAAATCTAGCACAGATGAAAGGCAAGGTGGATTCCTAGGATGATAGTCCAGTAGGCCAAGACCACAACCAATTTTCAAGGAAACAGACAGATGAAAGGCAAGAAGCTGCTCTTTGTTGCCAAGACAAAAAATGTGATGAATTATCTAATGAGGCTGAACATACTGAGAATATACAGAGCTCAGTGTGACAGTCTAGGGATGAATTACTATAATACATAGAAAACAAAGCAAAGAAACAAGTCAACTATTCAAAGTATAACAATAAATTACACAAGAAATATAATCACATTATATTGATGACTTAAATATGAATAATGTTATAAAATGGGAAAAGGAAAGTGAAGAGAGATGGGGTGGCATCATAGGAGAGCTACATATTTTGTAGCATATATCAATAACTGATAATATCTAAAACTATAAAATCAAGAAGTGGTAATACACATATATGTGGTTAGCTACAAAAGAAACAGCAAAAAATGATTAAAGTGGTTATCTCAGAGACTGGTGGGCTTGGAATGAATTAGAACAGAAATTGCCTTTTGCTGTTATTAAAAGTAACATGACTTAACTTTTAAAACTTATGTGCATATATTACTTAGATAAAAGTAAACAGTTTAAAGAACCAGAATAGAACTTTATATTTAATTCATCTAACACCATATATTAATGATTAGTGAAGAAAAAGGAGACGTAAGTAGAGTCAAGATGACTGAGGTTTTGAACGTTTACAAATTTAAAAAGTAAATAAAAACTTTACTAAAAGGAAATAGTGCTTCCTGCTCTAAGAGCCACTAGAAAAATATACACAAATATGTTAAAGATAGGGATAAATAGTTATCTGTAGTTAGAATTTTCATTTATAAAGTCGGTGGTGTACTTTTTTTATTATACCCTAACTGATTCCTTGGAATCCAAGGTGTATTCCAATTTACAGGGCATACATTATCCATATATTAAGAGAAAAAGTATAACAATGATTTTCAAGTGATTTGGGAAAAAATGTTCAATTGGTCACATTCTCCCACCAAATTCCCTAAAGACATGCTGAACTTTAGAATTTTTAGAACTGAGTGCAAACATTTTCTTACACAGGCATCAACCTACCACTTGCTAAATATGTATATGTACATACAGAGACACACACATTTAAAATACAACAGAACAAAAAAACTTTAAGATATAGAAAACAGAGAAAAGAGAACACAGCTGTGAACCAGTGTTCTTAGAAAGTCCAGCTTTCTAACTAAAACTACCAAGGTGACACCAGCAATTTGACAAGCTTGCTTTTTGTAAGTAGTTCAACACTGGTCATGGCTCTCCTCTTTTTCTGGGAACTGTTATTTTACATATTACAAATTATAAAGCTCCTTGTAAAGGATAACAAAGCTGATGAGATGGGCTAGGGCTGCCAAAGCATATCACCACCAACAAAAGGAAGCAATTTCAAGCTATTTATTGTTTAAATTTCATTCATTAGGCAATTTAGTGTTTGTTTTCCTCTGTAATATTAAAAAAAACCCTTTTGTTAAAATAACAAATTCAAAAAGCATCATCTAAACCGTGGGAAGATTCATTTAAGTATTGGATACTATCAACTAAATATGAGGCTTTGTCTTGAGACTGATAGCTCTTCCACTTTAACATAAGCACTCATTTTACACTGTCCCAACTTAAAAGTCATTTGATGCACTGGTAATAGAGTACTAAAAAAACCACAATTAAAATTGTTTTTTTATTCTTGGTTAATTACAATGTTCAAACAGACCACTAGAAATAACTTCCTTTTAAAATTCTTCATTTTGCCCATTTTTCTTTCTTTCTTTCTTTAAAAATATGGCACGGGTCTCATTAATGTCGTTACTTCTGATGCCTGCTGAGAGAAAATGCTGACTTCATGAGCATGGAATCAATTTTCTATTAAAAAAGGTTTTTGTGGGGCTACTTCTTGCACACTATTTTCTCAAAAACCTTCACTGGAGGAAATGCTTTAATTACTGTGGTAGGTGCCAGATTACCAAATCTACATTTATGTAATGAAATTATATGAACTTTCTTGAAACACGTTCCTTCACTGCTTTCAGCCATTTAACCTTGCTGCAACCTCCAATGCATGAGGAAGTGTACAAAGACCTTAAGAACTGTCCTTCCTCAGTAGACTAGACAGACACATTTCTTAGCTTTGTATTTGTGGGTTTGGGGACAAAGGTTACTCTCCAGTGAAGCAATGTATAGTAAGTCAAAAGATCAGGAAACAGAGAGGGTTTGTGGGGGAAAGGGGAGGGGGAAAGGGAGGAGGGCATCATATGCAAAGTTTAGGAGTGCCAAGGTGAACAGGTCCAGGGCAAAAGAGCTGGGAGAAGCCAAATACTATGGATAGGCTTTTGAGGAAAGATACTAAATTCAAAGACGCAATGTCCAACACAAGACCCTGAAACACAGTGAAGGCATGCCCCCAGGAGCCAACTCAGAGATCAGAAGGGCACAGCCTAGTACAGATATGGCCACTACTGTGACAAAGTACCACAGGTAAAAGCTGCTTTCAAAAGTCTGGGGTGATATTCCCACATGGCCACCACATAAGTCTTCAAGGGAAAATAAGTTCAGCATCGTATGAGGTGGGGCTGTTAAAGAAATAAGGAATATTAGAGAGATTAGGTGCAGAAGAGGAACATGGTACAAAGAAAATAAGGAATATTGGAGAAATGAGGTGCAGAAGAGGAACATGGTACAAAGAAAATGGAGATCCAGGAATTTCCCAGATCTCCAGGATCAGGCCCTGGGCTGAAGGCGTTGCTAAACCACTGAGCCACCTGGGCTGCCCAGATACACATCTTTAAATTAGTCTTTGCAACCATGTAAATGTTTTACCTAATTATAAAACAAGATTAAATCAAAATAAGAAGAACAGTACCTAGAAATAAAAATCAAAATGAAACAAATAATCTAATAATATAGCAAATTGGTGGGGATTCCTGGGTGGCTTAGCAGTTTGGCGCCTGCCTTCGGCCCAGGGTGTGATCCTGGAGTCTCGGGATCGAGTCCCAGGTCAGGCTCCTTGCATGGACCTGCTTCTTCCTCTGCCTCTGTCCCTGCCTCTCTCTCTCTCTCTCTCTCTCTCTCTCTCTGTCTCTCATGAATAAATGAATAAAATCTTTAAAAACATAGCAAGTTGGTGGCAAAACTCCAAAGAGAATTGTTTTAAGTAAATCTTTTATTTTAAAAACTTTTTACTTTAAAATAATTTCACACTTAGCAAATCACTGAATGTTTTGCTTTTATATACCTAGCCATCACTGTCCAGGCACAAAAATCTGCTTTCTGGTATTTTATCATTCTTCAGAAACTGTCTTAACATAGAGTTACGATAAAAATGATGGCTGATAACAAGGTTTCTAACTACTCGATCTCTCCTTAGATTTCCAATCAAGTGCTGACAAATGGAAAACCAGCCCTTACGTGTTACTTAAAAGGTGCCTGACTTGACTTTTGAAGTACAAAGAAGTAAAAATTTGACTTAAGACTGCTGTACAAAACCTGGAAATGGGGCCCAGAAGTATTGAATCCAAGTACTGAAGCTGATTCCCTAAGAGTCCCAGCTACCAATAAACTTCTTTTGAAAGCAGCATGGCCATGGTGATGATGAACATGAACAGGGCCTTGGGGATTTGACAGAACTCAGTTTGAATCTGGGCTCTGCCCTTCACTCAACTGATATGTGAGCTTACACATGTCACTTAACCACTTTTAAGTTTCAATTCCTTCATCTGTAAAATGAGCATAATACAATATCTGTACAATAAAGTTGTAATCTCAGCAAGACACTTCACACCACGAAAATGCTAAAAAAAATTAGCTATTGTTGGTATATTTATTGTACTATTAATTCTTGCACTGTAAAATTCTATCCTTCTAAAAAAAATTCTATCCTTCTATTTCAACCTCATACACTTCTATATTTAACCACATCAGAAATGCAGAGCATTAATGGAAACAAGCTAAGTTTTACCACTGTATTTGACAAAATTCTACATGAAAGTAAAGTCGTTAGAATTAAGATTTTTAAAAATCACATTAAATGATAATGACTTGATATGATAGGATATAACGACTTCTGCTTCTAATTATGAAAGTTTAACTGGAGCAGAATTTTTTTCTCTCAGTGAACTAAAAGTCTGAATATTTTCAGTCATTGGGACAACAGGCAATAAATGATTATGATTCCTACAGGAGGGAAAATGAATGGAGTGAATGCTTACTGACAGGCCTGGCTTTTTCCTGGAAACACTTTCCAATTCTCAGTACAAGGAGGGGAAACAAAGCAGAGCATGGCAGTGTCACACTAAGTTGAGGACAGAGAGATTACAGGTCAGGAAGAACTGGGAGGTAGACGCAATGTTCAAGGCAGAATATCAGAGAGAATGGAACTAAGTACAGAAAAAGTTCCAAAAATCTGCACAGAGAACACTATGCACCCTTACCTTAATAATAACTTATGTATGCATAGGTTGAAACTCCATGAGGTTGGGCAAAGAGAACACGAAGACACTGGAATTCTGATTAGTTCTGGAGAATCCTCCCTGAACCCTAAAGACAATTAGTAGAGACCTTAGAAACGTCACATCTAAGTATGGGGCTCAATTAAGTCCTAGAATAAAGACTATTCATGATCTGATCTAATCAAAGGAAGCAGCAAATTGTAAAATGTAACAATGACAAAAAAGCTAATCAACACAAACAGACCTATAAATGGCAGACATGAAGATATTACACAAGGCAGGAACTTCAAAATATGCTGGGAATATGCTCAAGGATTTAAAAGAAAGCATGAACATTATGAGGAAAGAAATAGAGAAAAAATAAAGAACACAAAGTAGCTTCTAGAGTTGGAAAAAAATACATTACCTTAAATGAAAAGTTCACTGGATAAACTAAAAGATTAGAGAATGCATTAAACAGTGAACTTGAAGACATGGCACAGAAATTTCCCCTGATATAAAGTATGTTTCTCAAGAGAAAAAAATTAAAGGACAGAGGCTCAGTGACATGTGGGACAATATTAAGGGGTCTAACATGCAGAGTCCCCCAAAGAAAAGATAAGTAGGTAGAGACAATTAAAATCTCTTAAGAAATAATGTTCAAATTTGCATACCAATACATGAAACTTAGTATGGCAAGCATATTAAAATACTAACCCCCCCCAAAAAACAAACAAACCAAGTCAGCAAGGCACATCATTAAATAATTGCATAAAACCAGTGATAAAAACAAAATTTTAAAAGCAGCCAGAAGAAAAAAAAAAACTACACTGCAAAAGGAAAAACAGAGAAAAAAGGTCATAGTAATGATGAGTCAAGTCACCAAGAGGGCATAACATTCCTAAATGTATATGCACCTAATAACAGAGCTTCAGGATACAGGAAAGACCAAAATGATAGTACATGAAGAAACAGATCGACAAGTATAATGGATAAAATACACAGAAAATCAATGACGATATAAAAGTTAAACAATACTATCAGTTAACTCAAAATTGTATTCTTAGAACACAAAACAAGAGCCAATTACACCTTCTACTTGATTGCACATGGAATACTTGCCAAAATGGGCCATATGTGGGCCACTAAAAAATGTCTCAATAAATTTAAAAGAATTCAAGTCATAAAAAGTGTGTTTTCTCATCATAATGAAATGAGAACTTAACATTTCAGTTTAAATGCTTGGAAGTTATGTAACACACTTGTAAATAACCCATGGATCAAGGAAGAAATCAAAAGAGAAAACTGAAAACTTTATGAACTGAATAAAAATATAAAATATCACTAAAGCAGAACAGGTAAAATTTATAGCATTAAACACTCATATTAGTAAAGAAGAAAGATCTCAGGGTTGCCTGTGTGGCTCAGTTGGTTAAGCATCTAACTTTTGATTTTGGCTCAGGTCATGATTTCAGGGTCATAAGGTTGAGCCCCACATTGTGCTCTGCACTGGGTGTGGAGCCTGCTAAGATTCTCTCTCCCTTAGCCCCTCCTCCTCTTCTAAAAAAAAAAAAGAAAAGGTCTCAACTTAATGATTTTTAGCTTGCAACTTAAGAAACTAGCAAAAGATGTGCAAATGAAACCAAACTAAGGCTACGAAAGAAAAAAAATAAAGCCCAAAGTGAGAATAAATGAAATAGAAGAGACATAGAAGAAAAAAATGCCCTGATTCTTGAAATAGGTCAATGAAATTGATAAACCTTTAGCCAGAGTGATCAAGACTAAACGAAAAAGAAAAGAGATATGAGTTAATAATACTGTGAACAAAGAAAGGTGACATCATTGAAGGCTTTGAATATAACAATGATAATAAATGTTATAAACAACTTTAAGCCAATAAATTCACTTACTTAGATAAAATGAATAGGTTCCATGAAAGAGACAAACCTCCAAACTCAAGTAGCAATAAGCTAAAAGGTCCTACACTATATTAAAAATAGATCTTTTGGCTATTTATAAAAAAAATCATAAAACACTTCAAACCCAGATGGCTTCACTTATAATAAATATCAACAATACACAAATCATTCTCACAAAGCTGAAAAGGCAGGAATACTTCCCAACTCATTCCATGAGGTTAGCATTTCCATGATACTAAAACCAGACAAAGATGTTCCAAAAAAAGGAGAAAACTACAAACACCCAATTTCCAAGAATATAGGTTAGTTTCTCATTATAAAAATCAATACAATTCATCAGGCTAATAAAAAAGAAAAATACTCATGATAATCTCAATAAATGCAGAAAAGTAATTTGACAAAACCTATCATTCATTCCTGATTTTTAAAAAATCTCATCAAACTAGGAATAGAAGGCAATTTCTTCAACTTGAAAATGGTTATCCACAAAAGACATACAGCTAACATCATACTTAATGGTACAAGATCAGGAATAAGACAATGTCTGCTCTTATGACTTCTAGTTGCTAATATACTGGAGGTTCTACCCAATGCAGTAAGGCAAGAAAACCAAACAAGAGAAGTCTAAATTGGAAAGGAGGTAATGTTCACTATATTAAAGATGACATAAGTGACATACTCTTTCACATAGAAAATCACATGAAATCTACAAAAAAGCTACTAGAACCACTGAGTTTAGCAAGACTGTAGAAAACTGATATATAAATCAATTGTACTTATATATTCCAGCAGCAAAAAAAGGAAACTGAAACTAAAAAAATATCATTTACAATGATATCAAATATAGAAAATATGTAGAGATAAATCTTACAAAATATGTGAAAAACATTTACCTTAAAAACTAATGCTACTGAGAGATATTTTTAAAGATACAAATAAAAGAGAGAGACTGGGTTGATGGGTTGGAAGGGTCAATATTTTTAACATGTCAGGAATAGTCTGTGCTGCTATAACAAAATACCACAGACTGGTTAGTTCATAAACAACAGGAATTTATTTCTCACAGTCTGGAGACTGGGAAGTCCAAGATTAAGGTGCCAGCATAATTGCATTCTGGTGAGACCTCTTCCTGGTTTATGGCCAGTGCCTTCTTGCTGTGTCCTCCTATGATGGAAGGCAGCTAGGGAGCTCTGTGCTCTCTCATTTATAAAAGGACTGACTGATCACATTTATACGAACTCCATCTTCATGACCTAATTATTTCCCCAAGGCTTCACCTCCTAATACATGGAGCACTAGGATTTTAACATATGAATTTGGTGAGGAGGGGACAAATATTTGGACCATAGTACTCAGTTCTTAAATTAGCCCATAAACAGTCTGTACCTGCTTTGCACAGCACTGTGTAAATGAAAAGTGTGCATATTAGAACCATGCAAGGTGAGGACTTGGTTCCAGTATGTACATGTTTCAGTTAACACAGTACTATGCAAAGATAAGAACTCCGTATATTCTACATAATCCCTATCAAAATCCCAGGAGGCTTTTTTGGGGACAGAGATTGACAAACTAATTCTAAAATTCATATGGAAATACCAAGGACCTAGAAAAACATAAACAAATTTGATAAAGTAAAACAAAGTTGATGTATTAATGTATTAATACTGATTTCAAGGCTTATTTAAAACTACAGTAATCAAGACCGCATGGTATTGCCCTAAAGACAGACCAATAGATAAATGAAACAGAATTGAGAATTTTAAAACAGACCCATACTAATATATACCACCAACTTTTAACAAAGTTACAAGCAGAGTTCAATAAAAAACAAATAGTCTATTCAACAAAGAGTTCTGGAACAACTGTGTATTCATATGCAAAAAAGAAAAAGAATCTGTATCCTTACTTTGTATCACATACAAATACTAACTTAAAATGGATCACAGACCTAAATTTAAACCTAAAAAAAAAATAAAAATAAAAAATAAAATAAAGGGATCCCTGGGTGGTGCAGCGGTTTGGCGCCTGCCTTTGGCCCAGGGCGCGATCCTGGAGACCCGGGATCGAATCCCACGTCGGGCGCCCGGTGCATGGAGCCTGCTTCTCCCCCTGCCTGTGTCTCTGCTTCTCTCTCTCTCTCTGTGACTATCATAAATAAATAAAAAAAAAAATAGTAAAATCTAAAAAATAAATAAATAAAATAAAATAAAATAAAACCTTAAACTATTAAACTTCTAGGAGAAAACCTTTCTGATTGGCCTTAATTTAGGCAAAGATTTCTTGGAAACAGCACCAAAAAGTATGACCCATAAAAGAACAAATTGACAAAGTGGACTTCAATCATGATTTCTCATCTTCAAAAGATACTGTTAAAAAAATTAAAAGTCATTGGCTGGGTAAAAATACTTACAAACCAGATATCTTATAAAGGCCTTACAACCAGAATTTATAAAGACATTTAAATAAATGTCTTTATATTAAATTAAATTAAAATTAAAATTTATTTAAATATGGGCAAAATGTTGGAACAGACATCTTAACAAAGAAGATATGCAGATGGCAAAATAAGCACATGAAATAACACTCAACATCATTATTCATTAGAGAAATAGAAATCAGTAATATAAGGGGATACTAATACATACTTAGTAGTTTGGCTACAATCAAAAAGGCTTATCATATCAAGTGTTGTCAAGGATGTAGAGAAACTCATATACTGCTGGTAGAAATGCAAGAATCACTTCAGAAAACAAGAAGTTTCTTAAAAAGTTAAACATACATGTACTATATGATTCAGCCATTAAATTCATTTACTCAAGAGAAATAAAGGAATATTTACATAATCAAATTTCATAGCAAATTTACTTGTAATAGCTGCAAATCAGAAGCAACCCACATGTCTACCAACAGGCCAATGAATAAACAAACTATGGTATATCCATATAATGGAATACTACCCAACAATAAACAAGAATCAACTACTGATACATGCTACAGCAACCAACCAAAGTGTAAGATTCCATTTATATGAAACCCTAGAAAACATAAGCTAATCAGCTTTATAGTGACAGAAAGCAAATCAGTAGTTGCCTAGAAAATGGTTGGAATTTCATGGGAATGCAGGGAAAGTGAGGAGGGTGAAATTACAAATGTCCATAAGGAAACTTTTAGTCCTGATGGATATATTCATCATCTTAATTGCAGTGATGGTTTAACAGGTTTATACATATGTCAAAACTTATCAAACTGTACACTTTATATATGTGCAGTTTATTGGAGGTCAGTTACAGTGAAATAAAACTGTCAAACTAAGACAGCAGATTCTTTTTATTTTTTTAAAGATTTTATTTATTTATTCATGAGAGACACAGAAAGAGAGGCAAAGACACAGGCGGAGGGAGGAGAAGCAGGCTCCATGCAAGAAGCCCGATGTGGGACTCGATCCCAGGAATCTGGGAACACGTCCTGAGTCAAAGGGAGATGCTCAACAGCTGAGCCACCCAGGCGTCCCATAAGACAACAGATTCTTTAAAGATAAAAATAATAACAATGTATGTAAAGTTTAACATATATAGAAGCAAAAGTTGTGAATACAATAGTGCAAAGGATGAGAAGAAACCAAATGGAGATATGGTGCTACAAGGAGCTTATACCATAGGTGCAGCGGTAAAATGTTATTTGAATGCAAACTGTGATATATTAAAGATGTATATTTTAAACCCTAGAGTAACCACATATAAAAGAAGTTTACCTAAGAAGCAAACAGAGAAAATAAACTAGTATGTTAAAAAATACTTAACAAATCTAAAGGTGGCAGGAAATTGTGGGGAAAAGAACAGAGAACAGATAGGAGGATTAGAATATCAAAAAAAAAAATGAATCAAACTCAACCACACTAATACTTATATGTAAGTGGTCTAAATACCTCAAATAAAAGACAAATTGTCAAGACAGATTCTTTTTAAAAAGCACGACAACAATATGTTTTCTGTAAGAAATATTTTAAATGTGAAAAAATAGGGATCCCTGGGTGGCGCAGCGGTTTGGCGCCTGCCTTTGGCCCAGGGCGCGATCCTGGAGACCCGGGATCGAATCCCACATCAGGCTCCCGGCGCATGGAGCCTGCTTCTCCCTCTGCCTGTGTCTCTGCCTCTCTCTCTTTCTCTCTGTATGACTATCATAAATAAATAAAATTAAAATAAAAAAAAAATTAAAAAAAAAATAAATGTGAAAAAATAGGTTAAAGATTTAAATATGGAAAAAAAATACCATTCAAATATGAATCCTCAAAAGCTGAAGTGGCTATATTAACACTAGGAAAAGCAGAAGTTAGGACAAAGAAAGACATCTCATAATGACAAAAGGATCAATTTATCAAGAAAATATAATACAAGGCAACCTACTGAATGGGAGAAAATATTTGCAAACCATGTATCTGATAAGGGGTTAATATCCAAAATATCTATCTCATACAACTCAACAGCAAAAGAAACAATCCAATTAAAAAATGGGTAGAAGATTGGGCATAGACAATTTTCCAAAGATGACATCCAGATGACCAATAAGTATATGAAAAGATGTTCAAAAGCACTAATAGCCAGGAAAATGTAAATCAAAACTGCAATGAGATATCAATCATCTCACACCTATTAGAATGGCTATTATCAAAAAGACAAGGAGTAACAAGTGTTAGTGAGGATGTGGAGAAAAGGGAACCCACAAGCGTGTACCTTTGGTAGGAATGTAAATTGGTACAGCCACTATGGAAAACAACATGGTGATGTCTCAGAAAATTAAAAATAGAACTGCCATATGAGCCAGCAATTCCACTTCTGGGAATTTATCTGAAGAGAACAAAAACACCAACTTGAAAAGATAGTTGTACTCTCACGTTCACTGCAGTATTATTTACAATAGCCAAGATATGGAAACAACCTAAGTGTCCACTGATGGATGAATGGAGAGGCGGGGGTGGGGGGAGAGAGAGAGAGAGAGAGAATGAATATGAATGAATACATGGAATACTATTCAGCCACACAAAAGAAAATCCTTGCCATTTGTGACAACATGAATGGATACTGAGGGCACTATGCTAAGCAACATAAGTTAGAGAAAGATGAATACCATATGATCTCACGTATCTGTGGCATTTAAGAAAAAATGAACTCATAGATACAGAGAACAGATAGATGGTTGTCAAGAGTTAGAAGAGCTGCAATTATTCAAAAATTCAAAAACACACTGCAAAATAACCCACTGGCTAAATAAGGTATCACAAAGGAAACTAGAAAATATTTTGACCTTAATAAAAAAAATCTCATAGGATGCAGCTAAAAGAAATTTTAAGATAGAAATTTATAACTCTAACTGCTTACACTGGAAAGAGATTAAAAAGCCCAAAATCAATGACTTATGTTTCCATTCTAAGAAGATATATAGCAAATTAAATACAAAGTAAATAGAATAAAAAGTTAATGACCTACAAAATGAACAAACAGGCCAATGATACCAAAAGCTTGTTTTTGTAAAGATCAATAATAAACCCCTGGCTAAACCGATCAAGGAAAAAGAGAGAAGACCCAAGTTATCAATATTGGGAAGGAAAAGAACATATATGTCACACAGGAAAATTTTAAGAAATACTATAAACAAGATACGTTAATAAACCCAACAAATAAAATTGACAAATACCTGAAAATACTCAAATTATCAAAACCGAAAGAAATAGAATAATCTGCATTGCCCTGCACCTGTTACAGAAATATAATATATAATTTAAAACCTCCCCACAAAGAAAATCCCAGGCCCAGACAGCGTCACTGGTAGATTTCACCATAAATTAAGAAAAAGTAATACTAATTCAACATAAACTTTAAGAAAATAAAGGATAAAGCAGTTCGTTATCCGAGACCAGAATCATTTGACTATACTCATACCAAAGCCAGTAAAAGCTTAAAAACAACTATTAAGCAAAATCTTTCATAACCATTGATGCAAAAAATCCTTCTTTTAAAAATAGTAGTTGATGGACTCCATCAACATATCAAAAGCCTAATATACTCTGACCAAGTGAGGTTTATCCTAGGAATAAAATTTTGTTTTAATATTTTTTTAAAAAAATCAGTGTAACTAAAAAAAAAAAAAAATCAGTGTAACTGAGTAAAGAAGAACCATATAAAAATCTCAATACATAAAAAAGCATTTTAAGAAATTCAACACTTGTCCATGATAAAAATTTCAACAAATCAGGAAGAGAAAAATTCCTGCACCTAATAAAGAGCATTTTATAGAAATCTACAACTAATATCATACTTAATGATGAAAGATTAAATGCTTTCCCCCCAAGATCACAATTGGATGTCCTAGCCAGGCCATTAAGAAAAAGGAACAAAAGACCTACAAGATGGAAAGAAATAAAAAGTTGTCTTTATTTGCACATAAAACAATGTGCAAATAGAAAATCCTAAGGAATCTTTAGAAAGCTACTAGAACTAATAATTTAGCAAGACGATGAATATAAGATCAATATACGAGAATCAGCTGTCTTTCTTTCCATATGCTATCAGCAGCTGTTAAAGAGAAAAATCTTTAAAATACCATTTAAAAAAACATGAGGTCTTAAAAATAAATTTAGTGAAATATGCATAAAATCTCTATTATTAAAAATACACAAATATTGCTGAAAGAGCTGTACAAGTGGAAAAATATACTATGTTTATGGACTCAAAAAATATTAAGATTCTCATTCTCTCCAAATTATATAGATTCAAAGTAACCCCAATCAAAATGCCATGCCTTTTTTTCTTTTGCAGAAACTGACAAACTTACTCACTTTAAAATAAATGTAAAGGACCTAAAACAGCCTCAATGCTTTTGAAAATAATTGTACCAAACTGAAGCATACTATTTCCCATGAAGACATGATGCATTTCATGTTCTTGAGTCTAGATCATTGAGGATGGTGTAACTTCAACTTGGTGTCCTCTCCCTCTCAACATTCACCCTTGAAACTTGGCAGCCATGCCGCGAGGAACCATCTCAACATCGAGAGGCTAGGCTATATGAAGAGTGGCTGAGTCCCAACTAAGGTCCCCTAGTCAACAGCCTGCATTATCTGCAAGCTATATAAGTAAGCCTGCAGACTATTCCAGTCTCTAGTCTTCAAATTTCCCAGCTTATGCCCCAGACATCGTGGAGGAGAAACTGTATTCCTGCTGTGCCCTGTCCAAACTGAGGACCCCCAGAATCTGTGAGTACATTAAACAGTTGTTTTATGCCACTAAGTTTTAGGGTAATTTGTTATGCAGCCACAGTAAATAGGATACCATGTAATGAAGCAAAATGTTTTGATCAAAACTGCCTATCAGCCCTAACTGAAAATGTATTCTTGATTTTGTTTGTGCTCAAATGACATGTCTAATGATGGGTCATGTTGTACCTTCCCATTTATTGACATTTTACTTTATTTAAAAATTTTTTTATTAGTTTCAGAGGCAGAATTTAGGGATTCATCAGTTGCACAGAACACCCAGAGCTCATTATATCAAGTTCCCTCAATGCCCATCACCCATAATATCCCTCCCCCCGCCCCCCTCCAGCAACCCTCAGTTTGTTTCCTAGAGTTCATTGTCTCTTATGCTCTGCCTCCCTCTCAATTTTCATCTTATTTTTCCTTTCCCTCCCCTATGTTCATCTGTTTTGTTTCTTAAATTCTACATTTTTTAAACATTTGTTGAACATTTACTATGTATAAAAACTCAAGCTTGCTTAAAAGTAACTTTCCCAAGGTCTTTCTAAAACTAACTTCCTTGTACTTACTCATAGCACCATAGCTGCTCTTATACTGGTGTAACCACACCATACTGGGACTGGTGACAGATTGACCAACTGGAATATTTTAGTTATACCTCTGAAAATTTACATTCCCATCCAGTTTTATGGTCTTTTTTCTTGCCATTACTTTTAGCTCTCTTGATTCCTTCATCTATCACGTCTGCTGTGTGTAATACCTCCTACTCTGGAGCAATTCTCATCTCCTTGGCTGCAGGCTAATTAGTGCTGCTGAGGGAAGTCTGTCAGCATGTTGATGAGTACTGCTACAAACACCTTGCATCCAGACTGCTGGGCCCTTGAAGCAACCTAGCAATTTCTCCTCACATCTCCCTTCCATTCCTCAAAAGTGCTATTACAAACTCTCTCTGCTATCTATCATTACTGTCCTCAGCAGGTGGCTCTTCCTTCTTTCTCCAAAAGAATGAGGCCATCAGCTGAGGGACATCCTCTGCTTCTTCCTCTTGCTTGCAGACCCAGCTCTACCTGCACCCCCACTTCCTTTAGTCTCAGTGGAAGAGGAGCTCATCTCTCATCTATGTTTTAGACCTGACCCCCACCTGCTGCTTATCAAAGAACTCACTCCATTGGTACATCCTTTTTCTTTCTATTAACTCTTTCCCTCCAGCATAAAATGGTGACATCCCTCCCACTTTAATCTCAACTCCTACTCCACATGCCCCTTTACCTACCCATCTCTACTCTTCCCAGTCTAGCCTCTTGGAAATTATTCTATATTTACTCTCCCCACTTCCTCACTACCCAATCCTTCCTCAGCCTACTACAATTTGGTGTTTATCCTCACAGCAAAACTGAAAGTGCTCTAGCCAAGGTTCCCACTGATTTTGATGTTGGCAAATTCCATGGACATTGTTGCTCTTTCATCATTTGGCCTTTTTATAGCATTTGAAACCAGACAAAACCATCTCTCTCAGCTTCTGTGACCACATTCTCTGATGATAATTTTCCTACCTCTCCCTCCTCCTGGTTTCACCTTCTTGGCCTTGGTCCATCCTTTCTTCCAAGGTAAGTGTTCCTCAGGATCCTAACCTTGACTGTGTCTTATTTTCATTGTTGTCTTTAAGCATCATATATTTTTCCAGGATTTCATCTGTTACCTACACGATGATGATTCTCAAGTCTTTCTTTTGTTCTGACGCTGGTCTTAAGTTTGAGACTAAAATATCTACTACTACTACTACTACTACTACTGCCTCCTGATTATCAATATTTAGAACTCAAAGGCTCCTCACATTCAATATATGCAAGACTCATTTATTCTCTTGGACCCACCTGCCATTGGACAGTGTCTATTTGAATAAAAGAAAGAGCATGGCTATCCAACTAAGTCACATGAACCAAAAATGTGAGTCTTTCCTAGAATTTTCTCTTTCCTTAAGCCTTATACCAGCAAGTCCTACTGATTGACTTTTCTTATGATCCCTTCTATTTAGCCTTTCTTCTCAATCTGGTACTACTGCTAAAACTAACTCAGGCACCTACCTCTTTGTGTGGATTACTGCAACTTCCTAGTTAGTTCTCTCCCCTTACATAGCCTCCTCCACAATACTACTTGACTGGCCTTCCTAAAATACAAATACTGAGTAGCTCTACCTAAAATCTACCAGTAGCTCTCCAGTGTCTAGACAATACAGTTCAAACTTCTTCGTACTGCTCATAAGGCATTCATACCCTAACTTGTGTATCTCTCATCCTCCCTTCTGCCTTAACTCCAACAAAACCAAATTACCTGCTCTTTCCTGAACATGCCTTGCTAATAATTTACTGCTCTGCATCTCCACACATACACTTTTATCCCTTACTTCCAATGTTCCACTCCACTAAGTCTATTTGTGAATAGCCTCATTTTGTCACAATAGAATTTGTTACTTTCCTCTCTGTGCTATAGCAGGGAATGCTTACATTTTTATATTTATTACACTGTACGTTAATTTCTTACTGTGGCTTTAACAAATTACCTCAAATCTTGTGGCTTTAAACAACACAAAGTTATTCATTTACAGTTGTGACAGTCAGAAGTCTACCATGAGTCTTTCAGGGCCAAATTAAGGTGTTGGCAGGGCTGGTTCCTCCTGGAGGCTCTAGGGGGGAAAATCAGCTTAATGCCTTTTCCATCTTCTAGAGGCTGCCTGCATTCCTTGGCACATGGCTGTGTCACCCCAATCTCAGCTTCTTTGGTCACACTGCTTTCTCTTGTAATTAAATCTCCCTCTGTCTCTGTCTTATAAATAAACCCTTGTGATTATGTTAATAATCCAGATAATCCAGAATTACCTCCTCATCTCAAAATCCTTAATTTAGTCACCTCTGCAAAGTCCCTTTGGGATGTAAGGTAACATAGTCACAGGTTCTGGGATTAGGATAGGAACAACTTTGGGGGTAGGGGAAGCATGATTCAGCCTTCCACACATTGTAACAATCATTTTATTTGCGTGCCTCCCTGACTGCACTGTGACCTCCCCTTTAGGGTAGGTTCATTTTTGTCTTCTTGGTATCTGACATATGGTAATAAGTTAACAGAAGTCTGTTAAATAAATCTAACAAAGGATTCATGTTGGGAAGTAAGACTGGCCTAGTAATGTGGATCAAGATACCAAACACCAGAAAAATCAAACATCAAAATTTCAATTCTATCCTAAAGCAGTAGGGCAACAGGGAGAACCATTATTAATTATACATTCCCAAGACCAGGAAAGATGATGAAAGTGGTAATTAAGGAAGATAAAAATGCCAGTAGTCAGCAGAATAAATTAAAGACAGGGTGGGAATGGAGAGAACTCAATAAGAAGATTCTTGCAGTAGTTAGGCAATGGGTAAATCAGCACGTGGTTGTGACGATGGTAAGGGGGAATGGAAAAGAGAGAGGTACAAGAAAGATTCGTGTTATTAAAATAAGGTAACAAAGGATTGGTGGCCCTACTGCAGAGCACTGAAGAGACCCATCTGATCACACAATCATCCTCACATTGTACTTTAAACTCGCTTTATTTTCAGAGCAATTTTCTGACTTTTAACATATAGAGTAATAATGCTTTCACCAAAACTCATTTGGACATTCAATATTATTCTACACAATCTATTTAGGTAACATATATGAAATCCTAATATCATAGGAACAAATATGTAACATGGACTAATCTAATACTCTAAATCAAATCGTAACTCAATTCTATTCAAGTGGATGATTTTTTTCAGGTAGAATTTGAGTTTTAAAATTTAACATTGTTGAAGTGATGATAACCAATACAAAAATTCTATTTTGAAATACTTAGTTACTAATCATTTAAGGGAAATAAGGAACAGGAGAAAAAGAAAAGCACTGCCAAGTATTACAGATGGTGTTGCTTAATACAATAGGCTTGTCAAAACTACACTTATTGCCATACACACCATCCCATGCCAGTTATCAATCCCATTGTCTCTCAGCTCCAAACCCACCCATCACTGCCTGCCCTGAACTACTGGAGCTGGACTCTAAATATTTTTCCAGCTGGCACAAAATCAAACTTCCTTGGGTAGAGGGCAAGGTAGGGACACTGGAGGAAAGAGAGGTTTGCCTTCCTGGTCCCAGTGTTTTTCTCATCAGGCTCTTGCAGTGTGTGCAGTTTATCCACAGCACCCAGCGGCCAGGATAGAGTGAGCTCCAGCCATGCCCTCTGCAATAAGGTTTACTTATCATCTCTTACAGCACTGCTGGAAGAAAGGCCAGTTGTCTTCCTGGAATGTTCATTTTGGCCCTTTGTGGGTAGTAGCTGTTCTCTGTGTCTGTCATTATTGTATTTTTTGAAGTTCTCCAATTCTGACTAGCCAATTCCCTACTATTCCAATTTCTTGATAATAATTCTTTTTATTAAATTTGCCTGTTCAAACTACTACTTGGTTTCTATCTCCTGACTGGACTTTGACTGACATACCATCCCCATTCAGAAAAAAAAAACCCAAACTGCTCTGATTGGGCTCTAAAAGGCCTTTGATGTGACCAGATTATCTGAAGTGATAAAATATTCACTACTCTGGATACCAAGCGAATTCTTTGTCTGAAATGACAGAAATTAAACTGGTCACATATAGAATCAAAGGAAAGAGAGACATTGGTTTTAGAATTTTTTAGATTCAAACATTTTAAAATGTATTATAAAACCAACAAGAGCATGTAGGCTTCGTTTTATGAATGTTTTGGTTATCAGTCTATACCTGCCTATTCTGATGAAATCAAACTAGCTCTGCACTCAGTTCTGAGAATTTTATGATGTGTTCCAGGGCTTCTAAGCCTTCTGGTGGCCACCCAACCAATCACAGACAGATGATGTGTTCTTCCAAACTGTTTTTATAGACCTAAAACTCTCACTAAAACTGAAGAGCATTTTACAGTTCACAAGGTAATCACTACCTATTTCCTTATACCCTTCTAAGTGTCAAAACTATATTATAATAAAAAGCCTACCTAAAATACTTTATCTTTTGATTATAAAAAATTTTAAAATTCAGTTTTAACAAACAGTGCCAGACTAGATTTTAGTCTCTAATTGAAGAACACAATACATCTTTATTTTAGTCTATTCACAGTGACAAATTATTCACTGCTATCATATGTAACCTGAATTAGTACTGAATTGGGGACATTTGATCCGATGGTAGAATTTTAGTACTGCTTCAAGAATGAAGTAGCACCAGCTACTACCACCTCACTCAAATACTAAGGCAACAAAGTTTAAAAATTTCCTGGTGATGCTGATTAAAGGTGGCCAGAAATTTCTGTCATCTTTCCTATTTAGAAGAGTGTTCTCCATCCCCTCCCCTTCCAATCCAGGTGGACTCGGTGACTTCCCTCATCAGTAAAACGTAGTAGAAACAAAACTGTGCCAATTTTCCTGTGAGCCTGATGGGGTATTTTCTGTATTACTCACATCTGTGTCACCATATCACTCTGGCGTCTGGTTGAGACTAGTTTTCAAATAACTGATTTTGGGGATGACTAGCCTAACAGTTGTCATATTTCACTTAAAAGAAGACCTACATATCACTTTACTGGAATCTGGGTCCTTTAACTATTCTTGGCTTAACTTTTATGATTATTAATTACTTAGTAGGATTTCCCGATAAATTTCCATCATTTTAAAAGTATATTGGTAAAACCATGATTAATTCCTTTTACTGAAGTGTTAGCAATATAGTAAGACAAAATACATGCTTCAAAAGAACTATACTAATTCATTTACTTTGATTATCTTAAGAGAAAACTCCAACAGAGAGTAGCCACCATGTAAAATCTGAACGGGAGAGGGAAATCACTTGATGATCTCAATTAGTAATCCTTAGAGAAATTTTAAGAAAAAAGCAAACATAAAAATGTCCTCAAACTAAATCTAAGTCAGAAATATATGCTAGGGAAAAGAGGGGTTTCAATTACTAAACTAGCCAGATGTCAATATATGGTAAGTTAGAACATAAATGAGCCCATTCTCACCAAGTCAGTGGTCCTTACTAGACACATCTCAGACTTGTGAGTGGAAAATTTATCAGCCACCCTGGGGGTAGAGAGTTTGAAACAAGACATTTGAAAAAGTATGTTTGACTTTTTTATTTTTAAAGATTCTATTTTTAAGTAATCTCTACCTGCAACATGGGGCTCGAACTTATGACTCTGAGATCAAGAGTTGAATGTTCTACTGACTGAGCCTGCCGGATGCCCCTGACATTTTATTTTTATGTATTTGAAAAACAGAAAGAGAGCACAAGCGATAGGGAGGGGCAGAGAGAGAGAGAGAGGGAGAGGCAGACTCTCTGCGGAGCAGGGGGTCCAACGTGGGACTTGATTCTAGGACCCCGGGATCATGACCTAAGCCGAAGGCAGACACTCAACTGATTGAGCCACCCAGGGAGCCCAACATTTTTTATTTAAGAAAAAAATTTGGAAATTTGTTTTGTCTATCAGTGTTAGAAGTAGTAAAAATTCAGGTGTTGACAGAACCCAGAAAAACTACTTTAGAGTAGATTTAAAAAAAAATAAAAAGGAAGATGAGATAATGAAAGTAAGAGAAATCATAGAGATGGAATTGAGGTGGGCCAGATGAAGATAACTCCAGGATGAATCCAGGAGGATTCTCAATGGAGGATAGGGAAATTATGGACCACCTACAAGGTGCTAATCGTGATTGGAGATGATTCACAGGCATCATCACCTTTAATCTTGGCACCAACTCTGGGAGGACAGTATTATTACTGTCACTTGACACCTAGGAAAGCTGAGGTTTATGAAACTGGAGGTCACATCACACAGAACAGATTTGAAATGTCTGACTTCAACTCTTCCCATGCTTTTTCTACAACAATGGATCTGTAAAAAAAAAAAAAAATCACAGGGAAATCTTTAGCTATAGTTCACTTAGTATTTAACCTCAAATTTTCCTTGGGTTTAATAAGAACTCAACAGAATTCCTGTACTTAGTCTTGTGCAAGAGACTTGTGTTTTCAAATAACACAGGAGAGAAGATGACCAAATTAAAAAGATAAAAGTTAGTTTCCAAAGCTTAGTAAAAAACCAAAGTAAAACAAAACACTGAATGAACAAATAATTACAGTGAGGGTACAGGAAAAGCTTGGTAACATTTTCATTCATATATTAGAAGTGTTAAAAAAAATACATACACATTAGAGAGACAAATTGGCAAAGCTTTTCAGAAAGCCTGCATTGCTTATTGACTCCGTACTAAAAAATGAGCAATTTGGCCATCATTCCTCAAACAGTAGTCTTAACGTTTCCTGGCAGTTATTTCTGAAGAGTAAACAAAATAGATAAAATCTACCTCATTGATAGGGAGGAAATAGAAACAAGCCAAGATAAAGGCAAATACCACAGACAACACAAGGCCAATTCAAATAGACTAGTGGAATTTTCTCCCAAAAGCATTTCAGAAATGGCCTTTCTCATGTTGTAACTTTATATGCATTTTGAACCAAATGCCTCCTCTCATTATTTCTTAAGTATCCAGTAAAGGTAGCAAAACAAGATTTACCTGTGTCCTGAGTTGCTCTCCTTACTATTTACTATCAAGAATGAGAATCTGCAGTCTGGAGTACTAGATTTAGAGCTATCTATGTTTTATTCCTATCTATACCCAGCCTAGCACTTAGCATTCTGCACAGAACAGGTATCTAATGAGTTGTCTCCAACCCCCCCTTCACCCACCCCCCTCAACTGAACAAATGCTTCTGTGAACTAGCAAACCAGATTTCCTACTAGGCAAAATATACAAATAGTTGGGACAGATGTTTTCCCCTGACCACATGAGCTAGCAAAATCAAATTGTTTTATTCTCTTTCCCTTGAGACAATGTATACCTATTCCTCCTACATAAAGCATAAGTACAAAGTTTGATGAATTTTCTGTGAACTCATCTAGGGAACTAGCACCCAGAGCAAGAAACAGAGCATGACCAGCATCTCAGAAGCCCCCATATCATGCTCCCCTCTCAGTCATTGCCCACCCCCCCAGAGGTAACCACTATTTTAATTTCACATGTCATAGATCAGTTATACCGTTTTTAAACTTTAAATAAACGGAATCATAGGGTAGGTAGCCTTTTATGCCTGGCTTCTTTGACTTATCATTTTGCTCAAAGTTTTATGCGTTCTATGTTTAAACAAAGGTTCATCCATTCTCATTGCTTTTTTTTTTAAAGATTTTATTCATTTATTCATGAAAGACACACACACAGAGAGAGAGGCAGAGACACAGGCAGGAGAAGCAGGCTCCAGGCAGGGATCCTGACTCGGGACCCAATCCCGGGTCTCCAGGATCACACCCCGGGCTGCAGGCGGTGCAAAACCGCTGGGCCATGGGGGCTGCCCTTCTCATTGCTTTTTAATACCACACTATCTGAATTCACCACAATTTGTGCCATTCTACTGTTGTTGGATATTTGAGGTATTTCTACTTTAGGGCTATTACAATTCTGCTGAAAGCATTCTTGTATGTATTTTTTGATGGACATATGTTAAGGCATTTCAGTTGGGTATATGTCTAGGAGTGGAATGCTACATCATAATGTATTTATATGTCCGCTTTCATTCATACTCCCAGTTTACCAGAGTGGTTGAAGTAATTTACGCTATTAGCAATAAGAGTTCTGGCAGCTCTCTTCACCAACACTTGGAATTGTCTGTCATCTTAAATTTTTAGCTATTTTGTTGGGAATGCAGTGGTATTACATTGTGGTTTTAGTGTGCATGTTTCTGATAACTAATGAAGTTATCTATCATTTATTAATCACTTGGATACATTTTTTTCCCTGAAATATCTTCCAAGTCTTTTCTCTATTCCTGAGACTTCTGATCTGTCTCTGGGTTTGCTGCAGAATTTACTTGAGGATACCTAGACTTGGCTTCTTTCTCATAGAAGGGTCACCACCCCTCCTACCTTAATTACATGACCTCACTATAGCTACATACAGAACAAGCTCACACAGCAAAGCAGTCTGGATATACTAGAGTGTTGGCCAGGTAAGAAGGGATAAACATGTGTTTATAGCCCAGCTTTGGAGTCCTGACCGTGAAAGTTTAACACAGCCTATTTACCCTTTACAAATGTAATTTTTCCCCAAGAGAAGAAACCTTCGTCCATTCAACACTGTTCTTTTATGGTACCATTCCCCAGGATCTTCAGTAAATTCACAAAACTTACGTGATATTCCTTCATTCACTCAGTAAATATTTACTAAGTAAGTACTTGGTGCCAGTCACAGTTCTAGATGCTCCAAGTGTGAAGAAGACAAAAATACTCTGCCTCCAATTCTCTCTCTCTCTCTCTCTCTCTCTCTCTCTCTCACACACACACACACACACACACACACACACTTTCCTTTTTTGTGGAGGGTGGGGTACATGAAGCCAAAGATAGCTAGGTTGTAGAATATAAAGGGTAAGGGTTCTGGAGTCCAAAAGATAGACTAACTTGGGTTTGCCTGGTTCTATCACTTCTGTACATGGATTGAAAACTTCATTAACTTCCCTGATCTTTAATATCCTCTGCAAAATGTAGATTTCTTCTTGCAGATTTCTCTGAGGATTAAATGAGATGACATATATAAACAGCACCTAAGAAAATGCCTGGCATTTTAAATAGTGGATGATCAGTACATGGCCACAATTAAAAAGGATAGGCTTTTTTCATTTGCTTATAGATGACATCTTTACTACAAATGGAAGCACAGAATTGCTTTTGTTTATACATACTGCTCTTTTTGATGTACTATTATTAAAATCGTTTAACTCTATAGTCAATTCTTCATCCTACTGGAGAGATAAACTGTTAAGATATTACAAAGTAACAGTTCATAAGAAAACATCAGCTTTTAAAGCATTAAGCTTTAACCCATTTGTAGGCTCAACTTCCTTCCTAGAGGGTCGGCTTAAACCCTCTAGATTCAATCCCATAAACTGGCCATAAAGAAACTAAGCAATGGGAAAGTGGGACATGATGGAGAGCTGGTATCATGAACAAAGAAAAGAATCCACTCTAGGAAAACCATAAACAAGCAGCTCTAGTGTCCACTGAGTGTGGTGATTTCATAGTTGGACATGCTTCTTGAGGGGCCCTTGAAAGCTATTTCTGTGGATGTGTCACAAGACATATTGACACCTATCATGGGTGTCAAGCCAGGGCAATTCCCAAACCCACCCAGCTTCCTCCACGTGGCAGAATAAGAGAGGGTTCAGTATAAATTCTAGTTCTAATTTTTATGGATGTAAACACTAAGTTTACATAGTGAACTGGGAGAGTGCCAGGAGTATCTGTTCACAAAAATAAGCAGATATCACCATAGGACCCAGCAATTCTACTCTTAGGCATATAACCAAAAGAAATCAAAACATGTGTCCACACAAAAATACATACAGGCGATGTTTATTATTCACAGTAGTAATGTTCTATAAAGTCACATGAGCTTCTGAGTGAGTGGATATGGAACCACCGCTCCCAGAGAAGATACAAGGTTAGGTTCTTGTGAGTCTCTGCTCACATTTTGGTCACCGATCAATACATAACCTTATTTTATGGGCATTTCTGTTTAAAGATGCCTTATTTAGTATGTATCATCAATCCATTAGCATTGAACTCACAGCTAAGAGTCCTTTAACTCCTGGCTGAGTAAAGCTTCTCGAACATGTGTATTCACTCTATAAGGCACATCACAGCCTTCCTGTGCTTAGGAATGCTAAACAGCACTTAGCACTATGTTTGGGGGCTATGTGAAACAGCAAACTCATCAGCAAAAAGCACAGAAATGCCAAACCGTGGCACTCAATAGACTGCAAAAAGGGCACTTGTGTACATGGCACGAGAGCCAAAATAAGAAGGCAGAGTGTAGCTGGTTTGACTTCAGCTGGGAATGCAGCCCTTAAGTGATTTAGGTTTTTGGCTGCTCTGCACAGGTCTATGAGTGACTGGGAGAGTGCCAGGAGTATCTGTTTTGGGGATACAAGTAAGTTTTAGTGAGCAGGCAAATTTGCAGATCAGAATCGATGAGTGGGGATAGACTGTACATGAATGTTGATGGCAGGTAAAAAATTGATACTACCCAAATGTCATCAACTAATGGATGAATAAAATATGGTCCATCCACACAATGGAATATTATTCAGCCATCAAAAGGAATGCAAACTGATATATGCTACAACATGGAGGAACTCTGAATACATGTTAAGTGAAAGAAGCCAGACACAAAGGTTACATATTACATGATTCCATTTATGTGATATGTCCAGAATAGGCAAATTCACAGAGGCAGGAAATAGATTAATAGTTGCCAGAGGCTGGGGAGGGGGAATATAGTGGGTGTTTACTAATAGGTATGGGTTTTTGGGGGGAGGGTGATGAAAAGGTTCTGGAAATAACGGTGATATTTGCACTTGCACAACTGAATATACAGAAACCACTGAATTGTACGATTTAAAGGAGTGAAATTTGGGGTGTGTGAATTATATCTTACTTAATAAAGCTATTACTAAAAGAAAACAAGAAAATGGGAATGAATGAGGTTTTGTTAAAGCAAACTTCTTCTGAGTTACATGCCACAAACTGCATAGTGACCTAAAAATTACTGTTGATGATCCATCAGCTAACAAGTTGGTAAGTTCCATTAATTTTGTCAAAAGCAAAGCAAGACTCAACCTGACTTGAAAAAGTACGTATTACCTGGTCTTTGAGACTTACTTCCTCAATATTGATGCCGATTTTTAAACTGCTTCTTTGTTTGGCATCCTGGAGGTCTCTGTACATTTTCCAAACACATTTTACAACATCCCATAATATGATTCTTTGCTGAGAAGGCTCATTGCATAGGAACAGAAGAAGAAATTGTGAAAGGGGACATAAGAAAGAATCTGTATGTCCATTACAGGCATTGTCCTGGACACATCAACTTCAGAAAGAATAATTCAGAAGAATTTGGAAACTGGTTCCCTTACAACTATCCATGCCTGATATTGCTTAGAAGTCTTTATACACCTAGGGGCACCTGCACCCAATGTGAAGACAACCTGTTAAAGAACGAAAACTCCAATGTCAGTGTCCCCCAGCCCTTTTCCTTTCTCACCAGCAATTTAATTCAGACTTCCATCTGTTGGCAGGTCACACAGTTACTGTTTTAAGTCTACAACTATCATACTATCCCAAACAGGTTTTTTTGTTTGTTTAAGTAGGCTCCATGTCAGTGTGGAGCCCAATGCGAAACTCTGAGATCAAGACCTGAGCTGAGATCAAGAGTCGGATGCTTAACCGACTGAGCCACCTCAACTTCCACCTCTCAAAGAGGTTTTAAATTGCAAGGGGACAGACTGCCTCTTATGTTTCTTTGTATTCCCTTTATATCACTGAGCATGAATTTTGTCAAAAGGTATTTCACATGCATAAAATTTCACTAACAATAAAACCTACTCCTTGCTAAAGAAAACCAAGCAGTGTGGTATTCCTGTGTAAAAGATGAATAACAGTCCTGGGTAATGAATACGAATGGCTCCTCAAAGCCCTCACATAGGAAAACGCTGAGCCCTCTGACCCTGGAAGACAGCAAAGACTGAGAAATCTCCGCATTCTTTGTGTTCCAGAAAACAGCTTCCTACATGCAAACACCTTCCTCAGATGACTTAAAAAGATTCACAGATGCCCTCCCCTCTTTGTTTACCTATGATAAAGCCACACAGGCCCTCCAAATATCCATTCTTTGACTCATAAGTGATTAGCCCAGCTGCTTGTCTATACTTCAGAACCAGAACAAGATGCCTGTTAACCAAAGCTTGGTGAAACTGCTCTCTCACTGGTCTTCCCATCTCCTTGTACTCAGTTCTTTCTGTAGCCTTGTTCATTCCTCTTGATAAAAGAAAAACCGTTTTTTCCCCTCTAACTCTTGAGATAGCTGTAGATCTGTCAGGGTATTCTATTAGAATTGATCCCACTCCCTATTTTAACAGTCCCCTCCTCCTCCTTGAAAGAATCCTTTCAAATAAAACCTTTTCCTTACTAATTTGAAATCTGTGTTTTTACTTGACACATTACATAATACAAATTTCTTTCAGAATAATCTTGCTCACAGAAGACTTATGTCTTAGCCTATTTTCAGGCCTATTTGTACAGATGGTATAATGGTAACTTGGACATTCAAGAACTATCCCTCATCTACTTCTTCAGACTTAAATTTTAATAACGTACTCCAAAATTCTTGTGACCTGGTATACAGAATGGGTTTCCCATCTACTAGTTCCCATGTATCAGAGACTATGCTTCCACTGAACCACCCAGATCTCTGCACCATCTACTTCCATTTCTACAGCTTCCTGAGAAGTTTTATGAATCATATAATTTAAAAGCTAGCAAAATGCAGATCTGAAAGGAAATAGGTAGTTACTTATATGGGCAAAAAAACAAAAAGAAATTATTTAAAACATGAAGCATAATTTAGTCCATATAGTGGAAGAGGGGAAAACTAACAAAGCTGCTTATTTCAGAATAAAAAAATGAACAGTCCCTCATCTCACAGTTTTTCATAGTGTTACATTTCCTGAATGTGATATTAAGATGAAATTGAATATATAAGCCAGGGAGCTTTGAGAGCTCTAGTATATAAACATGACAGCCATAACTAAGTCATAGGAGATGGGAAATCCAGATTAAGAGAGGTTTAGGAGTAAAATGATATTAAAGATTATGGCCAACATACTTTATGTAATATCAGGCCATGTTTACACCTGGAATTATAATGAACAAATATAAGTCATTTCAACAAATAGCTGCACACTTTCAAAAACAGAGATTGCAAACATAAGTCTTCTCTGCATTTTTAAAAAGGTAAAACAATAAGAGGAAAGAAATCAGGATTTTCTTTTTTTTCCAGGGTTGATTTTACAAAGTTACTATAAAACGCCTCAGCTTTAGAGATTAGTTAGCAGTTACTCACAGAACAGTAACTGCCAACAGGATTTGATTAGCAGTTCAAATATAAACTTCACATTTGTAAAATTCATATCTTATTTTAGATATTGTTGTCCAGAAATGCTTGCTACAAATACAGTAAAATGACCTAATCATTAAAAAAGCAGATGGGTTTTTAAAGTTGACTCTTCAACCTCAAAAGGTTCAATAGAGTCACAAAAAGGGCCAGAAGGGAAAATGGCCATTGAAGCAGTTTGCTAAAAGAGCACTCATAATTTATTGCCTAAGATCTACAGAAATATTTGATTTTCTATATAAAATTATGTACTTGAAAGGTAAATTAAAAACTTGGGGCACCTGGGTGGCTCAGTGGATTGAACATCTGATTTGGTTTTGGTTCAGTCTATGATTTCATGGGTCATGGGATCAAGCCCTGCAACAGGCTCTGCACTCAGTGGGGAGTTGGCTTGAAGATTCTCTCCCTCTGCCCCCTCCCCCCACTTGCATGTGTGCACACATGTGCTCTCTCTCTCTCAAATCTTTAAAATAAATAAATAAATAAACAAAAATCTTAATGGGAAAACCCCTCTTAGGAATATATATTACCAGTGAGCCATACAGTAACTAAATAACTACTATGATCAGAAGTTATGAAAAGGGAGTATTTTGTTGAAAATTAGTCACTAGGTGGATGCTGGTTTCTAGCAGTTTTTCTCAAACTACTCTATGAAATACAAAACCCTATTTTCCTCCATAGAACCACTATTAACAGGGGTGCCTGGGTGGCTCAGTGGTTTAGCGTCTGCCTTCACCTCAGGGCATGATCCTGGGGTACCAGGATCAAGACCCGCATCAGGCTCCCCACAGTGAGCCTGCCGCTCCCCCTGCCTATGTCTCTGCCTTTCTTTTTCTGTGTCTTTCATGAATAATTAAAATCTTTTAAAAAAGAACCACTATTAACAAATATGATTTTTTAAATACTAGCAAACTTAAGGACTTCATCAACCATAAGAGTCTATGATTAATAACACCAGTGCTCAGAAATGATGATCTGATAACTCAGTTAAATTAATATTTTTCACATATATATGACATGGCACATAAAAGATAATTCATTAATGTTTGAAAGAATGGATCTTTTCATTTCAAATATTTATAGAATTTGATATATTAAATCTGTAGTCAAGACTTAAAAACACATGATCAAGCTGCTCAAGAATCCTATTTTATGGTATATTATATGACAAAAAACCCTAGAAGTATAAGCCTTAATCTCTTGGAATTTGCTAGATGATTTCTAACCATTTCAATTCCAAACTACAGTGGAAGAAATAGTGACTAAGAAAATGCAACTGCAAAGAAAAATTTTTGGGAAACGCCTTCTGCATGCAAAAGGAAGAGATGGAATTTGCTTTGACGTGGATGGAACTGGAGGGTATTATGCTGAGTGAAATAAGTCAATTGGAAAAGGACAAACATTACATGGTCTCATTCATTTGGGGAATATAAAAATTAGTGAAAAGGAATAAAGCGAAAGGAGAGAAAATGAGTGAAAATATTAGTGAGGGTGACAAAACATGAGAGACACTTAACTCTGGGAAACAAATAAGGGGTAGTGGAAAAGGAGGTGGGCGGGGGGTTGGGGTGACTGGGTGATGGGCACTGAGGGGGGCACTTGGTGGGATGAGCACTGGGTGTTGTGCTAAATGTTGGCAAACTGAACTCCAATAAAAAAAAAGGAAGAGATGGAGATTTATTAACTAGACCAGTAATTATTCCACATAACAAACATAAATTCACTAGCATGAATTCACTAATTCATAAATTAAATCTATTAAACATTCATGTATCCTGAGGAAAACAAGTGACAGTTTTTAATTACACTATCAGTTACATTAGTCAGAGTTTACCTATACAGAACAATTTGGATTATTTGGAAACCAAAACCTGACATTAAAATGTTTTTGCCTACATGCCCAAATTTTTATGGGCTAATTATCCATTTTGTGGATGAGTGTATTGATTAGGAGGAAATTTTTTAAAGTTATTTTAAAATAATTGTTCATTAACAGAAAGTGCAAAAATAGCACAGGAGAGATTCTGCATATCCTTAACTCAGTTTCCCACGTAGGCGAGCAAAATTTGTCACCCCAAACAGTGTTTCTTTGGCATGTGGACTATTTTAGGCTGCTCACTTTTTAAAAAAAATCCTGGAGATCAATTTTTTGCCCTCGACATCTAGGTGGTTTCTAGAAGTAACCACTCTCAGAATATTGATATGGATCCTTCTAGTTCTTTGTGTAGGTTTTTTTCTACATAACAAAATACAGTTTATACTGTGATTTCTCATTTTTTATTTAAATAACAATAGAGTTTGAGGTAGCTCTATGGCTTAGTTGGTTAAAGCACCTGTCTTGTAAATAACAATAAAGTCTGGAGATTATTTTATATCATTTATATTCTCCCAGGCTGGTTATTTATTTTTTTAAAAGATTTTTATTTGACAGAGAGATACAAGTAGGGGGAGCAGCAGAAGGAGAGGGAGAAGCAGGCTCCTCGCTGAGCAAGGAGCCCAATGTGGGGTTCAATCCCAGGACCCCATGATCATAAACTGAGCTGAAGGCAGACACTTAACCAACTGAGCCATCCAGCACCCTAGGCTTATTATTTTCATGAAACAAAGAGACTTAACCAGTTTTTTTCTTTTTTTGCCTTCCCCCTAAACTATCTAAAAAAAAAATTAGAGGATCTACTTCAAAAGAGAGCTATCACCATAGATAACTACAGTATAATATGAACTAGGTGCAGTAGACAACACCCTGGAATGACCTGTTGGATCAAAGTCCTCTCTGTGTTCCACTGTTTCTGGATGGCCCAGCAAACACTTGTTTACCAAACATTTACTCTTTCCAGTCTTCCTATGAATTGTCTTTCTTCCCTTTGAAGTACCAGATTCATGCCCCTTTTCCCTTAAGTCTAGAATGACATATATATCTCATTTTGCCTGTCTTTGAAATCTCATGTTTATATGGATTTCCTGTACACACATAGTTAAGTTTGATATTATCCTGTTGATCTGCCTCATGTCAATTTAATTTTTAGATCAATCAGAAGAAATCTTGAGGGTATCAGAAAATTTTTCCTCCCCAGGACCCCTGCTGGTAACACCTAGTTATTGTTAATAACTAACAATAGTACAATGTCAACACCAGGAGATTGACATTGGTACAATCGACAGACCTTATTCAGATTTCACCAGTTTTAAATGGACTCGTATGCACTGTAGCGCTACTAAATTTTATCATTGTGTATAAGTTCACGTAGTCACTATCACAACAAGAGATATCACAACTGTTCACAAAGACCCCCCCCATGATCCTAATGTACTATCCCTTCAGAGTCATACCTACCTCCCCTTCTCTCATACTTCTCACAAAGTTTGTGATCCCTAATGCCTGACAATCACTAATCTATTATCCAGTTCTATAATTTTATTACTTAAAAACTTACATAAAGGGAATCACATGGTTTATGACCTTTCAGAAATTATTTTTAAAAAACATAGCATACATAATTCCCTTGAGAGCTATCCAAGTAGTTGCATGCATCAACAGGTTTTGTGGGTTTTTTTTTTTTTTTTTGCTGCATAGTTATTCCATGGTAGGGATGTAGTCCAATTTGTTTAACCATTTACCCACTAGAGGACACTTTAATTCTTTCTACATTCTAACCATTTCAAATGGAACTGCTATGAAAACTTGCTTGCAGGTCTTTGTGAGAACATAGGTTTTCCTTTCTCTGAGATGTACATTTTCCTGGAGTACAACTGCTGAATTGTTGAGCAAGTCTATGTTTAATTTTTCAAAGAAACTGCTATACTATTTTCCAGAATCACTTTATCCTATATATTCCCATCAGCAATTTATTTTTTTTTATTTTTATTTTTTTAAAGAATATTTTATTTATTTATTCATGAGAGACAGAGAGAGAGGGAGAGAGAGAGAGAGAGAGATTGGCAGAGACACAGGCAGAGGGAGAAGCAGGCCCCATGCACCGGGAGCCCGACGTGGGATTCGATCCCAGGTCTCCAGGATCGCGCCCTGGGCCAAAGGCAGGCGCCAAACCGCTGCGCCACCCAGGGATCCCACCATCAGCAATTTATAAAAGATCCAGTTTCTCTATATTTTTTCCAGAACATAGTATTATTTTTTATTACAGCTGTTCTAATAGTTGTGGTATAAGATCTTGTTGTGGTTTAAATTTATATTTCCCTAATAGCTACGGATGTTAAACATTATTTTCATGTGCTTGGTAGAAACTTGTATAATTCTTTTTTGGAAAATGTTCAAGTTTTTTACCCACTGGGTAACTGGATTCTTTTTTAATGTTGGAATTTTGCTCTTTATCTTTAAATTGTACACTTGGTATCATGTCTAAGAACTCCGTATCCTAGGTCCTGATGATTTTCTGGTATGTTTTCTTTTAAAAGCTATATAGTTTTATGTTTCACCTTCAAATCTGTGATAAACTCTGAGGTAATTCTAAAATATTAGATTTAGATTGAGGTTCAATTTTTGGGCTATTGCTCTATTACCATTTGTTAAAAAAAAAAAAAAACACTATTCTTGTCGCACCTGGGTGGCTCAGATAGTTAGGTATTGGACTCTTGGTTTCGATTCAGGTCATGATCTTGGGGTTGAGATCGAGCCCTGCAGTGGGCTCCACGCTTAGTGAGGAGTCTGCTTGAGAGTCTTTCCCCCTCTTTTTCCCTCTGCTCCTCCCCCACTTGCTCTCGCTCTCATTCATAAATAAATAAATGCTTTAAAGAATTATTCTTTCTTCACTGAATTGGGCTTGAGTTTTTGCCAGAAATCAGTTGGCTATAATTGTGTGGGGCTACTTCTGAGCAATCAAATCTGTTCCATTGATCTCAGTCTAGTCCTCTGCCAGTACCACACAAGACAGCTATATAAATCTTAAAAAGTGGGGTAGAATGATTTCTCTCACTTTATTACAGCTTTTCAAAAGTTGTTTTTTCTATTCCTGTTCTTTTGCCTTTCCATTTCAACAACAAATCTTCCTGGGAATTTAACTGGAATTGGAACAAACCCATAGATAAATCTGGGAAGAAATGACATCTTTGTTGAGTCATCCAATCCATGAAGAGTACATCTGTCCATTTATTTAGATATTTGAGTTCTTTCATCAGAGATTTGTAGTTTTTACAAGACTTATAGATATTTTATGGGATTTATACCTAAGAATTTCATTTTGTTTTTGTTTTGGGCAATTGCAAATAGCATAATGCTTTTAACTGTGGTTTCCCAGTATTCTTTGCCAAGTAAATAGAAATAAAGAAATATAATTGGTTTTGGTATGTTCATCTTATATTGCTGATGAACTTACTTATCAGTTCTAGAGGTTTTGTTGAAGATCCTTAGGATTTTGTATATAGGCTTTCATGTCATTTAGAAATGAAAAGTTTCATTTCTTCCTTTCCAAACTATATGCTTATATTTTCTTTCCCTGGTTTATTGTGATGATTTCCAACACTAGGCTGAATAAGAATGGTGAGAATGAACAGCCTTACCTTGTTCCCATTCTGAGGAGAAAAGCATTTTGAGTAAACTTTTCTGAAAAAAAATAGTAAGGTCTATGTTTAAATCCATTTTTTTTTTGCATGTGGATGTCCAATTGTACTAGTACCACTTGCTGAAAACACCATCCTTTCCCCATTGCCTTTGCTTTTAAAGATCAGCTGGCCGTATTTGTGTGGATGTATTTCTGGGCTCTCTTTCCTACTGATCTTTTTGGTTTTCTCGTTCACAAAGACTACACTGTCTTTATTATTGTAGCTTTAAATTAAGTACTGGAGTAATGTCAGTCTACCAACTTTGTTCTTGATTGCTTTAAGCAGCAGTCTCTCAAATCAGGAGAAAAAAGTTGCAATCAAAAATACATTTGTACGGTCTTTCATATTTACATATGCAATTACCTTTACTGATACTCTAGGTCTTCTCATAGTTTTAGTTACTATCTAGGGTTTTCTTTCGAGCCTAAGGGACTACTTTTACTATTTCTTGTAGGACAGGTTTGCTTGTGATGAATTTTTTCAGTTTTGTTTATCTAAGAAGGTCTTTATTTTTGAAGTATTATTTCCCTGGATGTAGAATTCTTGGTAGGCAATCTTACTCATTTTGAAGAAGTTACCCTCTTATCTTCTGGTCTCCATGGTCTCTGACAAGAAGTCTGCTATTAATCTTATTAAGGATCCCTTGTACATAATGAGTTACTTCTGTCACTTCTGACAGTTTGATTATGAAATGTCTTTGAGTTTACCCTACTTGGAGTTTCTCAGGATTTTCTGATGTGTAGGTTTAGATTTTTCATCACATTTGAAAATTTTTTGGCCATTATTTCTTCAAATATTCTATCTCTTTCTCTCCTCTCCTTCTGGGACTCCAGTTATACATATGTTCATGTGCTTGATGGTATCCTACATGTCTCTGAGGTTCTGTTAATTTTGCTTAACCTTTTTTTCTTTCTGTTCCTCAACTTAAATAATCTTAATGGACCTATCCTTAAGACTGCTAACTCCTTGTTGTCTGCTCAAATCTTCTGTTGAGTACCTCCAGTAAAATTGTTTTTGTTTATTGTACTTCTGCACTCCAGAATTCCTACTTGGGTGTCTTTTTATGGTTTCTCTTTATTGGTAGCTTCTATTTGGTGGGCTTATTCTCATACTCTCCTTTAGTTTTTTTAGACAGTTTCATTTCTTTGAACACATTTAAATAGCTGATTTAAACTACTTTTCTAGTCAGTCCAACAACTCAGTTTGCTCAGGGATAATTTCTATTGATTGCTTCCCCCCCCCCCCCCCCGTTAATGAGTCCTACTTTATTTCTTTGTATGTCCCAATTTTTTGGTTGAAAACCAGATGTTTTAGGTCAACTCTGGAAATTAGAATCTCCTTTCCTCTAGAGTTTGCATGTGGATGTCCAATTGTACTATACCACTTGTCAAAAACACCATCCTTTCCCCATTGCAGTTTTTATTCTTATTTGTTTAGTGAGTTTTTGTTCCTACTTGTTGAGTTTTTGGAACCAATTCTATAAAGTCTACATCCTTTGTTGTATGTGGCCACTAAGTCTCTCTTGGTTAGTTTAGCTGTTGCTTATTCAGGGGCTGTGTGTTAGGGCATACCTTTAACCCTCAGGGAGTTGACAACTCTGCCTTAGCGTTCAATTCCTACTTGCACAGCCTGAAAGCCACAGTTGAGAGCTTAAGGCCTTGTTAGGGCTTTTCTGAGCATATGCACAGTCTCATACATGTTCATGGCCTTCTTGATTCCCACAAATATGTTTGTAGCTTTTTCAGAGCCCCCACAGACCTCTCACTACCCAGTTTTTCTTTTTAAGCTTTTAGGTTAGCTTTTTGTTTGCCCCAGCTGTTACTCTCTATGGCCTCAGGTAGCTGTGAAGGTAAACTGTCTCTGAAAATTTTCAACAGATGCCCTCAGGAAAAAGGTATTTTGTAGTAGGCAATCTCTGAGTCAGACCAAATAAAGACAAGCCTTGCAAGTGGGGTCCCTTTCAGGGAACTACCAGATAGATCAATAATGACAATTTCGTGGGCCAGAGGCTTTCAAGGAATTCTATCCCTGTTCTGCCTCCTTTGGTGGCTTCAAGGCTCCTGGTTTTCACCATGAATTCTTTGTTTTCAAGGTTACTATGGAACTGGAGAGAGGGGGATGGCAATGGGGCAAGTTAAAATGCCACAAAGCTCACTGTTCTTAGCAAGAATCAGCAGTTTTTCCTGAATAAATTCTTCCTGCGTAGCTGCAAGCCTTTGGTTAACTTCCAGAGTTCTGAAAAAGTTGGATTCTATTTTTACTGGTTTTCCTCTTTCTTTTATGGCGAGGAGAATTGTCAAAGGTTCTTATACTCCTCCAATTTCACTGACATCATCTGCTACCTGGGACCTTTAGAATGAGATATTCTTAGAGACTAGGTAAACTGGAACCCAATCTATATTCTTTCTAGAAGACAATATTCTTCTAAAATAAAAACTGCCATTTTTGAACTTCTAAAATTGAACCATAAAGAAATGAGTCCCTTCAAGATCTGAGAACTGTCAATTCTGTTTCTAATTCTATATATTTTACCTTCTTTAAAATTTCCTTAAAACAATTTACCTAAATTAATTTTGATACCTATTTTTAAAACAAAAAAAGCCTAATTTAATTAGTGGTTTAGTAGAGTAAGAGATAAAATGTGCATTAATTAAAAGTTTTAAGATAATCATCAAGGAATTTCATTAATAGAGGCTGTGTATGTAAGTATGAAAATATCCTCTGATGAGAAGTAATATCCTAATATAAATTCACCCAGCTTTCATTTAATAAAAACTTGTTATTCATCTCATGTTCATAAGCATCAATTTCATTTTTTCATACATGTGAAAGAAGAAACTGAACTAGTTAGGAATAATATGCCTTTTTAGGAATCTAATAAAAGCTATGGACTTTCTTCCTACAAATGAATATATATGTTCATTTAATTCTGCTTACAATTTAAGGGGTTCTTGGATACCCCACAGCCTGTAAATTAAGAACTCCTACTGAAAAGAAATTATGATTTTATTGGGAAAAACAGAAAACAGATATTCAAATAATTACAATAATTTCACCTTCAGTGGAGCAAAGAGAATTTAAAATATTAAAACATACAAGTGGTCTCCAACTAATACATAGTATTTCATTTCAAAAGCTAATTTGTAAATTATGTATTTAGAATTTATTACATGTTCTTATAAAACAATGTTAGAAACAATGGCTGGAGACTATTAAACCATAAGCCTCTTAAAAGTAGGTGCTCTTCAGCAAAAGATACAGTCAACAAAACTAAAAGACAACCTACAGAATGGGAGAAGATATTTGCAAATGATGTATCAGATAAAGGGCTAGTATCCAAGATCTATAAAGAACTTATTAAACTCAACATCAAAGAAACAAACAATCCAATTATGAAATGGGCAAAAGACAGGAACAGAAATCTCACAGAGGAAGACATAGACATGGCCAACAAGCACATGAGAAAATGCTCTGCATCACTGGCTATCAGGGAAATACCAATCAAAACCACATTGAGATACCACCTCACACCAGTGAGAATGAGGAAAATTAACAAGGCAGGAAACCACAAATGTTGGAGAGGATGTGGAGAAAGGGGAACACTCCTGCACTGTTGGTGGGAATGTGAACTGGTACAGCCACTCTGGAAAACTGTGTGGAGGTTCCTCAAAGAGTTAAAAATAGATCTGCCCTACGACCCAGCCATTGCACTGCTGGGGATTTACCCCAAAGATACAGATGTAATGAAATGCCGGGACACCTGCACCCCGATGTTTATAGCAGCAATGTCCACAATAGCCAAACTGTGGAAGGAGCCTCGGTGTCCATCAAAAGATGAATGAATAAAGAACATGTGGTTTATGTATACAATGGAATATTCCTCAGCCATTAGAAACGACAAATACCCACCATTTACTTCGACATGGATGGAACTGGAGGGTATTATGCTGAGTGAAATAAGCCAATCGGAGAAGGACAAACATTATATGATCTCATTCATTTGGGGAATATAAAAAATAGTGAAAGGGAATAAAAAAGGGGAAAGGAGAAAATTGAGTGGGAAATATCAGAAAGGGAGACAGAACATGAGAGGCTCCTAACTCTGGGAAACGAACTAGGGGTGTTGGAAGGGGAGGTGGGCGGGGGGTGGGGGTGACTGGGTGACAGGCACTGAGGGGGGCACTTGATGGGATGAGCACTGGGTGTTATGCTATATGTTGGCTAATTGAACACCAATAAAAAATAAATTTATAAAAAAAGTAGGTGCTCTTTTTATCTGTCTTTGTATTATAATGATCTGTCCAAGTAAACAGAATATGTTAGGACCTCAGATGACCCTTTTCAAAACCTATTTTACTCAATAATGTATTTGAATACAAATGCACTAAAATAAGAAAAAATATTGAGGCAATGACAAGGTCAAATAAACCACAAAGACAAAAATTTTTAAAAAATGGAAGTGATGAATCACTGAATTCTACTTCAGAAACCAATATTAACTAAGTAAAATTTAAATTAAAAAGTAAATTTAAAAAATAAAAAAGAATAAATAATAGATTTTAAATTATGTGTTGCTTGAAAGAGGCTTAATTAGACGAGAATGTAACAGTAAATAAAATTATTTCTGGATATTCTTATTCAAACTTACAGCAGATTCCTTTTGTTTTAAATTTCACTTCAAAATATGTTTCTTCTTAATATAGCATCTCTTACACTTAACCATGAATGAGGTCATTTTTTTGGACCTAAAAGTTTGTAAATGGACTGGAAGGGCAAAAGGGATAAGATGTTTTGCCTGCAGTGACTGGAAAGGAGTTAGAAGACATTGGGAAGGGGAAATTGGTCAGCGGTTTTATATATATAAAATGTTTATTATATCTATCTTAAAATGTATCCAAGTTAAAGTAAGATAGTGTGAAAATGAGTAATAAAAGGATATGGGGGGCAGCCCGGGTGGCTCAGCGGTTTAGCGCTGCCTTCGGCCCAGGGCATGATCCTGGAAACCCGGGATCGAATCCCATGTCGGGCTCCCTGCATGGAGCCTGCTTCTCCCTCTGCCTGTGTCTCTGCCTCTCTCTCAGTGTGTCTCTCATGAATAAATAAATAAAATCTTAAAAAAAAAAGGATATGGGATGCCAGTGGAAGGAAGGAAGGAAGGAAGGAAGGAAGGAAGGAAGGAAGGAAAGAAGAAAGAAAGAAAGAAAGAAAGAAAGAAAGAAAGAAAGAAGAAAGAAAGAAAGAGAAAGAAAGAAAGAAAGAAAGAAAGAAAGAAAGAAAGAAAGAAAGAAAGAAAAGGAAAAATGGTGGAAGGATGTAGTGGAAATGGAATTTTGATTTTGCTTCTTGGTGCTAAAGAAGATGGGAAAACTACATTTTGGTGCCATAAATATAAAGGACAAGTGACACATTTTCATTTGAGTAACAATGAACCCTTATCAAAACCAGATAAAATCATGAGTAATATGTGGAATTCAACTGGTATCATATCTTAAAGGCTGTGGCCCAACCACATAGGATCAATGAAATGACCTGGCCTTGTCTTCACAATAGGACTTGGAAGACATTTATATAGCAAAAGCAATGCCGAAACAATGAAGGAGTGAGCCACAATTTCAGTGGCAGGCTCCCATATATTATTAGGTAAAGACAAGATACATTCAGAGACATGTACTACAAGTGAGCCCCCTCACGCCCCACCCTTTTAAGTTTGGCATTTGATTGCTTAACTAGGTGACAATTAAAAAAAAGAGGTTCAGCCTGGCAGTCTGAGTCTGTAGCAGCAGAGATCCCTTGCTGAAAAAATCTGTCAATAAACCTCAGCCAACTGAGAAAGCAATCAATTGCCTCCCTAAAAATGTCTTTAGCCAAGAGAGATTCAGAATTAGGTATAACAATGAGATAAATCAATATAAAATTGGTATATTGAGTAACTGATTTAGACTTGTGATTTTAAACTAGACTCTTACTAAGTTCATCAACAGTAACAAAACATTTAAGAGAAATAAAGATTCAACACATCTACAGGTTTAATAAACTAGGTTCAGGACCTAGGAAGGTTTTATTAGTTAACAACTGAGGTACAAAATATCAAATACAGTATATTAAACTTACATGCAGTAAAGTTTTAAGAAACTTAAGGAAGTTGCAAAACCTGCTTGGAAGTAAATTTTAAATTCTGCTAAATTTATAAAATAATTTATATAAAAAAGTAGTAATAGCCAATTTCGGAAGATAAAACCATGAGATCTAAAACCTCTGAATCTTACCACAATATTTTAAGGATTAAAACACTTTAAAAAAAATCAGTTCTTGTTGTAACAACAATCTTCTATAATCAGTATATGGATAATAGTAATAATTCAAAGGGTTAAAAAAGTATTTAAAAGCAATGATCCTCAAGAAAGATCTACAGAAACAGATTAACCTGGAGCTCACAGTATGTGGGATTTTACTTTTCAAAGTTAGGATAATTGGATAAAATATAAATAGGCTACTCTGCCTTAGCTTTTCCAACTTCAACTATCAACTGCATTGTTCTTGGGAGATTTAAAAAGAATAAAGAAGGATATCTTTTATTGGACAGTCAAAAAGCCTGAATTTAGAAGACAGGCTAATTAGAAAAATAAATATAATCAATTGTGCCAGCTCAAGTAGGAGCACATGTGAATTGTGGCTATGTGGAACTAGGAGTTAAATTCTATTAAAAAAAAAGTAACTTTAAAAAAAAAAAAAAAAAGTAACTTTAAAATGCTTACCTACTGTTTAAAAATATTTACATATAAATATGATTGTCCATACCAAGGTCTTAAAACCAAGTTTAAGTCCTGCATGTCATAACAATACTGATCTTTCAAATTTTCATATATACTCTTCTAAGTGACATAAACCAAATGTGATCTAGGAGTCTTTAGTTCTATTAGACCATAATCCTAAAGATGGTTAAGTTATGGATTTAGAAGGAATTCATCTTATTTCTTCTGAGCCTGCAATTATCATATCTTTGCCATTATTTCCCCTTCCTCCTCTCCCATCCCATCTTCTGTACCACAGGACCCAAAATTACACCCTACAAAAATATATATCCAGATCTCACTTTCTTCCTAGTCAAAAATCGTAGGCCTAGAGCAGTCTTATGTTGCTCTCTAACTGTAAATTACTCTAGCTATCTTTCAAATACCATGTTCTAGAACTGACAGAATGGAATTTAAACTGTCTCCACCCACTTCCCACTATATTATACCCGCCACTTCACCACCCCCAGATGAAAGTTAGGTTGATAAATGGATTTTGGAGATGAAATAAAGCCAGACATCAAATAACTTACTTGAAATCCATCTCTTACCTTCTGTACTTAACCCTGGACTTGATGTGAACTTGGCTACATCAACAATTTTTACAGCAAACTGTTGCCCAGTTTCTCTGTTGATACATCGTCGTACAACACTGAAGGGACCCCTTTAAAAAAAAAAGAAGCCAAGTTTAATTCATTGATTAGAGTCCCATCAACATCTTACTGATGTCTCATAGTCTACTTTAGTTTAAGATTAAATTTAAGTACTATAATTTTGAACATATTTTTCTATAATCTATGAGGTAAATCACAAACTAAAGTTATTAAACCAGAATAGAAAACAAATTTGCATTTCAAAATGACTTATGAAGATACTAACTAGTATGCTTATATTCAAGGCAAATAATCTTTGTAATATTCTCCATATATTATCAATATCTTAAACAAAATAAGAAATCACAGCGGTAGTGCACACAGCTTTTACCTTTTGAAGCCGAAACTTAAGTTATTGACCCCTTCCCTTTCATCTTAACTACCACCTACCCAATTCTTCACTACCAAGTCCTACTGAGCTTCTCTCAAATTTTTCTCAAGCCTGTCCACCTCTTTCCAGGTATCATAAACTAGTCTAAGCTACTACCATCTCCTGACAGGACTACTGAAGAACTTGTTTCTCCCACTCATTCTTGTTGTCATGTTTTAAAAATGAAAATCTGATCTTATGTTTCTGCTCAAAATCCCAGAGAAAGAAAGTATATTCAATGCATATATTTGGTTAAGAACTGAAATACATAATTCTCAAATAGGAAAATACACCCCAGCAAAATCTAGCCAGAAGACTTGAAGAGGGAATTCATAAAGAAAACCCTTGCATGATTTTGCCTCCAAAAACCTCTCCAGTCTCACGTGAAGTCACAGAGAAATCTATCTTCCTTCAAGTTGCCATAGTAAAGCAAGTCCTTTCTACCAGGAGAGCCACTGGTTCAGCCATTTGAGTTATCTAGCTCTTTCTCTAAATTGATACAGCTCTCAATATTGGCCATACAATTCAATCAACTGGGATGATTGATAAAACACCAATGCCTGGGCCCAGGCATTACACACACATACACACACACACACACACAGGCACACACAGTTCCTTGTGATTAATAGTTATCAATTAAGTTTCTAAAGATAATCCAAAGACTGATCTGTACATGAATTGACTATTAAATAATACAGAATACAACAGCAATATACTGATTTATCTGAAGGCGAGTATAGTTTAAGTCATTAAATACATGTATACACATGTGTATTCCGCCCCCCACCCCAGGAAACATAAGACCATCTTTAGCTTTTATAGGTAAAAATAGTACATATGGACGTCTGTGGTCAATCAGCAGATAAGTTCTTCATTTACATTGGGACACTTGTGATACTGCCTGCCTTAAAGGAGAAGTTGGTCTTTCTCTCAATTAGGGAACAAGTAAAAGAATGTAATCTAACCCAGACTTAAACATTTCTTGAACATCATATGAATTAGTTGATTTCACCATTCCATCATCTGGACATCAATTATACCACAGCTTCAAAACTCTCTCTTCAAGCAACCTAACAAAGCTCAACTGGAAGGGGAAAAAAAACCCAATAATGTGTCTTTCAGAACACCGAAGAAAGACCTTTTTGGCAACCACTGCTCAAAGATTTTGCTCTAAGAGAAGACAATACAACAAAGTGAAGCAGGACTTACACAAATGTTTTCATTCTCAATCTGGATGTCTTACTTGTGACTACTTATCCTGACGACAGCAAGTAATTTCAGAAATGCTTAATGTAATTGGTTTTTGTCCACACATAAACCCTTGGGATTCTATTTATATATACATTTATGTAGTGTGCTTCAATTCACTACATGTTTTTGGAAATTTTCCAAGATCTGTATGTGGGATTATTCGTGGACAATAGAGTCAACTTTTTTACTTTTTCCTGTTTGAAGAAAGGTGAGGAAGAAAGCATAGCTTCTCTCCCTACCCTTTTAGTAATAATAAAATGAAGAAAGCTAGAGAGAAAGGAGAGAAAAGGGAATATGGAGGAAAAAAAGGTGTTTAAGTCTAAGAAGAGAGGGTGTAATACAGTAAATATTTTATACTTATTAATTATACTTGAATGATATTTTAAGGAACAGCAAAAATTCAGGAGGCCTAGATCTGGCCATTTGTTCTGGCCAAAAGTCTTCCATGCTTGAAATTTCATCCTTACATTTTTTTTTTTAGTCTACAATACAGTTGGTTCTCGAGTATTTATGTGGGGGAAAATACTGACAGATAGTTGTAAGCCATCATTATGAACTACTATCTTTCTCATATTTTTACTAATCCTGGCCAGTGTGTTAATTGAAATGAAGGAAGATAATTGATAGCATTTCAGAGTTGATAAAATAGATGTTCTTTGTTTGACTCTTTTAGAATGGTGAATTTGGATTAGGATTGTGGTACAAGGTTCCATTTGAGGCAGGTGGTAGCTTGCAGAATTCTGTTAAGTAAAAGGTCAATGAAACCAGAATTGTACTATGTTGTACTACGGCCTGCAGCTGTGTCTCTATGCAATCACAAAGTCCTCTCCTCTGGTGTTCATTTATGTGACAAAAGGTTAAGACTGGGAAATGAGCAATTTTTAAAAAGAGATTTATTTAGCATTTGAGAGAGAGAGAGAGAGAGAGAGAGAGAGAGAGAGAGAGAATGAATGAATATCCTCAAGCAGACTCCCTGCTGAGCGGGGAGCCTGATACGGGGTTGGATCCCAGGGCCTGAGGATTATGACCTGAGCTTAAATCAAGTTGGACCCTTAACCGAGCGAGCCACCCAGGCACCCCGGAAATGCATAATTTTGATACTAAAAGTAAATACATAAAAAAGGAAACTAGAATTAAGTGAAATCAGGCTAGAATATAGTATGTTGGTATCCAGGATAATAGGATAGATTTAACACAATGCATCTAATTTATTTTCCTCCCTCAACCCCACTAAAATGGTACCAAAGAGGCTATCACTGTTTAAAAAGGACTGGGAGAAATGAGAGGAGACAATAGTAATCATCAAATTTGGGAAGCAAAAAAGCAGATGGAGTAGTGGTAACTACTGACTTAGGCGAGTCAGGAAAGCTGAAGTGCAAAGAGAAAATAAGGAAAAGTTCATAAGCCAAACCCATTTACACTCCAGAATTCTCAAGAAATTATTGAACTGATAACACCAGATGACCCTGGAACTAGAGGTTAAGAAGGTGGGGCTAAAAGAACAGGTTTGAATGAAATCTCTAGAGAAGCAGAGTCCTAGATCTCCTCCATACCCATAGTCCATCCCACTGAGCAACTGTCCTACCATCATTCTATCAGAGATCTACTCTAGACAGGGTAAAACATAGGCTCTGAGAACTGGAGGCACAAGGCAGTTGAGGAAATGGGTACTACTAAATGGAAAGCAAGGGGATTGATTAAGTGATCACACACAAACTGAATGCAGACAGTGCTCCCCTTTCCCCCTTCACGGGGTGGGGGTGGGGAGGATATTAGAAGCTAGAGCTTTATCCTTCAGGCAGGAGAAGAAAGATTTTGTTGCCTATCTGACCAGCTCCCCTTTCCTCAGAAGGAAAGACCTATATAAATAATGACTTGAACTGCTTGATGAGCTCCACCACAAGTTCAGAACTCTCAATCAGCTTTCAGTCCCTCTACTGCAGGCTTTCCAACCTCAGCACTACCAACATGTTAGCCTGGATAGTTCCTTGTTGTGCGAGGATGTCCTCTACATTGTAGGATGCTTAACTGCAATCTGGATAGCACCTTTTGACGCAGTTTTGACATCCAAAAATGTCTCCACACATTGTCAAATGTCCCCTGGGGGGCAAAATTGGCCCCAATCGAGAACTACTGCTCTATTCGTACTCATGAGTAGACCACCAAACTCCTAAGATATCTGGAGAGTAGACTCATTTGGAAGATAGAAATCACAAAACAGAAAGAGCAACCTAAAGGAAGAAGACTAAACAAGAACTAAAAAACCTTCAAACGACCAAGAATATCCTCTGAAAGCTATTATAACCATGAAACAATAAAACTTTCAGAAAATAAAAAAAAAAGAGCTCTTGAAAAAGAAATACCTTAAGAAATTTAAAACTCAATAGAAGGGCTAGAAGATAAAGTTGAAGAAATGTACCAGAAAGTAAAGCAAAAAGAAGTAAACAAATGAAGTGGAAGAACTCAAAAGAATCACCCAGGAAAATTTTCCAGAACTAAAATCATGAGTTGCCAAATTAAAAGGACCCACCAAATACTTGACAAAATAGATAATAGACTCCTGTCCATACATGCCACTGTGGGCTAGATTTTCCAATTTTCAAAAGTGGAGGTAAGGGTGTGCTGGGAGGGAAGGATCATATGGTTCACATGCAAAGACTGCAAACCAGTATGGCTTCTGATTTCTCAATGGCAACACTAAGAGCAAGAAGACAACCTAGCAATTCCTTCAAAATCACGAAGGAAATCTCTAACTTTTAATTCTATATCCAGCCAGAAAAATCAATAATCACAAAGACATTTTCAGATATGAAAGAGCTCAATAAATTACTTGCAATGCATACTTTCTGAAGAAATTATTTTAAGATGTTTGCCAAAACAAGAGACTAGATCAGTGAAAAGGATGTCAAGTGACAGCAAAAAGGAGATCCAACACAGGAGGTACATAAAAGGAGCCCCCAGGAGTGAAAAGGAGGGAGATATCAGGCTGACAGCCAAGTGTCAAGGAGAGGTTAACCAGTACAGACTGTGAGCTGTCAAAGATTCCCAATGCCACTGATCCCCTTTCTAACCTCAAAACAGGAGTGGGTGTGCTGGCCCCAGATTCTTCTGTTTTGCTTTTTCTGACCAGGGGATGTTAAGAGTCCTGCTCTTCTCTGCTGCCTAGTTTAGCAGAAGACTATCATTTCGCTCCACAGCAGTTGGAATATTCCTGAGACCTGGAGGAAGGTCTCAGTTGGACTGAAAAGCAGGAGAATGTAGAGCAGTCCAAGCCCCCTGACCATGTCCCCTGCAGAAGAAAAAGCCAGCCCCCATAGCACCAATATCCTGCTTGTGAGGAGCCTCGTGTCCTGGGATTTACTTGGGACCTTGCCAACTGACTTCCCAGAAACAGTTCCTATACACTCTCAGGTTATCTGAAGCCAGACTGAACAAGAGGTTCTGTTCAGCTTTCCTTCTCCTGAGAATCTTCATACACTCCTGGTAATATTGTCCTCCTTTCCTTTCATACCCAAGTTTGTCTTTACTACTCAGTTTCTAAAGACTAAATAATATACTGTTTTGGCATGCATAACTAGGTGGTAAAGCCATAAAGAAAACTAAAAAGAATGATTAATATAAAAGCCAGGAGAGCAGTTAGGCAGAGCGAGAGGTTGTTTTTGGGAAGGGGCATATAAAGGGCTTTTAAAGGTACTAGTAATATTCCATTCCACCACCTGGATGATGGATTCAGGAGTTTTCATTTCAGTATTATTCTTTAACATACACACATACTTTATACAATCCTCCATACACATGTTTTCTAGTTTAAAAAATGTTTTTAGTGGCTTAGAGGTATATCCCTGAGACCTTGCTAATCAATGAGTTTAATTTTTTTTTACGTATCTGTACAAATAATTTTGATACATATAACTGAAAAAAAACCATGTTTGAATCTCAAACATAATAAGGTTAACACGAATTATATTCATTGTAACAGGGTGAACTTCTTGTCCATATCATAGGCCTAGAAGCTTCATTGCTTTCTAACAAATTATGCAATGTACCACAAGAGATACAGGAAAACTGTGAACAAAAAGAACTGCCAATTAACGAAAGGAAAGAGCAGGATGGGGTGGGGAGTGAAGACCAACAGCAAATTCATATTTTATATATATATTTACATACACACAATATATATATAGATACATATACACACAGTTGATATACAGTCAATCCTCATCATTGGTAGAGTATTTATGAAGTCACTATCCAAAATAGTGGATATTTGTAATCCAAAATCAATACTCAACTGCACTTTTACAGTCGTTCACAAACATGCCTAACAGCAAAATATCTGAGTCACCTGATGTGGAAGTTACCAGCTAAGGTTGAACAAGGTGACACTCTGCCTTATTGTTTCAGCTTGTCATACTATAAGCAAATGTACTTTTTGCCATTTAGTGCATTTTTTACATTTTGTACTTTTTATTGGTCATTTCACTGTTTATAATGGCCTTCAAGGGTAATGCTGAAGGGTTGTCTAGTGTTCCTAAGTTCAGGAAGGCTGTGATGGGCCTTAAGGAGAAAATATGTATGTGAGACAAGCTTCATTCAAGAATGAATTACAGAGCTGTTAGTCATGGTTCAATGTTGATCAAACAACAATACATATGAAATAAGGTATCTTCAAACAAAAATACACATAAAACAGGTCATGTACTGATTGGTTGAAGAAAATGTAACCAAAAGCTCACAGGACCCTAGCCCTGTATTTCCCCTAGGAGCAATGGTTCAGCATTCATTTAATGTTTGGGGCAACTTCATAGAACATTACTACTGCAAATAATGAATATCACCTGTGTGTGTGCATGTGCATATAGGCATATACATATAAACAAACACGTGTGTATTTGTATTATGAAATGTGTATTAATAATATATAGTATTATATTACATGTGTTTAGAATATAAACTCAATGAGTACCTGGTAAATATTAAACCCTCAATAAATATTTGGTGAATGAAGTATCAAAAATAAACTAGGAATGAGCAAGCCACTGATAAATTTATCATACCACACAATTTTACACAAGTATATAAAACTGGAAAAATCACGGTACTTTTAGCTATTTCCTTACCAATTTACTAAGTATGTATTTTCCTAGGACATTCTATACAGTTCTGATGTTAGTTGAGGGAAATAAATGGTGGATGGGTAAAAAGGAAACAAAGTAAAATATAATAATGATGACATTAGCAGTAAGAATAAAATCTTAACTACATCCTAGAGAGAGAGACAGACACATACACACATACATATATATAAAATACCTAATAAAGTTAATGGTAGTCTCTTCCTCCTATTTCAACACTGTTAAGTCATTAGCAATAAAGAAGAGCTCATACATATCATTCCATCAAGAAATTCTTTCCTCGTCTTCCTGTAGTTTTACAATAGTGACAGGACAGGAATGTTGTTCTGACACTTTTTCTCTTTAATAGTTCTGGTACCCACCCCCACTTCCAACACAACCCAAGCTGTGTTACTTTAGGTACAGTGACTAAACCAGAGGAAAAAAGTTTGCCTAATCATAGCAGTTTAGCGCTTGCCTTCAGCCCAGGGCGTGATCCTGGAGTCTCAGGATCAAGTCCCACGTCGGGCTCCATGCATGGAGCCTGCTTCTCCCTCTGCCTGTGTCTCTGCCTCTCTCTGTGTGTGTCTCTCATGAATAAATAAATAAAATCTTTAAAAAAAAGGAACGCAAATGAATTGGAAAATTATTAAAATCAAAGTCTCAGGAACTGTTGCGTAAATGTTAACAATTAAAGATCTGGCAGAGGAATTAAGCTCAGTACAATTCAGATTGTTCCTTGAAAATAAAAAGGGGAGGCTTATTTGAAAATTTGGCAGTGGATCTCCAATAAGCTAACAGAACAAATCTAGCTTAACTGTCAAAGCTAAGTAATTCAAAGAGTTAAGACTAACATTTACTAACTCGGTACTTATATTGGCATAATTAGTACCTCTGTCAAACCTTGATAGTTCACTGAAAAGTTCAATAGACTTTTCTTTAGATTTTATGTAGCGCACCATTCTCCGGTCTGAATCTACATAGGATATATTCACCACTTTTAGGAGAGGACTAACTGCAGAGTATACATAGCAATTTCTGCTAATCCAAAAGTTCTAGAAAACTTGATTGATATGTTTTCATGTGTATGTGCGAGTACCTGTGTTTGAAGGGCTAGGCTTAGGACCATAGTAGAAGGATACAGACTCTCAGTTTTTGTTAGCTCATATATGATGGAGCATGCATCAAGGAGACTTGCTAAGAGAAGAAAAAAATATTTTTGTACCAGATAAGAAACAGGAAGAAGAGCAGACAGAGGAGGAAGGAAAAGAAAACAAAACAAAACACGAAGAATTGTAAAATAAACACACCCCAAAGTAAGAATTCTGACTTGGTTGTACATATTTAGGCCTTTTTAGCTAAATATATAAAGAAGTTTCAAGATATTGGACTTTGAAGCACTGACATTAAAAAATTCTATTGATCCTTGCACATTTTATTCATTTGCTTCATTTTCCCCCATGGAAGTAAGACCAAAAAAAAATAAATAATACAAAGAACAAACAAACAAAAGATTAACAAAGCAATTCTTGCCCTTAGGAAACACCCAATCTTAACAGATTACAGTTGGTACATACACATAATTTTAGGATAGTGTTAAAGAACAAGGTATTAAAACAGTATAATACCAAGAGTTTATTATCTGTGGATAGGAAGGTGGTCAGAGAAAACCTCTATGAGGGCTTGGAAAGATGAATATATTTTTCAGGCCAACAAGGGAAAGGGGAAAATTCTAGAAATTAGTAGAAGCATGTGGAACAGCCTCCAGTCAAGTCAAAGCATGGTTTGTGCTGGATATTGCAAGCTACTTGGTACTGCTGGTGTGGAAAATCAGAGGGTGAGAAGTGGCTGGAAAGGGAAAAGGGCAGAAGAATGGAAGATGGGTTGAAGAATGAATGGGGGCCAGTCAGGAAGTTACTACATTAGCTTAAGTACAAGGTGACAAACAACCTAAACCAATACAGTAGAGGTAACTAAGATACTTAAATTGACAATGTAGAGGGGCACCCAGGTGGCACAGTTGAGCAACCAACTCTTGGTTTTGGCTCAGGTGGTGATCTTGGGGTTGTGGGGTCAAGCCCTGTGTCAGGCTCTGTGCTCCATTCGGAGTCTGCTTGGGACTCTCTTTCCTTCTCCCTCTGTCCCTCCCGCCTCGTGCTCACATGTGTGCTCTCTCACAAATAAATAAATATTTAAAAAAAAATTGACAATGTAAAAAAAAAAAAAAAATTGACAATGTAGTGAATGATTAGCTTGGGGTGTCAGTTGAAAGAATGACTTACACATTTCTGGCAACAGTTACTGAGTAAATCATACCACCAGATGAGAGAGGAGCTACATGACAAAGAGCTAGTGGAAAGCAGAGAAAGGAAACACATGGTTGTTTTGAAAATACTTATTTCCAAAATACTGATTTCCATGAACTATCCAGGCAGAGATCTATAGAGCACAATTAGGCAGGAATATAAAGTTCAAGGAAGGCGTCAACATGCAGATGATGAAGACAACACCAACTACTACTGAGACCATACCATTTGCCAACCATACTGCTAGGAACTTTATATGGACTCTCTCAATTGTAAAATATATCATTATTTATCATAGCAGCCAAGAAACTATTAGCCCCATTTTATAGATTAGGAAACCTAGGCCAAGACAGCTTGTCTAGGGCCAGACAATGAATGGTAGAGTCAGGACTGGGACCAAGACATGGAACTCCAAGATCCAAATTCTCAATCTCCGTACTACGGAGGCATGAGTGAACAGGAACTAAATGAAGCCATTCATGTGAACAAGAATTCTTAGGAGTACAGACCAGGACAGAAGACAGAGCCCCAGAAAACAAACCCATCTCATTTCTCTGAAAGGAATTGCTGTAAACATCCCCACAGAAAGACTACAAGAAGCCCAGAAAGAAAAAAAAAAGTGCTAAAGGCAAGCTCTTAGAACATAGGATTTTATAGAAATACCAACGCAATGACCAACTGCTTAGCAGAGTGAGCCCTCGGCACAAACACAGAGATTCTCCCCATTCCTTTTGACGCAAGCACAAGAAAAGCCTAATTTTCATTTTTAAATTAAGAGCTGCACATTCACATTGTTATTTTCTATTTATTTATTTATTTATTTATTTATTTATTTATTTATTTATGATAGTCACAGAGAGAGAGAGAGGCAGAGTCACAGGCAGAGGGAGAAGCAGGCTCCATGCACCGGGAGCCTGACGTGGGATTCGATCCCGGGTCTCCAGGATCACGCCCTGGGCCAAAGGCAGGCGCCAAACCGCTGCGCCACCCAATGATCCCACATTGTTATTTTCTAAATGTGGGAATATACTTTGGAAACTGATCCAAAGAAAATATTTAGTAGAGAAACAACTTTTGGGAAACTTGCTCCTGACTTTCTACTAGTGTCCATGAACTTAATTACTTTATAACTAAAGTACTAAAATGATCACAATTGTCAAGTTCTGCATGCATATTCTAGTTTTTATAAACTGAAACTAAAAATTATGGAAGGCTGGCAGTATGAAGTCACACTGTAAATCATATTTATAAAAGGAGTGTGAGGGGCAGCCCAAGTGGCTCAGTGGTTTAGTGCCTGCCTTCGGCCCAGGGTGTGATCCTGGAGTCCTGGGATCGAGTCCCACATCGGGCTCCCTGCATGGAGCCTGATTCTTCCTTTGCCTGTGTCTCTGCCTCTCTCTCTCTCTCTCTGTGTCTCTCATGAAAAAATAAATAAAATCTTAAGAAAAAAGAGTGTGATCTGTTAATATGCCACTAACATAGTTCTCCAAATGCTACATTATTCCTGTAAGAGTACTGTTGCCTGCCATTAACTAATATTTGGGCCCACAAGTTACTATCTTCATTAACAGATTTTTTTTTCAGTGATACTTCTATGGAGTACTGTTAATCTCTTCCCACTCCGAACCACATTTTATGCATCTCCATAATAAGTTAGACCCAATTCTGAATTAAACAAAATGAAGTTATTTCATTTAAATTACATAAATTAGTGAAAGAAACCTCAAAGCCAGCAATCCGCTCCTTTCCCTATCATTCATTTTAGTTGCACATTTAGGATTATGCCAAGTTTATATAGTAGCACAGAAACAAAAATGGATTTAGCTAACACTCTAAGTTGGGGTTTCCCAAATTGGCATCTTGTGGAGTCCTTAAGGAATAAAAGTTTCTCCATCAAGTTTGGCAAACACCATATAAAATATTACCCACCCAATTCCAGCCCCATATTCACATCAGCAGCTAAGTCTTAAAGTCAGAAAACCAGCATCTCTCTCATACACCACCCTCTGCTCCCATCACCCACATTGCACCTATTAATCAGAGTGTTCCCCGAAAAGCATGTTGGACTGGTGATCTAAATTTTAGTATTTATTATTTTTTTAATTTTAGTATTTATAATCACACTACAAATTACAAAGTTGTAATGGCTGTGAACATTCCAATTTCAAACTTTTTTCTGAAACAAATATTCTCCCACCCAAACAGGGCATATAAACTGTTGTTTAAATTCTTAGAGAGGGAGATAATCCAATTGTTTGCTTAGTAAAGGATGGAAAAGATTTAACTATGCAATTTAAATGTCTATTCATTAATACTCCCAAAAGTAATTTACTTTTTACAATTGTTAATATAAGCATATTCAGCAGGCAATAATGTAACCTCTGGTCTTTTAACCAAAAAACAGTTAACAAAAAGGCAAAGCATACAAAGGAAATAAGCATTTATACCTAATTACCCAGCTCAGTGCAGGGCAGCAGAAAATAGGTTTTGAATCATAATTGTAGTAATCAGTTTTTAGGTCTAAAGGAGGAGATGATCTGGAAAATAACTGCTTTGGGGGAAAAATCAGAAAATAAGAGTATAAAATAAGTGAATATAAACTGTTTAGGCAAGACAGTAAAATCAAACATTCAAACCGTTGGGGGATTTTTCAAGTTAGGTAAGAAAGCAAAGTCACTGCAATGTTACAAGGAATATGCAAGTTAGTAAAGCTCATTTTTAATCAGTTTCCTGGGGATGGAGCAACCCTTCAGTGCTTATGTCAGGACTTCCTTTTAATCAATAAGGCATGTAAGTGAGCATAGAGGACGAAAAGAGAAAAGGACCAGTATATTCCTCCACGCATCTGAAACTGAACTCCTGAGCTTTTGTCTCCCTCCTCCCATCTCAGCTGAAGGCCAACTCCACATTGCCTTCCAGTTGCTTAGCCAAAACCTAGGGTGCCATTCTTCATCCCTTTCTTATTCCAATTCATTAGGAAATGCTCTTGGCTCAACTCTGCTGAGATCTTTGGTTTCATTTGTTTCAAGGAAATTTGTAACCAACCGTTGGAACAATTTTATGATGGCTGAATTAAAACTCCCAGGAAATAATTCCAATATCTAATTCAAGTGTCGGTACTGGCCTCAGTTGAAGGTCTTTTCTCATTCAAAGGGTGGTTTTCCTGGTGCTTAGTAAGTAAATATCTTGGATACTGTGGCCTTTATATTAGACTCTTGATCAAAGAAGCTTCTATTTTAGCAGGCTGTCGCCTTGTTTAGGTTCAGTATGTAAGTTCTTGAGTTCTTTTGTGGACTTCAGTTCTGATGACAGTTGTTTAGTTTTGTGGACTTCAGTTCTGATGACAGTTGTTTAGTTTTCTGAGCTCTTTCAGTGTTTTGGTCTGCTTCCTCTTTTCCAGTGCTGCTGATATGGGGCAAAAGGTACTTCTGAGGACTACTTGCTTTCCTCTGGACAACTTTGAGGGGGCAGGTATCAGCAGCTCCTGGGCCTGGGTCTCCTTCTGCCACAGGGTGGAGGGCAGGGAAACAAATGACTGCTGCTACCACAGCCTGGTCTTTGATCTTGTTACTGCTGTAGGCAGATCAGAGGACTGGGGCCTACTTGTGTGTGTGTGTGTGTGTGTGTGTGTGTGTGTGTGTGTGTGTGGTGGTGGTGATGGTGGTGGTGGTGGTGGTGGTGGTGGTGGTGAGATAGGGGACTACAACAGCCAGGACTTTGATGCTGCTACCAGATCAGACCACCACCCACCAGGGCCCCAGGCTTTGCTGTTCTTAATGGGGCTGTGGGCACATCAAACTGCCTTGCTGGGCTCCAGGTGTGGGATCCCACCAAGTCTCTGTTGTGCTTCCCCTTTCCTGGGCAAAGGGGCTAGAGAAAACAGGATTTTGTTTTTGTTTTCTATGCCCTTTGGTGGTTCTGGGTAGTAGGTCTCTCCAGCACCCAGTCCATGAGTAAATGGGAGGTAAAAAAGAAAACCCACTGAATTCCCCACAGTCATTCCTCAAGTACTACTACCCTACCTTCTTTCCACTTCTGAGTCCTTTTATTGCCGTCAGTTAAATAATTTCCAAGGCATTTATAGTTGTATTTATTGAGGAGGGGCAGGAAAAAGTGAGTCTAAATCATCTTGTTCCAGAAATGGAAGTTGGTGCATTTTTAACATCTTCCCTTCTGGCTAGTATTTGGAGTCCATTCTATTCAAAATTTGGGGATGAGTTACAGTTCTTTTACATCCAATAGAGCCAGTTCAAAATAGGAGCCATTAAACTTGTCAGGTGGATGCTATAGTTTTCCATGACTCCTGGCTCAGAATTTCAGAGTCCGGAGCAAGTAACTGATGTTTCCCAACTTCTTGCAGTTTGAGGAATACTGAATTAGACAAAGTATATATTAGAATAGGGGTACCTCTCTGTTGTCTCCACACACATTGATACTCACATACTTGCTCACCCTTGCAGCCTTCTGGAATCTAAAAGGAGATCTAAAATACCAGTCTCAGGCAGCCCAGGTGGCTCAGTGGTTTCACGCTGCCTTCGGCCCAGGTGTGGTCCTGGGGACCCGGGATCGAGTCCCACGTTGGGCTCCCTGCATGGAATGGAGCCTGCTTCTCCCTCTGCCTGTGTCTGTGCCTCTCTCTCTCTCTCTCTCTCTCTCTCTCTTTCTCTCTCTCTCTCTCTCTCACAAATAAATACATAAAATCTTTAAAAAAATAAAAAATAAAATACCAGTCTCTTCAGTGTATTTTAGTCAAGGCATATTTATTAAAAAAACATAATTTTTCAATCATCTCATTATTTGATCTTACATATTAAAGAAAGAGAGGAAAGTTAGGGGTCACAGTAATCCACATAAATAAGGTGATGCATAATTGAAGATGAGCTCTTAATACAGGAGATGTTGGGTGACTAAACTAGTACTCTGAGGGCAGGGGTTTTTGCTTATCCACCTTGTTTCTCTAGCATATAGAACTACAGGTGACATTATGCTAGTGGAGATGCAAATGCTTTCTGGACGGACAAATGGATTCATAAATCCATTTTAGGATGCACAAACAAGCATCATCTCCAAGACACATTAGTGTACTTATATTTTATTTCATCTACACTTATAGTTAATGGCATTCTAGTTCTTTAGTCTCTTGGAGATTTTCACTTTCCTAAGTAGAAATAAAACTTTTAATTTGTCAATGCCAGTTACTGAAAGGCAGGCAAAAGTTGTAAAATCATAGGACGTGTAAATTTTTAAATACATCTTCAAAAATACATTATTTTGTTTTACTAGAGATGTTGCAGGCCAATTCAAAATCCTTCTAACGCTGCTACCGTAATTAAAACTCAAAAAGCAGACTTTTTTACTTCTAACATATAGTAACATCTGTTCTTTACTTTGTTTTAATGACTTAATACAGGCCTTGTAAACGTGAAGCATTTTACAAAAGCAGTATTTTGTGATGGCAGAGACCCAAACATAGCTCCTAAAATTCAGAAAGCTTCTCAACCTAAAAGTTTATAAAATCAGCTGTGATAATGGTTAGCTCAAAATCAATTCATTTTCTTTACTTAAATGTTTAAACAGTTTACTAAAACAAATTCAGTTTGTATAATCTGACAAGATTAAATATGAGCCTCAATCACAGTAATCATTTACCATAAGATATAATAACCAAATGGAAATAAACTACTTCTCTTATCCATATAATCACTTTTTTGATGAAATTACAAATTAAATAAACTCAATTAAGAGAAGACAAAGAAACTTCATGGCTCCTAATTAATGCTGGATTGAAGACTAAATTTTAAGTACAATCTTAAATTGGTAAACTGACATAGGATGAGATCATAAAGTTAGAAACATTCTATAACCAATGACTAATCATCCATCCCTTAAAAATCAATACATATGCAATTACTATTTACTGTCTCTTAACCAAATCCTTTATTTTATAGCAGCCATTAGGGAAAAAAAATAAGGGATGAAACATCAAGAACATCCAGAAAAGATACAAAACAAATGGGTTGAGATCACATAAAAGAACACGTTTTTAACATATGAATTTTTTAGGCAGCTCTAGAGTGACCATTAAAATTTCAAAAGGAGGGATCCCTGGGTGGCGCAGCGGTTTGGCGCCTGCCTTTGGCCCAGGGCGCGATCCTGGAGACCCGGGATCGAATCCCACGTCGGGCTCCCGGTGTATGGAGCCTGCTTCTCCCTCTGCCTGTGTCTCTGCCTCTCTATCTCTCCGTGACTATCATAAATAAATAAAAATTAAAAAAAAAATAAAAATAAAAAAAAAATAAAATTTCAAAAGGAAAAAAATTATTCTACTAGCCAAGAATCCTTGCATGTTAAAACTGCATAATCATCTTATACCTTCCTTTTTGCATGTCCAAGCAACCTAGAGGTACAAATAAGCTAGATGCAAATATTCCTTAAGTGTGAAAAAGGCCTTGTAAGAGGAAACACTTTAACTCTTGACAGACTTCTTCCTCTTGGAATCAAAGCCATCATAGCATAAACAAAACATGGGCTTCGGAATTCAAAAGACTTGGGGCTGACTCCTGGATCTGCCCCCTTACTATGATGACATTTGGTCGGTTATTCAGGCTCTCTGAGTCCACTGTATTTAAACTGTGAAAGAGAGAGAAAAGCTACTTCAAAGAGTTCTGAGAAGAGAAGAGAAGGCATAACAGGCCTGTGCCTGGCACATATGCACAAGAGGGGACTTCTTCAGGGAGTCATCTGCTACTGGACAAGTATTTCTTTACTCCTCCTTCCCTACACAATAGGAGATGTCTCCCATACTACTAAGGTGCCATCTTACTATCAAAACCAGGAATCAGGAAAAAACCAGGGAGAGTTCTGTTCCTAATAGTGAAACAGGCAACCAGGGCCAATCTTCCTACTGAAGAACAAAATAAAACCTGGATGTGCACGCACACCCCTTCTCAAAAGTATAAATATCTTATAAGGTACTTAAATTTTGCCATTTGAAGACATAGGAGAATGAGAGAATCCACAGCAGTAAGCTTGGCCACAAACAGCTTCTTTTGTCTACAGGGCAATTCTCTATTCCTGAGAAGCAAATGCCTCACAGGACTCACATAGCCTTGTAGGATGGATAAGTAAAGAGAAGCCTCGCAATTTACCTGAGAAACCAATCCCACCGTTATTCTGGCTTCTTCTGAAAAGCTATGCCTAGGATGGAGGTGAACCAAAAGCAAACCCAGCCTTGCATGGACTTGGGGTATGGCTCCTTATCTGGTAGCCCATGGGATCTCAAATCTTAAAGTTGGATTCGGGTATTCCTGGCTATGACCCCCACAATCCTGGCAAGGCAAATCCTTTCTTAAGAAAGACACTTCCTGGGGAGTCCCTGGGTGGCGCAGCGGTTTGGCGCCTGCCTTTGGCCCGGGGCGCGATCCTGGAGACCCGGGATCGGGTCCCGCATCGGGCTCCCGGTGCATGGAGCCTGCTTCTCCCTCTGCCTGTGTCTCTGCCTCTCTCTCTTTCTCTCTGTATGACTATCATGAATAATAAATAAAAAATTGAAAAAAAATTAAAGAAAAAAGAAAAAAAAAAAAGAAAAAAAAAAAAAAAAGAAAGACACTTCCATCTTAGTTTGAGCAAGAATCGGAATAAGGGACAAAAGAAAAAGACCAAAGCATGAGATGCTGAAAAAAAATACAATGACCAAAATTTAAAACTCGTTGGATTTCTGGGAGCTGAATGAAGTAAGAATTAATAAAGAGGAATACAAGTCAGAAGAAAGATTTGGAATACATCATGAAGAAAAACAAGAAGAAAGCAAAAAAACAAGGTAAGAGACACAGATGAAATAATGAGGAAGAGATTTAATGTATGTTAATTGGGGTCCTGGCAGGAAAGAAGACAATGAGGTCAAGGCAATATTTGAGGAAACAGCAAAGAATTTTTTTTATAGAATGTTTTCACAGAATATTCAGACATGTCTAGACACAAATTCAAGATTCCCAGTTAATCACAGAATAAATAAAACTCATACCTAGACACATCATAGGAAAACAAAGACAATGGGAAAATATCCAGAGGTTAAAAAAAGATTATCTTCAAAGAAGTGACACTTTGACAGCTGACAACAGAATCCAGAAGACAATGGGAACAATTCGATGAGATGAAATAAACTGTCTTCTAAACAATCTCATACCCAGGGACTTCAATCATGAAAGCAAAGATGAACACAAACTGAAAGAGAATGTCATAGCAGACCTACACAAACCACTTTTTGGGAGGGAAAATTACCCCAGAGAGAAGATTGAAGAGGCAAAGAATGAAAAGCAAAGTAAGACATAAATATATGGGTAAATCTAAAAGCAGACTGTGTAAAACAGTAATGTCCTGTTGATGTACAAATATAGATAATTAAAATTGACAACAAGTGGGGATCCCTGGGTGGCGTGGCAGTTTTACCCCTGCCCTTGGCCCAGGGCGTGATCCTGGAGTCCAGGGATTGAGTCTCACGTCGGGCTCTCGGCATGGAGCCTGCCTCTCCCTCTGCCTGTGTGTCTGCCTCTCTCTCTCTAGGTCTATCATAAATAAATAAAATCTTTAAAATAAATAAATAAAATTGACAACAAGTATTCAATCAAGAAGGAATAAAGTTAAAATTTCCTAAGACCCTTGCAGTGGTTGACCTAAGGGTATTAAGATTTACCAGTATTACATTCTGGTGCATAATATATGGTATTTTAAGGGTTACCACTGAAAAAACTGAGACAGTGTCTAAATTCCAAACAAAGTCAGGGAGGGAATAATCACATAAGAAAAAAAAATGAAATAGAACAAGCAGGACAAGCAAACTACAAAATACATTTAAATGCAAGTATATTACTACCACGTGCTAGGAACATGAAAAAAAATACACTGACAATACACATAATAAGGAAATTATAAAGTATATCAGAAGAGGGTAAGTCTATAGGGAAAAAGAGTAACATCCAGGAATTGAGAATACTAAGGTAGGTTGGGACAAGTTTTATTATCGAACAGGGTGGTCAGGGTAAACCTCATTAAAAAGGTGGTCAGGTTCTGACCAAAAGACTCCTTCCTCCTCTACAGCTGACCTAAAGGCACATATCCAGCCACAGCTCTGGGTCTGCCATTGTGGGAACCATTATTTTCGATGTACTGTATCTTGCCCATGTCTGTCACCTTCAATTTTGTCACTAACTTTTTCTATTCCTAGTACTTTGGCAATTTTTACAAAGATTCATTGTTTCTGAAGGCATATCATAGAGTGGAGAAATCTTACACTTTTCAAATTAAATAAGTCAAAATCTCCACAAGTAAGTATTCCTTAAGCAAAAAACCTAATAAAATGTGACTGATTCTGGTCCACTTTTCCTGTCTACTGCTTTTACCCCATTTAGTACAAGCAGATGAGCCATCACACAACCTAATCAATCTGTCCCTCTCCCTGAAATGCAAAATGAATTCAGATAAGATTTTGTGAAGAAAATAGCTAAGAACTTTTGGTTGATTATGTTGTGCTTGGTTGGTACCTTTCTTTAGGGCTCTGATAATCAAGCTGGAACATAAGGACACCAAGGTCATGAAACTCCCAATCCACCTACTAGCTAGGGCCTGGCTGCTGAAGCACAATTTGTTACCGAGGAACTTAGTGAGTGAAGGGCCTTTTGCTAATCCTTTTCAGGCCAAAGACTGAGCTCACCCTGGGCTAACACAAGCCATTTGAGAGACTTGGCCTTCGGTACACAGGCTCCCATCCCATTCTGGATCCCCTCTCCTCACCTGGTGCTGGCCAATGGCTTTCTCTTCCTCTGTGCTGGCTACCAGTAATTAACTGACAACACAAGCAGACTGGGCGGGTGGCAGGGGCCTGTCCCTTAGAGAGTCCAGATGTAAAGGTGTTAGTGGCAGGTGCTCTAGGAGGAGCTCATAGAGGACTCTGTTGGTCATTTACCTCTCCCCTGCCAAGAGAAGATGGGCACTCACAGGCTAAACCAGACTGGAGATTGGGGTCCACAGGACTCAGAGCAGGAGCAGATCTGAAGAGGACAAATGTTATCCAAGAACTGAGAAAGTTCAAATCCATGGAACTCATCTGAAACTAATCCTGTATAAGATGTCTAACACAACAGCTGAGGTCACAGGCTCACTAGATTTCTTCCTGTGCCCTCATATGATCAAATACTTCATGGCTAAAGAGTAAAATAAATGAAAAGCTTACAGAAAAGTGCTTTTGTCAGAAAAAATGACAAACAAAGGGTCTGAAATCATGCCATTTGAATGGTATCTAAAATAAAAGTTTTCAGAAGAGCTTTTTTATCCAAAGTATTGTCATTCTACTAAATTCTAGCAAAAAGAAGAAATCAGTATTTGACTTTGATTCAATTCTGACTTGATTCAAAGAACAGCCTAAGAAACAAACACAAAATTATGCTGACCTAGCTTGTATTGGGAAGAAAAATGAGAATCTAATTATGTCACCAGAAAGACATATTTATACCGCTTAAAATGAAATGCTCCAAACAAAAGGCTAATATCAAAGTAAAAGGTGAAAAATGCATACCAAGAACCAAGACTTTAAAACAGTACATCTGGTATGCAATTCATTGTAGGGCTGTAGGCAATTAGGGTTTCCTCAAAGATCTTTCACAGAGCCAGCTATAACAGAGGAGAAGAAATGAGTTCCACTGCACGGTTCTATTTTATTTTGGCTATAACACTATTAGTAAATAACAATGAAAGCACTGAAAAACAAAGAGTTTATCAGTTGGGGAAAAAATCGCAAAACACAATTCTTTCTAGGGAACACATCAAAAAAAGCCCGTTACCATTTCATTTTTTGGAAAATTCTGGTACTTCCACAGTACACAAATGCAGAGTTACTGTCCTTATAATGAGAATGTAGTTTGTCACTTCCATGTAGCAGACTGGATTTTTGAGCTTGCTTTATACCTCTGATTTACCGCAAATACTGAGCTGATCCATAATACAAACAATCCAGAGTACTACTATATATCTGCTGCTTTCATTTCTTGGACAGATAAAATGGGCCTCAATGCCAGCTGAGGAAATCACATTAGAGCTAGAAATCTCATCTATAGGTAATACACTATTGATCAAGACTAATCATTCTTTTTGAAAGAGATCACTCAGCTTAAACCTTAACTCTAGTAGGTAAGATGTATTCCAGTGATCAGAAAATGAAGATGGCTGTACGGATTGGTGGAATAAGCAAAGGCTGCTATTTTGATCACTGCCCAGGCCACTCTCAGTCTTTGCCATAATGCTGCTTTTCACGAAACCGAGACAAGCATGGATGGCAACAGATTGCTCACTGGTTTCGGGTACTTGATTAAAATATTCAATGCTTTGTGTTTTCCAGTCTTAATAAAGCACTACATGAATTAAACTAGCAACCATCATACACAATACTAAAGCTATCAGAACAAATCTGTTTTTATTGTTTTATCTAAAATCTTGGAGAGATTCTGCCCCTAAACCATGAAGTCATTGCTAAGAGAATAGTTTCAGGAATGTACTCTTTAAAAAGTTCTGTACTTCTGTCTTTGCCTAGAGTGGAACTGATCAGCAATAAAGCATATTTGAAAACCATCATACTAACCCCTTTGGTTCTTCTTTAAACTTCAGTGAGCCTTCTTTATGCCCTGTTACAGCCTTCTTGTCATGTTGAAGCTCCTGCTATCAAGGAGGCAGTTTCCTTACAGCCTTTGTAATACTAGTTCAGCCTTCTTCCTGCTCCCACCTTTGACTCCTCATACAGAAAACATCTTGGTTTACCCTCAGCCTCAGCCATGCTACTCTCCTTGTCATTTCAGCCTCACCACAGGGGCACCTCCACTCCTAGTCACTTAATGAGCCACAATCTACCTCTGCTTATGTGCTCTGACTTGAGTTATTGAGAGGTTTTGAAGAAAGTAGTATTAAACAATACTGAAGTCGAAGGAAACTGGTGGAGAGGAGGACCAGGGAAACAAGAATGCATGTGAAATGAAAATGATCAAGAAAGGCAGAATAATGCCTCTTTTTAAAAAGACCATATTGGTTAGTTTATTAGTGTAAAAATGATAATGTGTAGAAAAGAAAACTTACGATGCTGGAAAGCCATTATTTTAAAAATTTGGTATTTTAAAATGCCTGATTTTATGACTTATACAGAAAAAAATTCATCCTAAATACTTCTAGGAAAATATAAAAATTTTAAAAATTACAAACAGTTAAACTATATGGTACAGAAAAGTGATCAAGGAATTGAGTTTGCTTAGTGGAACCATCTGGGCTGGGAAATACTTTCTCAACAAAAAAATTCATTAATATTGGTTTAATTCTGATTAAAATATTTATGCTTACATCTAAGTAGTGAGAAGCTTCCATAGGTAAAAGTCCTGCACTTATCAAAGATTACCCATTCACATGAAGACCAGTCTTCCAATAAGAGCAACAAGAATGATAAAATTGTTAATGACAAGTACTGTATTAGCATATATTAGAATGTATTATTAATATGATAGATATTGAGTACTATATGTCAGTCATCTAAGACTTGCTGGTATTAACTCATTAAGTTCCCATAACTACTCTAAGATAGGTAGTGTCTTTATTCTCACTTTTTAGAGGAGAAAACTAAGGTACAGAGAAGCTAAACAACTTGGTCTAGCTCCAGAACTAGCAACTGGTTCAATCAGAATTCAAATCCAGAAATTCCAGATGCAGAGCCTGTGCTGTTTTTTTTTAAAGATTTTATTTATTTATTCATGAGAGAGAGAGAGAGAGAGAGAGAGAGAGAGAGAGACAGGCAGAGGGAGAAACAGGGTTCATGCAGGGAGCCCGACATGGGACGCGATCCCAGGTCTCCAGGATCAGGCTCTGGGTTGAAGGTGGCGCTAAACCGCTGAGCCACCCGGGCTGCCCTCCATGCTGTTCTTAATCACTATGGTATCCCTGCCTCACGCCTATATCAGACATATGCTTAAGGTCCAATCTTTATCCCCCCTTTATAGAGGCAAAAACTCCTGTTATATTTATCAGGAAAATTTGCAGACTTCAGTTGCCTTGTATGTTTTATTTATGTTCTGTAGTACTTTTGGTCTTCTTTTTTGCAACTGATGGGTTATTTTTTGAGTTACAGTCACTCGGTGCCTGTTTCCTTGATTTTCATAGAGGGTGTTAGAAGTAGGTAACTACTTCCATTCTGCCAAGATCTAAATTCAGGCTTAGAAAAAAACATAAAGCACTAGAGGTTTTCTCAATAGGTTTTTCTATCAATCCTGTCCCTGTTTCGTTGACCACCACAAGACAATCTTCTGTGACTGGACAGAAGAATATGTGTGTTCTAGTTCTAAAGTTTATCACTATTAGTTCCAACTCTCTGGTCTTCCCTCAAATAGTGGAACAGAACTGGTCCTTACTCTCTTTTTGTAGGGACAAGTCACTTCATTTACCCAAAGACTGAAGATTAATGACCAGGAGTAAGAGAAAGAATCTACTTATGAGACACAGCATCTCCAGGGTGGAAGAAAAACTTGTTTCTGATGAAGTCACCAGATTCTAGCCCTACCGCCAAATAGATAATTGTAAGCAAGGGCGAAATATATAGTTGTAACTTCAAACTGCCAGAAAGACCAAAGCCCAGATGGAGAGGGCATGCCAATTCATATTAGACACAACTCAGCACTTCTTTTTGCTTAAAATACGCATTACCTTAAAAGGATTCGCTGGCAGTAGAATACCTGTGCTTAACAAAAACAACTATTCAATAAGGTACTTGCTGATTTCAATTCTGACCAATCAGATCAAACTATAACACCCACCAAAGGATTTAGTTAATGAAGACCTAAAATACTAGGCTCTGAAGAAGTCATTCAACCATTCTCTACTATGAGTTTCTCTCCTTTCCCATAATATCTAGGTAGGCTCATAAGATCTTTAGATTTTAACACAAAGTTAAAATGGTGTAAAGTGCTGTAAAATACAACCAACTTAAGTCACAACAAAGCCTCATATACCAAAAGGGTAACTAATAATACATCTTAGACATGGTTGCACAATATTGTGAATGTAATTACAGCCACTAAACTGTACAGTTAAAACGGTGAAAATGGCAAATTTCACGTTATATACATTTTACTACGATTTTTAATAATTTTAAAAATGGGAAGGAAAATACATCTTAAATGCATGTTATTTTCATGAGGCATGAATATATATTTTAAAAAATTAATCTGTACATGTTTTAAGTATGACACTTGAGTTTTAAGAGATCAACTTTTTCACCAGTAGCAGTAATCAACATCAATCACATAATGGTTTAAAGAAAAACCTCCCAAGAATGAGGAAGTAAATGCCTACAGTTACAGGTAGATTTAACTTGTACATGTTACGCTTCTGTAAACTTAGTTATATGTGAATGACATATAATTGGATTTGTGGGTAAAACTGATAAAACTCAGCTTAAGAAGGTGACTTCTCCACAGTGAAGATTTCTTTTTGTAAAGCAAATAAGTGCTCAATACATTACCTTAAATTCTAGCTTCTATATATGATTTTGGTTAAGTGAGGCTCATCTAGAAAAAAATTCAGATGTAGAGATGATCCCAGGTGTCACTTGATCCAGTCCCTCATTTTACAGATTAGGACTCTAGGTCTACAAAAAGCAAAGACAACCATCACTTCCCACACACCCTCAAGACACATATTCATGGACACACATATGAATGAGGTGTGATGACAGAGCTAGGACCTGAACTCTGAAACTCAAAGTGCAACAGTCTTCATTCTGTTCTCCACTTCTCTTCCTTCCAAACATGACTATGGCTCACGAATGTCAAATACATGTTTTAATTCCTAAGAAACACTTGGTTACTCCTTTTTTAAAAGCTTTATTTATTTACTTTGGGGAAGGGGAGATCACTCACACATGTGTGAGCAGGGGAAGGGGGAGAGGAAGAGAATCTCAACCAGACTCCCTGCTGAGTGCTGAGCCCAACACATGGCTCAATTTCACGATCCTGAGACCATGACCTGAGCCAAAATCAAGATTCAGATGCTTAACCACCTAAGCCACACAGGCACCCTGCCCTGCTTACTCATTTTTAAACCATATTTATCCCTATCACATTTCTCAAGGTGTGTTTTGAGGCCTACTATATCTACAAAATGCTCTACTACTCAAAGTTTCTAAGAGTACGGTACATTTAGGACACATTCTAGAACATTGCTATTTTTAAAAACCTCAATGCCTATTAGCAAATTTAAGGCTGTGAAAGGTCCTATGGAAAAGAGACTTGTTAAATTTCATTAAAACTAGCATTTCCTAAACTTCTGAGCACACTATACTTAAAAAATAAAAGATGGAACCAATGTTCTTTGAAACCTATTTTGGGAGATGCTATCCTACAGCTTCATTCAAGATCTGGAATATTCACGTATCTGTGGAATTGAACTCAACTCAGAACACATCAAATAAAGTGTCAACAAAAAAACCCCACAGCTATCAACTAACTATATATTTGACTATTATGGGAGGGAAATGTAATAGAATGTAGAAAGATAATAGACCCTTCATAGTAAAAGAGACAATTCTGACAAGTCATTTTTATTCAAAATTTGACAGAGTTTATGGTCATTTAAATATAAAAAAGCAAAACACAGATTCTGATGTGGAACATGTTCACTACATAGACTCAGAGAATTTTCAAAAAGGATTGTGACATAGGTAGACTAAACATATGCCACTCCTCCACAGAACAAATATTCTTAAGATTGATGTTCTCCCTATGGCTTTAGGGAACAGTCTTTCTACTGAAGATTATACAGATTTTTGTGGTAACCAGAAGTGATCATATATGTTTTCTGATAAACTGAAGGGAGAATTTGGTAAGCCAAAGCTATACAATCAAGAAAGCATTTTGTTAACTCTTCTACCAGGCACAAAATTTTGGGAATTTGATATAAAATATAATTATATACACCTTATGTAATTTGAAATGTTCTGTCTACTTGCACTAACTACATGGCAAACTATGGAATGTTAGTTACGTTTCTAAATTTTTCTCAGTTGCGCACTAAATGGCACGGACAATTAAAAAAAAATTCCTTCCTATCCTGAGTAGATCTGTCTTAACAGTATGCTGAGAGCCGAGCCCAACTCTTTCCTGAGAAAGACATGCTCTAATGCTGTAGGGAGAGTCCTTATTATAATGAGGAAGGGTTTACATTTACTCATGGGCCCATGTAACCACTTGGTAGCCTTTTAATTCTGGCTAAACAGCCAAAGTACTTGAGCCAAGTGCTTGAAAAGGCTTAAGATAGTTTCTTTTCCTGGACGTGTTTTAGGTTAAATTGCCTTTTGCTGAATTCACGTTTAAGATACTCTCTGTAACCATAAACTAGGTTCTGCCTTCTTACCAGTGACTAGATTTCTCCTTGATACAAAAACAAAAAAACAAAAAAACAAAAAACACAAAATCCCAATAAACCTCTCTTACACCTCTCTTAACCACCTACATAACTCTTTCAGAACATCTATCAATGCTAAACTTTGTCCAGAAGATGGAGAAGAGAAGCTGGCTTCCTGAAGGAACTAAGAGTCACATGACAAATGAGGGAACACTGGATCCTAAAGCACATACTATGGGCAGCATTAGTACAGGTGCTTGGCCTATCTGCTCCCCTCTGTCACAGGCCATGCTTGAGACCCAGAGATGGCTATCCCCAATGGTATAGACTGAGGTCACTGACTACATGGAACCAAATGAGAATGATTCAAATGCCCCAGTAGGTCTATGAAGATATTAGTCAAAGAATATTTGGTTCTAATTTTTCATCCAACTTCACATTTTCAGATTCTATTTTAAAATCTGGAAATCCTAGGCAATATTCAAATGTTTATTATAAGTACAGCCTATTCTTTAGAACTATACAGCCTATGTTAAGAACTTCTCAAGTCAATCAGCAAATAATTGAAAGAATTACTGAACTTCTGTGCTCAAAGAGAATTTTAAGTATCAAAGAGGAAATAAACTGGAATTATAGAAATTAAAATCATAGTTCACGGTTTTTTGTTTATAGGAAAATTTCAAACTAGTTCTTAAGGGGATCCAATGAGATACTGCAGAGGAAATGATTTTGGAAGCAACAGAAAAATGCAGAATTATTGCTGTGACTAGAGCTAGTGTCATTTGTTAGAAAGAGTAAGCATGAATCTGTTATCACACTAAATAAATTAGAAATTTTTTTCAGAAAGTGCTACAAGAGTATGTAATTTCATTTATGATTACTCAGCAAGAAAGGAATTATTCAGTTAATAGTATTAAGAACACGAAGGAGGACTTCCTGTCCTAAAATCATTCTTTAGCATTCAGGTTACTATAAGGAGATTCAACACATAACCTCTTGAAACCTAAATAGAAATATTTCATGAATTCAAGATTTGTGGGCATTTTCTTTTTCTTTTGTGGTTATTTTCAATATGCAACTTGCTTTTAATTCTGGGAGCTACCATTCCTTGAACATTTTCAAATAATGAGCGGTTTCATACAGGTTGAACATATAAAAATATACAAGTTGCTTTACAGAGTCCCAAGAATGACATTTTTTTTTAAGTAGGCTCCACACTTAAAGTGGGACCCAAACTCATGATTTTGAGATCAAGAGCTGCATGCTCCACTGACTGAGCCAGCCAGGCACCCCAAAAATGACATCTTGTATAAACTAACAGTAAGGCATCATACTCTGCTTACACATTTTTATGGTTAGTTTTAGTGGTTTTGTCCTTTGCTTTGTGGTTTTCAGACTGACTTCCTCATTCACTCCCAATTTAATAGGTTTGCTAATAATCCTCGAAGTAAGCTCTATACAACTTTGGAAACTGGTCCTACTTCCTTGGGTCTAACACAGTGCTAGAGCCATCTCACTTCACTTGCATGTGACTGAGAGAGACCAAAGCACTTCTGCCCTTTCTCAACACTCCTGAACAGCGAAGAAGACAGTATCACTCCTATTTTAAAGATAAAAATGGAAGTGCAAAAAGTGCAAAGATGGTTCTGGTAATGGCCTAATTTCTTGACTTGGGTGCTGGCTACAGGAGTGTGTAAAAGCTCATCAAGCTACACATACTTATGGTTTGTATATTCTTCTGTAAGTTCTGTCATACTTCAGTAAAAAGTTCAAAAAAAGCTAAAGACTCAGATTCGGAAACATCTGTGGTAGAGGCTGGCCCAAATTGCAAGCCATGCAAAGCCTTGGTAGTCCTCCACACTCCACATCCAACCGCTCATGTTGCTGTCACTGTTCATCATTTCCTTCCACTCAAACTCCCAATCATTAACAACAAAATATTCTGCTCTATTGGAATATGCCTAGAACACCACCCTTGGGAAATTTTTTCATGTGCTGAGCACAGAGTCCGCTTGGGTTTCTCTTTCCCTCTCCTGCTGCACCCATCCCCCTACACATCGGCTCTCTTGCACTCTCTCTCAAATAATGAATCTTAAAAAAAAAAAAAAAAGAACCTCTTTCTTCATATCAACTTAATCTTATATTCATGCAGCACTATATATTCCTGCAACACCCAAACCTCATCCTAGCTAGGAGATCCAAATGCATTTCACTAATTGATAGCCATGCTTCAGTAGTCTGACTGCAACCCTTATAATTATTGCATTGTGTACAATTATGTTTTTAACTATAAGATATCTCATTATCTAAATTGTTTAAACCCATCCTTATACTTTAAAAATGCTAACAAGTAAATTGTGGAAAAGAATCTTACTCCATTCCCCACAGCTCTGAGATTGTCTGAAATGAGAAAGGTCAGTAGAATAACTGCAGAAACTAAATTTGGTTACATAGATATTTTACATCTATTTATCTTTCTCATCTTCTCACTCACCACCACCTAGACACATACACTATACTAACCCCAATCATCTTAAAAAGAGGAGATCCTCATCTACACCCAATGCCCTTGCACTAACTTTTGAAAATGGTTTCCTTTGCCCAGAATACCCTTCCACTTGTCCAATCCATCTCCACTAATCCTTCAAGATCCACCTTCAATATCTAAGAATTGTTTTTATTTCACCTCATCAAGTAAAGCTCTCTTCCCCCTTAGTGCTCACAAAGCACAGGACTTCAGTACATCAACAGGAAGAACAATGCAGAGTCACAAAATTTAATGATAAACTATTAAACTATGTTGCAGAGTCTGAAAAATAGCCCTACTCAGAAGTTGGAGCATTCCCACATTTCTCACTCTTGAAATGGGTAAGCTCTCTATGTTCTGTCATAGCACCCCTTTGGCTTCCCTTCACAGCACTCACAATTGAATTTTAAACAATTACTTATAGAATTATTTAATATTGGTCTCCCTCTGTAGACCAGTAAATTCCCTGACAGAAAGGGTTCATGACTGTATCTCCAGGGCTCAGAAGAACCTGGAACATAACAGTTCACTACGTTGTGTTGAATGAATGTTTCTAAGAAGCTATATACCATTTTGATTCTTTTGATATGTCATTTTTGTTCATCGTGGTTTACTGCTTCAAAAATAATATTCTAGGGGATCCCTGGGTGGCGCAGCGGTTTGGCGCCTGCCTTTGGACCAGGGCGCGATCCGGGAGACCTGGGATCGAGTCCCGCATTGGGTTCCCTGCGTGGAGCCTGCTTTTCCCTCTGCCTGTGTCTCTGCCGCTCTATGTCTATTATGAATAAATAAAATCTTTAAAAATTTTTTAAAAATAATAATATTCTAACTTAGCATGCCACAGCTGCTTCACATATGCAACTTATGTTTATAGACATTATGAAACAATCACAGTAACTATGAATAAACTAAGAAAGTAAAATAATCTAATTATTTTACCTTACCTGTTATTTACAGGTTTGCTTCCCCTATTGAGTTCCCAAATGACAGGGGTTGTATACAATTACAGCAAGGTAGCTGACCAATTCAGTGAATAGAGTCAAACCTCCTTAGGCTCCCAGCTTTATCACTCAAGAGCTTGGTAACCCTGGACAAGGGATTTAGACTTCTCTGAGCCTCCATTTACATATATCTATAAAGTAAGGATACCACTACCTACCCTCCTGAGATTGTTGTATTTTTTACACATTTTTGAAGTATAATGAAAGCTGTATATAAAGTATATAATGTGATGATTTGATATCCATGTACATTGTGAAATGATTATCACAATCAAGTTACCAATTAACATTTTCATCAACTCACATGGTTACCATTTTTTTTTGTGGTGAGAACATTTATGATTCAGCAAATTTCACTTACATAATATAGTATTATTAACTATGGATCTCCATAGTTACATTAGATCTCCAAAACTTATTCATTCTGCACAACTGAAATTTTGTACACTTTGAGCAACATCTCCCCATTTCTCCTACCCACCTCCCAGCCCCTAGCCCCTAGTTTAGGTATTCTGATGTTGGGTACATATATACATATCTCCTTGGTGGGGTGAACCTTTTATCATTATTATATAATGCCCATCTTTGTCTTTTGTGACAGCTCTTGACTTAAAGTCTGTTTTGTCCAATGTATGTACAGCCACCCTCTTTTAGCGTTTGCATGGAATATCTTTTTTATAGATCTTCACTTTCAGCTTCTGTGTACCTTAAAATCTAAAGTGAGTTTCTGACAACATACAGTTGAGTCTTTTTTATTATTTTTTTATTTTTTTTAATTTTTATTTATTTATGATAGTCACACAGAGAGAGAGAGAGAGGCAGAGACATAGGCAGAGGGAGAAGCAGGCTCCATGCACCGGGAGCCTGATGTGGGATTCGATCCCGGGTCTCCAGGATCGCGCCCTGGGCCAAAGGCAAGCGCCAAACCACTGCGCCACCCAGGGATCCCAAGTCTTTTTTTAATCCATGAAGCTGCTGTCTTTTGATTGGAAATTTAATTCATTTGCATTTAAAATAGGTAAGGATTCAGGATGCCTGGGTGGTTCAGTTAGTTGAGTGTCCAACTCTTGGTTTTAGCTCAGGTCATGATCTCAGGGTCATGTGGGATTGAGCCCCATGAGGGGCTCCCCACTCAGCAGGGAGTCTGCTTGAAGATTCTCTCCCTCTGTCCCTCCTCCACTAGTGTGCACATGTGGTCTATATGTTCTCTAAATCTTTAAATAAATAGGCAAGGACTTAATGTCATTTTGTTCTTCCTCTCTTGCTTTCTTCCTTTGTGATTTTTTATAGTGTGAAGACAGCTATATGAAAACAAATGAGTGGCTGTGTTCCAATAAAGCTTTATTTACAAATGTAGGTGGTTAGATTTAGCTCTCGGGCTGTAACTTGCTGTAGATTAAAAATGAAACTGGAGGAGCACCTGGGTGGCTCAGTTAAGCATCTGCCTTTGGCTCAGGTCATGATCCCAGGGTCCTGGGACTGAGCCCCATGTTGGGCTCCCTGCTCAGCAAGGAGACTGCTTCTCCATCTCTCCCTTGCTCATGCTCTCTCTCATTCTCTAATAAGTAAAATCTTTTAAAAAAAAGTGAAACTGGAGCTTACCATCCTGTTCCTATTGTTTACCATCAAGGTTGGTATATTCTTTCAGTGGCCTGAGTAGCCTCAAAATGGGTAGGCTGTTTCTGAAAAATGTAGAGACCTTAAGCCTGGTTTATTGGACTGCTTTCACTGTTACATGGGGAAATGCTATATGTTTAGTTTTTTTGTGGGGTTTTAACTTTTTTTTTTTTTTTTTACTGCTTTTGGGTTTTTTTTTCCAATCCTAGGTTAAAAGGAAGAAACCCATCAAAATTCTTTTAAGACTGTCTGACCAGACGCAATATAAATGTGGAGTTCCTGGAAAAACAAATTCCTTTATGCTTCCTTATTGCCTATAGAGTGGATAAAAATAGAGTGGAGAATGTACTAGAAATTTTCAGAAATGAAAGTTTAAAATATTAGCTTTAATAAAAAGTTAGGGGGAAAATCACTAGCTAAATCTCCATATTTAACTGTAGAGTTGTGATGTGCCATCTATGTATACTTTAGGATTTCTCAAGGAGTCCCTGATAGAGTCACTGTTTGGAATTAGTGTGCATGTGTGCATGTGACATAAACAAAACTTTTTCAGGTTTTGTGTTTGAAATCCATTTTACTCAGTATATTTTATGGCAGTAGATATACACTATTTAGAGTGCTTTGTGGCTTTAAAAAGACTGTCATTGCCTCTTATGTACGTAGGAAAGATAGTATTGAGTTTAGAGCTTTGTGTAATTTGTTCGCAAGACTGTTGTAGATTATAATTTTGTAGTGTTATGAAAAGCTCCAAAGATTATGTTAAAAGAGGGAATTTTGTATAACAGCTTTTGTCTTTGCAACTGACAGATGAATTAATTGTTCATAATATTAAATTTCAGAATTTAAGTACAGCCAGGCTGAATACAGTATTCTTCATTGGCAGTTTTCCTCCCTCTTCAGAACTTAGGATGTATCATCCCACTGTCTCCTAACCTACAAGGATCTGCACATAGTGTCATCATGAAGGGGTGGGGGTGGGTAGAGATGACTTCTATGTGACAAGCTGCTTTCCTCTTGCTGCTTTCAAAATTCTTTGTCCTTGACTTTTGACAATTTGATTATTAGGTCTTGTTGATGACCTCCTGATGTTCAGCTTATTTGGTAAACATACCAATTCATGATACACCAAAGTACATTTCCCTCCCAAGTTTGGGAAGTTTTCTGTTAAGCTTTCTGCTTCTTTCTCATTTTCTGCTTCTTGTGGGAGTCCCATAAAGTGTACTGATTTTCTTGATGGTACCCCATAATTCATACATGTTTTTTTTCACTTGTCATTTTTTTCCTTTACTGGATTGTTTCAAATGACCCATCATGGAATTCATGGATTCTCCTGACCGAGTCTGCTGTTGAAGTACTCTCTAAATTTTTCAGTTCAGTCACTGTATTCTTTGGCTCCACATTTTGGCTCGTCATGGTTTCTATTTGTTTGAAGAAACTTCTCGTTTTGCTCTTTTATTTTCCTAATTTTGCTTAGTTGTGTCTTTGTTCTCTTTTAGCCCATGGAGCTTCTTTAAAGAAGATTTTGCATTCTCTCCTAACCAGTCCATTTTTCTTTAGGTTTGGTTACTGGAGTTTTTTTAAGTTTTGATCTATCATATATGCCTGATCCTTCATGATCCATGCAGTCATATGTTGGTGTCTGTGTATGTGAAGAAACAGACATTTCTTCTAATCTTTATAGACTGGTTTATAGGTAGAGACCTCTTGACAGGTCCTGAGGCTGATTAGCCTGCCTCTAGGATTATAGTTGAGCAGGTATGGAGCCGGGTCTTGGGTTGTTGCTGGGTCCACAGATGACAAGCCTGTTACCAGGGCTGCAGTCAAGTGTGGCTTCTACCACCTCTCTGAGCATGCTCCCACTGGGTTGCTGGGCTGCTTGGGTAGGGCAGAAGAGGAGGGCTGGAAAGATGCCTCCCAGACTTTAATACAGCAGGACTGTAGCCAGGGCACAAAACTGCTTCAGGGATTACAGTCAGATAGGAGATTAATGGGCCTATTAGTTGGGGGGTACCTAAGGGCATGATTTCTACCAGGTCCTTAGGTGGGCAGGGCTTCTATTGGAATAACAGTAGAAGGGGACTGGACTTAGGTCATGGGACTGCAGCTGGGTTCAAGGGTCAGCAGGCTTGTTACCAGAAACAGGGAAAGAGGTGGCTCCTCCCGGATACCTTGATGGAAAGGTCTGTTGGCATGGCTGTAAACAAGTGAGGCTGGTGCCAGATGCATAAGGAAATGGGGCTGCTTCTGGTCTGCAGCCAGGTCCACAGTTGGTGGGCCTGCACAGGCCTACCTTCTCAAAGTGGCCCTCTTTGGTCTTGGGCTCCACAGGGGTTTTGCAACTTCTTGCCTGGAACCAGAACTCCTACAGAGGCACTTTTGTCCATGCATGGCTGCCAAATATTTGTTTCTGTGGGGGAATACGGGCTAGAGGGATCTCTTATTTTGCCATCTTGCTCCAACTAGGCAATTTAATAGAACAGATTGTTGTGAAAATTAAATGAATAAATGTAATGTTTACCATTGTGCCTAGTATTTAACAGGCACTCAAAAACTTATTTACTAGTAGTAAGCACTAATATACAATGGCTGACAACTGGTACTCAAATATCTATTGTTTGATAAACCTTCCCCTTGTAGTTCATTGGATATGAAAATCTGAAATCTTAGAAAAGGAGTTTCTAATGCCCAGGTAATACTTATCCTCTTCTTTGTATGTTAATTTTTAAACTTTATTTAAAGGAATACCTTGAAGAGATCTATATCAGGGAAAACTAGCAAGACACAGAGGTCAGGACACTAGAACATCCCAAGTTAAGTAGCATAAAACATTCTTTATTAGAACTTGTTTTTCAAGACTCATCTAGGACACTGCCAAAAGGTAAGGTTTATGGAACTCAGGAGCCGTACTTTTGACTGACCAAGGATATTTACATAAAAGGCAAGAATCAACAGTGTGTGTATATATATATATATATATATACACACACACACACACATACATAAATTAAGCACCAAACAGAGCAGCCACAAAAGAATTTAGTTTTCAGGGATCCCTGGGTGGCGCAGCGGTTTGGCGCCTGCCTTTGGCCCAGGGCGCGATCCTGGAGACCCGGGATCGAATCCCACGTCGGGCTCCTGGTGCATGGAGCCTGCTTCTCCCTCTGCCTGTGTCTCTGCCTCTCTCTCTCTCTCTCTCTCTCTCTCTCTGTGACTATCATAAATAAATAAAAATTTTAAAAAAAATAAAAAAAAAAAAGAATTTAGTTTTCATTTATAGGGGAAAATGACTATACACCATCCAAAAGGTCCTAATACTGAGCAACTAGTTCCAAGTTTACTTTCTACTTAACCATGGTATCTCTCACCACAGACAAGAACCAAGACCCTGGGTAAACTGTATCACCTGGTGGCTGAAATCAGAAAAGCTGGCATAATAGCTCTTATGCTTTAATAGAATCATACAGAGAACACACCACCTATTTTTTCTTGACCATTTACCCATCACTGATCAACTTCTTGGCAATTGCATCCATGTATTTCTTTGCTCATACTTTTTTCTGGTCTTTTCCAAGTGTCCCTGTCCTTAAGAAAAAGCACTCCCTGCTAGTCCTAATTTCTCCAAATTTAGGAGTTAAAAAGCAAATGTACACCAAGTTTGTCCATCGATGCTTAGAATATACCTATATATGAAGGTAAAGGAAAAGACTTTTTGGAAAATTAGTCTTAAAAACTAATGCCATCAGTCTCTAACAAATTCAAAGTGAAAGCTGGTTACTCTTTAAAAAATAATAAAGCTGGTTACTTTTGTTAGGTGGTAGCAAAACATCTGATTAATACCACATGCCAAATCTAACTAAAATTTAGGGAACTACAGGAAATTTTCAGAACATGGGTATATGATGGCTTTTTCTTGCAGCTTTTGAGTCTGGTCCCAGGAGAGACCAAATCAAACTAGAGCTAGACATTCTATGCCTGCAGCCTTCAATCGAGATTGACTAAGTGTCACATTATTTGAAGCTTTGCAGGGCTGTAAATATCAACAGCCTCTGTACCTCAAATTGAGGTGATTATAAGCAGTAACTCACAAGTAGCTGTCTTAGCAGCAGATAAGACCACAGCCCCAAGCTGTTTTAAGAGTTCTCTTCAGGACAAGGAAGAAAACCGGCCAGCAAAAAAATCAGATTAAGGATGTTGCCTACCTCAAGGCAGCTGGCTATTAATTTAAAAGCTAAAAGAAAAGAGCTGAGCACGGAGCCTGGTAAGCAGAAGAATTTAAGCTACAAAACTATGTCTAGATGTGGCTTCTCCTCCATAGAATTTTCTTAAAGCACAAATATCAAGCACCTATAAGTTCTTGAGGGGAATATCATAAAAACTCAGACTGCTCTGCAGCAGCCAGCAAGTATTAAATCTCTAGAAATAATTCATGGCCCCAAATCCTCACCAACAGAACATTTATTAGCTGTGAAAGCTGTTGCCTTCCCCAAGTAAAGTGTGCTCCCCAACGAGCACTTAAGATGGGGCCATGGAGAAGAATGGACAATAAAGAATCTCTAGAGAACAGTCAGTCAGAGGCCTGCTCCAGGGCAAAGGAAATCCCTTTGTATTATTCAGACTATTCCAACTGCTACTTTGACCCAGTTATTTAGCTAACCACACCGACCCTTGGCTTTGGGGACTGAGTGCCACTTGGCCTCTGCCACCCCAGGATCCAATTACCCACCCTGTATTTAGGTTTGCCAATCCAGTGGCAGCAGTTCCCACTATAATTTCTAACCTATAGGGAGAAGCAATCATAGAGCTCCTTAAGGATGGTGGGGCTCCCCTCACAATTTATTTCCCGGGCAAAGGAAATCCTCTAGAGAGCAGAACCAAGGACTATCCGATAGGGCACCCAAGGAACTTTCTCAACTGGCAGGGCAAGAAGTCTTTGTTCCTTCTGCCCAGTAGGATTTGGTCACTACTATCTTTCCCAATCTCCCCGTTTTGGGGATGGTAACTTTTACTATAGTGACCCTATTTTTTTCCTACCTATGTAACAATAGGGGAGATGGCAGTTTTGTGAAACGCCACACAAGACATACCTAGACCTAATGGGGTAGACTACACATCACCAAGAAATTGACTTGGGAAAATGGACATAATGACTAGGTAACTCTTTGGAGGTACGTCCATTGAAGGCAGGGGCAGTGTGTGTTCTTCGCAAGGGAGAAAGACTGAATACGGACTGGATAGTTAATGGGGTACACTATAGCAGAGATTGTTACCCACCCAATATCCTCCTCCCCCTTTTTTTCTTGCTACCAGAAGCCCAACGGTGTAGCAATGTGCTTTTACTGGAGCACATTGCAGCCTAACATGTCTCAGCTTTCTGGTAGATGAGGGGGCCATGTGATATAATTTGGCCAATGATGTAAAAGCTGACCTCACTGGATGTGCTTTACAAGAAAGTTCTTTAAAGAGGTCTTATGCATCTGGCAGGCACCATTTTACTCCTTCCCACCTTCCAGCCTGCCTAGAATACAGATGGGATGACTCGGGAGTAACCTTGTAACCATGAGCCATACACTAAAGATGGCTGAGGAAAAAGGCTAGAAGGCACTAGCCTAGGTCCCTAATGGTATCCTGGAGACTCCCTACCAGTCCTGGAATGATGAATTTTGAAATTTCATGAGCAAAAAATACAAATTTATTTAAGGCCATAAAAGAAATTATATTGTGTTCTCTGTTCCATGTAGTAAAATTAAATTCCTTAACTGGTACAGATAGAATCCTTTAACTTACTGAGGGTTTAACCAAATTTAGGTCAAAACAGAATCTGTAAAACGATTAGGTACCTTCAATTTACTTAGTATGACTGCAACATATTTAGCATCCACAGGTTGCCTCCATGCCCACTTCAGACATGGTTCAATCAGGATACTCTTCCCTCATTAAGTTGGAAGTAGGCCTACAAAACTGTTTTGACTCCAAGTCTCAACAGCTACAATGCCTCTAACTGACCTGGCACCCAACACAGAACTGGTTTTCCATTTGTCTCAGTTTCTTTCAGCTCTAGAATTCTAAGCCAAAATTATAGACCTTATAATGGAAAAAAATGTGTCAAGATTTCTACACAGGCAAAGTAACTCAGATAAAATAATATAATCTGAATTCTACAACTCTAGACCAGTCATATTTTCTCAAAAACCTGATTCCTTTATTTGTGAGATGGAAGAACTAGGAAAGTCTACTTACCTCATAGTGTTGATATACAAAGTAAGCGAAAAAAAAAAAAACACAACAAAACTTTGAACCTGAAATTACTATGAACATGTACATCATTAATCTACAAAATGTAATTTATTCTTCACAACTAGCATAATTTGTTACCTGTTAGAGATACTCAATATCTAAAATTCATTTCAAGAACAGAGTTATATTGTCTTGTGTTAATAGTAGAGACAAATTCTAAGAGCTCATTCTGATTTTACACCAAAGATATATGGACTGGGAGAAAGGGGAAAGCACAGAAAGATCAAGTGTATATTCTAAATCCTCTTCACAGCCTTAATTTCACCATGCAGAAAGAACACTACCAATCATGAAAAAATTCACTATTTTTACCCTGTTGGGTCAATCCTTCCAAAACAGAAAAAGTATGGAAGGGAGAAGGCAAGTTTATCATACATATGTTGTTTTGTTTTTTTTTTTTTCTTAAAGAGGAGAAATCTCTCCAGCTCTACAGACTGAAGTTCACAATAAATGTAAAAATAACTAGGCAAATTTAATTAAGTCAACAAATATTTGATTGTCAACCAAATAGGAAGACTTGTTACTATTACGATAGTAATTACCTAACTTTAGTAAGGGCAGTGAAGTAACCCCTGAGATCTAAGTGTTAGTACCCAGGATAACATGTAATTGAAGTTTCAATGTTTGGAGAAACTTTAGTAATTAAAAAAGAATGTACTCATTAATATATCAAATAGTCTTTAAAACAGGGGCTACATACATATTCCCAGCTGAAGTTCACTGAAGTTTTCCAAAGCTTACTTTAATTCCCTTTTCAACATTTTGAAACCACTTAGACCACTTGGAAAGTCTAGAAACTAACTTATAGAAGCTTGGAAACCTAACAGACTTTACAAAGGAAACAGTAACACTACAGGACAAGTTCCAAAGGCATCTTTAAGGTCAAGCTTGCTCAGATCACTTCTGAAATACCTTACAACTGAATAGAACAGAGATGCGGGCTACAGAAAATAAAAGGCATCTATGTAGATAGCACTCTCATTCTACAAGTGCTATATAAATTAGTGTGTCTAAATGCTAAAGGACCTTAGTTTTTAAATATGAACAAATAAGGATATGCCAGTAGAGTTAAGAAATTTCAATTTGAAAGTCAAAACATTCTGGCTAGATGAGAAGATAAAAGCTTCTTTCAAAAACATAGGTACCTGCTAGAGATAAAAGCACTAGATAGATATATCCTATTGTCTAAACCATCCTCCTACTTGGCTAATGCAGATGGAAAAGTCTCAGTAACTTTCTAAAAACCACTGTACATAACAGGTATGCTGTAGCATACCTTTGACACTGCGCATGTACGCCCCCAATCAGGAGACATATGCTAGAAGCTGTGATATTAACTGCTTTCTCCCTTGCTATTACTATCTACAGTGGGCACCATCTGGAATGATTAGAGAATCACACAAGCAAAAACAGAAGATTTAAGACGTACTGCATATTCTCCTGCAGAAAGTGATCTACATCTGCTACCTAATAAACTCGACTAGATTCTGCCAGATCAGAAGTAGCACCTTCTGAGGTAAATGGTGAGGAAATAAGATCTGTAGCAAAAACACAAAACTGAAATATTGCTTCATCTTCAAGATCCCCACAGGAAAGAGGACAGTATAGGCTGGAGGTTTTGGTCCCCCTAGAATTCATAGCTGAAACCTAAGCCCAATGTGATGAGATCTGGAGGCAGAGTCTTCATGATAGGATCGGTTTATGTGGGTGGAGCCCTCCTGAATGGGATTAGTGCCCTCATAAAGGAGAGCTCTCCCACCTTACTGATCCCATGAGGACACAGGGAGAGTAGAGCTACAGGACACAGGCCCTCACTAGACTGCAATCTGCCAGCACCTTGATCTTGGACGTTCCAGGCCTCCAGAACTGTGAGAAATGAATGGTCACTGAAACCACCTAGTTTATTGTATTGTTATGATAGCAGTCCAATTGGACTATGACAGAAGACAAATTCTTCATCACAAGTACATCCCAAACCAGGTTCTCTTAAGTCTTCACCCCTGGTTTCTGACCAAATGTATCCATTTTTTTTCCCTAGGCTGAGTCCATTTTTTTTTTTTTTGTACGAGTATCAAATTCTAACCAAATACTCATTTACTATCTCTGAAGCCTTTATCTGCTTCCTAAACAAACAGAACTGTATAGGATACATCTGTACATTAGAAGATAAACACTCATAGGTATTCTAGACATGTCCTAGACAGATATATAGTGAAAATGTCAAAATTTAATGTATTAAGTTGAAGAATTACCTTGGATTCAAAAGGAGCAGGAAGCAATACAGGGTGTGTACATATAAGGGAGTGGTTCAGATCAGAGCTGTTTTATCCCTTTTATTTTAACGCATCAGGCACAGCAGTCTCAGCAAATACTGAATTAAAAGCTTAACACCACTCTTTTTGAGACTTACGCAAAGCAGTGATAGCTTTCTTATTAGTTTAAGCCAGGTCTCTGAAGGCACTGAAAACAAAAATCCTATCTACTGAAACTATCAATCCATTACAAACACCACTTTTATTCAGCTAATTCCAGGTGAAGAAATGTAACTCTAAAAGGAAAAACCCCAAGGCAGTAACAACATCAGTCTATAGCCATATTTTTCTGAGAAATGTCAATACTTCTCAAATTCACAGAAAATATCACAACCTTCAATGTCTTTTTTATTTCACTTTTCTATCCTGGAATGAAAAGATAAAATAAAGCTCTTACAACCCAAGGATTCCAATTTAGCCATCTGCCAATAGATCATCAAGCCATCTGAAATTTTAAGACTATATAGAAGCCCAGGTAGCTCCATATGGTCTAAAAAACTTGGGTACACTTGCTGCATGTGTTCTATGCTTTCTAGCAAGAACCCCCAATAGCCCAAAAATGGAAGAGGGGGAAAAGGGCTTACAACTGATACTTTGCAGAGTAAAGACAGAAAACGGATTTTAAGAATACCAGATGGTAGCTACACTTGTGGTGAACATAGCATAGTGTATAAAGTTGTGGAATCACTAGGTCATACACTTGAAATGAATGTAACATCCGCATGTCAACTATATTCAAAAATAAATAAATAAATAAGGCCCTGCAGCTGAAACATTTCTCCCATGTTGGTTGTTAGCTTTAATATGATGCTGATGAGTCACTCTGAAGTGACTTATAATACAAATAAATGTTGGGAAGCTTATATAGAACCTATCAACGCTAACTATTTGGAAGTAAAATTCATACAGTGATCATTTAAAGAGTAAATACTTAAAATATAAAACCAGCATTAATACTGCTGTATAATAAAATTTCACTAGTAACACTGCTTCGTAGCAATTTTTTAATATTAATCCCATATTTTCCACAGAATACTAGGAAGCTGTTCACAGCCTTAAACAGTAATAGACTCAGTATTTCACTAACTGACCTAATGCTACGGCCCAATAAAAAGCAATTATTTGCACTGAGAGATCAACTTATTCCAGAGAAAGGCTTACATGAAATACACCCTAACTCAATGAAATTATCATAAAGAATTTCCCAGAAGAAACAGGTAACACAGATAAGTCATGCTTTCAAGTTTGACAGTATCCATAAAATTGCTTAATTCCTTCCTTTCTGGCATATTCTTTATTAATAAACTACTTAAGGGGGGTTTGCATGGCTCTTGGTTTCGGCTCAGGTCATGATCTCAGAGTTGTGAGACTGAGCCCTGAGTTGGACCCTGCACTGGGTGTGGAGCCTACTTAGGATGCTCTCTCTCCTTCTGCACCACCCCTAAAAGAATGAAATAAAGGGCTTAACTGTTTATGGTTTTGAAGCTGTTTAATAAATTACTCTACCTCACTGTTACACAAGGGGCAGCTGCACACTCTATTTAAAATGGCCTTTGGGGGCAGCCCGAGTGGCTCAGCAGTTTAGCGCCGCCTTCAGCCCAGGGTGTGATCCTGGAGACCTGGGATGGAGTCCCACGTCAGGCTCCCTGCATGGAGCCTGCTTCTCCCTCTGCCTGTGCCTGTGTCTCTTTCTCTCTGTGTCTCTCATAAATAAATAAATAAAATCTTTTGAAAAAAATGGCCTTTGGAGCAGGGCCTGGGTTTTAAAAGAGGTTGCTTGAGAATTACCCACTTCTTGCTAACTCTGTTCTTACCTAATTACCCAGTTCTCTTTTTCATGCATGCGCACACTCACCTCTCACTATTCCCTACCTGACCTGCCCTAACCCCAAGGACAATACCTACTTTACACTCCCAAGACTAGACTAATTGTTGAGAACTAGAAAAGACACTTTCTATCAGTCACTTTTAGGAAAGCACTCACTATACTGGAAAAACTGGCACATTGAGGATGGAAAATCTACTTAGATCCTTCATGGTGAAAAACAGTAACTCGGAAATGAATCAAAGAGTTCAATGTAAGAAATCAAAACAAAGACAAATGTAGGTGAGTTTCTACATGACTCCCAGGAAGGGAGGGACTTTCAGCATCAAAACAATTACAGGAAAAAAAAAAACAATTACAGGGAAGGACGGACAGATTTTGACTATGATAGAAGCTCTCCTAGTCAACCTCCCCTTAACCAATTCCTCAGACTGACTCACTCCCCAACCCCAGTATAGAAACCTAATGAGCGCCCACAGTGTGCCCATTGCTTAGCACTAACAGGCTACTATGCAGTACACTTGTCCATGAGCCCTACAAATTAAGTTGCCTACTTACCAAGAGTTATGTCATAAAGGTGATATTCAATTAAAGGTGGATGACAAACCTGTAAAAGACTGGGATGGGAGGCAAGGGGGCCCTGTAAATTACGTGAAAGGATCCTGCTTGGATTGCAGTTCATTGAAGTTTCACTCCCCCTTAAAGAGACCAGAACTAGAAATCACTGATGATGCATTCTAGAGAAGATATGAATTAGAAATATGTATATATTCTAACCTATATTCTATAGAATACAGACTTCTATCTCCTATTCAAAGGAAAGGGCATCTGAATACCAAAGTATTAGTTACTTAATGTGTATTCTGAAGCTTGAATGTTAAAGATACAGGTAACCTTTCTTAGGCTACCCCTTCCTGTTAAACAGTCCAGCTAAAAGATCTAATTACACCAAATGAGGAGGTTGCTTCGGTAGGATTTTCAGTTTCTGCATATCCACACTCATCAGGAACAGAATCAAAAGGTGAACTTGAAAAAAATATGTAAGACAGGAGAACAGGTTAATATGTTTGACATACAAAGTTCACATCAATTAGCAAGAAAAATACTAGGCAACTAATAGGAAACTGGGGAAGAGGCTGTGGGAGGGGGACCACGATTGGACGATTTATAGAAGGAATACAAAAAGTTAAAGAAGGGAATGAATACTTTCATTAGTTATCAAAAACAAAATAGTTCAATGAGATAATTTTTTTTTGGGGGGGGGTTCCCACCGGGTCAATAAAACTTACACAATTAGCATGCTCATGGTCGCCAAATGTACCACACAATTGGTACGGATACCATTTGCTGCTGAAAGACATTTTGGCAGAACCTTTCTAGAAATCAATGTGACAACCTAGGTCAGTCAAGGGGCTTAAAATTAGGTCTATAATCAATCCTTTGACCACGCAATTCCACTTCTGGAACACCATTCTTAGAAAGTAGTCTGAAATCTGGATAAAGCTTTTGGCAGTAAGCTATTCCTCAAAATGTTATTTACAGTGTTTTAAAATTTTGGGGGGAAAACCTTTATTCAACAAAAATTACTGTGTCAGGCATCGAAGATGAAGTAGTAAACCAAATAGCCCCAGCCTTCTTTGAGTTTAGAGCCTGTTGGAAAAGGGAGAAATACTAATTATCTGAAGTCCAACAACACAGAAGATATCAAGTTATGAGACATCCAAGTGAGAGGATACACAGCCATCAGAAATTTATAGTGAATTTATAGTGAATAGTCCACGACATAAGTACTCCTACTAAGTGAAAAGCTATCAAACTATAAACGATATAAAAAAAAAGTACACTGAAAATCTAAGGTTGGGGGGGCAGGACTTCTAATGGCAGAATGAGAACCTCTGCCATGAACAATCCTAGATAAGACAAACAGCGTCTGGGGCATTCTAACTTGGGGCTGCTTCCATTCCCCCCAGTACAATTCTGTGGCATCATAGCACTGTGGACACTACCATTAAAGGGAGCAGACCTGATTTGGAGCTCTAAGGGAAAGCCCCAGGCCCGCAGTTTTGTTGAAAACAATAGGGATCATTAGCAAACAAATATCACAGCTGCCTAAACCCGCAGTACTGGTTGAGGCAAACAGGATGTCAGCCAAACAGGCAAAAGGGAGATCTGGGGAAAGAGACAGCCAGAACAGGCTTAAAGCTCTGACAGATTCTTGCTGTGCTGGAAGGATGGATGCAGGTGATGAATTGTGGATAAGGAATAAGCAAGGATCAAGGAAAGAGGAGAGCTTCCCAACTCATCAACCAGAGAGATTTCACTGATTTGATGTTTCTGCACAAGCAGAAAGTAAAAAAGCCAAGGCAGACTTGTAAACTGCCTGAACTCTGAATGTGTGGGTGGGGGCACACATTCACAGTTCATTCATTTAATAAGCCTACTACACTGCAGACATTATACAAGTGGAGATAGAAAATCCCTGGTTCTTGCCTTTGAGAAGCTCATATTCTAAGGGTAGAAGCAGATGCCAAAGTAGTAATTAGGAATCCAAGGGAAAAAAAGTGTTTCAAGGGAGGGAGGGACTTTTGATTAGACACAGCTGATTGAATATAAGCATTTATCTACCTCCCTCTAGAGACCATGAGTGGGATTAGGAAAGATGAACAAGATCAAGAAAGTCAGAACCTGACAGCAAAGGAGGGACAACCACAAAATTAGAAACGAAAGCTTTTGGAAAAGACGTAACTAGCTTGGTTGTAGCTTTCTTCTTTCTGCCAAGCACCTGCAGTAGAGGAATCTAAACTGAAGCCAAGTGAGCTAGTTCATTCCTGAGGGCCCTGGCAAAAGTAGAAGGTAAAAGCTCAAGAATTGCAGTTTCCAGGGACATTTAAAGGAAATAGGAATTTTTTTTTAAAGGGGAGGTGGGGGAGGAGGGAGCTTGGGGCACCGGGCTGGCTCAGTGGGTGGGGTGGAGCATGTGACTCAATTTCAGAGTTGTGAGTTCAAGTTCCACGTTGAGTGTAGAGTCTACTTAAATATGTAATAAGTGAATAAAAAAGAGGGGGGGAGGGCGGCTGAAAAATACTTTAAAAGACTCAGATTTTTTTTTTTTCTCATCGACCAGAGCAGTAAGTCAGGCAACTGCCTTCCCTTCCTCGCCCCCCACCCCACCACGCACACACAGAACACTTCTGATGAGGTTGAACCAAGCGTCACTGAACTTAGGAGCCCCAGCCATAACTCAGAAACAGGATGCCTTACTGTAAACGAGGAAGAAAGTCTTCATGGCTGATGGTGATCAAGCTGGCTCTTTGTAGGCTGAGCTTCTGAATACCAGAGGTGAGCTTATTACCACCAAATTCCCTCCCACGAGAGATTCAAGGAGTCCTATCTAGAAAAACTGGCTTTAGGGCAGCCCGGGTGGCTCAGTGGTTTAGCGCCGCGTTTGGCCCAGGGCGTGATCCTAGAGACCTGGGATGGAGTCCCACATCAGATTCCCTGCTGCTTCTCCCTCTGCCTGTGTCTCTGCCTCTTTCTGTGTGTCTCATAAATAAATAAAATCTTGAAAAAAAAAAACTGGCTATAGAAAACACAACCTATAGAGAGTTCCCCATAAATGTCCAGGTTGTCCTTGCCATCACAACGCAGCCAAACCCAGGAGTCAACAAGCCTCCCTAACAAACTGGGTTTCCAATAACTTCCTTAATAAAGATAGCCTGCTAAAGACGCTGGAGGAATACCTCTAACATAAAAGACAGGTACCAAGACTAACAGAGGGAAAAAGAAACAGAAAACAGACATTATAGGGGAAAGAAAATGCCAAAATAATGATCTTTCTCTTTGAAGACCTTAGATCTAGCACCCAAGAAGCAAAAATCAGAGGGGAAAAAAACAGCTCTTAGAAATGAATTACAGAATTGGAAAACAAGCTGAAGGGAGCTTCCAGAAAATAAAACAAGAATACATGGAAGATATGAGAGTGTAAAACCGGAGGGTCAAAATCCCAGAAATAAGAGTTCTGAAGGAAAAAAAATAGAAGGGAAGGATTTTAAAAATCTATAGTTTTCCACAACTGAAGAAAATGAATCTTCAAATTGCTAGGCCCACGAAGTGTCCCATGAAGTGAATAAAAGAGCCCCCATATCAAAGTATATATCGTGATATTTGAGAACCTCAGGGATAAAGTCTAAAACGCAGATAGAAAGTAAAACTGGGGAGGGAGGAAAAGGCCATAAAAGATAAGCAACTTTTAAGAGAGAACAGTATAGCAGTGCCTTCAAAGCTGAGGGCAAATTATTTCCAACCTAGAATTCTATCTTAATATCTATATGTTATGTCTACATAAACTCTCAAGTCAAAGGGCATAATAATGACATTTCCATTCACAACGTGTTCAGTTTCCTATTGCTATTGTAAAATAATTACTACGAACTTGGTGGCTTAAGGGAACAGATTTTTTTTCTCTTTCAATGCTGGAGGCTGGTAGTCTAAAATCAAGGTGTCAGCTGCATTCTTTCTGGAGGCATCTGGAGAATCTGACTTCTTGCTTTTCTGGTTCCTAGAGGCCACCTGTATTCCTTGGCTCATGGCCCCCTTCTCAATCTTCAAAGTGAACTACTCTGATTAGTTCTGGTGTCAAGTCTCTTTCTACTGACTGAGCCTCCTGCCTCCATCTTATAAAGACCCTTATTTACATTGGGCTCACCTGGATAATCTCCCCACCTCAAAATCCTTAATGATACTTGCAAAGACCTTTTATATATTCACAAGTTCTGGCAATTAGGATGTAGGATCTTATTTAGCATGTTATATACAGTCTCAAAAATTACTTCTCGTTCAGTCTTTCTCCAGAAGCTAGTGGAGGATATGCTCTACCAAAGCCAGACAATAAACTGAGGTTAGCATAAGGTTGGAACAAAATGGCTTCAGAATTTAGTCAAAGCCATGAAAAGAGCTCCAGAATTCAATCAGGTATCTTTTTTGGCATCAAGAGTTTTGTAGGCAGAAAAACATGAAAATGTGGCAGTATTTTATCAAGTTCAAAGAGCCTAACCTGAAAGCTATAATAAGAGGCACTTGACAAGTCCTGTAGCAGTGAGGATGGAGACAGCAGACCTTTGGGAGTGGAAAGGAGGTAATATATATAAATTGCATCCAAGGGCGTGAACAAGAAGACATGTACCAGCACAGCAGCTACAATTAGGGCTCAGTGTCTCACAGTGTCACAAGTAAGAACCCATCATGCAACTTCACCCAGGTAAGATAGATGGACCCAACACCACATGACATAATTGCTTCCTTCGTGGATAAATATCTTTTAACTTTGGAACTATTGAGGAATTAATAATGGAAACAGAAAAAGGCTGCTAATCCTGGAAGGGTACGAAGGCTTCACGAAGGAAGGTATATCTGAGCGTGCTTTGAGGTAAAGTGTGGCACAGGTACACACTAGTGTTGGATGAGGGCAGAAGGACAACAGAGGGTTGGCTAACTAGCTTCTGCTAAGGCAGAAAAAAAGCACTGTGCATTTAATGTTCTGAGAATAGCTCTATGTTGGGCTAGCAACAAAGTGGGGGTGGGTGGCAAGAAAAAACCAAACACCATAAGGAGAGGGCAACAATATAGCACAGAAGTAAAGTACATTCCAAGTAACACAACCTAGGTAAGAAAGTTGACTGGGCTCTCACTAGCTAAAGCAAATCTCTTAAACTCAGTAAAGCTGAGTTAATTTGTTTGGAAAATGTGAGAACAACAGTATCTACCTCATGGATTTGTTTTGAGAATTAAATGAAAATACTTTGGGGGCTACCCAGTGGAGCACTCAGAAAGCAACAAGAGTAAAATTACCCAAAAGTAACACTTCTCCAAAGCATAATCACATAATCTGTCTTCCATTCCATTCTCTCTGTGATTTTTCAGACTCTTTTTCCTCCTGCCCACCCAGCCTCCCCCCCAACCACCACCACCAACCCTGGCTTTCTTTTGGTCCCAGACTGAGAAACTCAGTTCCTCTGGACCATCACTTTCTAATAGGACTTTCTGTAGTGATGGAAATGTTCTGAGTCTGTACCATCCACTTTGTAGCCACTAGCAACAAGTAGCCATTGGGCCCCTGAAATGTGGCTGGTGCAAATAAGGAAGAAAATTTTTAAAAAGAACCTCTTCACCAAGACATAGTTGACATATCATCAAGTTCACCCTTTTAAAGTATACAATTCATTGTTTTTTAGTATATTCACAAACAGGTATCTCGATCAGTAAGCATCATCTAATTCTAGAACTTTTAAATCATCTCAGAAAGAAAACCCATACCCTTAGTAGTTTTGCCCCCTCCATCTGCCCCAGCCCCTGGCAACCACTGATCTAGTTTCTGTCTCAATAGGTTTGCCTATTCTGGATATTTCATATAAATGGCATCATGCCATATGTAGTCTTTTGCGTCTGGCTTCTTTTACTTAGCATGACGTATTTGTGGTTCATCCTTGTGGAAGCAGGTATCAGTACCTCATTTCTTTTATGACCAAATAATATTCCACTGCGTACAACTACCCTATTTTGTTTATCCATTCATCAGAAAATGGGCATTTTGATTGCCTCCACCTTCTGGCTACTGTGAATAATGCTGCTATGAACACTGATGTACAAGTTGTTTTGTGAACATATGTTTTCAGTTCTCTCAGGCATATACCTAGGAATAGACTTGCTGGGTTATATGGTAACTAGAACTTTTTGAGGAACTGCAAGACTATACATTCCCAACAACAATGTATAGAGAGATCCAATTTCTCCACATCCTTACTAACATTTGTTATTATTCGTCTTTTCAATTACAGCCATCCTATAGAGTGTGTGAAGTGGTAGTAGCTTACTGTGGTTTTGATCTGCACTTCTCTAATGACTGAAGATGTTGACAACCTTTTCATGTGTTTGTTGGCCATTTATAAATCATTGGGAAAACAGTCAATGGATTTTAAATTTTATTTAATTTTAATTGACTTTAAATAGCCACATCTGGCTAGTAACTAAAGTATTAGGCAGATGGTGGGATTTAGCAGCTGGTTGCTTAACTTTGTTCAAGGTCAGGTGGGACTGGCTAGGTGACTGAAGGTCAATCCCCACTTCAGGACTGCCCCAGATGGAACCAGGAGTGAGGCAGCAAGGAGAGGGGAAAGGGAGACTGGTGCAACACTTGGAAGGAGGAAGCACTGGTGTAGAGCCAGGCACTTAGGAAGCTCTCAAAACTTACTGTGGATGATGGAAGCAACTGGTGTTTATGAGCACTTGTGAAGCCTAGGAACCGTGCTTTATAACCGCTGTCTCATTTAATCCTTATAACAATCCCATCAGGTAGATTCTACTGTCTCCATTTTACAAATGAGGAAGCAGGTATAGACAGATCGGTATGCCTTAGAATCTTTTCTTCATTCAGTTTAATTATGCCCACAATCTTCAACCAGGGAAGCTAAGTATTATTCAGGATTCCACCATTATTCTCAGCACTATGTACAATTCTGTATCTACTAACCTATCTCTAATGGACAGTCTGGGAATTAGATGGTTTTTGAAGCAGCAAAATATTGGCACTAAATTAAAATATGAACTCCTGACTGTGCATTACGGGTCAGATTTTATCTTTTCCAATGTGTTCAGCTACTTCCTCTTCTTTAAATTGGCTCAACAACTATGTAACACCGACTATGTTACTATGGACAGCCAGATAGTGTCCTAGATGTAGAAATACAGCTATGACTATGACAGCCATGTATCCTGACCTAATGAAGCTTAAAATATAAAGAAATACATAGTTTCAAAAATACACAAGTTCCAACAATAAGTTTCTGTAACATGGAGGCCTTGTTACATGATTTCATAATGGACCTTACCCAGCAGCATAAGCACCCTTAAATGACACTCTGTGCCTACTAAGAAATTCCAGTCTGAACATTATAGCCTTTAAAATGGGTCAAAATCCACGCATTTGGCAGAACTTGTCTACAAGAGTTGCTTCTAGGGTAATAGCACCCAGCTCCCAAGCACGGCCAGCTGCCAAGGAACAAAGGGATTAAAGCTTACCTCCAGCTCCACAGGGCTGTCCCAGACTCCTATGCACACAAGAGGAGGCCAACACAGCAAGAGTTACTGGAGCATTTCTCTTGCCTAGAGCGTGGCATGATTTCCCAAGCTTTCATCACCACCCACCTCTGACCCCTATTTCAGGTAGATAAAACAGAAATGATGAGGTTGTTCAGATGATTCGTGTGGGTGGCTATTGTGCTGACTGGGACAACAAGGCTGCAGAACACTGCTCTCTTTTTAAAAGTTCACATTTTCTTCTTTGCTATAAATAACAATTTAATTTTTGAAACACTGCATGTCCACACTGTATTGTACAACACAGTAAAGCTCAAATTCTCCTATAGATGGGTTGCTTTTGGCAATAGACCTAAGTAACCACACTGAGGGCTGGCCTTTGCCTGACCCTCTCTCATTGTACCTTGCCTCTGGCATGAGTAAGCAGGGCAAAAGGTATGAATTAAGTTGATTGAGAAAGCCTAAATGAAAGGTCTCGCTCAATCATTTCCAATTTCAAGCTCACTATCTCCTGTGTCTTCCCTGACCAAAGTATTCAATCCAAATGTACTGAAAAAAATCATGGTCCAAACAAACTCACCAGTGATAAAGCCCAAGATCATTTGGCCAAGTCATATTCCTTAACTTAAAACAATCATGGAATCATAGATGCAAAGACAATACTTTTGCTTGCTCTTGCTACTAGAGCTAATGGAGATGGTGTGAAGGCTTTTCAAAAGCTGGGCACGTGGGTGGTTCAGTGGTTGAGCATCTGCCTTTGGCTCAGGCCGTGATCCTGGGGTCCTGGGATCGAGTCCTGCATCGGGCTCCCCTGTAGGGAGCCTGCTTCTCCCTCTGCCTATGTCTCTGCCTCTCTGTGTGTGACTCTCATGAATAAGTAAATAAAAATCTTTTTAAAAAAAGCTACTACACTTCCTTCAGTGGGGTGGGTAAAGTGAAAGACTCCAAGTGCATCAATAAGAAAAAAATTAAAATTTGCTTCTTATATTTTATTTATTTATTTTTTTTTTAATTTTATTTATTTATGATAGGCACACAGTGAGAGAGAGAGAAGCAGAGACACAGGCAGAGGGAGAAGCAGGCTCCATGCACCGTGAGCCCGACATGGGATTCGATCCCGGGTCTCCAGGATCGCGCCCCGGGCCAAAGGCAGGCGCCAAACCGCTGCGCCACCCAGGGATCCCTGCTTCTTATATTTTATATGACACTGACCACCAATCATCTTAAAGGCAGAGAGCAAGAACAAAAGAAGATGATATTCCAACTAAAGATAGAAATAGCCATCCTCAGTTATGGGAAGACTAATGGAAACTTGTCCGGTAAACATTCTAGGATTACCCACAATATTCAGTATTTATGCACTCACAAACATCCTTATAAAGTACAAGTGACTATAGGACTCCAGGCCAAGGATAAAAAATTTTCAGGTAGAAATTAGAGTACAACAAATGGCTCCTGTGAATTCCTAAACTCAGCAGCCACAAGGTGGGCCTTCTCTTGAAGTAAAAAGGCAGTAAGACCTAGGCAAAATGAAGACTATAAAAGGTAATTAGGCTACACCGAAGTGCAGAAGAAGCAAGAACATATCAGTGCAGAATCAATGAGGAAAATGTCACAGAAGTGTTGAACAGGCTACCACCAGTAACAAACATAGAAGGAGAGGACACAGTTGTGTATTATTTTCATTCACAGGTTTCTAGTCACTGAGTTACAGTTTGATATCCGAGAGAAGAATGGGTTTATAGAAATGAGGGTCAGGTGTAAAGGCAACAATAACAAAAAACCAGATGTTTACCTACTGATTTCAGATATTTGCAGTTTGGTAAAATGGGCAAGAAAGCAGTAGCAAGGCTTCAACTCAAGCAATGATCAGCAAACTTTTTGTGTAAAGCACCAGAGAGTAAATATTTTTGGCTTTGCAGGCCATGTGGTGTCTGCTGCAACTACTCACCTCTGCCCTTGTAGTGTGAAAACAGCTATAGACAGTATTCAAATGAATGGGCATGGCAGCATTCCCCCAAAAACTATAAAAACAGAGAGTGGGCCAATTTGGCCCATGGACCATAGTTTATTAAACCCTGATCTGGAGTTCCAAATCAGTGGTTCTCTAACAAGAGTGCACCTCAGGATTCCGTGGAGGGCTGTTAAGACAGGCTGCTGGACTCCACCTCCATTGCTTCCTATCTGTAAGGCTAGGCTTGGGCCTGAGAATCTGCATTTCTAACAAGTTCCCAGGTGATACTGCTGTGTGTAGTCAGAATGAGGGCCACACTTTGAGAGCCACTGCTATAGACCTTACTACTTCAGTATTTTAAGTTCAGTATTTTAAGTAGCTGCCACAGTTCCCATCTGATTGGCCACAGAAATCTGTTACCTGTAGAAAATTCCAAATTTCAAAGCTCAAGTAAAATTAAATAATTCAAAGGGAAACAAGGGGAAACACACTAGTCAGGATTTTTTTTCTTCAGTGTAAACACTGTCCCACCAGTAAAATACACATAATTCATCCTCAGATCTCTTTATTCAACATCTTCACGTAGCATGTTCTAAGTCCTATAAAGAGTTGAGAAGTGTTAAGCTCTGGAAATCAAACAAAATACGAGTATGAAAGACAAAGGTAAATGATTCTTGCAAAAATCAAAGAAAATTCAACACAGCCCATTTCTAATTAGAAGTGCTTCATCTCAATAAACTCAAAATAATACATGTAAGATAACTTAAGACTTAAAGAATTGTCATTTCATGTTCATAAGAATCTAATGAGATAGATAATACAGTCTTTTACAAGATGAAGAAACTGAGGAAAACAAACTAATCTGTCACCGTTATCTTTTTAAAAATCTTTAATATAAGGATTTCCTGGTAACTTTTAAGCTGCATTTATTAAGTCCAACTTTTACATGTCTTTTTAGGACTATGTCTACGAATGTGTCTTCATGGGGAAAAACATTATTCTAATAACATCTTCAAGTCCATGTTCACATTCATGGGCCTAATTCTGAAGCCACTCCCACAGATCTAACCAAGAAGCCTGAACTTTAATCAGGTGGCAATTTAAAGCATACTAGACCTTTAGTGTAAGTGGGTCATAGATTATGGAAGTATGGTGATCCCTTCCAGCAGTACAATAGAAACACTTAGCAATGGAGAAATACTATTAATGGAGATAATCCAAAAAGTAGAGCAGTGAACCTAGAATCTCTCTCTCCAGATATCCAGGCTCTTCCTGCAATGATGATCATGAAAATGTATTCATTTGAATAGATACTTACACAGATCAGTGTCACATCCATTATAAGAGATAAATGTTTAAAAAAAAAAAAGGAAGGAAAGAAAGAAGCAAAACCCACAATGCATATGGTCAGTAGATGTTTTTTCCATTCCCATTAGCACGCTTTTAAAAGTATTATATAAGTTGATTATAATGTGAGATAATTACATTCTCACTCTAACCTGTGATCTGAATACTCGAGTAACAATTTTTTTCAATTTATATGAAACATAATTAAAGAAAGCCCTCAGTGAAAACACCTTCTTGTTTGTTTTACAAGTATCTAATTATTTTACAAGTGATTAAATTAGAGAAAAAAATTTATTAAAAAGATCATTTCAAATTCAATGCCATATATTACTGCCGGGACAAACACCCAGTTAAGATGATATTAAACGTAAGGAGACCAGGCAGCCCGGGTGGCTCAGCGGTTTAGTGCTGCCTTCAGCCCAGGGCCTGATCCTAGAGACCCGGGATCAAATCCCACTTCGGGCTTCCTGCATGGAGCCTGCTTCCCCCTCTGCCTGTGTCTCTGCCTCTCTCTCTCTCTCTCTCTCTCTCTCTCTCTCTCTCTGTCTCTCATGAATAAATAAATAAAAATCTTCTTAAAAAAGTAAGAAGACCAGTAAATATTCTATATAAATCAAAGTAGACCATTTTGTTTTTGAGACATTGGCTCAGATGGAAGTCAGCAAAAACTTGTAACCTAAATCGCAATATAAATAATACTGTTCACGCATTACAATAGGAAAAGGTACCCTTCTACTGTCCTCTGAAGCAGGACAGTAGTTTCATCTAGAGAAGTAGTTACATCAAAGTAAGTGGCCTAAACAGGTTCCAATGTGATCATTCTTCCACCTGACAATGTAATGTGACCTAGTGGATGAAATGCTGCTCTGTAAATTTAGGGAATTTAGAGTCAGTGCCCAAATGTATCAGACTGCAACTTTTAGGATCCTTCTATCTCATTTTGCTCACTGTTAAAATGTGGACACTGCTGTCATAATAAAATTTGAGGAAGTTACATAAAAGAACACTATAATATTCATAAATCCTGCATATGGCTCTTTCCTAAATATACATTCTGGGCTTTTCCTTATCTCATTTCTGAAATTTCACATTATGAACAATTAATTCATCTGTCAAATGCCCAAATGCAAAGACAAAAGCTGTGATACAAAATTCCCTCTTTTAACATAATCTTTGGAGCTTTTCACAACACTCCAAAATTATAATCTAAAACAGTCTTGCAAACAAATTACACAAAGCTCTAAGCTCAAAGAATACTATCTTTCCTATGTACATAAGAGGCAATGACAGTTTTTTTCTAAGCCACAAAGCACTCTAAATAGTGTATGTCTACTACCACAAAATATATTGAGTAAAGTGGATTTCAAACACAAAACAGAACCTGAAAAAGTTTTGTTTATGTCACATGCACACATGCACCCTAATCCCAAACAGTGACTCTATCAGGGACTCTTTGAGAAGTCCTAAAGTATACATAGATGGCACATCACAACTCTACAGTTAAATATGGAGATTTAGCTAGTGATTTTCCCCTAACTTTATTAAAGCTAATATTTTAAATAATCTTTCATTTCTGAAAATTTCTAGTACATTCTCCACTCTATTTTTATCCACTCTACAAGCAATGAGCAAATTGAAGGAAATTTTTTTTTCAGGAACTCCACATTTATATTGCTTCTGGTCAGACAATCTTAAAAGAATTCTGATGGGTCTCTTCCCTTTAACTTAGGATTGAAAAAAGAATCCAAAAGCATTAAAAATAATAATAATAAAGTTAAACTCACAAAAAAACAAACATATAGCATTTCCCCATGTAACAGTGAAAACCATTCAGTGAACCAGCCTTTAAGGTCTCTACATTTTTCAGAAACAACCTACTCATTATGGGGCTACTCAGACCACTGAAAGAATGTTCCAACCTTGATGGTAAACAAGAATAGGAACTGGACAAGAAGCTCCAGTTTCATTTTTAATCTACAACAGGATCAGCAAATTACAGCCCAAAAGCTAAATCTAACCACCTATTTTTGTAAATAAAGTTTTATTGGAATACAACCACACTCATTTGTTTTCATATGGCTGTCTTCATGCTACAGTGGTAGAGTTGACTGTGACAGATGCTATATGGCTCACAAAGCCTAAAATATTTAGTATCTAATAGTTTACAGATAGTTTGCCAACCCTTGGTCTATAATATCTAAAATTGATGAAAATCAGTATAAATAGGTCTGTGAGATAAAGGGTTAACCAATAACCCATAAAATTTACTTTTATTTTTTGCAGTGTATTGAACAGACTCTATAGGCAAACTCTGATAGCATTCAACTGATTAAAAACCATTCTAACCCTTATATACTACCTTCATACACTGTTGGTGGGAATGTAAAATGGCGTGACCACTTTGGGAAATAGTCTGGCAGTTCCTCAAAATATTAAACACAGCATAACTATTTCACCCAGCAATTCCACTCCTACGTATATACCCAAGAGAAATAAAAATATATGTCCATACAAAAACTTGTAGGTCAATGTCCACAGATTACTTATGATAGCCAAAGGGTGAAAACCACCCAATGACCCATCAACTGATGAATGGATCAACAAAATGTGGTATAGCTACACAATAGAATATTATTGGGCCTTAAAAATGAAGTACTGGGGGCACCTGGGTGGCTCAGTGGTTGAGCGTCCGCCTTCAGCTCAGATCGTGATCCAAGTCCCAGGATCGAGTCCCACATCAGGCTCCCCACAGGGCACCTGCTTCTCCCTCTGTCTACGTCTATGCCTCTCTCTCTGTCTCTCATGAATAAATAAATAAAATCTTTAAAAAAAAAAAACCCCGAAATACTGATACATCTACAACATGGATGAACTTTGAAACATTAAGCTTAGACAAAGCAGTCACAAAAGACCATCTATGGTATGATTCCATTTATAAGCAATGTCCAGAACAGGCATATCTATAGAGATAGAAGGTAGATTGGTTGTTACTTAGGGCTAGGGAGAGATGGGGCTGAGAGCTAATGTATACAGGCTTTCTTTTTTGGGTGATGAAATGTTTGGAAATTTCCTGTGATGGTTGCACAAATCTGTGAATATACTAAATTCCACTGAATTGTACACTTTACATTGGTGAATTGTATGGTTCATCACATCTCAGTGATGAACACACATTCATCTCAGTAAAGCTGTTACCAAAAAAAAAAAAATGCATTCTATTAACCTGCTGAAACATCTAAAATCAGAATGTTAGAGTCTTATATTTAGGACTATCCCTTAAAAGACAACCAGTCTCTGTTCCTACTAAATGACAAGCACCAAAACAGTACTGAAGAGCAGGTGCTTAGATGGGTCATATATACCCAGGTGTAAATCCCTATGCTACCGTTTATTTTTTTTTAAGATTTTATTTATTTTTTCATGAGAGACACACAGAGAGAGGCAGAGACACAGGCAGAGGGAGCAGCAGGTTCCATGCAGGGAACCTGACGTGGGACTCAATCCCGAGTCTCCAGGATCAGGCCCTGGGCTGAAGGCGGCGCTAAACCACTGAGCCACCGGGGCTGCCCTGCTGCCATTTATTATTGACATTTTGCTCAGGGCAAGTTACTGATCTCCCTCTTGCTCAGTTTCCTCATCAGGAAAAGGGGAGAGGGTGACTGCCTCAAAGGAAGGCTGATGGCCAATACTAAATTACAAAAATATGAAGAATGTAACACTCTGTCCAGCATATAATGAACACTCAAGCCATAGAATTTGAGAACCAAAAAAGAAAAAAATTTCCTAAAGTTATCCCTAAAAACTTTAATTTTATCCTTTTTGTTCAAATTTCTTATATATCTTATATGTGTCTCTAAAATAGGAACTGTGAACCCCAAATTGCTCTAAGAAATAAGATTCCTTATTTTAAAAAAAGGATAAACATTTTTTAAGTTTCAAAAGATTTCTTCAATTTTCCCTACCTGTATTCCTCTGCTCCCTTTTCTAAATGAAGAAACAGGCATAAAAAGATGACATGAGTTACCCAAGAAGACTAACAAATTGTTCAAGCCTGACCTTCTCTGTAACGATTTTCCCAACTTCCTTTTACTACTGGGTGGTCACAGTCTTTACTACCGGGTGCTCACTTAATGCTCCTTCAACAACAACTGAGTACTTACTATGTGTCAGTTACCAAGTTATGCTGAGGGTACTAGGTGAACAAGTCAGATGCAACCCTGGCTTTAACAGGACTTAATGTCTAATTATATTAGATCTGAACCATTTGTCAACTTCTGCCATTGAGGCCAGAGAACTCAAATATTTGGTGAATAACGGGGTGCCTGGCTGGCTCGGTCGGTGAAGCATGAGACACTTGGTCTCAGGATCTTGAGTTTGAGTCCAATGTTGGGAGTAGAGTTTACTTTTAAAAAATGATAACAGCAATTAAAATAACAACTACTTTTAGTCTTTTCACACAGATCACGTTATTCAGTCTTTACAACAATCCTGCAAGGCATATATTATCACCCTCATTTTACGGATAAAGAAACTGAGACTCAGAGAGGTTAACTAATTTGGCCAGGGCCACACAGCTAGAAATGAATGCATAAATGAACAAATGAAGAAACTGTTAGCACCACTAACAATTTTACCCACGTGATAGGAAGGAATGTTCATTTCATCATATTATTTATGTAATAGAGCCTGTGTTTAGCACTGAGAAAGTGCACATTTGGAAATTGTTGAAACTTATCTACATAGCTGCCAAAAGTAATTTGAGTATCTCAGAGACATTCTGGAAATAAAAAATACGTATGCTGCACTTTACAATCACTAATCCATGCAAATAGCTTGTGAAGTGGCTATCATTCTTTCTATAAATACGAAGAAAATGGCCACACTGTGCCCGAAGACTACCAGATCAGATCTTAGGGGGCTGCCTCACAAGCTACAAAACAATGTCGATCCATATGTTTAGGGGGAAAATACATACCAAGGGTAAGCAGAAAGGCTGAAAATCTATTATGTTTCCTAAAAACACAAATTAGATTCCATAAAATAGCAGTGGTATAATGGTAATCTGCACATTTTAGCAGGGCTAGAGACCTTGTAATTGAATTAATAACATCAAGAGTGTTTTAATAAAACATTAGAATCTGCATATAGCTAGGCAGTTATACTTCCATCTTAAATTCAAATATACCAAGATACACTAAACTTAGGATTACAATTAAAAGCCTGAGATACAGACCTGACATAGTAGTTTGGATATTATTAAACTATACTGAGAGAGAGAGAACACAGTTATCATTCCAAACTATAAATGATTCAAATATTCAAAACAGTGGTAACAAAGCAAAAAAAGTGTATTAAAAGAAATAAAGATTGGAAAAAATAATGTGCAACTGCTTAGTGATAGAACACAAGATGTTAAAATGAAATAATGTGCACTTACAAAAAAATAGACCTGAGTGCAATAAAGTAATCATTTCTTATTGTGAATGGGTGTGTACAACTACAAAAAGCCAATGAACAAATTTAGTCAGAGAGTGGAGGGTAGAGGGACGTGAACTACACTCATGCAATGGGGACCCAAAACCTTGAGATAAGGAAGGATGCAGTTCCCCGGGGGGGGGGGGGATTTAAGAAAATAAGAATTGTTTGACTAATAACAAGAACTTAAAGTAAATGTAAAGTATCTAAAATTTACCACGTCATTTCATTAAAGGCTTTCATTTAATTGAAAGTTATATACCAGCTGAGGAATGAAAAATACCTCATCTTAGGAAAACCAAATGGTTTTACCTAAAAGCCAGCCATCAGAATCTCCAAACACAATTATAACGAAAAAGAAATCCCCTCCTTTTTTTTTTACTCTAAATAAGTTAGTGTTGAGATGGATTCACGGAGAAATAGTGCCTTACCAACATGCACAGAACCTTGCTTTTCAGTCACGTCATGAATTGATATTTAACATTGTATCTATTTTGATAGATACTTTAAATTGCCTCTCTGCCATAAATGAGCCTTTTTTTCATCGTCCATCATGGTGTATTGGTATTTTACATTATTGATCCTGCCCACTTTAAAATTTCTGTGATGTCCAGCTATCCTGACTCTTCTAGCTACATACCTAACCACAGCTCTCCAGCTCGGCCACCTGACAAGAACTCATTCAGTGAATCTTCCGAAATCTTAACTGTCATTCCAGGTCTCTACACAAACTCCAGTTCAGCATTTCCAGGCTGTCTACCTGCAAATGACTTGCACTCAACTCAAAGCTACAGTAACCAATCCATACCACAGAATACTGGGCAGCAACTTAAGAGGAGACAGGATTCAACAGAGACATAGATGGATATGGAAAGGTCATCAGAGACAGTGTTTATCAATGGAAAATTACAAATATGATCCCATTCTGTTTTTTAAATAAAGACCTCCCAGAGAGAGGTTCAAGAACTGGACAATGGTTACCTCTGGAGAATGGAGCTATGGTTGGTGGGAGAATGGAAAGAGAGACTCATTTCCTTCTGTACGGTCTAGATTTTAAAATTAATTTTATATAATTTATTTTATAAAGACCAGTCAATTTATAAAGAGAAAGTAATAGAAAATTAATTAAATCTCAACATTGCAAATATATATTAACTTCCTTCAAGTCCAACTAGCTTGAGACATGAAATCTTTTTGGTGTGGACAAAGGGATACTGGCTTGAAAGAGGGGATACCAAGACACTGGGTAGCCCCAGGAGAGAAAGAAGAGAGCAGGTCCTGTCATACCTTGAACCATGTAGCATGAATTCAGAGCCATATCTGGTGGTTTTAGAATCTGCACTGTCAGTTGCAACTAAAAAATAAAACCAGAAGTGCAAGAGCTGCACACTCTATCGGCTTGCTGGCTGGGGTCAGGTACCTGCTCTGCAGCAGTAACTCAGTCACTTGCCTATTTAGGTGTGCAGTGCTGGCAGACAGCCAAGATGCTTACAACTCAGCAGCTGCAGTTCAGCACAGTTTTCAGAGTCAGTGAGAGCAATCGCAGGATTTTTAGCACAGGATATAAGAATAACCACCCCGTGGAAAGCACCCCACCCTACTCCCAACAAACACCTATCTCTGACACCTCATTACTTCTGGTTTGGCAAGTTAGGCGTCATTAATCAACGATTTTGTTGGGGCAGGGGAATTGAAAGGAAAAACCTGGAGAGTAAAAGGTGTAGAGAAAAGTTCTAAAACAAATCGTATTTTAATTTTTTTTTATTTATTTATGATAGTCACACAGAGAGAGAGAGAGCCAGAGACATAGGCAGAGGGAGAAGGAGGCTCCATGCACCGGGAGCCCAACGTGGGATTCGATCCCGGGTCTCCAGGATCACGCCCTGGGCCAAAGGCAGGCGCTAAACCACTGTGCCACCCAGGGATCCCACAAATCGTATTTTGGATGGATGGACGAGATTCTATATTTCCACTGCTAAAGAATGCACACTTATCAGTTTGGTGACAAACATTGACGTCTCATTAACAAGAAAGACAAAAAAAAAAAAAAATGAAATGGGTGAAACAATGAATGGTAGTATGGAACCTCTAATGAAAGGGTAGGAAATAGAACTAGAAAGTCGAACAATTAAAATTTGCTGTAAATAAACTCTAAAAATGGAGGCATGGGCCTCACTTTAAAGAAACCAGATGTAGCATTTTTGACAACTGGAATAGGCAGCAGAATGCAGCGTGAAATAAATGGACTTCGGAACCAGCTGCAATTCCATGGGATCTCGCACAAGTTGCCCCTCTCTGAATTGCGGTGTGTTCTGTAAAACAGGTATAATCAGAGGAGATAATATATGTAAAGGGCCTAATGTTAGAAGGCATATTCCCCTTACGAAGTCAGCATTAAGTTATGAAAGATGTTTGTTTTTACTTTTAAATAATCTTATGTCAGAGTTCTCTTAAACAGTGCTTCTGGCAAATTTAAAACGTGAAAACGTTTACAAAACTTCAATAATTGTTCAAGAACAATCTCAAAAAGGAAGGCATACCCATTTCTTTAATTTGAGTGGAGCTGGGGAATGGTAAAAGAATTTTCAATTTAAAGGAAATATCCAGGAACACAATTTAAGGTGCAGGAGAGCTACAATTTGTCAGGTGAAACTGTTGCTAATTCAAAGGGAAAATGGAGGGGGTGAAGTGCACATGTCAAGGACATGGAAGCAGGTCACAGTCATAAAAGGCAAAGGACTCACAGGAAGTCTTTTTATAAAGACAATGTGCAAACAACACTTCAGAAACTCCAAGTCCTAGGGCAGTCTGTATAAAGCAGTCATGAGTAGACTCAAGACAAAGTAGTGCACAAGCAGGAAAGCTCAGTTTCCTCCAAAATGGTCTCAGAAGCAAACTCCATCATCAGGAATCAACACTGCTTACCTACTCCCCAGAAGGCCTACCATGTGCAGGCATCCACACCATGTTTAACAAACAGGTTTTTCTTCTGTGGAACTGCAGCTAAACCCCCTTGGCTTGAATCTTTCTGGGCCACCAACAGGCTAGCTGGTAACTGTTTCTTTTTCTTCTACCTTGTTACACGATTGTCACTCTGATCAAGCAAGCACTTCTTTAAAGAAACGGTCACTCATTTCTGGTAAATTCCTGGTTCCTTCAGGCTCACACTTTTCCAGGCACTAAAAACTAATTTATTTCCAATGTCCAGATAAAATTTCCAAGAAAGATGTTCTAGTATATTGTAATGTTCTTCTCTGCGGTACTGGAAATTCCAATCAGTGGGCCAATCAATATATGTGCAAGCCATCGTAATTAGTAGCAATAGTACAGCTGAATTTTTGTCATGTTAAATCACATATTTTACAAATTATTAACCCAGTGTTTATTTAAAGGCTGCATTTAACTTAATTCTCTGTTAAACGGTGTTATCGGAATTGCAAGTGTGGACTTTAAAGTATATATGCAACATAACCACACTCTTTTAATAGAGTATATGTGCAAACACAATCCATACTAACTGATAAATCTCTTAATACTAAATTAAGTCATTGTAGTGGACAGCCATCATCAACTGTTATTGAAGCAATCCTCGTTCTGTGTTGTTCCAAACATCAGTCACTGTGTTAGCATTAGATGAGCGTCATAAATCAATGAGAATCTTAAAAGACCCAAGAAATCAAAGCCAAACACAGGCTGAAACAAAATTCTTACACAACAGGGCTCAGAGACATAGCACACAGAAGATAAAATCCATGTTTTAGTCTCTCAGCTTCAATACCTCCCAAAAAGCATTTGTTCTACTTTTCAAAACCTGTAAGCCTCTGAAAAGCCAGTTCCAAAATATTACATATCACCTAAGTTTTAAACCAATGACTCAATCATAACTGCACATTAGAATCACTTAGAGAGCATTTGAAAAATACCAATACCCACTCCCAGAGATTCTGATTTTATTGCTCTGACACAAGGCCCTGCCATTGATCTTTTTTAAAAGCTCCCCTGGTGACTCTAATATGTAGCCAGGTGGAGATCCACTGCTTCAAACTAATACAGCCTTTTGGGACAATAATTGCTCTGAGGTTGATAAACATGCTTTTTGCCTTTTAATGAGATTTTATTAAAACAATTCAATTCATTCCATAGCTAATGAGCAACCATTACATGGCAGGCACTGTGTTAAGTAATGGAGAAAGATACATATGTTCCCTGTCCTCAAGAAGCTCCCTGTTTGCTAGGTAGAGAGACTCATGAATAAGAAACTGTATTAAATACAGTAAGTTGCTCTCAAGGTACAAGCAAATTCAGCATGCCTCACAAACTGGCATGTCATTCTTGAGCAGGGGTCATGCTGCATCATTCCAATTGTTGAATATGTCCTACCAAAGCAGGAAAGTCAGAAGTTACAGATTACTAAGAATCCTAAACCCAGGGCAACTATTCAACCCATGCAAGGTGAAAATGGTGTGCCTTTTGCTATTCTCTTGCACAGAAACTCCTGTACCATGAAGGTAGGCATTTCTATGTTTTAATTTGGATGAATCATCCTAAAATTTCCTTCATGTAATATTACTGATTGTACACTTACTTCAAAACTTTACACTTGCAAAAGATATAGTAAATAGTCATGGCGTAAAACTTAACAAATTTCCTGCAATTGCATAAAATCTTTCTTTCCCCCTAACTGTTATATTTGTGAGGACAAGAAGTTTTGGGACTAGGATAACATCCCATCATTGGCAATTTGTTTCAGTCACTTGAAAGATGTCACACAGGAAAATGTTATGGAAACAATGGGCATTCAAAGGAGCTTTTGTAAGACTTTCAAAAATAAGAAACAGGGGGAACAAGCTGAATTTTCTAAAAGAAGATATGGCATCCTCCCAATATTCCTAACGAAACAGGCACATGATTCTCTCGCAGTGGATGAGTGAATGAGTCAATAAGTAGTGAGGTAGGGGAGTGAGCAGGTGGTCAATTGATCTTGAAAATTGAAATCCGTTTTAAGGTACCTCAGTGGAAATTTAAACCTATTAAGACCTAAGGGTCAAAAACAATTTGTGATACTAATTTGGTATACAAGAAAATCACAATTCTAGAGAACTTGGGTAGAAATCAACAAAAAGGTTTCCAGTACAACTGAACATCTTCAAGGCCTTTCTGTTTAAAGCTAGAGTTGAACAAATGCTAAGTTAAAGTGTATGCTGTCAAGGTCCCTGCAAGAAAATCTCAAGTGAATTTCAATTTCCAGATCAATATGTGCTGAGACAATTTACCAGCGAAACCTTCAACCTTTACACAGGGTGAGGAACACTATCATTACGTTCTTTACCAGGAAGGCTACCTTGAATTCATTATTTCACGAAATGACACATTATAAATGGCACTGACCAAGTCAGATTTTGTAGGGTATGAATGAGATTTCAGGTTCACAATACTTAAGGGAGCCATACGGTACCTATCACCTCAGAATCTGCTTGCTCTCCACTCTTATGCAGCTCTAAAGCAACAGAAAAGATGAATTTAGTTCTACCAGAGGTATTTCCTGAAAATATTCTATCAATTATAAGCCAGGAGAATACTGATTGTGCTAATGTGATGCCGACCATGTCATTTTGATATCAAAAGAGATAATATCATCACTCTTCCAGACCTTAAGGAATCAGAACCGGTTACTAACATTGATCCAATGATGGCTATATTCCGTCATCACGATATAATTAACATTTTAATTTCACATTTTCCAATTATGACTTTGATGGCTCATTTAAAGCAAGTATAACTAAGAGACAACAAATATCATTCACCCACACACACAATCATTCGGGAGCTTTTGGGAAACCCTAATTTACCTTCACCGGGTGCTAAGAATGAAGAAGCCAAGGAGATTAAAAAAACAAACAAACAAACATGTTTGTCTCTACAGAATGGTGTTATCCACATATGGCTGTGGAGCACTTGAAATGTGGCTAGTCCAACTGAGAAACTGATTTTCAATTTTATTTCATTTTAATTAATCACAATTTAAATTTAGAAAGAACTATCGATTAGGTTATTAGAAAACTTTTAGATATGTTTGGGAAAACTTGGGTGTGTGAATCTACTTTTGCAAATGGAAATGTCATGAAATCTAAATACAGATCAAGTATTTCAGATGAAAATGTAGCTCGGTGTCAGAATTGAGAGGTGTTGTTAGTGTAAAATACACATTGGATTTCAAAGACTGAGTACAAAAGAAAGGATGTAAAATATCTCATTAATAATTTCTGCACTGCTTACATGTTGAAACAGTAATAGTTTGGATCTAGTGGGCTAAAGAAAATATTTTATTAAAACTGCACCTATTTGCTTCTAATTTTTTAATGTGATCATTACAAAATTTATATATGTAAAATTTTTATATAGAAAATTACATATATGTCTTGCATCATATACCTTTTGGACAGCGCTGCTCTAGAGCACTTCCACAAGCAGTTTATCAGGGCACATTTGGATATCCTTCCTCTAGTAGACAGGCTGGTCATGTAACAATAGGGGCAAGGAGTAACGCGTCCTTGTATCAATTGGGTCTGAGGAAAGTGTGTAGCAAGCTCTCCCCATAATTTCCTCATGTGAGGCAACACTGTAATACCTCAACATAGAAGGAAAAAAATGAGTTATCAGCACTTAAAAACAAATTGAAATCTGGTACTGCAGACAACTTAAAAGGGATACAGCCAACTGGTCTAAGGTCTTGGTTTCATTTCCCAACTGCGGACCTTAAAATAGACAATAAAGCACCGCTTCCAAAAAGAGGTAAAATATTTCAATGGAAGCTACCTGGCAGTCCTTCATAAAGAAGCAAAAATTGCTCTTAAATTTTATCTCCTCAACTTCTCAAGGCACAGCACACACGCTGAACTAGAAAATCAACTTCGGATCGCCAGCCTTTTCCCTCACCAGCAAATTAGCAGGATTGTGCACTTGGAATACTGTTTGACAAGAATGAAAAGGAAACTATTCAAAACAGATTTAAGGAATGGACAATTAGATGAGGAACTGCAGATTTAATTCTCAATCAGCACTGTGATTAATCTGATTCCCTGCTTTTCCCTAGTGTAATTATACAACACAGATGAAAGGATGAGCATTTGGACTGTCAGTTCTATATTCTAGACAAGCCTGGTGACTCAAAGCAGACGGCTCTGCCACACGAACCACCACCATCCCAACAACAGTCGAGGGAAGCCTCGAACAGTGATTTAACAGTTATTGCATAACGAGGCATTAAAAATTCGGATACCCCCAACTCTTTCCACGCTGGTCTACACCAGGTGAGGAATTTGCTGAAACTGAACGCACCCCGTCTGAAAATGACCCCCTCCAATCCGGGCATGGGGTGAACACAAAGACATCTATCTAATATCCTGCACAATAGACACACACCCCACAATTAAAAACCCTGGACGTTCTCTCTCTGTCACTCCATGCAAGCAGAGGAAATGCAAGCTGCTCTTTTTCGTTAATGGTCTGTGGTACAGGCAAGGTAACAATAACCCAACTGTTCCCAGGAAGCAACTATAAAATTGGGTCTGCCACGTCCCTGTGCAACCGTCAGATAAAATGCAGACAGCGGATTTCGGCCGGCCCCACGCCTCGTGAGGTGGCCGACCTCGGCTCGGCGGCCTCCAAGGATCGCTGAGAAGCCCCCGGACCCCAGCCCGCCAGGAGGTCCAGGTACACGTCTATAAATACGCCCGGGTGAGGAGGACGAGGGAGGCGGAGGAGAGGGAGGGCAGGGGGCAGGCCCGGAGCGGGTGCCGGTGCGGGAAAACCCGGGCATCACTGAAATGCATTTTTCCACACTCCCGCTCCCTCGCGAGGGGACTCACTTGCCGATCACCTCGCACAGCTCGTACACGTCCTCGAACAGCACGTCGTCGTCGGCCATGGTCCGGAGGGGACAGCGGCCGCAGCGTGGAGGTCTCCGAAAACGGGGGTGGGGGCGCCAAAGAGCTCAGTGCCCGGCCCCTGGTTCGCCTCCTCCCCTCAGGACCCGCGAGCCCTCGGTGCTGAGGACGCTCGCTCGAGTGGGGCTGCGAGGCCCGGAGACTGCGGCGCCTTCCTCTGCGGGCGACCGCCCCGGCGCGGGCGGCGGGGCCGGGGCGCGAGAGCGAGGGCGGCCCGGGCCCGGCGCCGCCCGCCCGCCCGCTGCTCCTCGCGCTGCTCGGGCCGCGCTGCCCGGCGTGCGGATCCTCGGGGACGGCGCGGCGCCGCGCTCTCCGCTTCTCAGCCGGCCCGGGCCGCGAGGCCGCGACCGCTCCCTCTGCCGAGGCTGGCTCCGGCGCGGCGCGGGGCAGCTCAGGCTACAAGGGGGGCCGCGGCAGGACCATGGAGGGAGGATCGCCGCGGAGGGAGGTGGCGGCGGCAGATCGGCGCTGGGGACCAGGAGGCGGCGGCAGAGACGCTCCCTCCTCCTTCTCCTCCTCCCGCCGCCGCCGCCGCCCGCCCGAGAGTGGGAGGGGGCTTCGCGGGACTGGCTGTCTGTGCGGGCGGGAGTCGCGGCCGCCGCCTTCAGCTCCTCCTCCTCCGCCTCAGCCGCGGACCAGCTAGCGAGTCCCCGCGCACCCGCCTCGCGCACACACGCCCTCCTCCCCCCCTACGGCCGCGCGGCTTCCAGAACCACAGGCCCCGCCCACTCCAGCCCGTCGGGAGGCGGTGGCCGAGAGACAGGGAACCGGGCTGAGCGGCGCATGCGCGCGCCGCGGGCCACGTCACGGCGAACGGGCGGGCGTCGGGGATCTAGAAGGGGCGCGGGGGGGTGGTCGGCCCGAGGGGCGCGCCGGCAGCAGCTGTTTAGGCGGGTGCGGGTCGGGTCGTCCCTTCCGCGACCGAGCTGCGGGAGGGGAGGGGGGGCCAGGGACAAAAGATCCACGACTGAACGCACGTTCTTGGCTCTCTGCGGCGAGCGCTTGAACCCCGGCCGCTCCCCTCTCTTCTTTTGTAACCGCATGAAGCCTTGCCCAGTTTTTGCTGTGGAAAGAGGCTGGGAAAGGGTCCTAATGAATGAAAAAAGCAAAAGAGAGGTGGAGAGGCTGTCATTCCAGACCATGCTAGGCGGCGGATGCTTTTAGTGCCATTCTGCATTCCTTATTGCAAATGAGGGCTGGTGAAGGGGGGTGGGGGTCGTCCACCTACAAGAATTTGAACCAGACAAAAACTGTCCAGGAAGATGTGCAACCATAAGTGACAATTCCTAGAGATAAGCTTCTCTCACATTCTGCCCCAAACTTGACAAATTCTTATCCAGCGCTTGCCCTCAGTAGACACAGCCTAGAGACAGGTCAGGAAGGCAGGGACAGACACTTTAAGCCCCTTAGTATGTCGCCTCCCCGCACCGCCAAGCATTCAGTACCTACCCTTCTCCTGTACTCCCTATAAATGTTAGACATATCAGGATAAAAATGCAACTAGGGGGAGTGGATGCACAGAGTCAGCCAAGGAGTGAGGTTCTGGGTGTTGCCGCTGTGCTAGGTTGTATTCAATATGAAGATTTCTGTTCAACTGAGCATGTGCAGAATGAGCCAACGCCATCAGACAGGTATATGCCTCAGTTAAGGACCAATAAAAAAAGTCTTTGTTCCTCTGCACAGCACAAGTGCCCAATTAGTTCATAAGTCATCTTCTAGAAATCACCTGGTAAAATTCTCAGTGCGGTAATAAAAAAAGAAAAAAGAAAAAAAGAAAGGAAGAGACAGTATTTACCAAAGGGGGGGGGTGTGGAGACTCAGCCTATTTTCTCTTTAGAAACGTTTTGTGCAAACCCTTGACCACTCCCTCCAGACACTGAGAGATTTGCCAGTGTTAAGGATTTGAGTACTAAACGCTTTTTTTACAATGCAAATCAGAGGGAAAATGTAATTGTATGAGAAGGCCTTCATTCTTTCCCAAAGAGCTTGTGCATTCTCTAGACAAGGGAGATTTAGAGCCTGAGAAACATTGCCTCCATTGAGGATCCAGCAATTCCAAGTCATTGTCACCCAAAGTTGGCATGTCCACCTGGTGCACAGTGACCCCCTCACAAGTCACCTAGTCAGCTTCACTTCCTCTCCCCAGTTCAAATCGGAGTTATGCCAAGACATATTAACTTTATTTTGGGGCTTGTTATCTTCTGATCTATCTGATCTTCTGATCTATCTTCTTGTTATCTATCTGATCTATCTATCAGGGGTTTATACTCAGAGGTAGAAAAAGACAATTATGAAATTGTGGAGTTGAATTTAAAAAAAAGAAAAAGAAAGACGATTATAGAGATAGGATTGCACCCTGCTCGTGGAATCACAGTCAGTTTAAATCTGGAAAGAGCCTTAGACATCAGCCTTTCCAACTCAGTCATTTACAGATGTGAGGAATGCCCTCTCAGGAGCCATTCCACCTCTGCATGTGGTAGCAGCTCTGGGTTTGACTGGGATTGTAACCACCTCACCCGGAGAGGTGGGTCCTAATTCATTAAGCTAATAAATGTAACCTTCTTGACTTAATCAGCTCTTGGCATTCCTCAGTTCCTGGCCTTGAGGGGCTCAAGGTCTTCCAATCACCACAAAGCTCAGGACTTTCCCCAACAATGATCTTTCTCCCCACCCCAGCCCCCAACCACCCCATTGGCCTTGAACAAAAAGGCCAATTTTTGTATGCAGCCTCAGTTGCTGCCATCAGACATCTGTATCTGTGAGGGTAGTCAGACCTGAGAGGGAGGTGGACTTGAGGGGCAGCAGGATGATGTCCTCAGTGACATTATCAATCTCTTGTTTAGCCAACTCTCTACATTTCCGGGTCATATAGGGCAATGAATTCACTTTATTGTTTAAACCACTTGGAGGTGAGCTTCCTATTAGTCTCAGAGAAAGCATTCTACATTCTATGGTACAACAAATGAGAAAAATTCAGAGGAAAACAGATGTCCATGGCCACATATTTCACTGAACATCTCATCAGAGCCTAGGTCTCCCAGCTCCCAGTGTGGTATTTAGTCATGCAGGAGTTTTCTGCAAAGCACATCCCTCAGAACTCATAGCATGCATTGTGGCTGGAGGTAGCTCCCCTCAAAGCTTTTAGGGGCACCTGGGTGGCTCGGTCATTGAGCGTCTGACTTTGGCTCAGGTCTTTATCTCAGGGTCCTGGGATCAAGCCCCTGGTCCAGCCCTGGGGTCTGTCTTCAGGTTGGTCTCCAGGTCAGGCTTCATGTTGTGGGGTGAGGGTGGGGGGTAGGGTCCTGGATCTGCACTCAACAGGGACACTGCTTCTCCCTCCCCATCTAACCCTCTCTCTGCTCTCTCTCTCTCTCTCTCAAATAAATAAAATCTTTAAGAAAATAAAATGACCAAAGTTTCCAAATGAAGATAATTCTCTGGGTTTCTTACAAAAATCTAATACTCTTCCAACAAATATAAGCCCAGATATAAGTGGTCAGGTGTCAATAATCTGTTTTAGTTTTCACAACGAAAATGTTAAAGTAACTGGGTGCATCAGATATATTGTGTTCAGATGTTAATAATAACTGAATATAACAGCAGCTTAGACAAATGGAGGGCTTGTTTTTCTCACAGAGCAAGAAGTATGGATATGGGTTGTTACTAACACTGGATCAGCTACTCCACAGTATCATCAATGACCAGGTTCTTTCCTTCCACTCTGCAGTCCTGGACATGTTAGCCTGTCATTCTCAGGCTTGTTCTTTCACCATCGCAAGATGGCTACTACAATTTCCAGCACCGAACTGCATTCAGAGACAGGATTCAGGACCGCAAAAAGGGTAGGCGAGGCCATTTTGCTCCTTCTCCCACCTCTTATTTACGGAAAGAAAATATCTCTTTCCCACATCACTGGCCAGAACAGAATCATGTGGCAACCCTTGCCTGCATGGGAAGCGGGTGACATGGATATTTGACTTTTCCTGCCTCCTTTTTGGAGGTGGGCAAGGGAGAAGCAAATGGGGAATGGGCTTTGGCAGCCAATCAGCAGTATTTCCAATGTTAGGGAAATTACCAATGAAATAATTATAGATCTACATTATAATGTAGATATACCTCAAGTGTATAACTGACATAACTTTACTGATATACATATAATAACTTTAAACATTCAGAAACATTTTAACACCCACAAGGATGGAGTTGGTCCTAGAGAAATTTGATTCTCAGATGTCAGTGGGAACTTCAATGACTTTGAAGCATTGGACTTCCTCACAGTTGCATTAGACATTCTCATGTTGTTGGGCTCCCACATAATTTCAACATGACACAGATATAATCTGGAAAAACACACTCTAAGAGCAATATTAGCATGAGAACAACACAGAGGTTAGAGTGGCACAGGGCTAATTTAGGCAATTCAGAGTTCAGCCTCATTCTGTACCTATGATTGTTTAAACATAGAAATTATTACTGAATTAATGAATAAAATTAAGACTGACACTGTTCTACGAATGAAGTGATTGCCTTGTGATATAAGCAGGATACTCTAAGCTGAGATGAAAGACACTGTCAGTGTCTCCAGAAAAAGCTGCATATTCTAGACTTATACTCTGATATCATACTGTGAATCATTTATTTCATATTCATCTTCTTCAACATCATGTTGCAAATCGTTTATTTTATATTTCTTCAATGAATGTCTAATTCTAGCCACTGAGGTTACAGCTACAAATAAAGCAGACATGGTCTCTGCCTTTGCTAAATTTTGCTCTAAAAGAAAACAAGGGATCCCTGGGTGGCACAGCGGTTTGGCGCCTGCCTTTGGCCCAGGGCGCAATCCTGGAGACCCAGGATCGAGTCCCACATCAGGCTCCCGGTGCATGGAGCCTGCTTCCCCCTCTGCCTGTGTCTCTGCCTCTCTCTCTCTCTCTCTCTCTGTGACTATCATAAATAAATTAAAAAAAAAATAAAAGAAAACAAGTATCAGGCACCTGATTACAATGAAGAGTAACAGTCATTAGGTTGGGAGAAATACGGGGAACTCATAGCAGGGGGACCTATAGGTCAGGGAAGGCCAACTGAGGCAATGTTTAAGGCGGAAGAAAGTATAGAAATTAACAGGGTGGGACGAACCAATCCTAGGTAGAAAGAACAGCATTTGTGAAATCCTGGAGGTGAGCGAGAATATGCTCTTTCGGAGAAGTAGGTCATGGCTGAATCAGAGTGTGGGAAGAAGGAGGTCAGAGGTGTTAGAGAAATAGGCAGGGGCCAGATAGCAGAAGATGTCAAACATCATTTTAAAGAGTTTGCCCCTTAGAAGACCACACACTTCAGTGGCACTAGAGTCTTACGTAGACTGAGCACACTCCACCCCACCAAAGGTCCATGCATGAATGGAATTCTACATAAATAACTCTTCTCTTTATATTTGGTGCACACTGTCCCCTCCCCTAGTTACTTTTAAAATACAGATACTCCTGTAGTAAATATGAAGTCCCTCCAACCATTTGAGCAGACACTGTAGGTACTGTGCTAGAATCCCCTTGCTCCCTTTTACTATTTTGGTGTGTGCCCCTCCCCCAGCTTCAGCATCTTTTGCTTCCAGAGCCCACACCTGTGACTTCAGAGGACTTCCCACAAGCTCCTAGAATCACTTTGCTCACTTGGAAGTGCCTGGGCATTTAGGTCTCTCTGGCTTTTAGTGCAGGCATGTAGAAGCCCTTCCCTGAGGGAGAGGGGGACAACTTTGCGGGTTTACTAACAGCCTGAGCTCCCCTTGGGAACAGGACGCACAGGACTTTCCCTGGCTCCTACCCCTTCCCTCTCCTACTTCTTTCTCTCATTCCCTAACAGGTTTCTCCTGGAAGTTCTTCCTTAATAAATCATTTGCTCATGAATCCTCTTATCAAGATCTACTGTGGCGAAACCCAAACTAAGACAGTGGTGTTTCTCCAAGTGACCATTGTGGGGCGCCTGGGTGGCTCAGTGGGTTGAATGTCTGCCTTTGGCTCAGGTCATGATCCCGGGGAGCCCCGCGTTGGGCTCCCTGCTCCCTGCTAGCTCTCCCTCTCCCTCTCCCTCTGCCTGCTGCTGCCCATGCTTGTGCACTCTCTCTCTCTGTCAAATAAAAAATAAACTATTTTAAAAATGGTGACACTTGCATCTGAATCACCTGAAAGTTTATGAAAATTGTTTAAAATGTTGACTTCCAGGCCCTACCCATGACTTACTGTATTTGGATGTCCTAAAGAATGTCATAGTGATCTATATTTTTATAAGCTCCCCAAGTGAGACTTAAACATCTAAAATTAAGTACCACTACTCTAACACCAGCCACCGAATAAGCTCTTTGAAAAAAAGGAGTCAGTGCTGACTTCATCACTAGGGTGGAGAAACCATAAGAAATGCAAAAGAAGGGATGCCTGGATGTCTCAGCGGTAGAGCATCTGCCTTCAGCTCAGGGTGAGATGGAGTCCCACATTGGGCTCCCTGCAGGGAGCCTGCTTCTCCCTCTGCCCATGTCTCTGCCAGTCTCTCTCTGTGTCTCTCATGAATAAATAAATAAAATATTTTTAAAAAAGAAATGCAAAAGAACACTTCAGGGAGCAGAAATGGATCTGCCTACAAATGTGTTTGCTTCTGTAAAACTCTGCTTACCTAAAGATTCATGTTACCCTTCTTCCATTAATATCAATGGGCAAGTCACTGGAAACTTTTGTTTGACAGTGGAAACAAGATTGTCTTTGGACACAGCACAGTGCTGCTATACACTGAACATGTTGTAGCTCAAAAGTTAGCTACTTAAGATCACAAGTATTCACTGGCATCTTGGAGACTCAACAGTTGTGTTGCTTGCTAATGCAGATTGCAATAGTCAGGGATTGCAACTTTTGGTTGCAAGTGACAGAAGACCCAAACCAGCTTAAACAATATGGAGAATCTATTGGCTCACACAATTGAAAAATCAAGACGTGTGGTAGCTTCATGTTAAGACTTGAACCAGGACTCAAATGATGCTATTTCTTCTAGTCTTTATCACTGTACATTCTATGGTACCGGTTTCATCCATAGGTTCCACAAAGTGGCCCCCAGAGCTTCAGGCTTTCCCCTTGAAAAAGCAGAATAGCTGCCACTGTTCCAGACTTCACCTCCTTATACATCAGCATCCAGGACAAGAGAAAAGGAGTGTGATCCAGTAGGTCCTGCCCATGTTCTAGGATTCACTGTCTCTCATTGGCCTGGTACTGAGGCACATGACCATCCCTGAACTACTGACTGTAGCCAGTGAGTGGGAGTCACTGAATAATTTAACCAATCAGGGTCCACTCTTGAGCTGGATATGGGAATCAATCTCTTGATTGAGAATAAAAATTAAAAAACCAGAAAAGGCTCTGAAGGAAAATCAGATACTTTGGGCAAGAGATGGGCAGAACAAGCAAATGTTGGGAAGGCTTCCTAGTTTTCCTAGTTACCTAAATATGGGCATTGGCTTTGTCTTAGTATGTCACTTCTTTCTCCATGTTCAGCTAGTCACCACATACTGCCAATTTTTCTTACAAAAATGTTTTTTTAGATTTTCTATTTCTTTTCCATTTCTTTAGTCTCTACCCCAATCCACTCTCCCATCAACCCGTATTTAGATATTGCCTCACTTCACTCACTAGGCTCCTGCCTCCAATGCCTTATCCAATCCTATTCACCATGGAGAGACCCACTTGAGGCCCATGAAGAAGGATCCTGAGCATCTAGAACACTGCCTGGTGTGTAGTAGGCATTCAAGAAGTATTTGTTGAATGATGAATAAATGAATGAATGTCTTCACAGCCCTTATCATTTCCTGGAATTCTCTTTGTTTTGTGTATAGCCTTTCTTCTTCAACCTTTGAACCTAGAAATTGTCTAGAACATAGTAAGTACTTCATATGTATTTCTTAGCTAAATAAGTGACTATGTTTCTTGAGTTGGATTAGAGTCACTCATAATTAGAAGAGATTGAGGAGCCAACAGACTCAGTTAAAGTGGTTGGATTCTTGGGAAGAAAATGTATAATGGGGGGCGCCTGGGTGACTCAGTGATTGAACATCTGCCTTTGGCTCAGGTCGTGATCCCAGGGTCCCATGATTGAGTCCCACATTGAGCTCCCCACTGGGAGCCTGCTTCTCCCTCTGCCTATGTCTCTCCTCTCTCTCTCTCTCTGTCTCTCATGCATAAATAAATAAAATCTTAAAAGAAAATGAATAGTGGAAGAAACAAGATTTTTATACGGGAGGGGAGAGTCACCAGTATCAGAGCAGAAGACTTATCAAAGAGAACAGGGCGTTGGATTTATTTCTGCTGAGAGCAGTTCTACTAGCTATCTTTTGTGTGGAAAATTAAGTTAAATCTCACACAGCATTTGGAATTTTCCCTTCTGTCTTCACTATGAGAGATTTCAAAGGTAAAGCAGGAAATTAAATTGGTGTCTCCTGAATTTCCTCTTCCGGGTTTCCTGGTGCTTTCTTTCCAGGTTCTACTGGAAGATTATTTAGTTCTGCTAAACTATCATATTATGTGGTAAAAACACACAATCAGCTGCAAAATATCCAATGGGTGACTTCTATTGAGCCCAGCCCTGGCTAAGTTGCAAAGAGTCATGTAAGTCACCCAAGCCTCAATGGAAAGGACTACAATTTACTATGCTAAGTTCACTGTGAAAAAGGTCAAGTGATTAATAAGTCACCAACATGAAATACAAGCCTATGGACACTGGTAGGTTTAATCATTTACTCTCCTCTGGGCACAGATGGTGGAGATCCTTTCTGGGGGTCTTTTCTGGCAGTACAAGTCTGCAAAACCCTCAAGGAGCTCTTTTTTTCTTACCATCCTTTTTCATAAATGATACTTTATTTTTATAAATGGAGACTCCTTTCCTGAAAAATCTTTTTTCTTATAGAGATAATCTATAGTGTCAGGATCTGCACTAATAAGATGCTTTCCATTTTGGTCAAGAGAAAAAAAATCACTATTAGATTTTCCACAGGCTGTTTGTGGTAATTCTCAGATCTGATAGGAACTCCTCAATGATATTTTGCTGTAAGTATTCTAATCAAATATTTCCCATTCAAGCTTATTTACCCTTGTTATCTATTTAAAATTGTCTTGTAATGGAGACAATAGCTAAGAAAGTAATCTTTTAAAAGACAATAGCAAAATCAATCTAAGGGGAAGAGATAGAGATTTTAATGATCTGTAAAAAATAATGGAAGGACTATTTATTGAGGGCTTATTATAAATGCCAGACACTGCGCAAAGACATGACACATATTTCATTTAATCTGCATAACAACTTTATGAAGTGGATATTACTGCCCTCGTTTTACAGATGAGGAGACTGAGACTTTGAGGGAAGTTTAATGTCCCAACAATCACACAGCCAGAAGGAGATGGACCAATGTTGGAATGAGTCTGCTAGATTGCAAAGCCTGAATCACCGTGCACCCTGACACTGGCTTTCTTGTGTTCCTTAGAGGCAGTGCATTTTATTTTCATTTCTTTCATAGTAAGGCAAAGTATGCCTCAGGCAAAAGGTACAATGTGTTGAATAAAACAAGAATAACAGTTCCTGCTTATTGAAATGTAATTTGGTAGTAAGCACTGTGATTAGTGTCTTTCAAGCATTTATTTGCTTATTTAGTAAAACTTTATTGAGCCATTATTACACACAAGGCTCTGAGGAGACAATAGTGAGCAAAATCAACACGATTCTTACCCTCTCAGAGTTCATAAGTGAGTGAGGGGGGCAGACATGAATCAAGTGCCCACACAAGCAAATGTGTAATTATTTCAATGGTGGTGCCAAGACTATTCAATGAGGAAAGGGCAGTCTTTACAACAAATGGTGTTTGGAAAACTGGACATGCACATGCAAAAGAATGAAGTTGGAACCTTACCTTATAGTATATTTAAAGATTAACTCAAGATCAACCAAAGACCTAAGCATAAGGCCTAAACTATAAAACTCTTAGACAAAAACATAGGGGAAAAGCTTTATGACGTTAGAGTTGGCAATGGTTTCTTGGATATGACACCAAAAGCATTAGCAACAAAAGTAAAAACATAAATAGAACACTATCAAAATGAAAAACTTCTGGGTATCAAAGGATACAATCAACAGAATGAAAAGGCAACATGTGAAATGGAAGCAAATGTTTACAATTCATGTATGTGATAAGAAGTTAAATTCCAGGATATAAGAAGAACTCCTACAACTCAACAAAAAACCCAAATAACCCAATTAAAAAATGAGCAAAGAACTTGAGTAGACATAGACTCCAAAGAAGACATATGAATGGTCAACAAGTGTATGAAAAGGTGTTCAACCTCATTCATCATTAGGGAAACACAAATCAAAACCACAAAGAAATATTATCTCACACTCATTAGTGTAGCTGCTGTCAGAAAAAAAAACAAACAAACAAAAACAAAAAAGTGACCAGAAAATAACAAGCTTTGGTGAAGATGTAGGGAAACTGGAACCCTTGTGCACCACTGCTGTGAATGTAAAATGATGTACTTGCTATGAAAAACAGAATGGCAGCTCCTCAAAAAATTAAAAATAGAGCTACCACACAATCAGCAATACCAGTTCTGGTTATCTATCTAAAAGAATTGAAACCAAGTTCTCGAAAAGATTTGTACATCCCTGATTATAGCAGCACTATTCACAATAGCCAAAAGGTGGAATCAACCCAAACGTCCATCCATAGAAAAATGGATAAACAAAATGTGGTGTATACATACAACTGGATGCTATTCAGCCTTAAAAAGGAAGGAGATTGTGATACATGCTATAACATGGGTGAACCTTGAGAACATCATACTAAATGAAATAAGTGAGTGTAAAAGACAACTACAGTATGATTTCACAAATATGAAATATGAAGAGTAAACTCATAGAAACAGAAAGTAGAATGGTCGTTACCAGTGGCTGAGGGGAAGAGAGAAGTGGGGGTTATTATTTAAGGGTGTAGAGTTTCAGTTTTGCAAGAGGAAAAAGTTCTGAAGATCTATTGCACAACAATGGGAATATACTTAACGCTGTACACTTAAAGATGATTAAGATGGTAAATTTCATGCTATATGTATTTCATCTTAATTCTACCTTTAAAAATGATTTTATTTATTTATAGTATATTTTTATTGGAGTTAGATTTGCCAACATATAGTGTAGCACCCAGGGCTCATCCCGATTTTAAATGTACAATTTAAACATGTATCTCTAAACTTTTTTTTTAAGATTTTATTTTTTATTTGTTCATGAGAGACACAGAGAGAGAGACAGAGACACAGGCAGAGGGAGAAGCAGGCTCCATGCAGGGAGCCCAACATGGGACTGGATCCTGGGTCTCCAGGATCAGGCTCTGGGCTGAAGGCGGCGCTAAACCGCTGAGCCACCCCGGCTACCCACGTATCTCTAATCTTAACAACTCTATGAGAGAGCTTTTTATTGTACTCACTTTATGGAGCAAACTCAGTTTTAGAAAGGCTAAGTCACTTGCCCAAGGTGACACAGTTAGTCATGGGTGGAGATGGAATTTGAGCCCATTTCCTGAGCCTAAAGTTCATGTTCTAAACTGTCACCCAACTTAGCTAGCTGGGTTGTCAAACAAATGAACCAAACTACCTCTTGCTGGGTTGGGTCCCTGTGGTTGGAGAGATAACAGGGCATCAAGGTTGAGAATGGAGAATGGGTAGCAGTGGGGGGGTGAAGGGTCCTGATGAAAGGCCTGTATTGCATGATTAGGCTAGTTCCTCTCTCCTCCCTCCCAAATGAGAACTGAGTGTAAGCCTGGAACCAGGATAACAGTTTGGCTTCCTTTATTTCTGTTCTATAAGTTTTCTATGTCTTTCCTACTCCACTGAAGATAGCATCTTAAATCCCAGTGGAAATAGAGCTTAGAAATGTTTAGTAGAGTAGCTGCCTTAAAAGCCTGTCGGTAGGGCAGAATGCAACTAGGGCAAGTTCCTAAGACCAAGCCCTTGGTCACCTCCTGAGGTTGAAGTGAAATCACAGATTGCTTTACCCTATATAAGGTAACTAGTGGATGGGCACCAAAGAGCACTTTTTCCAGGGAAAGGAGAAAAAATGGTGACTGATGCCCTGGCCAGTCTATCCTGAGGGATTGGGGTGAGGGTGGGGGCTATAACCTGTTGGAGCTTCCAACCTTCAGAGTGAAGTTAGTGTAACAGTAAAGAAAGCGTTCCACACGGAATGGTCTAACAGACCAAGGCTGCTGCCATTGTAAAGACAGTGTGCTAGGCTAAAAGAGAAATACAGGCAGTGGATGGCAAGACGAGACTTGGGGGGAGACTGAAAGGCTCCCTGCTTATGTAGGACCAAATAGAGACAGGAATTTGGTCAAGTGGAAGAATATAGCCCCTCCATAAGCTCAAAAATACCTGGCTCACATGGAGGGGGTTGACATAGGTCACGGTTACACAAACAAATTATAGCTTCATTCCCAGAAGGCCTAAAAGTCTCTAAAGATTCCTTATGACCATGATCTTGAAATATATAAAAAGGGCTGGGAAAGGATTCTAGGTATTTTGATAATGCAGCTTCTCACCCCAATGTGATCATTTTTAATAAGAAAAACCTGCTCCTCTTAGCCTGTGAGCTATTTTCCTCACAATGACTTTTTCTGAAAGCAATATAACAAACATTAAAAAGAATCCTAGATTCCATGATGGTCTGGAATGAATGTTTTAAGGAGACAAGGAATATCACTTGAGTGGATTTATTACACGAAAGACCACAGAGACTTCATGGAATGGTCTGTTGAGGCTTTCGGGCCAAACTGGAAGTCAGTCATTCTCTTATGAATAGTTCAATGGAGATGATCATATTTGTAGTAGGCTTATAGAAAAACTAAACTTGAATGTTTCCAATTCAGAGAATTCTAAGACATGGGGGTGGGGTGGGGGTTCTCTTTTCGAACCCGGGGTTATTTGAAGTCATAAAAACCCACCATTGAAAGTCATTATGTAAAAAAAAAAAAAGGCATTCTGTATCAACATAGGCACAGATAATTATACCACTATGAGCTCTTCTACCTCAGACTTTTGACTGAGAGGAATAAACACTGCAGCGGGTCTCCGAGCTGAAATTTGCTGAGTCATGAATCCTTATCCTTCCTGACCTGGGTGGTAGGACAAATGCTGAGGAGGGAGGCAGGGAGAAGCTTCCAGTTAAGTCATCATTTATGTCTGGAACACTGAGGCAGTTTTATTGTACCTTACCAGGCACTTGTGGGAAAGTATTGCCTCCTCTGGGAGACCAGGCACTGAGGCTGTACTGGAGAAAACAGTTACGGGGGAATGATGGAAGGCGTCATAGCTCTCAGAAATGAAGGGACAGAACACATTTTGGCAAGGAATAAACTGCTTTCTTCAGCCAGTTCCTATATAATTGGGTTTTAAAATTAATTTTCTTTCCCCTATCCACTTTAGCCTCTCTTGAATTCAGAGAGATAAACTCAATTTTGGAGCAATTCATTACTGTGAGTCGTTCACTCATTCTTTCTTTTCGTGCCTACTAAGTGCCTGGCAGGGTGCTTAGCTTGGGAGGCTCCATGATGGAGCAAACTGAGGAAAACAGCTTCCTCGAAGGATCAGAGGAAATGGATATGGAATGTAAATGGAGATAAGTCCTCTTGGGGAAGACACCATTTTGTGTGAAGTGGTAGGTTAATCTAGACTGGGAATCTAGGAGGGGGAGGCCAGATAAGGTGCCCCCAGCAGAGTCATGAACTAGGCCAAGGGCTGGATTTGGGGGTGGAAAAGTCTAGACTGAAGAAATAGCTCAGTCAAAGACCTTGTAGCTTATTTTAGGAACTGAAAGCAGGCCTGTGTGGCAGGAACAAAGGGAGTGAGTGGGAGAGTGACCCAACATGAGGCTGGGGGTATAAGGATTTTGATCTCTTCAGGAAGCAATTGTTAGGTGTTAAAAAGGGGGTGCAGTCTGGAAAGTATATTAGAGGAGAGCAAGAGTGGATGATGAATTTAGGCTTTAGGTTAGCAGAGATGATGATGGATTGCATGAGGGTGGCTGCTGGATGTTGTCTGTTCTCCGCCAAATTTTCGATCTTCTCCATCCTGCTTTATGCCCTGGAAAGCTGTACTGTGTGAAGTTTGTAAACAGGATCCTGTGCCCTCTGGCTTCTGGTTGAGTTTGGCCAATGGGGAGCCCCTGTAGAGGCCTGGAGACTTGGAGGAGAATGAGGTCAGGGTATTTATTTTCCCAATTTCATCCCTCCTAGGCTGCTTCTGGCTGGCTGTGTCCTTCATCAGAAGAGCATATTCCTCTCAAATTTACCTTCTGTACATGTCTCTCTCTTTCCAGATTACTGCTCCCTCCTCGGATCCCTTCAGGCCTAGGGGTGATGAAAGCTTTGCTCGTATGGCCAAGGATTTTACTATTTTCCTTGGATTTCTCTTTCTATTCTGCGTGGATTCTCTCTACTCACTCCTTTGTAAATAACCCCATCTCCAATGATCCCAGTTTGAATGTGTCATGTGTTTCCTGTTGGTACTCTCACTGGCATAGGTAGTGGCAGGATGTGAGAGGAAATGAATAGGTTACAAATTTAACCTCCAATTCAGAGGTTAAATTAAACCTCAATAAAGGAGGTTAAATTAGCAGGATTGGTGATTGCAAAAAAGCATTACTTATAGACATAAGAATGTTACAGTAACAGTAGTTTTATTTTTACCGCTAACAAAATAGATGCCATGGAGTATTTGCAGAAAATTGTATTTGTGTTCATTATCATTTACAGGAATTGTGATTTTCAAAAGCAGCAAGATTCTAATAGCGAAAGGGAGACAACAATGATGGGAAAAGTAATATTTGGTAATTCCACTTTTACCACTCCCCCTTCTCTTCTTCTGAAATCTGCCTGTTTTTTCTCTTCCACAAATATGTTGTTGAATATCTTAAGAGAAAAGCTAGTCATATAATGGTAGATCCAAACTCTAGGCAAGGGCTTTCTCCAGTTATCCTGCTTATTATTATTATTTTTTTGTTTTTAGAGAGAGAGAGAGAGAGAGAGAGAGTGGGGTGAGAAGGTGCAGAGGGGGAGGGAGAGAATCTCAAGGAGAATCCATGCTGAGCAGGAAGCCTGACAATGGGCTCAAACTCATGACTCTGAGATCATGACCTGAGCCAAATTAAGAATCGGACACTTAACTGACCGAACCACTCAGGCTCCCCTTCCTGTTTGTTTGTTTGTTTTTTAAACATGTGTTCTCTGGTAGCATCCCCTGGGCTTTTGCTCCTAAACCCTTTACCATCACAGGGAAACACTAGCAAATCTATCGAAAGGTCACTTGTGACCTGTGCAATTAATTTGGAAATGTCCAAGGTTAGCCCTGCTTTTAGTGGGATTGTACCTAAATCATACCAGTGTAAATAAAACCTATAGGTTTTAGGTTCTTCCTGAGGGAGATGCCACAATCTTCTTTGGTGAGTGAAAATACCTAATGATGTGGCAGTCTGTGCCCCTTCCTGATTTCTGTGGGGATTAAGACTAGCTCATCATTATACTATGAATAAAAGATGCTCATTTACTTGAAAACTTGATCTTTCCAGAATTATCTGCCCGTTTCCTGAGTTCCCTTCTGTAATAGTTTCCCATTGCTGCTGTAACAAATTACCACAAATTTAGCGGCTTAAAACAACATACATTTTTTTCTCCTCTTACAGTTCTGGAGGTCAGAAGTCCTACAGGGAGTCAGCAGGACTGTGCTCTTTCTGTAGGCTCCAAGGGCGAATCTGCTTCCTTGCCTTTCTAACTTCCAGAGGCCATTTACCTCTTTGGCTCATGCCCCCCCTCCCCAGCCATCTCCAAAGCCAGTACTGTAGAATCTTCCCCTCTGTCTCTCTCTTTTTTTCTCTCTCTAAGTCCACCAGGATAATCACCCCATCTCAAGAGCCTTAACTTAATCACATCTTTAAGGTCCCTTTGCCAAATAAGGTAACATATTCATGGGTTCCTGGGCTTAGAACATGGACATCTTTGGGGGGGGCATTATTCAGCCCACCACAGCTTCATTCTTATTGATCTACTCCATACATGACTTCTCTTTCCCAACTTCACCCTATTTGTTCCTATTTCCAAAGTGTTCTGCTACTGCCTCTCTGCATATCAAAACCATCCTCCAATTCATTGTTAACTGAACAAATATTTTTTGAGTCTTATGCTAGACTTGGAGATAAGTGGTGAACGGGACACTGCTAAGATGTCACTTCCATCTGAAACCTACCAACTCTGCTTATATTTTGGGGAGGGAGCCCTGAGAGGCAGAGTTGAACTCTGGGTTGTTATTGTTGTTTAATATTTTATTTATTTACGAGAGAGAGAGAGAGAGAGAGAGAGAGAGAGAATGAATGAATGAGGAGAAGGGCAGAAGGAGAGGGAGAAGCAGACTCCCTGCTGAGCAGGGAGCCTGATGTGGGGCTTGATCTCAGCACCCCGAGATTATGACCTGAGCCAAAGGTAGACACTTCGCTGAGTGAGCCACTCAGGCACCCCAAACTCTGGGTTTTTACTGGGCACTTGGAGCTATGTTGAAAACACACATCTTTGGGATGCCTGGGTGGCTCAGTTGGTTAGGTGTCTGCCTTCGACTTAGGTTGTGATCCCAGAGTCCTGAAATCAAGCCCCCATTAGGCTCTCTGCTCCATGGGGAACCTGCTTCTCTGCCCCCCCCCCTCATTAATAAATAAATAAAACCTTTTTTTTATAAAAAAAAGAAAGAAAACACACATCTTTAAGTTCTTACTGTCTTGATAATTTCTCACATTGTTACCCCCAAAAGCTTTTGCAGCATTCTTGTGAGTCTCTGCCATACCCTCTCCACATCCCTAGTTTGGAAATTTGGTACAAGACACACTTCTCTAGAAATTTTTAAAATGTTACAGGAAATAATCAAAGAGAGATTAATCAAAGACATTATTAATAATATCTTTGCAATCACAGAGGGGGCACATGGAGGGAATATTTCTGGGTGATTTTCTTTATACTTTTAGGTACTTACCAAATGCTCCACAATGAACATGTAGTTTTCTAATTAAATAAACATACAAGATAAAAAGGCAAAATGTTTCCAGTTTTCAGGTCTTAAAATTGAAATGCCATAGTAACAATTAATACTATATTTTGCATAGGCCCAGGAAGCAAACCTGTTTCTTAATTTAAGCAATTGTTTCTTTTTTAAAAATTTTTTTTTTTTTTTAATTTTTATTTATGATAGTCACAGAGAGAGAGAGAGAGAGGCAGAGACACAGGCGGAGGGAGAAACAGGCTCCATGCACCGGGAGCCTGATGTGGGATTCGATCCCGGGTCTCCAGGATCGCGCCCTGGGCCAAAGGCAGGCGCCAAACCGCTGCGCCACCCAGGGATCCCTAAGCAATTGTTTCTAATCAGGACTGATTACATAATTTGTGAGGCCCAGTGTAAAATGAAAACATAGGTTCGGTTCCTTGTTCTGAAATTATTAAGGATTGGGGTACCTGGGCAGCTCAGTTGGTGAAGTGCCTGCATTCAGCTTAGTTCATGATCCCTGGGGCCTGGGCTCCCTGCTCAGTGGGGAGTCGGCTTTGGTCACTCCTTTGGCCCTTCCCCCCTCCCCCCGCTTGTGCTCTCTCTGTCTCTCAAATAAATAAATAAAATCTTAAAAAAATAAAATCATTAAGGATTCCATAATAGAAGCAACAGCAGAGCATTACATGAAGTGTGAGGTCTCTTCTAAGCACAGGGCCCTGGGTGAGTGCATAGGTGGAATGCCCAGGAAGCTGGCCCTGGTTGTTGTCATTGTCACACATAGACACAATGGTCTTTCACTATGTTAGGCAAAAATAGGAGAACTGGGACTTGCTTCTGCAAAGTTTAGTGATAAGAAACAAGCTTTATGGGTGGTAATAACCACCATGGCCACTTTTTGTTGTTTTCTTCTTCTTTGTATAGTTTTGACAGTAATTATTAGTTTGTGTCTACCCAAGACCAAAATTCATTTAAAAATGTAAAACATTTACTCAGCTGCCTAGATCTCTCCCCAAAGCTAGACATTATATAGTATACAACAAACAAATGGAAGTCCCACCTCTGATGACTAGGCACAACTTCAACGTGTGGCCTCCAGGATTCCTCGCCCTCCCAAGTCTGTCCTCAGCATACTGGACGATTTTATTCAGCTGACAAACCATTTTAGACTCTGGCCATTGAGTTAGTGATTAAAATATGGTACCCCCCCAAGACTACTGAAGTTTCTTCCTGGCTTTGTGTTTAAATGACCTTGAATAGCTTATTTCATCCTGCTGCACAAGAGAAATAATTAAATTCTTCTAAGTCCCAATCCAGAGAGGTACCAAATGAAGTCAATGCTTGGAGAGCCCCAGACCAAACATGCTCTGAAAATGCAAATCTTCCTTCACTTCTTCAGCCTCTTGCTTTTATTTATTTATTTATTTATTTATGAATGACACAGAGAGAGGCAGAGACAAAAGCAGGCTCCCTGTGGGGGGCCCCGATGCGAGACTCGATCCTGAGTCAAAGGCAGATGCTTAACCACTGAGTCACGCAGGCGTCTCCCCTTGCTCCTATTTAGCTGAAGGGTTACCTCTTTCTAGGAGCCTTTTTTGACTTTCTTCCTGGCCCAGTCCCTGCTGGGTGCTTCTGTAGCAACCTGCACACTAATTAATCTATTGTAGATTTTTTCATCCTGTGATAAATTATATTTGGGTATGTTTTTCCCACTATGCTATGGAAAACACAGAGGTGTCCTGCCCATATCTGCCTCCAAGGAAGTACCTACTGCTCAGATGCAGGAAGTATGGCCAGCCCCTTTGAGGACATCAGACAGCCCCCTGGCCCTAGGTCGTACCTCTTTCTGGGCAGCCCATTCTCAATGAATGAACAACTGGGGATATAAAGTCCCAGCTGCTTCAGCCAGGTACAGGACAACTCTGATGGACAATACTTGCTCCAGAGCCCTCTGCCAGGTTGAGGGAGACTGTCTGGCTTGCGTTGCAGTTCAACTTCTCTCCTTGCCCAGTCCTGCCCCCCCTCACAGGTGTTGATCCCTAAATGACCATCATGTACCCCGACCTCCATCTCACTGTCTGCTGTTAGACAATCCAATCTACAACATGGACTCCGCCTTTGTACTCACAGATCTTAGCATGTTGCCACAGTATACACCCAATCCATGCTGCTTGAACTGAACAGTTTACTATGGCCTTAAAAGTTACAGTATTGGGGGCAGCCTGGGTGGCTCAGCTGTTTAGCACCGCCTTCAGCCCAGGGTATGATCCCGGAGACCCGGGAGTGAGTCTAACATCAAGCTCCCTGCATGGAGCCTGCCTCTCCCTCTGCCTGTGTCTGTGCCTCTCTCTCTCTCTGTCTCTCATGAATAAATAAAAAAATATTTTTTAAAAAAGTTACAGTATTGGGATGCCTAGGTGGCTCAGTGGCTTAGCATCTGCTTTTGTCTCAGGTCATGATCCCAGGCTCCTGGGATGGAGCCCTGAGTTGGGCTTCCTATTCAGCAGGGAGTCTGCTTCTCCCTCTCTCTTTGTCCCTCCCCCTGCATGTGTGTTCTCTCTCTCAAATAAATAAATAAATAAATAAATAAATAAATAAATAAAATCTTTTTAAAAAACTACAGTATTATTCTTGCTTTTCTCTCTCCCTTTCATAGAGAACCGTATGATGAAAATCACTATGAAGCTCTCTAACATTGTTAAACATACCACCAATAAAGAAAAATGTAATAAAGTGGCACTGAAATATCTTTAAACAAATTATTCAGCCAATATAATCTTTACGTGTTATCTATATAATTTTTTAACATGATAACATCAGTGTTTTAATATAGTATCAGACTTTGCCAGTCTCTTTATAGACTCTTAAAGTGGTGCCTTTGTTTAAGCCTTGGGAAAATGTTTATTTGTTGGTAGAATTGAAGGCGATCCCCAAAGTGCTTTTTAATATGAAGAATGCAGCATAGATTCTTAGTTATGGGTTTTCCTTATAATACATTTTTGTTTGTTTTTGAGCAAGATGCTTTAGAAGAGAAAACAGGTTGGGGGAACTAAAGGAAGCAATGAAGGGAAGAAATAAACAAGTTGCTAGCAATGTCAAGAGGCTGTGAGTGACTTACAGCTGCTAAGTCTGTTCCTACTGCAATTAAGATCGGGAATAAAATTGGAGGAAAAAAAAAAAACAAGTGCCAACCAATGTCTCTGCCACTACATCCTTCTAAAAAACACCCTCCTCACCAAGCCACAAAAAAATTACCTATCCAATAATCTAACATCATGCCAAGTGCAGCAGCTTTCATTTCCAGTGAATAGACACTACATTAATCTAAATGCAGTGGGTTTTGCAGCTCAAAAGATGCCAGAACTTGAGGGAGAGAGGCATTCAAATGCAGAAGGATGAGAAGAAGCAAATTGGGGTAAGAATTTGTGAGGACACAAGAGGATTTGATATAGAAATTGTCTACTTAAAAAAGAAGTTTAGGGGCACCTGGGTGTCTCAGTTGGTTAAGCATCTGAGTCTTGGTTTTGGCTCAGGTCTTGATCTCATGGGTTGTGAGATCAAGCCCCCTGTGAGGATCCAAGCTCAGTGGGATGTCTGCTTGAAGATTCTCTCCCTCTCCCTCTGCCCCTCCCCCAACTCATGCATGTGCTCGCTCTCTCTCTCTTTCTCTAAAATAAATAAAAATATTTAAAAAGAAACTATCAGTTTGTAAAAGAGTATCCATGATGTCTTCTGAAAATGGTGGAAAACTTGGTTAAACGGGGTGTTATAATTTTCAGGTCCTTTGCAAATATTTATTGTAAATGGTGTTTCAGTCAAAGCTATAGAGGCAACAAAAAGATCAGTGATTGGTGGGGAGGATGGAAGAAAAGAATGAGTAGGTGGAGCACTGGGGGTTTTTGGGGTGTGGAAGTTGTTCTGTATTAGTACTATAATGGTGGGCACATGACGTCACACATATGGCAAGACCCATGGAACTATGCAACACAAGGAGTGAGCCCTAATGAAAGCCATGGACTTTAGTAAATAATAAGGTACCAATACTGGTTTGTCAACTGTAACAAAGGTACCACACTAAGGTCAGATACTAATAATAGAGAGCCTGAGGGGTGAGAGGTTGGGAGACCGAGTGTATAGCACTGTCTGTAGTTTCTGCTCCATTTTCCTCTAAACTGAATACTCTTTAATAGATTAAAATCTATTAATTAAAAAACCCTATTTATGTCTATGTTAATGACTGCTCAAATTGAGATGAGCAGGTTTCATTTTTTGAATGCCAAGAGCTCCTTTTCCATACTTATGCTGGTAGCAGGTCCCTCTTCTCGTCCCAGTAAATGGATAAATGACACAGACCTGACTACACTTCTTTGGCCATAGGAATTAGCCCGGAGCTTATGAGTCGAAGTTGGATCCCCCAGAGACCTCCCCTGGGAGAGAGCTCTCTTTCCATCAATTCTCAGCTATAACTGTATGTACTGACACCCAAAGAATGTCTCAGAATGAAGCAGGAATCATGGGTGGACGGAGGATGCCAAAGTCCCTGGATCCAGCCACCCAAGACCAGCTTATCCATATTCTTTGTCTGGTCTCATGACTCAACACAAGACATTTTCTGCTTAAACTTGTTTGAGTTAAGTTTCTGTTCTTTGCAATCAAGAGCAAAATACAGTGTTTGGTTTTCTCCATTTTGAGCAATCAACCATTTATTGGGGTTTTATTACGTGTCAGGAACTTGCTATATAGTTTCATGTGATTTTCCCAGGAAGTTTATGAGGCAGCTACTTTGTATATGTGGTGAAATGGGGGCTCCCAGAGATTAACTTGTGCCACTTTGCACACTAATAAGAGGCAGGATTTAAACCCAGGTCTGACTCAATCCAAAGCCCATGCTGGTAACCAGGGTGCAAAATGTGTATAGTATACCTTTCCTGTCTACTGAAACATAGGTTATTATATCCTAGGCTATGCCTAGTAGGATCACTTTTGAAATCACAAGCTTTGTCCTCAATCTATATTCAAAACTCTGCTCTAATACCTACTGTTAGGTTCAACCATATGAGTTTGCTGAAATTTGACCATTGGTGATTTGTAGAAGCGGTATTTTTCACATAATTCAACCTAGTAGCTTATGGCCTGGTGTGCATTATCTAACATTTTAGGAGTTTCAATTTCTTAACCTACTAAAGGGGATGTAGTCTGAGCAGACCCTGAGGTGAACATTTGGTCAACAGGCTCTCTTGTGAGGATTTAAGTGCAATGATTTCATTTGGGAGGGTTTTATAGAAAGTCCAGTGAATGAGTGGGGAAAGAGAGATAAGGAAAGGAGAAAGCCAATGAAGGGTGTGTTGATGAGCAGGTTACTGCTGTGGGCAAGGCCTCAGTCCTCCTGGGTAGCTCCTGAAAGGCTATGTAGAACACAGCTTGAAAACGTTCCCCCTGAGAGCAGAGGAAGCCGGGGTATTTATCCACCAATTCCTGTTGCTTATTGCATGAGGATCATTCCCAGGCACTTCCAGCCCACCAGGCTTCATGCAGATCAACTAGGCTCCGGCACCCAAAGAGATACAAGAAGCAGGACCTGTGGTGAAATTTACCGCAGGGGACATCTGGGGTGGGTATTGGAGTATGAATAGAGCACTGACAATGAGTACCACAGTGGGTGTTAGCACTCACTTTATGGAATTTTTGGTAAGGGTGAAATAAATGTAATCTGCAGTTGTCAAAATAGCCAATGAACTTAGTTGGAGGGTAAGGGCCAGGTTAAATTACAAGATTCTTTGATGTCTCATTGATTTGGAAACTCAGGTGTTTGACTTCTGGGTTTTTTATCTGTCCAAATAAGCATACATGTGTTGTTAACTATCTGACGTCCCCGCCATTTAACACATATGGGATCATACTGGACATACTGTTTTAGAATCTTGGACATTTTCTCTGCCAGCCCATATACCTCATTCTTTTTAATGCCTGCAAGGTATGCACCATGGTCCACTGAATGGATTTTGTGTGTGTGTGTGTGTGTGTGTGTGTGTATTTTTTTTATTGGAGTACAATTTGCCAACATATAGTATAACACCCAGTGCTCATCCCGTCAAGTGCCCACCTCAGTGCCCATCACCCAGTCACCCCATCCCCCCGATCACCTCCCCTTCCACTACCCCTTGTTCATTTCCCAGAGTTAGGAGTCTCTTATGTTTTGTCACCCTCTCTGATTTTTCCCACTCATTTTCTCTCTTTTCCCCTATAATCCCTTTCACTATTTTTTATATTCCCCGTATGAGTGAAACCATATGATTGTCCTTCTCCAATTGACTTACTTCACTCAACATAATACCCTCCAGTTCCATCCATGTCAAAGCAAATGGTGGATATTCACTGTTTCTAATGGCTGAGTAATATTCCATTGTATCCATAGACCACATCTTCTTTATCCATTCATCTTTTGATGGACACCGAGGCTCCTTCCACAGTTTGGCTATTGTGGACAGTGCTGCTATAAATATTGGGGGGCAGGTGTCTCGGCTTTTCACTGCATCTGTATCTTTGGGGTAAATCCCCAACAGTGCAATTGCTGGGTCATAGGGTAGCTCTATTTTTAACTCTTTGAGGAACCTCCACACAGTTTTCCAGAGTGGCTGCACCAGTTCACATTCCCACCAACAGTACAAGAGGAACATTCCCCTTTCTCCACATCCTCTCCAACATTTGTTGTTTCCTGTCTTGTTAATTTTCACCATTCTCACTGGTGTGAGGTGGTATCTTATTGTGGTTTTGATTTTATTTCCCTGATGGCCAGTGATGCAGAGCATTTTCTCATGTGCCTGTTGGCCATGTGTATGTCTTCTTTGGTGAAATTTCTGTTCATGTCTTTTGCCCATTTCATGATTGGATTGTTTGTTTCTTTGCTGTTGAGTTTAATAAGTTCTTTATAGATCTTGGATACTAGCCCTTTATCTGATATGTCATTTGCAAATATCTTCTTGCATTCGGTAGGTTGTCTTTTAGTTTTGTTCACTGTTTCTTTTGCTGTGCAGAAGCTTTTTATTTTGATGAAGTCCCAATAGTTCATTTTTGCTTTTGTTACCCTTGCCTTCATAGATGTATCTTGCAAGAAGTTTCTGTGGCCAAGTTCGAAAAGGGTGTTGCCTGTGTTCTCCTCTAGGATTTTGATGGATTCTTGTCCCTCATTTAGATCTTTCATCCATTTTGAGTTTATCTTTGTGTATGGTGTAAGAGAATGGTCCAATTTCATTCTTCTGCATGTGGCTGTTCAATTTTCCCAGCACCATTTATTGAAGAGACTGTCCTTTTTCCAGTGGATAGTCTTTCCTGCTTTGTATGGATTTACTACAGTTTATTTAACTTTTATGTTTTTGATGAGTAGTTCACTTATTTTCTGGCTTTTCACTATTACAAAGAGCAGCAGTGGACATCTACGAATATTGCCATACCCTTATGCGAGTGTGCCTTAACATAAATTCCTGCTAGTGTAGTTGTTGAGTTCCCAAACATGTGCCTTTAAAGTGTTGATAAATATTGACAAACTGGTCTTTGGGAAACTTGCTCCTATTTACACACTAACAGTGTGCAAATTGCTATTTACTCACACTGTTAACCTTACTGCTTAGGGTTATTTTAGATGCTGTTTTTAGAGGTTAGCACATTTGGAAACAATTTCAGAATTGTGTGATGAGCTTTTGCATCTTTAAAATTACAATAATAATAACGGACAGAATGAATCCTTTGTTGATACATTCAATCACTATGCTTTTAGGAGTGACTATGTGACAAAGCTGTGCAAAAGGCTGAGTGTGAAAGGTCAGCGATGACATGAGTAAGGATTCAGAAATACAGTTGGTGGAAAACTGCAGTGCACAATGAGAGGGGGTAGCGGTTGCTAGTGAGGCCCTGCCCAAATCCCCTTACTCTTACCACTCCCTAGGGCACAGGCCCAAAGGTTTTCTTGTCCTCCAGAGCATCCTGTGCCATCCACACGCAGGCCAGAAATGCGGAGAAATTAATGCTCCTCTGGGAGTATTGCTCAGCCAATAAGCAACAGGGATTGATGTACAAATACTCTAGCTCCCTAGGCTCTGGGGAGGGGGAAGTAACTCTGAGGTATGTGTGCTCCACTGACTCCCAGAGTTCCCTGGAGGACTGGAGTTCAGGCCGCCCACAGCCAAAACAGGCAGTTTTGTTGGCTCCTTTCCATTATTTGTCTCATTTCTCCACCCTGGCCCTGAGTGTTTCATTCACCACCCCCCAAATGAAGTACTTATACTTTAGTCCTTGTTTCAGGGTCTGCTTCAGGGGGAGCCCAAATTCAGGCCTATGCCTGACCTACATTTTCCTTTGGTAAATGATCCTGTAGGTCTCGCTCCCACTGCTGCTTTTGAGAGCTCTGTAATCTACGGTGCAACTAACGAGGGTCAGCCCAGTTGAGTATGGTCCTAAGAGTTTACTTAAAAAATACTCTCAAATCCAGAGAGTTCATAAGAATATGCAGTGGGGATTTTAGTCTCAGATGATTAAAGGAAACTAAAAAATTCTCACGACGTGACAGCTGCGTGTACCCTTTGTCCTCTGGGTTTTTACAATATGCAACGATTGGCACACATGGCCTCTGGTTTTAAATCTCTGCAACCTTCTATGGCCTTACCTGCCTGCTATGTTTACAGACTTCATGGTCTCTTTGTTTTTGCCTAATTTTGCCCCAGCAATGTGAGTGCAAATACTTAGGGTTCACTTGTATTCCCCAAACTTAAACCCATCCAATAAACAGTCAGTGAGCAAACTGAAAAGATTTCTTTGTCTCCAGTGGGTTGATTAAACATGGAATTCCATAAAGCTACCACTGGCTTGTGAACCGGGGAGCTACAATACATTGAGTTAACTCATTTCGGCAAAACCGTGCAGGTGCCATTACGCGTCGCGGCTTTTAGACGGAGTGCGGTGGTGCTTTCTGCAGCAAAATAATTTCATCTTAAACCTAGAATGCCAATTAGAGTTTTTCTTTCAGATTTTAATCACTTAAATCTCCACCCCCTGAGGGCTGTGAGGGAGAAGAAGGGACAAAAATAAAGGGCACATTTCAGAAATCGAATTCTTTAGTAACAGTGTGGGTGTAAATTTCAGGGACAAACAGAGACCTGAGCCACTGTTGTCATAGCACCTCCAGGGAATTTTTTATTTGCAAATGCAAAATAAATGAAAAAGAGTGCCCTTTTCAGGGAAACTCGAAAGGAGTGTACTTTGGAGCAGATTGTCCACCCAGTAGGATGGGAAACTACCAATAGTCCATGAGGGTCTACTAGGTGGTCTGTCCTGGCGCAAAATGTAAAGGCAGATTCATGGGGACAGCATAGGCATCATAGGACAAGTAGCTTACTTTCTGGACAACCTAGGTACCCAGACCATGATCCACCTGTATTTCATTTTCACAGTTTCTTGGCTCCAAAAGGAGGCGATGATACTTTTAAGGACAGAGAAAATAGGAGAAAAGAAAGTATCCTATCTGACCAGCTGAGCAGCTCCTTTTTTCGAAGCTTACAGTTTCTCCCCCAGCTGGTCTCCTCCTCCACCAGGGGACACTCAGAATAGTGGGGCAGCCTCTGAGGAGTGGGGCTCAAAGAGAGTGCTATTGGAGAAGTTTCTGTGTGCAAATCCTGGAAGCCTTTATTTTTGAAATTTTTATTTTGAAGGATTTTATTTATGTATTTGAGAGAAAGAGAGAGAGGGAGCATGGGCAGGGCGAGAGGAAGAAGCGGACTCCCTGATGTGGGGCTCGATCCCAGGACCCAGGGATCATGACCTGAGCCAAGGGTAGATGCTCAACCAGCTGAGCCACCCAGGCACCCTCCTGGAAGCCTTTAATGTGGAGGCTGTCCGGAAACCTCAATCTTTGAAAACCTTTATGCTGAAGGTTTGAAGATGTGCTTGGTTTCTTTGGCCTCTGACAGACCCCATGTGGGGCATGAGGACTGATATGTAAGTTCCCTCTCTGTCCCATGCTCTGCCACTGCGTCTGTGACAACCTCCACACCCGCCTCGGCTCCCCAGATTTGTAGTTGCTTTAGGAAAACAGAGAATGGTTGCTTACTATGTTCTAGTTAAAGGTATAAAGATATCAGTCCTGTAAAAAATGATACATTTTGGGATAGTAAACTGAATTTGCTCTACCTGCCGGGCAGGCACCAAAAGTAGTAACTGCTTTCAGTGAAGAGATTATCTTACGTTGCCACTCCCAGTTCCATCAGACTTCTTACTCTGCTTTATTGTTTATTTCAATTCTAAATGCTCTGTGCCTCATACTCCTTCTAGTGGCTTCTACTCACTTTTATTTTTTCCTTTCTATTACCATCTTGGACTTGATAGGCAATGACATAGATTTAAATATTTGCTCCTTGAGCAAAAATTTCAGGAATAACTCCATGTCCCTTGCCGAATAAACAGATTTCTATATGCAAATATTTCCCACATCTCTTGAGCATCTTTTCCCCTTTCCCTTTGCATTCTTTTATCGTACCAGTAGACCACCTACTTACAGATATGGTAGTCTCCCCTTATCTGTGGGGGATACTTCCAAGACCCCCAGTGGATGCCTGAAATGGCAGATAGCACGAAACCTTACATACACTATGTCTTTTTCTATATGCACACACATGTACAAATTAGGCACAGTAAGAGATTAATGACAACTAATAATACAATAGAACAATTATAGCAATATACTGTAGTAAAAGTTGTGTGGATGTTGTCTCTCTTTCTCTCAAAATATGTTATTTTACTGTACTCGCCCTTCTTGTGATGATGTGAGATGATAAAATGCCTACGTGATGAGATAAGGAGAGGTGAATGATGTAAGCATTGTGACGTAGGGCTAGGCTACTACTGATTTTCTGACCATTCATCAGAAGGAGGATCATCTGCTTCTGGATTGCAGTTGACTGTGGGTAACTGAGATTAAGAACAACAAAACCGTGGCTAAAAGGGGATCACCGTATATACTGAATATACATATACAATTCTATTCAGTTCTTATTCTCAACCACCTACTTCCCTTGCCTGAAGGTGGATCATGTTACCAGTTTTTGTGTGCGTATCTTTTCAGAGATATTTGATGCATATACAAGTTACATGCACTCACACATACATGCAAGCATATACATTATACACACACAAACACACACATATATATATACACACACACATCCATTCTTCCTTTCCCCCTTTCTACCAAAATGGCAAAATACCATGCATACTGGTATGCATCTGGCTTTTTTCACTTAACAAAATAGTGAAAGAATCCCTATCTTCTTGCGTAAAGATTCTCCTCATTCTTTTCTGTGGTTGCATGGCGTTCTATTGTATGGCCGTGTCATAGTTTATTGAACAAGTTCCCTTATGGATGAACAATTGGGATGTTCCCATTCTTTTCTATTACTAACAGTTCTGAAAAGTGTAACTTGGTACATACTTCATCCCCCCCACCCCCCCCACCCCCCGCTCCCAAGCAAATATATCTGGAGGATACATTCTTAGAAGTGGGATTGCTAAATTCAGTGTCATGTGCTTTTATACTTGTGATAGCTGGGGCCAAGTTGTTCTTCGCAAAGTCAGCCCGATGTGCTGATCTTCCATATGCCCCCCCAGAGCACCACCACTGTATCTGCATCACACTTGCACATCTGTCAGCTTTCTACTCACCTGCCACACCCGGGCACCTTCTTCAGTACCTCTAGTCTTCTTTTTGTCAAGTGCACATGACGTGAATGACATGAAATATTTTTTTCTGAATAACTACTTAAAAAGGAAAAAGAAAAAAAAGGAAACTGGAATCAAAAGACTTAGGGGCAAGTTTGGGCTATATTTCTTATCTGCCTTGCAACATTGAGCAAATGACTCATCGACTCTGGGCCTAGTTGTTCCATCTAAAAACTGGGATAAGTCTATCACCTCGAATGTTTTGTACAAATGAGAAGAGATAATGCAAAAGAAGCATCTGTATTTTCCCGACACAACATTAGGTATCCTGTAATTGATGGTTCCTTCTTTTCTTTGTCTTATTCTTATTTTCGTTTCTCTATTTTTTTAAAGGCATAAGGTTTATGAGAGTGTAAAATGATAAACTATGTAGAAATATTTTTGTAAACTCTATGTGGTAGGCACAATTCTGAGATGACCCCCAATGACTCATACACTTATATAGAATCCTCCTCTTGAATGTGAGAGAGACCTATAAATATGGCAGGATATTGTTTTCATGATTCTTTTATGTTATTGGCACATTTGACTTTAAGAAAGGGAGATTATCCAAAGTGGAGGTGACCTCAGTAAGCCCTTTAGAGGCAGAGAGTTTTCTCTGGCTAGTCATGGAAGAAGAAGTCAGTGTGATACCAGCTGGCCCGGAAGAAAGCAAATATCCATTATGAGCTGCCTTTGGGAGCCGCACATGGCAAAAAAGTAGGGGCAGCCTCTAGAAGCTGACAGCAGTGCCCAGGCAACAGCAAGCAGGAAAATAAGGATCTAAGTCCTACAACCCCAAGGAACTGAATTGTGCCAACAACTAGTGAGCCTGGAAGAGCACTCCAAAGCCTGGTTGAGAACCACAGACCCAACTGACACTTCGATGTCAGTCCAGTGAGATTCTGAGCAGAAATTCAGGGCATACTGTGCCCAGACTGTAAACTACAGAACTGTGAGATAATGCATGTGATTTGTTGTAAGCCATTAACCTTGTGACAGTTTGTTATGTGGTACTAGAAAACGAAAACACTATATAAATCCTCTGTCCAGTGAGATAAACCAGTGATGAGATTGTGCAGAGGCTACAGAAAAGAAAAAACTAGGATCTAACACTATGTTAGCATGATTTAATTTGTGTTTCAGTTGATTGAATGCTTTTCTTCTTTCTGGAAGTCAGTTTCCCTGAGCAGAAGAATGTCTATGTCTATGGCACATTCATATTCCTGTTACATTTTGAGGGTCTTAAATTCACAGAATGCTCATTGCTTGCTTCTAAGAAAGTATTTTCTTTCTTAAGATGATTTTTTATTAATTTGTGAGTAACTTAATTGTATTATGTTTTGAATGACAAAATCTGACTTTAATGTGAGTTTTGGTCAGTTTCCTTCTATTACTCAGAAGTGGTGGCACTAACACTCTCTCAGGTTCCACGTTCTGATTTGGTTAGTTTTCATTATCTGCTCTCTTTGCCTACAATTAGTGTATTTTGAATCTCTTTTAAAGATAATTGTTCGTTCTGAGTAAGATGAGCAGCTAGTAGTGGGTTTCTTAAAGAGAAAGCCATTAGATGACTTGACTTTAACTGATATCCGTGGTGTCCATAAGAACAAAATTATGAATCAGGGGAGCATGTAGAAGCTTAATTTGAAAGTTTATGAAGGGTATAAGACCAGCTATTATATGGTAACAATTATCCAAGAGATAAAACTGATAGATCCTATAAATGTTTTAAGTGTGCTGGCTAAGACTTCTTAACTTTTCATATTATTGCCTTAGTCCAGCTTTTTAAAACCCTGAAAATGAAAACGATTATTATTCATTAAAAATATATCTAATAAGAACAATATAATGATCATATACAGCTTGTCTGATTTCGAAAATCGACGATATTTTAAGACACAACATTTATTTGGAATTTGATATTTACATTTTTGCATTCTGATTCCACAGGGAAACATGGACTCTTATGCACTGAGCTATTTGTATGACTTAAAAAGGAGTTTGGTGTCCATATGTCCACGGATAATTATCTACCTCTCATATAGGCTCAATAAAGGGGAGAAAATTTCTAGATAGTATTTCTGTTCTTGGTTGTTAACTTGATGGATTAATAAGAGCTACTAATATGGTGATAAATGGTGCTTATGCTTATTACTTTTTATTCTAAAGCTACTGATTGCTTAAAAATTCATTAATTTATTTTATTTGAGTATAGTTGACACACGTTACTCTAGTTTCAGGAGGACAGCATAGTGATTCAACTTCTTTATATATTATACTATACTCACCACAAGTATAGCTCCTATCTGTCACCATATAGCACTATTATAATATCATGGACTATATCCCCTATGCTGGACCTTTCATTCTCATGAAAGGGGGTCATTCCATAACTGGAAGCCTGGACCACCCATTTTGCCCATCTCTCCTCCCTTTTGGCAACCACCAGTTTGTTCTCTGTATTTATTTATATTATGTATTTATTATTTATATTATTTATTTATCATTTATTTATGTATGTATTTATAAGGCTAATTCTGCTTTAAAAATTCATATGTAATGGTTTAACGTTCCTAAATAAGGAAATGGAAGTGTTAAGGCAGAGGCAACCTGCTCCTAGAGTGGTCTATTAGACAGTGTCTGGTTAAGAGCCTTCAGCTGCTGCCTACACACCTCTCTTTCCCCTTTGGAGCTCAAGGGATTGTACAATTAATCCTCCTAACATCCATTTACACTTGATTAAGAACAGGTGGAGGGATCTTCATTTCACAAATAAGACTCTTACCCATAAAGAGGTTAATGATTTGCTGACAAGCCAGCCACAAAACTGGGCTGGCTGTCCTCCTGACTGCCCTCCGGGCCCAGAATTCTCTGCTCTGCACCATCATGCTTCTGTCTTCAGACTGTCAGTGAGACTGGTTTTCATTGTAAACCACATGTTTGCATTCAGCATGAAAATGGAGAGCTAGATAAAACAGGTCTTTGATCATACTCTTTTTTATCATATTCCTCAAGTAGCCACTGACCAATGTTTGTATTTACAAAGTCATTTCTCTTTAGTACTTTTTCCCCTCCCACCAGTTATCCCTCTACATGAAGATGTTAGAAAGGAATGAAGTGGTCTATCATATTTTTATTTTTAACAAATGCCCTTGGAATGCTGTTATAATAACAATACCCAATTTTCAAGTGAAGGACTAACATCTGATCATCCTCCCGATGGCATTAACATAGCTGAATACAAAAGGAAAAAAAGTGTTTTATTCTGTGAGAATGTCATGGAGGCAAGCTTCCTTTGTAACCATGTAAGTAAGTCTGCTAAGACACTGAGGGTTTTTATTGCAGTCATGATTATAAAACAAGTCTCGGAATTTGGGGAGATGTCAAAAAAACCTCAGGACCACATCGTACAACCAGGGTAGCTGCACTGTATTATAAAATTTAAAATGGAAAGATGTAATTGTTGGTCCCACTTCGAAGGTATCAAGCATGAAAATTTCACCCAAGCTGCCTCCCCTCTTTCCAGCTGGCAGCACCACTACCAGAATTGCAAACAACAGCAGGTAATTTTAGTAGAATTTGTTTCATCCACAAGAAAAAAAGTTGAGTTGTACCAACAGACGAGAAAATTCCACAATGAAGCAACAGTTAACAAATAATATGGCATCAGTTCTATAAAGAATATTTGAGAATTGTTATTGAATTTAGAAAAATGCAAATTAACTTTGCTGGGAAAAAATGATCCAAAAAAAAAAAAAAACCACAGAGTTGTTTCGTGTGGTCAGAAAATGGAATGTTCTTATAAACCAACATTTGGATGAATAGAGGTATCATGGTATTAAATCAAGAATTCTATGCGATTATGGGTCAGAAGATGGACTCTGCTTCTAGCATAGCTGTGTGACTTTTGTTCATTCATTTGACCTCTTTGAATTAGTTTTTTCACCTGTAAAATGGGATGGTGGTGGGAGTAATACATATTCTTTCTATTTCACAGGATTATTACAAGGAATAACTGTCTTTGCAAAGTATAAGGTTTTGTTAAAACCATATAGGGCGAGAGTGGTGGTGGTGGTGGAGGGGGTCTAGTGTTAAGTTATTAGGTTACAATACACTATACATGACACAAAATCTAAACTGTATATAAGTTAATCTTTGATAAAGCAAGTGTGTGGTATTAATGAAACTTATTTCACAAACCCGTGGGTGCAGAGATGACCTTCACATTTTTCTAAAATGTCACTTCAGTCATTATGGGGTTTCCCTTCTCCAAATGCCATCATCCTGTCTGGGATCTTGCCCAGACTTAGAGTGTGTGGGTGTACGTGTGTGTGTGTGTGTGTGTGTGTGTGTGTGTGTGTGTAAGTGTCCATCTGGTCCTCTGAGATTGGTCCACATGGAGACATACACCGGCTCTGACCATGTGACACTCATACCTCTTTTGGATCTTGCTCCCTCCCCAAGGGCATTGATGAGAAGCAGGGTACAGGTCTTCTTGCTAGTCTCAGGGAAGGCCTTTTCCTTACCTGTTTCTTTAGGAAACTCTAGTATAGACCTACAAATCTTCTCTAAAGGAAAAGAAAAAAAGAAAGAAAAAAAGAACCAGGAAGGTGCGCAGCCTTTTTTGAACTTTCTGCCCTGCCACGTACCTTGCATGAAAAACCGAACTGGCTATCTGATTGAAGGTGGGTGTGAGGAAAGGAGGGGGAAGTCCAGACTACTAGTGCAAAATATCCCTAATCATTTGTTCATTCAAAACATGGTTATTGAGCACCTACTATGTACTAGACCTGGTGGTCTAGTACACCAGGCATAGAGCTGAGGATGAGACAGATATAATCCCCACTCCAGGTGCTTACATTCTAGAGGAGCCAGACATGAAAACGTGACTGAAATGAGTATTTGCACTATTGCACTTATGATAAGTACTGTAAAGAGCATGGAGAATGGGGTGCCTGAGTGGTTCAGTCAGTTAAGTGTCCAACTCTTGATTTCAGCTCAGGTCGTGATGTCGGCTCATGAGATTGAGCCCTGTGTCAGGTGTGGAACCTGCTTAAGATTCTCTCTCTCTATCCCTCTCCCCACCCCCCAATGTGCACATGCTCGCTTGCTCTCTCTCTCTCTCAAATAAAAAAAAAAAAACATGGAGAAAGTGTTAAGAGCAGGTGTAAGGGAGAATGATCTAATCTGGGGTCAGGGTTGGTTTCTTTGAGAAAACTATTTCAGCTGAGATCTGAAGGATAGATAGCAATCAGTTTGGGGTGAGGAGGGAACCTTCAGGCAGAGGAAAGAATATGTCCAGATGGAAGGGTAATGGCCCATTGAGCCAGGTTGACATCACATACCAAGATGCAGATGTGCAAAGAAATATGACATTATTTCCTGTGATCAAATGCAGCTTTACATCAAAGGAACTGTCTAGCTAAAGCAGGTAACTTATTCTATCCCTTTCTAGTATGCTTGTTGCAATTTATTAATTTTTCCTCCAATTCCATAACCATTATTTGTCATTATCCGATTTAAAAGTGTGCCAATTATCATTATTTGCCACTATCCAACATCACTTCTGAAATTATTATATTCCTACACAACTATCTGGGAGTTTCTAACCCTTCCATCCCCTAGATTTTGAGCCCCAGGCCTAGGGTGAGGGAATCCTGGACACTCCTATGCAAACTTGTGTGCTAACTTTCCCTCTCTTTGTGGAATGGATGAAAGAAAGATAAAAGAACATAAGAGGCCAGATACGAGGCTAGCGCAGTGGTCCCAGTGAACAATGGTTGTAGTTGGATCAGAGGGATAGCCAGTAATGATGAACAAAGTAGATGGACTTAAGATGTAGAGAGGAGGGAGAACAAATAGGACTCAGGGATTGATTGGATATGTGCATGAGGTGGGCATATAGGGAGAAGACAGTGACTTCTAGGGTTTCAGATAGGTGGCTTACCACTTGCTGAGATATGGAATAGTGAAGGAAGGCTAGAGAGGATTTTCTTTTGAGGGGGTTATGTATCATTGAAATGATTCCTTCTGGCAGGGGTTGGCGTCCTTTGAATTGAAGCCTAACAATTAGTGGACTATGGTTTTGGGTGTTGGTTTAAGTCACAAACAGATCCAGAGAATGCTCTCATGATCCAGCTACCTCCTTAACATGTCCACTTGGGTGTGTGATTGGTGTCTTACACTTAACATTTCCCAAATGCAGCATCTGATTTTCTTTCTATACCTCTTCCTCCTACAATGTCCTTCCTTTCAGGAAATACTAACTCTGTCTTTCCAGTTGCTGTGGCCATAATTGTTGTCTTTATACTCCACACATGCAATCAATCAGTGAGTCCTTTGGTTTCTACTTCCACATATATTCAGAATCCAATCCACTTCCACTGCTACCCTACTTTATCATTTGATCATTTATCATTTTTATCATTTCTCTTCTGGATTGTTGCAGTAGCCTCTCACTGGCCTCCCTGCTTCTATTCAAGCTCCCCTGTGGTCTGTCATCCACAGAGCGGTCAGAGTGAACCTGTTGTTCAAATAAGCCAGATCTTGTCACTGCTCTACTCAAACTCCTCCAATAGCTCCTCACTCTTATCAGAGTCAAAGTCAAAATCTTAATGGTGGCCTACAAGGCCCTACATTATCTGATTTGGCTCTCTCTGGCCTCATGTTCTACCATTATTTTCCCTTTTGTACGCTTCTTTCAAGCCACACTGGCCTCTGAACTTTCCAAAATATGCTAAGTATGCTTCCATCTCTTGGCAGGGGGGTAAGAGGGTGGGGGTGTAGGGGGTAGGGTGTGATCTTTGTAAATTCTATTCTTTCTGCCTGGAATGCTTTTCCTCTTTGCATATGTTCAGCTCACTTCCTTACCGACCACTCCAATGACACCTTATCAGTGAGGCCTTCACCTACACCCTACTTAAAATTACATCCCTGTTCCCACAACCTGTCCCCTTTTCTCTGCTTTTTTCCCTCAACACTGATAACCGTGTAACATATTATGTACTTTACCTGTTTATTATCTGTCTCCAGCCTTCCCTGCAATCCCTACACACCATGCATGCTTCATGCGGGTAGGTTTTTCTTTCTCCCATGCTGTGTTTTCTGTGCCTGGCTTGGTACTTGACACTTGGGAGGGACTTCAGTGGCTTTCACTTGTAACCAGTCCAGCTGCATCTCAGGTTTGGCCTTATGTTTGGAGCGATCAACGCATTTGTCAGCTGGGAGGACTCAGGGCTTTGGAGGAGTTCCAGGGTTCAGAGTTTTTCAACTCCTTTGGCTCCTTCATAACGTCCTCATTCCAATGACCAAGATTTGAGTCTTTTCCAATTAGAGCATTCACTTTAACCTAAGGGACCCAGCACAGCATTTAGAAGCCAGATAGCGCTGTTCAGGAAGGTTCACAGGGGGACTCTCATTTGGGTCCCAGTATACCTAGACCTCTACCACATTGGATTGGTTATGGCTTAAAATCAGTAGTAGAAGATTTTGTGAGCCTCTTAAAATTCAAGTTCTTTTCTTGTCAAACAACTCCTCATGAAAATAGTGTCTGTCTTGGTTCAGGAAAGGCAGCCAAAAGTGAAATTGTACCATGTCAGTTGAATCCTTAGCAAGACCCACATGGAAATGGTGTTGGGAGTGCAATAGGTTTAGTGGGGATAAAGCTCATAAAAGATAAAAGGGGACTGAAATGGGATCGGGCAGGAAAAGCCTGCAGATTGAGATGCAAGTCCAGCAAAGTCTAATCAACCCAACCATGCACTCTGGAGAAAAGTTGCCAGTAGAGGAGTCCCCGTTACGCAGAAATGGCCAGTCCCTGGACTTGTGCCTTGCTGAGTCATTGGCTGGGGCTGCCTGGTGAAGAGCTTGGCCTCAGTCCCAAAGCTGAGGTGGATCCTGAAGGCATGATAGCTGGAGGCTGTCCTCCGATTGAGCTCCTGGTGAGTTTCTGTCTTGACGGGAGAACTGAGAAGCACACTTCCATGGCTGCCACACATACTTACTTAAACATTATTTTGACTATCCCTGGCTCTCCAAGTTGGTCTGTGGCAGCTTCGGGAGGCAGGAACCCAGTGGAAGGCAGGCTTATGTGACGGTTGGCATCTGGGGGATATCGGCCTCACCTTAGTTGGCTGAGGAGTGGTTGGTGGCAAGACTTCTTTTCTTTCTTCTCCACCCACTCCTTTGGTTGGCGGGAGGAGACAAGAACCAATAACTAACTGTCCTTTATGACGTTTGCTGGAAGATAACATCCTCAAATTTGGAATTGTTTTTTAAAGATTTTATTTATTCATTCATGAGACACACACACACACACACACACACACACACACAGAGGTAGAGACACAGGCAGAGGGAGAAGCAGGTTCCCTGTGTGGTGCCCAATGTGGGCCTCAATCCCAGGACCCCAGGATCATGCCCTGAACCAAAGGCAGATGCTCAACCACTAAGCCATCCAGGTGCCCCTCAAAATTGGAGTTTTAAGCATTAATCAAAGCCCTCTGTTTTCTGACAGAGAGATCCAGGGCTACAGGAGAGAACCAGTCCTGTTTACATATTTAAAAATATCTCTCACAACTAATGCAAATCAAATGCTTTAGAATTTTAAAGCATTCCCACCAGTGCACACTTCAAACAACAAACTAACACTGGCAGTTATTACATCATCTTAAAAAAAAAACACTCTTGTAATCAATTAAACTCATTACACCTGAATAATCATTACCCAAGATGTATAATTTAAATAATCTTTGCCAAATGATTTATTTATGACTGTCAGGCCTCTACTCTGAGCGACTTTCCAAAGCATTGCTCAGTAGTATCTGATAAAGTTTCCTGTTGATGTTGTTTCAAACCTGAGGGAGTTTCCAGGATTGCCCTGGGACATGCTGCTGAAGACAGGAAGAGAGCAGCCCGTGGAAACTACCGAAGTAGCTGGGCACTTTGGAAGAATTGGTCTCTTTCTGGTTATTCTTTGCTTACGCCACCAGATGCGACCAACTCACTCAGATATCCTTGTATTTGACTACCTGGAAATCCTCCCTCTTGCTAGATGCCTGGCCAGAGACCCTTGAGACAGCTGGCTGTAACTTAAGCAGTTGCTTTCCAACTCTGCACGGACAACCCTTGCCCATCTGAGGACTGGGGGCATCTCACGACCATCAATGCTACCATTACTCCATATTTTCAAGATCTAGCGTGTGCAGTGTTGCTCTTTTTTAGGTGTGTTTGATATCAAGAGTTATAAATCTTCTCACACTAGCTTGAAGTGAAGCAGGATACACTGGAAGGTGAAATGCCACAGTCTCAGGGACACTCAAGGATAAGAACTGGATTGTGTCCAGGCCGCTCAGGTATGGGAACTGGGATACAAGGCACTGTAGGGGGTCCCACCCACTGATGTGGGGCCACAGAATGGCTTTTTCTCTTGGCTGCCTTCTCGGGTCCTATCTCTAATGGCTTTTCCACCCCCCTGGAACTTGAACTCCTATATGGCTTTAGATTGCCATGGCACTCACTGACCCCTGCCCTGTCTATACTTGATTTTGTTTCCAAGATTCAGTCTCTCAGTGGCCTGATTTTTGAATCAGATTTCATAGTGTTCCAATTCTGAAGTCCTGGGAGAAAGTCAGGTGTAAGTCCCTGGTCCAATCCACCGTGACTAGGATAGGGCTGTCATAACACTCTTGGGGTGGGAGATGAAGCAGGTTTTCTAAGAAGAGATTACAGGTGGCAAGGTAGGTAATGATGGGCCTGTCAATTGAAAGTTAGGATGAAGTTTTTGGAGCCCTGCTAAAGTGGTTAGGATGAAGGATAAGAATTTGCATAAATACTTAGAATAATTTTATTATCAGGAGGTAGTACAGCATAATGATTAAGAGAGTAGATTCCAGAGTCAGACTTACAATGTATGTGATTTTGGATGTGTTACGTAATGGGACCTCTCCTATTGTGTTGTTGCCAGGTAATATATGTAAAATACTTAAAATAGTGCCTGGCTTGTATTATGTGCTAAATAAGCATCTCTTATCATAGCCTTACCTACATCCTTCTTAGAGTTCCCTACTAAATAGCAGTATAAACTTTATTTACATTTTATTGTTCAAATTCTTCTTATATAGAAATAAACATTATTTGTGTTATTGTCATCAAATGGCTGACAAATGGTTGGTGTGTGGAGACAGGTAAGTTAAGGTTCATGTCTGTTTGGGCTATTTGCCTTATTACTTAGCAAAGTAAATTATTTAACAGTTTAGTCCTATAAGTACTGACTCTTGGTGTGTTTGTATACCATGGATATTACTAATTAACACTTTCCTTTAAATTAACACACTTAGTGTTTGCTTCAGCAGCACGTATACTAAAGTAACACACTTAGATGAAGAAGAGTCTCAACTGCATTTCCTTAAAGGAGGAAACACTTTATCCTCACAATAAAAGAATGCCTTCTATCGCTTGCCTTACGTAGAAGATAACCATAGATATCGATACAATGAAAACAGCACAGTGTTAAGAAAGTCTAAGTAGGTAACGAAATCATACTTGCCAGCTCAGAGTGGGAGGTTGGCTTTCTATAAAAAAAAAATAAAATGGAGATCAGCAAGTGTTCAAGACCAGCACTAGGTTGAAACTGTAGTCATGATGCAATCATAGGATTAAAAAGAATTCAGCGGGGAATAACGCTCTCATTATGTGGCTAAATGGTATTTAAGCATTGGGCATGAAGGCTGCGGAAGCCATCCCCAAATGACCTCTTCTACTGCAGGTAGCACTAGTTACACACAATAAGAAACCGCTGTTCTGGGGTTACTAGAAGCCCCTAAGCAGGGAGAAGACTAAGCACTGTGCTTTACTCTTTTTCACTCCATTTTCCCTATAGGAGAATTACATCTCGAGGAAAATAGAAGGTTTGGAGTCCAGATCCTTTCCCCAACACTTACTCAGATTGAAAGTTACTTATCATACCTTGTTTCTCTACCTGTAATGTGGAGAGATATAATAGTACCTAACTTGCCAAGTTATTATGAAGATTAAATACGACCACATATGAGGAGTGCTTAGCACAGGTCCTGACTACAGCGAGCACTAATAAATATGTATATTTTGCATTATAAATGGGATCATGCATATACCAACTTGCTTTTTAGTCTTAATACTATTTTATAGTTATTCCTTCATGTGAATTCATATAAGTCTACCTTATTTTTTAAATGGTTGTATAAATCCCTGAAGTAAATATATTCAAAATTTTCTTTAACCTGTCTTTTGCTGGGGGACATTTAGGTTGTTTTGTGTGTATGCATGTATGTGTATTCATTTCACAATTGAGGGGATTGAGGCATAAAGAGGTTAAGGCAGCCTGAGCAAACCAAAGTCACACCGTGTTCTGTGCCTCTACACTCTGAGATATCGTCAACAGCACCTTCATTCCCACCAATGTTGAAGCCCTATCTATAGATGCCAGAAACATCAGCTGTCCCTAAGTGTCAGATTCCTGGAGTCAAAGCAGTTTGTGTCTTGTATCTTTTTTTAAAAATTATTTTTTAAGTAGGCTCCACACCCAGGATGGAGCCCAAAGTAGGGCTTGAACTCATGATTCTGAGGTCAAGACCTGAGTTGAGATCAAGAGTCAGACGCTTAACCCACGGAGCCACTCAGATGCCCCTGAGGCAGTTAGATTCACATGTAAAAGGGGAAATGATATCGCTCAGGGGGATATGTAAAAGACCCCGGGCCTGTGGAAAGGGCCTAAGTTTGTGGGGTGGAAGTGAATGGGGCTAGCCAGAGGTACTGCAGGCTGGGAAAGACCAGAAGGATACCTGGGGTGGAGTGGGGGCTGGGGTGGTGACAACACCATGACTCCCAAGGTGGGAATGGAAGGGCAGAGGAAGGAAAGCTTTACAGGCTCACTCTGCCCACATCTCAATTTTGCATCCTCTTCTGTCACCTGTTTATGGTGTAGAAGCAAGAGCAAATTACATTTCACTGCCTGTCTAGCACAATGCCTCCTCTTGCAAATGCTCAATAAATATTTACTGAGTGAACGAATAGATTTACATTCTTGATTACCTAAGACTTAGAGAATCTTGAGCCAGGCATCTAGGCGTGGCAGGGACACCATCTGGCAGTGAAGGCACCATCCGATTCGGCCCCACACCGACAAGCCGAGTCAGACTAGTGAGCAGAGGCAGGTATTGAACTTTATGGTTGCCATGTGGAGTGGAACACAATTCATAGCATTGTTTCAGGTGCTAGTGGAGAAGAAAAAAAATCTTGAAAGGACCATTTTAAGACTTCACATGTCCTTTGTGCAGGATCATAAAAACAGGATATCTTGCCCAAGTTTATGATTCCATTACAAAAGAAAAATAAAGCCATTAGTAAATCTAAGGAAAGATATTGACTGCACATCTCTTTGGCCGAGTCGGTTTGCAGAATATATTGAATTGGGCTATGTGGCCCCCAAGAGCGAAATCCGTGAGTTATTTTTAGTGGAGTTAGACCAAGTCTAAATAAATACAAGTCTGTCTGCTTTGAGTTGCTCTTTATGGTAGCAGTATCATCCCCTTTATATCCCAGAATGCTTTCAAAGTGCAGTACTTTGAGCCTAGGTAGCTTGCACTACAGGTGAAATAGTTGTGAACTGAGTACTTTTCCAACAGTGGCTCTAATTGATATGAAGTGGTTCAAATCAAATATAGGTTATACAATTTGAATTCTGGCTGTGCCTCATGATTAGTCCTGATTTTGCTAAAATAATGCTGTGTAAGAAATAACTATCATATCTCCTTTGTTTTTCTCGATTGTGAGCCAAGGGATTGACTGTGGCTCTCTTGGGTACAGCTGGGATCTGCTGGGCTTATTTCCAGGCTATAGGTTGGGTTCAAGACTGTTCCACATATTTCCTCATTCTGGAGAAGCTACTCAGGGTATGTTCCTTCATGGTGGATGGAAGGAGTGCAAAGAAGTCAAACCACACGGGCACATTTAAACCTCTACGTGTTTGCCAACTAACATTGCATTGGCCAAAGCCTATGTCAACCAGACAGGGAAGTATATTTCTTCCATGGAGAGGGGACATGGCAAGAAGAAAAAGTTGTGAGCAAATAATGCAGTTTAACACACCACGGGACCTTGGTTAAGATGCTGAACTTACTTGTGCCTCAGTTTTCATCATCTGAAAAATGGGCATCATTGGATTGTTTGAAGACTTAGAAGTAGTTGGAATGGTGCCTGGCTCATAGGAAGCATTTGATAAATACTAATTATTCATACTTAGGCTATTTTCTAAGCAAGCAAAGGGAATAGTTCCTGATTTCTAGGAACCCAAATTCCAACAAACTCTGACATAAGTTTTAAATTCATACAGATGAGGATGATGGACATATTAGCATGTATTCAGAAAGATGATAACAGAGAGCAGGAGTAAGTAGGACCTTGATTAAATCACAACTCAACTAACCTGGCTGTAAGAATTGTACATCACTAGTATCACAGTGGACATTAGAGATCCTCTAGCCTCTGAAGGAACATGGGCTTGAAGTCTAAAGATAAGGGTTAGGATTAAGTTTATGCCACTTGGGCATGTCCCTGAATGTCATTTGAAACACATAAAATTGGGATAATGAAGTTGTTTCTATGATCAAGTCAGATAATATGCAAATATTGCATTGAAAAAAATGTAAGTCACTGCACAAACAGCATTGCTCTTCATCCAATCTCTTTCATTTTACAGAAGGCAGAATTGAGACCCAAAGAAAGACTAAAGATACACAAGTTCATCTCACGTCAGCGGAACTAGGGCTAGAATACTGTCTACTAAATCAAGGTCTATTCACTTATACTTGAACAGATTTCTTTTAGCATTATCCCTTTTGGTAAAAGACAAAAGACAAAATAGATTTATATTGAGTAATAAAAAGTTTAAAATTACCTTCTAGTACATGTCCTCAGGTCAGTGAATTTTTAACCCGATTTACTCCATTTTTTTCCTCTCTAGTGCTACTTAGAATAATAACCCTAAGGTAAAGAAAAACTGAAATTTCTAAGGGAGCACAATTATGATTTTTACAAAAGCAGGAAAGTTAATGGATATATTTTTAAAGAATGTTAAGAATTAAGTTTGGAATGAAGAAAATTTTCTTGTTAACCTCCAAATTACATGTACCCTAGTGTACATTCTGCAGTTGCTATCATTCATCAAGGTTTTAATAGATTTATAAAATGTGAGAGTTTGGCATTGAGAAATTTTGTGTTAGAAAAATGTGAGTTGCCAACTGGAATAAGACTCTGAGAGGTAGTTTGATTCAGCAGATAAGAGTATAAGTGTTGGTATCAGAGAATTAGTTTCCGGTTCTATCTCTGCCACTTCATGGCTACGTGGTTTTTTGGTAGGTTACTTAATTTCTCTGTACCCTGCTGAATCATATCAAGGATTCTGAGAGAACATAAGCTCCTTTCAGGTAGGAACTTTGTTTCATCTACTGCTATATTCCCTGTGCCTGGAACAGTGATTGGGAGAATAAGCATTGCAGATAACCTGTCAAGTGTCCAGCACAACATCCAGCACATAGTAGCCATCAATACAAGGTAGACACTTTTATTGTCAGGAAGAAAAGAATAAAGTTTCTAGGAAAATTATGTGATCTCTGTTTCTAGCCAAGCAGGGGACACAGGGCTCAAAATTCAGGGTAGACTGTCAGGGACTTGAGAAAGATAGGCATGGAGTCTAAGGCATTGAAACACTACAACCAGGGGCAGAGCTGGAGAAAACAATCAAAAGGCTGACCTGAATGAAATACCACTCCAAAGAAATTGGACAAAGGATGGAAAATTCCAGCTTGAATCCAGTGCCTGCCATTTAGAAGGATTTAACAAATATTTGTTGAATGAATGAAACAATGAATCTTTAACTTGAGGCCTCAAGTAGAATCCATGACTTTGGGAGAAGAATAAGAGGCAGAGCCTGACAACAAACAAAAAGAGGCAGAGCCTGGAAAGGTTCTTCGAGTTAGTTCTGTAACAAAGCTGGAGGGGCACTGGGAGCAGATACCTCTTAAAAGGTCATTTAGAGAGGAGTAGGAGGAGGACAATTTACAGACTGTGTCAACACAACATTGTCCGCCAGGGGAGAATGTATAGTACAGTGAAGAATTATACGACTGTATGATGGGACTTGGGGAGAGACCAAATGGATTGAGCAGTGGTCACTGAGAGAAATAGCTTTGACCTTAGTTTAGAGGAACCACTGTGATGGTCTGAGGATAAGATTAACACCACTAATGAAAATAAGGGGGAAAAATTAAAGAAGCAACAAGGAAGTTGCTTAAGAAACAGAGAAGTATTTATACAATTCATTCTCATCAAGAGTGCCAATATTATTCAAGGGGGGCAAGAATAGTCTGTTCAGCAAATGATACTGGGATGACTTGATATTCACATGCAACAGAATGAAGTTGGACCCTACCTGACATCATATACAAAAATCAACTCAAAAAGGATCAAAGACTTAAGTGCAATGTGAGTTGAAACAATAAAACTCTTGGAATAAAACATAGGGGAAGTTCTGCATAACCTTGGATTTGGGTATGGTTTCTTAAATATGACACCAAAACAAAGACAATAAAAGAAAAAAATAAGTCAGATTTCATCAAACTTAAAAAACCTTTGTGCATCAAAAGATGCTATTGAAAGAGTGAAAAGGCAACCCACAGAATGGGAAAAATGTTTGCAAATCGTATATCTGATAAGCATTTAATATCCAGAACATATAAAGAAGTACGACTCAACAACAAAGGACAAACAATGCAAGTTTTAAAATGGGTAAAGGACATTTCTCCAAAGAAGATATATAGATCAGCACATGAAAATGTGCTCAACATCACTGGTCACTAGGGAAGTGTGAAGCAAAATCACAGTGAGAGATCACTTCACACATAGGATGGTTATTTAAAAAAAAAAAAGGAAAATAACAAGTGTTGATGAGGATATGAAGAAATTAGAACCCTCATACATTGCTGGCAGGAATGTAAAATGGTGCAGTTGCTGTGGAAAATAGTCTTGCCTTTTCTCAGAAAGTTAAATATAGAATCACCACATGACCATGCAATTCTACTCCTAGGTATTTATTCAAAAGAATTGAACTCAGGGACTCAAATGGATACTTGCACATCAATGTCTATAGCATCATGACTCACAATAGCCAAAACGTGGAAACAACCCAAATGTTAATCACAGATGAATGGATAAAAAAAAAATGTGGTACATACATACGTGAAGATATTATTCAGCCATAAAAAGGAGTGAAGTTCTGATCCATGCTACAACATAGAAGAACCTTGGAAACGTTATGCTATGTGAAATAAGTCAGACATAGATGGACAAATATTGTACGATTCCACTTTTATGAAATATCTCGAATAGGCAAATTCACAGAGACAAAAAGTGAATAAGCAATTACTGAGGGGAGGGAGTAATTGATTGCTTAATAGTTAGAGAGTTTGTTTGAGGTGATAAAAGAGTTTTGAAAATGGATGGTGGCGATGGTTGTACATCATTATGTGTCTTTAATGCCACTGAATTGTCTACTAAAACCAGCAAATGTTATGTTATATATGTATTTCATGCAGTAATAAAAAAATGAAATAGAGATGTAGTGCTGTCATCTGGCATAATTGTGGTAGACTGAATAATGCTGCCCCCCCCACCCAAGATGGCCAAACTCTAGTCCCTGATGCTCTGCCTTTGTATGTCATATTACCTGGCAAAAGGGGCCTTGCAAATGGATTAATTTTACAGATCTTTTTTTTTAAAAAAGATTTATTTATTTATTTTAGAGAGGGGGTGGGGGCAGAGAGAGAGGAAGAGAGAATCTCAAGTAGACTCCCCACTGAATGCGGAGCCTGGGAGTTGAGGGTAGTGGTTTGTGCTTGATCACACGACCCTGAGATCATGACCTGAGCCAAAATCAAGAGTCAGATGCTTAACTGACTAGGCCACCCATGTGCCCCTAATTTTACAGATTTTTAAAAAAGATTTTATTTGTTTATTCATGAGAGACACAGAGAGAGAGAGAGAGAGAGAGAGAGAGAGAGAGAGAGAGGCAGAGACACAGGCAGAGGGAGAAGCAGGCTCCATGCAAGGAGCCCGACAAGGGACTCGATCCCAGGACTCCAGGATCACGCCCTGGGCCGAAGGCAGGCGCTAAACTGCTGAGCCACCCAGGGATCTCTAATTTCACAGATCTTATAACAAAGAAGTTATCCTGGTTTATCTAGGTGGGCTCAATGTATTCACATGGGGCCTTAAAAATGGAAGAAGAAGGCAGAAGAGGAGGTAGGAGGAGATGCTGTGGAAGAAGAAGCAGGAGATGTTCAATGTGTGAGAGGGACCCAAACCATTCACAGTTTGCTGGCTTTGAAAATAGGGGAAAGGGGTTGTGAGCCAAGGAATTTAAGAGACCTCTGGAAGCTGGGAACAGTCCTTGGCTAACATCCAGCAAGGAAATGGGATCGCAGTCCTCCAACCACAAAAACTTGAAGTCTGTCAGCAACCTGCATAAACAAAGAAATAGATTCTCCTTTAGAGCCAGTAGAGAAGAATACAGCCCTGCAGACATCTTGATTTTAGCCTGGTGAGACCTATGTTAGAATCACAGAACTACAAAATAATAAATAAAATATTTGTGTTTAAAAAAAGAAACAGGAAGGCTGTCGTGGAGGTGGCTATTGCTCTGTGATTGGAAGACAGCCAGGGCTCAGGTGAGGGGTTTGGCTGAGTAGTCAGAACACACAGCAAAAATGACCATCAAAAGTGTTGTAGCAGGGCAGCCCCCGTGGCGCAGCGGTTTAGCGCCGCCTGCAGCCCAGGGCGTGATCCTGGAGACCCTGGATCGAGTCCCATGTCAGGCGCTCTGCATGGAGCCTGCTTCTCCTTCTGCCTGTGTCTCTGCCTCTCATTCTCTCTCGGTGTCTCTATGAATTTCCAAAGATGGCTATGGCAGTGTCTCCCATCCCACGTGCCCTTCTGCAATGAGAACTTGCCATTCCCGCATCAAGATATCCCTCTCCTTGCATCTGGCTTGGCCTTTGTTATTTACCTGTAGCCAAAGGAATGTGATGAAAGTAATCCTGCATGGTATCTGAGGCTACATCAAAATAGATCCTGCAGCTTCTGTCTGGTTCCCTCATACTTGTTTTCTGTATGCTACTTCTCAGGACATTGCCTGTTGGAGCCCAGGCTCTGTGCTGTGAGGAATGGAGAGAGGTCTGCGTAGGTGTTCCAGTTAACAGTTCCAACCAAGCCCAGCCTTGGAGTCATCCCACCCAGGTGATGAAGCCTCCAGAAAATTCCAACCTACAGTTGTTTGAGTCACTTCCAGCTGAATGGGAATCTAAAGTGCCCCCAAACTGTAGCACATATGAGCCATCCCTGCTGGGCTCAGTTCAAATTCCTGACCCACAGAATCTTTAAGTGTTAAATGGTCATTGTCTTATGCCACCGAGTTTGGGGTGTTATGCTATGGAGTAATATATAACCAGAATAAGTGTGAAAGAAGAAGAAACAGAGTTTAATAATACCCACAGGGAGGCAAGGCTGTGAAGAGGCATAGATCATTCCAGAGTTTCTTGCCTTAGGGCTAGGAAAATGGTAGTCTTCATTACTCACGGAATGTAGATTGGCAGGGATGGAAAAGAATCAGGGAAAGAGAAAGAGGCATGATCACTCTTCTATGGAGCAGCATGAAAATGAGGGATCCCTTCTGTTTTAATGAAAGGCTTGGTTGGGGTTGGGCTTCCTATAGCCACTCTCAGAACTCTGAGGAACAACACTGTAATTCTCAAAAATACTAAAGTATCAATTTATTGCAGCCAGGCTGACTCTGAGTAAGGGTTGACTAGCCCACAAGAATTATTGTCACTTGGCTAAAGCAGAGTACAGATGTGCACATTGAAGTGCCAATGAAAGATACATTCCAAAATATCGGATTCTTTTGAAAAACTGTTAAATAATGGAAACTGCCACTGATGCTTGCTGCGGGCCTTTTTAAATGACCTCAATTAGGACTGTTCAATAAATACAAAACTGAAAAAATTATAAGATTAAAGAATTATGTCCAGAATCAAGCCATGCTCAGAGTATCCAATGACAATTCTCTCATAGAAAGCAGTCCTAGCATTCTACAACATAACTGTACCAAGAAAACAGGTAGTGGTGCAGATTAAAATAGGAAAGCCTCAAAAATAAATAAAATAAATAAAATAAATAAAATAAATAAAATAAAATAAAATAAAATAAAATAAAAATATAATAGAAGAGCCTCTAGATGAACCAGAGATTCATCACAATTGGTACCCATAATTTTGGCTACAAGGAAAATTAAGAGAAAAAAAAATAGCCTAAAGGTAACAGTGAGGGTTAACAAAAGATTCCTCAAAAAGAATGTCATAAAAAACAGTTTTGTTTTTTAGTTTTTAGGTGTTTTTTTTTTTAATTAGTGAAGATCTCAATAGGCGGTCACATCTATGTTCTTTAGAACCCTCTGGAATCCATATCACCATTCATTCGAACTCCATCATTTAAGACCTCCATAGGACCATTTGGCCACAGCCAATGGTACTAATTCAACTTTCATTCTTAGCTACTCAGCTGTGCTATGTTAAATAATTTAAGTTCTAAATCCCTTTCCTCCCCTACATTCTAGTACACAACATTGATTTGTGTTTTTTTCTTGTCTGTTTGATTCTTCTGTGTCTTAGTTAACTTTTCTCCCTCACTAACTGTAGTTGGTTCCTAAGCCCCATTTTGTGGCTTCTTCTCTTTTCATTCTGGATTTCATACCTTCAGGAAGCTTATCCAAATATATAGTGTTAAGTTACTTTTTATTCAAGAACTACTTACTGATTGCTACATCTATATCTTCCAGTTCTTTCTAATAACCCATTCTTCAGTTCTGTCCTTTCACATTAAAAAAATATTTTATTTATTTATTCATGAGAGATGCAGAGGGAGACACAGGCAAAGGGAGAAGCAGGCTCCCTGCGGGGAGCCCGATGCAGGACTCCATCCCAGGACCCTGGGATCACACCCGGAGCCAAAGGCAGGCACTCAACAACTGAGCCACCCAGGTGGCCCGCTCTCCCCCCCAACCCTCCACTTAAATGTTTTTTCCAGTTAAAAAAAAAGGAGAGCCAATTCTGTAAAGTGATTGGAATGAGTTTCAAGTGGGAATGGTCATCATACCTTTTTATTTTAAACATTTTCCAAAAATATCTTATTTATTTATTTGAGAGGAAGGGAGACAGAGCATGAGCAGCTGGGAGGAGACAAGAGGGAGGGGGAAGGAAGCAGAATCCCAGCTGAACAGGGAGCCCAATACAGGGCTCCATCGAAGGAGCCTGGGATCATGACCTGCACTGAAGGCAGACGCTTAACTGGCTCAGCCAGCTCAGCCGTCCAGGCACCCCATATCTATTTATCTTATTCTAATTAATTTGCTTTGCAATTTGCTCTGAATCCTGTTTTCAGTAGTAGCATTCAAGTGAATGCCCAGTCAGCCACTCTGAATTGGTGTGATCCAAATTATGAGGACTTTTAAAAGAAAGCTGAAGTCAGTATTAGATAACATGGATATTATCTTGCAAACTTTGGGGGCAGAAAAATGTAAATTTTCTCTCCATTAACATGGGAGGTTGGGAGTAGATCACTGGTTTTTCAAATTGGACTGTATGAGCACTAGGGATTCTGTGGCCTCCCTTCAGGGATGCCAGTGGGATGAGAAGGCACCCAAGAAGTAAAGCTACTCCAACCCTTGCCTTTCACAAGTGTCAACCAGGTGACTTCACTTTCATCTGTTTTTCATATTGTAAGATTTTGTTTGTACAAGGTTTCTGAGTTTACTTTTGTTTCTTGAAAATTCGCAGACTAGCTCCAAGACCTCTTCTACTTCTTTTAATTCTGTGGTTCTGTCAAATCATTGAAGAGAGGTTATAGGATAAGAACTAGAAGCATAATAGTTTAAATATATCTTCATAATCTATCTTCATACATTAGATGAATTCAGACAGCAAGTGCAAAGGGAGCTTTATTGTATTCTGTTGTACACCTCTGCTGATGCTCTTGATTTGCAAGGGCAACAGTGTTCCTGCTTCACTGTAGTCCTTTAGCAAAATAAAAGGTGCCCACGTTTCATAATCTCTTCTGCCTCTTAAGGCATCTTTGGGCTTTGAGTAACTAGACCTTGAAGACTTAATCTGTGTAGCAGATGCTATTGGTGCCCACATTTATTCTTGCTTTAACTATTCCTATGTATGCCTGCAGCTTCTTGCCATGAGCACCTGCAACCCTCTGCCTGAGGGCTTTTCCTGGCCATAAGAGCATGCTTGGTCTGTGTACAAGGAAGGCTGGAAGTGCTCAGGAGTTGATCTTTCCAGGACTAGTCCTCAAGTAATGAAGGACAGGAGTTGGTGGATAAATACTCCAGCTTCATCACCCCTTAGATGGGACAATTTTGAGGCATGTCCTACGGCATCACCCAGAGGTCCATGATAGGTTAAGCCCTAATTGATCACAGCAGTAACTTCATTAACCCACCTTGCATTTCCTTCCTTCCCTTCCCCATCGCTCCTACTCATCTCCAAAAGAAATTACTCCCAAATAAACTACTTGCATTCATACAGTTTTTGCAGGATCTGCTTCTGGGGGAAAGCCAAATGTATCAGTCAGGATCCAGTCAGGAGACAGAAACCCTACCTGTTATTTTAATAGGAGAATTTAATGTAAAAATTGTTAGCTAGGTATAAAATGGTTTACCTTGGTATCTGTATTAGTAGTTTCCTGGGGCTGCCATACCAAAGTATCACCAACTGGGTGACTTAAACAACAGAAATCTATTATTTCATAGTTCTGAAGGTCAGAAGTCTAAATCAAAGTGTCATCAGGATAAATTCCTTCTGAGTGTTGTGAGGAAGAATCTATTCCATGCCATTCCTCTAGCCTCTGCTACCCTCAGGCTTTCTTTGGCTTATAGATGGCATTCTTGTGTATTCACATTGTCTTCCTTCTGTTGAATTAAGGTCCATCCTGATGACCTCATCTTAACTTGATCATCTGCAAAGACTATTTCCAAGTAAGGTCATATTCACAGGAACTAAGAGTTAGAACTTCAACCGCTTCTGGGGAGACACAATTCAGTCCATAACAGTACCTGAAGAGGTAGAGGAGATATGTAAGGTATCGTGGAGGTAGGAACTTCGGGAAATAGCTACCACCCTTACATGAGGGAACAAAGGGAAGATGTTGGAATTACTAAAACATAGACGCCTGCATAGGCTGGAACTCAAATGCTTGAGGAATGGACACCACTAGGGTGGCACTGGTGTCTCTGTGCTAAAAGAAGAAACCTCATGGGGGCCAGGACCCAGGACACCTGAAGAGGGAGTTCTATGGCCTGGTGTTGGTGTTTTTGGAGTGGAGGGTGTGATGAAACTGGTTCTGCCAGTGTTGGAAAAACTGCAAACTTTTCAGCTGCTGCTACAGGAAAGGACTGCCACTTCTGGGATTAAGAAGTGAGGTTGGGGTAACTCTCACAGGAGCAGAAAGTGGATAGAAGCAAACAGGAAGTAAACAGGAAGGAATATGTCTCTTCTTCCTCCTCCAGCCTTGCATCTCCCTCTAGCACTCTGTGTGGACAAAGCCCAAAAGGGAACAGCTGGCAATCCTAGTTCCAGCATCATAAAGCAAAATATAGAAGATTGGGTTTGGAGCTGAGAGAGAATAGCTTAATCACTGGCACATCAACCTTCGATGATTAGGAAACTCCAAAAAGTAAAATTTTTATTCCAAAGAAAGTAAAGATTAGGCCTAGGAACATCAACATAGGTATTTGATTAATGGTGGTTAATGAGGCAGTATCTGAGTAAGAAAGAAACACCTAGATAAAGGTGTGGCTATAAAGTAATGTGATTGAATTTTTAACAACATACCAGAACTTCAGCATACAAATGAGAACAGTTCTCTTCAAAGTAGTTTCATGGAAAGTCTTCAACTCACTCTTTTAATACAACTGTGGCTTGAAAAAAAAAAAAATACAACTGTGGCTCAAAGAATCCTTAGAACTCTGCATTTTGATTGGCTTGCATTTTGATTCAATCCATGTTGCCAATATTTTCCCTTTTGCAGGTGAATTAACTTTTTGGAAACAACTTAATGTCATCCGTGCTAAACCAGGTGAACAAAAGTCACATAATCAGGTTTGATTCTATTTTTTTAACAGGTTGTGGGGAGGGGTTTTGAGGGTGGTGTATTGTAATCAAGGTGTAATTTCTCTCTTAAAGGAGTGTCCAGCTGGTGGTCTCTAGTGCTATAATTTTCAACTTGTCAGTAAAATGATAAGAATACGGAAAATGATGAAGGCTCACAGTAACAAATCAAATTGAGACTAAATTTTGTCATTTTCCAACTCTGTTTAGGATCTTATCTAATTATAAGGGTGATGCACTTGTTTGAAAAATACAATTTGTGATCTACAGGTGCGTTGCTGTCAGTTATAGAAAAAACTTACCAGTGTAATAAAAGATGTCATTTTATGCTTCCTTTATGAAATGGAAGGCTTGAGTGGCTCAAAATTGTTAGGTGTGAGCCTAACAGAAAATACAGCAGCCATCTGCTTACTAGTGGGGAGCTTTTATGAGACAGCCAGAACACCCTTACTTATCTCCTTTTCTATTAGAGTATAGCTTATATTTAGAAGAGACCAGAAATCTTCCAGAAAGCTATTTGCAATGATGTAGAGAGGGAACTGATGCTACCTCCTATGGTTGAAGGGACCAGAAAATCTTTGCTATAGTGCATAGTGATTATAGTTTTACATTTTCCTTATTGATTTAGAGCATTATAAAACCAAGCTATGGGGTGGGAGAAGGTTCCAATTTAGTACAACAGAGCTGCTCAAACTGAATATCTTCTGGTCACTGAAAATTGGATTGAGAGCAATGTACATCGAGACCATTGAAATCTCAGAAGGGTAAGTGAGCAATGCCCACAGGAAAAGGAAACTTTGTCTTATGGCAGGAACTGGGTTAAGCTAGATCCCTCTTCATTTTGGGGATGAATAAATAGAAGCAGCTTACATAGAGGTCTTTGAAAAATTTGGCAGAATAAGTGAAACACTACCCTGAAGACTTGGGAGAAGAATGCCAACTGTGAAATGATTTACTATTGAAACCAATAGAAAATCATATCCTTAAGGTTACAAGAAGGTGTAACTTCTGTAAAACAGGAGCAGAGCCTTAGGGAAAGTAGAGAAATGAAGACAACTGTAGGAAAATTATAGGAAAATGGTTGTGACAAAAAAAAAGAAAGAAACTGTAAGAGAACTAGAAATGCAATAGCAGAATAAAAATCCTTTCTGGAAATCGAAAAGAGTGGAATTGACACTAAAAAATTTAATTGGTTATGCAGAAAACAAATATAAAAAATTTCCCTGGAATGTAGGGAACAAGTAAAAAAAGATGAAAAGACACAGCTAATGAGAAAAATTACCAAACCTAAAAATTATAGATATGCCAGAGAAAGACATCAGTATGACTAGAACACAAGCAATAATCAGGCATAATTGAAGAAAATGTTCCTGAGTCAATAAAAGATCTGATTGTACAGATTGAAAGTCCAGAATCTTCCAGGCACACAAAAAAGAAATTTTTATGTAAACATATTTTGAATCATAAGGATTTAAACATATCCTACATAGTTTTTAAATTAGTTTACTTATAGAGGACAGAAAAATCAAGCTAACTTCAGTGTTTTTAATTAAAGTAAATGCTAAAAGACTATAGAATTGTGCCTAAAATATTAGGAGAGAAAAAGATTTTGTTCAAATCTTTATTTATTTCTGAATGAAGGCAACAGTGAGATTTGAGTATTACAAACTCAAAAAAAAAAATGCCATTCAGGCTACTTTTTCAAAAGTAACTTGAATACTTACTACATTTGTGTAAACATTTGCCTTATAGATTGCAGACGTTTCTAACGTTTATATTTTCTAAATGACTAATGGGATAAACACAAGCAAGGTATAAAATGTATGCATCTTTAAGGGGCAACAAACACCAAAAAAGGTATAAAAGCAATGAAAAATCAGTTATAACAATAAACAAAAATTGTTAAAACTTCTTATTAAAATAGAAATACTCTAATTAAATTATAATATAAAATTTGCCTACATATTGCTTATAAGAGACAAAATGACACTGGATCTTAAATATTAAAAGTGGACAAAATTTATCTTTGCTGGCAAGTGCAAACAAAAGGAAACCAGAATTGGCAATATTAATTTCAAGCAAAGCAGATTTCAAGTCAAAGAGCATTATATAGAGCACAGATATAACATCTATGAACCTTTTATGCCATATAACTTAGTATCAATATATTTTATTTCTTTTTATTGATGTATGATTAACTATGTTATGTTGGTTTCAGGTGTACCACAAATTGATTCAACAATTCTACACACTACTCAGTGCTTAGTATCAATATTTATAAAGCAAAAAGTGTCAGAAAATCATTGACAAACTCATGTTTATCTAATAGCTTTTGTAGAGACTTTGGTTCAACTCTATCAGATAAAATATGTAACACCTAACAAAATTAAAATTATGCAGCAGTTTGGGTTTCAGAGACAGAAACTGCTGAGTCACAGTGCAGATGACCAATGACATCTTGCTGTAAATCTTTTTTTCTTGAAAAAATAAGTGAGTGGAATGCTAATTAGCATACACTGAGTGGTAGTGAGTCACTACCATGTCAGTTAAAAACCTTTTCTTTACCTTGGTCCACACCTACCTAATATTCAGGTTGACATAGGCATGAGCACATAACTGTAAGTAAAATGTCTGGGGAGCCCCTTTCTTCTCTTCCTGGTTGCCTATTTTCCTTACAGCAATCAGAAAGCCACTTCCTTCTTTTCTCTCCCTCCCATCTGCCATTTCTTCTACCTCTTTGCCTTACTGGGGAAACTTAGATTTGGAGTTGGTGGTTGAAACAGTAGAGATAAGTTCTTAGATGAAAGAGATAAAGTCTCATGGTAGTTCTCTGGATTGTTGGTACTGCTTGGAACACATCATGTGCCCCACCCCTATAGCCAAGGGCCTTGTTCAGCAATGCATCATCCCTATCAAGAAAGGAACAGTTGTGATACTACTGAGAAGGAGGTGGGTAGAGAGAACCTATGCTGTCTTTCACTAAATACTTGAGAAGATCAAGGACTTCACAGATTAAAATTCCTCACACATTAAATTCAGTAGAAATCTAACTTTGGTGGGGCATCTGGGTGGCTCAGTGTTGGTTTTGGCTTAGGCCATGATCTTATGGGTGGTGAGATTGAGCCCCAGGTTGGCTTGGTACTCAGAGGATAGCCTGCTTGAAGATTCTCTCCCCCCACCCCTCCCCCTACTCACTCTCACATGTACCCACTCTCTTTATCTTATTTTATTAAAATAAATACATCTTTTTAAAAAAGAAAACTAACATTCGTATAGAGGTTGTTCAAAGCATTATTTCCTAGAATAGCGAACTCTAATCATAAGCAGTAACCATGAAATGACAACTTATAAAAAGTACTCAGCATAAATATATCAAAATTTCCACATCTAAGGGATGGCTTCCTCTAAATAAAGATGTAAATGTAGTCAGTGAAATAATTGCTATAGTGTAAAAAATCTACAACTATTGCTAGACACTTGCACTAACGTTGTGCACTTAATAATTTTAACCCTCAAACTCAGATTTCTGGGGCTAATTCTTATGGCTAAATACTATCTAAATAAACAACAACCTGAGTAAGTAAGTTTGAAATGGCCTCGTAAGCCAGCTGACAAAAAAAAAAGATGACTCACAGTCTGGCTCCAACAACATAGGGCAAAGTATATGTCAGACCCAACTGTAGTTCTGTACCACTCTATCTCTGATTGGGCATGTGGTCAACAAAGGGAGAGAACTGTGTTGTCAGGAACATGAAAATAGAAAGAGAAGAAGCATGTGCAACCATCATTCAATTGTTTTTTCATCTAACATTTATTGAATCCCTATTGGAAGTTAGACATTGTGTTAGGCTGTAGGGATGGCTTAAAGACCTTGAGAGCTCTTCAGTCCAGCCAGTGGAGACAGACATACAATCAAATATAATACACATAATAAATGCTAGGCCAGTGCTTCTCAAACTTTAATATGCCTAAGAATCACCTAGAGAGCTTGATTAAAACACATGCCACCATGGAAGCACATGCAGGGCATGGTGGGTACAAGCAAGAGGGAGCTGTCTATTCTCCCTGCAGGTGATGGCTGAGCTGAGTTTCGAAAAACAAGTAGCTGTTTATTCACCAGACAAAAAAAGGTGAAGTAGGTAGAATTCAGAAACAGTGCTCACTGTGTTTGGGACCCTATATGTAACAGATAAAGATGTAGAGATGAGTGTGGGCCACATCATGAAGAGTCTTAAGCGCCGCACTGAGGAATTTAAACTTTATCCTTTAGGCAATGGAGAGCTGTTGAGAGTCTTAAGCAATGGAATAGGCCATGCAGGTATTTAGCAAAGAACGTTCTAGCGAGAGGAAATAGCAAGAATAAATACCTTGAAGTTGGAATGTCCATAGACTTCGTGGACAATCAAGGAGGCAATGGTGGCTGGAATATGAAAGGAGCAGAACTAGGTGATGAGGTAGGGAGAGGCTGGATTGTGGAGGGCCTTAAGGATCATAGTAAGAATATTGGATTTAATTTTAAGCCTTTTGAGCATAGGTATGTCATGCTATCACTTAGATTTGAAAGTATCACTCTGGCTATCCTTACACTGTAAACAGGCAAGAGTGGAGGCAAGAAAGCAGTTAGGAGATTACTGGAGGAGTCCAGGGGAGAGTTGTTGGTGGCTTGGACCAGAGTTTCTTTTTTTTCTTGACACATTCATATATTAATATATCCACCAGCACAGGCATGAAACAGAACAGTTCTATTATTTTAAAAATTACTTTATGCTACTTCTTTGTAGTCATCCCTCCCAAACCCCATTTGCTGGCAACCACTAATCTTATTTCTGTCCCTATAGTTCTGTCTTTTCCAGAATTTCACACAAACAGAACTGTTTGAATTTGGCTTCTTCCATTAAAAAAATGCACTTCACATTCATCTCTGATGCTGTGTGAATTAATAGTTCATTTCTTTTTATTGCTGAGTAGAACTCCGTTCATGGATGTACCACAGTTTGTCTCTTGATTTACACCAACTGACGGACATTTGGATGGTTTCCAGTTTTTGGTGATTATGAATGAAGCTGCTATAAATATTTATGTATAGGTTCTTGAATGAACTTAAATTTCTTTTCTTTTGGGTAAATATCTGGGAGTGTGATTGGTATGTATGGTAAGTGTTTGTTTAAGTTTATAAGAAAATGCCAAACTGTTTTCCACTGAGAGCATACCATTTTGCATTTTTGCGAGCAATACATAGGAGTTCCAGTTGCTTTGCAAACTTGTCAGCATTTGGTCTTTTTGTTTTAGCTATTCTGGCATATATGGAGCGGTATCTCATTGTGGTTTAATTTGCATTTTTAACAACTAATGTTGTTGAGCAAAGCAGAGCCAGAAGGATTTACTGATGCAATTAATGTGGGATGTGAAAGAGTGAAGAATCAAGCATGGTTTCAAGGTCTTTGGCCAGAGCAACATGACAATGAAAGAGGTAGAGAGAGTTTCAGAAACAGTTAATGTGACATGATTTCAGTGGTTCAGGAAAAGCTCAGGAACAGTCATTAGGAATAAGAAAATGGTTATTGTCATTGGACAAAGGAAAAGTGGTAGCACCCTCCCACCCCATATTCCCATCAGGAACTGCATATGAAATTTATTCGGAGCAACTAGAATTGAAGATGATTAAAGAACTTTCATGGGTGGTGTGTGGGTGGAAAATGAAAGGTGTCACCCTCAGGGAAAGACTTGTCAGTCTGGGAAAAGCAAGCTCCTGTTAACATCTCAGAGATGTGATTCACTATGAAAACCTAAAACCTGTTTTATAGCCCCGGTGGGCGGTGGCTAGGGCAGAGTTGTTTATATTGAGACAAAGAACAGAGAGAAGTTGATGGATTGGATAATGGAACCTGGTACCTGGGCGTAATGGACCATGATGTCATCTTGAATAAGCAAATCTAAGGAAAGAATTACACAGGTCTACATTAAGTAGAACCTTGGGAAAGCTGACAAAGCAAGGGAGCCTGCCAGAAACACTGTGTCCTAGGTTTTCCACCTGGTTTCTCAGAGGGACCCAGGATAATTATCCATATGTAGGTTATCAATCATCTCTGGTTCAGATATAGGTGAAGGTGATTTAAGGAAGAGATTATCGACTCCTGGGATGTCCTGACTCTGGAGCCATGGTGACTGATTTCAATCAAAGGAGACAGATCCCCTTCCTACCATATTTCTGGGATGTTTCATGGCTCAATTTCTAATTCTACTTTGGCTTCTTTATCAATTCTCTCTCTTCAACTTTATATCTTTATTTTCGCTTATTGCTTTTAACAATGAAAATAACTTTATTGTTTTGAGTTTTCCTTTGCAAAAAATCCAAACAATTTAAAAAAATGTACTAAAGAGAGTAAGTTTTCTGAAATCTCACCATCCCAGATTGCCACCATTAATATTTTGGGAGGCTATCTGTTTATGTATGCATACAAATTCACAGTTGTACTTTTCTTTAAATGAGATAATACCACACATGCTGGTTTCTTTAAATTATAGAAAACTTTTGAAAAACTGAGTTTTGTTTCATTTTTTATTGACACCCCACCTCCCACTGACACCCCCCGTAACCAACGTAAATAACTTGGCATTTATTCTTCAGAAATTTCTCTGTAATCATATAATTAATTTTACACAAACACACACACACAGTTAAGAACTAGTTAGCAAAAATAGGCTGTTTGTAATGTACTTCTCTGAATCTTCCTTTTCCCATCGTACTTGCATCATTCTTTTCTATGCCTGTCTAATGTTCTGTATTCCAATTGATTGTCATTAATTTTGCTTCCTTTCTTTTGCCACTTCAAACATTACTACAGTAAATGTCTCTGTATATATTCCTGACATACTAAAGATTTGTTTTTCATGCTGGCATTTTTATTTCTATATGAGAGAGTCCAAGAAATAGGATTTCTGGGTTGGAAAGTATGTGCAATTATAATAAATATTGCCAAATTACTCTCCAAAATGATTGCTTATGAGATCCTCATTATATTTTTCTATCTTTATTAAGATATAATTGACAAAATTGTATATATTTAAGGTTTATGACTTGGTATTTTGATAAGTATGTGTGATGAAATAATCACCACAATGAAGCTATCTATCCGTCACCTCATATAGTTACCATTTTTTTGTGTGTGGTGAGAGTGCTTAAGATCTATCCTATTAGCAAATTTGGAGTATACAATACAATATTGTTAACTATATTCACATTGCTGTACTTTAGATTTCCAGAACTTATTCATTTTGTGTAACTGAAACTTTGTACTCTGATCAGCATTGCCACATTTTCCCCTTCCCAAGCCATGCTACTCTCTGCTTCTATGATATGACTATTTTAGTCTCCACATATAAGTAAAATCGTGCATTATTTGTCTATGTTTGGCTTATTTCACTTAGCATAACGTCCTCGTCATAAATGTTCGTCACTCGTCACTTGTGTCATAAATGTTATGATTTCCTATTTTAAGGCTGAATAATATTCCATTACATATATAAATTATATATATATATATATAAATAGTTTTATTATCCATTCATCTGCTAATGGACAGGTTGTTTCCATATTTTGGCTATTGTAAATAATGCTACAATGAGCATGAGCATGCAGATATCTCTTTAAGATGTTGATTTCTTTTCCTTTGGATATATACCTTGAAGTCGGGTTGCAGGATCATAAGGTCTTATTTTTAATTTGGGGGGGACCTCATATTGTTTTCCATAATGGCTGTACCAACTTACATTCCCACCGATACTCTACAAGCATTCTCCACAACCTCACCAATACTTGTTATCTTTGTCTTTTTGATAATAGCCATTCTAACAAGTGTAAGGTGATATCTCACTGGGGTTTTGGTTTGTATTCCCATGATGATTAGTGACATTGAATACCTTTTCATATACCTTTGGCCATTTCTATGACTTCTTCTGAGAAACGTCTATTTAGGACCTTTGCTCCTATTTGAATTGGGTTGTTTTGCTTTTTTGCCTCTTCATTATGAATTTTATGAGTTCCGTATATATTTCAAATATAAGCCTCTTATCAGATATGGCTTGCAAATATATTTCCCATTCTGTAAATTGCCTTTTCACTCTTGATTGTTTTCTTTGCTGTGCAGAAGCTTTCCAGTTTGATGCAATCCCACATATCTATTTCTGCTTTTGTTGCCTGTGCTGTTGGTGTCATAACCAAAAATTATAGCCCAGACCAATGTCAAGAAGCTTTCTATGCTTTCTTCTGATACTTTTATGGCTTCAGGTCTTATGTTTAAGGCTTTAAACCATTTTGAGTTGATTTTTGTGTTTGGTGTGAGATAAGTGTGTAAGTTTATTCTTCTGTTTATGACTATCCAGTTTTCCCAACACTATTTGTTGAAGAGATTATTTTTTCTTCATGTGTGTTCTTAACACTTTTGTTGAATATTAGTTGACCATAGATGTGTAGATTTATTTCTGGGCTGTTTATTCTTTTCCATTGGTCTCTGTTTCTATGTCTGTCTCCATGTATTTTAAATCTAAAAGTATTATTTCAAACCTTAAACACAATATATTCATCTAGATTTAGTCACATACTTCTCTTTTGATTACTGTAGATTTATAATATATTTTGAAATCAGGAAGTGTGATGTTTCTAGCTTTGTTCTTCTTGCTCAAGATTTCCTTGGCAATTTAGGTTTTTTTTTTTTGTGAATCCATACGAATTTTAGGATTTTTAAAAATTTCTGTAAAGAATGTCATTGGCATTTTTATAGGGATTGAATCTATAGATTACTTTGGGTGGTATGGATATTTTAACAATATTAATTCTTCTAATTTATGAATACAGTGTCCATTAATCTGTGTCTGTTAGCTTGTTAGTTATAGAGTTTACAATTTTATTTCAGTGGTTTCACTGAGTATGATGATGTGATGAGCTCCATGACTCATATTCCAGTATAACTGGTAAAATTATAGAAATAACCCAATCATTTAGAACCTCAAGAAATGGTTCTGTGGATACACAGTAAATGAAGAAACATATATTTAAGAAAATAATCTAAAACATAGTAAGAACTACAAGAATCTGTGGAACTGTGGAACTTGAAGCATGACCTGTGCAAGATGGAAATTCCGCTCCAGACTGGTAAGCCAAGAACAGATAGCTCCCTCTCCCCCCACCTCTCATTTAGAGGGTTATCTTCTAAGGATGGTCAAAGTGTTGACATTTCTCATTCTGCTCCTAGCTACCTGTTACTGAAACGAAGTTCTGCAATGAGTGGGGCTGAAAGGTGGGACTCCCATCTTCTGCTAAGCTCCACTCATGGGATTGAAGTTCTATCTTGGGTAGGGTGGTGCTTAGAATACTGGGGCCCAGATCACCTTTGCCCTGGCTCATGGGGAAGGAGGAGAAGCAGTTCTATGCTGAGAGATGCAAACTGATGCCCCCTTCTCCCATTCACTGAGTGCTCAGCTCCTAAAGCAGTGGTGTCATTGAGGAACAAGAGTGTCTTCTCTGTACTTAGCACCAGAGTCTTGGTTCAGAATTTGGGGAAGGTGAGAGAAGCAGACTATAGAACAGAAGCTTCAAATCTTCCTCCAAAGGATCCAATTTGATTTGCAACAGATGCGAAGAAATTTCAGCCTAAGAGACTCACAAAACAGTGGAAGTTTTACTAAAAGTGGGGAGAAGATTGATAGACTCATTGGAGATATAGGCTAAACTGTAAGCCAACTGGTTTTCTATAAAGGAACAGGGAAAGAAACAACTCTCTATCCTATAGATTACAACATGCATAATGGACAAATTACAGGCTTTAAACAAATGCTTTTATTATTTCCTGAACATTGTAAGAACTTTAATACTCTTATGATACTTGTCCTCCTCTGCCTTTTCATGTTACTGATGTTGATATTTAATTCTCCATGTATTTTAAATCTAAAAGTATTATTTCAAACCTTAAACACAATATATTCATCTAGATTTAGTCACATACTTCTCTTTTCCAGTGTTCTTCACGTTTTCTTTCATTATTCTACTTCCATCTGGGATCATTCTCCTTTCATCTGAAGAACTCCCTTCATTATTTATTTCAGTGAAGTTTTGCTGGAATTAATATTTTTATGTGCATAACACGTATTTTGCTTTATGTTTCAAAATAGTTTCACCCAGTGTGGTTGGTAATACACTGGGTCAAATCTATGTTGGTATTTTTCTCTTTAACTATTAAAAAAATTTTTTTAATTGGAGTTCAATTTGCCAGCATATAGCATAACACCCAGCGCTCATCCCATCAAGTGCCCCCCTCAGTGCCCGTCACCCAGTCACTCCAACCCCCAGCCCGCCTCCCTTTCCACTACCCCTTGATAGTTTCCCAGAGGTAGGTGTGTCTCATGTTTTGTCATCCTCACTGATATTTTCACTCATTTTCTCTCTTTTACCCTATAATCCCTTTCACTATTTTTTATATCCCTCAAATGAATGAGACCATATAATGTCTGTCCTTCTCCAATGGACTTACTTCACTCAGCATAATACCCTCCAGTTCCCTCTCTTTAACTATTTTAAAGATGTCATTCCAGGTCTTCTGGCTTCTATGATTTCTTTTGAAAAGAAGGTTGTTGGTGTTATTGCTATTTTGATAACAATATGTCTTTTTTCCCCTTCTAGATATTTCTTCAATCATTGTTTTTGTTTTGTCTCTTTTCTTGAGACTCCAATTTATACACATTAGATTCCATATATGTATTTTCTGCATTTTCCCATATTTTCATTTTCTCTCAATTATGGATATTTTATATTGACCTATATTCCACTTCACTAGTCCTCTCTTTTATTAAATCCAAATTAAATTAATTTATTAATTTCAGTGAATGTGTTTTTCAGTTCTAGAATTCCATTTGTGCCTATATATATATATATATATATATATATATATATATATATATATATATATTAATCCTTTGGTGAAGTTCCTCATCCATTTCTCTTCTTTCTTAAGCATATTATTCACAGTTATTTAAGTTCTGTGTCTGATTACTCCAGTATTTGAATTATCTGTTGATCTACTTTTATTGTCTGGGTTTTCTCTTGATTTTAGGCATTATTTTTTTATTCATGTTTCTTGCCATGTTAAAAAATTCTTTGTAATTGGATGCAGGACATTATTAAAAATTGTACATGTTTCACCTGATGTTAAATTTCTCCTGGCAGGTAGATAGCACTGGAAGATCACGTTGATCCAGGTGATGGCAGGTGTTAGCCTTTGTCATAGCTGGTCTGTTCCTAGCTTCCTTTTGCTGGTGGAATATCACCCTTAGTCTTAGGGTGATATTATGGTGGTGTCTCAATTAAAAGGCTTGTGTGTTTAAAAAGTTTATGTTGGTTCGTTGAGCCTGAACTTCATTCTCTGATTTCCTAACACTATCAGAATTCTGATGTATTTTATTAGCTTTTCAGCCCACCAGATGTTGATTTCTTCTTGTTTTTTTGGGGGGGGACTTTCACCTTGAGTATACATACAACTTAGGAATCAGTAACATCTTAAAGGAATCAGTAAACATCTTAAAGTGAAATTGATTCTAGAGCTGTTTTTGGTTCACTTCTCTCCTATTTTGGAGTTCTCGTGTCCTTGATAACATCATATTTTGACTTTGTTCTCTGCAACCCTAAGAGATTTCCACAACCCCTGACCACTGTTTACTGCTAGGCCTCTATTTCCAGTGCAGTGAACTAGCAAATGTACTAAAGGAAAAGTCAAAGGCAAATGAGGGCCTCACCTCAATGTACCTCCTACCTCTGTGAAATTTTGACCCCTGAAGTCTTGCCTACCCTGTTATTTTTCAATGACATCATACAGACACTTTGTGTATTTGCACCAGCTTTTTATTTATTTATTTTTTTAAATTTAACTTAATTTTTATTTTTTTTACAGTAGAGTCCTTAATTTTATTTAGCCATGTATTTCCCAAACTTTTTATGCTTTTTTACTTCTGGATTTATTTTTATTTTTCATTTTAATTTTTTATTAAAATTCAATTTACCAACATATAGTATAATAACCAGTGCTCATCCCATCAAGTGCCCATCACCCAGTTACCCCATTCCCCCAACCCACCTCACCTTCTGCAACCCCTTGTTTGTTTCCCAGAGTTAGGAGTCTCTCATGGTTCATATTCCTCTTGAATATTTCCCACTCAGTTTCCCTCCTTTCCCTTATAATCCCTTTCACTATTTCTTATATTCCACATATGAGTGAAACCACATGATGATTGTCCTTCTTCGATTGACTTACTTCACTCAGCATAATACCCTTCAGTTCTATTCATATTGAAGCAAATGGTGGGTATTCATCCTTTCTGATGGCTTAGTAAAGTTCCATTGTATGTGTATACTACATCTTTATCCATTCATCTGTCAAAGGATATTGTGATTCCTTCCACAGTTTAGCTGTTGTGGACATTGCTGCTATGAACGTTGGGGTGCAGATGTCTTGGTTAACTACATCAGTATCTTTGGGGTAAATACCCAGTAGTGCAATTGCTGGGTCATAGGGTAGTTCTATTTTTAACTTCTTGAATAACCTCCACATTGTTTTCCAGAGTGGCTGTACAAGTTTGCATTCCCACCAACTGTTGCATCAGCTTTTTAAAGGGTTCTTGGCAGGAAGGTCATTCCAAGAGAAGTTGCTCTTCTGTGGCTGGAAGTTGAGGTTCATTGCTTTGTGTTTTATAGTATGTTTCTTTTTTTTTTAATTTTTTTAAATTATTTATTTATGTAGTCATACAGAGAGAGAGAGAGAGAGAGAGAGGCAGAGACATAGGCAGAGGGAGAAGCAGGCTCCATGCACCGGGAGCCTGACGTGGGATTCGATCCCGGTCTCCAGGATCGCGCCCTGGGCCAAAGGCAGGCGCCAAACTGCTGCGCCACCCAGGGATCCCTGTTTCTTTTTTTTTTTTTTATCTTTCAGATCATCAATTTGGATCTCAAATGTGATCATATTCTCTCATTTCATCCAGTAAATTTTAAAAAGTGATAAAAATGTTTCTTGGTCCCATAAAGTCTTATTTTGAACCATGGTTGATCATGACTAGGTGTTCCCTCTTTTCCTCTATGTTGTTACCTGTGTCCTTTAGTAATTCTGTTCCAGTGTTGTAATTCTTCTCTGGCATGTAGAGGCACCAGGATGAAGCTTCACTGATCATTCTTTTCTGATTGAAGACCAGACTCTTGCAGCCTCTCTGGCAGGGAGGACTTACCTCCAGATTCAATTCCGCTATAGGTCATCCCTAGGCCATTGTCCATGACTTGTACTACCCTTCCTCTGAGGTAGGATATGTCCTGAGACTTTTAGGGAGCAAACTTACCTCTAGGAACTGAGAAGCTCTGGTTCTCACCTCTAGAGTTTTTTTTTGCCACAGGGATTTCTTGGACTCTAGTTTAGTTTGGAGGGAAGCCAAGTTCTGTGACAGCTCTTTTCGCAGGACTGTAAGTTACCCGTCCAGATCTTCCCCACTCTCTTCAGCCTCTACCTGCCTCCTGGACCCTGTGGGTGCTCTTATTCAGAAGTGAGAGACATTTGGATTGGCATTGTGGGGTATTGGATGGCAGGGATGCATATTTCTGCTGACATTTTCCCAGAATCTTCATTAACCTTTTTCTCACCTCTGAATGTAGGTGGTGCCCACAGTAAACTAAGTCAAGGCCATTGGTGCACAGCAAACCATGTGAGCTGAGGGTCTGAACAGTATTAAATATTGTTTAGGTTAAGGCATTTAAAAATCAGTGTGCCATCAGCAAAAAGTGAAAATATACTTTAGTGAAATGAAAAATTTGGCTTAAAACTCTGAATATCATACCAACAAACATGATTTAGTTGGTTCTGGGTCCCCATGAAAGAAGAGTAAATAAAATTTCATCAATTTTAGGAATGTGTGGCATCAATTTCAGCACTTTCCAAACTGGCTTTACTTGAAAGGTTGATAAGGGTGTCAAATAGGTTTATTTAACTCTTGAACAATGTTAAATAGGCTTTTGTTTTGCTGCTGGACTTTTCAATGCCTTTTTTTATCCTAATGTGTATTGTAAATCTCCAAGAAGGGGAAATCAGTGGTCACAGATAGCCTAGTGATTGCTGTTAAGTCATTGAAATATTGCTCCATTTCAGGGACTGGTGAAATAACAGATCATTCTGTCAGTCATCAATGACATCCCCACTTGACTGAGCTATTGTGTTTTGGTTTGGATCTCCCCTAAAGCATATCTTATGAGTATGTCTGAGTGGAGCATTTTATTTGAAACATACTATTAGGAAGCACTACTAGAGATATAGGGCAGAAAGACAGGAAAGAGAAAATAGCCAATGGAGAGTATGTTAATGTGGGTAATTGGGGATCAGCCTTGCTGAGGAACTCGAGGAGAGGGTATAGAACATCTGACTTGACAGGCGGGGAAGCTGAGGAACTTATCAACCATTCCCCTGCATCTGTGGGTAGCATATAGAGAACAGTGAGTCCCAATGGGATATGGGTTGGGTGCCAACAGTGTCTGCTACATATTGTAAACAGTATTGTAAAAGGTCATGCATACCACATTTATACTTTGTATTTCCTGTCTTTGTTCCTTTGTCACTCATACTGCTGTTTCTTGAAATCCTAACCAACCTTCACATTCTGTGTCAAATAGTATTTCCTCCACAAATTCTTCCTTAGTTTTCCCAGCTATAAATGATACTTGTTTGGTTTACCATCAGAGCATGAGTTTAAAACCCTTTCTTGAATAACTTTGCTCTTCTCTCATGCAATTTCCTGCTATTGCATTATAGCTATTCATAACTAATATGACACTTAACCAAGACACTTAACCCTTGAAGGGAAGGATTTATGATTCATCTTCCTATACTTGCAGCACTTAGTACCTGCTTTGGGCATGACAGGAACCCGTTCAATGTTTGATGAATGACTGAAGGTCTTCAGATTCTAGAGCAAAACAGCATTAGCACAGTCTGATTTAATGCACGAAGAACTCAGTTGTTACTTCTATGAGTGAGAAGATGGCTTGAATCACTTATTTTTGAAACAGTCATGCTCATTTGTTGGGTGAATTTTGTATCTGGATGGCCAAACATTTAAATAAATGCCAGGAGGGCCTGGGAAATGTCCTATTCCATCTGGACCATGAGACTCGTGTACGGGTTGGTCTTTTCTGAACGCATGTCTAGAAGTAGTTAAGTACGTACTTGGGAATTTTCTGATTTTATTCAGACAGATGTTTTCTCTAAGTAGTATTGGTCTTTGTTTAGAAAAATATAAAAGTCAGGATAGTTCCATTTTGCTTTCTCAATAGAAAAATCTGTGTTTCTTCTGCATTCGTAATGAATGTTTATAGTCATTTTTATATATTAAATGCTATTAATCAAGAGACGCAATCTGAGTTAAGCTACTGCCCTAAATAAGTAAAAAATGGGGGTATAATTGGGAATGGCTTCCCTTCTCCTATTTTTGTACTGTTCTACTTAATATTTGGCAGATGGAGTATGAATAGAAATGCTTAAGTTGGAATGCTTTATGGGGTTTTAAACTGTTGTTAATTAGTCGTGAAATAATTTTAATTACTTAAAAATGCCATTATGACCGTGCTTCAAATATGTGTCACATGTTGGCAAACTATTACAGACCATTGTTTTGTAAATCATTTTACTTACACTTGTATTGATGGGAAGAAAAATAAGGTGAATATATTTAATATATTTATGGAGAAGAGATTTGACAGGGTGAAGAAAAATTGTTTACCTCAAATTGAGCTATAAAAATCCAGAAGCCTTTGGGTTTTTATCAGCGGTTCAAAGCAATTACTTTTTAAAAAATGGAAAAAGCAATATGAAGGAAAGAAGAACATCAATTGAGTCTAAGCCCCTTCTTCCAAACTCCTCTTTTTACTGTTTCAATTCTTTATTTTGGCTTTTTGCACTTTTGTTCTTAACCCAGAAGAAAGAGGATGACAATCAACTATCAAAAACAGCCTTTTAATAGCTGTGGGAAGATTTGTTGAGGAAGGCCTTTGTTATATATAAGGAACTGGGGAGTAAAGAGAGATCCACTTCTTTGTTCCTTTAATCATTCAAGTATTTGTTGAGTGAATAAATGAGAGATGAGGAAGACATGGTTCTTAGCTTCCAGAGATTTATAAGCTAGTAGGAGATAGAACACATGTAGTCATATGGCTATTATAAAACACAGACTATGTAAGCACATGAAAATAGGTTAGGAAATATTTAAAAATATATACAAGAGGAGAATCACTTTACATCTGGGGGAGTGGAGTGGTGGTGGAATCTAGGAAGACTTCTTTTTTTTTTTTTTTAAAGATTTTATTTATGTATTCATGAAAGACACAGAGAGAGAAAGGCAGACACAGGCCGAGGGAGAAGCAGGTTCCCCTCAAGAAGCCTGATGTAAGACTCCATCCCTGATCCTGGGATCACACCCCCAGCCAAAGGCAGACGCTCAAGCTCAACTACTCAACCGCTGAGCCACCTAGGCGTCCCAGGAAGACTTCTTTAAGGAGGTAGCATTTGAGTCTTATCTTGAAGAGTGAGTGGAATGTTAATAGGCAGATAGGAGAATATTTGTAAGAGATACATCACTCTTTTCCCCTTCCTCTAACTATACCCTCTCTTGCACAGCCCAAGGTTGCTGGGGATAGCTGGCCCCATTCCAAACTCCAGGGATGGCCTTTGTTGATTCAAGCAGATCAGGATTTTCTGTTCCCCAGGCTGAGGTAGAGAAAGGTCCAGGGTAATCAATGAGTCAGAAACATAGGTGAGATTTCTGCATCAGAGATCTGGATTGGAGGAGGATCAAGAACCAGAAGTTGAAGTGATTGGAGCTGTTAAGAGTGTTGGGGACTTGGATGGAATAGCAAATGTCCTGGATATGTCTCTTAGGTCGGAGAAGTTAATTCAATTTAGAATAGTATCAGATTTGACTAACAGAGGGAAATTATTCCTATGACATGTCCAGAATCCAGGGCCTTTTAACACACTGGCTTGGCTCTACTTAATCTTTCAGCCTGGTTTTAACATGGCATCCCTCACCCTGCAGCATAATGGTTAATTCCTCAATGGTATCTTCATGAATTTCTCAGATCTGTCCACTTTTCTCTGTCCCCATGGCTGCTGGCCCAGTTTTCCCCTAATTACTTCTCATCCATATGACTGCAGTCCCCTCCTAAGTGGTACTGCACATGTGACAGTTTCCTAAACATAACAATACTCTCTACCTGTACACATGGTGCTTCTTTGCCCATAACCAATGTGACTCTTTCTTCTAACCTGGCTTATGCCTTAGGCCTGTCTCAGAATATGAGCATTGGGGACCTCTTCCTACTTCTCAATCTACTGAGACTCTAAAGGGGTCGATGCCTTAGCTTCTGCTGTGACTTTGGAGGTGAACACTGTGCTGGCTAACTTCAGTGAGGTGTTTTAGGAAATGTAGTGCAAGACTGAACTCAATTCTGGCTCCTGCCCCAACTCTCCTGAAGCTAACAGTGAGTGAGGGCAGAGTGTTGGAGGACAGGCTGGCCACTAACCAAGGTCAAGAGAAGTCAGGGTCTAGGGGGACATAGGCTGTAGAGCAGTCAGGGGCTTTGAAGCAAGACTGAGACAGCAAAGAGTCGAAGGTTCTGGACTCTAATACCTCCTCTATCTTCTAGATTTGTCTTCCCTAGTTTGTCTGCAAGAACCTCACCTCCCGAAGGTGGCTAATGTAAAATTATCTTGATGCTTAAGGGGACTGTTTTGCATTATTTTTGAATCTCCTTATGAAATTTAATAACATGCTTCTAGTTTTGAAAAAGTTTACATTTTGAAAAACTTTCCCAGCAATAGTCATGTCTAAATTAATTTTGTTCTATAGGTAGAGAGGGCTAATTAATTAATTCATAAGAATGAGCTTTTAGAATAATTCCCCTCTTGCCTCATGCTGTGTGGAATTTTAACTAAGTACCAGATAAATTAGTTCTGCTTTTGTGGCATTTTTCCATAGCTAATGTTTTACAACTGTTCAAAAACATAATCAGTCATTGTAAGACAGCAGTTTTTGCAGCTGCATTACAAAGAAAGTTGCATGGTCTGGATTTGTCATCTCCACCAATCTTAATGTTTTTGCTGTTGAACTCTTCTTAATAAAGATTAAATAAACTCATTTATTCAACAACAATTTATTGAGCACTTAGTATAAACAACGCATTGTGTTGGGCACTGGCAGGGATACAAGGATGTAAACTCTCAGGGAGGGAATCTGGTAGGGAATATAAGATACATAGAGAAAAAGTAAAAATAGAAGGAAAGATGTATTACATGTCATCAAAAGGGTATAAAGTGCAGTAGTTAGTAGAGGTTGAAAAAATTATTTGAATGTATATAGAGAGCAGAGGTGAGGAGGGAGGAAAGAAATGTCTAGGCGGAGATAATTCCATAAGCAAGAGTTCAATGGTAGGAAAATATAGGCCCTGTTTGGGGAGTGAAAAGGGAGTATTTGATATTTGGGAAATGTTGATTGGGGCAGAGTACCCAAGCCTTTTAAAACATGCTGATGTGATTGCTTATTTTTTTGTCAGTGGTTCTTACAATGAGATCTACAGACCTACAAGATTCATGTCATTTCTTTTAGACTATTTTTATAATAACAGATTATTTCTCATTCATATTACATGTACATTATGGGTTTGTTGTGGCTCTGCTTCACTCTAGGGCCCAAGTTATTGCTATGCCATCCATCTGGAACATTTCTGGTTGGCAGGGCAGAAGAAGAATACGGAAAGTCATGCCATATCATTTAAAGCTTTTGTTCAGAAATGATGCATATCATTGGCCAAATAATATCTATGGAACTGAGAATGTTTTATTATTTTTAGATTATCATCTAAAAAATTTGATATAATTTGGATGGCCTGAATGTTCACCTTCAGACTGAGAATAGCCATGACATTTCAAAACCATGTTGGCTTCAGTGATTAGATAGTATCCGATAGTATCACCAGGTTGCTTTCTTAGCACTCCCTGGGCAATCAGAAACAGTTGGAAAAAGTAAATGATCCTGATGTTTTACCCCAGTTAAAGCCATATGACATCTCCAGTGTATCTTCATAGATGTCCCAGGGCTTTGAATACAGAAGTGGGAGGATTTAGTCATCACAGGTACATTGCAATATAGGTGTGCCAAACAACAACAGCAATAACAGTCAAACAAACTTGTGCCATACATAGCATTAGTGTATGTATGTATGTATTAGTGCCATCCTTATGTTTAAGATAATAATTTAATTTAAGGCAATTATCAATGATTGCGTTAATGTTTGAAAGGATTTTAAATTTTACTTTAATTTTATTATTTTAATTTTTTAAGTAGGCTCTATGCCCAACATGGGACTCAAACTCATGACCTTGAGATCAAGAGTTGTATGTTGTACTGACCAAGACAACCCAGTGCCCTAAATTCATGTTAGTTTTACATTTATTGGTTTGATAGTTTTTATCTAATTTGTAAAGTTATTTTAGTTTATGATTGTATGAGACATCTAAACATAAAGAGTTTATGACATTTTTATATTTTCTGTAGGCAAAATGTTGATTAAAATGGTCAAAAAATTTACTTAAAGGGTCATCCATGCATTACTAAGATTTTAGAAATATTGAGGTAGGCCATGGGAATGCTTTGGAGATATGAGTCAGGTGGTTAGGGCTGTGCCTAAGGAAACTGGTCTGGCAAGAACATGGAGTGTTTACTAGAAAAAGAAAAGACAGAGAGAGGAGGAAGAATGCGGGTTCAAGAATCCAAGTATGTGGTAGTAAGAGTTCATGGGAATGGGAAAGAAGAGACAGATGGAAGAGATGTTGGTAGAGAAGCATTAATGGGAAGTTTTCAGAGACTACTTTGATGTATGAAGGGAAGGAGAGGGAGGAGTCAAAGCTCTTTTGAGATTTTTATTTCCCATAAAGAAAGAGAATAGGAGTACCATGCACAGAAAGTAAAGAGATGGAGGAGGAATCAGTTTAGCAAAGATGGAGTTTAACTTTTGACATGATATTTACTCTGTTAATAATAGTTTTCAAATAGGTTAATAAATTTATATAAATATATCAAAGTAAAGAAGAAAAATGCTTTTTGAGTGAGGGATGCTAGTAGTTTACCAATAACTAGTTTTATTTTTATATCTCCAGCATCTAGAACATTGCTTGGCACATTTTATGCATTCGATAAATGTTAGATGAACTGAATTAGTTGGTATGAATTAAATAGGACTATTGAAAAAGATTAATCACTTTGATGTTTGCTTCTGGCATTATGGCTAAATAAGAGCTTTGAAGAACCCTGCTGCTTCAGAGCAATTATATTCTGCATAGAACATACTTTTTGAGACATTGCTTGCCTTTCTAGAGGAAGGGGATATCTTCAGGGAGCATACCTAATGTACCATGAACTGGAGCTGGAATGGCAGGGAACTGGGACCAGGGAAGTGAGCAGCAGTAAGAGGCAGATTTTCACTGAAGTTATATGGTAATAGAGACAAGGCTGCTGGGATATTGAGTCTTGGGACAATGAGAAGGTAGGAGAGATGATCCAGGGATTCCTGCACTGAGCCTAGCCCTTCAGGCTGAAGTAAGCCCTTGGCTTCTGGAAGAAGCAGAAGCAAACACTCTGTAGGGGAAAACTTCACCAAATTTTGTCCACCAAACTCCTGATGATGAAATTGAAACAAAGAGCTCTCAATCAAAGATTATGAAACCCATTGGAAGGCAATTTGGAATGACTGAAAACCAGCAGAAACAACAAATAATAGATTTGGATCCTTCAAAGATGTAGACATTAAAATGATCAGGTATTGAGCATAGAACAGTTGGGTATGAAATGTTTAAGGAAATAAAGGGCACCACAGTAAATATAAGCATGCAATAAGGCTCTATCAGGAATGACCAAACAGAATTGAAAAAAAATTCAATCTGAGACATAAAAAATATAATTGTTGAGGGGCGCCTCAGTGGCTCAGTAGGTTGAGCGACTGACTCTTGATTTCGGCTAAGTCATGGTCTTGGGACTGTGGGATTGGGCCAAGCATTGGGCTCTGCACTTAGCAGGGAGTCTGCTTGGGATTCTCTCCCTCCCTCTGCCCCTCTCGGTGCTCTCTCTCGCTCTCTCAAAGTAAATAATTAAATCTTAAAAAACGTGTATATATGTATACACACACACATATACATACACACACATATAAAATTGTTGAGATTAAAAAAACTCAGTGGCAGATGAAACAGTATATTAGACAAAGATGGAAAACACTAAAGAGAAAGAGTGTTCCAGAATATATGAAACCTCAAACCTCCAAATATTGATCGATAGACAAATGGATTAAAGGATGTTATATGTATAAAATGGAATATTATACAGCAGTGGAAATGAATGGACTGTATCTCTAAGAAACAACATGGATTATTCTTGGAAGCATAATCTTAAGTGAAAAAATCGACTTCTAAAAGCTTGCATGCAAGTAAACACAGCGTTTTGGTACTCAAAGCAGGGAAACTAAATAGAGTAGTATTTAGGTGCATACATATTATTGATAAAACTATAAAAGAGGGCTAGAATGATGAACCAAATGTATGGTAGTACTTCTGGTAGGGTGATAGGTGGACTAGTTAGGAAAGAATGCATAAGTAGATGGAAGTTGTTTACAATCTTATAGTGGTTAGGTAGTGATGTCACTGATTTTTATATATTCCTATGCTTTATAATTTATTTAAATGTTTTATTTTTCCTTGCCCATGCATAAAATGTATACAAATATAAAAGGAAACAAAATATTAAAAATTGACCATTTACAAATTGAGAGTCACTTTTGCCTGAGCAGGCCTTTTCATTTGACCATAACTTTCATCTAGATTCCTCAAGTAATCCACCCTTTCCTTAAGTTCTTTATTCATCATAGTTTGTGTGTCATAGTCATTTTTTCCTGGGAAAAATCCCAAAGGAAACCTTTGATCATTTTTGCTTAGCAGTTTCTGCTCCAAAAAATGTTAGTCACATGAAACTGCCAAAAGATTTAAACAGTCCCCAATGAAACATTTGTCACCCAAAAGAACTCTTTTAGACCATGTCATTCTGATACAATAGTTCATTTTTAAAAGTTTAACTTTATTTTATTTCCATAGATCTGTCATGTTCTGTGAAATATTGGTTCAAGTTGCCTAGGAAGATTAAAAATCTGATAAAGGAAATCATGAGTTAAAAAATGACCTATACAGACCAAGTGATGGTGGTTTGTGAAGAAAAATCTTGCATATTCTCCTTCACCTTTTGGATGGCCTTTTCTTTCCAATTTAGACATTCTGGGAAATGATTTTCCAAGAAGTACCTTCTCTTACGAAAATCTATTGAGAGGTTTCTGGGTTCTCCACTTTGACACCCAAGCTGCTAATCTCAGCTGCAGAAAGTGGTGCAAGCCTGAGGACAATGTCACATGTGACAATAACCTCTCACTTCATCTGGCCTACACTGCTGGTGCCAATCTGCCCACCCCAGCTCCTCTGCTCTATTTTCAAGAGATGGAATGAGTCTATAACTCCACAGAGACAGCTACATGCTAGGGATGGAGTCCCTCAGTTTTAAACCTTGTCTCTGTAAATTTAGGGACTTCCAGGTTTTTTAAAAATATTTTATTTATTTATTTGAGAGACAGTGTGCACGCATGAGGGGGTGAAGGGCAGAGGGAGGGGAAGAAGCAGACTCCTCGCTGAGCAGGGAGCCCGACATAGGGCTCAATCTCAGGACACTGGAATCATGACCTGAGCTGAAGGCAGATTCTTAACCATCTGAACCACCCAGGTGCTCTGGGCTTTCCAGTTCTTATCTTATGTTAGCTCTCCATAGCATTTAACACTACTGACCATGTTGGGCAGGAAACTTAAATAAGTTCAGTGAGCAAGTGTAAGATTATAGGGTGGGGACTGGGTGAACCCAAGAGCTGATTTTTGCTGTGTGGGAATGTGAACTGAGATCTTCTGAGCTTTGAAAAGATACTGGAGCTACGGATGTTAACTAACTATGGAAGCCCAGAAAACATCTATTTCTTGTGACTTCCTGTATGATGGAAACTTTGTCTCTTTTTTTCATCATGAATTCTGGTGTCTTAAGGAATCTGTTGCAACTTCAGGCACAACTGGACTACAATATCTTTCTTTCGTCACCTGCTTCTGCGGGAATGGTGGGGAGCAGTTTTCTGAGTTGGAGACCAGATGCCTTTTCTTGTAGCAATGATGATAGTGCTCAGTTACAGTTGGAATAGAACCCTCAGTGCAGTGCAATCCTTCAGAAACATTATGGGTTAAAGAGGCATGCAGCTCTGCTTTTGCCTGGGAATCTAAACAACCTTTTACAACATTGCTTTTAAGGGAAAATGCAGTGTGAGTTCCAAATAATTGACTTATAAACAAACACATCTAGTGCCTGTGTTGGGAACTGCCTGTTCTGTGAGCTAAGAATGTAGTTGTTTTTTTAAAAGTGGCTTTCCTCTTCTTTCCTTAGGTCAGTCATGCTTTTCAAAATCATATGCCATGGGGTATCTGGGTGGCTCAGTGTTTGAGTGTCTGCCTTTGGCTCAGGTCATGATCTCGGAGTCTTGGGATCAAGTCCCTGCAGGGAGCCCACTTTTCCCTCTGCCTATGTCTCTGCCTCTCTCTGTGTGTCTCTCATGAATTAATAAATGAAATATTTCAAAAAAATCATATGTCATGTGCTTTACATCAATTAAAATAACTTTCTCTGAAATTAACTAGAACATCTGTTCATTCATCCATCAATATGTCCATCCACTTCTTTGAATAGTATGCTCATTTTTAATGTGCTGTTGATATAGTATTTATTGAACCATTTCAACTTTTTAACTCTTCTTCTCCTACCTGCTAAAGACTTTTCATCTGCATTGATTTTGCATTGTTTTAATGTATGAAAGCTAAATGGAAAGTTTCTGTGCTTCCTTCGGCAGCACATATATTAAAATTGGAATGATACAGAGAAGATGTACAAAGATGACGTGAATTTGTGAAGCATTTATTTTTCAGATGTGTAAATAGAACTTTTGTAAGTCAAAAAAACAAAAGAGAAAGTTTCATTGGTCTATAAGCATCTCTACTAGATGGTAAGGTCTTACTGGGCAGGACTAAGTCTATTCATCTTTGTACTCCATTTACGGAAGAAATCTTTCTTGCACTGAACTGAAACACTGTAGTTCTGACCCATTTTGAAATATGTTGGCATGGCACTTGGCAATGAAGAATTTTCCTTATTATAGTTGCCTTTCTTGGCCACTGAGATTAATCAGGTTCAAATCTAGATTATGTGATTATTGTTTTCAGGAATAAAGAAATTATTACTAAAGAAGTAGACATTGGCTTGCTCATCACATCCATTTCCTCTTCTAGGTGTCAGTGCATTTCTCAAGATCCTTTGTAGTGAGAGATGGTCCAAGTTCTAGGCAAAGTACAGTGAATGGATGTTTGGGTGCCACTTCCTGGGGGCTGGCTCACAGACACTTCTCATGTATGACTTCCCATGCTTTTTCTCTATTTGTTGGATGAGTGTGGAGGACTCTGAGGCCTAGGAGGAATATAGTGTACCCAAGATGGAAGTAGTCTGGGTCCTTGAGTGACCATGTGGAAGCCTACTCAGTCAGGAACATTCATCTCAGACTTCATATGATCAAGAAATAGATTTCTACTGTATTCAATCACTGAGATTATGGGGTTTCTCTCTTTTAGCAGCTGGCATCACCCTAACTAATACAATTTTCCTTTTTTAAAAAATCTATTTATTTATTTATTTATTCACGAGAGAGAGAGAGAGAGAGAGAGAGAGAGAGGCAGAACACAGGCAGAGGGAGAAGCAGGCTCCATGCAGGGAGCCCGACATGGGACTCAATCCCGGGTCTCCAGGATCACGCCCTGGGCCAAAGGCAGGCGCTTAAACCACCGAGCCACCCAGGCTGCCCTAATACAATTTTCCTTAAGCATATTTGAGAACTGTTTTGTCCTTTGTATAGGTAGATGATGACTATATTCTGACAACAGTTCTCTGACACCAACTGGGTGTTCTACAATTCAATTCAATTCAATTCAATTCAATTCAATTCAATTTAATTCAATTCAATTTTGACACTAAGTAGAGTTAGCCCAGATCCTGCAGGTTAAGGGGCTCGGTCCTATAAGGCTTCTCCTGCCTCGGATGCCAACCACAATCCTGGATGTTCCTGAGCCACCTGCCCTTCTGCCTGGCCAGCTACAAATCTGGGAGTTTCCATGACCACTCCTCCCTTCAGGTTCAATAATTCACTAGAATGACTCACAGAACTCATGGAAAGTGCTACACTTATGATTATAGTTTTGTTATGGAGGATACAATTCAGGAACAGCCAAATGAAAAAGATGAATATGACAAGTCTGGGGAGCAGGTGGCATAGAGCTTCTATGCCCTTTCCTTAACTTCCAGGAGCATCCACATGTTCACCATTTCATTATGTAACATGATGGATTATTAAATTGTTGGTCACATTACTGAACCCAATCTCCAGCTTCCCTCCCTTCCTTAGAGGTGGGGTGGAGGGTGGGGCTGAAAGTTCCAACTCTCTAATCATATGCTTGATCTTCTTGGTCACCAATCCCATCCTGAAGTTATCTAGAGACCCACCATGAGTCACCTCATTAACATAAACTCAGGTATGAATGAGAGAGGCACCATAGGTGTAGCAAAAGTCACTCTTATTAGGAAATTCCAAAGCTTTTTGAACTTCTAGGCCAGGAAGAGAGGACAAAGACCAGATATATGCTTTATTATATCACAGTGGTAAATGACAAAGGTCAAAAATTTATTGTTGGAGCTCATTGACCAAAGAAAATCTCTGGATTAGAGCTTGCCCATTCCTCTTCACTATTCCACTAGACCATTCCTCTTCAAGCTCTAAAATTATCTCCTGTATCCTGGACCTTCTTACTTCCTCTACAGCTCTAACATGCACATGCTTTCCAGTTAAGTTAGAAGAAAAGTTCACACTCATATTTGACTGACCAATAGTCTGTTTAACTTCATTAATACTTGGTATCACTTTATGCCTAGAATTCTGCTATTAACATTATAGTATATTTGTTTACAGTCTTTTTGTATGCATATATTAACAGATAATTTTTTTCTTTTTATACAATTAGAATTATACTGGATATTGTTTGGTAATGCATTGTTCTCCTGCCTTTATATCATAAGCATTTCTTATGTCATTCAATGCTCCTTGAAAACTTCACTTTCGTGGCACTAAAAAAATCCACATATGTATTCTACCTATAGATATATCCTAATTTACTTAGACACTTCCAGGTGATCTGAACATTTCAGCTTTTGTGTTTTTCAGTGTTTTAAATAGTATTATGATAACTATCTTGTTTTGTGTAATTATTTTGTGTATCTTTCATAATTTCTTTAGGATGGGTTTATAAATGCACCCATTCCTTTTAAATGCAAAAATTTAATATATTTTGGGTTATTTGCATTTTCAACAAGATGTGTATCTATATGAAGAACAATTTGGCACCAAATCATAAGAGTGAAAATACTGTTTGTATCTTTTAATCTGGTTATCCCCCATTGGGAAGAAGTCCCAGTGAAATTAAAAAAAAAAGAAATTTGTCCAAAGAAGTGTATAGCACTGTTTATTCATAATAATAAATCATACAAAACTACCCAGATAATCTCAAACTAGACATACAAATATATGAGAATGATACATAGATGGAAAAACTGATGTGAGTGTATTGCTACTTGGAAATATGTATATAAGACAATGTTAAACAAAAAAGGACAAAGAATAGAAGGCTTATACGCATTACAAGTAAGTAAAAACAATATATTCCTGTATGTTGATAAAAATTGGAAGAGAATTTAGAGCAACACCAGTGTGGGTGATTTAAGTATGCCAGCCTTTTCTGTAAGCTTGTTTAAATGTGCCAGTTTGTCTTTTAAACTCACTCCTTCAAATTACCCTAAGAAAAGGGAAATTTATTATTTGGATATCCTAGAAATGAAGATAGGAAACACATCACCCATCAATGTGGTTCTTGGAGCAGCCCTCTGTCTTGCAATTCTTTCCTTTCTGTGCATCATCTTTGCTTCACACAAGGATCTACCCTTACTGGGCTTTTACGTGCTCTTGATTCCCATGATACTGTCAGGCACTCAGGGCTCTCCAAAGTCACTTTATGGAGTGAGGCACTCTGATTTTCTTAGGAAATTCCAGCGTGAAGGCTGGAGGTCTTGAGGGTACTGACCATTTTGGGTCCCTCTGCCTGATCCTGCCCAACTAACTTATACTGATAAATGATATTGTACATGGCCACTTTGGTTCAGCTCTTTTGCTACAAGCCATTAGGTTTTCCCAGAAGTTAGGGCAGACACATTAAAATTTAGCCTGGGAGTGTGTGTGTGTGTGTGTGTGTGTGTATGTGTGTTTTAAGTAAGTGAATCTCTAGGTGAAGTTCGGAAAATATAGGTAAGGTATTTAGGGTGAGACCTCCCCATGGGCCATTGAATTGTGCAACTGACTCCTTATTCTGCCATAAATGAGTAAAAACAAATAAAATCAATTCTTCTCTAAATTCTAAGGGTTTAAATGACTGAGGCACATGATCTCATCAGGTCCTCCTGAGGACAAGATGTTAAAGTGAGAGATAATAAGAAAGACCTGGGACAGAGGGAGAGAGGACTGTCCAGAAGGTAGCTATCAGCATGTGCAAACAAATTAGCTTCCCTACAAGTGAAATCTATGATTTATGGCTCGTGAGCTTCATGCTGTCACTAAACTAAGTGGTCCTGAGCAGGTTCCCATACATTTAAAAATTCTCAAGAGTCTGGAAAAGGTCTGTGCTTCCATTTTATAGCTTTACTATCTTGTGACTTCAAATTTGCCAGGGTATCAAGGGGTGCTGGCAGCGGATGGAAAAAGAAAGCATGGAGGATCATGTACACTTAACCACCTTAATCTGGAAGTGATGAGCATCATCACAGCTTACATTCCATTGGCAAGAATTTGTCACATGATCCCCTCTAGCTGCAGAATGCGGGGGTACTAGTTAATGTAGTCCACCTGGGTAGCCACTCTCAAGCACCAACTCTACACCATAAAAGGTATGGATAGATTTTTATTGGTCAGCTAGCTGTCTCTAATTATACTCTCCTAATTTGTTTTCTGGTCTCTTCTATCTCCTTAATTAAATCTAGCCCATGCATTGATAATTAATTAAGCAGCTCTAATCACATTAGTTAATTGCTCAAAAACAAAACAAAAAAACCCCAAACCCAACCTGTCATCTATGGCTCCCTATTGTCTGTCAAATTAAATACCAGCTCCTCGCCTTGGTGCCCAAATCCCCAAAGAACAAAATGCCATCCTACTTTTTGGCCTCATCTTCTAGTACTTCCCTACCCTTTTCAAATATTTCAGCCTAAATGGGCCACTTGCTGTTCTTAAAACACAGAGTTGCTGTTTCATCCTATTTCCATCTGGTGTTTCATCTACCTGACCATTCTACCTATAATGTGTGGTATACATTTTAAATAAATTCAGCACATTTTTTCTTATTTTATGTCTCTTTGAGTCCACTAGTGAGGGTAGCCATGGAATTCTAAATTGCCAGTGTCAAAAATTATGTCCCTGTTGAACATTATAGCACTTGGCAGCAGCAGGAGGCTCAGCCCGCCAGCCTTAGGAATCAGGTCTTTCATTGACATGTTACAATTAACACCCATGGCGACAGCCGCTTACGCACATTCTGCTGTGTGTAACTGCTAGTTTAGAGTGTTTCCATGAAGTCATTTCCTAGACTATAGTGCCTACCAGATAGAAGTCAGAATTTTACCTTCTTTATAAAACAAAATTTAGGGCATTTCCTGATGAATACAAAAATTCATGAGAAAAGAGAACAAACAAATGCATTAGAAGCAAGAAGCCATATACGGAATGCAAATGATACATTTAAATCCTGAGCAGTAAAATAAAGAAGCAGAACATTGAATGGGGACTTTTGAAAAGATCTCTCTAAAATTCTTAACCTAAGATCCCTACTGCCAAAGAGGTCATCAAGCGGCTGACACTTGCTTACCCATCCACCCATTCATCCATCTAATATTTATTGTGTGCTTACTCTGTGTAACCATTGTACTAGATACTCCTGCTAAAGTCCTTCAATAAAAGAAACAGGAAAGTTTCCTACTCAGCATTTACTCTATGTCATTTTCCAGATTCCTGGATATTTTTTGAGCTGTTCTGTTTTGTGTTTAAGTTTCATGGGTGGTCTGCAGCTTATATTAATGGATACTAGAGAGGGGAAGAAATAACGGGGGTGGTAAAGTGCAATTGTGAGTCACATGACTAGAATAAAAGCAAAGAGTTCAGTTCCTCCTCATGTATTCCCAAATTGTTGAGTTCCAACCACGAGTAAAAATTTATGTTAGACTCTTTGAGTGATGTTATTATTGAAACAGGGTTTTTATGCTAACTGAACTTATTTTCTGTAAGATAGTGAAAGATGGACATAAGTAATTAACTCAAGGTAGCCTTTCATGAACACAGAAGAACAGTACAAGGAGTCTGAGTATTTAGAGGTAAGAAAGATCACCTCTGATTGGAGCTAATCAGGAAAGTATTTTTGGAGGGAAGATATTTTGAACTTAGGATTTGGAAAATAGATAAGACTTTGAAGGAGAAAGAATATTCCAGGCAGAAGGAACAGCATGAACAAATGTATGGAGGCAGGGAAGTGAAAAAGCATAGTAGGGAATACTTAAAGGCAGATTTTGGAAAACTGTTGTGTTGACTTTTTCTCTATATCATTCTCAATGTTATCATTGTTTTTCTCTTCTCTTTCCTGCTCTGTGCCTAGGGAGGCTGACCCTGGGACATCCTTTCCAAAGCTCTGATGGAAGACATCAAGAAGTGATTGGCAAGAGGGAATAGAGGGCTCAGGGCATTTCTCCCTATTCCTTCCTTGCTTTGATGCAATCTGCCCACCTTCTTAATCTCAGCTCCCATCAGATAGCTATTCCTCCATGGTTCCAGCTCTCAGTAGGCTCTGGTAATACTGTACTTTCCTTCTGACCCTTCAGTCTTGGGAGTACTAATAGCTTCCCATTTACTGTTGCTAGTCTCTGTCTCAACATCCATTGCTAGTTCCCTTGACATTACCCACATGTCGGTAAATAGTCCCTTCATTAGGTCTCTTCATTTGAATAGTTTGGATGAATTCTATTCCCTGCTGAGACTCTCTTTTGCCATAAATGCCAAGCTAAGATTTGATATATCATCCTATCCACAGCACTTTAAATCCTGAGTACATCCTGACATCCACATCTATTAATGGAGTTTCCACTCTCAAAGTCAACCTGGAGTCATCCTGGACTCTCCTTTTCCATTATCTTTCACCTTGAATGATTTGTTGAGTCTTGCAAATTCACCTTCATGATGCCTTTTCCATTTTTCTTCTCTTCATTTTCACAACCAGTGCCCTAGTTCAGGTCTTCATTGCCTCTGGTCTGTGACTATGCAAAAGCTTCCTAACTTATTCACTGCTTTGCTTCCAGTCCCTTTTCACCAAACCTCCCATGAACCATGACTTAGGCTAACAGCTTTGCCTATGTAATTTCCATGATCTAAAGTCTCCAATATCCTTACAAACAAGCAAAACATCCCAAATCTATTAGGCAATGTAGAGAGAATGAAGTATAAATTTGTCAGGTTGACATTCAAAGATGCTCATTATATAGGCCCTCCCAAGTTTTCCCAACTCATCTCTCAATAATTTCCTTCTTCCATCTAATTATCTTAACTAGACATTGCAGTTCCTTGGAATGCACCCTCCACAACATGCTCTTACCCCAAGATCTTTTGTAATGTGGCCCCCTTCTCCTTAATGCCCTTTTCCTCAACACCACCAAAGATCTTCATACTCAAAGATCTTGTATAAATCATGAATATCTTAGTCTTTTTGAGCTGCTACAGCAAAAATTCCATAGATCATGTGGCTTATAAGTAACAAAAATTTATTTCTCACAGTTCTGGAGGCTAGAAAGTCCAAGATCAAGTCCAAGTTCTTTGGCGGCTGAGAGATTCATCATCTGGTAAGGGCTTGCTTTCCGATTCATAGATGGCCATCTTTTCACTGTAACCACACATGGCAGAAAGGGCAAGGGATCTCTCTGAGGTCACTTTTATAAAAGCCCTAATCTCATTCATGAGGGCTCCACCATCATGACCTCCCAAAGTCCCCACCTCCTAATACCATCCCCTTGGGACTTACTATTTCAACATATGAGTTTTAGGGGAAAACATTCAGTCCATAGAAATGGAATTCTTCAAGTTTGTATTAAAAATTTATACCAAATCCATTTATCCCTCTCTTTAAACATTGATAATGTTTTGTATGATGTGTGTGTGTAAACTCCTCTCAAGGTAGTTGTTAAATACAAAGATAACTTTAATTTAAAGACAATCCATGTTTTCTTCCAATTAAGGGTTATCTTTTTCAATTATCAAATCTTAGAGAACACCTAGAATAGTGTTATGCACAATTAGGTTTGCAATAAATGTTTGTTGGCTTGAATAGACAATGTTCAGTCATTTAAGGAAGGTCTATAAGGAGGAGAACACATAGTCAGAAAAGAAGGGAGAAATGATAAAGGCTAACTAGGAAGCTATTGTTATCACTGAGAGATTAAAAAAAAGCATTTGGGCCTTAACCAGGGTGGTGGCGGTGGGAATTTAAAGGGATCAGGGGATAGGTATGAATGTACATGCAAAGCATAGGCTATAGGAGGAGTAGAAAGGAATAGAAATTATACCCAGTCAGCCTGGGTGACTGAGAAAATGGTAGAATCATAAATTTAAAAAAGAAATCAGAAGAAGGAGTGGTTTGAGCAAAAGGATAGAGATAGGTGGGCGATAGTTCAATGTTTCTGGTACTGAGTAGAGATGGGGGTGGAACACGGTGGAAATGAGGCCTTGTGGCTTGAAGGGCCACCAGATTGGAGGTGATGGCTGGGGCTGAAAAAATGAAAGATATTTTCCATAAGGAAACTTTATGGAGCCAAGGACTAGGGTCAGGAAATAGAGCCTAGCAAATGGCTACGTGCACAGAGCATGGTCTTATGAGACTCCTCTTTTGTAATGATATTCGCTGACACAAATCACAGTCAGCACTTAGCTGTTCCTTGTAGCTGTTGAAATGATTTCTGTGGTCATGGGTTTTCTTTCCTTCACCTAGACCTTAAGCTAGAAGGCCGGAAGCTGTTTCTAAAGCCTTCCAATCTTACCTTTCAGAAAGCACTAGATAAACTAGTTACTTTTTAACCAGAGAGCAAGACAAAATGTACAAATACTGGAGATAATGAACTAAATTCTTCTGCATATCAGAGCTAAGTGTACTTTGAACTTGGAGTGGAGAGCAAGGAGATATACAGAACTCAGATGGGAGATGGAGAAATTGTCCTTGGGAATTCTATGTTTAGGTGGAGCCAGTTCAGAAACTCTCAGCCTTTTTTGAGAAACTTGGGAAAGCCTCTTAAACAGACTAAACAAACATTCATTAAAACATCTATTACTTCCCCTAAGATCAGGAACAAGACAGGGATGTCCACTCTCACCACTGCTGTTCAACATAGTTCTGGAAGTCCTCGCCTCAGCAATCAGACAACATAAAGACATTAAAGGCATTCAAATTGGCAAAGAAGAAGTCAAACTCTCCCTCTTCGCCGATGACATGATACTCTACATAGAAAACCCAAAAGCCTCCACCCCAAGATTGCTAGAACTCATACAGCAATTTGGTAGCGTGGCAGGATACAAAATCAATGCCCAGAAATCAATGGCATTTCTATACACTAACAATGAGACTGAAGAAAGAGAAATTAAGGAGTCAATCCCATTTACAATTGCACCCAAAAGCATAAGATACCTAGGAATAAACCTAACCAAAGAGGTAAAAGATCTATACCCTAAAAACTATAGAACACTTCTGAAAGAAATTGAGAAAGACACAAAGAGATGGAAAAATATTACATGCTCATGGATTGGCAGAATTAATATTGTAAAAATGTCGATGTTACCCAGGGCAATTTATACGTTTAATGCAATCCCTATCAAAATACCATGGACTTTCTTCAGAGAGTTGGAACAAATTATTTTAAGATTTGTGTGGAATCAGAAAAGACCCCGAATAGCCAGGGGAATTTTAAAAAAGAAAACCATAGCTGGGGGCATCACAATGCCAGATTTCAGGTTGTACTACAAAGCTGTGGTCATCAAGACAGTGTGGTACTGGCACAAAAACAGACACATAGATCAATGGAACAGAATAGAGAACCCAGAAGTGGCCCCTGAAATGTATGGTCATCTAATATTCGATAAAGGAGGAAAGACTATCCATTGGAAGAAAGACAGTCTCTTCAATAAATGGTGCTGGGAAAATTGGACATCCACATGCAGAAGAATGAAACTGGACCACTCTCTTTCACCATACACAAAGATAAACTCAAAATGGATGAGAGATCTAAATGTGAGACAAGATTCCATCAAAATCCTAGAGGAGAACACAGGCAACACCCTTTTTGAACTTGGCCACAGTAATTTCTTGCAAGATACATCCACGAAGGCAAAAGAAACAAAAGCAAAAATGAACTATTGGGACTTCATCAAGATAAGAAGCTTTTGCACAGCAAAGGATGCAGTCAACAAAACTCAAAGACAACCTACAGAATGGGAGAAGATATTTGCAAATGACATATCAGATAAAGGGCTGGTTTCCAAAATCTATAAAGAACTTATTAAACTCAACACCAAAGAAACAAACAATCCAATCATGAAATGGGCAAAAGACATGAAGAGAAATCTCACAGACGAAGACATGGACATGGCCAACATGCACATGAGAAAATGCTCTGCATCACTTGCCATCAGGGAAATACAAATCAAAACCACAATGAGATACCACCTCACACCAGTGAGAATGGGGAAAATTAACAAGGCAGGAAACCACAAATGTTGGAGAGGATGCGGAGAAAAGGGAACCCTCTTACACTGTTGGTGGGAATGTGAACTGGTGCAGCCACTCTGGAAAACTGTGTGGAGGTTCCTCAAAGAGTTAAAAATAGACCTGCCCTACGACCCAGCAATTGCACTGCTGGGGATTTACCCCAAAGATTCAGATGCAATGAAACGTCGGGACACCTGCACCCCGATGTTTCTATCAGCAATGGCCACAATAGCCAAACTGTGGAAGGAGCCTCGGTGTCCATCGAAAGATGAATGGATAAAGAAGATGTGGTCTATGTATACAATGGAATATTACTCAGCAATTAGAAACGACAAATACCCACCATTTGCTTCAACGTGGATGGAACTGGAGGGTATTATGCTGAGTGAAGTAAGTCAATCGGAGAAGGACAAACAGTGTATGTTCTCATTCATTTGGGGAATATGAATAATGGTGAAAGGGAATATAAAGGAAGGGAGAAGAAATGTTGGGAAATATCAGGAAGGGAGACAGAACATAAAGACTCCTAACTCGGGGAAACGAACTAGGGGTGGTGGAAGGGGAGGAGGGCGGGTGTTGGAGGGGAATGGGTGACGGGCACTGAGGTGGACACTTGACGGGATGAGCACTGGGTGTTTTTCTGTATGTTGGTAAATTGAACACCAATAAAAATTAATTAAAAAAAAAAAACAAAACATCTATTACTCTCCAGGCCCTGTGATCAGTTTTTTCATATTCAGTTTCTCCCCAAACCCTGTGAAATGGGCACTCTTTTCATTTTCAGAAGAGTGTATCCTGGGCATTTTTTGGATCATGAACCATGGATTATCTCTGTTGGCACCACTGCCACGGGTACTGGATGCTGCTATTACTGCTTGCATCAAATGGTAGATTCCACTGTCCTAGAATAGTCTGTTTACTGGCTCAGTCCTGGGGGGGTGGGGATCACTGGCTGAGTCTAGTCCTGAGCCTGTGTCCTAGCTGTCAGGCTTGGCTTTTGTGGCTTTTATAGTTACTTCCTCCAAGGTTCACACAGTGGGACCCCTTGCCCTCTGCCAAATGTGAAAGGGGATCGGATGGTGGAAACCCTCTAAACCATCAATAAAATTGACTACCACAAGGAAAGTGGAGTGTATATGCCCAAGGACACTGGTAAGCACTGGAGTTGAACTCAAACGCAGATCTTCCAAGTCGGTGATTAATTTTTAATTGTACTGTAGCTGTTTTGCTGCAACTGTTTGAAAGAGAACTGAGCATTTTCCCTTTTCCAAAACTCCTCACAATTAACAAAACTTTTTACTGGGGATTTTTAATATACCAGACACTGTGCTGGTTATATGAATTGGTCCAAGATTGTCTGTAAGTCAGAAGCTCTATCTGATTATAAAGTTAGAGGTCTTACTAAAACATCATGATGCCGTCAGAGGCTAAAGTTAGCTAAGGGTTTGAGCCTTTATTTGTCTGTGCTTTTCCTCCTACCTCCAGCTCCTAATTCAATGACTGGCATATAGCAAGTTCTGTATCAATGTCTGTTGAACAAATGAAAACGTATGCCTGAGCTTGGTGGAGGGGGTAGGGACGAAAGCTTTAAAAAGTGATAGTGAGGATTAACAGGGTTGAGTTTAGGGGTGGAAATGAGAGGAAATCATGTAACAAGGTAGAATGGTCTCTCACAGGATTAAAGAGGGGAAGACAAATAGGTTAAGAGTTAAGACACATTTATCTCTTTGAGATTCTGATTTCAATCCTTTGGATATATGCCAGGTAGTAGGATTGTTGGATCATATGGTAGTTCCATTTTTAGTTTTTTGGGAAGAAAGTTTTGGAGGTGATGAATAAGTCTGTGGTATAAGTTATGGTGATGGTTTCATGGGTGCATACCTATCTCCAGACTTACCAAGTTGTATACCTGAATTATGTACAACTGTTTGTATGTCAAAAAAATACACAGAAACTTAAAAAAGGGAGATAAGGTGCACTTAGAAACATTACACTGCGTGAGTTCCATGTAGGAGTAGCAAAGCTCAGCTCCCTTGTCTTAGATATAGACATCTCTGGGGTGTAACTCACACTCTGGGGTTTTCCCACAGGGTTAGAATGCAACTACTCTTTGAAGGACTTGCCTTCCTTCCCATCTCTGTCCTGCTTCCCTCACTTCCTTTCTGGCTTTACTGGAGAGAAGGTTCTTATTAAATCTCTTGTGCACAAATCCTCAACTCAGGGATCTGCTTCTGGGTAATCCAACCTAAGCCTGGGGGTTATTCTAGAACAGTATGCCTGACACTATTGGGCACTCAATAAACACAGTGAATGAATGAATAAATGAATGAATGCTTGAATCATAGAGCTGTCCCTCTCCATCATGCCAGATATCCAGAGGGTCTTAAATGTTATTCTTTCTTTATATCCTTTATCTCTTTTTCCTCATTCTTTTGCCATTGTCTTGGTTAGATTAGACCTGCCATACTTAATCACCTCCATGATAGTCAGAGCCTTTTAATGGTTTTCTAGTCCCCTCTAGTTTATCCTCTTTGTTGCTGCTACTAATTCTGAAGTTCAGATCATCTGTTGCTCCTTGTCTTAAATTCTTTCAGTAATTTCCCTAACTTTCAAGGTCAAGGAACTTGCTTGCCTCTTTACCTTACTTCTCCCTATTCCCCTGCTCTACCCATGCCCTTTGCTCTAGGCACACTGAACCAATTGTAGTTTCTGGAACATGCCAGTCTTAGACTGTCATGTTTGTAGATGCCCATATGTTGTTTCTTTATTTTCTCAAAATGCCTTCCTTTAGGTTTTCACCTGGCTGGCTCCTACTTCCTTCAAACTGTGCATCAAATACAACCTCCTTTTCTGACCAGGCTCAGTCTGATTTAGTAGCCTCAGTGAGACTTCCTTTGTGCTTCAGTGTCCACTTCTTTTATGGCATCTAGCACACTGGTCAGCATGCCTGACCTAGAGCAGAGAACATGTGCTATTTGACTTTGACTAGCACAATTCCTAGCACTCAATATATTGCTGTAATGGGCGATGTTCTAAACAAAAGATTGGACCGTGTGGGTACTCTGGGAAGTGGGGGTAGTTATATTGCCCAGGCGGACATACTGGTTCAATCATAAATTCTGTAGTGTTTCTCATCTCAAGCATGTGTTTTGTACCTCTACTATCTAGGTCTATTCTGGGATATACATTTATGAGCTAAGGATACTATATTTTTTAAAGATATTTATTTATTCATGAGAGACACACTGAGACAGGCAGAGACTAGAGACATAGGCAGCGGGAGAATCAGGCTTTCTGTGGGGCACCCGATGCGGGACTCAATCCCAGGACCCTGAGATCACGCCCTGAGCCAAAGACAGATGCTCAACCACTGAACCGCTCAGGTGCCCCAAGATACTATCATTTTATTTTTTTATTTATTTTTTTTTTATTTTTATTTTTTTTTTGATACTATCATTTTAAACAAATGTCTCAGATATTTTGAGATCCAAGTTCAAATACAAGTATTTTTTATTGTGGTAAAATATACATAATATAAAAGTTATCATTTTAAGAGCACAATGAAGTGGCACTAAATATATTCACCATGCATACAACTATCACCATTATCCATTTCCAGAACTTTTTCACCATCTCAAACTGAAACTCTTTACTTATTAAAGGATAACTCTCCATTCCCTTTCCCCCCAGCCCTTGGTAACCTCTATTTTACTTTCTGTCTCCACAAATTTGCCCATCCTAGGCATATAAATGGAATCATAAAATATTTGTCCTTTTGTACCTTGCTCATTTCACTCTTTAAGGGTCATCCATGTTGTAACAGATACTAGCATTTCATTCTTTCTTAAGATTGAATAATATTCTGTTGTGTATACCACATGTTGTTTATCCATTCATTTGTTGATGGACATTTGAGTTGCTTCTACCTTTTGGCTATTGTAAATAATGCTGCCGTGAGCATTGATGTGCAAGTATCTGTTTGAGTTTCTATTTTCAATTCTTTGGGGTATATAACTAGAATTGGAATTACTGAATCATCTGTTGATTCTATGTTTAACTTTTTGAGGAACCACCAAAATGTTTTCCATAATGACTTGACTATTTTACTTTTCTACAAACAGTGCACAAGAGTTCTAATTTCTCAGGGAGCGCCTGGGGGCGGGGCACAGTTGGTTAAGCGTCCAACTCTTGGTTTCAGCTCAGGTCCTTATCTCAGGATCATAAGATTGAGCCCCATGTCAGGCTCTGTGCTTGGCACAGAGCCTACTTGAGATTCTTTCTTCCTCTTCCTTGTCCGTCCCACTCCTGCTCTCTCTCAAACAAAGCTTTAACAGAAAGAGTTCTAATTTCTTCATATCTTTGACAACAGTTGTTATTTTCTGTTTCTGTTTTTGTTTTTTTAATAATAGCCATCCTAATGCTGGTGTCCATTGTGGTTTTGATTTGAATTTCCCTAATGATTAATGTTGTTGAGCATCTTTCATGTACTTATTGGCCATTTGCATATCTTCTTTGGAGAAATGCCTATTTGAGTCCTTTTGCTCTTTTTGATTTTTTGTTGTTGTTGTTGTCATTGTTGAGTTGTAGGAGTTTTTTGTATATTTTGGATATTAATCCTTTTTCAGATATACGATTTTCAAATATTTTCTCCCATTCTGTGGGTTTTTTCACTTACTTTTTAAAAAAGATTTTATTTGTTTATTTATGAGAGACACAGAGAGAGAGAGAGAGAGAGGCAGAGACACAGGCAGAGGGAGAAGCAGGCTCCATGCAGGGAGCCCGACGTGGGACTCGATCCCAGGTCTCCAGGATCATGCCCTGGGCTGAAGGTGGCGCTAAACCGCTGAGCCATCAGGGCTGCCCTCACTTTCTTAATAGTGTCTTTTGATGCATACAAGTTTTTAACTTTAAAGAAGTTCAATGTATATTTCCTTTGTTGCCTATGGTTTTAATGTCAAATTTAAGAAATCATTGCCAAATCCAATGTCATGGATTTTTTCTCTTATGTCTTCTAAGAGTTTTGTGGTTTCAGCTCTTATATTTTAGGTCTTTGATCCATTGTGAGTTAATTTTGTATATATAGTCTAAGGTAAGGGGGTCCAACTTCATTCTTTTCCCTGTGGATATCCAGTTTTCCCAATTTAATTAGTTAAAAAGACCATCCTTTCCCCATTGAATGGTCAGGACATCTGTGTCAAAAATCAAATGACCAATAATATCAACAGACTGATTCTAAAATTCATATGGAGAGGCAAAAGACCCAGAATAGCAACACAATACTGAAGGAAAAGAACAAAGTTGGAGGATTGACATTATCTAACTTCTAGACTTACTGTAAAGCTACGGTAATCAGGACAGTGCAGTATTGGCAAAAGAATAGACAAATAGATAAATGGAACAGAGCAGAGAACCCAGATAGGACTACAGAAATATAGTCAACTGATCTTTGACAAAGGAGCAAAGGCAATAGTATTGAGAGAAGATAGTCTTTTCAACAAATGGTGCTGGAACAACTGTACATCCACATGCAAAAAATGAATCTAGACAGAGATATTATACTCTTCACAAAAATTAACTCAAAATAGATGTAGGGCACCTGGGTGGCTCAGTCAGTTGAGCATCTGCCTTTGGCTTGGGTCATGATCCTTGGGTCCTGGGATCGAGTCCTGCATCTGGCTCCCTTCTCTGTGGGGAGTCTGCTTCTGCCTCTACCCTTCCTCCCTGCTCTTGCACACACACACTGCCTCTCAAATAAATAAATAAAATCTGAAACAGATTCTATAAAATAGATGTAAAATTCCAAACTATAAAACTCCTAGAACATAGGGACAAATCTATATGACTTTAGGCATGGTGATGACTTTTAGATACAACACCAAAGAAAGAAATAATTGATAAGCTGGATTTCCTTAAATTAAAAAAATTATGCTCTTCAAAAGACATTATCAAGAAATGAGAAGACAAGCTACGACTGTGAGAAAATAGTTGCAAAAGAAACATCTGATAAAGGACTGTTATCCAAAATATGGAAAAGACTCTTAAAACTCAGTAAGAAAATGAGCAGATTAAAAAACGGGCAAAAGACATGTACAGACACCTCATCAAAAAGATATTCAAGTGGCAAATAAGCTTAAGAAAAGATGCTCTACATCATATGTCATTAGGGAGATACAAATTAAAACAACAATGAGATACCACTACATACTTGTTAGAATGGCCAAAATCTACAACACTGACAACACCAAATGCTGGTGAAGCTGCAGAGCAACAAGAACTCCTATTCATTGCTGGTGGGAATGAAAAATGGTACTGCCATGTTGGAAGATAGTTAAGCAGTTTTGCACAAAAAACATACACTTGCTATGTGATCCAGCAAGCATATACCTTAGTATTTACTTAAATAAGTAAGAACTATGTCGAAGCAAAAACCTTCACACAAAAGTTTTTATGTAGCTTATTCATAATTGCCCAAATTTGGAAGCAATTAAGGTGTCTTTCAGGGGAGTTTGGGTGGTTCAGTCAGGTGAGTGTCTGCCTTTGGCTCAGGTCATGATCTCGGGGTCTTAGGATCAAGCCCCGCATCAGGCTCCTTGCTCAGCAGGGAGTCTGCTTTTCCCCTCTCCCTCTGCCCACCCCCCCCCCGCTTGTGCTGTTTCTCTCAAATAAATAAAATTTATTTATTTTATTAAAATTTTTTATTTTATTAAAATAAAAATTAAAAAAAATTTTAAATTTAAATTCAATTTGCCGGCATAATAAAGTATTTTTAAAAAAGATATCTTTCATTAGATGAATGGGTAGATACATCCAGACAATGGAATATTACTCAGGACTAAAAAGATGTGAGCTATCAAGCCATGAAATGACATGAAAGAATCTTAAATTCATATTATTAAGTGAAAGAGGCCAATTTGAAAAGGGTACATGCTGCATGATTACAACTATAGGACATTCTGGAAAAGGCAGAACTATGAAGATAGTAAAAAGGGAGGTGGTTGCCAGGGATTAGGAGGGAAGGATGATTAGGTGGAGCACAGAGGATTTTTAGGGCAAACTAGACTGTATGATACTATAATGGTGGATGCACGTCATTATAAATTTTCCCAAACCCATGGAATGTAGAACATCAGGAGTAAACCCGAATTAAAGTATGGACTCTGGATGATGATTATGTGTCAATGTAGGTTAATCAGTATTTAAAAATTAATTTTAATTTTATTTGTCATTGAAGTATAATGAACACAGTATTATGTTAGCTTCAGGTGTATAATATAATAATTCAACAATCCTATATATTACTCAGTGTTTATAAAGATAAGTGTATTCTTGGCCCTCTTTACCTGTTTAACCCCTCCCTCCCACCCATCCATCTTCCCTTTGATAAACACCAGTGTGTTCTTTGTATTTAAGAGTCTGATTTTTGGTTTTTCTCTTTTTCTTTTTTCTTCAATTCCACATATGAGTAAAATCATGTTATTTGTTTTTCTCTAACTTATTTCACTTAGTATTATATGCTGTAGGTCCATCCATGTTATTGCAAATGGCAAGATCTTACTCTTTCTTATGCCTGAGTAATATTCCATTGTATATAGATAGTAGGTTGGCCAATTTTAACAACTGTACCACTCTTGTTGATATTGAAGGAAGCTATGCATGTGTGGGGGCAGGGAGTATATAGGAAATATCTATGCTTTCTGCTCAATTTTGCTATGAATCTAATAAAACTACTTTTAAAAAGTGAAGTCTACTTGAAAAATCAACTGACCTTATATGTTTGGATTTATATCTGGAATCTTGATTCTATTCAATTGGTGTATATGTTTATTTTATGCCAGTAGCATGCTGTCTTGATTACTATAGTTTTGTAGTAAGTTTTGAAATCAGGTAGTGTAAGTTCAGTAACTTTGTGCTTTTTCAAGATTGTTTTGACTCTCCAGGATCCCATGAGATTCCATATGAATTTTAGGATGGTTTTCTATTCCTGAAAAACCCTATGTTTTAAAATAACATTTATAGCTATACATTTTCTTTCTTTCTTTCTTTCTTTCTTTCTTTCTTTCTTTCTTTCTTTCTTTCTTTCTTTCTTGAGAGAGCATGTGCACAAGTAGGGGAAGGGGTAGAGGAAGAGGGAGAATCCCAAGTGGCTCCATGCCCAGTGTGGAGGGGAAGGGGTAGAGGAAGAGGGAGAATCCCAAGTGGCTCCATGCCCAGTGTGGAGCCTGATGCGGGGCTCAATCTCACAACTCTGAGATTGTGACCTGAGCCAAAATCAGAAGTAGGATGACTAATTGACTGTGCTACCCAAGCCCAGATTTAAATTTTCTAAGAATCAGTTTAGTTGAATCTCATGACTTCATGAGATTTGTTGTTGTGTCTTCACTTATACTCATCACAAAATATTTTAAAATTTCCTCATTGATTTCTTCTTTGACCTGTTGATTATGTAGGAGTGTATTTTTAATTCCCATGTATGTTTGAGTTTTCAAAATTTATTTCTGTTGTTAATGTCTAATTTCATTCCATTGTGTTTGGGGAATGTACTTTATCTTATTTCTATTCTTGTCAATTTATTAATGTTTGTTTTATGGTTTTGTGTATGGTCTATCCTTGAGAATGTTCCCCATGCACTTAGGAAAACTATTTTGCTCTTGTTGGTTGGAGTAGTCTAATAGAGATGTCTGTTAGGTCTAGGTGGTTTCTAGCTTTGTTCAAGTCTTCTTTGCCTGTTGATCTTCGGCTTAGTTGTTATATCCATTACTGAAAGTGGAGTATTGCAGTCTCTGTGATTATCAAGTTGTCTATTTCTCCTTTCATTTCAGTCAGCTTTTGTCTCATATTTTGGTGCTTTTTTGTTAGGTGCATATATGTTTACAATTGTTACACCTTCCTGATGGACTGACCCTATTATCATAAAATACCTATTCTATCCTCATCTCTAGTAACATTTGTGTGTGTGTGTGTGTTAAAGACACACATGGATGACTCCACATAGGAAAGTCTCTGTCATTTGGCAAAAATAAACCTCTTCATAAAGAAAGGACAATTGTATTCATGTCAGTTCCTAATGCTCTCCACTAATTTAGCATACAAAAAACATTGCAGAACTGAAATTCACATATAAACCTCTGAACTGAATTTAAGTATTAACTCTCCCTGGCTCTGCCACTAAATCTTCATACTTGAGTTCACAAACTTGGGTGGACAAGGAACACTACTTTGCATTCTTTAATAGTTCTAAAATCCAATAAAATCTGACTTTATTCTTCATCTTGCCTGGACTGTGGGAATTACTGAGGTATGAATAGGTTGTTGTCTCTCTCTCTCTTGGGCAATGTTAAATCCTGGTTTTTAGATCACATGATTGATCCTGCCTCATGGTTAAGTCCGCTTCCAGGTCAATTAGCCACTGGGGACCTTTGTGGGGGCTTCTGGTGCCATGGTGTGTGTCTGTGTGTGGTTCCCCAGCCTCCTAAAGGCTCCTGTCTCTTCTCATTGAGGTTCTACCCAAGTCAGGGGTCAAGGATCCATCTAAGACTCAGAGATACATTCTCTCTCTGTCTGATTTAGCTGCTTCTACTCCTGGAACTCCCAACCCCAACGTGGAGAGGGTCTTGTCCTTTTCTGCTCCTTTCTAGGGCCTAACTTAATCACCTCAACTCTGAAGGTTTTGAAAACAAAACCCAAAAAATGTACATCCCTCCTAGCCTGCTTTCTGCCATGTAACAGCACCTCCCCCTGCTGCCTGCACAATCTCCCCATTCCCCAGACAAAAGAATACAAAAGGGGTGCCTGGGTGGCTCAGTGGTTGAGCATCTGCCTTTGGCTCAGGGCTTGATCCCGGGGTTCTGGGATTGAGTCCTTCATCAGGGTCCTTACCGGGAGCCTGCTTCTCCTCTGCCTATGTCTCTGCCTCTCTCTGTGTGTCTCTCATGAATAAATAAATAAAATATTAAAAAAAAAAGAATACAAAGGCCTTTCTCCTTTCTTTGGAGAAGGAAAAATCAGTGAAAAAAATTAAGTTAGTTTATCAATAAATATTTCTTCTATGGTTACTACTAGCCTATACAGATTGTTTTCTCCTTTTGGCTTGCCTCTTCTCTAGTGGAGTTTCTTAGCGAGATGGTTAAAGGAAGAGAGAAAGAGTTAAAGAAGAAGTTTAGGGAAGTAAGACAAGGTAACTTGAAGATGAATGATGTGTTCCCGAATTAGGAATCTATAGTGAGCAATATGTGCAGTGGTACCAGGTGTGAATAACATTTGGTGATACTTCAGATGTCCTTTCCTCCCTCTCTTCACAATTCTGGGGACCACAGCACTCCTGTGTCCCTTCAAGTGTTTGGTTTTTGCCTTAAAACACATGGTGTACTTTATAGGCGATTGCCCATAGGACCCAGGACTCTTGAAAAGTCTTCCCTACCAGCTGACTGGTTCTTGCAATTCCACCATCTGAGCCCCAGTCTCTTAGTGCAAATAGCCTAAGAGGGATGCATTAATGTCCTAGGGCTGTCATAGCTAAGTACCTTTAGATAGCAGGAATGTATTCTCTCACAGTTCTGGAAGCTAGAAATCTGAAATCAAAGTTGCAGATTGGCAAGGCCATGTTGCCCCTAAGAGCTCCGCAGGAAACTCAGTTCCGTGCCTGTCCCCTGGCTTCTGGTGGCTGCCCGCAGTTCTTGGCAGCTCTTGGCTTGCAACTCTATCGCTCCCCATAGTCATGTGACCTTCTTCCCTGTCTGTCCCTTTCCTGCCGCATTGCTCTCTCCATCTGGGGACCATAGCCACTGGATTTAGGGGCTGCTCTAATCCCATATGACTTCCTTTAACTTCATTATATCTGCAGAAACCTTGTTTTTAAATAAGGTCACTTTCATAGATACTGGGAATTAGGACTTGGACATACCTTTTGAGGGGTGCAGCTGAACTCATGACAGGGTTAGCACTAAATTACTGCCAGTTACTTACACCATTGGTGTGAAGGAAGCATTTTTTTGGTAGGTTTTCTCTGAGGAGAAATTTTCATAATTGGAGGGACACGATGTGGGGAGTTGGGGCAGAGAGAAGGGTCTGGGAGGTATGCCACTTACTGTGATTCTCTGCTACTTGGATCATCACAGGGAAGAGGAGGCTGAGAAGAAAAAGGAGCTGCAACTGGGCAAAGAAAAAGGAATCAAGTGACTGGAAATTCTAGGTGAATCCTGAGGAAAAGAAGTCTTGGTATGATTGTCTGTGATTTGAGTAAAATGCTTCTCTCTAATTTGAATAGTTTGGAGAGGTGGTTGAAATCTCACATTCAGAAGCTTTAAAATCAGACCTCATCTTTTCTTCATCTTTGGTTGTGTCATAACTGAACTACTAAAAGTTTGGTCTTTAATGAGATTTATTTTCAATCCTAAGGAACCACTGGCTCTTTACTACTTCACAATTGTTTCATCTTAATTATTTAAAGATTGGAAAAGCTGTCTAAATAAAGTGTCAAAGACAAAACTAAGTCCGAGGCAAACTTAATAGATGCTATGTACTCATAAACTTGCAGCAAGGGACCCCTTCTGCAGGTCACTTTGGTTTCAGCAGCGGTTCAATGGTGTTGGGGAGGGGGGGGAGAATCAGTTGTTGAGCGAAAAGTACGAAAATATTGAGACAGTTGCTAACTAGCAAGCATTCTACTGAGGTGGGAATTTTAGAAGTAGAAGAGACTTCCTAATTGTCTTCAGGTACACTTAGCAGTCCCTGGTTGGCTTCAAGGGGGCATATGAATAATTTGGGTGGGGACATTTCAAGAGGAAGGATTGCTCAGTATTGGGATGGCCGGTTTTTTGTGGCCAGCTGCTTCCTGGAACATGTGGGGACTGATGGGGTGCAGTCAATTATTGCAGCCATTACCGGGGTTGGGGGAGCTGCCGCGACAGTTTCCCCAGTGTAGTGACAGCCATAGATATTAAGTGAGATCTTCAGATGATGTGTCTTATTGTAGTGGGACGGAAAAGGGACTACTAAGTGACAGTTTGAAATAAAGCTGGATTTACTTGTTTCCTTAGGAACTCAAATACTAGCTCAGCAAGACTCTCTTAGCAGAAATAAAGGTCTAGATATAGAATGAAAAAGGAGAAAAAACATCAAATAAAGCACGAGTCTGAGTTCAGGGTTCTGGTTGGCTCATCAAGCAGACTGCAAACTTTTCCGTGCAAGTGGCCACTTTGAGGTTTTTCATTACTATGTGCCGGAAAACCTGCTTTCACAGAAGTCCCAGATGGGATGTGCTACATTCTGGTGGATCTAGATTCATCAGTGGAATGCTCATATGCACATGCAAGAAGCTCAAAAAGCTTTTTCTTTAACCAGGATAACATAATATATCAACATTAAAGACAATTGATGCCAAGAAAACATCCATCATCTTACAACTCTACCCTCTCATACGGTGTTGTTTTTTTATTGGCCTAGCATAGACCCCAACTCGGAGCTTGAACTCATGACCCTGAGATCAAGAGTCCGATTCTTAACTGAGCCACATAGGCACTCTGATCTCATACAATGTTTTATTTTGTTTTGGGGTATGGCTTTTAAATTTGTGTCCAGTGAGTTTGTATTTAGTAGTTATAAATAATACTGCACATACTGTTTTGTATTTTGCTTTCTGACTTGACAATATCCTAAAATATTTTTCCATGTTACTACATGGTCTTTATTATTAGGGTTTCAATGGCTGTATGCTATTCTCTCCCAAATGGATATAATATCAATATTTACTCATGTCTCCCAGTTTTGAACATTTGGTTGTTTCTAATTGCCTCTGTTTTTATGTATAGGGTAGCAGTGAACATATTTTTGATTCAAAAGATTTTTTTCTTTTCTTGAATTATTTCCTCAAGATTAATTCCCCTAAAGTGAGCATCCATACCAAAGAGAAGGAGCATCTTCTGACTCTTAGCATGAGGTACCAAGTTTCTTTCCAATTTCCAGTGGGTAGTCCCTTCACCTCCACCTCAACCTAGAGCAGTAGATGTGTGCCTGTTTTACCCTAACTTTGCCAGCACACATTGTTTTTGCCATTAAAAAAATCTTGCTAATTTAATAGTGTAAAGTGACACCTTGAGATTACTTTAAATTGCATTTCTTTATGCAATTAGGAGGATGAGCATTTTCTCATATTTTTATTGCCTAATGTTAACTACTTTTTTATATCCTTTGCTTATTTAGTGTATTTGATTTTGAACCAAATAACACACTGCCCTCCCCTCAACCTATCCCAATCAAGATTTAATGAAAAGGAATGCTCTTTTGTTCTTTACTTTCTACATGGGGTGGCTTTATTTTTAAAACCTTCCTCTTGAAGGCCCCTGTAATATAAATAAGAGTGCTTGGGCACACTTGTCTTTGATGAAAAGACAAATTTCTGGTATCAAAAGAGCCTTCCAAGAATAATGCAAATGTCTTTACCTTCTGATGTTTTTTTTCTCAGCCAAATTAAATGGCAGATTGTAACATCTATGATCTATTTGGTCAAGATGCGTGCCTTGTAGGGATGCCTATACAAATGCACTCCTCTTGAATTTGCTTTGATTTGTTACCAATTGCAACCAATTTATCCTTTTGTATGACAGCCCTCCATACCTCTCTACCAATTGTCCCTTCCCTACACTGATGTTTGAACCATCAATTTACTTTCTGCATTACAAGTGGTATATCAGTGATTAACCTCAAACACTTTCCCCAAATATTTTCACTTTTCCGTAGACTCTTTGTTTTAGTGGAAATTGATTATCCAATGTTTCCACTGGAAGAGGAATGAATGTGTGCAGAGTCTCTTACATTTAACCCTATTTTGCGATTTCATAGAAATACCATTATTCTACCATTCCTAGGGCTTGCCCCAAAGTCATTATATAATTCTACCGTCAGGCAAATTTTTTCTGTGAAGGGACAGATAGTAAATATTTTAGGCTCTGCTGGCCACATAAATTCTGTTTCTCCTCCTCCTTCTTAGTTCTCATCATTATCATCATCACCATCATCATCTACAATCTTTTAAAAATGTAAAAACCACCAGTTCTCTGTATTTAAGACTCTGTGTTTTTTGTGTCTTTTTTCTTTTTTTGTTGTTTTGTTTCTTAAATTCCACATATGAATGAAAACATATGGTATTTATTTTTCTCAGGCTGATGTTTCACTTGGCATAATACTCTTTAGATCCACCCATAGTAGTTGCCAGAGGGGAGGTGGGTGGGGATGAAATAGATAAAGGGGATTAAGAGTTCACTTATCACGATGAACACTGATTAATGTATAGAATCATTGAATCACATTATACACTTTAATGCTGTATGTTAATTATACTTTCATAAAAAATATGTAAAAACATTCTTAGGTCTAGGCCTTGCAAAAATTGGATGTAGTGGGAATTTGGATTCGGCATGTGACCTGTAGTTGGCCATCTCTGATCTAGCAGAATCCAGAAAAAATTAAGATTATTCTTATTTTGTGAGTGAAGTGATGCACAGATAAGATTAGTTAGCTTTTTTTTTTAAACAATAACAAAAAAGCATATTCATGGCAGTCAGGATGGGCCCCATCTGAATGGTTAATATCATTTATCTTAACACAGTGATTTTTGAGTAGTTGGTGGTGTTCTCTTAAAAAAAGAAAACGAAGCTGCCAGACAATACTTGGAACTTGGATTTATTTCCCACACTTCTGTAGGAAGGTCTTGCAATGAGTACCAGAATGATTACATTTCTTGATGGTGCATTGGGAAAACTAGTGGTGATGATTGTAAGAATGTGTTTAGAATTGAATCAAAACATGGGCACCGAAACATTGGTTTCATACCAATATAGCACTTTTGTGCTTAGATTTGTATCACCAGAAGGCTAATCAGTTGTGCTTCACATTGACCAAAAGGACTTACTGCACAAGTACGCAGATGAAGATAGAGCGTGGCCTTGGAATTTTACCTTATATATATTTTCCAGTAGTTCGCATAATGGAAAATCTTCATTAACTTTTCTTTTATAATACTTTATTTGAATTTGTTAAAGTAACTTCTTACTTATCCAGGAACTCCACTCTGAATAACACAGGCAGGATCCTGAGTGTTGGCTAAATAAATAAATAAATAAATAAATAAATAAAATAAAGTAAAATAAAATAAAACTCTTTAAGCAGTCTGCATCAGTCTGCTCAGGAAGCCATAACAGAATACCACCAGACTGGGTAGCTTAAACAAGAGAAATTTATTTTCTCACAGTTCTGAAGACTGGAAGTTCACAATCAAGGTGGTTTCTGGTGAGACATCTCTTCCTAGCTTGCAGATGGCTACCTTCTCTCTGTGTCCTTATATAGCCTTTTTTTCTGTGACCGTAGAGAGGTGGGGGGAGCTCCGTTGTCTCTTCTATCATTTTTTAAAAGATTTTATTTATTTATTCATGAGAGACACAGAGACATAGGCAGAGGGAGAAGCAGGCTTCCTGCAGGAGACATGGGACTTGATCCCAGGACCCCAGGATCATGACCTGAGCCAAAGGCAGACACTCAACCACTGAGCTACCCAGGTGCTCCTCTCTTCCATCTTCTTACAGGGTCATGGTCCTACATGATTAGGGCCCCACTTCATGACCTCACATAACCTTCATTACCACCTTATAGGTCCTATCTCCAAATACAGTCACGTTGAGGGTTGGGGCTTCAACATAGGAATTTGGAAGTGGACACTATGCAGTCCATGACACAGTCAAAATAGATATTATAAAGTTCATTACTAATGCCCCGGTCCCTTGCTCATAATTTGCTTACCTCCTTCTATAATCAATTCTAAAAAATTTTTATTTCATTTCTAAGCCTGCAGAAGGTTTGTAAAAGCAAATTAGAATAAAGAAGAGGAGCTGCTGTAGAGACATACTGACCGACTGCAAGCAAGAAGGGACTTTAGACAAGAGACTGCCTGAAATCCAGGGACAGGAGAAAAAAAAAAACATGAAAAGAAGATTCAAACATTGATTAGTACACTAGTTCAGGGCCGTGGAATGCAGAGACAAATGGCCCTACAGATTTTGGAGGAGCCTGAGGGCATCACTCACTAGAGCTACATGGCCATGAATGTGCATAATGACCAAGCCACTAAGAGGAGGTTCTTTGTTTAGGGAGGAAAGAGACATGTTTCGGACAGGATAGTTTAGGATGGGCACCAAGTGACTCCTTAGAAGACAAACCCTGAACTCCTTGGAGAGGTCTTGGCCCATGTCAAGAGTCTTCTCTCCTTGAGAAGCAAGGCTCAGGGCCCACCCTACCAGATGGTGTGTCTATTCTTTTCCTCCTCTCTCCTCCACCCACAGGAATATTGCTCTAATCTGGGTCCTGAAATCTTTCTTCCTTTATCTCCCCCCTCCCCAAGCTTATGTTCTGTATTCCAGAGGCTCATTTTTCTCTAGGGTCTCCTCAGGGATCAAGCTTTTGGAAACCAAAGCCAGGAAACAGAGATTATTTTAGCTTTCAGTCCAGCAGGGGAGAGGACAAACCTAGAAAATGAACACACACATTGTTTCCCAGACTCTTTTCTAGCCACCCTTTGAGATAGACACTGTTCATCATCCTCATTGCCCAGTGGGTGAAACTGAGGCTCAGAGGGGTCAAGTTGCCTAAGGTCAAGCAGTCAGTAAGTGATAAGGTGGTCGAGCCAGGATTTAAACCAGTTTTGGGGGCACCCGGGTGGCTCAGTGGTTGAGCATCTGCCTTCGACTCAGGTTGTTATCCCGGGGTCCTGGGATAAAGTCCTACATTGGGCTCCCCACGGGGACCCTGCTTCTCCCTCTGCCTATGTTTCTGCCTCTCTGTGTCTCTCATGAATAAATAAATAAAATCTTAAACAAACAAACAAACAAACAAATAAATCAGTTTTGTCTGCTCCTGAGCCTATAGTCCCTTCGTGGTATCCTTGCAAAGAAGACAGGGGTTGCTTAACTGATGTGATGAACTTTGTTCATTAACTGCATTAATTTCTCCACCTAACAAGTAATAGGTGCTTCTGCCAACCTACTTTATGAGACCTTGTATTTTCCAGCAGCAAACCTGGGCCACGGAAAGGACCTTCCTGAGAAATGGGGCTGGGCAACTGGAGCCAGGCAACTGGAGCCAGTCACGGGAAAAACCAATGTCAAAACACACAGACCATGTGGCCCACATGCTTGGGTCTTGCCAGGCATTAAATAACAAGGCAGATACACTGAGGATACCTCCTCACTGTGCAAGTCCAGGGGCAGTATTTAATTTTATTTTCTAAAGAAAACAATAAGCAGCCTTCATGATTAGAAATTAATGGCCACAGTCCGAATTACACAAACAGCAAAACAGGAGGAAAACATTAAGAAAAAAAAAGAAAGAAAAATAAATCTTGTCAGCATTATTTTTGCTTAGCCTGAGTCTTCATGGTTGACTTTTGCACAGAGGGTTTTTTTCCTTCCCCTTCCTGTGTCAGCAGTGTTTTCCACATGGAAGCTGTTGTTCTGGATCCTAGAATCAAGAGCTGGAAGGTTCACCCTGCTGAAAAGTTGAGGCTGGCTTTATTCAGCTGGCTGAGGCTTCATCAATGGCCACACCTCACAGCCATATGTCAATAAAATAAATGCTGTAATAGAAAACAAATTCAGAAAATGAGTCATGAACTTTCTGTCTCCTCCTTAGGAAAGTTACATTAGTCATGCAATGAAAGAAAATTTCACCCTTTCTCTTCACCTTTGTATAAATCCTTCTCACCCTGAGTTTCCAAGGCCACTGCAAACCCTGTTGGAAGCTTCAAGTCACTTGGGTGGTGAGTTCCTGGTGGATCTGGATGTGACCGCCACAGACAAGGCCAGCATGAAACAGAAAACAAGCTGCCACACAGCTGGCTGGTGGATTCAGAGGCCACCCTTTCTCAGAGTCTGGATTTTGGAATGCTTCATGGGGTGAAGTCATCATACAAACAACCAGCTGTGGAAACTAAATAAGCCTTTTCATAGTTTCCACTTATGCAGCTGTGGAAAAACATGTAACATGAAGGTGAATTTGGTCTGGAGGACTATTGTTAATTAACACAGAGCCTTCAAGGATCGAAACTCATTATATTTTAGAGAACAGTTGATTACTCCCAATACTTCTCCATTTAAGAGACCAATTTGGCCTGTTCTTATAACCAGAAAGGATGGAAGCACCTCACAGTGGATGCAACTGTAATTCCATGGTCCCATCCATTGAGGCCTCCATACCAAATATCACTGAAATTACTTACTCCATCCAATTGGCAACTGGCAAGTACTTTGCAGTCATGAATTTGGCCAATAGATTTTGTTCACTGCCTATTTTAAAGCCTTGACAGTCAGCTTGCCTTCACTCCTGAGGTGATTCGGTTCAGCTCTACTAGGCTACCTGTGGGGTATCTCAACAGCCTTGTAGTCACACACAATCTTGCAGACAAGATCTCAAGAACACCCAGATTTCTCTGGAAACACACACATGATATCAAACTGATCACATTCTCCTCAAGGAGATTCATTTGATACGCTAATGCAGAAAATAGAAACGCAAGCTCACAAACAGGGAATGGATGACTGCCCCACACAAAGTACAGTGAGTGCCCTGCCACGTTAAAGTCCTGAGATTGTCAGGAAGCAGCTATTGGCTCTCTTAGCATCCACAACATAAAAAACGCGCATCTTTTAGGCTTTTCAGGCTCTGGAGATAACGTATTCCTCATTTACAAATTTTACATAAGCCCGTTTATACCTTTCCTTACATTTATACTGTTATACTCTTACTTATAAAAGCCCACTTATACTGTATATTTACTTTTACTGTTTGTAAGTAACTTTGAATGGGGTTACCTACAACAAAAAACTCTAGAGTCTGTCCAAAATGCAATAAAACAGGCACTCTCGTTAATGTCCTTGTGGAAGATTTAGCAACCTCCTCTCATGCCTCCTAGAGTCTCTGGACCACCCATGATGATCAGAAATCACCAATGCACAGACCCTGATCATGTGACCCTCTGTACTCAGTTGAGGATTATGCCTTGGATCATGGAAGCAGCACCCTGCCAGCTCAGCATGGCCACTGAAGCTTCTCTGCTACCAGATGGAGCCAAACCTGTCATCTGGCATATCTTACCTGTGGTTGGGAGGAGGTAGCCTTTCCTGTCCTCAGTTCTTTGCTAAATGTCATGGTATGGGAGGAGGTTACCTCTCTCCAAGACTCCATTGGCTACCTGAGAAGCCCCTCAGGATTGAATAAACAACAATGAGAGCTTGTACACTTTATGTATGGTATTGCCACCATCACATGTGATAGGAGTTTGTAGGAGTTTCTGCTTTTTATCCCTTAGCCAGATCTTACCTGATCAAGAATCAGACCTTAGCACAGTTGGCTGAACTTCAGGTACTAATCTTAGCAGTGGAGGTCCTGGTCAGTAATTGGCCTCATTTGCATATTTTACACACTCATGGGGCCATTGCCAATGGTCTGGCTGTCTGACTTGACCAATTGCAGCAACAATTCTTTGTCCAAGGTTGTTTTCCTTAGGGTAAAGAACTCTGGGAACCTCTTGCCTCACACATGTATAAATGAGTGTCACACATGGCTCTGTGTATACTAAAGCCATAATATAAGACCTCACCAAGACTATTCCTTATCCCCCTTCAGAATTCCAGATGATGAGTGACCAAGGTGCTCATTTTCTTTAAATTTATTTTGTATTTAAAAATATTTATTTATTTATTTATTTATTTATTTATTTATTTATTTGGGGGGGAGAGAGAGAGAAAGTAGAGGAAGGGGCAGAGAGAGAGAATCTTCAAGCAGACTCCTCACTGAGCATGGAGCCCTACGCAGGGCTTGATCTCCTGACCCATGAGATCATGACCTGAGCCAAAGCCAAGAGCCAGACACTCAACCAACTGATCCCCCAAGGTGCCCCCAAGGTGCTCATTTAACTTCTCAAAATACACAACACTGAGCTCTTCGATAAGACATTCAATAGAACTTTTACTTCTCTTATGGGCTCTAGGCTTTGTAGAGCACTATAATGACCTACTTATGCAAGTTCATTCAATTAAATGAAACATGGCACATTTCAGTTATCAATCAAACATTGAGAGTAATTACAATAGAGTCTAGCTCAATTTTTGACATGTGACTGCTGACAGCTTTTAAGCTCACCATTTCCTCTTCCCTTTCAAGTGCACATGTGGGCAAGCAAATTAAGAAAGCCTGAGCATTCCCTCCTTTGGGGCTGGTACGAGGATCAAACAGTGTAAACCTTGGTTCATATGTGGGAACCTGCACCCCAGCCCTGCCCCCTCCCCTAAACACCATTAAACTCCAAGTCAGTTGCCCCTCCCTGCTCTCCCCAGGCATTTTGGGACCTCCTTGGGGCCCTGTCTTGCTCTTTTCAGAAGGCCTCATTATATGAATAATCTTTTCAGATGCTCATGGTGTATGTGTGGCATCATCAGTCTCAATGTCCAAACCAACTTTTGTGTGGAGGTCCATCATGTTTCTGTGAGATGACCACAACCTATATAATGGCCTGAACATAATAGAGTTTGTTTCTTGCTTGAATAACATTCCAATTGTGTATTTTTCATCAATGGTTGATTTTCTCCCACATGTTGACTCAGGGACCCAGATTCCTTCTATCTTGTGGCTCTGGTATTCTCTAAGACCTTATCTTCATCTAATCATGGGAGGGAAAAAGATCATGGAGAAGGTAGTCCTGTTTCTTAAAATTCTTGGCCCATAAAGATGTACTTTACTGCTGTTTGCATTCTATTAGTAACAACTAGTCATATCGTTACACCTGGATAATAGGGAGTGCTGGGGAATGTAGTTCTGTGTGTCTTAGTAATAAGTCTTTACTATGAAGGGGAGCCAGAGTTTTCACGGACAGCTAACCATTTTTGCCACAGGGACATAATTCATGTTTACGGATGTCTGAGAACCTGCATGGAATGTGGTTCTCTCTGGCACAGGAGAGAACGTGCACATGATAGCTTGGTCTTCTGACTATGGAACAACTATTTTTAGGATGAAGTTTTTGGGATCAGGTGTTTCAACTGTTTTGGTAGCTTAATCTCTGCTTTCCCTTGAGCACTCCCTTCTTGCTGCTTTTTCCTTCTTTTCTTCTTCTTCAACATTCATGAACAAAGGCCAAAGTAGCAGGGATGATGTGGTGGGGAGAAAGTGGCATTGATCAACCTTGTTTGGCCAGATTAACGGGGGTGTGGGTGAGGAAGGGAGGACCAATTCATTCTTCCCCCTCCCTATTGCAAGCCCTGAGCCAAGCTCTAGCAAGGCCTGTATGTCAAAGCTTTGATTCCTCTTCATGAGGTCTTGAGCTTCTCAGCTACTTCAATTCTAAGCAATTAATTTTGAAATTAATTTGGGGACAAATAATGCTTTCTGTTGAGAAAAGAACCCAAAGAAATATTTATTTCTATTCAACTCTTTCATATTGACTCACCCAGCACCCATGCTCCCTCTCTCTCTCTTATTTTTCTATTTTATTTCCTTAAAAAATAACTGTGATGGCCTAGAGACTTGGCGATAACACCCAGTGTATCCTTATGTTAGGGTGTTTTTTTTGGTTGTTGTTCAAATAATCACTTCCACTGTGTTCATGCTTAGATACTGAATTTTAACACTACTCCATGAATCAAAATATCAATAACAAGCTAATAAAATCATATCGAGCTGGGGTTGAATGAGGGGAATCAGTGAGCCACAGGTCTTTCATGCTCTCTCTTGGCATATAGATTTAACATCACAACTGATCTAAATCCATACAGTAGCTAAGTCCACTATGTGCTGTTTCATTAAAAAAAAAACTCCTCAGACACATCTTTCCAGGTCTTTTTTTCACTTCCATACCCTTTAAATGATTGCAAATCAAATTTTCCCACTGATTCTGCCTTTTGTCCCAAATAAGTGATGGCTTCTGTCTCTTTCCTTCTCTGGTTTGAACAGTGTTCAAAATAAGCCAGCCATTTGCACTGAGTGTTTGCTGCTGTCAGGGAATTTCTGTAGAATGTGAACTGAGCTATGGCAACTTCATACGGGTGATTGGATACGGGCTCCTCCAGAGCTGTGTGCATTGCACAGACCATCATGGGGCTTTTTTTGGTTCTTCCCCAAATAGCTGCTGTTCTTGTTTGGGGATTTGAAATGTTCATATATTTTCAAGTAAGAGAAGGAATAAAAAAAAATTCTTGGCAATCTAGGATTTGGTGAATGAACCTTCCTGACATGGGATGCGTGACTTTGGGTAAAACTTTAAACCTCCCTGAGCTTCGATTTATTTATTTGTAAAATGAAGAGATTGAAGCCTCGTGAATTTTCAGGTCCCTTATGTGTATGAAATTCCCTGTTCTCTGTTTGAGACCTTTAAATGCTTGACTCAAAAGGTCTTTCATAGCTTCTTTTTCCTTTTCCTCCACGCAGGGAATCCAAGAGAGGGATGGTGTTCTTTTACACTCTGTGATAAAAAAGTGAGTAAATCACATTCCCCCATGCTTAACATGTCCAATGCTGAACTCACCGTGTTGTCCCCAAACTGCCTTCTTCTCTGGCATTCCCCGTCTTGGGCAACAGCACCACATCTACCCAGTTTCCCAGTCTAGAAATTTCCCAATCGTCAGCACTCCTCCCTGTCACCTCCTTTCTGTCCCCTGACCTTGCCCTTTGCAGAAGTTCTTAGTGGAAAAATACTTGTATCTAATCAGTCAGCTTGGGCTCCCATCCCAGCTTCACCCCTTGCTACTAGCTGTGTGATTTGGCCTAGGCTGGACGGGAGAGCTTGGCTTCTAGAAAGTAGGACAGGCTGAGATCCATGTAGCGTTGTGGCATGACAACTTGCTAGCCCTTTGACCTTTCTGAGCCATAGTATCTTTTCTGAAAAATGCTCATAATAATAGTACCCAGCTTTCAGGGATTTGATGTATGCAAAATGTTTAGACCAGCACCTTGATGCATGCTAGATGTCCAATAAATGTTAATAAGTAGTAGTTATTGTTACTATTACAACAGGAAGCTCACTAGCAGCCTCAGCCTATGTGTGCAGTGTGGCCTAGAATTAAACACTGCTGCCAAACCCCATTTCTTGGTTGGGCCAGGTGTTCACTCTGGATGCTTTTGTCACCATGAAGCTTTAGCTTACCTCTACCACCTTCCACGGATTGCTATGGTTCTGGTGAATTAATAGGCTTGATTCTTCTACCTTAAAACTCTCTTGTTTGGCTGAGTAGTGATCAGTTGAGAGTGGATGAATTCCTTTGACCTAGTGCCACCTCCCACTGACTTGGAGAATCACCCGCCATGCCACGTGCATAGGTTCAGCACCCCTGAGCTGTTAAAGACTGCGTCTCCTGAACTTTGACAATAACATCTTGCAATAGTTCTACTAGTTGGGCTTTGCTGTTGAAGGTTCATTTTCCTCAGACCCTCTTCTGCCTGGCCTTGGCTTCTTCCCCAACTCCCTCTCAATGTTGCTGAGTGTGGCAGTTGGTTTTTTCCAAATATGGCTGCCACCAAAGCTCCCATGCCACAGGCTCTTCTACACTGGGAGCTGCCATTCCTCTATTAGGAAGTGGAAAGGAATTCCCTTCTTGAATGTGTGTTGGCCTTGCTGACTTACCTAATAATTAATATTGTGATTCTAATTAATTCATATTATTTATTGTTATTTGGCTGTCTCTCATCACTCAGGGTTATAGCCTAGGCTTTCTTACATGGTGGTGGAGCATCCGAAGAGAGCAAAGGTGAAAGCTGCAAGATTTCTTGAAGTCTAGGCTCTGGAATGCACAGTGTCACTTCCACCATATTTATTATTGGTCAAATTTCCCTATGTCTCTGTCCATCTCTCCATCTATAATATGTATTCAGGTTAATAATTAAGAGAATGTGGCAGAAATGGCATTGTGTGACTTCTGAGCTAGGACAGAAAGGGCCATGCAGCTTCTACCTTGATGTCCTGGAGTTGTACCCATGAATTACTCCTTCTCAGGGCACTCTCTCTCGAACCCAGTCACCATGATGTGAGCAATGCAAGCCATGTGGAAAGGCCACATGCAGGTGCTCCAGTTAACAGTCTCAGCTCAGCCTGCCCTTCAGCTGTTCCAGACCAGGCACCAGCCATGTAAGCAATTACAGATGGAGAGAAGCTGCAAGAGCCCATTGAGATGTAAGCTCTAGAACTCAGTGTCCCTTCCATTATATTCCATTGGTTAAAGCAAGAGGCGAGTCAGTCCAGATTAAGGGAATTGAGGAGATAGACTCCACCTTTTAACGGGAGGAGCTGCACAATCTTGTGGCTGTATTTATGGCAGCCTATCTTTCCCTCAAGGTCAAGTTCATGTGCAAGCATTCCCTATTCTAGTCATTAATTCATCCTTTCATTTGGCCATCCATTCCTTCACTTAACAAAAAAACTATTATCAGGTACTTTGTGTAAGCTGGCAGCTGGGCACTTAGCAGAACACGGAGGCAAACTCACTATGGCCTCACCACCTTCTGTCTCTACTTCTTGATCCTCCTTATCTTATTATGTTTTCATCGTTGACACATTTAATTTTCTGAGTAGACTGTGAGGTCCTGGAGGCGAGAAGTGGTGTCTCATCTCACTTTTTGTGCGCGCGAGTGACAAAGTGTTATTTTAGAGCTAATAATATTTTTTGTCTTTGTTTTGTATTGTTCCTGAAGGGTGGGAGCATGTCTTTCTGTGGAGGAAGACTGCTGTTTTATTTAGGGCAAAGGGCTCATCACTTTGATGATGTAAAGCTTTTCACATTTCATAGAAAAGTGAAGGGCAAAGCAAGAGTACAAGCCTGAACATACAAGCCTGGAGACCTCTCCATTCGTGCTTGTCGTGCCAGGAAGGAATGTAAAACCCCTGAGTTAAGCCTTGGAGGGAGACTAGACAGGTTTCTCCACAGGAAAACAGTGACCAGGGCTCTTTATCCTTTGGATGTCACAATCTCATTCCTTTGGTGAAATGCTGTTCAATACAGTGAGCCAACAATCGGACTTGGTAGGAACTGTTAATTTCATATCCTGGGAAAACATGGAGGAATGATTTTATTAGTTCTGTAGTTTAACACAACCACAAGGTACTTAGTTTGAGTCAAGTGGGTTTGTTTGTTTAATATAAATGAGAAGAAGCAAATTCCTCTTCCGTTCAAGGATATAAGAACTAAGATTTTTATGTAGCATCCTGTCAGTTAGTTGGATTTTTCTTTTTATGCCATTTGTTCCTGCTTATAAAAAGTGCATACCCACTTTGCCAAACTCACAAATGTATGTGCACACAGGTAGATCTAGGTACTCCTTTCCACATGCACACATAACCTGGATCAAATAGTTGGAAGGGTTATAGCTTTTTCTTTTTCACAAAGTTGGGATTCTAGTGTAGAAGAAGTTGGTGTACATATATTTTCACTTAACATTATCACAAGCACTTTCCCATCTCATTAAATGTTCTTTGAGGAAAGAATTTCCAGTAATGGATGGTAATGTAGCATAATTTATTTAAACATTTTCCCACTGTTGAGTAGTTTTTAGCTACTGTAAATAATGTTCCAAAGTATTTTCATGTACATAAATTTTTGTGTTTACCACCATTTCCTTGGGATATGTTTCCTAATGGCTAATTAGCAGGTCAAAGAGCATGAATGTGTACACGCTTCTTGCTCTGTATCACCACATTGCCCTTTAGAAAGGTTGTAACAACATACAACTTCTCAAATAGCATAGGAGAGTCCATTCCTATGCACTTTCTTTTCCTGTATGGGTAATTTCATTCAAGATCACTTTGCTAAACTGACAGCGAAAAAAGCATGCTGTTGTTTCTTATTTGTCCATTTATTTATTCATTTATTTTTAAAAGATTTATTTACTTGAGGGTTGAGGGGCAGAGGGAGAGGGAGAATTTCTCAAGCAGACTCCCCACTGAGTGCAGAGCCCAATGCAGGGCTCCATCTCATCTGAGATCATGAGATCATGAGCTGAAATCAAGAGTTGGACCCTTAACCGACTGAGCCACCCAGGCGTCCCTATTTGCCCTTTTAGATCCTTACAACCAGAGAGGCACAGTGTATCTGTTTCCTTGGATTCTGAGAGTTCGTGTCACCATCTCTTGAGCTAGAACTCAACTCTTTTTCATTGAAAGTCAAGTCCAGGTACCAGATACCTCCACAGCAACCTCTCTGAGCTCCCCAAGGGGAATTTACTCACACAAAGTCAACAATGTCCAATTCACTGACTATTTTGCAGGCCTGACAGAGGAAAGAGTCGACATTGTACAACTTACTGCAAATGACTCCCATTTTCTTGGGATGCTGTGTTTACCTTCGTGTTCTGGTCTTCTTCTCACTGTTTCCCCAGTGTCCAAGTTCCTCCTACATGTGGCCCTCGATCTCACCAGGTTCTCCCCAGTCCTTCTTAGCCAATTAGTGACCCTAATATGTTAACTGGCCTTGCTCTTTGAGGTCCTCGGGCCACACCCCCAAGGGACCTATCAACACATTTTCCCATTAGGAGGGAATGCGACTTTTGTGTATCAGCTACTGGGGAACAACATTTTCTCCATATTGCTTCAGAGGCATTATGCACAGTTTTTGGTAAAATTAAAAATGATGTATTTCCTAGGTCAGGTTCCCAATTTCTTCTTGGGGTGTGGGGTGCTCTTAGGATCAGCATTTATAAGGGAGTAAAAGAAGCAGGATTGGGCAGAGGGAGCAGTTGAGCTGTAATGTAATTGCAACAGAGGCCTCAGGAGGTCCAGTGGGGAGCTCTGAAACTGACCTGGTTCTTCTGAGTTGCCCCAAATTGAGGCAAGGGGGATAAACCTTTGTACCCCACAACCACGGACCAGCCCTTGGATGTGGCCACCCTCAAGAGAGTGGGAATAGCTTTGGGCAATTCCTACCTACTAAGATCAGGTCCTGGGGAAAGACTCAGCCAGGAATCTTTAGCAACCAATACTCTAGGAATGAGGGAATAAGTGCCTTGGCTCCAAAGGGGGATTTGGGTGATTTTCCTGGAGACTATTATTTTTGGGATATACCTACACTGGAAAGTTTTTTTTTACTCTAAAGTATGCTTAAGAACTAGGCTGGAGGTGTGTGTGAGGTGGAGAAGCAGAGTGATATCTTCAGAATTGGCTGGAGATATACGCCAGAACATTGGTTCTGGCCATTTCCTCTGCATAGTCTTAGGCACATCGCTTCCACACTCTGAGCTTTTGTTTCTTCATCTGTAAAATGGTGTAAATAACACCTTTCCCCTTAAGGGGGTACATAAGACAGTTAGTTAATTAAATAACTAATTTTGTCCATTGAGACATAAGAGAGTTTAAATATAATAACTAATGTCAGATAGTTAGCATAGTGCCTTGTGGACCTTTGTAGATGCTCGATATGTGTCACCTTCCTTTTTCTTCCTCGTTCCGTATTCTTCAGCCTTTGTTTCAAGAAGTTTTTCCCTTTTCACGGTGTGGAACCTGTGTACCCTTACTATTGGTGAATAGTCCTTTGAGCACTTAGAAGCCTGGGTTGTAAAATTGGAAGCTTAGACCATTTGGTCTTTAACTTTAGCTCCAACGTTTTAAAGTTCTGTTCTAACGTTTGGTGGTGATTCAACGCATCAGAACACACCACACCATTAATTCTTATCTCATTAGTATTCTAACTCTCATCACCTTGGTTTTAATGAGCTACATTGGCTATCCCAGTGCTCTGTGTATTCAGATGTTTCTGGTAATTAGAAGAATTACATGGAAGAAGTCTTTGGGGACAGTTGCAGGACCAACGGCACCAAATGATATTCCTTTGTTGCCAGCTTCTTGTGAAGGAAGCATTGATCCTGTATCTTTAAAAAGAGAATTCCTGCTGCATGAAGAACAGAGTGAGAATAATTAAGTATTTTATACACATTTGTTCTCTCTTCCGAACTAACTGGTGAGCTTTTAGTTGACAGGAATGGTATCTCCTATTTCTTACAGGACCAAGTTCCTATTGATTGATAACGCCTAAAACCCCCATGACCAATCATCACCACTGGATAGCATAGACATACCCACATACACACACCTACACACACACACACACACACACACACACACACACTTTGATCACTCAATGTCATAGCAGCTGAGTCAATAAACTGCTGCTGTTTGTACTAATTGATCCTTAAAGATGGTCTGGGAATTTCTTTGTATATTATGGACTTCCAAATTACCTGTGTTAGCTCAGGCTGCCGGAGTAAGATACCACAGATAGGGGTTTTTAAACAACAGCAATTTATTTTCTTACATTTCTGGAGACTAGGAGTCCAAGATCAGGGTTCCGGCAGGGCTGTTTTCCAGTGAGGGCCTCCCTTCCTACCTTACAGATGGCCTTTTTTCTGTGTACATGCTCAGCATGTGCACGTGTGCACAAGAGATCTCTGTTATCTCTGCCTCTTCTTATAAGCATGTAGTCTGATTGGATTAGGGCCCCATCTTTATGACCTCAGTTAGTCTTAATTACCTCCTTTATAGGCCCTATCTCAAATACAGGCATTCAGGGCCTAGGGCTTCAACACATGCATTTTGCCAGCATTGGAAGGAGGGATAATTCAATCCATAATAATCTAATGCCTAAATTTGATCTTGGCTCTTCTATAACTACCCAAGTCTCAGATAGTCAGTTAGGCTAGTCACTGACTCTGTAATTTATCAGCTCTGTAAGAGTTAACTCTATATAACTATGCATGCACAGAGTAAGGTTGACTTGTTCTTGACCTTGTGAGGTCTGCACACTCAGGACCTGTTACATTTGGTTATTCTTGGTTTGAGATTTCTTTTTAATGGTTACTTGTGGGGCATTTAAATCTTCATCTTTTTGTTACTATTTTCTGTTCAAATGTCCTTTTGTATTTTGAACTTTTTTTCCTGAGCGCTGATTTGCTATGTTATGACTGGTTTTCAGAGATGAAGCTCTTCTGTTTCATTTAGGTTGAAAAGTTGCTGTTTGAAGCTGTTTTAGGTGAATTTTCCCTCCTCTTTCAGAATAAATAAGTTTTGTTTATTTATTTTCAAGGGAACTGTCTCTCAGAAAAATGATTCCCTATAGGTTTCTGATGGTTTTAATACATCTATAAACAAGGCCATTTCTTCAGAACTGCCATGTTACTTAAGAGAATGCTTTTATTTGTCTCCCTTCAAACCTATATTTGAAAATAATTGATTTTTGGGATGCCTGGGTGGCTCAGCGGTTGAGTGTCTGCCTTTGGTCCTGAGATCGAGTCCTGGATGGGACTACCCGTGGGGAGCCTGCTTCTCCCTCTGCCTATGTCTCTGCCTTTCTCTCTTTGTCTCTCATGAATAAATAAAGAATCTTAAAAAAAAGAGAGAATAATTGATTTTTGTTTTACCTATTCAAATCTTGCTTTAAGCTATGTTTACCTCTTTCCAAGTGCCTTGGAAGATTTGGCAGTAGATGGCCATAGCTGGCTGAAACCACTTGTTTTGAGCTTCATCTGGTGTTTTCCATTTCTGTTTGCATGGGGCTGGGCAGCAGAGCAAGGAAAGAAAGATGTCTGTGGTTGCTTTCCCAGCACAGGACCCTTTTGCAAGCCAGTTGCTTCCAAACTGAACAAATGATTCTTAAAAGACTCCATGTCCATCATGTGTTCAATGGTGTCACTGATTGCCTGCTATCTGGAGCAGAATGGAGCTTTCTAATCCACAGCTGCTCAAAGTATGGCCCATTCTGTGTGGTGGGCGAACTACTCACTGCTGGTACGTGATACGTTAAAAATTTAGAGTAAGCATTTAAAAATGTTCATAGCAATTTGACCTTGCAAACATATCCAAGTGCGTATTCACTGAACTCATTTTCTTGAGCAGGCTACAGATCTCCACTATTCAGTAGGATAGCCACTAGCTGCAAGTGGCTAATTAGCACTTGAAGTGTGGCTAGTCTGAACTGAGTTGTCTGTAAATTTAAACTACACAGAGGACTTCAAAGGCTCATTATGATAAAAAGACTATAAAATATCTCATTAATAATGATTTTACATGTTGCAATGATAATATTTTACATATACCGGGTTAAGTAAACCACGTTATATAATTAAGATCGCTTGTTTCTTTTTTACTTTTTGTTCCTTTCTTTTTTTTTTAAAATAAATTTATTTTTTATTGGTGTTCAATTTGCCAACATACAGAATAACACCCAGTGCTCATCCCGTCAAGTGCCCCCCTCAGTGCCTGTCACCCATTCACCCCCACCCCCCGCCCTCCTCCCCTTCCACCACCCCTAGTTCGTTTCCCAGAGTTAGGAGTCTATATGTTCTGTTTCCCTTTCTGATATTTCCCACACATTTCTTCTCCCTTCCCTTCTATTCCCTTTCACTATTATTTATATTCCGCAAATGAATGAGAACATATAATGTTTGTCCTTCTCCAATTGACTTATTTCACTCAGCATAATACCCTCCAGTTCCATCCACGTTGAAGCAAATGGTGGGTATTTGTCATTTCTAATGGCTGAGGAATATTCCATTGTATACATAAACCACATCTTCTTTATCCATTCATCTTTTGATGGACACCAAGGCTCCTTCCACAGTTTGGCTATTGTGGACATTGCTGCCATAAACATTGGGGTGCAGGTGTCCCGGCATTTCATTGCATCTGTATCTTTGGGGTAAATCCCCAACAGTGCAATTGCTGGGTCGTAGGGCAGGTCTATTTTTAACTCTTTGAGGAACCTCCACACAGTTTTCCAGAGTGGCTGCACCAGTTCACATTCCCACCAACAGTGTAAGAGGGTTCCCTTTTCTCCGCATCCTCTCCAACATTTGTGGTTTCCTGCCTTGTTAATTTTCCCCATTCTCACTGGTGTGAGGTGGTATCTCATTGTGGTTTTGATTTGTATTTCCCTGATGGCAAGTGATGCAGAGCATTTTCTCATGTGCATGTTGGCCATGTCCATGTCTTCGTCTGTGAGATTTCTCTTCATGTCTTTTGCCCATTTCATGATTGGATTGTTTGTTTCTTTGCTGTTGAGTTTAATAAGTTCTTTATAGATCTTGGAAACTAGCCCTTTATCTGATATGTCATTTGCAAATATCTTCTCCCATTCTGTAGGTTGTCTTTTAGTTTTGTTGACTGTATCCTTTGCTGTGCAAAAGCTTCTTATCTTGATGAAGTCCCAATAGTTGATTCTTGCTTTTGTTTCTTTTGCCTTCGTGGATGTATCTTGCAAGAAGTTACTGTGGCTGAGTTCAAAAAGGGTGTTGCCTGTGTTCTCCTCTAGGATTTTGATGGAATCTTGTCTCACATTTAGATCTCTCATCCATTTTATCTTTGTGTATGGTGAAAGAGAGTGGTCTCGTTTCATTCTTATGCATGTGGATGTCCAATTTTCCCAGCACCATTTATTGAAGGGACTGTCTTTCTTCCAATGGATAGTCTTTCCTCCTTTATCAAATATTAGTTGACCATAAAGTTCAGGGTCCACTTCTGGGTTCTCTCTTCTGTTCCATTGATCTATGTGTCTGTTTTTGTGCCAGTACCACACTGTCTTGATGACCACAGCTTTGTAGCACAACCTGAAACCTGGCATTGTGAGGCCCCCAGATATGGTTTTCTTTTTTAAAATTCCCCTGGCTATTCGGGGTCTTTTCTGATTCCACACAAATCTTAAAATAATTTGTTCTAACTCTCTGAAGAAAGTCCGTGGTATTTTTGTAGGGATTGCATTAAACGTGTTAACTGCCCTGGGTAACATTGACATTTTCACAATATTAATTCTGCCAATCCATGAGCATGGAATATTTTTCCATCTCTTTGTGTCTTCCTCAATTTCTTTCAGAAGTGTTCTATAGTTTTTAGGGCATAGATCCTTTACCTCTTTGGTTAGGTTTATTCCTAGGTATCTTACGCTTTTGGGTGCATTGTAAATGGGATTGACTCCTTAATTTCTCTTTCTTCAGTCTCATTGTTAGTGTATAGAAATGCAACTGATTTCTGGGCATTGATTTTGTATCCTGCCACGCTGCCAAATTGCTGTATGAGTTCTAGCAATCTTGGGGTGGAGGCTTTTGGGTTTTCTATGTAGAGTATCATGTCATCAGTGAAGAGGGAGAGTTTGACTTCTTCTTTGCCAATTTGAATGCCTGTAATGTCTTTTTGTTGCCTGATTGCTGAGGCGAGGACTTCTAGTTCTATGTTGAATAGCAGTGGTGAGAGTGGACATCCCTGTCTTGTTCCTGATCTTAGGGGAAAAGGCTCCCAGTGTTTCCCCATTGAGAATGATATTTGCTGTGCGCTTTTTGTAGATGGTTTTTAAGATGTTGAGGAATGTTCCCTCTATCCCTACACTCTGAAGAGTTTTGATCAGGAATGGATGCTGTATTTTGTCAAATGCTTTCTCTGCATCTAATGAGAGGATCATATGGTTCTTGGTTTTTCTGTTGCTGATATGATGAATCACATTGATTGTTTTACGAGTGTTGAACCAGCCTTGTGTCCCGGGGATAAATCCTACTTGGTCACGGTGAATAATTTTCTTAATGTACTGTTCCTTTCTTTTTACTTTTAACTAGACTTTACTTTTTGGAGCAGTTTTAGGTTCATAGCAAAGTCAAGCAAAAGTACAGAAAGTTCTCACACACACCCTGATCCCACAAGTGCACAGCCCCCCCCCCGTGTCACCATCCCCCACCAGAGTGATACATTTGTTATAATTGAAGAAACTTACATTGATACCTTATTATCACCCAAAGTCTATAGTTTACACTAGAACTAGGGTTAACTCTTGCTGTTGTATATTACATGAGTTTGAACAAGTGAGTACATCCACTATTATAGTATACAGAATAGTTTCACTGTCCTAAAAATCCTCTGTGCTTCACCTACTCATTCTTCCCACTTCCTGACCCCTGGGAACTCCTGATTTTTTTACTGTCTCCATAGTTTTGCCTTTTCCAGAATGTCATATATTTGGGTTCATACAATATGTAGCCTTTTCAGATTGTTTTTTTATTCATTTAGTAATATGCTTTTAAAATTCTTTCATGTCTTTTTATGGTTTGATAGCTCATTTCTTTTTAGTGTTGAATCATATTTCATTGTCTGGAGGGACCACTGGTTATTTATCCACTTACCTACTGAAGGGCATTTTGGTTGCCTCCCAGTTTCGGCAGTTATAAATAAGCTGCTATAAACATCTATGTGTAGGTTTTTGTGTGGACATAAGCTTTCATATCTTTTGAGTAAATATCCAGAAGCATAATTCCTGGCCTGTATGGCAAGAGTATGTTTAGTTTTGCAAAAACCCACCAAACTGTCTTCTAAAGTGACTTTCCATTTTGTACTCCTACCAACAATCAGTGAGAGTTCCTCTTGCTCCACATCCTCATCAGCACTTGGTATTGTTAGGGTTCTGGATTTAGGCCATTTTATTAGGTGTGCAGTGATAACTCATTATTTTAATTTGCATATCCCTCGTGACATATGTTGTGGAGCATGCTTTCATATTGCTTATTTGCCACTTGTGTATCTTCCTTGGTGAGATGTCAGTTCAGGTCTTTAGCACATTTTTTCAACCAGGTTTTTTGTTTTAGAGTTCTTGATATATTTTGGATAACAATCCTTTATAAATATTTTCTCTCAGTCTGTGGCTTGTCTTCTCATTCTCTTGACAGTGTCTTTCGCAAAGTAGAAGATATTTAATTTTAATGAAGTCAAGCTTATCAATGATTTCTTCCATGGATTATACATTTGGTGCCGATGACCATGGTCCTCTAGGTTTTCTCCTATGTTATCTTCTAGGAGTTTTAGAGTTCTGCATTTTATATTTAGGTCTATGATATATTTTGAGTTAATTTTTGTGAAAGATGTAAGGCCTATATCTAGTTTCTTTTTCTTTTTTTTTTTTTTGCATGTGTATGGCCAGTTGTTCTAGCACCATAGATCAAAAAGACTATCTTTTCTCCATAGTACTGTCTTTGCTCCTTTGTCAAAGATCAGTTGACAATATTTGTGTGGGACTATTTCTGTGCTCTCTATTCTAGTCCATTGATCCATTTGTCTATTCTATTGCCAATGCCATACTTGTTTTGATTACTATAGTTCTATAGTAAGTCTTGAAGTCAGGTAATGTTAGTCTTCCAAGTTTGGTCTTCTCCTTTGATATTGTGTTGGCTATTCTGGTCTTTTGCCTCTCCATATAAACTTAGGAGTCAATTTGTTGACATCCACAAAGATACTTGATGGGATTTTCATTGGGATAACATCAAATCAATAGATCAAATTGGGAAGACTGACATCTTGACAATAGTGAATTTTTCTCTTTCACTATTTTAATGTGGCTACTAGAAAACTTAAAATAACATATGGAGCCCTTATTATATTTTTTTGAGCTGTGTGGGTATAGACAACTTTGGGTGTTATTTACAAATTGTTTGAGGAGTACTGCTTTCTGCACCTTTGTGCAACGACATTGTCTTGTGAAGTACAGTAAAGACTGGGCGCTTCAGGCAGTTATTTTCAAACATTTTATTTATTAATTTGAGAGAGAGAGAGAGAGAGAGAGAGAGAGAGAAAATGAACAGGTGGAGGTGCAAAGGGAGAGGGAAAGAGAGAATCTCAAGCTGAGCTTGAGAGCTCTGTGCTGAGCATGGAGCCCACTGTGGGGCTTGATCTGAGGACCCTGAGATCATGACCTGACCCAAAATCAAGAGTTGGATGCTTAACCAACTGAGCCACTTAGGCACCCTTCAGGTAGTTTTTAATGTTCCTGACTATTCTTTACTCTAAATGCATTCTAGGGTCACTGGCCCCTACTCAGGTTTTGACCCTAAGTCACATATCACACCAGAATTATCACATTCCACTGAAGTCTCATTTATGGATATTAGATAATATTGTGTGTGTGTGTGTGTGTGTGTGTGTTTTATCAAAACCATTTCTCTCTCCAGCTTCCAGTAAGCCACTCACTCCTTGCAAAGGACACCTCTCCTTCGTGGATATTATTTCCTGAGCTCGACTTGTGTGACAAGTTAATCATTACCTCTGAGTTCACTGTACTGATGAGCAAATATACTCCCTTCTCTCAAATTGAGTTCCAGTGTTATTTCATCTGTGAAATTGCCCTACCCTCTGCCCCAAGATAGAGCCTTTCTTATATGATTTCCCATAGTACCTTCTCCTTGTCCTACATCTGAACACTTACCTGATTGCATTGTAAATGTTACCCAGTAGGCCTTTCTCACTTGATGTCCCCAGAACTCAGAGAGTTTGCTTTATTAATCTTTGTAATGATAGTATCTAAGCAATTCAATGTGTAATATAACTCTCTGAAATATTCTCCAGGTTAGAGCTGCAATTGGTTTTTAAAATTTTAATTCCAGTATAGTTAACATACAGTGTTATATTAGTTTCAGGTAGACAATATAGTGATTCAACAATTCTATACATTACTCAGTGTTCAGGTAGACAATATAGTGATTCAACAATTCTATACATTACTCAGCGTTCACTTATTAAGATAAGTGTACTCTTAATTCTCTTCACCTATTTGCCCATCCCCCACTACCTCCCCTCTGGTAACCATCAGTTTGTTCTCTGTAGTTAAGAGTCTGTTTTTTGGTTTGTCTCTTTTTTCTCTTTGTTCATTTGTTTTGTTTCTTCAATTCCATATATGAGTGAAATCATATGGTATTTGTCTTTCTCTGACTGACTTATTTCACTTAGCATTATACCCTTTAGATTTCATTCTTTTTTTTTGGCTGAATAATATTCCTACACACACACACACATACACACACACACACTTTTTTATCCATTAATCTATTGATGGACACTTGAGCTGCTTTCATAAATTGACTATTGTAAATAATGCTGCTGTAAACACAGGGGTGCCTCTATCCCTTTGAATTAATATTTTCATGTTTTTTGGGTAGATGCCCAGTAGCACAATTACTGGATTGTAGGGTAGTTCTACAACATTTAACTTTTTGAGGAACATCCATACTGTTTTCCACAGTGGCTGCACCAGTTTGCATTCCCACCAACAGTGCATGAGGGTTCCTCTCTCTCCAGGTCCTCATCAACACTTGTTTTTGTGTTCTTAATTTTAGCCATTAAGACAGGTATGAGGTGATACCTCATTGTAGTTTTTATTTGCATTTCCCTGATGATGTGTGATGTTGAGCACCTTTTCATGTGTCTGTTGTCCATGTGTATGTCTTCTTTGAGAAATGTCTGTTCATGTCTTTTTAAGCTGCAATGAGTTTTTAAAAGCCAGCAACATATTTTGAATGGTTATTGTCAATCATTATATTAACAAATATTTTTTGGTTACTTCCTTTGCAAAAAATTCTGAATACATACATCTGGATACAGTCCTTCTTCTCTAAAGAAGCTTTGCCAGTGAATGTTTTCTGTCACTAAACCCCTGAATTCCTTTTTGATGTGTAGGGATGTCCCCACCTTATGAGTCTTGGTGGTAGGAAGGGTCTACTTCCCAGTAGAAAAACTTAAGAAACTTGATTTATACTTTCTCAGCTTCCCTTGCAGCTAGTCCTGGGCATGTGACTGGGATTCAATGATTCAGACATACTCCTTCCACACTGGACCAGAGAGTATTCACTCAAAGAGGCTGGCACTGGCGGGAGCCCTTGGCTTCCCAGAGAGCTGTATGGGTGGTGCAGCGGCAATGTCTGGCACTCGGGGGTGGTAGCCACAATTCAGAGTGGAGCAATTTAAGGTACTGTTTTGAACCATATTCTCCAACCCTCTGGGCATTTATGTGAGTTACCGATATGCTTTTGATAAATTCTTTTTCCATTTAAGTCAGTTAGAGTTGGTTTCTGTTGCTGACAACTAAATATACGACTGATTCAGGACAATAAGAATTAAACACATGAAAAGTGAAGTAAGCATTCAACACCCTTGTATAGAAAATGTTACAAAAGCAACAGATCCATAGCAAAACGACCCATGTTCTGCTATTTTCGTAGAGGTCATGGCCTCAGCAGGTTGCTGCAATAATCTGAGAGGCTTCAATGAGGAGGTGGCCTTATTGAAGGTTTGGAGGGTGGGCCATGCACACAGACTCGCTGCTGTGGGAAACATGAAAGGAATGAAAGACAGGCTTCCAGTCATGAAGCAGATTCTGACCTAAAAGATTTACAGAAAGTATCAAAATAGAAAAGGCCAGAACAGAGGTGCCTGGTTGGTTCAGTTGGTTAAGCTCCTGACTCTTGATTTTGGCTAAGGTCATGATGTCGGGGCTGTAGGATTGAGTCCAGCATTGGCTCCATGCTCAGCATGGAGTCTGCTTGTCCCTCTACCTCTGCTTTTCACTCCACTCTCTCTCTTTCTGCCTTTCAAATAATAAAAATTTTCAAAAAAGAATAGATCACCACATAACTGAAAGGAGACTTTCTGGATTTAGCAAATAAAAACAAAGATGCCTGGTTAAGTTCAAATTTCAGATAATGCACAGTTCTTTAATATGAGTCAATTCCAAGTATATATGTATTTTTACAATTTTTAGAATTGTATAAATTAGAATTGTATAAATTAAAATTATAAATTTTATAATTTTAGAGTATTTTTTAGCATAAATATATACTTGTTTGATCTGACTATCTTACCTGAAAGAGCATGGAAAAGCTGACCAGAAGGGCCTGGAATTACCCAGTGAAGGTTTCCAAGAGTAGCAAGCTTTGAGCTCAGCTTTAAAGGAAGATTATAGTTAACAATACTGCATTGCATATTTGAAGGTTGCTAAGAGAGTAGATCTTAAAAGTTCTGATGATAAGAAAAAGAAAATTTGTATGTGTGGTGATGGGTGTTAACTAGGCTCATTATGATGATCATTTCACAGACAAATATGAAACCATTAACATTGTACACTTGAAACTCATACAATGTATGATACTTATACTTCAATTTAAAAGGAAGAGACATATTAACAAAAGAGAGAGAGAGAGAGAGAAAGAGAGAGAGAGAGAGAGAGAACAACAACAAAATAATAAAGGAGGTTGGGATATGGGGGAAAAGATGATAAAAGAAATAGAGAAGGAAACTAATTAATTAGACTTCTACTATTTCCTAGATCTTCTTTTAGGCACTTTAATGTATAGTTAACTCATTCTAATCTCAGAACAATACCATGAAAATAGCCAGGATATGGAAATGATCTAAGTCTCTGTTGATGAATGAATGAATAAAGAGAATGTGAGATACACAACCACACACATAATACAACGGAATATTATTTAGTCTTAACAAGGAAGGAAATTTTGCCATTTGTGACAGTAAGAATGGACCTGAAGGCCATGATGCTAAGTGAAATAAGCCAGACACTGAAAGACAAATACTGCATGATCCTACATACATGTGGAATTTCAAAAAGTCGAACTCATAGAAATGGAGTAGATTGTTAGTTACCAGGGACTGGCGGTGGGGAAATGGGAAGATGTTGATCAAAAGGTAAAAACTTTCAGTTATAAGTTCTAGGGATCTAATATACAACATGGTGACTCCAGTTACTTGTACTGTGTCATATACTTGAACCTTGCTCAGAAAGTAGATCTTAAGTGTTTTCACTACACATACAAAGAGCAATTATGAGAGGTTATGGATATGCTAATCAGCTTCACTGTGACAAGCACTGCACAATATATACATATATCAAAACATCACATTGTACATCTTAAACATATGGAACTTTGGTCAATTATACCTCAATAAAGCTGGAAAAACCCCAATATTGTGAAAGAGGTATAATTAATCTCTGCTTTTAAAATATACAAATCAGGAAAATAAGACTCAGAAATAACTTCTCTAACATTACACAACTAGTGCAGGGAAGGGCCCAGATTTATATTTGGGGAGGGGGCTTCCTCAAAGCCCACAGTTGTTAGTAGGAGAGAGTGCTATGTTAAGGATGACAACCAGCTTTTCTGCCATGCAGTGAGAGTTAGTCTTACGTGTTGGGTACACAGGAAGGTTAGCTCTGCAAACCAAAACGTGTTTGGATTTGATTCGGTGTGCCAGAATAGGCTAATTGTTTTGGATTTTATATGTAGAGTTTGGTATCAGATAGATAAATGAGAAGAATAGAGAGACAGAGAAATGGATCAGAAGGGTTTTGTTTTTTTATCCCCCCAGTGATTTCCATTTGAGTTGAAGTCGGGGGCAAGAATTTGGAAAGAGTAGGGGAGGAACACGCATAACTGGAAAATCTTAGTCCTGATAATGGGAAGCCTAAAAAGATAGAAGTTGAATTGAGAGAGCAATGAATTCACTTTTAGATACTTTATTTGTAGGATGCCGTGGGACAGATATACTAAAATAACTAGCCACGTGGGCCCAGAGAAAGTCTGGGAGGCATCTGTTATTAGGTGGAGGTTAAAGATATGTGAGAAGATCATACCCTGGAGGAAGAATGGAAACATGAAAAAGAGGAAGGCCAAGGTCCAGGTCTTGGGGGGAGGAGATGGTGGAGGCATGTTGATAGGCACAAGGAGAAGATGTTGAAGGACAGGGCAAGGAGGTAAGAGAAACACGCAAGTAGCTAGTACAGGAGAAAGACACAGGACTGTCTTCTCTGGGGATCCAACCCATTACTGGGCCTCATTGGTTCGTGTGAATCCACCAGTCTGAGGCAGCATCCATTCCTTGTTCTATGGAAAGACAAATTCCTATTCCATGGTGTGGCCTTGGTTTCACTGGAGGACTAACATTTGAAAGATTTGAAGCATTAGTCTAGAACTCTGCCCCAAACTGCAGGCCCATGCACTTCAGGGTGTGCTCGCTTTAAAATAAGGTGACATAATAATCTGGTTTCAGGGTTTTTACAGCAGTTCTGTGCTTTTAAAATTACTCAATATGCTATGTACCCTGACTTGCACACTATGCCTTAAATGATGTTTGGTCATTGTCTTTTCTTCATTGCGCTGGATTCTGAAGTTACAGCCTATTGCAGTCAGTGGAGTTACGGTCATCTTTAGAGAAAATTAAACAAGTAACCATTCTCAGGCCAAAAGAAGTGGGGAAATGATCTCAGATTGCATGCTTCTTTCGTGGCGATCTCTGCCAGATTCGTGCGTTAATCATTTAAATATTTTGATTCAACACTTGCTATTGGAGCCTCTTGTCTTATGACTAGTATGTTCAAAATTCCAGATGTGGAATTTGTCCCTTGATATATTATTCAACAAAGATGTTGCTCTGGTTTGCCAAGTCTTACAGGCTGTGAGCAACAATGACTTGGAAGTTTAGCGTATTTGAATACTGCCTTCTCAATAGGAAAATATACTGCATTCTTTTGTTGGAGGGTTGAAATGTACTAAATGTTGTGTTTGGGCAGCAAAACCTAATTTAATACCATGACAGACAACAAAGCTCACAGACACATGCTAGGCCAGTAACTTTTAAAGCAGAGGAGGAGGGAGCACCCATATACATGTGTATGTTTTCCATCTAGAAGGACATCCAGGCTCCCTGTTTCTGACCTGTTGCCAAGGGAGGGATTGGATAGGTATTTTGGCACCACATAGCTTTGTGCCATTTAGGAAAGTTACCTTTGAGTTGTAATGAGGTGTTTCTCTTACTTGTTGAGTTTGTGTCCAAAGAGAACTTGACCATGATTCTGGGCTGGAGCAAAAGCTTGACTTGAAAATCCTCATCTGCTTAGCTGCTGAATTCCTTCCCTGAGGGGCTTCTCCTTTTGGCAACAAATTTCTGTTTTAAGAGCAGAGTCATTTGATGTTCCACATGCAGGATCTTCTTGCTTTTCTCTCTCTCTTTTTTAGCCCATAGCAGCCTTGGCCTTTGGGAAGCTTCTATAAAAGGCCTTGGAGCAAACTCTAGATATGTAAGAGCAGCAATTTAGACTGGAAAAGAACACGGGGATCTAAATGCTAGTTCCAGTATTCTTTGGCTGTGTCTGTTGAATGTGGTGGCCATGACCATAGAGGGAAGATTCGGTCAGTGGATTCATCATGGCTCACCACCTGGGAGAGCTCTCAGATGTCCTTCTCTCCTCTAGCAGCAAATTGCCCTATGTCGGCCCAGGCAGATTTGGTGTCCCAAGCCTCAGGGAGGGGGTTCTCCATGCCAAACTTAACCCCACAATGTCCTGAAGCTGGTACCATCTGGATCTCCCTCCTGTTGCTAGGAGAAGCTTTGCCATCCTGAAGAAGCTCCCCAAACCCTGTGTCTTAGTTTGGGTTCCCCCAGAAACTGGCACTGAGACAATGCTCCCTGGAGCATTTGCTTCACCCAGCTTCATGACAAATAAATAAATAACCAAACAAGAGAGAGAGGCCTGCTGGTTTGGATGACAAATAAAAACCCTGGCATGTGTAGGAGAACCAGTGCCTATCTTGATTCTTGGCTGCTTTCACCTCAGTCTGACTCTTGGGGAAGAGAGTGGTGCAATACTAAGTTACAATGTCCGAGTTCTCTGGGCCAGTAGGAGAGCCTGAGAGCACAGCTGCATCTGATCTGAGCTGTAATTAGCCTCTCTGTAAGGGTTGCTCTAACTTCTCCCAACTTCTCAGTTCATCTTGCATATGGTTCCCAAATAAGCCTTTCCTTGAATGTTGCTCATTCCCCCCATCCATCTTCTTGCCCTGTCTTCTAAGATTCCTTTCTCTAATTTGATTCCAGCCTACTTGCCAGGCAGCCCCCTTATCTGAACTCTATGCTCCATCCAAATGAAATTATCCATAGTCATATTTAGGGTTTTTTTCTTCTGGAACTCTATGCTGTTCCATCCACCTAGGATACCCTCCATGAACTTGGTTCTTACTTTATTTGGTCTGTTGGAATCTCATCAATCTTTAAGGCCATGCCTAGAGTCCTTGAAGCCTTTTCTTGGCTTTTTAACTCTCTGTGACACTTTTACTACTGTCTTCTATTATTGTTTCTGGTATGTGTTCCCTCTCCTATTAGATCTTAAATGTCTTGGGGGCAAGAAACATGTTTTATTCATCTCTGCATCAGTCCACATTCATCCAGTTAATTTAACAAAGATTTATTGAGAGCCAAAGACTTCACTCAGCACCAGGGCTCCAAAGATGAATGAGACATGGCCCTTGCTCTCAAGGGAGCTCACAGACTAGGTGTAGAGGTGTGACTGGTGTAAATAAACATGTGTGTGTCTAACTCAGAGCTTCAAACATTAGCAAATAGTCAAAGATTATAAGTGCAGAGAATGAATGAAGGCATAGGGAGGAGACTTATCTGCAGCCTGTTTCCTCCTGCAAATGCTTAGGAATTAGTTTGGGAAGATAGATTTGGGAGAGAAAATGAACATAATTGGATTATGGTGGGAAGTGCTTCTGTGCATCTTTCTTAGGGATAATGGAATGGTTTATGAAAGGGCAGGTAAGCTTTAAAACTAGATTGCTTTGAGTTTGAATTCTAGCTGTGCCAATGTATAAAAATCTGCGACCTTGGGCTAGCTGCTTGCTTACTTCCTTATGTATAAAATAGATAATACCCAACTAATAGTATGGTGTGGGATTAAATGATATGCATAATGCCTAGTACATATTTGGAATATAGTAGAAGCTTGGTAGCTAATGGATTTCTCCCTACTACCTGCTTTTTAAAAAAAGATTTTGGATTTTCTGTCTATACTAGGATAATCTGGGTAGAAAGGGTTTTGGTTCTCTACTTTTCTCTAGCTAACTGGAAAATTTTAACTAAAAATTTTCATTATTTTTTTTATTTTCATACTCATTTCAACCTTAGATTTAGGGTACTGCTGAGCTCAGTGATGAGGAGAGAGAGGAGTTGACATTCTTTTGGAGGATTTAAAGGAAGACCTTTAGATAATGTTCTGAAAGTAGGAATTGCTTTTAGAAATTAAATCCCCTTTCCATCAGAATTTATAAATCATTACAGCTTCAAGAGTCTTCATGAAATAAGAACTGGTTGCTTTTTGAAAAATCATTTTCATTTATTTTTAGAGGATTCAGTGAAATAAATGCTAGTGATTGTGCTTTAGGGTTATCGACTTTTTCCTTCATTCTTTTCCTCAATCAACAGTTATTGAGTACCTACTGAATGCCAGGCACTGACTACTGAGCAAATAGTGGCCAAAACAGACATGGGCATTGCCTTATGGGCCTTTTAGCCTGTGACAACAGAGATTGGTATAGATAAAATATTTACATGGATAAATATATAATGCCAAATCCTGAAAAGTGATGGAAAGGAAATTATAGGAAGCTCTGAGCCCTGTTCTCATCTAAGGGGTGACTCACAATATTTTCTGGAGAAAGGGGACATTTGTGTTGATATAGATTTGTGGGTGAAAGGTGCTAATGAGGCAAAGGGAATTGGGGTGGTTGTGGGTATACCAGAAGAAAAGAATGGCACACTAGCAGGGCATGACCTGTTCCTGGAACAGAAGAAGAATAGGAAATCAAGGTAAAGGGATTAGCAGGGGCCAGAGTCTATGGAGCCTGGTGAGTCTTGGGAAGCCATTGTTTTTTATGGGAAGACTTTGAAGGAATTTAAGTAGGTGGATGCAATCAGATTTGCCTTTTGAGAAAGTCCTTCTGGCTGTGGTGTGGAAATCGGATTGGAGGGGTTAAGAATAGAAGGTAGGAGAACAGTTAGGGTAGACCAGGTAGGGAGGACGGAAGCTTGGTTCATGGACTGTTGTGTGAGTGGAGAGAAGGAAATGAATCCCCAGGGAGATTGAAGAAATAAACTTAGCCGTAGGTGATGGATTGGCTAAGAGGGTCAGAGACTGGTGATCTCTGACTTTGATCATTAAAGCCCTGAGAACTGCACGCACTCTGATGACAATTCTAGACATTGCCTCCAATGTCAGGGGTATCCAAGGGCTGTCAGCAGGACTGAGAAACCAATAGCCTCTGTGTGAGGAGAACACTTTTCTAGGCTATGGCTCTGCCATCATCTAAAATCACTGAACTCTTCTAGACCCGAGTTCTGTCGTCCACAAGACAAATGGGTTGTGTTAGCTGATCTCCACAGATGAGCTGAATACAGCTATATGTTCATTCTTCAGGGACAAATACATTTTGAATTATCTGCAGTAACACTTTACATTTGAGAAACACCTTTAAGTCCCCATGTGTGTGTGTGCGTGTGTGCGTGTGTGTGTGTGTTGGGGGGGTGCTTTCATATTAATGATCACATAGATTTTCACAATAATCTCTCTCATGTCCAGATGAAGATATTGAGATCCAGGGAGATTAGGTTTGTCTACAGTTCCTCATTGTTGGCCAAATTAGAGGCCTGGAGCCTCCTAATCCCTTGTCTGACACCTTTATTTTGGATCTTTGTGCCTTCTATTGTATATTGATGTGCTCTTGGATTCCTTTTGTTCCACTGCCATTTCATTATTTGTAAGTACTCTATCAAAGGAGGCAATGCCAGGCGGGGCAACTCACTTTAGGCAGTTCCGGTATTTGGTTCAAAACTACACATGCATTTGAAGCGTAAGACTTCTTTGTGATTATTCTTGCCACTCATGACCCAATTACCAAGAATAATTAATAATTTGGGCCGATTCCAAATGTTTATGTAGGGAAAACGTAAGCAGATACAGAAGACATGAAAGACTGGCTTGATTAGGAAGAAATGTATTATTATGGTTTTTTTCAACTTTTGCTTCTAAACGTGGCCGTCACCATTTTATAAGTGGATTTCAAATGAGCTTACAAATGGTGGTGAGTTTTTGGGATTTCCTGTTTCTGGAACCTTATCTGATATATTCCTATATCTCAAAAGACACTCAGCCCAAGAGAAAAATCCAGTGGGAGGAATAACTTTTGAGAGCAGTCTTTCCTTCCTGCTTTACAGGGTTGGACAGTTATGCAGAAGGTCACTTTAGTCTCCATTCAACAAACAAATATCCAGCCAGCCCTGATTATGTACCTACCATATTCCCACTTCCTACTTTTTCTCTTCTGGAATTGTCTAGCTTTTTAAACCAAAGGCACTGCTTTAGTAATGCAAACTAAAGAAACACAAAGAAGATCCACAAAGGCCCCCAAATCCCAAACATTCCATAGGCTTCAAAGCCTGAAAAAATTCATAGGCCAAAAAAAATCTTTGGCCAGCATTTCACTATCTATTGCTATGGAACAAACAACCCCAAGACTTAGTGCTCCAAAAGAACGACAAATTTATTGCATCTCATGATTTTGTGGGTTGCAAATTTGGGAAAGGGTTTTCCTGGGAAATTCTTCTCTTCCGAGTCTTATTGATTATGGTTATTTGGTGGTATTCAGTTGATGGCTCATCTGACCTAGAAAGTCCAGGATGGCCTCAATCACATGGATGGCATTCTGGTGGCGATGCCTGGAAGGCCAGCCAATTTGTCTCAGAGCTTCTCCATCGAGGTTTTCCAATGGCATAGTCAAACTTCTGATATGGTGGCTCTAGGCCCCAAAAGACCAAGTTAGAAGCAGCTGATTTTCTTAAAGACTGGGCCTAGAACTAGCATAGTGTCACTTCTGCCACCTTCTGTTGGTCAAAGGAGTCACAAGGTAATCTAGATTCAAGAAGTGAAAAAACAGATCCCACCTCTTGATGGGAGACATGTCAAAAAAATTTGTAGCTCTCTTTAACCTACCACACTTTTAGATTTATAATTCTTCTTATTTCCTCCGTCCTCACACTAAGCCTTGATATGCCATTTACGCCAGGAGCTAGTGTTGCTCTAGCCCGCACTAACTTTCCTGGTTTGACTTGTCCACATTTGGAGCCCATTGATGAAGATTGTTTCCCTTATTATCAGCATTCAGGGCCTGCTCAGGGATCCTCTGAGTCCTTCTCCTTTGGAGGTTCTTGATGTTTCCTTGAAGGGTCCTGCACTGAACAAGCTTCTGAGCTAGTGGGGGAGTGTGGCATATTTTAAAAATTAATCTTAATGAACCAAAAATATTTATATATATTTATAAAATTTATATATAAATATATATGTATTTTTGTATAATTTGCAGATCTCTTTTGGTGGGTTTTCAGGCTGTGTGATAAAAACAAAATGAACCCAGGAAGTGTGTTAGGTGAATCATATTTGGGTGTGAAGATCCAACCATACCAGTCCTACTTTAAAATTCTTCAAATGTGCCAGGCTCTTTCCCACTGCAGGAACTTTGCACATATCCTTTCCCCTGCCCAGAACAGCTTGTCTTCCACTCTGTTGGGCTAACATCTACTTAACCTAGGGTTGGCACAGCAGCTCAATAACATTCACCCAGGAAGGACTTTGCTTAGTCCTTTGTCCAAATTAGCCTCCTCCTTTTGAACCTCTAGCCCTTATTCTTTTCCTTCTTAGTATGCATTGCAATTTGTAATTAGATATTTATTTTTATGTTTATTTCTTTGTCATTTGCCTCCCCTATAATATGTAAGTATCTTGAGGTTATGGAGCATATGTTTTATTCATCACTATGAATGAATGGGTGTGTGTGTGTGTGTGTGTCTATGTGTGTGTGTTGGAGGGAGAGAGTACTACACAAACAGGCTGTCCCATCACAAATTGTGCCCCTGGGGTCAGCTCCCATAGCTGTTTCTGCTGTGTTATAGTATTTCTTTTGTCTCTATTTCTCTATATACTCAAATCAATTTTCTAGAGGTGGTCTCATGCTGGTGGCAGCAGACCATGTGACTCCAAAGAAGAAAAGGTCACTTTCATAGGTCAAAGTCAGCCTGGAATTGATCTCTTCTCTGGAACCCTGTCTCAGAGAATTATTGAAAATGGATTTGAAGGAAGAAGAAGAAAGAAGCTGGAATAAAACCAATTAATAACCAAACTCAAGAAATACCTTGATAATAATACACTTATACTTGGTGACTTCAATCTAGCTCTTTCTACCCTGGATAGGTCTTCTAAGCACAACATCTCCAAAGAAACGAGAGCTTTAAATGATACACTGGACCAGATGGATTTCACAGATATCTACAGAACTTTACATCCAAACTCAACTGAATACACATTCTTCTCAAGTGCACATGGAACTTTCTCCAGAATAGACCACATACTGGGTCACAAATCGGGTCTGAACCGATACCAAAAGATCGGGATAGTCCCCTGTATATTCTCAGACCATAATGCCTTGAAATTAGAACTTAATCACAACAAGAAGTATGGAAGGACCACAAACACGTGGAGGTTAAGGACCATCCTGCTAAAAGATGAGAAGGTCAACCAGGAAATTAAGGAAGAATTAAAAAGATTCATGGAAACTAATGAGAATGAAGATACAACTGTTCAAAATCTTTGGGACGCAGCAAAAGCAGTCCTGAGGGGGAAATACATCGCAATACAAGCATCCATTCAAAAACTGGAAAGATCTCAAATTCAAAAGCTCACCTTACACATAAAGGAACTAGAGAAAAAGCAACAAATAGACCCCACCCCCAGCAGAAGAAGACAGTTAATTAAAATTCGAGCAGAACTCAATGATATCGAGACCAAAAGAACTGTGGAACAGATCAACAGAACCAGGGGTTGCTTCTTTGAAAGAATTAATAAGATAGATAAACCATTAGCCAACCTTATTAAAAAGAAGAGAGAGAAGACTCAAATTAATAAAATCATGAATGAGAAAGGGGACATCACTACCAACACCAAGGAAATACAAACGATTTTAAAAACATATTATGAACAGCTGTACGCCAATAAATTAGGAAATCTAGAAGAAATGGACGCATTCCTGGAAAGCCACAAACTACCAAAACTGGAGCAGGAAGAAATAGAAAACCTGAACAGGCCAATAACCAGGGAGGAAATTGAAGCAGTCATCAAAAACCTCCCAAGACACAAGAGTCCAGGGCCAGATGGCTTCCCAGGGGAATTCTATCAAACGTTTAAAGAAGAAATCATACCTATTCTACTAAAGCTGTTTGGAAAGATAGAAAGAGATGGAGAACTTCCAAATTCGTTCTATGAGGCCAGCATCACCTTAATTCTGAAACCAGACAAAGACCCCACCAAAAAGGAGAATTACAGACCAATATCCCTGATGAACACAGATGCAAAAATTCTCAACAAGATACTAGCCAATAGGATCCAACAACACATTAAGAAAATTATTCACCATGACCAAGTAGGATTTATCCCTGGGACACAAGGCTGGTTCAACACTCGTAAAACCATCAATGTGATTCATCATATCAGCAAGAGAAAAACCAAGAACCATATGATACTCTCATGAGATGCAGAGAAAGCATTTGACAAAATACAGCATCCATTCCTGATCAAAACCCTTCAGAGTGTTGGGATAGAGGGAACTTTCCTCGACATCTTAAAAGCCATTTACGAAAAGCCCACAGCAAATATCATTCTCAATGGGGAAGCACTGGGAGCCTTTCCCCTAAGATCAGGAAGAAGACAGGGATGTCCACTCTCACCACTGCTGTTCAACATAGTTCTGGAAGTCCTCGCCTCAGCAATCAGACAACATAAAGACATTAAAGGCATTCAAATTGGCAAAGAAGAAGTCAAACTCTCCCTCTTCGCCGATGACATGATACTCTACATAGAAAACCCAAAAGCCTCCACCCCAAGATTGCTAGAACTCATACAGCAATTTGGCAGCGTGGCAGGATACAAAATCAATGCCCAGAAATCAATGGCATTTCTATACACTAACAATGAGACTGAAGAAAGAGAAATTAAGGAGTCAATCCCATTTACAATTGCACCCAAAAGCATAAGATACCTAGGAATAAACCTAACCAAAGAGGTAAAAGATCTATACCCTAAAAACTATAGAACACTTCTGAAAGAAATTGAGGAAGACACAAAGAGATGGAAAAATATTCCATGCTCATGATTGGCAGAATTAATATTGTAAAAATGTCAATGTTACCTAGGGCAATTTATATGTTTAATGCAATCCCTATCAAAATACCATGGACTTTCTTCAGAGAGTTAGAACAAATTATTTTAAGATTTGTGTGGAATCAGAAAAGACCCCGAATAGCCAGGGGAATTTTAAAAAAGAAAACCATAGCTGGGGGCCTCACAATGCCAGATTTCAGGTTGTACTACAAAGCTGTGGTCATCAAGACAGTGTGGTACTGGCACAAAAACAGACACATAGATCAATGGAACAGAATAGAGAACCCAGAAGTGGACCCTGAAATGTATGGTCATCTAATATTTGATAAAGGAGGAAAGACTATGCATTGGAAGAAAGACAGTCTCTTCAATAAATGGTGCTGGGAAAATTGGACATCCACATGCAGAAGAATGAAACTGGACCACTCTCTTTCACCATACACAAAGATAAACTCAAAATGGATGAGAGATCTAAAGGTGAGACAAGATTCCATCAAAATCCTAGAGGAGAACACAGGCAACACCCTTTTTGAACTCAGCCACAGTAACTTCTTGCAAGATACATCCACGAAGGCAAAAGAAACAAAAGCAAAAATGAACTATTGGGACTTCATCAAGATAAGAAGCTTTTGCACAGCAAAGGATACAGTCAACAAAACTAAAAGACAACCTACAGAATGGGAGAAGATATTTGCAAATGACATAACAGATAAAGGGCTAGTTTCCAAAGTCTATAAAGAACTTATTAAACTCAACACCAAAGAAACAAACAATCCAATCATGAAATGGGCAAAAGACATGAAGAGAAATCTCACAGAGGAAGACATGGACAAGGCCAACAAGCACATGAGAAAATGCTCTGCATCCCTTGCCATCAGGGAAATACAAATCAAAACCACAATGAGATACCACCTCACACCAGTGAGAATGGGGAAAATTAACAAGGCAGGAAACAACAAATGTTGGAGAGGATGCAGAGAAAAGGGAACCCTCTTACACTGTTGGTGGGAATGTGAACTGGTGCAGCCACTCTGGAAAACTGTGTGGAGGTTCCTCAAAGAGTTAAAAATAGACCTGCCCTACGACCCAGCAATTGCACTGTTGGGGATTTACCCCAAAGATTCAGATGCAATGAAACTTCGGGACACCTGCACCCCGATGTTTCTATCAGCAATGTCCACAATAGCCAAACTGTGGAAGGAGCCTCGGTGTCCATCGAAAGATGAATGGATAAAGAAGATGTGGTCTATGTATACAATGGAATATTCCTCAGCCATTAGAAACGACAAATACCCACCATTTGCTTCAACGTGGATGGAACTGGAGGGTATTATGCTGAGTGAAGTAAGTCAATCGGAGAAGGACAAACAGTGTATGTTCTCATTCATTTGGGGAATATGAATAATAGTGAAAGGGAATATAAAGGAAGGGAAAAGAAATGTTGGGAAATATCAGGAAGGGAGACAGAACATAAAGACTCCTAACTCGGGGAAACGAACTAGGGGTGGTGGAAGGGGAGGAGGGCGGGTGTTGGAGGGGAATGGGTGACGGGCACTGAGGTGGACACTTGACGGGATGAGCACTGGGTGTTTTTCTGTATGTTGGTAAATTGAACACCAATAAAAGTTAATTAAAAAAAAAAGAAGCTGGAATAATGATAGTCACCCTGGAATCACTTTTCTCTCTTTCCATAGTAGTAGGATTTTTAGTTTGCTGTGTGTTGTTCTGAATAATGAATACATTTCCCAGCTTCCCTTGCAGCTCAGTGTGGCTGCGTGCCTATATTTTGGACAATGGGCTGTAGGCAGAAGCATTATATAACTTTTTTTTTTGCCATCCCTTTGTCTACTTGTTTCCTATAATCCAGTTCTTGCCATCTTGGCTCACGAAGACAAAGAGCCAGATACTCAGGATGGTGGAGCAGTGAGTTGGAAGGAATTTGCATCACTGGGTACTTCATGAGCAGAGCTGCCATATTAGCCTTGGCCTGCATATTACGAGTCTTGCTTTAGGAAAGTAAAATAAAGTTATACCTTTCTAAAGTGAAGTTGTTGGTTTTTTTTTTTTTTATAGGTTTTTCTGTCTGTCTCTGGAAAAACTAATCTTAATGGCTACAAAATTCTGTCTGGCATTAGATTATGTGAGATGGGTCCCCAACAGTGTCAGAAAAAACAAAGGAAAAAGACAATACCAATGGCAGGGCAGAGAAAATATCACCACAATGAATTCCATAGTAGTTCTTAAAAAATTTCCGAATACAGGTTTTTAATAAGGGAAAAATGATGCTCATGGAAATGATATCTTGGTGTGGAATTTCCTCGATTCTCATTTCAGGTTCTCTTTTCTTGACTGTTACAAAGGATTGGGAAAATTGTTCTACTCCTAGAAGGCTTTCTGGTTTTACCAGCGACTTCTGATATATCTTAAAGCACAAATTGATTCCTTTATTTCTGTTAGAAAGTTCACCTGCCAGATTACACTGATTTCCTGGAGTCATTTTGGACAAAGGAAAGGTCACTTTTTTAAAACTAAAGATATGTTTTTCTTCCTGTATCACTTGCCTAGTTTTCTTTTTTCAGCTTTTCTTTCGTGATAAATGTCTTAAATAAGACATTTCCCCCAAGATATTTAAAGCAATAATACTTAACCTTTGTACAACACTTTCATCTCCAGAGTCTCTTACAATGGGTCCTGGAATCAGAAAACTTCCCACAAAGGCCAAGCGAGTATGGGGAGAGTTTTGAGTTTGTGAACTATTAGATACAATTTTAAGAATAGCAAAAGAGGCATCATCGAGAGCCTACTTGTACAAGATGCTGTGCTTGGTATTAACACAAAGAATTTTGGGCCCTAAAGGATCTTGTCGAGTAGAAAGTCACATGGTTGTGTTTCCCCAGAAGCAGGCCCTGAGCTAAGGATATGAATGCCAGGAATATATTTAAGAAGTGATCAAGTCAGAAGTAGTAGGGGAAGGGAGACAAAGAAAGGAAAAATGAACAGGTTATTGGTGTGGGCAACCCTGCTGGGGAGCTGCGAGAGATGGTGCATAACATGACTCTGAGTCATCCCACCTGAGGGGTGCAGAAGAAAGGTTATTTATTATAAATAAAGTTAAAGGAAAAGAAGAATGTCTGAGGACAACTGATTTTGTTGAGAAGCCTCATGGAAGGTGCCAAACTATGTGCCTGTGTCACTAACAAAAAAAGAGGAATAATCTAAAGAGATTAGTATTAAGAATTATATATATTTGTTTATGTAGAATAGATGATATATCAGTTTTAACATTTGAGGAGAGGGCAATTTTTCTACTCCACCTACCAAATGTCTATTATCATTTTAAATTTGACTTTGAGGCTCAAGGGGCACTTTTAAGCACCCTTTGGGTATGTGGCATTATGCTAGACACTGGGAGAGAGGAGGGAAGCTTGGAAGAACTCTGAGGAGCTTTCTTCCCTAGCCTCCTAGAATTTATAATAGAGCAAGGCAAAAAGCTGTATGCTAGAAGATGTAGAGATTAATTCCTTAATTTATTAGAAGTTAATTTTAAGCTTATAGACAAGCCAGATGTAAAGCAGTGTTATGTACGATATACGTGGTTAAACTAAAGGAATGATAACTAAGGGAAATATCACTGTAGGGTATGCTTAGGAGAGAGTGAATCTAGTTCTTGACCTGAGGATCTGGCTTACAGAAAAGAAAGGAGGGAAGTGCAGGGAGGTGGAATGGTCTGAGCAAGGTCATGATGGTTTTCCATTAGACGTACGTTGCAAAGTGAGACTGGTGACAACTGATTGGGTAGGTCCAGGTGATGGAGGACCTTGACAATCAGGCAGCGGTCTTGGAACTGGATTCAATTTGGAAAGTAGGGTGAGGCAGATTCAAAAGATTTTTTTTATTTTCCTGGTTAACTTGAAATTCTTTCTTTTAAGCTGAAGTACAATTTACATGAAAATGGTGGTCAGTTCTTAAGTGCACAGTTTGATGAATTTCTATAAATGCAATCACCACCACATAGGCAATTTCTACCCATGTAACCACCACCCACATAAAGAGAGAACATTTCCATCACTGAAGAAGGGCCTTTTATGCACCTTCCCAGCAAATAACTCCCTCGCTTTCACCTCTTAACCATCATTAAGAGCTGTTGGACTGTTTTTAAACTTCATATAAATTGTATCACACAGCATATTTTCCTTTATAACTGTCTTCTTTTACTCAACTTAATATTTTGAGATGAGTAGTTTGTTTATCCATTCTCCCGTTGATGGAAATATGGGCTGTTTCCAATTGTTGGGCTACTATGAATAGGATGTCTGTGAACATTCTTGCACATGTCTTTCGGAGGACACGTGCACTCCTTTCTCTAGGAGTTGGTCACTGAGTCAGAGGGTGACATGATTACCTTTAGTAGTTGTTATCATTTTATACTCAGACTAGCGATGGTTGAGGGATGCATTTCTTCACAACCTTATCAGTACTTGGTATTGGTAGTCTTTCCCATGTTTTGCCATTCTAGTGGGTCTGCAGTGAGAAAAACAATTTTTTAAAAGAAAGATTAATTATAGACTAAATTAAAGAATAGATGGATTGAATGAATGGGCAGGGACCAGGCTCAGGTAAACCAGTTATAGAGCTGCTGTCCCATTGTCAATTGAATGACTCAAGAGCTTGGTTTGTGGGAATATGGCAGCTGTGGGGAGGAAGGGTTTAAACTGAGTGACTTAACAGAACTTGGCAGAGACTCAGGGCTCTGTTCTAAGCATGCCTCTTCTATATAGAAGACTCTTTCGTCATTTAAGTCGCTTGCTATTAACTGTAGCCAGAGGAGTGGGGTCACCTTTAATTAATCTGCCTGAGAGAGATCTTATTGTATTGTGGACACTGCAAATATTTGAAGAAATTTACTAGGAGAGCCTGTAGAGGGTTTCAGGAATGAGAGGGTTTGCCGTGGGTTAAATGAATTGCCACATGAGGATTTTTAATGTACTTTTCAGCTTACTCCTTGCCTCGAGGACCTGGTGTTAGGATTCCTTCTTCCTTCCCTCTTTTCTTCCTTTTCCTCACCTTCCTTCTTTTCTTCCATCAATCCATCAGTGAGTAAACATTTGCTGAGGGCCTGTTCTGTACCAGGCCCTGGCTGAGTGCCAAGGCGGATCCAAAAACGAATTTTGCAGATATCTGGTCCTCCAAGAGTTCAGTGCATTCAGTAAAGGATTTGACAAACATACAAAGAGTGACAATATCAGTCAATGCCACGTACATCCTTGCTGTCCTCTGTCGGTGCATCTGTGCCATCCTCCACTACACTTATGAATCTTCAGTGAAAAGAGAGCATGTTTAGATTTGAAGTAAAAGATGGAGTGGGGATCAGAGGACGTTTCTAGTTGGCGGTGGCATGTCGGTTAAGGCAAGGATGGGTAAAAGTTCAATAGCAGAGATGAAGGGAAGGCATAATAACAATAAGGAACAGACTGGATGGAGGTGTGGAGAGGCCAAGTGGAGGGTCCAGTGGGGAATCTCAAATAGTAGAATTTGGCCAGAACATATGGTGTGTGGAGTGTAGTGGCAGTACATCAAGAGGGAAGGGAGGATGGAGCCAGAGCAGGAGCCATGTGGCAAATTTTGTTTATTTGGTAGGCAACAGGGAACCCCTGAAAGGTTTTTAGTGACAGCCTCATAATCAGAGCTGCCTTTTGCAAAGATTACCCTGACAGTGATAAACCACAAGATTGAAAGCATGAGAATGTTTTAGGAGGCTGTTATAAGGGCCCAGGGAAGAATTAATGAGGGCATGTATTAGGTTGGCTGGGAAAGAAAAGAGGGGTTAGGTCATATCAGAAGTGATTAGAAAAAAGAAGGTTAAAAAAAAAAAAAAAAAAAAAAAAAAAGAAGGTTCCAGTATGCCTGGGTGGTTCAGTGGTTGAGCGTCTGCCTTTGGCTCAGGTCGTGATCCCGGGGTCCTGGGATGGAGTCCCACATCAGGCTCCCTGCAGGGAGCCTGCTTCTCTCTTTGCCTATGTCTCTGCCTCTCTCTGTCTCTCATGAATAAGTAATTTTTTTAAATCTTTTTTTTTTAAAGAAGATTCTGAGAGAAGACAGGCAATGGAAGGCAGAGCAGAAGCAATCATTTTTCTCTTTTCTTTCCTGATGCTGTATTTTGAAAGTGAGCCAGACTTGGCGTGGTGTAGGCGTGGTATCCACCAGGATTGCATTCCTCTTAGGAGGAGGTAGCCAAGCTGTGGGTAAGAGGTCAGAAAGACTGAGAGTGGAATATTCTGCTTTGCTTAACATGGGATTACTTAAGAAGCAAAATCCCATTGAAGCCAAACCCTCCATTCCTGGACCCCACACTTTCTTGCTGTTGCTCTATCTCCCGCTTGCCTTTCATGGTCAAACTTCTAGAACAAACTGTACATTCTCACTGCCATCATTTCTTCACTTCCCATGCACTCAACTCCTACTCATCTGTTGACCATCTACACTGCTCGCAAAGTCACCAGTGCTCTCCATGTTGTTAGAATTAGTGGATAGTCTCCTGGCCTCATCTTACCTGAAGCCTCATGTGCATCCAACACTCTCAGCCACTCCCCTTACTTAAAATGCTCTCCTCTCTTGGATGCTATGACTCCACTTGTTTGGTTTTCCTCTCTCAACTCTCTGGCTACTCCCATTCAGACTTCTTTTCTAGCTCATCCCACTCTACTGAGCCAGTGTGTGTTGGAGATTTTAGGTCTTCTTTTATTTCTACTGTATGCTCTATTTTCAGCCTGGACACCTCTCTGCTGAGCAGCAGGCTTGTAAATCCAACTGACTACTTGACATGTCCACCTTAATGTCTCAAAAACAGGTCAAACTCAGCATTGAAAAACTGAGATTCATGATATCTTCACTCCAAAAGAGTTCCTCTTTATCATAAGTGCTGCCACCAGCCATCCATATATGCATTCTAGAAACTGGAGAAATAGTCTTGACCATCCTCTCTCTTAATTCCCCATATCGAATCTATTAATTTATGGTTGATTTTACTTCCTAAAAATATTTCTCAAGCTCATTCATTTCTTCACCCTAGACCAAGCTACCAACACTCTCCTAATTAGCCACTATTATGGACTCAGCTTTAATCTGAACTCACTCTGTCCTCCACTTTAATACATCGTGACTCCAGAAGCTGGTATGAAACTTTTTAGACTTAAATAGGATGATGTTATCTCCTTAAAAGACTTTAATGGCTTTTCCTGTCTCATAGAACAAATACCAAAGTTTCATCTGGCTTTGAAGATCCTACAAGGGCTGGCCATTACCATTCTTTTTAGCTTTACCCCTTCCCAGCTTTCTTCTCTTCTTTTTATTTAGGCACTCAGACCTTTTCTCTGTCCCTCCTACTCTCCATACCCAATCCTCCAACAGGACTTCTGCAGCTGCAGATTGCTCAGAACAATCCTTTCTCCCTCCCTCCTTTACCCAGTTGTCTTCTACTTATGATTTGGATCTCAGATTAGATGCCACTTGCTCATGGGAGCCTTCCTTGATGCCCTAACTTAGATCATGCTAGAGCCCCTTTATTACATGTCCCTCTGATATTGGGTACCTTTTCTTGAGAACACTTTGCCCATCTATTGCTATGATCCTTTGATTAAGGTTTATTTACCTCACTGGAAAGTAAGCTTTATGAAGGCAGGAACAGTTTCAGTTTTTGCTCACCCTTGTCTTGCCAGAGGGCTTGGTAGTGTCAGGAGCACAATAGGTGTTCAACAAATATGTGTTGAATAAATCAGGAGCACCTGGATTGAGGCAAGCTGTGTTATACTATGTCTCCTGGAGGAGTATTGGAGAAGCATAGATGTACACAATAGCTTTCCTATCAGTAATTCCAGCTAAGTATGTTAATAAATATTCCAACCAGAGGTTGAACATTGGTGATCCTGGGATATAAGCAGCCTGGTAGAAATATTTAGTTTGGCTTGCACATGTTTTTAAGAAAAACTTGAACTTTATGCAGACATTTCAAAATATGGCAATTTCATGCAAAATTCTGAATTTCTGGCTTTTCCTTTTTCAAGAAGCTCTAATATCACCGGGCCCACATTTCCTTGTAGCAATAATCAGCCAGAGTTGAGCAGGGGCTGCCCCATTTGGATGGGGCATTAGTTCTTTGGTTCATCATTGTTACCACCTAGCATCCTTCACTTACTTAATTAAATGCCTGGCCCGTAGAGGCACATACCTCACTGAGTTTGCTGTTCTCAGTCTCAACTTCCTTTATTAGAAATGATTGGACCCAACTAATTGGGTAACCTGATAAAATGCCTGAATCGTTGCCATGAAAAACCATACCATCAATTTCATTTCCTAACTCTTGAGAAGTTATCTAAAAAATGCAGAATTCTTTCATCTAACCCTTTCACTTAACAGATGACAGAAGTGAAGGCCAGAATAGATAATAACTTGCCGAGGCTCACAAAACTAGTTCTTTGTCTCTTGGCCAGTGTGCTTAGAAATATCAACAAAAATATTCAGGGAAAGGTAGTCCTTTGTAAATCACCACTTAATTTTGTTTTTTTGCTTCCTTAAATCTAGAAGAACTAATTTAAACACAGTAACTGAGCTTCTAAGTCTCAAGTTCATCTCATTATGCTTTCCCCTTGAATTGTTTGGGAAACTCAGTGTTGGTCATGTGGAAAGCATAGTATAGTAGTAGCATAGTGGTGGTAGTATAGTATTGGTAATAGTAACCAAATCCAGTGTGTGAAAATGTGAATCAATAATCCTGGACTAGGGATCCCTGGGTGGCGCAGCGGTTTGGCGCCTGCCTTTGGCCCAGGGCGCGATCCTGGAGACCCAGGATCGAATCCCACGTCGGGCTCCTGGTGCATGGAGCCTGCTTCTCCCTCTGCCTGTGACTCTGTCTCTATCTCTCTCTCTCTGTGACTATCATAAATAAATAAAAATTAAAAAAAAATAATCCTGGACTAATAGTTTCCTCTTATAAAGGTTACTGATGTCTTTCTGTTTGTTCATATACTCGTTTGTTTTTCCAGCCTGTGGATTTTGATTCCAGTTTTATTCTAAGCCCTTTTCATTTCGGTAAACAGTGATGACCATTTGAAAGTGTATGATTCAGTGGTGTTAAGTGCATTCACAATGCTGTGCTACCATCACCTCTATCTGGTTTTGGAAATTTTTCATCTCACCCCAAATGGAAACTGTATCCATTAAATAGTCACTTCCCATTCCTGTCTCCCCTCAGTCCCAGACAACTATTCATCTACTTTCCATCTCAATGGATTTGCCTGTTCTGAACAGTTTCTTGAAATGGAATAATATAATATGTGTCCTTTTGTGTTTGGCTTCTTTGGCTTAGCATAATGTTTTTGAGGTTCATCCACACTATAGCATGTATCAGCACTTTATTCTCTTTTATAGCTAAATGATATTTCATTGCATGGATATACCATATTTTGTTTACTCATTCATCCATTGATGGATACTTGGGTTGTTTCACCTTTCACCTATTGTGGATAAGGTTGCTGTCAACATTCATGTACAAGGGTTTTTTTTTTTTAAATTTCACACTTTTTAAAGTTTGCATTTCAGGACCCATTTATCTTTTCTGAAAGGCTGCTTGCCTATTGTGAATAAAGTTTAAAAAGGAGTTGCCAGACCAACTGGGTGTCAATTTCTATTGACTTCTCTTCTGCATCTCTGCATCTGGCTTGAAATTGCAGTTATATTTACACGCAAGAAATAGCAGTTCATTTTCAGTAGGCATCTACCTGGAAAACACCAGGTGCTTTAAACAAATTATGAAGAAGAAATCAAACTAACCAGATGATGTGGCCATTATAAGCTATCTGATGTATGGGGGAAAGTATGGATCTTATTCAGAAGGTAATCTACAAAAGAACAGTTTAGCTCTGAGTCAAGGTACATCTGTTGAGCTTTTCACTTTCATGCAACAACATTCAACAGATACCTACTGAGAGCTGCTAAGCCTGATCTATGCATGAAGGAGCTTAGAGGCCAGTGAGGAAATGTAGATGTTAATTAAGTAAATATATGTATTTATTTACAAGCAATCCTTGATGGCAATATGTAAGGAGTATGAGAGCTTATAACAGGGCCACCTCCTCTCTCCTGGAGGCTATGAGATGGCCTTGCTGAGGAAGTGACTTTTGAGTTGTGTAAGAGCTGTGTAAAATGGGCAAACTAGTACTGAGTATCTAACAGTTGCCACCCTAAATGCTTTGGATTCAAGGGTTGGTAAGTAGCCTCTGTCCACAAGGAGTTCTGTTTTCTTGAGACTAGTTAAGTGAAACATCGGCTGACTTGATCAGTATCGACCCCTTTTGGCTGGACCCCATTAATCTAACCAGTTCTAAGGGGGTCTCTCAGGGACAGACTCAGAGCAGGTCCAGTAACTTTGACCCAAAAGTCTTCAAATTGTTTAGTGGTGATTCAGGTCTAAGTTCCGATAGCATCACCGGCAAAGGACCCAAGATAAAGTAGTAAAAAAATTAATGAAAAGAAGAATTGTTGCTTCCAATACTTTTACCTGGGCAGTTGTCCATCTAGTACTTTTCACAACTAATCCCCCAGACTCCACACAGTTGGACCCCACACCCTTATTCAGCAATTTGCTTTTCTCAAAGTGAAGCTGAAGATGACTGGGCAATGTTTATGATGCACATATAAATAAATAGCAGGTGGTGCACAGAAGTTCTGGTCAATGGAGACACCTTATCTTTGTTATGAGGCCTCATGCTGTGTAGTGCTCTGAGTAGAAAAATGAGAAATGATTAGAATGATGAGAAACATAGGCTGTTTGTTCAAAAATGAAATGGGGCCAATTAGAAAGTCAGATAATGCCAATTTGCATTGTTTAAAATAGATCCCGGGTGAAATATACCATTCTCATGGAGTGGTGCCTTTCTCTGGCAATCAGTTCCTAGGTGATTTTAACATGTGTCAACATCTGCTCTGTGTTTCAGGTCTTGGCCTGGTTATGAAGTCTTAGGGGTCCTGTCATAGGAAGGTAATTATACCGAACAGAGTATCACTGCCTTTTATTATTGTATTATTTTGGACATCGGGATGCATTTTTATTTTAGGGATGCATTTTAGATTTCAGAAGGACGTCTTCTGTAATATTCACTCAAATACAGTGTCAGATCACCTGATATGGAGAAAAAACTCAATTTAGAGGATGAAGGAATTTAAGCAGTTATTTGATATATGAACAGTCTCATAGTGAGATTTCTCTAACTGGCAAGTCCTCAAGTACATATTAAATATGATTAAGTGAACAGCAATTTGTCTCACAACTTTTCAAGAACCCCTTTACTGAGAATGAGGTTATTAAGAATGAATCATCATTTACATGTTCCCATTGTAGAATGTGATTGGAATTTCAGCAAAGGGTTTGCTGATTACCAGAATGAGGGCCACTGAAGAAGTGAGAGATTATAGGTGAAAGGGCTTAGCCGACCTATTGCAGAGAGTAAGAAAAGAAAGGGTGAAAGTGGAGAGAGAAGAAAAAGGATGGTAAGGGGGGAGTGTGATTGAGAGCCAAATGACATTACCTTGGTGTCATTGGTCAGTTGCCTGGAGATGGGGGCCCCACAAGCCGAGCCAGATGGAAAGGCCATTCCCTGTGGCCTTTGCCTGTTCGAACTGCTCTTTCATTGTGTGTTTTTTCCAGATGAGATAGTTCTGGCAGAACTATCTGCGGCCCCAGCCTGCTTGGAGATGCCTGGAGCTTTTGCAACAAAAGCAAATACGCTTTTCTGTGATGGAGAGTAGTGGGGAACACAGAGGGGCCCCAGGAAGAAGCACACATCTTGCTCAAGAAGGAATTCAGAGAAACAAAATTGGGAGAGACCAAGCGTGTGAATACTAGACTTAAACACACACAAACAAAACCACTGCGTACGAAGAAAAACTGGGAAGAAAATACAGGGGTGAGTATATGATGGTGATGGAATTTGGAATACCGGTTCTGTTTTTCCAGACTTTCTGTGATGTGCTCATGTAGTAAGTTTTTCATTTTAAGAGAAAGTAAGGTAATTCATAGTGTGCATGTGAACTTGTAATCAGAGGCTCTGAGCTCAGCCTCAGCTCTGTTACCAACTAACCATGGAATTTGGGGCTAGCTATTTAACTGCCCCCCTGCCGTGGCTCCTTCAAGTTGAGAACTGAAACCAATGTAAGTTCCTGTTTCTGTGTTTAAACAATCCTGGGAGTGGGCATAGCTTCCTGTCCCCATGTTATAAAATACCGAGAACAACCAAAAATAACTTAAGCTACTTGCTACAGGAAATAATAGTGCCTAGAAGCTACAACTGTCAACTAATAAAACTAAAATAAATCACTAATAAACGGATAAAATACAACTAATAAAACCCAAAGAGCTTACCAGTGAAGACAAACAGCTTACTCATAAAGTCTGGTTTGAAACCCTCTTTTTGTCACGGGGTCTACCAACCCGGAGCTATTATGTCATAAACTTGGCCCAACCTCAACCATTTTCCCACCTTGCAAAATTCACCTTAAGATCACCTAGCTTTAGGGACGCCTGGGTGGCTCAGTGGTTGAGCGTCTGCCTCTGGCTCAGGGTGTGACCCCGGGGTCCTGGGATCGAGTCCCACATCGGGCTCCCTGCAGGGAGCCTGCTTCTCCCTCTGCCTGTGTCTCTGCCTCTCTCTCTGTGTCTCTCATGAATAAATAAATAAAATCTTAAAAAAAAAACCATCACCCAGCTTCAGGCCCTAAAACTCTATAAAGATCCTCGACAGCTTACTTCTGAGAAACTACTAGAACTGTCAAGACGGTATTCTCCCTTACAGCAGTGAGTCTGGGAAACCGCTTTGCTTGATAACACGTTTTTCTGGGAAGTTTTTGAGGACTTGACAATATGTAAAAGAGGATGGTTAGACACTGTACTCTTGGAAACCCCTTTTATCTCTCACTTCCTCGGATTCATGCTGGTGACATTTTCTTTTTCTTGGCTCTCTTTCCTCCCGGGCTTCTGGCACTTCTACACATTTTTGTCATGGTTTATTTTTTTTTTTTTTCTTTTACCCTCTTTAACTTGAAACCACTCTAAGCTGGACATATCGGAGGAACACCCGCTGGCAGGTTTTAGTTGCAATTAAGAAGTTGAAGGATGGTGGTAAAAGCCGAACGACGATGCAAATGTACTTAACGCCACCGCACTGCACGCTTACTAGTTAAAATGGTAAACCGTGTTATGTATGTTTTACTACAATAGGAAAAAGACAAAGGAACAGAAGCTTAAGGCCATTCCCTCCTTGACATCTTCATGTAGGTAACATGGGATCCCAGGAAAGGGCTGCCAGAAACTCCTCCTCTTTCTAGATTAAATGACATGTATGAGATGTACCAGGTCCAGTGCCTGTAAGACAGTAAGGAAGTGCTCAGTGTTTATTCCCACCTTCTCCTTCTTCTGGAAGAGTAGAGGAGGAAGCTCTTTTCTTCCTAGTCACAGTTACTGGATTTCTTTTTCTTTTTTTTTGAGGTTTTATTTATTTATTCAGGTGAAACACACAGAGAGAGGCAGAGACACAGGCAGAGGGAGAAGCAGGCTCCCTGCAGGGAGCTGGATGTGTGACTCGATCCCAGGACCTTGGGATCACACCCTGAGCCGAAGACAGATGCTCAACCACTGAGCCACCCAGGTGTCCCTAAAAGTTACTAGATTTCAAACCTACCGATATAAGGGAGGAGTGGATAAATTCCCAGAACCTGGTTCAGGAACGTTGCAGTGCAAAATTCACTTCTGAACTCCACTTTTTCCCTGGGAGATTGGGGGTGCAATGACAGAGCGGGAATGGCAGAACCAGCCAGGATATCTGAATAGCAATTTTTCTTTGGTAGCAAAGCTGTAAGAAATACAGAGTTTATTTTGTGTAACTATAAACCTGATAAATCTGGGTTTTCTAGATCTTGCCATAAGACCCATCCAGACGCTGTGACATAATATGCCAGCCCAGTGCAAAATAAAAGGCGAGGTCTTTTGTTCAAAGAGCAGGTGGAAAGTGCTGTCAAAGGTACAGAAGCTTTTTCCCTTCTTCCATGATCTCTCTTTTGAGGGATTTTTAAAAAATCTACTATGTAATATGTTTCTAAGTAAAGAGAAATTAAAAATTTCAATTATTAGCATGAATTTTTACCATTCATCTTTATATCGTGCAATGACAGTCTTAAATGCAAATCTAAGAGCATTTAGCTCCTGTGAAATCATCGTATTATGCAATTTGTATTTTGTAGTGTCTATGAATGCATGTATTTCATTCTTATGGGAATGGCAGAAATGCTGCACAAAACAAACTCGACCATTTTCATTTCCCTCCCTCCCTTTGGCTTGCTAATGAGCAAGGAAGGCCTCAAAAAAGGGACAAAGATTGCCCTCTTTTCCCCTTTCCTTCCATGTTAACATTTTCTCTGTAAGTGGTTGGCTAATACAGATAAGTCACATGAGTAAGAAAGGACATGATAGGGCTTCTTGGTCATTTGTGTTTCTTAGCATGTCATTACTTTCTCTCTGTGTTCAGGACAAGTAACCCCACTTACTCAGTTGTAGACATCACACACTTATCTTATACTTGCCTTGTCTCACTGCGCCCTCATGCATCATGGGTCCATTAGAATTCTGTACTCACAGGGCATCACAAAAAGTATACACAAATGGGGGCACCTGGGTGGCTCAGTGGGTTAAGTGTCTGACTTTGGCTCAGATCATGATCTCAGAGTCCTGGGATTGAGCCCCACATTGGGTTCCTCACTCAGCAGGGAGTCTGCTTCTCCTTCTGCCCCTCCTCCTGCTTATACTCTCAAATAAATAAACGAAATCGTTTTTTTTTAATTAACTTTTATTGGTGTTCAATTTACCAACATACAGAAAAACACCCAGTGCTCATCCCGTCAAGTGTCCACCTCAGTGCCCGTCACCCATTCCCCTCCAACACCCGCCCTCCTCCCCTTCCACCACCCCTAGTTCATTTCCCCGAGTTAGGAGTCTTTATGTTCTGTCTCCCTTCCTGATATTTCCCAACATTTCTTTTCCCTTCCTTTATATTCCCTTTCACTATTATTCATATTCCCCAAATGAATGAGAACATACACTGTTTGTCCTTCTCCGATTGACTTACTTCACTCAGCATAATACCCTCCAGTTCCATCCACGTTGAAGCAAATGGTGGGTATTTGTCGTTTCTAATTGCTGAGTAATATTCCATTGTATACATAGACCACATCTTCTTTTTTTTTTTTTTTTTTTTAGACCACATCTTCTTTATCCATTCATCTTTCGATGGACACCGAGGCTCCTTCCACAGTTTGGCTATTGTGGCCATTGCTGCTAGAAACATCGGGGTGCAGGTGTCCCGACATTTCATTGCATCTGAATCTTTGGGGTAAATCCCCAACAGTGCAATTGCTGGGTCAAAGGGCAGGTCTATTTTTAACTCTTTGAGGAACCTCCACACAGTTTTCCAGAGTGGCTGCACCAGTTCACATTCCCACCAACAGTGTAAGAGGGTTCCCTTTTCTCCGCATCCTCTCCAACATTTGTTGTTTCCTGCCTTGTTAATTTTCCCCATTCTCACTGGTGTGAGGTGGTATCTCATTGTGGTTTTGATTTCTATTTCCCTGATGGCAAGTGATGCAGAGCATTTTCTCATGTGCTTGTTGGCCATGTCCATGTCTTCCTCTGTGAGATTTCTCTTCATGTCTTTTGCCCATTTCATGATTGGATTGTTTGTTTCTTTGGTGTTGAGTTTAATAAGTTCTTTATAGATTTTGGAAACTAGCCCTTTATCTGATATGTCGTTTGCAAATATCTTCTCCCATTCTGTAGGTTGTCTTTTAGTTTTGTTGACTGTATCCTTTGCTGTGCAAAAGCTTCTTATCTTGATGAAGTCCCAATAGTTCATTTTTGCTTTTGTTTCTTTTGCCTTTGTGGATGTATCTTGCAAGAAGTTACTGTGGCCAAGTTCAAAAAGGGTGTTGCCTGTGTTCTCCTCTAGGATTTTGATGGAATCTTGTCTCACATTTAGATCTCTCATCCATACGAAATCGTTTTTAAAAAAGAACTGTACAGGGACGCCTGGGTGGCTCAGCAATTGAGCATCTGCCTTCGGCTCAGGGTGTCATCCCGGGGCCCTGGGATTGAGTCCCGCATTGGGCTCCCCACAGGCGCCCTGCTTCTCCCTCTGCCTATGTCTCTGCCTCTCTGTGTGTGTCTCTCATGAATAAATAAATAAAATCTTTTAAAAAATTTAAAAAGAACTATAAACAAGTGGGGAGGCAAGATACAGTGGATGCACATATTACATGCATCTCCTCAGCTCATGTACATGCTTCACATTGGACTTCATCTATGAAGCATAAGTTTAAAGATAAAATTATTTAGAATTTCGAGATGGTAACAGTAGATATTAAACCAAGCCCCAGGGCCCTTCTGAGCCTGGGATACTGTGGGACTGCACAGGTTGCATGTTCATAAAGCAGCCCCGGACCCATCACTGTATGGTATCGCAGCCAAAAAAAAAAAAAAAAAAACCTGATCTGACTCTAAAAAATCTGCAAAAATCAACTTTGTTTTTACTGAAGATTTCTTGAGACTACTAAGGAGAGGGTGTCAAAGCATATTACCAAGTGAAATTTCCCCCACATCCTTTTTAAGTTTCCCTCTCATCAAAATCTCTCCTGTTCCAAGCAGCTGCTATGTTGTCAGGCTCTGGCTACCAGAGCTCCAGACTCATCTAGCATGGATGAGGGAGAGGAGGGCCAGGCTTGGTTTATGGATGGGTCCTCTAATTGGCTACAAGCACCAGTGTCCCTAAGGAAGCCACTTGCCTGGGGAGAACCAGTGGGGGTGGATTGGTGGATCCATTTCCTCTCCCTTTACCAGAATGGTTAGCCCTTTCTTATTTTAATGAACATACATGGCAATTGAATTAATTTTTGTAAGTTTTGAGATACCAGGGAGGGAAAATGGAAGTTGTCAAATCATTTTAGGGAATGATGCACACAGAAGTTGATCAGTGGCTCCAAGGTGAGTGGTACTGGTGGGATCTGAACCCACCTCTCTGTTTGCGAAGCTGGACTCTTGTCCATTTGATATGCTGGTCCCCATAAAAGGGGAGAAGGCAACTACTGAGCATCTATTGTGTGCTCAATTCGTATAAGGTACTTTATGTAACAACTATTTGATGTACGTATTTTCCTGATTGGGGACGGAGGATCAGTGAAACTAAATACCTTGCCCAAGGTTACAGAACAGGTAAGTGACAGTGCCAGCACCCTGAAGGTCCAGGCTCATTTCTGAGTCCCAAGTTCATGATATCTCCCCAGATTGCACAAGGCTAGGGGAGAAGTCAGTCCTCCTACCTTCCCCTTCATGAATCTTTCCAGAATACCAGGCTGCTTCCATTATTAAATCTGCATTGGTCGATTGAGAGATTGGTAAAGTCTCAAGGGCTGTTGTCTGCTGGTCCAGGGATATAGGGCTTGATGTAAAGGATGGAAGAGCGATTCCACCCATCGCCTCTTCGATTCAGTTTCTGAACATCGAAGCCCCCTCTCCAGCTGCCGTTAAGTTTTTTCCACTTTGCTCCTCCCCAAAACGTACGCTGAGGCTGGTGGGGCATGGGTGGTGGGGATGGTCAGAAATGAGGAAAGAAGAGGACCTGGCCTGCAGTGCTTTTCTTTTTTTTATCCTTTTTGTCCTGCCCCAAGCTCTGTTGGGATATTTCTTCAAACATGTTCAGTGACCTGTCACCACAAGAATTTGCTGAGTTAGTTCAGTGGAAACAGCCTGAATTTATATGGGATTTTAATTTCAGCAGCTGACACTTAACCTAGATAGGTTAGGATTTTAGTGCTTGTAGCCAAAGGCTATCAGAAAATTTCTGGGGCAAAAATCAGTTCAGATGCCTTCTTCAGAATGAATCACGAAAGAAAAAGAAAGCAGTATTACTTCTAGTTGCAAGCATAGTAATTCATAACATAGTCTATAATGGTCTATAAACTTTTGGTGGGAGGTCTACTTTTATTTCCTCATGCCTGGAGGAATGAATGAGTTGAAGGTGAGGAAGGGAGGGGGGAAAGAGCTCCTCTAGAGGCACCAGTGAGATTTGTGGGGTAAAAGTATTCCTGAGCCTCAGTCCCTGGGATTTGTCCAAGCATTTTGGACTTTGTGTTGGCGGGTGGCTCTCAACTGATGGGAGTGGGGAGTTTGCCCCAAATCACCTCCTCCTGGAGGAGAAGGTGGTTGTGCTGGGAGGGTCAGAGGGGGTCCTCCTTCTTCAGATTGCTGGGGCTCTGAGGAGGAATGGCAGGCAGGAGGCCCCGAGCAGAGTGAGAAGGGAATGGTGTCTCAGGCTCTCTCTCTCTCTCTCTCTCTGCATCCCCAGGTGACCATACTGGGCTGTGCGCATTCCTGGGTACAGCTAGTAGCCTGCAGTCTTTCAAGTGTGAGCATCTGTGAGTGGTGCCTGCAGGTTTTCTCTGAGTCAGGGCACCTGGCTGGTGTGTACCAGGAACAAGCCAGAAATGCTAGAAAGCTAATTCCTCCATGCCCCCTCTCTTTGCACCCCTTCCCCCCACCCCAGCTGCCCTCCATGGTGGGCAGATGATGTGACTTGGTAGATAAATATCCCAGCTTCCCAAGTCCCTTGACAAGAAAAATTCCAAGCTATGTTCCATCCTGTTCCATCTTGTCTCCCGGAGTTCCCCAGCAGGATTGAGCTCCACTTGACCACAGCTCCATAACCTGCCTTTCCTGCTCATCTCACTTCCCCGTCCACTGCTGGTGCTTCTCAGATCACCTCCCCAGTAAAGGCTCACACTTGGAAGTCTCATCCTCAGGGTTGGCTTCTGGCGGAGTCAAGCATCAAGACCCTTTGTAGCCCAAATGACAAAAAGCTGGAGGGTATCTTGGTGCTCCAGGTGTGTCCGAGGATCTCAGCACTGCCGAGAGGAAAGCAGCCCCCCTCAGCAGGGAGCTCCGGCAGGGCTGTTTTCTGTGGATGGTTGTCCAGGTAAAGGCAAAGCTGCCTGGAGTTCAGAGGAAGTGCCTGGTGCCTTTGCAGTTCTGTGAGGTCTCACTTGTGCTTTCAAATTCATCATGGGGTGCCATGAGAGATATAAAGATGGCAAGTCTCAGCCTCTACCTTCTAGTCATTTATAATCCTGACAGGTAGCATGAAGCAGGTGTTCCGATAATTCCCATATGTGGCAGAAAGGAAGAGAAGCCACAATGCTCCTCCATGATTTGAGTGTTAACAACCAAGGATTTCTTTAGGCATCTAGCTGTTAACTTGAGGCAGTTGGACATGAAGGGACAAAAGCCTGCTTCCACTAAATGGCACTTCTGTGGAAAAAGCAACTTATTCATTGTCGAAAGTCACAAAGCCATGGTGGTTCAGATTCAGTAGACCCATATAAAATTGTTGTTAATAGCTGAGTGGCAGAAATGGAGCTTGAGAAATACATCCCCAGAGTTTATATGCAAAAGGAGCCACTTTAGAGGAGGTGAGTAGATCAAAGAAAGCTGTATTATTTTTAATTATCGTTATTACTCATAACAAAATTTTGAATTTGTGTAGTACCTTTCTTCTGAGGAGCTTGAGGCATTTCACATATATTATCTCATTTATCTTTTATAACATCCCAGTGGGAATATGTATTATTAACTTTCTACTGCCATGGGACTGAATTCGTGCAAATTCTTTTTCCTGGGAACGAATGGAGCTGCATCATTATAGAAGCAGATGTTGGCTGGAAGTCACCCACAACTCGCTACTGAATGTGAGTTAATTATAACAGCTCAGTACTCTGACTTTCCTTTGGGAAACCATTTTTGCCTCTCTCTGCCTCAGTTTATAGGAAAATGAAGGAGCCTAGCTAATCAGCTCAGTTGATATAAAATCAATCCATAACTAGAAAAAGAAAAAAAAAACAGTAGGAAGACCTCATGCATAGTTAATTAACACATATGGAGTTTGCTAGTTACAGCTAAATATTGACATAATATTTTCTCTTTTTTTGACATAATATTTTCAGTAGAAAAGGTTATATATGCACTTTCTCTACCACCCACTTTTAAGTGGGGAGAACTCCACTTAACTTAAACTGCCTGGTTTTGGTCTTAGCTGAAAGGTAAATTTCTTTGTCAAGTTCGGGAACACTGTGTCCAATCATTATTGAATAATAGTGTTTAAATCCCATTTCTACTGCGCCCAAGAGGAAAATTTAGATACGGTTTTTCTCATTAACTGGAAACACTACACAGTTCATCCATGACTTCTGCTCCATAAATTACTCTCTAGCAAAGTGTGCCAGAAAAAGTCACAAGAAAAATTCTGTTTCTGAGTCATATCTGAAGCGTAGCCGGTCTCTGAGAAGCTTTATGGACCTCTCAGAAGGATGGCCATCCCTGGGCGTGAGGTTGTCTAGGCTCAAAGTGGTGTGCCTGCGTTGGCTGGGGACGACCATAACCCCTTCCTTTCCCTGCATTCTGTGTGTCTTTCTGGCTTCCAGAGGTGTTGGAGCCTTTGGGATATTGGTAAACATCTCATCAGGCATACCAAAAGGAACTTCTCACTCAAACTGTCTGAAAAAAACCCCAAGACCTGGGTCAAGAGAAGCCTTTTAACTTTGAAATCTTGTCACGCTTTATAGTCTGAATCGAGGGCCACCATTTTAAGAATTTAATGGCCATATTTCAATCTGTGGAAAGTTCCATAGCTTTCCCAAAGCCCCCTTATATTCAAAAGGCTTGCCAAGACAAAGGAAAAAGCTGCCCTGTGAGGTATAGCGGAGGGAGCTCTACTCCCCAAGAGCACCTACTGTTGTCCTGGTGCCTGTCTGGACAGGGTTGGGTCTCTTGCACTGATCTCAGTTGAACCAGATTTTTCCATGTTTGATTAATGGAGGTGAATGGCTTCCAATTCCATGCTGGGGCTCATGCTGCATTTGGTCAGAAAATTCTCCAATGGTCACTCTAGACCTCTTGCGAGGCTCTAAATAGATAACTTTATAAGCTTCATATTTTCTTTTTCAGTAATCTTACAGCCATCTATAAAAATGATTAAGCGAATCTGGCCTCTTTTGGTTCTTTTGATTCGACAAAGCTGTCTCCTGTTTATAAATTCCTTTCTGTAATCTAATCCATCTGGCTATCCCTTCTGGCCTCTGGACTCCCAACAGCTACCAAAACTGTAAATAAAGGGCCCCTGGATACTTAAACAATCCGTTTCTGCTGTCAAGAAACATGTGCTTTATACAAACCATGAAAATGGAGCATAAGGAAAAGTAGGTGAGGTAAAAAGGAAGAAGAGCAAATATGTCAGTGCTTGGGACATAGTAGGTACACTCTCAATAGGTGTGACTGCAATGCAAATTAAAATACGCTTGGCTACGTTAGTCAGGCCTTTCTTTGGCCTTCGGTACCAGGAGGGAGGGTTAGGATCCACCTAGAATGCTGGTAAACGGGTCAGGAGATGCCAATAACCATTTGTAAGCTGATATGTTTTGGCAACTTTATTTTCACAGACGGCAAAGACTTTCAACATGTTATTTCTCTAGTTTTTACAGGATCCCTGACAGTCCCAAGAGCTGCCGGGGTGCCCATTGCACACAGGATGTGGTGCAAGTTCCAGTGAGATCATGAGCAAGAGATAGGACCCAGGCAGCCTGGGGAAAAAATTAAGGAAGGCAGCCTGTCATTTGCAAATTGTAGGCCTTCTTACTTATTTGAAGGTCTGAGAGTCATGGTAGAGTAAGCACGGGGTACTATATACAAGGACAGAAAAGGGAGCTTGGCCCTAGCATTAAGGTTCAGGGAAGGCTTCCTGGAGGAGAAATATAGCCTGACTGTGGTCTTGAAGGGTGCACTGCGGTTAGCCAGGCCCGGAGAAGAGGTAGGAACGATATAGACAGGGACCCTAACAGGAAGCAAGCCCACAAGACCATAGGAAGATCAGGCTATTTCCGTCTTACCAGAGGGTAGGAGAGGAATTTGGGTCACGGAGGGCCCTATATTTATTCATTCTTTTACCCACTCCCTCACTCATTCAACAAATATTTGCTGAGCGTCTGCAATGTGTCTGGCGCTGTTCAAGGCATTCTGGTTACCTCTGTGAACAAGACAGACAAGATTTGCTTCTTAAGGAGCTCACATTCTGGTGGCAGAAGGTCTTTGTAGACCTCACTAAAGTCACCGGGTCTTTTATCCAATGGAATAGGCATTGGGAAGTCTCTCAGGGGTTTAAAGCAGCAAAATAATGGTCAAATTTCTGTTTTAGAAAAATCCCGCTAGTCGAGACAGATAAAAGTGTGGCTCCCAATACTTGGGGCCTATAATCAGAGTAGTCATAACAATGCTGGTGGGAATTTTTGATGATTGACTTATTTGAGTACAAGAGACATTTGGGTTAATGTAAGAAAGAACTTATTGATAAAATGTTGAAATATGGAAGGGTTTGTCATTCTACTTCTAGAATTATTCACAAAAAGAATGTCTGTTCTTTTTCTATGAAAAGAAATAAAGAAAATGTCTTGAATGGTTCAATTGTTCTCTTAACTAAAGAGAGAAGGTTTAAAGGTTTAGCAGATGACCTTTTAGAATTTTTTATGGCTTTATTACTTTATGATTTATGAAGTGAAAATAACTACAGCATAAACTCTACTTAAGACTGAGAGTAAGGATGTCATCAAAGATCTGTAGGCTTTGTCAGGATAGGAGGTTTAAGGTTTTTTTTTCCCTATTTAATGGAGAAACTTTACAGAGAACTCATCCCAGGGTAGCTGGCCCATTATATATATTATTTCTAGTCATTATTTTCTTCCCCTCTTCTCCCTCCTTCTTTCTCCTACTTCTTCCCCTCCTCCTCCTTCTTTTCCTTCTCCTGCCCCCCTCCTCCTCTTTCTTCTCCTTTTTTAAAAGATTTTATTTATTTATTCATGACACAGGAGAGGCAGAGACATAGGCGGAGGGAGAAGCAGGCTCCCTGTGGGGAGCCTGATGCGGGACTCGACCCCAGGACCTCAGGATCACGACCCGAGCCAAAGGTGGATGGTCAACCATTGAGCCACCCAGGTGCCCCTGTAGCACTATTATTGACTAGATTCCCTATGCTGGACTTTTCATCTCTGTGATGACTGATTTATTTTACAACTGGAAATTTGTACGTCTTAATCCCCTTTACCCATTTTGCCCATTCCCCCCACCCACCCTGGCAACCACCAGTTTGTTCTCTTCATGTATGAGTCTTTATCTATTTTTCATTGTTTTGTTTTTTAGATTTAACAAATAAGTGAAATCATATGGTATTTGTCTTTGTCTGACTTATTTCATTTAGCATAATGTTCTCTAGGTCTATCCATGCGTGGATGGACAAATACCATTTATTGAAGAGATTGTCCTTTCCTCATTGTATATTCTTGGCTCCTTTATCATCAAATTAATGGACCATAATATGCACAGGTTTATTTCCGGGTGCTCTGTCCTGTTCCATTGATTTGTGTGTCTGTTTTTATTCCAATACCATACTGTTTTACTATAGCTTTGTAATATAGTTTGAAATCAAGAAATGTCATGCCTCCAGCTTTATTCTTTCTCAAGATTGCTATGGCTATTCATGGTCTTTTGTGCTTTCATACAAAGTGGTGCTGTCTTTTAACACATAAATAAGCATTGAATACTGCTTGAGTGTGAGCTAGTGGCCCATAGTGCAAATCTGAATTTCCCATCATATTTAGTAGTGGAATAAAAGTTGCAATATATTTTCTCAGCTTCTTAAATAGCCAAAGATCATGACATTCACTTGATTTAATGATCTTCTGGTTTCTAAATCCTTTGACTTATGAATGCATTTACTTTTTGAAGCTGAAGATAATTGACTGAGTTTTTTTAAATGAACTGACCTCCCTACTCTCATAGTGTGACATTATTAGGAATGTGTCAGTATTAGAACACTCCTGGGAGTTTCAGTCTACTTCTTCCCATGCTCACTTTTTGAAAGGGCCACTTCCTTACTCTGATCAGCTTCTTTTTCTGTTCTCCCTTCTCCCCTACCTTAGGATGCTTCACATCTACTTGGCTTTTTTTTTTTTCTCTCATGTGCTATCTATGCTGAACAAGCCTGAGGGATTCTTTGATGGCGACAAATGCACATAAAGGTAAAAAAATCTCCATTTTTACTTTTAAAAAATTATGAATGAATGTTGAACTGTCTCAGTGAATGATATGGTTGTGCCCTAGGGATTTAAATGGTGTGATACAATTGGCTGCCAGGGGAAAGAAGGACAGTTGTGAGAAGAGTACTCTATGTTTATCTTCATTCTAATCCAAGGGGACTCATGATAGGCTACTCACCCAGCCTACCCACTATTATTAGCTGTAAGATACAGAAGCTGAATTTAATCTAGTTTAAGCTACAAATTCATGGAATATGTAAGAGGACTGCTTACTGTTATCTCTTGTTGGGAGCAGAACTTTTCTTTTACCAACTTATGATCAAGTACTTGGGGGCAACAGATGTGTTAACAAAAGAAGAGGATTTCACATGTATAGGGGGCATTCAAGAAGAATGGGGTCACTGAACAGCCATGGGTATTGATTTATATGGCAGTTTAACAAAAGGGGGGGTGTCTTAGAGCTTCAGTGTGAAAGTATGGAAGGTTCCACTGATCTTTTTCATCCTGATGCTAATGGATATTTTCCTCCTAGCTGGAAGCTTCTCCAGAGGGAGATTTATGGCAGCTGAATTCATACCTCCTGGGTATTAAGGGTCAGTCTTCTCCCAAACAGGAAACAACCTTGGAGGGGGGTTAATGGTGGCCATATTTAAGGGAAGCTCTGCTTAAGTTTAGATACGGTTTCTTTTTGTGGCTGCTGTTTGTTCAGATGTTTTCCGTTTAAAGTAATCTTCATGCCACTCTGGTGGGCTGTTGGTCACTTTATCTATCTATCTATCTATCTATCTATCTATCTATCTATCTATCTATCATCTATCTATCATCCATCCATCCAGATACCATCTTTTTACAATCACTAATAAGTTCAGAGAGCAGCCTAAAGGCACAGGGACAGAGAAGAGGTTATCTGGGTTTACTCTATCTCCTTTCCCATATTTCTGACACGTTCTTTCTGTTTTGGAGGTTTACTGGCTGACCACTGCTGGCCTCAAACTCCTATCTTACCAGATAGGCAGCTCCAGCAGAGAGAGTGCCTTTTCTCTATTGGCCTGGTAGCCATACCCCAGAGAAGGTGCTAGTTTATCTTGTTAGTGACATGTGCCCATCCCTGAACCAACTATGACCAGGTCAAAGGGCCAGGGCCCAGTCTTAAGGGCACATGTTCTCCCATTGGAATGAAGCCATATGAAATGAGTTCTTCACAGGTTTCTGCTGCAAGAAGAAGGGGGCTTCCAGTCAGGGAATCTTCCTTTATATCTCTTATGCCTGTCTTCTTTGTCCTCTAATCTCCACCTCCAATTTGGTGAAACTCTAGCGAAATAACTAGATGTTTCTGAGGGAAATGCTACAAAATCAGTGAAATACAATGAAATCTGAAGTCATGTTTCAAGATTTGTTTCCCCCAGACCTAGTGATTCTTGAGTAAGTCTTAGATCTCCTCTCTCTTGAGTTTTGTTCTGAGCTTTTGGCTTGTTGCTGAGACATACAATAAGCCACTTCACCTTTCCACCTGATAATTAGACACTCTTAAATTAAGACAATGATAATTTCACAGGGGTATATGAGGTCTAATTAATTAAGGCCTGTAAAGCTCTTAAAGATCCTTGAACCAAAGGTACTTTACGGAAGTACAAAATGGCATAATGTTATGAGTAAATCTCATGATAATGAACTTCAGATCTTTTGGTTGTATTGGAATTGGTATCAAGTGTCATTTGGAATATGTGGGCTGGAACTCGGAAATCTTTTTAGTATACAGAGAATATGTTGTATCATGGTTTGATTTGTATCACATCCTCTAAATAGTTGTGAGATTCTTTTTGACAGATGGTCAACTGAGGCGGGCTATCTAATTTAACTGAAAATTAACATTGGCAGCTGTTCCTGCTAAAAAGATAATCTGTCTTTCAAATTGAGTGGAGCAATGCTGACCCCTTTTCAACTCCTTTCCTATAATTGTGGGCAAATGACAGTTTCCCTCTTGCAAACACTCAACTCAGCGACACACAGGGCCCTTCATTCTAGGTCATGTCAAATGGGACCCACAGCTGCCCTCTATAGTAACAGTCACTGGTAGCATTTCTCATTTCTGTTTAACTCTGTATTCATCATCATACTCACTGAATGAGATAAATCACCGTTGGCCTATTTTTTAGGCTTAACGCCCATCTAAAGTCCTGATAATCTTGCAAGAAGTTACTGTGGCCGAGTTCAAAAAGGGTGTTGCCTGTGTTCTCCTCTAGGATTTTGATGGAGTCTTGTCTCACATTTAGATCTTTCATCAATTTTGAGTTTATCTTTGTGTGTGGTGAAAGAGAGTGGTCTAGTTTCATTCTTCTGCATGTGGATGTCCAATTTTCCTAGCACCATTTATTGAAGAGACTGTCTTTCTTCCAGTGGATAGTCTTTCCTCCTTTATCGAATATTAGTTGACCATAAAGTTGAGGGTCCACTTCTGGATTCTCTATTGTGTTCCATTGATCTGTCTGTTTTTGTGCCAGTACCACACTGTCTTGATAACCACAGCTTTGTAGTACAACCTGAAATCTGGCATTGTGATGCCCCCAGATATGGTTTTCTTTTTTAAAATTCCCCTGGCTATTCGGGGTCTTTTCTGATTCCACACAAATCTTAAAATAATTTGTTCTAACTCTCTGAAGAAAGTCCATGGTATTTTGATAAGGATTGCATTAAATGTGTAAATTGCCCTGGGTAACATTGACATTTTCACAATATTAATTCTGCCAATCCATGAGCATGGAATATTTTTCCATCTCTTTGTGTCTTCCTCAATTTCTTTCAGAAGAGTTCTATAGTTTTTAGGGTATAAAAACTAGTTTTTAGATCCTTTACCTCTTTGGTTAGGTTTATTCCTAGGTATCTTACGCTTTTGGGTGCAATTGTAAATGGGATTGACTCCTTAATTTCTCTTTCTTCAGTCTCATTGTTAGTGTATAGAAATGCCACTACTTCTGGGCATTGATTTTGTATCCTGCCACACTGCCAAATTGCTGTATGAGTTCTAGCAATCTTGGGGTGGAGGCTTTTGGGTTTTCTATGTAGGGTATCATGTCATCAGCGAAGAGGGAGAGTTTGACTTCTTTTCCAATTTGAATGCCTTTAATGTCTTTTTGTTGTCTGATTGCTGAGGCTAGGACTTCTAGTACTATGTTGAATAGCAGTGGTGAGAGTAGACATCCCTGTCTTGTTCCTGATCTTAGGGGAAAGGCTCCCAGTGTTTCCCCATTGGGAATGATATTTGCTGTGGGCTTTTTGTAGATGGTTTTTAAGATGTTGAGGAATGTTCCCTCTATCCCTATACTCTGAAGAGTTTTGATCAGGAATGGATGCTGTATTTTGTCAAATGCTTTCTCTGCATCTATTGAGAGGATCATATGGTTCTTGGTTTTTCTCTTGCTGATATAATGAATCACATTGATTGTTTTACGAGTGTTGAACCAGCCTTGTGTCCCAGGAATAAATCCTACTTGGTCATGGTGAATAATTTTCCTAATGTACTGTTGGATCCTATTGGCTAGTATCTTGTTGAGAATTTTTGCATCCATGTTCATCAGGGATATTGGTCTATAATTCTCCTTTTTTGGTGGGGTCTTTGTCTGGTTTTGGAATTAAGGTGATACTGGCCTCATAGAACGAATTTGGAAGTACTCCATATCTTTCTATCTTTCCAAACAGCTTTAGTAGAATAGGTATGATTTCTGAAACGCCGGGACACCTGCACCCCGATGTTTATAGCAGCAATGTCCACAATAGCCAAACTGTGGAAGGAGCCTCGGTGTCCATCGAAAGATGAATGGATAAAGAAGATGTGGTTTATGTATACAATGGAATATTCCTCAGCCATTAGAAATGACAAATACCCATCATTTGCTTCAACGTGGATGAAACTGGAGGGTATTATGCTGAGTGAAATAAGTCAATCAGAGAAGGACAAACATTATATGTTCTCATTCATTTGGGGAATATAAATAATAGTGAAAGGGAATAGAGGGGAAGGGAGAAGAAATGGGTAGGAATATCAGAAAGGGAGACAGAACACGGAAGACTCCTCCTAACTCTGGGAAACGAACTAGGGGTGGTGGAAGGGGAGGAGGGCGGGGGGTGGGAATGGCTGGGTGGCGGGTACTGAGGGGGGCACTTGACGGGATGAGCACTGGGTATTATTCTGTATGTTGGCAAATTGAACACCAATAAAAAATAAATTTATTATTTAAAAAATAAAGTCCTGATGATCTTTACTTCCAATGTAAGAAACTCCAATCACTCATGTTTGCTAGCTATGAATTTCTTTATTATTATTTTCTTTAAATCTGGGGAAACCAGATGGGTCTTAGTTAGGTCCCCTGAAACCAGACTCCGAGATGGAGATTTGTATGCAGGAGGCTTATTGAGGGCTGGCTCCAGGAATACCACCTGTGCAGGAGGAGGTAGGCAGGGCGAGGGAGACAGAGAAGCTGGGTTGCAGTGGACTAACAGAGGTCTCTGCTAAAGCCGTGGGCAACTCCAAGTTGGACTGGCCCTTCAGAGATATGTCCTAGGAGGGAAAATGAAGCAAATTAAGGCAAGTTGTATCCCTATAATGACTAGTGATTGATGAAGCCCGTCCCCCAGGGAAGGGGAGTAGCCTGGGATGGAGCTACTCCCTTCAGCACACAGCAATGCCTAGAGAGGGACTCAGCTGTGTGTGTATACCCATCAGCAGCCAACACTCCAGAAGCTGTAAGAACAAGCGCCTTGTCCTGAAGGGGAGCTCTGGTGATGCACTTCAGTCTGCCACAATCCTGGAAAGTACAGTGATGCAGAGAACCCCTGCTCCTGTTACCCTAAGTCAACACTGGTGACATTTTGAGACATTTGATTCCTTTCTTTCTTTCTTTTTCTTTCTTTCTTTCTTTCTTTCTTTCTTTCTTTCTTTCTTTCTTCTTTCTTTCTTCTTTCTGATTTTTAAAATTTATTTATTCATGAGAGACACAAGGAGAGAGGCAGACATAGGCAGAAGGAGAAGTAGGCTCCCCATGGGGAGCCCAATGCAGGACTTGATCCCAGGACTCCAAGATCATGACCTGAGCCAAAGGCAGATGCTCAACCACTGACCTGCCCAGGTGTCCCTCCTGTTTTTCTTTTATGTATATGTTTAGAAATTACACAAGTAACATAATCATAATTTTCTAAGACTGAAGACATTACAAATAAAGTTCCTTTGACTATCTCCTCAATTCCTAGTCCCATCCATGCACCTCCAAGGAGGAGGGTGGTGCAAGTGAAGCACTTCTCCCAGGTTCGAGATTTAAGAGGCCCAGAAAAGTTGGTAATTGAAAGTATTTCATTATTTATTTTTTTAAAAGATACATAGCATGGGCATGCCTGGGTGGCTGAATCAGTTGAGGGTCTGCTTTCGACTCGGGTCATGATCCCAAGGTCCTGGGATTGAGAACCCCAGTGGGCTTTCTGCTCAGTGGGGAGCCTGCTTCTCCTTATCCCTCTGACTACAGCTCTACCTGCTTGTATTCTCTCTCTGTGTCAAATAAATAAAATAAAATCTTAAAAAAGATATATATCATGTTAATGTAATATTTGTAAAACTCAAAACTAGTGCAAAAAAGTGATGTTTTGATGAATGAAATATCAAAAATTTTAAGAACAGACAGGATCGGTAACTGTGCTGTGCCCAGTTATAGGGGAGCCAGGGGCAAAAAGAAAAAGCAGTAAAATTTTGTGTGCTGTATTTAAAATTTTGATATTTTGTTCATGGTGCATTTTTGCATTAGTTTTTAAAAATATTTTTGTTTCAATAATAATTAACTTGAATCCGCAGGTCAAAAGGGAAAAATAGCTTTTAGGAATTTTCTTACATTGTTTTGTGGCTGGGAATAATTTTTTTAAAAATCAAAGTACAGTTGACACACAGTGTTACATTAATTAGTTTCAGGTGTACAATATAGTGATTCCACAAGCCTATACCTTATGCTGTGTTCACTGCAAGTGTAGCTACCATCTGTCACCATGCAACACTATTACAATACCATTGATTGTATTCCCTATATTGTACCTTTCAATCCTGTGACTGCTTCATTCCATAACTGGAAGCCTCCCACTCCCCTTCACCTCTTTTTGTCCACCCCCTCTCCCTTTCCTTCTGGTAACTACCAGTTTGTTCTCTGTAGTTATGGGTCTTTTTCTGCTTTTTTGGCTTGTTTGTTTTGTTTTGTTTTTTAGATTCCACATATAAGTGAGATCATATGGTATTTGTCTTTCTCTGTCTGACTTCGTTCACTTAGCATAATACACTCTATGACCATCCATGTTGTCACAGTAGTTCTTGCTTCAGTTTTGATTTTTAAAAAAGCTATTGCATTAAAATGTGATTTATCTTGATGACTGTTTCAATGCCCCCTCAAATTTTGTGCCTCACTCCCCTTACTCTAGTCCCAACCCTGAGATGTAGCTGCTATTATACATTTGTACATGTATTTCCAGGCCATTAACAATTTTCTTTTACATATCTGTATGTGTAGTCAGCCATCCTGTTGACTCTATCTCTGAACCAGATTCCCAGTCCTCTTCCCTCTGTGTACCCCACCACTATCATCCCAGATCAAGTCACCATCTTCTTCCAACTTTTGCAATACCCTCCTAACAACTGGTCTCATGGCTTCTAATGTTGTTCCTCAAGAACTCTTCCTCTACAATGCAGAGTGGTATTTATATTTTTTAGATTTTTTTAAATTAAAAAAATTAAAGACTTATTTATTTATTTGAGAGAGAGAGAGAGAGAGAGAGCAGAGGGAGAGGGCGAGAGAGTCCCAAGCAGACTCCACCGTAAGTGTGGAGCCCAACGCAAGGCTCGATCCCGTGACCCTGAGATCATAACCCGAGCTGAAACCAAGAATCAGTTGCTTAACCAACTGAACCACCCAGGTGCCCCACAGAGTGATATTTTTAAGACATAATTCAGAGCATGCCATTTCCCCACTGAAACACCTCCCCTTCCCCCAGTGTCACTCCATTTTCTTTAGAATACAAGTTTCTAACCTGCCCCCCCGGGGGCCCTACATGATCTGGGCTCTGCCTATTTCTCTGTCCTCATTGTGACTATTCTTCCCCTTGCTCACTGAGCTCAAGCCACACTGGCCTTCTCTTTGCTCCTCTGCATCACTAAGCTTCCTCTCCCCCTAGTAGGGCCTTGGTATCAGCTGTTCCTTCTGAATGGCCTCTTCATCCTCAGCTCCATGCGGATGCATCTTGTTGTCATTAACACCTCAGGCCTTCTCTGACCATCTAATCGAAAGAATTCCCAGTCAGATTTGAAGCTATCATTGTGTTTTGTTTTTGTCCACAATTTAGTGCTGCTGGGTTTGTTTGTTTGTTTGTTTGTTTTTGCATATGTTTGTTTGTATGCTGCTTCTTCCTACTAGAATATAAACCCCACGAATACAGGACATTGTGAAGATCTAATTGTCTTGTTTATGGCCATATCCCCAGTACCTAGGGCTGGGTTGATATATCATTAATGTGTAATATGTGTTTCCTGAATAACTTAAAAAAATGAATATGTAGGATATTTTCTGCATATGGTTCTTTCATTTTTTAAAATCAGACTTTAGTTTTTACAACAGTTTTTGGTTCACAGCAAAATTGACCAGAATGTACAGAATTCCCATATACCTCTTGCCCAGACATGTGGACAGCCTCTCCTACTGTCAATATTTTGCATCAGAATGGTACATTTGTTCCAATCAATAAACTTATATTGATGCATGATTATCAACTGAAGTCCATAATTTATATCAGACTTCGCTCTTAGTGTTGTACATTCTATGGGTTTTGACAAATATATAATGGCAGGTATCAACTATTATGGTATCACACAAAGTAGTTTTTTAAAAAGATTTATTTATTAATGAGAGAGAGAGAGAGAGAGAGAGACAGGCTCCATGCAGGGAGCCTGACGTGGGGACTCGATCCCGGGTCTCCAGTCCAGCCCTGGACTGAAGGCAGCGCTAAACCGCTGAGCCACCCAGGCTGCCCCACACAAAGTAGTTTCACTGCCCTCAAAATCTTCTGTGTTCCACCTCTTCATCTTTCCCTCTCCCTTAGTCCCTGGCAGCCACTGATCTTTTTACTATCTCCATGATTTTACCTTTTCCAGAATTTTATATAGTTGAAATCGTACAATACGTAGCCTTTTCTGATTGGCTTCTTTTCACTTAATAATATGCCTTTAAGGTTCCTCTGCGTTGGGATCCCTGGGTGGCACAGCGGTTTAGAGCCTGCCTTTGGCCCAGGGCATGATCCTGGAGACTCGGGATTGAGTCCCACGTCGGGCTCCCGGTGCATGGAGCCTGCCTCTGCCTCTCTCTCTCTCTCTCTCTCTCTCTCGCTCTGTGTGACTATCATAAATAAATTAAAAAAAAAAAAAAGATTCCTCTGCGTCTTCTTGTGGCTTGGTTGCTCATTTCTTTTAAGTGTTGAATAATATTCCATGGTCTAGATGAAACACAGTTTACTTATCCATGCATCTACTGAAGGACATCTTGGTTGCCTCCAAGTTTTGGCCATTATGAATAAAGCTGCTATAAACATCAATGTGTAAATTTTTGTGTGGACATACATCCTTAACTCATATGGATAAATACAAAGGGGTGCAATTGTTGGATTGTATGGTAAGAATATGTTTAGTTTTGTAAGAAATTACTGGACTATCTGCCAAAGTGGCTGTACCATTTTGCATCCCACCAGCGATGCATGAGAGTTCCTATTGCTCCACATCCTCACCAGCAGTTGGTGTTGTCAGTGTTCTGGATTTTGGCTATTCTTACAAGTGTGCAGTGGTAGCTCATTGTTGCTTTAATTTGCAATTCCCCAATGACATATGATATGGAGCATCTTTTCATATGCTTATTTGCCATCTGCATATCTTCTTTGGTAAGGTGTCCGTTTAGGTCTTTTGGCCACTTTTTAATCAAGTTGTTCATTTTCTTACTGTTGAGTTTTAAGAGTTTTTTGTATATTTTGGATAGCAGCCCTTTATCAGATAGATGTGTCTTGCAAATATTTTCTCTCGGTCTGTGGCTTATCTTCCCATTCTTTTGACAGTGTCTTTCACACAGCAGAAGTTTTTAAATTTTAAAGAAATTCACTTACCATTTTTTTTTCTTTCATTGATTGTGTCTTTGGTGTTATATCTAAAAAGCTGTCACCATACCCAAAGTTACCTAGATTTTCACTTATGTTATCTTCTGGGAGTTTTACAGTTTTGCATTCTACATTTAGGACTATGATCCACTTTGAGTTAATTTATGTGGATCTTTTATTTTGAAATATTGTTCTGCTAAATTTTTCACTCAAAATAGAATTTTGGGGACCTCTTTGGATATATACATATGGTTTCACTCTTCACTGCTTGTGTAGTATTTTCTCATGCATATATATATCACTTTTTATTGATATGGTATATTCAGTGATGGGCATTTGGGGTTTTTCCTTTGTTCTTTTGATTTTACAAGCAATGCTGCCTCATTGTTCATGTCTTCATGTGGATGGGTATAGATATTTCTCTAAAGGAGATGCCTGGAAATAGAATTGCTGATCAGACCATATGTGCTCTGTGTGTAGAGTGTACTTTCCATTTCAATAGATCCCCACAGAGTGCCATTCAGAGGATGAGAGTACCTATTTTCCTACAACCTGGTCAATGTTTGATGTTGTCTAACTTTAACATTGCCGATCTTATGGTCAAAAGATGGTATCTCATAAAAAATTATTCACTCTTGATTATTGGTGGAGATGGATGTATTTTCACATTTATTGTCTTTTAAAAATATTTCATCTTCTGTTAAGTAACCATTTTTAAATCTTTTGCCGTTTTTTTCCTTTTGGGTGGTTTGTCTTTTTGTGATTAATTTGCAAGAGTCCTTACACTGGTTATTAATGTTTCACTGTTATATTTATTGCATATACTCCCCCAGCCTCTTGATTGTCTTTTAAAATTGTTTATGATGTCTTTTGCCATATAGAAGTTTCTAATTTGCTGTAGTCAAATATATTGATTTCTTTTCTCATTGCTGCTTTTTGAGTTTTATTTAAGAAGGCCTTTCCTACCCTTAGATTACAAAACTATCACTCTGCATTTTCTGTTGGTAATTTTAAATATGTATTTGTTGGTTTATTTATAGGTCTTTTATTGACTTGCAATTTAGATTTCTCTATGATATGAAGGATTTAATTTTATTATTTTTAATTAATGAATTTCTAGTTATTTGCTTACGCCCTGCACACTAACTTGTTTCTCCACTAAGCTTATCTTTGTGGGCTGTATCTTGGTGGACATGAGAAAAAGGGCACTGTAACTACAGAGTCTGGACGGCTCACTTTCTACTCCTTTCTGCAAACTTGTAAATACTTAGATTCTTAGTAGTCATTGGATAGATAAAAAGGAGGATGCTAAATCAATAAATGGTCGGGATGATAGAACTGCCAACTGTATCGATGCAGGCTCCCCAAGGTGCCACAAATGTCCTTGGGTCTCAACTGAAGAAAATATTCCTTGAAATTCCTTGAGGAAGGCAATAGAGCACAATGCAATCAGGCAGAGCTGAGTTTGAATCTTAGCTCTGCCATTTTCACCAGTGTAACCATGAGCAAGTTAATCTCTGAGACTGAGTTTCTATATCCTTAAAAAGGTAATTATAGTTCTTATTTTGTGGGTTAGCTGCGAAGATCTGAGATGATACTTATAAAGTACTTGGTACATGTTTAATGCTCAGTCATGTTGACCATTGTTTCTGGTTATGATAATTATGTCTGCAAAGATTTGAATATTTGGAGGAGAGGGGCAGAAAGAGAATAAGAGTTGAAAGATGGCAGCCATTCTTGAAGGGATGAGGTGGGATGGATGCCAGCAGCCATTGGCACTCCCAGAGAAACCTAGGAGGGGTGTTGGGACCCACACCATAACAGTCTAGCAGCCATGCTAGACCAGTGAAAAAACACTTGAGACTCCAGGCTCTTGCCTTGTGAAACAAAACCATGAGTCATGACTTGGGAAAGAATGTGGGAACCCAGAAAAGGAATATATAAACAGATAATCTATTGTTTGAGAGCAAACATACTGAGGATATCTTTGGGTCGAGGTGGAACAAATTATCACATAGGAATGAGTTCCTAGGCCTTGATTGCTGGCCAGGGCCAAAGCCAGGAGCTGCAAGAAGTAACTCAAAGGGATTCCAAACCAGGGCACACCTGAAAGAGCATTATATGCTTCTGTAAGTTTCATTGGTTGGCACTGGGAAGCCCCACACCATTCTGTAGGTAAGGCACAGTGGCTCCCACAGTGGTGAGTTTGGGCTGATGTAGTTCAGATGCAGTAAAGACGGAAGAGGGAGGAGTGGGTTTTAAAGAATGTGGCCATAGAGCAAGCCTTGGTGACCTGTGATAGAGGAGCTGTGTAAACCCTTTGCACTTAAAGTGGAGTCCATAAACCAGCAGCATAAGACTCATCCAGGAACTTATTAGAAGTACAGAATCTTGGGTTCCACCCCAGACCCACTGAATTAGAATCTGCATTTTACCAAGATCCCCAGGTGACTTGAATGCATACCAAAGTTTGAGAAGTACTTGTCAAGGCCAGGGATAAAATAAGCTCAAGTGGAAAAAGGAGTTTTTTGGAAGATTTGCTTGTTGGACTTCTCAAAAGCAAATAGATACAATTATGCAGCACACACACACACACACACCTCATTTTATACCCTAAGATATCAAATAATCCTATTCCAGAAATGTTGTATCTATTACCTGGTCAGGTAAAGAATACTTTATTTGGGGATTATTATTTTTCAAGTTCTACTTAAATTCTAGTTAACATATTTGGTAAAATTGATTTCAAGAGTAAAATGTAGTGATTCATCACTTATAACACCCAGTGTTCATCACAAGTGCCCTCCTTAATATCCATCACCCACCTAGCCCATTCCCCACCCACCTCCCTCCATCTACCTTCAGTTTTAGTTGGGGATTATTTTTAATACCCAAATAATCAAACCACTTTCTTACCTTAAATAAGATAGAAATCCTACTTTAATTTTTTCATAGGGCAACAAGCTTATCAATATTAACACATACTATACTTAATTCTTTTATTTCCATTGAGAATTATGCTTAATTATTGAAGTGCTGTGTAAGAAAAAAATGCCCATTAGATATTTACTGAGATAATTAAATCTACTCAGTCGAAGATTTGTGCTCAATTCAGATCACCTCAAACACTATATCGTAACATTAAGGAGCCTTCTAGAGGTTTTTTTTTTTTTTTTTTTTTTTTCATTTTGTTAATTCCAGGGGAAAGCGCCTGGTGAAAATTCATTTTGTTCCAGTTGCCACACTTTGGAATAAAAGCGAAACTTCATTTGGCTCCTTACCTTTTAAAAGAGCATTCTCGGGATCCCTGGGTGGCTCAGTGGTTGAGTGCCTTGCCTTCGGTCCAGGGCATGATCCTGGAGTCCCGGAATCAAGTCCCACATCGGGTTCCCTACATGGAGCCAGCTTCTCCCTCTGCCTATGTCTCTGCCTCTCTTTCTGTGTCTCTCATGAATAAATAAATCTAAGAAAAAAACCCTACAAAATCTTTAAAAAAATAAAAAAAACGAGCATTCTCAAAGTGTGGTGCCTGGATAAGCAACATCAGTATTACCTGGGAACTTGTTAGAAATGTTAATTCTCAAGTCCTATCCAAGATTTACTGGATTAGATGGGGTAGGCCCAGCCATCTATAGGTTAACGTACTTTCCAGGTGATTCTGCCTCGTGCTAAAGTTTGAGAACCACTCTTGGAGGCTGTGTGGCCCAAGAGATGAGAGGACAAATGCATAAGCAATGGAAGAATGTGGGGGTTGATCTAAAATCCAATGGGTTCTAGTCTTATCTGTGACACTTTGCTGTGCCACCTTGGAAAAGTCACCACACTACTCTGGGTTTCAATTTCCTCATTTTCAAAGTAGAGGAGTTGGAATGTTGTTTAAGGTCGATACTTAAGGATCCATAAGTCTCCAATAGATCAGATGTGGCAATTGGAGCAGAGTGGGTTTTTACTCAGGTGTTTTCTCCTGGAACTAACAAGATAAAAAGAATAATCTAAAAGGGGTTTTCATGTTAAGATATAGATTTGAGGTGACCCCAGTTGAGCAATTTTTAAAAAATTGAGTAGATTTAATGATCTTCATTCATATGTCAGATGTCCATCCATGATAGATAACATGGCCAGTTTATCAGATAATCATTGATAGAGCCACTTTGCTACAAGTTAAGTATGATATTTGACTCCTTATATGGCAAACACTTGTTAAGTTCTAACTTATGAGAAGTTCCTTTCCTTTCTGAAACATTTCAGCTTTCACCTTGGAATTATACTGTGTCTCCAGTGGTTGAAAAGTTATCATAAAGTTAATGTAGTCAGGACCATTTTATTTTTTAACACACTTGGTTACGTGGTTTTCTTGCACATGGGTGATTAGAAATAACCAACTATAAGGTGCTATCAGTGGTCAGCAAGAAGGGGCTGTACCCTGGTACCAGGAAAAAAAGATTGCTGACCTCCAAGGACATGGGCAATAGGAGTAGACCCAAATACCAATAGGATAGGACCAATTAGTAATGAGGACATCACTCTGCTGCTCTGTGCAATGTTGCTACTGGCAGCTTTCTGTCATGAAAAGATTAAATTATATTCAGTATCTCTTTTAGGAGGTAGGGGAGATCATTGTGCCTTTAAAAAATATTTCCATCAAAGCCTTGTTTCCCAAAGAATTATGTTTTTGTTATCTGGAAATTGAACTTACATAACACACTGTTTTTCCTGACAATGATGGATTGAATCACCATTGTACACAGAAGAAAAAAGGTTAATAGGTACAGGCAGCAAATGGAGACATATCACATCAAATAACTAAAGGGTTTAATTAAATATAATTACCATACTAAATATATTAGTATATAATAAATATATTATAAATAATATATAACAATAAATATTAAATAAAGATATATTTTTAAAAGCATTTATTGAAATGCTTTGGAAAAGATATTTGTAGATATGAAATGGGGGTAATTTAGGCATTGTGGGGTGTTACATTTGAGTTCTGTAGGCAGAGACAATCGTTTTATTAAACTATCTTTGTTTTCCTTTCTAGAGATTGTTTCAGTAGGTGAGCACCTGGAATAAAAATGAAAAAAATATAAGAGAACATTATCATCTAGGTCTTGGGGAAATAGAATGTAGCCAGTATTGTCCTTTGTTGATTATAGGGAGAGGAATCTACCCATATCACTAGAAGTCAGTGACTTGGGCTCTTAGAGCAATTGTATGACCTTGGGAAATTATTATATGCTTTTTGAGTTTCACTTCCCTCACCTAGAGAATGGTAAGGACTAGATAAAATATAAAGATTAGACTAGATTAGATAAAATATAAGATTAGACCTGTAGACTATAACCGCTATCTAGGTTAGACTAGATAAAACAAGGTTTGCTTCAGAGCTGAGATCCCACAAATTTTTATTATGCCCTCCATTCTAGCTTAGCCACATTTTGTCATGGTCATATTGAATGGCTTTACCCTCTTTAAGCTCTCAGTCTCAAGCATCTCATTCTTTGACTACTACTTCATATGTTTTTAGCTTCTTCAAATATACCCACTCCGAAACTCGTTGACCCCACCAGGACCTCCAAAGCCCATACCATATTTTTACCTCCTTATATATCCTTACAAATCTTAATTAGAATTCATTGCATACGATTACCATCTTCCCTTTGCTTAAGACTTCAATTCCTTTACCCTTCTCTTCTTCCATCATGATGACTGGGTGAAATCACAACCCTTGTGTTTGAGGTCAGGATCTCTAGGAAATAGATTTGCATGTAAGAGGTTTGTGGGGGAGTGCTTTTGGGAATATCACATGGGAGGAGTGAAGCAATATTGGGCAGAAGGAGAAGTTGAGTTGAGGTGCATTGGCAGTAGAGGCTTCAACTGATCCTGTGGCGTATGATAAAGAGTTGAGGTGATCCTTTAGAACCATTTTACCTTGAGGTATGGTGACTGAGATCTTTTTTTTTAACCCTTTCATTGACCAGTCACTAAATGTGGGAAGTCCTGGGAATGTGATGAGGCAGCTTTCTTCAGTTAAGGGCATTCCTGGAAAGTGATTAAGCTGATAGTTATTGGCCCCCAACACTGGGAGAATGGGTGTCTCAAGCCTGAAGGGGGAATCTGGGCAGTGCAGCACCACATCCACTGTACCTAGTTGGGGCCAACTCTCCATGTCTGCAGCTGAGCAGCTGATTGAGCCTGGAAAGAAACGAAGAATCAAACTGAATAGTCTCACTTTAAATTCATCACCACCAACTTCAAGTGAACTTCAGTTCTGCCCAGAATCCTACTACATTTCCCTATTTCATACCTTCATCTTGTTCCTCCAAAACATTTTCCCCATCTTCACTAGTGACTGATAATCTTATGACTTGCTTGAGGAAATATAAGCAATTATAGAACTTCCATATTTTTCTTCCACAACATAGCAATGTACACACGAACCTATCCTTTTGCGACAAGGATACCAATGTTGATATTTCTAAGTCCAATTTCTCCTTGCACTGGATTCCATTCATTCTTTTCTACTTACAGGCATCCCTTTTACAGTTTTCCCCTTTCTCTCTGCCATTTTCCCTCTGTGTACTGGGTCATTCCCATTAACATAAAAACACACGGGTGCCATGTTCCATCTAAAAAGTACCCTGCCTCGACCCACAGAGGGCAGGGAGAGTGAAGAAAGACAAGCCTACACGTTGGTAGGTGGCACTTTTAAGAATCAAATGGAACTTAACATATGAGGCTTGTCTTGGGTGGCAGCAAGACAAGTGGGTCCCCACCCTCACCTACAAAATCTTAAGAATTTATAGAGAGGCTTTCCCTGGGTTCAGTCATGTATACCATGCAAGTGTTCTCAACACATCACAGTGTTCTCCAAGGCTCCAAGGCTGTGTCCTTGGAGCAGCCTCTGGGAGCAGGAAAGCAAACGGAACCCACATCCCAAGGACAGGGGAGGGACTCTGAGTGCCTGGGTTTAGCTCACGGGTCAATCAGTGGTCATGTCTTTTCAATGACCTTCACCAACATCTGCTCTCCTTCAAGCTTCTGTTCTGGATCCTCCTACTCTGTCCAACCTCTAAATTTTGGATGGCTTTGGGGCGATCTTATTTCCATCTTTTTCTACACATAGTTGCTAAGTGATTTCATCTAGTCTGGTAACTTTTCATACCAGAATTTTCTCCCAGACTCATATATCCAACTGCTTATTTGGTATAAGTAAAAACAGTGAAATGGGTTCAATGTTTCCTCTATCTCAGATATTGTTCTAAGCTCCTTATGTGTTCAAATACTAAATGTCCAAGAGGCATCTCCAACTTAGCTAGTGTGTCTAAAACTGAACCTCTGATTCTCATTCCCATCAAAACAAGCTTCTCCCTCAATATTTACCACCTTTCATCCAGTTGTTTTGGCCCAAACTTCAGTGTCATCTTCACTCTTTCTTTCATACCCCACATCCAATTCCCCAGCAAATCCTCTTAGCCTTATTTTTCAGAATACACCCCCAGTCCAAATAGTTCTTATCCCCTTTGTCACTGCCACCTGATCCAAGGCACCATCACCTCTTACTTTCACTATTCCCCCTCTTCAAATGGTGGCTACATTGAGTCTGTAAAATCCTAAATTAAATTGTGTCTTTCTTTAATTTTTAAATTTTTTTATTGAACACACAGCGAGACATTAGTTTTAGGTATACAGATCATACCTTTCCTTTGCTCAAAACCTCTGAATATCTTTCCATTTCACTCAGAACAAAATTCAGAGTTTTTCCTGTGACCTGCAAGGTCCTATATGGCAGGCCCCTAGTTAACTCTCTGGCTTCATCTACCACTCTTCACCTCCATCTCTATTGTCATGTGGCACTGGCCTCTTGGCTGTCCTCTGAGCCACTTCCCTAAGCAGGCTTCCATCTTAGCACCTATGCATTTGTGGTTTCTTCTACCTGGGAAACAGATTGTCATTACACCTAATTAAAAGTGGCATTTGAGGATTACTCATTGGAGGGGTTTTATTTATATGTATGGTCTGATTATCTCCAACTAGCAAGCAAAGCCATAAAGCTATTAATTATTTTCACATGCCCTTCTAATATAAAGAGATACTCTGTATAGAATTTAAGGTGCAAAACAGATTAAATATAGAGTTGTAGCTAAGGCTGCATCTTTCTGCTCTTCAACTCAACAATAATGATTTAGTTTTATTTTATTTTATTTTTTTTAAAGATTTTATTTATTTATTCATGACAGAGAGAGAGAAAGGCAGAGACACAGACAGAGGAGAAGCAGGCTCCATCCAGGAAGCCCAATGTGGGACTCGATCCCGGGACTCCAGGATCACACCCTGGGCTGAAAGCAGGCGCCAAACCGCTGAGCCACCCAGGGATCCCCAATGATTTAGTTTTAGTAAAGCAACGTAATCCAACATGTTAAATTAATACTGATCATTTGAATTTTATTGACTCTGTAGTTTTTTTTAAAGATTGTATTTATTTATTCATGAGATACACAGAGAGAAAGAGAGGCAGAGACAGAGGCAGAGGAAGAAGCAGGCTCCTCACAAGGGAGCCCGATGTGGGACTCGATCCCGCCTCCCCAGGGTCACATCCTGGGCCAAAGGTGGCACTAAACTACTGAGCCCCCTGGGCTGCCCAACTCTGTAGTTTTGTTTGCATTTAATTTATAAATTGGTTTTAGTTTTAGAGTTGAATAAGAGCGATCAGTATAAGGAGGTTATTTTTGGTTTTATGTTTGTGACTAAGTAATATTCTAATAGAAGTAATGAGACAACACTGGAGTCTCCAAGCATATTTCTCCTTTAAAAGATATCTCTATATTAAGTCAAATTTGAAAAACACATTTTAGATGATTACATGCTGATTTTCAAAATAAGATTCCTTATAAGAGAGAATGCATAGGAGAGAACATGAGAGGCTTAAATATTTCAGACAAAAGTTAAAAAAAAAATAAGAGAAGTGTTGGCAGTACATTTAGCCAATTATAAAGAGAACTACAGAAAAAGAAATTGTGAGATTGAAAAAAAATGTTTCCTGGCTAAGGAATTATTAAACATTTAGAGCCAGGAAAGAAGTTTATATTAATTTTCCAGACACTTTCTACTTTCCATTCCTCCATTCCATTAAACACTCCCCCCCAAATAGAAAAAAAAAAACACAAAACAAGAGACCCGAAGATGAAATAAAATAACATGGAAAATATTGAGAGAGGTTTTTCCTATAATAAAGCTAAATATATCTTAGCCTTTTTGGGTTTTTTTTTCGAAGCGATTCTCATAAAGAGATGTTTGAAGTTAGTGCTATAAATATCTGTTGACTTCAAGACAAAACAAAAACAAAAACATGAAGCACCTCTATAAACTTAGCCTTCATTTAAAAAAGGAGACTTGGAAGGACTTTTGAAAACTTCCAAAGTTTCTCATAATTTGACTCCCCACCTCCTGCCTCCCTTCCTCCCCCACCCCAATCACTGTCAGGATGAATAAACTTTATAAAATACAGTTAAAGTCATTGAACAGTTAGACCAGCGTTGGGTATTTTAGAGAAAGAAATTGCAGTAGGCAAAATTTGAAGATGGTCCCCTGAGATTCTGAAGTGATGTATACACACCTTTTCCCAGTTATTCATTCAAACAGTAATCTAGGTGGTATTGTGAAGGGATTTTGCACATGAAGTTAAGGTCTCAAACCGATTGACCTTAAGATTATCCAGGTGGACTTGACCTAAGCACATGAGCTCTCTAATTAGAAGCAGAGAATTCTCTCCCAGTGATCACAGAAGAGAATATCAGAGAGACACACTCTGGCTGCCCTGGAACAAAGCAGACACCCACGTGAACTGCCAATGGAGGCCACATGGCAAGGAATTTTGGTGGCCTCTAGGGAGCCCAGAGTGGTCCCCAGCCAACAACTGGCAGGGAAAGAGGACCTCGACTGGAAAACTGCAAGGAAATGAATTCTGGCAACTTCTGGTGATGACCACAGCCTGGCAAACACTTGGATGTCAGCCTTAGGAGACCTGGACAGCGAATCCAGGCACACAGTGCTCAGACCCTAACCTACAGAGCTGTGACATGATACCCATGTGTTGTCTTTTTGAAGCCACTAAGCTTGTGATAATTTATATAACAGTAGACAACAGATGCAGAAATCATTTCTCTTTTCAACCACTTGTATCGGAACTGTATAGAAGCTGTCAGTGTTGCCTTTTGAAGCAAGGATGGGTGGAAGTAAAATTTGTTCTTTTTATTTATTCCATGACCCCAAATGTAATTAAGATGGGACTCTGTTTTAAAGAGCTTTGGAATGTCAAAGGATAAAAGTAAATAATGAAAACCCAACAGAAATAGGGAAACCACTGAGTCCCTCCAACTGTGGCTATGGACATCCAGCTGGGTATCTAGATTTAGTCTTGAGGAACCTGTGAAGCACTGTAGAATTATAGGTAAATGCTCAGTTAACGAGGCCACTGGGGATGAAGCTCATTTATAGGAAGTCAGTTTTAAGTAACAGACACTGTTTGTGATAAATCAACAATATAAACTCTGACTGCATCCAAGGCACACAGCAGGCACTACAGAGGCATATTGTTGGCATATTCTACTTCGTCACACACACACACACACACACACACACACACACACACACCCTATGCAGGTAAAAGTTGAAAAGCATCTCTTCTCTTTCAGATTTAGGCAGTAGGAGGCTATCTATACCATACCAGGGATGGTCCTTTGGGAAGGATCAGATGTTAGGCTTTGCAGGCCATGTGGCCTCTATTGCAACTACTCAACTCTGCTGCAGTACTATAAAACCAGGCTTTAAGGATACGCAAATGAATGAACGTAACTACGTTCCAATAAAACTTTATTTACAAACACAGGTAGTGGGCTGGGTATGGCCCAGGGCTGTAGTAGTTTGCAGACCCTGGGTGAGGAGGGCCTAACCCAGTGGTGGGATCTGGGGGAAATAGAACTCTTGAGACCTGATGACCAGTTGACTTTGAGGAGAAGAAAACGGGAAGGTAACTTCAGACCTTGTAGCTGAGAAGATAATGGTACTGCTCTCTGAGATGGGGTCAAAGTTGGAAGAGAAGGTGTGCGTGTGTGTTGGTGGGGTTGTGGAGAAAGTGAGTTGGGTATTGAAATAATAAACTTGAGATGCCTTCAGAATATTTCTGTGGAGGGTGCCTGGGTGGCTCAGTGGTCGAATGTCTGCCTTTGGCTCAGGTCATGATCCTGGGGTCCTGGGATCCAGTCCCACATCAGGCTCCCCAAAGGAAGCCTGCTTCTCCCTCTGCCTATGTCTCTGCTTCTCTCTCTCTGTGTCTCTCATGAATAAATAAATAAAATCTTTTTTAAAAAAAGAATATTTCTGTGGAAAAGTCTAGGAGGCAGTTAGAAGTATAAGGAGAGAGAGAGATAGACAGGTAGAGAGATTTGGGCAATTTGGGAGTTGTTTCCATGGGGTGATAAGTCCTGAAGCCATAGGTGTAGGTGAGATCACACAGGGAGAGTTTATAGAATATGAACTAATGTATATAAGAGTGCTCTTTCAACTGTAAGGCATTATACAAATGTAAAATAGTCTTATTATTAAATGTGACAAACAGAAGCATAAAAGGCAGTAACAACCGTTTTATGTCTCAGAATCCCTGCTAGTTCCCAATTATTGCATTTTCATCCTGTGATGGCCTTTGAACAGCTCTTTTCTCCTTCCCTTGCGTATGCACTGAGATTATAATGCATTAAACATTATGCATGTGTTGGCATAATGCCAACCCCCCCAACCCCCAGATACTCTCAAACCTCTTTTGGTAGGCATAAACTTTTAATATGGCGGGGACAAAGACACAGAGATGCCACTTTGATATTAGGGTCCAAGGCTTGATGTTGTATTTAAATGAGGAACCAAGGCAGCAGATTTAGGAGTATCAATATATTTTTTAAAGGTTTTATCCATTTATAGAAAGAGGCACACACACACACACAAAGAAAGAGGCACAAGTGAGGGCACAGGCAGAGGGAAAGAAAGAGAGAGAATCTCAAGCAGACTCCTCGAGTATGGAGCCCTACGTGGGGCTTGATCCCATGACCCTGAGATCATGATTGAACTGAAACCAAGAGTCGGATGCTCAACCTACTGAGCCATCCAGGCACCCCTAGGGATACCAATATTTAATCATTTAGATGGTATCAGGGACACAGAATGTAGGGGCAGAGTAGACCTAAGCCATAATATCAAGGTAGAGTTGAGGAAGCCCTGAACTCTTGAAAAGTCTGTGGGGGATTGCTCTTTTCTCTGACTTCCAAGTGCTGTCTCTTCGGCAGGCCTGACCTGCATTTCCAGAGCATTTCAAGGTAATGAACAGATGATTCCTAAACTTAATGTCTTAAAACAGAAACCATGTTATATTTCATGGTTTTGTGGGTCTGGAATTCGGACATGGCTTGGCTGGGTGACTCTTCTGTTCCAAGTAGCGTCAATGGATGTCACTTGCTGGTATTCAGCTGGGGGATGGGCTAGTCTGGGAAGTCAGAGACAGCTTCTCTCACATGTCTAGCACCTTGTTCAGATGGCTGGAGGGCTGGCCTCACTTGGTACTAGAGACTAGAAAACCTACCTGTGGCCTCTCTAGCCTGGTGGCCTCAGGATAGTCAGATTTCTTATGCAGCTGCTCAAGGTTCAGGAGCGATTGACCTGGCAAACAAGGTATACACTGCATGGGATTTTGTGACCCAGCCTGAGGTCGCACTGTGTACGTCTGCCATATTCTATTGGTTGAAGTCGTCATGAATCTTTGGATCTGTCCCAATTTAAGGGGAGGGATGGTAAACCCCACCTGCAGAAGTGAAGAGTGTCAAATAATTTGTGACAATTTTTTAAAACCACTACAAAGGCCATCTGGCAGAAAGATGTGCCTCCTTGATGACAGCTCAGATGATACGGATACTGTGGAAGTGCTGCCTTCCGACCCCCAGCATTCCATGTGGGTTGCATCCATGGGATGGGTTCCCCTACCCTGAGGGGAGATCCCAAGACCAGGACTTGGGTGCAGGTGGTTTATTTGGAGAAGCGATCCCAGAGAACAGGAGCAGGGGCAGTGAAGAGTGAAATGGGGAAGGAGGAAACTCTGATCCCAGGGTACATTGTCAAGATGGTCACTGCCACAGGCTTCTGGGGCTCGGTCCTGCCGAGATATTCTGAAGAGCTGTGTAGTTGCATCTACAACTGTCTGTCTGGAGGACAGAAGACAAACTCACTAACTCCCATCCACATTGGTGGAGGGGCCGCCCCACAGGATGTTGGCTTTTCTCTTACTTCCAGCTCTACCCGCACCGCCTATACCATGATGGTAGTCCGTATTGTGGCCTCAGACAGATCCTGGACCAGGCAGCCAGACCCACGGCGAGCTGCCCTGAGGTGCCATCGAATTGCACGGGCGTGAAGCCAGTTGCCATAGCAACAGATGGGGTAGAAGGTGGGCTGGGAGGATGTGCGATGGTCACAAGAGGTACCTGACGTGCATGCACATGCTTGAATTTCGCCTATTAATTAAGCCCAAAATACAGGCTTTAAAGCAAGGGTGCTACACAGCATAAGTGGAGGCTTGCTTCAGTTTTCCCTTCCCCTAGATTCCCAACTCAGGCAGCATGCGGCTGCCACGGACACACTCCTCAAGGCCCATGTCGCCATTCTAGAAGACCCTACAGCAGCAATCACTGAAACCCTCCTCTAGAAAAGAGTTTCCTCCAGATCAGACTTTCCGGGTTCATGAACAAACAGCTCTAGCAAGGGGCCACATCTCTTCCCAGAGGAGAAACCAGAATCCGTGACTGGCCAGGTGTCCCCAAATATTGTCCCTGCCCTTAGCACTCGGGTGGACAGGCAAGCCCATTCCCCACGGTGGCAGACTAGTAACCATCCATCTCCACACCCTGGTCCTGGGGGTGAGTGGATGCCAATCACGGCTCGTGATGTGTCTCGTTGCATCTTCTCGACAGTTACCAGAGGAAGAACCAACAGATGGAAATGGAAGGGATAAGATTGGTGCCATCTCCAAAGGTCATTTTCAAGGCCCCTAGCGAGAAGGATGAGTTCATCTTATTCTAAGTGAGCCCATGCGTGAAATCCGTATTTCTCCATAAAAGAAGGATGGTTCATCTCTTTATAAAAGGAGTCTCCAGGGGACTAATTTGCCTATTGAGCTCCCCTGGGGCATTTTATTTGTGGTTTCATTTTATTGAAAGTATGGACCTGCACGGCATGCCGTAATGGTTCTCAAAATGATTCTAGACTGTGGATATTTTGTTTCAGTGAAAGCTTTTGTGAAAGTTCAATAAATGAGTCAGACGGAAAAATGCTGCTCAGCTGGTGATAGAGACCTGTAATTGCAGATTCTTCTCTCCACCTCTCTTCCTCCCTCCACTTTCCTTCACCCATGAGAGACGGCAACACACCTTGCATAGCTCCGAAGATCACCGTCTGGAAGTCTCTGCTACGTTGCAGAAGTCAGGAAATGTGCCCTGTTGCAAGCAATAGCAAATTGAGCCACAAGAGCTTCAGGACATAGGAAGTTACATTTCCGCACTTACCAAGAAGCTTGGAAGTGGGTGAACACTGCTGTTTCAGCCACCTTGGCCTCTTCTCAATATCTGCTCTGCTTATTCTATTGACTTGTTGACCTATGGCTTCAAAAGAACGGTAGCATCTCTAAATGTCACATCTGAGGTCAAGGCAGAGAGAAAGTTGAAGGCAAAACATTGTTTTTAATTGCAATCGAGCTGACACGTTACCATTTCCCACATTCCCTATGCTGTACATTTCATCCCTGTGACTTATTCATTCCCTAACTCGAAAGTTATGTTGAAGAGAGAAAGTTGAAGGGGATTAAAAAAAATTTTATGTATTTATTCATGAGAGAGACACACAGAGAGGGAGAGGCAGAGACACAGGCAGAGGGAGGAGTCCAATGCGGGACTCGATCCCAGGACCCCAGGATCACGACCTGAGCCGAAGGCAGACGCTCAACCACTGAGCCACCCAGGTGCCTAAAAGGGATTTTCCCCCCTGCCTTCTGAGGGTCTATTTTTGGGGTGAGGGAAGGGGAGTGGCACATCACTGGAAGGGACTGTCCTTAAGGTGTCATTAGCCAGAAATAGATCACAATAGATTGGTCTTTGTGGACCAATACCAACCAAAGAGCATGAGAGGACCACTTAATCCAATAATAAGTTATCTCCCAAGGCGAAGGAAAGGGCCTTTCCTTCCTGAAATCACAGGATCTCGGCCTGTTTCCTGAACAAATCAGGGTTTTATTAGCAGGGGAGTGGAGATGGGCAGAGTAGTTGGGTGAGCAATTGGAGAGCCAACAAACTGTTCCTGTCGGAGCCAATGGGCCAGGAAACCTGACTGCGCCTTCTAAGTTGGCCGCTTAACTTAATTGTGAAGCATCTGACAAGCCACTTGACGTGATCTGGCTATAGCGACCTCTTGTATATAAAATGAGGAAAGTGGCCTTGAGCACCATATTTCCTTCTAGCTCCTGTTTTTTTGGTTTTGTGCAATTTTAATAACTTCCTGAATGTTGATGGCTAAACCAAAACTGGTTTGTCATTGAAACAGATGCCCCAATGGAGCTGTTCTGGCTCTAAGAACCGGCTGCTTGTATTTTCATTCAGTAAATTATGTGTGGTAGATTTCAAAAATTTCCACTTTTTTTTAACCTGTGAGGAAATATCAGCTGTCTCTTCCTTCCTCTCCCCACATAGTTAAATTCTATATTTGAATAGGACTGCTTTCTTCCGTGTAATTCTTATTTAGTTTTTCTTAATAAAAAAAAAGAGAAAAAAAATCAACCTTCCTATTTGGTATAAAGCTCCTTCTAACTAACAGGAAATTATTACCAGCCCTCTGATTGATTGTCCAACATAAATTAAGGTAGATGTCTTTTTAAATATCTAATTGCAATTAGTATTTGGCTGTATTGAGTATACAATTTTCACCAGTGGCTAAGAAAAGAAAATCTGCAGGTTCTGTTGGGGTGATATACCTGTGGTTAGCGCAGTGCCTGACTTTTGGTAATTACTCGGTAAGTGTTGTTTGAATCAATGAATTATGATAAGAAGCATAAATGAGCCAGAAGAGACTAGGGTAGAATTAATTCCTCAGAGTTAGATTTTCATAGTTTTAATATCCTTGATGTTATTAAGGAGGGCATTGGAACAGAGCATAGTTCTGATAGTTTAGATTATTTGTACATTAGTTGATGTACAAAAGGAAGTCGGGAATGGCGTGGCGTGCCAATTCATTCACTGACAATTAACTGTGTGTCCTCTAGGGCCAAGCGCTCTCCTAGGTAGTGCAATACAACAGTGAATGAGAGAGGCAATGGTTTCTGCTTCCATAGAGATTGCATTCCAACGGAGGAGACAGACAATAAACAAGAAAGCCAAAACTATTTCAAGTAGTCATCAGTGGTACAAAGAAAAGGAAACAGGATAATGTGATAATGTGTGTGGGGTGCTGTGGGGGAGGTGAACAGCACTGGGTAGAGTGATCCTGGAAGGCTTCTCTGAGGAGTTGACATTTGAGCTGAGACCAGAAGGGAGCTAGCCATTGTGAGGATGTGAGGGACCAGTAAGTGCAAATACCCTTTGGTGGTAAGAAGCATGTTGCGTTTGAAAACAAGAAATAGGGAGACAAGCCATAAGAGACTCTTAACTCTAGGGAACAAACTGAGGGTCACTGGAGGGGAGGGGGTGGGGGGTGGGGTAACTGGGCGATGGGCATTAAGGAGGACATGTGATGGAATGAACACTAGGTGTGATATACAACTGATGAATCTCTAAATTCTACCTCTGAGATTAATACAGTATATGTTAATCATATTGAGTTTCAATAAGAAATTAAAAAAAAAAGACAACTAAGAAAGCCAGTGTGGCTCAGGTGCAGCCAACTTGTTGGGGGAGAGTGAGAGGAGATCAGTTGGGAAGGGTGGCCAAGGGGCAACCTGTACAGAACCTTGTAGAACAAAGGTATTATTTTAACTGCAGTGAAAATCGGTATAAGTTTTTAAGCAGAGGAAGGACATGGTCGGCTTTAAATTTTTGTTAAGATCTATCTGCTGGGTGGAGAATGGATCAGGTGGGGGCAGAACCAGAAACTGGGACATCAGTTCGAGGACTATTGCAATAATTTAGGTGGGAGAAGATAATGCCTTATGAACCGGGAGATGGGGGAAAAGTGGATAGATTTGAGATCTATGCTGGAAGCCGAGTAATAGGACTTGCTAATGGCTGGTACATGGGGGATGGTGAGGGAATGAAAGGAATTACACATGGCCAGGCGGTTTTAGGCTGAACTGACTGGCAGGAAGGGGAGACTTTTTTCTGATAATGGGAGGATGGGGGTGGGGAGAAGTGCTTGGGGTGGGGTGGGTGAGGTGGCTGGCAGTCAGAAGTTCTGATTTGGAAATGTTAGATCTGAGCTGCCTTGCAGACAGCTACACCTTAAAAGTCTACTTTGAAGCAGGGGCTTTACAAAGGAGTCCTCTTAGGAATGCAATGGTTAAAGACAGAAGCAAAAGGAGTAATTTTTAACAAACCTTCACTAACACAGTCTCCACAATGCTGTGCCTCCTACAGCCTCTCTTCTTAAGTAGACAGAGATGACTCTTCCAATGTAATCTCTCTGATCAAGAAAAGAATTGAGAGCACACATGTTTAAGACCTTCAGTATGGGCTTCCCTAATCCCCTCTTCACCTTTTTGATTCAGCCCAAGTGCTTACATCGGCAGAAAATCTAAGCAAATAGAGGCAACTGTGTAGAGAAATGAATTGTGGAGAAGTCTGCTAGGATTACCAAGATTAATGGACAAGAAAGAACTGTCCTCAAATAAGCACAAGATGAAATACCAGAATGATGCAGGGAACAAATCAAAAGAAAAAAAAGTCCAAACCCTAGGGTGATGTTTTTATTTTAATAAAGTGGAAATCTGTAGGCAGGAAATTATTTAAACTTTTTTTTTAACTTGGTGAAGCTATTTAAAAACATCTACATCCTTTTAATTATAAATTAAACAGAAAGGACTTTGGATGTCTCTGAACTGGGAATCTGAGTTTTATGCTGTTGATGTGAGTAGAAGGTGTGAGTGCTAGAATCTGTCAGATTTGAGACCTCACAGGCCCCCCATAAGGTGTCTTGAGGTGGTGTTAAGGCAAAGTGAATTAGATGCTGGTTTACCCATAGTGCTTAGTCCTAAAAAATCTTAGAATTTTTCTTAGAATCTCTTGGTCTCTGGGTACATGGCTAAGAATTCTGTTATGGTACACTTCATTCAGGCAAATGGATTGCTTCTCTTTTCTCCCACCTTCCTTATAGCCCGGTTCTGGAATGCACTCTTGAGTAGGGGCTACTGCTGGATGACTCACTTGAGCTCTTAGCTTTCTCTTTCTCCTTCCTCTGGCAGGTGAAGGGCTGCAGAGTGGGAGGATGAACAGACTGGCAGACACTTGACTTTGATGGACAGGCCTACAGACATCTTTAAAGTTTCTCTAGGGACTCTTAACCTCAGTGAGACATAATATACACATTTTCAGGGCAGCCCAGGTGGCTCAGCGGTTTAGCGCCACCTTCAGCCCAGGGCATGATCCTGGAGACCCGGGATCCAGTCCCAAGTCGGGCTCCCTGCATGGAGCCTGCTTCTCCCTCTGCCTGTGTCTCTGCCTCTCTGTGTCTCTCATGAATAAATAAATAAATAAATAAATAAATAAATAAATAAATAAATAAAATCTTTAATATATATATATACATACATACATACATACATACAAGTTTTATGTATAGGAGTGTTTTTCTTAATTAAAAAATTAAACTTATTTTTCATTTTTATTTTTTGGCTTCACTTTTAAAGTTTTGTTTTAACAACTCTAATAACTGTCAGTGGACACATTATATGGGTTATATGCCAAAAGTGTTAGAGTCCACTGATGTACAGTTGACCCTTTAACAATGTGGGTTTGGACTGCGTGGGTCCCCTATACGCAGATTTTTTTTTCAATAAATGCAGTACTGTCCTGTAAATGTGCTTTTTATCCCTTCTGAATTTCTCAATAGCATTTTCTTTTTTGTATCTTACTTTGTTATAAGAATACAGCATATAAAGCATCTAACATACAAAATGTGTTAATCGACTATTTATATTATTGACAAGGCTTCTGGTCAATGGTAGGCTATTAGTAGTGGTATTTTTTAAAAGATTTTATTTATTTATTCATGCGAATACACAGAGAGGAGAGAGAGAGAGGCAGAGACACAGGCAGAGGGAGAAGCAGGCTCCATGCAGGGAGCCCGATGTGGGACTCGATCCCGGGTCTCCAGGATCATGCCTTGGACTGAAGGCGGCGCTAAACCGCTGAGCCACCCAGGCTGCCCTGATTTTTTTTTTAAATTGTGAGTGGTGATCCACTAATATGTCATGAATTGGATTTAGTGGTATTGACTAAGATATTAAAGAGTAAAATAAGATAAATAGAATAAAAATATCAGTGTGCCTTGAGCCTAGGAAGGGTATTGTTTTATGGAACTTCATTATAGATATACCTATATGTCCTGGGTCACGATGTACCATTATATTTTTCATGTTTGTATACTTTGTATGCACAAATTTGTATATTTATATATTTTGTATGTACTTTTTGCCCCAGGTTGTGGTTAAAAAGAAAATCGGAGAAACACTGCCCTAGAGAGTAGGGATTGAGAATATGGCCTCTGCGAAGAATTATGGAGTCAGCTCCATAATTATCAGCTGCCTGACTGGGTAAGTTTCATAACCTCTTTGGGTTTCAGATTCCTCATCTGTAAAGTGGAGATAAAGCTACATCCTGCCTCAAAGGGTTATGTTTGTTGAGATGATTAAAGCCTTGATTACAATGCCTGACACACAGTAACTGTCCAATAAATAGCAACTATTATGGTTATCTATGGAAATTGGTTATGAATTTGGTGTGTGTGTGTGTGTGTGTGTGTGTGTGTGTGGCAGGGGAGGTGTAATGAAAACGAAGCTTAGGGGCCTGTTTCCAGTGTAGAAAATAGGTATGGGCTTGTTGGGTTCTCCCCAATAGTCACTAGTGGTTTTCTGTCTAGAATGACATCTGATATATTTTTTGAAGCACTTGTTTGAAAATCAAGACTCCCTCAATCGGAACACAATTGTTAAGATTTTAAGGGTAGCATGAAGTGTACTTTGATTTCTATTCCCCTTGCGCAAAGGAGAAAGATTAGGAGTAGCAGATGTAGCGATTGGCATGGGACATGCAGGGCTTGTGCCCCTCTTGCTCCAGATGGGGTCTCCTCCATGTGTTGAAGTCAGCCTTTTACCTCTAAGAGTTCATTTTTCCCCTTCAGGTTGTGCTTCTGGTATACTCGTCCACACTAAGCTGTCCTATAGGTGCTTAACATGATTGTGAGTGGTTTATTTAGGGGTGGCCCTTTTATTATCGTGGTTACATTTGTTTTTTTTTTAAAACAGATTTGTGAAGACATAATTTAGATACCAGAAATTCACCCATTTTAAGTGTATAATTCAATGATTCTTGAATGAACAAATCAATGAATCTTGAATTTCTAGGGTAAATACCCATCACCACAATCCAGTTTTTTAAAAAGATTTTATTTATTTATTCATGAGAGACACAGGGAGAGAGGAAGAGACATAGGCAGAGGGAGAAGCAGGCTCCCTGATGTGGGGACCCTGATGCAGGACTCAATCCGAGGACCCCAGGATCATGACCTGAACTGAAGGCAGAGGCTCAACCACTGAGCCACCTACGTGCCCCACCACAATCCAGTTTTAAAACATTTCCATCACCCCCAAAAGATCCCTGATACCCGTTTGTAAACTTTCCCATCCCCAGCCCAAGCAACCATTAATCTATTGTTTGTCTTTATAGATTTACCTTTTCTGGACATTTCATCTGAATTAAATCATACTGTGTACGTTCTTTGGGTCTGGTTTCTTTCACTTAGCATGTTTTTGAGTTTCAGCCTTGTTGGAACATATATCAGTACTTCATTCCTTCATTGCCTGACAGGGTTCTTTGTATGGATATACAATTGTTTCTCCATTCCCATTGATGGATATGCGATTGTTTCTACCTTTTGACTGTTATGAACAATGGTGCTATAAGCATTCACGTACAGGTCTTTGTATGGACGTATGTTTTTATTTTTCTTGGGAGATAATCAAGAGTGTAACTGATGGGTCATATGCTAAAATTATGTTCAAATTTTTAAAGAATTTGCCAAACTATCTTCCAAAGTAGTTGCAACATTTTACATTCCCATCAGCAAAGTATGAAGGTTTAGTTTCTGTACATCCTTGTTAACACTTATTATTATCTTTTTTAAAAAAAAGATCTCATTTATTTATTTGAGACAGAAAGAAGGAGGGCGCAAGTGGGGAGGAGGGGCAGAGGGAGATGAAGAAGCAGACTCCCCATTGAGCATGGAGCCCAATGTGGGGCTTGCTCCAAGGACCCTGGGATCATGACCTCAGCTGAAGGCAGATGCTTAACCAACTGAGCCACCCAGACACCAACTGTCTTTTTGATAGCTATTCCAGTGGTTGTGAAGAGGTAGTTCATTATAGTTATAATATGAATTTCATTAATGAATAATATCGTTGAGCATCTTTTCATATATTTATTAGTCATTTATGTATTTCCTTTGCTGAAAAGTCTCTTTAAATCTTTTGCAAAAATTTCAGCTGGGCTGTTCATCTTCTTATTGTGTCGTAAGAGTGCTTTATAGATTCTGGATATGAATCCTTTATTAGAGCTATGATTTGCAAATACTTGCTCTCTCAGTCTGTGGCTTGTCTTTAAATTTTCTTAAGAAAAAAAAATTTTAAGTTGGGTATAGTTGACACACAATATTTTTTTGACAATTTTGTCCAGTTTTATTGTGGCTCTGGGGGAGAATTTACCGAGCTCCTCACTAGGTGATTCCGTAAGTCCTATCCCAGTAACAGCCTTCTGTGGTGATGTTTGCCACAGACTTCATTCAAATTGGAAGGCTTCTCAGAGCAGAGCAGGTTCATATTCGGAGTGGTGTCTGTACGCCTTGGATGGGACAAGGGTGGGGGCAAGTTCCATTTATATGTCTCTTTGATGTAAAGGAGACTTGCGAGGGGACTGAGCATACTGTACTCAGGGAGAGGATGAGCAATTAATGCCCTAGAAGTTACTAGCAATTACTGCCCACACCACGTAGCAGTGAACGTGAAAGCTGATGTGGATGGGGCCTCCACACACCATTTGAAGGATAGTCTTCATGATAGAGAATCAAGAAATGAATGGGGAGAGAGGAATGTTTTCCTTCGTAAGACGTTGATTGTGGGAAATGAGAGGATGGAAAGCCACCTGTGGGGGATACTTCCCAGTTAAAAAAAATTCTCTTCCTCTTTACGTATTTATATATCTGTAAGTTGTTCTGTGTCTGTCCATGGTTTGACACAGTGGTCCCTCTGGGGCTGGCTCTTTAAACACCCATGAAGCTGGACCTCCCTAGTTGGAGAGAGTGACAGCTTTTCTAGTGTTGTGTTGTCTCTCTGTGTCTGTGTGTGTGCCATAGGGAACCCCCTTCCCACACAAAGCTTCTTGGGGGTACCAGAGCTGCTATATGCAAAAGAAGCTTTTTAATGCATATTTTCTTCTTTTTAAAAAGATTTATTTATTTGGGAGAGAGAGAGAGAGAGAGAGAGAGAGAGAGAGAGAGAGAACACGAGCGAGGATGGGAGTGGGAAGGGGCCGAGGGAGAAGCAGACTCCCCCTGAGCAGGGAGCCCAATGCAGGGCTCAATCCCAGGACCCCGGGATCATGACCTGAGCCGAAGGCAGATGCTTAGCTGACTGAGCCCCCCAGGCACCTCTTAATGTATATTTTCAATTAATCAATGACTATTGCATAGAATAAATGAAATGAGTTTTCTTCCTTACCGGTCTGAACTCATAGGTTATAAAGCTAATGAAGGTGGGTTTTTTTCTGGTGTTGCATCTACTTTTGTGCACTACCTTTTGCTTCCAGCATTCTGTTCTACAAAATAGCATAGAAGCAGCAAGGTTTGGGTTGTAAATGGTCCAGCTCTGTCCATTTTGTGAACAAGTGTCATACTGAAAGACAGAAATACAGCTTCGAGACTAGCTTCGGAGGACAAATGGCAGGGGAGGTCCAGGCAGCTATAACTTAGTGCTTTAGTCATCTTTAATAGAAATGGAGTCTCTAGCCAAGCCTAATATATAATGTATCATAAAACATATGTCTGTCAGTCTCCCAGGTACGATAAATAGGGAAAACACAGACCTCAAAGGGAGGCTATGGCAGGCCTTGCAGAGGGGCTCAAATTACTTGGCTGGTTGTGGGGGTTGAAGGCTGTGGGGGAGGAATGATGTAATGTGTATTTTTAGTGTTTCTAAGAAGTGACTGTCTCCAGCCCTGTCCCGGTGGGTCATGGAAAGGGAGGGGCTGGATTTATAGATCCGCCTGGGACAAGTGATGTAGGTGCCTGTCTTCCAGATAATTGAGCTTTTTCTTTTTGTCTTTGGAGGGGAGGACAGGATGGCAGGGAAGAGATGGGACACATCTAGCTGCTGCCATTTCACAGAATGTCCACCCCCTTTGGATCTCAGTGTTGCTTTGTCCTTTTCTGCTGGGGAACAAGGCACCCTAGTAAGAATGGCTGTCTTCTGAGAGCCTGAGTTACCCTCTCCCTCAGGGTGTCCTCAGCCATCATCTGAATTCCCTGCTGTCCCAGCGTGTTCTGTCCTCAGCGAGACAATCTGCCTGTTCGATTCTTATCCTTTCCCATTACTGAGCTTACTTCTCCAAGAACCTGAAAGTCCTTGGGTATAACCTCTGTGACTCTGTTACCCAATCTGTATAATGGAAAGCATAAGCTATCTCTTTGGGATGCCCATACAGGTCTGTTGACTTCAACTCTAAGGCATGTTCTATGGTTCACCTCAGGGTGCCTATCCTCAAAATGTCATCTCTGCTTGTATTTTACTAAACTATGCCCTGCCTCTTCCTAGAAAGCCCACTGAAATAGTTCCCTATGTCAAGTCCTTTCCAAATCCACCGACCTGGCTCTGTTCACTCCATTTATGCTAGGAATTCTCTATACTTCTGGAACTTTCTATCCTTCTGCCTCTCCCATGTCTCAGCACACAGGTGAACATGTGCTCAAGCATACATACATGCACACTCATACTCAGAGCACCACGGAGCATCCAGAAAGTGGCTCTTTATGTTGATACATGATATGATTTGAAGTTGTATGGGACCAGAGCCTTTGCCCTAAAATGCAGAGAAAGCAGCCCTTTATCCAACTTTAACAGACTCATTCTTCTGATTCACGGTGTTTTTTTCCCCCCACAGTGGTTTTTCCATGCATGTCCTGCTTGGAACTACTAAGTTATCTTCTCATACTTGGCAAGCACGGCCACAGGTGAGATAGCTGGAGACTGTAGGTGGGCTGCTGTTGGGGTGAATGAGCATCTCGGTCTGACCTGACTCATGTGCTCATGTTTCTGAGGATCAGCCTCATCTACACTGCTGCATCTGTTTTTTTCATATTTGATATCCTGAATAATTATGCAAATTCACACTTGCCCAATTTCTCAATGATTTCAAACCACCCTTCAGGGTCAGAGCCCCATTGTGTCCTTTTGCTGTCTCTTCTAATATTGTCCATAGGGATCTCTCTTTGGTGGAATGGCTTTAACTTTTGACCATGACCCAGGGTAAGAAATACATTTTATACCTCAACTCAGTACATACATATTTATATACAAATATATAAGTGACAGAAACAAGGCTTTTCTAAAACTTTACTAATCCTTCCTGAATGCTGGGGCAAATGCATTTTGACCTATTCTACTCTTTCTATCCCATTTTAAAACAATGCCCTTGACCCACTGTGGCAAAATTGTTTACCAAATCCATTTCCTCTTCTGAGTACCTAGCTAGTCTACATTTTTAAGCTTCCTTTGTGGTTTGATGTGGCCAAGGCACTGAGTTCTAGCTAATAAAATACAGTCAGGAGCAATGTGTGTCTCTTTCAGGTCTGACCCACAAAAACCTTCCATGTGGGACGGACGCACCAAGCCTTTTCCCAATCCACTGGCTTGATGCGGGCAAAAGTGGCGATCTTGGAAGCCACATGTTTAAGAAATAGCAATGCCTCAAGATGGAGTGAGCCTGAGCCCCAGCCCCCGAGTCTCTGGTTAGAACACCTATTTTGAACTTTATGTGAGGGACAAATAAGCTTCTATTGTTTTGAACGACTATACATTTTGGTTTTGTCTATCATAGCAGCCTGCATTATCCTAACTAACATAGCCTCAATAAACCCATCAACTGACTCTGTATTCACTAACTACTTATATCATCCTTTTCAATGTAAAATTTTCCAGAGAGAGACTTTCTATAGCACTCAACACCTTTTTGATTCCCCTGAACCTGCTAGACCCACAAAGCAGCACTTCAGAATTGAGGAAACCAAAGCACAAGAAACTGCTAAACAGATTGTTGGATGCAGTTGTCAGAATACATCTCTGACAAGTATTTGGACACACATTTGTAGGCCACTGGTACTTAACTTAATCGTCTTGTGCTCACAGCACAGAGTTTCTAAAAATGGCAATCATAGCCTGGGATATTGAGAGGTAACTTGATTAGCATGGGGATTTCTTACAGTAGAATCCGGAATAGGGCGACATTCCTGGCCTGGGATGCAGAATGAGGAAAGGGATTTTGTTAGCGATGGTCAAAGCGCAGCCTGTCCTTTTTCTTACTTGCACTTGCTGAGACCTTTAGGGTTTCATGGTTCCTAATTATTGCTCTGAAACTCTGGATACATTCATGGAAGAAAATTAGTGTGAACAGAGCACAGGTATCCGGGCTAGGCACAAGGTCCTTCATCCCTCCCCTGGGAGGAAATAATCAAGAAAAGAATCTACAGGTTCATCATTCTTCAACTACCTCGTTATAGCTCTTCAGCTTCCTTCTGCTGTTTCCTTTCCTAGAACTCAAACTGAAAAAGCCTGGCATTGCAAACCCCCTTTGCTGGGCTTCTCACACAGTCCTGACTTGAGAATAGTGGCTTAAGTTTTCTAGCTGTCACCTTTCCTATCCTGCTATGAGGGATACTAATAATGCCCAATCTCTGTAAGCTCTAAAACTTCTCAGGTGCAGCCAGGGTTGAGAACCACCTTGGAAGCCTGCAGCCAGAGTGGTGTTTCTCGAACTCTCTGTGCATGTCAATCACCAGGAGATCTTGTTAAAATGTAGATTCTGTTCCACTAGGTCTGGGCTGGGCCTGAGATTTTGCACTTCTAACATGCTCCCAGCTGATATCTTTGCTACTACTGGTCCTTGGACTACACTTTGGGTAGCCAGGAGCCAGGTGACCTGGTCAGACTGCTCTTGACCATCAGACCCTGCAGGCTGTCATTGGGCAGAATAAGGGGTGTCAGGAATTGAGTCTCTCATATTCGTCAGGTATTCTAACTCTGTTCTGCAGGGGCAAGCACAGAGAGGATTCACAACCACTTCCAGACAAGGTAGGAATCTTTTGACAGACTCAGACTCTTAATTGCTGGGTAACATGATCCCCGCCTTAACTGAGGGGTGTATGTTCCATGACCTCCAGTAGAGGCCTGAAACTGTGGATAGTAGCAGTCCTTATATGTCCCATGTTTTGTCCTCCGTGGACAGTCCCCAAATTATGATGGTTTGACTTACATGATTTTTGGACTTCCAGATGGTGCAAAAGTGATACATATGCAGTAGACACCATACTTTAAATTTTGATCTTTTTCCAGACTACTGGTGTGTAGTATGATTCTCTCTCATGAGGCTGTGCAGACAAAGCAAGCTGTAGCTCCCAGTCAGCCCTAGGATCACAAGGGTAAACCACTGATACACTTACAACCATTCTGCTTTTCACTTTCAGTACAGTATTCAATAAATTGTATGAGATACATAGCACTTCATTATAAAGTAGGCTTCGTGTTAGATGATTTTGCCCAACTGAGGGCTGAGGTGGGTCTTCTGAGCATGGTTAAGGTAAGCTGGGCTAAGCTATGGTATTTGGTACATTAAATGTATCAGGTATATTTTCAATCTCCGACAGGTTTATTGGGACATAACCCTATTGTAAATGGAGGAAGATCTGCACATACACACCTGTGATAAAGTGAATTTATAAATTATGCACAGTAAGATGTTAGCAACAATAATTAAATAATAAAATATAACAATCATAACAATACACTGTAATGCAAGTTATGTGAATGTGGTCTCTCTCAAAATATTTTACTGTGCTCTACTCACTCTTTGTGTGATGATGTGAGATGATAAAATACCTCTGTGCTGAGATGAAGTAACGTGAATGACTCGGGCATTGTGACAGTGAGGAGGATTGTCTGCTTCGGGACTGTGGTTGACCGTGAGCTATCTGAAAGCAAAACATTGGATAAGGAGGGACTAGAATACTCAGGTTGCACGGTGATCACTTTGAGATTCTTTGTTTAGCATCCCTAAATCTTTCTGAAATTTTCCCTTTGGAAATTTCACTCTCTAACAATAACCTACCCCACTGAATATTTCAGGCCATACTTTAGTTGAAGAAATTGTACAATATTGGCAATTGAAAGGCATCTTGAAACCCAGCTCACCCACTACTCTGAATTTGAGGAGGCTGGAGAAATCACAGACTCATTCCTAGTATTGAGGTATAATCTTCAAAGTGTTAAAAACATGACTCTCCAACAAATAGAGAATGAATACGTGTCAAGGATTTTATTAATCTCATTAACTAATAAGGGAAATAGCAAAATGGTGAGGCTGGTTCAAAGGACAGATATTTATATATAGTCAGCTAGAGGGATCCTGAAATGAATTTGCTAAGAGAGACAAAGCTGGCAAGTATCTTAAGAGACTATAAAACTGAAACTCGAAGAAGGTCTCCTTTAATACTGGACAAAAATACACAAATTAAAATCTAACTTCATAGTCTTGAGGGTCCAATCACATAGGCAACAGTAAAGCCAAACACAAGGACATTCTCCTGTGCTGTCAAATAATTCTTGGGCAAGACTGGTTAAAATGACATAGAAAGGCTAGGGGCACCTGGGTGGCTTAGTCGGTTAAGCATCTGCCTTCAGCTTGGGTCATGATCCTGAGGTCCAGGGATCAAGCCCCACATTGGGCTCCATCGGGCTCCCTGCTCAGTAGGGAGTCTGCTTCTTTCTTTCTCTCTGCCCCTCCTCTTGCTTGTGTTCTCTCATAAATAAATAAATAAATAAATAAAATCTTTTTAAAAAAACCCATGACCTGGAAAGGCTATGTGATCATTTTTCTGCTTGGTTCTGAGTTTTGGATAATTTTTCTTAATGCTGGACAGAACCTGAACCAGCACCAGGATCCCAGTACATTTTAAAATTTCCCTGTTCTTGGCAGATAAGTAAAGACATCACTTTTGGCAGCTGTTTTTAAGTTTTCTCTCCCAAGACAATGATATCAGATGACAACCACATGTGTGACACATTGCCCTGGGCTTGCCCAGGGTTGTATGGGCGCTTGAACACCACCTCTTTTCTTCTCATGAGAGAAAATGTGTGTATATGTGTGACCCTGATGTCATTATGGGGGATATATATATATATTCATTGATAGTCTCTTTATTTAATAAACTATTCTTACACATTGTTACTTAAACCATTATTAGCAAAAATAAATTTTCTCGTGGCTCACATCAAAACTGACTTCAGCATATTAGCATGGCCTGGCATAGCTTGAGAAATGCTGATTTATGAGAGCAAAGCTCCAATATGTTTTGCAAAAATCCTACACTGCCCTGATTGCATTTTTTTCTGTTCTTTGCATCTTGTTTTGCTTTGTGCCATGGAATCTCAAATCCTATGTACTTGGCCTGACAGCAAGAAGTGCTGGAACATATGGACTTTGGGACACATCGAGCCATTCTTAATCATTTGCAGCCCAACAATCATAGTGCTGTGGTCACTAGGGACATGAGATGAGCTTCTAGTTCTTCATGTGGTGTCTGTCAAGCTTGTATCTCAACTCTCCAGTGGGGATGAGGATGCATTTCTCAAATCCTCTGCATCACATGTCTTGGTGATTTCCCTCTGCTGAGATGAACGGTCAGGTTCACAACATTTTCAGGATCATGGTGAACACCCTTTTCCTGGGAGCGTCCTTAAACTCAGGGAAGGCCTTCCCTGGCCATGTCTATACTCCGCAATCTCATCCCCCTGGCCATGGCTTATGGGGACGTAGAAACCCAATCTTGCTGGGGGAAAATGAGGCTTGCTCTCTCTTGCAAATTTGGACCTCAAAACAGAGTGAGACAGCAGCGGACAAGTGCTGACACCAAGTATTTGTTGATCATAGCTCTTTATTGAGAAACTTGGTCAATGCTTTTTCTCAAGAGCCCTCCAACTGCTCTATGTCTACCACATCTGGGCAGCTAACACATCATTTGATTCTGTAAGATATGTTAAGAATTATTCTATTAAATTTCACTCTACCTTTTGTAGTTGCTGTTAATTTTGTCAACGTTGGTTTCAGTTGCTTAAAAGTGAGAACACTTTAACGTAAAAGAGGCCTCCCCAAAGTAATGAGGTAGACAGAGGCTGAATTGGCATGGTTGGTTGAAGAGGCTCTGGTTACAGCCTTAGCTCTGCCACTCATTTGATGTGACTGTGAATAAGCCATGTAAGTTCTCTGAATCTCAACTTTTTTCTCCTGTAACAAAAGACGGTAGACTAGAAGAGTCTTAAGGTCCTAAGGTAGTTTATGAGGTTTGGCTACACCATGAGAGTCTTACTGTGATGAAGCCCAAGCCACATCTAGGGGTCATGAGGAGATGTTACACTTGAGTCTAAGACAAGCTCCCTTCCAACAGCCAGTATCACTGGTTAACCATACAAATAGCCATCTTGGATGTCCAACCCAGAGGAGCTCCAGATGTCAGCAACCCCAGCTGGCATATGCCTGAAACCATGTGGCAGACACCAGATGGGAACTGCCCAGCCAAGCCCTTTCCAAATTCCTGACTCAAATTCCCCTTCTACATTTTTGTGGTTCTAATAAATTATTGTTTTATGCCAATAAGTTTTGGTACTGTTTATCAGATACTATAGTAATGGCAATTGTCTCCTCTGGCCTTGACAATCCTTCGGTTTCTCCGTCCATTCTTCTATTTATCCATCCAATTCCTCCATCCAGCCAGCATTTTAAAAGATCTGACTCTCCAGGGAACAGGGGCCTCAAAGATAAATTGGTCCCTCTCCATGGTCTTGCAAAGTGTCCATGGGAAAGGGGAAACCAGCCTGAGTAAAGCCAGTCCAAAACACAGAAAACATAAAAGAATGGCAAGAAGGCATGGGTAGCAAGCTTTGGATTAGGAGTGGTTAAATCTCATTGATGAGTAAGACAGCTAAAGCTCTGGCTCTCATGAGTGAACATCCCAATGGAGAAGATAGTCAATAAAGGAATAAACAACTAACCAGGAGAATACATTGACAATGGGAGGATGAGGTGAAGTGGGTGAGGCTGGAGCATGGGAAGCCAGTTATGAGATGGAGGTGAGGTCCAGGTAAGAGAGGAAGAGGAAGACTGGGTTGGAGTGGGGGGTGGGGGTGGGGAGAAGCTGACAGGAAAGCCAAGAACCAGTAGGCACTGGACTGGGTTTGCCCATCAATCGAAGTGGCTGGCTGGATTGGCTGGCCCACATCATTCCTGGGTTCTTCCACCTTTTCAGTTGGAGGGCCCACCCTTGGGTTCTCCTCACTAACCTCCATATCAAAACTTGCCTTTGGGAAAGATTCTAACCAAGTCATTCATGTGAGGGTGCCAGGGACTAATAAGAAGCATCAGTGTGATGTCTTTTAAGTTATCTAACATTTGAGCTAAAGGAGTGAAGCCATAAGGATGAGAATATCTGGAATTGATTAATGGGGAGTTGCATATGAGTTAAGTCAGTTTGAGTCAAAAAGGGATGAATGCAGCAGGGTCACCCAAGGAGACATCCAAGACACCCTCCTCTTCCTTCTCTGGTTTCTTTGTCTTTTCTCCCTACTTCTCTCTGTAGCTCTACAGCATTTTTTTCTCTCTTTCAGGTTGAATGGTTTTTTTTATATGTCTCTGAGCACATGGGACAAACATGTCACCGCCAAATGGTGTCCTTGGCCCCCAAATCTGTATCACCTTACATGTCCATCACCCTTAGCTAAGTACTGAACCAGCTGAGTCCTGCTTCCAAGTTTCGGGTAAGAGGCCATCACCCAGCTTGGATCCAAGTGTCAGATAGCACACTGAGCTATAGGGAAGGCTTGATCAATCAGGAAAAGGTTGCCAGCAGGTTATCTCTGAAGCAGAGCTGTGCATGGAGAGGAGACAATGATCACCTCTATTGCACTAGAGGTGAGCTTTTGGGTGGAGGGCACCCCAGGATGCAGATTCTATCTAATATCTGATTACTTAGAGACCAAAAAATTTGTCCTCAGTAACCATTCTGGAGACTATTGGCAGCTATTGCTAGGAATGTCCTCCCCTTAGCTACACTATTCCAAAAGGGGATGAAAAAGATCAGTGACAGCTGGTGGTTTGTTTTTATTCTTTTAAGTCTCAGATGATTGTAGCTGTCTGTTAATTAGCTTCCAGGAAAGCCCTCCTTTACTCTGCCTCCTGTGATAGACTGATGGCGTTTAAGCCTAGACATGATGGCACCTTCACTGCAATTTTTCTTGCCCTGTTTTCCCAAAAGTTAAGGTAGATGCATCTCCTGTTGATTCAGTTGCCGCAATAAAGAAGAGAGTCTGGGACTTCTGAGAAAATTCTGCCCACTTAAACCCCATAGAAGGACAGGGCACTAGCTTGCATTGAGCTCCTATTATGTGCCAGGCATGGTGCTAGGAGCACTTCATCATAGTTCCTCTTATTTCTTGGAGCATGAAGCGAAGGCAGAGGGCTTTTGGATGCCTTTTTTTCCTCTGGAAGTAACACGGCACAACTCTATTAGAAAGGAACCCACCCCTAGAATCCTTTGGTACTTCTCAGCAGGAATAGTGTCCATGTATGCAGGGGTCTGCTGGGGGGGGGGGTATTCTTTTGTGAAGGATGAGGGACCACAAGAAGAGGTACCTCAAATGAAACATCTAAACTTCTCCTGTTTGAACTTAAGTGTGCTTCTAAGGAGCTTTAACATTTTCATGTTTTGCCTCTTGGAATGGAAGGATTCCTTCAATTGGCTTCAAACGGCAAATTGCATGGACAGTCTCAGGTTGACTAAACATCGGCTAGTTGCTGTAATGGAATTCCCAGTCACTTTAGAGCCCTTTGGGATTGATCCTTAAGGTTCCTACACTGGAGGAGCCTGTCAGAAGAAAGATGGGCAGGAAGTACTGATGTTGGTATTGGATCCAAACACTAACTGGCTGCAAATTCTGTGGCCACACCACTAGATTGCTGAAATTTGTTGACCACATCAGTGACACAAGGCACTTATTTGGCTTTTCACAATGATCCTAAAACCTAAGCAGTGTTATACCAGCTTTAGGAAAAAGGGTACTCTTGATTCAGAAGTTAAGTAATGTGTTCTTGGAGGAGCATTAAAATGCACAGCTTAAGGGATGTGGATCCAAATCCTGGTGTATGGCTTCTAGGTATGGGATCTTAGCCTCAGGTTTCTTATTAAATTTTATTTGTAAAATTATGTGTAAAATTTTTTTTTTTGTAAAATTTATGTGTAAAAAAAAAAAGGTGATGGTCAAAGCCACTTATGTCATCAAGTTTGGGTGAGGATGATGTAAGATCCTGTATGCTTGGTTCCTGCTCTGACTACTCCATAGGGCCAGGCAGTTCACAAGTGGTAGGCCTGGGACTTGACCCCAGAGCTATTGAATTCACTGCTTGTAACATTCTACACTGCCGGGTACCTCTGTGGCTCAGTCAGTTAAGCATCTGACTCCTGATTTTGGCTCAGGTCATGATATTGGAATTGAGGGATAGAACCCTGTGCCAGCTCCATACTTGAGATTCTCTTTCCCTCTCCTTCTGCCCCTCCCCCTGCTTGTGTGCACATGCGCTCTCTCTCTATCTCTGTCTGTCTCTGTCTCTGTCTCTCTCTCTCAAATAAATAAATAAATCTTTTAAAAACAACAACAAACCCCTCAAAACAAACAAAAAAACATTCTATGCTGCCTCCCATGGGGGGATTTTGATTCCAAAATGAAAATAGACTAGGGTCAAGGAAAAAGTTTGGGATTCAGAGTCAGCCAAGTTTGACTGATGGTTAACAGTGCCCTCCCGTACATCCACACATAACTATTTATTTGAGAACATATGCATATAGATTTAACAAGAATTCTATCAGGATAGGGCAAGAGAAATCATATCGTGATGTGGAATGTATACTTATGGACAGATGTTAGTTCTGCTAGGCATTCCTTTTGTTCTTATTGTTTTTCCTCATAAATCAACTTCACTGAAGTATAATTTACATACAATGAAATGCACCCATTTTAAGCTTGATGAGTTTTGACAAATGTATACATCTGTGAAACCCCCATGATAATCAAACTATGAAGCATTTTCATCATCCCAGAAAGTCCTCTTGTGCGTCCTTGTGGCCAGTTCCCCTACTCCCAACCCTAAGTAACCACTGACCCGCTTTCCATCTCTAGAGAATCTGACTGTTCTAGAGTTTAATATAAATGAAGTCATACAGTTTGTACTCCTTTGTTTCTGGTTTCTTTTGCTTAGCATAATGTTGGAGATTCATCCACGTTGTTTTGTGTATCAGTAGTTTATCCCTTTTTCTGTCCATGCAGTAGATCCTTGGGTGCATATACACACATGCTCATTCTGATGGGTAATCATTCAGCAAAGGTTAAGGCCATACAGAACCACTTTAGCCCTGGGCAACTAGGACCCCTCCCTGGGCCCTGGGCTTTAGAGCATCTCTCTTTGGCCTTCCTCTAGATATGTCTTTCTCCATGAGAGGAAATGGCTGTGGGACCAAGGAGACATGACCACCTGAAACCTTGCCTATGTACCCAGAATCAGACAATCCCCTACTTAGAGGGCCCTGAGTCTGCTGCCAACATTGCGCAGACCTCCCTTCTTCTGGCGGGTGGACAGTTGCTATAGACTAAATGTTTGTATATCCCCCACCCCTGCAAATTCATATGTTGAAACTTAATCCTCAATGTATTTGGAGCTGGGGCTTTTGGGCAGTGATTAGGTCCCGAGGGTGAAGCCCTCATGAAAGGGATTAGTGCCTTCTTTTTTTTTTTTTATGATAGTCACAGAGAGAGAGAGAGAGGCAGAGACACAGGCAGAGGGAGAAGCAGGCTCCATGCACCGGGAGCCCGATGTGGGATTCGACCCCGGGTCTCCAGGATCGCGCCCAGGGCCAAAGGCAGGCGCCAAACCGCTGCGCCACCCAGGGATCCCGGATTAGTGCCTTCTAAAAGAGGCTTCAGTGAGCGCCCTGGTCCCTTCTGCCATTGAGGAAACTGAAAAGATGGCTGTCTGTGAACCAGGAAGTAGGCTCTCACCAGACACCAAATCCACCAACACCTTGATCTTGGACTTCCCAGCCTTTAGACTGTGAGAGATACATTCATGTTGTTTATAAGCCACCCCGTCTATAGTATTCTGTTATAGCCAGCTGAGAGGACTAAGACAACAGAACTATACTTCCAAGCCTGAGGGGCAGTGGTCTGCGGGTGTGGGGACAACGTACAGAGCTTGGATGTGCAGGCTGCGATGCTCATGCATGCAAGTCTCCTCCTGGGTAGAGAAGAGGGGGCTGCTACATGCTGGGAGCCTTGATTTGTATTCACTCCTCAGTCGACAACTGCTAGGGGTAGGGGTGAGCCTGTGGCCCTAGAAGCAAGAGCAAAAGGGAGAAGAGATTCTCAAGAAGAAATAAAAATTGTAAAGGGACAAAAAACCAGTTTTTGAGGTCATGGAGCACAGGGCTGCAGAATTGCAAGTGATTTGAGATTTCATGTTCTCATTCTTTAATTTCACAGATGAGACAACTGAGGCCCAGAGAGGTTAAGTGACTTTCCCAAGGTCACACAGCTAGTTAGAGGCAAAGCCAAGATAAGAAGTAAGATTTTCTAGTTCCTAGGCCAGAGCTCTTTTAATATATACAAGAGCAGTGGTCTTCAAACACTTTTGTATGAATATCCCTTAAATTATTTTTGTTAAACTGTGAAGCCCCTTCACCAAAGTTAACTTCTGAAATATTTTTAATCGTAAATGTAAAGAATTGCAAATAATTTAATTTCCAGCATATTGCAAATATTGTAATTTTAAAATCAAATTGTTAAGCCACACTTGAAAGTGAAATCCAAATACTATAGCCATTTGCTGCTCATGAACATCCATTAAAAAAATACATGAACAAACTCTTCCTTAATAGAGATTTTATATCATTCCTTTTTCTCTTTGAACTTGAATTTTCTTTCTATTCTCCCCAAGAAACTGTCCTAACATACTTCATGCTTGAAAGATTTTTATTTCTCACTCTATTACATTTTCCAGCACACACACTCATACACAGAAATTACACGTTGCCTTTTCTGTGTCCTTTCATTCATTTATTATATATATTATTAAATATTATTAAATATATTTATATTATATTAAGTATATAAATATTAAATATATATATAATATATATATTATATATATGTATATACCATACTCATTATGTGCCAGACATTGTTCTAGGTGCTGTTCTAAGCAAACAAAACACAACGATCTCTGCTTTCATGGAACTTACTTTATGACAAGAAGAGAAACCGAGCAAGGCAAGATAATATTTAATGTCAGATGGAAAGTGGTTTTGGCATTTTTTTACAGAGTGGTCTCCCTGAACAGGTGACTTTTCCACAAGATTTGAAGGAAGTGAAGGCCCCAGTTATGTGAATATGAAGGAAGGAGCATGTTAGACACAGGAAATAGTTGGTGCAAATACCCTGAGGCTGGACTATGCCTGTTACATTCAGAGAAGGGCAAGAAGGCCAGCATGGCTGGAGCCAGGAGATGGAGAGTGGGGGCACCTGGAGATGAGCTCCTGGCTGGAGCCAGGAGATGGAGAGTGGGGGCACCTGGAGATGAGGTCATGGGTAGTAAGATTATGTAGGGCCTATAGGATATTTCAAGGATTTTCAGCTTTGGCTGACTGTGGAGGATTTTGAACAAAGAAGTTATGTAATCTGACTTATTTTAACAAGACTTTGTGGCTACCATCTTGAAAATAAACTGCAAGAGGGGTATGGGCCAAAGCAGGACAGCTGTTAGGGAGGGTGCTGGATATCTTTTATTTGCTCTTCAGGTCTACTCTCCATTTTTCTCCACCCCGGTCTGCACCTGGGGAAGCTGACCTCTGTGGATTACATCAGTGGGTTGTTTGCTCTCTGGCTTCCAGTAGGTTCAGCTAATGGAAATCAGTAGGAGACCAAGGGGAGAGAGAGGAATGAGACTGGAGCATTTATCCCATTTGTTCTGCTGCTTCTCTCTGTACCGAGTCCCTGCAGGCTGGCTGTGTCCCTCTATCTAGGGCCATAAGTCCTGTCAGGTAGTAGTGTCCCCCGTACAGCCACCCTTTTGGGGTTCTGGTAAATGTCCTCTTCCATTGCTCCTTTAGGTCTAGAGTGGACATGGCATCCCCTTCATGTAAGTTCTCAGTGCTTTGCTTCATCATCCCTTAACCCTGGCCACACCTTTGCAAACACCTCCTTAATTAAACTCTCTTTAGCCACCTTCAGCATACCATCTTTTTCCTCTTGGGGCCCTGGCTTTTTCAGTTATCTATTGCTGTGTCAAAAACCACCCTAAAACGTAATGGCTTAAAACAACCATAATCATGTATTCGCTCATGATTTTATAATTTAGGCAAGGCTTGCCAGTCATAGATCATCTTCACCCAGTGTGGCTTCAGCTAGGGTACCCGGGGCTGGAGGATTCACTTCCAAGATGGCCCACTCATCTGGCTGGCAACTTGGTGCTAGCTGTTGTCTCGGCGCTCAGCTGGGGCTGTCGGCCAGAGGTTTTGATTCTCCTCCAAGTGGGCTGTTAGGGCTTCCACACAGCATGGAGGCTGGGTTCCAAGAGGCAGGAAGCAGAAGCTGCCAGTCCTCTTAAAGCCTAGGTCCGGAACTGGCACAGCATCTCTTCTTCTATGTGCAATTGGCTAAAACAGTCAGAGGCCAACGCCAGATTTGAGGTGGTAAAAAGGAGCACAATGAATTTATGGCCATCTTTAATGCACCATGCCAACTGAGATGGGAAGCTGCTGCCATAATCCAGGAGAGAAACGATGACGACTTGAACCAGGGTAAAAGAGGTTGGATGCTGCTAATAGTTTGAAGAAAGCTGACAGGGTTTGCTGATTGGATATGAGGTGTGAGAGAAAAAGAAGAGTTGTGTTAATCTGTGTCTTATGAGAAGTGGATGTCCAGATGGGATTAAACATGTAAGAATTATATTTGTATTACTTCCAGTGTGAAAGGAAATTGGGAAGGAGCCAGGGAAAGCTGGGGCAGCCATCAGTTCATGATGGAAGTCTGACCCTGGGTGGAGGGGAGGGATAGAAAGTTGAATGGAAGACCAAGGCCTCCACGTAGTCTAAGGAGCCGAAGTTGGCCAACAAAGGAGTCTTAAGTCTCCCAGGACTGGGTCTGACTCAGTATTTATCCCTGCCACACACAATTATTGGTGGGGAACAGTAAGTGGAAGGGGTGGCCTCAATGCAAATGTAATCATGGATTCAAGTGCAGCTTGTGGGGCTCTCAATTTCACTCCCTGTATATGAGGTCAAGGAGGCACATTCTCATGGCTGCCTCAGGGGTCAAGGACAACTCTAAAGTTTTGACTTGAGCAGCTAAAATGGTTAGAGCATCTTAACTTGGCTGTGCAAGCCTTTGGGAAGAACTGGTTTGAGGAGGAATATCAAAAGTATGATTTTGAACATGTTAAATTTGAGATACCTGTTACACATCCAGTAGAAGTATCAAATAGACAATTGGATAAACATGCCTAGATTTGGGGGGAAATATTCATGTTATAGAGAATAAATTACAATCAGTAAGACCCTAAGCGTTAACATCTCTCTTTTTTTTAAGAAAGCATTTTTTAAAATAAAATTTTATTTATTTATTCATGAGAGACACACAGAGAGAAAGAGAGAGAGAGAAAGGCAGAGACACAGGCAGAGGGAGAAGCAGGCTCCATGCAGGGAGCCCGATGTGGGACTTGATCCCTGGACTCCAGGATAATGCCCTGAGCTGAAGGTAGACGCTTAACTGTTGAGCCACCCAGGCGTCCCAACATATCTTCTTGATGAAGTTTGCATTATAATATGATTGGCACCAAATTTATCAAAACAGCATAAATAGATATCAAATTTCAATAAGTAAAATGTATATTATTAAGCACAAAAGTAAAATTTTATTGGAAAAGCATCTCTTTATTTATTTTTTTAAGAGAGAGAGAGTGCTTGCATGTGAGTGAGCAAGAGGAGAGGGAGATAGAGAATCCCAAGCAAGTTCCATACTCAATGTAGAGCCCAACACAAGGCTTGGTTCCATGACCCTGAGATCATGACCTGAGCTGAAACGAAGAGTCGGACTTAACTAAATGAGCCACCCCAAAGCCCCAGGAATGCATCTCTTTACATGATATATATTTGTGAATGAGTATTACTTATCCCCAGGAAAAGCCAGAGTTCAGAATCAACTGTATTCCCATTGAAGTGCCCAGAAGTCTTGTTCACAGATATATGCAGATCAGAGTAGAAAGAATTTTGTTTACAATAATGTTTGGTTCTCTAAACTTATTCTGCACCCGCTGCCAAGGATACTGTAGTAGTAGTAAACTATTTTCAAAAATCACTTCTGATTATCAGCTGACAACTCTAGTATGTCTTTCTGCAGCTTTGGTGAAAGCAGACAATTGGACACCACCTGGCTTCCAACAAGATTCGGTACTGAATGATTAGAGTTATTTACTTTGTCAACAGCAGCCTAAAATTTGAAATTGACTCTCTGTTTGATGCCGAAGACAGTTTTACTACCTGGGGCAGTGCACCTGTGGAAGGTTCTGGAAGGATGAGAGGTGGGCCTTTTTTCAGCAGTGTAGGAGGGCAGTTGCTGAAAGGGAAGTAGGAAAGGTGGGTCTGCATTTCCTTAGGCATGTCCTTAGGCAGATTTTAATCTGAAAATTGAATCCCCTTGAAACCCTCTTGCTTGCAGGATGGAAAGTGTTCTTCTCATATTTTAGTTTGCACACTACGAAGCAGAGTGGTTGGGAAGGCCCTTGGACAAGGTGCCACGGTTTACTTAGAAGACAATTAGAGCAGCCCTCCAGGGCATGTGAACATAGGGATGCTTTGGGGAGCGGATCTGAGAGGTCCCGAATTGGCACAGGGTGTGATCTGTCCCTCAGCCTGGAGGAAGGAGATTCTGTTTTCCTGGGGTCTCTCTACTCAAGAATAATAGCCCAGGCTTAGGCTAGGGCCAGAGGAAGATGGGAGGGCTGGAGAAAGCAAACGGATATTGGTGCTAAGGTGCCCAATGTAGAAGATGAGGGGTTTTTAGAACCCGAGCAATGAATGAGGCCATTTCAAGCCAGTTTCAGAGACTGAGGCTGGGTGTATTGGTGGGGGATAAATCTGGGTTTGGAACCAGCCCTGAAGGGTTGTATAAGGAGAAAGAATAATAAGGATGAGAGGTAGAGAAAATACTTAATCTCAAGAGCTATGGCTCCTTAGGGGATCCTTTCCCATTCCCTTGGGTGCCATCAGGTCTCCCTATAGTGAAGGTGGCTGGGCACCTGCTATGGGGCCACCCCAGTCTCCCTGTTACCCCTTTTTTGGTGTTATGGAGGCATCATTGCTTTCAAGTCAGAAGACCGAGGTTAGACCTGCATCTATGCCCCACTGGCTGTGTGGTCTTTGGAAAACTCCATTCTGAGCCTCAGTTTCCTCATCTCTAAAATGTGAATAAAAATACTTCTGCTGCTTTTAAAAAAGTAATTTTAATGGCAATTTTCTTACTCTACTGCTTTTTAATGTCTTAAAAACCAAAGGTAAATATCTGTGAATGTGCTTTCTAAATCATAATGTTCTGTAAAATCAAATTGCATGGGCAATTGAATTCAGTATCAGTGAGTACTCCCTATGTGCCGGGCACCATGAGATGGGACAAATTAGACACAGAGGGCCATGTGAGGGCAGAAACTGCCTAGGGAGAGAGCCAGGCACTGGTAAAACTCATAAGAAGGAAGAATGAGAGATGCTGGCTGTACTGGCAAAGCAATCTGAACCCACAGGGGGATGTGGGTCAAAGACATTGCAGGCTAAGGCATCAGCCAGGTGCTAATGTGAAGGTATGGAAGTGTCTAGAATGTGCACAGGGCTGTGAACATTTAGGTTAATTTATGTTAGAACCTTTATTCCCCCACTATTTGAGTTTTTGTGGTCATGAGTAGTCATACACATATGTCCTTATAAATTTCTCCAATTATTTTCTGAATATAAATAATATGAGATCAATTAACCAAAAAGCCCTCTCTAGGCCTTTGAATTTATAATACCGTATTTTCCTCCAAAAAGTTAAGTCATCGTCTCCTATAAGAATGTTGGCTTTACCACACCCTCCTCCTGAATCTATGATGACTTTTTATGCAAACATAACAAATTCTGATGATGACGTTTGATCCATGATCCATGATTTGACCTCAAACTCTCTTTTTAATCTTATTTCCATCTCAGAGGTGATATAGTGTAATGGTTAGGGACACATCTCTAGAGGAGGCTGCTTTGGATTGAATCCTGGATCTACCACTTCATAGATGGGCTGAGCATTCTTGCAAAGGCAACTGAGTTTGTGTTTTGGTTTCTTTATCTCTGGGAGAAGGGATCCTATGAGAAATTTGGGGGTGTTCATGTTTGGTTTATCAAATTTATCTATGACGATTATCCATTAGGTGTGTTATTTGTAAAAATCTTGTAAAATGTGACTGGTTTATATGATTAGTGTCTTTGGAAGGTCAATGTCTGCCATTAGGATAATGAATCTGAAAAGGCAGGGGTGGGAGACTGGCAGAGTGGCTTGGACAGAGGACTTCCTGGGTGGAAAGGCAAGATGAGGATGTCTGAGATGCTGCTGGTGACAGTGAGAAGGGTGGGTGTCAAGTAAAAGAAAGAGTGGTAGATGAAAGTAGTCAAGAGGTACAAATGTCCAATTATAAGACAAATGAGTCCTGAAGAGGTAATGTACAACATGATCACTATAGTTAACGGTCTTGTGTTGTATACTTGGAAGTTGTTAAGAGCGTAGGTCTTAAAAGCTCTCATCACAAGAAAAAAGTTTATAACCATGTGAGGTGATGAATGTTAGCTAAATTTATTGTGGTACTCCTAACTCTGGGAAACAAACAAAGGGCTGAGGAAGGGGACGTGGATGGGGGGATGGGTAGCTGAGTGATGGGCACTGAGGAGGGCACTTGATTGGATGAACACTGGATGTTATACTATATGTTGGCAAATTAAATTTAAATAAAAAGAAAGAAAGAAAGAAAGAAATTTATTGTGGTAATCATTCAGCAATATATACATATGCTAAATCATGATGGTGTTCTCAAACTAGTACAATGTTACATGTCAATTTTATCTCTATAAAAGTGGGAAAATGTATATAACCTAGCTTAAGGAATATATACTATTTATGTGTTAAATTTTAAAAATAAATGGAATGTGGGTTGGGAATTTTTTTTAAAGATTTTATTTATTTATTCATGAGAGACACACAGAGAGGCAGAGACATAGGCAGAGGGAGAAGCAGGGTCCATGCAGGGAGCCTGATGTGGACTCAATCCCAGGATCCCAGGATCACGACTTGAGCTGAAGGCAGACCTTAAAACCACTGAGCCACCCAAAGGTCCCAAAAGAAATAAAAATTTTAAGTACTCTCCATGCCCAGCATGGAGCCCAAAGTAGGGCGTGAACTCACAACCCTGAGATCAAGACCTGAACTGAGATCAAGAGTTGGGCTCTTAACTGATTGAGCCACCAGGCACCATGAAAAAAAAATTTTAAATGGGAGAGAGTGGAGTAGGCTGGCAGAGAAAGATCCAATGGGGCTAGGTAAAGGCTTGGAGGGGGTGGGAGTGGGTGTGATCAAGGTTCCCTGGCCAGTATGCCTGAGGCTGCCCTCTGCTCATTTTCCTTTTCAAGTCTGGGGGATGCTGAACTCTTCCACACCAACTCTGCCTGTGGGGGAAATGTTGGGCTTGTTCAGAATGCCAGGGACTGCTGGCTTTTATTGCTAGCTCACTGCACCACTGGTTTTATCCCAGCTTTGCAAATGTTCTTTTAACAGAAAATGCCATTTTGATGAGACCATCTTTTTCTTGTCCTTTCCCTGTCTTATCCTCTCACTCTTCTTACCTCCTTTATTACTGAGTCACCATGGGGGCATATTAAAGAGACAACATGAACCTCACTCTTCAAGGGGCACAGAAGGGGACCTCTAATCCCCCATTGCTTCTTCTCCCAGAAGACTTTGGAAACCACAGCATGACAAAGGAAGGCGAGAAGGAGTCCACTGGTTGTTGAGGACCTCCTGCCACATGCCAAGTAGTGGGCTAACCACTTGTACCTACATTTTCTTGTCTAATGCCCTCAACAACTATAGTTGTATTAGCCCTTCATTTTAGATGGGAAAACAGTGGCTCAGAGAGTTTTGGCAACTGATGCAAGACCATAAAGCTAGAGATTTGAAGATGAATCTGTATGGCTGACATTTGGCTCCACTCGGCCTTCAGTATCTTTGCAATCATTAGTAAAGGGACCATGGAAACCTACGTTCATCCCTCTTCTGCTGTTTTGAGAGCCTCATTTGTAATTATTTTCAGAGGGAAGTGAGGGTTATGGAAGTGAAGTGATGAGCAGAGCTCTTCCACAAGCTCCAATAAGCTGTTGCCTTTGAAAGAAGTCATACACATTTTCCTAGGCCAAGGAGGACAAGGATGTCCTTGGACTGGTGGAAGTTAAGGAAGGGCTGAGAGCTTTCTCAAGTAACTTCTTCTGTCAGAGTCCTTAGGGCCATATTGATTATATGACTGGATTACTTGTGGCATGAGGAAAGCCAGACCTGGTTCAGCAGGAAACCTAGTGTCCTAGCTTTCTGTGGAAAAACCTGCAAGCCATGTTGCTGCTGCAGCTGTGGCTTCTGACTCAGCGTTTTGGTGATAATAAGAAATGGGTTGATTGGAAGTCATTGAAACTTAATGGAAGTTAGCAGGTTCTGGGCCCACTTGCTTTTATTTGTGGGGTGGCTTCCTTCAGGTCTCCATTGATTAGCCCTCTTGAGAACAATGGAAGCTTTGCTACTCTGAGGCAGCTGGAGGTGTCTCTCAAGACAGCCTAGGAGGCCCGAGTTGCTAGGAGTCCTGAGGTGGTGGCTGTCATGAGAACCACAGGCAGCCTCCGCCACACTGCACACTCAGAGCTCTGGGGCTTTGGAGAGTCTGAGTCCTACCACCTGCTACCCCAGGAAGTTGTGTTTCTTGTTGAGGGAGACAAGAATATTCCCCTGGCTCTCAGCTCCCCAAGGGCTGATAGAGACTTTTAAGGCCATATATCCCTTGGGTTCCTCCCAGAGGGGAGCTCCAGGAAGCTCTCCTGGCAGGATGAGTAGGAGGCTTCCCCCTGGGAGGCCATGACAGCACATCCACACCTTATGCCTGCTTTTATCTCATTAAATTGAAATGATCTGCCACTGCGATTAAGGAGGATTGTTAGAGGCAGATAGGGGAGACTGTCCCTAGCATCTAGCATGGTGCCTGGGGTACAAGAGATGCTCTGCCAATGGCGGCCTGTTGGTTGGACTGAGAGGACTGCCCTCAGGGACTCAAGTTCTTTCTAGCTTCCAGGTCTCCTTGTATCCTCATGGTTGCAAGATGGCCGATCCATTCCTATACCTTATCTCCACATTATAAGCAGTAAGAAGGAGACATGGAGAAAGAGGGAAGGACAACCTTTCATAGGTAAGTAAACCTTTCCCAGAAATCCCCAGTAGATCAGTATTATAAGCCTATTTCTAAGCAGCAAGGGAGTCTGGGAAGGTGTATGGGCTTCTCACCTGGGCTTCTTGTCCTCAAACAAATCAGGCTTCTTTTAGTCTATATAAGAGCTCATTAGTTTCCTAGGGCTGCTGTAACAGAATACCACAAACTGGGTGGCTTAAACCACGGAAATTTATTATCTCAGAGTTCTGGAGTCCAAGATCAAGGTGTTGGCAGGGTGGATTCCTTTTGAGGGATATGAGGGGGAATCTGCTCTATGTTTCTCCTGTAGCTTCTCTTGATTTGTTGGCAATCTTTGGATTCCTTGCCTCGTTCTTTGGCATCACCCTGACCTCTGTCTTCATCTTCACATGGTGTCTTCCCTGTGTGCATGTCTGTGTCCAAATTTCCCCTTTTCATAAGGACACCAGTCATATTGGATTAAGTAAATTAGGTCCACTCTAATGACCTCATCTTAACTCGATCATCTGCAAAGATCCTACTTTCAAATCAAGTCACATTCACAGGTACTGGGGGTTAGGATTTTAACATCTTTTGGGGGGAACACAGTTTAACCTATAATAGGCAGTTTTAAAATATGGCCTCCAAATTCTTCAGTACTACTCCTGTCAAGGGGTGAGGTCAATGCTCCTCCCCTTGAATCTGATTGCTTGTGATTGTGTTGATGAATAGAGTATGGTAGAAGTGACTTCAAATCTAGGTCATAGAAGGTCTTGCAGCCTCCTCTGGCTCTCTTGGGACCCTCTAGAAGAAGCCAGTCACCATGGTAGAAGTCTGGCCACCCTGAGATTGCCGACCTGGAGAGGCCACATGTAAGAGCTCCAGTCTTCGTTCCCAGTTGAGCTTCCAGCCAATAGCTTGCATCAATGCCTGCCCTATGCCTGTGTCATCTTGGACATTCAGCCCATTCGAGCCTTCAGATGACTGAAGCCTCAGCTGGCATCTGACTGCCACCACATAAGAGATTCCAAACAAGAACTGCTCAGACAAGTCCTTCCTGAATTACTGACCCATAAAACCATGAATGAACTCTAGCTATTGTTTTTTAAGCCCTGAAATTTGGTATGCTGTTGCATAGCATTAGAACACTAGAATAATCAACAAGAAGAAAATGAATATCGGTCAGCGAATAAGAGCAGTGGGAGCTCTGAGACTCGGAGAATCATCATCATCATCAGGAGGATAGCCCTTATGGAGCCACCAGAGGTTCTTGTATTTCCAGGTTTCCATGAAAGGTGGGTGACGTTTCTTCATGCTGAGACACTTGGTTAAAACAAACCTACATTTGAGTGTCCCAAATGGTGGTATCATCAGAACGTTCAAGTAATCATTTTGGGGGGAGAAATTCCTCCAGGGGATTATCATTGTTAACTGTTGTAATGAAGCCAGTGATCCCTGGCATGCCCTATCATCAGCAGGCTGCTCTGCTTGACCTGGGGGTAAGTCATCATGATAGAACACAGTGCTTGCTTGTTTAAGTTCTGTTTCACCAAGAAGTAGGTACCTCCCTTCTCCCATTTTATAGGCAAAGGCTCTACAGGTAGCATCTTTCTGGTAGACCTCAAATTCTACATCACCATTTTTAGTTTCCTAGTTTATTCCAGAGACCCCAGAGCCTGACTCTACCTCTCAAGTGATGGGTAAATATAAGAGCTTGTCTTGTGATGAAATTTTCAGAACGTGCTGAAGATCATTCTGGGTTGGCCAGCTCACCTGTGGGTGTGGGCACTGCCTCTGGTGTCCAAGTCCTACCACATTTCTGGCAATGTGGCTCTGTTCCTCTGTGTGCTTTCCTAGGTCTCAGGACTCATCATTTCTCTTTTATCTCTTATTCATACTGTGTCTAAGATAAATCCTGCTTTGCTTGACCTTTATTCTATTTTCTTTGACTTCTTCATATTTAAGTTCATGCTTTGATCAATCTCCGAAGCAGCAGTTGCCAAGCAACTTCCTATTCCTTCTACAGGTTCCTCCCCAAATTCCATCTGTTTCATCAAGTTCTTTGCTCAGCTGCACTGCTGATCTTGGGTTTTTGTTTGCACTGTGTTGAGACTATAGATTATAAACCAAAGGAATGCTACATGAGCATGGTGTGGCATTGTGAGGGCACAGGCTTTGGTGTCAGAGAACCCTGAGTTCAAATTCTGCCTCTGCTACATATTCACTGTGTGACACTGATTAAGTTATTTAATTTTCCCTGCCTCTGTTTCCTCATCTGTAAAATGGGTATCACAAATTGTACTTTCTAAAGATGGCCATAACAATTTCTCCCACCTTACATTCTTTTCTCAGCAGGTTGGCTTTTTGTCCCTTGCCTTTGAATCTGGATGAGTTTGTGACTTCCTGGTAACGAACTGAATGCAGTGGAAATAACACCACATGACTTCAGAAGGTAGGTTGGAGAAGGTGATGCAGCTTTTGCCTTGCTTGCTGGAACTCACATGGGAGCCAGGAGCTGCCATGTAAGCCGTCTGGCTGCCTAGAACCCACCATGCTGTGAGGATACCGACATGAGCTCATTTGACAAACCATATTGAGAAGCTCTGAAAGTACAGTCGGTCCTTGCAATTTGTGAAATTCATATTGGTGAATCTCTTCACTTGCCAAAGTTTATGTGTAACCCCACATGAATACTTGTAGCACTTTTGTGGTCATTTGGGGACATGCGTATAGTGGCGAATAATTTGAGTCTCATGATGCACACATTCCCAGCTGGTTTCCAACAAGGCGATGCTCTGCCTTCTTGTTGCAGCTCTCATACTGTAAACAAATGTTCTTTTTGCAGTTCTTTTAGTGCCATGCCCCCCCCACCCTTTTCTTTTTGGCATTTTTGTGCTTTTGGTTGGTGATTTGCTGTTTCAAATGGCCTTCACGTGTAATGCTGAAGGGCTGTCTAGCATTCCTAAGTGCAAGAAGGCTGTGCTGTGCCTTATGGAGAAAATACATGTGTGAGATAAGCTTCCATCAGGCATGAGTTACAGAGCTGTTGGCTGCAAGTTCAATGTTAATGAAAAACAATATATATCAAATAAGGTGTCTTTAAGCAAAAACACACATAAAACAAGGTTCCGTATTGATCAGTTGTTGAAAACATTGTGACCAAGAGGCTTGCAGGAACCTAACCCTGCATTTCCCTCAAGAGCAATGGTTCAACTCTTGCTAATTTAGTGTTCACAGTGACTTTATAGAATATAACTACCTCCAATAATGAGAATCGACTGTACATGAACAGAGCGGATGCTCAGTCAGCCCCCAGCTGCTCCAGCCTCCTACAGTTCCAGCTTCAATCACTGTCTGACCGTGGCTGCATAAAAGACCCTGCACCAGACAGCCCAAGAGAGCCCCCCAATTTCCTCACCCTGAGAAATGGAGATATGATCATTTTGGTTTTAAACAAAAATATATTTTATTATTAATATTAAAATAAAATTTAAAAGATCTCTAATTACTTCATTATCATTTTATATTGAGAATACTTACAGTATTATTTGTTAACATTAAAAAATGTTGTTTTATGCTTCAGTGATCCCCAGGATAATGGAGTAAACAATGCATTCCTCCCATGATTGGTGAGAAGATTAAATGAGATGGTGTACCTCATGTTGAAGGGATTAAATGTTTTTATTAAGTGCCAAGCGCTACACCCACCATCGATATTACGAATCCTCTGTGTTAGCCTTTATTTTATAGAAACGCAGATTATTAGGCTGGAAAGAGACTTAAAGATCACCCAGGCTAATCCCTGTATTTTCAGGTGTGAAATCAGAAGCCGAGAGAGGGGAAATTATCTGTATCGCACAGAAAGTTGATGATGGTAGAGTATAAATGAAAAGTAGGGTTCTAACTCTATGTTGAATAGAAAAACCTTGTAACTGTTTCTTTGCATGTTTCAATTACGAAGGAGCCTTTATTATTGAAAAAGCAGAGCAGAATATGACTCAAGTATACGGAGGCCTTGAATTTTAACCCATCATTTTAGTCTTAGAATCAAAGGTGGGAAGATCTTTTATTACTGATCTTCACAAAAGAGAGCTGTTTAGAGGGGTGGGGGTTGTGCCCTGGCATTATGCCTCAGCAGATATCACTGTTATCATTGGTTTTCGATTAAGTACCCTAATGAGGGTGTGGTTCTTGTGTGGTAGCTTCTAGTACATAATAACAGTCTAGGGCATCTGCTGTTGGGAGAGTAAGGGGGTGAGGGAGGTGATGGTGTCTGTAGCCATGGCCTTAAAAACTCTTAATTGCAGATCCTGTTGACTGTAGCTGGACGATGGTCTTAGTTCCAGCTATACACTAGAAAACAAGACATTTCTAGGGTGGTCCTGAAGGCAATTTTTTGTTCTGTATTTTCTGGGTAATAAAACGTCATCTTGGATTACACAACAGAAACTCAACAAAAACCTACAAATATTTGTGCCCGTGGGCTCTGGGCCAGGTTGGTGAGTAGGGAGGGAGAGATATCAATGGGACCCACAGTCTAGAATTAAGGAATTCTAGGAACCATGAAGGAAACCAGAAGCTCGGGGTCAGCAGAGGTGAGGGTTCATTCACCCTTGCCAATTCTTTACAAAGTGTCTGTCGCTTTAGCAGGACTTTGGCCAATAAATTTCTACCTTACCTATTGCATTTACTAAGGAATTTTCTCTCCCTTGCATACATAACCGACATAATCTATCATTCTGAGAAGACAAATTTAACAGACTATGCTTCTGAAGTGGTGGAACACCATTTTGGATGAACTTAACAGGTACCAAAGCCAAATGCAAAATCAAACCAGTAACTTGGCCCAGTGTTTTCTGATGATGCCAATGGCCCTCGGATGGGCTTTGGGTTGGTCCTCCAGGGGTTCTGGTGTTTGTCTCCAGCTGCACAGCCATGGGGCCCACATAGAGAACAGTGGCTGCTTTTGCCCCACTTCCTTGCCTTATGCTAAGAATTTTCTTTTCTTTCTATGTCTTGGGTGTGGGGACCTCACAGTTGTTGTGCGCCAGAACTTGAATTTGCTCCCTAACAATAAATGGAAGACAGATCCCATCTCTTCCTCTGATCCTTTATGTGATGATGTTACAGTTTATATCTCAGAGAGAAAATCCCCTTGAAGACACAAGATGAGTTCAGATCTGTAAACCACTACATAATATATCTAGAGTGAAGGGATTCAATGATTGTAAGTTAATTAATACTTCAGCAAGTATTTATTTTGCAACTCCAAAAGAGGAGTTGTATCCACCAGAGGACAAATTGGTTCCCTCAAGGACCATAGACAAAGTCATGTCACTTGGGCTGACAATTGTTTTCCTCCAAGCGTTGTCTAGGGCAGAGGCTGCCTTGTCCCATTGGGTCCTGGGGGCATATAGATCCTGATTGTGTAGATAGATGCACCAAGCATTCTTTAAAAAAAATTATTTATTTATTCATGAGAGACACAGAGAGAGAGGCAGAGACAAAGGCAGAGGGAGAAGCAGGCGCGCTGAGGGGAGCCCAATGCAGGACTTGATTCCAGGACCCTGGGATCATGACCTGAGCCAAAGGCAGATGCTCAACCACTGAGCCACCCAGGCACCCTCACCAGATACTCTTGACCTCATGGCACCTATAAGTGATTCCTCCACCCAAAAGCCTTGCCTGAATTTATTTCCAATAAGCAAACTGTTTATTATAATCTGATTCCCATGCAGATTTCTTCTATGGGGAGAATGCAGTAGTGCAAGTGTCCAGCCCCACCCGTGGACAGATATTTCTTTATAAATCAGTAATCCAGCATTCCTGTTTTACTATTAGTCTCACTGGGAAAATGTGGTTAATGGGAGCCTGTCCTGGAGAGACAAATCCACAAACTCTTCCTGGAGGTGCCATTGAATGGTTTGGGTAAGACAAATGGGGGTGAAGTAAAGAAACTTACTAGGAACAAACTTTTGGGAGTTTATACACACTGAAAAAGGACCCGGTGGTGTTAGACAGGAAGCTCAACCAATGCCTGATGTGTGTGTGCGTGCGTGCGTGTGTGTGTGTGTGTGTGTGTGTCTGTGCACACACACATGCATGGAACTGTGTACAGGGGTCAGGTGGGGACAGACATACAAGCCTATCTTTGTAAGCCCCAGTTCAGTTTTTCAAAGTATAGTCCTGATCTACTGAAGCAAAACCTTCAATGTGGAGCCCCAAGTCTGTGTTTTCAACATAACTTCTAGGTGATTCTGATGCGCACTCAAGTTTGAGAACCACTACTGTGGTCCATGTTATCTTTATGCAATTCTCTCTTCCTCTGTATCAGCAGCAGAAATAATTAGTGAAAGAATAACATTATGTGCCTAAATCTAGGTCAATGCCTTGAACTTCTTTCGTTTCTGTTCCTGAAACAGAGTTCCTCCAAGAAATGAATGTCCCATGAACTCACCCCCCAGCCACCCAACAAACCTGTTTAAAAAAATTTTTTTTAGCACTTTAGTTGAAATATCGTCAGGTCATGAAATTAATTTGGGGAACACATAGTGAGGTGAAGGACAAATGGTACATTTGAGGTTTGAAAAGGTATTCAAATATTTTAGTCTCAAAAAGAGGATTATTGTGTTCTTTTTTTTTGATTATTGTGTTCTTAAACAATTGTTTTTTTTTTTTTTTTTTTTTTTTTTTTTTTTTTTTCTTAAACAATTGTTAACTAAGTAAGTATTTACTCAGCACATACTGTATTCTAATCTGTCAAATCAGATAGAATGAATTTCTAATGGTGGCGTCCAAGGTATCCTAGAAGAAAAGAGGGGTGGGGGGAAATATCTGGGCAGCCAGACCTTAGGATTCCTAAAATTGTACCTTAGAATAAACTCTTCTTATTAATTTTAAGGACGGTTTTGCTCAAAGCTGAGGTTTGAAGGGATAGTATAAAGGTATTCAATGGAACCAAAGATCCAAAGCCGAGTATAATAGGTGATAAAAACTCCCATGTTCCAAAGAACATACACAAAAGTCATTAAAATTTAATGAAAGCCATCCAGAGACTATAACCCCACGCAGCATACTTAACATGAGACTAGAAATTCAAGAAGGGGATTTAAGGGAACGGCAAGTGCTTGGCTTTTCTCCAGCCCTCCTAGTATTTCCTTGGGATGGGGTAGAGAGCCCTGTGATGAAGCTCTTGGAAGAAATTTACGTGCCCCCTTTGGAGTTTAGGGGTACTCAGGATCAAAGAGACTGATGTGTGCTTCTTACCTGGATGAGTCGGAAGCGACAGGTTGGAGCTGCCGCAAGAGCAGTCCGAGGGTAGGGGGAGCAGGAAGGCTGGATGCCACCATGTCGTGGGCCAGGATGCAGTTCTCTGGGCGCCAACAGGACTGTGGACAAGGTAGCTGGAGTCCTCTTTCAGGGGCTGTGACCAAGAGGGTGACTTGTTGGGGCTAGGGGATTCCAGAAGTAAGAGGCTTCAGGATTTCTTTTAGGTGGAAAAACTGAGGGGGTCAGAACTGATTAGACAGAGTGTGTGTCACCAGAGCCAGAAGACTGTCACCCAGAGATCCTTGTGGACTCTCCAAAGGTCCCACGCCCCTTGCATCTGCAGCCCATAGAAGAGCTTGTGCTCTGGTGGCTGCCACGAGAGGCATGCTAAAATAGCATCATTGACGTGAGACCTTGCCTCTTTCCCATAATCTCTCTATCCCTGAAAAGCAAGCAGAAAGATGCAAGAAGTGGGAACACATCAGCCTGGGTTCAAGGAGAGGAGTAGAATTATTATGAATGATATCGTATAATAGATTTATTACAGGGATTAGACCTTGCATCCTATGGAAGCTGATGGAGAAATCCATGCAAGACTATTGGCTCTATGGTACTGGGGCCAATGACTCTACAGGTCAGCCAGGCCAGCTAGTCAGGAAGGGAAGCTGGGTGTGGAGTGGGGAGGAGCAAGGACGAATTGGAACACATGAGGACAAACTAGAACTCAGTGGCAGGGATGACCTGCGGGAGAAGCTGGCACTATCTGCTGCAGAGCTGCCATGCCTGACCCAGGCCCTTGAGGAGCAGAAGAAGGAGACCTGGTGGGGGCTGGAGGAGCTTTGGGCCTGGGTGCTGCCCACACCAACAAGGTGAGCCCGCAAGGCATGTGAGTTGCTGCAGGGCCTGGCACCCTGCTCCCACCTTCAGAGCTTAAGAATGGCAGCCCTTTCACTTCCCTCTTGTGCAAACTTCTCTTGCGCTCCACCCTGACCCCTACATGGAAGGGAATTCTGGGAAACCTAGCTCCAGCTTAGCCAAGTGGCTGTACCACAGAAGACCAGAATGACCTGTTATGGCTTCTTACCCAATTTTTTGGTTCTCTGAGCCTAGTTGGTCAGCTTGAGCCAGGGGAAGGGGAGAAGCTTTGAACTGGATGTAAGATGAGATAGTGGCTTAGATTAGGTTTTTGAATACCAAAATGGAGTGGGGGTAGGCTGGGTGGCTCAGTCGGTTGTCTGCCTTTGGCTGAGGTCATGATCCAGGGGTCCTGGGATTGAGCCTCGCGTTGGGGTCTCTTCTCAGTGCAGAGTCTGCTTCTCCCTCTCCCTCTGCTGCTCCCCCTGCTTGTGCACTCTCTGTCTCTCTCTCAAATAAATAAATGAAATCTTTAAAAAAATAAATACCAAAATAAGGCTTATTCTTAAATGGCTTAAAAGGCAGGAGATTTATCTAAGATGTTTTCATGAGGCAGGGAAACTGGTTTGATGTAACAAGGCTGAAGGCAGTAATGAAGAAAAATCCAACCATTTCCTGTTTATACTCAGTCAGGTTCAGCCTGTTTAATAAACCAGATCCACAGGCATTTAACTTGTGTGAATTCAACTATATACATTGCTACATTCTCCCATGTTAGGCAATCTGTTTATCTTATATAATTTAAAATACTTAAAATTTGATTGTACATCTACTCTTTATTAACTATTCTCCACCACTGTATGTACGTATAGAAATTTATATTACCATGTGGGGTTGCAGCGTATATACAGAAATCACCTATACTGTTCATCGTGGACAACTTAAAGTGCTTTTGTTTTAAAGATTTTTTATGTATTCATTTGAGAGAGTGAGAGAGCTAGAGAGAGAGCACAAGCAGGGGGGAGAGGCAAAGGGAGAGGAAGAAGCGAACTCCCTGCTGAGCAGAACCGGGCAGGCTCTATCCCAGGACCCCAGGATCAGGACCCAAGCCGAAGGCAGACTCTTAACCGACTGAGCCACCCAGGCGTCCCTAAAGTGCTTTTCAAGGGTTATTTCCACAATACAGCAGTTTTGTTTTATGTGTTGAGTGCAGAAGCTAACACTGTATGTAAAATGAAGGGATGACTTTTCTGTAGCCCAAAACTCAGGAGCCAGGGAGGGTACGATGAATCAAGCATTTGATTTTAAAACTCATCAATGTGCTCAGTACCTCCAGTTCATCCAATCCCTTCTAGAGAAGGTTATGTTTTCACTTTTTCACTTTCTGAAACGAGAGTGTGTTAGGGATGAAAGCAACCTTAGCGGTCATTAGTCACCCTCATTTTACAAGAGGCTGAAGTAATGTGTCCAGGGTCATATATGTTTAGGCAGGTCCGGAAACAGAACCCGGCACTTTCAGATCAAAATCGACTTTCCCTTTCATCTGCTGCGCTGCTCTTCATCTTGTGAGTCTTTTTAGCAGGTGCTGGGAGCCTGATATAGTTTCAAGCCATTTAGGGACTGGGGGTCCCCACAGCCTAGATCCAGGCCACTGTCCTTGGTTCATTGTGGGGCAGACAGGGATGAGAACAGATCTCCCAAATGACAAGAGCGTGTTTGCTTCAGAGCTGGTTTCTCCTTTAATGCAGGATTCCCAGTGTGGATGGGATATTTGGCCCTTGGGCGTGCACACTGCTCACTACCCTCTGTTAGGCCAGGTCAGGGGTTGAGGCAGGTCTGATGACCACCGTTAAGACTGGCTATGGACAGATCAACCCTAACCCTGTAGACTCAGCCGTGTATGGTCTCTTTAAAACAGGGTTAGATGAGCGTATTGATCTCAATGGCTTGGACTCACTCTTGGAATTAGCTTTCTCCAAGCCTCCCCCTGGGAGTCCCTTCTCAGTGCTCGCCTCTGAAAAGGGTTGTATTCCCTTAAGAGTTCTTTGTGAACGGGGATGATCATGTTCATTCACCCCCTCCCTGGCCCATCTGATTCCAGAGGAGATAGCATTTCTAATTCTCCTCGGTCCCTTTGGAACGTCACATACTGAATGCTCGTCTTTCCCCATCAGATGTTTGTCTTGATTTTGTAGCTTTTCCTTCTCCAGTTTCAAAGCAGGTAAAATGAAGCCTTCCTGTGACATTTGGAAACCCTCCTGCGCAGCCAGCTCTTTCTCTGTACCTCGGTTGGCAAAGGGAGTGAGATCTCCTGATAGCACCCAGTCTCTAAGCATCTCTGGTTTTAGACAACCATGCAAAATCCAGGCCTCTATTCTGTTTGTTTACACCTGCTGTTCAGTGCTGCTCCCCCACCCGTCTTCCCCAGCCTGGAAGAATTCATTTGCATCCCGCACTTTCCCTGAAGACAACATAAAGCATAACAAAGCCCATACAAAGAGCAGCAATGCCTAGGAGGAGGGGGATTTTTTTTCCTACTTCAAATCAGTATTGCATTTTTCCTGTTAAGTTGTTTTTGGCAGTCGACCACATCGAAGTCTCTCAAATAATCTGTTAATTGTAACGAGCTGAAAGTCTGTGTCTGGGAACACACATCTGATTCATGCCTTCTTTTTCCTGTGCGGCCCTGACACTGTGGTGATGATGTGGCTGGCATATAAATCTTCTTGCTCACGCTGGAGCAGGGAATAGAAGCAGAGTGTGTGTGCCAGGCCTCCAGGTACCGTGGGATAAAAGGAGGCCGCCACAGAGCCAGAAAAAGAGTGGGTACTGTGTTCCACCAGGGGTATTTCCCAAGTGTGTGTATGTAGGAAAATACTCGAACTCTGGACAATTGCCTTCTTTGTGCGTTTTGGAATGTTCTCGAGGGCTTGGGAGGAGGCCAGGGATGATGCTGAATCCATTTCAACAGATACAAATTTTTAAGATGTTTTCCTAAGGATGTTGGGGGAATTTAGAAGATGGGGGACGGGTTTCAGCCTTTGATCATAACATTGTATCAACAAGTGCTCAGACATTGATTTAATAAAATAGTTGGAAACAAAAGTCTTTTCCTGCCTCCAGCTGGGCAAGTCCTAACAAAATGGAGATCAGGAAATGTCAGTCTTCAGAGGGCTTTGCCTTCTTTTTCTGGCCCAGGCTGCTCTGGCCAAGGGTACTCACCAGGTGTCAAACCCTTGTGTGTGTGGTGGTGGGGGTGGGGGTGGCACTGGGCGCTGAGAAAACAGTATAGAGCAAGACAGGCACGTTAAGGAGATCTGAACACATAAAGGAGGTTAAAGAAGAAAGATGTGAGAATTCTAGCCTCTTCTGGAGTGGATCCTTTAGCATATATATTAAAATATGCACATATATTATTAGGCCTTATATAGATTCTTATTCAACCAGCTTTTTTTTTTCCTACTGCACAACACTATTACAATACCATTGACTATATTCCCTAGGCTGTACCTTTTTCGCCCCCTGTGAATGATTCACTCCATGACTGGAAGCCTGGACCCCCCACTCCCCTTCATCCATTTTGCCTGACTCCCAATCCCCCTCCCCTCTGGAAACCACCAGTTTGTTCTCTGCATTTATGGGTCTGTTTCTCATCCAGCTCACTTCCATTTCCAAATGGCTGGGTATTTTAAAGCACAACTAATTATTTCAGAGTTTCTATCTTTAGGCTGGTGGTTCTCCAAATGGGGTCCAACACAAGGAGCTTATGGAAAATGCAGATTATCAGGCCTCACCCCTGACTCACTAAGTGAGAAACTCTGGGCTGAGACCCAGCACTCTGTTTTCCCCAGCCCTCCAGGGGATCCTGAGCCATGCTGGAGTTTGAGAAGCACTGCTTTAGGAGGATTTGTGCTCACTGCTTCTGGTTTGTCCTTTTCTTTCCTCCAAATTGAGACCAACGTGGTCACATAAAAATTAGGTAGAACACTTCAGCTGAGAACACGGTGTAATTGTTGCATGTGTGCACTTGCTAAGATTGCCTTGATCTCCTCTAGCACCGGATGGTGAAAGTGGGTGTTGGAGGAAAAATGTGAACCGTGGGCACGGTGACCTAGGAGATTTTTAATAACTCTAATTTTGGTGAGCTTTTGTTCCATGAACAACTCACCTTCTCCTTAGCTTTGAGGAGTTTTCCTTCTTCGTAAGAAAATAATTTGAGTTGCAAGGGGCTTCATATTAGATTTCTGGCACAGATAAAAGGGACGTAGGGAATGGATTGTCTTATAAGATGTAATGCTGTGTTGAATTGAATGTCAAGTTAATGATCTATTTTCTTTGATGTTAAGGTTATGGAAGATCTTGAATCAAAACGAGGCAGAGAGACAGCAAATTCTTTCTAGCGATTTACTTGGTAACTTTGAATAATTCCCCTGCTGTCAACCTCATCTACTTCCCCTATTTCCTTTAACGACAGACCTGTACAGACTGTGTTTGGTATTGATAGTGGGTCACAGATGTAACATCTCTTAAACATGACACTGTTGGTATGACGAATTCCTGTGTATATTGGGCAGATAAAAGCTGTCACATTGTGAAAAGAGGGGCTCAGGTGACCTTCTGTCCAAGGAGAGAGAATGTCCCATTGGAGCTGATGGGTGAACACTAGAGCTATGCCAATTGTATGCCTCATTGGACCCATTAAGCTCAGTTGAATAAGTTAACACTGTACAACCCTGCCCAAGTGACTGCGGTTGAGGACCAACTGGGTGTGGAAGATGCTGGGATTTTAGGGTGCAGGAAGAAGAGATGCATTCTTTGCTTCAAGGATCTTAAACTCTGAACAAATACATCTTTGGAAGAAAATCCTAATGAAATTACCAAGTGTGGGCATTGGCAGTATTGTTAAGATGTGAAGCGGAGCATGTCACTCCACTGGGCAGACCTCTTCTAAACTTCTGACGTCACACAGCACAAATATCCCATCCTTACTAGGCCCTTCATGTCCCAGTCCTCTGAGACTCTTCTGATTGTACCTTCCTCCTACTCGCCCCTTACTCATTTTCTGCCTGGGAATCCTGCCATGCACGATCCCAACACCCTGCTTTTGGACTTCCTGTTCCCTCTGTCTAGAAATAATTTCCACCCTCATGGCAGTCTTCTCTACGTTCCAACTCCCCCAGCATTGGTCACCATTTTTCCTTTTCTTACGATCCTTAGCATTGGTCACCATTTCACATACTCTGTACACTTTTTGTAGATCTTACTGTCTCCTAGGAGAGTACAAAGTTTATTAGTCAGGGTTCCTTGTTTTATTTAGACAAATGCATGAGGGTGTTTGGATAGGCCAATGAACAGAGGACAGTTTTAAGGATACTTCCCACCACCTACTTCTTCAGGAGACCCAGAGCAGCCTAAGACAGGAGTTGGTGCCAATATCTAAACTTGTCCTCTGCAAGCATGATCTTGCCTAAAGCCATTATATTTTGCTTCTTAAAAGTTCATGACCAAAATTCAGAGGCAAGCAAATAACTTAACCCCAAATGAGGACCTGATTTGCAGATCATACTTTGAACTGTATTTGGGGATCAAGTAAATTCTGGGATATGCTCCTCAGCCCTAAAACATGCACATTTCTTTTTGGTATATTATCTTTTAAAAAAGATTTTATTTATTTATTCACAAAAGACACAGAGAGAGAGAGAGAGAGAGAGAGAGAGAGAGGCAGAGACACAGGCAGAGGGAGAAGCAGGCTCCCCGCAGGGACCCCATGTGAAACTGGATCCCAGGACTCCAGGATCATGCCCCGGGGCCAAAGGCAGGCACTCAACCGCTGAGCCACCCAGGGATCCCCTCTTTTTTGGTATATTAAATATCATTATCCCAGAAGCTCATCCATTCATTCTTTGCATCGATTAACACAATTATTGATCTATTGAGTACCTACCACATGCCAGATACTCCTTTAACTGCTGCTCTGCTCAGAAATGAACAGAGAAGACAAAAACCTCTGCCCTTGTGCAGCTTGCATTCAAGTTGGGGTGGGGGGGGGTAGATAATCGCCAATACAAACATAAACTATGTTGGGAGGTGATGAGTACTACAGAGAAAAATAAAACTGTCTATGGGGCATGGAGAAGGATTGATATTTTTGATAGAAGGATCAGGGAAGGCCTAATGATTAGGCACTTTGGGGCAGAGCCACGAAAGAGAGTTGAGTGAATGAGCTATGTAGCTATCTGAAGAAGAACATTCTGAGCAGGTGGAAGACCATTTGCAGAGGCTCTGAGGTGGGACCATGTGTGGCATGTTTGGGGAATAGCAAAGAGGCCAGTCAGTGTGGCGGAGACAGCGTAAGCAGAGGAGAGAGTAGTTTGGGAGGAGATTGGGGGGCAAGACACATAGGATCTTAAAAGGTATTTGAGGGACTTTGGCTTTTCCTCTGAGTGAGGTGGAAAGCCATTGGAATTAGAAAGACTTTTTTAAAAAAAGATTTTATTTTACTTTTTTCATCAGAGACACACAGAGAGAGGTAGAGACATAAGCAGAAGGAGAAGCAGGTCCCCATTGAGAGCCCAACGTGGAACTCGATCCCAGGACCCCAGGATCACGACCTGAGCTGAAGGCAAACACTCAACTGCTGAGCCACCCAAGCATCCCAAGTTGGGAGGACTTTGAACAGAGGGTTAAAATGAACTGACTTGTGTTTGTAAAATGTCCTACTGCCTGCTTGGGGAAAGCATTGGATAGGGGTGTGGGTGGACACAGGGATACCAGCTAAGAGACTATATGAGTATTTCAGGGGAGAGATGATGGCAGCTTGGACCAGAGTGGTAGCAGTGGAAGTGTAGATAAGTAGCTGAATCTCCATTTTTTTAAAAGATAGAACCAGCAGGATTTTACAGAGTTGATTAAATGTGGGATGTGAGCAAATGAGATGAATCAAGGACAACACCAAGGTTTTCACCTCAACTTTTGGAAGAACAGGGTTGTGGTTGACTCAGAAGAAGACTGGGAAGGTGGTTTTGAGTGGATGTTGGAATCTGGAATGCAGTTTAGGCCATGGCGAGGTAAAGATGCTTATTGGACATCCAGGTGGAGAACCACAGTGGGCAGGCAGGTGGGTGGAGAACACACATGTAACCAAGGGAGCTGGTCCATTTCAGAGAAACATCCCCTTCTGACCTAAGAGGGAAACGGGGCCAGAGTCATCTTTTAAGCTGACTGTATTGAACATCTACTCCAGTGCTGTGGGACCTGTGGTGCTTCCGTTTTTTAAGAAGCCACGATCTTATCACCTCCTCTATTATGTTCATAACATTTCTTATTAGGGCATCAAACCTACGTGAAATTTAAGTTAACTTTATTTAACACCCAGAGATGTTAGCTCATCCACTACTGGCTTTTCCTTCTGTACCAGTTGGTTATGCATACTTTCATTTCTACATCATCAATGAGAGTAATGAGATGATCATCACATTGCGAGACATTTGAAAGCACTTATTAAGGTGTGGTGCTAGGTCTGGAGGTAAGAAGGGCCTTCTGACTCCTTGTGGGTGAGGTGTGCAAGCTGACCTCTGGTCATCATCTTGGGCTTGTTGGCAGGTACGTGAGGTGGGGGGCATGCAGTCACCAACAATTGTCATGCCATCTTTGCCACTCATGCCATAGGTTGTCAAGTGGTAGGTTAGAAAATGTACAAAGCAGTTAACAAGGTTCTAGGCATCAAGACTATTATTAAAAAAAAAAAAAACCATCAGGGCAGCCCAGGTGGCTCAGCGGTTTAGCGCCACCTTCAACCCAGGGGGTGATCCTGGAGACCTGGGATCGAGTCCCACGTCAGGCTCCCTGCATGGAGCCTGCTTCTCCCTCTGCCTGTGTCTGTGTCTCTGCCTCTCTCTCTCTCTCTCTCTCTGTCTCTCTGTGTGTGTGTCTTTCATGAATAATAAATAAAATCTTTAAAAAAATCAGCACTGTGGGAGACAGAATAATGGCTCCCCAAAGATGTCCACATCCTAATCCTGGAACCTGTGAATGGGTTACCTTACCTGGGAAATAACTGCAGATATGATTAAGGTAAGGATTTTATGAGATGGGAGATTATCCTGGATTATCTAGGTGGGCCCAGTGCAATAACATAAGGGATGATGTAAGAGGGGGGCTGAAGGACCAGAGTCACAGAGGGAGGTATGCTGATGGAAGCAGAGCTTGGCGGTATGGGGTCATGAGCCAAGGAAGGCAAGCAGAGTCTAGAAGCAATAGGAAAATAATACAACACTCACTGTTTAAAACACCTGTGCTAAGCCTTTATATTTATGATTTTACTTCCAAACACCACTCTGAGTAGTTCTTGTTATAATTGTCCATTTTGGAGATGATAAAACTGAGGCTCAGAGTAATTATGGCTAGTGAGTCCAGCTGTAGTCACATACCAAGTGAATGACAAAGCCAGGTTTTGATCCAAGGTCTTTCTTATTCCCAAATTGGAGTTCCAAAATAATATACCTTATGTATATATAAGTATATAATGTAATTAGAATATATATTCTAATTATATAACATATTATATAATATATATTATATATCATATCACACATGTATCATATATAATAGCATATGTTATATATTATATAGCATAATATATGTATCATATATAGGATCACATAATATATAACATAATATATATTTTGTAACATTATTTTTTTAAAAATTTATTTATTTATTCATGACAGACACAGAGAGAGAGAGGCAGAGACACAGGCAGAAGGAGAAGTAGGCTCCATGCAGGGAGCCCGATGTGGGACTCGATCCCGGGTCTCCAGGATCACACCCCAGGCTGAAGGTGGCGCTAAACTGCGGGGCCACCGGGGCTGCCCATTTTGTAACATTATTATATATGAATATACAATATGTATAATATACATTAATGTTTAATTTAAAATACATACTATATATAATACCTACAAGAATATATATAAAAATATATTATAATATATATTATCTATATAGCATGTATGAAAGGTTGGCTTTAAAAATCAGAAGCGGAAAACAGAATGGAGTTTTTTCAAGATGAAAGGCAAAATTTACTAAAATGAAGTCCCCTTGAGGCCGAGCCACCTCCTTTTATCTGGCAGTCCCACATCTAGCACATGGTAGATACTTGAGAAGTATTTGTTGAATGGTTGTACTGCCAAGCCCGCATGCTAGTGGGACTGTGCAGACTAAATGCTATTTCTCTCATGTCTTTCATGGCTTCTAAATGTATCTAGCTGCAGATTTGCAGTCAGGCTCTGGTGGGAAGCGTCTGTGAGATGGTCGGCCCTTCCCATGGGTATGTGTCTCTTGGCAGAGCTGTTTTCACAGGGAGTCACTTCCTGAATCACCATGCAAATGGCAGAGACCTGTGAGCCCGGATAATGAAAAAGACTCAGAATAATCAGAAACCATTTCTCGGGGGCTTTTGCATGCACCTGAATTTCTTTATCTCCTCATCAGATTTATCTTAAAGTGACTTTGCATTTCCTGGAGATTTATCAGCCCATGTTTGGGGGAGTCACCAGATACAGGGTGGATGTGAGAGGAAAACCCATCCAGGTGTACTTCCTGCTAGTGAGGGTCCACCAGCTAGATCATCCACCCGAGGATAGTTAAGAGTGGGCTGACTGTTTTCAAGTTGCCTTGCCTTGTGTTTATTTGTGCGGATATTTATGCTGGGTCTGTCCTCTCTGGAGACCAGGTCTCGTGATCCCCAAGTTCCCTTTGGAAGAGCTCTGGGCCCTCTTGGCTCTTGCTTGACATTTCCCGGCACTTCTGCTCATTTCTGCCTGTGGTTGCAGGTTTCTCTTTGGTGGAGATTCCCTGGTGTCAGAGGGCGCCCCGAGGCGGAGGCTGGTGTTCGGGTCCAGTCGGGGCAGGGGTCACATTCTGCTCCCCTGCATCAGTGACACGGCAGCTTGAATAAGTTGGGGGCTCTTTCCTGAAAACAGAAAGGAATTAATTAAGCGATCAAGCAAGTAATTTTTAGTGGGGAGTCCGGAGACATTACCAAAAGCTTCTGCACGTGTGTGGGGTTCCAAAATGATTTGGGTCGAGTGGGTGAGAGAGATCCCAAGGGAGAAGAAGGGGTCTGTCTTAAGATGGGGTCCCTGGGAAGTCGGCTCTGCGAGGCTGTTGAGGTGGAAACCCTAGGAGGCGCCACCTGGGAGCAGAAGAGGGGACAGGGAAGGGAAGACAGAGTGCAACAGGTGCGCCTCCAAGCCACCTGGAACTCTGAGACACGGCGGTGTGGGTGTGGGTGTGGGTATGGGGGGTACCTCTCAATCTGATCCCATGAGACACCAAGGAAGCCAGGCTGTTTGTCCCCCAATTCCAGTCTGCCACTGGTTGAGAGTTGCCTCTGGGGACTCTAACTGCCCAGCATTTCCAGCCTGCCAGTGTGCAGGGGAAACATGTTCTCTGAGCCAGGAAAGGCCCCCACGTAGAGTCGCAGATGTTTCCAGTGAGAAGTTCTTGGCATGGACGGCAGTCAGCGATGTGCCAAGAAGCCCTGGGCGGGACTGGCAGCGGCGGATGCGACATCGGTGTCCTGAGGGCCTCCTTCACAATGCCTTTTAAGCTGGGTCCTCATGGTCCTCCAATGACCCAGCCCCAATAATAAAGGTCTTTGCAGGCAGCGTCTTAGTCCGTTCGGGAGACTGTAACAGAAATGCAGATGTAACCAGATGCAGGGACGCCTGGATGGCTCAGTGGTTGAACGTCTGCCGTGGCTCAGGGCGTGATCCTATTCCTGGGATCGAGTCCCACATTGGGCTCCCTGCAGGGAGCCTATGCCCCTCTGCCTATGTCTCTGCCTCTCTCTCTGTGCCTCTCATGAATAAGTGAATAAAACTTTAAAAAAAAAGAAAGAAATACCAGAGGCTGAGTGGCTTCTAAACAACCAATGTTTATTTCCCACAGAGCCAGAGGCTGGAAGTCCAAGATCAAGGCTCTGGCAGATGTGGTGCCCGGTGGGAGCCTGCTTCCTCAGAGGTGGCACCTTCTAGCTGTGTCCTCTCGTGGTTACCAGAAGGGTCCAGGGAGCCCTGTTGTATCTCTTTTGTCAGGGCACTAATCCCGTTAATGAGGGCTCTACCCTCATGACCCAATCACCTCCCCAAGGCCCCGGCTCCTCAGACCATCCCCTTGGGTATTAGCTTTTCAACATAGGAGCTTTGGGGGGACACAAACACCCAATCCATTGCAAGCAGCAAGCACACAGTGCACACAAGGGTATGGCTCAATTGAGTGAGCACCCTCAAATGAGTGGTGGAGGTTGGAACTTCACCCCAGGTGTGCCTACTGCTCAGTACTAAGAACTATCATCCTGTGGGCCAGGCATGTGCATCCTCCAAATGCATCTTGAACTTGTTGCAAAAGGTGGGCTCTCTGAGAACAGAGACTTTTTCCATTGCTGCTTCAGCTCAGCCCATAGTTTGCAGGTAATATATTTCGGTAACATTTAGAAAAATTTACTGCACAGCTTGTTCTACACACAAAAGCTAAATGTTAATGCAGTGTTTTACTAACTGTGCTAAAATCAGCTAGCCAGCTGGTGAATTACCCAGAGGCCCTTTACTGTTGAGACTCACATGGGGTTTTGTAGCCAGCCTGAAAGTCATTTATGTAAAATCGTGGTGGTGATTTTGGGGTGGGTGCTCTTCAGCTTTATGGCGGGACTGGGCAGATTGGGCATCTCCGTGGGGTTTTCCTGCACCCCTGCCGTGCCCTCTTTCTTTTCAATCCTGCCAGGTGGATGTGCCTGCCATGTGGAGCGCCCAGGGCACGGCAGAGCCACACCAGGGGTGCCAGCCGGGAAGTGTTCCTGTTCAGTGGGTTCATCATTAACAGAAGGAGCCGCAGATGCAGAGGGAGAATGAGAGGCCCAGCTCTGCCACTCAATCTGTCTGGCTCCTGGTTAGAAGGCAGAACAGTGCCAGGGTCATACTGGTGTGACCATCAGCACCAGGGAATCAGACTCTGTGTCCGGGGAGCTCACACACTGCACTGAGACTCTGGCTTTGGGTTTTGGACTTCAGGTTATTTCCTGCTGTGGTCTGCCCCGTGATGCTTTTCAGCAAGCCATTTTATTCTCTCAGAGCTCTAGTTTGGTAGGGTATGTGGTGAGTATGTTTTCCTTTTTAGCATATGTTGGTACTTTGAGTACACATGAATGCACATTCATTCATGTATTCATTCATTCACTATTTCCTGAGTGCCCACTTTTGTAGATAATGGAAATGCAGCAGAAAGAGTTCTGGCTATTTCTTCCAGCAACACTCTGATCTGGATTGGAGGAATTTGGGGGCTGTGCTTCTAGCAACCTCACTAGTGTTCTAGCGACTTCGCTAGTGATGGCTAGATCGGGGGCAGGTCCTGTTGCCTGGTGGTGGTCTTTTCAAAGATTGCAAAATCACCATTGCTTCCTTGAGGAACTGGGGAGTCTTTATCTCTGGGAAGGTGAAATCTTTTAGTTGATATCAAGGTGGTTCTTGTTCCTTTTTGTTCTTTGTCACACTTTAAGATCCGGAGTTTGATCTACTAGTTGAAACACTATTCTTACAATGACAAAGCCAACTTATAATCCAAATTATTCCGTCTAACATGCTCACTGACCTCATTTCAGGAGTTTGCACCTTCTGGCTCACACTCCGTGCTGGCTTCCAGAGCTCTCTACCAATGGGAGTGAGTACAAGTGGATGGTAAACAGGAAGGAGATTGCAGCGTGCATCCCGCGATGCTGAGTGGGTGTAAGCTTCATACAGTGAAAAGGAAGACACACTGTATAGAACACGCTTCTCTGCCTTTGGAAGCTACCTAATTTCATACTCACTTGTCTTAATAGTAGGCTGGCGATTTTATTCAGCTTCTACCTGCCTAGAGGGGGAACAATTTAAACAATGCATTTATTTCTAGTATTCATGTCATCATAATGAAACTCTTTCCCTGGCAGCTCAGCAGTGGGAAACTGCTATAGTGTGCCCATTATTTGTTCCCCTTCTCTCACACTTCTCCCTCTTTGATTTGGAAAGTTTGGCTTATTCGAGCAACAAAGCTGGAAGCAAATCCAGCCATCGTGGGTGGTGGTTAGGTAAGGCTGTGGCAGTGGGAGAGAGGCAGAAGGAGGGGTTTAGGGCACAAGTGGAAATGCCTACTCTATCTCTGGGTGAAGGGTCAGTCCGGCTGTACCGTGATGAAGGGCTAGATCTGAATTGGTGTTATTGGCGGAGTGTTATAATGATAACCAGATATTATTATTATTATTATTATTATTATTATTATTAAAACTCATGGAATTACCAGGAGAGGTCCACAGACATTCCTAAAACAACCCATGCCTGAGGAGATGCTGAGAGAAGCTGCTATAATATGTATCAGACAACTTTGTGTGTATGTGTATGTCTATGTGTGTGTGTGTGTGTGTGTGAGAAAGATGAGGTGGGGGAGTGAGAGCTTTTATTCTAATATTGGTAAAGTGGTTAGATGATCTGTAACTGATAAATATTAGAGAAGAATGTGGCTGAGAACAAGAGTAAATGACATAAAATACTTCGGTATAGTTAAGTACCTTCCCCCCCTTTTTTTGGTCCACTGCAATGCCATCTAATACTATCAGTCTAACTGCAGTCTTCCTGTAGAACCACCCAGTCTCCTGGTATTTCCCAGGAGAATCACTGGCCATCTTTAAATAAATTAATTAATCTCTGCTGCAGCTCATTGTAGAGCATCTTCTTGGAGTTGTTTGAATCAGAAACCTCCCCATTACAAATCAATGCTTGTAGATCATAGAACCCAATTAAGGACTCCGAGTTGAGATCAATCTTTTTCACACATCTCTCTTCTTACTGAAAGGCCTTTGGGTATCTTGTTGTACCTCAGTTTTGCCCTCTCTGGAGACTACTTCTCTCTAGAAGGAGCTCTGATGGGCAACTTGTTATATATTTTCTATTCACCACTCCGCATACATTTTCTCAGGCCATCCAAAAAAGATCTTCCAAATCTGATGAAAATCCATTCAATCGCTTCCATGTGATCTGACAACAGCCAGAAAATGTGATTTTATATATTTAGATGGGAAACACTGGATTTTTACCCTATGCTTTGTGTTCGGGGCTTTCTAACAGCTGCTTACTATAAGAGTGATGGGTACCTTCTGAGCCACCTCAGTGTTTCTCAGCATTCAGGGCAACATGAAGATCTTTTCTTTTTCTTAAAGATTTTATTTATTTGTTTGTTTGTTTGTTTATTTATTTATTTATTTATTTATTTATTGGTGGGGGGAGAGAACGAGTGGAGGGGAGGGGCAGAGGGAGAGGGAGAAGCAGACACCCTGCTGAGCAGGGAGCCCTACGTGGAACTCTATCCCAGCACCATGAGATCATGACCTGAGCCAAAGGCAGACGCTTAACTGACTGAGCCACCCAGACACCCAGCAACACTAAGATCTTTTTAATATAGCCCTAAAAACTAGTCAACAGGATCTTTCCAGAGGTCAAGAGCTACTTGAAGTTTCTACTGAAATTTGGGCTGTCTTCAATCTGTGCGTCCTGTGGCCAAGAATCCATCCTACATCTTGGCTGTGAGATGCAGAAGTGAGATGGGTCGAATATTGTTTCATTCCAAAACATCTTTGAATGAAAAGGTGGTTAAGGTGTGTGGACAACTAGATTTCAGCTAGGGTGGTTGTGAGGTGTGGAAGTAGACAATCACACCTGGTTCTCTTTCATTGAAAAAGCATGGTTGGAAAATCCATTGAGATATTAAAGAGTGCTTTGTCCTCTCTCTATTTTTGCCTCTTGGATTCCAAGAAGGGTTGCTAGCCAGATCATTTCCCTTGTCTGGGGGAGATTTATGTTACAGGGCTAAGTACCCCACTGTGCTCCACTTCCCTTCCTGGCTTTTGTTTTCAAAAGCCACAACATGGAGTGTTAGGGATTGGGGAGAGAGTTGCAGTTTCTTCCACCACTGATTCTGAAAAATTTCAAACATATGGTCAAAATGAAAGAATTTTACAGTGAATATGCATTACCCACCATCTAGAGTTTACCATAAACATTCTACTATGCTTGCTTTATCACATTCATCCATCCTTCTATCCAGTTGGAGAGTGGCATGGTTTTGAAGCATAAGTGGAAAGAAAAGAGGGAGACCTCTCTAAGATTGAGAAGAAAGAGGAGATGTTTTTTGGGTAATGGAGGGCCTGGCTTGTATAGTGCCTGAGGGGTGGAAAAACCCTAGAGGGGCATGGCTGGGAGGTGTGCAAGGGAAGGAGGTCCCCAAGCACTAAGGAACTGTGGAAGTATCAACACTGGTGGCAGTGAGATTGAATTGAAGACCAGTGGGCCTTCCCTGACCTTAGAGTTCTGCATCAAAGTTCTGGGTGCATTTGAACAATTTTCAGGGGTCAAACAGAGAACTCCTTCATGACTGAGCTAGCTTCTCTTTGGTTCAGCAGGAATGGGAGCTCAGCGTTCAATGCAATTTTGTTTCCGAAGAAAGTGTACTTGTATTTGGACACCTGGGTTTGTAGAGTCCAATTTACTCCTATGGTACCTCTGCTTGTACATGGGAGCTTTATCTAGTGCCGTTTTTGAACGGTTACATGGTATGGGGGGAGAAAAAGATTCTTGAAAGTGTTTTTCTCCATCCTTCTGGTAAGCAGTGCTCGGAACATCTCAAGAATAGAGAAGGAAGGGTCTTCGAGTATTGCCTGTTTCTGCTTGCTTAACTCAGAGCTACAGTCACTTAAATTCTGTCTCCAGTTTAATGTTCCCTATTAACCAGGGCAATTATTTTTTTTCCATTATCTACCTGCAACCTCCCACATTAAGGGGGATGGGAGGTGAAATTCAAAGTGTAGCCGTGGGAGGGGTGCATCAAAGCAAGGAACAATAATGAGCAGCGATTAGTATCCAGAATTCCCCTGGATAAAAAGATGTCAAATTAAACGTTTCTTCACAAAGAGTGGGAAATTATATCAATTTTCATTCTTTGGTCCTGCTCTCCTGTTTAGGATGCAATTCTATTCAGAGGGACTGTCCCTTTAGAATAAAGCATTTTAGGCTCCATTTTGTCTTAAGCCCCAAATGCCTGTTTGACTGCAAGATATTATATGGAGGCTGTAGGGATTAATGGATCTTTTCACATCCAGGGACGTTATTTGAATCACATTGTTACAAAGCCAGAGGAGATAAAGTCTTTGGTGGCTCAGCTAAGCATCTCTGGTCTATGTTCTATAATAAATCACACTTTGGGGGGTCTGATGCTTTAGCTCAAGGCCCTGGATTTCAGTCTGTGCTTGCTTTCCGTTTCCTTTCCCAGGTTCCGTTTTCCATAAAAGAATAGTGTCAGCTTAAGAAGCAGCTCCACCATTGGCCTGTGTGGGGCTGCTCTGTCGTGTTTGAGCGGAGTTTTGAGCTGTACTTTAGAAGATAAGGAAGGATCGGGCAAGTAGCTGCAGAGACCTCAAGATGAAACTCAACCACACCAATGACAGAAGCAGTGAGGCTGGAACAGGCTGATTGCTATCCTAGATGGGATCCTGCATCCGTGGAGGGATATGGGGGCAGGCCCTCCAGCCATGGAACATCCCCTGCCTTCTGGTCCTTGGATTTTAGGATATAGCCATAAGCAAGAACTGTACACTCCCTGACAAATACAAAAGCAAATTAAAGAGAGATTAGCCAGGCTTTGGTATTATAAAATAGGTAATATCACTAAAGAACTTAGTCTAGAAAGTGTCCCCTTTAGTCTGGTTTATGCCTTTTAGTTCACCATGAGCTGACAAGGTGCTAGCATAGTGCCTGGCACATCACAATCCCTCCATAAATGTTTGAATGAATGAATGAATGAATGAATGAATGAAGTGAATCAGCAAGTAAATGAATCAGTACTCAAACAGAGCCAAGATATCCAAGATCTCCGAATACCCAAGACACCTCTCTGGATACCCAAGGCTCCTCTCTGGTTAGAGACCTTATATTTTCATCCCTTTTTTGTTTGGTGAGACTTAAAAGAATGTCTAGAGAATTATGCATTGTTCAGACCCCTTTTCTTTGGACTTGTTAAGTAAAATTCAGGCTAATTTACCACGTTTATGTTGGTCTTTACTTGGCTAGTCAACTGGAATATGGCAAAGAGTCCTTTTACAGTGCTTCAAGCCCAAGAAATTTTACTGACTTCCCTGAAACCCTGGGTAGATGGCAGAAGGACTTCAAACAGCTAAAGATCCCTTGTCATGTGAGTGTTGGTTTAGTGCTATTCAAATGATCAAGGAGTAGTGTGGCTGATTTGTTGGAACTCAGCATAGGGAATGATAGACAAATGGAGTTGGAAAGTTGGAGTAGAGTGGAATAAAAGACTGTGGTATCTTAAAACATGCTTAATTGACATAAATGGCTATTGATTAAAAAAAAAGACCCAAATGTGTTAGTTGTTTTGGGTATATATTCCTAAAGGGGACCAAGAAAGGATGTTTTATTGGTCACGTGATCCACCATGGTTACTGAGCAGCTACCATGATAGACACCCACAGTCATGCAATGTGCTCCTGCATACACAGACTATGAGGTATAGTCACCTTCAAGGAGAAAGAAGTGGGTTTTGTCTTCCCAGCCAGAACCTTGAAGTGTCATACAGTTGTCTGCAGTAGAGGAAGACAACATGGAGGAAGGTGGTGATGAGCTGTTCTGAAGAACCACTAGGTCAGTAACTTCTGTTGACAGTTTAATGGGCATCTTTCAACCTCTCTCTTTGCTTGAAAACAAGTAAATGCCTTATATACTATAACAAATGCCCTTGACACTTACCAATTCTGTACCTGCTGGTTGAACTTCTATAAGCAAGGGTGGACCTGTATTTGAGGATTTTCTCCAACTATGGGAGTGTCTTCTGTCTGCATGTGAGACAACTTGGCAGTACTAGAGACTCAACATGCACGAGGAGCAGCCCTCAACTGATAACTGATGAATGTTGACATTTAATCCCCCTACTTCATCACCTCCCAGTTGGAGTAACTGTAAAGTGTGTTCTTCAGTGTCCTCCATAGTCCCCAGAGTAATTAAACTCCAGTTACACATAGTGTTAGCCTGCTCGGTAGCACATTTTTTTTTTTTTATTGGCTTTCTTCCCTTCCCTGTCTCACATCTTTACTCTTATGCTGATGTTTCCCAGGATCACCTCCCAAAAAAACTATTTGTATTTGTATCCTTATCTCAGGGTTTATACACCAGAATACATATTATATATTCTATATAACATCTATATAAAATAGATGTTGGAGATCTCATGTCAATACATACAGGGATATTTCATCATTTTTAGCATTTCACAGTATGGAGTATAGATATATCCTGTTTTATTGACCTTCTCTATTGATGGAAATTTAGTTTTATTTTTTCTGACTTACCACCTGCCCCCAGCACCTGCCACAATGAAGAATTAGACTCCTGTTAAGACTCAGTTTGCATCGTGTATACAAAAAAATGCTTAAGAAATCCTTCTGGATAGTTATGGTAATAAATTTTAGCACAATATGTGCTTGAGAATCAGGAATGGTTATGAGGATAACAGGATCATTTTCAGGAATTGCCCGTGGTGTCTGTATAACTTACACCTCTGAGTTCCATGGGAAGACTGTCTTGAAAGGCATGTTGGCTATCTACGGGAAGATGATTCCCGTGGTGTCTGTATAACTTACACCTCTGAGTTCCATGGGAAGACTGTCTTGAAAGGCATGTTGGCTATCTACGGGAAGATGATTCCAGGTGTAAGCTCTGATACACGTTGGAAGAGAGTTATCTTCACTGGAGATGTAAAAAGGAAGACACCATAGTGAAATATGCTGGGCATTTTTGATGTCACAGCCCTTCTAGAAACAGGAAGTTAGACCAGATAAATTAATCGACAGGTTTTTCTTGAACATCTGCTAAAGGCAGAGACCACAGAGGAGGTCATACATGATCTCTACTCTCCTGGAGCTCATGGTCTACTTAGTAGTGCAAGATGTTGTCACCAGAGTGACTTCTCAGAGGCTGCAAGTAAGGCTGACTTATGCATTAGGCACAGCACCTGGGGCCCATGAAAATGTTTTAATTTCTTTCAAAATCAGAAGAAAGACTTTTAGGTAGAGGAATGTGTTTGAATATCTAATATTCCTATATTCATCTTAAAAATGATCAAGTCATAAAATAGAATTTTTAATGATGTTTTTGTATGCAGAAAAGGGCATCAGAATGTATATATGTAAAATATATTAGTCTGCTGGGGCTGCCATAACAAAGAACCACATGCTAGGTAGCTTAAACTACAGAAATGTATTGTCTTATAGTTCTGGAGGCCAGACATCTAAGATCAAAATTTCAGCCATGGATGCTTCCCTTCTGAGGGTTGTGAGGAAAACATCCATTCCTGGCCTCTCTCCTTGGCTTGTAAGATGGCCACATTCTTCCTGCATCTTCACATCATTTTACCTCTATGCAAATCTCCTGTTTCTTCACGTGGTATTCTTTTCATAAAAACACCAGCCATATTGGATTATGACCCACTGGAATGACATCATCTGAACTAATTACATCTGCAAGTTCCCTTTTTCCAAATAAGGTTGAATTATGAGATACTAGAGATTAGGACTATCCATATGAATTTGGGGGGGGGGACACACAATCCAGCCCATAATAGGTTGTGACAATAACTGCTTGGGATGGGAGGGTGGTCATCTCGGGTCAGAGGGTAGAGACCCTGAAACCTGAGGACAGAAGACAAGGACTTGGGAGCATTCTCAAAAGATAGGACAAGAAGAGGAGGAGAGAAAAGATGGCAGACATGCAGAAAGAGTCAAGGTGGAAACTGCATGATCAGAGGTCGCAGATTGCTATGTAGGGCATGAACTTGGGGGATACACAGAGGAAGTCAGTTCATCCAATAGTAGAAGGGTCGTAAAAGAAAGGTTGGAAAGGGGGCTGTGGCTTTTGTTCTGGAAAGTCTTGAACACAGATGCTGTGAGAACACTGATGCTATGATTTCTGAGTCTCTTCCAGTTTGATAATTGCTACCCTTCCCTCTTTTGTCTACTTAAACTAACCAGCTTGAGAAGATTTAAGAACCCAAGGGCCCATTCTTGTAAAGGTTTTTGGTTTGTGTTGAGCTTCTTGAAGCATATTGAAAATGATCGAGGCTCTAAAGTATTGAAAAAGAGAGTTGACCTATTTCTGATAACCTTGAAATATTAATTAGTCTCCATGTGTGATTACTTAATCGGCCTATATTTCCTATACTAAGGGCATGGCAAGAGAGCAAAGAAACTGTAGTCTGTCTCAGCTTTCAAATAAAACTCAGTCCCTTTGGAAAAACATCTGGGACTAATGTGGATACTAAAACTGTTACCTCACACACACCAGCTTCGTTGGCTCTTTCATGATGAAAATTTTCCCCTTACGGCTGCCCAGATCCACACGTCTATTATTCAGGATCTGATGTAGTATGGGCACCATTTGTGGCCACATCCTCTGAAAACCACTTTAAGTGGGTTTCCAGAGTCTTTAAAAATAGGCTGAGCTCTGGCAGAGCTTGCAAGTATATGAGGGAAAAACGCAACAACTTTGCTTTTTGAAAATAGTTTTAATTTTAGCCTTTCTCTTCATACACTTATGCTTTTACAGATCTTGGGATATTAGTGGAGCTAATATTCTGAACTTCCTATTTTAAAAAAATAGCTTCAAACTGACCATCCGATTTAAAGTCTTCAACTACAAAAAGACAGTCAGTCTTCCGCATTGTTCTGCTCTCCTAAAAGCACTTAGTTCTGTGCTTTCTTGGCAAACTAGTTTCTGGTGCTGATTGAATCTCTCCACACGGTGACTGGACCAGTCCTTAATTATTTCAATTGTGATTCCTGGGACACTTCTGAGCAGTAGTGTATATTCCATTCAGTGGTGACATTAGAGCAAGTTGCTTCTAAATGGCTGTCAAGTGCGTTGCCATGGCAATGGAGCCCAGCTGGTCATCTGGAATGGAAGGTCTTCGCGTTCTGTCAGTAGTGATTCTCAGACTTGATGTGCCATAGAAAGATTCATCTGGTTGCTTGTTAGAAATACTCACTCCAGACCCTTCCCATAAGCATTCTGACTCAGGAAGTTTGGGGATGACGCTGTATTCTTATAACTGTCTCTCCAGGTAATGACCAATCAAGTGGCCTACAACGTCATGGTCAGAAAGACCGTGTACAGCACCCAGCTATGGCCGAAGCGTCCCTTAGAGAGGGATGATCATCGCCCTCATTGGGTCAATGTCCAGGATTGCCCCCTCTTTCCAGTTGTGAAAACATCTGCACTTTGCCTTTTGCAGGATCTTTATATGTGAGTGTCTGCCACGCATATGCTTTGTGTTTACTTTCTGCTCTTTCTGGGTAAGATTCCCCAGCTCCACAAGCAAGGTCAGCTGTAAGTAATTCTCTGCTTCAATTGGCAAATGACCTACCAAGGACATGCGATTGAAATTAGCATATGCATTCTGAGACGTTTACAATTTCCTTCTGCCTAGGACTTCCTGGATAGTTTATTATGGTGTGTGTATGGGGAGGGGAGGTAAATGGAGGAGCTTATGAAACCCCTTTGAAAAGACCAGCACATCATCTGTCTGAGAAAGCAGCTCCTGGGGGTTGGATTAGAAGGATATTCAGGAATTAGATCCCCCCTCCCTGGAGTGAGGATCAAGCTTGATGGTTTATGGGAATGGAAAGAATGAATTCTTTGTTGGAGATAGTGATCAGTATCTTTGCAGTGTGTGCCATCCATCCTGGTGTTTGGGTGGTTTATCTCTATTTGGCTACTTTGTAAACTTCTGCAGGGGAAACCATTAGCTAACTACCAAGGGGGTGTAGGTGTATAGCTGTAGTGTCAGCATTGACTTGGAGGAGGAAGTGAAACTTCTCAGCCCCTACCATTGCAGAAAGCCTTTCAGAGCCAGCTCAGATGGAGAAGTATCTATCTATCAATTAATTTGTTAACCTCTCAGCTTCTCAAAGAATATCCCAGATGACCCTTTCTTCCGTTTAACAATTGCTCAATTCAACTGTATTTATTCGACATGCAAATATTGAAAGCACCAACTGGCCACGTCTTGGGCATCGTGCTAGGTGCTGCTATCTGAAATAGAGAATACAAAAATTAGTCTTTTCTTGGAAGAGTTTGAGCCCCACTTTTCCCCCCAAATGAGGTGGCTCACACAAGACTTCACAGGGCAAACACGAAAGATGCCTATTTTGGAAACTAAAACCCACACAGGACAGCGCCGGGTCAGTACTTTTTCAGTTCCCGGTGAGGATAGAGAATCACTGATTCTACTTTCCATTTTAAGAAGTGGAATGATCTTGCAGAACCACAAAAGCTCTCATTAAAGTGCTCTCAATTTTGAATCTCTCTTCCAGGCTGAATACGTTCAGATGCCTTTGCCTTCTCCCATTTGGTCTGAGTTTTTAACTTTTTCAGCCCTTATTGCTTTGAAGCAAGTAGAGCTTGCTGTCAACGGAGGCAATTTTTGCACGGAAAATACATCGCTACTTGGAAATTCAACAGCTGCAAAATGCAAGCGGATAGTATGGAGAAGAGATGGGATCCGTGTGGGCTTTGGTGTCAGACATAGGTTCCAATCTCATCTTGGCCAATTAGTAGTTGTTGGAAACTGGGAATGTTTCTTAATATCTGAGGCTCAGTTTCTCCTTCTGTGAGCAGGACTATCTCCTTGAGGAGGACGTTGAGCTGAATAAATGAGCCATTAGGGATAAAGCACCTGGCACATAAATGTCAGTTTTCTTTCTCTGCTTTCCTGCTGCCCCAAATAAGAACACTTAAAGATGGAAATGCATTAAGGGCAGGCTGTAAGTCAAAAGGAAAAGAGGAGGGAGTTTTGGTCTTAAATGACCTTGATCTTTGGTTATTTATGGAGTTATCTCTTGGTTCTGAGAAGGTTTCAAATTAGGCTTCTAAAATGGATTGGCTATTATAACTAGAAGCAAACCCGATCTCCTGGCTATTTTCTTCCATCGGTCTCTCCATCCGTCACCCAGCCCTCCCCAAATCTTCCTTTGAAATAAAATACTGTGAAAATAAGGTAGTTGGCCAAATGCATTCTTTAAAGCTATAATGGGTGACCACATGGTAATCCTTACTTAGGACTGAGGCTAAGAATCACTGGGGAGCTTTTTAAAACTGTATGTTCTGGCCCCGTCTCAGACCTAGTAAATCCCATACTCTGGGCATGGCAAGCTGGCATGGGAAAGGTCCCCAGGTGATCCCAGTAGTAACCATGGCTTTAGGGCAGTGTTTGCAAACTTGAGCATGCACCAGAATCACCGAGAAGGCTTGGCTCTACCCATTCTCCACCTCATTCCCAGACTTTGATTCTGTAGATCAAGGGTGGTGGAGCCCCAGAATTTGCATTTATAACAAGGTGATGCTGATGCTACGGGTCTGGGATCTCCCCTGAGGAGCACTGATTTAAGGCTTCCTTTATATTAATGCAATGGGAGCTCAGTTACAACTTCAGCAGCCCTAAGCCCCGAGTCTAAGGAAGTAGATACAAATAAATGAAGACATAAGGCTTTTTAGGTCAAGTTGAAAGAAAACAACTGTTGAAAGCCATGGCTAACAAGGTTAAGAGGTGAAAACGACTATCTCCAATAATGTGGGTATATTGGTTTGTTATTTTAAAGACACTGATTCCAGGGGTTTGCAGAGAAAGTGGATTTTGTACCTTACTAGTGAAGGTGCACTATGAACTAAGAGGTCAGCCACTTCTGGAAAGGTGGGCAGCCCCTTGGGGACTCTATCCCTAACCTCCTGACTGGCTGCAGAGAGATCAGACACTGAGTTTGACACTAAACTACAAGCCTAGATGTTGTCTTATAGTGGCCTTGTGGGATGAGGTGGTCCTCTGAGCTGTATATAGCTTTTTTTTTTTAAGATTTTATCTATTTATGAGAGAGAGAGAGAGAGAGAGAGAGAGAGAGAGAGAGAGAGAGAGAGAGAAGGAGAGAAAGAAAGAGCAAGCATGCACACAAGTGGGAGGGGGAGAGGAGCAGAGGGAGAGGAAGAAGGAGAAGCAGACTCCCCACTGAGCAGGGAGCCCAAAGGGGGGCTCAATCCCAGGACCCAGAGATCATGACCTGAGCCGAAGGCAGGCAGTTGATCAACTTAGCCACCCAGGTGCCCCTGCATGGTTTTTTTAAAAAGACTATGTTTTAGACCAGTTTGGGGCTCACAGCAAAATTGCAGGGAAGGAACAGAGATTTCCCATATACCTCTGTTCCCACACATGCATAACTTCCACCATTACCAACAAACCCCACCAGGATGCCACATTTGTTACAATGAACCTACATTGACACATCACTCTGAGTCTATAATTTACATTAGGCTGCACTCTTGGTGCTGTACATTCTGTGAATTTTGACCTACCCATAATGGCACGCCTCCACCATTTTAGGGTAGTGGAGTATACGTATAGAGTATTCTCACCACCCTAAAAATCCCCCATGCTTTGCCTGTTCATGCCTCCATGAGGTTTTTAAATAGTAAAAATAGAAAGAAAAAAAAAAAGAAAAAGGGTTTCAGAGCACAGCAAACAAAAGCAACAGATTTTTTTTCCTGCTTCCAAAAACTCAGGAAAGAGTATAGGAAGCAATATTTTGGATTATGAGAGGTAAAAGAGGGAAAAAGTGTATGGTTTTATTTTTTCCATGTTTTAGTCAGATCTTTATGAAAGTCCACAACCTGTGCCTTCCAGCATCATTCGGATGGAAATGTGATTCCCAGGGTTGTTCTGTCTGCAGAAGGGTTAGGCTTTTTTGTGTAAAATATTATCTTACTCCTTGGGAAAGATCTTCAAACAATTCCTCAAACTATGGAGTTTTAATGGAGCTTGAAAGATAAAGCCATAATTTTCACAGAGACCACGGAGCTTTCAGAACACATTTAAAGAAGTGGATGGAATTTTGAGTGCTGTAAAAAGAAAAGCATAAAAGAATCTGGGGGCTGGGTGTTCTACTATCTGAAGAGCCGAGTCTGAAAATTACATATTTTGGTCAATTTGATTATCAGTGGGTGGATTATTTGGTTTGTTGATTATCTGCAACAAAATTTTAATCCCAGTATGGCTTCTTCAGCTTGCTTTGCCTGCAATTAGTTAGCATGTCCTTGGGGAATGCCAACAAACTCTAATATTAGCTCCAGAAAAATATAATCACCAAGGTAAATCTGCAGCCGCTGCAAGAATGAATGTGTCCAAAAGCCAGACGCCACTGGGTTTTATTTTGGATGCGGTTTTGGATTATTCAGGCTATAAAAATGCAGATAATCAGAAGTGGAGTGAACCCTTCCCTCCCAGCATGAGGGACTTCCTTTTGGTCCCCTTCCCATAGCCCTGCTTTCAAAACAGGCTGCCTTTCTGCTCAAAAACCTACCTGAGCATCATGGGCTGGGCGGTAGAGCACTGGCTTCTGTGTGCAGGTGTGGGGCAAGCGCCAGGAACCACACTGGGCTCCCCCCTCACTACAGCTATTTGTGAATCATTACTGTCAATTTTAGGTGAGGTCTCCAAATGCCCCTTATGGGTCACAGGCAAAGATTATCCTGTCCCCCAAGAAAATGTGTACAGGTGAGTGAGCAGAAGGTGGTAATGGAGGGCCGAATAGAGCTGAAGTTTAGCTATAAATAGAAATGCATTTTCCAGAGAAACCACTGTAAATTTAAATGGAAATTCCCCAGGAAAACAACTCAAACTTTCCTCAGAGCTCCTCCCACTATCGATGGGATTAGGTTCAGCTGAATGTGACAGGACACCCAAAAGAAAAGAGCGGAAACAAATGTGAGTTAAAAAAAAAAAAGTTCAAGGTCCATTTCTCTCCTTTTTTTTTTAAAGATTTTTATTTATTTATTCATGAGAGACACAGAGACACAGGCAGAGGGAGAAGCAGGATCCCTGCGGAGAGCTCTATGTGGGACTCGATCCCGGGAGCTCGGGATTGCACCCTGAGCCAAAGGCAGGCGCCCAACCATAGGTGTATATGGGTATCCCATAGGTATATGAGCCCCCCAGGTGCCCGGCCCATTTGTCTCCTATGCAGAAGGCAGTTTTATGAAGTTATCACAGTCAGGGGCTTGGTGCTCAGCTAGGCTCAACAGGTGGTTTTCGCCAAGACTGTTGCCGAAGCTCCGGTCATCACGTTTATTTTTTTTTGTTGCCAGAAAAGCAGAAGGGTCAACGAAGGGCATGTCCTTTCCCTATAAGGACCAATCCTGGAAGTTTCCCAGCACTCTTCAGCTCACATCCCCCTGGCCAGAAGACTTAGTCACGCGGACGCATCAGTGAGTCTGAGAGGTGTTGTCTTTATTCTAGATGGCTCTGTGCCCAGCTTTTTTTTTTTTTTTTAAAGGTGGATTCCGTTACTAAGAAAGAAACACAGAATGGATATCAAGAGATAATTAACAGTCTCTGTCACACACTGCTTGTCTTTTATTAAGGGCAAAGCCAACAGACCTCCAGCAGGGCCGGTCTTCTATTACAGGTTGTCCTTATGTTTCAGAGGAAGACAAAACCTGTTCTTTCTTTGTCTCCCTCCAGATTCTCTCCGAGTCCCCTCTCTTCCCTGCCCACCCTTTCCCTAGGTCCTGACCTCGAGGAGCCACTGGGCCAGACCACTTTGGGCGACTTATCAGGAGAAATTGTGCAAGACTCTGAAATAGACGAGAGAATTACTAAGGGTCTCCTCCAGTGTACCTTTCCTGGTTACCTCCACCGTTCACTGTCAGTGAGCTTTTTTACAACTCCGTAAGTTGTTGATGACTGAGAGTAATGTGAACTGTTTTTCCCCCACAGGAACCCAAATTCGTTGTGTCTGGTGGAATGCAATTGGTTTTTGACTCATTTTGCACATATCTGTAATTTTGTTTCAGGATTCCTTAGCTACCTATATATGTGTGGCGCTTTGAATTCTTTTTGAAATAGGGTGTAAAATCTTGTTGGTTCCCTTATTAACTAATGAGTTAAATCAAACCTTTGACATGTGTTCATTTCGTAGGTATAAGAGAGTCACAATTATACCTTCTTATAAAAAGTATCATGGATTCTTGGGCCTGGCTCTGTGCCTGGTGTTTTGGTATACTCTGATGTTCTTGATCCTCTTTGCCCCCACCAAACCTATTCCTTGGGGGTCTTTCATGTACCCTGTCATATTGAAAAAAATATCATAAAAGGCAGCATCATCAATAACATAGTAATGGCAACACCATTTACTGAGGGTGGATTAGCTGGAGGCCACACATGCCTTCCTCACCCCACCCTGGTAAAATGAGGATGATTATACCCATTTTACAGGTGCAAAAACTGAGGTTTGGAGCAATTCAACATCTTTCTCAAATTCACATAGCTACAGAGTGGCAGAGACTGGAACTGAGCTCAGCTCCAACTCCAAGGCCAGTTATCTATTTTCCAGTTCCCTGAGCTCCAGTGTGAATGGCTGGAAGTGACTACTGTGCCATCCCTTTCAGGGATATTTACACATTAACAGAGAATTTTGAGACCTAGATTTTAAGCCCTAGGGATGGCCTTCTACCAGCAGTATTTCAGACTTTTTTGGTGCTGAGATACTTCCTTGGGGGACAATTTCAATCATTCCATAAATTGTTCCCTGCCTATTAAGCTTCTGAGTAAAACTAGCTCTGCTGGGAGCGATGACTGGGAGATGCTGGAGTCCCAACTCTCTTAGCTATGGGGCTAAACGTAGGAAGTAGGAAGGCCTCCATTACTCACTACTCATCTCAAAGATGAAGAAACCAAGGGCCAGAGACGCATCTCTGACTTTCGGGGTCGGGGGGAGGGGGTGTTGGCTATCTGCCTGCCAAAATAGCACGTGGTGGAGGAAGGATTTAGATGGTGGGTCACAGTGATGAAGAGAGCCAAGGAAGTGGAAAGTGTCTGAGGTGTGGTTTGGAAACATTCAGGTTTTGAGGGCTGATTCTGCTGTGTGATGTTGGATAGGTCACTTTGGCTCTTTCCCCCAAGGGCTTTTATATTGAAAATCAGGGATATATCTTTTCTGGGATCTCTGGAGCACTAAAAATCTTTGACTCTGTGAAACAAATGCATTGCATTTGTTTATTACTGCTGACTATAAGTCTTATTGCCTGTGAAGGAAAGCCAAATATCTCTTTTGTTCCACCACCATACTTGAAGTTTTCACATAATTGCCTTATTTAATCCTTTCTTTTTTAAAAAAGATTTTATTTATTTATTCACGAGAGACATAAAGAGAGAGGCAGGGATGTAGGCAGAGGGAGAAGCAGGCTCCCTGCAGGGAGCCCAATGTGGGACTCAATGCTGGGACCCCAGGATCATGACCCAAGCTGAAGGCAGATACTCAACCACTGAGCCACCCAGGTGCCCCTTACTTAATATTTTAAATAATTTCTGAAGGAAGTCAGGAGAGTATTCCTATTCCTATTTTAGAGATGAAAAACTGAGGTCAAGAGAAGGGTCAGAATCTACCCTAAATGCCGTGTTTGACTTCCAGGGTTCCTACAGGTGAATTTTTGGAGAGGGTAGCTCCTGAATACATTGGTATGTCAGAAGATTTGGGGCTCTATTTTTTATTTAAGATTTATTTATTTATTTGCTCATGATAGACAGAGACAGAGAGAGAGAGAGAGAGAGAGAGAGAGGCAGAGACACAGGCAGAGGGAGAAGCAGGCTCCACGCAGGGAGCCCGACGTGGGACTCAATCCCGAGACTCCAGGATTGTGCTTTGGGCCAAAGGCAGGCGCTAAACCACCGAGCCACCCAGGGATCCCCTGGGGGTCTATTTTTTTTATTAAAAGATTTTGTATATTTATGTGTGAGGGAGAAAGAGAGCGTGAGTGAGCACGAGCAGGGGGAAGGGCAGAAGGAGAGGGAGAAGCAGACTCCCCACTGAGCAGGGAGTCCAATGCTGGGGCTCGATCCCAGGACCCTGGGATCATGACCTGAGTTGAAGGCAAATGTTTAGCCAACTGAGACACCCAGGCGCCCCAGATTTGGGGCCTTTAAGGAAGTGCCAAGTCCTTAGTGTTATGATGACAACTAACCATGCTTCCTACATGTGGTTTTGGTAACTTGCAAGTTCAAACATTTCAAAAAACTATTTGAAAGAATTCTCCAGGTAGGAGGCTAAGAGTTGGCTTCATTATGCAAATGGCATCAAGGATACCTACCTTGTGGGATGCCTGGGTGGCTCAGCAGTTGAGCATCTGCCTTCGGCTCAGGGCATGATCCTGGGGTCCTGGGATCCAGTCCCACATCGGGCTCCCCGCAGGGAACCTGCCCCTCCCTCTGCCTATGTCTCTGCCTCTCTCTCTGTGTGTCTGTTGTGAATAAATAAATAAAATCTTTTTTTAAAAATACCTACCTTGGGGATCCCTGGGTGGCGCAGCGGTTTGGCGCTTGCCTTTGGCCCAGGGCGCGATCCTGGAGACCCGGGATCGAATCCCACATCAGGCTCCCGGTGCATGGAGCCTGCTTCTCCCTCCGCCTGTGTCTCTGCCTCTCTCAATCTCTCTCTCTGTGACTATCATAAATAAATAAAAAATTAAAAAAAAATACCTACCTTGCAAGAGTATTGTGAGGATTAAACGAGATAATGCGGATGAGACCCTCAGGACCCTACTAGGCACACACTGGGCACACCCAAAGATTAGCTGAAATGACTCTTAATACCTGTGTTGTGTTGGAGGTACTACTGTTCAGACATCTGGAAAGATATTTGCTCATGATACCTATCAAGGAGACTGCCCTTGCCAATACGCATTCAATCCCAGCACTCTGTATCAATACAATAGCTCTATGAGTATAACTCACTTATCTCTAATTTAAAATCAAATAAAATTCCTCCGGAGCAAAACAATCACCTAATAGCACACAGAATACAAACACAATCATTGACTTGGGGAAGAGGCACATCTGTCTCTTTAATTTAAGCTGTTGGATTTGATGGAGTGTTTTCAGCTTGCAGGACTTCACAGAACCATAGAGATTTTTTAAAACTACTTTTCTTTTTTAGCATGAAATGAGTACATGTACAAAGTAAATATTTCAAGCAGAATAGGACTTTATAAAACAAAAACTGCTGTGTAGACTATTTTTTTCCCTCTAACCCACACTCCACCCTTCAGGAATGACCCTGTTAGTTATTTCTGGAATCTTCCTAAGAATTTTTGATGTGCATCTAGGTGTGCTTATCTCTATATCCTCTTTGGCAAAACACTAACAGGACCGTATTATTCTGTACCTTGTTTTTTCTCTCTTAATAATGCATCGTGGGGGTTATTCTCTATCTGTGCATCTTTATACATTTTGTTCTTTTGAACATGACACAGTATTCAGGTTTTAATATATCATAACTTATTTAATCTGTCCCTTCCCGATGACTACTTAGGTTATTTTCCTTTTTCTCTTCTGTTACAAGCCACACTGTAGTGAACAACCCTGTAATGTATTTGCATAGTCGTGGGAGTATCACTAGGGCTGTGTGTGGACTCAGCATTTGGCTGCCAATCATTACGAGATGCACTGGGGGCTTGAAGTTCCCTAAAGGACCAACTGTGACCATCACAGTGTTTATACTTTGACCAAAAGCAGTGACTACTGAAAAGAATATGGAAGATCCCTTCAAACCTCTTTTTAACATGCAGATATTTATTGGGCTTTTCCCCAAACGGATTGTCTTGTTAAGCCAGTATAGGTCACAGTATTATCGTAAAATAGAAGAAGGTATTTGAAAGGGCTCTTGTAAGGTCAAAAGTGTTGACCAGTCCTGTTCTGAGCAGCATTGTGGTACTGGTTACTAGCATGTTCTTTTGGGGTGGGGCTCACTGAGCCCCAAAGCCAAGTGCTCTGCTCCATCCCTCTCCTCAACCTTTTCATCAATCACTTACTGAATGTACTCAATTTTTCCTTCATGGTGGGTCCAGTTCCTTCCAGATCCTTCTCCTCTCCACTACTTTCTTTCAATATGCCATCCCACCTGGCAATAGGGAAGTCCTTACTTATGTGCGAGGCACAGTTAGTAGCCTTAAGCACACTTTCTTATGTAATCCTTTCAACAGTCCTGGGAGGTACACATCCCACTCCCCCTTTTACAGGATGAGCATGGAGAAGCTGACGAGCAGAAGGGTTAAGTGACATACCCGAGAATTACACAGCCTGTATTTGGTGACCTGAGACCTGAGATTGAAACCTATAGGTAATGAACCCCAAAGGCCATGCATTTACTTCTGTATCAGCTGCTTGCTACCTGGTCTCTGTTAAGACTTATTTCTCCCCCTTCAGTTAGTTTTGCTAGACTAGATTCTGTAAAATATAATTTAAAACCAATTTTCTACCTCAAAGCCTACAAAGACCTACTTCCCAAAACCCAGTTGATCTTCTTGATGAAATGAAAATGTTAACCCGTGAACTCAGAACCCTGTTTAACTTTCCAGAAAAACGGTCTACATGTCTTTGCCCCTCTAGCATCACAGTGGAGAGAGTTTATTTGGGGAAGTCAGAAGGAAATCTTTTGAGTCAAACTGATGTGCCCCTCCATCCCTACTCTACCACTTATTAGCTGTTTGTGGATTTGGGCAAGTGAGCTAATCTCTTTAAACCTCCATTTCCTTATGTGTAAAATGGAGGTAACATATTCTCTAGAATTCTTACAACCCCACTAGTTATATAAAGAGCCAGGGAGCTATTTTTTTTTTAATAATTTCAACCTTCTTTTTTTCAAGTTTTTATTTTTTTATGATAGTCACACACACACACACACACAGAGAGGCAGAGACATAGGCAGAGGGAGAAGCAGGCTCCATGCACCGGGAGCCCGACGTGGGATTTGATCCTGGGTCTCCAGGATCGCGCCCTGGGGCAAAGGAGGCGCTAAACCACTGCGCCACCCAGGGATCCCTAGGGAGCTATTTTTATTACCTATGTTCTGTATCTAGCTCAGTACTCCACACTTGGTGGGTGATCCATGACAGCTACTTGAATGGATGGATCGAATGAAAGGTTTGCTAGGTGAAATAAGCTGGGCAAGAGACCAGCCTGAGAGCTGGGGGATGACATGTGTTTGTCTGCTGGAGGGACTGTGATGAGGAGGAAGATGTGGAAAAGAGGGTAGTCCCTGAGAAAACACATTTTGAACAGAAAAGCCGTTGATGTTTGTGCCTGACCCCAGTGGAGAGGCAGGGAAGTCTAAGCGAGAGGCACTCATATGTGTGGCTCCTCCTCACCATCAGATGGTGCTTGGGCTAATTTCTTTGTGCTGATCAGATACGTATAGTGAGACACAAGCTACGTTCTGCAATCCCCATGACACAGAACGTCAATGGCTAAAATCTCAACATTATTAGAGTTTGATATCCTTGGGAGGAAAGATGTATTAAAGGTACGCTAATATTTAAAGGATTTTGATTGATGTTCACTGTGGTTTCTTTACATTCTCTGAAGGCCTTTATTTGCTTACCCCAGAAAGGTAGGGCCCATTAACATTAAGCACACACATTTATGGTAGTTTCAGATTGACCATCTAAAAGTCACCTGACTGGGGATTTGATGCTTCATAAGAATGGGGTGGGGGAGGGAAACAAAACCAAAACCAAAAAAATCTCTGGGAAATACATTCCCACTGATGTGGAATTGAAAATTATTCTTTGCATTATTATTTCACAGTGGGTCTGTTCAGTGTTTGCAAAAATGGAACTTTCTCTACATTGTTCTTTTGGATTTTTGTCTGTGGGAGTGTATAAAATGGAGGGAGAGGCAGTGTGGCCTAGGGAAACAAGGTAAAGGAGCAAAATAATAAAAAGTAAGTGTGATCATCAAATATATAAATATGTTCAAATTCAAATGGCATTTTTGAAATAAGTAGATTAAAGCCTATGAGGAATAAAATGGATTTGTGCAGAAAAGCAAAACAAAAGTACAAGGATGGTGAAGAAACAGATCTGTTCATGTAACACCCACTGGTGTAAATGTTTGCTTCCCTGTGATTTAGATACAAAAACATAATATGTTTTTCTCAATCTTGGAAAAAAACCCCAACTGCATTAGGGATCTCCCCAAGGAAGGACTTCAAGGACATCAAAGGAGTTGTCCTAGGACCTACCTCCACAGGATAACAAGGTCTTGCTATGTGTGTGTGGCTGTGCGTGCACACGTGTGTAGTATGACAGGCATATAGAACACTCCAGAAAAGTGATAATAGAAACCTGGCTGGAGTCAATAAAAGGAGAAAAAGACGGTGGAGGGTTGGTGTTGGTTATATATGCAAATGTAATATATAACTGGGTTTTTGCATCTGAGGGTTCTGCAAATGTAGCATTTCTCTCATTTAGAAATCATCGAACGTTGGCAGTTTTGCATTTCCTCCACTCGGTCTATATGCAGTGGTTCTCAACCTTAGCTGCACCTTAGAGTCATGTGGCAAGTTTTATAAAACAGGGTGCCTTATGACAGACCAGTTGAATCAGAAATTCTGCGAGATAAAACACTGGCAGTAGTTTTTTTTTTTTTTTTTAAGTTTCTCAAGTGATCCTGATGCATAGTGAGGGTTAACCGCTGGCCCAGAAGTATTGTTTGAAGTGCAGTGCTTGTAACTCCAATTAGGATTGTACCTAGCAACCTACTTCCGGAATTGAAGGGTTATTGGTGGCCATAAAGACCTGAGCGAGTCTTTCGATAACAGCTTTATATGGGTTTTGGTGATCCAAATAGGAATCCTGGTTCTACCACTTACTGTAGGTGAGGCCTTGAGCAAGTAGCCTCCTTATCTGAGCTTCGATTATTGCACCACATTGGGTATAACATTCATTTAATGGTGCCATTGAGAGGAGTAAGGAAGAGAATGTGTAGGTGTATAAATTATCTGGTACAAGTCACCATTTGTTCAACTTTCTACTTGTTCATTAGGCCCTGCCCACAAAACCCAAAGAAGATACTTAAGACATTTATCAAATCTGCAGAAACAAAACTGGGAGCTGTAGCTGATACAGGAGATGTTAGAATCAAAATTCAAAAGGGATTTTGACTGGCTAGAAGGATGGCCAACGCTTACAAGATAAATGCAGGGACTAGAACTTAAAATTTAATAAAAATATAGAGTCATGATTTATACTAGGACAGGATGAGAGTAGTTCCTGTGCACAAGGTCTGGGAGTTTCACCGACAACAATTTTAATAAGAGGCAGCTGTGTAGTGTGACTGTTAAGAAAGCTGATGTGGTTGGAGATTGAATGAAGAGAAATTTAGGATGCAGGTCTCAGGACTGAATCTGATCTTTAAAAGTTCATCATACCACAACATATGTTGAAAACCTACTAAGGGGCAGCCTGGGTGGCTCAGCAGTTTAGCGCCTGTCTTCGGCCCAGGGCGTGACCCTGGAGACCCAGGATCAAGTCCCATGTCGGGCTCCCTGCATGGAGCCTGCTTCTCTCTCTGCCAGTGTTTCCGCCTCTCTCTCTCTCTCTCTCTCTCTCTGTCTGTCTCTCATGAATAAATAAATAAAATCTTTAAAAAAGAAGACCTACTATGTGCCAGGATCTGTTCTAGGCTGTGGGGATACAACCTCCTTGCTCCCTTGCAGTTTAAATTCTATGAGGAGTAGGGGTGAGGAGACAATACACAAATAAGTTATAAGAGCTATTAGATAGACATGAGAGCTATGGAAAAAATCAGCAGGGAAGGGGGAAAGACACTGTTGTAATCACAAGGGGTTATTTGTAATTTTAAGTAGGGGGAGTGGGAGCTGGCTTCATTGACATTTGGACAAAGATTTGACGGCGGTAAAGAATAAGATAGGTGGGTATCTGGGGGAAGAGCACCCCAGGCAGAGGGAACCATGAGTGCAAAGATCTTGATGGAGGATGTGCTTGTCTTATTCAGGAAAAATGAAACCCTAATTAGAATATTGCATTCAATCCTGGGCCTAATCTTTACTCTTTTTAGCTGAGTATAAAAGTAAAATATTTGAAAACAAAGCATGTGAAAAATACAAGAAAAAATCGAAACAGTATAAATCACCCACTATTCAGGTATTCTTGACATTTTTGCATATTTCTGTCCAGCTTATAAGTAGATCAACATGCAGAAGTAGCAGAAAATAGCAAAGTTGAATTGAGATTTATTTTTTAGATGCTCTCCAGAGCTCCATTTCTAGTTCCAGTGACTCAATTCTGCATTCCTGGCATGTGGTATTCAAATTTGGGCCTCAACATACTTTCAAATTACTACAGGTTAAATCTAGCCTTTGAGATTGCTTTCAAATAGTTGAAATTGCAAATGTTTATGCTACAGACCCTTTACATTCAAAGGCTGATAATTTTTGAAGAGTTGGCAACTTTGGCAGATAAGAAGTGTCCTCTGTGAGATTTCATTACTATTGGCATTGAATGTTTTCTCTGTGTTTATTGACCATTTGTAATTCTTTTGTGATTTTCCTGCTTGCCAATAATCCTTTATAAAATGTGCCACCTCAACTAGAGTATTTCTACAAGATACTGAGCTGAATGGTGAAGACTCTATCTTTTTTTAAAAAAAGATTTATTTATTTATTCATGAGAGACAGAGAGAGAGGCAGAGACACAGGCAGAGGGAGAAATGGGCTCCAGGCAGGGAGCCTGACATGGGACTTGATCCAGGGTCTCCAGGATCACGCCCTGGGCCGAAGGCGGTGCTAAACTGCTGAACCACCTGGGCTGCCCAAGACTCTTTTTATTCTAGGTTGTAACCTTCAATGGTAGGTTGTTACCAAAAATGACTGTAACAATTCCATCCAGGCTATGTGCCCTTTTGTAGTATGACTTCGCCACTCCTCTACCTAAGAGGTAGAGTTTATTTTCTCCTCCCTTAGATTTTGACTGGTCTTGTGACTTGCTAAAAGAACATGGCTGAAGTGACAATATGACTTCCCAGCCTAAGAATTAAAAGGTTTTGCAGTTTCTGATTTTGCCCTTTGGTAAGATAGTTGCCACAAAATGAAACTCAGTCTGGGTGACTGAATGAGAGACCAAGTAGAGAGAGAGAAGCCATGTGGAAGAGAATCCAAGTGCCCATCCAACAGACAGCACCAATCATTTATTTTTGAGTGAGAGTTCAAAACTAGATGGCTGAGTGGGTCTATCTTCCATCCTCCAGGCCTAGTGGAGTCACATGGAACAGTGATGAGCTGTCCTGTTGACCTGTCCAAATTCCTAACCCCCAGAATAACGAGTAATAAAAATGGTGGTTATTTTCAGCCACTAAATTTTAGGGTATACAGTCACAGATAATTGACATATAACAAATGTGGGAGCATGGAATTTTTACTGTCTTCCTTTGAAGTACTCCCACTAGGAAGCAGGACTAGACTCGTTTTATGTTGCTCCAAAGAGCAGAACTAGAACCTGCCCCAGGGTGGAAGTTACATGGAAGCATGTTCCTAGCTGGATACAAGAACTGACAATAAGTATGTGTCAATAATAGAATGGGTTATTTTGCAAGGTAGTGAGCTAACTGTCTCTGAAGGTATTCTTAGAGAACTTGGACAACTGTTGTTTAGAGACATCCATAATAGGGACCTGTAAAGTCCCTTCAAGTCTTATGACTCCATTAGTGAGTGAAAGGGAAGGGGAACTGGAAGCTGGGATTTGTAGTCAAATGTGATTGGTAAAGGTTACTCGGAGATAGGTTTTCAGTTTGTAGACTATCTTTATTTTCTCTCTTGGGTTCTTTTACCGTCTAATTTTTAATGAGAAGATCAAAATAAAGGTAATGGCCAAGATATTAGGAAGGCTTAATTGTTGTAAACATGGTGATTTGGGGTGATACAATGGACCTAGTACTTTATCTTTCTTACATCTCTTGTTTCTTTCTTTCTTTTGAGAATCCAGTGGCAGGAGTTGAGCCCTTCCCCACCCTTCCCCACCTCCACTTTTACATGAAGGACTCCTACAAACTTAGTTTTTTGTTTGTTTGTTTGTTTTTCTTTAGAGAAAGACAAAACTGACTTGCATGATAATTGTGATGAGTGTTTGGGTATCCAATAGTCTGGTGAACTATTCATCTATATTCCAAACGAAAGACCAAATTTTGCTAGCCAAGAAATCATAGGTGCTTTCTCTGATGCTTTTAGAATTTTCCTGCATTCTTTCTTCCCTTCCCTTCTCATTGCTATAGACCCTTCAAATTACAGAAGAAAGAAAATACTTAAGCAGAGATCCATAAGCAAGGCCTTCATAGGTCATAAGTCAGAGTCTTCCTGTACTCATAATGGCATGTTAGAAGAGATCTATGACTGTAGTTGAAACAGTTATATGCAAACTGTAAACTCTAAAGAGATTTCTTTAGCTCCAACAGTTTTAGGAGTTTGGCTTCTGTGATTTTGGGACATGAAAGGGAGAAAATACATATTTCTCAATTTAAGTAATGAAAGAATATCACACATATTTTGAATCTCCGAGACAATATAAGTAACATAAAATTTGGAGCTTTTCTACAAGGAGAAGGAGGTATGAGGAAGCTACCCACTTGGCAGATCTTAGCATATATTGGTGGAAATGTGGGATCTATAATTATTTTCAGTCTGGGGAGGAGGTGAAGAGTAATGTCCTCATTAGAGATATTTAGATATGAACTCCATAATTTGGGTAAGCTGGTTGAAGTTAAATGAATTTGTATGCCTAATCCGGGTATGGGTGGCCTGGTTCTCTTCAATAATTTTAGCTGTATGGGGCTGTTCTTCCCTTTAATAGAATAAAAGGCCCAAGCTTTTATGATACAAGTAGTATCAGGATAAAATTTAACTTTGAGTGAGGCCATAGATACAATGTTATAAAATTCCAAACTAAAATATAAGACCAAAATGCAATTTGAAAATGATACTGTTGGGATTCCTGGGTAGCTCAGCAGTTGAGTGCCTGCCTTTGGCCCAGGGCGTGATCCTGGAGTCCCAGGATTGAGTCCCACATCGGGCTCCCTCCATGGAGCCTGCTTATCTCTCTGCCTATGTCTCTGCCTCTCTCTGTGTATGTCTCTCATGAATAAATAAATAAAATCTTAAAAAAAAGAAAATGATACTGTTAAGATTGGGTAAGAATGGATTCCTAGAAGGTCCACCCTCCTCAGTAATGAATGGGAGAGTTTGGGATAGGGTCTTCCTCCTTTAGTCAAGCCTGATGAAGGGCTCTTCTGTGGGATGACTCAGAGGGTCTGACATGTGTTTCATTCAGCTGGGGATATATAGTGCCTGGGGACTGATCTTCACCTGAGAAAGCTGGAGCTGCTTACAGTGTCAGGATAGAGGTGGGTATGCTATCCTATCGAGGGTTTGGAAGGGCAAGGGCTGGGGCAGCATGTATATGCTAATATTAAAGGAAATTCCACTCTAGTTAGAAGCATGCATTTAAATTTTTATAACAACCATGTATGTGAAGGAAGAGGACCATATGGGCCAATTCAAAGATTTACTCTTGGTAGGGACATTTTATAGGAAAAGAGAATGGCTAAAGAATAATTTTTGGTACAAAATAAGATCATTAGACTCTTGACTTATAGTCAGCTGTCAGTCAACTTGGTAGGCAATTGGCTTCTTAGAACCAAGACAATCTCATTGAGTTTACTGGAAAATTATTTAAGCATTTTTTAATTGCTTGAAGGGGATTGTGAATTGTATCCTGTTAAAAAAATTCTGTCCCAGATTAAGTTTGAAGGAATTTTTCTTTTACTTGTATTTCTTAATGACTAGGGAAATAATCACAAGTGACTGTGGAGTTCAGAGATAGAGCTACCTGAATGAAAAGAACTGTAGCTGGGAGGGGTGGAGGGAGGTGCCTGGGTGGCTCAGTCAGTTAAGTATCTGACTCTTGATTTCAGCTCAGGTCATGATCTCAGGGTCGTGAGATCAAGCCCTGCATCAGACTCTGTGCCAAGCATGGAATCTGCTTAGGATTCTCTGTCTTAGTCTCTCTTTGACCCTCCCCACTATTACTCTTTCTTTAAAATAAATAGATTTGAAAAAGAAAAATAAAAGAACTATAGGGAAGATTGCCTGGTGATTGAACTTGCTGAGGATGATGCAAAAGAAAGAGTTGTCTCAAACATCTGCCAGGACCAAAGGGTAGAGAGTGAGTTATTTAAGTCAGATTTTCCTACCCCTACCTGCCACCACCATCACTGTGGTATATAGTGTCCAAATATGGCTGCCAGTAACGCCACCCATCTCTGTCCACACTTCTGGCTCTGCTCACTAAGAGGTGGAGTCTGTCCTTCCTTTGAATCTGGGCTGGGATTGTGACTTGCTTTGACCAATAGAATGTAGCAGAATTGACTCTTAGCCTTTAAGAGGATTGGTAGGTTGGACTTCATTTTAGAACTCGGAAGCCAGGTAAGAAGTTTGAGTATCTGAAGGCCAAGGTGCTTTGAGAAAGCTCACACTAGCCATGTGGAGAGAGGATGTGGAGTGGTCATGTGGAGAGGTCATGTGGAGTGAGGCACATCCCTGGCCAGTCTCCAGCTATTGTAGCCATCCCAGCTAAGGTGCCATCTTGAATGTTCCAGCCTCAGCAAAAGCAGAACTGCCCAGCTGAACCCAGGCCAGGTTGCAGAATTACAAGCTATAATAAGTCATTGTTGTTTTAAGCCAATCAGTTTTGAAGTTTTTTTTTTTTTTTAATACAGCAATAGATAACTAAAACCACCACCCTGAAAGGATTGGAACTTGGCCAGGCTGCTTGTCAGGGGGAGTGGATGGGGTGAGGGGGGGAAGATAGGTAACATGAAGGGTGAAGAAGTGGACCAAAAGTCAACTTTGCATACCTTCCCTTTGTAAGATTCCAATCTGAAGCCCCACCTGGGAAAGCAAAATGTTACAAAGCTAAATCAAGTGCACGGTTTTACCTCCTGTCTTAGACTGGACATTCTAATTTCACAGATGAGATTCTTTGGGGGTGCAGAATGAACCTAGGACTGTCTTTTACCTAAGAGGGAGCAGAAAATTCATGGGCTCGCAGGCATTTTCATTCAGGGCCAGGGAAAATAACTCCCACTGAATTAACATTAAGAGGCAAGTGTGAAGACAAGCTAACAGTAAAGTTGGACTTTCATTACTTCATGAATTATGCTTGATCAAAGTATACTGACCACCCTGCACATGTCCAGAAGCCCAAAAGCCCACTTGTCAGGGAGAAGCTTACCTTTTTCTGAGTCCAAGACATTGCTTCTGTTTCTTGACAGCTCTGGGCCCCTGACTATTGTTCTGAGTTCTCTGGCTGTTGTCCTTTCTGACTTTTCAATTTTGATCCCCAAAGGAAAAGGCCTCTTTCCTCAATTTCCCCAAACCATCATTCCACCCAAAGAAGTTCTGTATAGCAGCATTTTGAGGGTGTCAGCCACTACAGTAAACAACTCAGAATTAACTATCATAAATCCACATTCTTAAGACTCTTTTGACCAGTAGGAAATTCCTAGGAGCTGCTTCTTACTTTGGATGATCTCACCTCTCCTCTGTGGTATCCAGCCTTTGAATACCCACATTTCTACTAATTTCTAAAGAAGGAGAGTTCAGCTCCTCTTACCTATGTCAAACTACCTTCCACTTAACGGATCCTCAAACTTGTTAAAACACCCTATGCCACACATGACCATGCATACCACTTAGGTACATGATAATGGCCAACTAACAAGTATTGCTGCTCCCCAGGGCCCAGGCCCACATGTGAAGTCCTACATATTTACTTCACAATGTGGACATTGCAACAACCCCTTAGTCTCATTTTATAGTGAAAGAAGCTAGGGTACAGAGAGCTTGAGTAAAGTGTTCAGGTCACACAGTTGGGTAACTGAGTCAGGACTCAAATCCAGGGCAATCTGGTGCAGAGGCCAAGAATTTAACCATAAGTCTCTCTTTTAATAATGACATTTTAATGACATCCTTAGGTAAGACTTCACTTTCTGATAGTCATTGTTGAGAAACTATATACACATTATTAATCCCCCATTTAGAACCAGTACCGCAAGGGGCATGGAATTTTTCCCCTTATTTCATTTTTATGGGTGTTTTTTCCTAATATTGAGAGCTTATAATTTATTTTAATTTTTAAATTTGAATATAGCTGACACACAGTATTACACTGCTTTCAGGTATATGACAGAGTGATTCATCAAGTCTATACACTATGCTGTGCTCATCACAAATGTAGCAACCGACTGTTACCATGCAAGGCTAGTACAACACCATTGGCTATGTTCCTTGTGCTGTACCTTTCATCCGCAGGGCTTATTTATTTTTCTGTTTAATATAAAAATGTTCAGAGGCAGATGATCGAAATTACAGTGATGTGGAATGCTATGAGACAGCATTAGGAATGTGATACTTCAATCCTACCATGATCTCATGCTTGTACTTATGAGATGCCTGGAGAAATAATATGCACTGGAGAAAGACTGCCAAGGAATAGCAAAGCAGTATATTTTTGCAAGCTGTGGCTTTGTCTCCAAACCTTGACTTAGAACTCCGGTGAACTACACCAGGCTTCAGGGAGCTAACTAGAGGCCTAAAGAGTCTTCTTCCAAATTTTAGTGTTACTCCTCAAAGGGTGAAGGGCATTCTGACTCCTCCCTGCAGTACCAGAAAAAAGAAGGAAAATTCTCTTTCCTTCATGTACCTTTATAAATAGGTGCTGAGTGCTATTGACCTGCTGGGCAGTGCAGAAAATGTTGAGGACCAAACACATGTGAAGTCTATTGTCATGGAGTTTATAGCCTGGTGGAGAGATGGGCATTAAATAGAGTAGTGCACAATGATAATAAATTATAACACATCCTCTGAAGAACAAGGAGAGGATCTATTTTATTTTATTTTTTATTTTATTTTTTTCCCTGTGGGGACCCTGATGCAGGACTCAATCCCAGGACCACAAGATCATGCCCAGAGCCAAAGGCAGACGCTCAACCATTGCACCACCTAGGTGCCCTGGACAGAATCTATTTTAGACTGGAGGTAGAGGGGAAGGTTCACCGGATGGCCACTCTGAGACCTCGGAGGCAAGCAGGAGCCAGCCTGGTGAAGATTAGGTTGATGTGTGTCCCAGGCAGAGGGAGTAGTAAGTGTGAAGGTCTGGAGACAAGAAAGGTTTGATGAATTGCAGGCACTGGGCCTTAGTAGGAGAAATGGGGCAAGTGGCACATCAAGTAGTTGGGCTATGGGGCGGGGCCTTTGAGACTACCATAAATATGAGGGTTGTTCCCCCTTTTGATAACCAGACCCAGACTCTTCCCTCATTCTATATGATCCCAGTGGCCACGGGCCAGGGGCATCACACAAAGTAGGCCAATCAGAGTGCATTTCTTGAGGATTTGAATCTTCAACAGAGAGACCAAGGACGTAGAATTTTTGGGGCTATCATTCTGATGTGTTCATGTGAAGAGGTTTTCTGTAAGTTTCTGAGATCCTTAGAGCTGATAAATCTGCCCTTTTGGTTGAAGTCAGCCAGGTTTGATTGCTGTGACTTGCAGCTTAAGAGACTGAACAGGACAAAATCTTCAGTTATTAATAATCAAAGTTGATTAGGAAGCCAGCTACATTGGCCTTTAGAGGTTAGCATGGGCCAGACATAATACCATGTAGTTTTAAAAAATCACTCTGGTCTCCTTCCTTCCTCTTTAGCCCCTTTCCTTCCTCATCCATAACCCACTATGAGTGTGTTATACAGCCCAGGTGAGTGATGGTGTGTGTTTGGCCTAGAGTGAGGGTAGAAAAGTCACAGAAAAGGAGACACAGGTGAGAGCTGCTGGCTTCAATGCTCTGCTGTAGGTGGGAGAGAGCGCTTGGTGGCCTGCTCTCCTTCCCCTGCCCCTCTCCTAGCAGAGTTGGTCTTGATGTGCTCCGCCTTCTGAGTGGGGTAACAGAAGACCTCTTAATACACAGTGATTCCAACGGCTAGAAAATAATAATCCACTGACAGTCTTGCAATTTGCCCAAGCAGATCAGCCCTCATCCCTGTGAGTAGAACGAAATAAGGTCCTTTATTTTGATACATCCTTCCAAGAGGGATGAAGTATGGAAGAGAGATGGAGGCCTTGCTTATCTTTTACAGTAAGCAGGGGGTTTCTAGAGAGTTGTGTCAACTCTTCTCTGTGTCTGTGCCTGCTGAAAGGCCAATTTCTCTTCTGATTCTAGGCTTCTCCAGGCTAGCTGGTCAAATTGTTAAGGCTCCTAGGGAAAGGATACGATAAATACCCACTACCAAAAGGGATCTGTGACTGAGGGTGCAGAAGAATTTGTGGTGGAAGAAGAATTTGCCCCCTCAGCAACCTGATTCTGTGAGGGCTGAGTTCTCTGGGCTGAGGCAGGAGCTGTGGGTTTCACTGGTAAACTGGAGAATGGTCCTAACTGGCTTGGGCCATAGCCAGGAGCCGAGGAACACACTTCATTCTTGTTGAAGTTTCAGAAAAGAAATAGGATAGACAGAGAGAGGATTTGAATGGGTTTGTTTGCCCAGGAGGGTCCATCTGCTGAGGGTGCCCTGAATTTCTTGCTCAGCCCATATGTGGTTGCCCTCAGCTCTTACCGGGCCCTGTTCCAATTCCCCGTGGACAGGACAGGGACACGCAGCATGACGGTAAGTAGGGATGGGCAATTATGGTTGGGCTGCTTTTCTCTATAGGTGTCGAAAGGACCCATGTATCCTAACTCTCAGAGTCCCTCTCAGTGTCCTTCGAGTGGGCACCAGTTCTTCCTGTCTGCTCCCTGTAACATACCTCCAGTCAAGTTCCCGGCTATGTGGCAACTCCCACTATCTCCTCCCATGCATTAAAATCTCATAGTTTTAGGTCAGGACAGGGCCAGAGAAGCCATCTAGATCACCTGCTCCATAGTGCAGACATGGAAACCAGGAGTACAGCTCAGGATTGAGCAGCATACATCGGGATGCTGAGGTCACTTTATTTGTCATTAAAACAATTCTGTAATCTACATATTTTAGGATGGACGTGTTATGGCAAAGCCCCAAAGAGGAAAAATGTAATTGTGAAGGTCAGTGTGAAATCTTTATATAAGTGGAATCACAGCATACAGATTGTTTTTGCTTCTGGCTCCTCTAACTCCACATGATGCTTCGGAGATCCACCTGTGTTGTAGTGAGCACATTTCTTTTTCACAGCTAAGTGGTATTCTACTGTATAGACACAATTGGTTCATGCATTCACCTGTTCATGTGCCTGTGGATTGCCTCTGACCTTTGGCTATTTTGAATAAAGCCACAGTGAGCATTTATGTGCATGAACATATATTTTTATTTCTTTTGGGTAAGTATCTAGGATTAGACTTGCTGGCTCAGGAGACTTAGATTTTAATACCAGCTCTGCCACTAATTTGTTGTTGCTTTAAGCAAATTATATGCCTTCTCTGGGCTTCAGAGGCTTCATTTATAAAAAGAAGGGGTTGGACTAGATGGGTCTTTTTGCACTGTGCTCCTTAAATCCCCTAGAATCTGAATCTGTCCGTTGGGGGAGAGGGGGGTAAACAGTGAAGGGCTGAGTCTCCACTCTTACATTGCCCACATAGCCTGACTAAATGTCAAAATGTTGACCTTCCCTATTGGAGTTTATTTGAAGAAGAAAGTGTTCCATGACTAAGAATGTTTGAAAAGCATTGGCCTACAATAATCTCTCAGATTCCTCCAACTCTAAAATTTTTGGAGTCTACGAGAGAATTTGCTTTCTTCCAAACTTCCATGAGTAATGTTCTGGGAACAACATCTAAGATCACAGAAGAGCCAGCGTGGGTGAAAATTACCTCTCTTTTCTCTCTCTCTGTGGCAGAAGGTGAAACTAAACTGTAACTGAGCTGAAATACAAACTCAAAAGAACGTTTCAGATTTCCAGCCCAGACAAGATGGCATATGCACATTTCTCCCTGCTCTTCCTAGCTAAGGGTGATCACAAACCCCGCAAAATATAATTCAGAAGGCAACCAAAGGAGAAACCTTAAAGGTGGTAAGAGAAAGGTAAACCGGTTTGGGACCCCAGAATTAAAACGACAGCACAGGTTTAGGGCATCTTATGTCACCCCCACTCAAAAGAAGTACTTCTGATGACACCAGGCAAGCCCAGAACCACTGGTAAGGGGATTATTAGGGAGCACTACTAGCAGTCAGTGGTAGGGGCAAGTGCTCTCCTTCCTTGCCCAGCCCGAGACTCTCCTCTCCCAAGAGCTACCTAAATGAAAACAGACAGCACCTACTAGAGAGCTCCTTTGCAAGTGGCCCAGCAGGCCAGGAAGCCTCTTTGTCCCCATGGTCCTAGGATTCCCCTCCTCCACCCAGAGACATCTGCCTGTCTGGCCTATGGAAACCCTTCCCCACCCAGCAGCACATAAATGAAAAAAAGAAAGAAAAAAAGAAAGAAAGAAAATCTCAGCAGAAAAACAGACATTTTCAAAGAAGATTTACAGACGGTGAATAAACACATGAAAAGATGGTCATATCATTAGTCCTCAGGGAAATGTGGATTCAGCCCACAGTAAGATACCACTACACACTTATCAGAATGGCTAAAATAAAAAATAGTGATGACACCAAATGATGGCGAAAATGTGGGGGAATCTGGAAGACTCACACACTGCTGATGGGAATGTCAAATGGTACAGGGACTCTGGAAAACAGTTTGGTAGTTTCTTGAAAGACTAGATATGCAACTACCATATGACCCAGGGATTGTACCCTTGGGCCCTTATCCCAGAGACATGAAAACCTGGGTTCGCTCAAAAACCTGTACACGAACATTCATAAGAAGCTTTATCCATAATAGTCCCATACTAGAAACAACCCAGATATCTTTCAGCTGGTGAAGAGTTGAGTAATCTGTAGCACGTCCATACCATGGAATACTACTCAGTGGTCAGCATTAAAAAGGAATAAACTATGGATATAACTTGGATGACTCTCCAGAAAATTGTGTTGAGTGAAAGGAACCAATCACAGAAGGTTACATACAACATAATTCCATGTACATAACATTTTTGAAATGACAGTTTTATTTTTTTAATAATAAATTTATTTTTATTGGTGTTCAATTTACCAACATACAGAATAACACCCAGTGCTCATCCCGTCACGTGTCCCCGTCAGGGCCCATCACCCATTCACCCCCCACCCCCCGCCCTCCTCCCCTTCCACCACCCTTAGTTCATTTCCCAGAGTTAGGAGTCTTTATGTTCTGTCTCCCATTCTGATATTTCCCACACATTTCTTCTCACTTCCCTTATATTCCCTTTCACTATTATTTATATTCCCCAAATGAATGAGAACATACACTGTTTGTCCTTCTCCGATTGACTTACTTCACTCAGCCTAATACCCTCCAGTTCCATCCACTTTGAAGCAAATGGTGGGTATTTGTCGTTTCTAATGGCTGAGGAATATTCCATTGTATACATAGACCACAGCTTCTTTATCCATTCATCTTTCGATGGACACCGAGGCTCCATCCACAGTTTGGCTATTGTGGACATTGCTGCTAGAAACATCAGGGTGCAGGTGTCCCGGCATTTCATTGCCTCTGAATCTTTGGGGTAAATCCCCAACAGTGCAATTGCTGGGTCGTAGGGCAGGTCTATTTTTAACTCTTTGAGGAACCTCCACACAGTTTTCCAGAGTGGCTGCACCAGTTCACATTCCCACCAACAGTGTAAAAGGGTTCCCTTTTCTCCGCATCCTCTCCAACATTTGTGGTTTCCTGCCTTTTTAATTTTCCCCATTCTCACTGGTGTGAGGTGGGATCTTATTGTGGTTTTGATTTCTATTTCCCTGATGGCAAGTGATGCGGAGCATTTTCTCATGTGCATGTTGGCCATGTCTATGTCTTCCTCTGTGAGATTTCTCTTCATGTCTTTTGCCCATTTCATGATTGGATTGTTTGTTTCTTTCCTCTTGAATTTAATAAGTTCTTTATAGATCTTGGAAACTAGCCCTTTATCTGATATGTCATTTGCAAATATCTTCTCCCATTCTGTAGGTTGTCTTTGAGTTTTGTTGACTGTATCCTTTGCTGTGCAAAAGCTTCTTATCTTGATGAAGTCCCAATAGTTGATTCTTGCTTTTGTTTCTTTTGCCTTCATGGATGTATCTTGCAAGAAGTTACTGTGGCCGAGTTCAAAAAGGGTGTTGCCTGTGTTCTCCTCTAGGATTTTGATGGAATCTTGTCTCACATTTAGATCTCTCATCCATTTTGAGTTTATCTTTGTGTATGGTGAAAGAGAGTGGTCTAGTTTCATTCTTCTGCATGTGGATGTCCAATTTTCCCAGCATCATTTATTGAAGAGACTGTCTTTCTTCCAGTGGATAGTCTTTCCTCCTTTATCGAATATTAGTTGACCATAAAGTTCAGGGTCCACTTCTGGGTTCTCTCTTCTGTTCCATTGATCTATGTGTCTGTTTTTGTGCCAGTACCACACTGTCTTGATGACCACAGCTTTGTAGTACAACCTGAAATCTGGCATTGTGAGGCCCCCAGATATGGTTTTCTTTTTTAAAATTCCCCTGGCTATTCGGGGTCTTTTCTGATTCCACACAAATCTTAAAATAATTTGTTCTAACTCTCTGAAGAAAGTCCATGGTATTTTGATAGGGATTGCATTAAACGTGTAAATTGCCCTGGGTAACATTGACATTTTCACAATATTAATTCTGCCAATCCATGAGCATGGAATATTTTTCCATCTCTTTGTGTCTTCCGCAGTTTCTTTCAGAAGTGTTCTATAGTTTTCAGGGTATAGATCCTTTACCTCTTGGGTTAGGTTTATTCCTAGGTATCTTATGCTTTTGGGTGCAATTGTAAATGGGGTTGACTCCTTAATTTCTCTTTCTTCAGTCTCATTGTTAGTGTATAGAAATGCCATTGATTTCTGGGCATTGATTTTGTATCCTGCCACGCTACCAAATTGCTGTATGAGTTCTAGCAATCTTGGGGTGGAGGCTTTTGGGTTTTCTATGTAGAGTATCATGTCATCGGCGAAGAGGGAGAGTTTGACTTCTTCTTTGCCAATTTGAATGCCATTAATGTCTTTTTGTTGTCTGATTGCTGAGGCTAGGACTTCCAGGACTATGTTGAATAGCAGTGGTGAGAGTGGACATCCCTGTCTTGTTCCTGATCTTAGGGGAAAGGCTCCCAGTGCTTCCCCATTGAGAATGATATTTGCTGTGGGCTTTTCGTAGATGGCTTTTAAGATGTCGAGGAAAGTTCCCTCTATCCCAACACTCTGAAGGGTTTTGATCAGGAATGGATGCTGTATTTTGTCAAATGCTTTCTCTGCATCTAATGAGAAGATCATATGGTTCTTGGTTTTTCTCTTGCTGATATGATGAATCACATTGATTGTTTTACGAGTGTTGAACCAGCCTTGTGTCCCGGGGATAAATCCTACTTGGTCATGGTGAATAATTTTCTTAATGTGTTGTTGGATCCGATTGGCTAGTATCTTGTTGAGAATTTTTGCATCCATGTTCATTAGGGATATTGGTCTGTAATTCTCCTTTTTGGTGGGGTCTTTGTCTGGTTTTGGAATTAAGGTGATGCTGGCCTCATAGAACGAATTTGGAAGTACTCCATCTCTTTCTATCTTTCCAAACAGCTTTAGTAGAATAGTATGATTTCTTCTTTAAACGTTTGATAGAATTCCCCAGGGAAGCCATCTGGCCCTGGACTTTTGTGTCTTGGGAGGTTTTTGATGACTGCTTCAATTTCCTCCCTGGTTATTGGCCTGTTCAGGTTTTCTATTTCTTCCTGTTCCAGTTTTGGTAGTTTGTGGCTTTCCAGGAATGCGTCCATTTCTTCTAGATTGCCTAATTTACTGGCGTATAGCTGTTCATAATATGTTTTTAAAATCGTTTGTATTTCCTTGGTGTTGGTAGTGATCTCTCCTTCCTCATTCATGATTTTATTAATTTGAGTCTTCTCTCTCTTCTTTTTAATAAGGTTGGCTAATGGTTTATCTATCTTATTAATTCTTTCAAAGAACCAACTCCTGGTTTTGTTGATCTGTTCCACAGTTCTTCTGGTCTCGATTTCGTTGAGTTCTGCTCAAATCTTAATTAACTCTCTTCTTCTGCTGGGCGTAGGATATATCTGCTGTTTTTTCTCTAGCTCCTTTATGTGTAAGGTTAGCTTTTGTATTTGAGTTCTTTCCAGTTTTTGGATGGATGCTTGTATTGCGATGTATTTCCCCCTTAGGACTGCTTTTGCTGCATCCCAAAGATTTTGAACGGTTGTATCTTCATTCTCATTAGTTTCCATGAATCTTTTCATTCTTCCTTAATTTCCTGGTTGACCCTTTCATCTTTTAGCAGGATGGTCCTTAACCTCCACGTGTTTGAGGTCCATCCAAACTTCTTGTTGTGATTTAGTTCTAATTTCAAGGCATTATGGTCTGAGAATATGCAGGGGACGATCCCAATCTTTTGGTATTGGTTCAGACCCGATTTGTGACCCAGTATGTGGTCTATTCTGGAGAAAGTTCCATGTGCACTTGAGAAGAATGTGTATTCAGTTGAGTTTGGATGTAAAGTTCTGTAGATATCTGTGAAATCCATCTGGTCCAGTGTATCATTTAAAGCTCTCGTTTCTTTGGAGATGTTGTGCTTAGAAGACCTATCGAGGGTAGAAAGAGCTACATTGAAGTCACCAAGTATAAGTGTATTATTATCCAAGTATTTCTTCAGTTTGGTTATTAATTGATTTAAATATTTGGGAGCTCCCACATTCGGGGCATATATATTGAGGATTGTTAAGTCCTCTTGTTGGATAGATGATTTGAGTATGAGATAGTGTCCCTCTTCATCTCTCACTACAGTCTTCGGGTAAATTTTAGTTTATCTGATATGAGGATGGCTACCCCTGCTTTCTTTTGAGGACCATTTGAATGGTAAATGGTTCTCCAACCTTTTATTTTCAGGCTGTAGGTGTCCTTCTGTCTAAAATGAGTCTCTTGTAGACAGCAAATAGATGGGTCCTGCTTTTTTATCCAGTCTGAAACCCTGCGCCTTTTGATGGGGTCATTAAGCCTGTTCATGTTCAGAGTTACTATTGAAAGATATGATTTTAGTGTCATCATGATATCTATTCAGTCCTTGTTTTTGTGGATTGTTCCATTGAACTTCTTCTTAAAGGGGAATTTTAAGAGTCCCCCTTAAAATTTCTTGCAGAGCTGGTTTGGAGGTCACATATTCCTTTAGTTCCTGCCTGTCTTGAAAGCTCTTTATCTCTCCTTCCATTTTGAATGAGAGCCTTGCTGGATAAAGTATTCTTGGTTGCATGTTCTTCTCATTTAGAAAGGCCAGCCTTTCTGGCCTGCCAGGTCTCTGTGGAGAGGTCTGCTGTTACCCTAATACTCCTCCCCATAAAAGTTAGGGATTTCTTGTCTCTTGCTGCTTTAAGGATCTTCTCTTTATCTTTGGAATTTGCAAGCTTTACTATTAGATGTCGAGGTGTTGAACGGTTTTTTATTGATTTTAGGGGGGGATCTCTATATTTCCTGGATCTGAATGCCTGTTTCCCTTCCCAGATTAGGAGAGTTTTCAGCTATGATTTGTTCAAAAACATATTCTGGCCCTCTGTCCCTTTCGGCACCCTCGGGAACCCCAATTAAATGTAGGTTTTTCTTCCTCAGGCTGTCGTTTATTTCCCTTAATCTATCCTCATGGTCTCTAATTCTTTGTCTCTTTTTTCCTCAGTTTCCCTCTTTGCCATCAACTTGTCTTCTATGTCACTCACTTGTTCTTCCACCTCGTTAACCCTCGTCGTTAGGACTTCTAGTTTGGATTGCATCTCATTCAATTGATTTTTAATTTCTGCCTGATTGGATCTAAATTCTTCAGTCATGAGGTCTCTTGAGTCCTTTATGCTTTTTTCTAGAGCCACCAGTAGCTGTATAATAGTGCTTCTGAATTGGCTTCCTTTTTTTTTTTTTTTAAACTTCCAGATTTTAATGATGAATTAAATAGCTCACAGTATACATAAATGAATAAATGAATGTTGAATTCACTTTTGGAAATTGAGAAATATCTGGCTATTTTAAAATATTTTAAATTAAATATAATTTTAAAAATAAAAAATTAAATATATTTTTTCTTCAAACTCAAAAAACTAAATAACTCATTTACTTGGTTTTGAATGAATAGGTATCATAATTTCAAAAGCAGAATAAATGATGGACAAAGAACATTTTACCGTATTTTGTTGATTAAGTTTCATAACATCTATTAATTTTGTTCAACTTATTCAATTACTATTAATTTGAATCAAATGAATCATATAAATATTTCTATGTATGTTATAAAATTAAAAATTTTTTTTCCGTCTTTATTTATTTATTTTGAATTAATTTTTATTGGTGTTCAATTTACCAACATACAGAAAAACACCCAGTGCTCATCCCGTCAAGTGTCCACCTCAGTGCCCGTCACCCATTCCCCTCCAACACCCGCCCTCCTCCCCTTCCACCACCCCTAGTACATTTCCCCGAGTTAGGAGTCTTTATGTTCTGTCTCCCTTCCTGATATTTCCCAACATTTCTTCTCCCTTCCTTTATATTCCCTTTCACTATTATTCATATTCCCCAAATGAATGAGAACATACACTGTTTGTCCTTCTCCGATTGACTTATTTCACTCAGCATAATACCCTCCAGCTCCATCCACGTTGAAGCAAATGGTGGGTATTTGTCGTTTCTAATTGCTGAGTAATATTCCATTGTATACATAAACCACTTCTTTATCCATCATCTTTCGATGGACACCGAGGCTCCTTCCACAGTTTGGCTATTGTGGCCATTGCTGCTAGAAACATCGGGGTGCAGGTGTCCCGACATTTCATTGCATCTGAATCTTTGGGGTAAATCCCCAACAGTGCAATTGCTGGGTCATAGGGCAGGTCTATTTTTAACTCTTTGAGGAACCTCCACACAGTTTTCCAGAGTGGCTGCACCAGTTCACATTCCCACCAACAGTGTAAGAGGGTTCCCTTTTCTCCGCATCCTCTCCAACATTTGTTGTTTCCTGCCTTGTTAATTTTCCCCATTCTCACTGGTGTGAGGTGGTATCTCATTGTGGTTTTGATTTGTATTTCCCTGATGGCAAGTGATGCAGAGCATTTTCTCATGTGCTTGTTGGCCATGTCTATGTCTTCCTCTGTGAGATTTCTCTTCATGTCTTTTGCCCATTTCATGATTGGATTGTTTGTTTCTTTGGTGTTGAGTTTAATATGTTCTTTATAGATTTTGGAAACTAGCCCTTTATCTGATATGTCATTTGCAAATATCTTCTCCCATTCTGTAGGTTGTCTTTTAGTTTTGTTGACTGTATCCTTTGCTGTGCAAAAGCTTCTTATCTTGATGAAGTCCCAATAGTTCATTTTTGCTTTTGTTTCTTTTGCCTTTGTGGATGTATCTTGCAAGAAATTACTGTGGCCGAGTTCAAAAAGCGTGTTGCCTGTGTTCTCCTCTAGGATTTTGATGGAATCTTGTCTCACATTTAGATCTCTCATCCATTTTGAGTTTATCTTTGTGTATGGTGAAAGAGAGTGGTCTAGTTTCATTCTTCTGCATGTGGATGTCCAATTTTCGCAACACCATTTATTGAAGAGACTGTCTTTCTTCCAGTGGATAGTCTTTCCTCCTTTATCGAATATTAGATGACCGTACATTTCAGGGTCCACTTCTGGGTTCTCTCTTCTGTTCCATTGATCTATGTGTCTGTTTTTGTGCCAGTACCACACTGTCTTGATGACCACAGCTTTGTAGTACAACCTGAAATCTGGCATTGTGATGCCCCTAGCTATGGTTTTCTTTTTTAAAATTCCCCTGGCTATTCGGGGTCTTTTCTGATTCCACACAAATCTTAAAATAATTTGTTCTAACTCTCTGAAGAAAGTCCATGGTATTTTGATAGGGATTGCATTAAATGTATAAATTGCCCTGGGTAACATTGACATTTTTACAATATTAATTCTGCTAATCCATGAGCATGGAATATTTTTCCATCTCTTTGTGTCTTTCTCAATTTCTTTCAGAAGTGTTCTATAGTTTTTAGGGTATAGATCTTTTACCTCTTTGGTTAGGTTTATTCCTAGGTATCTTATGCTTTTGGGTGCAATTGTAAATGGGATTGACTCCTTAATTTCTCTTTCTTCAGTCTCATTGTTAGTGTATAGAAATGCCATTGATTTCTGGGCATTGATTTTGTATCCTGCCACGCTACCAAATTGCTGTATGAGTTCTAGCAATCTTGGGGTGGAGGCTTTTGGGTTTTCTATGTAGAGTATCATGTCATCGGCGAAGAGGGAGAGTTTGACTTCTTCTTTGCCAATTTGAATGCCTTTAATGTCTTTTTGTTGTCTGATTGCTGAGGCGAGGACTTCCAGAACTATGTTGAACAGCAGTGGTGAGAGTGGACATCCCTGTCTTGTTCCTGATCTTAGGGGAAAGGCTCCCAGTGCTTCCCCATTGAGAATGATATTTGCTGTGGGCTTTTCGTAGATGGCTTTTAAGATGTCGAGGAAAGTTCCCTCTATCCCAACACTCTGAAGGGTTTTGATCAGGAATGGATGCTGTATTTTGTCAAATCCTTTCTCTGCATCTAATGAGAGTATCATATGGTTCTTGGTTTTTGTCTTGCTGATATGATGAATCACATTGATGGTTTTACGAGTGTTGAACCAGCCTTGTGTCCCAGGGATAAATCCTACTTGGTCATGGTGAATAATTTTCTTAATGAGTTGTTGAATCCTATTGGCTAGTATCTTGTTGAGAATTTTTGCATCCATGTTCATCAGGGATATTGGTCTGTAATTCTCCTTTTTGGTGGGGTCTTTGTCTGGTTTCGGAATTAAGGTGATGCTGGCCTCATAGAACGAATTTGGAAGTACTCCATCTCTTTCTATCTTTCCAAACAGCTTTAGTAGAATAGTTATGATTTCTTCTTTAAACGTTTGATAGAATTCCCGTGGGAAGCCATCTGGCCCTGGACTCTTGTGTCTTGGGAGGTTTTTGATGACTGCTTCAATTTCCTCCCTGGTTATTGGCCTGTTCAGGTTTTCTATTTCTTCCTGCTCCAGTTTTGGTAGTTTGTGGCTTTCCAGGAATGCGTCCATTTCTTCTAGATTGCCTAATTTATTGGCGTACAGCTGTTCATAATATGTTTTTAAAATCGTTTGTATTTCCTTGGTGTTGGTAGTGATCTCTCCTTTCTCATTCATGATTTTATTAATTTGAGTCTTCTCTCTCTTCTTTTTAATCAGGTTGGCTAATGGTTTATCTATCTTATTAATTCTTTCAAAGAACCAACTCCTGGTTCTATTGATCTGTTCCACAGTTCTTTTGGTCTCGATATCATTGAGTTCTGCTCGAATTTTAATTAACTGTCTTCTTCTGCTGGGGGTGGGGTCTATTTGTTGCTTTTTATCTAGTTCCTTTATGTGTAAGGTTAGCTTTTGAATTTGAGATCTTTCCAGTTTTTGAATGGATGCTTGTATTGCGATTTATTTCCCTCTCAGGACTGCTTTTGCTGCATCCCAAAGATTTTGAACGGTTGTATCTTCATTCTCATTAGGTTCCATGAATCTTTTTAATTCTTCCTTAATTTCCTGGTTGACCTTTTCATCTTTTAGCAGGATGGTCCTTAACCTCCACGCGTTTGTGGTCCTTCCATACTTCTTGTTGTGATTAAGTTCTAATTTCAAGGCATTATGGTCTGAGAATATACAGGGGACTATCCCGATCTTTTGGTATCGGTTCAGACCCGATTTGTGACCCAGTATGTGGTCTATTCTGGAGAAAGTTCCATGTGCACTTGAGAAGAATGTGTATTCAGTTGAGTTTGGATGTAAAGTTCTGTAGATATCTGTGAAATCCATCTGGTCCAGTGTATCATTTAAAGCTCTCGTTTCTTTGGAGATGTTGTGCTTAGAAGGCCTATCCAGGGCAGAAAGAGCTAGATTGAAGTCACCAAGTATAAGTGTATTATTATCAAGGTATTTCTTTAGTTTGGTTATTAATTTGTTTAAATATTTGGCAGCTCCCACATTCGGGGCATATATATTGAGGATTGTTAAGTCCTCTTGTTGGATAGATCCTTTGAGTATGAGATAGGGTCCCTCTTTATCTCTCACTATAGTCTTTGGGGTAAATTTTAATTTATCTGATGTAAGGATGGCAACCCCTGCTTTCTTTTGAGGACCATTTGAATGGTAAATGGTTCTCCAACCTTTTATTTTCAGGTTGTAGGTGTCCTTCTGTCTAAAATGAGTCTCTTGTAGACAGCAAATAGATGGGCCCTGCTTTTTTATCCAGTCTGAAACCCTGCGCCTTTTGATGGGGTCATTAAGCCCGTTCACGTTCAGAGTTACTATTGATAGATATGAGTTTAGTGTCATCATATCTATTCAGTCCTTGTTTTTGTGGATTGTTCCACTGAACTTCTTCTTAAAGGGGAATTTTAAGAGTCCCCCTTAAAATTTCTTGCAGAGCTGGTTTGGAGGTTACATATTCTTTCAGTTGCTGCCTGTCTTGGAAGCTCTTTATCTCTCCTTCCATTTTGAATGAAAGCCTTGCTGGATAAAGTATTCTTGGTTGCATGTTCTTTTCATTTAGGACCCTGAATATATCCTGCCAGCCCTTTCTGGCCTGCCAGGTCTCTGTGGAGAGGTCTGCTGTTACCCTAATATTCCTCCCCATAAATGTCAGGGACTTTTTTTCTCTTGCTGCTTTAAGGATCTTCTCCTTATCTTTGGAATTTGCAAGCTTCACTATTAAATGTCGAGGTGTTGAACGGTTTTTGTTGATTTTAGGGGGGGATCTCTCTATTTCCTGGATCTGAATGCCTGTTTCCCTTCCCAGATTCGGAAAGTTTTCAGCTAGGATTTGTTCAAATACATATTCTGGCCCTCTGTCCCTTTCGGCGCCCTCAGGAACCCCAATTAAACGTAGGGTTTTCTTCCTCAGGCTGTCATTTATTTCCCTTAATCTATCCTCATGGTCTTTTAATTGCTTGTCTCTTTTTTCCTCAGTTTCCCTCTTTGCCATCAACTTGTCTTCTATGTCACTCACTCGTTCTTCCACCTCATTAACCCTCGTCGTTAGGACTTCTAGCTTGGATTGCATCTCATTTAATTGATTTTTAATTTCTGTCTGATTGGATCTAAATTCTGCAGTCATGAAGTCTCTTGAGTCCTTTATGGTTTTTTCTAGAGCCACCAGTAGCTGTAAAATAGTGCTTCTGAATTGGCTTTCTGACATTGAATTGTAATCCAGATTTTGCAACTCTGTGGGAGAGAGGGCTGTTTCTGATTCTTTTTTTTGAGGTGAGGTTTTCCTTCTAGTCATTTTGCTCAGTGCAGAGTGGCCAAAAACAAGTTGTATTGGGAAAAGGAGAAAAAGAGAGAGAAGGAAAGAAAAGAGAAAAAGAAAAAAGGGAAAGAAGAAAAAAAAAGGGGGAAAAGAGAAGAAAAAGAAAGAAAAAGAAAGAAAGGAGAAAAAAAGAAAAAAAAAGGGGTGGGGTGGGGTAAGCAATCAGAAATCAAGAAGAAAGAAAGAAAAAAAACACACAAAACAACAACAACAAAAAAAAAACACAAAAAAACCCAAAAAAAAAAAAAAAACCCAAGGGGAGTATCTTCCGATTCTGTATACTTTAAGTCCCTTGACTTCCCTTGGAACTGGTCCGTGTCGCTGGTCTTCTGGGGGAGGGGCCTGCTGTGCTGATTCTCAGGTGTTAGCACGTGGGGGAGCTGCTCTGCCCCTGCCTGGTGCAGGGCTCAGTGGGGGTTGTTCACCCCGTGAGGCCCCGGGAGGAAGCCACAGTGGCGGGGGCAGCTCTGGGACCCTGGAGTCAGCCCCCGCAGTAGCTCCGGGGCTCTCCGTCTGCAGGGCCTGGGGGCTCCCGGGCGGGCCGCTGATCTGCTCAGCTCCAGGCAGGAGCGTCCTTGCTGTCCTGGGCCCTCCCGGCCTCTGCCTGTCCCGGGGGAGGCCGGATCCTGGGCTGTGTCCCGGCGCCCTGTGCTCCGCCCCGCAGCCCCCTCTGCGGAGCCGCCGCCCGAGCCCCTCCGAACTGTTCCCGGAGCCGCACCGCCCCCTCCGCGCGGAGCTTCTTCCTCCGCCCGAGCCGCCGCCGCTGAGCTGTTCCCGGAGCCGCGCAGCCCCCTCCGCGGAGCCGCCGCCCGAGCCCCTCGGAGCTGCTCCGTGTCCCGCGGAGCGCTGCAGCCCTTAGGGAGCTCGGCGCATCTCCCGGGGCGCAGTTCCTCTGTTACTGTCCCCGGGAGCCCGAGGGCATCCCCGCCTTTCTGGGGATCCTGCTCCAAGTCCCCGGGAGGCCTTTCCGCGGGGACGGTCGGTGCAGCTCCTGCTCCTCCGGGACGGGGCTCTCCTGTCCTGGGGACACTCGCCCCGGCCTCAGCCCGGCTCCTCGCGGGGCCCCTCCCCCTTGGAGGCCTTTTGTGTCTTTATGTCTTTTTCCCGTCTTCCTACTTTGATAGAAGCGTGAACTCTTCTCACTGTAGCGTTCCAGCTGGTCTCTCTTTAAATCTCAGGCCGAATTCGTAGATTTTCAGGATGATTGGATGGTTTTCTAGGTAATTTGTTGAGGACAGGTGACCTGGAGACCCTGCTCTTCCGCCGTCTTGCCCCTCCCCCCATAAAATTCTGAATTGGCTTCCTGACATTGAATTGTAATCCAGATTTTGTAACTCTGCAGGAGAGAGGACTGTTTCTGATTCTTTCTTTTGAGGTGAGGGTTTCCTTCTAGTCATTTTGCTCACTGCAGAGTGGCCAAAAACAAGTTGTATTGGGAAAAGGAGAAAAATAGAGAGAGAGAGAAGGAAAGAAAAGCGAAAAAGAAAAAAGAAAAAAGAAAGAAAAAAAGAAAAAAGACAAGAAAAAGAGAAAGAAAAAGAAAGAAAGGAAAAAAAAGGTGGGGGAAGCAAAGAGAAATCAAAAAGACAAAAAACCATGGGGCAGTATCTTCCGATTCTGTATACTTTAAGTCCCTTGACTTCCCCTGGAACTTGTCAGTCTAGCTGGTCTTCTGGGGGAGGGGCCTGTTGTGCTGATTTTCAGGTGTTAGCACTTGGGGGAGCTGCTCTGCCCCCTGCCTGGTGCAGCGCTCCGTGGGGGTTGTTTACCCCGTGAGGCCCCAGTGGCGGGGCCAGCTCTGGAGCCCTGGAGTCAGCCCCCGCAGTAACTCCGGGGCTCTCCGTCTGTAGGGCCTGGAGGCTCCGGGGCGGGGCCGCTGATCTGCTCAGCTGGGGCAGGAGCGTCCTCGCTGTCCTGGGCCCTCCCGGCCTCTGCCTGTCCCAGGGGAGGCGGGATCCTGAGCTGTGTCCCTGCGCCCTGTGCTCCGGGGCCTGCGCTGTTGGATTCGCGCTCCCGCCCCGCAGCCCCCTCCGCGGAGCCACCGCCCGAGCCCCTCCGAGCTGCTCCAGGTCCCGCCGTGAGCGCTGCAGCCCTTAGGGAGCTCGGCGCACTCTCCTGCGCGCGCCGCAGGTGTCTGTTAGTGTCCCAGGGAGCCCGAGGGCATCCCCGCCCTCCTGGGTCCTGCTCTAACTCCCTGGGGGCCCCTTTCCACCCGGGAAGGTTGGTGCAGCTCCTGCTCCTCCGGGACGGGGCTCTCCTGTCCTGGGGACACTCGCCCCGGCCTCAGCCCGGCTCCTCGCGGGGCCCCTCCCCCTTGGAGGCCTTTTGTGTCTTTATTTCTTTTTCCCCGTCTTCCTACCTTGATAGAAGCGCGAACTCTTCTCACTGTAGCGTTCCAGCTGGTCTCTCTTTAAATCTCAGGCCGAATTCGTAGATTTTCAGGATGATTTGAAGGTTATCTAGGTAATTTAGTGGGGACAGGTGACTTGGGGACCCTACTCTTCAGCCATCTTGCCACTCCTCTGAAATGACAGTTTTAGAAAGGAGAACAGATTAGTGTTTCCAGGTGCTAGGAGTTAAGGACCTGGGTGTGGGGAGAGAGTATGGTGGAGGGGGTAGAAGGATGTGGGTGGAGTCACAAAAAGGCAGCAAGCGGGATCCTTGTGGTGATGGAATGTTCTGTATCTTGATTGTGGTGGGGGTCACAGGAATCTATGCATGAGATAAACTCATATTGAAACAGGACACATGTGTAGGCACACTCACACACAAAGGAGTACAAGTAAATTTGGGGAGCTCTGAAGAAGATAGGTGGATTCTATCAATGTCGCTACCCTAACTGTGGCATTGTTCTATAGCTTTGCAATTTGTCACCACTGGTGGACACTGCTGAAGGCTACACAGCATCTCTCTGTAGTATTTCTTAAAATCGCACTTGAATCTAACAATGATCTCAATTAAAAGTTCAATTAATAAGAGAGGGCTTTTCTAAAACCAGGAAGTAGATAATGAGTGAACACATACCTTGATTGCAGGAAGGACAGACGTGTGAGGAAGAGCTTCTGGAGAGCACAGTGACTGTGGAAGTCTCCTGGCCAGAATGCGAGATGCAGGCGGCCACACTTTCTTGCTCCCAAAGAGAGTCCTTAAGCACTAATGCTCTTTATTCAAATTTGAAAAATGAGGTAACCTGCTTTTTTGTTGGGGGAAGGGGCTGCCAGTAAACGAGACTGTAATTAGTGAAGTATTTTCAGGATCACTAGGGCTCTTAACCGTTAGTTATACCGGATCCAGGATGTTTTAATTGCCCTTTTATAACAAGTGCCTTGACAGACACTTTTGTCTTCACTCGATGCGTGAAAAAAAAAAGTCCACAACCCAAAACACTATGGCTTAGAAGAGAAACCCTTCTGAGAAAGGATGTTTTGAATATAACATCATATCGTTGATGGAATTTAATTATATACAAGCACTGAAGTGTAGCACCTTGTAGCCAATTTTTACACTTGTGATTTTAGGTTTCCTTAATATATTTACTTATTATATTTAACTTATTTTTTTTTTTTTTAACTTATTTTTTTTTTTTTAACTTATTTTTTTCTAAACACTAAGTCAGCAGGGAAGATCCCCCTCCAAGTCAAGGCCTGCTACAGGAGACAGACAGTGGGCTTCAGGGAACTTCCTCACCCAAGGTGAAGCCACCTCCCAAGGGTGATCTGGGGTCCATGACTGGCTGAGCCCCCTGCCTCAATCTGAGACAACTCTGAGGGGCCATCCCAGCTCCTGAGACCCACATTAAGACTGGCTGAGATTTCAGTTGCACCCACCTTGCCAGCTGGCTTGGCTTTCCTCAACTCTTAGAGATGTATCTCCTCAGAGTCAGTTTCTGGGGAACCCAACCTGGTCTTTGACTGGGTTCCCAGAAAACAAGTCTGAGTAGAACTTGGGTTAAGGTAGTTTATTAGAGAGGTGACCCTAGGTATCGGCAGTGAGGGAGTGAGCGAGAAAAACAGGAAAGGAAAACAAGCCAGTAAGAGGTACATCGTTAAGCTGGTCACTGCTGTGGGCCCTTGGGGATCAGTCCCTTTGGATATGTCTGAGGAACATGTATAGTGTGGCTCAGGTTTGTCCCACCAAAAGCTAGGGTGTTTATCTGTATATCGAGGCCCGCAATTAAAGGATTGTTGTTAGGGACACGAATCCCCCAGACTTCTGGTTGGCCTGTGCACACACTGAGCCATTTCTCAGGGTTTCTTTTGAGGGCACTGTACTACAGAAAATCAAAGAGGCCCAGCGGATATGTGAAGTGATGGGGTGCTTGGCAGCTTGCAAGAACGTTAGCCGCTACAGTTGAGCCAAAATCAGAGGTGAGTGAGGGTCTGTGGTGGGGGGCCCTCGAAGTGTCTACTACTCAGGGGAAAGAACACCAGCCTCTTACTATGACAGGAGTCAGAGGAGCTTCTCTCAGACAAGGGGAATTTCCTGGGTGAGCTAGATCTTTTCATTCCAAGTGTGTGTGTGTGTGTGTGTGTGTGTGTGTGTGTGTGTCACACAGAACTGGCTATGGAAAGAAAGGATGCAGAAAAGTCAAAAGGAGATCAATGAAAAGGTCTCTATTTATTTGCCTGCCAAGCTGGCTGAGAGCCATCTTAGTGGCCTCTCTTCCCTCTGTGTTGAGCTTGAGGTACTGAGGTAAAGTCCTAGGACTTCTGAACCATAAGATGTATTTATCTTTAGGAACTGAAAAGAGAGAAGATGTGATTGGTTTCTGAAAAAACAGACAAAAATCCAATGCATAGGAGAAAACCAGTCAGAAAACACTGGCTGGCTGGTCTGTGTTCACCCCGAAATGTCTAGGCCGATGATCGCAAAGCATGGTCCCCAAACCAGTTGCATCGGCATCACCTGAGGGACTGGTTAGAACCCGAAATTGTCTGGCCCCACCGCACACCTTCTGACTCAGGATCTCCGCGGGTGGGCCCAGCTCTCTGCCCTAACCAGGTCCCCCCAGGGATTCTGATGTGAACCAGTGTCTCAGAACTACCTAGTTCCAGATCATTCTCTCGTACCTGTGATTTCAGCAGCTGAACCATAGTTCTAATTCACATGTTTTGCTCCAAGCAGGCCAAGTAGGTGTAAATGGGGGCCATGTAGAAGATAACTTTTCATCTTTTTTTTGTTTGTTTGTTTGTTTTATTTTTTATTTTTTATTTTTTTTTAACTTTTCATCTTTTACATTGTGCCATCTGCTGCTGCCTGTGTCTTGCCTCCTGCCCCCCCCCCGCCCCCAGTAAACACGGGCCGATCCTCTGCAATGTGCCAGGCACTCTTCCAGAGGCTACGGATCTAACAGTGAGTGCAACACACAACAGCTCTTGTCCTCATGGAGCTTGACTTCTGGTGTGTGTGTGTGTGTATGTGTGTGTGTGTGTGTGTGTGTGTGATGCTAAGTGGGGAGCGGTTCATAAAATCGTCAGTAAACCAAATAAATAAATTAGACCAGTATATTACAGGGTAGTAGGTGCTATGGAGAAAAATAAAGCGGGAGAGGTGGGTAGAGAATGCTGGAACGGTTGGGGGGGGCTTGCGGTTTCAAACAGGGGGCTCTGGGAGGCTTCACTGAAGTGACATTGGAGCCAAGTCCTGAAGGAGGTGAGGGAGTGAATGATGCAGATAATTAGGGGAATGAAAGTCCCAGGCAGAGTCCCAGCAGGATCAAACACATGCCCTGAGGTGGGAGTGTGCCTCTAGCGCTGAACATCTGCTCTGAACCTGTGTGGGGAGGAGAAATTGCCGTGTGACTAGGGAGCTTTATTTGTAACTCTCTGCAATCGAGTGGCAAAATCCCGGCTAATTTCGCCCGTGGCAGCATTTGCATCTGTGGCTAAGGTGATGGCGGTAGCTATTCTGGGGCCCACTTTATTGATAAGATATATTTCGAAGTTTATCTCGACCTGTGTCTGGATGTCTCTTTGTGCCATGTATACTGGTAAAACTTTAATAATGCAGAAGCATCATTAAAGCCGGGCTGCAGTTTTAAGGACTCAAGGAACCCTGAGTGGAAGATGGGACTCGGGTCTTCTGCTTCCAGAGCCTTGGTTTTAGAAGATATCGGGGCACCTCCTGGGATCCTGCTGAAGATATCGGGGCGCCTCATGTTCCGCAATGCAAGCTCTGAGCCCCATGGGAGGAACTGCAGAAGGTGGGCGAGGCTGGTCCTCGCCTCGTGGCTTTAATGGTCTGTGGCTTTAATTCCCTTTCACCTAACGACAGGCTTGAACACTTTACTATCACAAATCACCCCTTGGAAAAATTGTCATGTGGTGTCTTCATGGCCACTCCTTCCTTTCAGTTCTGGAAGAAAATTAGTAAGGATCTCAGGGTGGATCGTTTGAGCCGCGCTAATAAATCAGGCAGTTCCTTACACGCAGGCAAGTGGCAGTCGGGGTGGAGAGCGGGGCCGGTAATAAGTACAGGGGAGCTTCAAGTGTTTATGAAACGGGCCCTGCTGATGTGCCACTTTGGACTTGCCCGTGTCAGCACTAAAAGCCTTGATGCAGGTTAAACAAAAACCATCTCTGCTTAGAAGCAGCCGTCCTCAGCACACTCTTTCATAACCAGTTTGCCAGAAACGATGATTTATTTAGTGCATTCAGCAGAGGGGCCACTTTTCTAATCAATCCTGGGAAGTCTTTGGGAGGCAATCTCGAGTCTCACCTAGCAGGCAGGCTCATTGTTGCCCTACTTTCCCAGACACCCTCTTGCACTGTCATCCTCTGTCCATGGGTTTGCAGGAAACCTGTGAAATTTCGTTACGGTGGGGTTTGGCAACTACTGAATTCTGGGCGTTCCTTCGATACCATCAACAATGAACAATTCGACACTGAATGCAGCACCCGAATGCTGGCCATGGAAAAGTCACCCTTTCAGGGATGTCCAAGAAAGCCCATTCGAGGAGGTTTCAGGGCAGATGTGGCTAACAACCAAGGGGGGATTAGGTCAGGAATTCTCAGCCTTCTCAGGTATGAGAAGCCTTTATAAAATCTAAATATTTGGGGTTCCTGGGTGGCTCAGTCAGTTGAGTGTCCGGCTCAGGTCATGATTGCAGAGTCGTAGGATTGAGCCTCGTGTGGGGCACTGAGCTTAGCGGGGAGTCGGCTTGTCCCTCTCCCTCTGCTCCTCCCCCTCCTCATGCTCGATCTCTCTCTCTCAAATAAGTAAACAAAATAAATAAATAAATAAATAAATAAATAAATAAATAAATAAAGTCTTTCTAAAAAATCTAAATATTTAAGGAAACTACTATTCTGGCTATTCTTCAGTGACCCATTGACTAAGAAAATATACAACAAATATGATCATTCAAAAACACTAGTTTACCTGTTAATTAGGCTTTGAATTTTACTCATCACAACAGCATCTACAAAGGATTTGGAAAAGAAAAACCAATAGCCCCCATATGTGTGAAATATGCGTTTTTTCCTTAACCAGTCCTCAGATGAATTCATGGTTTTCGCCCGACTCCCCACTCCCCCCACATGGTGCCCACTGCCTAGCTGTTGGGAATTACAGATTAAGATGGTTTTCCAGAAGGAATTCTTCTGCACCTCATAACCCTCCAGGTCCACCCTCAATGACACAGTTTGCAGAGTGTCTACACTGGCATTCTGGACTTGGAGGGATAAGGTAGGAAAAATATCTTTGAAATTGGACTCTGTCCATCTATGGTGACAGGGAGAGAGCACAACCCATCTGGCGTCGTTGTGCAAGTTTTTCAGCCTGGCATCGCCATGCCCGGTCACACTGCATTGCTAGAGTCCCCGAGCTTTGCTCAGAATGACTTCCTGTTGTTTTTTTCTTCACCGAGTGGATTTATTCAAGTGTCAAGGTCACTCCGTTCTAGTGTCATCATTTATAATCTCTCCCATGAAGATCTTCTCTTGCCTGTGTCACCCATATGTGGAGGGCTCTTCAACAACAAAAGCTCAGTGTGGGTTTAATTCAGAAAGTCCAAATAATTGGAATAAAGGCCTTCCTGACCCTGTAACTCGCGTTGTTGGTAGGACTTTATTTTTTTAAATGGAATCATTTGCAAACCTGAATTTCAAAACAAGAAACTCGCTCTCTCGAAAAAATGTGAGTGAAATGAGTTTGGAGTAGCTCCAGTTGCTTCTCCTACTCCAGTGATGAGTGTGGGTGTTTTATATATCCTGCCATGTGCAGGACTCACACAGACCTTTTAAAGTTAATTAAAAAGCCTTCCATGGGCTGCCAGATTTGGGCAGCAGTGTTCCTCTGTAACCTTTTGTATCAGATTAAAAACCTCTGACAATCAGGGATGTTGCCAAATTTCAAATGAAGTATTCAGAGTAAATTCAATCAGCTGGGCAATTCAGTCGGCTTTACAGTGACTCCTGTTTCTGGTTCAGTGAGAGCCAGGGGATTGATAGGGACCGAACCCCTTCCTTTGAAACCCTGCTTACTGTCTTGCTTCTTTTCGGTGGCACCCCCTTCCCTGCCCCAACACCCACAGTGTTTCCAACCAGAGGAGAGTGTTGCCCAAGGTGCCATAAGCGTGCTTTTGACAAAAAGCTTCCCTATTATATGCGGGATGCACGCCACATTCCTGATGCACAGTAGCAGAGCAAACCTTCTGAGCATTTCTGCAGAAAACGGGTTCATTTTGTTTAGCACAGTGTTTTCCGGATACGTCTGAACACACTGCTTATTTTTCCCTAATAACCTTTAACAGTTTCCCAAAGAGCTTGCAACGTCTCACAAAGAACTGGGTTGAAGGCTCTGTGAAAATGAACCCTCTGACTCATAAATCTTGTAAAAGCCATGGTTTCCTGTGATAAGCACAAAGGATACATCCCCCAGCGGAGCATACCGGGAGATAGTGGGCTGAGGAAGGAAGGATGTTTGGTGAGAGCATTTTTGAGTCTCCCTGCTTTCTTGCAGGAGACTTAGCACCATGGCTCATGGTGATGGAATATTCCATCTCTTTTGAGAGAGATTTTGGTCAGGTTATGGAGGACTAAGTACCTCATGTTCCCAAGATTTATCACCTTTAAACACCAGCTGGTGTGTATGGTTGCAAACCTTGTCTTTAGCAAACCATGTCATCTGTCATCTGGCTATAATTCCACACCACTGGTGCCATCTTGCTCCTTTGCACACCATGTGTGTAGTGCTGAGCAAGCATCACCTACATGTGATGGCATCGCAACCACATGAGGAAGACCGGTCAGTGGGCACACATGTGTAGGTCCTTAGGAGGTTTAAGCAGCCCTCAGCGCAGCAGGCCTAGCTAGGGTATACCCCCGAGCTAGTGCTCTGTGGAGAACACCTTTTTTTAAAAATTATGAATCCCTTTTGTAAAAAATGTTTCCCCATTTGTTTTTATTGGAGTTTGACCTGCCAACATATAGTATAACACCCAGTGCTCATCCCGACAAGTGCCCCCCTCAGTGCCTGTCACCCAGTCACCCCAACCCCCCCCCCCACTTCCCCTTCCGCAACCCTTTGTTCGTTTCTGTGGAGAATGTTTTGACCTGTCATGCCTGGCCCCCAAACTCCCCAACTGTTTGGGTCAGTAGAGTTTGGAGAACACTGAACACAATTTGAGTTCTTTAGTAAGGGCAGAGGCAGGGTTCTGGCAGGGAACAAGGGGCGTTCTCAGAGGGGTTTAACGGGAAGAACATTTAATGGAGAGCTTATTGATGTAGGAGCTTTGTAGGTAAAGGAAATGATAATTATAAATAATTAACTGTAGGCATGCTTAGGCCAGCTCTAGAGAACAGAGAACCTTGTGGAAGTTTTAACTATGTACTACTTTTTACCCTCATCCACATCCATCATCATATTGGGCAAGAGGAACAACAAAGTGGGGGGAAAAAAGATTTCCCAAGAGTAGCCAAAGGGTTGGGCTAAGAGTCTCCACACATTAGGGTCATTTATTTATTTGAAGATTTTATTTATTTATTTATTTATTTATTTATTTATTTATTTACTTATGAGAGACACAGAGAGAGGGGCAGAGATACAGACAGAGGGAGAAGCAGGCTCTATGCAGGGAGCTGATGTTGGACTCGATCCCGGGTCTCCAGGATCATGACCTGAGCCGAGGGAAGTGCTCAATCACTGAGCCACCCAGGTGTCCTGGGGCCCTATATTTAATTGTCCAGATTAGAAGTGAGAAATGTGTCACCAATATTTTAAGTGGAAGTGTTTTGAGAATTATTTACTTATAAATTTTAAGAAGCTTAAGGGAATTCCTTGTATTCTGATACCCTTGTTGAGTGAGAGACAGAATGAATAAGACTAGTGAGTTAGGCAAGGAATGAATGCAGTGCCCATGTGACCAGTGTGTGCCCATGTGTGGGTACAGCTGCGCACATTTTTTAAATTAAATAACAACAGTGAAGCCTAAATTCTTAGAGAAAAATGGGGATTTTGATATAAATACCAAAGCAGTCCAAAAGGAGTTTAATCAACTTTATTCATATAGATTTATGTATTTCTAGGTCAATTGCTGGTCATTAATCAATTTCTGAGAAAGTTGATGTGAATCTTGACATTTTACAGATTGAATAGGATCTACACTTCTTCAGAAGAGCTTAATTAAAGTACTCTCAGATTCATTTGTCACGTTTAGACTGTTGCTCCTTCCCCATCTCTTTTGAGGGTGTATTATCCTCTCTGTTTTTTTCCCTTGAGATCATCTGTTAACCTCCTGTGTACCCTTCTCTTCATTTATTAAAAGTAGTAGTCCCTATGTCATAGTTTTCATCCTTATTATTCTGGAAGTGAATTAAATATCCCATGGAGGACACAGCCCGATGCCCTGGCTGCTCAGTTCTTTGACCTCTTTGTATTCAATGGTTTTTTTGCCCACCTTCTTCTATCAGCCACTCAATTCCACAGTCAGAGTGGACACCATCATCAATGAAAACCACACCATCACCACGTGTACTCTTCGAACATCTGGCTCACTCTGTTCACAAATCCCTATCTTTCCAGCTTGTTGCTCAAATATACTCACTGTAACAATTCCTAAAGTCCCTCACTCTGTTGACCTTACTACTTTCCCCTCTATATATACCACCCTCCTCCCGATCTCACTTCTTTCTTTATCCAGTACAGATTTAGGTGGATCTCACCATTCAAATCATTCCCTTGTAAATATTCTAGCCACACTTTCCCCCTTTCCTTCTGCTGATATCACCTGGCAAAACTATTTCCTAGGTGAACCCGATCATTTGTCACCTCTATCAGGGTCAGTTGTGAAATTCACCATTTCTGAGGAAATCTACAAGTGATTAGATTATCATGACAAACTTATGATCACCCATCCCAGCCAGCCCTTCAACATTGCCCCGTGAGGCTCATCTTCCACACTTGGAAATCATGATTTTGTACCTTTTCTATCTTTCTCAACTTTGACCATCTCTTCCACCCTCACTCTCCTTGCATTCTTAGTAGATAACTAGGAATATGTGGAACATATGAACACCATTGGAAGGGAACTCCTTTGACCTCTGGCCATTGAATTTCACAGTCTACTTGCATCTTAACTCATTGCGCATTTTTCTTCCTTTTACAAGGGGCAAAGTGCCCCTCCTTGTATCAAAAGTCAAACCCTCCACTGTCCTCTGGATTCCATCATTCCTGTTTCCTGGGGGAACCTCATTTCATTATTTTTCTTTTCTCCCTTGTGTCTTTAGTCTGTCACTTTCACTGCTGGATCCTTCCTAAACATTGAAATTGAATTAGGCAATGCCCTCCAAGCACATACAGACACATAAAGACATACTCACCCCCAGCCCCAGGCATACTATCCCTATCTAGCACTTCTTTTCTTTTCTTTTCTTTTCTTTTCTTTTCTTTTCTTTTCTTTTCTTTTCTTTCTTTCTTTTCTTTTCTTTTCTTGGTTTCCTAAAATGGTGACCTACACTCTCTGTCTCTGTTTCATTATTTCTCATTTGGGGTTGTTGTAGATATTACTAGGGGTCACAAGTATCTGGTTTTCTTTTTCCTTGGTACATGGAAAGCTTCATTTTCTGGCTTCTTTGAAGTATAGGACCATGTGAGTAGTTTAGCCAGTGGAACCCCAAAATTTAAAAGTGAGGACATGAGTCTCCATGCTTTTTTCCCCTGCAACAACTACTGAGACAGGTGCATATTATAGATGGTCCAACTTTAGGATGATGGAACCTCTATCACTTTAGGTAATCAAGTGACTATAGCATAAATCCATGCTGATCTTCACAGTACCTATTACATAAGAAAGTCTTCTGTGTTAAACTAGTGAAATTTTGAGTTTATTTTTACAATAGCAATACCTGCCCTACCTATAGTGACTAATTCACTCTTCAATCTACTCCCCTCTGGCATTTGGCCTGATTACCATCTACCAAAACTGCTTTTGACCAGATCACTGGTGTCTTCCATATTGCTAAACCCAAAGAATACTTTTCAATCCTATCTTAATTGACTTTTCAGTTACATGCAATATAATCTATCATCTTTCTTCTTGAAATAGTCTACTCCCTTGGCTTTGATGGCACCAGATTCTCTTTGGCTGCTCTTTCTTGGTCACTTTTTCTGACTCCTTTTTTTCTCTCTCATCTTTAGATTTTGGAGGTCCTCAAAACTCAGCCTTAAAAGTTTCAGCCATACTGACCTCCTCTCAGTTCTTTGAGAGAACTAACTCACAGCCTTTGCACTTGTATATGCCTTAGCCTGGAACAAAGAAGGAAGTGGAAGAGTTAAGGCAGATGGAAGGAAGGGGAAGAGTATGCCAGACAAATCCCTACTTATACATTAGATTTCAACTTAATTGCCAGTTCCTCAGAGAGTATATTTGTCACCTTTCCAGACTAGGTTGGGTACCCCTAATTATTCTCTCTCTGTATGTTTCTCTCATGGCATTTACTGTCTATGATTGTAACTATAATTATTTATGCAATTATCTGCCTCCTTCATTAATCTGTAAGCTTAAGATAAAGATTGTTTCTATTTTGTATGCCATTGAATTTCTAGTGCCTATCACAGTGCTTGGTTCATAGGTGATCAATAAATTTTTTGTTGAATGAATTCATAACTGCTGATTCTCATCTTTGCTGTTATACTTTTATGAAATAGAATCCATTTTTAAGAACCATGAGGAACACAAGTATGGTCACATGGTCAGAAATTTCAGTTTAATCCTAGAAATCATGTACACCTTCAAATTCTAAGGACTGTATATCTCCTTAGGGGGCATAGTTCATGTTCAGCCTAAATAGTTCTTGAAATTGAGCCACTCTTATGCAACAGATGCTTAATAATTCAGATACATTGTGAGGTTTGCTTTTCAACAAAAAACTGTAAAAATTTAAAATATAATTCAATGCATAAAAGTATGAATCTCTTCTGAAATTGCATTTTTATTTCTACCTAATAGGTCTATAATTTTTAAAGTCTGCCAAACTACACTGAACTCAATGAAATCCATACAAAATAAATGCAGTCTTAATGTCAATTTGCTCAATCAGTTTGAATGTGAAAATGTGTACTTCTTGATTAAACAGCCAAATCAGTCTCCCTCCCATCCCTGTAGGACATTTTGATAAGAAAAAGACTTAATCTGTGAAATTAGTTTGGATGGCTGGATTATGTATATTTGTTGAAGAGATTTGCTGAGTAGCATATTTTCACTTATCTGTCAAATAGCTTTTCAATAAGGAAGCCGACATGAATAAATTAACAGTTTTTGATAAGTTCCTCTATCTCGTATGCAGTGAACCTTATTTGCAAATTTAATAGGATAAATTCCCCTTACAAATGTGGTAGTGGAAGTCATGCACAACTACCTCCTAGTTCCACTCAAAAGGAAAAAGACAGAAATTTCTAACCATATGATCATCTCAGGAGTTGCAGAAAAAGCATTTTATAAAATCCAACATCCATCGACATTAAAAATTCTCAACAACTTGAAAATAGAAGGAAACTTCCTCAGCCAGATAAAAAGGAGGAATGAACACTCTAATGCTAACATCATACTTAATGATGCAAGATCAAATGCCTTCCCCTAAGGATTGGGAACCAGGCAAGTATTTCTTCTCCGACTATACCTATTCAACATGTACTTGAAGTCTTAGTGCAATAAGGCAAGAAAAAGAAATAAAAGTCATTGAAGTTGGAAAGGCAGAAGTAAAACTGTCCTCATGAGTGGATGGCATGATTTGATGTGTAGAAAATGCTAAGATATGAACAGAAGTTACTGCAATAACTAACAGTTTCAGTGAGGTCATAGGATGCACTATCAATATACAAAAACTAACTATATTTCTATTTACAAGTAATGAACATTCCAAAAATAAAATTAAGAAAATCCTATTTATAATAGTCTTAAAAAAGAAGAAAATACTTAGAAATAAATTTAATAAAGGAGCAGTAATTGTACACAGAAAACTATAAAACATTGCTGATAGAGATGAAAGCGGATCTTAATAAATGGAGAGACATTGCATGTTTTTGGATTGGAAGACTCAATACTATTAAGATGGCAATTCTCCCCAAAGTGACCTATAAATTCAAGGCAATCCCTACCAAAATTCCAGTTTGCTATTTTTTTTTTTGCAGAAATAAATAAGCTGATCCTAAAATTTATGTGGAAATGCAAGGGACTCAGAATAGCCAAAATAGTCTTGAGAAAGAAGAACAAAGTTGGAGAATTTATACTTCATGATGTCAAAACTTAGTGCAAAGCTAATCAAGACAGGGTGGTACTGGCATAAGGACAGACCTATGGATCAAAGGAATGGTATAGGGACAACTGGATAGCCACATGAGAAAGAATGAATTTAGATCCTTACCTCACATCATATACGAAAGTGAACTCAAAATGAATCGTTAACCTAAATGCAAGAGGAAAACCTCTGAAACTCTTAAAAAAAAGAGGAGTAAATCTTTATGACCTTGGGATCAGACTTCTTCAAAATAAAAGCTTTTATGTTTCAAAAGACATCATTAAGGGGCACCTGGGTGGCTCAGTCAGTTAAGCATCTGACTCTTGATTTCAGCTCAGGTCTTGATCTCAGGATTGTGGGATGGACCTCTGTGCTGGCTCTGTGCTCAGTGCGGAGTTCACTTGAGATTCTCTCTCCTTCTTCCTGTATCCCTCCCACTGCTTGCACATGTACACACTCTCTCTCTTTCATAAATAAATAAATAAATAAATAAATAAATAAATAAATAAAATCTTAAAAAAGACATCAAGAAAATGAAAAGACAAGGGATAGACTGGGAAAATATTTTCAAATCAAATACCTAATACAGGAATCTTATCTAGAATATATTAAGTACTCTTGCAACTTAATAATACAAAATAAAATATAATTTAAAAAACCCAGTCTAAAAATGAGCAATGGATATGAGTAGACATTTTTCCAAAGAAGTTATACAAATAGCCAATGAGCATATGAAAAACTGCTCACCATGATTAGCCATCAGAGTAACAACCCAAATGTTCCTCATCTGGTGAATGGATAAACAAAATATGGTATATTCATACAATAGAATACTATGGGACAATAAAAAGGGATGAAGTATCAATACATGCCCTCTTTGACAACTTCAGAAACATTATGCTAAATGAAAGAGGCCAAATGTAAAAAAATTACATAGTATATGATTCTATTTATCTGAAATGTCCAGAATAGGCAAATCCATAGAGACAGAAAGTAGATTAGTGGTTGCCAGGGGGTGGGGGTGGGGTGGGCTGGGGAATTGGGAATGACTACTAATTGGTTTGAGGTTTCTTTTGGGATAATGGAATATTCTGGAATTAGTGGTGATGGCTGCCCAACTCTTGGAATTTATCAAAAACTGTTGAATTGTGAATGAGTGAATTTTATATTACTTAAATTATATTTCAATAAAAGCATTTATGAAATACAGATAACATTGTAAGGATCCCTTCATTACCAGTACCATTTCTGTGGAAAGTGAATTTTTTTGTATATTTTTTTATTGGAGTTCTATTTGCCAACATATAGCATAACACCCAGTGCCTATCCCATCAAGTGCCCCCTTCAGTGCCCGTCACCCAGTCACCCCATCCCTCCGCCCACCTCCCCTTCCACTACCCCTTGTTCGTTTCCCAGAGTCAGGAGTCTCTCATGTTCTCTCACCCTCTCTGATATTTCCCACTTATTTTCTGTCTTAGATCGAGCTTTCAAAATTCTTTACTTGTGGAAGGTTAGTCCGTTGTTTATGTGAGCAAACTGATGAGGCAATGGATTTTTCTTTCTTTCCTCGTTGGTTATTTTTTTTCCATTAAAAACGCAGGAGAAATCTTTTCCAGGGTCAACTGGATTGCATTTGTTATATGATGGTTAAACCCTCGGGCTCTGGGATTTGAGGATCCTGCCTCTATCATTAAGTGGTGTTAATTTGTGACACAATCACTTAAACTCCTCAAATTCTCCTTCATCTTTAAAGTGGAGATAACAATAGAAATGACTTCATGTTTATTGAGAAGGATTAAGTAGGCTTTTTGCAATGGCTGGTACTGAGTAAGTGCTCAATCAAAATAAACGCAATCTACTCTGAGCTGAGTCTAGACACCCTGATAGAAACCAATAAGCCACTTCCTAATTACAAGGCTTGCTCAAGTTTGTCTAAGGCTGAGCCAGAGTTAAGAACTTCTGGCTCTTTGTTCTGTTTTATTTCAGATTTCAACATTTACAGTGGCTTCCCTATCTGTCTCTCCACCTAAGCCCAACCTGGTCTTGATTTTGAGTTTCCTGGAATGTTTGCATAATGATCTCGGTGCCAGCTATTGTAGTCTGGGTGCCCCTCAAAGTGACTGTCCTGCATGTGGGAATGGTTTCAAACCCTTGGAAACTCCCGGTAAAGCTAGACTGGCTTTGAGGATGGTCTCAGACCTATGTTGTATATGTAACAGGAAGAGCTTTTGCTTTCTTTCCGAAGTGTCTGTCAAATTTTACTTTCTAGTTCGCCATGATCGGGTTCTTCAAAGCTTCAAAATCAGACAGTAACGGTACCTAAGGAGAAATTTATAGCCTGGATATAAAATGAAGTGGCTATCAAAGGGGGCCAAGTGTCCTCTAAAAATAACAGAATCAGAGGACAGGGAGTAATGCTCTTAGAAGCGGTACCTCTGAGAGACATTCACAACAGAATCCAGCTCATAGTTAAATTAGCAGTTTGTAGAGTAAAAGATCCTGTTCCAGCCACCCAGACTCTCAGTACTTCATAAATTAATGCAAACCAGACTCCAAGTCAAAGCACACACTGACATTATGGAGGAGAATTTCTGTTATTTGTACCTCTTTCAAAAAGAGTTGTTTCCAAAAAGCCCTCCTCAAAAGTGTTAGGTTGCCTACTCCATTCTTGCCAATGTCTTCATTGCCTTTTGTGTGCTTCTCCCCACCTCTCCACCTTTTGCTTTGGTGATTTCTACCTGGCTCCCCTGCGTGACCAAGTCAGGAGAAGGGGAGAAGTGAGCGAATATAGTGTGTAGCTTGCACACTGATTTTCCTCCATCCAAATCTTTCGTTGCTCATTTTAAGAAGAATGTTTCTTTCACAATACCCCTCCCACACTTTTGATTCTACTTTGAAGTAGCAGCTGATGTTGCTGGAAGAGCGTTTGTCTTTTATGATCCCAAGTGCAGAGAGTTGAGTTGATCACCCTTCCCAGTTCAGGGCATATGTTCTGGTTTTCCCTCATTTGCTACCCTGAATTCTTCTCCCAGCACTCACCCTTCTCTGCCCTGGGATGCCAACCACTGCAGATCACATTACCCAAGCTCCTTTGCTGTGTGGTTTCTGTTTATTTTGCCTGATGAGAGGAACTGGCAGGAGAATGGAGGTGGGGCGGGAAAGGTTGGGGTATTTTTCCCCCATACACTTGCTCCTCAGAGCAGTGTCTGGCAGTGGTTGCCTCCCTCCTCATGGCAGCATCTTTCCAACAGTTCCTAGGTTCCAGCTCCCCTGGGGTTCCCTTAGCACAATGTCTTTCCTTTGCCCCTTCTACTCTAGGGAAGCTAATGGCTTCTTGCTATTATTTTCTGGGGTAGGCGAAATAATGGTCTCCCAAATATGTCCACATCCTAATCCTTGGAACCTGGGAGTATGTTACCTTCCATGGCAAGCAGAACTTTACAGATGGGATTGAAGTTATGAACCCTGAGATGAGAGATTATTTAATCTAATCACATGGGTCCTTGGAAGCAGCTGTGTTCAGAAAGAGAGGAGACAATGGAAGCAGAGTCAGAGAGAGATTAGATGCTGCTGGCTTTAAAGATGGAGAAAGGGGGACACCTGGGTGGCTTAGTGGTTGCCCTCCTGCCTTTGGCTGAGGTGGTGATCCCAGGGTTCTGGGACTGAGTCCCACATCGAGCTCCCCATGGGAAGCCTGCTTCTCCCTCTGCCTATGTCTCTGCCTCTCTGTGTCTCTCATGAATAAATAAATAAAATCTTTAAAAAAAAGATGGAGAAAGGGGTCCATGAGCCAGGGAATGTGGACAGCTTCTAGAGGCTGGAAAAGGCAAGGAAACAAAATCTTTGATGCCTCCAGATGCAATTCTGCCCTGCTGACACCTTGATTTTAGTCCATTGAGATTTTATGCCAGTCTTCTGACCTACAGAATTGTAAGGTAACAAATTTATGTTGTTTTTAGCCACGAAATCTGTGGTAATTTGTTATAGGAACAATAGAAAACCAACATGACTTCCTACCTTTTTTAATTGAAGAATAATCAACACACAATATTATATTAGGTTCAGGTGTACAACATAGTGATTTCACAATTATATACACTTCAGAATGCTCACCACAATAAGTCTAGTTACCATCTGTCAACATACAACGGTATTATAATATTATTGACTACCTTCCCTATGCTGTACTTTTCATCCCTGTGACTTATTTATTTTATAACTGGAAGTTTGTACCACCTAACCCTTCATTTCTTTTGCCCATCCCCCTTTCCCCTCCCTTCTGGTAACCAAAATTTTTTTTCTGTATTTATGAATCTGTTTCTGTTTTTCGTTTGATTGTTCATTTGCTTTGTTTTTTAGATTCCACATATAAATGAAATCATATAGTATTTGTCTTCCTCTGTCTGACTTATTTCACTCAGCATAATGCCCTCCAAGTCCATCTAGGTGGTTGCAAATGGCAAGATTTCATTCTTTGTTTTTTACCTTCACCCTCTCCACACCACTGTAAGTAGTCCCTTTATTAACACCCCTTCAGTTAAAACATTTAGAGTGAAATCTGTGTTTTGCCCTTACAAATGTGCACTCTTGTCTTTCTCTTCCTTCCTTGCTTCAGCCATTCATCCTCCATGGGCACACTCATTCTCATCTCCCATTATCTCAAATGTTTAACACATGTCTTTATATATGGAGCTAACCCAAGAGATATGTGTGAATGTGTACATTTTGAATTGATATAAATTACCTTCTACTATACATAAAATATTTTCTTAGTTTTTACTTCTCCTCCAATGCTCTATTTTTCGGAATGATCCATGTGGCTGTCTGCCATCTAGCTTCTTTCTTTTGATTTCTGCACCCTTGAAACATGAGATGCAGTCATCAAAGGAATCCAGTGAAACCAGGAGGGGGCTGAAGGACCCTAAGAAGCAAGCAAAGTCCCCAATCTCAGACGGTGGGGTGGGAGCAGAAAGCCGGGAAATGGGAAGTGGAAGGACCTAGAAAGAGGCGGAAGGCTAAGAGATGTGGCTGGAGAGATGTCCTTGGAAATCTTTTACTATACATTTGTAAATGAGTGTGAAAGAGAGTTGTCAGTAACAAGTACTTACTGGCATTTCCATTTGGTCCAGTCTCCTTAAATTTCTGTGTGTTTTATCGGCTTACCTTAGACATTTTTCTCTGATCCTAGGAAGTAAAGCAAAGCAAAGCACAGTGTGTCTCAGCTAGGTCTTAAATTTTGGTACTAACTATGACCTTATTTACTGTCCTGACACCTAAATATTCATCTCCTTTGTGTAAATTTATGACCTCTTCAGTTTGGAACTATATGTAGATTTAACTCATGTAAATTACTTCTTGTTTGACCCATGATAGTATTTCTTTCTAAATAATTATATTTTCTTCTTAGTGGAAATAGCTTTTTTTTTGCTTTTATTCCTGATTATAAAAGCAATTCATGATTATTATACAAGGGCATTATTTCAATAGAGAAAAGTATGATTACAATATAGAAAAGAATGAAGATATAAATGTTACTTATTATCTTATCATCTGATTTTAACATTTTTGGTATGTATTATTTCAGCCTTTTTTTCTCATTACTAATATTTTTCAGTAAATATTTATTATGCAATCTACTATGCCATGTGCTGTGATACAATGGAAAGCAAAAAATAGACACAATTACTGCCCTCTGGACCTTGTAATCTAGTGAGAGAGAATTATATTTAATTATATGATTATTTAACTAATATCTGCAACAGTTGAGAAGCCTTTGCAGATGCATCAGCCAACTATTGACACAGTAATACTCCATAATAGGTCACCCCAAAACTCAGTGGCATACAGCAATAAGCACTTATTCTTATGATCACAGTTCTACAGGTCAACTAGGGCAGTGGTCAACTTAGATCTACTTTATATTTATTGATTCTAGTACCAGGCTGAAAGGGAAAGCAGGTACATGGGGGATGCTTTTCTCATGGTGGATCACCGGAGAGAACAATAACCATGGAGGCACATGTTGAGCCTTTGCTTTCATCAGGTCTAGTAATAACCCATTGGTCAAAATAAGTCACATCAACAAATCCAAAGTCAAAGGGCAGGAAAGATCACTTCCTACTATGAGGACATGGCGAGGGTGTGGATGTCGATGACAGAGAAGAATTGGGATTAGTCGTTCAACCTACTACATGTTACCCAACCAGAAGTATTATTTAAATTTTCTTCTCATGATTACAAAGTGGCTGAAGCATTCTTAAGCATCTTATCATGTTATGATGTCATCTAAAGACAGGAAGATATGAGTCCTATCTTGTTCTTCCTCAGAAGGCCCACTTCCCATCTCTGTGTCCTTTTACTTCTCATTAACAAGGACTGCTTCCCATGACCATTCCTGACCTAATCACTGATGGGAGGAATAGAATTGCCATGATTGACCCATACTAAAAAACATCCACACCCTGGGGCTGAGGAATGACTTTTGAAGCACAGATGCTCAATATCTGAACAAAAGAGGGATTATGTTAACATGAATGGTGAGGTTAAACAGCAGTTAGGAAGACAGCCAACAGCATCTGCTTTAGTATCTTACTGAAGATTGTCGTAAGGGCTCCAAAGTATGAGAGATTTCAACAGGGAGCTTTGGTTTGGAGGTGGAACTCAGGGAAATGAGTATTAAGTTGAAATTTGAAGGATGAGTAAGAGTTATTTGTGTAAGGAGGACAAGTAAGATAATTTCAGTGGAAAAGCATACATGAGAGTTCTATAGTAGAGTGAGCTTAGGGGTATGAAAGTCTTAGGAAATGTAGAGTGTGGGAGAAAGCATGATGAGAAACAAAGCTGTAGTGTATAAGAATCATACTATTCAGGGCCTTGCAGATCAAGTTAAAGCTTTTATTCTTTAGGTTAAGGGCAATGGAAAGCCATTAAAGAGTTTTAAGCAAGAAAGTGATATAATCAGAATTGAGTTTAAAGGAAGGTCATACTAGCTACAGTGTAGAGACAAACGGAAGAGATGCAAGAATAGGGAGATCAGTTGGGAATTTATTACATAGTTCAGCTGTGAGTAGATAACAACTTAGCTAGAATGATAGTAGTAAAGATGAAAAGATGTGACTAAGTTTGAGAAATATTTAGGAGGCAGAGTTCATAAAACTTGATGAAGAATTAGATCTGGGGGTGGTGAAAATGAAGGTCTCATAGACTATTCTTAGATTTCAGAATTATATAGCTGGATCAATGTTCGTACCATTCATTGAGACAGGAACTACAAGAAGAGGTCCAGATTTGAGTAGGAAGACCACAAGTACAGATGGTGAGCTTGAGACGCCTTTAAGATATTGAAAAAGAAATGTTAGATTTAAAAAAAAATTTAAAGATTTTTATTTATTCATGAGCGACACAAAGAGAGAGGCAGAGACACAGAGGGAGAAGCAGGCTTCTTGCAGGGAGCCCGATGCAGTACTTGATCCCTAGACCCAAGATCATGCCCTGACCCAAAGATAGACGCTCAACCACTGAGCTACCCAGGCACCCCAGAAATGTTGGATTTATGAGTCTAAGATATTATGAGTTATCTACACACAAAAGGTAATCGATGCCAAAGACATTAATAAGGGAGAATAGAAAGTGGGAGGAGTGAAGGGTCTAGGAATCAGCCTTGAGGAATCCCAGCATTTACTGGGCTATGAGATGGCAAGGGAAGCTGAGAAAGACCAATCTGAGAGGTCAAAGAAAAACCCAAATGTAGAAAGAAGACCAAAAGCCAAAAGGACAAAGTATTTCCATAAAGAGGGAGTGGTGAAGAGAACCTAACAAATTGAGTTGAATTTGGTAACACTGAGGTCATAGCTTATATAAGTAAATTAGCAAGCACTGTTTTGGTGAAGCGATCAATGTGGATGGATTGGAGTGGGTTGAAGAGTAGGAGTTGAGAAATTGGAGATGTTGAGTAAAAGAAACCTTTCTCAAGAGTTTGGATTTGAAGGGGATAGAATACAGAATTAGGAAGTGCAAGTAAGGGAAGGTTGGGACAAATATGATTAAGAAAACTCAAAGGTGATGGGAAGTATCCAAGTGAGAGGAAGAGAGTTTTATATCCAAGAGAGATAGATGGCATAAGAAAAACTAAGACGCTTCAGAAAACAGGAAGTAATAGGATCTACATATATATATATATATATATATATATATATATATCTTTATGTATTCATGTTGCTCAAACCTATTTGTCTATATATCCTTTTTTCCCATGAACTATTGAAACAATACATAATTGGTTGCAAGGAATACAATGCCCCACCAACAGAGTATTAAACAATAAAGACATTTAATTAATGTGCATAATACACAGCTTGGAAGTTGACAGTTTCAGAGTTCTTTCAGTGGCTCACATATATCACCAAACACCTGGGCTTGGTTCTTTCTGTATCTTCCATTCTGCCTCTTCAGTGTGTCAGTGATATGTCTTTTCATGGTCTCCAGGTGTCTGGCACAGCTCTAAATATCTCATCCTCATTCAACAGCATCCAGAGCAGAAAAGCAATTGAGGGAGATATGATTCACTAAAGAGCGCTCTATATCTGCCACTCTTTTTATTAGAAAGAAATCTTAACCTCAAGCCATCAACAGACTTCCCCTATATCTCATTGGCCAGAACTAGGTCCCATGACTACCTCTAAACCAATTGCTAGCAAAAGGAAATGAGATTTCCATGACTGGCGTGGATCCATCCTTCTTCATTCCTGGGACTGGGCACATTGCCACCCAAAAACATCAGGGCAAGAAAGAATGTGGACTAAGTCTGAACTGAAACCTCCAAGAGTGGCTACCATCAAGAATATTTGCCTCAGTAGCTATATTAATTGGATCATGTTTGTGTGTGTATGTGTAATAATAAAATGAGTTCATAATATTGAAAATCTGCATAATAGTGAATGATGAATAAAGTCAAAGTAAAAAATGTGCAGTCCCATTAATCCCCAAATAAACAATGATAATTAACTTTTAGCATAGAAACTTCGAGAATTTTTCTTTTTTCTTTTTTTTAAAGTATTTTTTCCCTTCTCTCAAAATTGGGATCACACTCTGTGTATGACATAATCTATTTTTTTCACATGAAGCATATTTTTTGAAATGAGATGTTAGAATTGTAAACTAGATCTTCCTAAATTGTGCATTTCTTTTATGTTTATGGTTGTTCCATATTCTAGCAGTATATGAGCATGCTCATTCCTACATATCCTTGAAACAGTTTATATATTAATCCTTGAAATCTTTGATAGTATCATGAGATAAAAGTGATGGATCAATGCAATTTATACTTTTTGTTTTAGGTGAAAAAAACATTCAATTAATACATTTACTATTTGAATTCTTTGTTCTTTTCTTTTGCTTATTTTTCCTTATTCATTTGTGTGAATCCCTGTATATACTTAAGGACATTGATTCTTTGACATACATATTTCAAGGTTTTTTTTTTTCCTTCTGATGATTTGGGAGATATGCAGAAATACTTAATTTTTAAATAAATTCATGAGATCTTTCTCTTTTGGTTTCTGAGGCAGTACGCATAGATTTTAGTATCTGGGTCTTGGGATCAGACAGGCTAGGACTTGAATCCTGGCTCTTTCCGTGATCTGACTGCAAAGACCCTTGAGAAAATGACTCAACTTTTTTTTATAAATAGGTTCCGCACCCAGCTTGGAGCCCAAAGTAGGGCTCAATCTCACCACCCTGAGATCAAGACCTTAGCTGAACTCAAGAGTTGGATGCTTAACTGACTGAACCACCCAGGCGCTCCCCCAAATGACTTAACTTTTCAGATACCTTGTTTCTCTACCTATAAAATGGAGATAATGTCTTCTTCAAAAGACCATTATGCAAAGTATATGCAAATCATGTACAAAGAGTTTAGTCCAGTGACTGGGCACATTAATGATTGATACATTTTCATTATTGTTATAATAATTAATATTATGATTATGATTGTAAAGGATCTTCCCTGTCAAAATTTTTTAAAAGATTTTCTTTATTTATTCATGAGACATACAGAGAGAGAGAGAGAAGCAGAGACACAGGCAGAGGGAGAAGCAGGCTCCAGGCAGGGATCTTGATGTGGGACTCCATCCCGGGACTCCAGGATCACGCCCTGGGCTGAAGGCAGGCGCTAAACTGCTGAGCCACCCAGAGATCCCCTTCCCTGTCAAATTTTATTATACATATGGATTTTCTTGTCTTTAAATGCAAAAATGAAAACAAGTCTTTATTTAAAACATAATGAGAACACCGAAACAGTTTCACATAAATTAAAATTTGAGTAATACAAATTCAAGGACTATTTTGGGGGATTTTGAAGTTTTATAGAAATATAACCTACTGGAAGTTTATTTCTTTTAAGCATAGGCTCTATTTAATGGTTGAGAGTTATTTTGTGGAGTTATTTATTCTTTATACAACCATTCCACCTTTCTCTATTTTCAGTGAATCAAATGAATTATTGACTATAGAAGAAGTCAAATAGATATTTTTCATATTCACGTTTGGTTTGATGGTGTTAATTAAAAGATAATCTTGAAGGGGCCCCTGGCTGGCTCAGTCTGTAGAGCATGTGACTCCTGATGTCGAGGTCATGAGTTTCAGCCCCATGTTGGCTGTAGAGATTACTTAAAAAGAAAATCTTAAAAAAAGGATAATTACTATGGGGCAGCCCGGGTGGTTCAGCGGTTTAGTGCTCCCTTCAGCCCAGGGCCTGATCCTGGAGGCTTGGGATCGAGTCCCACATCAGGCTCCCTGCCTGGAGCCTGCTTCTCCCTCTGCCTGTGTCTCTGCCTCCCTCCCTCTCTCTCTCTCTCTCTCTCTCTCTCTCTCTGTGGCTTTCATGAATAAATAAATAAAATCTTTAAAAAAAGGTTAATTTTAAAGATTTCATGAACACATTAAGAAACTATAGTGCCCTTGTCAGTGTTTTCCTCCCATTTGAGTTAACATTCAGAGGGATGGCCATGTTCTTAAGGTAGATGACCACAAACTGAGTTACTGATCTTGTCATGGATGATGAAGAGTTATATATATATCCCATATATATATGTTTTTATTAATTTTAAAACATATTTTATTTATTTGATACAGAGAGAGAGAGTGTGTGCACAAGCAGGGGGAGGTGCGGAAGGAGAGAAAGAAGCAGACTCCTCACTGAGCAGGGAGCCTGATGTAGGGCTCAAGGCTCCCAGGACCTTGGGATCATGACCAGCCAAAGGCAGACACCCAACTGATCCAGCCACCCAGGTGCCCTATATATTTAATTCTAAAGTGCTGACTGGTGATGTGATGATAACAGAAATCATTGCTTTGAGAATGCTGACTATCTAACAAGTTCTTCTGCTGGATGAAGCTGTGGTTCATGGTGACACAGACAGGGTGGGAGTGTCCCAGAATCCTGTGTGCCTTAGACGGGAAGTGTGGCATGGAGGTTAGAGCAGGGCTCCAGACTGCCTACATGTGCATTCCAGCTGTGCTGCTTAGTAGCTCTGTGACCTGAGGCAAGTTAACTAACTTTTCTGTACCTTGGTTTCTTTGTATGATCAGGATAAGAGTAATACCTAGGCACCTAAAGGTATTGTGAAGATGCCATGACTTAATAGCTTTCAAGCACTTAGAACAGTACCTGACATAGTGAGCAGTCAAGAAATATTATTCTTATGCTCCTGTCCTCTACTACACAACTTCTGTCTCACCCTGTGGCATTTACCTTTAAATTCTAATATTGAATACAGCTATAGAAATACCTGTAATTTGTTGATTGTCTTTATGGAGAGGAAATCCCAGGATCTTTCAAGGTTTCATGCTTCAACCTGAATAGAGAAGCAGGATGCAGATGGAAGGTTAGGAGAGCATTTGCTCTGCATCAAGATGCAAGATGTCACTGCTAGTGCTTCTCTCTCTCTCTAATGAAGAAAGGCACTCTTTTATTTAGTATACTAAATACAATCTATTTCAGGCATTCATAAGATAACATTAAAATCCATTTATGATATCCGCAGGCTATTGTGTTATGCAGGTATCTGTTGGCATATTTCTTTGTATAACTGAATAATGAAGCACTCATTCAATTTGCAGACTTGCAGTACCGTGTATTTAGGGATTAGCTTAATGTTTCATCAATGTTTGTTACGAAAAGGACAGATAATGGAAAGATTGCCCTGCTGTCTCATAGCAGAAGACTCTCCAGTGATAGCTGAATGAGGTACAAGCTCATTTGGAAATTCAGGTAATTTTCTTCTCCTTTCTTTTCTTTTTTAAGATTTTTATTTATTTATTCGACAGAGAAAGAGAGAGAGAGAGCACAAGCAGCAGGAGAGGGAGAAGCAGACTTCCCACTGAACAGAGAGCCTGACTAAGGGCTCGATACCAGGACCCCAGGATCATGACCTGAGACAAAGGCAGATGCTTCACCAACTGAGCTACCCAGGCGCCATTTTCTCCTTTCTTACTTCCCCTTTCCATGAGAGTTTCTTCCATTTCTTTTGAGCTAACTATGGCAGAGAGGTGCAGGAAATTATCATTAACCATGGAATTAAAATTTCTGGCCTCAATTACAGTCTTTCAGAATTAAACAACAGCCCTTTAACTAGAGAACTATCTACAGAACCAGCCCCAAGAACATCAAGCACTGACACTGTTCCTGTTTTGAAGATGCTTTTAACACAGGGAAGGAAGTTGAAATCTTAAAGGTAATGCAGAATACTTGCTAATAACCTCAGTATTGAAGCAAGAGAAAAAAATTCAACAGCAGTCAGCCTTTCTTAAGGAAAATGCCAATTTCTTGGTGACTTGAAAAATAAATAAAGTTCAACCTTTCTTTTTTTCTCAATTCATTATACTTCAGCTAAAATTCTTTTAAAGACTCTAGCTACACAGTGCATTTAGAACCAGATTTAAAATAATAGCACCCTAGATTTGTGTAGATCAACCTGGTGTCTATGAGCACTCACCACTCGAGAAAATGTAGCCTCATTGGCAAAGGCAATGAGCACCAAGTGTCTCAGGGCCCCATTGTAGGTTTAGCGGTACTAATGTTCACCCTCATTCAAAGGCAATATGACCTTTTTTTTAAAAAAAGATTTTATTTATTTATTCATGAGAGACACAGAGAGAGAGGCAGAGACACAGGCAGAGGGAGAAGTAGGCTCCATGCAGGGAGCCCAATGTGGGACTCGATCCCGGGACTCCAGGATCATGCCCTGGGCCAAAGGCAGCCGCTCAACCACTGAGCCACCCACGCATCCCAATATGACCTTTTTTACTCAGATGTAAGGGGAAGGATGTGGCCTGGCTGTTCCTCCAAGTGGCCCCTTCAGCATGTGGCCTCTTCCTGAATGGAGAATGAATCCTATCCCAAGATGGTTGTAAGGGTGAAATGGATCAATCCATGTGTGAGCCTATTGTTCGCTGCTACCCATGCTAACTTGTCTTATTCACATTCTTTTTTTTATTGTAGTGAAATATACATGATGTAAAATTTTACCATTTTAACCATTCAATTTTTACCATTTTATGTGTGTCTTCCAGTGGTGTTGACTACATTCACATTTTTGTTTGCTTTTTTATTTTGTAGATTCTATTTATTTATTTTCTTTGCAAGGGGGCCGGTAGGGGCAGAGGGAGAGGGAGAGAATCTCAAGCAGACTCTCTTCTGAGTGCAGAGCCTGATTCAAGGCTCAATCTCACAACCCTGAGATCATAACCTGAGCCAAAACCAAGGGTCAGATGCTTAACTGACTGTGCCACCCAGGCACCCCAACTACACTGACATTGTTGAGAAACCATCACCACTGCCCATCTCCATAACTTTTTCATCTTCCTAAAAGAAACTCCATACCCACTGAACAATAACTCCCCATTCTTCCCTCTCCCCAGCCCCTACCAACCAACATTTGGCTTTTAGTCTCTATAAATTTGCTTATTTTTAGGAACCTTGTATAAATAGAATCCTACCATATTTGTCCTTTTGTGTCTAGCTTCTTTAATGGGGTATAATATTTTCAAGGTTCATCCACATTGTAACATGCATTAGAATTTCTTTCCTTTTTAAGGCTGAATTCTATTCCATTGCATGTGTGTACTGTATTTTGTTTATTCATTCACCTGTTCATGGACATTTGGATTAAATTCTGAAAAGGTTGCATGCAGATGACTGGGTCCTCTGGAGTAAAGCTCTCAATCTTGTATTGGTTGTATTTGCTTGTAATTCTTCCTTCCTTCCCCACTATTATCATGGTCCACTATGAGTGCAGTATATTTCACCACCCCATTGATGTTGGGCTTTACCATGTGACTTGCTTTGGCCAAGGAAATATGTATGGAAGTTTCAGTGTGCCTTTCTGAACCAAGGCCTTAAGAGGTATTTCATATTTCTGTTGGCTATCTTGGGCTTCTGCCATTGTCATAAAAAAAAAACACAATGCAAAACCATGACCTGTAAAATCACTGATCCCTTAGTGATCACAATCAGTGATCCCACTGATCTCCTCCTTAAGTAGGAGACACATGGAATAGACCTGAACTAACTCACAGCCTGGAACTAAGGCCAGGCAATCCCAGCAAAGTCCCTCACGACTACAGATAATCCACAGACCTGTGAATCAGACATATAGGATTATTGTTTTAAACCACTGAGTTTGGGATGCTTACATAGATTTATTTCAGCAATAGGTGACTAATGCAGGTCTTAGTGAGAGAAGTTGGAAGCTTCTCTCCCATAACTCCAGGGCTCACTGTAGGTTGTGGGTGGGTAGAAATCTCCCCAGGAAAATTTCTTCCTGCTCTTGACCCAGCTTGGGTCAACCTGGTTCTTCTCTGCCCTCAGAGGCAAATGTGACACTTTGGGATGGATGGGTCCTGGAACCCCCAGTTCTTTCCTTGATGTTTTAATAAATGGAGTCCTGTCTGTTTTTTTTTTTTTTCCATTACTGAGGCTCTGGTGAAGAGGGTAATCTTCCTATTTAGATTTCAGGGCAGACCTTTTCATTGGCTTCCACTCCTCCAAGGGCTCTACTCCTCCACTTCTCCTGAGCTGAATATTCATCATATGTGAGGCTCTTTTCAGCTTTGTTCTGTATTCTCCATCCTTCAGCTCATGGTCTTCAGGTTTGTCTTTTCTTTAAAATGACATTGCCTTTAAGGCCACCATTAAGAGGTTGGTGGACCACCTGGATGGCTCAGCAGTTGAGTGTTTGCTTTCAGCTCAGGGTGTGATCCCAGGGTCCTGGGATCGAGTCCCACATTGGGCTCCCCACAGGGAGCCTGCTTCTCCTTCTGCCTATGTCTCTGCCTCTCTCTCTGCATATTTCATGAATAAATAAGTAAATAAAGATGTTGGTTGACCAAAGCCATCCAAAGTATCAAGTAGGGGACATTTTGAGGTGATGTCTGGCAGAGGATAAAATTGCCTTCTATTGCTCCATGACTACTGCTTACATGGGCCTGGGTCATGACTCCCAATTATGTATTGAACAGGTAGACCAAACTCATTGCTTGGAAAACATTTCAGATTAAATAAACATAGGTAATTCCAAATATAAGCTTTGTAGGCTAGAGCTTATTTATTATTATTATTTTGGGAAAAATGAGTTGCTAATCCTATTAATTTAAAAATTTTACACACTTTCCTCATTCTTGCCCCAAGGTCTTTTCCTTCCTCCTTTTGCTATCTCTGCCAACTTTTCTAGTCCCATTGGCATGCAAATGTATTGTTCCTGAAATATTGGCCACCAGAGACATGATTTATGAATTGATTTGAACAGTTGATAGTATGGTATTGAAAACACCATCATATATACTGATAAAAATAGACACTGCTTATAACTAAAGATTTCAGGGGCAAGGTTTGAGTTTTATTATAAATAAAACTTCCTTTGGGTTTTTGCCTAAAAATTTTGATTGGCTCCCTTTAAATAAACTAAAAGACAATATTTTAGTGCTTTTGTTAAAAAACAATCACTCTAATACTGTCTAAAAGAGAACTGAAAATATGCAAAATTTTCCATAGGAGTTAGGAAGCCTATCCCTGAAAGTTTTGCTTTACTCTGGGTTCTGATGACTTTATCTGGTAACATTAGGTTGACTGACATTGTGTTTTTAGAGATTGCCTGTCTGTGTTGTGTTAAGGGTGAAATAAGTTCAACATTAGTATCCATTTTTCTTGAGACAAGGGAGAGAAAAGAAAGTGACATCACCTTTTGGTGACATCATGCAAAAATCAACTTTCATTTTGAATTGGTTCTTGAAAAAGCCTGCCTTCACTTAGAAGAATCTTAGAAAAAAACAACTATGAGTAACATTGTATAAAAAGCAAGTTGAGAAATTCAGGACCAGAATATGGTGTTACTCAATGTGCAAATGTGGTTTGTTTAAAGGACTCTGTTGTTTAGGACACACACACACACACACACACACACACCATTGCGCTGCAAAGTGTATGTTGCCTTTAGTACTTTGCAGCTTCTGACAGTTGATGCCTCAATTTTATAGGAACTTCCAAGGGCTTAGTTTGGGGTAAATAATAATCATTTAGTGCATTAATCTTATATTCTAAAAAAATGTCATTTTGTTTCCTAGGGACAAGACTGTCAAATCAAATTTACTCATGGACCAATCTCCCTTCATGAAAATCCTGGTGGGCTAAAGACCCTAAAACTGAAACAATACAAAAAAAACACACCAACTGAAGCAAAGCTGTTTACAATGAGGTTGTATCATTGAATGATGACCTTCTACAGGTTAAAGCTGGCCCACAGGCTCAATGTTTGACATTTATACTCTAGAATATTTCAGGTTTACTTCCAATAATCAAGGTAACACTGTTCCTAGGCTTTTAGACATGGAAGGGATTTTGAGAGCCCATTTATTGACAATGTAGAATAATCCTTTTCTTTGCATTGGGAACTTTTGTATATTTGCGATACAGAGGACAATATGGATCCTGTTTGACAACACTTTTGGAGAAAAAGCAAAAAGAAATAAGTTTAAAGTGGAGCATAAGAAATTTAAGGTGGATATGAAGAAGTTTCTGATAGAACAAGCAAAACACATGAGAAACAGCTACCAGTGTTGGCTCGCGAATCTCTCTCATTTTGTGGTTGCTTATTTGTGCATGCAGTTTGCTAATGCATATTATGTAATCATAATTTTTGCATTTTCTTTTTCTGTTTATTCAGATTAAGCCAATTCATGGTGATGTAGACTGAAGAGGGCATAATGGTGAGCAAAAAGTTAATCTGGGTGAATGTAACTTGATTCAATGATTGGACCTGGCCCTTAGCCTTGTCAGACATAGTTCTAACACAAGGGAGTTGATTAAAAATAAACCACAAGAGACCAATATGTAAATGGAATGCCAACATATTACATTCCAGTGGGAAATATTCTCCTGCCGTGAGCAGAATGATCCTATCCTCCACCCAAGATACCACCTAGAATCTGAACCAAATGTAGTGGGAAATGTTGGCTGTCATCTTGATATCCACCCTCTCCTTTTCCATTCCTAAATAAATCTCTTTTATCCAGGTGTCATTGGCTCCCACACATAGCCCCTATGCCTCAGGGGGAGCTGGTTGAGACCAGATCTTGGGGTTCTGATTAGTCTAATCTTGTTCTTTCTGCCCTAGTTTTCATATAGTCTGGCCCAAATCAATTTGGTTCAATGAGAAACAAAAAGAACTTTTCTGAGACTTTTTGGAAATGCAAGTGTCTTGTTAAGAAGCCTAGCTACAGGAAGCCAGCCTCTTGTTGTATATAAATGAGCAGACATTTAGCCTTAGTTGCTATAGGGGGCACCCCAAAGACATGAAGTGAATTGGCCTTTAGGATGAAGCTGACAGAGTTGGTGTCAAAATGGAAAGATGGAATTAATCTGTGTCATTGGTGAACTCCTTGGTCAGTTAACCTTAAAGCCCCTTCTACAGCTAAAACTTAGTTTTGGTTGCCAATATACTTAATCATTGTTACAGATAGTTTGGCCTAAGTTTTCAATTTTATGCAGCTTAAAAACCCTAACAGTTACAGAGCTTGTTACTAGAAGTGGGCTCCATCAAGAAACAAATTCTGAAAAGAAAAGAAAAGAAAAGAAAAGAAAAGAAAAGAAAAGAAAAGAAAAGAAAACAAATTGTAACCTATGCAATTGGCTGAGTGGAAGAGGTAAGTCAGAAAGAAGCTTGAGGGTTTTTTTTTTTTTCTATCATTGACATGCCAGAGAAACATTTGTCATTTTCTAATTAAATAACACACCTTCCAGATCTGTAGCATGAAAGGATTTGGTAGAAAAATTTCAGGGAATTGATTACTTCTTGCATCTTCCAATAAGATCTTAGAAGAATAAAATAAGACTCCGTGCTCAACTCAGATGTTGCCATTGGAAGAAAACGAGGTTTCTTTTAGAGAGAAACACAGTGAGATGCTAGATTGGTTGACTCAGGAACTCCCTTCTCAACCCACAGTTGGGGCAACTGCCAAGAAGTGCCTGCTTATCCCAGCAGAGCCATAGTCAACTCACAGCATGAAATAAATACATACAATTTTGTTGTGTTTGGGGCTTGTGTGTTACACAGAATTATTGTAGTAATAGCTGACTAATAGAGTGGGAATAAGAGATGAAGGAGAAGAAGCAGTTACTTATATTCTGAAAAAGATACAGATTACCCCCACATTACTTTTTTTTTAATTTTTTTTTTAATTTTTATTTATGATAGTCACAGAGAGAGAGAGAGGCAGAGACACAGGCAGAGGGAGAAGCAGGCTCCATGCACCGGGAGCCCGACGTGGGATTCGATCCTGGGTCTCCAGGATCGTGCCCTGGGCCAAAGGCAGGCGCCAAACCGCTGCGCCACCCAGGGATCCCCTTTTTAAATTTTTTTTAAATTTTTATTTACCCCCACATTACTTTTGAGAATACATGCAGCCCAAACATATTGGGGGTGTGGTGAGAGGAAGTAAGTTTGAGTTTTTAGGGAGCATTTTCCATTTTTATGAGAAGGAGGAGCTATAATTGCCTTGGAGTCACCCATCAAGTTCTTTAGATATCCATTTGGATGACCAAACAATGAAATGGATTGCAGTGGAAGCAGGAGAGGAGAGAAATGGGAGGCCTCTGAGCTGTCTCTGTCTTTGCTAACGGTGCCAACAACCAGAAGAAGGAGGGGTTGTCTTTAGAAATGACATATGGCTAGGTAGGTTTTGAAAAATTAAAAACGGAAAAAAGAATTTCTAGCGTTTCCAGCTTATTAAGGCATAAAAACAAGAACCAATTTGCAAAGATGTGGGCAGTAGCAGAATGGATAGTGGAGGCTGATTAGGTATGTTTGCTCAGGGCAACTCATTAAAAGCACTCGACTACCGCACTGAAACTGCTATAATTTCCACTGCCTCCCACCATTACCACTCTCTCAGCTTCAGAGGGAAAGTCAGTTTATTCTTCAAAAAGGCCCACTCCTGAAGTGTGTCATTCCCTTTTCTTGCTTTGTAGAAACACACCGGGATCATTCAACTGCTATTGGATGGGGTGCATAGCAATGCCTCTCTTTAGCATTGAAGCAGCAGATTACAGGTTGACATTGCACTTCTACCCCTGATACTTCTCGGCCTTCATCTCTCTTCTAGTCAACAACATACCATTACAGATGAGGTAAGACACCATGTGCTCATTCTTTGTGTGCATTTAAAATGTGGATTCAGCAATTTCATCTCTTCTCTTTGCTTTGACAATGAGGAAGAGAAGACTGCTTTGATCTTCAAAAATTATGACTGTAAATAATGCCTATTCAAATATTGGCTCAAGATTAAAACAGTGATTGCTTTTGAGTAGCTTTTAGACTCTTTCATTTCCAAAGCCCCCTTTCTTCTGTCTTTGGATGTGTTAGATGCTGACCAAGTTCAAATTTCCACATTGTATCTATGTATCTGAAGTGTATTTGATCACAAATGCTGGGTAAATATTTTAGGTTTTAGGTTTTTTGCTTATCATGAAAGTAATGCACGCTTATTATAAAGGTGTACTGTACACAGAAAAAGTGTAAATAAGGAAAAATTAAAAATCGGTAAACATACCACTCAGAAATACTGCTAGCATCTATATCTATAGTTTTATAAATATGTGTATATGTAAATCTTATATATGTATATAAATTTTTGATGTAAATTATTCATTATATTAGCTATACAGTTTTGAATCTTCCTTTTTAAAATTAGCTATCATCCTGTGAACTAGATGGTGCTCCATTCAGTGTGTCTGTTGCATTCATGGTGAGATTTATAATTTTTGCTATGGGTGCTTTGTGTAAAGAGCTTTTTTGTAGCCCAGGATTTTCACTCTGGCTTCCTACTGTGTGGAGACATGCTCTCCGATATGTGTGAATGAGGATCTTGCATTTGCTACTCTTGCCAGAGAGAATGACAAGTCCAGTACCGCAGTTTTAGGTTTAGCTCCAAGATTGATATGTCTTTGGCCATAATCTTAAATGCTAGGTAGTCAGGCTTCCAACATGATTTAATCCCATGCCATCATGTGCAGAACATGGTGCTAATTGTTTTACAGCTTTTGGTGGATGTAGAAAGACACAGCCCTCAAGTGACCAGCAGTTCATAAAACATTTGTTGAGAACAGAATGGGTTATGGTGGCATCTGGCACTGGTTGGTTTTGGGGTGAGAGGAATAGAGGAGAGTGGCCAAACTCTAGGGTTCATCCTTAGAGCAAGAAATGCTGCACTCACAGGCACAGAGGCCAGAAAGGTCTTTACAAATGTAAGGAATGTCAAGCAGTTTCGCTTGGCAACAGCAGAGGAGCCATGCAGGAGAGAACAGACTGGAGGCTGATTTGTTTGGAGGGCGTGGAGACAGAGCAGACAACCCTGACTTGACAACACAGTTGGGAAGGATCCCCAGTAGGTTTCTCAGCAGGGGAGTGACATAAAGATGAGGACATTCAAAGCAGATTATTTTATTGCCTGGGTGGATCTACAGCTCTCATTATCCAGTGGGATCATTCTCAGAGCATGCTTGCTAGGTTTCTGCCCTGTCGGAGTCTGGCCATTGAAGTTGTGTGCAGCTTGTGCAACCAGGATCACATCCTGTCCCACTGGGAAGGTCCAAAGTGGGCCAATTCTGGCCCCTTGAAACAATGGGTTCTCACTGCTGTCTGTGTACAGAACTAAAAAGAGTAATTTATTGACATTGTGGGTAATTTTCAGAGACTGCCAAAAGAATGTATTAAACTAACTGGATTGTAGGAGAGGACAAGGGGGATTCTTCTCCAATTACAAACCTAACTTGAGAGGAAGCACCTGTCTCACTTTACTCTCTAAAACTAGCATAATTTTTTACCGTACACAATTCATGCTCCTGCTCCCATACATTTCTGGTGGGATGCTCCTGTGAAGGAGAGCTTGGTCATTTCTAACAAAATTTACATATGCATTTACTCTTTGAATTATTAATCTCACTTCTACAAATCCGTCCCAAAGATAGAATGGCAAAAACCATAGGAAGACATATCCCAGGTTATTCATTGCGATGCATTGCAGCAAAGGTTGGAAACAACCTACATTCCATCAATGGGAGATTGAAAAGTTGTCATACATCTATGCAAAGGAGTACTATGTGGCTATAAAAAGGAAAGAGTTATATTGCTATGCATTGCTGGGAGTAGTGTCCAGCACATATTATTACGTGGAAAAAAGCAAAGTGGAGTAAACTATAATATGTATATTTAAGAAAGGGGTTTGAATATATATGATTCATATATATCATACATATATTTACTTTTATAAAAAGGAAGGATAAGCCTAAAGCTAAACATTTTAAGAAAGAGGTTATCAATGGGGAAGGAGTCGGGAAATAAGGAAACAAGATGAAAGGGAAGGGATCGAAGTGGGACTTCAGGGCAGCCCAGGTGGCTCGGTGGTTTAGCACTGCCGTCGGCCCAGGGCCTGATCCTGGAGACCCGGGACCAAGTCCCACATCAGGCTCCCTGCAGAGAGCCTGCTTCTCCCTCTGCCTGTGTCTCTGCCTCTCTCTCTTTCTGTGTCTCTCATGGATAAATAAATAAAATTAAAAAAAGAAGTGGGACTTCTTTGAATATACCTTGTTTTGTAGATTTGAATTTGGAAACACATAATTATTTTATGCAATTATAATACAAAATTAAATTTAAAAAGCAATCCCTAACAAAAAAAGAAACCAATGGGGAGCATCAGAAACAAACTATGTAACAAGTTTTTGGATAACTATAGAGAGGAACTGTTCTGTATGATTGCAATTAAACACAGTAATTTGACTTGACTTCCTAGACAGATCTATGCAAAGGTCAGAAAGAACTGTAAAAAGATATCAGCCATGTTGGTGGTATAATTTTGACGTTGTTGCATGTGAGTGTGGGATAAAGTAAATGAATATTTCTGTTGGTGGTGTTTGGAATCAGTATTTTTTTTAAAAAGATTTTACTTATTTATTAGTGAGAAGGAGAGAGAGACAGAGAGAGAGACACAGGCAGAGGGAGAAGCAGGCTCCCTGTAGGGAGCCCAATGTGGGACTCGATCCCGGGTCTCCAGGATCACGCCCTGAGCTGAAGATGGTGCTAAACCACTGAGCCACCCAGGCTGCCCATGGAATAGTATTTTTGACATGAAAAGGAGATACAAACATAGTATGGATGAGATTAAGTAAAAACTTTGTATTTTTGAATTTGAAATGGAAATATTAGTATAATCTCATGTTGTTTTTATCTTTAAAAATATATTTTCTAATTTTGAATACTGAAAAGATCTAAAAGCAATGACCAGCCCATTAGTGATGAACATCCTTGGTGTCCAGGTTATGGTCTTGAAGTGCCATCTTCCATTAATAGAAACTGGGCTCCTTGGAAAAATAGCGGATACCAGAACTGTGGTAGGAAATGTACAAGATAAGCCCAGTACATCCTGTTATACTAGGAATCAAGGAACCTTTCAATGACCATTGTGGGCTTCTTGAAAGGACATAAAAGCCACTTGAAGAGGGACAGTGTGATCATCAATAAAAATTACAGTTGCAATAGATCAAAACATTTATGTGTTTAATCCATGTGATCATTCTGACTCAAAAAAATAAAGGTCACTTTGTCACCTTTGGATCTTGTTTGGATATATTAGAGACACGACAGATATTTTGAAAACCAGAACATAATGAGGAAAAAGTCCTGCTTTTGTCTTCTCTTCTCTACACGAGAAGCACTTTGTGATAATCAAATCATTGATAAGAGCAAATTCTTCCTCAGAGAAGCATATTAGCTAGTAATTGAAGGGGGAATGATAGAATTATAACACTACTATTTTGCAACCTCTAATGAAATACTGACAGTGATCATTAATGACTACTAACATTGCAAAAAGAGAGAACACCAGCCTTTTCTGGCCTTCTAATGGATGATCACAACACCACCTATTAGGAATTATTGCCAAAGAAGTGAAACTGAATATCATCAAGACTTCAGTTTTAATTACCAATTTACAGGAAATACAGGGGACAGAAGAACATTTGCAGGAAATATTGGGGACAGGAAATCAACATCATGAGATACAATGAGCAAAATCTAGACTGTGGAAATTAATATGGGACCCATGACTTAGTAATTCAACAGAAAAATTGCAAGAAAGAAAGACTGGAGAACTAAAAGATTTAAAAGATGTAAACCAATTACTTCGTATAGATCTCATTTGGGTTCTGGTTCCATTAATGTATTGCAAAAATACAAATATGAGACAACCAGAGAAATTTGAATATTGATTGTATGAGGATATTAAGAAATTATTGTTAATTTTCACACATGATATTGGCATTATCTTTTCTTCAGTTAAACACTGAGATATTTGCAGATGGCAGGATAAAAAAGTCTTGAGTGTGCCTGGGTGGTTTAGTCGGTTAAATGTCTGTCTCTTGGTTTAGGCTCAGGTCATGGTCTCATGGGTCATGAGATCAAGGCCCACATCAGGCTCTGCACTCAGAGTCTGCTTGAGATTCTCTGCCTCTCCCTCTGCCCCTCCCCTCCACTCACATACTTGCTCACTTTTTCTCTCTCAAAAATAAATAAATAAATCTTCCCCCCAAATCTTGGATTTGTTTCAGTATAAGAGAATACCATGTGGGGCACCTCAGTGGTTCAGTTGGTTAAGCATCTGCCTTAGGCTCAGGTCATGATCCTGGAGTTCCAGGATAGAGCCCCTCATCAAAGTCCATGCTCAGCATGTAGTCTCCTTCTCCCTCTGCCCCTCACCTCCTTTGCACTCTCTCACATGTTTTCTCTCTCAAATAAACAAATAAAATCTTTTAAGAAAAAGAGAGTATCATGAAATGGAGAGGACAGTGAAGGAGGCAGGGAATGAAACAAGATAGACCATGGCTTATTTTTTAAAAAAATTTTTATTGGAGCTCAATAACACCCAGTGCTCATCCTGACAAGTGCCCCCGTTAATGCCCATCACCCAGTCACCCCAAACTCCTGCCCACCTCCTCTTCCACTACCCCTTGTTCATTTCCCAGAGTTAAGTGTCTCTCATGCATTGTCACCCTCAATGATATTTTCACTCATATTCTCTCCTTTCCCTTTATTCCCATTCACTAATTTGTATATTCCCCAAATGAGTGAGACCATATAATGTTTGTCCTTCTCCAGTTGACTTAATTCACTCAGCATAATACCCTCTAGGTCCATCCTTATTGAAGCAAATGGTGGATATTTGTTGTTTCTAATGGCTGAGTAATATTCCATTGTATACGTAGACCACATCTTCTTTAACCATTCATCTATTGATGGACATCGAGGCTCCTTCCAACAGTTTGCTATTGTGGACATTGCTGCTATAAACATCGGGGTGCAGGTGTCTCAGCATTTCACTGCATCTGTATCTTTGGGGTAAATCCCCAGCAGTGCAATTGCTGGGTTGTAGAGCAGATCTATTTTAAACTCTCTGAGGAACCTCCACACAATTTTCCAGAGTGGCTATAACAGTTCACATTCCCACCAACAGTGCAAGAGGGTTCCCCTTTCTCCGCATCCTCTCCAACATTTGTGGTTTCCTGTGTTGTTAATTTTCCCCATTCTCACTGGTGTGAGGTGGTATCTCATTGTGGTTTTGATTTCTATTTCCCTGATGGCAAGTGATGCAGAACATTTTCTCCTGTGCTTGTTGGCCACGTGTATGTCTTCCTCTGTGAGATTTCTCTTCATGTCTTTTGCCCATTTCATGATTGGATTGTTTGTTTCTTTGGTGTTGAGTTTAATAAGTTCTTTATAGATCTTGGAAACTAGCCCTTTATCTGATACGTCATTGCAAATATCTTCTCCCATTCTGTAGGTTGTCTTTTAGTTTTGTTGACTGTATCCTTTGCTGTGCAAAAGCTTCTTATCTTGATGAAGTCCCAATAGTTCACTTTTGCTTTTGTTTCTTTTGCCTTCGTGGATGTATCTTGCAAGAAGTTACTGTGGCCGAGTTCAAAAAGGGTGTTGCCTATGTTCTCCTCTAGGATTGTGATGGAATCTTGTCTCACATTTAGATCTTTCATCCATTTTGAGTTTATCTTTGTGTCTGGTGTAAGAGAATGGTCTAGTTTCATTCTTCTGCATGTGGATGTCCAATTGTCCCAGCACCATTTATTGAAGAGACTGTCTTTCTTCCAATGGATAGTCTTTCCTCCTTTATCGAATATTAGTTGACCATAAAGTTGAGGGTCCACTTCTGGATTCTCTATTCTGTTCCATTGATCTATGTGTCTGTTTTTGTGCCAGTACCACACTGTCTTGATGATCACAGCTTTGTAGTATAACTTTAAATATGGCATTGTGATGGCCCTGGATCTGGTTTTCTTTTTTTAATATTCCTGTGGCTATTCAGGGTCTTTTCTGATTCCACACAAATCTTAAGATGATTTGTTCCAACTCTCTGAAGAAAGTCCATGGTAGGGGATCCCTGGGTGGCTCAGTGGTTTAGCGCCTGCCTTTGGCCCAGGGCGTGATCCTGGAGTCCTGGGATCGAGTCCGTGTCGGGCTCCTGGCATGGAGCCTGCTTCTCCCTCTTCCTGTGTCTCTGCCTCTCTCTCTCTCTCTCTCTCTGTCTATCAAAAATAAATAAATAAATAAATAAATAAATAAATAAATAAATCTTAAAAAAAAAAAAAGTCCATGGTATTTTGATAGGGATTGCATTAAATGTGTAAATTGCCCTGGGTAACATTGACATCTTCATACTATTAATTCTTCCAATCCATGAGCATGGAATATTTTTCCATCTCTTTGTGTCTTCCTCAATTTCTCTCAGAAGTCTTCTGTAGTTTTTAGGGTATAGATCCTTTACCTCTTTGGTTAGGTTTATTCCTAGGTATCTTATGCTTTTGGGTGCAACTGTAAATGGGATTTACTCCTTAATTTCTCTTTCTTCAGTCTCATCGTTGGTGTATAGAAATGCCACTGATTTCTGGACATCGGTTTTGTATCCTGCCACACTGCCAAATTGCCGTATGAGTTCTAGCAATCTTGGGGTGGAGTCTTTGGGTTTTCTATGTAGAGTATCATGTCATCTGCGAAGAGGGAGAGTTTGACTTCTTCTTTACCAATTTGAATGCCTTATATTTCTTTTTGTTGCCTGATTGCTGAGGCAAGGACTTCTAGTACTACGTTGAAGAGAGGTGGTGAGGGTGGACATCCCTGTCTTGTTCCTGATCTTAGGGGAAAGGCTCCCGGTGTTTCCCCATTGAGAATGATATTTGCTGTGGGCTTTTCGTAGATGGCTTTTAAGATGTCGAGGAATGTTCCCTCTATCCCTACACTCTGAAGAGTTTTGATCAGGAATGGATGCTGTCTTTTGTCAAATGCTTTCTCTGCATCTATTGAGAGGATCATATGGTTCTTGTTTTTTCTCTTGCTGATATGATCAATCACGTTGATTGCTTTACAAGTATTGAACCAGCCTTGCATCCCGGGGATAAATCCCATTTGGTCATGGTGAATAATCTTCTTAATGTATTGTTGGATCCTATTGGCCAGTATGTTGTTGAGAATTTTTGCATCTGTGTTCATCAGGGATATTGGTCTATAATTCTCCTTTTTGGTGGGGTCTTTGTCTGGTTTTGGAATTAAGGTGATGCTGGGCCTCATAGAACGAGTTTGGAAATACTCCATCTCTTTCTATCTTTCCAAACAGCTTTAGTAGAATAGGTATGGTTTCTTCTTTAAACGTTTGATCGAATTCTCCTGGGATGTCATCTGGCCCTGGACTTTTGTGTCTTGGGAGGTTTTTGATGACTGCTTCAATTTCCTCCCTGGTTATCAGCCTGTTCAGCTTTTCTATTTCTTCCTGTTCCATTTTTGGTAGTTTGTGGTTTTCCAGAAATGCGTCCATTTCTTCTAGATTGCCTAATTTATTGGTGTATAGCTGTTCATAATACGTTTTTAAAATCGTTTGTATTTCCTTGGTGTTGGTAGTGATCTCTCCTTCCTCATTCATGATTTTATTAATTTGAGTCTTCTCTCTCTTCTTTTTAATAAGGCTGGCTAATGGTTTATCTATCTTATTAATTCTTTCAAAGAACCAACTCCTGGTTTTGTTGATCTGTTCCACAGTTCTTCTGGTCTCGATTTCGTTGAGTTCTGCTCAAATCTTAATTAACTCTCTTCTTCTGCTGGGTGTAGGATATATCTGCTGTTTTTTTCTCCAGCTCCTTTAGGTGCAAGGTTAGCTTTTGTATTTGAGTTCTTTCCAGTTTTTGGATGGATGCTTGTATTGCGATGTATTTCCCCCTCAGGATTGCTTTTGCTGTATCCCAAAGATTTTGAACGGTTGTATCTTCATTTTCATTAGTTCCCATGAATCTTTTTAATTCTTCCTTAATTTCCTGGTTGACCCTTTCATCTTTTAGCAGGATGGTCCTTAACCTCCACGTGTTTGAAATCCTTCCAAACTTCTTCTTGTGATTTCGTTCTAGTTTCAAATCATTGTGGTCTGAACATATGTAAGGGATGATCCCAATCTTTTGGTAGCAGTTGAGACCTGATTTGTGACCCAGTATGTGGTCTATTCTGGAGAAAGTTCCATGTGCACTTGAGAAGAATGTGTATTCAGTTGCGTTTGATCATAAAGTTCTGTTGGTTATTAATTGATTGATATACTTGGCAGCTCCCACTTTAGGGGCATAAATATTCATGATTGTTAGGTCCTCTTGTTGGATAGATCCTTTAAGTATGATATAGTGTCCCTCTTCATCTCTTACTACAGACTTTGGGATAAACTTTAATTTATCTGATATGAGGATGGCTACCCCTGCTTTCTTTTGAGGACCATTTGAATGGTAAATGGTTCTCCAACCTTTTATTTTCAGGCTGTAGGTGTCCTTATGTCTAAAATGAGTCTCTTGTAGGCAGCAAATAGATGTAGGCCATGACTTATTAATTCAAGTTTGGTGATGTGATGACTACAGGCATCATGGAATCGCAATAAGCAGGTTTAATTATCTCAAGCAAATATAAAAAAATAGGACACAGAGGCAAAAAGCACTGTCTGCATTTCTTCAGAGTTTGCCAATCTGCTTCAAAGTTCACTAGTAATCTTTAAGGATTCTAAGACTCTTATGATATCAAAAATACAGTTTATTTCATTTTTTGGCTCTATTAGAATAATCAACCAGAACTGAGAACTCCCATAAAATATTTGAATTTTACCTCAGTATTTAGTGGTGAATTAGACAATCCTGAATGTATGGACTTGCTAGTAAAGGTGACATTTCTAATTGCAATATTTATGCATAAGTCATCTCTAATATTGGAGTACACTGTTGACAGTAGTCTAGGTTTTAGGTAGGTATATCTCCTGCGGACTGTGTTCTTTATTTCTTGGTAAGACTTGCTGGGTGTTAGCACAAACACTGCTCATTTGTAATCTTTTACTAAGCAAAACTTTTCTTTACAGACAGCACAAAAGTCTACTCTTATCCCTGACCTTCCTGGGACCTTTGTCCCCATCAGCAGTCTTTTCCTTGACTGTCTTACTGTCATCTCAGAAAGAATCTACCAATCCCCTTATTTCTTCTGAAGTGCTTCTCTCTTGACAAAGCCTAGCACTTGACGACCTCAGTCCCAGGAAATATTCTTTGTGTTTGTCTTTCTTTGCCTATGACTGCAGGTCATCTTGGGGAACTGTTTACAGTTTCAGATATCACCAGGCACTACTGAAAAGGAAGAAAACTAAAACTCTCTTTCCTTTGAACTCTGTGGAGATATAGATATTTTAAACTCTGGAAGACAGGAAAGGTGAGCCTCACTGAAACCTTTTACCTTCATTGTCATAGTGGTTTCTACTTTTCATTCTTCTTTCCGGGTGGCTGTTGAATTGATTTAAATAGTGTCCAATTCGAGTATAATTTATGGTAAGTAGCGTCTGACTTATTTTTAGAATTTTATTAAATAGATGAGTAAAAATCACCAGAGCTTACTTGAGAGTTAGATAGTTTTTAATTCAATTTGATAATTTGTGCAACTAATAGATAAATCTATGCCACCTTCCAAACAGAGATTAATTGAATTAATTTTGATAACCTTGTTCTTCAGACTTCTTTGTTATGTGCAAGCACAGTAATAATAGACATTAATAATGCCTTGGATTTGTAAAGCATTGCAATATTCAAACCATCTACATTGATGTTATCTCATTTTAGAAGGAGGCAAAGTGAATATTTGAGAAATTAAGAAATTTTGATCCAAAGATGTCAGGAGACTTACAAAGCTAGTAACAGCCCAGAGTCAAGGAATGCTCTTTCTACACCTCCCTTCCCACTTCAACCCTCACAAAGAAAAGCAATATGTAGGCTTGATCTCTACTTCTTAAAGAATCAGCTTTTGGTGTTATTGGTTTTATTTTTTTTTAGTTTGGGAATACACCCATTTATTATCTCACTGTTCTTGTGGAGTTTGGATACAGCTTATTTGACTACTCTGCTCAGGCACAGAGTTGTGGCCTCATCTGATGCTTGGTAATCTGTTACAAGCTCATTCAGCTTGCAGACAGTTCCTCGCAGCTGTAGAGTTCATAGAAGCTTCCATCTTCTTTGAGTCCAGTAAGAAACTATCTCTGTAGTGGTGCCACTCCTCTTCCTCCTCTTCCTCCTTCTTCTATGAACTCCCTTAATTATATCAGGCCCACTCCAAATAATCTCCTTTTCTACTAATGCAAAATCTGATTAGTGATTTAATTACAGGAGTGAAATCCTACACCCATGGGGAGGAAGCTATATAGGGCATGTGGATGAGCTATATAGGGCCAATCTTGGGGCCATCTTAGAACTCTGCCAACCACAACCTGCATACTGAAAACTTCAAAAACATTGCTGTGAGAAATTTAGAAATAACTAAATAGATGGAGAGGCATCCTCTGTTCATTGGTTGGAAGGCTCAATGTTGGTAAGATATCAATTCTTTCCAAATTTATTTGTGGATTTCAGTGTGATCCAAATTAAAATCCTAGTAGGATTTTTGTAGTTGTTGATAAGCTGGTTCTAAAATTCAAATAGAAATGTAGAGGTCCTAGAATAGCCAAAACTTTGGAAAATATTTAAGTTGGGGTACTAACACTACTGAATTTCAAGACTTACCATAAGATGACAATTACCAAGTCAATGTGGTACTGACATAAAGATAGACAAATGGATCAGTAGAACAGAATAGTGATTCAGGAAATGAACCAGGATATCTATAGACAACTACTCTTTTTAAAAAAGATTTATTTATTTATTTATTCATGATAGATCTAGAGAGAGAAAGAGAGAGGCAGAGACACAGAAGGAGGGAGAAGCAGGCTCCATGCCGGGAGCCTGATGCGGGACTCAATGCCGGGACTCCAGGACCGCGCCCTGGGCCAAAGGCAGGCGCCAAACCGCTGAGCCACCCAGGGATCCCCCAGACAACTACTCTTTATGTTAATCTTCGTTAATCCCTTTTCTAATGCTCTTCTTTTCTTTATGCAATGTTTCTGACCTATATAATTTTCCTTCTTTATAAAGAATTCCTTAACATTTCTTGCAAGGGTTTCACTGATTTTTCTCTATTTTGTTTTTCGTTTCACTAATTTCTGATCTTACATGTATTGTTTCCTTCCTTCTGTTGCTTTGGATTTAATTCTTTTTCTTGTTTCTTAAGCTTGAAGCTTGGATCATTAATTTGAGACCCATCTCCTTATAAACATTTTAATGTTGTAAATTTCCTTGTAAACACTGCTTGAACTGCATGCCACACATTTTGATATGTCATATTTTATTTTCTTTCAATTCAAAATATTTTCTACCCATGAGTTATTTTGAAGTGTATCATTTATGAGGTTATTCACTTCTAGTTCAATTCCATTTTGGTCAGGCAACATAGTTTGTACAATTTCACTTGATTATATTTTGTTAAGCTTTGTTTTTTGATCCAAGATGTGGTCTATGTTGATGAATGTTCCATGTGCACTTGAAAATAATGTGTATTTTACTGTTGTTGGATGAAGTGTCCTATAAATGTCAATTAGGTTATGTTGAATGATGGTATTGTTCAGGTCTTCTATATCTATATTAGCCAGCTTGGGCTGCTATAACAAAATATCATGAATCAGGTGGCTTAAACAACAGAAATTTATTTCTCACAGTTCTGGAGGCTATAAAGTCCAAAATCAAGATGCCACCTGATTTAGTTCCTGGTGAGGAAGGGCTCTCTTCCTGACTTGTAAGTGTCCCCTTTCTCATTGTGTGCTCATATGGCCTTTCCTTAGTGTATTTGGAGAGAGACAGAGAGAGAGAGAGCTTTCTCTTTCTCTCTTTCCCTTTTTATAGGGCCTTTGATGGTGTTAGGACTCCATCCCTATGAACTCATTTAACCTTAGTTACTTCCTGAAGTAGTCACGTTGGGAATTAGGGCTTCAACACATAGATTTTGGGGGTATAGAATTCAGTCCCTAGCAACATCCTTGCTAATTCTATCCATTACCAAGAGAGAAATGTTGAAACCTCTAACTGTAACTGAGAATTTGTTTATTTCCCCATTATGATATGTTTTTGCTTCATGTATTTGAAACTGTCTTAATAGTCCATTCATTTTAGGACTGTCAGTTGGTGAACTGACTGTCTTATAATAAGGTAACACCCCCTTTAGCCTTTTTCTGAAGTCTTTTTTTTTTTATTAATGTAATTACTTCAACTTTCTTTTGATTACTTCACACAGTATATCTGATACTTTGTTCCTTCTGTGTTTTGTTTTGTTTTGTTTTTTGCTCCTCTGTTTCCCCTTTCCTATCTGCCTCCTTTGTCATCATTTGAATTCCCTTAGTATTCTATTTTATGTGTTTTATGGCTATATATGTTTGTATTAATTTTTATGATTGTTCTGGGGTACAGAACCATTCAACTTAGAGCTAATATCTCACTACTTTAAGTAGAACGTAGAAGTCTTATATCCACATATGTCTCCTTAGCTTTCCTTTTTATGTTGTAGTTGTCATATGTATCAAGTCTACATGTGTTGAAAACTTTACCAGACTTTGTTGTAGTTTTTGCTTTTACAGTCAAATACACTTTAAAGAACATAAGAAAAATAAGATCTTATAATTACCTTGATATTTATGATTGTCGTTGCTCTTTCTAATTTCTGAAGTTCTAAGTTTTACCCATGTATCATTTCTCTTCTAAAAAACTTCCTTTAACATTTCTTTTAGAGCAGATCTGCTGACAATGAATTCTCTTAGTTTTTCTTCATCTGAGCCTCTTTTTATTTGGCCTTCATTTTGAAGGATATATTTGTTTTGAATAGAATTCTGGATTGACATCCTTTTCTTTCAATACTTTAAAATGTTCCACTGTCTTAGAGCCTTAGTGTTTCTGATGAGAAATCTGTTGTAATTCAAATAATTGTTGTCCTGTATGCATTGCATCATTTTTTTTTCTGGCTGCTTTCAGGACTTTTTCTTTGTTTTTGGCTCTCAAAAGTTTTGGTATTATGTCTCTAGTGTGATTTTCTTTTTATTTTTTAAAATCCTGTTTAGGGTCTGATGAACTTCTTGATTCTGTAAATTTATATATTTTATCTAACTTTTAACATTTTAGGAAATTTTTTCTGCACCAATTTCTTTATTACCATCTTCTGAAACTCATTGACACAGATGTTTTGATATTGTCCCATATGTTTCTGAGTCTCTGCTCACCCTTTAAAATCTTTTCCTTTCTGTCTTTTAAATTGGATAATTTCTATTGACTCCTCTTCAAGTTCTCTTCTTCGTTTGTCTTTATTCTGTTATTGCACTCTATTGATGAATTTTTTAAGATATTGTATTTTCTGTTCTAAAGTTTCCATATATCTGTTGTCAATTTCTATTTTTCCATTCACATTAAATATGTTTTATCTTTTCATCAGGAAGTATAGTTATAAAGAGCTCCCTTAAGGTCTCTGATAATTTCAACATCTGAATCATTTTGGGGTGGACTTTCATTGGTTATCATTTTCCTTTGAAATGAGCCATATCTTCCTACTTATTTTTTTAAAAGATTATTTATTTATTTATTCGTGAGATGTGCAGAGAGAGGCAGAGACATAGGCAGAGGGAGAAGCAGGCTCCCTGTGGGGAGCCCAAGGAGGGACTCAAACCCAGGACCCCAGGATCACGACCTGTGCCCTAGGCAGATGCTCAACCACTGAACCACCCAGGTATTCCTCTTCCTACCTATTTATATATTGAGTAATTTTGGGAAATATCCTGGACTTTTTGATATTATGTAGTGAAACTGAATCTTAGACTCATCTAGAAAATGCTGATGTATGCATCTCTCTCTCTCTCTCTCCCTCTCTCTGTGTGTGTGTGTGTGTGTGTATTTTGTGTGAGTTAATAGAGAGAGTTAAGAAATCCTCTTCTCCAACTCCCTTTTCTCTGGGATTCTTCTATCTCATACCACTCCCTCCATCAGCTTGCAGAGATTGCTTTTCTTGATCTTACAGTTAGAAAGATGGTGTTTTTCTTGGAGGGTTTATTGCCTGCACAACCATTGCTATCACTCTTAATGGGTGCCCATATTTGGTTCAAAACCAAGAGAGAAAATAGGGAAAGACAACCTTGGGAAACTCACCCCCTCTATGGGTCACTTCTTAGATTCCTCTCCCCAATCTGCCTGCTTTAGTTTACTTTTCAGAATCCTTAGATAGTTGCTTTTTGTCTTACAGTTAGGGTTTTTAGTTACAGTTACCATCAATAGGCTTATTCCATCTTGACTAGGACTGGAAGTCTCTCCCACTTCACTTTTAAGAAGAAATGGAGGCTTCCTATTTGCTACAGATAGAATCTCTTGCCAGATTCTAGACCAAATACAAGCCCTTAAAACAAGTGATGATAGTCCTGTGTCCACTAGGAGGCAGCACTACCAAGCCCTGCTTGCGGGGCCTCTGCAGCCTCAAGAACAGGGGTGTACTCTTGGCTGCCTGTAGCTTTAAATTTCCACAAAGAGAAACACTGGGGCCTCAAGCTCCCCTTCTGCACTCTACTCCATTCTTACTTTTTCCTTGTGGGTTCTGGGTGGCTGGGGTGTTTGCTTATTGCAAGTTAGCTCATTCTAGGTCTGCCACCAGTGCCGTTTCCTTGTCCCCCTTGTAGTCCATAGCAGTTACCACACTCAGTGCTTGCTCAACCGGCCATAGTTGCTTGGGTAGAAGAAGTCTTCTCTCCCTGGTAGTGTTTACAATTTTTTCTGTAGACTCTCAAAACTGACTCTTTCAATATTTCAAAGCCTTTTCTCTTCTTTTCTCTGCATATTAGGTTGGAAACTTGGAGTCATTAGCTTCTGCTCATCAAATTATTCCTGGCTCTTCAATTTCTTAGCACTTAGTAGGGTTGTTTTCTTGGCTCTCTTGTAGTTGGGTCAGGTCACATGATTGATTTTCTTAAAAACTGAGTGATACTTATCACTTCCAGGCTGGAACATTGAACTGCCGATGTGTGACCTCCTAGAGTTCTGTTTTCCTCATCAAAGTGATTGATCATGGTCTAAGTTGTATCTCCTCCATCAGTCTGGGTCTCAGAGTGAGAGCCACATGGGACGAGCCACCTGAACACCTACAATAGCCATGTAGTATGAGTGAGCATGAGTGAGGAATAGAGTTTTGTTATTTTAAGCCACTGAGATTTGGGTGTTATTTGTTAATGAACCATTACCTAGCCTCGCCTAACTGATACAGAAACTGTGTGAGAGGGACTACCGAACATCATACTAAAAAGCATTCTTTCTTACTCACTTCAGGTAAGAGTCTCAGGGCAGAGACTTGTCATCTTGAATTGGTCCTAGTTAACTGTAAGTTCTTTGTCAATCCAGGCATTCCTCTTAGAACCCTAAGCTGTCTCTGTCTTGCTGGAGTTTAAATCTTAGTTTCCAGAAACTGACTGCCAGTCTTGAGGTTTATACCCAACTTTCATTCCATGAGAAAAAGTGGGTCTTCATGCAACTAGAGCAAGTTACAGCCTACCATTGAAATCTGGAATTCAAGAGATGGGCTATAATTTATACTCCCCTCTCTCTTCCATTCTACACTGAAGTTGTTTACTTCCTTTCCCTTCCTTTACTTTAGCTATCTTTTTATATTCTTTTTTATTACAATTTTCTTATCTCCCTTTTACAATTTCTCACATGAAGACATCTGGTTACTTATTGTTATATTCCTTATTTAGATTAGTCTTGCTGTTATCACTTCAGGACCTGTTAACAGTTTTATTAAAGTTGATTCTGTGGCCCATGGCCCTTGCCTAATTCTTGCATCCCAGCCTAAAGAAGCAATATATTAAATCACCTGGAACAGAAACATATATACAGAAAGTATGCTACATGGTCATAACAGATAACTCTTATATAGCACTTATGTATCACTTATCATGTATGTACTTTTTACCTCATTAGGATCTATTAACTCATTCACAGCTTGTGAAAGCTCCATATATATATACATGGGTATTATAATCTCTATTTTACAGATGAAGTAACAGGCACGGAGGGTTATATGACTTGCTCAAGTCACACAGCTAATAAATGACAGAGCCAGAATTAGAAATCAGTCAATCTGACTCCAGAGTCTATGTTTTAGCCATTAAATTCTCTTGCTTCTGCATATACACAAAAATTGTTTTAAGTCACAAGTCAGTAAATCATGATTCTCAGGCCATTTATGATTTACTGCATGTTTATGTAAATAAAGTTTTATTGGAACACAGTCATGTCCATTTGTGTTAAGTATTTGTGACAGAGATTGCTTATCCCCCAACGCCTGAAATATTTAGTATCTGATCTCTGTTTTAGAGAACGAAGAGGGATGTTCCACATGAAGTGTTCCTGGCAAAGGGAATGACATGCAGGAAAGCATGAGGTATCAATTGTAGAGTTTTTCTTCACCTGCTCCATAAATTTTTTAAGAGAAGAGACTAGCTTCTCATCATGGTGAGAATACCACAAGTGCTCAATAAATTCTTATTGAAAATATTTATCCAGTTTACTCACATTGTTACAACACTCATAAATGTATTAATGACTGCTGTACTTATTTTTTATGTTTCCTGACATTATTGGTATGGCCCTATGGGGCAGGAACATGAGAAGGTAATGAGTAGTCCAGTGAACTGAGTATATTATGAATTCACATTACAGTAATTTAAATTACATTTATTCATCAAAGTATTTGTTGATAAGTTGTATAATTTGTTCTCAAATGTGGATTGTAATAGAAAATAATGCTAATGAATCTGGTGAAATACCAAAATAAAATATTTGCCTGTGAATTTCTGCTGGTAGTGGTAAGGGAGTTTGAACATGTACACATGTGCACAACAGTGCACAAACATGCACGCACACACTCATGAAACCTCACCCTTCCCAACAGCACACCCACAAACACATTTTAATAATTAGTGTTTTATTTAAGCCTTTTCCAAAAATGAACACTTTACTAAAAATAACTTAAAATAGAAATAAGATCAAATGGCTCTACCATAATGTCTTTCTTGCCTTAGAACTGAGGCAGATCATTAGAGGGACTCACATTGCTTATTCAGTTCTCACAGTTGTTTATTGTTTGCAGCAGTAGAAAGGAATAGTTTTGTGTCATAATAACTTCATAAGGCTTTGACACTTAGTAAAAGGGGAAACTGTTGCCTGAAAGAATTTTTTAATACAGAAGGAAATGATTGCACGTAATAAAATTTTTTAAAATTTCATGTATATTTTAGATTGAAGTTTATAGGTAGAAAAGTGTTTGATGTCTCTGCTTTATAGATTATGCTTTTTTCTTTATCTGATGAATAAAATAGTGCTTCCCTTTGTACCTATTTCTACTGAATACCTGAGATAAATGATTCATTACATAAAATCTTAGGGTAATAAAATTCAAATAGATAAGCCCACAGTTCTTTAATTATTATCTATTTAGGACACTCTAATTTAGAGAATAGAATATCTTGTTTATATAATATGACAGAGCCAGAATTAGAAACCAGGCAATCTGACTCCAGAGTCTATATTTTAGCCATTAAATTCTCTTGCTTCTGCATATATACAAAGAGTTTTAAGCCACAAGTCAGTAAATCATGATTCTCAGGCCACTTATGATTTACTGCATGTTTATGTAAATAAAGTTTTATTGGAACATGGTCATGTCCATTTGTTTAATATCATCTATGAGAGCTTTCAAGTGATAAGGGCAGAGTTGAGTATTTGTGACAGAGATTGTCACATAATATGACAAAGTATTTATATAATATGCAAAAATTGTTATATAATATGTTTGAATATACTAATTAATTAATATGAATGAGTAGAAAAACAACCTACTAATTGAAAAAAGTTGTTTTTAATGTCCTAAGGATGTAGTAGCTTCTTTTTTTGTGTTTCAACACTACCGGATCATTCCTCTCAATGGTGGTATCTAATAATCTGAGACTTCTTACACAAGCACCTTCATCATTTTCAGACGTATATGATACCTCAAACTATATTTTGTTTGTCCATACAGGTAATACTTTACAAAAAAATTTTTTTTTAATACTTTACAAAAATTTAAATGGGGCATCTGTAAGAAACACTATGACCTCTCCCTCAGGTATTGAATTCTTGTTTACTAACTGTAGCTTAATTAATTTAATATGCTAGATTTGTCTATTTTTTAAGATAGACATTTATTTTAGGTTACTATAAAGCAAATTAATGGGATGTATATTTTTCTTTTTGGTAGAAAATAGAAGCTGGAAAACCCAAAATTTTTTAGGGAACAGAACAATTCATGCCACCACTTACTACTTTATCAGTCAACATGAATGTATTAAGCACCTACTATTTGCACTGGCATTGTGATAGGCCTGGGATCAGAGACATAGAAGACACAGGAACTTACTGTCTACTTAAGAGACATGTAGATACCTGTACAGTGGTAATAAAACATGATAAATGCTATCAAAGAGGTAATGTACTTATTGTAGGGCTTCAGACTAGGAGGTCTACTATACAATTAAGGTACAATATATTAGATAGAATGAAACAATTAATAAAAAATCAAATAATTGGAAATTAGAAAACTCCTTCCTAAATAATTAATGAGTCAAAGAAAAAATAAAAATTTAATTAAAAATTAAAATATTAAATTGAAATAAAATTAGAAATTAGAAAAAAATGCTCAAGCTAGAAATGCAAGATTGAGGATTAATAAATCATATATCCAAACCAAGGAGTTTTTAATAAGAATAGAGGTATAAGCCCAGAGGAAATACAAGTAAGGGAAGAAAAAGGACAAAAATAAAACTTTTAAAAATAGGAATCAAAGACACAAGAGTAAGCATTATCAACCAGTAGCTGGTTCTTTGAGAAGACTGGTATAATAGAGAAGTCTCTGGCAATACTGGTCAAGAGAAAAGAAGCCACAAGGAAGAATCTGTAAGAATGAAAAAAGGGGAAAACACATCAATAATGCAGAGACTGAAATATAAAAGAAAATTATGAAAAACTTTATGCCAATGATTTTGAAAACTTAGACATGAGAAATTTCTAAGAATCTATCTTACCAAGACTAATTCAATACAAAATTTAAAAACCTGACTGAGATGATAAAATTAAAGGAACTGAATCAGTAAGTAAAAATCTACCTTTACTCCGTGCACAAAGATATTTGACCAAAATTATTTTACAGACAAAATACTCAAAGACCTTATCTGATACAAATGGATCTAGGATATAGAAAAACAAGGTACATACTCCATAATTTTTTTCATTAGCTTAATCAAACTAAACAAACCCAACTTGCCAAATTAGCCTCATGAAATGAGGGAATGAAAAGAGAGCTTAACATTAGCAGCTCTATTAATGTATTAGGTTGAGCCGTATAAATTTCCCTTTTCATCATCACAAAACAGTCATATTTTGGCAATTTCATATGACTCAATCTAATAATTCCCCATGCTAGTGGACTAAAGAAGAAAGACAACTTGATAATCTTAGCAGATTAAGAAATAAAGCTTCGGTTAAACATTAAACTTAGTGGTGAAGCATCATAAGCATTTTATCTGAAATCAAGGAGACAAACAGCCATCATTACTTCTATTGGGCATTGTATCAATATAAATGGATTGGAAGTATAAATAAAAGACACACATTGCACAATGTATATTTTTCTATGTAAATAACCCAAGAGAATCCACAAATTATGCAAAGATTAATTCAACCATGTGCCTTAAAATGAGATCATCAGGCAAAAACTGAGTTTTTACAAACCAAAAATAAATGACCTACAAAAAAAGGATGACAAACATAAAAGATCTAGGAGGAAAAAAAAACTAACAAAAATACATAATTTTTTTTGAGAAAATGACAAACTCTTTAATGTAGGTCATCTTAATTGCTTGAGATGACCAAAACAAATGGAAAGCTATAGATAATACCACTTGGCATTTTAAAGATATTTATTATGTCCAAGATAATTGATATATTCAATGCCATTCATTTTTTTTTAAGTAATCTCTACACCCATCGTGGGGCTCAAACTTACAACTCTGAGATCAAGAATCAGACGCTCTACCTACTGAGCAAGCCAAGCCAAGGACCCCAGATTCAATGCCATTCAAAGAGAATAGAGAGGTTTCTAAGAAGATTTTTAGTTAGTTATTTTAGAAGAAGAAAGTGAGTGAGCAAGCAGGGGGTGGGGCAGAGTAAGAGGGAAAGAGAATCTCAAGCAGACTCGCCACTGATCACAGAGCCCCACCCCATCCATCCCAGGACACTGAGATCATGACCTGAGCCAAAATCAAGAGTTGGATGCTTAACCCACTGAGCTATCCGTGAGCCCCAAATAGAATGGAGAATTTTCATGGAAATTTACAACTTAGTTGTCAAATTTATATAGAATTTTTTAAAAAGAGGCCAAGAAGAGTCAAAACAGTGTTAGGAAGAAATAATTGGAGGACTTGCTGTATCAGATAACATAATTTATTAAAAGTGAAAGTAATTAAGATAACATGGTATTGTTTTGGAAATATACACATAGACCAGTGAAACAAACTGACAAGTGCAGAAATAGCTTCCTTGTATACAGGGACTTGATACATGATGGAAGTGGCAGCACAGGTCAGTGGCACTGTACTAATTTCCTAGGGCTCTTGTAAAATATTACCACAAACTTGATGGCTTAAAACAACAGAAGACTGGGATGTCTGGGTGGCTCAGTAGTTGAGTGTCTGCATTCAGCTCTGGGCATGATCCCAGGGTTCTGCCTATGTCTCTGCCTCTCTCTCTGTGCCTCTCATGAATAAATAAATACATCTTTTTTAAAAAAAGAAAAAAACCAGAAGATTAATCTCACAGTTCTGGAGATCAGCAGTTTGAAATCAAGGTGTTTGGCAGGGCTTTGCTCCCTCTGAAGACTCTGAGAGTCTTTCCTTGCTTCTTCCAGCTTCTGGTGGCTCCAGGTCTTTGGCTTGTGGTAGCATAACGTCAGTCTTTGCTTTCATCTTCACATGGCTTTCCTCTGGCGTGTCTGTATCTTCTCTTCTTGTAAGAAGACCTGTCATTGAATTTAGGGTCCACCAGCTAATCTAGAATGATCTCATCTCCAGATCCTGCACTTAATAACATCTGCAAGGACCCTTTTGCAAAATAAGGTCACATTCTCAGGTACTAGAGGTTAGGGCTTGGACATATTTTGGGAGGGGGCACAGTTTAACCCACTACAAGGGGTAAAGGAGAGACAGTTCAATAAATATTGCTAAGGTAATTGGTGTTCATGTAGAAGAAAACCTGTATTCCTAAATCACACCATATCCAAACCAAACCTCTATGTGGCTAAAACACCCAAATGTGAAAAGGTGAATTTTAAATTGGGAAGAAAATATGTAGAATTTTCTTATGATCCATGTAGAAAATGAATTTTCAAAAAAGGTCCCCAAACACAGGCTTAATGGAAAGAAATTGGTAAATTCTATTACATCGAAATTTAAAATTCCTATATATCAAAGCTGCCATAAATAATAAAAACACAAGTCACATTAGGAGAATATATTTTTAATGCACCTGACTGATAATATGTAAAAAAACAAAATGGAAACAAAACAAAAGACAATTTTTAAAAATTTAAAAATGGGCAAAGGTATGAACAGGCAGTTCAGAGGAGAAAACCCAAATGGCCAATAAACCTATGAAAATATTCTCCGATTCACTATCAATTTGAGAAATGAAATTCTAAGGAGGAATGAGATACCATTTTATAAATACTGGGCTTGTAAAAGTTGAAAAGGCTGAGATGCCAACACTTGGTAGTATAAATTGGTATAACCATTTTGCAGAGAAAATTGGCACTGTCTAGTAAACCTGAAAGTGCATATACTTAGAGTCCAGAAATTCCCCTGGAGACATATACATTGCAGCTTTGGGTCATTAGCAAGAGGATGAATAATTTGTAGTATATTCATGCAATGTAATACTCTACAACAGTTGAAATCAATGAGTTAGTGGTATCTACATCAACCTGGATGAGTCATTTAAATACATTTAAGAAAAAAAAGCAAATTTCAGAAACATAGATGCAGGGTGATACCGTTTATATGGAGTTTTAGAAAAATCAATGGTATATATTGTGTAGGGATACCAACACTTGTAGCAACAGCATGAACGTCTCATGAGAATGCTCATCAAACTCTGGAGAGTGGTTCCTCTGGTGGAGGTGGCAGAGAGAAGGAAACTGAATAAGGAAAGGTGACATATAGGGTATAAATTTTATTTGCCATGTTTTAATTAGGCTAGCTCATGAGTATATGAGTATTCATTATATTATTTTCTAGACTTTGTATTTGTGAAATCTTTCAAAATCTTTCATAATTTCAAAAGAGCAAGGTAAGGAATGATTGAGTTGTTATAAGGAAGATATTGTTCTAATGATTTGAGTCTTCTCAGATTTAAAATATGAGGAATATGTAACCAAAATTATAGCAAGATGGATTTATATATAAGAAAGAATGAGTGAAAAAAGGAACATGAGGAATCTTAGGCCTGGGGCCCCATTTTGATTCTCTCATCAATTAGCTCTGGTACCATGGACAAAACTTTTGACTCCCCCCAAACCTTTGGATTGGATTGGGTAATGGTTGAATTGGATAATGGTTTTGATCCAATATAGGTAAAATGCCTTATGTTTGCAAAATTTACAAAAAACATGGCCATATGAACTTACAAATTAGAGGGCTGCATTGGACTAGGTAGGCAAAAGCTAGACCTCTTTTGATTAATGTTCCAGAATAGTATGATTCTTTTTTTGTATATTTTTTTATTGGAGTTCGATTTGCCAACATGTAGCATAGCACCCAGTGCTCATCCTGTCAAGTGCCTCCCTCAGTGCCTGTCACCCAGTCACTCCAACCCCCCGCCCACCTCCCCTTCCACTATTCTTTGTTCGTTTCCCAGAGTTAGGAGTCTCTCACGTTCTCTCACTCTCGCTGATATTTCCCACTAATTTTATCTCCTTTTCCCTTTATTCCCTTTCACTATTTTTTATATTCCCCAAATGAATGAGACCATATAATAATGTTTGTCCTTCTCCGATTGACTTACTCACTCAGCATAACACCCTCCATTAGAAATGACAAATACCCACCATTTGCTTCAACGTGGACAGAATACTATGATTCTTTGACATTAAGGCTGTGGCGGGGAGAAATTCCAGCAGTTGGATAATTTTGGGACTATCTAGTGAAAATGCACATACCCTAGAATCCAGCAATTCCTCTGGAGACATGAATAAAAATGTTTACTGCAGCTTTGAAAGAAACTAAAGAAGAAATAGGAATATGGCAAAGATATTCTTCTAGTACAGACATTAAATGATCAAAGGCTGGACAAGAGAAATTGAGAAGGATTTTGTGTGTGATGTTTCTCATCTTGCCAATCATGTTACATCTCAAATAACATTTGTACTGACACTTTGCAAACTGTGTAAAACAAGATGCTATAGAATAAGCATTAACTACAAATGCCTTTGAAGGATAGGCCTGGGAGGTTGGCTGGGTGGCTGGCTGATTCCTAAGGATCCTCAAAGAGTGACATTCATCATAGCAGGCCAGACACTGCTTCTTGGTCAGTGGAAAATTCTTCTAATCATTAAATGTGTAAAACTGAAGCTGAAGATTATTATCAATGCCTAATCATAAATGGAAGTTTTCTTCTTGAAAGATATTTTCTCTGAATCTAACAGACAATCCTAAAAGTAAATAAATGGAAATAAATGACATTATTAAATTATAAGCTAAAACTTTTAATAATAAAAAAGTTTTGAACAGCCTTTTGAAGGAACTGAATTATCTTTCTATTGTCTCTGTTGAAATGATACTACAAAATAATTATCACATGAAAAGGCAATCAAAGAGTATGTATCAAAAAATGTGGGATAAATATTACAGAGGTGGGTTAGGCTTTCAACTGGTAAAAACATATTATTTTTTTATTTTTTTAATTTATGACATTTTTCAGCTTTTTAAAATATGTACTCTGTTGTGATTTTTCTCATTCTAAATAAATGTTTACCTTCATGTGTAAATTTTTATTCTTAATTTTTGATTCTCTTCTTGAAAGGTGATCCCCCAAATTGCATCAGCTTCAGATGCCACAAAGCCCAATTTCAAGAGATCCTAAAATCCTAAATGCCAATTTACCACATACATTACGGATCCTAACTGTGTCAGGAATTATGATACTTGAAGTCCTTATGCCTAACCTGTTAGACACCTTATATCAGACTTAATAGAATTATAATCATTATTTGAAAATGAACACAATCTGTTATAAGAATCAGAGTAGTTGAAATCCACATAACTTGCTTAAGAATCTATGTTGATAGAGCTGAGTAGACATAGTAATTATAAAAATTATAACATATCTAACTTCTGTTGAGCACATCCTATGTGCCAAACTCATAGTGTACCCTTTATATCTATTCCAGGTTAGTCATCACATTTAGCTTTATTAAAGTAGTTGTCATGTAAATAAGGGCAGATGCCCAGACAACACAAGTGTTAAATCTCGCTGGGACAAGGATTGTTGGAGGTGATTCTCCTGGAACCAGGATCAGTAGCAAGTGTGCTGGTCCTCTCTTGCTTATTCATTCTAGGGAAGTGCATGGTGACTTAACAGAGTCAAACATTCAATTCCAGGGAAGGTATCCTGACTCTTGGCTGTAGAGCTTTTAGGCTTCATGATTAAGTGTGAAGGCTTGGTAATGTGTCAACTTGACCAGGTTAAACTACTTTTCCCAGAATTCCTTTCTTGTATATTTCCAGTTAAAATGAGCCACAATATAGATTCTGGAGAGACTTGGAGGGCTGGAACTGAGGCAGCCACCATTTTGTAGCATACACCCATGGTTGCTGATCTACTTACTTACACTCATTGGCAGGAAACATCAGCTGGGCTAAGCGTGTTTTTAGCTTTTAGACAAAGGGCCCTGCTTTCTCCAGGATAGCCTGCTGTCAAAAGCAAGAATAGGTATGAATTTTAGTCTTTCCTTGTCAGTTTCTCACTTATACTCATGGAGTTCCATCCTGATTACGTTCTTTCCTTCCTGACTGCCTGCACTGGGACTTCAAGATCCAGCATCAGACATGGAGACAGTCTTATAGAGACTGTTTAACCAGTTCCCACACTCATGTAAGCAAATATTCTATAATAAATTCATATCTCTATTCCTATTATCTATCTATCATCTATCTATCTCCTACTTGTTTTGCTTTTCGGACTGATACAGTTGAAACCACACCCGCCCTCCCTTTGACATGGCAAAGTAACGCTAAGATTCACCACTTCACTCTTTTTGGTTACAGAAGTGTTTGTCCTTTACCTGCAATTGAGCAGGGTTGATTGTGCTCATTACTGGGTCATAGCTGGTTTTCATGGAGTTTTGGTAAATGCTAACTTCTTTTCTGAGAAGCCAATTTTCAGGGAATTAGTCTGAGACAAATGTGGCAAATTATATTTTCCAAAAATGGCTGTACTAATATGTACCACATTCCATGTACTCTTCTAACCATGCAACATTGCTACTCTATTTAGAGATGTGTGTTCCCTCCCCTTCAACCTGAAGAAAAGTTTGTAATTTCCTTCACTAACAGAATGAAGCAGAAGCGATACTGTGTGATTTCCAAAGCTGGATTATAAAAGACAATATAGTTTCCATCTAGTTCTCTCTCTCACCCTCTCAGGACACTGGCTCATGGAACCCAGCCACCATTCTATAAGGAAGTCTATACTAGCCCATACAGGGAGACCATATGAAGCAATCCATGTGGAGAGAAGCTTAAATTCTCAACCTATATCCAGCATTAACCACCAGACACATGACTGAGTAGAAATTTCCAGCCTGCAGCTTTTAAATCTTCTAGATGAGGTTTCAGACATAGAATAGAATGGAACAGAGGTAAGCTGTCTCCACAAAACCTTCCCCAAATTAAATATTTATGAGCAGAATAAATATTGTTGTTTTTTTCAGCACTAAATTTTAGAGTAACTTGTTATTTGGTATTTGTAATTGGGAAAGATAAGTTAACCTTGTGTAATAGCTATCTGTTGCTGCATAACAAATTACTCCAAAATTTACTGATTTAAAAGCATACCTAGTATCTCATGCAATTTCTGAGGGTCGAGAATTCAGGAGTTGCATAGCTTGGTGGCTCTGGCTCAAGGTTTCCTCTGACACTGCAGTCAAGATGTTGGTTAGAGCTGTAGTCACTTGAAGTTTTGACTAGGCTAAGGTGATCATCTTCCAAGATGGCACTCTCACATGGATATTGGCAGGAAGCTTTAGTTCCTTCCTGGATGTTGGCAATAGGCCTCAGCTTCTTGCCATGTGGACCTCTCACTGAGGTCCCTGAATGTCTTCATGATGTGACAGTTGCTTTCTACTGCAGCGGGTGATTCAAGAGAGAGAGAGTAAGAATGAAGTCAAAATGCCTCTTATGATCTAGTCTGAGAAGTTTCACACTATTATTTCAACCACATGCTATTTGTTAGAGTCATCAAGTACAGCCCACACTCAAGAGGAAGACAATTAGGCTCCACCCTTTGCAGGGAGACTGTCCAAAAACTTGTGGATATATTAGAAAACCACTACACCTTGATTTCAGTGGTAGCCTCTATGCCTCCTTCTCCCATTCTGTCAGCATCCCATCCTCTTTCAACAAAAAGGGGAGGTGAGGTACTCATGCCATCTTCCTAGGAAACACTGGAAATAGTTTGGAAGGGTACAGATTGTGTCATCTGATGCAGTTTGGGAAAGTCCATTTGTAAGAAGAGCCCAGGGGGTATGCACTGTCTAATCTGGAAAGTGTAATAAGGCTGGCACCTGCAGCTGCTGTGCAGAGGAGGTTGAGAAAATTTTAACCAGAATTTGCAGTACTATTCTTGAATCTCTTCCAATGACTGGGGAACCCATGTCATCCTGGAGGAAGAAATGAGCTCACCTGCACTGTTGCTCAGCCTTGGGTGTTCTGGGATCCACTGTTGATCATTTCATTGGTAGAGCTTGGGTGTTTTAATTCAGTGGAGAAAGCAAGAGGCTGGGAGCTAGCTACCAGTAGTAAAGTAACGTGTTAAAAGAAACTTGAATGGCCTCCATTCTCAACTCCCCAACATCTCCACTACACCTGGGACTGGAAGAGGTGGAAGAGCCATTAACAGATTAAATTAAAACAATACTTCTTTGAGAGCAGGATTATGTGGGTGACCACTCTCCTGGAGTGCAAGACAGCTCAGGGGCACTGTCCCCCAAGACTCCTTTAACTACTGATGTTTTGACAGAGAGAGAGAATAGAAGAATCTCACTCTCCAGCTTTCCCTTTCAGGCTTTCAGCGTGTCTAACGTTTGTTTCAACTGTAATCTTTTGTCTCAGGCAACAATGGATTGTTCATTTGTCTTTTGATGTTTTAAAGGAATACCCTCTATGTAGCCTCTTTGTAGCCTCAGAAAGTACTGACTCAGGCTAAACAAAGGCAAACATCTTGTGTCAGTACTTGAGTTGGTCACCCTACAGGTCAAACTAGACAGTTCTTTTTTCTTTCCTTTTTTAAAGATTATTTATTTATTTATTCATGAGGGACACAGAGAGAGAGGCAGAGACATAGGCAGAGGGAGAAGCAGGCTCCCCATGGGGAGCCTGATGTGAGACTCAATCCCAGAACCCTGGGATCATGCTCTGAGTCAAAGGCAGATGCTCAACCACTGAGCCACCAATGTCTCCCAAACCAGACAGTTTGAAGACAGGGTCTGCTGTCTTCCCCTGTAATAAGAGCCCAGAGTTCTCTACTGGGAATGTAGGCTGATGTCTTCAAGACTCACCAAGCCAGGTAGGGTGTGGGGCAAGGGCAAGTAAAAACATTGCAAAGCTCTCCTAACCATTTTACAATGGCTTCTTTCTTGATTCAATATGTACTTGGTTGTTGTAAACCTTTGACTATTTTCCAGAGTTCCTACAATGTTAATTCTGATAGTTTTTTGCTCGTCTTTTAAGTGTTTCTGTGGAGGGGTAGGCTCTTTGAACTACCTGCTCTTCCATTTTTTAAAAAAGATTTTATTTATTTATTCATAAGAGACACAGAGAGAGAGGCAGAGACATAGGCAAGGGGAGAAGCCCCCCCAAGGGGAGCCCAAAGCAGAAGTCCATCCCAGGACCCGTGGATCATATGCTGAGCTGAAGGCAGATGCTCAACCACTGAACCACCCAGGCATCCCCTGCTCTTCCATTTTTGCTGACATGTCCCCTTCACAATTTGGTTTTTATTCAGCTGTTTTTTTAAAAAAGATTTATTTGCTTATTTAGAGAGAGAGAGAGAGCATGCTCAGTGGGAGAGGCAGAAGGAGAGAATCACGAGCAGAGCCCAAACTGAGTGGGGAGCCCAATGTAGGGCTCCATCTCAATGGCCCTGAGATCCTGACCTGAGCTAAAACCAAGAGTCAGATGATTAACCAGCTGAGCCACCCTGGTGCCCCTCAGGCATTTTTTTAAATTAAATACTTGCTATTCACCAGGCTATGTGTTCAATTTTTACTTAACCCTCACAGTAATTATATGAAGACAGCACCATTGTCTCCATTTCCCGAAAGAAGAAATATAGACTCGTTCAAGGTGATACAGATAGAAAGAGATACAATGAGCTTGAACTCAGATCTCTTTGATTTCTAACCTTAAGCTTTTAGCCACCAAGTTAAAACAATATATTAAAATAGGCAGACATATAATCAAAGGCATTAGCTGATCTGATTCTAAAGACAACTTTATGCTCAAGGTTTAATTATAGTTTGCTTATATGAAAGATTTCATTTTTTATTATTCACACTTTGCATCAGAATGGTGTAACTGCGTGAAGGGTCTCAACAGAAATAAGAGAAAGAAATATATCCCGGATGATGCATCAATAGTCATGCAAAGTGGATGAACAGGCTTTGATTATTGTCTATGATAGTTTGTAATCTCTTTCTTTTTATGTATGTATGTATGTATTTTAGAGAGAGACAGCACACATGCGAATGGGAGGAGGAACAGAGGGAGAAGGAAAAGCAGACTCCATGTTGGGCATGGAGCCCAAAAAGGGGCCCAGTCTCATCACCTTGAGATCACTGAGAATTGGACACTCAACTGACTGAGCCATCCAGGTGCCTCATCTCTTTCTTTTTAGATCTAAGCTACAAGGATGGCCAAAGTCAATGGAAAAGGGCTAAGGGATCATGCTTGGATAATTGACACGTGATTATCCTCTTCTTGTTCCTCATTCTTTAGATGGAACATTATTTGGGAAATGCAAGGGCTCTGAATCCAGATTCCTTGAGTTCAAATTCTGCCTGTGTTATTGACCACCTCTGTGACCTTGGGCAAAATTATTTAATCTGTCTGTACTTCATATTCCTTACTGTGAGGCATGTGGATAATAATGATACATACATCATAGTGTGCTTGAAGATTAGATGAGCTGGTAAGGCGAAAAGCATTAAGAACTGTGCCTGACATAAAGTAATCATTTAAAAAGCCTGGTTGTTGTTATTATTATTATAAAGCTAAGCAGGAAAAAAAAGTAAAAACCTATTTTTTTCCATCAAGAATTTAATGGTCATACTTCATTATCACTTCCCTTTGCCCACTTACTTATCCTGGTGGATCCTGATGGGGCACATGTTACTTCAGAGGCTTCTCTTGTTTTGCATTTGACCTTGTTAGGGTGACCATAAATCAAAGGAGGAAAAAGAAAATTGAATGTGTTTCCTATCAGGCCTCTTCCTGACAACTTCTTCCATTCTCCTTGATCTCAAAGAGGATGAAAATGTACAGACAGGCAATTTTTTTCATAACTGAAATTGTACAGACAGCTCTTCCACTTGTACTGAAAGTTCCATTTTCATTTAGCAATTCTTTCCTTCTTTCTAATTTTAAGTTACAAAAAATCCTGGATAATATTAATCTCAACAAACTTTTATTAATAGTGTTACCTCTGGTACACCATGATGATGAAGCTGAAGTATAAATAGAATTTTTTTTAAAGATTCCTCTTTGAAAGTGATTTTGGGATCCCATGGACATGAAGATTTATATTATTTTTCCTCCATGATATATAATAAGAATGATCTTGACAAGAGTAACACAGTCCCATAGAATCACATAAGAATTCCTTGCCTGTGCTGACTACTGTTTCTGAGTCTTTGGTGATTTTTCTGGGAACCATCTAGAAATGGTGTAAAACACAACACTGAGACTTTTACTATAGTAAAATTTTAGTAAATTTTTACTATAGTAAAAATTTTAAAGCCAATCAAAACAAAAGGAGACAAAATATGCAGGTGATGCAATAACTCTTTGCATTGTTATCTTTACTATTTTTAATTTTTGAAAGGGTTGGGTTTATTGCCAAAATAATTCCAAACACTAGAATCCCATTAGTTGTTAAGAACCATTTAGGTGGGTAGTTGTCAATTTGTAAACTAATTTTGGACTTCTAAGAGGAAAAATAAACCTAATTATTTTAAGGGGCCACAAGCCTCTCTTATACTCTTAAATATAATTATGCCACAACAAACATAGAATACACTGCCCAAAGTGCAACTTTAAGATAAGACTAAACAAGAATTTTTAGGCCCTAAGGAAAATATTTATGAACAGTCTAAAAGAGGAATAATGGTAATTTATAAGGTAGATTGGGAAATGAGATTCAAAGGAATATTATGTTCAAACACTATATTATAGTTAGAGCGTCCCTGAAGCTTATAAACAAAAAAATATGAAATTAGAAAGCTAGTTCTTAGTAGTTGAAAGATGTGGTAATTATCGTGGTTGTGGTTAAGGGTACAGGTAATTCATTTTAAGTAACACACCACTGTATTTCCCTTCCTAAAATCTCAGAGAAAAGCAATTTCAGTAAGATGGAAAACACCAAACTGAAAAAGTGGTTGATTTGGCTTTTTTCATCACTTCATAGACCAAATAAAAAAGACTGTAAAACCGATTGCCCTGATTGTAAAGAAACGTATTGACTAGGAAAAATGAATTGTCTCAAATCTATTTCAGAAGCAAATGATAAAATTGATGGGGTATTTTTCTTAATTCTTTTTCATTTGAGAATGGAGAGCCTATATTACTCAGATTTAAAAACAAAAGCACAAAAGAGAGAATTCAAGAATCACAACTGGACTGCCTTGATAGTGCAGGGAAACATTTCTGTTTGATAGAATCCGGGTGGGTCATTGAAGACAGAAGACCTAGGGTAAGATACTTGGGACTTCTGTGTCCTGTGTGTCCTTTTGTCTTGGAGAGTGAGAGATGCCATATGTTCAGTGGTGGGAAGACCTATAACTTTCCTAACTCTGGCTTGTTGCTTTGTGTTAGCAAAAAGCTTTTTGGAGTCATGGCTACAAGATTTGACGCTCCTATTAAGAATTTCAGAAGTAAGGGATCCCTGGGTGGCGCAACGGTTTGGCGCCTGCCTTTGGCCCAGGGCGCGATCCTGGAGACCCGGGATCGAATCCCACATCAGGCTCCCGGTGCATGGAGCCTGCTTCTTCCTCAGCCTGTGTCTCTGCCTCTCTCTCTCTCTCTCTCTCTGTGACTATCATAAATAAATAAATAAAAAAAAATTAAAAAAAAAGAATGTTTAAAAAAAAAAAAAAGAATTTCAGAAGTAAGTATGCCACCTAGGTGGCATAGTCAGTTAAGTGTCTGACTCTTGGTTCCTGCTCAGGTCATGCATGATTCCAAGGTTGTGAGATAGAGCCTTGCATGGGGTTCTGCACTGAGTGCAGTCTGCTTGAGATTCTCCCTCTCTTCTGCTGTTCCCCATTGTGTGCATGCACACACACACACTCTCTCTCTCAAATAAATAAATAAATAAATCTTTATAAAAAAGAATTTCAGAAGTAAGAAGCTTCCCATAATGTTAGACTAGGAGAAAAAAAATTACCAATGGATGGTAAAAAAAAAATCTGGTCCTTTTTTGAAGACATCATAAATTCAGGAGATGAGAAGTACTGCCTTAATATGGCCTTACATTGATCCATTTGCAGGTGGAGCCACGTGTTAATGAAGGCCACCCAAAAAGTTGACTGTGGGGGATCAGCCCTCTAGTGCATGTTCACATTTGTTGGGCTGACCTCTGCAGCTGCCCCTGCCTGCTCCTGCCACCTCTCTGACAGGCCCAGTGTAGCTCCCTCCTCCTGGGTTTTTCAGGGGCAGACACTGCAACAAAGTTTGAGGTACCCCATGTTTACAAATATACACCAATATCTGGGAAAGGAAAGGAGGAGGAAGTAGGATAGGGCAGAGGAAGAAGACAGAGTTCGATGCAGACCAAACAAAGGCTCAATCAACCCAGTGGGAGCTCCAGAGTGGATTTTGCTCATCAGAGTTGTTAAGCCTCTGGCCTTTCTATCCTACCTAGCATGACCTTGGGCATGACCCCTGGCATGAACTCTGGCAAATGGGTCTCTGTTGCCCTGGTAGATCCTGGAGGAGCTGAGAGTTGGGGCAAGTCCTTCCCTGGAAGGGGCTCTGGGTGACCCTTCTCTGTGTCTATCACACCCATCCTCCAGCCATACTTGAATTTGCCAATTTCTCAAAAACTCATATAGTGTTTGCCTGCCTCTTATCTTTGTGTCTTCTTTTTCCTGTTCCTGAAACACTCCCCTTCCCCACTATACACCTAGTTACTTCTCATAGCATGTCTCATTGTTTATAATCTGTACTATTTAGTGGACTAGATTATTTGACTATTCTGCATAATTATTTATATATTGCTTATCCCCCCTATTATATAAAAGCTCCATGACAGTAGGATTGTGTATAGTTTATCTTCAGAGACCAGTGGAGTGCCTAGCATATAGCAAATACTCCTTAACCATTTGCTGAATGAATAAATCAAGTACTATTGAAAAGGTGACTGGGGTACCTGGGTGGCTCAGTTGGTTAAGCCTTCTGCTCAGGTCATGATCCTGAGGTCCTGGGATCGAGCCCGCATCAGGGTCCCCGCTGAGCGGGGAACCTGCTTCTCCCTCTCCCTCTGCCCCTCCTTCTGCTTGTGCTCTCTCATAATCTTTCTCTCTAATAAATCAATAAAATATTTTTTAAAAATTGAAATGGCGACCTGGAAGCCCTGAGGTCTTACTGAGAGAAGTATCAGGAGGTGGGAGAAGGCTATTGGTGAAAAGATGAGACCACATTCAACTAGTACATAGAGCTGGCTCTTCAACAATAAAATATAGGTTCTCCTTTCAGGAATTAAAAATGCAAATCATTCTATTTTTTAAAAAATCACCATCTTCCTAATGTCATCGAACTGAATACCTTCTTAGGAGCTGGTAAGTCATTCTTATGGCAAAATATCCTGGTCGGAATTCTTCTTCCCTAGCACTACACCTCATTGGAAGTTTTGTCCCAATTTATGACATTGTGACTATCAGAAAACTCAACAATTCTCCTTTCAAGAGCTTCTATAGATAAAGAGGTCTAATGCCCATAGTCTGATGAGCTCTGAAATGAATCAGATTTAGGTGCTTATATAGCTGCTCCACCCCACAGGGTCAGAAGGATCTTAGACCTGTCACCAAGACCCTACACCTATGAGGCCCAGCATGTCAGTTCATTAAGACCTGTTCCATGCATAGGAAGCATAGAAACATGTACAGTTACCAGCAGCCCAATATATGCTGGGTGTGGTAGAGTTTCCATATGGGATTTCTTTCCTGCCATTACTAAAGGAACACAAGGTTTCCAAATCTGGAATCTTCAGAAAAATCAGCTGAGAAATCAGGAAAGTGAGAACATGTATTATAATATAATTCCCCTGCAAGAATTTGAGCTTAGCAATCACCAAAGAGATATCACTGTTCTGAAGGAATCCACTGCCATCAAATGGAAAGCAAGAGCAGGAAACGCTGACACACTGGGTAGGAGGTTTAGGTCGACATTTTCTGGGCAGAACCATGTTGAACAGTGATCATGATCTCTTCAGTCCTGCTTATAGCCATTGTCACTGAATAAGTGTGTATTTGTGGCCCTATCGGCTGCCAGGGGTGAGTCATGCTTGCAAATAAAAGAAATATCAGGCAGCTGATACGCACAGTATACTTTAAGCAAATCCTATGAGTTATGGTTTAAGAAATAAGTTTTGGGAGCAAAATAAGTCCTTAAAATGTGGCAGTTTTGACATGTGATTTTATGTAGTACTGCTAACCTTGTTGAGAGATACAAATGTTATTTGAACACTACCCAATAATGTTAGCTGGCATTTCTCAGTTCGAATATCTGCTGTTGGCTACATTTCTTTGTGAATATTATAAAACTTAATATTTCTTATCGATTGATTTTGTTTCAGATATGAGCAATCATGAGGAAAGAGCATGAGGAATGTTGGAAGTATTTTAAATAGCTCCCTTTGGGTTAGATTTTTGGCCTATGGGCCAAATCCCACCCACCATCTGTTTTTGTACGTAAAGTTTTATTGAAACACAGTTCTGTTGATCACTCATTTATGACTAGTTTCATCCTACAACTGCAGAGTTGAGCAGTTGTATTGCAGACTGTATGGCTCACAAAGCCTAAAATATTTACTACCTGGCCCTTTGTTGAAAATGTTTTCTGAGCCATAGGTTAGGCCAGTGGAGCCTCTGGAATTCCATCAGAGCTCAGCTCTGGCAACAATGGCATGTCTCCTGGCCTATTGCTCCCAGCAGGAGACTTCCAAGTTTATATCTCTCTTGAGCTGAAGGTCCAAGGATGATAATGGCTTCCTGCTAGTGCTAGTCTCTTGGTGACTCAATGTCCCTTGTTTGCTTTCTTAATTCTCACAGTTTTATAAGTAGACCTTAATAAAAGTCTTTTCATTTGAACCATCTGCGGTGAATTTTTCCTGCCTGGATCTGACTAATGCAACATGACTCCATGCCTCCCTCTGGCCACGTATTTGAACAGACCACACTGGCAAGAGACACCAGTTTACACTGAGCCAGTGTCTGCTGCACTGCCAGGGGTAAGGTGATTTACTTGTTGGCTGATGGAGACCAATAGTCTTCACTGTTGAGTTAATATCCCTGGTCCTGGACTTTGCCTTTAAGAATAGCTTATCCCTCTCCACTGTTGAACCATCATCCTTAAAGTCCCAGCATGCCTGGTGACTGAGTTTTATACAAATTATACAAGAAGCCTATAAATCTTCTTATCCCCTTTTCTAGTAAAATATGATGAGTTTAGGAAATCTCCATGAGTTAAGCTTGTTTTAATTTCTTTCCTGGTGTCCAGATCAATTTCTTCTGAAAGGAAAGTTGAAATAGTTTTTTCTTTCAAGTTTATACTATCAGAAGTACAAGTGAATCTCTGTCTAGATTTGTAGGGTTTTGGTTGGGATGAGGATGCTATGACATCAGCTCTAAATATGGATTTTTACAGTTTTTATTTGATGAGGTGACTTACAAATTTCCTGTCTCACTACACAAGTAATCTGTGTTTGCTGGCATTTCTTTTTCTGGAAATTATTGAGGAAACTATTTTATTTTTTTGCAATGTTGACTATAACCCAGGTTGCTCCAAAATTTTCCCAAGAATAAAAATATAATTTTCACATTTTCAATTACATTTGCCATCTGAAGTATTAACTACAGAACATAAATTTGATCAAGGGAGGTTATGGAAGGGCTAACATTTCATAATGAGAATTCCCAAAGTATGAAAATCATATATGGTGCTGTTGACTTCAATAATTTTGCTTCCCATCTTTCTATTGGCTCTCTTTTGGATTATTTAAAATTTCTTATATGGGGTGCCTGGTGGCTCAGTTGGTTAAGCATCTGCCTTTGGCTCAAGTCATGATCCCAGAGTCTTAGGATTGAGCCTGAGTCAGGCTCTCTGCTCAGCAGGGAGCCTGTTTCTCTCTCTTCCTCTGCCTACTTGTGCTCTCTCTCGGTCAAATAAATAAAATCTTTTTTTTAAAAAAGTAAAATTTCTTATATGATAACTTGTTAAATTAAACCCTGCACTCCCATTCAAGGAATGTTATGTAAAAAGTTTAGGAATGTAAGCACTGCATCTACAGTATCTGTGGTTGTTAAATTGTTACTTATGAGAATAACATCCTGAGGATAGTAAGCACCAAGAAAACTTAATAACTAATGTTTCCTTAGCTCTTTAGATTACAAAGCATTTTTCATGCATAGTCTCATTGATCTTCACAATAGCCTTGTAAGGTAAATATTATTTATTCTTAGTTTACAAATGAGGAAACTGGGGCTCATTTTTTTTGCTCAATGTAATATACCTGGCAAATTTTCATATTGTTATCAGGCTCAAGTCCGGTGTGGAATTGTAGGGTTGATTGGTGGGACCTCCAACAGGAAGAATGGAAGGTTGGCAAACTGAACCAGCTACAGAGAATAGCCCCAGCAAAAACACCTGGGCAGGCTGATGCCAGAAATTACCAGGAAGAGCAAGTTTGGGCATGGTTTGGGCAATCATTGGCATCAGGCAGAGACTACTGTAGCAGGTAAATCTCAGCCGTGGACATAGACACTGGAGTTATTCTGGAATGTTCAGAGAGAATTCCAGGTAGGAACTAAGTGCCATGAACTGGGCCAACAAGGAGGGCAGGGAAATGCTTATCAGTGCTGTTAATTCTGGGTTTCACCCATGGGCTTACTGAAACTCCTGCTATATATCCTACCACCATGCTATTGACTGAATTTCTTGGTGGGCACTTTTAGTGGCAGGGACAGGGACAATGAGGGTAGGAGAAATGAGGCAGAGGCTGAGCCTGGAGGGGCAATTCTTAATCCTTTTCTTTCAGAGCCTACATGCTTTCCACTGTACCTCCCTACCTGTCATGGATGGGACAGGGCAGAAAATGAAGAGGTAAAGAGACAAAAGTCAGGTGACCAACTGGTGAATAAACAGATGGGCCTAATCAGAAAAAGCTTCAAGGTGCAAGTGAGTTTTTAGCTTATTCTCAAAGGAAACACAACATATAGGGCCTGTTATCTATTGTGGCCCTTAAGAAAGGTGAATAATAATATTGATTGCACTAAAGCCCAATAGTATATTTTATCATCTTTTCCAAGGAAGGTAGTGTGCTCAACTTTCTTCCAGTCTGTGTTCTATTCTAAATATCTATTCTTAGTTCCAAAGACCATTTGAAGCAAATTGTGAGCAAATCGTCTCACATTTTCCATGGATATAAACTCTGTAGAGCTGCACTCTTCAATATAGTAGCCATTAGCTATATGGGGCTATTGAGTACTTGAAATGTGGCTACTCTTAACTAAGATGTACCATAAATATAAAACAGATACTGGATTTTGAAGACTTAGTGTGAAAAAATGTAAAATTTCATTAATAATTTTCATACTCATACATGCTGAAATATTATTTTGAATATGATGGATTAAATACAAATATTATTAAAATGAATTCCACTTGCTTCCTTTTCTTTTTCTAGTGTGACTATGAGAACATTTAAAATTACATATTTGGCTAATGTTGTATTTCTATTGGACAGTGCTTCTATAGGGAGAAGCACCAGGTTCCTGAAGGTTTGCTGTCTTTCAACCTTTGCCAGATGATTCTCTTCCCTCTAGGCCAGTTCTAGCAAGTCAAATAATGCAGATTTCATAATTGGAAGGAAGGCTGCAAGTCATTTGGAAATTAGGTGATGAAAATGCAATAGGATCATAACTCCTGCATGACAATTTGCTTTTCTGAGTCTTTCTTATTCCAAATGGAATAGTCCCTGCTCTGTTCTCTCCTCTAGCTAATTTACATCTTATTTTCTTTCTGTCGGAAGTGTCATTTCCTGTGATTGATGAAACCATCTTGGCTAAGTGCAAAAACAAGACCACCATGTTATTCAAACTGGATTCACTACAAATATTTTCCTCCTCTGGATTGGGAAGAATTCACGTAGTTGCTTGGGAACCCTTTTTAAAAATTGTAATGTTTGGTTACTTTCAGGAATTGTAATCAAGATTACAGAGCAAAAAATATCATTACCCTTTACAAATATGAAAAAATCGAGATACTATCTGGCAGAACAATTTTTCTTTAATCCCAGTCATGTCTATACGTGGCCCCTGAATTTGTCATTTTTTGACTCAAGGGTTTAGGGTTATCTTAAGGATGGGTTTCTACACAATTAATTATACTGACTATGCAATAAATTTAATTCACTTGAGTTGATTCAGTTTTTAGAGATTATTTTAACAAGGCTATAGCCTTCATTTCATGAACACTTCCAAGTCAATAATAGCAATGTTAGAACTTTATAATTATTATTACTTGAAAAAAAGAAAGAGGTCTTAAACGAAAGGAAACAGACCCTTTCTCTTTAAGAAGCAGCTGGGACCAACTATATGGTAATATATACTCCCATGATGTCTTTTTCCTGCTTTGCTTGAGTTTCTTTTTTTTTTTTTTAAAGATTTTATTTATTTATTCATGAGACACACACACACACACACACACACACACAGAGAGAGAGAGAGAGAGAGAGAGAGAGTGAGAGAGTGAGAGAGTGAGAGAGGCAGAGACACAGGCAGGGGGAGAAGCAGGCTCCATGCAGGGAGCCTGATGGGGACTCTATCCCCGGACCCCAGTATCACACCCTGGGCCGAAGGTGGTGCTAAACCGCTGAGCCACCCGGGCTGCCCTTGAGTTTCTTTTTAAAGGGTCTTTATCGAATTTATTAAAATATCAGTAGCTCAGACTTGCTTATCATTTTGCATTACTATTTTAAGCTACATAGAGTAAAATTCACTATTGGAGTTTTAACACATGCATAGATTTTTGTAACCACCACTAATAGGATACAGAACAATTCAGTATCCCCGCAAATTCCCTCCTGCTACCCCTTTGCAGTCAAACGCTTGTCCTACCGATGATCTCTCACAACCACACTGATGGATTCTCCGTCTCTGTAATTTTTGCCTTTTAAAGAATGCCGTATTAATGGAATCATATAGTATATAACCTTTTGAGACTGGTGTCTTTAATTAGCACCATGTATTTGAGATTCATTTACATTGTTGCAGCTATCAATAGTTTCTTCCTTTTTATTATCCACTACAACACCGCGTTTATCTAGTCACATAATCAGGCATGTTTGGGTTGTTTCCATATTTTCACAGCTACAAATCACGCTGCTATAAATTTCATGTGCAGGTTTTTGTGTGAATGTAAGTTTCATTTCTGTAGGGTAAATACTTAGGAGTGGGACTTCTGGGTCATATGTGTGTGTTTAAATTTATAGGAAATCACCAAACTGCTTTTCAGAGTGGCTGTACTGTTTTTGCATTCCAACCAGCAACATCTGAGAATTGCAGTTACTTTGCAGCCTCACTGGCACTAGATAATATCAGTATTTTTTAATTTTAGCCATTCTAAGAGGGGTATAATGATATTGCATTGTAGTTTTAATTTGCATAGCCTTAATGATTAAGAATGCGGAGCATCTTTTCCTGTGTTTATTTGCTATGTATATACCTTCTTTGGTAAAATATCTACTGAAATCTTTTGCCCAGTTTTTAAAATTGTTTTATCTTCTCAGATTTTTGAGATATGTCTTTTGTCAGATATATGACTTTCAAATATTTCTCTCAGTCTGTGGCTTTTCTTTTCATTTACACTGTCCTTAACAGAGTGAAAATTTTACATTTGGAAGCTGTCTACTTTTCCAATTTTTTTTTCTGTCCTGTGACTTTGTTATGCTTGCTTATTACCTCCAGGAAACTTTTTGTAGTTTTTTGAGGGGTTTTATACATAAATAATCAAATCATATGAAAAAAAGTCCTTTGTTCCAATCTATGTACCCTTATTTCTTATTCCTGTTTATTTCACTACCTAGGACTTCCAGTAGGATGTTGAATAGGAGTGGTGAGGGGGACCTCCTTGTCTTATTTCTTATCTTGGGGGAAATTGTCCGTACTGAAGTACAGTCTCAAGTATGTTTGTAACTGTAGATACTTCGTAGATGTTCTTTATCAAGTTGACAATGTTCCTCTTTATTTCCTAGTTTGCTGAGAGTTTTTATCAGAAATAGGTACTGGATCAGGGGCAGGGTGCCTGGGTGCCTCAGTTGGCTAAGCATCTAACTCATGATTTCAGCTCAGGTCATATTCTCAAGGTTGTGAGATCAAGCCCCACATCTGGCTCTCTGGTCAGTAGGGAGTCTGCTTGAGATTTCCCCCCTATACCCCTTCTTTCACTCTCTCTCTCAAATAAGTAAATAAATCTTAAAAGAATGGGTACTGGGGATTTATTAAATGCTTTTTTGGTGTATATTAATATAATCATGATTTTTTTCTTCTTTAGCCTGCTGATGTGATACATTATATTGATTGAGTTTTGAAGGTTGAACCAGCCTTGCATACCTGGAATAAATCTCATTTGGTCATGGTGTATAATTTTTTTATATACACTGTTGGATTTAATGCTAATATTTTGTTGAGAATTGTCACGTCTATGTTCATGAGAGATTCTTGTCTATAGCTTTCCTTTCTTGTAAGGTCTTTATCTGATTGTGGTATTAAGTTACATCTGGCCTCATAGAATTAATTAGGAAGTATTCCCTCTGCTTACATTTTCTGAAAGATATTGTGGAGAATTGTTGTCGTTTCTTCTTTGAGGATTTGGTGGAATTCACCAGTGAAATTAGCCGGCCTGATGCTTTCTTTTAGAAGGTTACTAATTGTTGATATAGTTTTTTAATAGGATTATTCAGCATACTTACTCTCCTTTTGTGAGTCTTGGTAATTTTCACCTTTCAAGGACTTGATCTAAGTTATCATATATGTGGGTATAGACTTGTTCATAGTATTCCTTTATTGTCCTTTTAGTGCTCATCGGATTAGAAATGATGGCCCATCTTTATTTTCTGATATTAGCAATTTGTGTCCTCTCTTTTCCTTGGTTACTCTGGCTAGAGGTTTTTCAATTTTATTGATCTTTCCAAAGAACCAACTTTTGGTTTTGTTGCTTTTCCCTATTAATTTCCTGTTTTCAATTTCACTGGTTTCTTCTCTAACTTTTATTATTTCTTTCCTTCTCCTTGCTTTAGACCTAAATTGCTCTTCTTTCTCTAGTTTCCTAAAGTGGATTCTTAGGTTATTGATTTTAGATCTTTATTTTCTTAATATATATTTATTGCAACAAATGTCCCTGTACACACTACTTTTGCTGCATGCCACAGATTTTGGGAAGTCGTACTTTTATTTTTATTTAGTTCCACATGGAGATCCTGAACATATTTTCTTAGATTTATACCTAAAAAATTCATAGGGAGGGCTACTATAATGATACTATTTTAAAATTTTGGTTTCTGATTGTTAATGTATAGAAATATAGGCATTTGAATGTTGATCTGTGAGCTTGCCAAACTCAGTAACTTGAAGTGCTTTTTTTGAAGATTACTTGAGATTTTCTATGTAGGCAATCATGTCATCTGGGAATATGGATAGTTTTATCTATTCTTTTCCAACATGTATAACTTTTATTTCTTTTTCTTGATTCATTGCACATGATAGTGCTTCCAGTATGATACAGAGGAAGAGTAATGAGAGTGGGCATCCTTGCCTTGATCCTAGTCATAGGGATATTCAGTCTCTCACCATTCTGTATGATGTTAGCTGTAGGGTTTTTTTTTTAATATATTTATGATAGTCACAGAGAGAGAGAGAGAGAGAGAGAGAGAGAGAGAGAGAGAGGCAGAGACATAGGCAGAGGGAGAAGCGGGCTCCATGCACCAGGAGCCCGACGTGGAATTCGATCCCAGGTCTCCAGGATCGCGCCCTGGGCCAAAGGCAGGCGCCAAACCGCTGCGCCACCCAGGGATCCCAGATGTAGGGTTTTTATAGCGCTTTTTAACAGGTTGAAAAGTTCTCTTATAATTCTTGCCCGCTGAAAGTTTTTATCATGAATGGATGTTGAATTTTGTCACATGATTTTTTGCATTTTCTTATATAGTCATTTTTCCTTTAGTCTGTAAATACAATGGATTGCATTGATCGATTTTTCCAGTGTTGAACCATCCTTCCATTTGTGGAGATAAACCCCACTTGGTGTGATGTATTGTTCTTTTACCATATTGCTAGTTAAATAGCAAGATTTTATTGAGGATTTATTTATTTATTTATTTATTTATTTATTTATTTATTTAGTATTTATTTTAGAGGAATGTGGTCTGCAGTTGTTTCTTCTGTTATTCTGTTTGTTTGGTTCTTATATCAGGCTAATGATGGCTCATCAAATGAATTGAGAAGTGTCCCCATATCTTCTTAAATGCATAGCAGAATTCTACAGTGAAACTAGCTGTGTCTAGAATTTTCTTTTTTGGAAGAATTTTAGCTATGAAATCAATTTTTTAACAGATGTAAGGCTATTCAAGTTATTTATTTTTGTTGTGGTGAGTAATGGTAGGCATTGTCTTTCAAGGAATTGGTCTAAGTTATCCAAACTGTCATATTTATGTACATAGAATTGTTTTTAGCATTCTTTCATGTCCAATAATGTCTGTGAGTCAGTCATATCTTCTCTGTAATTCCTGATATTTATCATATATGTCTTCTCTCTTTTACTTGATTATCAAGCTAGAGGTTTACCAGTTTTATTAATATTTTCATAGTATCTTTTTGATTAATTGATATTATCCATTGTTTTGCTTTTCTGTTTTACTGTTATTGCTGTTTTCTTGGTTCTCAACTTTATTAATTTTTTCTCTTCTTTTCACATCCTTCTATTTGCTTGCTTTAGGTTACTTGTATTCTTTTCATTTCTTAATTTGGAAGCTTAAGCTATTGATTTGAGACCTTTCGTTTCTTTCTGGTTTTAAACATCTTTTATTTGAGTATAGTTGACACAACGTTACATTAGTATCAGGCGTACAACACAATGATTCAACTTCTCTATACATGATGTAAGACCTTGCTTTTCTAATATAAGCATTTGATGCTATAAAATTTTCTCTAAGCCCTACTTTGAGTACATCTCACATATTGTAATATACTTTATTTCTATTTTATTCAGTTCAAAATATTTTCTAATTTTCTTGTGATTTCATCTTTGAACCTTGGATTATGTACTAGTATACTATTTAATTCCAAATGTTTAGAGATTACCCAGATATCCTTCTGTTATCAATTTCTAGTTTAATCATGTTATGGTCAAAGAACATATTTTGAGTAACCTTAATTCTTCTAAGTTTAACAAAGTTTATTGTATGGCCTAGCATATAGTTTAATTTGGTAAATATTTCCGTTAGCTACTTGAAAAGAGTGTATATTCTTTTGTTGTTGGGTGGAAGGTTATATAAATGTCAATTAGATCCAGTTAGTTGATGAAGTTGTTTATCCTTTAATATCTTTGCTGATTTTATGGCTACTCGCTCTATTAATTGCTTAGAGAGGAATGTTGAGATGCACTGATATAATTGTGAATTAATATTTCTCCTTTCAGTTCTGTCAGATTTTGCTTCATTTATTTTGAAGCTCTGTTGGCAGTTGCAGACACATTCAGAGTTTTTATGTCTTCTCGATGCATCATTATATAATGTTCCTCTTTGTCCCTATTTTTCTTGTTATGAAGTCTATTTTGTCTAATAGTAACATGCCTACTCCAGTTTTTTTCCTTTTGATTAGTATTTGCATGTTATTTCCTTTTCTATCCTTTCATTTTTAATCTACCTGTATCATTGAGTTTCAGATAGTTTTCTTATAGACAACATATAGTTGTGTTTTTATGTGTATGTGTTGTTTTTAAATCCAATCTAAATATCGCTATCTTTTAATTTATTTGTTTAAACCATTTACATTTAATGTAATTACTGATATTATTGTAGTTTGGTGTAGTATTTTATTGTTAGTTTCTGCTTTTCTCTTGTTTCTTTTTTCTCCCCTGCGTTATGTATTTCATTCCTCTGTTTTCCTTACTTATCTTGTTTGAATTATTCAAATATTTTTTAGAATTCCATTTAAATCTCTCTACTGGATTTTTTACTAAATCTCTTTGGGCTGTTTTTTTTTGTGTGTGTGTGATTGCCGTTGGGAATATACAACTAACTTTACACAATGTAGTTAGCATTAGTATCTTACCACGTCACAAAAAATAAAGAAAACTTGTATCTAGTAATTTTTGTCTTTTTCCTTTAGAAAGTTTTCATGTTTTATGTCTATCTGCATTGAAAATTTCATCAGACAGCATTATGATTTTGCCTCTGACAAATATTATATTGTTACAGTAAGTTAAAGAGAAAAAATGATCCATTTTATTTAGGCAGATATTTACTATTTTAGTTGCTATTCAGTCATCACCAATGTTCCAGATTTCCTTTAGCCAATATTTCCTTTCTACTTGAAGAATTTCTTTAAAGCAAGTGTATTAGTGATGAATTCTCTTAGATGTTTTTGAGAACATCTTTATTTTCCCTTTATTCCTGAAGGATATTTTCACAGGATATAGTATTCTGGGTTGACAGGCAGGTCCTTTCTTTTAGCACTTTAAAAATATTGTTCCACTCTTTTGGTCTCCATGGTTTCTGATGGAAAAAAAATCTGTACTCATTTGGATCTTTGTTCTCTATATGTAATATGTTGTTTTTCTGTGGATGCTTTGCAGATTTTATCTTAATCTTTGATTTCCAGTGTTTGTTTATGATGTGTATAGGCATGGTTTTCTTTCAGTTTATTCTCTTTGGGGTTCACTGAGATTCTTAGATTTATAAATTTTGTTTTCCACAAAACTTGGAGAGTTTCAGCCATTATTTATTCAAAATTTTTTCTCTTCTCCTTTTGAAAATTTCATGATATGAATGTTAGACCTTTTGATATTGTTCCCTACACCCTGGAGGCTCTGTTCTTTTCATCTCAAATTTTTAGATTGCATTATTTCTAGTGAGATATTATCAAATTTACCAACTCTTTCCTCTGTTATCACATTCTATTAAGCCCTTTCAATTTTTAAATTTCTGTTATTGTAGTTTTCAATTTTAGGATGCCATTTGGCTCATTTTTATAGATTCTCTTTCTCAGATGGGAACTTATATTTTTCCATTTCTTTCAAAATTGTTCACCCTTACTTCTTATAGCACAATCATAATAGCTGCTCTAAAATCTCATCTGGTAATTACGACATTTGGTTATCTCAAGGTTGGCATCTGTTGATTGCCTTTTCCCTTGACAATTATTCAAATTTGTCTGAATCTTTGTGTGTTGAGTAATTTTGGATTGTATTTGGACATTTGAATACTATATTATGAGACTCTGACTCCTATAAAAATCTTCTAGAGAACGCTATTTTAAAATTTTGTTTCAGCAGGCATTCAATGCTGTTCCATCCGGACTGCAAGTTCTGAACCAGTTTTTGTAGGCTACAGTTCTGATGTCACTTCAGTTTTCAGAGCCATCGCAGTGCTCTCTCAGTTTGCACTTTTCTGCACGTCTTTGGTGTGTTCATTACAGCTGGTTTCACACATGTGCTATTTGGGAATGAGGTAGTACTTCATATAGAGATTTTAAAATCCCTATTTATAGCTATTTATAGCTTCATCATCTCAATAGTTCTCTCTGATTCCCAAGATTTTTTTTAGTAGTCTGGCTAGAAAGGCAGAGCTTTAATGTCCCTATGTTTTCATGCACTCCTTGTGACCAGGCCTAACTTAGGACAAAGTAGTGAAAAAATAGAGCCAGGGGGCTGCCACAGCTGCTCCCGTTGCCACCACTTTTGTTCAGTGTAGTGCAGGGAAAATTTTAAAGAAAGGGCCTTCCACTCCACAGGAGCAGCTTCTGCTATACCAGTGAAGGATGGGGCTGTGTTTTCTTTGTTGACACTCAAAATAACTTGAGACCATCTCCATCTTGCTGGGGACAAGGGACTCTTACTTTGTTACTCATGCTGTCCAGTCAAAAGAGGTTTGTCCTCCACTCCTGCTTCTCTGGCTAGAGAAAGTGACTGGATCTGACTTTATTTGTGCCTGTTAGTTGCTTTGGTTTGGGGCTGCCACAGAGCTTAAGCCAGGATATAGAAAACGGGGGAAAAACCCCAGGCAACTCATTGCTGGGTTGTCCTTGGAGTATTGAATTCTATATCTATCTACCTGCTCTTGTTCTTTTATAGTCTTCTGATAGCTGCTTTATGTATTTTGTGCAGTGTTCTTAGTGATAATCTGTTGGAGAGATAGGATAGAATGTATTTAGTCCATTTTTACTAGACTCAAACTCATATGTTTTACTTTTATAAGCACATGATATTTATAGTATGAAAAGAAAAATATTTGGTTGAGGGACTCGGTTTTTTCCCAAGTTTTTGCTTAAATTCTAGTTAGTTAACATATAGTACAATATTGGTTTCAGGAGTAGAACTCAGTGATGCATCTTTACATATAACCCCCAGTGCTCATCATAACAAGTGTCCTCCTTAATACTCATCACTCATTTAGGCCATCCTGCATCCACATCCTCCATCAACCCTCAGTTTGTTTTCTAGCATTAAGAGTCTCTTATGGTTTGCTTCCCTCTGTCTCTTTTCTCTTTCCCATATGTTCTCCTGTTTTGTTTCCTAAATTCCACATGAGTGAAATCATATGGTATTTGTCTTTCTCTGACTGACTTATTTTGCTTAGCATAATACACTCTAGCTCCATCCATGTTGTTGCAAACGGCAAGATTTCATTCTTTTTGATGGCTGAGTAATGATCCTGTGTGTGTGTGTGTGTGTGTGTGTGTGTGTACCACATATTTTTATCCAATTTTCAGTTGATGGAGGCTTGGACTCTTTTCATAGCTTGGCTATTGTTGATAATGCTACTGTAAACGTTGGAGTGCATGTACCCCTTCAAATCTGTTTTTTTGTATCCTTTGGGTAAATACCTAGTAGTGAAATTGCTGGGTCATAGGGTAGTTCTATTTCTCATTTTTTGAAAAATCCCCATACTATTTTCCAGAGTAGCTGCACCAGTTACGTTCCCACCAACGGTGGGAGGGGTGTTTTTAAACATGAAGATTCTCAGGCCCTAGATGTAATAAATCTGGGAGTAGACTGAGAATATAGATTTATGAGATATCCTCAGGAGATTCTGATGAAACAGCAAAGTTATGAACCTACTATTTCTCATCTGATTTGTAGCTGTGAAAATTGAGGCTTAGATTGTACTTTGTCCGCAAGCCAGTTCATCCCTTATTATCCATGTTTTTCACCCTGTGTGTCATATTTTTGCTAATAAGGAATATTTTACTACTGCATTAGGGGCCCAACTCATTAGTGCAACATTCATGTTTAAACCACAGGGTAATAGAATAGAAAAAAATGAGTAAAAATGGCTACTTGTGACAGCTGGATCTGATTTCTTATAAATATTTTCCACCAAGAAAATCTTCATAGACAATGAGCTGAGAAAAATAAGCAGAAAAAAAAAACTTTATAGAAATTCATAGAATTGAGAATCTGGGGAATATTGCCCACACTGAGCTATTTGGCTAAGAGAACCCAAATTGAAGGAATGGATCTGAGTCCTAGATAGACAAGGAGCTAGAAGAGAAATTTCCAGGTTTGGGCTGAGACTAAAAGGGAAAGATGAGGATGAAAGACTGGTAAGCCAAAGCCTAAATATAACATAAGAATTGAGGCTAGAACAAGATTGGCTGAACTACTTGTGAAATTACTTATAAAATAAAGGAAGACCATGATTAATAAGTTAAGCTATATTCATCTAGTTTAATTTAATGGGACTCTGTACTTGTTTGTTTACACACACACACACATATATATCATCTTGTATACCTTTGATGGCTGTGCAGATTGTATACCACATAATTCCACATGGCACCTACTCACATATTATACATTTCTCTGGATTTGTGTACAACTGTACGTGATAGCCTTTCTTATATCCCTAAGACTTTTTTTTTTTTTTTTTTTTTGCTGAGCAGGAAAATGGTAACCTCTTCTAGATGAGTGAGTGTGCACTATGCTTGAAAGTCAGTTTGGGGGAGGGGAGGCTAGTAGTGAAAATTAAACTGGAAAAACCTGAGTGTAAATTGATTTTAAGATATATTGGTATCCAGGGGTACCTGGGCAGCTCAATCCATTAAGTGTCTGACTCTTGATTTTGGTTCAGGTCATGATCTTAGAGTCATGGGATGGAACCCTGCCTTGGGCTCTGCATTCAGCATGGAGTCTGCTTGTCCCTCTCTCTGCTCTTCCTCTTGCTCTCTCTCTCTCTAAAATAAATAAATACAATCTAAAAAAAAAGATGTATTGGGATCCAGAAATGGTCAGGACTCATAAGCTGGAATCATTAAATTCTCTACTACTGTAACCAACTTCCTTCCTCCAGCATCTCCTTGATCACCCCCAGAATGTGTTCCCAAGGGAGACATTTGGCCAGTGGACAAGGCCCAACAAACATACATTCTTTGTTACTATCATTCCAACATAACTCCTGGTGAGCCAAATTGAATGACAATGGGAGATTTTTTTTCCCCTAGGTCTAAACCCCTAAAACCATATTTTTATTATCCTTCTGTGTTAACCTCCAAATCCTTCAAATCTTACCATGTTAGTTGCCCATTCTTATGAAAAGTATATTCAAAGCAAGCAAGATGGAAGGAGTAATGGAAAATGGAGCTGCTGTGGAGTGGTATAAAAAATTTTATATAATGCTTGTTTCTCAAAAAATGCAATTCTTAGGACACCTGGGTGGCTCAGTGGTTGGGTGTCTGCCTTCGGCCCAGGGCATGGTCCTGGGGTCCCAGGATAGAGTCCCACGTTGGGCTCCCGTGGGGGGCCTGCTTCTCCCTCTGCCTATGTCTCTGCCTCTCTCTGTGTGTCTCTCATGAATAAATAAATAAAATCTTTAAAAAAAATGCAATTCTCTGTATTAGGGTCAACTCGGGACTTTTCAAAAAAAAAATTCTTAGCAGGTAGTATCCTTACATATCACATTGTCACCTAATACTGCAAGGTTGTATTCCTGAGGGACTGTCTCTGTCCTAAAGAAAAATTTTAAAGGATGATTTTGTCAAAAGAAACATTTGCTAGTCAGGGGAATCCAGAAAGTTAATTTATAAATTATAAAATAGTCTGCTACTTACCCTTTGACCTAGAAATTCCACTCCTACATAATTTACCCAAGAGAAATAAAAGCACATGTTCACACACACACAAAATTTGTGGCAATGTTCACAGTAGACTTACTCCCCCCAAAACTTGAAACAACTCAAATGTCCATCGTTTTTTTTTTTTTTTTTAAGATTTTCTTTATTCCTGAGAGACACAGAGAGAGAGGCAGAGACACAGGCAGAGGGAGAAGCAGGCTCCATGCAGGAAGCCCGAAGTGGGACTCGATCCTGGGACTCTGGGATCATGCCCTGAGCCAAAGGCAGACGCTCAACCGCTGAGCCACCCAGGTGTCCCCAAATGTCCATCTTTACAGAGTAGAGAAATAAATTGTGATGTATTCATACAATGAAATGCTAGTCAGAAAAAAAATAGAGAAAGAAAAAAGAAGGAATGAACTACTGGTATATGTGTCATAATGGACATTATGCTGAACATAATGTTTGTGAGTGAAAGATCCCAGATACAAAGAAGTAATAACAGCGTACACTGCATGATTTTGCTTATGAAGTTCTAGAATAGGCCAAACTAATCTGTGGTGTGAAAAAGGGCAGAATAATCATTGTCTTTGGGATGGGGTGTAATTTGACTGGGAATGGACATAAGAGAACTTCCTGAGAGGATGAACATGTACTATTCCTGAATAGGGAATGTGGCTTACCTAGGCATAGATATTCGTCCAAAATACAGTTAAGAGTTTTGCTTCCCAATGTACACAGATTTTTATCTCTATAAAGAACTGTTTATAAATAATAATTGAGTAGAGAATAGAGAGAAGTATACAATGAAACAAGGATGGTCAGATGAGATTTATTATACTAGTCTGTTTACTGGACATTTTCCATAATAAAAAATTTAAAAAGTAGTCTGGAGGTCTTGGAATCTGATCTAATTTCTGTTTTCTGTGTGATTTTTTTGTTGGTTTACTTAAAGTTTTGATGTTTTCAATATGAATTCAATAAAAAAAGAATATCATCATTTCACAAATCCTGAAGTAATTGATGTTTTCAAGATTATTAGCACCATCCATGCTAGGTTTGTATACATACTAGCCTTCAGTTTGTATTAGTTACATGTTTTTATAAAATTGATTTTAAGAACCAAATAAATGAATGCTTGAAAGACTCAGAGGACATTATCAATGTTTCCATGAGGAGTTGGGTGGGAGGAGGGGTGCAAGTCTTGCTCTTAATAATAGCCAAACTCTAATATCTATGCTTTGCAACTGGTCATGACTATTATGGTAATCACTCAGAGAGAGAGAGAGAGAGAGAGAGAGAGTTAGACAATTATGGTTATATGCTTGGGTCAAGGCACAATGTTTTCAGAATCACGTCATAGTGTCTGCGCATAGTAGACAACCAAATGCTTGTTGACTGATGAGCTTCTCGACAAGAGGAATGCTTGGACATTGTGGTACCATAAGTTTCTGTATGGTAAATAAACTCTCCTTTGACCTTATAGGAAGATGTTCTCAATTAAACTGTATAGCCTACATCCCCACTCCCATCCATGGCCCTGGGTTGTGGTACCTCAACAGCCATTTATTGAATATTGGATAAAATATACATGCAAACACTTGCCAGCTGTATGAATTATTTAACCACTTGTTAGGTCTGTTTCCTCATCTGTAATATGGAAATAATACTAGGACTTACTTCATAGGCATCTTGTGAGAATTAAATGAATCTATTTGTGTAAAGTACTTAGTGCTTAAAATACAATGCTATGAAAGATGATGATGATGATGATGATGATGATTTACCATGACTAATACTGATGTGTGCCATTTCTTTCAGCCAAGAGCTCTTATTGCCTGAGTTAAGTCCCATGTTCCCTTTTAGCATCCAGGTGGGGTTTTTTTACTTTTCTCTTGCTAAAGAAAAGGGGGGGGGAAACCCTTCAAATCCCCACTGTATAGTATAATTCAATATATGTGAGTTTAAAAAAAAAAGGCTTTTTGTGTCTAACATGGTGATAACTAGTGCGTATAATACTGTATTTGTCAATACAGGCAATAAATGCACTAAGGTTCAAATAATTGGCCTATATGTAACATGTGGAAACATAGCATATTTGTTTCCTGGGGCTATTGTAACAAATGACCACAAACTTTGTGGCTTAAAACAACAAAAATGTATTATTTCACATTTCTGGAGGCTAGAAGTTCAAAATCAGTTTTACTGATCTGAAATCAAGGTGTTGGCAGGACCATGCTTTCTGGAGGCTCTGGGGAAGAATTCATTCCTTGCCTCTTCCAGCTTCTGGTGGCTGCAAACCTTCCTTGCTTTATGACCTCCTCACTCCATTCTCTGCCCTTTGCAGTTACATTGCTTCTCCTGTTCCATGTGTGTCAAACTTCCCTCTGGCTCCCTGTTATAAGGATATTTGAGGATAATTCGGAACAATCTCCCCATCTCAAGACCTATAATTTCATCACTGCAAAGTCCTTGCCATATAGGATACCATTCACAGGTTCTGAGGATTAGGATGTGAACCTAGCTTTTGGGACCATTATTTAGCCTACCACACATAGCTAATTTAAATTTAAGATCGACTGTAATACATATATCCCACTCACCTTTTCTTCATTCATGGAGCTCAGGACACTAAAATATTTACCATGCAAATATCAACCAAGTGGACATTGTCAGTGAAGAATGAAATGTTATTATCAATACAGTGATGTTAATAATTCCACAATATGCTTCCAAAACAGATCAGCTCGATCCATTATAACCATTTGTAAATATTGGAAAGAACTGCATGAGCATGTGGGTACCTCTGGGAATCATTTGGCCATTAAGAAAAGACAGCAAAAACAATGAACCAATAGAAAAACTTGCGAAGTGTTTAGAAAAAGAAACATTGTTTATACTGGTTACCCACTTTCTCTCTGGTTTAAATTCAAGCACTAAAAAAATATGGTAAATAAGCACACTTAGCATACCTGGTTTATGAAACTGTCTTTTGTCAGTTTGATGCGAATTTCATTGGGAGAAAAAAAAAAACAATAAAGTCCAGAATTAATGTTCCAAATTGCAATTGCCAGAAGCAGAGAAGGACAGTGAAAAACCTCAAATAGAAATGACACTTAAAAATAAATCCTTGAGTGACTTCCAGGCTGTCTAATATCTATTTTCCAAAAGCACAGAGCATTTGTTGTCTCTCATCTGAAATAGATGGTTTTGTCTTGCCGGAGCTTACACATATGTACATTTGTTTATTCTCTGAAGGTGATTCTTCATCATACGGTATTGGAAACAGATTCTTTAGGGAAAACATCTGTTCGGCTATAATGCTAGCATCTGCCAAGTTAGGTGTGCTAAGAAAAAAGAACTTTATCGTGGCAGTTCAGGGACCTCAAATCCACAGCTAACATAATATCAAAGACAGACAAGCTGCATCTTTCCTCCGTTGCTCCTGCATGTAGTCTGGCTCTGGCCAGAATGCACAGTGAGATGCTGTTCATTGGTCCTGGGGTCCATTCTGGAGGCAGAGGCCATTTGGTCCGCTTAGCTTAGCAAAAGGGACTCAGACCAAACTAGACACCTGTTCTGCTTCAGCATTTCCTCAGAACTTACCCTGTTGCTTCAGGTGGGCTTGATACATATGCATCCAAGGTCTTGGGTCTGGCACCACGTGAGTGGGATATAGCATAGTGGATAGGAATGTGAGCCCTGGAGCCAGATTGCCATGGTTCAGGAGCTTGGCTCGGCCACCAACTGTGCTACTTGGGAAGGTTCCTTAACCTCTCTGAGCCTCTATTTCCTTATCTGTAAAATAGAATTATTTCAGAATCGGATGTAAATAGATAAGAGGAATAAAAGCACTATATGCAATCTGGAAATATGTGCTCTTAGCACTGTTTAGAATGAATAGCAAAGTCACCAACACTGACCTAGTAAAACCCAGGTAATAACTAACCCTTTGATAAAAGTCCCCTTGGGAGAGAGCTCTGAGCCTCCAAGGAATTTTAATCTACAGATGTCCCAACTTTACTTCAACTCTCTTTACTCCAACAGAATCTAGGGGCTTCTCTCACCAACCTGGCATGGGGACGGTAAGCAGCCTGAATACTTTCTGGAATTTGCAGAGGATTTGTAAGACCGGAGCTGACTGGAGCTTCAATTCCCATTCCACAAATGTTTTCTGAGTGTTTTGGGAAGGCAAGGCATTCTGGTGCCCAGTAGGATTTTGGTGTTGGTGAAAACAATTTTCGGTTCTAAAATCTGTGTACTGTCCCATATCTCTTGATCAACCCTTACCTGATTCTGCATTTTGCCTTTAACTCTGTGTTAACAGCTTTTTTTTTTCCTCCTTCTTCTCCATTGTTCTTAGATCCCACACTGCTGTCATTCCTGGAGGCTATAATGGGGTGCCAATTAGAAACTTAAAGAGTCAAAATCAGATGAAAGTTTCAAGGACCTATGCAAGAGATCAGTGGGAAGAATTTGTTGCTTAAAGAGGCAGCATGGCTCTCGGACCAGCAAGACTGTATGGCAGCCAGACCTGCTCTGTTAATATTTCTGAAGAACAAAACAGTCTTGGTAGTGCTGGGAAAGGTAGTCCCACACCATCAGGATCCATCTGAGCATGGTCTAGCAGAAAGGGAATCTGGGCTGAATAGAGGGGCAGATAGAGGATCCTTGGCAAGACTCTGCCTGTGCTTGGTGAGAAGGCTCAGGCTGCTTCAGCTGAAGAATATATCTCTTGGCTCACCTGAATTCCCTAGCTCTCAATTCATAGTCATCAAGACCTCTAGATCTCCTATACCAAGAGGGAATGTACGTTTTCTGTTCCTCTTGACATTTGTATTTCTCATGGTATATGGAAGAACCAACATTTTGTTGGGTCTACCATTTTCGTTCCATGAGCTCGATGAGCATGAGAATACATCTCAGACAGGGGGCCAGGAGCAATATCACACAAATCAGGTTCTTGAGCCTGCCGCCTGAGGCCTAGGCCTCGTTTGATGACAATGTTGCTCAGTGCTTTATTACCTTTGACTGAAAAATAATCTTTTACCTGGATTGACACATCACTTTCCTAATTAATTTCTTATATTCTGTGTCTTAATTCTTTCCCTTCTAGTCCATCCTGCACCTGACTGCAAATGCTTCTATCTCCAGATTACATTTAATCACATCACCTACTCAGGAAAGTACAAGGGCTTCCTATTGTTTTCTGAAAGAATTTAGAGTCATGCAACAGATTCCCATCAAAGAATGCTTTGTCCCATCCTGAATGCCGGCCTACCAGAAATGTGACCACCAGAGCCAGGGGGTGGGGGGGGCGGGGTGTGGATGGGGAGCTTAGTCAAGTTAAGCGTCTGACTCTTGGTTTCAGTCATGATCTCAGGATCCAGAGATCGAGCCCCATCGGGCTCTGCACTCAGCTTGGAGTCTGCTCAGATTCTTTCCCACTCTTCCTTCCTCTCCCTCTGCTCCTGCCCCTGTTCACATGTGCTAGCACTCTTTCCTCTTTGGGATGCCTGGGTGGCCCAGCATTTGAGTGTCTGCCTTCAGCTCAGGGCATGATCCTGGGATCTAGGATGGAGTCCCACATCGGGCTCCCTGTGAGGAGCCTGCTTCTCCCTCTGCCTCTCTATCTGTGTGTCTCTCATAAATAAATAAACAAACAAACAAACAAAAATTTTCTCCTTTATTTTTGTTTTTTAGCATTTAGACTATGATGTTCCAATGTTCTTGCTTCTCTCGTATTTACACTGACTGTGTGGGAGGTGTGTCATAGCTTCTGGAATATGTGGGTTGTTGGTTTTTATTAAATGTGGGAAAATTTGGTCAATATTTCTTCAAATAATTTTTATGTACCATTGCCTCTCTTGCCTCTATCTGAGAGTCAAATTGCACTTATGTTAGACTGCTTGATACCATCCCACAGGTCACCGTGATTCATTTCATTCTTTTTTCAAATTTTATTCAGTCTGTGCTTCAATTTTTTGGTCCTGTCCTGAATTTTTTTCTTTCCTCTGTTGGGTCCAATCTACTATCACAGCCATCAAGTACAATTTTAGTTTTGATGCTGAATTTTTTAGTTCTAGAATTGTTATTCAGATTTTTTTCACAGTTTAAGAATCTCTCCTGAAATCTCCTATTCCTCTATTTACCCATTTTTCCCTCTAAATCCTTTAACAAACTTATCATAGTAATTTAAAAATCCTTTTCCATTAATTACAGCATCTGGATCATCTATGGGTCTGTTTATATTGACTGATTTCTTCCACATATTCTGTTTGGGTTTTTTCTTCACATGTCTAGTAATTTTTGATGTATACTGCATAATGCATTATAGAGATTCTTCCTCTAGAGAGTGTTTTGATTGATTTTGATTTGGTTGATTTTTTGGAGGCTTGGGTTTATGCTTCATTAAGGCTCTATCTTGGTTTGTCTTTTGTCCTTGGATAAAGCCCTTAATCTTGGGCACATGGCATATATTACAAAGATGCGACACAGATAGAATTATAGTGGGAAGTCCGAGGTGTTTGCCAAGCCCTTCTAACATGAGACTACCCAAACTCCAAACTCTTTCTCCTCTCTAGTGGACAGTTGTTAAAACTGCTACTCGGGGCAGCCCCGGTGGCTCAGCAGTTTAGCGCTGCCTTCCGCCCAGGGCCTGATCCTGGAGTCCCCAGATCGAGTCCCACATTGGGCTCCCTGCATGGAGCCTGCTTCTCCCTCTGCCTGTGTCTTTGCCTCTCTCTCTCTCTCTCTCTCTCTCTCTCTCTCTCTCTCTCTCTCTCATGAATAAATAAATAAAATCTTAAAAAAATAAAAAATAAATAAAACTGCTACTCGGTTTTCAGCTTTCCAGCTACTCTTTCTCTCTGAGGCTCCTTGGAGTCTTATCCCACGTGTTACAAATCAGAGACCACTCACAGATTTGAGGAACGTTGGCTGGCACATTTTGTGATTTCCTTCTCTAAGCTCTCTCTTTTCTGACGTTTCCCCCACTTCGATTTTCAGTTGCTTTTCCAGGTCTAATGCCATCCTCTAAATCTTCAAGTCAATAAAATTCAAGATTTCCACTCTGGTTGTATCTGGTAGATTTGTGAGGACTGAGGAATGCCCTTAAAAATGACAGATAAAAAGACATATAAATGTGATTCCCGGCTAGTGTGATTCCCGCTCTGTAGGCCAAATATCCTCCAGTTGCTTCCTGCTCTTGGTTATTGTCCAGTGCCTCCAAACGGCCATGTTATACATTTTTTTATAAATTTATTTTTTATTGGTGTTCAATTTGCCAACATATAGAGTAACACCCAGTGCTCATCCCATCAAGTGCTCCCCTCAGTGCCCGTCACCCAGTCACCCAAACCCTGTCCATGTTATACATTGTTCAGAGTTTATAGTTGCTATCAGCAGAAGGGTTAGTCTAATATCAGTTCTACCATCATGAGTAGAAGTCCTAAGCTCCCTCTTTGATATTGTAAACTATCTCTACAGTGGTTAATGCCTGAAAGTCTTATTGCCTATGAGTACGTTTTCTAGAACAGCAGCTGGGGTTCTCTTTGATTGCTTGACCATGGCTACTGGTCCCCAGTGACCAGCTATTCCCTGCCTGTCTCATCTTCCCACCTCTGGCAGCGATTTCAACACAGCAGGAGCTTGTGGGAATGATGTTTTTAAAGTGATGTGAATTATTGTAGTAACCGACCAACCACTATGAGGTTAACTGGGTGAGTATCAAAAATACACAATGTGCTCATGGAACTCTCTGGGAGGCCATTGTAACAATTTGGAACAAATGCTTTGGTGTCCAGTATCCTAGGATAGATTTTGAGCAATTTGCTTAACTTTGGTGAGGCTCTGTTCTCTCGTGGTAGAATAGGGATATTATCTCACAGGGTCATTGTGAGAATTAGATAAACTGATAGATACAAGTATAGACATAAATGTATCTATAAATATAGATGTAGACATAAATATCAACTGATATATATGTACATATACAGTGTGCCCGGCAGAAAATAAGTGTTCATTAAGTCATCACTAAAAATTTGAAAAGTCAAGAAATCATCTTTGCTATCACCACACTGTTAGAGAGGGTGAAAGTAACAAATTCAGGATGACGTTTCCCTGGCTCACTGTTTCTGAGAATGTGATCAGCAAATTCCCTGCACCAGAATCATCTGAGGCCAATTGTTAATAAAGCAAATTTCCTGGCTCCCACCTCAGAACTACTAAACAAAAACTGGCAGGGGTGGGGTCTAAGAATACAAATTTCTTTCTTTTTTTTTTTTTAATCTTTTTTTTGTTTGTTTATTTATGATAGTCATACAGAGAGAAAGAGAGAGAGGCAGAGACACAGGCAGAGGGAGAAGCAGGCTCCATGCGCCGGGAGCCCGATGTGGGATTCGATCCCGGATCTCCAGGATCGCGCCCTGGGCCAAAGGCAGGCGCCAAACCGCTGCGCCACCCAGGGATCCCTAAGAATACAAATTTCTAATCAGCTGCCCAAGTAATTCTTATGCTCATTAAGTTGTAAAAACTACTGGATACTTCAGAGACAAAGAGACATTTCTTGTGGAGGGAATGGAAAGTCTGTAAGACTTTGAACTCCTGCCTCACCTTCCAGAAGTCTAGATTTTATTGCCATTTTGGCATTGATGTCTCTAAGCTTATTATTTTAGATGGAGACTGAAAAGTTTTAGTCATCCTTAAGTGTCTGGCTGGAGGGCGATTGCAGAATGATTAAGCCAAAAGAGGTTATAATTCATCCTTCAAATTCATGGTTAAAGGCATTCTGCTGTATAGCTTCTCACCTGTGAAGTATTCCACAGCTCTTAAATCATCTTTTACTAAGTGAAATCCCAGCTTCCTAAGAGAATAAATATTGTTTCAAATCTTTCATTTCTCTCACTTTTCACAAACATGTTAAAAACAATTAAATGTTGGAGTACAATTTTCATTTCCTTTGTATTGTGGAATCATGGCAGGGTTTTTGTAATCTACTTAATATTGATTGAATCTGGACTTAACACCACATAGGGTAATTATAAGGATCTTGGATACAGTGTGCTCATGGTTTTTAAAATCCGAGGGCTTCTTTTTTTTTTAATCTTATTTATTCACTTGACAGAGAAAGAGAGCACAAGCAGGCAGAGTGGCAGAAGGAGAGGAAAAAGCAGGCTCCCCACTGACAGGTAGCCCAATGGGGGCTCCGAGGGTTTTTTTTCTTTTGAAAGGAAACAGAAGTTCTTATTTTTAGTAAACAAATGAGACTGAGTGTCACCAAAGTCAGAGGGAGGAGAGTCAAGGATAAGGACTCACAAGGATGAGTATCTAGTATATTGTCTGGCACGGTAGATACTCCCTAGAGAGTTACTGCATGAGCAAATGAATGAATGCATGTGAAGTGCTTATATTTGGAATTGATGGAATTCCACTTCTGAGTAGGTGAATGGGTGCATCCTGCCTTATGAACCTCCTTCCTTCACAGTTTCTCAACTTTCAACCAAACGTGCTGGGATGGAAAGACTTATACGAGTGCCGATTGCAGAAGTTGCTGAATGGCTGCCAGGCTGGGACACAGTTGGAGATGATCTATCAATGTGCCCCTGCCTGTGGCTCCCTCCATGGGCATGCTTCTTCCTATCCCATCTCTTATGCCACAAATCACTTCCCAGAATAGTCCATGATTTTTTTTTTCCAGTTTGCTCATCTATATTGCCTTCTGGAGTGCTACTCAACTCAGGGTCCTTCCCTACTGCCCTCCAAAGGAACCTTTCTGAAAATCTTACCACACAAGTGAGTAGCAGAATCTATAACCAGCAAACAAACCCCTTTGATCTGAAAAAAATAAATCCGACACCGGCCAAAACCTGACAGACACTGGCTCCTGAACAACAGTGGTAGTGCTGTGGATTTGCTTACTAGCTGTTTCACTTGCTGAGGGAATTGTTTTAATTTTGCAGGCTGTGCCAGACTTGGAGAAACATACTCTAATATGCAAGGCACAGGCCCCAATTAATGTTTCACCCATTGCGTGCAGCTTGACAGTCCTCCTGACTTGTTGCCGTCATAAGTGTGAAACTCTGGGGGTTTCATTTAAATTATTTTGTGACATGCAGCCTAATTTCCTCATTCTACAATCTTACCTTCGGTTGCAAGGATTTCAGGGCACTGCCTTTATGCAGTGGTTATCTATCTGTATATGCCTATATAAATAGTAAACCATGTTTTGCTCACAAAAAGGTTTGTTGTAAGTGGAAGGGACACCCCATCCCTGTTGTTGTGGTTGCTGCTTTTAAAGATCAATTTATGTCTGAGAAATAACCAATAAAATGCACAGCCCCATATAAGGCAAGTGTTCACATGATGAAAAGCATGTAGCAGAAGAGGCAACAATGTTGGCAGTTAACACAGCCTGCTACAAAACTGATAGCAGATCTCTGGTGAATGATCTGTCTTGGTGGGCCAGGAAGAGAACAGGTTGAAGGGGATTGTTAAAAATTCTTAGATTGCAGCAGGCACCATTGAGGTCCTGCTTATAATCTCTCACTCATACCACCTGTAGTGGGTTGAATAGTGGTCTCCTACAAGATATGTCCATGTCCTAACCTCCAGAATGTGCAAGTGTGACCTTGTTTGGAAAAGAAGCCTTTGCCAATGTAATTAAGTGAAGCCTCTTGAGATCATCTTGGATTGAGGGTAGGCCCTACATCTCAAGACAAGTGTTTTTAGAAGAGAAGTGGAAAAGACACAGACACACAGAAAAGGTGGTGATGTGAAAACAGAAGAAGAAACTGAAGTGATGCACCCACAAGCCAGGGAATGCCTGGAGCCTCCGGAAGCTGGAAGAGGCAAGGAAGGATCCTCCCCAAAGTCTACAGCAGGAATGTGGCCCCGCTGATGCCTTGATTTCAGACTTCTGGTCTCCAGAACTGTGAAAGAACCAACCCATTGCTGCTGTGCTTAGGCCCCCAGTGTGTGGTCATTTGTTATGGTGTCTCTAGAAGACTGGTATGCATATATCTTATATGCTGGCAGGCTGGACTCCTGGGTGCCAGAACCTGTATTTCTTTACCCAAAGCCTTTCTCTGCTGCCAAGACCCACTCTACCCCCTTATTAAGCAGGGTAGGCCAGGTTTGCTGGAGAATGAATGCCCCTGACTCAGCAACTCTCATGTTAAGATTGATGGGAGTCGGTGGATGAGGTCAAACTTGGCTAGGGTGACCTCGAGGCATATAACCTCTCCTGGCTCCTAGAGTTCAGCTCTATCTCTGCACAGTGGTAACTAGTGTGACAAACTCCATACTGACTTCCTTCCCTTCCCGAGTTTCAACTGTCCACTCCCATATCAGTTTTTGCTGGTATCGTCTCCTAAATAAACTACTTCTACTTAAATGTTTGTCTCAGGGGCTGCTTCTGGGGTGGAGCCCAAAGTAAAACATGAATATAAAGGAAATAACACATTGTCTCAGTAGCTTAGAGATGTGATGCCTTGGACATTTTCCTGGATTGTTCTATGAAAGTTGTCTGATTCTAACCTGATCTGTACCAACAGAAACCTACTGTCATTAAAAATGATCTTCTGGGACACCTGGGTGGCTCAGGGGTTGAGAGCCTGCCTTTGACCCAAGGTGTGATCCTGGAGTCCCAGGATCGAGTCCCACATAGGGCTCCCTGTGAGGAGCCTGCTTCTCTCTCTGCCTATGTCTATGCCTCTTTCTCTGTGTCTCTCATGAATAAATAAATAAAATCTTCTAAAAAATTTAAAAAAATGATCTCTTAAGATACATCTCTATCCACAATCTCCTTTTGAGAAGGATTTGAGGTAGCATTTGAATTGTGATATTTAATATATCATGTCATATTCTTTTGTTCTTTCTACTACAAAAACTATTATGGTTCCCTGGGACATAATTGGTACTCAATAAATATTTGTTAAATGAATGATTTACTTATGATATACATATTTGGATATGGGATCTCAGAAAGCCTACCATATGTATTATAAAAATTATTTTAGAGAATATTATGGAAATGAGGCAAACATTTGCATTTCCTTTCGAGTGAAAATCTGATTGATACTGTTTTCTAGACCACTGTTCAGTGTAAAATTTACCTTAATCTAGCTAATAGCCATAAGTAGTTTATCATATTTCAACCTGCAACTGTTCATCAGCCTATGTTTTATGTGGATAAATGATTAATAATATCCCTGCCCTCAAGGTTGGGAACAGTGTTAGTGAATGGCAAGTGGCCGTTTTTATTTTATGCAAACTTGCTTTTCCCTCTGCTAACAATCTGCTGCTCTTTTTCAGAGTTTTCAAAATTCCTTATCCTCAATTGTCTGAGTCTAAATTAGTTACTCCCTCCATACACTGTTTTTTTTTGGGTGTGTGAAAATTGAAAAAAAATTGACTTAATAAGAAGTAAAATACCATAATTTATTTTCCAGATATTATATTATGACTTTCACATTGCTTTTATTTGGTAGGTCCTCCCCTTCTTGATTTCCAAAGACTCACTTTGCTTTCGTTTAGAGAAGTGAACCAAAAATTCCCAAGTGGAGAAAAAGGTGACTATTTTCTCATATAATTTTCACTGAGTGCAAAGCCTGTTCAAAAATACTCACTTGTTTGATATTTGTCTAAAATGGTTAAGTGACTCAGCCATTAGAAATGACAAATACCCACCATTTGCTTCGACGTGGATGGAACTGGAGGGTTTTATGCTGAGTGAAACAAGTCAATCGGAGAAGGACAAACTTTATATGGTCTCATTCATTTGGGGAATATAAAAAATAGTGGAAGGGAATAAAGGGGAAAGGAGAGAAAATGAGTGGGAAATATCAGTAAGGGTGACAGAACATGAGAGACTCCTAACTCTGGGAAAGGAACAAGGGGTGGTGGAAAGGGAGGTGGGCAGGGGGTAGGGGTGACTGGGTGATGGGCATTGAGGGTGGCACTTGATGGGATGAGCACTGGGTGTTATACTATATGTTGGCAAATTGAACTCCAATAAAATAAATAAATAAATAAAGTGGTTAAGTGAATCTTCTCCAAATATTTGATAAAAAGTTTTTGAAACCACTGACTTTATTGCCTTTAAAAAAAAAGATTTGTATTTATTTGTTTTTGCAAGAGAAAGAACAGGAATGAGCACATGGTGGGGAGGGGAAAGGAGTGGAGGCAGGGCAGAGCAAGAAGCAGACTCCCCACTGATCAGGGAGCCTAATGTGGACTCCATCCCAGGACCCTGGGATCATGACCTGAGCCGAAGGCAGATGTGTAACCAACTGGGCCACCCAGGGGTCTTTCATTGTTTTTTTTTTTTTAATCTCTTCTTAAAACACTGAGGAGATAGATTGAAGGTCAAGTAAACAAGTTTATAAACAAAAAGATCATAAGTGCTACAGGATTTTATTTTATTTTCAAATTTTTATGTAAATTCTAGTTAGTTAACATATAGTATAATATTGGTTTCAGGAGTAAAATTTGGTGATTCATCACATATAAGGATTTTAAAAATAAAAACTTTTTAGTGTAGTTAGACCTTGGTGTAGCCAAAGTGTTTTAATTTCAGAATTATCTGGAAATAACTACATAGTCCACTCACTATAAAAAAATTTTTTTGACCTTTAAAAAAGATGCTGCCCACAGTAGTGACATTTTTTCCTCCTAAGAAAACACTGAAAATAATAACGAGTTTCCAGTTTGTTGAAAAAAAAAAAAAAAAGACAACCCGACAATGGAAAAATCTGCTGAAGTCATACAACCAAGAAATGACTATTTCCCTCCTTCCAAAAGCAGCAGTATCCCTGTAAATTCTTATTACTCATTTCTTAACAAAACATTTTGTGGGTCCTTGCATTCAATCAAGAAAACTTTATTGGAGGTTTCGTAAATCTTCAGAATGAAGTAGATAATCCTTCTTGTTTCCATTTATTAATTTATTATCAAAACACTATTCGCTGGAAAAATATGAGCATATTTTATATTAATATAACCAGACAGTGTATTAACTTTAACCTTTAATAAAAATTTACAGAGTGGGACAGAAACGTGATAATATTTCAATAACCCATTCTTATTGTCTGTGTTCACAGTGAACCAAATGCTTATTCCAGAGCAGGAAACAAAGTTGTTTTCATTAAAAGGAGGCCATTTGCTGACGTGGGGATTTGTGTGCGATTTTAAACATGGTCAGAAAGTACAAAGTCTGGGGACAAATATCATAAAGAAAGAAATTAAAATGAGCTATTTTGTATCGAAGTGCAAAATCCAGGCATTACGAAACAGATTGATCCAAGAATAAAATCTAAGTTGAGATTCCATCATTGTGTCAGTCTTTGAGGGAGGGGGAAAAAAAACCTCATCATCTAGATTTTATCATAAATGCTGGTGCAAATAAGTTTTCAACTGAGGCTGTGAACTGAATTTAAAGCAGCACAAAGTACTTTATTAACAACTTTTAACTATATTATTATTACCATTTTGGTTATAGGGATATAATGTTTCTTTCCAAGTAATCTTTTGCAAAGGACTTACTATCCTCGATCATCTAATAATTTGTAGATTTGCATCAGATGGTGTCCTTACATAGATCTGCCTCATTCAATTGCTTACGCTCACCCACTAGGATCCCAGATTGTTGTTTGCATTTCCTGAGTGAGCACTGGGTGCTGCTGCTGCTGCTGCTGCTGCTGCTGCTGCTGTGTGTGTGTGTGTGTGTGTGTGTGTGTGTGTGTGTGTGTGTGTAAAGGCAGTAGCCGGCATGGCAGGGCAGTAAGCAAAAGCCAGTTGAGACAGCTCAGGGATTCTCAGGCCTCAACTGTAGGTTTTAGGATAAAAAGCATTATCTAATTGTGGTTTTGATTTGGATTTCCCTGATGGCAAGTGATGCGGAGCATTTTCTCATGTGCATGTTGGCCATGTCCATGTCTTCCTCTGTGAGATTTCTGTTCATGTCTTTTGCCCATTTCATGATTGGATTGTTTCTTTGCTGTTGAGTTTAATAAGTTCTTTATAGATCTTGGATACTAGCCCTTTATCTGATAGGTCATTTGGAAATATCTTCTCCCATTCTGTAGCTGTAGGTTGTCTTTTAGTTTTGTTGACTGTTTCTTTTGCTGTGCAGAAGCTTTTTATCTTGATGAAGTCCCAATAATTCATTTTTGCTCGTTTCCCTTGCCTTCATAGATGTATCTTGCAAGATATTGCTGCGGCCAAGTTCAAAAAAGGTGTTGCCTGTGTTTTCCTCTAGGATTTTGATGGATTCTTGTCTCATATTTAGATCTTTCATCCATTTTGAGTTTATCTTTGTGTATGTGAGAATGGCAAAAATTAACAAGACAGGAAACAACAAATGTTGGAGAGGATGTGGAGAAAGGGGCACCCTCTTGCCCTGTTGGTGGGAATGTGAACTGGTACAGCCACTCTGGAAAACTGTGTGGAGATTCCTCAGAGAGTTAAAAATAGAGCTAGCCTACGTATGACCCGGCAATTACACTGCTGGGGATTTAGCCCAAAGATACAGATGCAGTGAAGCGCCGGGACACCTGCACCCCGATGTTTCTAGCAGCAATGTCCTAATAGCCAAACTGTGGAAGGAGCCTCGGTGTCCTTCGATAGATGAATGGATAAAGGTGATGTGGTCTATATATAGATTGAATATTCCTCAGCCATTAGAAACAACAAATACCCACCATTTGCTTCAACGTGGATGGAACTGGAGGGTATTATGCTGAGTGAAGTAAGTCAATCAGAGAAGGACAATCATTGTATGGTTTCATTCATACGGGGAATATAAGAAATTGTGAAAGGGATTATAAGGGAAAGGAGGGGAACTGAGTGGGAGAAATTAGAGAGGGAGACAAACCGTGAGAGTCCCCTACTCTGGGAAATGGGCAAAGGGTTGTGGAAGGAGAGGTGGGTGAGGAGATGGGGTGGCTGGGTGATAGGCACTGAGGAGGGCACTTGACAGGATGAGCACTGGGTGGTACACTATATGTTGGCAAATTGAACTTCAATAAAAACAAAAACAAAATGAAAAAGTCTTATCTAGCCATCTAGCACAGCAGTGGAGACATCTATGTGGAGACATCAAGATACATCTATGAAGGCAAAGGAAACAAAAGCATCAGGAATATATAGCATTCTTCCCGCTGGCTCAACTCACCAGAAACTATGTGCTCATCTGGCCTCTCCCCTAGCCAAGATGTAGAGTCAGGGCTCCTGGGCACTTATCCAGTCACCAGCACAAGCCGGGGTGTGGGGGGTGCTGTGGGGAGGGGGACCAGTGACAAATCTCTGCTAGCATCATATCCTGGCACGCAGTAGTTTGATTTTCAAAGCTTTTGCAAAGAGATTTAAAAAGAGAGAAAGTCCCAGCTTCTCGCACAGAAGGAGATGGGCCCACCGTCCTGCGTGGGGGCGGATGCCGCAGGGAGCCACCCCAGCAGGTCCAGCATCTCCATGGGACTGGGTCCTTGCAGAAGCCATGTGTGAAGCAAGCTTCGTGTCAGCCCTCAGACACGAAACACTGCGCTTTGCATTAGGTAGGATAGCAAGAGCATGTGAGCTGGGACTCCCTGCCACCCAGGTCGGAATGGGATGTTTCAGGGATTCCACTGCTTGTCACTCCTTGGGATGTGCGTGAAGGAGGGAGACGCTGCACAGGAGCCTCAGACACACTTGTACACGGAGTGGGCTTTAGCAGATTACAGCGAAAGCCATCCATCCTTGTCAACAGCTTGTAGAAAGAAGGGCGAAAGGGAGACAGCGCTGTGAGATTGTCACCAGCTTTGCTTCTCCGCCTGCTGCCATTTGTGAGCCTCACGCACATTACGGCAGAGTTACAGACGCACTTCGTGTGCCGGCCGGGAAGTGTTGGTGAAAATTAAAAAAAAAAAAAAAAGTTTTTTTATAAAAAAAAAAAAGCCAAGCACAATGGAGGTTGTTCTCAGGGCTTCTGCAGTCAAGCAAATCCGTTTATAAAGAGTGATTGGTTTTAGAGGTTATGTGAGACACTGTCGTTCAAGATGTTTCCAGACACAAACTAAATGATAGCTTAACAATTCAAATACACATGAATCTTGTCCCCCCTACATTTTTCAGCGTTATGATACTAAAGACATCAATACTTGTGTTTGGCGAGAGATACTCTGTCTACAGTACTAATGATTTATGGCAACTCTATAATCCCACCAAACCTGGCCACTGTCTTCTGTATTCCTTGGGGAGCTGGCCCCCCCCCCGACATAGGATGACAAAGAGCAGAGATTCTATTAATTTGTCCAACTGTCCTTGTAGCTCTCCACGACATGCCTCCAAATTACATTTATCCCTTGGATCAGCTGAGATGAACTCCTTTTACCTTATCAAAGCCTACTTACACTGTCAAAGTCTAATTTTCAAAAAGTTAAAAACCCGACTCATATGCATATGGTATGAATACATGTTGAAGATATATTAACCCCTTAATGAGAGAACTGGTAACATGATAAAAGCTGGTTGAAAGAACATTTTTGAGGGCCTGAGTATTTCTAGGCATTTAAAGGGATATTAAAATAAATTGCTATCAGATATAAAATGGATTTATAACCTCCAGGACAGAGAAAAGCCATAACCTTCGGATTTCCTTTTCAACTGGATAGAAATTATTTGCATCGTTCCTGGAAAAGATCTATATCAAGTTAACATATAACTTCACAGGATGTGAGCCAGTAATTAAGAGTAAATAGCAAAGTCAAACAAAGGCACATTCCTATAGATAAGTAAACAGTCCTTGGGAAACTTGTTCTAAATGGCACTGAAAGAATTTTATTAACAAGGTTTAGATATTTTTTTTCTTTAATGACTTGTGTTACATTGATAAGATGAATCTAGATTTCACTTTCTCCTGCTCCCTTCCCAACCCTGCCCCAGTTTGACTTAAGGCCTTCGGGTCCCACAAAAATATCCACTTCCCTCTGCCAATAGGAATTTCAGGGACTTACCAGGAGGAGAAGAGATCATCTTTTTGACCAAATATAGATCTACTCTGCTGGGCACCTTGGCTGCTACTTCTGTCTCCCTGGCCATCACAGTATCGGTTGTTGCTGCTCAGTTAATGATGGGGCACCTGCAGCCTCTTACAGGTACCCCGGAACCTTTGGCACTATTGTTGAGCGCCTGGTAGTTTCTCCTGGGGGAGAATCTGCACTGTGCTGATATATGTTTAACAACTGGCTTTCAGAAAAATTTAAAAAAAAAGAAAGAAAGAAAGCCCTGAGTTGTAACATTTGGCAAGTTTCACGGTATAAATGCTTCCACCATGGCCAATTTCAAGCTGCCAACATGATGTCAACCAGCTAAGCCTACACGAGCCAGCTCTAGAGGCAGGAGGGATGCTGCTCACCATCGAGATAAAAACTGCTCAAGAATCCCACAGCCATTCCCAGGGTTTTAAGAAAGTGACTCTCAGCCTTTTTTCTTACAGCTTTCTGTGTTTGTCTGGATGACCCAGTGGGAAAGCCTAAACCATGTAGGGAAGAGGCAGTTTCTGTGAGACACAGAGCGATCTGATGACTGGCTTTGCCCAGCTTGGCCAGCGCTGAGTTTACTGCTGATCTTGAGAATTGGAAAGCCACAAGGGGAAAAAACAAAAAACAAAACAAAAAACAAAAAAACAAAAAAACCCCCTTAGAGCTGTTTTACTAAAATCCTGGGAAACAGCCTCAGGATCACTACTGTGAGACCGGCGAGTAGTTGGAACTTGTTTGAAACTGCTATAAACTAGAGGTGTTTAAATGTGTACAAGCCAAATATAAATGTACTCAGGGTTCTGTCTTAAATTTAAGTAATCTGCTCCACCATTCATGCCCTGCTGTTATATCGGATATCCAAGCTCTTGCCAGTGCTGAAAGACAGAATAGCCAATAGAGTTATGCTCCATTGTTGTGGCTAAACTTGACCAGCCTAAGGAGTGCTTGTCAACCTCATCTCCCTTGAGGAATTGTTCATTCAGGATCCTGCTTCACCTCCTCACCTGGAGCATTTTGTTTTCTTGCACCTCCTCCTGGAGGTACTTCTTGAGTGCTCTGATCAGAGCTGCACACCATGTCCCAGCTGGGGACACATTCTATTTGGTACAAAGAAAGGAATAATTTCTCTTTTAGTTTATATACTCCTCCAGAGGTGCTACAGCATCCTTGCTAGTTTCTCTTGTTTGCAGAAGCATGCCAAATCGGCATCTTCAGGAATCAACCAAGTGTCTGCATGTTTTGAGAAATGTGTTTGTTACACCCCCCACCCCCACCCCATGGACAGGGACCTAACTATGGCTCTCCCTAGCCTTATCAGGTCATTTGTCCAAAATAAAGATGCCCCTTCCTCTAAGTGGAAGCAGCTCTGTGCTGAGGCCCAAGACTTTTTGGGAAGAACACGAGCTGAATTTCAGCATGCATTCTTGGGGTGTCCGACTGCATTCATTTTCCTACCTGGAGAAATGCCGCACATCCATCCTTGTCCACTGCCCCTAAACCAGACCTTTAGCCTCTACGAGAGTCCCTTCAAAGCAGAACTTTTTTTTAGATCCCCTTCTGAAGGACAGATGCTATAAAGATAGTTCATTTTTTAGAACCTGAGACATTAAGCAAGCTGAGCATTATTAGCTCCATGAGGCTGGGATGCCCACTCCCTGCCCTAGCCCAGACCTCTGTACCTGGCAAGTGGTCCTCAAACTTTTTAAATCTGCTTATTGGGTAGGGACAGTGGACTGCTGGGCGTTCAGTGTTTTGAATATCACCTCTGAATGAGATGAATGTGTTTCTTAAAGTACATTAGCAAATTCTCAAATTTGGTTAATGCTAAGAAAGTATTGATTACATTGGGAGTGGTCATAATTGTGTAACATTAAAAACATGTTAGAAAAATGTTTCATTGTACCCCATCAATATGTTCAAAGGAAATGCAGGTTCAGGAATACTAAAAAGACTCCATTCTTCACATTTGCTTTGTAATTGAAATGTTTGTTGTATGCCTTCATTTTCCATTTCACTTATTATATGTGTATGTTCCTATATGTTAACTTTTATTGTAGCAAAGCTTATGGGAATAAATGCTCTAGTTGAAAGGAAAGGTAACTCCACAGATCCTAGTATGTCTTGATATTTTTAGCACTTTAGATACTTTAAAATATTATGAACAGTCTTTGTGTACTGTACTTACTGCTTTTGTAAGGAACATATTTGAGATATTTCATCCTAATCATGCTCTAAATTTTGTTACATGCTTGTTATTCAACGTTCAATACAATTTTGTACAACAGGAAAAAAAATAAAAGCCATTTCAATAAAAGCAATGTGGCCCCTAGGACCTTTTGAGGTTGCCATGTAAAATTTTGTATCTTAAAACTTAAACCCTGCAAAGGAAGTCATTTGTGGTATATTACACTTAATTGACATTTGGAAAGGAAACTCTTAGCATCTCTCTTTTGAATGTGTCTTAGTTTCTTTGGGCTGCTCTAACGAAACACCAGAGACTGAGTAGCTTATAAACAACAGAAATTTATTTCTCAGGGTCCCGGAGGCTGACAGGTCCAAGATCAAGGTGCTGGGAGATTAGATGTCTGGTAAGAGAGCCCACTTCCTGGTTCACAGACAACCACGACCACCGACCACCGTTTTGCTATGTCCTCACAGGACTTAAGGCAGGAGGGAGCTCCCTGGGGTCCCTTTTATGAGGCCACTGATCCCATTCACGAGCATTCTGCCCTCAGGAGCTAATCACCTCCCAAAGGCTCCACCTCCAAACACCATCATATTGGGGATTGGGTTTCAACATTCAGGGGTTGGGCTTGGGAGAACATTCAGTATTATCCAAAGGAGTCTAAATCTCATAGTGATTCGATACGCACCATCCCCCTTTAAAAAAATACACAGATAAGCTCTTTAACAGAAATTTGACCTCTTCCCTTTATCTCCTTTGAGCCCCTCATTCCATTCTGTTTCCCTTGCAGGATTTTATTCCAATGTGATATATTTTTGCTTTTGAAAGAATTTTATTAACCACTGTATTATAGTATCCCACCGTGGAATATATATAAATTAACATTATTATTATTTTTATTTCCTATGATTACAAGACTCTCGGTGTTTACAAACATTTTCTGGATTGAGTCATTGTTATAAAAATTAGTTGTTCCCAACTGATTAAAATAACATAAATATACTACAAATTTTGATAATCATTAAACATAAAATGTAAATTTTTATCAAAAATACATTTCCTAATACAGCAAATGGGGATCTTCACAATAATATTTCATATATTTATGGGTGAGTTTCTTTTATTGCCAAAATGAAATAGGGCTTAGTAGGAGTTTATTCTTATTTTTTCTAAAATAATGTCAGCCATAAATAAGATGAAAGGAAGGGGTTTGTTACAGTAATTTTACTCAGTTGTTTGAACTCCTTCCAAGTTAGATACCGAAAAATCACATGGAAATCTATTTTCAAAAATAATCTTAACTGATCTATCAGCTGAGAACTCAATAATCTGATAATAGCTGGAACCACTTGACTTGCAAAGGTTTGGTGACCAAATCTTAAGAATCCTCTTTTTTTTTTTTTTAAATCCCAACACCAGTTATATTGAATTGTACCTTTGGCATTTTGGTGCACAATGCACCAGAGACCTACTCAGCAAGAGATTGACCATTGTGAAAAAGGAAGTCAAGAGCAGACACAACTTCCATCACAAGCCTGTTCCTGGGAAGATCACACTTGGAAAAATCGAGATCTGACATGGTGTCCATATCATGGAAAGTTCCCATGTGCTCCCAAGGTATGTACCAGTTTGAAGACCCTTGTACCTGCTACCTATGGTTGCCAGATTTAGCAAACGAAAGTACAGGACCCCCAGTTACATTTGCTTTCATATAAAGAACAAATACTTAAGTAATGTAACTTTATCCCATAGACTAACTATGACATTGCCATATTCAGGGCAGACATACACTGCCAAGTATTCATTGTTTATCTAAATTCAGAGTTAAGGGGCAGTCTCCTATTTTCTTTGGTAACCTTAGTTACCATTCTAGTGCAAATTACTGTTACAGCTATTGGGAGGTGATCCCTTGCTTGTAGACAATGAAACTTCTCAAAGGCAAGTTCAAGTCTTACTCTTCTTTGTACTTTTTGTTTCCTCCACATCTACCGAACTAGTAAATATCAACAAGTACTTGGTGAATGTTTGAATAAAGGAGTAGTTGGTATAAAATAGGTGGTCCATACTTTATTGAATGGAAAAGAACAGAACTGGTCTCGGCCTTGAATGATGGATTTCTGGATTACCCTTTCAATAACATTTGGTGCCCTCCACGTGAATAATTAACGGTTCCTGACCTTGCAACTTACCCAGCCTCCTGCTTCTACATCTTTGATTGACTAATTCTCATGCCCAGATACTCACTTCTTTAATCTTACATACTTAGCTAGGCATATCATCATTCTGCTCAGTTTCCATGCCCCTACATATGGAAGAACCTTCCAATGGCTTCCCAACCCACTCTGAATAAAATCCATATGCCTTATGATGATTTATGAGGCTATAAATGATTTAGCCCCCTCTGTCTCTCTGATCTGATCTCCTACTACTCTCCCGATCCTTAGATCTCTTCTAACCACACTGATTCTTACCTCAGGGTTTTGCATTTGTAGTTCTTTCTGCCTGCAGTGTTTTCCACAAGGTCTGTGCATGTTTTATTTACTTATCTCATTCAGGTCTTTACACAACTGCTGCTTCCTCTGGGAAACCTTTGGTGACCACCCTGACTGCAATAGTTCTCCTCCTACATGCACCTTGAAGGCTGCCCTGGCTCTTCTGATTGTGACCAGACACTGGGGCTTTCTACTACAGATACTGGAGGAATAAAAAGCCCTCAAATGCTTCCATGCCTGAGCTTGCCAGCCCAAACAGCAGGAGACTCAGGGGCAAGGGTTCTCCCTCACTTCCATCTTTCAAACCTCATATGAGTGCATCGGATTAGTAGAACCTTAATCGTAGCCAAAACTCTTAGTTGCGAGGGAGTCTAGGAAATGTAGTTTTTAGCTTTCCAGTTGCTGATCTCAGCAAGATACAAAAGAGGGAGAGTGGAAATGAATGTCATAGCCATCATATCTACCACAACTAGGTAGCCATTACATACAACGTTTGGAAGAATATATGTGAAAACATTTGGAAAAGAGTAAGAAAACATACTATTTTTTTTAAATCAATATGGTGTCTATGTATAAAGAAACTGGAAGGATACATACCAAAGTAATGGTATTTCTGAGTACTGGCTATAATATGTTGATGTAATAAATTCTTGAATAGGATGGAGGTGGAGATGGGGTTCAAACATGTGATGAGATCAGGCTGAGGACAGAGGGCCATCTTCTAAGATAAGGCCAAATGTACAAAGACATGTTGTAAATGGGGAAGGAAACACTGAGGTGGTTCTTAATTGTTGGCTCATTTTTGCTGTGAAGTAGAGGCAAGGTCATCACTGGGAGTGAAGGTGTTACAGAATTTTTGTCCCTTTAGTGCCCTCAGTTCTTGGTCACACTGCTTCAAAGAATTGAAGAGGTGGACCACATGAAGAGTGGTGGGCAGCAAAGCAAAGTTTATTGAGCAAAAGTATAAAGCTCTCAGAGAGGGAGGGGGGCCCGAAAGGGTTGCCCGTGGAGTTTTTACCTTTAAGGGGTTTTTATGAGCTCTTTTGTGGAACTATCTTAAGAAATTTGGGGTGGGGAGGCTGCTGAGTCGTGTCAATCAGGGCTTTGGTCAATATCTGTCTACCTGATTAAATTAACATCCACACGCTAATAGTCTTTTTTTTTTAAGATTTTATTTATTTATTTGATAGAGAAAGACACAGAGCACAAGAGCGGGGAGGGGGTGGAGAGGCAGAGGGAAAGAAAGAAGCAGACCCCTGCTGAGCATGGAGCCCAATTCGGGGCTCCATCCCAGGACCCTGATATCATGACCTGAGCTGAAGGTAGACGCTTAACCAACTGAGCCACCCAGGTGCCCCTGGTCTTTTGTTTTTGTTGACATCTGGGGGTTTAGGTCTTAACTATCCCTTGCCTGTGATACTGACAAATGCTTTGTGGTTAATTGCCTTATTTTAGGTCGTTTTGCTGAAGTCATTTCTGCAAAGGCTGCAAAGCAGAATGTCAGTGTGGTCCTGTCTAAGCGGCAAAATGGGATGTCAGTGCTTTTTTATCTTAGCTGTCCTGGCTCCATATTTTCTTGTTGGACACCCCGGCCCTGATGACCTATCTGCCCAACTAACTCCTAACAGAGGGAGAAGCTGTGAAGTTGGCGATGCTGGATTAATGGTGAAAGTTCCAGACTACAGATACGAGGAATGGCAGAGACAGCTGCTCGAGCTCAGACACAGTTGTTTCTAGTGGGTGATGAGGGCCCAGCTGATGTAAGAAACTGGTTTGTGCTGTGGAGGTCATTTCTCTAGTAGGATTCAACAGCCCCACAGGCTGGTTGTGGTTTGGGATGTTGCATTTTCAGCCTACCTGACATTTCTTGAGTAAGGTAAAGCTTCCTTTCAATAGTCATTGACTTTGACCACATCAGACTTGACTAAGCATCAATAAAGTTGTTTTTTTTTTTTAAATTAGGGAAGCAGATATACTGGAAGCAATAAGAGTTTGGGTTCTCAAGTATGACTGCCTGAATTCCAAATCCAGGCTGCCTCACTTATGGGAGTTGTGTGCTTTCTCTATGCCTTAGCTTCCTCATCTCTATAGTAGAAGGCAATAATTGTATGCATTTCACAGAGTTGCTGTGAAATTTCAATGAAATAATACAAACTGTTAAGAACCATATCTGCCACATAGTAAGCCCTTAATATATCTTGTTAGCCACTGCTATTACTATTATCTGTTAATATGGAAAACAAGAAGTCTGAAAAAAAAGTGTGATTTAATTTATTACCTATTTCCATTTGCCCACTAGCCCTGACTTCAAGCCTGCTTGTTACACCGACATGGTTGAGAATTAAGGCCCTTTAATTAACCAAATATTCTGATTAAGAGATCATGGACATATATTGATTAGCAATTTCCAAAGCAGTGCTGCACAATAAAATATGCAAAACATGAATTTTTTTCATTGTGTGTAATCTGCATTACAAGGGTCTAAGTACCTGTTATACACTGGCTTCCCCAGGAAGCAGATTATGCGATGGAAATTAACATTCAGGAAGTTCATGAGGGAGAGCCCTTGGGATTAACAAAAGAAGGGGAAGGAAGCAGGAATGAACAGGGGAGGGAGTGGATCTGTAATGCAGCTTCAGTGAAACAGCCCATCTCCTGGGGGAGCTGTGAGCCTTGGGTGGCCTTTCAGCATTGTCTTGAATTGAAGTGAGGGGATCCAGCCTTTGTATCTGTGCATTTACCAAATAGCTGATGCAGGTTACCCCTGGAAGGAAGCAGACCATGGGCGAGGTAGTTTACTTTAGCACAAGCAATCCTCGGAGAAGGAGGACAGTGGAGGGCCACCGTCCAACAGCACCACCAACGGCCAGGGGAATAGCCTTTCCTTCCTTTGGCAGGCAGATCTGGAACCCTCTGATCAGCAGCCACATCAGAGATTCCACCACCTGAGCACCATCAATTGAATGTGTCAGTTACCGAAATATGGAAGATGTACTGTTTCATTAAAAGAGAACTTTGGTCAGTAAAAGGTCAGGTGAAAGAGATCCCATGGTGCTTTGACTTTCCAGGGAAACAGAATTCAAGTGGTCTAGGTATTGCCTGTGAAGTGATGTCATCCTTCTGCCGTGGAGGAGCTGGGAGGGAGAGAGGGGTTCTCTCTCTCTTTTTTCCTGTAAACCATCTCTCCCAGCCTTGCTTGGTCTGTCTCTTCTATTCGGTGTTTTTGAATACTACACTTCCTTGTAACAGAAGAGCATGCAAGCCAGAGCCACAGGGGATTTGACCTTCTTGGGTTGTTTCTACAGATGCTGAGGATTAGCTGAAACAGGCACTCTTGAGAGGAAGGATTATCTGGAGGACATGGTACTTGGCCGGAGGAGGGAGGTCAGTGTTCCGGCAGAGATGATAGTCGCAGCAGCTGGTGTCGTATGGCAATGGTGGCCTGGGGAAGGTGGGGTGAACACTGGGCACTGGGCCTCTGGGAATAATGAAGGAGTGGCCATATTTGTAGCAAAACTATAGTATTTCGCCGTGCCCACCACGTCCCCTGGGGGCTGGGAATTAAATGTGGAGCTGGCCCTAGCTTACACCTTCCTTCACCTTCATATTAACTTGTTCTATCTGGGGCTTAAATTTTTCTAAGCTATTGAAAAGCATTTCTCTTGCCAGGGCAGCTTGTTAGTAAGGGCCCGAGGAGGAAGGCAAGACACAGTTATTGCTTCTACCACTATTTCAGTCCTGATGGTGGTGTAGGTGATTACTCCTGGAAAACATTTACTGTAAAGCAGAACGGAGAAAATCTCAGCGATCTTACCTGTAATGAACAGAAAATGATGGCCGTAAATAATGGTGCTCAAATGAAGGGTTCTAGCGTTGTTCCTCCCACTCCCCTCCCGCCCCCGCACCATAACCCCATTAGGCATTTCTTACTTTCTTCTTTTGTACATTAGTATTGAGAATGGAGAACCGACTGGTAAAATGCATTCCCTTTTCACAGAGGGAAAAAATACTAGTTATGATGGAGTGGAGGATGTGGTAACTCAGGGCGCCAAGTCTAGCTAGACAACAGGGATATGCTGAGTGTTGAGTGGCCAGGCAGCACCGGGCACAATGAGGATGCACAGGATAGCAAGGGGGCTTGCAGTTTACATGCTGTCCCTGTAACCTTGACTTTGCTACTCCAGTGCACACAGGTCCCGCTTACCATTGTTGGCCTGTGTGCTTGGTCACCTGAGATTGTTCTCTGGCTGTCACAGCCTATTAGGCTGCATACAGGGCATTCCAGAAGTACTGGGAATGAATGGTCCTATGAGCAGCCCTCAGTCATGACTGACGGGAGTGGGTGTGTGAACAGCCTGCTTCCATCTCCCCCTACGCTAGCTTCTGTAGGTCCCCACTGCATGAAGCTTAGTGTGGGTTGCTTGATAATGGACCTTTTTATTGGCTGCCTTGTTTTTCTCTGGCTTACTTCCCCACTCCTGTGTGGGTGTTTCTAGGGATCACTTCCTAAAGCAACCACTTGTACTCTGGCCCTTATCTCAAGGTCTTCTGGGGGAACCTGCACTAAGACCCAGTCTGTTGGTGGGGAAAGCAGACAGACTGACCAGCACGAAGAGTACTACAAGAAGTCCAACTGGCTTCACGTTACGATCCTTTGGCTTAATTTTCTGTGTGACATTCAGAGTCCTCTGTCACGAAGAAGAGCAAGAGGCAAAGAAGCACTTATTCTGCTCTTCATGGTACAAGGAAGAGGTTTCACTGCTTTCTTGAAGAAAGAGGAATACGATTAGGAATCCAGCCATGAGCATGATGCTTCTGCCCTCCACGTTAAGAAGGCTGGGGATGCTGCACGTGTGCATTGCCGAGTCTGGCGGGGGGTGGGGACTACAGGGCTCTGTTGGGCGGCAAGGAGAGGTGAAATGCAGGTCATAGTTTCAAGGCCTTTGGGGTAGGTTCAGTAACCTGAAGCACACACTTGATAAGTTGATATGTCATGCTCTTTGTTAGCCTTTAAAACGAAAATCAAAAGGATCCAAAGTAATAGGATCGGGGCTAAGGAAAAAAAAAAGAATCCTGGGGATCCCCCGGGGGGCTCAGCGGTTTAGCACCTGCCTTCGGCCCAGGGTGTGATCCTGGAGTCCTGGGATCGAGTCCCACATCGGGCTCCCTGCATGGAGCCTGCTTCTCCCTCTGCCTGTGTCTCTGCCTCTCTCTCTGTGTCTCTCTCATGAATAAGCAAATAAAATATTAAAAATAAAAGAATCGTTTTCTGGGCAGTTACTGACCATTACAAAGGGGCTTCCTTGTGTTAATAGTGACAAGCCACCAGTCTCCAAATTATTTATTGCAGTGTAACAGCTGCAAGTCTATGACTATGGATGTATTCCATAAAACCTCTTAAGCCTCCTTTCAAATACTGATTTTATTAGCATCAGTGATCATGTCTGTTGTGTTGTTCAGCACAGAGTGAGCTACACTGTGTTTAGCCAAGGCTCAGAAAATGTGACTTAAGCAACGCGGAGGAGAAAGCCATTGTGTTTGGGGCAGCCTGGCTCACATCCCTGGCCCCTCGGTTAACCTGCGATTTCCCTAGTGTGGAAACGGGGCACTGCAGCGCAGAAATGAGAAGTGGGATGTGAACCCCCCTGGGCGTCCCTGTTCAACCTCGCCACCCTCTTTGGCAGGGAGCAGCTCCTTCCCGCGGGAACCAGGAGAGGGGTGCTAACAGCGTGGGGGGTAAACTGCGCTCCGAATCTTGAATCTTGCTCTCCCGGCCGGCTGCCGGCCTGCGCATCCTCCGAGGACGGGGGTCTCCTGTCCCTCCCTCCCCCCCCCCCCCCCCCCCCCCCCGGCTGGGCCAGAGGGGAGTCCCAGGCTTCGACCCGGCAGGGAGAGGAGCCGGGAGGAAAAAGTCGAGGCTCGAGCTCCTTCTGGAAGGCTGCCCAAGGCGCCGGAGATTGACCGCGTCCTCCCCACCGAGAGGATCTCCGCAGGCACGTCCCCTCTGATCCAAATATAGGGCGCGCGCAAAGGCGCACAGTTCGGAGCCGGCACCCACAGCCGCTTAGTGTCACTTTCAAGAAGAACCTTTCTTCTTCTGAGAAGCAGTAGAAAGTTGTTACTGTTTGCTCGCAGGGAGGATACTGGAGATCTTCATGCGACAGAGCCACGGATCCGGCGTAATGGGGAGCCCTGGCAAACAGAGGCTGCCGATTTCACAGCAAATGATTTGATTTCTGAAATTGTTCCTTAAAGAGCCCATTTTTTTTTTTTAATGAGGATTCCACCTGCTGTACAGGGAGGGAGGAGTGAAAGAAAGTCGCCAGGAATTGAAAGCCTGGTGAGGGAAATTCGAGATGGCGAGTATTCTTAAGGAACCGTAGCTAACGCTGGGCACAGAGGTTGGCGCTGGAAGGGGGCCAGCCTGAGCCACAGGAGCCCACTGTCCTCCTCGCCGACTCCAGTGGGCACAGAGAGCAGAGGGGAAGCTGCAGAAAAGGGCAGTTGAGGAGGGTAAAATGTGAATAGAAGGGAGACTATTAATTCAGAGTCTTGAAGAATCATTTGTGCTTTGACATGGCAGCTGTTAAGGGAACCAAAGGGGAAAGAAAGGATAGATTCCCAAGTCTTCTTCGAGAAGAGTTACCAACAAAAAACACAGACCTTTCTCTGTTGCTTCTTCATTAAGCTTTATTTGTTCCCCGCATAATTCTCCCTGGGTCTTGCTCCTCCACGGAGATCTGATGCATTAAGCTACGCTGGTGTGTCATTCAGGGTTGCATGCTCGCTGCGTTTCTCTGCTCAGGTAGTATGTTTGTATTTAAAAGGGGGTCTAGGGATCCCTGGGTGGCGCAGCGGTTGAGCACCTGCCTTTGGCCCAGGGTGTGATCCTGGACTCCCTGAATGGAGCCTGCTCCTCCCTCTGCCTGTATCTCTGCCTCTCTCTCTCTCTCTCTCTCTCTCTCTCTCTCTCTCTCTGGGTGTCTCATGAATGAATAAATAAATAAAATCTTTTTAAAAATAAATGGGGATCTAGACTGGAAGAAATAATTTATCACGGGGGACTGGTAAACTCAATTAGGCCAAAGCCAAGTTTTATCACCCCTTTCTTGCCACAGAGCCATTGGTTGTGAGCTCAAGAAATACCATCTCTCTGAATTTCTATTGAACTATTCATCACATTCCTTGAATGTGTGGAATGCAAAAAAGGAAATATCATTATAGAAAAATGTGAAGAAATAACAAAAGCAGGTTCCAAGACTGAATGGCAGAGAGCTTACCAACGCCCTCACCCCAATCAGCCCCATGTTTGGCTGCGGGCGTCCTCGGAAGCTGCAGGTTTTGCTATTGTGTGGGATCTGAATTGAACTGCATCAGAAAGCTCCACCTCCAAGGGACTCAGGCCGAGTTGGCCTCTTGCCAGAATTTTCCAGGCTACAATGGCTTGTCCTGGAGCCTCTCTATGCCTGTGGCTCTTTGACAGGTAACCACCCAACTCGTAATTTACACCCTGGGGTACGAGCTGAGGTATAAACCCCACCAAATTCCAGTCTGTAATGCACAGATTTATTTCAATGCACTCTAAGGTAGACCAGCCCTGTCCAAAACATAGCCAAAACATAGCCATTAGCCACATGTTATTGGAGCACTTGAAATGTGACTAGTTTGATCGGGGAAATGGATTTTACATTTAATCTAATTTTCATTAATTTACATTTTAACAGCCACATGTGGCCAGTGGCTGCCGTGTTAGACACAGGACAGAAGCAAACCTTGGAAAATGATAGCAATGCTTATCTTTAATGTCAGAGAGAAGCCTGATACCATGGAGTCACCCATTTAAATGGCCTTTTTTTCTGGGTGGCCATGTCTGTCCCTGACTTTGAGTGGGTGTCATGCTACTGTGTCTTTGGGGAACACGTAAATTTGGTGTTAAGGGTAGAGTTCCCATGTCTTTTTCTACAGCCTCCAGATCAGACTAATGCGTAGGGCTGTTTTCTCCTCCAGACAATAGGCATTGCCTCCTAAAGCTGGATCTGTTCTTTCAGTAAGAGTGAGAAGCTGGAGTCTTTCCAAGGTATAAAAGCTTTCCTTGAAGACAAGACATTCTGCCTAAGAATGACAGCATTAGTGGTTTGAATACGTTAAAGGCCGGATCACTCTATGCCCACTCCAGGCGGATCATATATATATACATATTTTTAATTCCTTGCCCTTGGTCAGCCAACATAAGGGAATTGGGACTGAAATCCCACGTGAGCCTCCTTGGAATTTAAAGCCCACTTTGCTAAGACAGGATTAGGCAAGATAAAGGAAAAAGCAAGAAAATGAACACAAACACAATTAGACTAGACCAGCCCCCGAGTCAAGTCATGTGTAATTTCCAATACAAAAAGATTTAATTATGCCATCATGACCAAAATCACTTATTAAGTGCCCATTTATATGTGATGCTGGACCAGGAAGATATACAGAAAAAGTCAGCTTCAGTCTCAGCCCACTAGACAGACAATAATGAAACAGAAAGATACTCAGGATGGGAATTAAATACATTAATGAATATTTACATTCAGTGCAAATGTAGCCCCCACAGAGCAGGCTTGAAACTCCAAAGACCAAAGAACAAAGCTCTGGACTGTTCTCCCTTGGATGCAGAAAGTGGGGGAGGAGGAGAGAGAAGGCTGTATGGATCTCTTATTCTCTTTGCAGTGTGCATGAACAAGCTCTTTGTCCTTTGGGAAAGGTGTGGGGGGGGCGGGGGGGGGTTCAGGATTTTTGCAGCCTGGAAGCTGTTCTCTTCCTGCTCCAAACCAGAGAGACACAGTGAACCACCACCTCTCCCTGCAGCATGCACGAATATAGGTCACAGAAGGTGAGTGGATGAGAGAGAGAGAGAGAAAGAGAGAGAGACAGAGACAGAGATACAGAGAGAAAGAATGAGAACACTGGCAAGTGAGACAACAGAGGAACTCCATTTGCTACACACCACCGGGAGTCCCTCTGGACTGAGGGTGAAGCAGGGATTTTCTTGCCCAAGGTGGTGAAGGTGAGACGGGTAAACTAGACTTAAGGTCAGCCCTGGTAAGAAGCACAGAGCCAGGAATCCAGAAACCAGAAAGATGGGAAAATTAATATAAGGAGGAAAAAGAGGAGAAATTGGGGGCAATTTCTTAGAATAGTCCCAGTTGTTCAAAGCTTGTTTTTAGGCTGGCACATGCTGCGGTGGCTTGGCTAACTTTGAAAAGTTTGATGGGTCGGTGAGGTAATGACAACCAGTGGCTTTGTAGCTTATAGACGGGAAGTTCCAGCATTGCACGAACCTGTGCAATAGCCAATTAGAAACCTAGAGCTTTAGGATAATCCATATTCAAACCAAAGTGGCTTCCTTGAGAGATTAGGGAAAAAGTGTGAGGATTCTCTAAGTGCGATGACTCTGATACAAAGAAAGTGGCAGGAGAGGTGGAAAATGGGATGCAATGAATTGGCATTTTCAAACACCAAATGGCCTCTTGCACAGAAGAGCTAGCATATTAGTTGTAAGAATTCGGCTGGTCTGTTTGCAGTTCAGTCTCCACATCTGGTGTACAGTGAACCAGTGCCTTGCTCATATTATTACTGTTCTTAAATAGTTGATCTTATCCCTCACCTCACGTGATGCAAAACTCTTCTTTGAGCACGCTGCAGTAAAGTAAATCTCAGAGCATGCTCCAGCTACCTGTCACCCCAAATTCCTCTATCTGCCTGCCCTAGGCTTCTGCTCTGCTCTGAGTGGCCATGGAGCCTGTTCTGCCTTCTGGTAGAGAGATAGTTCAGGCTGGTTATTATGATTACAGCTGTTATTTATTACTAACATTTATTGACTTCTTACTATGTACGGGGACTGTATGTGTATTTGTTTTTAAAGATTTATTTATTTATTTGAGAGAGAGAGTGTGTGCAAGTGTGTAGGGGGAGAAGCAGAGGAAGAGGGAGAGGGAGAATTTCAAACAGACTCCCTGTTGAGCACAGAGCTCCATGCAGGCTCAATCCCAGGATCCTGACATCATGACCTGAGCCAAAACCGAGTCAGACACTCCATTGACTGGGTCACCCAGGTGCTCCCATGTATTCTTTCATTTAATTTTTACAGTAACTTCAGAAGGGCAGTACTATTATCTACACTTAAAAAAGATTTTTTCAAAATTATTTATTTGAGAGAGAAAGAGACTGAATGGGTAGGGAGAGGGACAGAGGGAGAGGCAAACTCCCCACTGAGCAAGGAGCCTGACCTGGGGCTCGATCTCAGGACCTTGGGATCATGACCTGAGCTGAAGGCAGATGCTTAACTGATTGAGCCACCCAAGCATCTCTCTTATCCACATTTTACAGGTATGGAAACTGAGGGTTAGAGGGAGTAATGGGTTGAACAGTGTCCTCCCACCCCCAAATCCATGTGCATCCAGGACTTCAGAATAGGACTTCATTTGGAAATGAGGTCTTTGCAGATGTAATTAGTTAAGATGAGGTCTTATAAGAGTAGGGTGGGCCCCTAATCCAACGATGGCTGTCATTGTAAGGAGAGAGCACATGGTGATACAGAGAGAAGAACCCATGTGAAGACAGTGACAAGGATTGGAGTAATCCAGCAACCACCACCAGAATCCAGGAAAGAGACATGGGACTGATTTCTTCCTTAGAGCTTCCAGAAGGAATCCATCCTGCAGATGCCTTGCTTTAGGACTTCTGGGCTCCTGAATTATGAGAGAAGACACTTCTGTCATTTTAAGTCACCTGGTTAGTGGTAATTTCTAATGGCAGCCCTGGGAAATTAATACAGAGGTGGTAAGTCACTTGTCTAAGATCACACTGTTAATAAAGATCACATTGTTGAGGCCATGGCTTGAAACAAGGTCGGTCTGATTCCAGAGCCACAACATTGAATACATATGCTCTCTTTTTTTCTCTATAGTACATCAAAACCCTTCCACAACCCAGAAATTGTCCCTTTTATGTTGTACTAAGAAAGCAGTAAGCATTCTCCATGGCCCTGAGAACCTGGGTTTTGCTCTTGACCATTTCATACCCACTTTGTGTGAGTTACACCAGGTCCTCTGGTTAAAAACATAGGTGTAAGTACAGATGTACGTGTAAATACAGATGGAGAGAGATATAATGAAAATTCAGTGTAGAGAAGGTTTTCTGTCCTAGTTGCCACGTACATGGTATAGTGGTCTCCATAGGTGACCAAAGTTTGATAAAGTTTGATAATTAATTAGAAAAGAAAGAATGTATATCTTCTCTTGAGGGCCTTGTAATCTCATTCCAAAGATAAAGTAAACCGCGAATCCCAAGTCTGTGCATCTAGTTAAATAAAGTGAGGAAAGCTTAGAAATTAATTTTTTAAATATGCAGCAGTGAACAGCATGGGCTCTTGAATCACTGGTCCTGGGTTCACTCTCATCTCCACCCCTTCTTAGCTGTGTGTCTTTGAGCAAGTTGATCTATCTCTCTGAACCTCCTTGTCCTTATTTTCAAAATGATGCTCATAATAGCCACTGCATAGGGTTTCATTAGTATTAAATGAGTTTATGAGTAGAAAACACTTGGCACAGTACCTGGCTCATACAAAGAGATCAGGCATGGTGGTTCTCAGAGTTGTAGATGTACATAAACTATGGCAGATGCCTTACTACGATTTTAATGAGATTTTATATATATAATATATATATACAGAGGACTATAATATATATATATATGTACGTATATTTTAATTGCTACTAAAGTTGGATTCAGTTATTTTCAATGAACCTTTGGGTTTTCTTCATATAGTCCTCTGTTAGCAAATCCCTTTAGGTCGTACTACATATAGAAAGCTCCAGATTTACCCCAAAGATACAGATGCAATGAAATGCCGGGACACCTGCACCCCGATGTTTCTAGCAGCAATGTCCACAATAGCCAAACTGTGGAAGGAGCCTTGGTGTCCATCGAAAAATGAATGGAAAAAGAAGATGTGGTTTATGTATACAATGGAATATTCCTCAGCCATTAGAAACGACAAATACCCACCATTTGCTTCAAAGTGGATGGAACTGGAGGGTATTATGCTGAGTGAAATAACTCAATCAGAGAAGGACAAACATTATATGGTCTCATTCATTTGGGGAATATAAATAATAGTGAAAGGGAATAAAGGGGAAAGGAGAAAAAATAAGTGGGAAATATCAGAAAAGGAGACAGAACATGGAAGACTCCTAACTCTGGGAAACTAACTAGGGGTGGTGGAAGGGGAGGAGGGCGAGGGGTGGGGGTCACTGGGTGGCGGGCACTGAGGTGGGCACTTGACGGGATGAGCACTGGGTGTTATTCTGTACGTTGGCAAATTGAACACCAATAAAAATTAAATTTATTAAAAAAAAAAAAGGAAAGCTCCAGAATGGCAATTGCTGCTAAGTTCTTGGTGTACTGAGTGGGCGGAGGAGGTAAGCAATCCCTTCTCCCCCAGGAAGCTGGTTGCCTTCATTAACTACCTGGACACCCATGGATGATGTCCCAAACCTTGTGCTATCACAATGCCTGCACTTAGCAGATGCTGTTTCAACGTGTCTGTGCCTTTAACTGAATTCTTATTAATACCAATCTCTCCGAAAACTGTTGGTTGGAAATTGCTAGCAATTACATATCTAAAAATTTCTCAGTAGGGGAGAGCTGGGTAATATCATATAATTGGAAGGTACTAGTGATCTGGCTGTGACTGCTTTTGCAGAAGGCCTGGCATCTCATCCATTTCTGGGCCTTCTAGATGAAGCAAAGGGCTCAAGTTCTGATGCTCCGAATGCAAACTCCTTGGTCAGCCAGTTACTCAGATGCAGGCCTGGATAAATCTCCAGAGCTCTGTTTCCCTTCCTGCAAAATAACATTCTTCTTCCTCACCTCTCATTTCTCTTGCTGAGTGGGGAAAGTGATATCTTTATGACCCTTAGAGGCAATGCATGATTTAGAATGGCTAAGTAAAGAGAGCTATAAACAATGGTTGGGACGCAGAGCCCTCACCACCTCCTAATTTATTTTCTCTCCATCTGACTTCCGACGGGAAAGGAAAAGTTGCTGTTTATTTGCAAGAACAATATTTTTATGGCTCAGCTTTATCAAGCTAGGTTTTGAGTCTGTTTAACATAGATGTCTCAGAGTTAAATCTCAATGGCATTGAAATTTGCTCAGGTGGAAGTATAAATGAAGTAAAAGTTGGGCAGGACAAATATTTTGGTCAAATCATCTCTATATGCCCTCTGTTGAGGTTTTGGGGCCAGATGGGCCGAATATACCTGGAGGAAGGTGGGTAGGCCCTCTCCCCCGGTCCTCAGACTCCGGTAAATGGGGCTGTGTTGATCCTACAATATCTTTATGCCATGAGATGTTTCCTACTTCAGACTTGATCTCCTTCTTGCCAGTATCATGCATGTCTAGTCTACTGTCTTGGTTTGGATCATCCTCTACCACTCCCCAAAGCAGACCCTGAGATGGGGATTTGGGGGCAGGTTATTTGGGAGGGGACCCCAGGAAACAGCATGAGGGAGAGAGAAGAAGTGAGACAAAGAGGTTGGGGGGGGGGAATGCCAATAAACGAGGTGTAAGCAAACAGGTTACCTCTGTGGGCAGCTAGGCAAGTACCCACGGGGGAGCTTCTAAGAGACCGTGGGAGGTGCCTCAGGATAAAGTGGCAAGAAATGGGGGTATTTATCTGCCAACTTCCATCTCTCTTTGGTTGATGGCTGTTCCCAGGGACCTTAGTTAATTTCTTGACACTTGGGGCCTGTCCTGCGGTTGGGCTGAGCAGTCTTGAAGCTGGAGAAAGCCAGCAGGCAGGGGGCCTGCTGCAGCAAAGGCCTTGGAGGTGCGCAGAGACACGCAGGAACTTGTCCCCTGAAGCAGCAGGTGACTTACTGGCTGGGTCACCGGATTATGGACGGGGAATCACGGCGGTTGTAACACCTCATAGTTTGCCTCCTGCATCTCTGCTCCATCCTCTCTCCAGCCCCACAACCCCAGGCCACTCACCCTGCCCCACCCAGCAGCGCCCACTTGCTATTGTACCATGCTGCTCCCAAATCACATGCTCACCTTCCCTGCTTGGCTCCTGGAAGCCTCTTTCTTTCTTTCTTTCTTGCTTTCTTGCTTTCTTCTTTCTTTCTATCTTTCTCCTTCCTTCCTTCCTTCCTTCCTTCCTTTTTTTTATTCTTGGAATAATTAAAGAATGGACAAGGCTGATAATGGATAGGGTCCGGGGAAGCGAGAAGTACTTGCTGTGCCTGTGGCTTAGAGTGGCCGGAGCTGCCCGGGTGGCTCAGCAGTTTAGCACCACCTTCGACCCAGGGCATGATCCTGGAGACCCAGGATCGAGTCCCACATCAGGTTCCCTGCATGGAGCCTGCTTCTCCCTCTGCCTGTGTCTCTGCCTCTCTCTCTCTCTCTCTCTCTCTCTCTCTCTCTGTGTGTGTGTGTGTGTGTCTCGTGAATAAATAAATAAATAAAATCTTAAAAAAAAAAAAAGAGTGGCCAGTGCTGAAACTAGGAGAGGAGATTGGAGCCAAATCATGAGGCTTTGGAAAACTTGCCAAGGACAAGGTGGATCCATCACCTTACAGTGGTCAACTGAATATCAGGGGCAGGCCGACTCAACATTTTGGGAGAGACCAAGAAACTGCTGTGAGCTCTCCATGGGAAACCTTTCAGTTTCGAAGTTTCTCGCTCACAGGACTCATGGGCTCTCTAGGACATAACACCGACAGCATTTAGATACTGTGCATTCAATGGGCATTTCAGTCGCTGCCTTTCCTTATTTGTTTTCATTGTTGAAATAACAAGCTTTGAAAATATCATTGATGTCAGAGACATATGCCTTGACCTTCACCACTGGTTCCTGGCAACCCACAGGGAAAGCAGACAGTACAGTGAGCAAGGGCTCAATCCAAAGCAGGATTGTGATTTATCCTTTCTGGAACACAGACTGAAATGGACGCCATGAAAGGTACGAGTAGGTACGATTACTGCTTGGTGAGTTGAACCACATGCATCTTCTTAGCAGTCTAGCAAAAAAAAAAGTCACCATCTACAACATTTTTTTAAAAGATTTTACTTATTCATGAGAGACACAGAGAGAGAGGCAGAAACACAGGCAGAGGGAGAAGCAGGTTCCATGCAGGCAGCCCAACGTGGGACTCGATCCCCGGACTCCAGGATCACACCCCGGGCCTAAGGCAGGTGCTTAACCACTGAGCCACCCAGGCGTCCCTCCATCTAGAACATTTAAGATAATAAGCCATGAGAAACAATAGTGTAATGAAATGCACTTTCTCCACTAATTCTCCAGGACTGCTTTTCTCTTCACTATGATTGAGTAGGAGGAGAGTGGTTTTTAGGAGGCTGCTTTGTTCACTCTTTAGATGTTTACTGAGCACCTACTATGTACAAAAGATTACTCTAGACCTTGGGCAAACCGCAGCAGCTCAAGGCCAAGAATAAAAAGGGAAAGATGGCATTCAAGGAAAGGGGTGGGAGTAGACTCTCACTTTTCCCATCCTTTGTCTTGTGCTGGTTCTTTTCCTTCACTGATCTGAAAGGATAAACCAGTAATTGACAGCCTGAGACTTTCCTCCTAATCCCCTTGTTATTTCTGTGGCAAAGAAGTGCTCAGAGCTTGTGCTGAGTGTAGAGTGGTGGCAGCCTCCTCACAGGTGACATTCCCCTAAGGCTTGGGTGGTGGTGGTGGTGGTAGGGGGAGCTGACTGAGAAAATACCACTTTATTGCAGGAAGTGTTTGAATCGATTTTGGTGTGCCCTCACCTACTTCAGGAGCACACCATTGTCTAGAGCACAGGCTTTCTGGGAAAAGTCAACTGCGGTGGATGCCATGACGCGCAGATCCCCCTTCCGGAACAAGCATTTGCTCCCCCAGCCACCTGCAGGCAGCTTCCAGCTGGTAGTCTTTGCAAGTCTGCCCCCACTGAAGAAAGCTGCCTGGCCCAAGATCTTACCCTCTTCTGGGGGAGCCAGCATCTGATGACTGACTGGTGTGCAGATAGGAAAGCACAACCCACTTGTCCTCATCTGAGACAATGCTGAAGGCCACCCTGACACCATGGATCCCTGTGGGGCTGACAGACTCTTGCATGAAAGGCCAGGGGACCGTGAAAAGGAAAAGAGGCGCAGAGATTAGTGAGCAAAGTATTCTTTGCTCCTGTGTGCATTTGGAGAACACCTGTGTTACGCGCAAGTGGGTGGGAGGCTGCGGGTGTACATTGTTAATGTTTTCCCCTCTGCAGTGGATGACAGTTGGCTGATAGAGCTGGAGGTAAGGATGGGGGCATGAATATAGGACTTTGCCAGAGTATTGTCTATAGCTGTTTGCAAGCAGAGACTCCAAAAACCCGGTGGCTATGTGGATGCTGCGTGTGCCTTTCTGGCTGGTGTGTTTGTCAGATTTGAGCATTGCACATGCATTCTGATGTCTTTGGCAGATGGCATTGGGAAATGCCTATCAAACCTCTGGCTTATTTGAGAAGACGAAGGGTTCTTCAGTGGAGTGGAGGAACAAAAGAAGGCAAAGAACTACCTCTAAAAATATCAAAGGGCAAGGGGACATAGGAGAAGTCTAATGCAATAATGCAGGCAAGCACCTGCTATGTTAGTAGCTGCTTCAAAGCCAGTAGCAGAGAGTATATAAGGGAATCTGGGCAGAGAGGTTGAGCATGTGTGACAGGGAATGAGAACATGCTGCTGAAAAAGTAGAGAACACCTCTGATTTATTCATCTCTCCATCACTAATGCTTAGCACAGTGTCTGGTACATAGTTGGTGCCCATTACATGTTTATAGCAGGAATGAACAAACACACTGCTGTGATAGGTGAGTGTAAGCATATAAGCGCTGCAGGGGAGGAAAAGAACATATAGTCGGGATTGGTTTAGGAAGGCTTGCTGGGCTTTGAGATGGGCATAGGTGGGACTGAAATATTTGGCATGGTATAGAACACTATCTTAGGTGGAAGAAGCTGTAAGGGTCAAGGTAGAGAGGCCGGACTTTCAGGGTAGAAAAGGAGAGAGGTCTGTAGGAGGACACATTCTGGGCTGGTGACCAAAGCAAGGAAAGAGAAGGGTCTAACAGTAAAGTAGGACCATTTAATGTGGGACCTTGAGGGCTTCATCTGGCTTTGATGTGATGATCAGTGAGGAACCATCCAGGGCTCTTGAAGAGAGGACACAAAGGGATATTTTACAAATGTAGGTATCTTTATCTTGCTTTACAGGATTTGTGTTTTCCCACCACCATCACTATCACCACCTTCAGCTAATATTTAATATTCAAATATGTATATAAAAAACAAGAGTCAAATGCCCCTTTACATTTGATGAGTTGAGCACATGCATGTGCTTCCTCTTCCTCCCAGCACCAAGTGACAGAAGTGGAATAAAAATACAGAAACTCATGGCAATGAAGAGAATGAGAGAGAGAGAGAGCTGGGAGCAGGTGAGGTAGTGCAAAACATCTCCCGAAGGCAGAAAATATACACAAGAGTTAGTCGCACTAAGGAAGCAAGTGAAGGGTGCCAGAGAGCCCATAGCATGCATGGAGGGGCTACAGCAAAAAAAGGCCACAGCCTGCCCTGCAGAACTACAGACATAACAGAGGGTGATCAGGGGGAGACATTGAGGACTTGTTGGTAGTCTGAATATGAAACAGAAAACTCCCCATCCATCTTGATTGTAGCACATGTATCATGTCTATCACTCAAGCAAAAAATAGGAGACTTCATCTCAAAACAAACCTAAGGTCCTGAGATAAAAATTTTTCTCCATTCTGGTATTTAACAGCCACACAGTCTGATGGCAGAGGTTAGAGGTCAACAATATCCAGATATGCAGGGCTCCCCTCTTTTACTCCCTCTCCACCTCCAGCAAGCATTTAAGGAAAAACTCCAATGTGAAAAGAGATTTAGATAAACAAATAGAAAAAAAAGCAGTTGGAGAGGCGATAGAGAACTGGAGGAAGAGAAGAGAGTTTGAAATCCAGAAAGAGTAAAGTAAGTATTGTATTAGTGAAACAAGTATAGGATACTATGAAAAAGGGAATGTCTGAGAACAAGAAAGTATACTTAGAAATTGAAGATGTTATTGCTAAAATAAATTACATGGAAAAGAATTAGAAGAGGAGGTGAAGGAAAATCTTTCAAAAAGTCTAATTTAAAAGACAAAAAGATGGTAGTGTGTCAGGGTTCTACCAGAGAGAACAAACTTTATATATATACATGAATTGATTTGTGTGAAGGTGCGTCTGAAGGTCATGAGGAAGGGCAGGCGGGAAATCTTTGATAGGAGCTGACCACAGGTAGAATTTCTTCTTCCTCAGGAAAATTCCAGTTCTGCTCTTAAGGCCTTTCAACTGATTATGCCAGGCCCACCCACATTGTGGAGGATCTGCCCCTTTACCTAAAGTCAACTGATTATAAATGTTAACCACACCAACAAAACACCCTCACAGCAGCACCCAAGTTAGCATTTGATTGAATAACTGATTACTGTAGCTTAGCCAAGCTGGTACAAAAAATTGACCATCACAATGTAAGTGATAAAACACTGAATTATACTCCAGAAACCAATAGTGCACTGAATGTTAACTAAGTAAAATTTAAATAAAAAAAAATTAAGTCCTCAAAAAAATTTGACCATCACAGATGGAAACCACAACAAGAGCAGAAGAAGAAGATCCATTCAGGAGGTCCAACATCTGACTGATTAGGAGTTTTAGAAAGAGACTATGGGGAAAATGAGAGGGGGAAGTTATCAAGCCAACAATGTGGAACCTGCAGATCAGGAGCATGAGTATCCACATGAAAATGCCTGCTATGTGTCCAGCATAAGGAATATACAGACAACCAAACAGAACCCTGGTCTAAAGAAATCACCAGGGATACATTTAAATTCTTAGAAATTTTCAGAGAGTAAAAAGAAATCACTCCCTACAGGAGATAAGAATAATATTGGTATCAAACTTTTCATTGTCGATACCATATGCCAAAGGATATGGTACATTGCCTTCTAAGGGATGAGAGAGAGAGTAATTTTCAACATGTGACTTTTCACTTAGTGAGGCCCAATCTATTCTCATATATGACAGTAAAATAAAGACACTTATAGAAATTTCAGAAAACTTGTCCTCCACACACCTCATCTTAGGATATTACTTGAGGCTGTATTATGGCAAAGCAAGGATGTAGATAAGCAAAAACATGGGATCCAGGAAATGGTGACATCCCAAGAAAATGGGGAAGGGAAATCCCAGAATGACATCTGTGCATTGCCCCCCTACCCCACCCCACCCCACCCCACCACCTCCAGGGATGGGGGGCGCAATCCTGCAAGATGGTGCAGGAGGATGGAGAACTGAGGGAGGGAGATGTTCTTAAAACATACACACTTACATGTACACACACAACACTACACAATACAGCAAGACATCATGATTGGTTGGAGAGTTTAACCATTTGTCTGGGAGAGAGATGTCTCAAAGGGAATAGGGGAAGTCTATTATAAGTATAGTTTGGTTTCGTCTTAGAATTTGTATAATTTGGTTTCATCTTAAAAGCTCATACATGCCACCTGGGTGGCCTTAGTTAAGTGTCCAACTCTTAATTCCAGCTCAGATCATGATCTCAGGATCATCATCCTTGGAGCACTGGGCTCCACACTCAGTGCAGAATCTGCTTGAGACTTTTCTCTCCCTCTCCATCTCCCCCTCCTCCTCGCTCGGGTGCTTTCTCTCTCTCTCCCTTTGTCTCTCTTTTAAATAAATAAATAAATAAATAAATAAATAAATAAATAAATAAAATATTTTAAATATTTTCTCATACATGATACATTACAGATGAACTGTGAAGATACACTAAGTGAAAGAAGCAGGTCACCAAGGGTCACATACTCTATGATTTCATTTATATGAAGTGTTCAGAAATCCATAGAGGCAAGTCCAGGCAAATCCATAGAGATAGAAAGTAGATTAGTGGTTGCCAGGGGCAGAGTGAGGTGTGGTGGGGCATGTGTGTGGGGAAATGAGAGTGATGGCTAAGGGGTGCACGGTTTGTTTGGGGGGTGAAAAAAAGATTCCAAAACTGTGGTGGTGGAGTCACAACTATGGAAGTCACTAAAAGTCATTGCATTATATGCTTTAGATGAGTGACTTGAGTGTAAATTATATCTCAATAAAAATGTTAAGGAAAAAATGCTCATGAAGACTAACTGGAAGTTCCTCAAGGGAAAAACATGTTGTTATCTTGCCAGACTGGCACAATATTTACAAAAAGTGTGCTACCATACACAAACAATCTTCCATTTTTCTCTGAGCTTCTATCAGCCACTTTCCTAGGCTGCTCACAGCAGGTCTGCCTTGGGATGAACTCTCCCATCTCAGACCCAGCCTTTCCCCCCAGCTGACTTTGGTGCCCTGTCCTGTCAGACTGGCTCCACAGTTTTTACCCTCATTTCCACCAGTCCCAATAGCACTTACCCTCCTTCTGCCTCAGTATATCAAGCAATTTCTAGCACATCATGAAAGTAGCCTCCCTCATACCCATGCAGATACATCCTTTTTACAAAATAATGTCCACCATCCTCAACATGGGTGAGGCTGGGAGACCACCTGCCAGAGATGCTTGGGGGGAGGAGTTCTCCCACTGAGAGGAGATTGGATTCGAATAACCAGTGCTCCTCAGAATTTAATGCACACATGAATTAACAGAATCAGATGGGGATCTTGTTAAAATGCAGATGCTGATTCGGCAGCTCTGTGTGGTACGTGCCCAACAAGCTCTGGGTGGTGTTCCAACTGCTGGTCCTAGGACCCCACGTTGAGGATCAAGGAGATAGACTGTCTGTGAGGTCCATTTCATTTTGGACTTTTCATCTTATACCTGACCAAACTGATAGGAATCCCAGATATATCTCATCCGACACTGCTAATGTAGCTTGTAAACATGAGCTCTCTCTGGAGGTCCTGGAAGCGTAAGTTACAACTTAACAGAAAGGAAAATAGCTTTTCTTTTAGGAAGGATAACCTTGCTAGCATTAAGAAGCCTATGGGCCAAATATGGAACATAAAATAGGATTAAAATACCATAGAATTTTCTCTGACCTATGGAAGTTGATTAATTTGGGGGGAATGTTTCTTTTTGACTTATATTTAAGCGTTATTTGTGATTGAACAGTATATAAACCATTTTTAGAATCTGGCAGACTGGGCCAGGAGGAAGAGAATACACCATGATCATTTTTATCTCAACCATGGAGTCATAACTCTGGAAGTTCAAGAGAGTAAAACCTATAGATTTCCAGGTTACACTAATTATTATCATCACTGATTTTGCCTCTGTTTTTTTTAAGATCTATTTATTCATTTTAGAGAGAGAGAGAGCAAGTGCAAGTGGGAGGAGAGGCAGAGGGAGAGAATCTCAACCAGACTCCCTGCTGAGTATGGAGACCAATGCGGGGCTCAATCTCTCTACTCGTGAGATCATGACCTGAGCAGAAATCAAGAGTTGGATGCTTATCTGACTGAGCCACCCCGGGGGCCCCTAACATCACTGCTATTATTAATTTTATTGTTATTATTTTAAATCAGAGTAATTTGTGAACATAATTGAAAAACTCAATTTGTGCAGGAAAGTGTGTGTAAAAAAAATGCTCAGTAATGGCATCATTCCTTCCCAACTACATCTGCTTTTAAATGATTTTGCCCCTCTTATATTGTAGTTAGCTCCACCTTGCTAAAGCCAATATATATTTTACTATTTCTTGATTTATCAATTGTATGCATCATATATTGACTCTCTGCTATGGGAAATGAGAAATTTCACTCACTCAGGTGTTTCTTCTCTGCCAACCAATAAATTCATATCTCCCTTTTGTTAGCTCTGTAGCCTTAAATAATGTATTTTAGTTTCTCTTTTATCAGCTAGAGAAGAAGTAAATATCCTTGACTTCACTTTTTAAGATGAGGATCTTAGTGATGCTACCCTTCCACAACTCCATTGCCAATGCCCACCTCCTGACTTTTGCCACCATATACTTATTTACATTTACTCTTGCCTTTGAAGGTTGACAACAACTACAAGTACCAAATTCAAATAAACAAATCCTTGCTTTTTCTATGAGTTGGTTCTATGAATGGAAAATCAAAAACAGTTACATTATCGTGCCTATGTACATATTATTCACAGTTGGCAAAAGAGTATCTTATGACACCTCCTTTCTCCAAAGCTACTTCTGGAAACTTCTAATTGTTTTTGTAGTGCCCTAACAAATAGACCCTTAACTTATGGAGATATTCTTAGTTGAAGAGTGCTTACTTTATCAGTTAAAAGTGTCAGAAAATTCCCAGCTCTTTTTTTTCTTACCTTAACATGTTTTGAGGGCCTGTTTTAATTTTGTTTGGGCCCTGACTCATCCTTGTCTCTGGCTCTTAATAAAGGCTGAGCTCAGGTTGCTCCAGGAAACAAGATAAGAAGGAACATATGGTTCTTCAAAGCTTGCTCTAGAGTGAAAGACCCACAAACCTTAGATTACTAGTCAAATGCCAAAAGGTCAAGATTCCCTTCCCTTACATCAGTATTTCTTTAAGTTGAAGTATAATTGACATGCGACATCTTATTAGTTTCAGATGTACATCACGGTGATTTGATACTTTTACACATGATAAAATGATCCTCATGATAAGCCTAGTACTATCTGTCACCATACAAAGTTATTACAATACCATTGGCTATGTTCCCGATACTGTACTTTTTTCTAACTGCAGGTTATTAACTCAATAGTGGGTCATGAAATCAATTTACTGGGTCACAACTAACAGTTTTTAAAAAGTGAAGTAGAACAGAATAGGCAGACTTCATCACCTACAGTAAAGTTTAAGCATCATTTAAATAATAGGTATGTGTAGATATTCGTATGTGTGTTCTGCTTGCATGTGAAATGGAGGCTTTGCTTATTTTAGTGCTGGTTGCTATTGAAAAAGCTTGAAAGCATCTATCTGGCATGCTGAACTGATCTCCTTTTAGACTAATTTCTGGTCTGGAAGTTGCCTTCCTCAACTCTTCATGGTTTAAGTTGCTGGGACAAAACCTTCAATGTGTCTAATGGAGCTCTGGGCTCTGCTCCCCTTTCTCTGAGATGTATCTTCCTAGGTGGGTTAACTGAGACCTGTTATGGCTCAAATTCATCTTGGATTTTTAGATCTGCAGCTCCAGTGGGACTCCTGGTGGGAAACTGCTGGTCTCCATCAGCACTGTGCCTTGGTGTATTGACAACCAGAGCAGACCATTTCTTGACAAAATTATCTTCAGGAATAACCATGAAGTTAAATGAATAATAATAATAGCTAGAAAAGAAATGTAGACAGGGAACGTTTCTTTTGAGCAAATGTTGGCTATCTCATACCAATAAAAAAAATAAATAGTAAGATAAATTTACAGTACAAAAAAAAAGCCAAAGGTACCAGATTAATACTTTTAAATGACATTATTGTCATTTAAGAAAAATGACAAACAACAAAACAGGGAAAACACAGTGAAGATTTGTTTATGGCCCTTGAATAACATTAGGGAAATAAATGTGTAAAACACAACCCAGTGATTCTTGCTCACAGCTAGCCCCTTATTTTCTTTTGCTGGACTCTAAGCCAGGAAACAGGTTTATGGATTTTTCCTGGCCCTGAGAGAGCACCCCCTGTGTGTGTGTGTGTGTGTGTGTGTGTGTGTGTGTGTGTGTGTAGAGCAGATTGCTGGGGAAGGAGGGTAGGCATTGGGTAGAATGAGGAAAGCACAAGACAACAGATATGGCTACACAATGTACGTAAGGTATACATATATGCTAAATGGAAGGAAACCCTTGAGCATTCCCTAATGCTTTTAAGATAATTTAAAGTATAACTAAAATCTTGGTTTTTTTGTTTTGTTTTGTTTTGCCAATATGCAGTAGTTCTCACTTATCTGTGGGGAGATAAGTTCCAAGACCCCGGGTGGATGCTTGAAACTGCGGATAGACCCAAACTCTATTATGTATTATGCTTTTTCCTTTATCACACCTGTGATAAAGCTTAATTTATAAACTAGGCACAGTAAGAAATTTAATGGCAACAATAATAAAGTAGAACAATTATAATAATGTATTGTAATAAATGGGATGTGAATGCTCTCTCTCTCTCAAAATATCTCATTGTACTGTATCCATCCTTCTTCTTCTTGTGATGATGGGAGATAATAAAATGCTAATGTGTTGACATGAAGCGAGGTGAATGTCACAGGCATTGTGGGCTAACGTTAGGCTACTATTGACCTTTTGATGATTCATCGGAAGGATCATCCACTTCCCAATCAGGATTGACCACTGGTGGCTGAAACCTCGAATAAGGGAGGACTACCATACGTGCGAGTTCCCCTGGCCATCCTCAGGGACTGTGTCTCTGCTACCCACACCATCCCCAGTTGTTTCTCTCTCTGTTACAGAAAGCAACTCAAAATAAACCTTCCTCAGAATCTCTAAACAGGGCCGCAATTCCATTTTGTTTGCCCTTGCCTTATTTTTCTTCACCTTTCAAGTATGAGAACATTTGAGACTGACTCACTTTGCCTTCAGCATTATCCTTCCCCTTTACTTGCTTAGGTCTCTCAACAACAAAGGTTTCCTAGCTTTGTATGCATGCAGCTTACCTGTGGCTTACCGAGGCTTACCACACTAATTCCCCCCAGCCTCACCTGGCATTCAGAGCCCAATGGAGGGATTTCTTCCAGAGGGCATGCAAGGCTGAAAATGGAGGAACAGCTTGGTGCCAATGAAATCTTTTGAAACAGTAACTCTCTGACTTAGAGTGGCTTTCCCATCTTCTTTCGAGCTCACCATTCTCTAGGTAAGAATCAGCCTAGACTTCTTGATTTCTCCTCTTGTTTTATACATATTTGTGGCCTGACCTTCTGGTGCCCCTGGACCTCCTCCAGTCCTTAGGGCCGGTTTAGCCTGTGCTCCTGCTTCAGCTTCAACTGGTGAAGAAGGTCTTAAGCCTGTTACTTTCTCATTGCCCATGTGATTTGCCCAGCTTGCTGCTCTACAACGGCAATGTCCACCTGGGGGTCTTACATAGCCAATGGACTATAAGCCACTTGAGGGCAGAGTCTGTACATCTTGAATGATTTCACATCCACCATGGTATGCAGCATATATCCTTGAGCATACTGTATATGGAATAAATTTGCCTAGTAAGAAAAGTTTAAAAATTAGAAAGTATGAGAGACTTATAAAATGTACTCTTGTGTTCATTTGAGTACGTGTGTGTATGCGAAGTTACCATTTAAGAATCTTTTATGATTTTGTCACTATAAAGCAAAGACTTTCAAAACAACAAGAAAAAAAAGCCCACTCTAATAGATAGTTTGGGAATGATGTGAACATTTCTTTCATATGCTTACTGGTTATTTGTTTTTCTTCTTTTGTAGAATGTTGAGTATCAAGAGCAATCAAAGAAATACAAATTAAACAATAGCAAGAAATCGCTTTTTGATCTACCTAAGTGGCAAAGGTTTTTAAAAAATGTGTAATACCCCCTACTGTTAGGAAAGGTTCTACTTGGAGTCTCATATGCTACTGAGAGACCGTAAGGGCAGAGAATCTTTGTGAATGGCAGTTTTCATCAAGAGACTTAAAATGTGCATATTCTACAACTTCTTTGGAAAGACTGACAGTATCTACTGAAGCTGAACATATGCCGTCTTTTATGATCTAGCAATTCCATTCCTAGGTACATATCCAACAGAAATGTGTACATATGTTCACCAAAAGACATGTACTAGAATGTTCATAGCAGCACTGTTCATAATAGCCCTAAATTGAAAAAGTACTCAAATGCCCATCAACGGTAGAATGGGTAATGAGGGGTGGTATGTTCACACAACGGAATACCATCTAGCAAAGAGAATGAAGAAATTATTACTACACCCAAGGACATAGATGAAGTGCACCAACGACATCCTGTTGAGTGACGGGCCAGATAGAAAAGAATGCATGCCATATGAACTATTATTCTTATATGATGCTAAAAAAAAAAACCAAAACTGGCAACTCTCATTTATTGTGTGAAAAGTCAGTATAGTGGTCACCTTTAGGGTGTTCAGAAACTGGGAGGATGGCTTCTGGGATGTTGGTAATATTTTTTTGATCTGAGTATTGGTTCTACCAATGTGTTCACATGCTAAAAATTCATCAAGCAATCCGCATATGATTTGTGTACTTTTCTGGATATATGTTATACTTTTATAAAACTAAAAAGTCTGCATACTCTTTCACCTAGTAATTTCACAATTACTGTGTTTTATCCTGCTGAAATAATTATAGATGTTCACAAAGAATTTATATACAAGGCTTTTCCTTCAAAGTGTTACTTTTAACAATGAGAAATTGGAAATTATGGAAATGTCAAATGATTGTAAAATGGTCAAATACATTATGGAAGAATATTTGCAGCCTTGGAAAGTCATGTTTATGATGAATATATAATGACATGGAAAAATATGATTTCATGTAAAGTGATAAAAAGCAGGATGCCAAACCGTGTGCGGAGAATGATCATAATTTCATTAAGAAACATATCCATATTCAACGCCAACACCGGTTATTTTGGAGTGATAAGTTTTTCAGGTGGTCTTATTTTCTTCACTATACTCCCTCTCATTCATATTCTGTTGTGTGCAGTGATTACATTATTGCTTTGTAATCAGAAAACATATTTAAAATTTTTATAATTTCATGATCCAAAGAAGATTCTCATTGGTCCACACTTTTTCAAAGCCTTTGAAAGCAGAAAAGCCGAACAGGCAAACTCCATTCTTGTTACCTTGGCACTGAAGCCGATTTTCTCTCTCCAGGCCTACTGACTCCAACAAAAGTACTTGAAGTCCATGGAAAAAACCTCACAAATCCTCCAGGAAGTTAAAGAGGTAAGTGAGTAAACCTCATTTCTGAGTAGCACGTGTGGACTGGTGGTGGAAGACAGAAAATGCTGGAGGCAGGAAGCCAGTTGAGAGAAATATGGTATTTGTTCCTTTCCCAGGCTCACAGGGAAGTGAGCTCGCTGTGGGCTTGGAAGAGCACTGTTGCAAACAGTGCTTGAGCCTCCAAAGTTGGAGAGTGACAGTGGAGGACAAACGCTGGGTCGTATTTTCTGTTTGTGAGGCTGAATGAATGACAAATTACCTTGTGTCCATGTTGGGGGAGACAATCTGATCTGAATTGCATTCTTGAAGCCAATCGGAGGCAAAGGAGGGTGGCATTTCTTAGACCCGGGTAACAAGACTTTATCAATTGATTGCAAGCCAAACATTCTACTTGTTAACTGTAATATAGCCAGTTCATCTTAGATATGATAACTCACAAGACACCTTGAAAATCAGAGTACAGAAGTTTATGGTAATTCACAGGGCAGTACGCCATACCTGATAGTTTGTTGTATGGGCAAAGGGATGCTGTAGGCAATTATCTGACCAGAAAATTTGTCCAGGTCACAATACCTTTGCCAAATGGAAGGTCTCATCCCAAAGCATCAGAGAATGTCAAAAGTATTCCTCTTCAAATGCTCAACATCTGCGATTTTGTTCCTTGCAAGCATTATAATCTTAAATAGCATGTGAAAGATGTAGCCACGTGAGGTGGTACTCAAGAACTTGGTAAGAAGGTATAAAGCAGGGTACTCTGTTAGAGATAAACAAGCAAAATATACAGATGCATACTAAATATATTTAGTTAAAATATTTCCTAAATTTTATAAATATATCTTACATTATATTAGAATATATATATATATAATATATATATATATATATATATATATATATATATATATATATATATAAAGCAGTTGGTGAAGAAGAAAAAGAAAGGAAAAAAAATGCCCTTCCAGCTGACAGGAGCACCAGTCTGCCTGCAGGTTATATGTTTCCACTGTGGCAGGAATACAGAAGGTTCTTGAGGCCTGATGTCATCAAATCATATACCTTCTCACCAGCTGCTCTGACGTTTTGTGGAGATGGAAACCACGTAGTTTTGGTTACCACTATATTCCTCACATGTACACAATTGGTACGCACCTGGTGGCCTGTATTAGTTTCCTATAACTGCTGTAACAAATTGTTACAACCTTGGTGCCTTAAAACAGCAGAAATTGATTTACTCAGAGTTCTGGAGGCCAGAAGTCTGAAATTGGTATCTGGGGCCAACGTCAAGGAGTGCATGAAATCAGGACTGCTTTCCTTCTGGGGAAAGTCCACTATCTTCAAGTCCCCCTCTGCTCCATCTTTACACAGCCTTCTCCTCTGTATATAGTCAAATCTCCCTCTGGCTCTCTCTTATGTGGAGACTTGTGTTGCATTTACAGCCTACCTGGGTGGTATCCCCATCTCAAGCTCTTTAACTTCATCTGTAAAGACCCTTTTACCGAATAAAGTAACATTTACAGGTTCCAGGGGTTGTGGCCTATTATCTTTGGGTGCCATTATTCAAGCTACTACAGTGCTTAATAAATATTTGTTGAACCAATGTTGGTTCTACCAATACGACTCTTAAGTCCAGCTCGAAATTTCATTTCTCACTGCAAATTAAATTTGCACTCTGAATTTACACATCAATCCCTAATGAGCTTTGTCAGTGGGAGGCAGCATCCAGCATAGAATCATCTCAAAGAACCTGGGAAGTCTGGGTTTGCTGAGGAACACGCTGGGCTGCAGAGAGATCACTAAAGCTCCTCGTGAGCACCAACCACATTCTGAATTTTACTGAAGATAGCTTTCCTCAAGAAAAGATCTCCTAAACTGAAAAGTCTATTTCTACAGTTTTGTATAAAAGAAGCAATCTGAAAAAAATGCTTTAGAGAAACTTCACTGCTGGCTTGACATTGCTCAAAAATTAATTTTAAGTGATTTTTAAAAGCCACAGCAAAATGAAAATGAAAATACATGTATGTACTTTTTTTTTTCCCTCAGGGGTTAGCATGAAGTTCATCTTTATGTTAGTTGGTAGGATCAAACTCCTTATGGCAAGCCCTGCCCTTTGTACATGAAAGCAAGCTACAGGGTCGGGTATCACTGGGTCCTTCTGCTTTCAAACATGAAGAAGGTAACTGGGCTGGGAGAACTTGGCATGTAAATAAATAAAAATATAAGAAGAACAACTATTAAAATATTCAAAGCTGAAGGGAACAAGTTATGATGGATAAGTGACAGTCCAAACACACAAGAACACGAATATGCATATTAAGAGCTTCCTGTTAATTTATCTAAGCTGTTCCTGCATTTATTCTGAGACTGGGCTAGCCTGAGCCGAATCAAAACTAAATGGTCTAAATAGGCAAGCAGGCAGGTGCCTTGGCATGAGCCAACAATGGCGATCTCCACCTCCTGATGCAAAGCATTTGTGGTCATTCCTTTCAAGCAAATGCTGGTGACTCAGGCATGTGGGGGAGAAATGCTCTCTTCTACATGGATTTAAGCCAGAAAATGGTGTATTCTTTCCTTTCCACTCTCATCCTTCCCAGAAGTCACGTTGAAATGTTGGTTAGAAATGGAAAATACGGGACGCCTGGGTGGCTCAGTGGTTCAGCATCTGCCTTTGGTGTGATCCTGGAGTCCCGGGATCCAGTCCCACGTTGGGCTCCCTGCATGGAGCCTGCTTCTCCCTCTGTCTACGTCTCTGCCTCTCTCACTCTCTGTGTGTTTCTCATGAATAAATAAATAAGATCTTAAAAAAAAGAAACGGAAAATATTCTATTAACCATTTATAAGTGAAATATGACTTTGAGATCAGAGAGACCAGAGTTTAACTTCAGCCTCTCAGTGGCTATGGGACTTTGTCCATGCTGTAGGCATCCTGAACTCCATTTCCCCATTTGTGAATTTAATTCGAATTAGAAATTTATAAAATGGAGATAGTGATGCATATTTGTGGTGTAAGGCCTACAATTAAGGCTCGATGTTATGCATTGTCTTGATATCTGGTAAAATTGGGAGAGCTTGGGACAGCCTAACCACAAATTCCCTCCCTACTCTGCTCTGATGGATAAGGTTCCCTAGGCAAACATATCATAGGGACCACGCACAGTTCTTGCTTATCTCTCAGGAGTGGGTTTCAGTTCTTGCCAGCCCATGATATTATAGAAACAAGCCAATCACATTCTTCTGCGGGAACCAGATGGTATCCCATTCTCTTGATACTACAAAGCCTGCCTCCTATAGCACCTGATGGCTCACTCATTTGAGAACATCACTCAGATGTTCCCAAATGCAGTCCCCATATGGCCCCGCATGGCATGGTGTCTTCTTCCTCTGGGCTGTGAGTGTATGTGACTAGTAGACTGCTATCAATCTCATCTGTGCAGTGTTGGGTGCCATGTACTCAGTCATGCCCATACCATTACCCTGGTATAGGAATCATTCCCTCACCAATGGGGTAGATAGGAGGCTATTACAAAAGTATCTCATTGGGCTATTATGATGAATAAATGGAATTAAGTTAAATACTTGGGGGAAAGATCTGTGTTACTTCTCAGGATATGTTGAAGTACTGAAGAAGAGAGAAAGAAGGGTTTCTGCCCTTAAGGCATTCGACGCTTAGTGGAAGAGAGGTATCACAGCACTGTAATCCCTAATTGACTTGTGAGAGCGAAGGTGTAGAGGCCAACCTTGGGTTATCTGTGAGTCAAAAGAAGGCATACAACCTAGTAACCTTCATCACTTCTTCTGTAAAATGGAGATAATGATACCTGCCTCTTAAAGTTGTTTTGAAGATTTAAATAAACAATGCATAAATTTGGGACACCTGGGTGGCTCAGTGGTTGGGTGTTTGCCTTTGGCTCAAGTCTGACCCCGGAGTCCTGGGATCGAGTCCTGCATCAGGCTCTCCATGAGAGCCTGCTTATCCCTCTGCCTATGTCTCTGCCTCTCTGTGTCTCTCATGAATAAGTAAATAAAGCCTTAAAAAAAAAACGCATAAATCCCTTATCCCAATTTCTGGCAGGTAGTAAGGACTTAATAAACAGCAGATCGAGTTGAATTTGAAGGACCAATAGTCATTACTAGATGAAAAAAAAGCATTTTCTGAAAAAGATTTATTTATTTATTTTGGAGAGAAATAGTAGGGGAAGGGGCAGAGGGAGAGGAAGAGAGAAAGTCTTAAGCAGACTCCACACTGAGCGGGGAGCCCGACATGGGGCTGGATCTCATGACCCCGAGAACACGACCTGAGCCAAAACCAAGAATTGGACACTTAACTGACTCAGCCCCTCAGGTACCCCTGAAAAAAAGTTTTTTACAAATGCAAAAACCCCCAACTTATTGCCAGGGATTCCTTTTTCCCCCCAGGAATATCTTTTCTAGAGGAAAATGGCCAATTAAGATGAACAAAATGATGCTGTTTCTTACACTAGGCGATGCCACACTTTAGGTCCTATTACCACTGCCACAGAAGTCCCCAAAGAATCCTACGAAAATACGTGCACATCAATCATTGTGCCAGTCCTGGCATGTTTCTTAGGCAACTAGGACTGGTTGATTCCATGGATTTTGTTTGTTTGTTTGTTTCCTTTTTTCCTTTGGTTTTTAAAAAGGCTTCTTGTAGTCATTGCATCATTTTGTTAATGATGAAAAATATGGGCAGTGTTCAGGGTGCGGTGATAAATATCACTCCCGTCTTATGATGCCTCCTCAAAGATGACCCATATGCAGTGGATCCTGTAATAAAGCTATCTTATTGTGAACTTAGGTTTAATTGGCAATTACTTGCAATCCTTGACTGTTTATTCCCCACTTATTAGATGAAAGGGCAGCATGAAAGAGCAGAGAGTGACCGATTCAGGTGTCACCAGACAGTGTCTTTTGTCTCAATTCTGCCCCTAGCCAATTGTAGCACCTAGAGAATGACCCTTAATCTCTTTGGTTTCTTTTTCCGTGGAATGAAGTGAAGATCCCTTGTAACTAAGAGGTTGGGAACGGGAGGGTCAGATTTAGGGATTTGGAGCCTGACAGATTTGCCTTTAAATTTTTATTTGTCACTCATTAGCTTAGGGACTAGGTAAGATCTCCTTGAGGATCAGTTTCCTAATTTCTCATAAATTGTATTACCCTTATTTTCCTAAGGGTTGTTATAAAGGTTAAATAACGTAACCAATCCATCGGCAATCCTATTGGGTCTACCTTCAAAATAATTCCAGAGTCTGATGACATTTCATTACTTGAAAGCTACCATCACGTCTTGCTTGGATTATTCCCATGGTATCCTCAACAGTCTCTGGAACTTCCGTCTTGATTTTCCCACCCCCCAACAGTCTGTTTTCAATGCAGCAGCCAGAGTGATCCTCTTAAAATACGTGAATTCATGTCCTTCTTCTGTTTGAAAATTTTCCAGTGGTTTCCAATCCTATGCAGAGTGCAAGCTCAAATCCTTACTGTGGCTGACGAGGCTGCACATAATGAGGCTTCCCACTGCTTCCTCTCCTGTGACTGTCTCTCATCACTTTACTCCAGCCATACTGGCCTTCTTCATGTTCCTTAAATACTTCTTCAGATATCCTATGGGGGTACTACTTCACTTTCTTTGGGTATCTTTTCAAATTTTATCTTATCAGAGAGCCTTTTCAATTTTTTGGTAAGGGGGCATTGTTTTTATAAAGGTGTAGTGGATATGCCAGGGATCAAACCCAGGGCCTTACACATGCAAATCAACCAATCTTCTTTAAAATGGCATTCCCTAACCTCCATCCAATTATTCTCTATCACCCTTACCCATTTTTACTTTTACTTTCTGGCACTTACCATTTTCTTCTGTCTCTCACTGACTAGAATGGAAATTTCATGGGGGCAGGGATTTTGTTTTGTTCCCTGAGGGGGGCCTCATCTCCTAGAATATTCCATGACACATAGCAGGCACTCAACAATTATTTGTTGATCAAATTAACAAGATATATAAATTTTTAGGCACTCAACAAATGTCACTTGCCAATGCCTCTCTTAGAAACATAATACTCGACATCCTTTAGTCATGGTATTTAATTAAAATTCAGTGCTGGACAGAACCTGGTTTCAGCTCTGACATGTAAAGAGCTTGGAAGTCCTCTCTCCTATCCTTATGAAAAGAAAAATCTATACAAACTGAAAATCAACAACTTTTCTCAGCCTCACTAGGGAACTGAGTTTCCAGGCAAACCATCGCTCCGAAGTCCGTACAGACAGATGCATCCACATAGTCACAACGGAGATCTATTAACCTGGGGTAGAAACCTCTAGAGATGTAAACTTTTAGGAACATTTAGATAGTAATTTTGATGAGTTGCTGGAAGCTTGAGTGTGGACTAGCAAGAGAGTAAGAAAATCCTTGGGCTGTAGTCTTAAAAGGCCCCACAGTTTTGTGGGGTTTACCTCTAGGATCCCACTAGATTCTCCTGGTGAAGATTGGAGAAAGATTTCCCTCTTGGTTTGGCAAGGGGAGAAGAAGAGTAATCATTGCAAAATAGTTTCAGGGTCTTCTCCATAACAAAAACCCTCCAGGGGACAAGATAATTCCTGAGCCTCATTCCTCCCACATCAGCCAGGTCCTCCTAGTCCTTCTGGATCACCTAGTGGGGAAGGGATGCATAGACCACAATGGTCAGGGCTTCAAGGAAATAGATTGTGCATGCTTCAGCCAGTAAAGGAGTAGGGGGCAGTGAAAAAACAGCTATGCCACTGGAGAAATATTTGGGAAGACTATAGATATGAGACACAGGACCATAATAACACTTAGATTCAGGCAGAAATTAGGTAACTTACCTCCCACATACTTACCACCACACCAAGGTTCCAGTATAATAATGTTAGATTATAGCTGAAAGCAGGGAAAGATAGACTTTCTCTGAGAAGGAATACTTTGGGAAGTGTCCTTGTTTTGTCTTTGGGAAGGATATTAGAGGATTTTGAAGTCCTTGGCACATAATGTCTAACTCGTAGCCAGATTAACATTAGTCCTCACACTGAAGACCACTTTACCTCAATTACTATTACCCAATATAATGTCTGGTTCTCAAAAACAAATTCCAAGGCATGCCTAAGGGCCAGATAAAACACAGTCTGAAGAAATAAAGCAATCTTCACAACCAGACTCAGAAATGACACAGTTGTCAGGATTATCAGACAGGAAGTTTAAAGTAACAATGATTAATATGTAAAGACTTTAATGGGAAAAGTAGGCAACATACTAGAACAGATGGGTGATGTTAAGTATAGATATGGAAACTCTAGAAATAATCAAATGAAAATGCTGACAATAAAAAGCATTGTAACAGAAATAAAAAGTATCTCTGATGAACTCATCTGTAGATCTGACATGGCAGAGGAAAGATTCAATGAGGTTGAAAATAGGTTAATAGAACCTTCTCAAACTAAAACGCAAAGAGAATAAAGAATGGGGAAAAACAGAAAAGAATTATAGGACAATGTTAAAAAGTATAACATACATGTAATTGGAATACAAGAAGAAAAGACTGGAGCAGAAGAATAATTTGAAGAAATAATGGCTGAGAGCTTTTCAAAACTAAGACAGATAGCAAACCACAGATCAAGAAAACTCAGAAAACATCAGCAGGAAAAAATACCAACCTCCCAACCAAATGAAAAATAAAAAATAAACCCATACCCAGGCATATCATATTCAATCTGCAGAAAAACAAAAACAAAGAATCTTCAAAAAATCCAGAAAAGTTGGGATGGGAGGAGGGGAAATCCTTTACCTAAACAGAAACAAGGATAAGAATTACAGTGGCCTTCTCATCAGAAACCATGCAAACCAGAAGAGAGTGGAGTGAAATATTTAAATTGCTGAAGGCAAAAAAAATTCCCTGATCTTGAACTCTATATTCAAAGAAATTATCTTTTAAATGTGAAGAAGAAATAAAAACTTTCTCAGACAAACAAAAACGGAGAGCATTTATTGCCAGCTAACTTACTGCCTGAGGAATGTTAAAAGTTCTTTAGGCAGAAGGAAAATAACATAGGTCAGGAACTTGAACGTACATAAAGAAAGGAAGAGCAATGGAGAATAAGTAACTGAAATTACAATAAAATCTTTAATTTTTATTCCTAATTGATTTAAAAGATAACTGAGATAGTAACAATAACAATGTATTGAGTGATCAAAACACATGAATAAATGAAATGAAATCTGAAGTGAAGTGAATGAATGACAGAAATGTTACCAAAATGGGAGGAAAGAATTGGAAATACTCTGATTTAAGGCACTTGTATCACTCTCAAACCTAGTTCTTTATAAAGATCAATGACATTGATAAAACTATAGCCATACTCTAACCAAGAAAAAAAAAGAGAAAGGCACAAATTGCCAAAACTGGAAATAAAAGAGACTCATTACTGATCTGATCTCATGGACATCAGAAGAATAATAAAGAGATACTACAAACAGCTCTATGCCCACATATTTCTTAATTTAGATGAAATGAATCAATTCCTTAAAAGACACAAACTACTAAAACTCACAGAAAGAGAAATAAATAATCTAAGTAGCCTTATACCTATTAAAGATATTGAACCAACAAATAATAACCTTTGAAAAGAAAACACCAGGCCCAGGTTATTTTACTGGTGAATTCCATCAAGTATGTAAGGAAAAAATGATACCAATCTATACAATCTTTCCAAGAGAGAGGAAAGGAAGGAATAGTTCTTAAATCATCCTATCAGGCCAGCATTGCCCTCATACTAAAACCAGATAAAGACATTACAAGAAATAAAAACTATAGACTGATATCTTTTGTGAACAAGCATGCAAAAACCCTCAACAATATACTAGCAATTTTAATCCATCAGTGTGTAAAAAGAATCACATACCATAGCCAAGTGGGATGTATTCCTGTTATGCAAAGCTCATTCAACATTTGAAAATCAGTTAATGTATCCATCACATTAACAGACTAAAGAAGAAAAGTCATATGATTTTACCAAGTGATGTAAGAAAAACATTTGACATTAAATGACACCAATTCTCTACAATCTCTTCCAGGAAATAGAAGTGGAGGGAGCACTTCCTAATGTATTCTGAGGCTAACATTGCCCTAATATCAAAACCAGATAAAGACACTGCAAGAAAGAAAAACAGCAGATTGATATCTCTCATGAACAGAAATGCAAAAATGCTCAACAAAATACTAGCGATGTGAATCCATCAATGTATAAAAAGAATCATGTACCATAGCCAAGTGGGATTTATTCCAGTTATGTAAGGCTGATTCAACATTTGAAAATCAGTAAATGCAATCCATCGTATCAACAGACTAAAGAAGAAAAATCATATATTTTTATCAATTGATGCAGGGCAAGAATTTAACATGATAAAAACCTTCAGCAAGCTAGAAATAGAGGGGAACTTTCTTAACCTGATAAGGCACATTTACCAAAAAATCTACAGCTAAAATAAGATCTGATGGTAAGGAGACCTCTCCTCTGAGATCAGGAGCAATGCAAGGATGTCTTTTCTCACCCCTCCAATATCATATTGGAAGATCTAGTTAGTGAAATAAGATAAAAGGAAGAAATAAAATGTATACAGATTGGAAAAGAATAAATAAAACCATCTTTATTTGCAGATGACATGATTATCTCCATATAAGATCCCAAAGAATCTATAAATAACCTCCTAGAAATAGTGTAGAGGTTGTAGGGAACAAGGTTAATATACAAAAGCTAATCATTTTCCCATATACCAGCACTGTACAAGAGAAATATTAATGGCATTAGAATCCCCAAAATTAAATACTAAGATAAAAATATAATATGTATAAGATCTATATGAAAAACTACAAAAATCTGATGAAAGAAATAAAAAAAATCTAATAATTGGAGCAATAGTCTGTGTTCATGGATTGAAAGTCTCAATATTATTAAAATGTCAGTTCTTTCCAATTCAATCTATGGATTCAATGAATCCCAAGCACATTCCAGCAAGTTATTTTAGAAATATCGAAAACTGGTTCTAAAGTTTGTGTATGGAAAGGCAAAAGATCTAGAAGAAGTCAACACAATACTGAAGAACAAAGTTGGAAGACTCATACTACTTGATTTCAAGACTTACTATAAAGTTATCAAGATTGGATGGTATTGGCCAAAAGATAGACATGTACATCAATGGAACCGAACAGAAAGTGCAGTACTGGTTCTACACTAAAAAGGTCAACTGATCTTTGGCAAAGGAACAAAGGGAATTCAGCACAGAAAGAATAATCTTTTCAACAAATAGTGCTAGAACAACTGGACATCCACAGGCAAAAAATGAACCTCCACTTAAACCTTACACTTTTCACAAAAATTTACTCAAAATGAATTGGACTATAGACTTAAATTTATAATGAAAAACTATAAAACATATAGAAGACAAAATAGGAGAGGATCGAGGTGACTGTGGGTTTGTTTATGTATTTTTAGGTAACACCAAAACATGATCCACAAAAGAAAGAAATTGGTCAGTTCCACTTTATTAAAATAAAGCCACTCTTAAGAGAATAAAAAAGACAAGCACAGACTGGGAGAAAATATTTGCAAAATTCATATTTATAAAAGACTTGTATCCAAAATATACAAAGAACTCCTAAAACTTGAAAAGAAAACAAACAACCTAATCAAAAAACGGATGAAACGGCAACTGGGTGGCTCAATCGGTTAAGCACCTGCTTTTGGCTCAGGTTATGATCCCTGGGATCAAGTCCCACATTGGAGTTCCTGCTCAGCAGGATGTTTGCTTCTCCCTTTGCCTCTGCCCCTCCCCCTGCTTGTGCTCTGTCTCTATCAAATAAGTAAGTAAAATATTTAAAATAATAAAAATAAAAAATGGATGAAAGATTTAAACAGAGACCTTATTAAAGAAGATATATAACTGGGACACCTGGGTGGCTCAGCAGTTGAGCATCTGCCTTCGGCTCAGGGCGTGATCCTGAGGTCCGAGGATTGAGTCCTGAATCAGGCTCCCTGTAAGGAGCCTGCTTCTCCCTCTGCCTATGTTTCTGCCTCTCTCTCTGTGTCTCTCACGAATAAATAAATACAATCTTTAAAAAACAAAAAGAATATCTATAGCTGAAAAAAAGAGACAAAAAATACTTGCTATCATTTGTCATTAGGGCGATACAAAGTACACCAATAATATAATACTATGACAGAACTCTTAGAAAAAAAGGTTAAATCCAAACTCTGACAAAACTGATTGCTGGCGAGGGTGTAGAGGAGAATAACGAGAGCTCTCATTCATTGCTGATGGGAATATCCAAACTCTAGACCCAACATGGGGCTTGAACTCATGACCCTGCGATCAAGAATCTCATGCTCTACCAACTGAGCCAGCCAGGAGCCACAGTACAGCCATTTTTGAGGACCATTTGACAGTGTCTCACAAAGCTAAACGTAGTCTTACCATATAATCCGGCAATTGTGCTCGCAGGTATTTACCCAAATGAGTTGAAAATTATGTCCACATAAAAACCTGCATGTGAATGTTTATAGCTGCTTTATTTATGCATAATCATCAAAAACTAGAAGCAAACAAGATGACCTTTAATAGGAAAAGGAATAAACTGTGGTACATCACATAATGCAATATTATTTAGCAATAAAAAGGAATGAGCTATCAAACCATGCAAAGACATGGATGAGTCTTAAATGCACATCGCTTAAAGAAGCCATTCTGCAAGGTTACATTCTGTATGATTCCATTTATATGACATTCTGGAAAAGGCAAAACCCTAGAGCCACTAAATAGGTTAGTAGTAGTTGTCAAAGTTTTGGTGGGAGTACAGTGGATGGGATTGGGGGAAGGTTGAATAGGAGAAGTACAGGGGATTTTTTTAGAGCAGTGAGACTATTCTGTATGAGACTATGCAATGGCAGATAAATGATATTATGCATTTCTCAAAACTCATAGAACTGCAGCCCAAAGAGTGAACCTTGATGTATGCAAACTTTAAAAAGTCATTTAGGAGGTCAGTGAATCCCAGGATGAAATGCAGAATGTGACAAAAGAATCTAAGTATTATAAATGTATTAAGCAGCATAACCAAAGAGGATGGAGAGGAATGTACTAAGCTAATGAATAAAGTTTATAAGACTGAAGACAAAAGGCACTGTATATAAGCACTAGAGTGGATAAAATTGTTTCCTATTATTGGTTAACAATTTGGTTAACTATTCTGAAACCACTATCCATGTATACTGGGATTAAACATTTAAGTAAATGGATGGTAGATGGTGGGAGCTGGTTTCTCATTGTTGAAGTGAGAAAGTTATAGAGAAGCAAGGAGAAGAAACTAGAAGTGTCCATGTGGTAATGGATTGGAGTTGGAAACATTAGGATGAACTCATGTTTAGCTTACTATAGATACAGATGGTGACACATAACAATATTTAGAGGTATGTGCACACACATGAGTTTATTTCCTTGCACTGTCTGCTGAGAAGGCCTAGAAGCTAAAACACCCCAGGTGTAGTCATCACACCCAGAATCCAGGTCTTGGATTTTTATAGTCCAATCCAGGTACTTTATAGTACCATTCTCCAGTAAAAGAAACCAAACCTCCTTGAGAATTGGCTGGTTCTAGGACTGGGGTAAGAAATATGCAGATAATCCTAGAGCATCTCTTACTGCTAGAAAATAAGGAAGTTTTTAAGAAGATCCACAATGATGGTGATATGTCAAACAGAGCCAAGAACTAACTGAAAGAGCCCTGTGCTGGCTAAAACTGTAATGATTTGAGGAACAAAATAAAGTAGTATTGGATTATAAGCCAAAGTATAAAATAAATATCCATGAGTCCATACTGACATATTCAATGATTGAATAAACAAATGGAGGGAAATAGACAAACATCCCCTACAGAATCTATTTCAAACAATTTGTGTGGGTACTCGGCCCTCTGATAGGCATAATTCCCCTTTCTCTAAGTGTGGGCTGCATGTAGTGACTTCCTTCCAAAGAGTTCACTGATGGAAAGAGGGGAGAAAGAGAATAATAAGTACAGTAGAGAAACCTGATAAACACTATCTTAGCGAGGTGATCAGGGTCAATATCAACAGTGGTAAGTCATATTGATAGTTGATATCACACCTTGCATATGGTATGACCTTGGTGCTTTATCTCTGTGGTCTTCTTCCCCAAAATTTATAATCCCTGCCTAATCATGAGAAAAACATCAGAGAAATCCCAGTTGAGGGACATTCTACCAAATATGTGACCAATACTCTTCAATAGTGTCCAAGTCTTTTTTTTAAGATTTTATTTATTTATTCATGAGAGACACACAGAGAGAGAGAGAGAGGCAGAGACACAGGCAGAGGGAGAAGCAGCCTCCACGCAGGGAGCCCAATGTGGAACTCGATCCCAGGATCCCAGGATCACGACCTGAGCCAAAGGCAGATGCTCAACCACTGAGCCACCCAGGTGTTCCTGTCCAAGTCTTTAAAACTAAAGTCTGAGAAATTGTTGCAGCCAATGGGAACCTAAGGAGACGTGATGATTAAATAGACTTTGGTAACCTGAATGGGATCTTGAAACAGAAAAGGGATATTATTTGAAACTAAGGAAATCTACAGAAAGACTTTCATAAGTAATGATGTATCAATATTGGTTCATTAATTGTGAGGAAATGTATCATACTAATGTAATGCATTAATAATAAGGAAAACTGGGTGTGGGGTATATGGAAATTCTCTGTACCATTTTTGCAATTTTTCTGTATGTTCGATACTATTCCAAGAACTTTAAAAGTTTATTTAGAATGGCAATGTTGATATAGAGTATTCAGTTTTTTGAGGCATAAGACCTTTATTTTTTAGCACAAAGGAGTGTGCTCAAGAATCTGTTGCGAAAGCAGAGAATTGGAAATTCAATACACTGGTATTATTCACTAAAGCCCAGATTTTATCAGCAAAGTCTTCTCATTTTGTTCCTCTGCCTTTATTAGCATTTGCAACACTCTCAATTTAGCATCGTTTGCAATGTCATTACCATACTGGTTATTTCCTCTTCCAGATCATTAAGTTAAAATAGACCAACTCTGATACCACACCCTGTGGCAGTTCTGAGACCTTGTCCTCAAATGGCTGCAGAACTATGAAGTTAGAAACCAGCTAAATAATAATTATCTGCAAATGGCAATTTCCTAACTTAATTGGTTGAATTTCATTCTGCAGGTGGTGATATTAAAGCAAACGCTTTCCTGCTGTCCAAACAGACACGCTGTGGTTCTGAATTCTGATGGAAAGGTAACCAAGTGAGCTTGTTGTGGCGTATTGTTTGTCACTCCCCAGGGCTAATTGTTTATATCTCAGAAAGCTCACTGCTATCAGATCAGTATTTCCATGATCCTCCTTTATCAGTTTGTACTGTTTTCCTGTGGGTGGAGTGGGTTTGTTTTAGGTCTCCCCAGAGTAGAAACTAAACTAGGTGTCTGTCACCCACTACTTTCTTCCTCTGGAGTCACCAGCCATAGAGAAAGACATACATATGGCAGATGTACATCTCAATTCATTTTCACAAGGTTGAACACATTATTATAACCAGGACCCAGATCAAGAAATAGAACATTACCACTACCCCCCCAGAAACCCTCTTATGCCACCATCCAGCCTGCACCCTCCACCACCACCTCCCAACCTCAAAAAGTAATCCGTACCCTGATTTTAAAACCATGGATTCATTTTGATTGTTTTTTTTGCATGTTTTAAATAAGTAAATTGAGTCATACATTATGTGTTCTTTTGGGCCTGACTTCTTTGCTCAGCACTGTGTCTCTGATAGTCATCCATTTGTGATGTGTAGTTGTAGATAATTCCTTCTCACTGCTCTATAGCCTTCCACTGAGTAAATAGACTTCAATTTGTTCAACTGCTGATGTGGATTTGGATGCTTTCTAGTTTGAGGCTGTTAAGAACAGTGCTGCTATTTAACTTTCTAGTTAGTATGTGTCTTTTGATGACTATGTGAATGCATTTTTGTTGGGTATTGCTTAGCTATAGTAGATACAGGAGGCAGTGAAATATAAAGTACTTGCAGCTTAAATTCAGATAAATCTGATTTTAAATTTCAGCTTGGCTACTTACTAGGAACTTGCACAAGCTACTCAACCTCTCTGAGCTCACTTTTTAAAATCTGTCAGATTGGGGTGCCTGGGTGGCTCAGTTGGTTAAGGGTCCAACTCTTGATTTTGGCTTAGGTCATGATCTCAGGGTTATGAGATCAAGCCCCCCATTGGGTTCCATGTTGGGTGTGGAGCCTGCTTAAGATTCTCTCTCTCCCTTTGCCTCTGCCCCATCTCTCTCTCTCTCCCTCTCTCTAAAAAAAAAAATCTGTCAGATGGGGATTCAAAGAGTCCTTGCCTCATCAGGCTGCTGTTCAGATTAAAAGAAATAATATATGACCAAAGTGTGATGCAGTGCTTGGCATAGAACAAGTACTCAATAAATGTGAGCCATTGTTATTTGTAAATATCATTTATTGAAAAGTAACTCAACATTATTTAAGCTTCACACAGAGGTGAAATAAGCAGATTATTTACAGATTTTTTTTAAAAAAATTGTAAGATCCTGAAAAAAATGTGTACAGACCATAAAATGCTATTTAGACCTCTCCACTCAGCTACATCCCAACTATTGCTCCTCATTCTCTCAAATTCTGAGCACACAGAGATATGCCTGCAGCTAAGCCTTCTCCATCCCACAGGCTCCCATGAAAGCTGAACATAAAATAAAAGAAATAAGTCTTCATTTCTGTCACAGTTTCCTTGTGGAAAGAATCGAAAGAATATTTGATACCTGGGACTCACTGCCAAATTTGTATCCATTTGGAACCCTTCATCTCTTCTAGATTATTCAGACCAGATCTTTATTATTAAAAATATATTTCACAGTATTGTACAAATACTATGTTGAAATAAAATGTCACACACAAGAGATAGCCCTGTCTTCTGTGGGTAAAAAGAAACTTTTTCCCTTTCAATAAAAATAATTCATGCTGTCTGTAAAGATATGGAAAAACTACAGAGAAGCATCGAGACAAAAGTGAAGAATGTTTGTAATCTTATTGCCCAGAGATTTCTGGGTATTCTTTGCCATTGAAAATTAATAAATTAATAAATAAAGAAATATCCAATTACAAAATGTGGAAAATTTTTTAAAACATTGAAAAGCAAAATGAAACAGCAAATAAGAAGTCCCTTGTGGTCTTACCCTTCTAAGATACCTCTGTTGCTATCAGAGTTTGCTATTTTGTTGCTGTTTTTTCCCTTATCTATATACTTCTTCCTTCTTTTCCTTCTTTTTTAAAAAGATTTATTTATTCTTGAGACACACACACACACACACACACACACACACACACACACACACAGAGAGAGGCAGAGATACAGGCAGAGGGAGGAGCAGGCTCCATGCAGGAAGCCCGATGTGGGACTGGATCCCAGGACTCCAGGATCATGCCCTGGGCCGAAGGCAAGCACTAAACCACTGAGCCACCCAGGTGTCCCTCCTTCTTCTTTCTTGAAATAATTATATCAATTATAATACTCTTTTGTAGTCTTTTTTTTTTTTTACCTCTTTTGGACATATCAAGTATTGAATGTTTCATTAACTATTCATCTAAAGTTTGATTTTTATTTATATAAAGTCTGATTATTTAATGACTATGTGGCATTCCATTTTATGAATTATTTGCTTAACAATCTCCGGGCATTGAGTATTGTTCACAATTTTTCATTATTATTAAGAAGCCTATGAAGAGGTTCACTATATATATATATATCTTTTGCATCTCTGTTTATTTCCTTACTATGGTTTTCTAGAAGCAGAGTTACTGATTCCAAGCCTATGCCCATTAAGCAATGTTTGATAGCATTTGCCAAATTGCCTTTCTAGACATTTTACCATTTTGTTTTTATTTTTGAGAAAGAGAGAGTATGTGAGCATGAAAGGTGAGAGACGTGGCAGGGAGTGTGAGACGAGGCAGAGGGAGAGGGAGAGAGAACCTTTAGCAGGCTTCATGCTCAGCACAGAGCCTGATATTGGGCTTGATATCATGACCCTGAGATCATGACCTGAGCCAGAACCAAGAGTTGGATGCTTAACTGATTGAGCCACCCAGGCACCCATTGAAGTTTCATCATTTTAATTGCTACCATCAGTTTTAGGGAGAGCCATTTCATCATGCTTTTGGCAGTATTGAGCATTATGATTTTAATTTTTACAAATGTATTAGGGAAACATTATTTCAGTGTTTTTATTTTTCTTTGACAGTGAGGTTGGATATCTTTTCAACTATTTTCCATCTTAATTTCTTCTATGAATTAGTTTTTTTTATATCCTTTGACTTTTTTTCTTATTTATTTATGTTTTTCTCATTGGGTTCCTAGTTTGTATATGTTCAATGATTTATAGATTTTTATATTTTTTAATATATTGACTAATCTTTGTTTTTATTATTTACTGTTAATACATATCTTAGTTCATCATATGACATTCATGGTGTCCTTGGACATAGAGAAATTCAAAAATTTTAAGCCAAGAACCAAATCTTTATATATATATATGTATACATATATATATATATGTGTATATATATAATCATTCTATTAGCTGTTCACAGTATGATGTCTTACATTATATGTAGAAATCCCTTGTCAGTCAGAAGTTAATAACATTTTAATTTATAGTTAGTACCTGCCTTTTTAAAAATAATTTTGTTCTTAACATTTGACTCCTTGATTCATTTAGAATTTACTTGACATTATAAGATTATATTATGAATCTAACTTGATTTTCTCCAACTAGTTAATTTTCCAAACCCCTCTGTTAAATAAACATCTATCCCTATTCTTTTTGGGATTCCTTCTTAGTTGCGTTTGAGATTAAAATACATACAAAGGTATGTTTCGTGGTTATCTATTTGTTCCTATTGATCTTTTATTTATGGGATAAATCTCTATTATGTATCTATACATACTGTGTCCTAGACCCTGTGGCAGATACTGGGACATATAAGCTCCATAAGTTCAAGTTTTCTTATCACTTCCTATTTTTTTCCCCACTTGCTTCTTAATATCCAGTTAATTTGAAAGCCTTTGGACTGTAGGAAACAAATCTTCTTTTTCCACTCATTCCTCCATGATGTTTTTGCCAAGGCCAGATGCATTATAGGGCCTTGATTGATTGGGAAAACCAATCAAAAAAATGTTCTGCTCCTTCCATTCCACCTTTTTAAGCAAAGGCAGAAAGTTTCTTTTTCAAGATGCAGCTAAGGCAAGTGAGAACATTAAGCCTAGTCAGAAAGCCTTGTGTTGTGATTATATACTAACTTCATGGCTTTAGAAAAATGTATTCACTTCTTGGACTTTCAGTTTCCTCATCTTTAAAATGGAATTAATAGGGATGCCTGGGTGGCTCAATGGTTGAGTGTCTGCCTTTGGCTCAGGGTGTGATCCCAGGGTCCCAGGATCAAGTCCCACATCGGGCTCCTTGCATGGAGCCTGCTTGTCCCTCTGCTTATGTCTCTGCCTCTCTCTCTCTCTGTCTTATGAATAAATAAATAAAATCTTTAAAAAATAGAATTAATTGCACTTGTCTTATGGGAATCTCTGAGGATGAAATGAAAATAGGTATTATAAGTGTTCAAAAGTTGTAAAATGGGGATTCCTGGGTGGCACAGTCGGTTAAGCATCTGCCTTCAGCTCAGGTCATAGTCCCATGGCCCTGGGATCAAGTCCCACATCAGGCTCCCTGCTCAGTGGGGAGTCTGCTTCTCCCTCTCCCTCCACCCCTCCAGCCCTGCCCGTGATCTCTCTCTCCCAAATAAAATAAAATCTTTTTAAAAGTTGTAACATGTCATGAAAATACAAATTATTATTGTTATTTTTAGTCAAACTGATGTTAAAAATAACCTGAAAGCAGGGCTTGTGTAGTGTTGCCTTTGTGATCTCTTGTCGACGAACACTTTATTTAGTACTTATACTCATAGGGAGCCCTCAGTAAACACATCAATACATTTCCCTGCTCAGGTAGATGCTGTTCTAAGATGACCTGATGGAAACATTCCCTGCTCAGAAAATCCAAGCAAATAACTCATTATTTGCTATGGATTCCAGTTGCCTTTAGTAGCTTATACGAGCCTCCTGCTATCTCAAAGTTTAGGGACCATCTTAAATATTGTTTAAAATAATAGAGAGGATCTATAAGATAATACACAAGCCTTTGACATTTGACAAGGATACCTCCCTAAACCCTCACAAATCTCCGAATTTGCAAATACTGTGATAGTGTACACTTTCCATCACCGAATACATGATAATGTGACTGAAATATTTGTGGTCATATTTTTGGTGATTGTATATGTCTCCTGGTCCCTTGATCTTGAGTCAAACTGGTTGGACTTTGTTTTGCCTTAGGAGGTGGTCTTTCCTGTTAGCTCCTTGACCTGCCCTTAAAGAGCACTCAGTAGACTTCCTGAGTTGCCCAAATGTTGAACCCAGGATGAGCAGAGCTTATGCCCAATTGACATCCCTGCTCAAACTTGAATCTTTTCTATCAGGAGAACAATTCAAAGACTGCAAAGTGGGTGAGGCCAAATGGATAGTGGGAAGATGGGGAGACTTGAAAACTCTAGCTGAAAGAAATGGGTCGATGGAGTTCATTGGGCCTGTCAGGGTTTTCATTTCATTTTACAGATGAGAAAAACTAAGACTCAGGGGTTTTAATAACTTGCCCAAGGTCAAAACGCTTAAAGAGTCAGGATTTCAAGCCCTATTAGAATCTGTATTTTATACTCTAAACTACCTTGCTCTATGATAATGCCAGAGTCTTTTGGATATCAGTTTTTGCCTGGTAGGCACTCAATAAATGTTCAGATAAACCAGGGATTGTGGGGAACAGTTTGTGCTTGTTATGTAATTGGAAGGTAAATTTTATTTTGCCTCAAATATCTCTGTGAACAATGGGGAGGCTTAAGCAGCTGGCAAGCAATTAGGGATGTGGACAGCTGAGCTCCACACTGAGCAAGAAAGGCTGGTTAGTGGCTGTGAGGGCAGGGACTGGATGCTCAGTGCAAGCATTATCTGGCAACTTGGTGACCCCAGGATTCTGATCCCTGAAGCCCCACAGCACCTTCACTACTATGCTTAATTAATTCCTGCATATGTCAGCAGATGCCCAGGCATTTCCAATCCCCCATGCTGATAGCATTTTCTCTAAAGAGAAATCTGGAATGAGGGCCAGCTTGGAGCCCTATCTAAGAATGTTTAATTTTGTTACTGTGGTGTGAGAAGGTTCTTTTTTTGTACCTCTTCTCACCACCTGGTTGGCCTGTTAAAGATACAAAATGTGCCTCCCCATCCTAGTGCCCCTTCCTTAACCCCTGCCCCATTGTCATCTGTCAGGGAGGCCTCCCCCCTCTTCCCTTGTTCCCATCAAGCCCAGCCCTCCTCTGGAACCAAAAAACAAAACAAAAACAAAAATCAACCAACCAACCAAACAAACCCGAAAAGCCATCTCAGGATTTCCCTTCATTTGAATTTGGAGTCATAGACATCTTCCAAACATTCCCGGGATTATCTATTTCCCATCAAGATTCATTGTTTTTATTACTGTACACTAAATACACATTGTGGCCAAATGCTAAAAGGCCAGTATCTTAAAAATCATATTTGGTCTAAGCTAAAGCCAAAGGTGAAAATCACCATCATAAAATGAACTTCTAGGCCATAAGGCTAAATCTGAAAATGCACCAAAATATTTATTATTAAGAATCTAATATTCAACTTTTCCAAGACTGACATTGTAGATTAGAGATAATATTTTCTCAGGGACAGTGAGCTGCTTGCTTGATTGTGTGATCACTATAACGTACATTTTTGATACCAAATGGGTGCTCACTTTCAAATGAGGTTGAGGGATAAGCAAGATATTTTGAGGCTTGTTCTCTTAATATAGGATTCTGCTAGGGGAAGGCTGCCATCAGATTGCTAAGTCAGCCTTCCTTTCTACTAGCAACCAACTAAGGTTAAGAAAGTTTCTTTCTCATCTGTTGGATTGAACTTTGGTCAAGGTGAGGCATGAATTGAAGCAATCCCCCCACCCCCGCCCACCCCATGAAGCTCTGTGAGTTGCTTGAGAAAGATGCTTTTTTAAATGTTCCGAAAGAGTTTCCTATGTTATCTTGTTTAATAGTATAAGTGATAGCCCTGTAAACAATCTCTCAAAAGATAGGCTTATGCTATAGTTTAATCTCTATCATTTGGACTTGTATTATTTCTGAATTTAAGTGTTGGCAAAATGCCTGTGGGTTCAGAAAGGAATTAATGTTCTTCTGAAACTTATCAACTAATACTCTATTAATCTGGTATAAACTGTCAATCTAAATATCTACTTATTGAACTTTTTGAAAGTTCTTAATAACTGTTTTGGAATATAAAATTAATGGCTTTCACATCATCATTAACTGTAGTAGTGTTTAACTTTTGCAAAGATCAATATGCATTTAATACTTAAGCGGTTTGAAAAAATTTCAATGTGTGAAGCACATGAGGAGAATTTTTTTGACTCCAAGTCATATATAGAATCCCTATCTCCAAAGTACATCTCAAATTTGAATACTAACACCTGATAATAACAATAAATAGGAATTCCGTGTCTTACTCATTTCACAAACATCATGTTTACAAAATAGGAGACTGATCCACATTATATTAGCATGTGATCTTTGTGCACAAATTTAAGGATACCAGAAATGCTATAGCTCTTTAAGCTTTTTGGCCTTCTAAGGGCCAAGAGAGATGCAGATTTTGTCTTTAGACTGAGTCCAAAGCATACTGTTGAGTTCCTCATTAGTTTCCAGCTTAGATTGTTTTAGGGCCAAGTTCAAACCAGCCTTCCTTTCAAAGGTCATCCCTTCATTTGACATTAGAGCTCTCCCTCACTACAGTTCTACTACTTTCCTTCTTTTGTGGCCATACCGCCCAACAAAGGTCTTCCCCTTTTCCTTCTATTTCCAGGCTACTCCATCTCTCATCCATCCATCAAAGATTCTCTGAGCTAGTACAGTATACGAGCAGGTCCTGGAGGTACAGCTGGGAGCTAAACATTCCCTTCACTCAAGCGGCTGCTACTTTAGAGGTGGAAAGATGGGTAAATATGGGATTAATGTCTATGGTGTGTGATTAAATGCTATGCGGCAGGAGAGCACAGGGAGCTGAGGGAACTCATAGGAATGTGGCGCCTTGCCCAGCCTAGAGAGGTAGAGGAAACTTCCTGGGGATGCCCAACGAACTAATCCCAAGAAGCTGACTGAAGAAGAGCTGGGGGAAAACAAGCATTAGTTTGGGTCTTATCTCCCTTGCTAATCCCAGTTGGTATTTTGAAAGACCATTAAATGACCTTTTCATTAAATCCAATGGTTCTTTTTTTTTTTTCTTTTAATGGCATCCAAGACTCTTGACCATGACTATTTTCCCTTCACTCTCCTGACATGCTGATTGTCCTGGCTGTCATAGTCTCATCTGCTCCTGCTTTTCCCTATCCTTTCTGATGTCTCCTTCCATGCCTTGTTGTTTGACCCTCTTTCCCTTCCATACATCTTTGTGTGCAGTTCACTGAAGGGTCAACCCAGAATTCTTGGAGTTATCTTCTCCTTCTGGGAGAGTTCATTAATCCTTAAAGTCTCTATATCTCTAGCCTAACTCTTCATTAAATTCACATACACCATACCTCAAACTATGTAAAACCTGACCCCATTCTCTGTCTTCATATATCTACATTAGTCCTATCATAGTCCTCCTTCTACTGCAAAACCCACCTAGAGCATAGATATCAGTAATTATTAACACCTCAGTTAGAATTTGTTTTCTCCTTCTAGTAATGGTGCCAATGGTTACACTTTAAGTCTCATCTCAAATTGTAGAATATGGATTTTGCCCCTTGTTAGGGGAATCTTAACCCCGCTACACTGAAGGAGATCAGAATATGCCACCTCAAAATATGCCACTTGGCATAAGGATTATTTTGAGCTGAAGGCAGTTGAGAAACAGCAGATGTGGAGAAACATTCTCTACCCTCCCCTTTCTGCCTAAAGGCAAAGTATAAATTTCCCTTTGTGAAGATGTCCTTCCTCCCTGCTCCCATCCCAAGGAGAAGAAAATCACCAGAGATGCTCTTATCCCCCCATTGACTGTATGATATTGAATCTGAGTAACAAAACTCACTGAAGTAACCTTTGTTTTTTATTAGTTTTTCCCATATATTTATCACCCACAATTTACCACTTCTAGAGACTCAAACTGTTTTTCTTTGCCTTGTCACTTCTCAACAAATTTATTACTGTTTGTTAAAGTGGTATATAAGCTCTCAGGCCTACACACTTGGGTTTTACTTCCTTTTCTGTGAGGTCCCATGTACATCTAAGTGTAATATTAATATCAAACAAAACTGTATACACTTTTTCTTGTTAATTAGATTTTTTTGTCTGTTTATTCTGCCCAGAAACTGAACTTAAGAGGGAAGAAGGAAAAGATTTTTCTTCCCCTACAAGATATATGGAGCTATTAAAAAATTTTACAGGGGGCACCCAGGTGGTTCAGTGATTGAGCTTCTGCCTTTGGCTCAGGTCATGATCCCGGGATCATGGGATCATGTTCTGCATCAGGCTCCCTGTAGGGTGCCTGCTTCTCCCTCTCCCTGTCTCTGCCTCTCTCTGTGTCTCTCATGAATAAATAAATAAAATCTTCTGAAAAATTTTTTTGGAAGGGCTATATGTAATTCCTGACTGTTAAAATCGTCACTGAGGATACATATGGAAATAAGCTAATGATATATTATTAATAATAAAAAATGAAGAGGGTTACAAAAAGACACGTAAAGCATTTTCCCATGGGGGGGAATATATATAGTGTATACTGTGTATGTGTGTGTGTTGTATGTATGTATATTAATTATTTATTACTGTTTAACAAATTACCTCAAAACTTAGTGACTTAAAACAACAAATGTTATTATCTCATAGTTTCTATGTGTCTGGAATTTGGGAATGGCTTGGATGGGTGGTTTTAGCTCAAGTCTTTGGAGTCAGAATGTTGGCTGAGACTATAGTCTCTGAAGACTTGACTGGGGCTGGAGGATCTCCTTCCAAGATGGCTCACTCGTGTGGCTGTTGGCAGGAGGTCTCAGTTCTTCACCATATGTGCCACTCCATTGTGCTGCTTCAATGTCCCCATATGGCAGCTGGCTCCCCTAGAGAGAGTGATGAGACAAAGAGAAAGGGAAGGAGGGAAGGAGGGTGGGGAGGGAAGGGGAGAGAGGGAGAGACAGAGACAGAGAGACAGAGAGACCGTTTTAGAAATCACATACCATCGCATCTGCCACATTTTAATAGCTAGAAGTGAGTCGTTAAGTCTGGCCCACTCTCAATGGCAATGGAATTAAGCTCCACTTTTTGAGGGAAAGAGTGTCAAAAACTTTCTTGGACGTATTTTAAAACTACCACAATTTGTGGGAAAATATCTGTAAGAATAAATGCACCATTTTTAACAATGATTATCTCTGGGCAGAGGGATTATGAGTTATTCATTCATCTGTATTTTTAAGTTTTTAAAAAACGATTTTTTAAATTTATTTATTTAAAGATTTTATTTATCTATTCATGAGACACACGGAGAGAGAGGCAGAGACATAGGCAGAGGGAGAAGCACACCCCTTATAAGGAGCCTGATGCAGAACTCAATCCCCGGACTGGGATTGCGCCCTGAGCCAAAGGCAGACTTTCAACTGCTGAGCTACCCAGGTGTCACGATTTATTTATTTACTTAGAGAGAGTGCATGTGAGCTCCTCAGCTCAGAGCTGAGCATGGAGCCCCAACCCACACAATCCTGCGATCACAACCTGAACAGAAATCAAAAGTTAGATGCTTAACCAACTGGTGCCCCTTACGCATTATATATGAACATGAATATATTAAAATTATACACATTTTTAAGTAGACTACAAAAAATGTTATATGATGCTGCTGTTGTACAATGCTGAACACATTTCTTGAGACATTCTCCATAAATTCACTTAAAATGACTTGACCAGAAATGGTTCCATGACACAGAACTTCTGAGGTACATATCACATAATTTTCAGTTTATAAAAAACCAAGGCATAGAGAGGTTAATTCAGGTTAAATAACTACCCAAGGTCATAGAGTAAGTAAGTGGTATAGATGGGATTTGAACCTAGGCAGCCTGTTCTAGAGCCCACGCTCTTAAATTAAATGAAACATCCACAGTACATATTGGACTGTATGTAGTCACACCACAGATCATACAAACAATATGATCAGAGAAATGAAAGAGCTCAGAGAAATGAAAGAGCCAGAGCTGATCTATGCAGGAAAAGCTTCACAGAAAAAGCAAACAGTGAGCTGTGTCTTGGAGAAAAAGTGGGATTTGGAAAATCTAGAGATGCCATTCCAAATGAATGGAACAGCCTGGCCAAGGTCCAGAAAAAGATTGGAGCCCGGCCTTTCCAAAGATGTCCCACTGAGAAGAGTAGTTCTAGCAATGGGTTCAGGATGGGTTCAGTAGTTCAGGATGGGTTTCTGGTGAGTTGTGCGAGTTAAGGCAAAATGGAGTAAGGTAGCAGTGGAAGTGGGAGGCCAGAATCAGAGAAGCCTTGGTTGCAGTTAGGAGGGCCTACCTTTAATTTATGTTCACACACAGATTTGGAGATCTTGGTTCTTCACCACCAGGAGGGAACTTAGAGATTTTCCAGTCTGTACTTTTTTACTTTAAATAAAGGAACTGAAAGCCTGTAGAAGAAAAAGATTTACTCCCTTCCAAATTTATTTTATTTACATACTCTGTTAGAAATAGTTGGAATGCTAGGGTGTTTTTCCTTCAAAATTCCTAATTACTGTTTTTTATCATTAACTTTTTTTCTAGTAAAAATAATAAAGAATCCATTTTCTTAAATGGGCCACTGCAAGCTATAGCTTATTCTGCACTAATTGAACTTATATAAAGTCTGTGTTCTAGACTACAATATTGCCATCAAAGAAAACCCAGTTCCAAAATTACCCAGGGCATGGCCTGTTGATATGGGAGATTTACTTATTTGTTTATTTGTTTATTTAGTACATGTTCTGTATACAAAGTCTTTTTCAAACCTGATATACAAAGCTGTCCCCAAAAGATTTAACAGTTTATGTCCCATGGAAACTTGGAAATCACTGAAGTTATTAGACCTGCTCAGGAGACATTGATATCTTATTAACTCTCAAAAATAATTTCCAGGATGGAAAATATTAAGATATTCAAGTAACAAAAATACCCTGTTTGCTTTCTGTTCCGTTTATCAAAGTTTATGTTGAAATGAAGCACTGAAAAAGCAGAGATCAATTCTATGTGGTACTTAGTACCCATTTCACACCACAGGCTCTTAGATGATGTCATGTCAATTACCCAGAAAGGCTGGATGAAACAATTTTTTCCTTTGATGACTGATGATAACTGGTGGATTCTACTCTGTTCTCCATGTTTATCCAACAAGGAGTTTTTGCTATAAATTAATTATGGGTTCCAACTCCTGGATCATTTTGAGTCCCCTCATTGAGACTGAAGATCAAAGTAATTCAGAGTATGCACACATGGCCCTGGGAACTAAAAGGGACATCTTTACCTTGCTGGGTAATTCCCAGTGTATCACCACTGCTTTACACATGGGCTCCAGGAACTACCAGGAGTGAATTATAGCTTGGTCTTTGCTCCTCTTATCTCCTTCCTCCCACCCTTGCTCTTTTCCTTCCTTCCTAGCAATGAGATGAGACAAACAATATGGAATTATTGCAGGGGCAGGGGCACTCCAAAATCAATCCGGGAAAAGAACCGTATATGTGACATTATCAAAGAGGTCAGGCTATTAGCAGGGCGATTAATGTACCCAATGGTGCCTCTCATTGAGGGTCAAGTCTCCTTAGTAGCTAATGTGGGCAAAATGATCTTTGAGCATCCATTAAGGCTCTCAGATAAATGCTCAAAGGAGTTAATTCAATAGCTACCTCTATTTGGGCCCACTGTTCTCCCATGACCTGGGCCTTCTTACCCAGCTACTGTGCTAGCCTCCCCTTGGTGATGCGTCAGGCTTAGATCTACATGAAGGGCACTGCTCAGATTTTCACTCTTCTCACTCTTCCTGCACCTTCGGGGACCTCTTATCTGTATACTCACATGGTTAGCTGTTCGTCTTGCTGAGCTTCCTTTCCTGAACCCCAAATCATTCAATCAACTTAAATTGTCTCCATTTTGTGTTACTTTTTCTCAGGCTTCTTATTGAGTGCCATACTGTCAGGTTTTTTTTTTTTTTTTTGCCCTTTTGGTTTTTCTTCAGTCATAATTTTTATTCTTTAAAACTTTACTATGGTCTTTTCTAAAGAAAATTGCCCCCACTAATGGAGATGAGGTTGTGGGTAGATAAGACACACATTTAGCAAATGTTTCCCAAAGACAGCATACATGATTTCCCTCTTCATGTGTATTTATTGGTGAGTTTTTCAATTCATGACTATTTTGGAGTGAAATTAGGCTATAGATGTTATATTAGGGGGGAAACACTTCAGCTCAATATCTGGTCATTCAATTACAATTTCTGCCACATATTAGTCAGATTTCTGTTGAGATAATGCTGCATAAAATGCAACTCCCCACATCTCAATGGTTTGCAACATCAAGCATTTCTTTCTCACTCTTTGGTCTTTAGGTTGGCTAGGGGAGTAGCATATAGGTCCTTGTGATTGAAACACAGACATGGAGAGAGGACCAGCAGGAAGCAGTTGGAGGGAGATTAATTTCCACGCACAGGCAGGTGGTAGGTTTATAAGGGCCTCGGGCAATAAGCAAACAATGGGGAATCCCAGAGCTTTTAAAGTAAAGGCATGATTTTATCCTAGAGCATAGATAACATTGATGCTGTGTGGAGGATAGGTTGGAGCTGGAATTGCCTAGAATCAGGTGCCCACCTGGAAGGCTGTGATGGAAGTTGAACCAGGAGCTGGTGAATCTGTGAAATAAGACCATGGCCATAAGATCAGAACCTAGAGCACAGATACTAGAGATTAGTTTCAAGAGGCAAAAATTAGCAGTCTATTTGGTATAGGGAGTAAGAGAGAGAAGAGGCTAGGATGAAACTAAGGTTAAGAGGTCATCTGGGAAGAAAGTCATGCAGTCCTGGAGAGTGGATGAACACAGGAACAACACAGAGAAAAATGAGACCCCTGGTATCCTGTGCCTACCTCTTCAGGATATAATAGGACAGGCACTCAAACTTGTTTCCTTAGCCACAGAATTAGTGCAAAATGTGGGTGATGATGAAGTTGACAATTACCATTGATATTGACAATGACCCCAACACTGTTTCCTTCCATGCATTATCTCATTTGATCCCTCCAACAATCCTATGGAACGGGTATGTTAACTCTCCTCATTTTACAGATGGGGAACCTGACGGGTAGCGTTTTGTGAGGATCCAAAGGCACACAGCTGGTAAGTGGTAGAGTAGAAATTTGATTCCAGGTATGCATGTCTCCTTTTTACGTCCACTTTGGTGAGGTGATTGTTAATCAACCTCAAAGCTGGGCTGATATTCAGGTAAGGCTGGCTGGCTTATGCCCAGAGGGATGATGTCACACTTGCCTGAAGTCCTCCTAAGACTGAATCATTGAAATCAGTGTCTTTATTTTACACAATCATTGACTAAGTGATCGTTGTGGCTTCATGACGATCATCTCCCTAACTAAGAAAGTTACCCCTTTCATGAGTAGCATCTTTTCACTTCACAAAGATCTTTCCTGTGCATCTTCTCCTTTGTTACTTACAAAAATGGTGCAGGGAATGTAGAACAGATATTGTGATCGCTAAGGGTCAGCAAACTTTTTCCTTGAAGAGTCAGATGGTATATATTTTAAGCTTCCTGAGCCATGTAATGTCTGTTTCAACAACTCAGCTCTGCCCTTGGAACATGAAAACACCCACAGACAATTCATAAATGAATGAGTATGGCTGCATTCCAATAAAACATTATTTTCAAAATTAGGCAACTAGCTATATTTGGTCTGTGACCCTTAGTGTGCCAGCTCTTATTCTACATGAATATGCACCCATTCAGAATGGGTGCCTGTCAGTGGAGTGTGCAACTCTTGATCTCAGGGTTGTGAGTTTGAGCCCCACATTAGGTGTAGAGATTACTTAATAAAAAAATTAAAACAAACCCCAAAACCCCACAAAATGACTAAAAAATCCTCCCAATTTCACTCAGCTTGTAGAAGTAGGAATGGAATCGAGGTCTCCTGCTTGCTTTATTCATTCAACGAATATCTGAGTCCCTGTTATGTGTCAAGCACTCTTCTAAGTCGTGGGGACAAAGAAGGTCCCTATTTCCATGCAGCTTACATACTTTGGGGAGACAGATGATGGACAAGTAAATGAGCAAAGGAGATAACTTCGGAAAGTGAAGAGTACCATGGAGAAAATGAAGCAGTGTTAACTGGAGGACGACGTTAGCTATGGGAATCAGAGAAAACCTCTTTGAAACAGAAAAATTTGAGCTGAAATCTGAAGGAAGGGAATAAGTCAATTACACAGAGATTTGGGAAAGAGGATTCCAGGCAGGTGGAATAGCTAGTGGAGAAAAAACCAGTGTGGCTGGAACAAAGTGAACAGGGGGCGGATAAAACCTGAGAAATAGACAAGGGGCATAACAAAGGTAAGAATTACAAACCATGGCAAAGCATTTGAATTTTATTCTAAATTAAATGGGCAGCCAGTGCTTTTTGACTATGACATGCTGTTCTTAAATCTCTTTGTGTCTCTTCTGCTGTCTAGGCACATGGTAAATGCTCTCAGAATATATTCATTGACTGATGGTTTCTGTCACTTAGGTTCCCTCAAGGCATGAAAGACCCATCAACGTGCTGAGATCATTGAAGACTCTTGTGAGGGGACATGTTTAATAGATCCTTTTTAAAAAAGATCTCTTTGTTCTCTCCTGGGGTGGCACTGGGCACCATCCAGACCATCTGCTCTGGCCCATGCTCCCTGGCCATAGGTTCTGCCGCCATTTGCCAAAACACTCCAAAAGCCAGCCATGAGATGTCTGTGACATCACAGCCACTTTGTCGGGATGAGCCATCATGGTTGATGAGTTTTGCGGCCATCTAGTTCTAAGTGTACAATGGAACGGCTGTGGATAAGTCTTCTGTCTCCATTTTCTCATCTCTAACCTCAAGCTGGTGAAAGAAAATTATGTATGTGAAAGGTCTGAGCCAGAGAATGCTCAGCATAGCAGTTCTCTTTCTTTCCCAAATGTTCTTGTGTTTAGTGATTACTAGCCAAGTCCCATCAAAAGTAGTGATTCACTTAGCAGCCTCATTTTATTAGAATTTTTAAAGTACTGAAAAATAACAACAATCCTTAAATTGGACTTAATAATTGGAAATGTTCTGGAGCTGTGTAGCCATCTCTGGTGCGATGGACTTCAGAGAAGACCATTGTGGTAGACCCTGTGATACTCCCCAACTAGCTTACCCCTTCAATGAAGGATGGTTTGCTGCCAGCAGTCAGCCTTCAAAGTCAGCCTTTCAGAGACTGCCTCAGGCTGCGGTGCCATCCTTCCAAGGCCACCCCTTTTCCAGGTGGCCCACTTGCAATCCCTGATTGATGAGGGGGTACGACAATTTGACTATCTTGGCCCAACTTGGGAGGGCTCTGAAGGCTCTGATCTCCTCGGGGGGGTCAGCTGAAGCTGTTCTTGGTCCTGAATTTTCAACTCTCCCTCTACTCAATTTTGCTGCTTTTTCCTTCTTCCCACTGTTGTTCATCCCAAGATCACTCCCTAAAAACCATTGTGCACTGTAAGCTCCACGTCAGCCTGTTTTTCAGAAAATCCAGCTTGTAACCATTGTGTGTAGGTGTTTTGCCTTCTTAGCATTTCTGTGGCCATCTATTAGTGAATCTGTTGCTCATGTATTGTTAACACTTTATGCCCTGTATCCATCTGGAAGGGGATACGACCCACGTGTTGTTGACAAAAGCTTTCTTCTACAAAGTTTAAAAAATGACAGAGAAGTGAGACATTCGCTCAAGTATCTGGAACATATAATTTGTCCAATTAAAGGAATTTTAAAGGATCCTTGATTACTAAATGCTCATTAATGAGGCATGAATGCCATGAGATTTATCAAGCGAGAGATTAATCACAGAGTTAGCTAATGAGGTTATGTATCATAACAATATGCAAAGGAAGAAGGAAATACTGGCATTTGAGGGGTTAAGTCAGGGTCAGAAAAATTAAGAAATTTAGAGAAGTATAAGAATGAGGGTATCCTATATTTGTTTGAATCCCAGACAGCCTGAGAATTTTGCAAATGATTTTAAATACATGTGTAGGGTGGTGTGTGCCCTTAGCAGAGAGTGTCCTTGGGCAAATGAGTCTTAGAGAGGTTAAATGAGGGTTGTTGTGGTGATTAAGTGAGAAAATGGATGGATGGTACTTGGTAAGTGCTCAATAAATGTTAGCTGCTGCTGCTGTTGTTACTCAAAGTGGCATCTGGCTAACAGTCCCCAGGGAAGCCTCTCTCAACATCTAACAAAAACCACTAATGAAGGCCTACAGGGAAAAATAACGCTCCCAACATGGAAAATAATACTGATAGGTAATATAACACCAGAATGTTGAAGAAACTGGAACAAATTTCTGGACAAGAAGTTGGTAAAAGGTAGAAAAGTATGTTGTGCTCCAGTCACTAGAGATTCTCCCAGAGATTCAAGATTTGAACCAGCCAAATACCTGGGTACCTTTCTTTTTTTTTCACCTGGGTATGGGAAGGAGCAGTACAAATCCAGAACATAGGATTATAAGGCAATATGTATATGAAACCATTGTAGGAAGAACCCAGCGGACAGTGCGTGCTGGGAACTATAGTTTGTTCATGTAACACATCAGTTCAGAGAACTAGATGGTGGGGTGGGAAGAAGATATCCCCTTCACATGGTACAAATGTACACAAAGTTAAGTTTTGTTAATAATTGCACATCATTTTCTGGTTAGTAGGAGAAGGGTCGTTCTAGCCTTAGCAGGGGACAAGGTGTGGGATGAAGGACTAAGGTGAATAAAGAGGAAAGTAACAAGATCTGTGAACAATACTTCAGAATGAGAAAGAGATGTACCTAGAAGACTCAGAAGAATAACAAATTTCTGATAATCATCTACCAATGAATCCAGAGGAAAATTTCAAGACACTACCTAACATTTACAACAGAGCACTGGAAGACACAATCATCATAAAATAGCTGTAGAATGGAAGGATAGCATATTATATATAAAAAAAATCTGACTATAAAACCAAATAAAAATGTCAGAAATCATTCCCAAATGAGAAGATACATGATTATTTAAAAAGATAGTGGACCTAAAATTCTTTATTTTGTTATTAATAAAAACTGAGGTAGCAGGGGCCAGGTGGTGAGGGGGCAGAATGTAAGATTGTGTTATACCCTTTGTCTCAAATAAGGGAGACTCAAATGTTATCATTTCATTCCTCATTTGTACAGATCAGATAGACTGTAAAGTTGTTGATAAAAATAAGCTCTAAATAACTGCTCATGGAATTAAAGTCAAATATTGTCAAGGAATGGAAAACAAAGGAAACCAGAAGGAGGAATTAAAAATATTAAGGTAGACAATAAGATGACCAGGGAAATACAAATCAAAACCACAATGAGATGGCACCTCACACCAGTGAGAATGGTGAAAATTAACAAGACAGGAAACAACAAATGTTGGAGAGGATGTGGAGAAAGGGGAACCCTCTTGCACTGTTGGTGGGAATGTGAACTAGTACAGCCACTCTGGAAAACTGTGGAGGTTCCCCAAAGAGTTAAAAATAGAGCTACCCTACAACCCAGCAATTGCACTGCTGGGGATTTACCCCAAAGATACAGATGCAGTGAAAGCCCAAAACACCTGCACCCCGATGTTTCTATCAGCAATGTCCACAACAGCCAAACTGTGGAGGGAGCCTCGGTGTCCATCGAAAGATGAATGGATACAGAAGATGTGGTCTATGTGTACAATGGAATATTCCTCAGCCATTAGAAACAATGAATACCCACCATTTGCTTCGACGTGGATGGAACTGGAGGGTATTATGCCGAGTGAAGTAAGTCAATCAGAGAAGGACAAACATTATATGGTTTCACTCATACAGGGAATATAAAAAATAGTGAAAGGGATTATAGGGGAAAGGAGAGAAAATGAATGGGAAAAATCAGAGAGGGTGAGAGAACATGAGAGACTCCTAACTCTGGGAAACAAACAAGGGGTGGTGGAAGGGGAGGTGGGGGGATGGGGTGACTGGGTGATGGGCACTGAGGGGGGCACTTGACAGGACAAGCACTGAGTGTTACACTATATATTGGCAAATCGAACTCCAATAAAAAAATATACAAAAAAAAAAAAAAAGAAAGAAAGATGACTGAAGCCACATTAGTAATAACAACAAATGTCAGTAGGTTAAACCGGTAGATTTCAAAATTTCAAGCACTCGAATCTTATTTCCAAATGAAATCATACCAAATTACAAAGCTATGCTTTTTCTTAGTTGCCTCTATTCAGTATAAAGGCAATTAATGTGACCAAAGATAATGAAAAAGTGACCTCAACTGTTTGTAGGCCACTATCTCAGGCTGTCAATTTATCTGACAGTTAATCTACAGATTAAGGCAATTCCAATGAAAATTCAATGCAATTTTTATCAGAACTTGACAAAATGAGTCTAAAGAACATTCTGGAAAAGATGAAAAAAATCAACAAATACTTAAACAGTAGGAGTAGTGTGAAATTGCTATACAAGATATCAAAATGTACTAAAAAATCTCTAATGATTAAAAGCATGATGCTAGCCCCGGAATAGCAATAGCATTTTAAAAATCCAAGTATGTGTGAGGGTGTCCATATTTTTTAATTTAGAAAAGTTTGCAAGTCAATTCAGTTGGGAAAGTATGGATTATTCAATAAACGATTTTAGGCCAGGTGGCTAGCCCATTTGAGAAAAAAATTAAATCAACAAAATTAAGTATAAATGTATTAGAACCAGAAATTTAAGAAGTGAAGCCATACAAGTAAGAATAGACTGTGACTAGAATAGAATATAGAATAATATGTCACTGTGGTGGAGAACCACTTTCAAAGCATGGCACTGAGAGCTTAATGTCAAGGTGGACAAAGTACTGCCCACTCATGGCCAAATTTTGAATGAAGACACATGCATTCATTGAGGTGTCCTCTATGGCCACTTCTGCTCTGCAAAGACAGTATTGGAACGGAGACTGGCTGGCAAAGCCTGAGATATTTATTCTCTGGCCCTTTACAGCAAACGTTTGCTCACCCCTGGCATAGATCATAAAATAATTTTACATGGTCAAATCTTAAAAAAATTGAACTTCGGTGTGGAAAATAACATCATAAACCATCAGGAACTGGGAAGAATATTTGCAATACATATGACAGATCTATAAATAGATCTATTTTAGAAACAATAGAAGTTGTCCAACAAACCAGTGAAAAATGTCAGCCTCTACTAGTAATTTTTTTATTGCCTCTTTAAAAAATATCACAAATAGATATTAGGCAACCCAAAAGAGGGAACATACTTAGCGTGGGCCAAACTGCAGACAGACTCTCTTGGGCTATTGGTGGGTGTGTAGACTGTAGGGGAATTCATAGCCTAGAGAGGGAAAGCTTTGAGTGTATATACCTTTTGATAAAATGGCTCTGCTATCAGGATTTACCAAAAGGAAATAATGAAAGAAAGGTACAAGAATTCAGTTCTAGGGATATCCAGTGCAGGGTTATATATGTATATATGTTGGTAAGGTGTTGGAAGCACCTCTAAATAAGAAAGGTCGTGACGTTGCTTGAGACCTTCAACCCATAGGATAAAACATTCTAAGCGATTGCAAATTATGTTATACCCCTATTTTAAAAGTTTTTATTTATTTCTTCATGAAAGACACACAGAGAGAGGCAGAGACAGAGGCAGAGGAAGAAGCAGGCTCCCTGCAGGGAGCCCATTGTGGGACTCTATCCTAGGACCCCAGGATCATGACGTGAGCCGAAGTCAGACACTCAACCACTGAGCCACCCAGATGTCCATGTTATAACCCTCCTCTTTTTTTTTAAGATTTTATTTCTTCATGAGAGACAGAGAGAGAGAGAGAGAGAGAGAGAGAGAGAGAGAGAGGCAGAGACACAGGCAGAGGGAGAAGCAGGTTCGATGCAGGGAGCCTGACGTGGGACTCGATCCCGGGACTCCAGGATCACACCCCGGGATGAAGGCAGCGCTAAACCGCTGAGCCACCCAGACTGCCCCCACCCTCCCCTTTTCAAAATCACAACTGTTCAGAATATATTCTTGAGAATAAAAAGATAGGTTAAAAAAAAAAACAGCGAATACATTGTAACTGCATTTTTGGAAAGACATTCATGTAAAAAGCTCCCGCAAACATCAGTTAATATTAGTTATAGCTGCCTTGTGGGATAACAGATGATTTTTATTTTCTCCTCTTTGCTTATTCATAGTAAGTGTTTTATTGAACTGTCTCAGCTCTGTGGGATACAGAGAGGAAATGGTTTTATTTTTCACCATTCCCAGCCGTCACTCTTACAATGGTGCCATATGAAAAGTCCCTCCCCTGCTGGGTCACAGACCCCCTTAAGGACATTTGGGGAGGATGCCTTGACTTCTTTTGTGGATGCTATTAAAAATCTGTCCATTTCATTTACCCTTCAGAGATTTTTTTCCCCCATTCCCCAGGGCTTGCCAGGTCTGTGGCTCAAGATGCCTGGAGTGAGCGTGGTGTGTGGCCGGCTTCTCCGGGATGCCACTCCTCTGGCTCTCATTTTTCTTGCCGCTCCTCTGTTGTGTTGTAGGGGAATGAGGAGGGATTAGGGGAAAGGGCAAATGACTTAGCTGGGCTCCCTGACAATCTGCTGTCAGCGGCTGCTACTTTTCCGACAGGTGCCCGCTACCTGCTGTGTGACGGGGTCTAAACACCTGCTCTCACACAGGGCAGTGAGAGGTTTACCATCTGACTCTTGTTTGAGCCCTTTCAGACCCCACCTCCTCATCAGCCCTGCTTGGCCCCCAGCCTCCCGCTGTCCACGCCTCCCCTTCGGGTGGGGGCACCTGCAAACTTGCTGGAGTCTGGCTTCCTCCAAGCCGTCCACGTGACACTTGTGAAACGCAGGCATTAATGCCAAATCTGGGTGGTGCAGACCTCTGCAGGGTCAGCCCTGCTATCTCCTCTGCTGCCCTCACCCTTGCTCAGAAGGGCCCCAGGGAAAGATCTGTAAGTCCTCTCCCCTGCTGGATTTTAAGACAGGACCTGGTGCTGGCTTCCACCTCTTCCAGGGACCCATAGAATCTCTAATGACCATTCCCTTGGAGCCTCTTCCCTGGCTTGATGATCACTGTGTTTTGCTCAGCTTTGGTTGTGGGGAAGACTTCAGGTTATTCGGGAGAGTGGAGGGAAGAGAAGGGAGTTCAACAGCCCTCCTCACTTCTGCAATGGTCAAGGACTCCAGCAATGCCTTCTTTTCTCCTCCCTGGACCCCTCTTATGGACTGGGAATAAGGTGATTTTTTAAGTCCCAGTGGAGTTATCTTCTTGGAATATTACAGGAAGTCCTTTGTGAAGAAGGCACTGATGAATAATGTTATGGAACGTGAAAGTGTGGGCAGTTAGAATGACTTGCTTTACTGGATTCCAAACATGTTATAAAACCACAACATCATTGTCACCAGAAATATGGAATGATCCACACGAGAGAACAGATCGCCCTCAAGCAGATCCTAACATATGGAAGGACTTAGTGTATGCTGAAGTAAATATCACAGACTGATGGGAAGGGACGACATACTCAACAAAAAATGCTGAGAAAACTATTTGGGAAAAAATATCATGTTACAGTCCCATCTTCTATCATACATGGAAATAAGTTTCAGATGGCTTTAGAGTTAAAAATATAACCACAAGATTTCCAGAAGAGCATTTATCATAGTGAGCACTGAGTAATGTATAGAATCATAGAATCACTATGTTGTGCACCTGAAACCAATATAACATTGTATGTCAACTATACTTAAAAAAAAAACCCAACCCCTAGAAGATAAAATAGGTAGTATTAGAACTGATCTTGAATTGAGGAAAATCTTTCTCAGCCTAAAAGCATTGGAAGAAAACAAGAGGAAAAATGAATAATCATTTTGGGTTAAATGAAAAAACATGCAAATGTTTTTTTAAAGATCTATTTATTGGGCAGCCCCGGTGGCCCAGCGGTTTAGTGCCACCTTCAGCCCGGGGTGTAATCCTGGAGTCCTGGGATCGAGTCCCATGTCGGGCTCCCTGCATGGAGCCTGCTTCTCTCTCTGCCTGTGTCTCTGCCTCTCTCTCTCTCTCTCTGTCTCTCTCTCTCTCTCTGTCATAAATACATGAATAAAATCTTAAAAAAATAAAGATCCATTTATTAATTTGAGAGAGAGCACGCATGAGTGCAAGTGGGAGGGACAGAGGGAGAGAATTGCAGGCAGACTCCTCGCTGAGCCGGGAGTCCCTCCTGCACCTGGATCTCATGACTCATTAGATCACAACCTGAGCTGAAACCAAGAGTCTGAGACTAACCCACTGACCCACCCAGCTGTCCTAACATGCAACTATTTTCTAGGTATACTGAAAACTCCATTAAAAGAGGCAAGTGAGAGATGTTGGGTACATTCTGGTATATTAGGGCAGGCATAAGGTTAGTATATTCAATACATAAATATATTACCAATTAGCAATCAAAGCATTAATGTCTCTGTAGAAAAATGGGCCAACACACAAACGGAGAAGAAAAATATACTTATGGCCTCAAATTCTATCTAAAACATATCTGACTTCCCTAGTAATAGAGAATACAAACCCAAACAAGATACCTGTTCACCTATAAGATAGCAGGAGGTTTTAAAAATGTACAAAGATGTTGACAGTCCAGTGAGCTGATCATTTTTAGCCACTGCTGATGAGAGAACGAATTGATCTAAGTGTCCAGGAAAACAATGGCAAATAATGTAAAAAGAGCCTTAAGGTTGCTGGTTCTCTTCTGCTCAGCTGTTTCACTCCTAGGAACCTATCTCAAGGGACCATCTGGATGCACAAAACAATTTAGGCACAAGAATATTCATCATATGTAATTTTTTAATAGACCATCAAAAGTTGGAAATAAGCCATTATCCTGTTCTTGGGTCCTCAGGTAAATGAATGGCAATCTCTTCATTGGACAGTTTTAGCATTTGTGAGATATCCCAAACATTCCATGTGTTGGGGAATTTTAATTGATATGGCAAAGTGCTTCTGTGAAAAAAAAGCTAAATACAAAGCTATTTATAGCATGACTGATTTTTTTTCCCCCTAATCTCACAAACATGGCTCTGATCACTTTAGTTTTCATGCTGTTAGGTTGTGCTTTTCTCCGGACACACAGAAAGAGATGACCTTCCCAAGGTAGGAGAGTTTCAGCCAAAAAAAGAAACAAGGAATTCAGTTCTACATTTCAGTTATGGCGAGCATTCCTACCTCCTTCACTCTCCTTTGTCAATGCGTTCGTTGCCAAAGGTTCTTTAAAATTATAGTGGATTCAAATACTCTATTTTGATTTCCTTAATTATATTTCCAAATAACTTGTATTTCTCTTTATATTGTTTACATTTTAAAAACAACTTAACGGAGGTATAATTGACACAATAAACTACATGTATTAAAGTGTGCAATTTGATACATTTTGACATATGTATAGGCCTGTAAAATCATCACCACAATCAAGATAATGAACATAGCACAATTGGAATTTGAGTACGAAAACATATGGCCTAGAATGAACTACTCTACAATGCTCAGATTATTTATATTTAGAAAATTTTATTTTACTCTCTTTGGATGTACTTTCAAAAATTTCTGCAATCTGCATGTGTTAATTTTTATGAGCAGAAAATCCCTGAGGAAAAGTCAGTGACAGTGACAGAGTGGGTGGTAGAGTAGTAGGTCAGGAGATGGTGCCTTATGGAAACCAAAGAAAGAGAAACTTGAAGTTAAGGAAGGCTCAAGAGCCTTAAATGCCATATACTGTATCATATATAATATAGATGATAATATATTAAGACTCTACCAAGAAAGGTCCAGAGCTGTTTTGGGAAAACTGACAGCAGAGGTGGAAAATAGCGGGTTTATAAGGAATAAATGGGATTGGCAGAGTGGAAGAGGAGGGGCCAGAGCCCAGGTTGACAAGGTAAGCCTCGACCATGAAGGAGACACATCTCTTTTCTGGAGACCAGAAGTAATGATGCTAGAGAGAGGGGTGCGGTATCATACAAAATTCCACATTGGAGGATGGAGCGTTGACAGCTCCACTTTTGCCTGTGGTGCAAGAGGTAAGATTGTGCCCTACCAATAATGTGTCTTAGATGGCATGATGGAGAATACTGGTGAGTTTTGTCAATGGCAACTAAAAAGAAACAGGTATCAGCAAGGTATATCTGCATTGAAGAACAACCCGGAGGCCCTTTGAACCAATTTCAACTGGTTGAAATGGTTCCTATTTCCCTGTGTGTTTTTTTTAAAGGTTTATTTATTTATTTGAGGAGAGTACGTACAGGCAAATGGTGGGAGGGGCAGAGGATGAGAATCTTCAAGCAGACTCCCCACTTAGCGCAGAGCGGGATTCAGGGCTCGATGGCACAACCCAGGAGATCATGACCTGAGCTGAAACCAAGAGTCTGATGCTTAACTGACTGAGCTACCCAGGAGCCCCACTTATCTCCTTGTTTTGATTAATTTTATTAGTAGGCTAGGGACAGAAGAGGAAAAAGGAGTTGTGGGATTAATTCAGTGTGGGGGAGGGGATTGACAAAGAAGGGGGAGGAGGGTAAACAAAGAAACAAAGAATTAGGGATACAAGTTAGCTAAGGGACACTTTATTATTGGAAAAGCAATCATTAGCTTTTCCTAATATAAGCTAGGAATGCCCGGTGTTTTAAAAAAGCAGAGGTTATATGCTTTTAAAATTAAAATTATTATTTTTGGTACATGGTTGACTTTGGTCATATTCCAAGTTGGATTGATTCTTCACCAATATCATTTACTTCACTTTTTTTAACACTCCTGCTAACTCATTCCATTGTTACAATGTAGCAGTTAGAATAGTTCTTACCTTTCAGATCAAATGTCAGAAGCTTTGTCTGCACATGGGTAAGCATTCAACAAAGGTATCGAATAGATGAACAGACATTCTTGTGTGTCTATAGCCATACATAAAGCAGTCCATCATTGAATAATGGCTTTGAGATTCTTTTAAACAGACCTAATAGGTAAAGATTGTGAACATTGGCTGTAATAGGTATTGGGAAGAAAACTAATTCATAAGTATTCCAAGCAGGGTCTCCAAAGTGGAAAAACAGCCCACCCAGTCAAATCAATGGCAAATCCTGTATTGTCCTCAGTTCTGTGCAGAACAGATGACAACTGCAAATGGGTATTATCTAGTGAAAATTTCCCACCGTATTATACTCGCTTGCTTCAGGCATCTCCATGTTTTATTAACGTACTAAATAAATTGCCATTTCCTTAACTGGCTCTTGGAATGTTCTAAAGTTTCTGAGAACCATTACTTTTCAGAGAGCACATGAAATAATAGAACTTGTTTATCAGCACTAGGTATCAGCACAATCCACTTCGAGGATTGAGGTTTAAGGATAGCATATATTTATTTCCAGCAATCATGAAAGCTAAGGGATATTGTCAAGGACTAAACAACCTATTTAAGCCCACCTCATCGTCGAAGAGTCACTGTCTTGAGTTTATATTCTTAAAGTTGCCAGTCTGTTGTTGATTTATCGAGTATTTCTGTGCCTGAGTTTTTGTTCTAAGTTTCATCTTTTTTTTTTTTCCATGAAGAACTTCCATACAGTGGTTGGGTGAGGTGACCTTCATACTCCATTGCTATAGTGATATCTCACCAAAGGCCTCAGTCTTCCTCTATAAGACAGTAGTAGTATCTTTGGTTTTAACCTGCAGAACTTTTCAGAGGCTCATAAGATTTTTATGGATAAGCACTTTGAATTCAGGACAAAGTAAATATAGGAGACTTTTCTTCTTAGAAGGAGAATTCAACTCAATGTCAACAAAGGTTCTGTCTTCTAGAGCATCATTTCCTTCTCTCAGTATTTTGTTGAAGATTTCCAGTTGAACCACTCTTTCACTCACTGGGCAGTATCTCTTTTTAGTCTCTTCTAGGTGGTAATTTCCATTTCCCTGTCCTGGGCCATAAACATTTGGGGCAAAATGGCACCCAAGACTCCAAGAGATAACATTTAAGTCTTTTGAAACTTCGATATTTGGATATCATTAGTCTCCTGCTGAAGGGGCAAAGCCATCTTGAGTTACTGGAAAATAGTTTTTATGTTCAGTTTGATTTCATTCCTGATAACTTAATTGTTATACTGATTTGTTTATAATATTGAAATTACCTCTCAGCTCAGTCAGTAATGATTTATTTTGATATTACAAAAAGTCATTAAAGGTAAGATAATACTCTTTCTTCTATTATTTTGCTGCTTTCCTAAAGATAATTGCCTTAGGATTTATAGTTCTCCTATTCCTAAAATAAGAACATTTGCCCACACAAAACTATTTGCCTAGCTCTAAGAAAATATTATCTACATAGACTTTTTTTCTGGAGAAAGAAATATACTTGAATGCTGAACACTTTCACTCTGGACTTAATCTCTACTGCAAACTACAAAGGTTGTCAGTGTGAAGATGAGTCGGTGTAGTAGAATGAGTATTAGCATTTAATGCCTTGGCATGGAATGATGGGTGTAATTGGAATTGTTAGGACTTTGCATGAGGACTTATGTCTGTTTCTTTTCTTTTGTAAGGGCTGTGGAAAGGGCTTTACATAGCTGCACCGGTTTACCAAATTACACCTGATTGGTGGAGGAAGCAGATGCTGTCAAGGCCCCACCATATCTCCTCGGTCTTAACTATTTCAATGCTTGCCAACCAAACTTTAAATGCCAGAAATTTGGATGCTTGGGTGGCTCAGTGGTTGAGCATCAGCCTTTGGCTCAGGTTGTGATCTCGGGGTTCTGGGATTGAGTCCTGCATTGGGCTCCTTGCAGGGAGTCTGCTTCTCCCTCTGCCTATGTCTCTGCTTCTCTTTCTGTGGCTCTCATGAATTAATTAATTAATTAATGCCAGAAATTGCATCTGAGGGCTTTCTCGGACTACTTGAGTCCATTCTGAGGTGTGTGTTCTACACTATTTCCCCAGAGTTCCCAGTAGAATTGAGCCCACATTGCCCCCAGTGGTACATGATAATGCCACTTCCCCTTGGCTTCCTTTCCCTTCCTCTCTCACTTCTCCACTCCCTTTCTGATATTTTCTGGGATCACTCCCCAAAAAACTAATTGCTCTGAAATCCTTGACTCAAAGTCTGTGTCTGGGGGAATCCAAAGTAGGGCAGTTGGGAATCTAGATTCTCTGTCCATACAATTATGTTTCAGGAGGGAGAGATGAGAGCTGAATCAGTAAAGGGATCATGGGAGGACGGTGAGCCATCTTGTCCATTCAGATCAGATAACTGTTCCTGAGGAGTGATGCCATCAGGGAGAAGGCTTTCTGCCCTTAAGTAAAGGGGCAGGTGGACAGATCACTGAGTTCATGCAGCTGAAAGGGAGTGTTAGTGGGGCAGGAACAGAGCTTGAAGTTGGCGATGGCACATGAAGGCCTAGGAACAAGAGCGCTCCTCTCCCCGACCTTATGATACCACCACCTCATAGGAGGCGGGGCTAGGACTTGGTTTCGGATTCCCATGTATCTCTCCCCAACTGTATGATTTGAAAAACAAATATGGAGAGACCATTATGGTGGGAATGAGAAATCCATAGATAGTTAGTATTCCCAGTTAAGGGGCAGCAAGCAGCACTGTAAGGGGAGCAAGATGTTGTTTGACATTTAAAAATAGACCTAACTCTACCAATTAGTCTGTTCTGCCCGCGGTAACCTTATTCAATGTTATGGTGGTAATCGCTTCTGGAAAGCTTTGACATATTTTATAATTGAACTGCCAGGTTCACACTTAGCTATAATTCATTCACAGATAAGTGTGTCTTGTTAACCAAATTATGTTGACTCCCTTGGAAAGCTGGTGTGAGGACTTTCTTGTTTGCTGTCTTCATGTGGTTTTACAGTCTTATGACAGACCATTAGCATGATGAAAGATTGATTATTGTCTTGGGTACCAAACTGTAATTTGGCCCCATTTTCATTTTTCTTTTTCATCAGCTGCAGAATCATATGCATTTATCAAAATGGGTGTCATCTGTTGTGAAATTCATGAAGTTAGATTGCACACTTGTCAAACTTTTTTTTTTCCTGGCATTGACAAAAACATCAACATCCAGCTTCACTTAAGCTATTTAGAAATAAAGATGTCCAGGTGAAAGACTGGTGGAATCAAAAGAAAAGACTAGGGCCTCGAATGGCTCATTCATTTCACCACCATTTTCTGAATGCATCCGGTGTACATGGCAAAGTTCCAGACATGGGCTGCAGTCTGTGAGGGGTTGGAGGAATGTGAGGCTGGCTCATTCATTCAAACGCGTTTAGAGCCTAAACTGCTCGACGCTGTACAAAGCTCTGAGAAAATAGCAGTAACAAAATACTTGAAGCCCCTTCCTTCATAGAGCTTATATTCTAAAGAGTTTCCAGGAGATAAAAGAAAGGGACTATTTTGCTTTTATCCACAAAGCACTTACAATCTATGTGGAAAGACATAGGATGTGCACCAAAGTTAAAATTCCAAAATGATGTAACAATGAGGCAACTGAATAAAGAATGCATTTCAGACGTAGGGGATTAACACAAGCACAGTAAAAGAATGACCCAACACTGCCTCTGCCAGACACTTGCCAGGACACCTCAAGGTCACTTAATGCCTCATTCTGTTTCCCAAAGCAGTGCTCCAGGGGCAGTTGTACTGCTGATTAGTGCCTCCAACATCCATCTTGAAGGCCATTCATGATGAGTCATCTGGAAAAAAGGCAATCCCTGAATGCAACTTTAAAAAATCTACAGCAAATACCATCCTAAATAGTGATGCCTGTGTTCCTTTAAAATGTACTAATGAGATAAGAAAGCCTGTTTTCACTGGCTTTAACATGGTATTAGAAGCTGTAAGCAATGCAACAAACAAGGAAAAGGAATAATGGTTTTAAGAATACAAAGATAGAAGTTTAATTGTCATTATTTTCAGAAACCTAATTGCGTACATCGAAAATTCAAGAGACTCAACAAGCTATTAGAACTAATAAGAAATTTCAACAAGGTTAGTGGATAAAAATAAGATTTAAAAAGTCAACAATGTCCCGATACATTAGCAACAACCAATTAGAAAATGTAATTGTAAGAATCCTATTCACAAGAGCAATGAAGCTTACTGGCAAATAAATCTAATCAAAAATACATACTACTTAATGGAGAAAACCAGGTGGAGAGAGATACATGTTATCTCAATAAAAATCCCAACAATTTTGTATGTGCATACATGTGTGCGCACGCACGTGCGTGTGTGTGTGTGTGTGTGTGTATTGATAAGATGATCTTAAATTTAAAGAGAATGGCAAAAAGCTAGAAGCACCAAGACAATTTTGAAAAAAAGCAAAATAGAAGAACTTGCCCTACCAGGTCTATATCTATATCTAATCTATTGCAAGCCTACATTAATTAAGGCAGTACAGTGTTTGTGCAGGGATAGAAAAGTACACCATTTGTCATAGGAAACTACAAATATTTCTGTGTGAATGTGCTTGTGTATGTGTGGTTCAGGATGTGTGTGTCCTACTGTAAAATGGGACTCTTTTTTTTAAGATTTTATTTGTTTATTCAGGAGGGACTCACAGAGAGAGGCAGAGATGTAAGCAGAGGGAGAAGCAGGCTCCCCCTTGAGCAAGGAGCCTGATGCAGGACTTGATCCCAGGACCCCAGGATCATGACCTGAGCCAAAGGCAAATGCTCAACCACTGAGCCACCCAGGTGCACCTAAAATGGGACTCTTCTTGTCTTAGTTTTGGTTGAGGCATGAAGACAATTCATCCTGTACTCCAGAGGCACTCCTGTGCTGACATTTCAAAGTCAAAATAGCAGAACTGTGTAGGAGGCTCTGGAAGCCCTCACTTTCATAGAGGATGGAGAGAAGAGTGGAGACTCAAATGAGGATTTGTCAAGAAAATGTCTCTGGTAGATGCTGGCTATCTCACTTCTAACCCCTTCTAACGCAGGAGGGTTGAGTGCTCTCTCTTCCCCTCACGCCCAAAAAGAGGAGATGTCTGTGAGAGGTTGGCACATACCATCCATGGTTGGCAGGGCTCAGTGAACTGGCATTTGTCCCTTTCCAGCAAATCCAGAGGCTCTGCGAGGGGTCACTGATCTGCTTTGGTGGTGGAGCAAGGTCGTGGGCACTCCTTCATCAAGATTGGCCTCTACTAGTGTTTGCTGGGACTAAGGAGGCAAAAGTGGTTCTGTGGATGAGCTGGACGCTCATGCAGAGGAGACAGCCAGCCTGGAGCTTTCTACAACTCTGTCTTTGAGAACCGTGAGCAGAGGCAGAGGAATGACAAAAGAGGGTAGTCCATATGGAGTGGGCAGCCAAAAGAACAGTGCCAAGAGGAAGCCCACAAGTCGGAGGAAGGGGTCAGCACTTGCCGGCTCATATAAATGCCTCACGGAGAAGCCTCTGTAAAATCTAAGGAAGCCAGCTTCAAGCGTCTGCAGGACCCCGTGAGTGTGAGGACATCTTTCACTTCCTCTTCTCTGACCTGCTAGAATCAGAGAAGTGGTGAGGAAGGCAGGCGGGTGGAGGCATTAGGTAGAGGCATTAGGAGGCATTAGGTAATATATATATATATATATATATATATATATATATATATATTAGACCTGAACACACACACACACACACACACACACACACACACACACACATGCTTATAAAATATGCATTTGTGGAAAACCTCTCATGGTGCAAAACCACACTCTAAATAACTGCTTTATAGGGAAAATATAGTTGGGGCAGACTGCTGAAAACATATGTAAATTTCTTTTTAAAAATATTTTATTTATTTATTCATAAGAGACAGAGAGAGAGAGGGAAGCAGAGGGAGAAGGAGGCTCTATGCAGGGAGCCTGATGCAGGACTCGATCCCGGGACTCCAGGATCATGCCCTGGGCTGAAGGCAGGCATTAAACCACTGAGCCACCCAGGGATCCCCAACATATGTAAATTTCTAACTAGACTACTAACAAGACCCCTAACAATCCTACTTAAAAATACTGACAGTTCAATCTCCAATGATATTAACACCCAGCCCTCACAATCTGATCCTTGCCTGCCCTTGGCCAGAAACTTCTCTTTTCACCTTTGAGATGTAAGATATTGGGGGCATTGAATTCTAAGGAGAACAGTTTCATTAAAACTAAACTCAGATGTAGGGTGGTGTGGACATTCTTAAATTAAGGTCTTTCCTTCCTCCCTCTTTCTTCCTCCCTCCTTCCCTTTCTCCTTCCCTCCTTCCCTTCCTGGAAACATAGGAAGAGATGTCTTTGCAACTTCTCTAGACAGTTTAACACATAAAAATTGTGGTGGTTTTTGAATCCACTAAAGTAGCCACTGCTTGCACAGCCCAAGAAAGGCACTTGGGATGATTTTTTTTTTTTTACCTTTTTTCTTAGGGTCTTTGTGATGGACTGAGTGCTATGTCTCTTCAAGATTCATATGTTCAAATCTTAACCCTCACTGTGATGGTTTTAGGCGATGGGCCCTTTGGGAGATGATTAGGTCATGAGGCTGGAGCCCTCACGAGGAGATTAGTGCCCTTACAAAAGGGATCCCAGAGAACTCTTTTGCCCTCTCTTTCCACCGTGTGAAGATATATAAGTCTGCAGTCTACAATCCAAAAAATGATTCTCACCTGAACCCGACCATGCTGCCACCCCGATCTTGGACTTCCAGCCTCCAAAACTGTGAGGACTAAATTTGTGTTGTTGGGAAGCCACTCGGTCTGCGGTAATTTGTTTTAGCAGCCTGAACCGCCTAAGGCTAGGGCTTTCTCTTTAATTAGGAGAGAACTTGCCTCTGATCTTTTTCAAATCATTAGCATGCTAGGAAAAATCACATAAGCACCCACACAACTTTCATATGATACTGGTGGCTTCCCCTATTTGCTTATCATATTTGAGCTAAATGTTGTTAAGCAACACAAGCTCTAATAGAGTGTACACAAATAAAAATGTGCCAACAGCAAGATATTAAGATGAGATATGATTTCAGGTCTGGGCTGGGACCCCCAAAACAGTAGGGGAGGTGAAGAGCCAGACCACCTAAGCATCTCCAGCCTATAAAACAGTTTGGAGGAGCTGAGAGAGTCAGAAAATAAAGAGGCTTTTTTAGAGGATGTTACTATGCCCCATGAGGCTCTGTCCCCAAGGGAAAGGGATAGAGATCCTTTCCCATCACCTCAAGTCTTTTTCGAGAAGGCTATCGATGAAACCACTTCAAGATTTTGTATATGTCCTGTGGTGTTTGGGAGGCACTATAGACCAGTATATGGTACCCTTCTGAGGAATCTAAGGTCCTAGGGCTTGGCTGAAGCAACCGGCAGCTGTGGCTGGGAGTCAGTGACATCTATTGATGATAGATCACAGATGATAGATCACAGATTTGAGTTTCTGATGGACTAAACATGGGTCAGAGAGTAGGTGAGCCTAAAATCACTTAAGGGGACTTTGCCCAAGAGGGCATCTAGAGGGGTAATGGGAGAAGGAATATGTGGAGGAAGAATTCCAAGAAACAGTGAATCCATGATAGATTCATAAAAGGCCAGGTGGAGAATGCTTCCCCCATGTCAGGAACCAGCAGGTGGAACATCCTCAGTGATGGGTGTGGATGGGTTCATCCTCAGTGATGGGTGTGGATGGGTTCTCTGAAGAACCCACGGAGCATCCCACAAGAAAGATAAAAGTAAAAATTCACCACAACTAGAGGAAACCAATACTTGCTTTTAATGCTACCAGTTAAGGCCTTTTTGGTTTCCCTTATTTCTCTTAGTCAGTCACCAAAATTTGACCCTAGAGTGGTCAGAAACCATGGTTAGCAAGCTGGAGGCAAAGGGGTAGATGTTCAAAGTGGTACAGTACAGAGAAAGCAAACCTTGGTCTTTCCCAAAGCAGGTTTTCTACCTGGATTATGTCTCAACTGGGACAGGGGAGAAGCTCTGACTTTGATGAGAGTTTTAAATTTTGCATATTATTTCAGAGTAGAATTACTGAAGTGAAGTTGTTTTGGGAATTGAAGAGGGCTTCTCAACCTGAAAGTGAAAAGAAAAATTATGGGTCCTGCCATAGTTTTCCTGTAAAAGGCAAGGGAAATGAAACAGAGAAGCTTATGGGGTGAGGAAGGCTACTGGTAATTGGGTGTCTGCTGTGGTGGTTTTCATGGTGTGTGTGTGTGTATGTGTGTGTGTGTGTGTGTGTGTGTGTGTGTTTGAAAAAGCTCGAAATTAAAAATCTAGCAGAGGAACATAAAAAGATCGAATGACTTGTAATTGATCAGCTTTATATAATGTCTTGCCTAAGGCAAAGAATCTCAGTGTCAAATTTTGGAAAATTCTAAGAAGTTATTTAATTGAAATTATTGAAAGAAAAATTTTGGTGAAACCATGAAGGATGTTCACCAGCACATTGATCCATCCAGGCTCTTATTTCTACATCATCACTTACTTGGCTTCGTTGATGGGTTATCTCACCAGCCATCCTTTGCCTTTTGCCTGGCTCTCCATCAACTACTCAGCTGTCAGGCCCAATGCTCCATGGTCTGTGTCTGATTTGTGTGCTGTTTCTCTTATGTCTTCTTTTTTTCTCTTTGCTTCCATGGGTTTTTGTGTGGTACAGGTATATACATGTAGAACAGAAAAACCACTAACTGAACTATAAAATTAATAAATTCCTCCAAATATCAGCTAAAATCTCTAACACTGTGGCTGGGACAACTATATCTGGGAAATGATATTATGTAAAATTTCAGAAATTCAATTCAACACCAAAAATGTACTTGATGCTTGAAAAAGAGAAATACAGATTTCTCTGACATTGACTACTAACTATAGGGAGCCACATCTATGGCAGAAAAGAGTCAATGGGTGCGTGTGTGTGTGTGTGGGGGGGGTGACCAGGAAAGGAAAAAGAGATGGATAATAAGAAAAAGAGAGTATTGGGCCACGTGGGTGGCCAAGTGGATTAGGCATCCAACTCTTGGTTTCTGCTCAGGTTGTGATCTCAGGGTCATGGGATTGAGCCCTGTGTCAGGCTCCGAGCTTAACGGGGAGTCTGCTGGAGACACTCTCTCCCTCTCCCTCTGCCCTTCTCTATTCCCTAAAATAAATAAATAAATCTTTAAAAAAAAAAAAGGTATCAGCTAATCAAGCTGATTTACAGAAGAGTCTTTGTTGAAGCCTTTCCTTTCTTTCTGTCCTCATCTCAGTCTACGCCTGCAACAGGGCACCTCTTTCCCTGGTGACCAACAGGTCACTTGATCTCAGGACCCAAGAGATCAAGTCTCTTGGGTCCATTGCATACTTGTTTAATATGTATCTTGACTGCACTAGGTTCTGTTGACTGTGAATTTCTGGCTTTTCATAGCAACATTTCCAGCCTATAAAAGCAGGGTGATTGAAAGAATTACAGCCCCATGTTTCTAAGAGATCTACAGAGGTAAAGCCAACTCTTGGGGACACTGTTTCTATTGAACTATGTAATTTTTTGTGGTCCCATGGGATCCATAGGAAATCTAACCTTGTGATTTCGTCAGTGATCACAAATTTAAATCCAAGATGAGTAACTGCTGGCATTCAGGCTTGATAGAGCATGATGGATTTAAATAATTTCTGAGGCTAATCTCTTTTCCTTGATTTAAGTGAAATTACTTATCATTGGCCAGCGGTCCACGTTTCCAACATATATCAAAAAATGGAACAAGTATCAGGGTTCCCATCCACTTGTTCCCAAAGTCCAGGCTTAAGTAACAGATCATCAAGTTCAGAATAAGGAGCACAGTTTGCTAGGGAGGTTAAGGATGTGGTATCTTTGTGATCTGATAAGTAGTGTAACGCTACAAAAGGAGCAGACTCCCTGTTGTGCTACATGAGATTGGAATCCTAGCAATGATTCTTACCTGCTATGACCTTGGGCAAGTTTCTTAAATTCTCTGAGTTTCTACAACTGTATAAAGGGAGCGATGATTTGTACTTTGTGAAATTGTGAGAATCTAATGAAATAATGTAGGTAAACTACCTCATACAATGCTCAGAATAGTAGTGACCAGTCAAATACCTTGCTACCCCATTTTGAGCTCCATATTACTTTTCAGCTGACTGGCATAAGTATTAGGCAGCAGAGCAGCTTCTATCCAGAACATTATTGCCTGTAGTTGTGGCAGATGGGAAAGAGAACATGGTGAGGATGTTGCTGGCCATTGAAGTCTCCACCCAGAGCTCATACTTATGTTCATTCATTGGCCAATGCAAGTGACTTGGCCATACATAGATTCAACAGGATGGAGAAGTATAATCATTTCCTATGGCTGAGCAACAAATACTGGTGAAGAATGGCAGTTGACCACAGGGCTGATCTAGCTGAGTGCTTATTTCCCTGAACTGCACAGAAAAAAGTGGAGAGATAATGAGTATCTAATTATGTGATTATCTATTCACTTAAAAAGTGTTTATGTAATCCTATTTACTTATCCTTTAAGTCTCTTTTTGAAAATGTTTCCACCTTAGCCTTCCTGGACGTTTTGCTGAAAAATAAACTCTTTCCATCATGGTATGCCATTTTTCTTCCAAGAGCATGCATCACACTCTGCCATGTTATGATGTACAAATTCATACATATTTTCTTTCTTGATGGTACTTACTTTCAAGGAGTTTACAATCTGTGTCTTACTCATCCTTGGGACTCTCTGATTCATGCTTAGTTCAGCGTCCTGCGCGCAATTGATTGAAATATTTGTAGTGATCAGTTGAAGAGCTGAAATGAGAAGTGAACGGATGGTCCAGGTGGATGGGATGGAGAAAGTGAATAGTCTTGTGTAGTGAACATGGAATACTGCTGGAATGTCAGCTGAGACTCCTGAGAACCACTGTCACTGGGTTCAGAGAAGACAGAGGCTGTTAGAGAAAATTAAAGCCACCGGAGAGCTATATCAGCTAGTTTATAATTAGCAGTTACTGCAGAAAAGAGAAATATTCATTCCATTCTGACAACAAAGATTGCATAATTGTACCAAAAGTGTCCACACCCTTTCCAGGATGTGTTAAGCATTTACAAACAGAAACAAATGGTCTTAGCACTGGTTGGAAGCAGCAAGAAAATGGCCTTTCTTAGACTGCCCACAATCCTTGAGCATCGGACAACAATGCGTGGTATGCTATGGTTGCCACATGGTTGCATGAACCGCGTCTTCCTGTGCCTTTTCTTTATCAACAGTCTTTAGGGCTAAGTCATGTCTGAGAAAGAGCCAAGAAAGACCAATTCTTCCTTAGTGACTAGGAGACATTCAAGGAGTCACTTGTATTTTTTTTTAAATCCGACTGCAATTTATTGAGAGTCTACTATATGCCAGATTCTGTGATAGTTTGAGTCTGTTAAGTCCCTCGAGCAATCCTAGAGTCTTGTTCTCAACATGTCTTTATATATGCTGTTTCCTCTGCCTGAAATATTCTAATCTCTGCCCTGAATAACCGCTACTTACCATTCTTGTTTTGGTTTAGACATCCCATCGTTTGAGAAGAATTTCTAGATCTCCAAACCAAGTTTTTGTTTCCCCTTCTGTGCTCTTTCATAACAATATAAACTTTCCTTGTCACAGCACCAATGGTACTGTGCTTTCTTGTTTAATTGTCTGTAGCTTCTATCGGCCTATATACTTTGGGAGGACAAGGCCTGTTTCTAGCTCATTGCTGTATCCCCTGCATCATTGTAATGGCTGAGGAAAATTGATTAATGTATCATTATATTTTTATGGCCATCATATGATTATATTGTTACAATATATTACCATGTCAGTGCCCCGTCATAGTGCTGAATGCCTGTGTACCTTTGAGGGATTTAGCCATTTGTAGCTAGCCATAATTTTTAAAGAGTTATCTCCAGAACTTCTATGGGCTGCTTTGTCAGAGCAATTTGAGTAAAGTGCTCTCTTTCAGTGAAATGAACAAAGCCAGGAATCAAGACCACTGTTCTAGGTTTGGCTCTGAAACTATCTTGCTGTGTGCTCTTGGGAAATAACTTCACCTCTCTGAACTGTTTTACTTATATGTAAAAAAAAAAAAAAAGAATGTGGAATAAAATATGTCGTATGTTGGACATTCTGTGACTACCATTTTGTAGTGGTTTTAAAACATAACCCAAACATTCTTAGACTATCCTCTCACTGAGTGGTGGGGTCTATGTTCCCTCCTCTTCCATATGAGCACTGTGACTGATTATTCAATAAAATATTATACGAGTGAGGCTGTGCCAGTTTCCAGGCCCAGGCTAAGAAATCGACAGCTTCTACTTACTGCCTCTTAGGATGTTCACACCTGAAACCCAGCTACCATTCCATAAGGAGGCCTATACATCCCATGGACAGTCCCACCATGGAAAGAAACTGAGCTACCTGGTCTCCAGACCCAGCTAAGCTCTCAGCTAACAGCCAGCCCCAAGTTACCACCATGTGAGTGAGCCATTTTGAAAGTGAATCCTCCAGCCTCCACTTGAGCTGGTCCAGCCAATCCTGAACAGAGGAGCTGTCCCCGCCCAGACCTTGTGAAATTGCAGATCCAAGAGCAGAACCAATGATTATTATTGTTTTAAGTCATGACGCTTTGGAGTAGTTTGTTATATGGCAACAAATAGCTGGTACACCTTTTGTTATTTCATGGTGTCTTAGACCTTTTATCCACTAGAATATCCTGCTACATGTAAAATTAGCTCTAGACAATTGACAAATCAACGTTTACTCCAAATTTATAACAGGAACAACAGAAGCAAGGAGAATATGCCATTAAGTGATCAAATGTTGGTTGAGTAGTGTTCCTTCTGGGCTTCTCAGTAGAGCTTAATGGAGAAAGCTTTGGTTAAATTAACTGATGTAAGTGACAAATGGGCCAACCACTCTCCTTTGGAATTCTATGATCAATGATGACTCTTTGCAGGACTTCCTGGAGATGATTGCCAATTATGGGTGAATTCCCAAACCATAATGAAAACTTTCTTTTTATTTATTTTGTGTAAAGTAATGCTCTCTATAGTGGCACCGAAGTGTCCATTTACTTCTATGGTCCCCTCAGTGACCTGGGGCTTGGAACCCTGTTTCTTTAAAATGGCCACTGAAATGAGTCATATGCTATATGTTAGTTAATTGAATTTAAATAAAGTTTTAAAGTATATCTAAGAAATGCATTGTGCTGTATGTGAAATAAGATTTTTACGCCCCCAATAAACAAATCTCTAGCTAAAATAGTCCAAGGTTTATAGTGAAGAGAGGTTTTTCTTTCTTCGTAGCTAAGTAGTTAATAGTGGGCTTGGAAAATGAGGATTGATGGCTACCATTGCGGTTCTTGGGAATGGTGGCTTCTGGACTGAGCACCAGGACTCAACTTTTGGGATGGTCTCTCTTCTAAATGAAGGCAGTGTGGCCTTTTCCCTCATAGCATACTGATCATGAGCAACAACCATGGAGCCAAATCATCTGGGTAAAAGCCCAGCTCACTAGCTACATGACCTTAGAGAAATTATAAGGCCTTTCTATGCCTCTATTTGCTCATCAAGGTGATAATGGTAGTGACCATTTCATAGGATTTTTTAAGGTCAACTGAGTTAATGTGTATAGAGAACTAAGAACAATGCTTACAACCATAGAAAGCTCTATATAAAAGTTGAGTATTATTGTTATTGTTAATAATGCCTTTGGTTACTATAAGTTTTATTTCCTCATTATCTTATAGCTAAGAACCCTATCTAGAATTAAATCCTTTATGTGTGGACACCAGACAGCCTGCCATAAACTAGGAGGCCATTTATTCATTTTGAAAATCTTTTTTAAAAAATATTTTATTTATTTATTCATGAGAGACACACAGAGAGAGGCAGAGACATGGACAGAGGGAGAAGCAGGCTCCTTGTGGGGAGCCTGATGTGGGATGTGCCCCTCATTTTTAAATCTTGAGCATAGCATTGGAACAGGGAGCATGTTTGGGTCTCCTTTTTCTTCTCTTATTCCTGGGTCCTTGACCCAAGTAGCATGCCTCCTTCCAGTTCTGCATCCTTCTAGGAGTTGCCCATTCCCATCTCAGGAATAAATAAATAAAACCTTAAAAAAATGAAAAGAAAGTATGATTTCCCACCATCATTTAATCAACATGGTTCAGGTAGATTTGGATTTTGAGGCCTGGTGGGTGTTTGCTGGTTTTCTCTAACATTTAAGTTTAAGTCTATGCCTTAGATGGAGTTCCCTGGAAATTGTGAGACAGGGTTGTGTGCCAAGATTTATTCAGGATGCTCCAGGAAGTGAGGGGGGCAGGACTGGGCATAGGCCTCAGCTGATCCTACAGGGAATGCTAGAGCTGGGAAGGGCCTCCAGAGTTGTCCCAGATTGAGGTTGAGGAGGCCGGGCCTTTGAATCTCCTAGTCAGAGACGGAGGAAGAACTCACTCACTAGGGGGTTGTAAATTTGGGCAAGGCTGCTTCCTGTAGCCAAGGGCACCTCCCACTAAGGGACCCAACTGTGTCTGCAGCTGATAGTCCCAGCAGCTGGGGATGGGAGCACCAGCTCTGACAAGAGGACCTGGATAGAGCCCCATAGTATCCACTGAGTGGAAGCAACTCGTTTCCAGAATGATACATGTTTAGTGAAAAGCACTTTGTCTACTAACAAGAGGCAAACAACTCAGGCAAATTAGTCTCTGAGCTTCATTTGCTCCTGTATATTGGAGATGAGATGGTTTATAAGGGCTAACGGAGTGCTACTACTGGGTCTTTCCCACAGGAGGCAATCAATTCTAGTTCTTGTCTGACCTTGCTCAGTTCCATGAGACCAAGAATCTCTGGTCCAGAATTCCAGCTTCTATACTTTCTTTTCATTTTTTAAAAGATTTTATTTATTTATTCATGTGAGACACACAGAGAGAGGCAGAGACATAGGCAGAGGAAGAAGCAGGCTCCCTGTGGGAAGCCTAATGCGCGACTTGATCCCAGGACCCTGGGATCTCGACCTGAGCTGAAGGCAGATACTCAACCACTGAGCCACCCAGGCACCCCCAACTCCTATGTTTTCAAATGACACTGGGGGCCTGTACTTTTTTGCTTTTATTCAGCGCTGGCTCTGAGGGCAGGAAATGAATGTCACGTAAACACTGACAATGAGCCAGGCTTTCTGCCAATTCATTTAACCCTCACCACGACATCGATGGGCAGGCATTAGCATCCTCATTTCACACAACAGGAAAGTGAAGCTGAGAGAGGTGAAGTGGCTTGCTCAAGGTTCCATGGCTAATAAGGGGCAGAGACAGGGGTCCAATACAGGTTCACACACCGCTTCATGTCCTGCTGCCCTAGCCCAGGCAGGAGTGCCCTTTGCTTTAAAGCTCAGGCTTCCAGAATGTTGCTGGGAACAGGAAATTAAAATTTTAAGGGGGATTAATATTTTAAAAATATTGATGTAATATTCTATTCCTCCTTTCTTGAGCATGTGATCTTACCCTAGTTGACCCAAGATACTGAACTTTCTAGAAAATTTTTTGAGGAGGTTCTGTGTGTGCACGCATGCACGTGCATGCAATAGAAATGTGCAAGAAGGAGTATGGAAAAATCAAGATCATGTTCGCAAAATCTTGTGCGGCAGGACAACAGCCTCATAAGTTTGGTTATGGTCTTCAGAAAGGATTTGCTTAGTTTTAGGGCAGACCCTTCTGTCTCATTCCCCTTCTGCACTACAGCATGGCCAGCCCCAAGGACCTAGAGTAGAACAGAAATCTGCTGAGTCCGCACTGGGAAGCCATGAGTCTTGCTACTCTGCGCTAAAGGGAGAATGCGACCCAGGGGAAGGAAGAGACAGCTGGGCCCTTTCCCTCACAGAGGAAATGTGGCAGGGAGAAAGAAAGAGAGAAACGGGAGCCCGGACTAGCAGTTGTCAGTCCCTGATTCTTTTCTCTCTGGGCTCCAGTGAGGGGATGAGGAGGTGATTTCAAAAAACTAGGGTAATACCGTGAATAAATGAGGCCCAGCATGGCAGGGTGGAGCACCTGGCAGAGACCTGGGGACCAGTCACTTAGCAGCCTGGGCTTATAGCGTGCACAGCCATCAGTGGATGGTGCTGGCAGGGCAAGCCAGGCAGTCCAAAGGGCTTTAAGTGAGGGACTATTCCCCTTGGTGGCTTGGAGGCAGAGGCTACCGTGCCCGAGGACCTCAAGCTTCTCCTGTCATCATGATGATCCATCTCCACTCTTTTCCACCTTGCTCCTTGCAAAAGGAGGCTGGTTTTTATGGACTGGGCTCCCTTGCCCTCTCACTTCTGGATGTCTTTTGCCAATGGAAAGCACTCCTGCCCCCAAGAGTCGAGAGGGTGAGTGAGGGGGGATGTTATTCACCTCCTCCTCCCTCCCTATCTGCCAATGGGTTACAAGTGACTGCATTCCCCTGCTGAAGGTCTGAAGGACAACCTTCTCCCATGTTTATAGGTCTCACTAGGCATCTAGCACCTTTTGGATTCTTTTATAGACTTAGGGGTGGCCCTCCTGCTGTGAGCCCTGGGTACTTCTCCATCCCTGCTCGGCTTAGCTTACCCCCATGGACACCTTTGAGAGCAGGCCCTCACTCAAAAAATCCCTTTTGTGTGTGGTTTCCTGCTAGGGAGGATGCCTTTCCATCCTGGTTTGCCCCCAGACAGTCCAAATCTATCCCAGTTGTTCCAGTGTAATGATTGCAGCATTCCCTCTTTTACTCTCAAAAGATCCTTGTTTGGCTAGCATCCCACTGCTGGCACCCTACTGCTGCACCATCTTGGGGTGGGGGGGCGGGGGCGATGGGGTGGTGGCAGGAGGAGGTGCTGCTGAATAGGGTTCCATGTGAACCAGATTGGGCCCTCAGTGAATTGGCTCTCCTGCTCACTCTAGGGAGGGTGTCAGATTCGTTACAGACACAATCAAAGAAGCTAAATTTCCTCTACACTTGCAGGTTGTGGCGCGAATGATTTTTCAAGTCCTGTTGCTCAATTGTCACTCCTGGGGGACAGGACTCTACCTTATGCATCTTCGCCAACTCTGCTCTATCTAGTGCCCTGCCTGGCCTGTGGTTCATAAACACTGTCTGAATGAACAATAAGGGAATGGAGTCACTATGTTCAATCAGTGTGACAACTCATTCACACATGGAGGTAACCATGGCACCAGCTCTCACAGGGGCTGCATCGACTTCACAGAGGGAGCTGCTGTGAAAGGGAAAGGAATTGGCAGAGTGATCGTGTGCGCGCACACATGCACATGCTTCGTGTCTATGGTTGTGTATGTGTGTGTGCTCATGTGTGTGGGTAGTTGCACATGTGTTTGTGGGTGGTTCTGTGTGTGTAGTTGTGAGTGCATGTTTGGACATGAGATCACAGTCTAAATATGAATGTGTGATTAGGATAAGCATAAAGTTTAGGGGAACAGGATGCATTTTATATTTTAAAATCCCCCCCCCCCCCGCTTTGCCCTTCTCGCTGCACACAACAGAAGGAACGGGGCTGCCCACTGCATCGCCTGGGCCTGGGCGGTCTCACTTCTGTTTGATTTAGCGAGCATTCGTTGAGCACACACTGTGTGCCAGGCCTTGAGCCAACAGTTGTCTCCTAGGAGGTGGACCTTTAGATACTGTGGCCTCAGCCCTGAGCACCCCTGGGGCCGGTCGATTTCCTTGCATCTCAGGTTCTGACTCACTGCCTCGACCTCCCACCAACTTCATTTTCTCTTTGAATGAATAAATAGGAAGATCTCAGTAGATTTCCTTGTCCCGCAGGAAGCCGGGCCCATTGTACTCAGTAACCCACCACTGCCTGTGGCAACTTCTCAGAAACCCAGACTGCAAACAGCTGCCTCATTTCCTTCTGGGTGGCTTCACACTTTCTCTTGGGCAGCGGTGTTCATCAGTGAGACCTGAGTGGTGGTGATCAGAGGCGGGCACTATGACAGGAAGCCTTCTGTGTCCTCGGGACAGGTCTGCTCCCAGGAAAAGCCCTGAGCTGGGTCTGGATGATAGCACAATCATAATCCTGAAAGCAACACTCTCCCTTGCACTCCTTGGGAGGCTCTCTGGGGGCCCTTTGCCTTTGATTACCACCTCTCTGGGCTCCTTCCCCCTGCCACAAATGGGTCCCAGTCCACATTAAGCAGACTCTACCCTTAGGTCGGAGTTTCCTGTGGGGTCACTGTTCTACTGCAGGGACTGGTGCTAACTTTCCCTGCTCTTCTATGGGCTTCTTTTTACCTTTTCTCTGGTTATGGCTCGGTTTGAGTCTCTTTCTTTCTGGGGACCCTCTCTTCTAGAATCCAACCCAGATCCTGGGAACAAGGCCACACATGGATGTTCCAGCTGATAGCCAGCATCACTCCCCAGACATGGGAGAAAAGTAGCTTTCGTGACTACTCCTGCCCCAGCCACTGTCTGACAGCAGCCACATAGGAGAACCTCGGGGGATAAATCAGCTAGCTGAGCCCAGTCTGCCCCCCTGGCCCACTAGAGAAATATTAACCAGTGATTGTTGCTGTTTTAATGCCATGATGTTTAGGGTGCTTGGTTAGGCAGCGACAGACAACCATAAGGAGAGGCCAGAAGTGCTTGGGGAAAGTTCACAGAGAGCCAGAGGGGGATTTAAAGGTTATACATAAAACACAACAACATGCTGGGGGCATCTGAGCTTTTTTGTCAACCAGAGGAAAGATCAAGGGGAAAATGTTAAAATGTCTTTAAAAACACAGCAAAGGAGCTTAAACCTTCTGATTTCCAGTGAGGGCAACATAAAAGGAAATCAGATTAAATTGTGGCATGATGAATTTGAGATTGATGTTAAACAGTGCTTTCTTGAGTGGGGGCGAAAAGCCACGGGTGTTCATATTTTAACAAATCATGTATGGTCTTTATTGCCCTCTCATTCGGTTAGGTGCCTGCCCTCCCTTCATGTGCCCTGTGGTCTCTAAGAAACTATTAATACAAAATGTAGTTAATACATACTGAAGATGAAATGTATTAATATCTTCATATATACATTATTTTGAGATTTAAACATCAGAAAAGAAATAAATCATGCCCAAACCAAATGTCCTTAGAATGGTATCATCTAAGCCCACAGCAAATATCATTCTCAATGGGGAAACACTGGGAACCTTTCCCCTAAGATCAGGAACAAGACAGGGATGTCCACTCTCACCACTGCTATTCAAACATAGTACTACAAGTCTTAGCCTCAGCAATCAGACAACTGAAAGAAATAAAAGGCATTCAAATGGGCAAAGAAGAAATCAAATTCTCCCTCTTTGCAGATGACATGATACTGTACACAGAAAACCCAAAAGATTCCACCCCAAGATTGCTAGAACTCATACAGCAATTCGGCAGTGTGGCAGGATACAAAATCAATGCCCAGAAATCAGTGGCATCTCTATATGCTAACAATGAAACTGAAGAAAGAGAAATTAAGGAGTCAATCCCATTTACAATTGCACCCAAAAGCATAAGATACCTAGGAATAAACCTAACCAAAGAGGTAAAGGATCTATACCCTAAAAACTATAGAACACTTCTGAAAGAAATGGAGGAAGACACAAAGAGATGGAAAAATATTCCATGCTCATGGATTGGCAGAATTAATATTGTGAAAATGTCAATGCTACCCAGGGCAACTTACACATGTAATGCAGTCCCTATCAAAATACCATGGACTTTCTTCAGAGAGTTGGAACAAATCATCTTAAGATTTGTGTGGAATCAGAAAAGACCCCAAACAGCCAGGGGAATATTGAAAAAGAAAACCAGAGTCAGGGGCATCACAATGTCGGATTTCAAGTTGTACTACAAAGCTGTGATCAAGACAGTGTGGTACTGGCACAAAAACAGATCAATGGAACAGAATAGAGAACCCAGAAATGGGCCCTCAACTCTATGGTCAACTCAATATTCAACAAAGCAGGAAAGACTATCCACTGGGAAAAAGACAGTCTCTTCAATAAATGGTGCTAGGACAATTGGACAGCCAAGAGCAGAAGAATGAAACTAGACCATTCTCTTACACCAGACACAAAGATAAACTCAAAATGGATGAAAGATCTAAATGTGAGACAAGAGTCCATCAAAATCCTAGAGAACACAGGCAGCACCTTTTTTGAACTTGGCCACAGCAATTTCTTGCAAGATACATCCATGAAGGCAAGGGAAACAAGAGCAAAAATGAATTATTGGGACTTCATCAAGATAAAAAGCTTCTGCACAGCAAAAGAAACAGTCAACAAAACTCAAAGACAACCTACAGAATGGGAGAAGATATTTGCAAATGACGTATCAGATAAAGAGCTAGTATCCAAGATCTATAAAGAACTTATTAAATTCAAGAGGAAAGAAACAAACAATCCAATCATGAAATGGGCAAAAGACATGAAGAGAAATCTCACAGAGGAAGACATAGACATGGCCAACAAGTACATGAGAAAATGCTCCGCATCACTTGCCATCAGGGAAATACAAATCAAAACCACAATGAGATACCACCTCACACCAGCGAGAATGGGGAAAATTAACAAGACAGGAAACAACAAATGTTAGAGAGGATGTGGAGAAAGGGGAACCCTCTTGCACTCTTGGTGGGAATGTGAACTGGTGCAGCCACTCTGGAGAAGTGTGTGGAGGTCCTCAAAGAGTTAAAAATAGACCTGCCCTACGACCCAGCAATTGTACTGCTGGGGATTTACCCCAAAGATAAAGATGCAGTGAAAGACCAAGACACCTGCACCCCAAGTTTATAGCAGCAATATCCACAATAGCCAAACTGTGGAAGGAGACTCGGTGTCTATCGAAAGATGAATGGATAAGGAAGACGTGGACTAAGTATACAATGGAATATTCCTCAGCCATTAGAAACAACAAATACCCACCATTTGCTTCAATGTGGATAGAACTGGAGGCTATTATGTTGAGTGAAGTAAGTCAACTGGAGAAGGACAAACATTATATGGTCTCATTCATTTGAGGAATATAAAAAATAGGGAAAGGAATAAAGGGGAAAGGAGAGAAAATGAGTGTGAAATATCAGTGAGAGTGAGATAACATGAGAGACTCCTAACTCTGGGAAATGAACAAGGGGTAGTGGAAGGGGAGGTGGGCGGAGGGTTGGGGTGACTGGGTGACAGGCACTGAGGGGGACACTGGATGGGATGAACACTGGGTATTATACTATACGTTGGCAAATCGAACTCCAATAAAAAATATACAAAAAAAATGGTATCATCTTTCTAAACAGTACAATAAAAATAAATAAATAAATAAATAGACCCAAACACCTCTGGGTTAATTGGTTCGAAGCTATGTGATATAAGTTGCCAAAAAACGCACTTAGAAGTGGGTGGGCTTGAGGGGCTTGTGCTTCTTGGCAGTCTCATTAAACACCAGACTATTTTGCAATTCCATAGTTTTCTTCAACCTGGAAGGTTGCCCCAGTCTCTTATCTCATCTTATCTGCCTATCAGTGACTGATTGCTAAGGAATGACCACTCCCTGCCCCAAGTGAATTATCATGTAGCCTCATAACTATTTATATAGCTCAGGGAGTCTGCAGGTTAGCTACATCACATCACCTCCTATGATGTCTCTGAAACTTCAGTCTGAGACTGATGTAGACAATTTTGAGACATGTTGAGCCATGCAAAATGTGAGATGCTCTGTAGCTACCAGGAATATGGCAGCTGAGGCACCAACAGAGACTCAAGAGCCCTTGACTAGACTCCCCATCCCCACCCAGTCCAGAAATAGACTTTTCTTCCTTTTTTTCCATCCCTTCGGCGCTTATCCACCCACTGCCACTCTTTGGGCAGCGCAGAGAGCTAGGTTTTACAGAAAGCATCCAGAAGCCTCTTGGAGGAACAAGAGCAGCCCTCCCTCCGTGCCCTCCGTGTCTTAAACGTAATCACAAAAGCCGAACTCAGAGCATTTTTTCCCCTACTGCCTCTGCTGCAATTTTTGATGCTGGAGGGCATTTATTCAGCTTTTATTATTTTCTTGTTAAAGAATATTTAATCTTACTGGTGGGTGGGTGTAGGTGGTGATCACATCAGAGGGAAGAGAAAGAAATCCAAGCATGTTTCTGAGGGAAAAAATATGTATTAACCATTATATGGTAGGGCATTCTTTGCAGTTAATATGCAGCTCAGGAAAGAACATAATAGAATAGCTTCCAAACTATGCAAAAAGCAAAATCAACTCTGTGTGGACGTACCCTGTGTTAACTAACTCAGAGCTGTATTTTCTGGGAAACCAGATTCCTTTGCTGGGGATGGTTTTCAGAATTAGCCTATTGTTTACAAAGTGCCTTGGGGCTAGAAATTAACTGGCAAAGCAATGGAGCAGAGGTCCCCTTGACTACAGAGTTGAAAGCTCAACACAGAAAGCCTAAGAGAGCAAAGAGAGGGCACTGGAACGCTAAGAATATCAGTAACGAGGCCAGAATCTGGGGGAAAACATCTAAATGACATTGCCATTAACCAAATCACAGTTCAGGAAAATCCTATTGATCTACATCTATTATTTATTTATTGTAGTGGAACAGACCCTTTTAGTTTGTCCTAGGAAATGCTACTCTGTGATGTGTTATTTATTTGTTATCTTCTGTACAATGGGAAATAATAATCCTACTTCTTGGTGAGGCCACTGGGCGGATTGCATGAGGGAAGATATGTAAAGCTCTTAGCCAAGTGCTTGGTCCGGGACACTAGCTAACATTTAGAATAATTCTTATCATGACTGCTGGAAGGTAGTAAGTAGTACAGTGGAGGGAAGAACGTGGGTTTTGAAACTTGATGGTATTGGATTTTAATCTCAAATTGTGAGTGGCAACGTGTCCTTGGGCATATCGCTATAAAATCATGGTAATGTGACATACATGGTTGCTGTGAGGCTTATGTAAACTAACTTACAAAGAGAAATGAGTGCAGTGTCTGCACATGGAAACTGATGAATGAATGATAGCTGTTATTACTCCATGGAATGTTCGCAGTCCCTAGAGGGATGTGTTTGGCCAATGCTGTACCCCATGCAATTCAAGAATGAACTGCTGTTCTTCAGGATTCGCAGGAACTATGGGCCAAGTCCATTCAGGCCTTCCTAGAAGATGAGGGCGGGGAATGCAAAGGAGACTTAACTGGGAGAGAAACTGTGAAGGATAAGGGGGTGGGCAAGAGTAGGAGGGGAGAGCCTTCAGACCGTGATGCAAGTCTGACCCTTGAGGAAAGAGAGGGAAGGAAGGAGGTTGCGGGGGGATGAGGAAGGGCTTCAGACACAGTGCAGCTCTGAGAAAGTCTCTGCCAGGCCAATGGGGAGCCCCAGAGCAAAGACTGCAGAGTGGCCGGGCGCTGCCCCTCCCCCCATCATCGTGCTCAGTCATTGGGTAGGAACAGCCTGGGCAACGTGTGGCCTCAGCAGGAGAGCTAAAGTGGATCCCAAAGGGAAGATGCAGCAGCTAAGGGTGGTCAGTGATCTGTGCTCCTCCAAGCAGGGTCTCTTGAAGGGACCTCTGAATGGCATACCTCTATGAGCACCACAAGCGGCCATGGTAAGGTCCATCCCAGTCAGAATTATCTTTGCTCATATTAGTTAGTGCCTGGTCTGGGTCAAGTCCTCAAAACAGATCCCCTATAAATGTGGAATTGAATAGAATTTTCTAAGAAAAGAAATACTGCCAAAAGTAGTTCTGAAGAATAATTGAGGCATCCAATCAACCAAATATGAAATATTTGCTGAAAAATAGATTTGTTGAAAAATCAGCTTAATGGTTTCCATTTGGAAAAGAGCAATGCAGGTGTCAATTTGTCCTGTTTGATTCCTCAAAGGGAGCTGGGCCATAAGTCTTCACATGTATTTAACTGAAAAAAAAAGTATATTCTTAAGTGACATCTTGTAGTTATGAAGTTTCAATAATTCATTCTGCTTTCTCTTCCTGCCTAATTGCATTACTCAGATCTATTTAAATTTTTTGTTTTAGAGGGATCCCAAGAATATAATAGTGGAAGTAGATTGAAAGGGTATAGTAAATTTACTTTTAGCTTTAATTTCCTCTGTGATGAAACTATTGCTTCTTCCATGTTTCACCTTTATCTTCCCCTTCATTTGTGATATCAGAAGAGGAAAGAATTTTCATCTATCCTCTTAGGTTCAGTGTTTGGGGATTGTGAATTAAACTGACAAGAGAAAGATTGACAAAAGAAAAGGCAGATTTAATCATGTACATAGGGGAGTTCACAAAGAAATGTGAGTCAAAGGGGTGATTAGAATTTGGGGCTTATCTATCATCTCAATAGGGGAAAGGGAGATGATGAACACTTCTGGGAAAACAAATTATGTTTTGGAAAGATAAATGAGCCCTCAGGAGAGAGAGATATGATAGTTTTGTAACAATGTCTGTTTAGGTGTGTTGTGGAGACTTCTTATGTCCAGTGATGAGTCAATCTTTCCCAGTTGCTCCTGGGGAGGGAATATATGACAATTGAATTCCTTTGAGTTCTTTTGGGAGGCTCTGCTTTTGGGCAGATAAGAAATTTCCGGAACTCAAATGCCTTCCACTCAAAATAATTTTTATGGCATATTTTGGACTCTCAGCGATATGAATGCTGAAATATTGGTTTGTCACATAATTTGAGGGCCCAGACCAAAGGTGGTAGGTACATAAACCCCAGTAGTAATGCTCGTACTGTCTCAATAGTTCAGTGTTTCTTCACCATTTAATGGTAATGGAAAACAAAAGCTAAATGACATTCGTTGATGGCATGAGTCAGAAAACCAACTCTTTGGAAAGAAAAAAAAAATAACAACCCTTCCAATTAGAGCTTAACCATGTTAAGAGAGAGGCATTGGAAATGAGGACAGGGGAAAAGGGAATAAATAAAATGGGAAACACCAGACTGGAGGCTTGAAGCCAAAGGAAGAACTGGTTTGTGGCTCAATCCACTAATCGCTTAAGAAAAGCCAAGGGGCGCCTGGGTGGCTTATTTGGTTAAGCATCTGCCTTCAGCTCAGGTCATGATCCCAGGGTCCTGAGATTAAACCCCACATTGGGCTCCCTGCTCAGCAGGGAGCCTGCTTCTCCCTCTCCCTCTGCCTGCCCCTGCCCCCCGCGTGTGCTCTCTCTCTCTTTCTGTGTCAAATAAATAAAATTTATTTATTTATTTATTTATTTATTTATTTATTTATTTACTCATGAGAGACACACACACAGAGAGGCAGATACATAGGCAGAGGGAGAAGCAGGCTCCCTGCAGGGAGCCTGATGTGGGACTCAATCACAGGACCCTGGGATCATGACCTGAGCTGAAGGCAGATGCTCAACCACTGAGCCAGCCAGGTGCCCAATAAATAAAATCTTAAAAAAATAAAAGAATATCCAGCAGGTGTTGGATATGTGGAACCAACGAAAGCATCATGTCCCCAGGGAATCAACAGTGCTAATAAATCTGCAATGGGCCTGGGTAAATTAAATCTTGACAGTGCAGGTAGAGGCCATGACTGCAGTTGCTACGACCCCATCTAAATTTTCTACCCCAGTTGAAAATGAGATGAGGGTGAAAATGGACATTGGTGTTTATGCAGCTGGTATCCTGTTGGAATCATTTTAAAGTTTTTGATTAAAAACAACATGGGGTTTTGTTGTTCTTTTCTTTTCTTTTTTTTTTTTTAAGTAGGCTCCACACCCAGTGTATAGCCCAATGAGGGGCTTGAACTCACAACCCTGAGATCAAGACTTGAGCTGAGATCAAGAGTCAGATGTGTAACTGACTGAGCTACCCGGGTGCCCCTTGTTGTTGTTTGAAAGTCAGGCAACTCTGAGAGGCAAGGGCAACAGGGTTATGTACTGTATAAATTTGCTGACCAGACTTTGCCTTTGACCAGAGTGGCATAGGACTAACTAGCTGACTCAAACTTGAGTTGAGGGTGTGTTTGAAATTCACCAGAGGTGGGTAGCTACTTGATACCTTTGACTGAAAAACACTCCCATACTGTCTGGGAATTGACCCACTTTGAACCAGCAGGCTTACATTCAACAGTATTTGTTACATTGCTGTAGTGACGAAAACCCCAACCCTGTAAGCAACCTGAATATATGTGATTGGGGAAATTATTGAATAGACTGTACTATGCCCATGTTATACAGCTATTAAAAATGAATTAGATCACTACCTATTGACCTGGAGAGATAACTATGAAGAAGAAAATAGCCAGCTGTTAAAAATATTCAAAAAGTGGGATGCCGGGATCCCTGGGTGGCGCAGCGGTTTGGCGCCTGCCTTTGGCCCAGGGCGCGATCCTGGAGACCCGGGATCGAATCCCACGTCGCGCTCCCGGTGCATGGAGCCTGCTTCTCCCTCTGCCTATGTCTCTGCTTCTCTCTCTCTCTCTGGGTGACTATCATAAATAAATAAGAATAAAAAAAATTAAAAAAATTATAAAAAAAAAAAAAGTGGGATGCCTGGGTGGCTCAGTGGTTGAATGTCTGCCGTTGGCTCAGGTCTGTGATTCTGGGCTCCGGGGATTGAGACCTGTCTCGAGCTCCCTGCAGGGAGCCTGCTTTTCCCTCTGCCTATGTGTCTGCCTCTCTCTCTGTTTCTTTCATGAATAAATAAATAAAATCTTAAAAAATATTCAAAAATCATACTTGAGAAACTTTAAAACTTCTTTTGCTTATGCTATGAACTATATATGAATTCCTCATATTGATAATGAATAGCAAACATTAAATTGTAGTTCTTTGACTTTAGCTGGCAGATAGACGAATTCCTTACCTGGAGCTTGGCCCACTTCTCTATGCTTCAACATAGCTAAAATAATCCTCAGAAGATGAGGGTTATAATATAGAAATATCACTTTCTAAAAGTTAAAGGAGTAAGAGAATTTAGGGAGATGAAAGGTGGAGGGATAAATACACTAAACTATTTGGTTAGGGTTAGGTCTTTGAAAAGAATTTTTTATTAAGAGAAGGAAAGATTAGAGGCTGCCTACTACTGCTTGAGTATACATAGAGATAGAGAAACAAAAGTGGTCAATGTGAAAGACCTAGAATTGCATATGCAACTTCATTTCTGTATAGAGCATTGAAGTTTTAAAGACATTTTTTACATGCAGTTCCTCACTTGTCAGAGAGCTGGATATATGCCTGCCATTTCACAGGAAAAAAAAAATAAAAATAGAACTTAGATTAGTTCTGCCTAAATTCTGTCTCTGAGTGCTAGCTAAATTGGATAATTGATAAAATCTGTATGTGGAGTCAGTCAAGAGAAAATTAAGGTTTTCTTCATTGGAGTTTAGAACTGAGATAGTCTTCAATGTAAATAAATGCATGAACTGTGCTGTGGATGATGCTCTCAGCATTCCTGTATTTTACATGGGCTCTGACAGATTGGGGGCAGAATGAGAATGGAGTAGAAGGGACACCATCTGGGTAGTGATGCAGGGTAGGTGGAAACAGCAGAGAACAGAGTCAAAGGTCACAGAAGAATGGAGGTGATGATTGGGGTGATGTGCAGTACAGAACTTCTTCTTCCAGTAATGGTGGACTAATTAATGAAGACCACCCCTCCTGCTGAAGACAACTGAAAAAAAAGAAGCTGGGATCATTAAATTGATCGATCGATCTATCTATCTCATCTATCTGTATGTATATAACACACACACAACCCAGTATATTAAAAAAGTATTCTGGAAAGTGCTAGGTCAGATAGCTGAAACCAGAGTGGAGAATTACTGCACCGTGCACAAAATGAAAGAAGATAGATACCCAGGGGGCAAACCAGAGTTTGGGACCACTCTTCTGCTGGGGCATTTGCCAGTTCCTTCCCAGGTGACTGAGAGACAAATGCCTGAATCTTAGTAGCCTTGAATGGTGCTTTTGAGAACTTTACAAGGATACAGGTTCCGGGTTTGGCATAAAGACCACTCTGTGGTCTTGGGACCATAGGAGTGCTGTATCCAAGGAGAGAAGGTACACCCTCAGATACCGCAACTCAACTTGTTCCAATCCTGGCATGGATTAAAGTGATCTCGGATTGCTTATATCCCCGGACCCCAGCAGAAGCAAACAGACCCCTGCTCTGGAGGAGGCTAACATGATACTGTGCCTCATATTCTTTCTATAAATACGTGTAAATACAATATCTGGCAAGCAAAGATTAACCATGTGCAGAAGGAGACAAGCCTACATGCCTTGGAATGGCATCTCGAAAACGTTGAGAGAAAGCCACCACCAACCGGAAATTCTAAACTAGTGATCATTTCCTTCCGCAGCAAAGGCGACAGACACATTGTTTCAGTTGTCTATTGCAGCATAGCCATAATACCACAAACTTAGTAGCTTAAAATAATACATACTTATTATCTCCTAGATTATGTGGGTCGGGGGACTGGACGTGGGTTATCGGGTGTTGGCTAGAACGGAGTTCTCTCTTCTTGGGGAAGAATGTTTCCGAGCTCATTTCGAGCTCGCAGACTGAGAGTGTATGTCACCTTTTCGCTAGCCTGCAACTGGAGGCTGGAGGTTTTAAGCCCATGGATCAAGAAAAAGGCTGGAAATCAATGAGGTAAGTATGCCTCTCAGGAAATGAGGAAAATAAAGGCAAATTAATCTCAGAGAAAGTAGAAAGAAGAAAATGATAAGAAACAGAAATGAATGAAATAGAAGAAAAAATGCAAAAGAAAGATTCAGCAAGGATAAAAAGTTGGTGCTTCCAATCAAATAAAATCAATAAAAATCACAAAAACCACTGTGCCTCCCACAGATATAAAATATATTAAGGAGCTATTATGTGCAACCTTATGCCAAGAAATTTTAAAAATTGAGATCAACTAGGCAAATTTAGAGAAAGATACAACATTGTAAGCCTGATACAGAATAAGCAGAGAATCTGAAGAACACAACATTTTTTTTAAAAATGGGACTTATAAGTTTTTCTATTATAAATTTTTCTACAAAGAAAATTCCCAGATGACTTCATTAGTAAAGTCTACCAAACACTTAAGGAAAAACCAATGCCAATCTGTCAAAAATTCATCTAAAATATAGAACAAAATGGAACATTATTTAACTTGTTTTATGAGAGCAGCAGGACTATAGACACTAAAAATCTCACAAGGATATGACAAGACATAATACTTTAGGCCAGTATCGCTGGAGAACATACATGCACTATCCAAACAATCATTAGATTGTCATTCAAACTTAGCAGTATTTACAAATATCATATATCTGAATCAAGTTGGTTTATTCCAGAAAGGCCATGTCGGTTTAAAAATAGAACATGAAACCGTGTGTTTCACCGCAAAAACAAGATTAAGAACAAAAATCATATGATTGTTTCCATAGAGGCTGAAACAAATTTCATAACATTCTCTATCCATCTATGGAGGTAAAAGCTCCACTGAGCAAATTAGTAATAAAAGGAAACTTTCTTAAACTGATAAAGTTATCTACCAAAAAACACCTACACCAAAACTCTACTTCATCATAAATTGCTGAAAGCTTTTACTTTGTGATGAGAACAAGAAAAGGTGCCCACCATCACTACTTCAATTCATCATTGTACCTGAAAGTTCCATCAGAGACTTTGGGATCCACATAGAGGAGAATGGAAGTAACTGAACTTTACAAGTTTCCTTGGCATTACTCTTTTTTTTGGGAAGGGTGTGGCTAGGACTATTTTGTTCTTGTTTTCATATATTTTTCTATTACCCTTTGCATCTCCTGAAGTTGGCTCTATGCAAGTGAAATAGAGCATCCGGGGGGAATATAGAAAAATATGTTTAATGGCAATTTGAGCTGACCTGTAAGGGGAGGAGACATTTGGGATCAGCCTCTCTTACAATCCAATGGGGCTTTCTGAGGTCTCATGAAAACCCGTATTCATGCCCTATCCTGGGCCAAGGTGGCTGGAATATCTTCTTTTGATTTCACTATGGTTGAGAACAAGGCGGGGGTATGCAAAGAATACTATTTTGGAAGACATTTTCTCTGGAGCTAGTTTTTAGTTAGGATGAAATCACCAGGGTACAGACATGTTTGGGTAGCTAGAACTGACTAGGGTACCTTTGGGTACGTCGATCGGTTTTGTGACTCATCTACTCTTAAAGAAAGTAACATGCATCCAGCTCTTGCACACATGAGAAAGTACCTAGGCCTGGCAAGCTTAGCTTCAACAATTGGGATGATAATAAAACAATTCATTTTAAATTTTGTGACTACCAGACAACTTAAAACAGCAGGGATCATCATATTAGAATGAATGAAGTTCTCTGCATGATAGACTGACAGGCCATGCCGAGACAAAGGAAGCAGTAGATGTAATTGACACAGACAGCAGTGCAACCTTGATTATATTAAAATTACATTCTCCTCCAAAAGATGAGAAGGAGTCTCTGCTGTTCTTAGGTATCTACTAGGAGGGTAATAGGAAGTAAGGGTCATAGAGGTAGCCAGTGCGTAAATGAAAATTATGAAATGAATCATGATGTGTCAAAGTCAGCATGACTATACTTGGGAATGTGTATACAGGCAATTTTTAAGCTTAGCCAAAGTAGATGATTGACTCACGTCACCAGTTAGCAATAGGTACCTGAGGGTCTTCCATATACTGAAGTGCTGATCTTTGAATTCACCTTACCTTTCACAAACACATAAAGTGTGCTGAAGCTCATTGCCCCTTGTAGACAATGAAAGATCAGCCACACGCCACTGAAAAGACGTGAGCATAGCCATATGTTGAGCATTACTAGTCATTATGAAATGCTTTAAAATAGTATAGGTATTCATGCATCAAGATAAAAATTATCTTTAGATGTTTAGTTCCTTTGAGGCAGCCAACTAAACCAAATCTTCTTGAGGTTTGAGTTTGAAATTGATTTTATGATTTTAGAATGGTCACTGCTCCGCATTTATATCTTGCCCCCAATCTCTGTGTAAAGTTCAGATGGTGCACCACACAAGGTTACCATGTCTAAGGAGGCAACATTCACATCATGGACCTATACAGAGTTAATTTGTGTGAGAACACCACAGATAAGTGTAGATTCTTGGCTGAGTCCTGGAACAGCAAGAGAGCCCTCTACCCCATAACCCTTTACTTGCCCACTTGTACCCATACCCCCTCCCACAAAGCCTGCCCTCTCACATTTACTTGGACACACATGTATGCACATGGTCATGCCTCCTCTTGACTGTGCCTTGGGTGTCTGGATTCACTCAATAAGCAGTCCCCCTTATTCTGAACTTGCCACAGTCACCTCATCTTGGGATAGAGTATGTGCATTCCTTCTAGCTTGTGTGGTGGGCGGGGTGTAAGCGTGTAGTAATGGAGGGTGAGTCTGTGCCTATGCACAGCCAAGTGCTGACCTCAGACTCTGGAAAGACCTTCAGACTCAAATGGGGTGCATTTGAACAGGCTTTGTTCAATTTTTAGTGGGATATGTGTGTCTGGCCAACAAATTACAAAGTAGTTTACCTTATAAAGTCACTGGATGCTACTCCTTTAGCCATAGAGACCATGTTCTGCTGCTTTCTTGTCTCCCTCTACCAAGCCTCCTGGTCTTTACACATAGGCACTTCTAGGGTCACTGTGGTAGCCTGAAAAAAATGACTCCTTCCAAATATATGCACTTTCTAATCTCAAGAACCTGTGAATATTATGTGGCAAAAGATGTGATTTAAGATCTTGAGATGTAGAGATTATCTTGGCTTATCCTGATTGGCCTTAATCTCAATCACAGGTATTCTTAGAGAAGAAGAGGGAGTTTTGAGACAGATAGGGTCACCTAGTGTGGCTGGAGGGATCAACAGCTGGTTGTGTATGATTGCTGAGATTGCACATTAATACATGTGTTATTTTTCTACTGTTGGATAACAAACTACCAGAAACTTAGTGGCTTACACCCACACACGTTTGTTATCTCAGTTTCTGTGGGTTAGGAGTCTGGGCATGGCTTATCTGGGCCCTCTGCCATGCTGTAGTCCAGGTGTGGGCCAGAGCTGGGTTCTTATCAGGAGGCTCTCCTGGCAATGGATCTGCTTCCAAGTTCTTGTAATCATTGGCAGGATTCATTTCCAAATGGATATAACACCGAGGGCTCTAGCTTCATGCTGGCCATTGAATGGAGGCCACTCTTAGCTTCTAGAAGCTTTCTACAGTTGCCTTTCTCCATATTCTCTTTACCACATGGCAGCTTGCTTCTCCAAAGCAAACAAGGGAGAAAGATAGCAGGTTTTCTAGCAAGACAGAGCCTTATATAATGTAATACAATTACAGGAATGACATCCTGCCATATTCTATTCGTTAGAAGCAAGTCACAGGCTCTGCCCACACTCAAGCAGAGGGAACCATAAAAACCTATGAGCTCCAGGAGACTAAGGATCATGGAACCACCTTAATGTCTACATGCTAAATATACTCATTTATTAAGGAAGTATCGAGGAAGAAGAACATTTTCTCTAATTCACACAAAGGTCTGGCACAGGTTAGCAGAGGCATTTTTTCCCATCTCAACCCTCTTTTTTGTTCTGGCCAAAGTGGTGTTAAAACGATAAGCTAAAGGACAGAAGTATATTTTATTAGATGGCAGAAAGTGACTAAAATCTGAGGGAATGTAATTGTGATGTAGTTTTATAGGAATTCTTTTCATTTTGATAACATTTGCTAGAATGTGCCTGCTCTTGGAAAAGAGAAATCTCAATAAATAAATCACTACAACAGAAAATATCTTCTCTTGGCTCAAATTCTTTTTTCTTTTTATCTGACAAAACGTTTCCCACACAGGTTCTATAACGTTGTGTATTCACCTTTAGTGAGTTTAGAATACAATCACTTTCTAATGAGGTAACTCATTAATGTTGATCCAGTTTCTCTAGATTCCTCTAATTAACAATTATTATGAGCCATAGTGTGTTGGATGGGCAATTCTTGAAAATAATTTTATCCTTCAAAACCTTTTTCATTCCCATTGGCCCAGGCAGGGATTAGGTCTGAGTTACTGCTCGTGTCGACTGTTGCCACAGATTCCTGACTTCTTATTCTTGTCTATACCTTTCTGATTTGTTTCTCCTTGGCTTAAAGCTTTTTTTGTAGTGCTTTGATCCCTTTATCTTAAATTATGTGCCCCATTTCTTGTCCTCAAGGCCCTTCATGGTTCCCCTGCTGGCCAATCTAGCCTGTTGGTCCATTTCTCCACACTCTTCCCCAATAATCCGGGAAGCCATATTGGATGAGGAAAGCATGCTCTTCTATGTAATAGTCCTTTGTACATTCTGTTCCTTTGGCCTGAAATACAACTTCAACTCATTTCTTTAGTGCTTTGTTTTGTTTTGGTTATGTATTTATTAACTTATATTATGAAACATTTCAACTATAAAGAGAAATATAGAGAGCAACATAATAAACAAGCGTATTCATACCATCTGTTTTAAAGATATTGATAGCTTGCCTTATTTACCTCAGATGTATATTTTTTTTCAATTTTTTAGATGAACATTTCCAAATACTAGTTCAACGAACACCAGTATATTTGGTATTGAGATCCAACAACTGTTAATATTTCGCCATATTATTCTCTCTCTCTCTCTCTCTCTCTTATTTCTTCTAATAACATTTCTTTCTCTACACACACATACTTTGAACATTTAAACCTATGTTAAGTTGTAGGCATCATTCATGATGCATCACTCCTTAATACATTCACTTGCACCTCCTAAAAATAAAGTGTTCTCCCACATAATCTTCGTATCCTTATTGGATCTAGGAAAATCAGCAGTTCCCTTACCTCAATGTGGTACTCTGTCCTTATAAAAATGGCAGTTTTCCCCAAAAGCTCTTTTTCATAACTTTTTGTTCTACCCAAGATCCAATAAGGTTTCACTCTACATTTTGGTTTGGTTTCCTAAAACTCTTATATTCTAGAATAGTCATCTACACAATCGTACAATTTGTTCTTACGATATTGAATTTTTAAAGTATTCAGGACAGCTGACTTGTGGCATATCTTGTAATCTGGATTTCTCTCACATGTTAATAATTAACATGTGTCTCCTGAAAACTGAAGGTTTTCCTCTTTCCTATTACCCTTTTGCCTAATGGTTTGGGTGTACATTGATGCCTGAATCAATGATACCATTTGTGGTTATGGAGTGATAATTTTCTAATTCTGTCAATTATTCTACATTTATTAGTTGCCATTCTGCTGTAAAGAAGAGCATTCACTGATCAACTAGAAATGAATTTCAGCTCCTCATCTAGGGTGATTACTTCATTCTTCCCCTTTAATTAGCAATTTTCAGAGTAAATCATCTCCATTGATGGTAAATGAGTGAGTTTTTTCTCCTTTTTCTTATTTTGAGCATTTGTCACAGGCTATCTTGATACCGATTTTCCCAGAAACAGACCCTGAGACAGGTAGTTTTTTGAGAGGTGATTTCAGAAACATGGGAAAGGGGGCAAGGAAATGAGACAGGGAAGAGAAGAAAGATAATCAGGACTGCTGCTTATTACCCATTTCTTCCTGCAATGAACGAGTTGGATCCTGCTGCAGAACTCAGAGACCAGTGGAGTACATACATGTGCCATAGAGTCATCTCATTTTATAGGTATGTATCCACAACTTCGTCAGTCATTCTTTGAAGACTGCTCATGGGGAGCATTAATTTCCTGGCATTATCAGCCAAAAGGGCTTCAACACCCAGAGAAAATATGTAAAGAGGTAGAAATGGCGGCTAAAGTTTACTGACTAGAGGTTATCATTAACAGTCATCAGTTTGTTTTTTTTTTTAAATAGATTTTAAAATATTTTATTTATTTATTTGAGAAAGAGAAAAAGAAAGAGAGGGAATGAGAGTGAGAGAAAAACAGAGTAAGCAGGAGGGAGAAGGTGAGAGAATCTGAAGCAGACTGCACTGAGTGCAGAGCCTGACACAGGGCTCCATCTCACAACTGTGAGATCACAACCTGAGCCAAAACCAAGAGTCAGGTGCTTAACTGATTGAGCCACTCAGGTGCCCCAGTTTTAATTTTGATGCTCCAAGTCCAAGAATTAACCAGTGGGAACTCTTTGAATCCTGCTTGCCCTGCATCCTTTTGGCACACTTGGATTAGTTTGAGCTCTTCCTTTCTGGCCCGTGCCAGAATCAGGTGAACTTTAAAATGTTCTTGGCCCAGACCTGGCATTAACCATTTCTGCCAGGAGCTCTGATTCATTTTGGGGAGGGGGAAGGGAACCAAGATCTGAGAGCTAAAATTGCCCATTGCCACTGGATTTGTGATCACTTCTTGGCCCTTTTAGTGGCCTACTTCCCAAGTTTACATAGAAATTTTCAATTCAAATTTAACAAGACAGAGTTTTTACTTAATATCTTTAATCTTACCTCTGTGTTTCTTTTCTCTCAGACGGAAAATATGGTATCTAATAACATTAACTTAAAATGTCAAAAGTACTATACCAATATTACTACTAACCGAAGAAAGATTTGCATCATTTCTTTGCATTTCTTTTTGTTGTTACTATATCCCAATACAATCAGAGCACTATGTTCATTCTACAATCACTTGCAATAATTTTCTCCCTCTTTCTTTTTTCTTGTTTAACCATTTTGATATACAGTTAGGGTCATTTTCTTCTACTTGTTTTTCATTTCAGGGTTTTCCTGAACTCTGTTTCTGAAAACAGTAGAACATTTACATAACTCAGGCATCAAAACACATGCAAAGGAGTTCTCAGAGAAATCTGCCTTTTTAAGTTTCCTGGTTTACCTTTCTGGCACTCATTTTTGTATATGTATTATTTCCCTTTATTTCTTATCTATGACAGTCTACTATATATACTGTTACATATCTTGCATTTTTCTCTTACTGGTATATCCTGGAGGTTATTCCACTTCCACTCATAGAGATCTTCCTTGTTATCCTCCAAGTTGTATAACAATCCATTTTGTGTTTGTGGCATTGTTTATTATACAGCCACAATTGAAGGACTTTTGGGTCCCATTGAGCAGAGAGCCCAATGCTAGCTTGATCAGAATTCTCTCTCTTTCTCTCATTCCCTCTGCCCCTCCCCCTGCTCACTCTTCCTCACATTTTCTCTCTCTCTCTCTCTCTAAAATAAATAAATAAATCTTAAAAAAATGAAGGACATTTGAGTCGATTCCAACCTGTGTGTGTGTATGCATGCTCACGCACATTCATACATAAGTGTGTGTTTAGGGAGGTGCCAGGTATGACTTAAGTAGATTCTCTGACTTGGGATTGCTTGGTCAAAGAGGAATCCTATAAAGGGGCGCCTGGGTGTCTCAGTCAGTTAAGCATCTGCCTTTGGCTCAGGTCATGATCCAGGGGTCGTGGGATCCAACCCCGTGTCCAGCTTCCTGCTCAGTGGGAAGTCTGCTTCTCTGTCCCCCTCTGCCTGCTGCCTCGCCAGTCTGTGATCTCTCTCTCTGTTAAATAAATAAATAAATAAATAAATAAATAAATAAATAAATAAGAAAATATTTTTTTAAAAAAGTAATTCTGTAAAAAAAAAAAAAGTAATTCCGTAATTTGGTAATTTTATGTGACCTTTCCATATTCTTTTTCAAGTAGTACATTTTATTCTCCCACTTTACTGTCCGCAGCCTCACCAGTAAAGTTTGATGTTGCCAGTTCATTTATTTATTCCAGTTGTACTCTCGTGCTGTTTAAAAAGATAATGTCACATTTTTCTTTCCAAAATCCTTTTGCCTCCCAAAGTGTCCTTGTATCTAATTGCTTTGGTAAATACTTCCAATGCAATGTTAAAAGTAGTGGTAATAGAATCCTTGCACTGTTTCTAACCATAGTGGGGAGGCCTCCAATGATTCCCTATTAAGATGTCAGCTTTATTTAATTTTATTTTATCATAAGGTAGGATCAGTTCCTATTTTATTAAATGTTTTCATAGGAATGGGTTTTGATTGTTGTCAACACTTTTAACATCCAAGTGGATAATATGATTTTAAAGATGCATTAATATGGAGCATTAATTACATTAATGGATTTTTTTAAATACTGAAACTTCCTTGCATTGCTGTAAAAATTATTTGTTCAAAAATATATATATTTAATATTAAAATGTAATATGTATAATACATGATATATATTTAATGTTCTATATTAGTTAGAATAGATTAATAATATTAGAATATAGAATTAGAATATATTTAATATTTTACAGGATTCTATGTCCTAATGTTCTATCTAGGATTTTTGCATCAGAGAGATTGGTATCAGCATCAAGTGTCAATGTTATATTCATCACAAAATCGGAACTTAAACATTTTTCTAAGTTCTGGAACTTTTCTAAGTTCTAAAATTATGTAAGTAACACTGGGAGTATCTGACTTTTGAAGATTTGTAGAAATTCCCTGTGAAACTACTTGGTCCACTGATGTTTAGAGAAAAGTTCTTTAATAATTTTCCCTATTACTTCTATGAAAACTTATCTTTTTAAACTTGATGTCTCTACTGACATCAGTTAGAATGAATTACACTTTTTAAGAAACTTACCTATTTTATATAAGTTTTCAAATGTATTTATATGCATGGAAATATACAAGGTAATATCTTAAGATATTTTATAATTTCATTGGTTTCCATGGTTATTGTCATCACATTTGATGTACTTGTGCTTTCTGCCCTGCTTCTTTTGATTAGATTAACTATTCATGGTTTTATTTTATATTTTATTATATTAGTGCTGTTCATTTTCTCAGATCTAACTTATGATTATCTGGTTTTATATCTCTAAATTCCTTCCTTCTGATTTCTTTGGCTTTATTTTCATATTCATTTTCTAATTTCCATTTTCCTTACTTTTTGAATTTATTGTTAAAATCACTTGTTTTCTAAGTTTCGTTTTTACTGCTATAAATATTTAGGGCTATGAGTTTTCTTCTTAATGATGTGATTGGATCTCCTAATACATCATCTTCATTGATCTGTCCCTCCCTGAGTGGCAGATCTATTTAGCATGGAAGACTTCCAATTAATATGAACAAAGGAAACATTTGAGACATATATTCCCCAGAATTAGGGTTCATCATCAGCCTAGGCAAATTGGAAAGAAAAAGATCTTAAAAGTAAAAATGTTCTGGGGCACCTCGTGGCTCAGTTGATTAAGCCCCCGACTCTTGATTTCTGCTCACGCCATGATCTTGGGATCCTGGGATCAAGCCCCACATGGGGCTCCATGCCCAGTGGGGGGGGTCTGCTTGTGATTCTCTCCCCCTCTGCCCTTCCACCCCCTGTGCTCTCTCTCCCTCTGAAATAAAAAAATAAATCTTTTTTAAAAAAGTAAAAATGTTCTCTCTTCCTTTACCCTTAAAATCTCCTTTCGGTACCCTCTTTGCCTAGGGGAATGATGATCACTTATTCCCAGGAAGATATGTCTCATCTATTTCCCTTGTTCATGTTAATTGGAAGTCTTAGGTATTAACAAGGTTGTGATATGATTTTGAGCAAAGAGATACATGGGGTCTTCTTTTAATATGGAGTTCTGGGTGTCCCTGCAGTACCAGGCATTTTAGGACTAGGTCTTGTAATGTACTTTTGGTATATTTTCCTCATATAAAAGACTGTTAACTTTTTGAAGGCATGGATTTGATTGATTGACTAATTAATAATTATTTATTTAGCTTTCTTTTTTGCCGTCTCAGCTCCTACCAAAAGAGCTTAGGGGAGTAGTTTTCCAATTGTGGTCTGAGGACCACTGAGATCAAAATCACCTACAGAGTGGAAAAGAGAGGCTGTTCAAATTTACAGTTCTGGGTCCTGAACCAGATACACCGAATCAGAGTCTCTAGAGGGTAAGGCCTGGGAATTCTGCATTTGAAATAAAGTCACCAGGGAATTCTTATATGATTTGCACATTCCTGGCCTAGAATTTAGATCACTCAATATACATTTGTTGAATTAAATCTGCTTACATAAATGACCAGTGTGGGAAATGAAGCATGTTGGAAATGTTATATTCTTGCAGGTTTGCTCAGACTTTTAAAATGATTCGAGAATCCTGGAAATATCCCATCCCCTTGAGTGGTGAAAATCTGAATAGGTAACTTTTACAAAACCAATCAATTTAAAATTACTGAGTGGTGGAAATTTGAATAGGGAACTTCTTTAACACAAATCAAGTTAAAATCACCTATAGAGAGATACCACTGCTAAATGTTTGGGGCGGCTGTCATTAACTGATACTCTGAACGCCACATAACCAACACCTTGGTTTTTCATTTTGTTCCTCGTTTTCGGGAAAAAAAAAAAAAAACAAGAAAATCACCCTTAATTCGAGAAATTAGTTGGAATCTCTTATCTGTTAGAGAAATTCAGTTCTAGCAAGTCCCAGCCTAAGCTCACCAGAATTGATAAGCCATGGCTGACGTTTTCACTGCAGGGTGCAGCGACAGCCTGTTTCCATGGAAACAGACGCCAGCTTGCTGAAAACAGAAGTACGAACTTTAGCATTAATGATTATTTCAATTTGAAATCAATTGATTTCAGGGTAAATCTGGAGACATCTTGGTGGTATCATTGTGAGTGCTGTAGGCATGGCCCACCCTATATTAAAACAGCTTAATGAATATAACAAGGTGCTGGGGGTTATAAAAGAAATCCAGAGCTCAGTGCTGAAGTAAGCATAAGAAAAGCATATACCAAAGTCTTAAAAGTCAATTTTTGCACTGTAGACATGAATAAGTGACTTGTTCTTAACGAATTTAAATTGCCCTTGACAAAGCAAAATCATTATGGAATTGGTTTGTAGGTCCCTCCCACATACACGAAAGGAAGAGAATACATAAAAAGGCAAAGAAAAACAGAAGCCTGATTTGGGAGAGCTCTGTGCTTTACTCTCTGTGGTTTGAGGCTGACAGCATTGGGGTTCCTTAAATTTCATCTCTTACCTTCAGCATCACTTATTTTCACTCCTTGGCTTCCCCACCGTGTGTGTGTGTGTGTGTGTGTGTGTGTGTGTGTACGCTGAAATGTCAGAGATCGCTTATCAGTTTGGGTGCGCTCAGGCTGGGACTTGCTAGCACTGAATTTCTTGAATGCCACCAGATGTGAGATTCTAGCTTCTAGAATAGTTGTGGCCTCTCCCTATGTATATTCAAGAATTCCTACTTTGAAAGTAAATGTCCTCGGAAGGGGTTTCTGTATTACGACATTATTCGGCCCAGAAAGTAAGAGGTTGGGATTAGATGTAAGTTGACTCAGAGCTAGAAATTGTGACAGAAGTCATTGGTGAGAGGCCAGGATAAGAGGCCCGAAGGAGAGAAAAAAGGAAGAGTGGAGTTTGCCGAAAGCCAATCTCATCCATTGAACTATTTCATTGGGGCTCAACTCAGACTATAAAATAATATGTATATATTTTAAAAATGAAAAAAAAACCCAAGATGGAGCCAATGTTGGCTATCAGCATTCTAAACTGGGACTTTGAAAAAAATCATTATTTCTCCCTAGAGAAGTATGTGAGTGTACATTTCTTGGCCACTGGTCACAAAGCAGAGGATCTTGACAAAGCCAAAAGCCCAAGGTTGTAAGATAGGAAGCTTCAGGAGTGAGGATTCTATTTCAGGCACACCTGAAATAGAAGGACATTATTAAGGCTGTCCCTCGGATTCCCTCTGTTCCATGTCCTAATTCTCTGATCCCGTTCTCCAGCTTCTTTGTGCTTGAAACAGCCAACCTCTGTGACCCTCTTCCCATTACTATCCTTTGGGTTAATGGAGCTATTTCCTTTGCAGAGAGCCAGAAATGCCTGCAAATTCATATGCCAATGCCAATACGTTCCTGTTGTGGGACTATGAAAGCCTAGACCCCTTTTGGGTGAGACAAACACTGGGGTGTAATTAATGATCTAGAATTCACTGTAGCATCAGGCTGAGGCTGGGATTCTGGTTGAAGTCTTATCCTTGTTTGGCTTTTACCCCATCTTGCCCTGTGTTTTAGCCAGCCTCCCAAATGGCGCCTGGGAACCCTCACTGGTATTCATGCCCTTGCGTGATCATTTCCCACACTGAAGAGGGCCAACCTGTCTAACCATTAGGATATTGCGGAAATGATGGCATGTGACTTCCAAGGCTAGTGCATAAAAGTTATTGTGTCTTCCACCTTGCTATTTCTTGAGTTGTCTTTTTTAAGGGAAGCACTCAGATAAGTCTACAAAGGGATCTGTGTGATAAGGAGCTGACCCCTGTCACCAATAGCCAGCACAGACTTGCCATTCACATGGATGAGTCATTCTGGAAGTGGATCATCTAGCCTAGTCAAGCCTTCACATGGCTACAGCCTTGGCTGACATCTTGACTCATTTTATGAGGGATACTGAGCCAGAACCACCCAGCTAAGCTGTTCCTGAATTCCTGCACCTTGGGAAACGTGTGCAACAGGAAATGTTGGTTATTATTTTAAGCCACTAAATTTTTTAAAAGATTTTATTTATGAGAGAGAGAGAGAGAGAGAGAGAGAGAGAGAGAGGCAGAGGGAGAAGCAGGCGTCATGCAGGAAGCCCTATGTGGGACTCGATCCTGGGACTCCAGGATCACTCCCTGGGCTGAAGGCAGGTGCTAAACCGCTGAGCCACCCAGGGATCCCCAAGCCACGAAATTTTGAGGTACTTTTTTTCTGTATCAATAGAAAACTGATACATCTCGCTTCCTCCAACTTTCTTCCTGATTTCTCCTGGTACAATTTGCTTAATAGGTAACTTGCACCTAAATCTCATCTGCTTCTGGTGAACCTGACCTAAGACATTTGGATTCAAATTCCAGCTCTGCCATCTATTAACAGTGTGACCTTGGGCAAATCACAAATCTCTTTTGTGCCCCAGTAAAATGTGGATGATGACTGCGCTGACCTCTTAGAGTCGCGTGAAGATGGCAAGGCTCAGTGATTGTAAAGCACAGAGCAGAGTGCCTGGCATATTGTTAAATCTCAGTAATTTCAGCCCTTTTTATGAGAGTCGGATGGAGTGGCACTTGTCAGCTGTGAGGGCCAAACAAACGGAATTTTTTCATAGCCTCTGTGTCCCCGGTCATCCATCTTACTGGCTTTTGACCATAAGGAAGCATGACCAAGAGACTGTGGATGCTTCAGCCCAACTTGCAAAAAACAATTGGCCCATGCGCTTCTTGTGGTAGGTCAATAGTGTCATCTTTATAAATGAAACTCAGACCGTTGCGTTATTGCGATAAGATCTGCCATTTTGCCTTAAGTAAACAAACCTCGCTGCCTGATTCATCACTTGTCTTGCTGCAAAGCAAGCATGGAGCTGAAGCAGCTATTTCACCAGCTGAGTGACAATGCTTTTCTGGTGGAAACTGAAGACCAGACACTGCCCTCCTCCCATAGCTTTTTAAATCTGGGACAAAGCATAGCAAGCCATACCCCAATTAAGACTCTTTAGAAAGGGAGAGATTCTTTTCTTCTAGTAAGCCCAAGTCAAAAAATTCTTCATGCAATATTACCACATACATAGATAGTAGGCAATTGTAATAGACTGGAGGAAAAGATGATCATGTTCCAACAGCGAAGAGCTAATGAAGAAAAATCAGAATTCTGTGAGCAGAGTGGGGAGTGTGAGATGAAGAGATTCTGGACTTTAGACTCCAGCTAAGTAGCGAATGAGCAAGAATTCCACATTAATAAGAGGTCTAAGGGAAAAGCCAGATGAACTGGCTATGCACACAGGGACTCTGCGAGAGCTCTCAGTGCCATTCGTTTTTCTACCATGGCTGAGAAAAACGCCTTCCGCAGCCCCAGTGAGATTTCAGAGAACGTTTCCTCCTGAATTCTGTGTTAACCTCCGCAGTCTAAGTTGTAATTACCAGCTGTGAAGACTTGTTGATTATTTATCGCGAGACAAAGCATTTGGAGGATTTAAAGATGAGAGGTAGAAGTAGGAAGTGCGGTTGGAAAGAAGGCCAAGTACCACAACGAGTTTTTTGAGACTCAACGGTATGTAGATCCATAAGAGTTTGCTCTATTTCCAGGATTCTCTGAGGAATACGCCCTAAAACAGGCACGGCTGGTAATGTTGGTTATTCAGAGCCTTTCTTGAGCTTCCTGTGGAATTTGTGATGAAGCCAACACATGAAACTGTCAACCGATGCCAAAAGAGATGTTCCTTTTGGCTCAGTAATAGCTCTGTTTAACACATGTTGGCGAAGCCTGCCAATAGTCATAGGGATGATGCACTGGAATTTCAAAAAAGGAACTTTCGATTGAGAGCAAAAGTCACACAGGGAAGGTCCTCGGTCAGCTCAAGGATTGTTCTTTCATGGTACAGGGAGAGGGAAAAATCCTTGAGCGGCTCTGACCTTTTATCCATCATGATGGATTGACCATCACTGTGTGCATCATTGACTTTCAAACTACGTGTTAAGCTCTTGTTTATACAGTACTCCCTCTAGCAGTTTGCACAGAGTGGCTTAACTGGGCACTCTCACGCACTGTTGGTAGGAGGAAAAATGACTATAAGCTTTTGGTAGACAATTTCTGAATATGTACCAGAATTTAAAATGCATGGCATCCGTTAGGGTCTTGGCACAAAACAGATGGCACCTCCACACTGAGTGGTGAGAGCATACAGTAAAGGTTTAGGGAAACCAACAAGGGATGGTACGGTACCCGTGGCTGGCCAGAGCAGGGAACTATTGACATCCTAGGACTGAGGGGTAAGAAGAAGGAGTGGTCGGCAGAACTTGGAGCTGTATGGCAGGACATGCCTCCAGGGGCTATGGCCCTTGGTAGAAGAATACAGCCATGTTTTCGTAGAAGTTTTGCTGGCAGGGAGAATTCTGAGAGAAACGAACACCTCAGACTCACTCCCCTCCCTTCTTGCAATCTCTTGCCCACATCTCCTGGTAGCAAAACTCAACCAGAAGCCAGAGGCAAGGAAAGCCACGGTTACAGTCCATATAGGTTCGTCTCCTTGGGCAAGGAACAGTGTGCTGAAGGATGCAGAATGGGTCTTCCAGAACAAAGAAAAGATCTAGCACATACACATGCCTTTTGACTCTTATTTTTACAATACTTTCCAAAGAAATATTCCAACAGACTTTCAGAAATAATCAGTATAGCAATTTCTTCATAATAGAGAAAAACTGGAAAGGACCTAAATTTCCATTAAGAGGAGAAAGGTTTAAAGAATACAAAGGCATATTCATCTTATGGAATACTATGCAGCTGTTAGGGAAAATAAGAGAGAATCAATATGGGCTGATATGGAAACATGGCCAAGATGTAAAGTCATGTAAAAAAAATGCAAACCCAGCAAACAAAAACAACAATGCAAGTTGCAGGTCAATGTGTCCAATACGATCCTATTTTTGTTAGAGAGAAAAGCCTGTAATCCCTGACATGTGCATCTAAATATTTATGCACAAACCTGGTTGGGATGAGCAGGTAAAAAGGAAATTTTAGTATTTTTCTGAGAGACATTTTTATTGGTTGAGATGTTTACCAGGACATGTTTATGAATTAGTCAGATGAACCAATAAGACAGAGCAAGTGAGAAACTTGGGCAAAGCATAGCTTGCAAACTCATGGAAGGCAGAAATGGACCCCTTTCTGAGTGCCTTTCCTTCCTTATCTTTCTGTATCCACTCTGCTTTGTGGGCATTGAGAGTCCCTGATGGTCAGTCTTAGTCCTGCCCTTTGCCAAGCCAATGCCTGGCAACCCTGGGGAGTTATTGCCATCAGCCTGTTGGGCATGGGATATGCTCACTGATCTGTCTCCTTTCTCTTTGACCCTTGCTGTGTCAGCTAGCACCTCAACCCAACCGTATCACTTTGAGACTTGGGCAAGATGCAGCAAATGCACCCTGCCCCATGCCGATACCCGTAGCTGGAATCTTTGGCCTTCTGATCTGAGCCCCACATCTTCTCTGTGACTTGTTCTCCTGTTGCTTCATCTCTTTCCAATTTCCTGATTGCTCAAGTTCTCCCATTTGGCATGCATGCTGTTTGGGTGCTCTAGTTTACCAATGCCACTTGCTGTTGTCATTGTTTCATTCTGGTGTTTTGTTATTGTGCTTCTGATAACTTGCCCCTTTGGTTACATGGACATGCCAATGCTGTGCTACCTTAGCTGACAGCCCTGCCTGGTATGGCCCCATTTCTGGCCCCAGAGAAGTTCTTCCCTTGGGTTTCTAATATACTCAGGTTTCTTTGGGTCTGTGGTCCTGTCCTGGACCCAGCTTGCTTGGTTAGGACCTACCAGCCTTGCCTGGCTCCTATTGATGTTCTCTCACTGAAGGACTTCACTTTGCCTCCTGTACATCCAACTTCTTCTGTCTTTTTTTTTTTTATTCATGAGACACAGAGAGGGAGAGAGAGAGGCAGAGGGAGAAACAGGCTCCGTGCAGGGAGCCCGATATGGGACCCAATCCCTGGACTCCAGGATCACGCCCTGAGCCGAAGGCAGACACTCAACCACTGAGCCAGCCGGGTGTCCCCAACTTCTTCTGTCTTGCTGTAAATCAAGCAGGCCACCTGGAGCTACTTGTGGCAAATTCTTAAGTCTCATTATCGAGCGATTTTCAAAGTGTCATTGTCCCCAGACCAACAATGTCAGTATCACCCGGAAACTTGTGAAAAAACACAAACCCTTGACCTCACTTAGGCCTACCAAATCAGAATCTCTGGGTTCAGGGCCTAGCAATTCTGTGTTTTAATAACATGATTGTTCTTCATGCCAAGAAAGAAGAAATAGTAATACATAGGAAAGGATCCCAGCTAGTCCTGGTTGTGCTTAAATGTGGAGTATGACATCAGAACTATCTGTAATCCTATTCTTTTCTTTTAATAGTTTTTTTTTAAGATTTATTTATTTATTTGAGAGAGAGAGAGAGCACAAGCACACAGTGGGGGGAAGGGGGGGCAGAGGGAGGGGAGAGAATCTCCAGCAGACTCCCCACTGAGCGAGGAGACTGATGTGGGGCTCGATCCCAGGACCCTGAAATCAGAACCTAAGCTGAAATCAAGAGTTGGACGTTTAACCAACTGAGCCACCCAAGGGGCTCCTGTCTATAGTACTTTTCGGGTTGATTTACACATCTTTTCAGCTTGCATTTATTGGGCATTGCATGCAATGCACTGTGCTGAGTGCTATGGAAGATGAGTAAGAGAATGATATAAGGCACCCAACCATGACTCTGCTGCCTTCAATGGGCTTCCAAGCTGTTTTGGAAGATGAGGCATATAGTATGAAAAAGTCCAAATGACAAGAAAAGACAATCCTGAAGTGCCCCATGAGGATCATTGAGTTATCATAGTGGGCTAGAATTGTCTGGGAAAATGGGGCTGAAGAAGGCTGGTGGGATTTAGATTATAGGCTGAAGGATAGTCCATCCAGAACACATGTAGATAAAATATAGAGTTGTGTCTATTGAAAGACAGATAGGCTGGACTTCTCAAAGCAGGGAAAGTAGCAACGTTGAGCTCCCAAATCTCCATCTGTGAAGTCACGGGCACTGCTAGTGCCCTTTTCACTTGCTCAACTATAATCTGGTTCCTGTGGCACTCAGGCCCCTTGGTTACCAGGTTTCTACCTACTGACCTGGGCCAACTGGTTACCTCCCCCACGAGTCATCTCTACTGGTAAGTGGTGTGTCTTCCAAATAGTTCTTTCCTTGTCTCTTATCTTACACAGTTGCCTTTTGGGATTTGGTTATTCATATCCTCAGAGATTGCATGAGGGAAGAAAACTCAGGCTTCATTCTCTTTATTCCCTACCTGGCTGTGTAATTTGAAGCAGGTGGTGCTCTTTAGCTGTCCTCTCCTAGGGTTGCACTGTGTGTTTGGGGTACAAATCATCAGCTCCAAAGCTCTACACACAGTCCCTCATTTGGGGCCTAGAAAGTCCTCTATTCACGGAGCCCCAGGGCCTGCCTGAGGACCCCGGGGCTTCCTGAGGTACACAGGCAAATTAGACCCAAACAGTGACACCAAGTGACACTTAATTTTTATTTGAGTTTGAGTACCTCTTTAAAATAAATGCACACAACATTTAGAACCACCCCTCAGGGACTCATTTGGACTATCTTTTCATGGAAATAACTAATAGATATTACAGCTGAATATTTTAAGAAACTAGTTCAAGGAAGGTTTCTTGGGTATGTTTTTTCCTTCCTCAAGGACATTGTTGTGCTCTGCATAATTGGTAAATTAGATATTATGAAGAAAAAAGATCAATGAGGGCCGTGAACTGCCAAGAGGGCAGAAGTAGAAGCAACTAATGGTGAGGGTTGTTTCATGGGCTTGCATTGTGTGGCACACTTCCTTTTCTGAGAAGAGCCAATAAATTATGCTGCAGAGAGCCAAAACAAGCAAGTGAGCATGCTTGGCTGTTGGTGGCTGCTTTGCAAATATTTTAAGTACTGCATTCTTGACTCTTTTTCCTTTCCAAGGATATCACCTTGGTACTCTCATTTATGTGTTATTGCCAGGCAGCTTTCTGAGGAATGACATCTCGTTAGACCGGGCTCCTCTGGTAGAAATGTGCCAGCGACAGACATTCTGACTTCACTTCCATGAGAACTCTCAACCACAGAGAACCAAGATGGCCCGAGAGCTGGAATCAGAACAAGACCCACTGTGTGCTCCTCCAGTACGTACCAGTTTCCTGTAGTAGCCACAGCAGGACTTGTGTTTCTAATGATTCAGCTTTTATGCAATCAGTGTAGCTCCTTTTAAGAGCATTGTAACCATCTTTTTTTTTTTAAAAAAATCATTTATTTATTTGACAGAGAGAGGGGGAGTGAGAGAGAGAGCACAAGCATGGGGAGCCACAGAGGGAGAGGGAGAAGCAGACTCCTTGCTGAGCAGGGAGCTAGACATTGGGCTCAATCTCAGGACCCTGAGATCATGACCTGAGCCGAAGGCAGACGCGTAACTGCTTGAGCCATCCAGATGCCCCTGCAACCTTATTTTTTCCTTTCGTCTTTTTTTGCAAGGAAAAAGAAGCTGCTAGGGAGGGAATCTCAGGTACTCGTGGGGAAGCTTCAGCACATCGGGCAATGATAGAGATGGCTGCAAAGTGAGATGAGGATCAAAGTCAATTTAGACCTAAGAGGACTCATGATGTCATATATTCTGAGCCACTTGGCCCAAGGGACCACAATGGTCCCAAGGCCATTAATTCTTGCACAGAAGTTGTGGTTTGTAAAGGATAAATCCCATTTGCCTCAGTTGTGCTCACTATCAGAGGATGACAATCCAAGGGCCCTGACACATGAAACAAACCCAGGCTGCAGTGATGTTTACTTTGGGTTCACTGTGATGATAGGTTTTGAAACTTCTTTCATAATCAAAAATTTTAAATCGAGGGATAAACAGTCACATATGAAGTATGGACCCTTCATAATGTAATTTGATTTTTATGTGTCTATCTGTTCAGACTGTGAACTTCTCTGGGTAGGGGTATGTTTCATTCCCCTCTGTAATGCCAGGCAATAATCTAAAGCCTGCCACATAAGATGCTCAATAAGAACATTTGTACCGATTGAATAAATATATACATAAAGGAAGGAAATAATGTTGGGAAGAAAAGATGCAGAGAACTTGCAAATGTTTTGGGCCATCAGGAACTATACAAGAAATCCCTGGGATCTGCCGGATGGTAGATTGAACAGCTGGGTTAAATACTTGTTCTTGTGACACTTGAACTTTTGGACACTTGGGAAAAGATTCTGGAGTGGGTAAATTCTAGGGAGAGTAAATTTAATTTCCCCACCCTAATTCTAAGTACTATTTTGCAAGCTTGTCAGTTCCAGATTTACTGTGGACTCCTTAGGGTATTGACCAGGTTTGTCAATATCTGGTGCTACGAAAGCTCTTAAACTTACTATTTGTTTACTCTTTGCTTTATTCCAAGGTATTTGGAAGGGTTTATGTAAGGAAAAAAAAATATAACAAGTGATAGGAAAATCTGATTAACAGGGAAATGGATTAATTTATATGTTGAGATAATACTCTTTAAATTCTTTGAAGGAAACAGTTCCTTTTCTTCTGGTGCCAGTCTGGGGAGGGGGGGTTGACTGGCAATTCCTCACAGGGTACGTTGTGTAGGAGTATTAAGTGATAAGCAGCTCATGCAGAAGCAACACTTACAAGGTTAGATATTTTTTATAGTCACATTTACTAAAAGTTGAGAACATGACTTTAAAAATAATAATTCAGGGATGCTTGGATGGCTCAGTGGTTGAGTGTCTGCCTTCTGCTCAGGTCGTGATCCCGGGGTCCTGGGATCAGGGGCATTGGGCTCCCCACAGGGAGCCTGCTTCTCCCTCTGCCTATGTCTTTGCCTCTCTCTGTGTCTCTGAGGAATAAATAAATAAAATATTTTTTAAAAAATATTTGAGAAGTTCTTAGTCTACTGCTTGGCTATATAATTGCTCAAAAGGTGTCAGCTCTTTATATCTTTCTTGTGGTCTCAGTGGTGGTCTTGATTAACATTTAGAAATCCAACACAGGAAAGAAGTAGTGTATCCCAGGAATATTAACTTTGCCCAGTTTTGCCTCAAGTGTACAAAAGGAGCATATTATAATTTATAATTTAAATTTACCAAGGCTACATTACCTATTGTGTTGAACTATGTTCTCCAAGCATAAAATATTTCCTCGTGGGCAAGGATACTGAAAACAATTTATGGAAAATACTTTCAAGGCTAATTCATGTGAATCATCACAATACTTCAGGAGATGGAAATGCAATTTATTTTTTTCTGGTCAACAAGTAGCCCTAGAGTAACAAGTGTCCTTGCATAACACTGGGCAAAAATCTCTCCGAGGCTCTATTGTGACTGGAAAGGTAAGAACAATGAAAAAAACAAAAGCAGTGCAATATTCTATGAACATCTCTCATGCTAAACCTTACTGACTCCATTTTCTTGAGAAATTTTATTTCATTTTAAAAGAATCAACCTTGGATTAATGACAAACATGTCTGCTCTGAACTGCATCTCACTTTTGTTAAATTGGGTTTATCTTCTGGTTTTCTGGTTGCATTGTACAGAGCCCTAATATCTATTTGTTGTCATGGTCACTGGTTTGGTGTTTCATGTAGATTATCATTTTGCATTTCACTCAATCTACAATGTTGTTGGTTGTAAGACATGCCATTATTTTATGTAATGGTAAAATGCTGCCATTTAAACAATGGCATAAATCTGTCTTATCACCTGGAATTTCCATTGGTACTATCTGAAAGAACTCTTTTAGACTTATGTGAATATAGATTTTATCGTATATCACACTTGTGCTTGCATAAAGAGGGGAACATGAGTGAAATAAACTGATTGATGTATTCCTAAAACATCTTCACATTTTGAGAAAGCTTGACTCTTTTGAATCACTTCTTGGCTCCAAGTTACTAATGTCCATGTGTTTTCTTCACATAGCAATATCCTCCATCCCAGCTGGCATGTTGTTGATGCAAAAGGTTTTGTTTTGTTTTGTTTTGTTTTTTACAAGCATGCTGCTCTACTGTCTTCAGAATTTTCTTCCGAAGCATTACACACATTCTGTAAGTGATGATTTGATGATACAATGTCCATGGAAGATTTTCAGAGAGCAACCAGGACTCGTATTCCTTAATCAAGTGGTCCTTAATGATCTGTTCTTTGATATGTCAAAGGGCTGGAGTCGTCCAGTCATGTCACTAAGAAAAGCACCAAGTTTTCTCATGTGCAGTTAATGACAACTACACTGTGAATGCTGCTGATGGCAGTTGTAATATGCCATTTACTATAGGATATATCCATATTTCAGAGATTTTAAAATACGAAACTTCGTGTCTTAATATTAATGAAACATAGTAATAGGTACATACATGAAAATAACATTTTAAGCATCCTATTGCTAACATTAGACTTTAAATACTTCTACGGCAACACACGTCTTCTTCCATATGGTTCTCTAGCCTAGCACTCAACTCTACACATGGAAGGATGCAATGTATGCTGGCTGCTGGTACCTAGATGTCTTCCAGAGTTTTCACCTTTGTATTTCTACCAAGGAGCAATTTACTGTAATGAAGGATTGGAGTTGAGAAATGCAATGGTATGAATGTTTATTCCTTACCTCCCAATTCGTATGTTTGAATTCAGATGTTGAAATGTGGTGAGTTAGGAAGGAGGGTCTTTGGGAGGTGACTGAGTCATGAGGGCAGAACCCTCATGGGAGGGGGGTTAGAAGAGGAGTCCTGAGAGCTCCCTCCACCCTGCTGTTGAGGGAGGGTATAAGGAGAAGTCTGCAGTCTGCAATCCAGAAGGGGATTCTCACCAGATCCTGAATGCACTGACACCTTGATCTGGGACTTCCAACCTCCAGAACTGTGAGCAATAAATGTCTGCTGTTTATAAGCCCCCCAGTCTATCTATGATATACTGTTATAGTAGCCCAAGCAGACAAGACAAGAATGTAGCAAGCCTTTATTATTATTTTTTTAAGATTTTTTTTATTCATGAGAGACACACAGAGAAAGGCAGAGACATAGGCAGAGGGAGAAGCAGGCTCCTTGCTGGGACCCTGGGATCACAACCCGAGCAGAAGGCAGATGGTCAACCACTGAACCACTCAGGCATCCCAGTAACAAGCTTTTAGTTTAAGTCATTCAAACAAAATGAGCACACACAAAAATCCTACATATGTATATATGTTTGTGTGCATTCACCTGATCTTAGAGCCAGGCATGAGGATGCTCTATACATATATGCTAAATACAGCGAACTGGAAACAAACTTCTTGGCTTGTTTTTTAGAGGCCTCTGTTCTGTACAACCCTTGTATCATTATCTCCTCCCTGACTCCACCACTTCCTCCTCATCTTATTCTTTTCCTACTTTGTTGTTTTTCTTCCTATGTCTTTGAATCACTGTCTAATATTATTACATAGGGAAATATACATGATCAGAAATATACTCTATCAAAGGAGAAACCCATCTTTGCCAAGGTTAAATCACATTCATGCCATAGCACTTATTTTTTGTGCTAATCTAAATTAATTATGTTGATATTTTGCTCACGATTTTTGCACAGCAGAGACAAAATGTACTACAATATTTCTGGAAGAACCCAGATGAGAGCAATTTCATAAGTTTACATAAGAAAATTTCAAAGAATTCTCAGTTCATCTGTTGAGTATTATCACTTAACAAGTGGTTATTGAGCACCTAGTATGTGCCAGATACACTATTCTAAAATTCTACTTATAAGCAACAAGAGATATAGAGTCCTCCGTCATGGAGTTTATAGTCTGGTGATTTCCAGTCTCATCCCAACCTGATAACACTCAAATTTATCCACCCAGGACCTCTTCATTGAATTCCAAAGTTGTATATCCAACTATTTATTCAATATTTCCACTTGAATATCACCTGAAGGTCAACTTGTCCAAGACTGAACTTATGAACCTGAATGTATGGTTACTCCCCTCTATCTTTCAATAAAGAAAAGTAAATGTAACTGTCTTCCAGACTTTTTTATTTTAGTGAATCTTAGCTTTTCCAACATAGTGTCTCAAGGAAGAAACACAAAGATAGAGATTATACTTCCCTTTTCTCAACCCAGTTTCTTATCTATCACCAAGTTTTGTTGATTTTATGTCTTAACGTCTCATAGCTCTGTTCACTTCTCTCCATTTCATCACTACCACCACCATTGCCCTAAATTAAACGAGCACCATATTTCATGTGAACTGCTACAAAAGCTTATAGACCAGTTTCTAGACATCAGTGATGACCCCTATCCAATCTACCTTTTATACTGGAGCCAGAATGGACACAAGTGTGGTCCTGTATTTTTTTTATTATTCATTGTTTTATCCTCAGATTCCAGAAGAGTATTTGGCAATGGTAAGCCCTCTCAATATTTGCTGAATGCATAAATACACATCTCTGCTTTACATAAGATGTTAAAGACCAATATCTTTGACACGGCCTATATGATGCTACATCACTTGTCCCTGACTAGTGCTCCAGAAATCTCTCTCAATCAGTGTTCCTTTCCAAGGCTTCTTATTCTTTGTAACACACAAAGTAATTCTGTGTTTCAACCAAATAGGGTTTCTTTAAGTTTCTCCAACAAGTCCGACTCCCTCTCACCACAGGACCTTTGCACATATGGTCTTTTCAGTCTGGGTTTGTAACCCTCCTTAATGAGTTCTAACCCCTCCTTCAGCTCTTAGGTCACATGCTGCCTCCTAAAAAAAAGAAAGCCCACCTGTTGGGCACTCCCAGGCTGCGCCAGGTTTCTTTGTAATTTACCTAAAAAGCCCAACCAACTCCTTTCTTTCACAACATTTTTCTCTCTTTGGAATTACATATTCATCAGTGTGACCAATTGATTCATGCTTGTCTGGCTCCTCATTGAAATAGGAAGCTCCAAGAGCACAAAGAACGTCTTCTTTCGTTCCTGAGCACTTAGCATCATGCCTGGTCTATAACCAAAACAATATAGATGTTTACTAAATGAGACAAATCACTTTCTTGAGAAATTCATTATTAATTAAGACTAAATGTGTGGTGTTTTATAAGACCTCTAAACATTATTGCAAATGAAAATCACAATTGGGGCACAGTTATGGTGTCCTCCACCTTTGCATAACTTCTTTCCTTCAGTGAAATTCACTATGGAAGGTGTTGTGTGTGTGTAATGTTTAATCGAGTTGTTGATCACCTTTGGGAAGACAGTAATGAAAGTATTCATTTAAAATACAAGCTGTAAAAAAAAAAAAATACAAGCTGTAGGGCAGCCCTGGTGGCTCAGTGGTTTAGCGCCGCCTTCAGTCCAGGGCCTGATCCTGGAGACCCGGGATCCAGTCCCACGTCAGGCTCCCTGCATGGAGCCTGCTTCTCCCTCTGCCTGTGTCTCTGCCTGTCTGTGTCTCTCATGAATAAATAAATAAAATCTTTAAAAAACAAATAAATAAAATATAAGCTGTAGAGAAGGTGGGCCAAGACGGTGGAGGAGTAGGGGCCCCAACTCACCAGGCCCCCCAAATTTACTTGGATAACTTTCAAACCATCCTGAACACCTATGAATTCGACCTGAGATTTAAAGAGAGAACAGCCGGAATGCTACAGAGAGAAGGGTTTGTGCTTCTAACAAGGTAGGAAAGCGGGAAAAATAAAACAGAATCCGGTGGGGGAGGGGCCCCGCCGAGGAGCTGGGCTAAGGGGGGCGGCGGAGCCCCTGGACGGGAGAGCCCAGCCCCGGAGAAGCGGGAACTTTAACAATTCGCCCCGGATTCTTCCCGGACGGAGAGGCGCCTGCAGGGAACTCGGGCAGGATCGCGGGAGGGGCAGTGGAACCTCCAGGTTCCCGGGGTCACTAACAGAGGAGGGGCGCCCCAGCGGAGAGCCTGCCACACCCCGCCGGCCGAGCTGGGAAAAGGGCTGGAGCGCGTGCCTGGCGGGGCCTCGGGGAGAAGCCGGTGGGTCAGGCGGCAGCTCTGGCTGGAGGGGGCTGCGCCTGCTGCCTTCAGGGGCCGTGACCCTGGAGCACGCTTCCAGCAGCGCAGGCCCCGGATGCCAGGGCGCCGGGGGACACAGCCCAGGATCCTGCGCTCCCCCGGGACAGGCGGAGGTGGGGAGGGACCAGACCAGCGAGGACGCTCCTGCTGCCGGGCGCCCCCGAGCTACGCAGGTCAGTGCCACCCACCCCCAGGAGCATCTAGGCCAGTGCAGACTGGGAGCTGCGGTAGTTACTGGAGGAGCTGACTCCAGGGCTGGAGACCTGGCTGCTGCCAGTGTTGTTTTTCTCCTGGTGTCACCCTGTGCCTGGGATGGAGCGGGGCGCCAGTGGACAGAGGCCTCACAGGGTCTACAGCTCCCATTGAGCCCTGCACCTGGCGGGGGGGGGGCAGGGCAGCTCCCCCAGGTGCACACACCAGAGAGTCAGCACAGTTTGCCCCTCCCCCAGAAGACCAGCTGGAAGGACAAGGGAAGAGTAAGTTCTTGGCCCAGCAGTGCTGGAAAGTTCCAGGGGAAGTCGACGTATTCACAGTATATAGAACCAGAGGGTACCACTCCTCCCCGCCCCTTTTTCCAGTACAACTTGTTTTTATATCAGACTAAAAATTTCCAATATTTTTCTCCTTTCCCACCTTAACTGCAATATTTTACCACCTCTTCATTTCAAAGTTTCTTCCTTTTTGACTTTCATATTTCTACAATTACAGGTTTAGATATATTTTGCACTTCTAGATTCCCTTCAACATACTCAATTTAATTTTGGGAGATACACAAGATATGTTTTTTTGTTTTGTGTTGTGTTTTTTGTTTTCTCTTACTCATTTTGTTCTACAATGGTGGAAGTTAATACCTTCTAAGACATGAAGAGCATGCACCAGGAACCAAGTGGTATACCATGCTGGTTCATTCTGTGAGATTATATTCTCTCTCCATTCCTAATCTGCCCCCCTCTTTTATCTCGTTTATTTTTTGGTGATGAATGTTGGGACTCTCTACAAGTATTTCTGGTTTATATAAACTTGGGACTGATCATCTTCTAACATACAGAACTTAATATACTCAACCAAGAGGATCACTCTCTAGGATCCCTCAGGTAAGCTATAATCTCTGTCCACTACAATTTGGTCACGACCACCATCTTCCCAGTCCCCTCCTTTTTATCCCCCCCCCCCTTTATATTTGCTTTTATCTCTTCTTTTTTTTTTTTATTCTTTGGGATTCCTGGCATTTTATTTTTTACTACTTTGTTTTAAAATTTGGTTTTAACTTTAGTGGTCCTTTTGTTTTATGTCATTTTGATCTTTCTTTTCAATTTCTGGTCTCTGACCTCCTCAGAGTCATCTAGGGGGAAATTTACTTAGGTCATGGTTGATATTCTTGACGCAGCCTGCTCATACAGCCACTCTGCACTGAGCAAAATGACTAGAAGAAAGAACTCACCACAAAAGAATCAGAAACAGTACTCTCTGCCACAGAGTTACAGAATTTGGATTACAATTCGATGTCAGAAAGCCAATTCAGAAGCACAATTATAAAGCTACTGGTGGCTCTGGAAAAAAGCATAAAGGATTCAAGAGACTTCATGACTGCAGAATTTAGATCTAATCAGGCCAAAATTAAAAATCAATTTAATAAGATGAAATCCAACCTGGAGGTCCTAACAATGAGGGTTAATGAGGTGGAAGAAAGAGTGAGCGACATAGAAGACAAGTTGATGGCAAGGAAGGAAACTGAGGAAAAAAGAGAAAAATAATTAAAAGACCATGAGGAAAGGTTAAGGGAAATAAATGACAGCCTCAGAAGGAAAAATTTACGTATAATTGGGGTTCCAGAGGGCGCCGAGAGGGCCAGAGGGCCAGAAAGCATATTTGAACAAATCGTAGCTGAGAACTTCCCTAATTTGGGGAGGGAAACAGAAATTCAGATCCAGGAGATAGAGAGGTCTCTCCTAAAATCAATAAAAACCGTTCAACACCTCAACATTTTTTTTTTCACCTCAACATTTAATAGTGACACTTGCAAATTCCAAAGATAAAGAGAAAATCCTTAAAGCAGCAAGAGACAAGAGATCCCTAACTTATATGGGGAGAAATATTAGTTTAACAGCAGACCTCTCCACAGAGACCTGGCAAGCTAGAAAGGGCTGGCAGAATTTACTCAGGGTCCTAAATGAGAAGAACATGCAGCCAAGAATACTCTATCCAGCAAGGCTCTCATTCAGAATAGAAGGAGTGTAAAGAGCTTCCGAGATAGGCAGAAACTGAAAGAATATGTGACCACCAAATCAGCTCTGCAAGAAATATTAAGGGGGTACTCTGTAAAAGAAAGAGGAAGCCCAAAGAAAAAAGCCACAAAAACAGGGACTGAATAGGTATTATGATGACACTAAATTCATACCTTTCAGTAATAACTCTGAACGTGAATGCGCTTAATGATCCCATCAAAAGATGCAGGGTTTCAGACTGGATAAAAAAGCAAGACCCATCTATTTGCTGTCTACAAGAGACTCATTTTATTTTATTTTATTTTATTTTATTTTATTTTTTTTTATGATACTATTATTTTATTTATTTATTTATTTATTTATTTATTTATTTTAATTTTTATTTATTTATGATAGTCACACAGAGAGAGAGAGAGAGAGAGGCAGGGACACAGGCAGAAGGAGAAGCAGGCTCCATGCACCGGGAGCCCGATGTGGGATTCGATCCCGGGTCTCCAGGATCGCGCCCTGGGCCAAAGGCAGGCGCCAAACCGCTGCGCCACCCAGGGATCCCTACAAGAGACTCATTTTAGACCTAAGGACACCTCCAAAATGAAAATGAAAGGTTGGAGAGCTATTTACCATTCAATTTTTTAATTTTTTTAAATTTATTTATGATAGTCACAGAGAGATAGAAAGAGAGGCAGAGACACAGGCAGAGGGAGAAGCAGGCTCCATGCACCGGGAGCCCGACGTGGGACTCGATCCTGGGTCCCCAGGATCGCGCCCTGGGCCAAAGGCAGGCGCCAAACCACTGCGCCACCCAGGGATCCCGCTATTTACCATTCAAATGGTCCTCAAAAGCAGGGATAGCCATCCTCATATCAGATAAATTAAGGTTTATCCCAAAGACTGTAGTAAGAGATGAAGAGGGACACTCTATCATACTTAAAGGATCTATCCAACAAGAGGACCTAACAATCATGAATATTTATGCCCCTAATGTGGGAGCTGCCAAGTATATCATTCAATTAATAACCAAAGTAAAGATATACTTAGATAATAATACACTTATACTGGGAGACTTCAACACGGTGCTTTCTGCAAATGACATATATTCTAAGCACAACATCTCCCAAGAAACAAGAGCTTTAAATGATACACTGGATGAGATGGATTTCACAGATATTTACAGAACTTTACATCCAAACACAACTAAATACACCTTCTTCTCAAGTGCACATGGAACTTTCTCCAGAATAGACTACATACTGGGTCACATATCAGGTCTTAACTGATACCAAAAGATTGGGATTGTCCCTGGGTATTTTCAGACCATAATGCTTTGAAACTAGAACTACAAGAAGAAATTTGGAAGAAATTCAAACACGTGGAGTTTAAAGACCATCCTGCTAAAGATGAAAGGGTCAACCAGGAAAGTAGAGAAGAATGAAAAAGATTCAAGGAGACTAAAGAAAATGAAGTTACAACTGTTCAAAATCTTTGGGAGAGCAAAAGCAGTCCTGAGAGGGAAATACATCACAATACAAGCATCCCTCAAGAAATTGGAAAAAACTCAAAGACACAAGCTAACCTTGAAGCTAAATGAACTGAAGAAAGAATATCAAATAAAACCTACACAAAGCAGAAAAAGAGAGTTAATAAATATTCGAGCAGAACTCAATGAAATAGAGACCAGAAGAACTGTAGAACAGATCAGCAAAACCAGGAGTTTGTTCTTTGAAAGAATTAATAAGATACATAAACTATTAGCCAGCCTTATTAAAAAGAAAGGAGAAAGGACTCAAATTAATAAAATCATGAATGAAGGAGGAGAGATCAGCACCAATACCAAGGAAATACAAATGATTTTTAAAATGTATTATGTGCAGCTATATGCCAGTAAGTTAGGCAATCTAGAAGAAATGGACACATTTATGGAAAACTACAAATTACCAAAACTGGAACAGGAAGAAATAGAAAACCTGAACAGGCCAATAACCAGGGAGGAAATTGAAGCAGTCATCAAAAACCTCCCAAGACACAAAAGTCCAGGGCCAGATGACTTCCCAGGAGAATTCTATCAAATGTTCAAAGAAGAAACAATACCTATTCTACTAAAGCTTTTCCCAAAAGATAGAAAAGGACAGAATACTTCCAAACCCGTTTTATGAGGCCAGCATCATCTTAATTCCAAAACCAAAGACCCCCACTGAAAAGGAGAATTATAGACCAATATCCTTGATGAACACAAATGCAAAAATTCTTGGCAAGATACTAGCCAATAGGATCCAACAATACATTAAGAAGATTATTCACCACGACCAAATGGGATTTATTCCCGGGATGCAAGGCTGGTTCAACACTTGTAAAGCAATCAGTGTGATGCATCATATCAACAAGAGATAAAACAAGAACCATATGATCCTCTCATTAGATGCAGAGAAAGCATTTGACAAAAGACAGCATCCATTCCTGTTGAAAAATCTTCAGAATGTAAGGATAGAGGGAACATTCCTCAGCATCTTAAAAGCCATTTACGAAAAGCTGACAGCAAATATCATTCTCAATGGGGAAACATGGGAACCTTTCCCCTAAGATCAGGAACACGACAGGGATGTCCACTCTCACCACTGCTATTCAACATCGTACTAGAAGTCCTAGCCTCAGCAATCAGGTAACACAAAGAAATAAAAGGCATTCAAATTGGCATAGAAGTCAAACTCTCCTTCTTTGCAGATGACATGATACTGTACATAGAAAACCCAAAAGACTCCACCCCAAGATTGTTAGAACTCATACAGCAATTTGGCAGTGTGGCAGGATACAAAATAGATGCCCAGAAATCAGTGGCATTTCTATACACTAATGATGAGACTGAAAAAGAGATATTAAGGAGTCAATCCCATTTACAATTGCACCCAAAAGCATAAGATACCTAGGAATAAACCTAACCAAAGAAGTTAAGCATCTATACCCTAAAAACTACAGAAGACCTCTGAAAGAAATTGAGAAAGACACAAAGAGATAGAAAAATATTCCATGCTCATGGAATGGAAGAATCAATATTGTGAAAATGTCAATGTTACCCAGGGCAATTTACCCCTTTAATGCAATCCCTATCAAAATACCATGGGCTTTCTTCAGAGAGTTGGAACAAATCGTCTTAAGATTTGTGTGGAATCAGAAAAGACCCCGAATAGCCAGGGGAATATTGAAAAAGAAAACCAGAGCTGGGGGCATCACAATGTCGGATTTCAAGTTTTACTACAAAGCTGTGATCATCAAGACAGTGTGGTACTGGCACAAAAACAGACACATAGATCAATGGAACAGAATAGAGAACCCAGAAATGGGCCCTCAACTCTATGGTCAACTCAATATTCGACAAAGCAGGAAAGACTATCCCCTGGAAAAAAGACAGTCTCTTCAATAAATGGTGCTGGGAAAATTGGACAGCCACAGGCAGAAGAATGAAACTAGACCATTCTCTTACACCAGACACAAAGATAAACTCAAAATGGATGAAGGATTTAAATATGAGACAAGAATCCATCAAAATCCTAGAGGAGAACACAGGCAACCCCCTTTTCGAACTTGGCCACAGCAACTTGTTGCAAGACACATCTATGAAGGCAAGGGAAACAAGAGCAAAAATGAACTATTGGGACTTAATTAAGATAAAATGCTTCTGCACAGCAAAAAAAACAGTCAACAAAATTAAAAGGCAACCTACGGAATGGGAGAAGATATTTGCAAATGACATATCAGATAAAGGGCTAGTGTCTAAGATCTATAAAGAACTTATTAAACTCAACAGCAAAGAAACAAATAATCCAATCATGAATTGGGTAATAGACATGAACAGAAATTTCACAGAGGAAGACATAGACATGGCCAACAAGCACATGAGAAAATGCTCTGCATCCCTTGCCATCAGGGAAATACAAATCAAAACCACAATGAGATACCACCTCACACCAGTGAGAATGAGGAAAATTAACAAGAGAGGCAACAACAAATGCTGGAGAGGATGTGGAGAAAGGGAGACCCTCCTGCACTGTTTGTGGGAATGTGAACTGGTGCAGCCACCCTGGAAAACTGTGTGGAGGTTCCTCAAAGAGTTAAAAATAGACCTACCCTACGACCCAGCAATTGCACTCTTGGGTATTTACCCCAAAGATTCAGATGCAATGAAACGTCGGGACACCTGCACCCCGATGTTTCTAGCAGCAAGGTCCACAATAGCCAAACTGTGGAAGGAGCCTCGGTGTCCATCAAAAGATGAATGGATAAAGAAGATGTGGTCTGTGTATACAATGGAATATTATCAGCAATTCGACATGACAAATACCCACCATTTGCTTCGACATGGATGGAACTGGAGGGTATTATGCTGAGTGAAGTAAGTCAATGGGAGGTCAATCATTATATGGTTTCACTCATATGGGGAATATAAAAAATAGTGAAAGGCAATAAAGGAGAAAGGAGAGAAAAGGAGTGGGAAATATCAGAGAAGGAGACAGAACATGAGAGACTCCTAACTCTGGGAAGTGAACAAGGGGTAGTGGAAGGGGAGGTGAGTGGGGGGAATGGGGTGACTGGGTGACGGGCACTGAAGGGGGCACTTGACAGGATGAGCACTGGGTGTTATGCTATATGTTGGCAAATCGAGCTCCAATACAAATATAGAAAATAAAATAAAATAAAATACAAGCTATATAAATAGACAGAATCCTGACTTCTTCTATGTTTACGGAGTTAAGAAATTTATCATCTATAACTGTCATCAGGTAGCAAAACACTTTTAATTCTCATTTTGGGAACTACGAGAAAATGAGCTGAGTAAAAGCAAATAGAAAGAGCCATGAAGTTGAAGGGTTTGATTTTTCACTCTGCCAAGTGTCTGGGGGGGGGGGGGAATTATTTAACTCAGCCAGTGAGTCAACAAGTCAGTATAATTCTCTAAATCTGGGCTATTTTTCTTTGTAAAATGTATTTGTTCTTTCTACCACAAAGGCATATTTGCAGAAGGCGTTGACTATGAAATTCTCTTTGCCACAGTTATTGAAAAAGAATATACGGAGCCCATAATAATTAGACAATTGATGTTTTCAAAATAAGATTAAGGTTCTCATTCCTGTTTAAAGTCATTCTTTGTCAACTGAGCTATGGAAATTCTCTGTACCCAGAAGAGAGCCAAATTTAAGAACTTGTAAAATTTCTCTAACATAAATCCTGAAAACTTATGACACTTTTGTCATTCAGTGATATGTTCTTGCTGAAAATATTTGGAATTATTAAATATTATTTTACCATATTTCAGAACGGAAAGCCCCAACTATCTTCCCATCCCTCCATATGTACCAAATTAAGTAGACTTTTTAAGTCAAGGGAAAGAACTGTGTATTCTTCTTGGTGGGCATCCCAGGTAATCAATATGCTATATAATAAGTATCCCCATATCACTTTACAGTTAACAACATGCATTGCCTAATTTGATCCTCAGAATAATCCCATGAAGACAGTACTTTTCTTCTCTCCTGCTATTCCCCGATGGCTAAGCTGAGGGTTGCCCATCATTATCAGATAGTAAATGATGGAGCTGGCATTTGATTCATGTCTTCAGATTTCAAGGCCCATGCTCTTTTGCTCTATACCTCCTGAAGAGAAAAGCTACCAATATCTTTAAGTTACTGGGAGATTAAACCAGAATAAATTGTTAAAACTTCCATGATCTTTAAATTTCAATAAGGGAAGTCTGTGAAGTAGTGATAGTAATTTTCAGAATAAGAAGAAATTTCCAGAATAAGAAGAAATATACTTATCCAAAGAATAAAGTCAAGATCTTTCCTTCACTGAGCTCTCGGCATATGCCAGGCAGCATCAAAGGGTGCTGGGAATGGAAAGATAGATAAGACATGGCCTTCATGCCCTAAAATCTTACAGTCTTAGGAGGAGATGAACATGAAAGCAAATAATGCTAAATCAGTGTGGTCAATGAAGTGAAAGAAATACCTAGGAAGACTTTAAGAATACAGAGAAAACCACCTGTGTTGGCCTGTGGTATGGCAGAGAGATATTCTGACTGAAGATAGCCCCAAAAGCCACCTGGACATATTATAATTTTGGCCTGTGAGGTCTGCCTTCCTGATTTTTGCATCCCCAGCACGTGAAATATGACTGGTGCTCAGTGCAAGAGTGTGTTTAACCACACTGAATGGCTAGGGTCATAGATTCTGAGAAGACTCATGAAATGTTGGTCCCCCTTCTTGGAAACAAATATGACTCTCAGACCACATGATAAATGTCTTTTCAGTTTTTTAGTTTGTCTGCTCTCTTTTACCATGAAAGATTCTCAAACATTGAGATCCTAAGAAAACATGTAAAATTTCCTTCTCTTAAGACTTTGGGCCACAGATTCTATCCTTTTTAAAAAGTTGTACTACCCGAGAGGGAAGCTCTCAAGGTTTCCTGCAGCCCAATGGTCTGTTGACTCTTGCTTCAGATTTCTCTTACTTAATAGGAAAAAATGTTTTTATGTGACAATCAGTGCTTCTAGTATCAAATGGCCTCACATTTTGTCAATGCACTTGATGACTCCATAAATTAAATGACCTCTAATTTAATCAGTTACCAATTCCTGTCCATTCTACCACAAAATTGACGTTTGGAATCTCTCCTTTATTTTTTTTAAATTGAGACTACCTAGTCATCCTCCTTTGCCTAGACTTTGGCATTAACATTCTAATCCCATGACCACAGAGCTTTCGATGTGATCTTGAGACTTGATTTTTCAAAAACCTTTGATAGCTCTCCACTGCTAATGGGATAAATTCAATGCCCTTTAGCAGAGTTTTCCAGGCTCTTAGACCCTGCAAAGTGATTAGGTTGAAATGAATGACAGTGTATTATTTGTAAACAAAAGAGTCACTGCCCACTGCCCATGATCAATTAGTTATTTCTCTGAATTGAAGTCAGTTTATAAAAACATGGTCTTGCATATCTTAATTTCTTTCCCTCCCAAATACAGAGTTACAAAACAGTTACAAAGCTCCCCTGCCTGAAAAGACTGTCCCTGACAACAACAACACCATTGCTCTCTTGGAGAAGTGGAAGCTATGAAAATAACAGCTTTTTCTCCTAATGGAAGACCCCTACTGCATTCTATGATGGTGATACAGAAATAGTTATTTTAACAGAATTGAGATTATAACCATTTTCATGTATCAACAGAGGTTCAGGTGTCAGCCTCTTAAATTCTATTGTCAATTCTACTATCAATTGAGCCCTACCTTTAGATTCTCCAGAGTCTGCTGAAACTTTAACTGTCCCAAACTTTAAAGATATCAGCTCATTCAAAAATGCTATGTATGGTGCGAGGGGAATAGCTCAATGGTAGAGCTTTTGACTGCAAAAATACTATACAAGACTTGCTGTGCTGACTGAACTCCTCTTTGTGTGTGTGTGTGTGTGTGTGTGTGTGTGTGTGTAAATCCTGTTTTTACACTCTATTAACACACCACTGCTTCCAACAATAAAGGAAACATGTCTGAATTGTGCTTTATGCAGTTGTGGTACATTGTACTGAATGAATCCTTCACCTTCTCCTCTTCTCCCCATTAGTTGGGTTTACCTGTGGATAATAAAAAGACTTTAATAAAAAGGAAAATTTTCTACTGAGTCAGAGAAAATAAATTGATTGAATTCAAATCCCTCATTTTTGAAGTTGGAGTCTGTCTGGCACAACAGCTGGGGCTTAATTCAGAGGTGATAACACAGTAGTTTGGGTCTTGAAAAGTGAGTTATTAAAGCTCCCTTCTGAAAAATATCTGCTATTTCCTTTCATTTCTATGCCTTGACTCCTATTTTTTACCGTTCCAAGGTAATAGAAAAAAAACCAATAAAGAGTAAGATCGGTTAATATAGTTCTGGGAAATGTAGAAATGAGTAAGGTCTCTTCCTGTCTGCTATGCTACTATGCTTTGCTGGCAGGATAACTTTGATGATCTAGGTTTGATTCCTGATTCTTCCATAAATGTCTGTGAAGTTGATTCTTCCATGGGAAGAAGGGATGATTGGTTGATATTGGGGGAACTGTCTTTGTCTCTAACATTCTCTACTCTGTGATCCATTCCTATAATCCTAGTAAGGATCTCTCTTTGGATGATGAAGGACTCTCCTAGCCTCCTGAACAAATGGGTAGAACACAGGAGAGAAGGGGGAGAAAAGGAGATATAAAAATGCAACTTGGGCCCTAACATTATACCTTCAATTCTCTTCTCTGTGTCTCTCTGAGCTTTTCTGATCAAGCTTTCTGCTGGATCCAGCAGAGTTTCAGGCATGACCTTGCACTGAGTTCAGGACTGACCCTGCATTTCCAAGGACAAGAGCCTGCAGCTTTAGTTTAGGGGCAGGAGAAGAGTGGGCATAATGGTGGAAGAGGAAGCAAATGTTTGTGTCAGATAATAGGTCTGCTCGAAGGTGGAACACATGATTGGCACCAAAGGTGAAGCAGAACTTGAGGTGGTCAAGAATGGAAAACCTGCTTGTGCTGACAACAATAATGATCGGGTACTAAATAACTTACCTTGTGCTGAGAATTAGTCTAGATGCTTCAGATGTGTTAACTGAGTTCCTTGACAACCCTATGAGTTAGTATTATTAATCACATAGTACCTGTAATGAAACTGAAGTTAACTAAGTGTTTAAATAGCTTTCTTTGGGTCTCATAACTAATAAGTGGTATAAACAGGAGTCAAACTTTGATATAACTGTATTCTTAACCAATCTATCATACTTTCTGATCTTACATGACCATGATCTGATTTTCCTCTTGATTCAAGATTGTCAGGACAGCAGATGTTGCTTAAAACCAGTGGGGTTTGGAAATGATTCATCAGGAACATTTTTTGGCACTGGGAGATAGATATGCAAATATTGGAAATAACTAGGAAAGACTCTGCAAAGTGCATGTATGACTCTGAATATGGGCAGAGACCTTGGAAGTCTCCAGGAATGAGTTGTCAGGGTCCACCACCCTCATGCCACCCTTATGCCACTAAATTATGATTACTCTGATCCATCCAGAGGCTCCTAGTTATCTCCATTAACTCTTTTATTCACTTATTTGCACATTCATTTACTCAACTAATATTTATTGGGTGCCTACTAGATGCCATATTTTATTGCAGGTGTGGGGCATATATCAGTAAACAAAAGCAGTCTAATGTCCTTTCATTTATGGGGATCAAATTCTAGTACAGAAAGATAAGAACAAGCAAAATAAGTAAAATAAGGGATTAAGGGATGTGTGTGTGTGTGTGTGTGTGTGTGTGTATATATATATATATATATATATATATATATATATATAAACAGGTGCTACTGAGAAAAAAATAAATTGGAAAGCACTGAGAGGGTATTGTACTTTTAAATAGAATAGTCAGGGAAAGCCTAAGTGAGAAAGTGACAATTAAGCAAAAACTGAAGAATGTGAGAGCCAAGTATATATATCTGAGGAAAGACTATTTCAGGCAGAGAGACTAGATAGTGCAAATGGCCTTAGATGGGGGCATGTGCCTATATATACAGGGAATACCAGGGAGACACTGTAGGACTGGAGATGAGTAAGCAAGGTTAAGAGTGGTAAGAGTAAGGGTCAAAGTGATAATAAGGGATTAGGTTGTGACTCCAAAGGTCATTGTAATGACTTTGCCTTTTATTCTGAGTGACTTGAAAAGCCATTGGAATGGCCTGACATGTTTTAAAAACACCACTCTGACCTCTGTGTTGAGAATACACTGGAGGGGCTTAGGGAATGGAAGCGGGTAGACCAGTTAACTTAAAGAGTCTTTCACAACAATCCAAACAAGAGATGATGCCTGTGTTCATTTATTTTTGTGGCTATGGAGCATTACCACTGACTTAGTGTCTTAATAACAGTCCAAATGTATTATCTTACAGATTCTAGGTCAGTAGTCAGGTACAGGTATCATGGGACAAAAATCGAGGTGTTGGTTGACTGTGTTCCTTTTTGGGAGTCCTAGTGGGAGAATTTATTTCCTGCTCATTTGGGTTGTTTAAAGAATTCAGTTCCTTGTGGTTGTAGGACCAAGGTCCCTGTTTTCTTGCTGTCTATAAGCTCAGGGCTTATCCTAGCTTGTAAAGGCCTCTCCCTAGTCTTTACCTGTAGCTTTTTACATCTTAGAACCAGCCACAGGGTGTTGAATCCTTCTCATGCCACCATCTCTCTAACCCCTCTTTCATCATCACGTCATTCTCTGACCCACCTAGGAAAGATGAATGTGACTAGGTTAAAGCAACTCAATCCAAGTAATCTTCCCATCTCAAGGTTCACACTCATAATCACATCTGCAAAATCTCCCTTGTCATGTAAGATAACAGATTCACAGGTTCTAGGGCTTAGAGGGTGGCTGTCATTGGGGTGGAGGACATCATTCTGCTTATTACAGTGTCAGGTTGGATCAGGGTGTAGCAGTGGTGAGGGTGAGAGGTGGTAGATTCTGGATGTATGGGGATGCCTGGATGGCTCAGCCATTGAACATCTGCCTTCGGCTCAGGGCATGATCCCAGTCCAGGGATCGAGTCCTGCATCGGGCTCCCTGCGAGGAGCCTGTTTCTCCCTCTGCCTGTGTCTCTGCCTCTCTCTCTGTGTGTCTCCCATGAATAAATAATTAAAATCTTTCTTAAAAAGATTCTGGATGTATATATCTACAAATTATATGGGAACCAGATCTAGACACTCATTCTCAATATCTGAGAGTTCAATAAATAATGTCTGAGAAAGAGAGATGGAAGATGTTGGAAGAAAAGAGGAACTGATGAAGGATCTCATCCTCAAGCAGTTGGGAGAGGTGGGGACTGAGACTTTGAATCATCTAGAAGGAAGAAGGATATGTTCTCTTCCTGAACAAGACAGAAGGAAGTTGATGATTTAAACACAAATATCCTCTGAGATGATGAAGAGTGGTAAGTGAGGGAATGTAGGCAGGCTAGAAATTCCAGGAGTATGGACTTACCTTTGTTCATGTGCTGCCTCCACAAATTATGCTCTTTAATTCTGTAACTCAGTTTCTTCATATTTAAAAAAAAGTTTGTAGTCTCAAAAGTCTCCTTCTGCCTACACAGGCTATAATTCCATATCTCCCTCGGTGATGGGAAGGGTTGCAGATTAGGTTTGTGGGGTTCTGGTCAATTCCTGGGTAGATGGAGTCCTTTGGTTTTTTCCACTTTCACCAATATTTCTCAGACATTTTCTTCCAAAGTTATACCTGGACAATATCCTAGTTCCTATACATGGATGGAGTAGGCTGTGATTCTTTCATATCCCCGAGAAGTGGCATTTTCACTAGGGAAATAACTTGATTTCACCTGATTTTAATTCCACATTTTGTCTCACCTTAGGGGAAGATGCTTCCCTGGAATCTGGACATTTCATACATAGGTATGAAATCCACAGAAGCATGGGACACAGCAAGCTGGGAATATGGGAGAAGAATACGTTCCCGTCGTGTTGTCAGGCTTAACCATAAGACTTGTCTTGACCAGTGAATCGCTGGAAGAAGTGATGTGAATCACCTTTGGCAGAAGCTTTAGGAACCCATGTGAGGTCCTTTTTTCCTTGTGCCCTGATGACTGGCAATAGTCTTGATGGCTGCTCCATCAAGCCTGAGACTCAAAGTGAGGATGATGGCAACAGCAGAGTCCCAAGCCATCTTTCTTGAACTGTCACAAAAATGAGAAATCAACCTTTAGGCTACTGGAGCTGGAAGGTTGTTTATTGCTGTGGTGTACCCTGGTTTATCTCGATTGACACAAAGACTCAATATTCTTCTATTGAGTGCGGGATTGTGTAATCCACCAAATACTGAAGAGATGCTACAGATGACATCCCTCTTTGCTTCTTCCATTTCAACATAGGGTAATATATTTGCAGAGACTATTGTGCCTTTAGCTTCACCCCCCACTTCTATTGTTGTTTCTCTATCTTCTACTATACCTCTTTATCTATTATGTTTGAGGTGTTAAGACTCATTCTTTTATTCTGTAGGAAAGCGTCACCCATGCTTGGCCCAAAGGTCTGCAAAATCACATATCATCTCTTTCATTATAGGCATTGAGCCATTTTTTTAAACACATAATATTCAACAAATGATGGTCTCACTTCCAGTGCATAATAAAAAAATAGAAAACCCAATTCATTTTCTGCCTATGCCTGTAGAAACAGACAACCAGTGATTTATTTTATCATAATAAAAAAAGTATTTATGCTGTGATTCATGTCTCTAATGCGGTGTCATTATTCTGTGGCTGTGCTAACTATAGAGGAAGAGTTGTTTATAGTCACAGACAGAGCGTCAGACTGGGGCCCAAGAGTTATTCCAAGAATGGTGACAAGAACAGCGTGTGTTAGAAGAAACTGCCCAGCTGGAAGTAGGATTGTGTGAAGTAGAAGTAACCTAAATATTCCGTCTATTATCTTCTGTGCTTTTCTTCTCCCAAGGGAGAATTTCTTTTGTCTGGTCTTTATTGGAGCAGCTAGTTCTTTCGTATTCCACTCCTTAATGGTGACTTTTAAAAATATCTAAGTTTGCTATGAAATCGCTCTCTAAAGATCCCTTTGGGATTTCAACAGAAAAAAAGGAAGTACACATAGCTAGCTTGAGAGTACACACACCAGCATGGACAGGTCTAGACCAGTCACAGAACATGAACATTCAGTGTGTAGTCTGCCTACTTGACCACTTTTAACAAAGCCTTATTTTTCTTTCCCTGAGACAGATAGAACTACTATGTTTCTAGAATAATGCTGGGGGACTTGAATTTTCTTTAGAAAGTCATACTTTTCAAAAGAATAATATACAACAAACACCCATTATCATGTCCCAGATTTTAAAACTGTTAATAATTTCTGTATTTCCTTCTAGCCTTTGTATGTATGTGGCTTTTTCTAAAACACTTAAAAAAAAAACACGTTTTATGTGCATCTTTTACTTTTAGAAAAAAAATAGTAAGATGTAAGACTCCCCTTTGATCATATCTCCAGACCCATTGCTTTCTCCATATCCCCGAGACAGCCGCTATGATAAGTTGATATTTACCCATTTTAATACTTAGCATACATCAATAGAAATCCAGAAATGTGATTAATATTTCTATGGGTTTTGATAAAGATTATATAAGGAGTCTTCCTATGCATATATATCCTATACATTTTGCAGCTTGTTTTTTTTAAAATTTAATATTAATTGTTTTTCTGTATTGACTCATACACTCTGGTCCCTTATATATAGATAGCAATACGTTGCAGGAGGATACCATGTTTTTTCAAAAAAGATTTATTTATTCATTTGAGAGAGAGTGAGAGAAAGAGCACAAATAGGGGGAGGAGCAGATGGAGAGGGAAAAGCAGACTCCCCACTGAGCAGGGAACCTGATATGGGACTCGATCCCAGGACCCTGAGTTCATGACCTGAGTTGAAGGCAGACACTTAACTGACTGAGCCATCCAGGAGCCCCAGGAAGATACCATATTTTATCTATTTCTTTATCAATGGACATCTGGGTTTATCTTAAACTTTTGGCTGTTTCCAACAATGCTATGATAAACATCCATTTGTGTGTCCTTGTGTGCATGTGCAAATACTTCCCTAGAATGTACACCCAGAAGAGGGAATGCTGATTTTTAGGGTCAGCACCTTTCTCATTTTACTGTCATACTGGTCTCCGAAGTGGCTATTCCAATTAAAATCACCACAAGCACGGTAGAAGATTACCCATTTACACATCCTCCTCCTGTACACTGGTGATTGTCACACTTTAATTATGATTTGTCTGATGAGCAAAAGATGCTCTCTCATTGTAGTTTAAATCGATGTTTCCATGATTACTGGTCAGATTGAACATCTTTTCACATGTTTATTAGCCCCTTGTGTTTCCTCTAAAATTGTTCTATGTCTAAATTATCTCTGCTAATTTTGTCTTGCACACCAAAGAAGTACACTCAAAAGCATCTATACAGAAAAAGAACCCGAAGAAGGGGGAAAATACTCTTCAGCCTTGTGTACTAGAGCCATTCTCCTAAATTTACCTGGAAAGAGTGACTTCATTCTTCTACTTCATCCTTGGGAGAGGAAGCTATGGCATCACACTCATTGATCACACGGGTATGCTAGTCAGTTACATGGCACTTTCCAAGTGGGGGAAAAATCTATACAACTTCCTTCAAAATTAAAAAATTAACATGCTTTAAGTAAACATCACTGTGTAATGACTAAAGCATGGGCTTGGGAGTCAGAAGGAGGCTCCTTCCTATTTCAGCCACATCAATTTCGATCTGGGTAAGACTTGGGAAGAGCACTCAGCATCTCTGAATCTCCAGGATATTGTCTCGCTTTTCTTTGGTCTTTCCAGCATCTGGCTCAGAGTTCCCTCTCTTTCTCAGAGAGCATCTCCTTCTTTATAATTGTTCCTGGTGATCTTACCCTCCATTTTCATGATAATTCTGCAGCCTGGCCTCAGTCTTGAACTTTTCCATTTTGACACCCTTTGTCTCTCTGGTAGTTTTGCCAAATACAGAATTTGTGATTGACCATCTTTTTTTTTTTTTCCCCTTTCTTTCCACAATTTAATGACATCTCACTGTCTTCAAGGCTCCATGTCTTTCTCATGGAAAGTAGCTGCTGGGGCCCCTGGGCGGCTCAGTTGGTTGAGCGTCTGTCTGCTTTTGGTCATGATCTCAGGGTCCTGAGATGGAGTCCCACATCAGGCTCCCTGCTCAGCAAGGAGTCTGCTTCTCCCTCTCTCTCCCTCTGCCCACCCGACTTATGCTCACACTCTCTCAAATAAATAAATAAAATCTTTAAAAAAAATAAACACAGCTATTCACCTTATTGAGGCTTTTTGTGTGTGATGATTGGCTTTTCTCTTGTTCCTCTCACGATTCTCTCTTAGCCTTTGACCTTTAACAGTGATTATAGTGTGTCTAGGTATGGATATCTTTGAATTTAGGCCACTTGGATTTCATTAAGCATCTTGGATATTTAATTTAATGTTTTACATTAAATCTGTGAAGTTTTCAGCCATTATTTCTTCAAATATTCTTTCATTCCATTTCCTCTCTCCTCCTCTTTTGAGACTTCCACTGTGTTTATGTTGGTATGCATGATAGTGTCCCACAGCTCCCTCAGACCCTGCTCAGTTTTCTTATTTTTTTTTTCTGTTTCTCAAACTTGAGAAACTCAAGTGGCCTTTCTGCAAATGTGCTGTTTTTTCTTTTACCAGCTCAAATCTGATGTTGAGCTCCTCTATCGCGGTTTTCAATTCAGTATTGTACTATTCAACCCTCAAATTTCTGTTTGGTTCTCTCTCTTTTTTTTCCATTCCTATCTCTTAATTAATATTCTCTCTTTGGTGGGACATCATTCTTACACTTTTTAAAAAAGGATTTAATTAATTAACTAATTAACTAACTAATTAATTAATTAATTAATTTGAGAGCGAGAAAGCAGAGCAAGATAGAAAGAGAGAGCCTGAGCAGGGTGAGGGGCAGAGGGAGAGAGAGAAGCAGACTCCCCACTGAGCAGGGAGCCCAATGCAGGGCTCAATCCTAGGACTCTGAGATCATGACCTGAGCCAAACACAAATGCTTAACTGAGGCACCCAGGCACCCCTATTCTCACACTTCCCTTTAGTTCTTTAAGCATGGTTTCCATTGGTTCTTTCAATATGTTCAAAATAGTTGATTGACAATTTTGTATTTATAAGTCCACTGTCTGAGCTTCCTCAAGGACAGTTTCCATTGACTTTTTCTTTTCCTGTGTATAGGCATATAGGCCATATTTTCTTGTGTCTTCTCGTGTCACTTTGTGTGTGTGTGTGGAAAACTGGAAAGAATAGACTGTGGCACCTCTGGAAATCAGATGCTTCCCTCTCCCTGGGGCTTGTTGTTGTTGCTACTTGTTGTAGTTGCGTTATTATTTGGTTAGTGACTTCTATGAATGAATTCCTTAAAGTCTGTCTTCTTTGTCATGTGTGGCCATAGAAGTTTCTATTCTGTTAGCTTAATATTCAGCTAGTGATGGGACTGAAATTTCCTTAAATGCCTGGAGCCAAAAATTCTCCTAGCCTCCGTTGATGTGTTTTGGGTCATACCTTCAACACTCAGCCAGGTGTTTTAAAATGTTATCACAGCTGTCACTTTCTGCTTGTAGAGAGCTTCAACATCAGCTAAAGGTGAGCATTTGGAGCCTTCTTAGGTCTTTCCTGGACAGAAGCACAGCCTCAAGATGATACACTGTCCCATGCACGTGCCTGTCTTTCTGGATTCTCAGGGCTCTTCAAAGTTCCCTATGACCACTTCATTTTCTAGCTTTTCCTTTTTTGCTTCTTGGCTAGCTTCTTGTTTGTTCCAATTGTCATCACTACCTCAGGCAGCTCCATTGTTCAACAATTGCTGCTGATGATTTTCACAAATGCCTCTAGGGAAAAGGCTGTCTGCACCTAGTGAAGTCTGAGTCAAGGCAAATAAAGAAAGCTCTGAGAACGGGGATTTCTATGTATCTGCCAGACAAATCAACTAATGACAATTCTCTGAGAACTGTGTTTTGAGGGCCTCCTAACACATTCTACCCCCTCCAGTGTGTGCCAGGCTGTTGGTTTTCTTTACGATCAGGAAGCTCTTGGAATGTGAACAGTGAAAGTAAAAAATGTCAAAAAATCTCACTGTTCTTCATGAGATATAGTCCTTTTTCTTTAATAAATGCTCTTCAAATTGTTGCAAACCTTTGGTTAATTTCCAGAGTTCTGAAAACATTGATTTTGGCATTTTTTTTTTTTGCCAGCAATCTCACTGCTTTTACTGGGGAGACTGGCTTTGTGGAGGTCCTTCTTCTGTCTTTCTTGCTGACATCACGACTGTTCATCTAATATTGATTGCTACATCTGTGTTCCCATTTCACTTGACCTTCACCTGAATTTCCCTCGATGCTTACCTCAAATTCACTATGTTTTAAATAGGATTGTCTCTTACCACAAATTTGCTCCTTCTTCCCATGTCCCTGTTAAAAAGCTTCACTTCAAGGCCAGAGAAAATTAAGTTGGCAAAGCAGATGGAGGAGTCATTAGAATGATAGTAGAATCTAATTATAATTATCTGTTTTAATCTGGTACTGCTGGGTGTGAAAGGAATAAAAAGATTAGAAGTTGAAAGTTTAGGAATTTGACTCACAAGATTAACACCAAACTCTCCCCTGCCCTCATACTCTCTGACTCAATTTAATAATTCTCTTTCCTGTTCCATTTTTTGCTCCATAGACCAGGTGACTTGTGACCCATCTCATTAAATCCCATGCACATAGTAGGTGTTCAATAAGTGACTTTTTAATATTAGGGCAAAACTTAAGTAAATAACATAAAGTATTTATTTTTATTTATTTCATTATTATTATTTGTATTTACATTTATTTTTTATTTTTATTTACAATTTTTTTTCTCTCTCTCTCTAATCAAAGATCTGGTCTCCTTCCCAGCTAAATATTTCCCCCAAAAGTCATGAATATAATTACCTCTTTCAATATTTCATTGACATGTCAAACTGAATTATATACTGAAAAAAGAGACAAAATTAGAATTTGGTATAAGACATAAGTTCTAATATGATCTCATGCCTCCTTGTGGGCATTCAGTAAATATTAAATTGTGCTGGGAGTCAAACCAGCAAATGATGGCAAGTTTGACTCCCAATAATTCTGTTATTATCCAGCTTTTACATTTCATAGAAATTGACACAGACCACTGAAAATCAAGGACAAGCATTTGCTACAATGAGATAAATGAAAAAATTATTAAGCAGTGAACTTGGCCCTTGGTGCTTACCTGAAAAAGCAAAAACTAAAAACTATCATTTAGGTCTTTTTTTATAAGATTTTTATTTATTTATTCATGAGAGACACACAGAGAGAGGCAGAGACACAGGCATAGGGAGAAGCAGGCTCCATGCAGGGAGCCCGAAGTGGGACTCGATCCCAGGACTCCAGGATCACACTCTGGGCCGAAGGCAGACCCTACACCGCTGAGCCACCCAGGAATCCCCTATCACTTAGGTCTTTATCCCCTATCACTTAGGTCTTTAAGAAAAATTTTCACTGAGAATCTGAAGACAAATCCATATAACAAAAGTGTATCTAAAACAGCTTTCTATGGTGAAAATTTTTCACATTTCTTTATTATTTCCATGTATGTGTATGCTTCTATGCATGAAAGAGAGAGACAAATATGTTCATATTACATATTTACTCTTCAAGGTAAAAGCTCTATAGAATAGGACAATGGAACATAAGAATGGAAATTCATTGACACCTAGTGCAAAATATTTGAAAGATTTAAAAACTACTTATAATTATTTGTTTACTTATAGCTAAGTAAAAAATAGAAAAGTACATTTCTCTGAGGAGATAAATTCTTGGAAAATAATAAGTTATTATTTATTGCATGAATGAATGGATGAATAGTAATTTAAAACTTTTTTTCTTAAGAAGTGGAAATATGATACTGCATGTTGGTAATTAAGTAAATAACATTTCTATCTTTTGAAAAAACATAATCAATTCACTGTCTGGTGTGTTACTCAATGTGCTTTAGTAAAGGAAAGATTTCTTCTTTTAGCCCCTTATAAAAATTGAGGCTGTAGTGTTATATATTAACTGGCTAAAGATGCATCTTGTTAAGGTTCAAGCACACTATTTTTTAAATTATTTTTTAAAGCTAGGTATAATATACAAATTGTAAAGTGGGCAGATCTTAAGGGTATCCAACTTGATGAACTTTTTACCTATATTAAGATATGACACATTCCCAGTGTTTCATTAGACCCCCCTCCTGTTCCCTCTCAGCCAAAAACATTGCCCAAAAGCAACTGCTTTCCTGACTTCTTATAACATGGATTAATCTTGACTCCTTTTGAATTTTATATAAATCAAATCACACCATATTTACTCTTTCATGTGTGGAAACTTTTATTCCACAATATCTATATTGTTATGCGTAGCTGTAATTTATTTCTTTGTTGTTGTGTTATACTCCATTGTCTGAACATAACCCGAATTATTTGTCCAATCTACTGCTGATGGACATTTGGTTTGGTTTTCAGTTTTTTACTCTTTTGAATACTGCCTTATAAATATTCTTGTATATATATTTTGTAGATCTAAGCACACTTTGGGGGGGGGGCCTAGAACTGCTGCCACATGCTGTGTGTATATTTAGCCCTAGTAGATACTACTAAACAGTTTTCCAAAGTGACTGTACCAATTTCCATTTTCATCAGCAATATATGAGAATTCAATTTGCTCTACATCACCCACATTGTTTTTTAATGATCTCATTCAGGAACATAGGTCCTCTTTACTCATTTGAGTTTTATTAGAAGCAAGTTTTTTTTTAAGTTATATTTCTACTAATTCTAAACGAATTTCAGTTGGTGGTAAGGAGGGTTGTCCCAAATATATGCTCTTTTATAACTGAGAAACCCAGATCCCTTTTTCGATGGAAGTGATGCTACAGATTTCTATGACAGATTGTTTTGTCCCACAGGTCTGCAAATGAGGAGGAGACCCCAGCTGAAATTTCTTTTTAAATACCCATTCAAGGGAAATAAATCCACTGAAGGGGATTGCTGAGTATGGAAGATATAAAATGGCAGACTGGGGCACCTGGGTGGCTCAGTCAGTTAAGCATTTGCCTTTGGCTCAGGTCATGATCCTAGAGTCCTGGGATCGAGTCCCATGTAGGCTCCCTGCTCAGCAGGGAACCTGCTTCTCCCTCTCTCACTATTGCTTCTCATGCTTGTGTTCTCTCTCTCTCTCTCTCTCAAATAAATAAATAAAATCTTTAAAAAAATACAATAAATAAAACAAAATGGCAAACCAATTGTCTCTTTGTGATGGTCAAGTAATCAATTTGGCAAGTAAAACTTCAAGCCTAATGTTCTCTAGAATGGGCCGGAACCTCCTTGATGCAAGTCTAAGTCCTTCTTTTTGCCTTTGACAAGCAAACTTCTTTCAGGCTCAGGGAAGAACATGGAGATCTCACACTTTGCAGCCTTTTAAGCCATTATCAGGTCTCATGGGAGTGGTTAAAGAAAAAAAAATCAGGCACAGATTCCATCATGCTGGGATCTTCACTTGAAGTCATGATAATTTTCATTAGATTTCATAAAGCAAAGCCTGATTTTTAATCTGGGAGTTTTAGGTCATTATCATCAATCAGGCTCCTTATAGCCTAGCTCCAACTGTTAATAGGTACTCATATTAGCATAATCATTATTTTTGCTTGCTTTAAACAATATATACTATAAACAGGAATATATCTGGTTAATACTTTGAAGTGCATCAGCAGAATTAGACAGCATTAAAATATACTTCCTTCCAAAGAAAGCGTGTGGCTTTATATAATAGTAGAGAGGCAAAACTGATTAACAGATTAAACATGATTTCATGGTTCGTGGAAAACAGAAACACAATCCTAAATTTGGACGTAATTCTTAGGCTTTTATATTGCTCTCATAGTCTGTATTTTCTCTTAATGATTGATGATTATAAATTGTATGCTTATGTTTTAATTTATAACTTACATCTCAATGTGTCGGATGATCAGGCCATGCACATGTAGCCGGTTACAATGGCATGAAATTGTATTTTGGGGTTTGTTTGACTCAATCACTTAACATTTTTTCATCTATCAAATGCCAGTCAGTCATGGCCCTGTCAGTATACTGTGGACAGTCTTTGAAGAATCCTTTCCTTTCCTTTCTTCATGAGCTTGGTTTTTAAAATAGAAGTTCTGTCTTCCCAGGGCCCACCAGAATCACATAATATCCAGTAATATTGAAGGAAGAATGGTTTAAGGAGTATATCATCCTTAGAACCTCTAGTGCTAAATTCTGCTTTTGAAAATAGAAACATCTTTAAAAGATACACACAGTTTGGGCTTCAAGATACCCAGCTTGCGAATGGCCTGTAAAGATCCCGTTAACAGTTTATCTCATTAACAGCCTTTTGTACCCATCAGTTCAGGCTTTGTTTTCCCACTGGGACATCATTTACAGTGCCCTAAACATATTTTCACAACATTCACCTGACAACATCAGCTGAGAGAAAAATCTTCAGACTACAGGGAAACATCAGGAGGCCATGAATTCTTAAACAACACACCAAATGACAAAAATGGTGTATATATCTCTTTGAGAGTATCCTTAACAATAATTAACCAGGAAAAGAAACAGTAGGGAGTTCAAGGACTTTGACTCAGTTCTCCTTCCCAGTTGAGGGAGACGTTGGGGGTGTTTGTGTGGCAGTCAAGCTTTGTGATTGCTAGACAGCAATCTACCTTGGAGAGAATGGTTTTCGTCCTTTGAAGTTCACATAGAAGCAAAACCAGACTAATCAAGTATCATCTGGGGTAAGGTTTCCTTTAATGAGCAAATACAAGTGATTTATAATTAGTGCACATACATGCTTTTTTTTATGTGTGCCCACAAAAAAGCCATCTATTCCATTAATAGGTAAGTGAATACTTTCTCTTCTAATCCTCTTTAACAAAAAAGTGAACCTTTATAAAGTGACCCTTCAGCTTTCATCGGAGTTTCTGTATTATACTTTACTCAAATTGCATTTTAGTATACCGAAAACATGGAGATGTACAATATGATAACTTGAAGTGTGAGTTAAATCTATAGGTGTATCCCTTGGAGACGTGATTGACACCCAATCATTGGATGGCATTTTGTTACGATCTAGGTCCTTGCTACCCTGACTCAAATTATAGTATTCAGACTGTCAACATTAGTAACACTTGGGAACTTGTTCTTATCTCCAGAGTCCCTAACCATACTTTTTAAATCACGATCTTGAGGATAGGGGGAAGATCAGTAATCTTTATTTTAGCAAATATTCCAGGAGAACCATTGGCATGCTAAAATGTAAGAAGTACTTGTCTGGAATGTAGTCTTCATAGTTTTCAAATATTTATTCCACCATATTGCCTCATATCTCTTTGCCTTTGGATAGGCTGTTCCCTTTATCTGAAACTCCTCTTTCTTTTTCTACCATAGGGGAAAGAAGCTCATGAACCTCTTTGGTAGCCAGTTCTTACCCACTCTAAATAAGTTTCTTTAAGGAATCATCTTCACATCGCGAGATGCATCTTCCCTTTCCATGAGGTTAGATGCTCATGACAGTAACCACATAAGTCCACTGTCAATTTTAACACAAGGTAAGGTCTTCCCTCTTACTATGGTGCCTTCTGGAAGACAAGGATTAGAACTTGTACTCAAAAGTACACAGAAAAAGCCTGCTTTACTTATGGTGGAAAGAACATTTGAATACCCCAAATTTGTCATCATGGAAACAAGAAGGAAAAACAGCAAATCAGTGTATGTTCAGAGCAACTTTATCTGTAATAGCCAAAAACCAAACACAACCCAAATGTCCCACAATAGGTGAATGGTTAAACAACAAGTGGAACATTGCATACTATGGAATACTACTCACCAATAAAAAGAAATGAACTATTGGTACCCACAACAACTTGGATAGATATCAAGAACATCATGCTGAGTATAAAAAGAAATCTCCAAAGATCAGAAGCTGTATGATCAATTTATATAATATTCTTTGCATGACAAAATCATAGAGAACAGATTTGTGGTTGCCAGATGCTAGGGATGGTGGAAGCAAGGGAGTGGGTGTGACCCCAAAGAGGTAGCATAAAAGAGGTCTTTGTGGCGATGGAACAGTTCTGTGTCTTGATTTGTGGTGGTGGTTACACAAATCTACACACGTGACAAAATAACAGAGACGATGCACACAGTGCACACACATTGTATCAACATCAATTTTCTGCTTTTGATATTGTAGTAGAATTACATTAGCCATAACCACTGTGGGAAACTGAGTGATGGTGTGTGGAGCTTCCCTGTATTATCTTTGCAACTTCTTATGAATCTATAGTTGTTTTACAACAGAAAGATTTTTTTTTTTGCAAAACCAATAGGCTTAATTACTGGCATGAGACAATGAGAGATGGAATGGAATTGAGGATGAGAGGATTCCTAGAACCCAAATGTCCAGAGCCAGAGACAACTCAAGAATATGCACAAGCTGACTTGAAACTCAGAGAAAGGTAGGGGAACAGTTTTCTTTCTGTAAGTACTAAGATGCAGAGAAGCTCCAAACTGGACTATGAAATCCTTCAGGGCCATGATCATGATGTATTTGACAGTTGTTCAGAACAAAGAAAAATATTTGTGGATTGAACGATTGAATCGATGAGAGTGTCAAGTCCCTTTAGCCTTAACCTCGACCCTCTAGGTAGCTGGATGTATGGTTTCTAGCATTTCAAACCTGGAGACAGGGAAGGAAGAGGATTGGGTCCTGAATTTTTATGGTCAAAGTGGTTGATTTCTGGCCAGACCTGTAGTAACAGGATCAGGAATCTGTACCTTGAGACACTTACTCTTTTGTAAGTTCCCCAATTCCCTTAGATTCTTGGAAGAGTTGTTTAGAAAATTTGAACTTGGGATGCCTGGGTGGCTCAGCAGTTGAGCATCTGCCTTTGGCGTGATCCCAGTTCAGGGACTGAGTCCCACATCAGGCTCCCTGCATGGAGCCTGTTTCTCCTTCTGCCTGTGTCTCTGCCTCTCTCTGTGTGTCTCTCATGAATAAATAAATAAAATCTTAAAAAAAGAAAATTTGAACTTGTCATGAATATCATGAGGTGGAGTGAACTTCCTATGTCCAGAAGGGCTCAGAAGACAAGTATGTAGGCTGGATCATAGCAGTGGGAGGTTTTCAAGCTGGACGTCAAGAAGAAATCTAAGGGAAATGCAGTTAATGAGGGGGGCACATTAACTAGAGAGACAGAGAGAGAGAGACAAACAGACAGGGAAAGAGAGAGGGAGATGTTAGAGAAAGCTGTGACCTCTGTTTTCATCTCAAGAAATCTGTTCGTTTCCATTGGCCCTGGGAATTGTTCGGTATATAGATATATTAGCTTAATCTGATTTTCTTAGGCCTGTCTACAATGAAAGTACACAACAATAGAATAAAATATACTTATGACATGCCCATCCTCCTCCAGCAGGGATGAACATGCAATTCAGAGAGAATAACAGATAGTGAGAATGTCCCATAAAATAGTCAACAACCTATAAAATCGCTTTGTGAGGAGTAACAAATAAGACTTGATTTATAAGCCACAAAGCTACAGTGACCATTTGGATTTAAAAGCTCATACAAAGTGCATTAAGAAGCCATCTCCAAACATTTTTTAAATGAATATTCAATTTACATAAATTCAGCCAGTCAATACTTTTGTAACAATCATGTGAACTTTAGGGCATCAAATAGTCAGATGTTTATTGAATGCCTACTGAGGCAAAGGATTTTATGTCTTAAGGATCGTAGAAAGATGTAATGTTACTTGAGTTTTTAAAAAAGTGCATACGTGTGTGTGTGTGTGTGTGTGTGTGTGTGTGTATGATGGGCCCTTCCAAACTTACTCCAAACAATATATTCATTCCTCTACCTGCATGCCTCTGCTCCCACAGTCTTAAAACTCACTTATATATGGCCTTAGTCCATTTAGGTGTTCATTCATTCTCCAAGATTGTATCCAGCACTAACTAATATGTCAGGGGTTGTGATGGGATAAAGGGTTCCTGAATGACAGAGGAGAAATATTAAAGAAGAAAAATACACGTGAGCAGGTGAAGGAAAACGTAAGCCAGGAGATAGCAGACTGGAAAATGCAATGATGCAGGGACAACAACAACAACAACAAAATGGTGATGTATTTGGAACATCCAATGGAAGGGGACTCTGAAGTCTGGAAAGAAGAGGTGTGGGCAAGAGCAAATGTGGGTAGTCCAGTGGCCATCCAAAGGGACTGTGAGCTTTCTCAGGTTGGGGATTATGTCCTTTGTTCCCCTCTGAGTAACCTATGCCTAGGACAAGATTTTATACATAGTAATATTCAGTAAGTACTGGTTCAACAAAGGAATGAATGAGGAAGTGGCACCTCTTTTCTGGGGAATACAGAAATATTTATGTGCTGTCTGACATAGCATTAGGGCATGACACTGCCTTCCTACAGAGTCTATCAAGAGGTATCAAAACCACTGGCTGCTACCCAAACAAGAAAGTAAAAAAGGTATGGAAACATCCCTGAGCCCTGGAGTCCTATACTTATCCCTGTTCCCTCATGGCTGAGGATTGCTTTCAAAGTCCTTAGAGAAATTCTTCAATTTCTTCCAAGGTAAATGGGTAAAAATTGAAGCTTATGAATTAAAAAAAAACTATCATAGCCCATTGTTCCTGTCCTTGAATATTTGGAAGACTATTATGGAAAATTGGAGGGTAGAGTGGGTGGTAATATACATACTAATGTACAGTAGGTTTTGGAGAAATGTCAGGGCTGAATATTGACACTTAGGAGTTCCCACCATGAGCTTGGTCTCAGAAGTTGGAAAAGAGGCTGCTCAGGGCATTTGAGACACGTGACATTCTTCCTATCAGTCAAAAGACAGTTGCTTCCCTTTGCTCTGTGTCTGTGTCAAAGTCACTAGAACAAAAGAAAAGAAACTCTCTTGGAGAATTTTGAACTGGACCATATGACCAAATGGGTGGAAGCCAGAGAAGCACATCATTAGACAGAAAGTATGTTTGTCATGCTATAGAACGCAGATTCAGGGAACATAGTTGAGGTGACTATTCTTTGGTGAAAGGAAAATGATATATTTTTTAAAGATTTTATTTATTTATTCATGAGAGACACGGGGGGGGGGGCGCGGAGACATAGTCAGAGGGAGAAGCAGGCTCCATGCAGGGAGCCCAACTTGGGACTCGAACCGGGGTCTCCAGGATCACACCCTGGGCTAAACTGCTGAGCCACCCGGGCTGCCGGGAAAATGATACTAAAGAAAAAATACAGAGGTTCCTGGGTGACTCAATCAGTTGAGCCTCCGACTCTTGATTTCGCCTCAGGTCATGATCTCAGGGTCCTGGGATTCATCCCCGAGTCGAGCTCTGGGCTCAGCAGATTTTCTCTCTCCGTCTCCTCCTACCCCTCCCCTCACTCACTCTCTCGCTCTGTCTCTCAAAATAAATAAATCTTTTTTTAAAAAAGTCGAAAAAAGAAAACAATACATGCTAAACACTTCTTGCCTTTTCCATCCCTTTGGTTTTTTTTTATACGTCTTCTAGAAGATTTTCTTGACTAAATGTACCATCGTCCACATTTAAAAAAAATTTCAGCCATGATTTTATTCATTTATTTCATAAAAGCTCCTGCTTGCCCTTTGTTCTTTTTGACGGTCTTCTTTTCCTGTTTCGTCAATCAAATAACATTATTCATCTTTTCAAAATACCAAGTGCTCTTGTTTTTCAACTTGTCCCTTTTCTCTTAGTTTCATTTTTGTTGCTGTGCGTTTTTCCTGATTTCTTCTTTCTGGCAGAAGCCCTTCTCAGATACCCGGTGATGTGTGGTAAAGGGAAGCAAAAGGAAAACAAATAACAAGCAGGTTTGGAGATTTCAGAACATTAGATTCTAGAGTAGAGGGTTAATTTTTTATTTATTTATTTTTTCCAAACGTAATTCCAATCACACCCATTGCTAATTACTGGCTTGTGACAGGCTGGCAGCAGAGGGATTTTATCTGGAATGAAGAACTTGCAAATCTGTGTCAAATCTTTACTTCCTTCTACCAGTTCTATTAATGTCTCATTTACTAACGATTGTTGGATAATTGCACTAGTTTTAAAAAGTCTTGCTTGCTAAAGACGGACTAAAAGTGTTTTGACAGTAACGTTATCTAATTTTGCTTAGATAATCCAACTTTTGGTGGTACGGCAAATAAATTAAATGTGTTAATGGTACCAGTTGCCTTTTTTTTCTGTACTGCAAAACTGAATTGTCCATATTGAATATTCAAACAAAATAATCAGCTTCCTAACAAACAGCAAGCTTGTTCATTTGTGTTCAAAATTGAAAAACAAATACGTTCATGTCTCCTGTTCACATTTGCTCACTACCTCTGCCCACTGTCCTCTACAGTTGCACATCCTAACTCTTGTTTTCTCTAACACGGAGATCTGACATTCTCTAAAACCTTCCATGAAAGAGTGCCTCTGTGGGAGTACAGGTTTACTGTGACTCTGGAGCACTATGAGAGGAGATAGGGTTTGGGGACTCCAAGATGCTGACTCTGCTCCCTCTCATGAAGATGAAGATGTGGTCATGCTAGTGCTGAGTTTGTTGAAAAAAACAAAACAACTAGGGTTTTCTTTTGTCAACATTTCAGAGAATAAAGGACAATACTCAAAATTGGCAAGTGTGGAGAGAGTTTAATAAAGGGAATATTTACAAATGTGTGGGCACAAGGGATAAGAAAATCAGCAAAGGGTAGTGTAGTTCTCTACATATGGCAATAGCGAGACCCATGATCACCCTTCGGCCTCCCAGGGCAAGAGGAGGATACAGTTGTTGGAACTCAGAGAGAGGATCTACATGAAGAGGGCTGCATGACAGAAGTTGTGGCCTTCAGTAGAGAGGAACCGCTGACCCATAGTGATCTCGTAGAAAGGAAGACAGAGAAATAAAACATCCCAGCCTCATTTTTCTCTCATGTTCCCATTTCAGTCAGTCTCTCCTATTGGCTGAACCCAGCTAAAAGCCAGAGGGCAATGGAGCCCACTAATGCTGTTCATACAACCCAGTTTCTTGGGGCACAGAGCAGTTGGAGGTCAGAGGGGATCTGGGTCAAGCAATGGAAAAATACCCAGTACATCATGAAACCCCCATGTTTGTAAACAATTGCTTTAGTGGAGTAGCTGAAGGGTGCCTGGTGGCAGAGTTGGTTGAGTGTTCGACTCCTGGTTTCAGCTCAGGTCATGATCTCAGGGTTGTGAGATCAAGCCCTGCGTTGGGCTCCATGCTCATCCAGAGTCTGTTTGAGATTTTCTGTCTCTCCTCCTTTTTCCTTTCCCACTTTCTCTCTCTCTCTCTCTAATATAAATAAATAAATCTTAAAATTTTTTAAAATTTAAAATTAAATGGAGTAATTGATGTAAGTTCTTCTGGAATATAAAGTTTAAGTACATAAATTCAAGAGGAAGTAATATAGCAAGATCCGGTTTATTTCTCAATTCTGGAGGGATTCTACTTGCATGGAGAATGACACAGGCAGTTCCATGTCCCATAGGAAAGCCAGGATGAGGGGAAATCCATGTAAATATATACTGCATCTGCTCATACTCTGTATAGTCATCTTTTTCAATAGCCTTAGTAAAATAATTGAGAACATCTATCCCAAGTGTACGTTTGTCTCTGCACTTTTTCTACCCATCAATTCACAACCTACCTGAAACACTACACTTTCATGTTCTCAAACACATAACTATTTCATGATACATATATAGTTGTCCTTTGATCATGGAAATAGATATTATTTAATTTTGCTAAGGGTTATTCTTTATGAAATATAGATGGAGTATAATTCATTTGATAACCATGAATTTGACAGTAATTCACAATTGACCCTAGCATTTAATTTCCACAACTAATAACCATGATCACTGAAGATATAAATAAAATTATTCATAATGTCTTTGGATGCAGAGGGAATCCTGGATAGTGATTAGATGAAGGCAAGAGAGACAGCTGGGAAAGATGAAAACTGATAAGGAAAGTATTTAAAGGGGAGCGTCACATTTGTTTTGCTGTTGAGCAAATCCTGTGCATTACCTTGGAACAAGGGCTATAAGCCAGAGCCAGATCTGAGATTTGTGGAGCCTGAAGATTATCATGTTATTATTCCATCACAAACGCTGGCCCTGCACTGGCCTAGAGGTGCTGGGGGTATCTGGGGAAGCCATTCTTACCCTTGATTGACAAACAATAACTTAACTCTACATGGAAGTGACTGTCTTCCACATAAATATATTTCACTAACTCTACCTTAAACTTAATCCCAGCTCAAGTTACCTCTAACAGAATTCCCCAAAATGTCTGTGGCCACTCCATCACTACATGATATGAGGAAATATGTGACAGAAGGAAGGTCATTGTAAAAGGAGTCAGTAGTCTTAACCGACTGTGGTTAAAATATCTTACTTTTCAGTTTTTACAAAAATATATGCTGTGAATATATTGCTCAGGCCTCTTCTATGGCCTTGGAAGGGAACTGTGTAAGCTTTCCTAGCTTCGTGATAAGTCCACATTTAGGTAATTTTTTTGTGTATTTTTTATTGGAGTTCAATTTGCCAACATATAGCATAACACTCAGTGCTCATCCTGTCAAGTGCCCCCCTCAGTGCCTGTCACCCAGTCACCCCATCCCCCTGCCCACCTCCCTTTCCACCATGCCTTGTTCGTTTCCCAGAGTTAGGAGACCCTCATCTTCTGTCATCCTCACTGATATTTCCCACTCATTTTCTCTTCTTTCCCCTTTATTCCCTTTCACTATTTTTTATATTCCCCAAATGAATGAGACCATATAATGTTTGTCCTTTTCCAATTGACTTACTTCACTCAGCATAATACCTTCCAGTTCCATCCACATCGAAGCAAATAGTGGGTATTCGTTGTTTCTAATGGCTGAGGAATATTCCATTGTATATATAGACCACAGCTTCTTTATCCATTCATCTGTCAATGGACCCCAAGGCTCCTTCCACAGTTTGGCTATTGTGGACATTGCTGCTACAAACATTGGGGTGCAGGTGTCCCGGCATTTCACTGCATCTGTATCTTTGGGGTAAATCCTCAGCAGTGCAATTGCTGGGTCGTAGGGCTGTTCTATTTTTGACTCTTTGAGGAACCTCCACACAGTTTTCCAGAGTGGCTTGAACTGAACAGGGCCTCACCCTCTGCCCACGGAGTTAATAGGAAAAGGATCTGAGGCCAAGTTAGTTCTGCTGCCTCTTCCATAGAATGAGGGTAGAATCTGGCAGTTCAAGTTCTCAGTCCTTCCCATTGACCACTGACCTGTAGTTTAGGTTAATGGGTGGGGGGAATGATTGTGGATAATGGCTATGATAACTTTCTCAACAAGTATTTGCTAATTGTCCATTATGTGCCAGGCACTATTTAATATGATGCAGATAAAATAGTAAGTAAAACAGATGCAGTCTCTGTCTTCAGTGAATTTCAAGAGAATAGGCAACTTACTATTGCATCTTTTTTTAAAAAGATTTTATTTATTTGAGAGAGAGAGCATGAGCGGGGTGAGGGGCAGAGGGAGAATCAGACTCCCTGCTGAGCAGAGAGCCCGATATGGGGCTGGATCCCAACGTGGGCCTTGATCCCAGGACCCCAGGGTCATGACCTGAGCCAAAGGCAGATGCTTCACCAACTGAGCCACCCAGGTGCCCCTCACCATTGCATCTTTATGTAAAATAAGTATGTGAGAAATCATAGAGTAATTCATCTATCATCCTATTTATACCTTGGCACAGAGCACTAGTGATCCCTGAAACATAGTTCTCTTAAGTTCTAACCATGGCCTTGATATTTCCAGCCTCTTCTTGTTAATAAAAATGAAAGAAATGGAAGGCAAGAATTTTGAGGAGTGGAGAATCTAGAAATGGAGAAATCAACCCATCTCCAAATCTTTGTTCTTTCTTTTAGAATGTTTAATCTTGTGCTCCTTAGGACTATGGATAACATAGAGGAGGTATTGTCTTCTATACTCGACCAGTCATCAGTGATGAATAATAAGAGAATAGATACCAGGTGAGGTGACTTCTCTTTTAGGCTCTCCTATCATTCCTATCACAATGGCTGCAAAGCATTTGTAGGAAATGTAATGGCCGTTATTATTGAATGGCGTGATAGACAAAGGTGTCACTCAATGTTCACACTTGCCTTGGACATCCAGAAAGCCATCTAATTTCTTAGCATCTCAGGTGCATAGTGGTGAAAGGAGGTCAACTATACAAATTGCATACTTATCTCATTGGGATACAAAGTGCTGCAAGAATTGCAGCTGTGAATTAGATTGTCAGAGGGCTTGTCTATTGTTGAGAAGAGTTAAGCATGATTCCATGGCCTCTAAAGAAGGAATAACCATATGAAATTGTACATAACAAAAAATGAATTAAAAAAGGAAATCCTACAGCAGAAGGAGAGTTTAATTAATATTGAATACTAAATCAATATTAACATCAACACTTTCACTGATCAAGCCAGGCATGCTCTACTTTCCTGGTCTTTAACTGCTTGGTTATAGTCTGTCTTCAGATAGACCTTCCCAGGAATATTGATATTCTGGAAATGGTGATGAGAATTCCACTATCAGGTAGAAATTGCAGTGATGTCATAAATATGCAAATAATTGTTTCTGCCAAGCATTCTAAGTTTCTTAAAGTCTGTTAAGCTTTCTCTAGGCCAAACTTATGTGATCTTAAGAAGCACTGAAGCATAGGAAAAGAACACTGAGTTTGAATCCTGGCTCTGCAAATCTCTGGGTGTACCTGACCTTGGACAAGTTACCTGACATCTTTGAAGTTCAATTTTCCTAACCTATGAAGCAAGGTTAACAATAGCTCTTGTTACAGAATTGTTTGGATGATTTAAAGAAATTTGATACTCACATAAAGCATGTGCCATATAGTAGATGCACAGTGAATGATAGGTATTATGAATTATGAATTTCAGTACAATAATAAGCGATTTTTTTATCACTTGTTCTTTCCAGTGCTTAAATTTTGGGCTAAGAAAGACTTTCTCACAAGATTATTATGATCTGTAAACATGAGCCAACTTCTCTCTAGCAATTATTTTGCTGGGAAGTAAGCAAGGTCATAAATCAATAATGACTCTTGCAACCTCAGGACTTATTGATCTTGCTGTTTATCTTCTGTAATGTTCCTGGAAAACCCAATTATTTTGGGAAGTTACCCAAACTAGTTTACCCATTATTCTATATTAGTGTTATCAGTAACAAGTTATGAAAGCATTTGATTGATTTTCTTGGAAAAACAATCCCTTTATAGTACAACAGAGATATTACTTTATCCAATAAATTTCTTAACATATTATATATTTTTTAATAGAACAAATTGGGATGAAGAGCTAGGGATTCTTTTTAATGCATGTATTTATGATAAATTCTACTTTCCTGGGCACCACAATTGAGAGTTAAAGAATGCATTAGCTAAGAAAATTTCTAGGCATACATGGGCCCAGTTCATCTTATGTGACTGTCCACTGGCAATGATTTGAAGTAGAATATTGAGAAATTCAACTCCTTCTCATTGTTCTTTTTTTTCAGTTTAGTCCATCTGGTTGACAAGAGATAGTCACTGTAAGGTACAAAACTATCTTTTGTGATTGTGAAGTAGCTTGACTTTGAGCCTAATATTTGGAAAGCCAAAGGGAAGTATTTATCAAAACAAAATGAGATATGAAGGAGGGTAGTGGTTCTCCAAACTGGTCTAAGAATCATGTGACATATATTGTCAAGTGCAAATTTCCAGCCCTCATCTGAGAATTTTAGAAGGGAATACAACCAAATGTTTCTTATGACCAGGCAGGTTGGGCAAAGATGGGGATAGGGGACAACTGTCATTTAACTTAACAGAAGACTGATGGGGCTTACTTGACCTAGCAATCTCCCTTAACTTCTATTTTGTCTGATTTAATACAGAGATATCAATATCTCTCCGGACCACATCAAAGAATTTCTGTGAGAATCATAAGAGGTTTAATTTCCGAACTTTCATATTTTATGCAAAGTTTTGAAAACTATCTTAAAGACACCAGCAAATCCATTAAGAATACAATTCTTCTACTTACAAATAACTAATTCACAATTTGATAAATCCTTTCTAGCAATCCTCTTATGTGACCTTTCCAAAATCACCGTGACAACCTGCACTAGCCAATAGCTCCCAAAATGCCCTGTGTCGCTATTTCCCTGGAAATGAGCTACTATATTCATGCAATTTAAAAATATTGATTTTAGACATGCCTGGGTAGCTCAATCAGTTAAGCATCTGACCACTGATTTCAGCTCAAATCATGATCTCAGGGTCGTGAGATTGAGTCCTGCATCAGGCTCCATGCTCAGCTCAGAGTCTACTTGAGATTCTCTCTTTCCCTCTTCCTCTGCCTCCCAAACTTCCCAAACAAGTGCTTGTTCTATAAATAAATAAATAAATAAATAAATAAATAAATAAATAAAATCTTTAAAAAATATTCACTATAGAAATGAAAAACAGAATTACCATATGATATAGCAATCCCAAATACAGAACCATTATCTTGAAGAAATAACTGTACTCCCATGGTCATTGCAGCATTATTCACAATAGCCAGGGTATTGAAACATCCTAAGCATCTGTCACTGTGTCACTGGATGAATGAATCAAGAAAACATGATATATACAAACAGCAGAATATCATTCAGCCTTAAAAAGGAAGGAGAACCTGTCAGTTGACAACATGGATAAACGTGGAGGGCATTATGCTAAGTGGAATAAGCTAGGCAGAGAAAGTCAAATACTTCATGGTATCACTTATAATATGAAGTCTAAAAATTTTTTTGTTTTAATTTTTAAGAAGTCAAACTCTTAGAACAGTAGCTGCCAGGGGCTGGGACTGGGGAAATATGGAGAGGTTGGTAAAAAGGTGCCAACTTTCAGTTATGAGATGAATAACTTCTGAAGATCTCATGTGTAAGATGGTGACTATAGTTGATAATGTTGTATTATATAATTGAAATTTACTAAAATAGTAGAACTTAAATGTTCTTAACAACAACAAAACAACCCAGAATTAAATATGTGAGGTGATGGTTGTGTTAATGAACTTGGTGGGAGAATCTTTTCACAATATATATATAGAGTCCATTTTGGGCTCAATATATATATATATATATATATATATATATATATATATATATATATTTACTTGATATATATATATATATAAAATCTTTTCACAATATATATATATTTACTTGATATATATATATATACATATATATATATCAAGTAAAAAAATTTAAAATGTGGAAAAAATGTATGTCACTGCTTCAGAGGAAAAGAATTGTCTACTATCCAGTTGCTATTAGGCATTAACCATTTGAATTGGGTTTCTTTTATTGGCTAAACTAATATTCTGTCTTTAACAAGTGCTCCACAGTTATATTGAGAAGAAAATCAAAATAACTGTTGCCATTGTGCTAATAGTCATTGTAATATTAATAACTTTTTCAACTCAATATGTTTCTGGGCATTTTGGCTAGAGGCTGGAATTTGCATTAATAGAATAAGGCTTCTGTAAAGTGAAGGGGATAAATGCAATATTAATCTAGCCAAGAAAATATACTTGGCCCCCTCATGGTTATTGCCTATTAGCCACCAAGCACTGAGAAAGATTTTCCCTTTCTTTTAACAATAAAAAATATTATTAATACAAATATTATGGAAAAGCCCTGAGCTAAGTGTTTTACATGTTTTATTTCTTTTAAAACTCATGACGACTTTCTGGACTAACTATGATTATTATCATCATCTTGCAAATGAATACACTGAGACTCAGAAAAGTTATAACTTGCCACAAGTCTTGCCAGTATTAAGCTGCAAAGTCAGGATATGTATTCATCTCCATCTAACTTCAGAGGCCAAATATTTAATCACTATCATGTACTGATTCTTAACCAAAACCAAATAGAAATTTGATAGTTCACATTTCTCCTTTCTAAGGTAATGTATCTTCATTTATTTACACTTCCTGTTTTGATTTTTGAAAAAAAAAAGAAAAGAAAAGAAATTCAAGAAATCAGGAAAAGTACCACTATCAATTGCTTTTAGGCCAAAATTTTCTTTATTTAATTGTCTCTTGCTAACTTCTATTACAAATGGATGTGTGTGCATGTGTGTGCGTGTGAATACACATCCCTATTGATGTGAAAGTCATAAAATTTAATTATGACATTGTTATATTTGTTTTGAAGCCTTTCTTCTGGATCTTTCCAGCTTCAAAATTTGTCTCAGGAGCTGCTAGACACTAGTAGGTGGTGAATGATGTTGGGTTTGTGCTGAAATTTGACTGATCAATCTTCTCAAGAGATGACAAGATGCCTTTACCTGGGTTTAAATATCACTGTTGATGCATGATGGAATCTCTGGAAGCAGGCATTGAGATAGAATTTGGCATGAGAGGTACTTATTAGGAAGGAGAAAGAAGCAGGATTAGGCAGAGGGAGAAATTGAATGGCTAAGCGGACCTGATAGTCTAGGAGGAGTTTACAGGGGGCTCTGGAGACCAGGGCCCATCAGAGTTGTCTCTCATTTCAGATTGCCAAATTCAGCAAGTAAAAATATGGGACATCTAGTTAAATGTGAATTTTGGATAAATGACAAATAACTTTTTAGCATGAGTACATCCTATGCGATATTTATCACATGCGATATTTTGTCTGACAACCTTTCCCCAGTTGGATTGAAACATCTGGGCCTTTAGACCCCAGTTTTGATCAGTCATTAACTGGGGGCCGGCCCAGTAAGGGCATGAACTTGGGAAATGTGGCTCCCTGCAGCAGACCCTGCTCAGGCAATCCTCTCTCAGGTAGCTAGAACCTGAAACAGTGGAGCGCTGGGGCAACAAACCCTTCCTGGGAGGGAGATTTTGGGGGCATACACCCACGCTCTCCACAAATTCATAGTCAAGGGAAATCTTAGCATACCTTCAAGTTCCAAGCGAGGGTCTTAACAAAGGAACTCTAGCAGCTTGAAACTTGGCTGTGTGGTACCTTGCACTGGTCCTGCAAATTAATCACTGGACGAGAAAGCTCTTTTCACCCAACTGTGCAAGCGATGAGACTGAGCATATAGCCACAGAAAAGCTATGATAACCTGAGGAGTTCAGAGCAGGGTTAGCTTTATGTGTGTGTTCCTCTTGCAGTCATGCAGAGCCCGAGCTGTTAAGGCCTTGCACTTGGTTTCATGCTCTGTGGTTGCCGCCTTGAAATTTGGGGAAATTTTATCCTTGATCTCTTCTTTTATTAGCGAAGTCTGATGGAGCGTGCCTGTGACCAGAGGAGATGGCGAACACCGTATGCGTGTCTGCCACTGCGTGTGTCCCCAGTCACGACTGCTGTCAGCGACGTGAGTGTGGAATTCCAGTGGATCTGCTCTGCGTGAGAGTTCAGGGGGACTCCAAGGGTATAGAAGGTAAGGAGGCTACATCTGCGACTGATTAGCTGGAGCACTGACAGCCCTGAGAGGCCATGTTTTCTATTTAAACTAGAACTTTCTTTGAATGTAAAAAGGCAATAGCATTCTGGGCAGTACGAATGACCAAAGCACTCTACTTCATCTCCTTCCTCACATTATTTCCTGTAGTAGTCAGCCTCTTACGTTGAAAGTGATGATGTAGAAGGAAAGAGACAGGGCACCCCATAGTTAATTCTCCTTTTCTCTCAGACCTTCCTAGCTCATTAGTAAGCAGGAGGTAGAGTGTTGGTAAATTGTATGTGTATCAAGAAGTGAGATGAAAACAGGTGAGTGGTTTTTACAGTGTTCCCACTGTTTTGGGAGAAATATTTACATGCCTATGAGCTACAAAACTTGAATTTTGGAGTTTCAGTGATTCTGTGTAAGAGTTAAATGCTCTTATGTTCATGGTTGAAACTAGCACAGCACGATATAAACCTGAAGACTAAAACTCATACTAACAGCTTAAATTTTTTATTTTTCTTTGCTTCGAATGGCATCGAACAACTGATAACAAACAAACAAACAAACAAACAGCACATGGCAAGTCCAGAGTGAAACTGCAGAAGAAAAGAAAAAGCTTTATCTTTGAGTATAGGCATTTTTTCCCTGTGTTTAGAACAGGGGCCCTGCATTTTAGTTTTGCACTTGGGCCCGCAAATTATGCAGCCAGCTATAGGTCAGCAGAATTAGCAAGTACGAACGGAGTAGCGAGTATAAATGGAGTGGGATGGGATCCTGAAAGTCAGTTTCAGGAGGAAACACCAGTCTTCCAGGACCATGACTCTCCACAGATGGACTTGCACTACTTTTAACAATTTGTTTTCATAATGTGTGGTTTAGCTTAGCAGCAGTGATTCTCTCTCCTTATTTTGTTCCCCTTTTACTGGATATTCATTGAGAGGTCTCTTATGGATAGAGCAGTATGCTAGGGAACATGAAAGAGGACAAAGTGAATTGGACCGCAAAAACACTAAGTGTCAGCCACCTTCAAATGGTATGTATTTGAATAATGGCACTTTTCTAATGATTTCTAAATTTTGATATATACCTGTACACATACACATTTACAAATACACAGTCATACCTGCCATTTTCCCTTTCTCCTCTTTTTTAAAAAAGATTTTATTTATTTATTCATGAGAGATGCAGAGAGATAGGCAGAGACATAGGCAGAGGGAGAAGCAGGCTCCCTGCAGGAAGCCTGATGCGGGACTCGATCCCAGGACCCCGGGATCACGACTTGAGCCAAAAGCAGACAATCAAACACTGAGCCACCCAGGTGCCCCCCTTCCTCCTCTTCAATCATATTTCATTCCCCTTCTTCCTTCCAGATCCCCAGTCATTTCAGCATGGTGATGATGATGATGGTAATAAACATAATTCTGAGCACTTTCCACATATCCATTCAGTTAATCTTTACAGCAGCCCTGTGACATATGTATCATTTTTTTTTTATCTTCATTCTACAAATGAAGAAACTGAAACACAGGTAGGTTAAGTAATTTGCCTCAAGTCAAACAGCTAGAAAGTAGATAAGCCAGCATTGGAGCTAAGGTAGTTCCCCCATTAGGCTGTACTCTAGACTTTTCTCAAAGTTTTGGGAAAGAATGTCTTTGTGCAGTGGTCTCCAAATTTACATATGTGGTGTGGCAGATAGTGTATACTGAAAATTCTAGCAAAGTTTTAGGGGATGAATTTCCAGATCCTCAGCTTCACTGAGCTCTCTTTTCTAAAAATGGTCTGCCTAGAGCAAACTTATAATTGAGGCTGCCTCCCTGTCCCACCCCCTGTTTGCAACAGTCCTTTTCCCTTTTTACAGAAGAAAGGTCCTCATATTGAATCTTATTATGGTTCACTGCCCTGGGGTCTAACACACTTCAAAGTGCCAACCAAAGGGTAATTTAAAGAATCTGTAATAGTGTTGAGAAAGTGAATGACTTTTAAGATGGGGTCTTAAATTTATAATTTATAATTTAAGGGTTTCTGATCCTTGATTATCAGTCAAAATAAAGGACACCTAAACAGATTACTAGCTGATAGATTATTAAAAAATAACTTTTGATTACAGATCACTATGTGAATTTTGTCATAGAATTCTGAAGGAGTTGGGTGGTAGTTTTATAACAAATATCCTTCTATTCCCATCCTCTTATTCAAGTGACAAGTTTTCTAAGTATATAACTAAAACAGAGTAAGTAAATTTATGTCTTACATAAATTCTAACAATAAAGTATCATTCATTGTTGGATGTATAAACTGTATAAAGATAATATTATTTACTTTATTAAGAAATGCGACTTTGATTAAGGTTTTAACTTCTGTTTAAAAATTATTTGTCAAAGCGTAATATATTTGTGATTGCTGATCATTTTTCTAATAGTAATTGTAATGACAATTCAATCCTTAAGAAAAACTTTTAATATGTAATGCTACCTGCTCAAAGGAAATTTTTAAAAATTAGATTTCAACTTAAATACATGTATTTATTGCAGAGAAGGTATGTAGGTTGCTTAGTAAAAGATTTTCCAGGATGAAATATATGATAGTAGGATAGTAGGTAGGAATTCTGAAGGAAAAATAACTAGAAAAATAGTCAAGAAGAAAAAGAAATAGTGTAACATTTCTGACAGTTAAAGAAGAGCTTGTTCACATAATTTTTTTAAATAAGTGATGGTGAGTGGCACTGTCATAACAAATTCTATTGGGTACCTTTAGGAGTGATGTAATAGTCTGTTTAAAGATATCACAACCTAGGGGCACCTGGGTGGCTCAGTTAGTTAAGCATCTAACTCTTGATCTCAGCTCAGGTCAAGATCTCAGGGTCTTAAGATCAAGCCCCATGTCAGGCTCTGTGCTGGATATGGAGCCTACTTAAGATTCTCTCTCCCTCTTCCTCTACCTTCTTCCCTGCCTTCCCCCTGCTCACATGTGTGTGTGCACATGCACATGCTCTCTCTCTCTCTCAAAAAAATGTCAGAACTTAAAATATACCCTTTGCCCATATTTAACATTATAATGAAAAAAGTTAAAAGTCAACTTAAAGAATTGGACAAGAGTATTTAGTTTAATAAAGCTTTTTGAAGATACACCAACAAAAAGTTGGAAGACCTCATGACCTAGAAGAATTGTCTTGTAACCTAAGTATATTATGTTCTATTCATCTCCATTACACACTCCTTCAGCTCTTTTTAATGCCCAGAGCATTCTCTGAAGTTGATGAAAGCCTTGTGCCAAGAAAGAAGGAAGTATTAGAGAAAGGAGTGATAGAAATTCATCAATTGTAGTGTCTCCAGAGGGGATGTTTAAATGAGTAATCAATTTTATTCTTCTCTTCATCATGTTCAGGGAACTTTTGGCCTGCTTACTTATTCAATTTCAAAATTGCATCTCTCATAATTGCTTTTGGGCCTCCATACAGCATTGATGAGTAATAAAAGTATTTACCTTACAACTTCCCAGTGGAATGGTTGTAGAAAAAGAGAAAAGAGAGTAAGATTTTATAAGTGGAAAAATGAAACAGGACAATTGCTTTCACCTTGGATATAGAAAGCAAAATGACCGACAGAGGTGTAATCATGATATAAAGAATAAGGAACCAAATCACTTGTGACCAGCTGTGTGTGCCTAAAGTTAGTTATTTATCCCCTCTGAGACTTAGTATCCTCAAATAAGAAAAAGAAAATAATATGTGTCTTAGAGATTTCTGTCAGGTATGACTGAGAAGTGTGCAGAGTTTGGCAAAATGCTCAGTATAAAAAATTTAAGAGTGATTTTATCAAGATGGCACTAAGTGGTTCCTGACTTTGTTTCTCTTCACAAGAACAACTAACACCTATGTAAAACCAAGACACACTGAGAGAATCCTAGAGCACAAGGGTGAGTCTAAAGCCTGCTATGCACCATACAGACCAAGACTGACTGCTTTAGAAGGGTAAGAGAAGTGGCTACCTGTTGACCACATCATTGGCCCTCCCCAGACTAGCAGAACACTTTATGGAAGGCCCCCCCTGAGCTTCCAGTTTCTGAGAAAAGAGAGTGGGAGACAGAGGGACACAACTAACTCCCCCAGCACTCTGGCTTACTTTGCAGGAACCCTGGCATGGAGTTTGCAGATGAATCTGTGGGGCTCACCCGCTGGCAATCTGACGGATGGAGAAGGGGCAAGGAGCTTGCAGCAGCCAGCACAGGGATCTTGGCAGATGAAGTTCATACCTGCAGTGCCCAAGTAGTAAGCCCAACCATCTCATCTGCTCATCTGCAGGATCAAGTCGGGGTGCACTCTGACCACGGAATTTGGTGGTACACAGATCTGTCTGATTTGGATTGTCAAATGAGGAGTTTGCCAACCCTGGAGCCTTGTCTGCCCACATCCAGGCAAGGAGCTGAGTCACAGTCCTACTGTAGAGAGTGCTTTCTAGCTCCATCTGACCGGAAGGACCGGTGAGAGCTCCTGGAAGCATTGTGGCCCAGTGGCACTCCAACCTGAGAGGTAGGCAGACGAAACTGACTGCCTCAGAGTGAAGCTAGTATCAGGCATGGAAGCTTCCCATGCTATACATGGGCAGGGGATTAATTCATAGCCAAGGCTGAGAGTAAGTTCTGCCCCTCTCAACTGGAGAGCCAGTTTGGGAAATTGAGAGTCACCAGAGCAGCTCCCATCCCGATCCCCCCCATTACCTGCTCCATAAAACTCTTAGGAAAAAAAAAAAACAGGAACAAAGCTGCTTGACATGGGTCTTGGAAATGATTTTTTAGATATAATACTTAAAGTGCAAGCAACAAAATAAAAAATACAAGAGAAAGACCATATCAAACTAAAAGCTTCAGCACAGCAAAGGACACCCTCAACAAAATGAAAAGACAGCCTATGGGATGGGAAAAAATATTTGCAAACTACCTACCTGATAATGGGTTTGTATCCAAAACATATAAAGAAAAACCCATACAACCCAATAGCAAAGAAACAAACAAAAAACTCAATTAAAAAATGGGCAAAGGACCTGAATAGACATTTGTCCAAAGAATATATATGAAAGGCCAACAGGTACATGAAAGGGTGCCCAACGTCACTTACCCTAGAAGGAATGTAAATCAAAACCACAATGAGATATCACCTCACACTTGTCAGGATGGCTGAAATCAAAAAGGTAAATAACAAGTGTTGGTGAGGATGTAGAGAAAAGGGAACCCTTGGGAACTGTTGGTGGGAATGTGAATTGGTGCAGCCACCATGGAAAACAGAGTGGAGGTTCCTCAAAAAACTAAAAATAGAACTACCCTATGATGATGCAGCAGACTTGTGGTTACCAGAGGTGGGAGGGGGGAGAAGGAATGGGAGGAAGGTGGTCAAAAGTTATAAACTTCCATTTACAAGATAAATAAGTACTAGGGATGGAACGTACGACACGATGACTATAGCTTGCACTGCTGTGTGATACGTAGGACAGTTGTTAAGAGAGTAAATCCTAAGCGTTCTCATCGCAAGGAGAAATTTTTTTTTCCTTTATTCCTTTCTTTCTTTTCATTTTATTGTAACTATATGAGACGATGGATGTTAGCTGAACCTATTGTGGTGATTATTTCACAATATATGTAAGTCAAAGCATCATGCTCTGTGCCTTAAACTTACACAGTGATATATGTCAATTATTTCTCAATAAAAGTGGGGGAAAATGTAAGACATATGTGAAGCTGGCCATGAAGGGAAAGAACTTCTTCAAAGTATGAGGCCAGGTGACTCATTTTAATATATTAGAGTTTTCCTTTTTTAAGTAGTGCCCTTTAAAAGCATTATTATTATTTCAGAGATACTGTCATTGCTAAAATTTTTCAGTAATTATCTTCAAAACATAGTAATTTAGGATATCCTGTCTTTTAAAGACTTTTAATAACGTTTTTATTTTGATAGAATTATAGATTCACATGCAGTTGTAAAAAATAATATAAATCGAAGAAAAAATACAAATCGATCTTGTGTACCTTCCCCCCTATTGTATAACATGTTACAAAATCATAGTGCAATATCGTAACCAGGATATCAATACTGCTGCAATCCACTGATCTAATTCACATTTTTTCCAGTATTATTTGTGCTTGTGTGTGTGTGTGTGTGTGAAGATATTTAATTTTGCAAAGAAAGTACAGATGAAACCTTTGATAATTTCCAATTATGAGGCCCAGCCTGTTTAATCAGGATCTAGATCAGAATTTGAGGAGCTTTGAAAAAGGAAAACAGATGGAAATCCACAGAAGCTTCCCTGCTTGGTAAAATGTCATCATGACCCCGGGAATGGAAAAACTTTCTTAATAAAATACAAAATGTACAAAACCAAAAGGAAAAGTTTGCTACACTTGTGGTGAGCAAATTATAATGAATAGACTTTTCAGGTCACTTTGCTGTACATCTGAAACTAAAGGAACATTGTGCATAAACTATACTTCAATTTAAGAAAAAAACTGAAAGGAAAAGTTTGATATCCTGGAACACATCAAAATTAAAACCTTCTGCATAAGAAAATACATATTAACAAAGTTTAAAGGCAAGATGTAGGCTGGGCAAAAAATATTTGCTACAGATATAAGAGACAAAGCCTTAGTATCAAGAATATACAAAAAAAATTCTGTCAATGAATGTGAAGACAAAAAATTCTATAGAAAAATAGGGATCCCTGGATGGCTCAGCGGTTTAGCACCTGCCTTTGGCCTAGGACGTGATCCTGGAGTCCTGGGATCAAGTCCCACATCAGGCTCCCTGCATGGATCCTGCTTCTCCCTCTGCCTATGTCTCTGCTTCTTTCTCTGTGTGTGTCTCTCATAAATAAATAAATAAAATCTTAAAAAAAAAAAAAAAGAAAAATTAAGACTCTAGGCTAGCACCTGATTCATAGAAACAGGAATATAAATATAATTCATTATAAGTGAAAAATTGCTTCATCAGGGAAATGCAAGTAAAAATAAAAAGGGGCACCAGGGTGGCTCAGTGGGTTAAGCGACAGACTCTTGATTTCAGTTCAGGTCATGATCTCAGGGTCCTGGGATGGAGCCCCACTTCCGGCTCCATGCTCAGCAAGGAGTCTGCTTGAGGATTCTCTCTCTTCCTCTACCCCTCCCCCTACTCATGCTATCTCTCTCTCTAAGATAAATAACTCTTTAAAAAAATAAAATTACAAAAATATTACTTTTTATTCTTTTTAGACATCTGAAAGTTGATAATATAAAGTGGAAATGGATAATAATATCTATTAATTGAGTGCTATGTGTGAATGACCACATTTAATCCTCAAAACGGAGCTATGAGGCATGTGACAGCAGCGTAAATTGGATCATCTGCGCTGGAGGGCAGTTCGTTAGTATCTGTTAAAACTAAAAGTATGCATGCCGCATGACTCAGCAATTTCACTTCTTAGCCCCTACCCTGGAGACATACTTGCTCATGCGCACAAAGAAGCATGTATGATGATGTTTACTGCAGCAGTATCTGTAACAGTGAGAGACTGGAAATGAACTAAATGTCCAATAAGAAGAGAATGGCTAATTGTCTATTCATACAGTAACTCAAATGAAAGCAGTTATAGATACGAATGTGGATAAGTCTCCAAAAAACATTAGAGAACAGAAAAAGCAGCTTATAGAATAGCACAATTTATGTTAAACTCATACACCAGCACTATGCATTTTACCATACTATGTGTATATATAATATATGTAGGGATCCCTGGGTGGCGCAGCGGTTTAGCGCCTGTCTTTGGCCCAGGGCGCGATCCTGGAGACCCGGGATCGAATCCCACGTCGGGCTCCCGGTGCATGGAGCCTGCTTCTCCCTCTGCCTGTGTCTCTGCCTCTCTCTCTCTCTCTCTGTGTGTGACTATCATAAATGAATAAAAAAAATTAAAAAAAAATATTTAAAAAAAAAAAAAATAATATATGTATATATGTATTTCTATGTACATATGTAGAAATAATATACATTAATCTTAATTAAACTTAATCTTCTTTAAGAAGAAACTATAAGCTCAGAGAGTCTAAGCAACTTTTTATTTGATATTTATGAGACATCTCAAAGCATTTTAATTGCTAGTTTTCTAAGTGCAACAGCAGGATACACACAGATAAACCAGGCTTCTAATCCTAGTTCTGCTCCTGACTGTATTATTATTGATAAGTCAATTACCCTGACTCTTATTATTACAGTTGAAAAATGCCAATAGTAATATCCACCTCTTTTATAAGATTGTTTTCAGGATAAAATAAGGTACCATACATAGAGACCTTAGGACTGTACCTGGCACAAATAAGCCCTCAACAATAACTACTAATAATGGCAGTTATTCTTAATAATATTGTGGACCGGAAAGAAAAATAGTCTCAGTGATTAACTCTGGGGATGTTTAGGGGTACTTAGGTGGCTCAGTCAGTTAAGCATCTGTTTTGGGCTCAGGTCATGATCTCGGGGTCCTGGGATCCAGCCCAACATCATGCTCCATGCTCAGTGAGGGTCTGCCCCTCTGCCCCTCCTCCCCATCTTGTGCACACATTGTGCATGTGCACGCTCTCTCTCCCTCTCTCTCAAATTTAAATAAAATATTTAAAAAAGTAACTCTGGGGATGTTCAATGACATGTTTGTTAGGAAATAAAACCTTAGTTGAGTTTTTTTTTTCATAAGGATAGAAAGGGCACATAAACTGGGCAAATAGTGTACCTGCGTACTAGAATGTAAGCAGAGGTGAAACACAACGGCAAATTCAATGAGCTACCTGTAGCTGGGGAAAGGGTGTTTGGGTAACACTGTGAAAGAGCTTGGTTGCCTCACCATGATAGTTGGGCTTCATTAATTCTACTGATTAAGAGGAGATATTGAAGGATTTGAAATAGAGTCATGACCAGCCCAAGATGGTGGAACTGAGCATGTACTATAGTGAGAACTAGTAGTAGTAGCAGGAGGAGAGAAGCTAAATAGAGTCTGAAAAACAGGTCCCTACCAGTCATTAAAAGCAAAGTACTTGCTACAAGACCCAGTGACTCATGTGTCATAAAACAGTAAGAAGAACCAGGTAAAGGCAAAAAAAAAATGAAAAGAAGAAGATCATACAAAGAATTATACAGAATATATTACAAATCCTGCTAAAACTACTATTCCTCCCGGCAACAGTCATATATATTTTAAAGAACATGAGAGGAAAAAATGTTTTTTTTATATTTACTCAAATATTTACTATATCTATTGCTTCATTTCTAAAGATCCACGTTTCCCTTGGGTATCATTTCCCTTCACCCTGAAGAGCTTCCTTTAGCATTTCTTGCAAAGCAGTTTTCTGATGACAAATTCCTTAGTTGTTCTTCATTGGAGAATTTTATTTTGCCTTCATTCCTGACATGTGTCTTCTGGATATAGAAGTTGGGGTTGAGGGATGCCTGGCTGGCTCAGCAGTTGAACATCTGCCTTCAGCTCAGGGCGTGATCCCAGAGTTTTAGGATCAAGTCCCACATCGGGCTTCCTGCATGGAGCCTGCTTCTCCCTCTGCCTGTGTCTCTGCCTCTCTCTGTGTGTCTCTCAGGAATAAATAAATAAATAAATAAATAAATAAATAAATAAATAAATAAAATATTTTTAAAAAAAGAAGTTGGGGTTGACACTTCTTTTCTCTCAGCATGTTAAAAGATGTTCTACTGTCTTCTGGCTTCCATGGCTTCTGATTAAAAATCTGAAGACATTTAAATAACTGTTCTCCTATATGTCATTTTTCTCTTGCTGCTTTCAAGAATTTTTCTTTTTCAGGGCACCTGGGTGGCTCAGATGGTTAAGCATCTGCCTTCAGCTCAGGTTATAATCTCCAGGTCCAGGGATGGAGCCCTACATCAGGATCTCTGCTCAGCGGGAGTCTGCTTCTTCCTCTCACTCTTTCTCTCCCTTGCTTGTGCTTTCTGTCTCTCTCTCTCAAATGAATAAATAAAATCTTACAAAAAAATTCTTGATCTTTGGTTTTCAGCCATTTGATTATGATGGGTCTAGGCATATTCCCATTTGAACCTCCCTGCTTGGAGTTTGATGAGCTTCTTAAATCTATAAATGTATGTCTTTTTCCAAATTTGGAAACATTTCTCTCATGATTTCTTATATTAAATACATTTGGTATATCAACTGTTTCCTGCTTAAATTGCTGGATTCCCAATGACACCTATGTTACCTCATTTGGTATTATACCATGAATCATGGAAGCTCCATTCAAATTTCATTATTTTTCACTCTCTGTTCCCTAGATTGTATGTTTACTATTGATCTATCTTCAAGTTCATTGCCTCTCCCCTCTGTCATCTCTATTGTACTACTGAATCCATCTAGTGATTTTAAAATTTCAGACATTATTGTTTTCAGTTCTAAGAGGTTATATTTTACAGCTTCTATTTCTCTGATGAGGACATGACTTTTCCTTTCACTTAAAGTAGGTTTACCTTTACCTCATGGAGCACAGTTTAAAAATCTGCTCTAAAGTCTTTTTGATGTTGTTGTTGATACTTCCAACATGTAAGTAATCTAGGGATTGATATCTGAGTATTGTCATTTCCCTTCAGAATTGATTCAAATTTTTCTGGTTTTTTTCCATGTTGAATGATTTTGGATCATACTGTGGACTTTGTAAGTATTCTTGTATACAGACTCTGGGCCCTGTTATAATTCTCTAAAGGTTTTTTAAATTTTATTTTAGTTTTAGTAAGGTATCAACTCAGGTTCAAACCATAATCTCTGTCTTATATGTTATAGGTGATGTCAATTCAGTCTCCTATGTCTTTGCTGTGCTGGTTTGGGCCCATTCTACACATGCATAGCCCAAATAGTGAGTCTGAGATTGTATGGGTTCATACATAGAATCAGGGGATCCCTTTCTTTGCTCTCTTCTCTCCAGAGTTCTCCCTACACACTATGTCCCACAACACTCCCTTTCCTGATTTCTCTAGCCAATAAGACTTGGTTATTGTGCAGTAAAAAAAAATAAAGAAGAAAAAAACGGCCAACTTTTAGGGCAAGTCCATATGAAAAAAGAGATTTTAAAAATTCAGAAACTCAAAAAATAAATAAAAATAAAGATTCAGAAACTCATTCCCCCCTCCAAGTCATTTCTCTAATTTTTTACTTCTCTCCATAATCTACCTGCTATTATTTCTAATAGCAGAGTCTCCAGGTAATTGGTGTGTGTGTGTGTGTATGTGTGTGTGTTTTGCCAATTTTAAGTTTTAACCAGCCAGAGAAATGGTCTGCCATTGAGATAAGGCTGCCGTGTCAAAAACAGAACCACATTTATCTTTTTTATCATACTAATGTTTAAGTGCTTGTCAAACTGTCCCATAATGTGATATTCATTTGCTAATTGTTGATTATGTTAATATTCTTTACTGCCAAAAGTTTTCTTCATTTGTTTTGAAATTTTGTTTTATAAATTCATTTTGAGAGGGTATCTTTGTTATATTATTTCTTCTCATTTCATTAATGCAATCTGTAACTTACAGTTTATGAACTATCCTAGCAACCTTCATGTAAGTATAGTATTACTATTATACTAACGATAGTAATAGTAACTAACATTTATATGTCTTATACTACCTGCCAGGTTTTAGTTCAAGTGTTTTATATTCAGTTTTTGTACTTGATAATAACCTTTTACATATGTGCAAAATATCTTGCTGTTATTTTGATAGAAATGGTAATAAGTCTATGGCTGATTTGGGTAAGAACTGACATCTTGCTACTATGTTCAGTGTTCTAAATCAATGAATACTGTATGTCTCACCATTTATTTAAATCTTTTGTTAGTATTTTGTAGTTTGCAGCACACAAGTCCTATACATTTTTTGTTAGTTTTACACCTATTTATTTAATTTTTAAGTGATTGTAAATGATAATAGTTTTTTCTATTTTAATTCCAGTACAGTTAACATACAGTGTTATATTCGTTTTAGATGTACAATACAGTGATTCAACAATTCCATATATTACTCAGTGTTCATTACAATAAGTGTACTCTTAATACCCTTTACTTATTTCATCCATCTTCGCATCCACCTTCCCTCTGGCAACCACCAGTTTGTTGTCTATAGTTAATGACATTGTGTTTTAAATTTTGGTTTCCATGTATTCATTGCTAGTGTATAGCAATGCGATTGAATTTTGTATGTTGATTTTGTATCCTGTGACCTTACTGAACTCACTTCTCAGTTGCAAGAGTTTTCTGAGTTTTTTTGGAGGGAGGGTGTTGGTATATTTCTTGGGATTTTTGATATAGATCATCACCATGTCATCTGCAAATAGGAGTGGTTTTTATTTCTGTCCAATTTGAATATACTTTATTTCCTTTTCTTACTTTTTTGCAATAGCTAGAACTTCCACTACCATGTTAATTAAGAGTGGTGAAAGTGAATATCCTTACCTTCTTTCTCATCTTAGGGGAAAGGTATTCAGTATTTAATCATTAAGCATGCCTTTAGCTGCAAGGTTTTGTAGTTCTTTAAGTTTACGAAGTTCCCCATTATTCCTAGTTTGCTGAGACTTTTTGTCATGAATAGCTGTTGAATTTTGTCAAATCCTTTTTCTATCTCAATTGATACGATCATGTGATTTTTCTATCCAGTTTTAAACACATAGATACATGAAAATTCAGATTTGGTGAGGATAAATTAAAGGAAGCTAATAATTTTACAAAAGGGTTGAGTTTCTTTAGTAAATAAATTTTCTAGGACATTTAAAATTAAATATTTTGGAAAATTGGACATCCACATGCAGAAGAATTAAACTGGACCACTCTCTTTCACCATACACAAAGATAAACTCAAAATGGATGAGAGATCTAAATGTGAGACAAGATTCCATCAAAATCCTAGAGGAGAACACAGGCAACACCCTTTTTGAACTTGGCCACAGTAACTTCTTGCAAGATACATCCACAAAGGCAAAAGAAACAAAAGCAAAAATGAACTATTGGGACTTCATCAAGATAAGAAGCTTTTGCACAGCAAAGGATGCAGTCAACAAAACTCAAAGACAACCTACAGAATGGGAGAAGATATTTGCAAATGACATATCAGATAAAGGGCTGGTTTCCAAAATCTATAAAGAACTTATTAAACTCAACACCAAAGAAACAAACAATCCAATCATGAAATGGGCAAAAGACATGAAGAGAAATCTCACAGACGAAGACATGGACATGGCCAACATGCACATGAGAAAATGCTCTGCATCACTTGCCATCAGGGAAATAGAAATCAAAACCACAATGAGATCCCACCTCACACCAGTGAGAATGGGGAAAATTAACAAGGCAGGAAACAACAAATGTTGGAGAGGATGCGGAGAAAAGGGAACCCTCTTACACTGTTGGTGGGAATGTGAACTGGTGCAGCCACTCTGGAAAACTGTGTGGAGGTTCCTCAAAGAGTTAAAAATAGACCTGCCCTTTGACCCAGCAATTGCACTGTTGGGGATTTACCCCAAAGATTCAGATGCAATGAAACGTCGGGACACCTGCACCCCGATGTTTCTAGCAGCAATGGCCACAATAGCCAAACTGTGGAAGAAGCCTCAGTGTCCATCGAAAGATGAATGGATAAAGAAGCTGTGGTCTATGTATACAATGGAATATTCCTCAGCAATTAGAAACGACAAATACCCACCATTTGCTTCAACGTGGATGGAACTGGAGGGTATTATGCTGAGTGAAGTAAGTCAATCGGAGAAGGACAAACATTATATGGTCTCATTCATTTGGGGAATATAAATAATAGTGAAAGGGAATATAAAGGAAGGGAAAAGAAATGTTGGGAAATATCAGGAAGGGAGACAGAACATAAAGACTCCTAACTCGGGGAAACGAACTAGGGGTGGTGGAAGGGGAGGAGGGCGGGTGTTGGAGGGGAATGGGTGACGGGCACTGAGGCGGACACTTGACGGGATGAGCACTGGGTGTTTTTCTGTATGTTCGTAAATTGAACGCCAATAAAAATTAATTAAAAAAATAAAAAAATAAAAATAAAAAAATAAAAATAAATATTTTTATTTTATTATATTCATAGGGGTAAATCAATTTTCACAGTCTTTTCAGCATCATATCTAATGCGTAAAGCCAAGTACATTTTCTAGAATTTTCTAGAGTATATGATTTGACAAAGGAATTTGGAATATTTCCAGAGGTGAAAAACCATCATAGATACACAACTGGAGTTCAAAAATTTGAATGTCTAGCACCTTTAGATGGCTTATGGATTCGCTGGAATAGAATATTTGAAATTAAGCCACTCCAGAAAAACCCATGGCCTATGGGCACATCATTGTTAGGATCCACAAGAACCAAATGACAGTAAGGAGCACCTCTTATCCTTCGTGTCTTATCAAGCTTTTGCCTGTTCTTGCAGTATATTAGGTCATCCACTGGAAATGTTTACTAAAATGCCCTGAAGTCTCTACTCAAACCACATTTTTTGTTTTAACACCCAGCTTAGAATTAATTCTGCCAATACAATGCTAGATTGCCTGAGGGGTGTGTGTGTGTGTGTGTGCGCACACACACGCACACACATGCACATGTTCTTCTGTATCTTTTGAATTTCCAAAGTTGTACTTGCTGATGAATATATTTTTAGTTGGTGAATATTTCCACAACCCTGCACTTTCCAAGACTTAGTAACGCCTATTTATGATTAATTGTATTGGCCACTTAATGTAGTTTGAAATTAGACTTAGTATAAATTAGTCCCTCAATTTTGTTATCTGGCAATAAATATTTGGGCTTGTTTTGTGTGTGTGTGTGAGATTTTTCTTTTCTTCTTTTTTTTTTTGCTTCTACCCCCCCCCTTTTTAAGGTTGAATGACTTCCTACTTTTCAGCTTAGGGTGATACATAACCCTTGTTCATGAAGTAGGGCGTGAAAGGTAATGTCATAACAGTTTTGGGTCTTATAATTCACTTGAAATTTACAACATATGAATGGTTTGTCTTTCTAGTGTAAATAGAGAACATATCTCTATACCAGTGATTCTCAAATTGAGCATGTATCAGAATACCCTGGAGGACTTACAACACACAGAGTGCCAGACTCATCCCCCGAGTTTCTAATTCTGTAGGTCTACGGTGGACTAGAGAATTTGCCTTTCTATAACAAGTTCCAGGTGAGGCTGAGGCTGCTTTTTCAGGTGCCATACATTGAAAACTCCTGCTCTAGGAAGATGGAAAAATGGGTTTTAATCTTGGTTTGAATACAGGTGATTTTAGTGAGCTTAAGTCATATATGTTCTATTCCTCAGTTTCTTCATCTAATAATTAAGATAAGTGTTACCAGTTCAACAGATTGTGTTGGGAGTTGAGAGTTATTGGGAGCAGCCAGTGGAATAATGCATATGAAAGTATGTTTGAGAATTAAAATAAACACTTGTGTGAAACTGTGACATGTATTCAGATGCCCTGAGAAGAGCAAATGATAATGTAAGAAATACATGATATTTGTGATTTTATTTCCCTCATATTTCTTCCTTCTCCTTCCATTTTTATAGCCCATCAGTGATTGTCTTTTGGTTATTATCAAGCAGCAGATAAGTGGTTGGTGAATCAATAAACTCTTTGGCCTTGAGTCTCTGTTTTTTTTTTCTCACCCATGGTCTCTGGTAGCCCTGTCTTTTCTCCCAATGCTTATTGCAGAAATATTTCACAGGGAATGGGGTGACACTAAGCTTCAGGATATTGCTTCTTTTTCTTAAACAAACACTCTTATCACTAGGGGACAATCCTGCCCATAGTTGATGACATATTAGTTGATATAAATAAAGGTATTCCTGTTAGGATCTTTTAGCTATTCAGGTTTCCTACTTATAAATCAGTGAAAGATGCAGTTTGAACTGGATTGCTTAGAAAGACACAAAGGCAGAGAGGATAGGTTGCACTCCAACACTAAATATTAAATGACAAGCTTGCTGTCAAAGCTAGCCACTTGCTTCATTTGATCTATTGGCTTTACACTGAAGGGAGTCTAGAAAAAGAAATGGTCACATTGTGTCCACTGCTAATAAGGGAAATTTTTCATCATTTTGTGTTTCTATCAAATATAATAATGAGGTGGGGTTTTTTTTGGTTTCCTATAAGGCTGTACAGCAGTCATGTCTTTCATTTAAATGCTAATTACATTCGCAATGTGTGAATTAATTATAACTTCTATTGACTATGCTGATATTGTTTAGAAAAATTATCTCTCAGATCAGATGAAAAGTTTTGCCCGTGTATGAAAGGCTCAAGTGACTTGTTCTGGCATATGGCATTAATATTCCTTGGTGTAAGCTTCATAAAACATTAAAACCAAATTAAACTCAGAAAGAGGATCAGCCCTGCTGATTTATGTATTTAAAGCCGAAAGAGCAGAGACCCCCTTTCCTTTAGTATGTGTAGATAAAGATATAGTCTGTCCTACTGCTGCCCATTTGTGGCATTTTTAGAGATTTCATCAAATTCACCTAAAATGATTATCTTCAAAGCTAGAGCAGGATTTATTAAACCCGGAAGTATTTGGGCAAAGGAAATAATTTTGTGTGAGCAAGCTTTGTCTAAAGCTGTTTTGAGCATTCGTTGTGCCAGAGAGAGAGAGAGAGAGAGAGAGAGATCCCCCCACCTCGCCAAATAGGAAGAGAGGCTAAGAGTAAATGAGAATTGACACTTTCTGCACAGATCTTGCTCAAAAAGCTAGAAGATTTTAAAGTGCTTCATTGCTCTTTCCTGCTTCTACCCCTTTGGGACTAAAGTGGAGAGTAGAGCAGCCTGTGGTTTGGGGCACTAAAATGTAAAGAAATCCATGATGATAATTGACCCTGAGCCATGCTTCTGGAAGAGACACAATAGAATTTAACTTTCATTTGTTGTCATTCCCTTTTGGGTAAAAAAAAAGCTCCTAGCCTGGGAAGAACCATTGGGAACAATTTATACACTGATAACTCCCAATTATATATCTTCTTCATTTTTCATTAATCTATTTGACAAATATTTATTAAATGCCTACCATGTACCAAGCAGTGTTCTATGTGCCAAAGTTACCATAAGTAGTGGGTAAAGCAAAATCCCTAATTTTAAGAAGCTTGCATAAGTGAAAGGAGGCAGATAATAAGCAAAAATGTATGCAAACTGTGAGCATGTCAGATGTCATTGAGTGTCAAGGAGAAAAATGAAGCTGGGTGCTATGGTCTGAGTGTGTCCTCCCCAAATTCTTATCCCAGAGCATAACCCGTAGTGTGATGGCCTGAGGATGTGGGGCCTTTGAGAGATGATTGGGTCATGAGGGTAGAGCCTCATAAATGACATTAGTGCCCTTATAAAAGAGAACCTGAGAGCCCCCTTGCCCTTTCTGCCATGTAAGGGCACAGTGAGAAAATGGCCATCTATGAATCAGGAAGTGGATTCTCCTCACCAGGCACCCATCTGCTGGTGCTTTGGTCTTGGACTTCCAGCCTCTAGAACTGTGAGAAATCAATGCCTTTTGTTTATAAGCCACCCGGTCTATGGCATTTGTTATGGCAGCCCAAACTGACTAAGATGGGGAAATACTAAAGAAATACAATGTATAATGGCTAGAAGTGCTTGGAGGGTAGGGAAATAATGAGTGAGTGGTATACCAAGAAAATCTCCATGAAGTCTGAATCTTGAAATAGATATGTAAAAAGAGGGAGCTGTTTGAGAATTGTTTAGGGATGATATTCCAGGAAGAGGGAATATGGGAATACAAATGTAGGGAGATTGGGAACTATGAATTGAATAAAGAAGTCAGCATCTAGAAGTCTAATTTGGGGGGATTTAAAGACTGCATGCTGGAAGGTATTGAGGAAAATGGCTGAGAGCAAATTGGGGTTCAACTGTAAAGGGCCTTATGGTTAGCAAGAAGTCAAGAAGACAACAAACCATTTAAACTTTTATTGACAAAGGTATTATTATCTGAGCTGAGCTTTAACGTATTACTTTAGTTGTAGGTGTAAATCAAACAGTTTAGTGGTTTTAAAACATGGTAACAAAATCTTCGACATTCCTTCCACCAAGAAGTGGAGTCTATGTTCCCTTCCTTTGAATTATCCAACAGCAACAACAACAGCAACATTGATAAGACTAGATCTTAAAAGGCTATACAGCTTTCCCCATATTTTCTCCTGAATCTTCAAGATACCACCTAAGAAATCCAACCTTCAGGCTACTGGTTTCCAACAAAATCCAAGCCCCCAAAAGGGGCTAGTTGTGAGCTCTCTGGCTGACAGTTCCAATTGAGTCATTCTAGCCCAGGTGCCAGGGTTATGAGTGAACACATCTTCAGATGATTTCAGCCTCCAGCTGTTAAATCAACCCCAGCCTTCATGTCTTCCCTGCTGAGGCCACAAATATCATAGAGCTGATACAATCCAGCCCCACTGTGCTCTCTTCAAATCCCTGATCCACAGAATCCATGAAAATAATAAAATGGTTTACACTACCAAGTTTGGGATAATTTGTTATAAGCATAGATAGTTGGAAGAGATGAAACGGAGAGAGAATGGAAAGCAGAGATCATCCTGGAGGATCCAGTGGTGGTATGCCTAAGAGATAGCTCTACTCCTATGGGATCTAGTTCAAAGATTGGGAAACAGACAGAAAATGTGTGATCCGTGAGCTATGGTGCCATATTTTAATTGAGCCTCACTGAATGTATTGGAACTCAGGGTTTTATTAGTTCTTTGAGTTATATGGGCTAGACAAGGGTGATGGAAAAATTGGCCAGCAACATCTCTGTAATGTAGGGACAGGGATGGAGTTCTTAGAAAAGCACAATTACATGGCAAATGACATCAAAATTAGAGATGTTAGGAGAAAAGGTTAATAGTAGGTTAAAAAACGAGAGAAGGTATTTGCTTAAAACTGACATGGAATTAATATCTAGAATATACAAGCAGTTCCAGCAAATAAACAAGAAAAGATGTTAATCTTCATGGAAAATTGAGCAAAACATATGAATAAGAAATTTGCTGAATAAGAAACTCTAAAAGCCAACAAGCATATGTAAAGCTGCTAAAAATCAAGAGTAATCAGAGAAATGCATATTAAAACAATAATGAGAATCCACTTTACACCTGGCTGAAAAAAAATAAGGAAACTTGGTCTCGTTAAGTGTCGTTGGAGACATGGGAGTGTGTTGCTAATGGGAGCAAGGACCCGAGCAGCCGCTCTGTTGGAGAGCAATCTGGTGCTCCTTAGGCTAGGTACCAACATGCATACAATGTGACCTGGCAATTCTTCACCTGGGATTAATCAGAAAGAAGTTCTCACACAGCACCATAAGGGAAAAGATATGAGATTGTTAATTACCGTACTGCAGTTATAACCAGTTGATGCTACCTGAGTGTCTGTCCATTCACTGGGAGACCAGAGAAAACAAATGTAGTGGCTATTCATCACGGAGTATTGAGCAGCAACTGAAGCAACAATTTAGAACATGTAGGGATCCTAAAAGCAGTGCAAGGCTTTTTTTTTTTTAAGTAGGAGAAAAAACAAGATATAAAACAAAGTATCTGTTTCATAAATTAAAATTTCCTCAATACAAAATAATGATCCACATTGTAAAAGAGCACGAATGAATCTCAAGAGAATAGTTGCTGAAGGGTGGAATACTGGGAGGGAATAAGAGATGAAAAGGAAACAGACATGTAAATAAAATAAGAGAGCCTTGCTTCAGCCGATGATGATGATACACCATGAACTGAATGGTATGATGAATGTAACCTTCTGCATGTGAGATCCAAAGATCATAAATACAAACCAATAAACTCAGATAAGAGTTTATGCAATCTCTGATTATTCTGATTATTTTTAATTCTTCCTGGAGTTAGTTTCTTTTGTCCTCTCTATATTTCTATCTGGACATACACAATGAAGTCAGACTGTACCAGGTGTGGGTTACTCATGTGCTATACATTTCTATCAGGAAATTTCACTGGAGCTCATTTGGTAATCTTATGATCTTGCACCTTGATTCAAGTGACTTAAATTTTTTCCTTGATTATGAAAATAATCCATATTCATTGTGGAACACTTACTAAATACAGGAAAAAGGTCAAGAAAAAATAATTTAAAAAAGACTCAAGAAGAAAATCTCCACTATTATCTCACCACCCAGAAATAATTACAATTAATATTTGGATGTATTTACTTCCAGTCTTTTTTCTAAATATGTCTATGTGAGTATTAATATTAAACATGCATATAGATATACAAATATATATGCATATGTATAATATTTTTGCAATCATACTATATGCAAATTTCACTGTTGTCAGAATTAAGTAGCATACCTTTTAAAATCTTTGCTTAGTTTACAGGTATTAATGGCATCTCATTATTTCACTTTGCATTTCAGTGATTACCAGTGAAGTTTTAGTTCTTATGTTTTTTAGCTATTTTTATTTTCCCTTTTGTGAATCATTTGCCCCTGAACTTTGTTCATTATTCCACAGGATTTTTGTAAAAAATGAACTGTGTACTTTCTTTATATATGAGAATCATTAAATATTTGTCATGCCTCTTGTCATCATTTAATTTAATTTATGCCCAAGTCTTATAAAGTTATTCTTTTATAGGTAGTCAAAATTATCACTTATTCCTATCTGTTTGTCCACATTATTTTTAAGTTTAGAATGTCTTTACTCACTTGTAAGGTCTTACCTCTTTTGCGTGTGTATGTGTGTGTGTGTGTGTGTGTGTTTATGTATAATTTTAAAAATGTTATTCTTTGACCACATCAGGAACTTATTTTATTATATAGTATGAGGGGAGTCTCTAAATTGATTTTGTCAGCCACTGTCATTAAATACTTTTTAATCTTTCTGTTAATTCTCAATGCTTCTTTTATAATGAAATAATTCACACACACGCACGTACACATTTGTTTTTGTCTCTACTATGTCATTAATTGATTCGTCTGTTCTTACACCAGAATTAGAATGTTTTAATTATTACAGATTTTATAATATATTTTAATAACTAATATGGCAATTCCTGCAATACTTTTTTTTCAAAAACGATATTCTCATCTGTTCACTTTTTTCCAAGTGAACTTTAGAATTATTTTGTTTTAAAAACAAATTTAATTCAGAATTTTATTAGCAATTGCACTGAAACAACACAAACATCTGGAAATAGTTTAAATCTTCAAGCTATAGGATTTTTATCTACGAAGACATATCCTTTCATTTATTTGAGTCGTTTAAAAGAAAATCTTTCAATAAAGTTCAGCCATTCCCTACATATGCAGGGGTCACCTTTTCTTGATTAACTTAGTTCTTGACCTCCACTCCTGTCATCAACAATCACACAATCTGGCATCACCCACCTCAGTGGTAGCCAAGATGGCCGTCTCTGATGGAATGCAGCAAGACCACTAGTGAAGACTGAGTGTTGGAGTTACTCTCATCTGCTTTCGAAGGAAGTTTCACTACAGGATTGCAATGGCTATCTATGCATATTTTTCTCCATAGAGCTTGCAACTCTGGGAGAAGATGGTGATGGTGGGTCAAAGGCCCAACTAACATTCTGTCCTTCAAACTCTACTGTTATTTCAGAGGAGAGGTCCACACATTTTTTTCTTTTTTTTTTTTACACACATTTTTTTCTAAAGGTAGTCCCATCTCCACTGGATTTAGTGGAAATTCCTTACAGGATTCAGCAAGTAATTGAGTACCACTCACGTTTTCATTGTTATTATGGCTCTCTATCTTATTTTGCTCCTTTGTGAGCATTTTAATGGAAGCCTAGATCAGGATAAATGAAATACTACTGCAGTAACAATCAATCCCCAAGTTTTATGAGCTTTATACCAGTCCATTTTTCATTTCTACTATTCGTCCAATACTGGTTGTTGGGGGACTGTCATTGTTGTAGGCCTATGGAGATTTCATCTCATCACAGGCTTGCATTATCCCCACAGCAGGGAAAGAAATGTGGTGAATCACACACTGCCTCCTAGAGCCTCCAGACCAGAGTATCACCCTACCATTCTTTCATAGCCAAAGCATGTCACGTGGTCTTACCTGATTTCACAGTGGAGAGGGCAGCGTGATTTTACCATGTGAACAAAAGGAGAGCAGGCTATCTGGGAACAGCCCTAATGATTAGCACACATTCACATTTGGGAAATCTCATTTCAGTGACTTTAAAAATGGTGGTCATCTGGCTTCCTTATCATCTACAATAAATAGACCGAGTCATTTATCAAGGGAGCAGTACATTAGAAGCAAAAATGTGTTAATCCTTTTAGAAAAACAATCCATTTTCAAAGGCGAAGACCAAATAAGATAGAAGCTATGTCTTTGATACTGGAAGGTTTGAATTTCAGCATGTGGCATTCAAATGGGGATTGAAGGGGATAAACATCTCTGCTGTTCTAACCATGGAACAACTGTAAAGCACATGAATTCACAACTCTCTTTCATTGCCTGAATACTTTATTATGTATATTGACTTCTTCCTCTTTCTTCCAAAGGCGGATCTTGGAGCACGAGTGTAATCACTTGAATGCTGAGTGCCCTTTTCTACTGGCTTCTAGGCATTCAGTTTCCTTTTAACAACAGAGGAGAGGGAAGTCCTGTGGCTCTAATATGTCATTTCAAACAATCCTGGACTGTGAGACTGCCAATTCCGACATCAGTTAAGTCGGGATCAGGGTGCAATGGGTAATGGGTGGGGGGAGACTCTGCCGAATACATATCTCATAGTGATTAAAATAAATGAATGCTCTGTATCTCTAACTGGTGTCAAAAGACATTTACAGTTTTCCTAGCCTGTTTTCCCACGTCTGCTTGGCACAGAGACTGCCAGGATCAATGGTCCAATTTTAGTTCCACTCTCTTCTTCCATCATTCCCCGCATTCAGCTCTTCGGAAGTGAGTTAATAATGTAAAATCTGGCTGAATTAAATTCATTTAACTGTGCTGCCAATTCTCTTCCCTTCATGCATTTTTAAAGAGATCTCAAACCGGTGATGGATTTCTAATGCTCTAGGAAAAGAAAGCAAAGATGGGGCAGTAAACCTGAATGGGATAGATTGTTTATTATAATTACTCTGTTGAATTATCTCACTTTGCACTCAGAAGGAAGAGGAAATATCAACCTCTGTACTATAGGCTTTGAGACTGGTAATATGAGTGGTAGGGAAAAAAATGGTAGAAACTGCTTTTTCAGTCGGTAAAAGAAGCGACACAGTGTGGCTTCACATGGAAAGCTGTGAACAGTAAAATATGAGGTGGGAGAGGGGTCTGTTTCTATAGCAACCCAGCGTATTCCAACTCGGAAGATGAATTTTTTTTTAACTTACAGTTAGAAACAAATTAGCAACCAGGCCTCAGACTGTGCCTGTGTTTGACACTGTATGTGAGCTACCTGTAAATATGGTGTCATTTGAACCCTATTTTTTGCTCTCCCATTGCCTCCAGTTCTCCTCAAAGCCTATTGACTTGTTAAATTGACTGATGGAATTGGAGCATTGAGGGTAATGCTCAGAAAAAAAGCAAAACACAGAGTGTCTGTGAAATGTCTAATAGCAAAAAGATTTCAGTGAGCAAAGACCTCTTCATGAGGGAATATTCCTGTAAAGGAAATGCCCGTGCATCTATTAACTTGATTAATTTGGGTGATTCTGTTGGCATCCAATTGTTAAAGTCATCTGCTTTCAAAACCAGGTGTTAGCAGAAGAGATTGGTCACAGAAGAGACTAGAACTTCTAGTCACAAGATTTTCCTCCCATGGCCGGCAAACATCACCTGGAATTATGACTATGTTTTATTTCCTACCTACCCACCTATAGTATCTGTCCCCATCAAGCTGCCTTGTTTATCCCAACTATAAACATGAGAGACAGAGAGAGAGAGAGAGGGAGAGAGAGCTCATAAGCGAAATGAGGGGGGATGTGGAAGCAGAGAGAGAAACAGATTCCCTGCTCAGCAAGGAGTCCTACTTGGGACTTGATCCCAGGACTCCAGGCTCATGACCTGAACCAAAGGCAGATGCTTAACTGACTGAGCTCCAAGGCACCCCTATAAAGTGGTTCTAATGGTGTCAACAGTGATCTGAGCCACCAGGCACCCCTATAAAGTGGTTCTAATGGTGTTACCAGTGATCAACTCAGTCAGTCCTCTAATTTATTCAGAATTTAAAGATTTTGCATTTTGATTCTCCATTCCCATGAATTTTGTTCCTTAAATGGGACTGAGGACTAGCCTACTGCTAGGTATATTCATCACCACATAGTTTCTGAGACTTCATTGGTGCAATATGGATGAAAGTTACAACAGCTCTGGAAACCATGCTCCTATTCATTTAATGTTTAGCAAGACTACTCTAGAAACCCAGCCCCTGGCAGTAGTGAAAGGCTGGGTGGCTCATTCAGTCTTTCATCTGGCAAAACTCCACATTCAATGGCACTTTAAGAGTGCAGGTGCTCCTAATAAAATGGAAAATGTTTTTTCTATTAATAATGCAGCACACTCTGTCCTCTTGTCTGTGGATCCTTTTGCTGACTCAAAAAAAAAAAGACAAAAAAAAGAAAGCTCTGTGTTGTGCTTTCACACAAATCCCAAACACCTCTTGAGAGAGCACTATATTTCAGCCAGTGACAGAGGAAAGATTTGAAATTTGAGATGCAGGATTTGAGAGGGGTTTTCTATGACTCTGGGTTTTTCTCTTTTTCTGTTATCCACTGACCATCTGCTACCTCACCCCTGAGAGTTAAGATCCTGAAAGTGTCTCAAATAGACTCTGAATAAATTCTTGGCGATTAGAACAGCTAGTTTCCCTTACTACTCTTAGAGCCAAACTCCACTGGAGCCAAATGGGGTTTTTATACTACATCAATGCAGAGATTGAGAAAATAAAGTTTGCCACTACAATAGCTCCTCCTGAGAAGCAATTTGAAACTTTGACAGGACCATATCTTGACTTTTTCTCCAATGACTGGGCTATTGAGGTCAGCAAAAGTGTCCAAGACCTCCATTTTGTTACCTCAAGCCACCATTCAAAAAGTAAACTCTTCCAGTAACCTGTCTGCCAACATATGCTTATTCCAATGTGTTCCTCTCCCATGATCCTTTACTTTGCTGCTGTCATGCTCAGACCCAACTTTCTCCTCTGAGCACAGAACTCCTGTTTCATCGTAAAGCTCTAGTCTACTCTCGGCCTTGTCATAGAATCCCTTACTACCTCCTGATTCTAACTGCAAAAATGCTTCTCTCTAAGGACTCTCCTGTAGTCTTCCTGAGTGGTGATGGTTTTTTCATATTCCTTGTTCCACCTACCTCTCACAGCATTAACAAATTATCTCAAAACTTAAGACCTCAAAACATCATTTTATTTTGCTAAAGAGATTGTGGCTCTGGAGTTCAGGACTCAGTTGGGCACTTTTTTCCTCTGGTTCGTGTGGCATCAGCCAGGGGAGCAAAGGCTGGAGGATCCACTTCCAGGTGGCTTCTTCATTCACTTGGCTGGTGCTTTGGTCCCAGTAGTCTCAGAGCAGATAGTATTGTTATAGTGTGGATGAATTTCCCTAGAGTGAGTGTTCTTTTTTTAAGATTTTATTTATTTATTTGAGAGAGTGAGAGAGCGAGGGAGAAGCAGACTTCTTGCTGAGCAAGGAGCCCAATGCTGGGACTTGATCCCAGGATCCTGAGATCATGACCTGAGCCAAAGTCAGATGCTTAACCAGCCGAGCCACCCAGGCATCCTTGAGTGTTCTAAGTGACTCAGGTAGAAGCTATGAGGCTCCTTATGGATCAGCCCACAAAATCACTTAAGCCAAGCAAGCCCCTAAAATCCACTTGGATTTAAGGGAAGGGGAATTAGACTACATCTCTTAATGGGAAGAATAGCAAATAAACTGTGGCCTTTCATAACTACCAAATGTCTTTTATTTCAGAGGTTAGAGATTTTCTTACTTCCAATTCACTCCTCTATCCTCTCTAGTTTGAGTTCTGCCTTCATCCCTTCCCTGAAACAGCCCCTCTAGTCCTGATAAAGCTCTATTCTGAATCACTGCATCCAGTAGGTGTTTTCAGCTTATTGATCACAGCAGCATTTTCCATGTTAACCAATTTCTTTTTCTTTGGCTTCCATACTACAACACTCCTGATTTTCCTCTTCCTACACCTCTGGCCATATAGTTTCTTTTGCAAGATGATCCTCCTCTACTTGGCCATGGTATATTGAGTTCTAAGAAAAGTAGGGTCCCAGAGTCTCTTATTGTATTGTAGAACAACGAGTGAACAGGGAATGGCAAGTTATAGCCTGAACGTCCAGGCACCTGCTTTTGTAAATAAAGTTCTATTGGAACCATACTCATTTATTTTGCATTGTTTATGGCTGTTTTTAATCTACACTGGCAGGGAACTATATAGTCCATCAGCCTGAAACATTTACTATTTGGCCCTGTAAAAATAAAAAGGAAAAGAAAACATTTGCCAACCCTTCCTCTAGAACCAGTGGTTGTCAAAGTACCTAGATAACCAATATTAGCATCCCCTGGAATATGTGACAAATGCAAATTCTCAACCCCCCCCCCCAACCGACCCTCTGAATCAGAAACTCTGAGGGTGAGGCCCAGTAACCTATGATTTTACAAGCACTCCAAGTGATTTAAATGCATGCTGAAGTTTCATAATCACTGCTTCAGATGGTAATAAAATCAAGAAAAGAGCCAGACATAACAAATATTGGACACATCCACAAGATCTGCCATATTTGAGATGGCCTGGTATAGCCAGAGCATCACCATTCACACGTTGGATCTGCAGCAGGGGCAAAGGAAATCTGCTTCAGCCCGGGGCTAAAGGCAGCTACCAGGACAATCCCACAGTCCCATTGGTGCTTCCTCTCTTCTTTCTCATTCTTCTCCCCCATGCATAGTGGGTGAAGGATTAGGAATGCTGAGTAGGGCCCCCAGCTCTGTAGTTTAGGGGATTGTGTTACTGTAGTTTGAGGTAACTCTGTAACTCTACCTGTGACCTGAAGAATAAGCATTTTGACTTGTTGTGTTCCCGTGTGTGAGGCCCTTTATACATATATATTTAAGATTTTATTTATTTATTCCAGAGAGAGGGGCAGAGACATATGCAGAGGGAGAAGCAGGCTCCCTATGGGGACTCAATCCCAGGACCCCAAGATTACACCATGAGCCAAAGGCAGATGTTCAAACATTAAGCTACCCAGGCATCCCATATATTTTATATATAAATATTTAACCACTGTAACACTGTGATAGAAAGCATGAGATTTTTTTTGAGATTTTATTTATTTGAGAGACACAGAGAGAGCACTAGCAGGGAGAGGAGCACTGTAAGAGAAAGAATCAGACTCCCCGCTGAGCAGGGAGCCTGATGTGGGGCTCAATCCCAAAACCCTGAGATCACGACCTGAGTTGAAGGCAGTTACTTAACCAACTGAGCCACCCAGGAGCCCCAAGAGAGCAGGACTCTTCTATCCAAGCTCCTGACTTCAAATTCTGGCTTTGTGTTTATCTTTGTGTATGGTGCAAGAGAGTGGTCTAGTTTCATTCTTCTGCATGTGAATGTCCAATTTTCCCAGCACCATTTATTGAAGACTCTGTCTTTTTTCCAGTGGATAGTCTTTCCTCCTTTGTCGAATATTAGTTGACCATAAAGTTGAGGGTCCACTTCTGGATTCTCTATTCTGTTCCAAAGATCTGAATGTGAGACAAGATTCCATCAAAATCCTAGAGGAGAACACAGGCAACACCCTTTTGAACTCGGCCACAGTAACTTCTTGCAAGATACATCCATGAAGGCAAGAGAAAAAAAAGCAAAAATGAACTATTGGGACTTCATCAAGATAAGAAGCTTTTGCACAGCAAAAGAAACAGTCAACAAAACTCAAAGACAACCTACAGAATGGGAGAAGATATTTGCAAATGACGTATCAGATAAAGGGCTAGTTTCCAAGATCTATAAAGAACTTCTTTTTTTTTAATTTTTTATTTATTTATGATAGTCACAGAGAGAGAGAGAGAGAGAGAGAGAGAGAGAGAGGCAGAGACACAGGCAGAGGGAGAAGCAGGCTCCATGCACCGGGAGCCCGACGTGGGATTCGATCCCGGGTCTCCAGGATCGCGCCCTGGGCCAAAGGCAGGCGCCAAACCGCTGCGCCACCCAGGGATCCCTATAAAGAACTTCTTAAATTTTTTTTTTTTATTTATTTATGATAGGCACACAGAGAGAGAGAGAGAGAGAGGCAGAGACACAGGCAGAGGGAGAAGCAGGCTCCATGCACCGGGAGCCCGACGTGGGACTCGATCCCGGGTCTCCAGGATCTCACCCTGGGCCAAAGACAGGCGCTAAACCGCTGCGCCACCCAGGGATCCCTATAAAGAACTTCTTAAACTCAACACCCAAGAAACAAACAATCCAATCATGAAATGGGCAAAAGACATGAAGAGAAATCTCACAGAGGAAGACATAGACATGGCCAACATGCACATGAGAAAATGCTCCGCATCACTTGCCATCAGGGAAATACAAATCAAAACCACAATGAGATCCCACCTCACACCAGCGAGAATGGGGAAAATTAACAAGGCAGGAAACCACAAATGTTGGAGAGGATGCGGAGAAAAGGGAACCCTCTTACACTGTTGGTGGGAATGTGAACTGGTGCAGCCACTCTGGAAAACTGTGTGGAGGTTCCTCAAAGAGTTAAAAATAGATCTGCCCTATGACCCAGCAATTTCACTGCTGGGGATTTACCCCAAAGATACAGATGAAGTGAAACGCTGGGACACCTGCACCCCGATGTTTCTAGCAGCAATGTCCACAATAGCCCAACTGTGGAAGGAGCCTCGGTGTCCATCGAAAGATGAATGGATAAAGAAGCTGTGGTCTATGTATACAATGGAATATTCCTCAGCCATTAGAAATGACAAATACCCATTTGCTTCAACATGGATGGAACTGGAAGGTATTATGCTGAGTGAAGTAAGTCAATCAGAGAAGGACAAACATTATATGGTCTCATTCATTTGGGGAATATAAAACATAGTGAAAGGGAATAAAGGGGAAAGGAGAAAAAATGAGTGGGAAATATCAAGAAAGGGAGACAGAACATGAGAGACTCCTAACTCTGGGAAACGAACTAGGGGTGGTAGAAAGGGAGGTGGGCAGGGGTTGGGGGTGACTGGGTGATGGGCACTGAGCTGGGCACTTGATGGGATGAGCATTGGGTGTTATTCTATATGTTGGCAAATTGAACACCAATAAAAAAATTTAAAAAAAATCTGGCTTTGCTGTTTTATAGTTGTATACTCCCGGTCAAGTTACTTAATGCAAGTTAATGGTCTTCAGCACCATGAGCTACAAAATAGAGACAATGACAGTCTTTACCTCATAGGGTCATTGTGAGAATTAATGGATTTAATGTGCTTAAGTCACTGCCTGGCAAATAGTGACTATTCAATGAATTAGCTATTTAGTCCTATCAGTTCTCCAGAGTAGGTATTAGTATTCCCATTTACAGGTCATTTCTTTGGGCCTTCCATTACATAAGTACATTTTTTTTAAAGGGAAATTTTTTTTTTATTTATGATAGGCACACAGTGAGAGAGAGAGAGAGGCAGAGACATAGGCAGAGGGAGAAGCAGGCTCCATGCACCGGGAGCCCGACGTGGGATTCGATCCCAGGTCTCCAGGATCGCGCCCTGGGCCAAATGCAGGCGCTAAACCGCTGCGCCACCCAGGGATCCCTAAGTACATTTTTTTGAGGTCACACATCTAGTAAGTATCAGACTAGGGTTCAAAAACAGATTTTTTGCAATCTAATGATCAAGCTCCTAACCACAACACACACACACACACACACACACACACACACACACACACAGTCACACACACACACGCACATGCAAACAATTTGGGGCTCTCCAGAAATTAGTTTTCCTTGAGAGTCAAATTTCTAATATCTGTGTTAATATTTAAAATACTGGTCAAATCTTTAAAAATACAAATCATATAATTTAATTTCTCTTATTTCATCTCAGATAGCATTGCTTCACTTAACTGAAACTGTTTTCATAATTTGGCATTACTTATTGTTATACTGATGAATATTCATTAGCTAACATAGCAGTTGGTAAAACATATGACATGGGAGTCCATTTTCATCCAACCCTTAATACCTGTTTTCTCGACAAATTCCCTGTGGTAGTTTTAAAAATTATTATTTGCTGTTTTCTCTTGAAGTAAAATGTATACTGGCACATGGTCCCTTCACTATCTTTCTGCAAAACAAGTTAGTGAAACAAAGACCAGAGCATTTTCCTCTGAAGTGATTTACTAATCTAGAGAATGCTCCAAATTCTTTACTTTTGGTAGCAGTATTCTAATACATTTTAGTACAGTTCAAAACACAATTTCATTACTATGAAAAGTGGAACATGCTCAACTGATGACAACACTACCTCCCTTGTATGTTGAGGGTATGAGGATGAGGTGGAAGTCTCTGGCCATTTAGTCATTTTAGAAATTTGTTCTGAAAAGGTGTATGAGGGACTTACGCAGAACTTCATTTGTTCTTTATGAGGACAAGAGGACAAGAAGTTTAGATAACCTGAACTGTACATTGACTGGCTCAGTATTTATGAAGTATCAAGCACTGGGTTAAGACACAACCCTTGCCCTCAAAAAAATTAGAGTCCAGAAAATTAGAATCCTCTTGCCTATATATGGAGGTGTGTGTAGCAGGAAAGAGGGCAGGGGAGGTTGTACACAGTGGGGAGTAGACAACACACAGTGCTCAGTGGCTGCTACACTCAAAATCCCATTGCTAGATCTCCATTGCCAGTCTGGGAATCGCCTTGTCGATCCTGAGTAGTGTGTGTGTGTGTGTGTGTGTGTGTGTGTGTGTGTTGGACCTTGGGTTTTATTCCTTGATGTCTGTGTACTTATTTCTTTCAATCATATTTATTTATCTCGTTATCTCTCTCTCTTTGCATTCTGGCAGAATTTCTGAAGCTTTCCACTGACATTGTAGATTTAATTTTCTGCAGAGTCAATTGTGCTAGTTATTATCTCCAGTGTAGATTTCACTTCTATTGCTGCCTTTTCTATTATCTTGTAATCATCTCACATGCAACACTTGTTTTCTTTTTATTTGATCCTACTTATCACAGGTCTGTTTTAGATGAACAGTAACAAGAATTTATTGAGATCAGACCAGAAATTTTAAAAATTTGTATTTCAATTTCCCTGACTGCTACATTTGACCTTTTTGTTTCTTTCTTTTCTGAACTTTCTGTGAATTATCTCATATAAGTAGAACAGAATGGTTCCCAGGCTCTGCATTATCAATTGTTTTATTTCCAATCACACCAAATAAGGAGAAATCTATACTGGTCTCATGTTTGCAACAGGTAGGGACTTGACCATCCTCATTCACTTTGACTATCCACTTGCAAGCTGAGAGAATTCCCTTCTCAGCTCTGAAGCCAGATGCTAGTTAGATTTGCATAACCCCCGAGCCCCAAAATTCATGGTCTGCAAGCATTAATTTCTTACAGATCTGCTGAACCAAAGTGGAAACTTTTTTCTTCAAATGTCTCCTTCTTTTACTCTGCAAAATGCATGAGTGATAATGCTGTTGGAGGAGGAGGAGGCAGGAGATTGAAGGAAGGGGAGGAAGAGGAGGAGAGGGAGGAGGGATGGAGGAGAAGGGGGAAGGGGAAGAGAAAATCTGCTTGGTTACTCTAGGAGGCACCAACACATGGAAATCTACAAGAGGAGACTGAAGTAGGAGTTGGGAAGCTGGTGTCTTCTCACAAAGAGGCTCCCTATGGAGTAGAAGGGATGACAGTGGCTTTTGTCCTACTGTACCTGTGTGCTCTAAGCCAGAGGCTGAGAGTGATGGTGGCCCTAGCCTCTTTCCCCTCACTTCCAAACTATGCTGTTCTGTTCAAGTTTGAACATGCTTTGACTTATGATTTTTTTTTAGATTTTATTTATTTATTCATGAGAGACACACACACACAGAGGCAGAGACATAGACAAAGGGAGAAGCAGGCTCCTCACAGGGAGTCCGATGTGGGACTCCATCCCCAGACCAGATCACGCCCCAAACCGAAGGCAGACACTCAACCACTGAGCCACCCATGCATCCCCTGATTGGGTTTTTTAATCCACACATATCTGTGATGCAAATGATGAGAGTTTCTCCTTGCTTCCACATTATACTGGACTCTCCATTTTGGTTTATTGTGCTATCTTATTCTCATAATTATTTTATTACACTACCACAATGTTTGCCTTTGGTCAATTTATTGTACATTTTTTAAGGGGAGCCAAGAAAAGTTTGAATCAAACACTTAGGCGAGCTATCATTTTGATGCTAAACCTCCACTCTCTTCACAGTTTGTTTTGAAATAATTTTCTAAGCAGAAAAAAAACATTAAGAATTACTATCTTTGATGCTATTGGTGTATTGATATTAACTCAAATTAACAGATATTCATGAAGTACGAGGAGTGTATAAAGTGTGATGCTCAGCAATTTGAGGATATAGATGGAGAGAAATCATAAGTTTTATCTTTTGGTGTCTAGTGAGAGGGACAGATATATTTACCATTCCCTGTGTCTTTTTTATATCTGTGTGATATTTTCTTTACTGTAACAGAGTGTTAAGGGAGCCCAGAAGGGGAAAGAGTTGTTTTCGATGGGGTCACTAGAAAAGGATTTCCAAGAAATCTTGGGTCGGATTCCCCTAGAAGCAGATGCCGAGAGTAGTATTCGAGCACAAGTTTTATTTGGGTGCTGATCTCAGGGAGCAAAACAAGGTGCTAAGCAGGCCATTGTTATGAGTGATTGGGGCTCAGTCCCACTGGGGATCTTTGGGAGATAGTGAAGAACACATCTCAAAGTTGTTTTTGCTTGAGGAGGAGGAAGATGAAGATATTTACTTACCAAATCCTGTTCATCATTGTCTGAGGGCTCTGCCCAGTAGTGTTACCTTTCCAATACTTCTGAGCTGTCCTGCATGTGGGCTGAGTCCATTCCCGTGCGCCAGTGAGAGCATTCAGGCAAAGCATTATAAACTTTAGTGGTGTGTAGAGACAGGATTTGGCTGAGGGACACATAGCATCTGCTTCACTGGAGGAGGTGGTATTTAAATTGAACCTTAGATGATGAGAAGGTTCTTCAGCAAGTCGTGATATGGGGTATTTCAGCATGCAAGAGTAGGAAGGACTAAGGCAGCATTTGTGTGGTCCATGGCAAATATAATAAAGCACCAAAGTTTGAAAATGATTCACATTTTAAAATTAGAGAAAATTCAGAGTTGTCCCTATAAATATTCATTCTCACTCCCTTGCTTTGAGTGGGAGAGAACTGAGCTCCCAAGAGTTTGCTCAGAGGGAATCGTGCCTCACTCACAGCTTTGCTTCCTCTACTCAATATCTGGGTTGCTTTGACTTATTATACTTTTTTACTTCTCTGAGGAATTTTGGGGTTTTTGTCAAAAATCTGGACGTGGCTATGTGAGTTGTGTCACTGCACATGGGAATGTCATTCCTTATATGTGTCACTTTGGGGAAAAGGTGAAGAACCACTCATACAAGGCTTGGAAATGGGACAAATGGGTTCAAGGAAGAACAAATAGCCCAGTGGTTAGAGCATAAGTTGTAGTGTGTGGGGATGGGGGCTGAAACTGGATAAGGAAGGGAAAGGAGAGGTCTACATGGGAGTGTAGTCAGATGGTCATCTCAAGTTTCTCTACTGGTAGCTAAGAAAGTAGCTGGGATGAGGCTATTTCAATATGAAATATGTATTATATATGAAAAGTAAATGTATATAATATTTATATATAATAAATTTACATAAGTGTATATATTATAAAAATCGTACATACATTGGATATATCATAAACATTTATATAAATAGTACATTTTACGTATTATGTTCTTTCCGAACTCAGTATTTGGCAAGTGTTTCCAGGCCTTAAACCCAACATCTCCGAAATAATGACAAGGAGCTGCACATCACAGGAGTGAGGATAAATCACGTGAATTTTCCTTTTACTTGCGTGGAGGAGTGAGGAAAAATACCCAATCACATTATCTACTTCGTAAGATGCAAATACCCCCCCCCCCCCACTGAAGCCCATGCGAGGCTTCATTTTATCTTAGAAAATACCGAAACTTTTGACAAGGTAGGTTCTTAGCAGGTTGGGAGCCTGCCTGGAAGTTTGCACCTGTTCAAAAATGCTTCATTCCGGACAGACAGCCACCATGTCTAATTCACGCTGGTGAGTCCCTGAAGCTTGAGAAACCTGAGTCCCAGCAACACCGTGGCACTGCAGTTGTTAGCCTGAATTTCCCATGAGGCCCATGGCTGTCAACTGTGAGCAGATGAGGCTCGTTTAAAACATCTCCATTGCTGGTTGGCACAACTTGGAATAGAGCCTTCCACATCACGCCAGAACAGGGACTATTATGCGTAGGGAGTACTTGTGTGGGAGCGAGGCTTCGTTGCACAGATCATCACACAAGTGGCAATTACATCCTTCTGAGGGGAAGTTAATGAAACAGTGCCGGCCTACAGAAATTCGGTTGAGGGAGAAAAACAAAAAGATGGATGAGGCTTGTTCCAAATATAATATTAAAGATAAGGGACAGCACTCAATACCCTAGGATTTGCCTCTTCTGCTTTCAAAGTTCGTCTTCTTGTAGGGTAAGAGGAAGTTTCACGTCACTTCCTTTGCAGTTGTTCGGCCCACAGAGAGCCCCCTTACCTTGCTCCTCCCAGGTGGCTCCACTGGCTGCTCGGTTAACATCTGGCCCCCTGACTGCTCAGGGCTGTTTCTTTATAAAAGCCAGTGGTGAGTGCGCAATGGAAGCCCCCCATGCTTCTTTTTAACACCCCGTGCTTCTGTTTGTTATATTTCCACATGAGACTAGAAGGGTAGGATACATTTTATTTAAGGATAGGGGTCAAGAAGGGCGATTTAAGGTGGGAAAAAAATTCAGTGCCAGGCCATGATTTTTTTCCACATTTTTTTGAGATACCCTGGTAAATTGAAGCTCTCACAGGGAAATTACTAGTTCCATATCTCTTCCTGACCTATTTTCTCCAATTGTGCTTCTCCAAAGGAGAAAGGGAAATATTTTCTTATTTTCTCTGTAATTATTCTCTCTTCCTCAAATGAATTATTCTTTTCCATTAGCCTTCAAGGAATGTTGAAGCCTTCTCCTTTATTCTTTACTTCTTCCTACTCAGTTACTTATGATTGGAACTGGTGGGAATAATAAAGAAGCCCCTTGTTGAGCTTTCTTGCCTTATCCCAGCTACTTTTTTAGCTACCAGTAGAGAAACTTGAGATGACCGCCTTACTGGCCAATGATCTTCATTTTATCCATCCAATCCTCTTGTTTTGGGGGACAAGAGAGGGAGGAGAGATTGCTTGTTAAATTTTAATAAAATAAGAAATGTATGGCTCTATCGGAGTGATTTTAAGGGATGCTATTGCTTTATCAACTTTAAATTAATCAGTGAACCCCACTGTGAGAACTGATCGTATACTACAACACTCCCCCCAACAGTTTCTCATGTCTCCTGATACAAACTCTAATGTGGCCCTCATCTTACTGGCTTTGATTTATCTATTCATTGGCTGGAGACCATAGCATACTCATTTTAGTTCCTCCAGAGCCCAGTATTGAGGAGGGTAGATAGATATTGAATGAAATTGAATTTAAAATGTCATCCCACCTGCCAAGAGAGTCCCATCCAACAAATTCTAAACTAATGAGATTTCTATTTTGAGAAACTTCCAGAAACCTAATCTCACTACTGGGGAGAAAGGGGATGGAAAGAAGACGATCAACATTTGTGGACTATCAACTCTGCATCAAGGACCAAGCGGAATACATCTTGCTTTGTTTATTCTCTACAACAGTCTTACTAAGTAAGAACTGTTAAATCTTCATTTTTACCAATGAGGAAATTGGGGCACTTAAAAGGTTAAGAGTTTTGCAGAGGTCACAGGTTATTATGAGATGGAACTGAGATACAAGCCCAAGACTGTCTTTAAGGCCCAACACTCTTTCCACCTTCCTTCATCTTTGTCATTCTCAAGTAGAGAGAAAAACCAGTCTGTTCCACAGCACAGTGCTGGAGCAATGTTCTTAAACCTTTCCTTTTGCTCTCATATCCCTAATCCTTTCTGTTCATCTAAGATTAGAATCCATACTACCCAGCCTGAATAGCAAGGCCGTATTGCCCAGTGGCAAACAATTTCTGGGGGCTTCTGTGTGTCAGTGCCATGGGGAGGGGGGCTCTATAATTTCTTAGTTAATCTTATGAAACTATTCCCTAAAATGGGTATAATAATAGTGTCTCAGGCAGTCTGGGCTGCTGTAAGAAAATACGGTGAGCTGTATTTTCTGTATCTACAACAGAGATTCACTTCTCAAAACTTCCGGAGGCTGGAAGTACAAGACCAGGCTACCAGAATGGTTGAGTTCTGGTCAGGAGCCTTTTCTCATTTGCAGATTGCTAAATATTTGTACTAGCTAACTCCCTGGCCTCTTATAAGGGCACTAGTTCTATTAATGAAGGCTCCACCCTCATGATCTAATTACCTCCCAAATGCCCTGCCTCCAAACATTATCACATTGGGATTAGGCTCTCAACATGAGAAATCCCTATGAATTTTGAGGGAGAAACACTCATTCCATTGCAAATAGACTCTCTGTCACAGAGCTTTTTGAATATTAAGGAATAAAATACATATAAAGTGCTCAGCATGGTTCACAGTAAGGACTTGATCAATGTAAGCTAGCATAATGTGTTGTTATTTTTTATGAATTTTTTTAAAATTGAGGAATAATTGATGTAAGACATTACATTAGTTTCAGATGTACAATATACTGATTAGGTATTTATATATATTGTGAAATGCTCGCCACAATAAGTCTAGTTAATATCCATCATCATATGTTCTTACAAAATGTTGTTGTTTTTGTTGCCGTTGCTAGTAGAACTTTATAATACCCTTCCTTACTAACCTTTGTCTTTTTCTCAAAAAGTTCTCCATACCACAAACTTGCCTCCAGTCTGGCTGGGCTTCCCATACTTTGCCAAACTCTATGATTATCCCTGCCTTTATTCTTTTGCTTAAACTAACATCTCTTCCTTTCCATCTGCTCATGCAAATCTGATCAATTTTCTCACTTTCTCAGGCAAAGCTGGTCACTCCAAATAGCTATCTTGTGGATGTCAATTGGCTTCTTTCCCAAGCTACATCGTGGCAGATTGCTCAGTGTGCAAAGTGACTATGGCAGAAAGAATGAGGGTTAGGCATGGGCTCAACAAAATCGACTTTACCTTACTCAGCTGGCCTGGCTACCATCACTATCAATTGGCCAATCTGCCAACAGCAGAAGTGATCCTGAACTCTGATATGGCACCATTCCCTAGAGGTGGAAGAGGGAAATCAGGGAAGACCAGCTAGTCACTTAATAGGAGATTGATCGCATTCAACCATGATGGAAGGAGCAACAATTTGTCCCTATGGGAATATATATGTATTCTAAACATAGATTGGTATCCGTGCCCATGATATGATTGCCAGTGCACCATTCATAGATTTATAAGAGAATTATTCACTATTACATTATTTCACATAACATTGCTTCCCCTCAAATATCTAATTTTTCAGGAAAAGAAGTGTGGCTTGGCCTCATGGCCACAAAGTTCACTGCTCTTACCATGTGTTCCACTACTCAAAAAGTAGTTGGGCTCACAGAATGTTGAAATGGCCCATTGAAAAGACAGTTCTAGTGCCTGTTACAATGGGAGATTATATCTGAGGTTGGACAACTGTCCTCAAGGATGTGACATATACTTTAAACCAGTAGCCAATATTGGTACCAGTTTTCCAAAATGCATAGGTCTCAAAACTAAGGGGTGAAGTTGAGAGTGGCCTCTCTTGCTATTCCACCTCATACTACATTCATCAATTTTGTTAAAAATCCCCCAAACTTTGGGCTCTGCTGGCTAAGAGGTAGTTATTCCCAAAGGGGGAATGTTTCTGCCAAGGGATACAACAGACGTTTTACTGATAGGAAGCTGAGACCTACTACTTGATCTTGTTTGGTTCCTGGGGCCACTAAAATTACTACAGGCAAAGAAGGGTCTTACTCTACTAGACAGAGTGCTTAATCCTGATTATCAAGGAAAAATTGGGTTAGTGTATAGAATAGAGGCAAAGAGGACTATGACCAGAACTCAGGGGCTTCCATAGACCTCCATTTCCAGTCATAAAAGTTCATTAAAGTCTACCCAGTTGTTAATGCAAGACCAACAATGGGCTCAGATTTCTTCCAATGAAGGTTTGAGTCATCCAACCAGCTAAAGAAATTTGACCAGCTGAGGTAAAGGCTAAGAGTTAAAAAAAAAAAAAAATGGAATAAGCAGTAGAGAAAGGAACTTCAATCTCCTCTATAGCTTAGTGTTCAGTTTCAGAAATAAGAACCATAGCATATTTGGTGCAGTGTATATATTTTGTTTCTTGCTTGACTTATATACATGTGCTTTTATTATTTCCCCTTCCTCTACTCTTTTAGATAAGAAATGTTAGCAAGAGTTAACAAAAGCAGTTAACAATAAAGAGGTAAATAAATGGGGCCTCTTGGGTGGCTTAGTCAGTTAATCATTCAACGCTTGACTTTGGCTCAAGTCATGATCTCAGGGTTGTAAGATTGTGCCCTGCACTAGGCTCTGTGCCCAGCTGGGAGCCTGTTTCTCTCCATCTCCCTCTGCCACTTCCTCACTCCTGTTTGCACACACATGTGTGTGTGCATCTTTCTCTATATAAAATGAATAAATCTTAAAAAATAAACAGGTAAATAAATAGGTAGTCATTAATGCATACATAATAGTTTAAAAAAATAGACTTTTGAAATTTAGTCTTAAGCTATCCAATACCCCAGTGGACTTTTTACTGATCTATGGGAGAAATTAACATCACCAGAAACGGAAGCAGTGACTCATAATATCTTGTATACAAAATTCCCTCTTTTGGGAACAGAATAATTTGTGCAAGAAAGAGTTGCAGAGATGTCACAGAAGTGGTGGATTTGAAAGCTGCAAGAATTGGTCCCTCCGCTGATACAACCATGAAGTTAGAGAGAAATGATGGAGTCAGTTTTGTTGGAACTCTGGGATCTAATAAAAATCTTAGAGCAACAAGGAAGGGCTTAATGAAGATGGATGCTGGTAAATTTGATAAGCATATACAATGGATTTTTTTCTTACTGGTCTTATTATACCCCCTTCCCCAGCTCAGTGGTGGCTACAGAGACAGTAGACCATATTCTTGGTGTGACTTCTTGGTGCTGGGGGTGAGGGTGAGCAATATGGATCTTGTTCCCCAAACTTTTTGGATGTATGTTTTGACCAGTTCAGTGTCTCTCTGTGGGACTTACGCAAGACAGACTTTTGTTTGCCCCCACCTCCCAGGGTCTGGAGCAGCTTTCTAGGTGACAACTACTGAAAAGAATTTGGAGATATGCTGCATGTAACTTCCCAGGGACAAGGGGCAGAAGACAGGGCAAGGGGAAGCAGACCCAAAAGTCTGGAAAGGAAAAAACTGAGGAGGAAGCTTCTTGAGGAGAATAACGGCTTTGAATGGCTACTACACTTACCAGGGAATTCAAAATGCAACACACATGCCCAGGGCCAGGTGGTGCTCACAAAAGACCTGAGAAGATCTTCAGCTTGCATCTTCGGCTTATCTTTGGGCTGTGCACACGCAGGATGTGACAGCTAACAGAAAATGGTAAGCAACCTGGCTTAGTGTTAAAGGAGTGCCCCAACACAGAGCCAGTCTGCAAAAACTGAGAAGTCATCTTTCCCACCTTTTTGGCTCCAAGTGTTTACAGCAATCTCCAGCATCATCCTTCTTCTTCCTCTACATATTTAAGCATGTGTTCACACTTTGTGTAAACATTCACTGAAGATTTTTCTCTTTGTGTATTGCTGACTGTTTAAACATAACAAGTATTATTAAAATTCAGTATTAAAAGAAGAGAAGTCTCTGCAAATCAATGGATGACCTCTGAGATAACAACAGAGACTTCTGTGACCACACACAACAGGGAATATGGTCTTGGCAAAAATAGTTTGGAAAAGTCATTAAACAGGGGCACCTGGGTGGCTCAGGTCATGATCCCAGGGTCCTGGGATTGAGTCACACATCAGGCTCCCTGCGTGAGGCCTGCTTCTCCCTCTGTCTATGTCTCTGCCTCTCTCTGGGTGTCTCTCATGAATAAAAAAATAAAATCTTTTTAAAAAGGGAAGTCGTTAAACAAACAGATGACTGAGGCCCTCAATGATCAGAAAGAACAAACCCTGGGAAGGAGACGAGTTGCCTCTCCAGATTTACACCTTTACAACATTCAAAATTTCTAGTTTGCAACAGAAGATTATATGGTATACAAAGAAATGGGGAAAATATGGCCCAGCCACAGGAAAAAATGAAATCAACAGAAACTGTCCCTGAGGAAGCCCATACCAAAGACTTCGTAAACAAAGACTTTACATAGCTGTCTTAAATATGCTAAGAGAACTAAAGAAAAATACAAAGAACTGAAGGAAATGAGGAGGAGAATGTGTGAACAAATAGACAATATCAAGAAAGAGAGACATGAGTAAAGGGAACCAAAGAGAAATTCTGGAGGTCAAAAGTACAAAAGCTGAAATGAAAAATTCACTAAGTAAATTTACTAAACGAAATGAAAAATTCATCCACAGGGCCTCCAGAAAGAACAAGTGCTGTGGACACCTTGACTTTAGCCCAGTGAAATTGAGGATAAACTCCTGACCTTCAGAAATGTCAGAGAATAAATGTGTTATTTTTAGCCACAAAATTTGTGGTCACTTGTTACAGCAGCAATAGGAAACTAATACAATACCCTGGAGCCAGTTCCAAGTGTTACATTTTTCTCTGCTTCAAACGTCTAGAGTGATATCTGTTTTCCTGACTGGATATTCATAAGTAGGTATTCTATCTATATTTCTGGAATAAATGACAATACAAAAGCTATAAAGTCTAAAGCAAGTCTGTGGACCTCCACTGTCCTAGTGTGGGTTCCTCCAGAAACTGATCCTGAGATAAGGACTTGGTTGCAGTGTTTCCTGGAAAATACTGGTGGGGGGGGGGGGGTAGTGAGACAGGGAAGGAAAATGGCCAAGGCCAGTATATGCTATCAAGTGAGTTATCACTGTGTTAAATCAAAACCTAATCCTGTTGGGAAACTCTGTGAGCCAGTGTAGAACATGAACCTCAGAGTTATTCTACCTGAGGGACATTGGAGCTGGAGAATTTATACATCAACTGCCACCATCCTTGGTTGAGAGCGATATTAACTTATTGGTACTTCTGGCTGCCATTTTGTGGGGGCAGAACAGGCTCTGATGGTCAGGGAAGGCTCTCAGATCAAGGGATGCAGATCCTGGCAGCTGGAAGTTGAGTGAGCATGTCCTTGAGTGGTTAGGGCTAGGGGTGGGAGAGGGTTATCAGTAGTCTCAGCTATACCCACAAAGTCTACTCTAGCTCATTCAGTCCCAGTTATCTTCTTTCTATTAATCAACAGACACATATTTTATGCATCACTCCTGAGCAAAGCAGCGCCTTTGAGATAATAATAATGCATACATTTTGTCCTTCAGCAGATCTGCAGGGTTTTTGAGAACAAGAAGCATGACCTACTTTTCCTTCATATTTCTCACAGTACTGAGCAACATGTTAGGCATATTATAAGCACTCGATATATATTTTTGAAATGAATTGACTGCCACAATTATGCAATATCTATTTCTTACCCTTGAAGGTAGCACTCTATTGAGTTTTCTCACTGTTTTTTCTATTCCATAAAATCTTTCTACATTTTCCTTAACTGAAGCATTTTAGTTACACGTTAATAAGTGATCACAATAACCAGGGAAATGATCCAAAGATTTTATTTTTAATGAAAGTATCTCCCTGCTACCTCCATGTTTACCTTTTGAGGTAACCAGTGTTCATACCATACTGTACTGTTAGCTTTCCACAGTTTTCTTCTATTTCCTTCCATTTTCTTCCTTCTATTTCCATTTCCTTATATCTGTTGTGTGTGTGTGTGTGTATGTACACACACATATTTATACATACTACATTTCTGTCTTTAAAAAACATATGATTATCCTATGTGCCTTCCTTTACCACTTGCCAATTTACTTGACAGTATGTCATAGAAACCTGTAGGTCAAACGGCACCTGGGTAGCTCAGTCGATTAAGCATCTAACTCTTGATTTCAGCTCAGGTCATGATCTGAGAGTCAAGAGATCAAGCCCCACATTGGCCTCAGTGGAGAGTGTGCTTGAGATTCTCTCTCCCATCCCTTTGCCCCTCCCCCTCAAATGAATGAATGAATGAACAAATAAATAAATAAATAAATAACATTTCTGAAAAGAAAAAATATGTAGATCAAAATAGATCTAGTTTTTTAATTTTAATAGTTATGGCATATTGTCCTTTGGATGTACTGCAATTTATTAATCCGTTACTCTATTACTTCATTGATGAGCATTTAATTTCTTTACAGCTTTTTACCTCTTCCAACAAAGCTGCTGTAAACATTCTAATATATATATATTCTAATATATATATTCTAATATATATTATATTAGAATATATATATATTCTATATATATTCTAATATATATTATATTAGAATATATATATATTCTATATATATTCTAATATATATATATATATATATATATATATATATATATATTCCTCAAAGTGGTGTTACTACATCACAGGGGATGTACAGTTGCAATTTTCATAGATATTGCCAGATTATCTGCTGCTTCTTACCCATATTGAAAGTTCTCATATCCCTTAAATACTCCTTATTTTATTTATGTGTAGTGAGATTTGCCTAGCCACTATTAATACATACTCGATTTTAATGAATAAACTGACATGGTGCTCCTAAGAGTCATTTGCATTATCAGTTGTCACTAGGATTTTCTTTTGAAGGGGCAAAAATCAAGGGGATTTCTACCTGCCCTGTGGGAGAGGAATGTAGCAGAAACTGAAACACTTCACTTGCTTTTGTCCAAGTGAAGAAAGATGATACAGGTTTGGGGAAGGAGACATTTCCCCACTTCTAAGAGGAAACAGTGTAGTTTTGTTGAGGGCAGTGGACTTAACCCAAAGACTCAGAAAAAAAAATCTAAAGACCCATCAACCAACAACAAAAAATTCAATTGGCTTGAAACATCCTAGAGGACTAGCAGAAGAAATAACTGAGTTGTACTTTCAGAGGTCGTTAGTGGGCAGCAAGCATCAGTGAAACAAGTGTTGTTGCAATTAAAGTAACATCTCTCCTCCCTCTGCGTTTGTACTCATTGGCTAGCAAGTTGTGGGGAAACTTATATTACATGATGGGACTTGAATTCTCAAATTGGCCTCAAAATTCAGATCACTTTTAATAGACCCACTTCCTGAAATAGCAAAGTATTTTTCTCTGTTGATCTTTCTCTACTGTGAAAATATTTTGGAGTTGAGAAATACAGTGACAAGATGATTAAACATCTTATAAATATAGTTGTGAACTTTTAAATTGAAGATTATGCTTAATATTGTTTGCAAATGAGCCTCCAAGATCATAAGCAAAACTTTCCTGTTTTCTGGGAAATTCCCACTTGAAAGCTAAAATGAGAGCCTTTTCTAAAAAGAAATTTTCAACAAAGAAACAGTGTTAACGGACATACCTAAGGACAATGTGGTGGAGTACAGAGGCATATGTATTTTATGTTCCAACCGAGCTTTGCCAATTTTCCTGCTTTGCTGAAAAGTTCATTTTCAAAACATCAGTGCTCCATTATTTGACAGCTTGCTGCTTCTGAAACTCTAAATTTCTGGTGTGCAGCTAATGTATATACATTTAGCAGGCACAAGATCTGAATTCATATGCATGCAACTCTTGAATTACATGGTGCTGTCAAGTATTGACTTTTATGGTTGATAGCTTTAATATTACTATTTGTGTCTCTATAAATTATTTTTGCAGAAGCCAAAAAAAAGAGAGGAAAATCCAAGTCTTATTAATAGACATACTAAGCATAACACTCAAGACATAATTGATATGAATATCAATAGCATGATTTTAATAACATCAAACATTTTAGTGTCATAGGGAAACATCTTCTAAATGCAGAATGTGAGTGGTGCAGTGAATCAGGGGCAGGATCTTAGGAGGAAATGCCTGACTTGAATTTATGAACAGAAGAGAAGAATCTGAAAACTATTAGAGACAGCAACAGAAATGGTACCAAAGATTCACATTTAACATAACCTTGAATTGCACAACCCCAAACAATAAATTGGCCACATTGTGTTCACCAAGATTCCTAGGAATATGCAGACAACATAACATTGTTATTCTTAAATGTTTCATGGATAGAATTGTGTGGGTGGTGTGTCCGGTGGGGGATGAGGGGGAGGCGGGAAAGAGAGTGATTGATTGAAAAGAGACAGTCCTTCAGAGAATTTCCTGCTGAAAGGAATTTCATATTTGGGGGTGTTTGTTTAGCTTCTCTGCAGGCTTGAGTCAAGGTTCTCCAGAGTGGTGGGTGTTGGAAGAGATGGAGTTTTTGACAGAGTTTGTAGGAGAAGCCAATGTAATGGAGGTATGACCATGTGTGGAAGATCCCATCATAGAGTACCTAGCTAATCATGTTTGACAGAAGCTCATGCAAAGTAAGGAGCCCCACAGAGTGTTCAACCTCTCCATCATTGGACTCATGGGAAAAGGGACCATTGAATAAGCCAAGGCCAAAGGTGAGGTAGGGAAAATCGATCCTTAATTCTTTCCATTCAATCCTTTCTCTCCCTAACGTCTAGCTCTCTGACCTCAGCCTACTCTCCAATTACTTAGAACTTCTCAGTTAGTTGTTTCTTACCTGGATGTATCCTTCTTGGGCAGTACTGAGGTGGATTGGATGATATCACTCCCAGCCTTTGTTTCCTTTTGCTTAATAAATCCTTACCCTTCCTGAAGTTTATTCCCTCAGAGCTTTACTCTGCAAATAAAGCGATCTGATTATTGGCTCAATATGATGTCTCTTATCCAATATACTTGTGTCCTAACAGAATCTCTCAGAGCCTCAAGCAAAGGATAGGTTTAAAATGTGGTCTTTTTAGTTAAGCAATATGATAGGGGAGCTATCATAGAGGTGGAAGATTCCTTGGTTTTCCTTATACCACACCAATGTAACTAGCTGCCTTTGCTTGACTGTAAGAAAATGCCATGCTTTTCCTGTGGTCTTCAACACCCCGGCTGTCCCTCCTGCTATAATCAGAGAAGCCCCCATGTATAGCATTTACTGACAGGGAGAGACTTCCATGTCTGCACCCTGGTGGGTCTGGGCCCACAGAGGGCCTGCTATCTCAAGGTTTCCCAGAAGACCCAATAACTCAGCCCAGAAGTGCAGGTAAGTTAACTTTCTGTAGACTAATAAGGGACTAGAGATCGGAAGAAGCAATTGCTTTCCCTTTCTCCTTCAACAGACTGTTCTGAGACATAGTGGTTCCAAACAGCCTGTCTGGACGCTTTCTATATGAACAGGTTGTGTTTTGCTATGAGGCTGTGGCCAGCCCCTAATGCACCACCTTGTATTTGCTTTCTTTCTTTCCCTGTCTCACTTTTTTTTTTTCTCCTTGCTTCTGTGAGATTACACTCCACAATAAAGGGTTAAGGTGCAAGCTTCTACCATTGATTCTTATTTCTAGGGAACTCTGGCCGAAACACATAGTAAAAATTGATTATACATGATGATCAAAGGAGCACTGGAGTACATCTATATGCTCTTAACTATAAGCTAAATTTGGTCTTGTTAAAGTCACCCAAAGGTTGTGTGATACAGGTTGTCGAGTGCAATGTGATGTGGCAGGGCGTGAAGGAGCTGAATGTGGCTGGCATGTCTGAAACCTAGCTTCCAAAGGGCAGTGGCCCAAAGGCATAAGAAAGTTCATAGAAATGGAATGTATTCAAAGGGCCCTGCTGCAGTGATATATGTCACTTGTGCCTCACCCACAGTGTGGAAAAGGAATAGAGACAAGATTGTGAGCAAATCCTGAGGCTAGCTCTCCATTCCAGACATGGCAAATGTGGACATCTTGGCTTGTTGGCTTAGCCAATGCTCTCAGAGCCAGATCCAGCTGGAAGTCTCTAGAGAATCCTGGGGAGCAACATGTTGCTGAAGTTCTCCCCTGGGTCTGTGTGTTCTCAAGGCCAAGTAAAGCTTATAGGTGTATATGCTTGTTCATTGCTCTGCAAAACAAAAAATCCACCTTTACGTGGGGTTCTTAAAATACTTCCCACTTTACAACCAGTTTCTACTTATATTTCTTAGCTAGCCAAAGATTTGGAATTACCATATATGTAACAAGATAAGTGTCTCCACAGGTCCATGTGTGAGACTAGAGGCTGAGACTGGACAAGTGTCCTCTAAATGAAATTAAGGGGAAATGTAATAATGGCTTTAATAAGGTCACATTGAAAAGGAATGACAGGATAAATTGGACCATTTGAGAACTTTGCCAAGTATAAGAATTAAGGTTACATTACTAAAAATCCATCTAGATAATCTTGGACTCTGAAAAAATTAATGGGAAATGGATCTAATTATTTGAGCTGAGATGCAGAAAATGTAGTTGATATACATATTTAAGGGCACGTCATTTTTGCCCAAGATATCTGGACTAAAGTGCTGACAAAGATCAATTTAATATTGAATGACATTACTTCAGGAGACCTAGAATCCTTTTTAAAAAGATAGTTAGGGGTAAGAATCTGCTTAAATAAACAAATTGTGAGATAATATTTCATTTGGATTTGGGTCACTGGATAGAATACATTTGATTTTCAGATATAAATAAAATTGTGAGACCCAAAAAGACTGGACAAAAATAGACCAAGTGCTCTTTAACCTAAAATCAAGGAACAATAATGAAAAGCAATATGTGAATAGGAGTAACAATATATTTGATTTGCTATCTTTAAAAGTAGTGCAGCACATTTTAGGAATTTAAAGTTCTCAGGTACCTTTTGGTGAATTTGCTTGATATTATCTGGACAATATTAAAATATGAGGATGGTTAGACTGGAAAAAATAATTATATAAAAATCCAGTCATTAAATTTTCAGGAATTAGGGACACCTGGTTGGCTCAGTGGTTGAGCGTCTGCCTTTGGCTCAGGGTGTGGTCCCGGTCCTGGGATCAAGTCCCAAATAGGGCTCCCTGTAAGGAGCCTGCTTCTCCCTTTGTCTATGTCTCTGCTTCTCTCTGTGTCTCTCAGGAATAAATAAATAAAATCTTTAAAATAAAATACAGTTTCGGGAATTAAAAATCATGCCAAGCACTCAATTTAAGGTTTTTCTATATATGATCTTGTTGACTGCTCAGAAGAACTAGGAGAGGCAGTTCAAGATGGTGGCGTAGGAAGATCCTGAACTCACCTCCTCCCACAGACACACCAAATCTACAGCTACATATGTGGCAATTCCCTCTGCAAACCAGCTGAATAGCTCCACCAGAACAAAGGATAAAAGGGCCCATCAAGACAGGTAGAAGAGGAAGAGACACAGCCACATACACATACACACACACATGCACACAAGCCCTCTGCTTGTGTAGTGACCCACAATCAGGAGGGACCACACAAATATGGAGTTTCTCCCTGAAGAGCAAGTGGTTTATGCCCCACAGCAGGCACCCAGACCCTTGGGACCTATACCACGGAGATGAGTCCCCAAAATGTTTGGCTTTGAAAACTCACAAAGCTGATGTCCAGGAGGGCCAAAGGACTATGGAAAACTGAGATTCCACTGTTGGACTCAGATCGCAGACTCACCCACCCCAGAACCAAGAGCAGGAGCAGCAGTTTGAAAAGCCTCTAAAGGATATGTGAAGGTGATTCATTTGCTAATCTTAACATGTCTGCCTGAATGACAGGGATTTCTTGGGGCTCTCTCTGAGGAAGGATGCATTGGCAATCGCCATTCTTGTGCTCTTATGAGACAATCCCTTGAGTACCTAGTCCTGGAGTTTCTGGGCCCCATGGGACTGAAACATTGGTTGTGATCATGATTCCCTGGGTCCTGGGATCAAGTTCCTCATCGGGCTTCCCACAGAGAGCCTGCTTCTTCCTCTGCCTATGTCTCTGCTTCTCTCTCTGTCTCTCATGAATAAAAATGAGAGAGAGATGGTTTAGGGCAGGGTACCACCCCCAGCAAATGGCACAGACAGCATCCTAAAATGCACTCACATTTCCCTGTGAAAAAGGCCTATTTGTTTGTCCTGGATCTTCAGGTTCACCACACATTTATAAACTATAAAGTTGCCCTCAGAGAACATAGGCTAGGGGGCATCATCTTTGCAATTTCCTTTGGCTTCACTATAGCTCACTGGTACCTTCTGAATAGGAGCTTACACACACATCTAGAGCCCCGATTTTTGCAACTCTTGCCCAGTGGACATTTCCAGATCACCTGGGCTGGAGGCCAGCAGTATTTAGGACTGTAGTCCCACAGCATTGTATATACTTGCATCCTTTAAAAGCTGCTGCCTAAGAGTCTGTTTTCCAATCAACCTGAAACTAGGTGCTCACCGAGATCTCTCCCTTTGGAACACTGACAGGTCTTGGCACATCCTCCATCCTCAACAACTAGGACCTCTCAAGAATAAATTAGACTGCTTACACAATCAGGAAGAGAAATTAGGGAAACAATACCATTTACAAATGTATCAAAAAGGATAAGATACCTAGGAATAAATTTAACCAAGAAGGTAAAAAGACTTGTACTCTGAAAACTATATGACATTGATGAAAGAAATGGAAGATACAAATAAATGGAAAATTATTCTATTCTCATGAGTTGAAAGAATTATACTGTTAAAATGTCCATAATACCTAAAGCAGTCTACAGATCCAATGCGATCCATATCAAAATTCCAATAGCATTTTTCACAGAACTAGAACAAACAATCTTAAATTTGTACAGAACCGCAAAAGATCTTGAATAGCCAAAGCGATCTTGAGAAAGAACAAAGCTGGAAGCATCACAAATCCAGACTTCAAGTTGTATTACATAGCAGTAGTCATCAAAACCGTATGGTATTTGCATAAAAAGAGACGCACAGCTCAGTGGAACAGAATAGAGAGTCCAGAAATAAACCCACACCTATACAGCCAATTAATTTATGACAAAGGAGGCAAGAATGTACAATGGGAAAAGGACAGTCTCTTCAATAAATGGTGCTCAGGAAACTGACTGCGTGTACCCTCTGGTGCTAGCAAGGTAGACGAAGAGCAAAAAACGGTGCCAGCCAGTGCCTCCATTCCTGCAGTGTTCCAAGAGGTCCCTGCCACTCCAGCAGACACTTCAAGATTAACAAATGAATCTCCTTTATACATGCAGTTTAGGTGCTTTTCAAATTGCTGCTTTTGTGCTGGGTCCTGGGGCTAGAAAATCTACACGGGAACCCGTCAAGAGTGGGATATCCGTTCTCTACAGCCCTTGCAGTCTCCCGGACATAAGCCCTGTTGGTTTTCAAAGCCAGACTTTTTGCGGACTCGTCTCTCCAGTGCAATTCCCAAGGGTTGGGATGTCCAATGTAGGGCACGAACCTCCCGTTCCGTATTTGTGAGATCCCTCCCAGTTGTGGGTTGCTGTGCTGGAGGTGGGTTTTCTGGTGAGACTGGGTCTGCTTCTCCTAGCTCTCTTGGTATGGCCCCTTTTATCTTTTGTTGTGGAGGAGCTGTTCAGCTTTTTTTAAGGTATTTTTCAGAGGGAGTTTTTCCCATATGTAGCTGTCAATTTGATGTGTCTGTGAGAGGAGGTGAATTCAGGGTTTTCCCACTCCACCCCTTGAACCGTGCTCCATTGGTGTGGGTCTCTTTCGATTAGTTTTATTTGATACTCCTTGGGCTTCTTGGATATGGATGTCTGTTTTGTTTTGTCTGCTCCCTCTGCACTGAGCTCTGGGGGGAGAGCCACTGTAAGTCCTCTAGAGTCCATTAAGAACTTTTTCATTGTTTTCTATAGTCTTGTGAGTCTTGTGTACACAAACTCCATCAGCTTTCAGAGATAGGTGTCTTGGCGGCACATCCCTTAGGTGAGATTCTTAGAAGTTGGAGATCTAGATCTAGATCTCCCTTTGTTTCTCAGGGAGAAAGTGGGAGTTGGGAGTTCCTTTCCAATTGTATGGCACTGTGCCAAGGATAGGGTTTATGGTAAGAGTGTACCTTAGCCTTTCCCATCCATTTCATTGTGAGTTTTCTCTCATTTGCCTGATGTATAGTATTCACTCAGCTAGTTGTTGGATTTCTTTCACAGGCAATTGCTCCAGATATAGCTGTACACTGGGTGTGTCACTGGGAAGAAGGGGGCTCAGGAGGTTCCCCTGTCACTATGTTGGACTGGAACCTTCAGCATTCATTCGTTTTTTTTTTTTTTTTTATGTGATTGCCTGTTATAGCACATGGAATAAATTTGTCTATGTTTGGTCATGCTTTCCATTTAGACTAGTCAAGATACAATTTAATATGGCAAAGGAGTGTAAAGCTTGTCTCCATGTGTGTAAACCCACAGATTTTGGACAAAACAACAGAAGATGGTGAACTCTGAAAATGGCTGGATAAACTAAGTTTTTTTTTTTTTAATAAACTAAGTTTTAATGGCAACATCTAGGGAACTATGGCTGGTTTCCTTTCACTCCTTCTCAGAAAGCATGTACTCTAGCCAAATTTAGGATGCACCATAGGACACCAGGAAACATGTCACAAAAATTTACACATTAAAAAGCAAGCTCTCAAAAGCGTGAGATTTCTTAATGGTTAGCAGTCTTGGATTCTGTGCTTGACAAAATTTAGAATATATTAAATTCAGTGGATTATTGTCTGAATGTAAAGTTTGTCCATTTTTTAAAAGAAAATAATGAGATTCGGTTCCTTGTGACCTCTGGGGTCACCTCAAAAATTCACTGTCATGGGTTTGGAATTAAACCGAGTTTGAATTCTTGCTCTGCCACTTGCAAGCTGAGACCTGAGGGAGGTTCCTTGGCCTCTGTTTCTTATTTTTCTCATCTTATTATAAGAATTAAAAAGATAGAAATGCATTCATTATATAGGTTATTAGCATTATTAATAAGCCAAACTTCCAAATTCAGTGCAGCAAACTTGATTTTATAAGCAAATAAAGTTTAACTTATATATTTTAGATTCTTGGGTCAGCATATCGATGTGTGGAGTAAAGGACCTCTAAGCAATAATATGCAAGTGTATATTTTTTCCTTTTCTTTTTTTCCTCAAGTCTCCTTATCACCCACCCTTCATCTGCCATGAAAGAGAGAGAGACAAAAAGGCAGGCAGGCAGGCAGGCAGGCAGCGAGGGAAGCAAAGAATGAAACAAAGAAATATGTTTCTCTCTGTCTTCATAATTTTTGGAAATCTGACTCCTTCAGCTGTTGCTATTTAAAACACATGTATAATTCCACATAAATTCAAGAAGGACAGTACATTGAAAATTTCCTCTCTGGGAAAAATGACACCAGCAACCCATACTGCTTGTGGGGGCCTCAGGCCTCACTGTGAGCCACTCGAGAAACCTGCCCCAGGAGAACGCATCAGATGGAGCAGCCTGCCCCTTCTCAGCAGTGAATCTCCAGGGGCCCACATTAGCATGATTCCAGCAGGAGCTACAGTCCGCTGGTTGCCAGGAGAAGTGCAGACAGAGGCTGCCATCATTTCTGCCGCTCTTATTTGGTCTCCCAGTGACAGAGCTTTCTGATGGAGGTCGAATTTGTCATGCCGTCTACACTACACAGGAGAAGGACCTTGAGTTAGCCTCTGCCCTCTGTCTCCTGCTTTTCATAGTCTGGGTGCTGAAATAGTGTCAGAGAAAGATATGGCTAGATACTTTGGGTCCTACCAAGATCCTGTCATCTTTACATTTCATGACAACTGTTAAACAGTATGAGCTTGAATAGTGGAAAAATAATAATGTAGAGAATTCTATAAATAACTCAAATATTAATAAGCATGTCCCTAATACTTTCGGCAGGAAATTATCTTAATCTTCCACTATTAGGGAGATGGCATGAAAAATTATTTAATCACCAGATACACAATGTTTAGCACTAAAATCAATCCCGGGGTAAAATAATAACCAAATATTCTATTGTGATTTTAGAGCCATTATCCAAACTGGTTGCTGAAAAAAGAAACTAAACATAATAAGATCTGTGGAACCATTAATAATATTTTGGTCTTCACTAAAAGTTAGCTATAAGAATTCTCATCCCAAATTACAAGCATAATTCAAAAATCACAGAAGATTCAAAACAAAACACAAAATGACAGTCATGAAATCCATCGACTGCTCTAATAGCAACTTACATTTCTATGGTGGCTTACACTTTGAAATACGATTTCACAGATGTTTTCTTAATATAATAATCCTTTCAAGTAGGTGGATATGCACCATTATTCCTCTTTTTCATATGAATGTACTGAAACTCGAAAAGATTATGTAACATGGCAATGTCGGGCCCTTAATTCAGCTTTCCTTTCTTCAAAGTAAGTTTTCTCTCCTTCTATCTTTTGGCAAGCTGTAGATATGAATACTCAGTATACGGGTGGCTTCTGGAAACCATCCCAAGGTGCCTGAAGAGCTCCAGTACTCACCTGTACATTTTGGGGAGATTCTTTAAGACCGCTTTGTTGAGATATAATTACATACCACAAATTCACCCTTTTGAACATTTTTTTTAAATTAAATTATGGTTGACACACAATGTTACATTAGTTGCAGGTGTGCAATATAGTAATTCAACGAGTCTATATGTTCTCCTCTGCTCATCCCAAGAGTGGCTACCATCTGTCACCATACGGCGCTATTATAATATCATTGGCTAAATTCCCTATGCTGGACATTTCATCCCTGTGATTTATTCACCTATACACTGTGTGTGTGTGTGTGTGTGTGTGTGTGTGAGAGAGAGAGAGAGAGAGAGAGAGAGAGAGACAGAGAGAGAGACAGAGACAGAGAGAAAGAGAGATCCTGGTGCTAATGTTGTGCTACTTTGTGTCATTGGTGGTCCCAAATGAACCACATCTCTTCGGTGCTCATGCCTCTGTGTGTTCTCGCACGTTGTAGCTGGGCTCGACCTGTGTTTGCTTTAGTCCGAGGAATATGTGGGATTGCCGTTGGCCAGTTCTGGGCCTATGCCTTAAGAGGGCCCAGCATCTTCGGTCTCGTGCTGCCAGGAGCCTGGGCTCTCATGAGAGAAGTCTGACTATTCTGCAGGAGAGATCATGTGGAGAGGCCACATGGAAACAGAGAGAAGCCCAGCCATCTCGGGATCCTGGCTGAGCCTGGCCCCAAGCCAATCTGCCTGCTGAATTCAGCCACACTAATGACCACTAGGAGAAGCAACAGAAGAACCCTCCGTGGGGGCCCAGCCCAGGCCACAGAGCTGTGAGAACATAAAATAAATGTTGTTTTAAACTACGAAGTTGTGTGGTGGTTTGCTACCCAGCAATAGATAACTGAAATAAATGTCAGGGCGATGGGTTTCAGGCTTCATTACTCTTTCCAAGTACACAGTTATCGAATGAATGAGTATTCCCCAATCCTATATCTCAAAGTCCTGATGACAGTTCTATGAATTCTGCATTGGATATTTTTCATCATCAGGGAAAAATAAAAGCCTGCCATGAAAGTCCAAAAATTTCATGAAATTGACTTTTTTCTTTTCTTTTCTTCTTTTTTCTTTTCTTTTCTTTTAGCCATAATGCAGCTAATTGTTTGAACCAAAGACCCAGGCACAACGTGGCTGCCTAGATATGAAATGACACTCCATAAACTTGCAATTTCATTTCTCATCCATGAATGCATTTCCATCCTATGAGGACCACCGCCTGCGGGCGCTTTCAATTCTGGGAATGTCATCTGGGAAAATACAGCATCAGCTTGGCCATGAAACCCCAGGTTTGCAAATTAGCAAATTTTCAGCACTCTGTTCATTAGTGAATTCAATGAGACTTTTAAAGGACTGAAAGAAATTGCCAAAATGTGAGGAGATGGAAATGATGAAATGATGAATGAAATGAAGGTGATGGGGGACCAGGGGCAAGGCCCAGCACACTGAGCATCCTGCCATGCTCCCCTAAACAGACTAAAATCAATCACATTTATCACACCAATTACTCTGCCTCTGGGTCATTTGTGACTTCTGAGTACTTGTAACATGCTCTCTCAGGTCATGTCTTGGTCGAATTTCTTTCTCTTCTGATTAAAACCACATAAGATGTTGAGAGGCTCCCCTCAACTGTGATTTTAAAGAAAGTTACTCTAAGAGGGTTATTTACTGTATATTTATGCCCTAATGCAAAAACCAGTCAGGATTTACATAATAAAAGTACCTGATTTGGGGGAGCCATGGGTGGCTCAGTGGTTGAGCTTCTGCCTTTGGCTCAGGTCTGATTCTGGGGTCCTAGGACAGAGTCCCACATGGGGCTCCCTGTGAGGAGCCTACTTCTCCCTCTGCCTATGTCTCTGTCTCTCTTTCTCTGTGTCTCTCATGAAGAAATAAATAAAATCTTAAAAAAAAAAAAGGTACTTGATTGAGGTCAGGAGGAGGGTAAAGGCCTGAACTGATAGATCATAAAATCTCATTCTTGCAGCTCTTTCATCTCCTTCTCCAATGACTTGTACTAAGTCTTTTTAGGGCAGCTGATGTTGGCTAAGAAATTCTCAGGGGGGATGTGAAGAAAAGCCTAACATACAGCCCCTGCCTTCAAGGAGCTTAGCATTTAGTTTGGGAAGGTTTTCACCATTCTGAGTCAGCCTCAGAGGAGCTAATGCTGAAATCAAGCTCTCTTTCATTTAGAAAAATGGTTTCCTCTCACTTTTTTGGGCCAAACGGCAGCAAGGTTTAGTCACCAGAAATGCCTACCATCTTGAAAGACATCCTCCCTGTAGCAACTTATATTAAACAGTCTTTCGGTTGGAAATCAAAATGACATTTCTGATATTTTTCCTAATAAAATAATTCCTAAAAGGGGAATAGAGCATGAACTATTATTCCCATTCTTTGGATGAATAAACTGAGAGAGGTCCACACACTGGATTAATATGCTCATAGATAATAAGATGTTGACGTTGAGCAAAATTCCCCAGAAATGTAGATCTTATCACATCTAGTTACCCTAACTGGGAATCAGAGGGGGCCATTACAAAGAAGCAGTGGGTGATTTATACACACAGGAAGATGGGCATCATCCTGAAGTGTACTGAATCAGGTAACTGCTGTCCTAAGCTCAGAGGTCATGAGGTTGCTGGGAGGCCATTAGGAAGGAGGCAGTCCCCTACTCTACAGCCCATTTTTAAGTGAGTGCCAAAAAGTACACAGAAACTTCCAACTCAAAGCAGAAAAGGAATGATGGGCTTAACATGGTAGGAGGCTCCTTTTCTTTTCCAGTGTTGAAATAATACATTTACTGGTGTGTAAGACAGTATTAGATTTACCAAGTCTGGAATGTTCTCGCTATGGTATAGTCACCCACGCACATACACATATTCATACATTCACATGCACATATATGTTATCACCTAATCTAATGTATTTAGTGAGCACGTAACCTGGGAAGAACACTGGGCCATTTCTTTTCATCTGCACTATACGAACTTGCTGAGTTCTATTCAGCACCATATCAAATAGAACTAGAACATACTACACAACTCTGGGGACTCTCAACTGCCCTCATGCTTGAGTTATAGAGCAGAGAACCTTTCTCATCTTCTCACACCCCGCAGTACCCTTCAAAAGTGTTTGAACAGAGTGTTTTTTTTTTTTTTTCTAGAAGAATTCTAAGGCATGAACTGGGCTAACGGAAAATGCAATTTGAATTTCCGGTCTGTAGTAAATGATCCAAACTCTGTTCCTCAGTTGTCTTTTTAGTAAACTGGGGATAATTAGAATGGGGTTTAAATGCTTCTTGATGGGAGCTTAACCATGTTAGAAATGTCTTAATATACTTTGACAAGCAAAAAACAAGTTTACTCTAAATACGGGATTGTTGATACTCTTCCCCAATGGTCCTGTGAAGTCAAATAAGAGACGATACAATGTGTACCCTGTGTGTACTGGCATTTTGCCCTTCCTCCCTCCTCAGGGGAGCCAAAGGAAAGACACAGGTAATCCAACCATGGCAAATGAATAAGCCTCCTCCATAGCTTAGGCCAGACATTTCTCATGCTTTGTCTAGCTGTCTTTAATTTTCTGTTTGATGTTCCACTGCTCTCAAGTAGGATAGAGGGTGTTTTGGCAGAAATTAACTGTGCAAAAATGTTTTACCATCTGCTGGAATATCCTTGGATGTTATTCCTCCAGAGCACTCATTATTAAAAATATTTATTGGACATTGACAATATATCAAATTCTGTTCAAAATATGGCTGCCTCGCAGTGACTACTCAAACAAGAGCAAAAAAAAAAAAAAAAACAAAAAAAACAAAACAAAAAGAAACCCACCAATATTGATTACATTTAAGAATGGGCAAGAGTTAGTTCTATCCCAGAATCCTGCTGCTCGTGTCACTATCTTTCCCCTACTAGGAGGAGAAAGTTATTTAAGGCAAGAACTGTGTTTTTCTTATTTAGAATATGCACAGCCCTTAGCACAATGCCTTGTGCATAGTGGAGGCTAAAAAATGTTGATTGATGGACAAAACCGTGAAGGCCTGTTTCATCAACAGAATTTCAAGTTTCTTACAGGGCAGTGGCAGGATTTACTATGTCTTAGGCAGGGGAGCATCTGTTCGTTTCTGTTTTTAATGCCCAGCATCTGATGCCCTAGTCTAGATTTGAAAAATTGCCTGCAATAGAAGCTGGAACAACAGGTACTTGTGTTCCTGGCCTCTCTTGTAGCTCGAGGACTGGCAAGTGACCTACTTAGACCAATTGGAAGCTAGTGACGGTAAGGATAGGGCATGGTTGAAAACTCATTAGCGGTAGCAGTATTTGCCATTTCGGGAGTGACAGTGGTAGTAGAGTTAGCAGGTGCAGGCTGGTGAGGGAGACAATGCTCTGAAACTGTGTGGGTTATAAACGAGGACCTGGGAACTAAGCTGTGTATTCTAGGGAGGGGGCTCTGGGAGCCAGCTGGAGGGGAGGGCGGAGAACTGCCTGTGTCAGAGCAGAGCAGACATTATCTGCATTTAAATAATCGGAAGAGGATCCTACAGATGTCAGTGGCATGCATCAATGTCAAGCAGTTCGTTCTTTTTTTGAAGGCATTCAACAATCCATTCTGGAAGCCTTGTTTTGTGTCATACATTGCTCCAGGCTCTGGAGATAGAACGATGAATGAGACAGATACAATCCTCAACTCAAGGAGCTTATATTCTAGTAAGAGAGATAATAAGCCATCAAGAAAGCAGAAATAAATTCTATCAGATATTTTGGACAGGGTTGTTGGAGGAGTTCTTTCTCTGAGGTGGCTACATTTCAGAAGAGCCTTAAATAAAATGAGGAAATGTAGGACAGGTGCTTTGGCAAGAAGAAGAGCAAGAGCAAAGTTCATGAGGCACAGACAGCTGTGCTTGACTTGCCTGAGGAGCCGCGAAGAGCCTAGTTTCCCTGGAGCTGACTGAACCAGGGGAAGAACGATAGGAGGTGAGGGAGGAGCGTGTGTTGGGCACTGTGATATGCTGACAGATCCTCCTTTAATGGACTTGCCGCCCCAGCTTTCTGAGTTCTCTCAGACCTTTCCCAGCTGCTGAGTGCCTCCTCAACCAAGGTCGTGCCCCTTCCTAGGGCTGCCTACATCTGAAGACTGAGGAGTGAGGGAGCCTAAAGGCCTCACGTCTTGACCTGACTCAGGACAACTCTAAAGCCCCATTCCCACTCTAGAGCTCTTACGTGAGGTTGGCCAAGACTCTTGTTGAGCCTATGTCAAAGTTGAACTTCTTCTGCCTATTCTTGCTGTGTTCCCCTCCTTTCCACAGATGCTGATCCCAAGGGCACTCCCTAATAAATTCCCTGCCCTCTAGCCTCCATGTCAGATGAGGAACCCAACCTGCAGCAGAGAGTTGGATAAGGACTAGCTTAGGTGGCCACAGTGTTATGGGAAGACTGTGAGGTTCTGGACAAAGGAGCGATGGCATCAAATTTGTATTTTAAAGGGGTTACTTGGCTGCTCTGCGTGGAAGAGACTGTCGGAGGAAAAGAGAGAAAGTTGGGGAAGGATTGCGGTGATGCAGGCAAGAAATGATAGTTAACTTTGACTAGAAAAGCATTGATGGAGGTGATAAGAATGAATCAGGATATTTTCCAAAGCCAGAGCTAAAAGGATCAAACAATGCTCTTTAGCCCATCAAAGGAGCCCCCAGCCTTAACAATCAGCAGCAGAAACAGGAGTTGATTTAAAACAGGGCTATTGGGGATCCCTGGGAGGCCCAGTGGTTTGGCGCTTGCCTTTGGCCCAGGGCGTGATCCTGGAGTCCCGGGATGGAGTCCCACATCGGGCTCCCTGCATGGAGCCTGCTTTGCCTCTGCCTGTGTCTCTGCCTCTCTCTCTATCTGTGTCTCTCATGAATAAATAAATAAAATCTTAAAAAGAATGGCTATTTTGCGAGCACAATTATTGCCTAAAATGCCTAACACCAGGGGCACCTGGGTGGCTCAGCGGTTTAGCACTGCCTTCGGCTCAGGGCACGATCCTGGAGTCCTGGGATCGAGTCCTGCATGGGGCTCCCCGCAGGGAGCCTGCTTCTCCCTCTGCCTGTGTCTCTGCCTCTCTCTCTCTCTCTCTCTGTGCCCCTCATGAATAAATAAATAAAATCTTTTAAAAAATAAAACATATAACACTAATAAAAATCAAGTCACCTCTCGTATTCATAACCCAAATGGCTTGCCTATGTCATGGAACAGGTGTCATTGGGTTGGGATGCCCAGTTAGTGCTGCTGGGCTGTGCACTGTTTATCTCAGGGGTCCGACACCACAACTGTCAAACAAATCTGTCCCGTGGCATGTTTCCTGGTGGCCTGCAAGCTAAGAATGGTTCTCACATTTTTTAAATGGTCGCAAAAACTCAGAACAGGAATAATACTTCATGACACGTGAAAACCACATGATGTTCAAACTCCAACATCTTCGTAAAAGCTTTATTGGCACATAGCTACCCACATTTGTTCACGTACAGTCAATATCGGCTTCAGCTCTGTAAGAGCCGTGCTGTTTCACTGTGACAGACTCTATGGCCCACAAGGCCAGAAAGTACTAGCGGCCCTTACAAGAAAACTTTGCTGACCTCTCATTTATCTCAAAGAAGTCCAGCCGAGGGTCACCTGGTAGAAGGCCCAGTTAGTGCTGGTGGGGCTGGTGGCCCTCTTCACTTATTCTGATATTGGTCCTGGCCAGATGCCAGGTGATGAGCAATCATTTAGGGTCAATTTGTTCGGGTTTGTTTGAAAGGCCTATTGAATTCTGGCTTTTTTTGTGATTCCTTTTGCTCATTTCAAGGTCTATTGTGATGCCTTGAGTGTTAGCTGTTTCTTATTACTATAAAACACGGGCTTGGGACCTCTCTGCCTGACCTTATAACTTTCAACTAGTCATAACCACTGTGCAGGATGCAGTAACAAATGAAAGCAAACAGCAAATATTTCAGTGCCCTTCACGGCTTTCTACGGCACACTCCAATTTCTCCCTGCGGTTGACCCTTGTGCCTGTCTCTCATGTTTTTCCCCTGCCCCAGCAATTTGGACTTGACATTTCGACTTGTTCTTCCAAGTATCGATGCTCAGTGTTCTCTAGAAATACCCGTACTTCTATTTTTGTCCTTCTGTTCATGGCTAGCCTATAGGTAGCCTCAGACTGGCTGAGGTCCCAGAACTCCACCCTAATGCTGCCTTCCCCAACACACGCACTAGAGGCTGCCCCACCGGTTGCCTGTCTTTCCACCGAGTTCCTGCTGTTGCTCTATGGTCCTCAATTCTTTGTGTGGATGCATGTCAGAAAAATTCAGCACCCAGCTTCCCTTTGCTCATTCTCCCTCTTTTGAGCTCTTCTTAGCATCCACTCTTAGCTTATTCTCTTCCCTTTTGACCACAGTCCCATCCCTACTAACAGAGACCTCTTGGGCCTCTATGAATGCAGGAGCCATATCTTTTGCGGCAGGGCCTGAAAATTTACTTACATGAATTCTAGCAATAAACATCATTATTATAGCTCATATTCACTGAGCACAAAAATTGGTGTCTGATGGTGCTTGTACTACCTCAAGTCACCATAACAAAACATCACAGACAGGGAGGCTTAAATAGCAGACTTTTATTTCTCACAGTTCTGGAGGCTGGAAGTTCAAGACCAAGGTATTAGCAGTTTGGTTTCTCCTGAGGCTTGCAGACACCACATTCTCACTGTGTCCTCACATGGCCTTCCCTCTGTGCGTGCACACCCCTGGCATCTCTCCCCCCTTGTAATAAAGATACCAGTCCTATTCGATTAGGACCCTGCCCTTATAACCTCATGCAACCTTAATTACCTCCTAAAAGGCCCTATCTCCAAATATAGTCACACTGAGGTTTCAATGCATGAGCTTTGAAGGGACACATGTCAGTCCATAAAAGTTCATTCCTCACTTTGCATACCATATCTTATTTCATTCTCTCAGCAACTCCATGGGGTGGATAGGTTCTCTTATCATCCCCATTTTACATATGTGGAAACTGAGATTTGCTTTACCTACAGTGAAACTTGTAATTTTAGGCACATTTAGGCCTGCATTCCACATCTGAGTGAATGCGCAGCTCACCCCCTCATCTCTCTCATAGACCTCTTCTCAAAGACTATTTACCTCTTCTATAGGATTTACATCAGATTACTCTAATTCATTGCATGTGGGTCTTTTCCTTCCATTGGTTCTGAGCTCCTGGTGACCTCCAGCGCTCCTTGGGCAAGGGTCACTGGGGCCCACAGTGACCTGTATGGCTGCAAGGCCTCTACTGCCTCTGGCTGCTCGTGGAAGAGTCCTGGGAGGCATTGGAAGTCAATACAATACAAAGGATGCAAATCATCAGGCTATAGCTTGTGCAAGACTCTGGGGCCTGGGTTTATAGTATTCTTGAGCGCAATGGGACAAGCTTCCATGATTTTAAGTGGGAATTAAAAAGGGTGTGTGGGATCCCTAGGTGGCTCAGCAGTTTAGCGCTTGCCTTCGGCCCAGGTCATAATCCTTGAGTTCCAGGACCGAGTCCCACATCAGGCTCTCTGCATGGAGCCTGCTTCTCCCTCTGCCTGGGTCTCTGCCTCTCTCTCTCTCTCTGTGTGTGTCACTCGTGAATAAATAAATAAAATCTTTAAAAAAAATAAAAAGGGTGTGTGTGTGTGCACGCTTACAGTTCTGTTCAATTTTATCATATGTCTGGATTTGTGTATCTGCCACCACAGTCAAGACCCAGAACAAACAGTTCCATCAACACAAAGATTGTTTTTGTTCTCCTTTATAACATGTCCAGCTCCTTCCCTACCCTGAATCCTTGGCCACAACTAATCTGACCTCCATTCTAAAACTTTTGCTGTTTCAAAGGTGTTACATTAATGAAATCATGCGGTATATGCCCTTCCAGCATTGCCTTTTTCACTCAGTGTAGTTCCTGAGATTCATCCAAATTGTTGTATATATCGATCATTGGTTCCTTTCCATTGCTGAGCATGTATTTATGTATCATGGTCACTTAGCCATCCTGTTGAAGGCTATCTAGGCTAACTCTAGCCTTTGCCTATCAACAGTTAAAACCTACTCTTGACTTTTGTGTTTTTGTTGTTTTTTGTTTTTGTTTCTTACTCTTGACGTTTGTGTACAAGTTGTTGCATGAACATATTTTCATTTCTCTAGGATAAATGCTTGACAGTACAATTGCAGGGTCTCTGGGTGAGAGAAGAGAATTTCAGGCCCAGGGGCACAAAGAGGCTTCCTGGACGGGACCTCTTACTGCAGTGGAGCTCCGTTTTGTTGGTTCTGTCCACCTGCCTCAATTATCTCTTAGTGAGGTAGGGGGGACCTATGGAAGCCACCACGAAGATAGGAAGCACTTCTAGCTGTTTATTGTTGATGAAGCTCTGTACTGGTCCCTTCTGTTGAGTGATGTCTTGCCTGATATTGTTAGAAGAACTCCCATTCAATCCAGGGGAGGAATGAGCCCGTGTGGGTGGCCTTTTGTTGCTCGGTCAGGGGCAGGGAAGGGCTGGGTCTGAGTTGTCTTATTCCATTGGGTGGGAGCCCACAAGACGCTGTGCTGCTGGGTTGTCCTGGATCTCAAAAGGGTTCATCTCCTTACCATCTTTCAAGCTTCTCCTTTTGTTGTTTCTATCATAATTGCCAGTGTTTCTTAGTTGTGCTTAGTGAGGAGTAGCAGAGTGAAAGGGGTCTAGGAAATCTCATCTGGACTGCAGGTCTTGGCTGATTTTTAAGCTAAGCAAAGAGGTAGACATTTTAAGATAAAAATTGAGGTAACAGGTAATGGCTGTGTGTACTGTCTCTTATTATCTCCTCCAAAAAATATTACACAGCAGCAGCTCTTACCCTGACTAGTTTCAGCCTTTTGCCTGTAAGATTTCTTCTAGCTTTCACATATGTAAGCATATTGGCATCTGCCCATCTTTAATTATGGTGTGGGAGCAGAGCGGGTGGACGGAAATAGGAAGTTTCACTCTCATACTGGGCATCTGTTTCAAAGGATTCCCGCCCCTTTTATAATTTCTTCTAGGGCAGAAATGATTATCTGTGGTGAAATTCAAACCAAATTCCCTGGCCTTATTAAGGTGGGCCAATGGGCAGATCCTTCCATGTTCTTTAGAATCAACGTTGAATGTCAAGCTGGCACAAGCTCTAGACAAAGACACCTGCCAGAGACTTTGCAAGCATTAGAGGTTCCATTTGTTGCAACAGCAGGAAATTTATCTTTTTGAGAAAGGAACACTCAGAATTTTGTTGGACTAATTTAAGAAGAGCTAATAGACACGATCTTTTATTCCCATCTTTTTCTTGAGAGAAGACTAATAAATCCATGACAGGGGTCAGGGGCTTTAAGCTTCTAAAGTAGAATTTGCCCAAGAATCTCCTGAACAATGCTTACAAGCATCCTGTAAGATAGGTATCATTTTCTCCATTTTATAGATGATGAAGCCTCATTTCAACCATGGTAAGTGACTTAATCTCTGTCAAAGGAGGGACAGGAGAATTCACCCAGCTTTGAATCCTCATCATCACTCAAAAGCCCATGTTGTTCCCTTAGTTTAGTTACACTTGTATTAGGTGGAATGCTTTGTGTTAAGCTCTGTACACATCAAACACTGTCTTAGCCAAAAACTGTTCTATTGCAATTTATATAATTTTGTGAAATTGTGAGGTGCCTAGGAGGCACAATCAGTTAAGCATCCGACTCTTGGTTTTGGCTCTGGTCTGATCTCAGGGTTTGAGATTGAGCCCCACATCGGGGTCTATGCTCAGCATGGAATCTGCTTGGGTTTCTCTTTCTTCCTCTCCCTCTGCCCCTCCCCCTCTGTGCTCTCTCCCTCTAAAATAAATAAATAAATCTTAGAAACAAATAAAATTCTGTGAAATTACTCTCCCCAGTTTTCCTTTAGGTGAAAGTTACATGGGCACAGAGGCAAGCTATAAATGTAATGGTCAGCAAGGGGGCGTGATCTGTTTCCCAGACTACAACTGTAAGGAATTTCTCAAGTATCCTTTATGTCTGATGTCTTAAAGATGATGATATTGATTGTATATCCATCCAAAAGGTCAGCAGTGCAGGATTTCTTAAATAAAGGATATAAATATAGTGACTTTTTGAGTGGTAGTTTAATGGAGAGATTTTAGATTAAATGTTACAATGTTTAAAAATGTAAATTTTATTTATATTAAGAAAAAAGTTCTTTAATTCTGCATTATATTTCTCTTACCCTGCCATGGCAAATATTTTCTCTCTTGCAATTTCATTTGGATGTTGCAACAGCTAGAGAAAGAAGACTACAACTGTGATCCCTTTGCAGTTAGAGACATCTGATTACAATTCCAGCTCTGCCACTTATTTTCTCTGTGAACTTAGGCAAGTGACTTCAGTTTGCTGAACCTTAGGGTCTTCACTGAGAAAATGATAGCACTTTCTTCATATGGCTGCTGAGAGGGTTGAATGTGAAGTACCTGGCACATAGGAGGATCCCTGAAATGCCAGTTCTTTCCTCTTTTTCTTCTGTTTAACTTGCAGAATGACCTTTGATTAAAAAGAATCATATTAAGTTCTTACAGAGGAGCAAGTCCAGTTTCTTGAGTTGAATTCCTTGTTTTGTCAATGACACGTGTATTAGAAAATCCTCTTCCTATTGCTGTGAAAAGTGTGTGTGATAGTCTCCCCCCTACCATAAACTCCAAAGGATTAGTCCAAGTTTTGGTTTTTGAGTTGAGAACTCTTTGTTGATAAAATTGTTATTGGCTTGGGTACTGCAGAGCTAGAATTTTTGAGGAATGGAGAAAATCTCCCCAATCAGGTTTTTGTTTTAGAAATTCTGGGCCCCGACAGGCAGAGATGAGCACACAAGGAGATGGGTGTCTGGGAGGACAATTTTCCCCAACGCCACAGAGAGTTTATTTTAGAGGAGGTATCCTATATAGTATGATAGATATCTATGACTTTTACTATGCACAAGAGGTGGCCAGAGGCCTGAAGGCTAAGAGATATGAACTTGAGAGTTCTTTGAGTGGTTCTTTGGACCACTTTCAAGTTTGGACAATAAACATCAGCTAAGATAACAGGCTCCTGCCAGAATATGCTATAAGAATCTCTGTGAGCCAGGATAGGCAAAGTTTACTGTGGAAACAAGGCACTCATGAATCTCAGTGACTTCAAATGAAAGAAGTTTATTATTTATTGTTCACAGCCTTCATGGTTGACTAGGGACTCTGCTCCACACTGTTGACATCCATACTCTGGGGCCCAGACAAAGAGAGTAAACACTTTCTGGAAACATTGCAACACATGCAGTGGTTCTCAGAGAGCTTCTTCCTAGAGTGGTACACATCATTTCAGCTCACTTTCCACTGGCCAAGGTAAGTCACATGGCTGCACCCAACTTCATGTGGGTAGAAATTCAATCTTATCACGTGCCTGGAAGGAAAGAGAATGGAATACTGTGAACAATCCTACACTTTTGATCACTGAGTGCTCAGTTTACTCTCCCACTTTTATTCAGGAAACAGTCAACCCAAAGAAGACAATCTGAAAGTCCTGTCTTATCTTGGCATCAAAGTCAAAGTCCAATGACTTTGGGTCATGCATGGTAGTCTCTACATCTCAGAGTGATATGTAATAATGACTACATCAGGTCTGGATGGAAGTTCTCTTCATCCAGAGACCTACAGACTAACACCTGAAAGCATCTCCACATAATATAACATTCACAGTAGAATTGAGGCAGGCTAATAGCAATAGCACTTCTTTTTTAAAATTGGAAAAATGGACAACATTGGTCTGTAGCTATTCTACTGGGCAGACATTAGAAGGGTCCTCTGTCAAGGGAATGGAGAATGCTTAATTATTCAGCCCCAGTTCTATTTCTTAGTTATGTTCTCCTTCGGGGCTAAGCCACTTATTCCTCAATCTACTTTTGCTCAGTCAAGGCAAACTGTCACAGAATTTCTTCAGCCAGGCCCGTGGTTTCTTTGTCAGTACAGCTCTCTTAAAACATTGTTTTTTAAAATCTATTTCATTCCAGTTATGTGTAGATGCCAGTAGCCATACACAGTTCTTTCTAGATATCTTTCTTTTGACTTAAATGGGGGGGGGGGACTCTGAGGCCATCACTCTTTGGTGGGAGAGCTGTGTTCTCATGTTTGTAATAATCATGAGAGGTTAGTTGTTTATGCTACCTTAACAAACAAATGCAAATGCAAAATTACAGTGGCTTAACTAATAAAGGTCTGATTGCTCACTAGTGTTTTGAGTCCATTGAGGGTCAGCTGAGAGCTCTTCTTTATCTCCTCACTCTGGTAATCAGGCCAAAAGAAGAAAGCATAGTGAATCACACTATGACTCTTAGAGCTCCCTTCTTGAAGGTAAATATTATACCCACTCACACTTCACTGGTCAATGGGCACATGGGCACATAGGCCCAATGGGCACAACTAATTTCAAGGCAGAAGAAAGTCCTGCCAAGTGCACTGGAAGGAGAAAGACATGGAATATTTGTGAAGAGCAATAATCATGATCACAAACTACCTGAACTTTCTATTGTAGAGCTTCCAAAATATGACTAAGATAGCATTTCCTACCAGTCAGACCCATGAGGCTTTGGGAGAGAGGATCTAATATAGACATAATTGTAGTGGGGTAATATTTTACTACTAATTGGTATGTTTTCCATTATTTCTAAGTACCTTTGTCCCATGGTTTCTCTTTCCCCTCATCTTCTTGAGCATCCAGGACTCACTGAATTAATGAAGAAAAGACAGCACAGTAACAGAATAAATTCTCAGCTGGGGTGGAGACTTGGAGATTTCGAAATAGATGGTTCAAACTCATAGCACAAAAAGTGGGTTGAAAGAATGGGTTTTAAATCCCAACAGCCTGTGTTTTGAGTAACAAAAAATCAATATTTATGCAACAAACAGTAGACTGGTGATAACACATGCTGAGAAGGTCGGTTCTCCTTCCTTAGACTTGATAAAGATTCTATTGCCAGGGTAGCAGAGAAAAGAGGACATGCAGGTAAAAGCTGGAATGGTCTGAGTCTGTGCTGCAGGCTCCTTCCCCAGGTTTTCCTGATCTCTTATAATTTTTTTTAACCTGACTGATTGGTCCTTTTGCTTACAGAGCTCAAAACCACGGGGGAGGGAATAGATACATTAAGAAATAATTATAGAATATTTGGCTAAAATGTAAATACATGAAGTGCAATTGTTAGGGGAAAAGGAGAAATTGATGCTTTTTTGTCCGAATCACGGACAAGAAACAAGCTTAAACTTTTCCACCTCTTCTAGTGAAAAAGCAGGAATAGAAGTCATGTAGCATTTGTTGAAAATTCGATTATCACTCTTATTCTATTCCTTCCATGTCCTCTGCCACCAGTACTCCCATTGTAATCATGCTCAGAAGATCTTGTTTTTTCCCCAAATTGGTCCTTCCTTTCCACAGAGGTGTAAAATCTTCCTTTTAGACCTTCCTCAACACAACCACCATGGTTGCCTTGAGGCAGAGGAAGATCTACCGTGAAGCTAATGAGTCTTAAGCTTCAGGACCCCTCATCGCTTGGGGCCCTCCTTAGCCCATGGGAGGGGCCTAGGTGATAAACTCACATTGTCATATGGTTTTCTACAGTTTACAACAGTTATTTCAACAGCAATTGGGTAGGATAACTGTCTCCTTTCCCTCCAACTTCTCCTCTTTCATTTTTCCCCAAATATAAAGTGGTCATGGAAAATCTATGGCCCTCTGTTGGATCTGACTATAAGGAAGTGGAACTAAGAAACTATATTAGTTTCCTAGGGCTAATGTTACAAAGTATCACAAACTCAGTGGCTTAAAACAACATAAATCTCTTCTTTCATAGTTCTGGAGGCCAGGTGTCCAAAATTAAGGTGTCAGCAGGGCTCTCTTGGGAGGCTCTGGAAGACAATCCATTTTTGGCCTCTTCTAGCTCTTGGTGGCTGTCCACATTCTTTGATGTTCTTTGGCTTGTGACCACATCATTCCTTTGCCTTCACATCACCTTCTCCTCTCTGTGTGTCATCTCCATTTGCCTGGCTCTTATAAGGATACCTGTGACCGTTTTTAGGCTCCACCTGGATATTCCAGAATAATCTCTTTGTCCTTAAGATCTTCAGGATTCTTAATTATACACCCAACACTCTTTTTTGTTTATGAGGCAACAGCTGCATGTTCCAGAGATTAAGATCTGATATCTTTGGGTTGCCATTATTCAACCTACTAGAATCATTTGAGTTGTGTTTAGTGGGATACATCTATGTAGCATGCTGTCATTTCCTTGCACAGTTAAGCAGTTGCTAGTGACCCTGGTAGAATTACCCTACTTCCCAAGGGGTTGATTCATCTCATACTGTAACATGAAGGTACAGGGCCATATTGTGATATGAAACTGCCCCACAGGGACTGGCACCAGAAGTATATAGAGTTAACCAACTGGAGTTTAAATAAAAACTTAAAAAAAAAAAAGAAGTATGTAGATAGGTAGTGGAGGAAAGACAAATGTAAAGAGCCTGAAACTGATATGTGAAAAATTATTCTAAATATCACCACATGTCTATAAAAGAAATTCCACAGCGGTTTTTCTAAAATGAAAAACAATTCTAAAAATGCACGTGCCACTATCCATAACAGGTTGTGACGTGGAAAAAATTTGTCCTAAGCTGTCAAAAAGAAAAAAACAAATGTTCTGTCATCCATTCTAGAAGGAAGTCTGAATGATCTTTCTATTCTTTATATAGGAAACGATTTTTAGAAAAGATCCAGTAATTCATGGCCCCAAATTAGGAAAGCTCTATTGTTGAGGTAGGTCAGGCAGTTAATTCACAAACAATATTCATTTTTAGAGATTCTCGTGATACCTGACAAATTTTTCTAAAAGTTGTAATTGTTTCGTGTTTTCTCATTCTAAGTAAAAATCAACTTTTGCAGTTGATTTTGTATTTATGTCTTAAAGTGACTCTCAGAATTGTGTAAGTTGTAGGTGCAGTAAAACCTAGATGACCCCTGAACTGGGAGCCCCTCAGACCGCTCTACTGTGCAGGCTTGCTCTGGAGGGGGTCAAGGGGGAAACTTCTTACATGTATAAAGGGAAATTGCCCCAGGAGTTGGAGCTCCTCAGCATTCACAAGGAATCATCCTTATTTTGGAGGGCGCCTAGGTGGCTCAATCGGTTAAGTGTCTGCCTTTGGCTCAGGTCATGATCCCAGGGTTCCTGGGTGGAGCCCTGAGTCTGGCTTCCCACTCAGCCTGCTTCTCCCTCTGCCTCTTCCCCTCCCCTCTGCTCATGCTCTCTCTCTCTCTCAAATAAATTAAAGAAAAATTTTTAAGAGAAATTATCCTTATTTTTCCAAGTTGGCAAAGCTGGCAACACAGAGCAGTTCCTCTCCAGCTTTTTGTCTGAGGCATCAACCTGATCTCAGTGCTTCTCTCAAGCTTGGGCAAAAAATCATATACTTTGAGGTGATTGGTTGAATGTGGTGATGGGCCATGCATCCACCTATTTTTTTACATACACTAATAATAGTCACCAGGTGCAAGCCAGACCATCAGAGATGTGTGTAGAGTCGCACACTGAATTGCTTTTCCTGGACAATGTTTATGTGGTGGCACCAAGTGAAGTATAAGAAACTGCCCTAGGAAGCTGGTTTCTGTATTTACTGTAGGGATGCTGTTGAGGAAGTTGTCCATTATGCTCCTGTTTGTGAGGACCCAAGGGAGACATTTCACTCTGGCTCTCCTGTGCATCACGTTTGATTTTTATCTCATGACATTGTAAATCATGTATCTGGTATTGTCCCTCACATCTCAGGTTCTTAGTGGACTGACGAGGACTTAGAATGCACAACTACTTGAATTTTTCCTTCACCTTGATTGTCCTATTTGCTTCTTATTAATCTTTTTTTTTTACCTTATATTATTACATGTGTTTACATCAGTCACCCTAAAGTCAGTCTGCAACAATGCAGGCATAAACAAATAATAATCTAAAAGTCACAGTAAGTGATTAAAAAATAACAAAACACCTGAAAGCACATTTCCCTTCAAGGCATTATTAATGATATGATATTTCTGCATAGGCCTTTTGCCAGCAAGTCAGAACCTCATTTGGTGAGAAAGGAGCCAAGCTTGATTACTGAAACCTTAGACATTCTCAGCTGAGAAGAAAAAAAAAGCCACTTTATTTTCTCCCCTCTTACTTTTTTCCCCTCTTCCCTTTTTTTTCTTCTTGCATTATGATTATTGTTCACTTAGTAGCACAAAATTTCTCTGAAGCCTCCAGTTCTTTCTTATTCAAGTAGGTTCCATCAAATTACACAAGAGACAAAGGCCTTCCTCCTCTGCATGGCTTTCTGCTTCTGGGAGAACTGGCCATGCACTCTCCTTTCCTTTTCCTGAGTCAGCAATTTGGCTCATCCAAAGCTTTGGGGCTGCTGCTCAGAGTGTCAGAAGTAAGAGCAAGCAGAGAGAAACAACAGCCTGTCTTTTAAAGGTGAAAAGAAACCCTGCTTTTTAAATGGCTGAACGAATCGTGTTATTAATATGGTCCAGAAAAGACAGACCAGGGGATTCACTTAACTTGATTGTGGCACTAAACTCTAGAGTGATATGGTACTTTTCAGGCTCAAGAGACACCCAAGAAATCTAGCTAATATCATTTTACCTACTCGGGGCCCGAATCCCCTTATCTTCTTATTCCCCAAACAAAGGTTCTTCTGGTAGGTCGCTGATTAAGTCATATAAGCTGGATAAGTCTATGTGAATTCTGATAATCTTTTTTTTTCATGTTTTCTCCAGCCCCAGTTAACACAGCCTCCAGTCAACTCTTCACACGATTTTTGGACATTTCCAACTGGGATGTAATCTGATTTTTTTAAGTTACCATTATTGCTAAAATCTCTTGCCCCCTCAACATGGGCAAATTTTAACTACCTATCTATATTAGCTTCCTCTTAATTTATGGTGCTCATTGATTTCAAGTTCAGGTAGTTGCATCTTGACTCAGAATTTATGAATCAAATTTCCATTCTACATCTCCCTGACTGTTAAGGTTCTTATGACCTTGAGACACCATTCCTTTATTTACTTCCCATAGGCTCACACTCCATCTTACACATCATCCTCCACCTTACAATTTACTGTCTGTTTCTATGTTCTGTCCACTGGCCATTCCACAGGAACACTTCCTATCAATGTTCGCCCTGGGGTCCTATGCAAATTATACTCCCATTTTCATGAAAATTTCTGCTCATTCTGTGCCCATTCATGATGGCTCCTCAGCAGCCTTTTCCTGAGCTACCTTAGAGCTCCTCAGAGGTCATATTCTGTTTTGAATGGTAGGGAAATGAAATTGAGGCCCCCAAACAAATCATCTAAAATAAACAAGCAAGTCTAAGTGAAAACATCCATCAGAGAATGACATTTGTAGAGAATAAAAATGATTAAGATTGATTTTGAATGGCTCTCTATACTTGGGGAGGGGGGAGGACATGTGCATGTGTGTATGTGAGTAAGAGAATCTTTGCTGTCTGAAGAGAAATAGAGGCAGGACCTCACAATGTAGAGGCTAACCTGAGCCCATAATGGGAAGAGATGTGAGTGACATTACCAGGGCCTTCTTTACTTTGCCTCTCTACTTGGCACACAGGATGCTGGCTTTTTCTGGGGAGGAAAGAATGCTAGGGTGTCTTTTTACTTGACTCTCCTTACTTCTTAGTAAATAACAAGGAAACTGACACATCTTGCCACCATGCCATGTCCCAGAGGGGATCCACCTGCCATCCCCAACTGTTTTATATCCACCTTTTGTGGATTCATACAAGCGAATCAAGCACTCCATGAATGCTTAATTTCAACGTTCTACTTAGAGTGCCATTTTTACTCCACGTTTGACTCATTGAACTTGTTTACGTGACATTTGCTCAATCAAAATCCTTTCCACTCAGTGGCTTGTCATAAGACTTTAGAAGCTTTGTGCATCATGTGTAAATCATGCTTCACCTATGTTCTCTCTTTTTTTATGCTAACCCCCATAATTTCAATGTGCCACATTAACAAAAGCATCCACAAAAGGAGTCCAAGAAAGATGTTACACGTCATTTAATTGGCAAAGACCATATTATACAGCCAAAGGAACATTAAACAAAACAAAAACAATTCTTAACATGCTGACAATTTATAAGATGGCAGGTACAAAGATATAAAGCAATTTGCATGTAGTTTATCTAATCCTAATAGCCACCCTGAAAAGTGGGTATTGTGGAAATATAGAAAAGCACAGTTCTTGTTCTCCACTCCAGAAGGGGAAAGGCCAGCTGGCTAGTTCCTAGAGGAATTTGTTACCTTTGTGAATTTCAGCTTGACTCTCAGACTCATGGGCTTAAAAACTTGACTATATTGGCTCAGTGAATGTGGAGCCATCTCTCAGGGGTAAATCATAAGCCAAAGAGAAATCACCATCAGACAAATCAGATATTCAAACCCACATGCTTAGCATATGTATCAGTCAGGGGCTCAACAGGAGACAGATGGTGTGCTGAAATCAGGATAATTGGGAAAGGGTTTAATAAAAGAGTTATTTACAAAAGTGTGGGCAGGAGTAGGGAAACCACATAGGATAGTGCAGAACTGGAGGCTAATAAAAATTGTTCCATTTTTATCTCTAGGCCTGAAAAGATGAGAGGAAGGATTGGTTTCAAAGAGAGAGTTTCAGAGAAAGGATCACCTTAACAGGAGCCACAGTCTTCAGTCCAGGGACTCAGCTTACCCAAACCAATCTTATAGGGAGAGACTGTAGGGATCAATCCTCTGAAATCACTCTCCTTCCTCCAGTCTTTAGGTAGAGCTTCCCATTGGTGTAGCCCAACAAGAAGCCTCAAGGCAAGATTGTTCCTTGAGGCAATCTATACATATCCACTTTCTGGAGTAAAGAGCAGGGTAGAGATGAATGGAGAGTAAGTGTTTAGAGACAGAATACTTGCTCCCTAAGCCAAACCTTGGTCAGAAGCAACTTCATTAATTTATCATAAATAATTACCATACCAAGGCCTCAGAATCCTTGGGGTTCATGTGGTCAGTCTATGAACACAGCCACTGTAGGCAAACTATGTGGCAGGACAGACCATGGGTAGACATTTGTTGGTGAGCATTGTCTCAGAGTAAGGGAAGTCAGGAGAATGGAGTCATTGATGACATCAACATAAGATTGCCTGATACATCCATATACATGCATGCAGAGGGGATGACCTCACCCCTCGGACCAGAATACTGAAAACTAAAAAGTCTCTGGTGTCTAGTGCTGCATAACAAACGACCCCAAAAGTAGTAGTCACTACTATTCAGTTACTTAAAACAATAAACAACTATTTTTCATAATTCTGTGGGTTAGCTGTGGTTCTATAGTTTTCTTGAGCTGACAACTTGTTTGAGGCTAAAGGGTCCAGGATGGCCTTGCTCATATGTATAAGGCCTCAGTTGTGATGGTTGAGATGGCCAAACAGTTGAAGCCTCTCTACAGACAGACTTTCATCCTCCAGGAGGTTAGCCCAGGCTTGTTCACATAATGGGAAAGGAGTTATCAGCAGCAAGAGAAGCTAAGCCTCACTATGTAAGCACTATTCAAATCTTCACTTGTGCCATATTTGCCAGTGTCCCATTGGCCAAAGCAAGTCATGTGGATAAACTAAGATTCAAGTGTGGAGGAATAGACTTTACCTCTTGATAGGAGGAGCTTTCAATCTACTGCACCTTTATTTCTATATTAGGATAGTTTATCTCCTGTGGGACAAGAAACACCCAAAATTTATTGGTTTACATTCTGTCTCCATTTCCCAATATTTGAACAATTGTATTTGTAATGTTCCACTATGTTTCTATAATGACCTGCAGCTCCTATTTTAATTGAATTTGCTGCCAGGTCTTCTAGCCATTTTGTATTTTTAGAGCTACTGGGCAATAAGTCATGGTGTTGATGTTTAAGTTTAATTCTCAGACATGATTTTATTTTCCTTTTTTTCTATTTTTAGGGTGCTATTTTTTATTCTCTTTGCTTTATATTCAATTACTTCTCCAAATTTACATAGTTTCTAAGCCACAAAGTACTAATGAAAAATAGAGAAGCAGCAGCAACATTTTTATTATTATTAGAACTGTCAGTATTATTCAGAGTAGAGTCCGAGTTCACAGTGAGGTAACAAGCAATTTTTCATTTTTCCCTTTTCTCAGGAACCAGCAATTAACACTCCATAAGAACTTACATAAGAATCAGTCTTTATTAGAAGGATCTGAGCTTAATGGTTTTCCATTCTATTAAATAGCCATTTATTCTTTTAAATTAGCTGTCATTTCAATAAGGAAGCCAATTGGTTGAGCAACTGGCCTACAAGGTGTACAAATTAAACCATCTGTGCAGCAAGCATGTCTCAGGCTCCCATTATACTCCACATCAGGGGCAAGGACATGCCCACAGGTTGATCAGTCCCTTCCTTCAGAAAAATTTCTGCCCAATTTAGGCCCATCAACTAATATCTAATTATGATGTAGCTAAGTCGATGTCCGATATTCAAATACACTGCAGTAGCAAGATTTGGGATTTGTACGTCTTTTGGGTAACACCTAGCACACAGCACACATAAGTGTCTGAGGATATTTTCACTGGTGAATTGATTGAAAATTGAAAGAAACAAATGGGCAAGGATTGAGGGGGAATAGTGGCTTCTATTGTAAAATACTACTGGGTAAATATTAATAGTTTAGATCAGTAAAGAATTCTGTTTGGCTGTAATAATAGACACCCATAAAAGAATAGCTTATCAAAGATAGGGGGTTTGTTTTAATTTCAGATAACATTAAATTTAGAGCAAGAAAAAAAGTAGGTATGTTGCATTCATGAGTGTCATCAATGACACTATCTTCTTGGGTTTTCCTGCTGTATCATCTCAAGCACAAGCATTTACAATGTGCATTATCAATTTATTAGTATCTCATGACACATACTTTGGAAAACGCTAATTTAAATGAAACCCTTTATTTTATAGATCCAACAGAATTTTTAAATAAATACTTATTAAGTAGACACTATATGCCAAAAACTGGTTTTGAAGCTCTATAAAAGGACAGATAAAGAAATCAAGACCCAAAGGGGTTACTTGAAAGGTAATCAAGTAAATAGATGGAGCCAAGGCCAGAGCATGAGCTCTCCAACTGCCATGCTCTTTGACAAACACAACTAAGTTTCACAAAAAATTATATAAGACAGGTATTATAATAATTCTTTTTCAGATCAGTAAATGTGACTCAGAGACAAAGAGTAACCTGCCCAAGGTCACCCAACTAACAAAATATTGATCAATAATTCTGTCCTGACCTGTCTGATGCCAGATTATTTACTCTTTTACTACAGCATGTTTATTATTTTCCTATTCTATCTTTGATATGGCAAAATATAGAACTGACTTTGGGTACAGAAACCGGCAGTCTCTAAAGACTTCAGGACTGAGATTTAGGGTTAGCTCCTTGTCTTAGAGGGAACTCCTGCAGGGACATGGAAACAAAGGCTTGGACATTCATGGTGTCAGTGATCTGGCCATCTTTGATGCGGGTTACTCTACATATCAAGCTGTACTCCACCCATCTGAGATCGTTGCAGACCCCAGATGTGTCACTGGCAGACTATTTTAACACCCCTATCACCAATAGAGAGTCTTCTCAAGTCCTGGGCAGGGCTGAACTTACCAGATATATAGAAGAGTGGCTTCCATGAGTTTTCCAACACTCCTTTCATAATTTTGTCTTTCTTTGCTACACATTCCTGTTGCTGTACATGCCCTTTACAACCCATCTATCACTAAGTACTTTCTAAGATTTCTTCCTTAGATAAGTATTTTGGAGTGTTTCCTTTATCTTTTCCATTGCTGGTTTTCAGTGCTGCCTTCCTGGATTATTGTCATGGAAAGACCAAATAAGAGAGTGTCACCAGCCTCTTTCATTCTACAATATATTGCCCTACACTACCAGAAGAATCTTCTTTCAATCTATGTCATGTCCATGTTCAAAATGAGTTCACAATACCTAGCCTGTCATTAATGTCCATTGTCAAATGTGTAGACACTCCTAATAGCTTATCCATGTCCTTTTTCTCTTTATGGCTTAACAACAGAACTCTAGTTTTATTCAGGGCAACAAGATGCCTAATGAAAAGACTACATTTGTTTGATTTATTTATTTGTTTGTTTGTTTTTATTTTTATTTTTTAAGTAATCTCTGTACCCAACATGAGGCTCAAACTCACAGCCCCAAGATCAAGAGTTGCATGCTCTACCAACTGATACAGCCAGGTCTCTCTGAAAAAGAATACATTTGTAAGCAGTTTCTTGAAGATATGATTGACCTATCCATCACAGTAAGAGAAAAGCAAGGGATAGGCCCCTAGAATAATTATTAAAAGAAGGCTGATTTAGCTAGGAGGAGTTAGAATGTGGGCTTGATGACTAATGCTCCATCTGGTAATTCTGAGGGAGATGAAATTCATGCACTAAGGAGCAGAAAGACAGAAGGCACTTGTCTCTGAAGACTTCATGGAGCTGCCATGACAGCTCTAGACAGGCTACCTCCAGAATTTGCATGCAAGAGAAAAAATTCTAAGCCTAAAAGTAATATTTATAGGCATTTTCTAATTAACATCAATAATCCATTACAGAAAATAAGACATGCTACATAAAAATGCTTACTGGAAACCTAATTTCCATTATTTTAAACGAGAAAAAAAAAAACAGGTTAAATGTCAACCAAAGCAGCTCACCAACTTCTTAAAACATAATGGAAACATAGTTAAATGACAACATGTAAGTTACAATAAATTGTTTTGAGATGTAAAATGCTCAAACTATCACTTTCTAACAGGCAAACAATCAATGTGGTTAGCAACAAATAGTTGGAATTCCACTTCCAGCCAAAATGGAGTAATAGGCACCAGATTTACCCACCCAACAAAAACAACCAAAAATTGTACAAAACCTAAGAAACAATGACTTTTTAAGACACTGTATATCATGTGACAAAAGACAGTGATTCCTGAGAAAAGAAAAACCAATGAAGTAAACCCAATGATTAACCCAGTTTAGTGATTTGGAAGAATTCACAGGCTGAAGTGCAGAGAAGAGGAACTGAGGCAGAACCAAGAGGAATCACTGAGTTAAGGAGATGTGTATGAGAGTATGGAAAGAATACTATGGGTAGAGTTTACAAGACAGAGTATCAGAGAAGAGATAGCTTCCCACAGACAGAACTTTGGTGATTTACAGGGGGATCACTCTTGAGTATTTAGCAGAGTATTGACCAGTGCATGCAAGTGTGAAAAATCTTAGGCTGGAGAAAAATCACCCAAAAAGGACTATAAGTTATAATGCTTGGTGCTCATAGTGAATTGAGAGTAATCCAAGTAACTAGACTGGAAAACCTCATGATTTATGAAGCATCAGAGTACACAGAAGGATTTTACCTCAGAAGTGAAGGATAATCAGTACTAGACAACACTGTTCCAGTCCCACTAATACATTTTAAAAGCAAAACTCAGAATATCTGGCATTTAGTAAAAAATTACCAGGCTTACAAAAAGGCAGAAAACCTGATGTATAATGACAAAAATAATCACACAATCAAAACGGGACTCAGAATAGGTACACTGATTAGAATAAGTAAACAATGACATTAGAACTGTTTACACAACTGTCTTTCATATGTTCAAAAGTTAAGTTGAGATAGAAAATACAATAGAAGACCAAATTGAAATTCTAGAAATAAAAACTGCAATGTCAGAGATGCAAAATACACTTGATAGGATTAATGGCAGATCAGTCATTGTAGAAGAAACTATTTGCAAATTCAAAGACATAGCAAAAGGAACTATACAAAATAAAACACACATAGAAAAATTAGCTTTAAAAAGTAAAAAGAGCACCCATGAATTGTGAGCAACAGCAAGCACACTAATCCACATATAATTGAAGTTTATGAAAGGAAAATGGGGGAATAAAGTATATGTGAAAAAAAACGATGGCCTCCAAATCCAAATTTTATGAAAAATATAGACGCAGTGATTCAAGAAACTTAGAATACCCCAAACACAAGAAAGATGAAAGTAACTACTGCAAAGCACATTAAAATAAATTTGCAAAATCAGTGGTAAAAAGAAAATCTTAAAAATTAGTGATAACAAAAAATGTGTTACCTACAGAGGAGCAAAAATAAAGATGACAGCAAATTTTTTGTGGGAAACAAGTGAGAAGACAACAAAGCAACATTTTACTAGAAGTGAAAAAGGTCAATTTATAATTCTATACCCAGTGAAGATATCTTTCAAAAATGAAGGCAAAATAAAAATCTTTCAGATGAAAAGGCTGAGAGAATGTATCACTAGTACACAGGCACTATAAGAAATGTTAAAGGAACTCATTCTGGCAAAAGGTAAGTGATACCAGATGGCAATAGAAATCTACATAAAGATGGGCTCCTGGCTGGCTCAGTCAGTAGAGCCTGTGACTCTTAGAGCTCTGAGTTTGAGTGCCACAGTGGGTATAGTGATTACTTAAATAAAACTTTAAAAAACTGGAAGGAGAGCACTCTCAAAGAGAAAAAAAAAAAGAAATCTGTACAAAGAAATTAAGAGACCTGAAAATTGTAACCATATGGATAAATTTAGATTTATCTTGTCATTTAATGATTTTTTAAGCCACAATGGACTGTTTAAAATAATGCCAATGTAATTTGGTGTTTATAACCTATGTTGGAGTAAAATGTATGAGAATGATACAGAAGTTGGGAGGCAAAGAAATATACAATTGTTAAGTACTTATACTATATGTTAAATGGTATAATATCATTTTAAGGTAAACTGTGATAAGTTAAAGTTGTATACTATAAATTCTAAAGCAACCACTAAATAAGAAATCAAAGAGTTAAGCCAACTCAGAAGAGAAAATGGAATCACAAAAATACTCAATCCAAAATAAGGCAGAAAAAAGAGGAAAAGGAGAACACAGACCAGATAGAACAAATAAAAATCAAAGAGCAGGAAGATAAATTTAAGCCTAAATGCACCAATAATCATATTAAGTGTAATTAGTCTCAATGTCCCAATTAAAAGGCAGAGATACCAGATTTGATTTAAAAAGTAAGGTTTGATTATATGCTGCCTACAAGAAAACACTTCAAATATAAATACACAAGTGGCTTCAAAGGATAGAAAAATATATATCATCCTAAAACTAGTAAGAAGAAAGCTTTAGTGGCAATATGAATATCAGACAAAGTAGATTTCAGAACAAAGAATATTGCCATGGATAAAGAACTCCAATTCACAGTGATAAAGGATCACTTTGTCAAGTGTACATAAAAATCTAAAATATTTATGCACCTAATAACAGAGTTTCAAAATCCATGAAACAAAACTGATAGAATGTCAAGAAAAGCTAGATAAATCCACCAATACAGTAAAAGATTTCAATATCCCCCTCTCAATAATTGATAGAACAAGTAGACAGAATATAAGATATTCTCTAAGGATAGAGAAAATCCTAACAACAATGTGACCAAATTGATGTTTAAATAGAACGTGCCACCCAAAGACAATTTTGTCAAGGGCATATGGAACATTTACCAAGGTGAGCATATGCTGGGTTCAGAGTATGTTGTCTGACTGTGATGGAATTAAATTAGAAATTAATAATAGGAAAATCTCTGGAAAATTCCCCAAATATTTGGAAACTAAATAGTCCACTTCTAAAAAAAAAAAAAAAAAACAAAAAACTCATGAGAAAAAAAAAGAAATAAAAAGAGAAATTAAAAGTATTTTAAAACAAATAAAAAATAAAATGCAACTTTTTGTGGGATGTCACTAGACAATATTCAGAAAATATTTATATTTTCTGAATTTATAGCACTAAATATCTATATTAGAAATGGAGAGAGGTCTCAAATCAATGATCTCAGTTTCAACTTTAAGAAACTGGAAAAAGAGTGCCCACTTCAGCAACACATATACTAAAAGTGGAATGATATATTAAAAGCATGGCCCCTGAGCTGGGATGGCACACAAATTCGTGAAGTGTTCCATATTTTTAGAGTATTATGCTAAGCGAAGTAAGTCAATCAGAGAAAGACAAATACCATGTGACTTCACTCATTTGTGGAATTTAAGAAACAGATTAACAAGGAAGAAAAAGAAACAAACCAAGAAACTGACTCTTAATTATAGAAAACAAACTGATGGTTACCAGAGGGGAGGTGAGTGAAGGAGATGGATGAAATTGGTGATGAGGATTAAGAAGGGTGCTTGTCATGATGAGCACTGGTGTTGTATATAAGTGCTGAGTCACTAAATTGTACACCTGAAACTAATATTACATGGTACATTAATTAATTGAAATTTAAATAAAAATTGGAAGAAAAAAAGAAACTCAAAAAAGAAAATAATTAGGAAAAGTAAAAATAAGAAAGAAAGTTTGGAGCAGAAATCAATGGATTAGGAAAGATAAAAACAAGAGAAAAAATATAAAACTGTAAATAAGTTCTTGGACAAAATGAATGACATTGATAGAACTCTTGCTAGACTAATCAGCAGAGAGAGAGAGAGAAAGAACACAAATCACCAACATCAGGAATGAGAGACAACCTCACTACAGATTCTATGGATATAAAAAGGATAAAAATGGTGTACTGTAAATCGCTTTGTGCCAGTCAATTTGATAACAGATGAAATGGATAAATTCTTTGGAAGACATGAACTACCAAAGCTCTCTCAAGAAGAAATAGATAATCTTAATAGTTACTAATCTATTTTTTAAATTAAATATGTAGTGGCTTAGTTTGTTGAGTGTCTGGCTCTTGATTTCAGCTCAAGTCATGATCTCAGAGTTGTGAGATAGAGCCCTGTGTTGGATTCCATGCTCAGTGTGGAGTCTGCTTGAGATTCTCTCTCTCCCTTGGCCTCTGCCCCTTTCCCAATTCTCTCTGTCTCTCAAAATAAATAAGTAAAGAAATAAAAAGTTTAAAACCTTCTCACAAAGAAATCCTCAAGCCTAGGTGGCTTCACTGGAGAATTCTAACATGTTCCAGAGAAATAACCTCAATTCTTCACAAACTCTTCTATAAAATAGAGGACAGTAAACAAGCACATGAGAAGATACTCAACTTCATCAGCACTTATATACAACACCAGTGCTCATCATTAGGGAAATACAAATTAAAACTGCAGTGAGATACTACTACATACTTATTTGATGGCTCAAATTGAAAAGATAAACCATACCAAGTGTTGGCAAGAATTCAAAGGAAGTGGAATACTCATACACTTCTGGTGAGAATGTAAAATGGTACAATCACATTGGAAAACACTTTGGCAGTTTCTTAAAATGTGAAACATACATCTGTGATATATGACCCAGCCATTCCACCCTAAGTAATCACCCAAGAGAAAAACAAAAGTACACATCCATACACATACTTGTACAGGTAGTCCACAGCAACTGTTTAAGACATAGCCCTTAACTGTAAATAACCCAAATATCCATCAGCTGACAAGGGAGTAAATAAATACTGATGTAGTTATTCAATGGGATACTACTCAGAAATAAAATGAAATGACCTACTGATGCACAATGTGACATAAATGTCAAAATAATTATGCTGCATAAAAAGGCTGGACCAAAAAGGAGTATATATTATATATATATGATATATAGTATGATTCATTTATATAAATTTCTAGAAAATGCAACTTAATCTATAATGATAGATAAAAGATCAGAAGTTTCCCAGGGAAGTGAAGCTACAGCTCAGAGGGCAATGGGGAGCTCTTCCAAAGTGACACAAAAGACCTTTTTTAAAAAAATATTTATTTATTTATTTATTTATTTATTTATTTATTTATTTATTTATTTATTCAGAGAGAGAGAGAGAGAGAGAGAGAGGCAGAGACACAGGCAGAGGGAGGAGTAGGCTCCATGTAGGGAGCCCGACGTGGGACTGGATCCCAGGTCTCCAGGATTACATCCTGGGCTGCAGGCAGCACTAAACCACTGCACCACCGGGGCTGCCCACAAAAGACCTTTTGAGAGTTATGGAGATGTTTATTATTTCATTGTGGTATGGTCTCAAGCATATCTATATATGTCAAAAATTGTAAATAGCATTCTTTAAAAATGTGCAGTTTATTGCATGTCAATTATATTTTAATAAAGCTGTTTAAAAAAAAAAGTAATTGTTCTGGGGGCACCTGACTAGCTCAGCTGGTAGAGCATGTGACTTTTGATCTCAGGGTTGCGAGTTCAAGTCCCACACTGGGTATGGAGCCAACTTAAAAATTTTTTTTTAAATTAAGTATTGTTTTATTTGCAGTTACTTAGCTTTTCGTAGCACTGGCAGCACGCTGGCTTTACATTCACTTTGTTGTCCCTTTTCAAAGTGTCTTCTCCACATATTATGACGTTCTATCAATTGTATTTAGAATGTTACTTAAGATTTCTCCCACATAGTATCATGCTTTAAAATGTCATGTTTAAATGTGAAAACAAAGTTTTAAATACAATTTTTACTATAGAAATATAAATTCAAAATGATCTTGTGCAAGGTACCTACATTTGTAACTGGAGTTCAGCAGAAGTCAGTGCCTGAGGCTCCTGAAGCTCAGGTGCTTGTATTTTATCAGGGATCCTATTCCAGGAAGCAGGAGAGGAACAGACAGGGGGACCACTACTGTAGAACAAACATAAAATTGTGTTGTTGAGCCCACTGTGGTTAGTGCGACTGAATGCTAGATTTGTGGCACTCGACCCCCAAGAAAATATTGCCATAAAAAGCACTCAAGGACTCTGCTGAGGACAGTGTGTGGATAAAGAGGAAGAGATTTATCCACAGGTTCCTGGATCCCATTGGCCAAAGGTTTACTCCCTGGGATGCTAACCAGCCTACACTTCTGCTTTAAGCAGGCCAGGGTGAAGGAGTCAGGCAGCATACCAAGGAGACAAGCATCAGGTACGATCAGGAAGGGAGGCACTTCGATTGGGAGGTAGGAAGAAAGCTCTCATCACACTGCCTGTCACCACAACAGCTGAAAAGGAAACAAAACAAATGAAATAGAGGGCAAGAGGATCGGAAATGACTGACACATCTGTCTGTGCTCTATGGTTTTGAAGAACTGGGGTGAGTCTGAACCAGTTTTTTATTCTGTGTCCTAGGTGATATAGGTAACCTAAGGTCCATCCTACTTGACATAATGTGACCTACTGCCTTGTTTCACGGGAGTATGCTTTTTCATTTTTTATTTTTTTAAGATTTTATTTATTTATTTGAGTGAGAGAGTGCAAACATGATAGCGCAAGCAGGGGGAGGGGCAGGAGGCGAGGGAGAAGCAGACTCCCCTGGCTGAGCAGGGAGCCCGACATGGGGCTCCACCCCAGGATCCTTACTTAGATCATGACCTGAGCCAAAGGTAGCCACTTAAACAACTGGGTCACCCAGGCACCTGTGAGTATGCTCTTTTAGTCAGTCTTGCAGCACTTGGCCCTGCTCTACACTACATTTACCTCAACCATTTTTATTTTTTATTTTTTGTATTGTTGGCTTAAACAACAGATATTTATTTTCTCACAGTTAATGGCTACAAGTTCAAGATCAAAGTGCCGTTAGCTTGAGCACTAACTTCTGGGCTTCCCCTCCTACTAGTTAGAACACCACACCTGGGATCAGCCTGGGAATCAGTATTTTAAAAAGTTTCTAAGTGATTCTAATGCGTTGCCACAGTAGAATCACTTCTCTCTCCCGGCTGTCCCTTCTATGTTCCCTACTGGTTACCAACTCCAACTAGTTTTCAGGCTTTCACTGTGTAAAGAAATGTTCTCTCTTCATCTCTAAATACTATCCACTATTTGATGTACATTTCAACTCCTACCTCACCGACATCTCTTTCCCTAACCAGTTTACCCTTCGGGATCTTTCTTTCTCCATCATCTTTAATATATAGCAAAGCAACCTCCACACCTCTCAATCTATAGTGAAACTTTTTTAAAAAATGTCTTTTCATGGGTACCTGGGTGGCACAGTTGGTTAAGCATCTGCCTTCAGCTCGGGTCATGATCCCAGAGTCCTGCGATGGAGCCCTGTATTGGGCTCCCTGTTCAGTGGGGCAGTCTGCTTCTCCCTCTCCCTCTTCCCCCTGCCACTCTTGCTCTCTCTCTCAAATAAATAAATAAAATCTTGGGCAGCCCGGGTGGCTCAGGGGTTTAGCGTCACCTTCAGCCCAGGGCCTGGTCCTGGAGACCCAGGATCGAGTCCCACGTCAGGCTCACTGCGTGGAGCCTGCTTCTCCCTTTGCCTGTGTCTCTGCCTCTCTCTCTCCCTGTGTCTCTCATAATAAATAAATAAATAAATAAATAAATAAATAAATAAAATCTTTAAAAAATTCTTTCCATACTTAATTGCCTTTCTCTTTCCACCCACCTTTGAGCTCCTGGGTTTTAATTTATACATGTTCTTAAAGTAAAGGGATTCTCCTCCTGAAAATTCCATTTGTTCTATTTATTTTGAAAAAATATCAGCATGCTGAACAGATTTTAGGGTGAGGTCCATTAATCTCCATCTTCTTGTGTTCATGTCCTTATATAATCTTATCCCTTGGAATATGTGTGAAATCTGTGACATGCTTCTGATCAATAAATTATGGCATAGGTGAGAGATGTCATCCCAATGATTATGTTACATTATGTAAGAGTCTATCTTGCTAGCTGTCTCTCTCTCACTGGCTCTGAAGAAGCAAGCTTCCATGAATCCTATAGGCCCAAGAAAATGAATTCTTCCAGTAACCTGAGGGAGCTAGGAGTCAAATTCTTCCCCACTCAAGCCTCTGACTCCTGGCTGATTCTTTGATTTCAATCTTGTGAGACCCTGAACAGAGGGCCAAACTAAGCAATACTATAACTTCCGACCTAAAGAAACTGAGATAACAAATGAATCTTGTTTTAAGCTGCTAATTTCATGGTAATTCGTTATGCAGTGATAGAAAACTAACGGATATTTTGGTACAAGAAGTAGGATGTTGGGTAGCAAATACCTAGAAATGCGGGAGTGGCTTTGCAACTTAGCCGTAGATAGACTCCGGAAGAATCTGGAGGAACATTATAGAGAAAGCCTAAATTGCCTTGCACAGACTGCTAGTAGAAATCTGGAGTTGGAGGATGCTGTTGGTGAGGGCTCAGATGAAGTAAGGAATATGTTTTTGAAAACGGAAGGAAGGAGAATCCTTGTTATGTAGGGGCAGAAGGCTCAGAAAAAGGATCTCCTGCTGTTCCGGGCAAAGCACAACTCAGAAGCAATGAACTTGCTTATCTAAGGAGATTTGCCAGTGAAGTGTTAACAGTGTTGCCTAGTTTCTTGTTGCTTGGAGTGAAATGTGAGAGGAGAGAAATAAATTGAGGGAAGAAGAAAAAAGAAAGAGGACTCGGTGATTTCGGAAATACAGTCTTTTCAGATGGCAAAGAGATGCTAAAATTAAGACAGCTCGGTCTAGAGAAAAAGAGTGTCTAGGAAGAGTAACCCTATAAGCTTTTGCTAAAACATCAGAAAGGTCAAGAAGTCAAAGGGTTCAGTCATACAAAGGACCCTTTCAAGAGATTGTGTTTCATAGATCCTGTCAATCAGACCATAGCCTTTCTAGAAAGCTTCTACGCCCTCTCAACAAAAGGTCCAAATAGAGAAGGGATTGTTTTGGAAAAAAAAAAAAGTGTGGGTGTGGCTTTTGTCTAATGGAGTAAATCCCATTGAAATCCATGGAACACCCACAAAGTTTCTGAGAAAACTGTCCCATGATAGACACTGCCAGCTTGAACTGAAAAGGACAAAGAGAGTACAAAATGGAGAGGCTGTCGGATCCCCCAAATTACACTGGCAGGAAGCAGGCTGATAAAACTAGTAAGCAGCAAACACAGGCTACCTTTCACGCAAACGGAAGGACCATCAACCCAGAACCAAGAGCCCAGAGGGTGGAGCTGAGTGCCATGAAGAGTGATTCCCACACTGAAATCTAATTAAGTAACTCGCACAATTTGCTGGGCTCAATTTCAGAATAGCTGTGGACCGTTGACTCCTTTTTCCTTTCCATTCTGTCCCTTTCCAAACTGGAATGTCCAAGCTGTTGGGCTGTGCTTGTCTCAGTCATTGTATGTTGGATACGTTGGGAGCAGATAATGTGTTTCTTTAGTTTCAGGGGCCTGGGGCCCCAGAGCTGCACTTAAGTGCTACCCAGGAGCCTCCTTCATATTTGGACTTGATCTTTTTGGACTTGGAGCTGATGCTATAATGTCATGAGACTTTTGGGAACCTTTAGACCTGGGTAAATATATTTTCCATGTGAGAGAGACATGAATAATCATTGGGGGCCAGAGGGCAGACTGTAGAAGACTTTAACTCAGCTCTTATGATCCCTATCTCCCTCTGTTCACATCCTTGTATCATCCCCTATCCTCCCTTGAGTGTGGGTGAAACCTGTGACTTGTTTCTAACCAATAGAAAACGTCAAGGTGATGGATGGTGACTCCCATGACTGTGTTATGTTACATAAGATTTCATTTAGCTCAAGGTTTCTCTCTCCACGGCTGGCTTTGATGAAGCAAACTTCCACAAATCCTATGGCGACAAGGAAATGAGTTCTGCCAACAATGTGAGGGAATTTGGTAGCAAATCCTTCCCCAGTCAAGCCTCTGGCGGGAACCCAGTCCTGCCCAATACCTTAATTACAACATCGTGAGATACTAAAACAGAGGACCCGGTTAAGTCATGCCCAGGCTTGGGACCCACAGAAACTGTGAGATAATGAAAGTGTGTTGTTTGCAGCTAGTCAATTTGAGATCATTTGTCATGCAGAGATGGAAAAATGAATAAGATCAGAATTTCCACTGCTGTTAACCATTCCGACTCAGGTAAACCACAGGGAAATTATGAGATCATAGTTGCCTTCCATTTTTCGACTTTTATTTCTGTCTCTTCATTATTCACACTCTGTGTGTTTGGACCCTGGGAGAGGAAGCCAAACTTCCCAACCCTTAGGGCGGTGGTTCTCAAATTTTAGCATGCATTGAAATCATTTAGAGAACTTATTAAAACACAGTGCTGGGTCCCACCCCTGGAGTTTCTGATTCAGTAGGTCTTGAGTGGGGCTCAGGACTCTGCATGTCTAATAAGTTCCCACTAATATTGATGCTGTGGGTCCAGAGCCAGTACTTTGAGAACAACTTCCACGGATCATCTCTACTATAGTTCTTCTTTCTTATGGCCTCCATGATACACATTTTTTGCAGTTTGCTCTGACCCCTTTTCTCATGATGATTGATATTGTAAGCTGCTGGAATTTCCAGATTCTGGCTGGCAGTTGCTATGGCAACACACACAGGATTGCCCTGTGCTTGAGGCCCTGAGTGAGGACGGCCCCAGATGAATCACTGACATAAGTGACTTATAAGTGGCACGAATGTTTCTCTCGAGTTGTCCGCTTCCTTCTGTGACCCTATTCCTGTTTGTTTGTTTTTTTCCTTTTCTGGGAATGTGTTTTTTGAGTCTCACTCAAGATTCTTCCCTCTAAGATGATAATCATGAAACCTTTAAATTTATGGGGTTCTCCACATTTATAAAACAATATCTTTTCCAGCACAAAGCTGAATTTTATTAACCTAGCCACCCTATGAGGCATGCTGGGGATGCCTAATTGTTCTCGTTAAAAGTTAATGAGTAGAGAACTCAAAGACACTCAGATTACTAAGATCCAAAGTCACACAAGACAGAAAACGACAGAGGCAAGTCTGGAACCCAGAACTCCTGATTTCTCCATCAGCACTGGTGCTGCTGGTAGAAAAGATGGCACAGTCAAAATGATAACTGGAGAGAGCTTACCAAAGAGAACTAACAAGTGACAGTGAAGTACCCCAGTATGAGAAGGTAGCCCAGAGGCTCAGAGGTGACAGAGTGGTTAGGTAACCTGAAGAGAGAGCTAGAGTCATCGCTGTCACTATAGGAGTGTATCCAATAGGAGCTGTGGCCTTCAGTGGCCGAATGCAGACACTGCCACCCCACGGACCAGCAGGAAGTGGGTTGAGACAATAAACAGCCAGCTTCTCTCCCCAGAATACAAGGGAGGCTTAGGATGAGGTCGAGACATTTTGCCTTGTGGCTGTCCAACTGGGAGGCTGCTGTAGATTTCTGAACAGGGAGCAATAGTTGAAAATGGGGTGTGAAGAGAACTGGCCTGCCAGTATGATCCAATGCAGATGGGAGGGAGGAGAAGTTGGAGGCACAGAGATGAGTTTGAAGGATGGTGTAGAACTTAGAACATCTTCCATTTCTGTCCACACTGCAGTGGCCCCGAGCAGAGTGGGCAAAGACAGACACATGAGAGTTGTGTCAGGCTGTGTCACTTCTTCATTCCTAGGATATGTTTGTGTAAAAGAATCATCCTAATATACTCGAATATTCGATATTGAGTTTGAAGGCCTTTTCAGGTTTTAAGTGGGTTATGACTGACCTTTTGGTCTTGGTTAGGGTTCCTGAAAAGCAGACTCAGACTTTATTCTGGATGTCCAAGGAACCCCAACAGAGAAAGAGTGAAGTGAGGGAGAAAAACCAAGAAAAGAGGTATTATCAATCCAGCTCTCACAGTGAGCAACTGGCACTTAATTGCTGGGGCAAATTCTGGCAACCAGGGTAATATGCACATCTCAGGAGCATCCCACTTGGAAGGCAAAGGACTTGGAACATTGGTCCACTGACTGCTGAGCATCATTGGCTGAGGGCTTCTCTTGGGGAATGTTAACTTCTGACACTTCCGGCCTGCCACACGCACAGGCAGAGTGGCCATCATGGTTTGGGACATGGCCTCCTGACCCAGAGATGGAAATGCTGGCAGTTGGAAGCCATTTTGAGTGCAATGAACTGGGTGTGGGTGGGGCCTCAACAACACCTGCTATATTGTCATTTCCAGGATGGTCCTCATCAGCTCTGTGGTCCCTACCCACTTAATACAGTGCCCTAAACTGCTATGTCCACACAGATTTTTTTTATATATAAATTTATTTTTTTTTAAAGATTTTATTTATTTATTCTTGAGAGATAGAAGGAGAGACAGAGCCTAAAACACAGGCAGAGACAGAGCCAGAGACACAGGCAGAGGGAGAAGCAGGCTCCATGCACCGGGAGCCCGACGTGGGATTCGATCCCGGGTCTCCAGGATCACGCCCTGGGCCAAAGGCAGGCGCCAAACCGCTGCGCCACCCAGGGATCCCATAAATTTATTTTTTATTGATATTTCTCACTCATTTTCTCTCCTTTCCCTTTATTCCCTTTCACTAGTTTTTATATTCCCCAAATGAATGAGACCATATAATGTTTTTCCTTCTCCGATTGTCTTATTTCACTCAGCATAATACCCTCCAGGTCCATCCACGTTGAAGCAAATGGTGGGTATTTGTCGTTTCTAATGGCTGAGGAATATTCCATTGTGTACATAAACCACATCTTCTTTATCCATTCATCTTTCGATGGACACCGAGGCTCCTTCCACAGTTTGGCTATTGTGGACACTGCTGCTAGAAACATCGGGGTGCAGGTGTCCCGGCGTCCAAACAGAATTCTAGTTGATCGTGTACGAAATCGAGCCAGCATGTATAGCACTGTTGGAGAAGTACCATATTGGGCAGTGGAATTGGTGGTTAAATACAGGAGTGAATTTTTATAATTTTTTAAGGTTGTGGGGAAGACATATTGCCAGATTGGTGGGGTAATCAGTGAAGCTAACATATCAGCTGGAAGTTAACCAATGATTTGCACCCAGGACTCTGCGCTGTCAATCCAAAAGCAAAAGAGGAACACAGTAGGTAAGGAAAGTTGCCAGACAACATTCCCCCTGCTTTGCATTGCATGTCTCCTTGTTGCTCCGACCTGGCTGCAAAGGACACCTAAGAGCCCTTATTCCACTGAAAAACAAAAGGTTCAAAGTGGTGTCATTTTCCATCAAGTTTCGGAACAGTCAATCATCCCATGACTTACACCTCACTGAGTTTGTATCTCTCGACTCTGCCAGGACTTCTGCCCTGCTCTACATCAGAGCACTCAGCATGATCTTGAATCCACACAGACACAAGTTTTTAAAAAATGAGTTAGAGGGAAGCATTTTCTGTGCCACACTGTGCTGAATTATTTACTCCCAGCCTGGGATTCAGAGAGCTAGCTCTTCTTCAGCCTTGAATTTTACTGCAATACCAAGAAAGAAAATAAGTAAATAAGGAGAGGGAAGAAATCAATCCCTTGGAGACCTCCTGGCATCTGAAGTATCTTTTGAAATGGAGCCTGATGCTGAAATGATTATGTCATTTCAGAGTGCAATGCTAATATGCTCACAACTCTGGCTAAATGCTGGAGCGAAGCACAATTTTGAAGCAATAAATTTGTGGCCCTGTGTGTAAGCAGGAAAAAAAATGCACCTAAAACTTGCATGCATTTATTAATTAAGCGTCTCAAAATTTAGAAACAGACTCCAAGATGATGCCTTTTTAGCGTTGTGCGCAAGATAATAATAAATGCAGGTAATGGAAATGAGGGTCTCTCCCTTTTCTGTGAGGTCAGGGTGAGGAAAAGGGATACAACTGCACATGGAGAGGTACTTAATATGTCCATAAAAGAAAGCAATCCCCTGCCTCCTTCTAGGATATATGTCATGGAGGGGGATCACAAACATTCCCAATGTATTCCAAAGGGGCTGTCACCACGTGGCCACCTAAGTACAAGGTAACTTTATATTTTTTTTTGTCTCCTACTGCTCCTTTACATTTATTCGGAAGGATAACTCCTTCCCCAGCCCCTCGACAAAATCATGGGGAGTCCTATTTCTTTTCTGGAGTACTTAGGTAATAAAAATTCTTATAGTCACTTCTGGTCCAAGACACTTTTTTTTTTTTGGTAATTATAAGTAACCCAAATTTCCAGGTCTGTGTGATGATCAAAATTTTGAACCTGACCTGGTGCTGGTAGGAAGCCTGGAGCAGGCATAGGGTGGGGAGAGACGTAATCAGCTTTTGATCTGGAGAAGAAATGGTGCTTTTTTCTTTTTTCTTCTCCCAGTTGTTCACCTGCTTCCTCAGTCCTGCACCCAGTGTTTGAGGAGGGAAAAGTATGTAGTTGGGGGCAGCAGGGAGACAGGCCTTCTGTAACTAGTGTCTCCCCTTCCCCCCTCACCAAATGCTGGGGCTCTCTCACCTGCAGTTCTCTTGTTCCAGGTGATGGACTGTCTCCTGTCTCATCTCTTCGCTGTTTTCTTGGCTGATGGCTGTCCCCTTGGGTTTACTGTTAGCTTTATTCTCCAAAGATTTTTTTTCACTGTTTTAAGTGGGCCCTGCTGCATAGTTCCTAAATTGATCCTACTGATGCTTCTCTCTCTCTCTCTCTCTCTCTCTCAATCACACACACACACACACACACACACACACACACACACACACACACATCCAAATCTGTTTCACAGGAAACGCTTATGCATCCTTTTCTCCAGTAGATTCCAGAACTTTTGGTCATGGTCCACCCAGTGTAGCCACCCACTAGAGCAGTTAGTCTATCCATTCCAGGTATGATGTAGATATTAATCTACTGTATCTCCCCTCCAACCATGGGCAACACATATTGCCCTGCCAAATGGTTTCTGCGAAGTCCCTCTCTCATGATCTGAGGTAAAGAGAGAAGTCATTCCTGGCCATCTCAACAGAGCTTCCTCAAATAAATCACGTCTAAAAAAACATCTAAACTCTTAATCCTCAACCCTTCCCCCCTCCCCAGTTGTGAGTGAGTCACAAAACTCATAATTTTGGGTTTTCACCATTTCTTTCCGCAAATCCTATAGGAAACTTTATCTCACAAGTCCCTTTGGTATTAGTATCTATTAGTGTCTCAGCAGAAATTTCTATTTTAACATCCAATTACAAAGTAAAAAGTATGAGGAGGTTGTTTTTTTCACCTCAGCCAGAACTTGGAAGTGCCCACAGACTCAGCAATAAGGAACCCTTGGTTGGTATTCTGGAATTTTCAGAGGACTTTAGAATCACTTTTACTGAAAGCTAGGATGTTGACAGCATTTATTGGGAAACCACTGTGTGCCCTCAAGATAGCCATGATGTGTAAAATGTCATTTCTACCCCCCACCCCATCCCAGAAGAACTAGAATATAGAAACAGGAAGTGGTTTTCCTGGAGACAGTAATAGGTTGTTAAAACTTGAGAAAAACTCTTGTGTGATCAACCAACTGACTATGCCTGTTAACGAACATATGACAGGACTCAATTTAAGCATTTCTTTCCGTCCCTCAGGCCCATAGGCTTAGGCTGATCTGAAGGATAAGACAGCATGTGAAGGGATCCCTGGGTGGCGCAGCGGTTTAGCGCCTGCCTTTGGCCCAGGGCGCGATCCTGGAGACCCAGGATCGAATCCCACGTCGGGCTCCTGGTACATGGAGCCTGCTTCTCCCTCTGCCTGTGTCTCTGCCTCTCTCTCTCTCTCTGTGTGTGTGTGTGACTATCATAAATAAATAATAAAAAAATAAAAAAAAGAATATTAAAAAAAAAAACAGCATGTGATCCAAGATCAGAAGAGTCAAGGAAAGTCCTTTCTGTAAAAGCCTTCAGGAGCCAGAAGTAGTACCAAAGCTAGAGGGCAGGAGATCATTGGATTAATCGTATGGGTAGACAAGAACGTCAGAAGAATGAATGCACCAGGGGCAAGAACTCGCAGCTAAAGCTCAAAAGTGAATCCCCCTCATGAGGAAGAGATACACCTTGGGAAGGACCAGAACTCATCTCTCTCAGAACACCTTGGAAGCCTACTGGGGAGCTCACCTGCCTAGCTTTCTGCCACCCTACTTAGATCCATCTTGCTCCAGATAAACCCATGTCCAAAGCTGCACACACACACACACACATACACACACACACACACACACACACACACTAAGTGGCAGAGAATGGCAGCTGCTCATCAAGCCTTTTTTCTTATCTTCCTGAACACACAACTAGATCACATTTTCAAGCCTCTCTTGAGATTAGGTGTGGCCATGTGACTGAGTCTTAGCCAATAGAATGAATTGCAAACTGTTGTGTACCACTGTCACATCAGGCCCATAAGAACCTCCCACATGCTACCCTCCATGTTGTTTCCCATTCTACTGACTTGATGCAAATGAGCCCAACAAGCTTGGAAGCTACGTGCTGAAGATGGTTCTAACATCATGGAAAAACCCTGAATCACTACTTGGAAGATTGCTGCCCACCAGCTGGAGCACCCATTTTGGACTTCACCCAAGCAAGAAATAAATTTCTATTATTTTTGGAGCATTATATACATTGGGATTTGTATGTTGCAGCATCTAGGGTTACCTTAAGCAATACAGACACCAAGAAAAGTTGTTGGACCAATACACATCTCAGCTTGGGTTTCCTCTGAGAAGTTCAGAGTAAATATTGTAAATGTGACTTCGAGCCCTTTGGGGGCAGAGTCTATATTCTAGCTATCTTTGTATCCTCCTAAAAATAGTTATTGAAGGTGTATCACATATGGTAAGAATTCAGTAGCTGTTTGCTTGAAATGTTCAAATGTTCAAATCTTAGGCAGAAGTCTTGGCTGTGAAAATACTGAAGAGCCCTTACTAGGGCTAAATGAAGGTATACTGAATAAATGAATGAATGAGCAAATAAATGGCATAGTTTGGTGAAAATAAATCTCACCTGGGGAGTTAGAGAGACATTTGCTCATCTGTAAAATGAAGATGATGATATCTTACCATATTACCAAGTCAGAAAATATACTTCCAGGCCTTTAATCACTAAATTAGGAAGTGGTAGACACATGTAAGTTCTCTAATATAATTTGGATCAGTTACTTTATATGTTGATATGTTGTCAGTACATTGATGATAGGGTTGAAGCACAAGGAAGGAGAATTAGCTGAAAAGCATTTGGCAACATCTTAGAGAAAAAAAAAAACTTGTATGAGGGGACTCAAGACTTCAGAATTCTCAAAATTCTGAGTCTCTTCTGATTTTCAGGCAAAATAATGCCCACCATTTGCCACTGGACTCAAGAGAACATCTTTGCATCAACAATGCTCTGCAATCATGAGCAGACATATGCCATCTGTACCTCCCTGGAGAATACCTGCCACTTCTTAGGTTCTTGCTTGGTGATCAGTCAGAAAAGAATTAAGCAACACTGCTGTGCCAAATACTATGGAAGTTCATTCAGCCGTATTACATGATTGAAATGTCAGAATGTTTAAACACTTTCAGCCACATGAAAATACATTTGGACACGTTTGGAACAAAGCTAGCAGAGAACAACCACAGGAAATGTTCCTATAAATTAAGAATGATCCAGTGATCGAGGGAGTTGTTCTGGGTTGACTTTTGGTCACAGAACCCTGGGTAACAAAAGTGGTTACCCAGAGTGCCAATGGTGATGGCAACCCCTCCCCAGCTAGAGTGGAGAGGTATATGCTGGAGGCTGCAATGGCTACAATCAACCCTGAAAGAATATTTCTTGCATTGGCTGGGCAAGTGACTATGATCAGAGGTCAAGTGATTTCCTGTAAGTTCAATGTAAGGTCACCCCTCCTTTAGTTCCTAGTCCTCCATCAGAAAGAGGAAGCCCACAGGCTAGAAAGAGCAAAGATTCCTTTATGCAGATTTCATCCTCCACCAGTAGAAGCCAAGGAATGGCTACCAGATTCTATGTGTTCCCATCACTGTTCTCAAACTGCCCGACACTTAATAGCACAGTCTGCTTTGGAATATCATGTCCTATATTCCTGTCCATGTCAGTCACTGGAAGAAATCTCGGGCTTCCAGCAATCCCCTATTCCCTGGCCTCTAGTCTCTTATGGCTCTAAGCATTGCCTTTTCTGTAACCATCTCCCCTCCTTCTGTCCTATCTCCTGAAAGAACAGGAACTTTCTGTCAAGCATCTATCAATCAGCAGCCAAATTCCTCATAATCCCTTACGCTTCCTTGGCTATTGTCTTCACTTTTTTGCTCTAACTGAAATTGACCTTTCCTCAGAGACCCCTGCTTCCCTTGCAGCCTCCTCAAAGAGTAGCTGTTTTCTTTCCCAGACCTTTCATATCATTGAGTCTAGATGTGAGGTAGTATCTTCCTTCCTTCTCATTATCTCTTCCAGGTAGTTCTTCCTCATTCCTCCCTAAAACTACACAGCTTGGATGGTCTCAATATTGCTAAACCCAGTGGTCCACTCTATGATTGCATTTCACTTGATAAATCAGCAGCATTTTACTGAATTGATCACTCTTCCTGTTGAGACACTTCCTTCACTTGGCTTCCAGGACACCATACCCTCCTGCTTGCTTCCTACTTTATTAGTTGCTTCTTCTCCATCACTTTCTACTTCCTTCTTATCCCACTGACCTCTAAGTGAAGCCCCAGGACTTCGTCTTTGAACGTTTTCCCTTTTCTGGGTACACTTACTATCTTGATGAACTCATTCAATCTCCTAGATTTCTAGACTCTGTATGCTCACAACACCCTAAGTTTTATCTTCACCCCAGACCTTCTGCTGAGCTTCAGATGTATACAGCCAAGGGCCCACTTGACATCTCCATCTGGGTGTTAATAGGCATGTCATGTGCAAATTGACCAAGTTCTTGATCTTCTCCAAACCTCTTCCTCTTGAAGTCTCCCTCACACCACCAAAATCAGTTAATGACAATTCTAATCAGGCCAGAAATCTTGAAGGCATCCTTGAAGACTCCTCTCATTCTCATGCTATACATCAAATTCATCAGAAAATCCTGTTTGATCTTTTTCCAAAATAGATATGGAATCTGACCAGTTCTTACCAAATTTACTACTATGACTCTGACCCATGCAATCGTTATGTCTCACTTGGATTGCTGCATAGCCTCCTAACTGTTCTGTCTACTTCTGTCCTTGCCTCCTTCATTTTGATTCTAAAAACAGCAGCCAAAGTAATCCCATCAAATATAGGCAGAACATATCATTCCTTTGCTTATACCCCTGCAGTGGCTTCCTAGCTCACACAGTAAAAGTCAAAGTCCTTACAATAATGTTCAAGGCCCAACATGATTTGGTCAGTCACCACATCTCTAACCTCATCTCCTACCACTGGAGACTCCAAAGCTTTCTTGTCGTTCTCTAACCATCCCAGGCATACTTCTGCCTTGGGGCCTTTGCATCTGCTCTTTCCTTGGCATAGACTATTCCTTCTATAAATACCCATATGGCATACTCCTTCTTCTGGGTCTATCTAAAAGGTGATCATTACTCCATCTTTGACTCTATCTCCATTTCCTGCTTAATTTATTTATTTTTTTACCTTAACTATGATTGCTATCTATCATACTCAATATATTAGCTATTTACCTTATTAGTAGTCTGTCTCTTCCACTAAAATATAATTCACATTTGGGTAGGGATTTTGGCTTATTTTACCCACTGCTGTATACCTAGAGCCTAGAAGTAAGCTGGTAGGTAGCAGGTGCTCAATACATATTTGTGTAAATAATTGTCTTAAAACATACCCAATGCATGGTAAGTGTTTAGAAAGTGTTTATCAAATACTGTGTGACTTCCCTTCCCTGACCAGAAATCCAACGCAGGGCCTCTTCTGCCCCCAGAATCTTAGTTAGAACCATGACCAGTGATCCACATTCAGCATCTGTACCTTCCTCAGGTGCAATTTCCATTAGCATTACCTGGGGTGTATCACCATCCCGCTCAACCATTGCTAGCATTTTACCCACACTGACCACGTGGTTTGAATTACAGTGTCACTTCGTGTTTCAGCATTTCTTCTTTTAGTGTCTGTATTTAGAGTCTGAAAGTAGTACCAGAAGACTCTACAATGATCCTGGAGGAATAGGGCTGAGACCATACTAGTGGTCATAATGGGTCAGACCATTCTTAATGTCCTCTAAAGTGCCAGTCTAATTGCAAACTAGCACCTCCATCCTCCGTGATTTGGAGAGTGGCTGGGAGCCAAAATCATGTCTAGCACTCTAGAACCTTAGGATTCTTCTGGGCCTTCTGAACCTCTTAGGAATAGATTACCATAGCTTTAATACCATTAACCCTTACTGAGTGCTTACAAGGTGACAGGCATGGTTCTATGCTCTTTATGTGATTACCTCATTGAATACTCTCAACAGCGTAATGAGGTTGGAACTATTATTATTTTCATTTTTAAAGACTTTTGTATTTATTCATTTGAGAGCACAAGCAGGGGGAGAAGCAGAAGGAGAGGGCAAAGCAGACTTCCTGTTGAGCTGGGAGCCCGATGTGGGGCTTGATCCCAGGACCTGGAGATCATGACCTGAGCTGAAGGCGGATGCTTACCCATCAAAGACACCCAGGCTCCCCCTATTACTTTCATTTTAGATGTGAGAAAACTGAAGCACGTAGAGATTAAGTGGATCCAGAAGTCACATAGCTTGAAAGTTGCAGAGACTGGATTCAAACTCAAACAGTAACCACTGCTAGAGTACCGTGGGAAGCAGTGGTCCAGACGCTATCAAGCTGCAACCATAATGTTGTAATCCTGTGACTTCCTTCTCCAGTAAATGAAAGGGAAAGAGCAGGAACTAAGTCCTCTACCCTGGCTGTGTGGGAATTTGCTTTTCCTGCTCTATATTTCCCCCTCCCTGCCCTCCTATATGTTGAAATGGTAGGTGAGGGAATATTCTCAGCTTCTGCTGTCAGACAAGCAAAGATGAGATGTGCTTTTCCACCTTTTGCGCCAGCTCATACTTTAATGGTTGGAAGTTTCAAATCACATCCCAAGTTTCTTGGAACTCAAAATTGAGTTATCTGATTCAGTAAAATGTAGCTTTCTCACTTAAAAGGATTTGCCCAAGGGACCTCTGGGATTTCAAATATACTTAAAAGAAACAACTGTGTTGAATCACAGAAGCATAAGGGATTGCATTTCCCCTGGAGAACACACAGGATGTATTAAACAGAGGGGGAAATGTTTGAAGTCCAACAAGCTTTGAGCTGCATCCCACCCACCACATCTGAAAACTATCTGAGTCATTTGATGGAGGCAGACTACAGCTGGGCTCCCTCATTCTCACTGTTATTGTGGCCTACTGCCTTGACGTTGAGATGCTAGCTCTACAGGCACATTTTTACCTACATCTGCTCACCCCTTTTTAGTGGACTCAGGAAGAGCCCATTTTTTAAAGCCTATCTGAAGGAGGGTGGGCTGGGAGCTGCTGGGAGCAACTATCCCATCAACAGAAGACTAGATTTCTCATAGCAGCAAATACAGCTCTAGACAGAAACAGTGAAGGGGAGTGCATAGAATTATTTATGCTTGGCTGCTATTAAAGAGATTCCAATAAAATATTAATAATTATATAATTAGATTTTGGGAAAATTACTTAACCTTTTTAATTAGGTGTTATTTTCATTCCTTTAAATGGGGGTAATACTAGTTACCGACTGGAGCTGGTGTGAGGGTAAATGAGAAAATATTTGTAAGGTGCTTGGGACAGTGCTGAACACATAGCAACTAGTCAATAGATACAAGGCATGACTATTATTGTTTTTTTTTTTGTTCCTGACTGTCTCTCTTATGCCCATTGCTCTTTACTTTTTGTTAAAACCTGCTTTCAGATGTTTTCTTCACCTAGGGAATGGATGAAATTAATTCAAAGTCATATTTTCCTTCTTAAATCCTTGATTCCAGAGCAGCACCTAACATGAAGCTCAGAGAGAAAAAATAAAATAAAATAAAATAAAATAAAATAAAATAAAATAAAATGTGAGGTTCTTCCAAGGAGCAAATTTGGTCCAGGACTATCCAGACCTCCACAATAAGGCAGTTTAGTGGAAAGAGGACTGAGGTGCAGGTCAAATCTAAGGAAATCCACATAACTTTGGAATCTTGGACAAGTCACTTCAACATCTTGGGCCTCTTCATAATATGAAAAGACTTAGGGCTCTTGGATCAATGTTTTCCAAATCTATTCTTTGATATGAAACTATTTATTCAAATAAATTATTACAGGGAAATACCATATGTAGATAATATTAAACAGATCCGGGAGGTAGGTTTTGGAAGCTCCTCTCCCCAAATTTCAGGAGAGTTCTGTGACCCTCTAGGCCACATAGAGTCACACTGCATACTCCTTAGCTTCATGACCACCAAAATCCCATCTGGGCCTAATGCCCTAGGCATGCTACCTTCTGTCCTTATATTGTTGCCGTCATCCTCTGAACCTGCTCTGCTTATACCTACCTTGCAGTTGGAGATGCCTCCTACCTGAAAGACATCCTGTTTTCTCCTCCCATAGGATCTATATCACTAGGAGTAGTCTCTTACCCTTAGACCTCTTTCACTCAATCCGCATAAAAATTCTAGACCGAAATAGCTCCACATGCATTCAGTGGTTCCTAGCAGGCCCCATTCAAACATGCCTATTGCCTGCTTGGCCCCCGAGGGCATCTGAATTTATGATGCTAGGTCTTCTCTGTCCTTCAAGGTCCCGCTCAAGTTCGGAGTTCTCTAGTTACTCTCATCTCAAGCATCTTGTTGTACTTATAGCTGTAATAATAAAAATAACAAACATAGGACAAAGTAGAGAATAATTTCGCGTTTAATTTTGGAGAACTAATTACAAAAAGAGAGCAGCTGGTCAACTTTTTCTGGATCTCTTACAACAACTTATAACAAATATGCAATCTCTTCTTGATTGAGTGGTCAAATATGTGTTCGTGGAATAGAATTAATTTGAAAAGATTCTGTCTGATAATTATGATCAGCCATATATTAGGATGACACTAATTTCAATTAAGAAAAACCCTCAAAATTTCCAAGGCTTAGCACAATAGAATTTGATTTCTTACACACAAGTCCAGTGTGGGAGTACTTAGTATGGGGAGAACTTAACAATCTTTTATTTTGAAGTTAATTTTAGGCTCACAGAGGAATCGCAAAGACGGTACAAAGAGCTCTCAGATACCCATTCCCCAGCTCTTCCTAATGTTAACATCTTACATAATCACGGTGCATTTATGGAATGCTCTGGAATTAACATTGCTATAGCCTTAGTAACAAAACTACAGACTTAAATCATTTCACTGGTTTTCCCACCAATATTCATTTTCTGTTCCGGGGTCTAACCCAGAATACCACGCTGAATTCAATTGTCATGTCTCTTTATTTTCCTCTCATCTGTGGTAGTTTCTCAGCCTTCCCTTGCTTCTCATGACCTTGGCACTTTTGAAGACAAGTGGTTTGTCAAATGTCCAGCAACTGAGGTTAGTCTGATGTGTTCCTGTGATTGGATTGGAGTTATGGATTTCAGAGAAAAATACCTTCTTACCACATCATATTAAGGGGGTACAAAATACCCACATGACTTATCCCTGATTATGTTAGCCTCAGTCTTCTTGCTTAAGCAGTGTTTCCCAGTTTCTCCACCATAAAGTTATGATTTTTTTCCATCCCATACTCTATTCCTTGGAAGCAAGTCACCAAGATCAGCCCATGTTCAATCCAAGTAAGCTGGATTTTCTGGAGGAAGGAGTAGCCAGGACTCTGTGGACATGTGCTAAAACCACCACCATAATTAATAAATATTTAGGTGGAGATACTTTGAGGCCATGCAAATATTTTGTGTCTCCTTAAAGTTTTCCCCATTAATTTTTGCATCCATCAGGGCTCTGCCAGAAGAAATTATTACTGTGGAGCTCCAATGCTTATTTTCTATTTCTCTCATTCCTTTGACATGTATTCTGTGGAATTGTATTATAACAAGTTTTTCCGTTCTTCCCCACTTATTTTTTATTCAATTATTTATATCAGTGTGAAATCATGGATATTTATTTGCTCTCTAGGTTTATAATCCAAAATTAATGTTATTTATTTTGTTACTCAAATCATTCCAGCTTTGATCATTGGGAACGCTTTCAGGTTGGCTCCGGTATCTTTTTGACATGCTTCCAACTTTTAAAATTTCTTTTCTATTTACTTTTATTTATTAATTAATTTCTGTTTTAGAACGTCCTTACTTTCTTTTACTACAAGATGCTTTAGGGTGATTTTCTGCCCAAGCTCTAAAATCAGCCAAATTTTTAAATGCTGCATTTTCATTTTCATTTAAGCCAAAATACTTTTAACTTCCACTGAGACTTCCTTTTGGACCCATAAATTATTTAGAAATGTGTTGCTTAATTTCCAAATATTTGGCATTTTTATAAATAGCTTTTCATTACTGATTTCTAGTTTCATTCTGGTATGGTCCAAGAGCATACTTTGTATGACTTTGATTTAAAATATCATAACTTATGTTATGGCCCAGGATGTAATCTATGTTGGAAAATGTGCCCTGTGCACTTAGAAAAAAATACGTATTCTGCTGTTGTTGTTTGGCACATTCCATAAATGTCAACTAGGTCAAGTTGGTTAATAGAGTCGTCCAGATCATCTGTAGTAGTACTGATATTTTGTAGTCAAAATATCAATCGGTATATCCCAGTCAGAATTGTGGATCTGTCTGTTTGTCCTTTCAGATCTCTCCTTTTTATTCCTCATATATTTTGAAGCTTTATTGTTAGATACACACACACACTCACACACACCTATAGGATTATTTAAAGAACTGACTTCTTTATCATGATGTAATGGCCCTCTTTAAAAAAAAATTTACCTATTTATTTGTGAGAGGGCGAGTGCAGGGTGGAGGAATAGAGAGGGAGGGAGAGGGAGAGGGAGAGAGAATTTCAAGCAGACTCCACATTGAGCACGGAGCCCAATGTGGTGCTTGATCTCATGACCCTGATCTTGACCTGAGCTGAAATCAAGAGTCAGACGCTTAACCGACTACACCACCCAGGTGTCCCTCTAATATCCTTCTTTATCCTGATAATATTTCTTGTTCTAAAGTTTACTTTTGCTGTAATTAACATAACTACTCCAGTTTCCACTCACAGTATACATTACTCCATTCATTTATTTTTAACTTACCTATGGCTTTATATTTAACATGGGTTTCCTGTAGACAGTACATAGTTGAGTCCCGATTTTTTTAATCCAATATGAAAATCTCTTTTAGCTGGTATGTTAGACAATTCACACTAAATGAGATTATACACGGTTGAATTAAAATCTACTATCTTTTTAGCTGTTTTCTATTTGCTCTATATATTCTTTTTTATTTCCTCATTTCTGCTTTCTCTAGGTATAATTTAACATTCTTATGAGTATATTTTATCTCTTTTATTGAATTATTATTTATACCTCTTTAAAAACATGTTTGTTGGTTTACAATCTGAGTTTGCCTTCAAAGACTATTACACTGATTCACATGTCATGTCAGAACCATATAACAGTATATTTTTAATTCATCCTCCCATCCCTTGTGCTTTTGATACACATACAGAAAAAAAGACAATGTGAAGAGAGAACGGAGGGATTTGAAGATGCTGGTCTTCAAGATTAGAGTGATTCAGCCCTAAGCCAAGGAATGTTGGCAGCAACCCATAGCTGAAAAAGTCAAGGACTAGATTCACCCTATAGCCTCAAAAGAAAGTATGCCTTGATTTGATTCTGGCCCATGATACTGATCTTAGACTTCTGGCTTCCAGAGCTATAATAGACAAAATCATCACTGTTGTTTTAAGCCACCAGGTTTGTGGTGATTTCTTATAGCAACCACTGGAAACCAATACACCTAGGTATTGTTTTTTTCCTAGCTTGGTGTTCTCTGAGCCTCTTGGATCTATAATTTGATGTCTGTCACCAATTTTGGAAAATTCTCAGCCACTATTTCACTATTTCTTTAAATATTTCTTCTGCCCTATTCTCTCTTTTCCTTCTGAAATTTCATTACAAATATGTTAAATCCCTTATCTCTTGGATCTTCAGTTTTTCTTCCTGCTCTTTTTTTCTTTCTTTGTATTTCAGGTAGGATAATCTCTACTGATCTGTTATTATCAAGGTCACTGATTATATCCTTGGCTGTGTGTTGAGTTTACTGATGTGCCCCTTGAACACATTCTTCATCTTTGTTACTGTGCTTTTCAGTTCTAGCATTTCCATTTTCTTCTTATTGTCTTCATCTCTCTGATGAAATCAACTATCCTTGTATATAATCTACCTTTTCAATTAGAGCCTTTAACATGTTAATCATAGTAAATTCCCTACTAGTTCCAGTATCTGTGACATAACTAGAGCTGTTTCTGAAAATCGCTTTGTCTCTTCAGACTGTGTCCTTCTTTGACTTTTTGTTTGCCTTTCCATTTTTTTTTTGATGAAAGCTGGACATGTTATGTCAGACAGTAGATACTATGGTATACATTTTTTAGTGCTTAGAGATGAGCATGCTATTCCATCTACCATGCTTTTAGTATGAAAGGTTGTAATAACATAATTGGGAGATGGGCTAAGTTTGAAATTTGCTTTCCACTTGGTTTGGGTCTTCTCGCTGTCATGCTCCTCAAAGACAGTTTTTATTCTGCAGCTCCCCAGTTCTATTCCACTATTATTTTCACTTGGCACTAGTTACCATGTTGGTGGCAGTGGAGGGGGGCGGCATTCTCTGATGTTCTGCTTTAGCTTCAGTCTTGAGCAGGTGCTATAAACCTGGGTTAGGGGTTGTAGCCTTCACAAGTATCCCTGCCCTTCTTCCAAACATAATGCTGGGCCAATTATGGATTCCTGTCTTATCCCCGGAGCAGAAATTTAGGGTTTTTTCCCTGCGTTTCTTTCTCCCAGATAATCCCTGGTTTCCACCAGTGCCATAAGGCTACAGTTTTCTTTGCTCCTAGCAGATTGTTTTTGTTTCTTATGAGAGACAGGCATGGAGTCTAGATGGAGTTTTAGCAGTAGCAGATGTTCTCTTCCACCAGTCAGCACCACGGGGAGGGGGGAAACTTTCTTAGAACTCCCCCCCACCCCACCCTGTGAGGACCTGTGGGTCTCAATAGGAAAATCCTGCAAGATATGAACTTTTCTATGTTTTCAGCTAAGGCATTTTATTCTCCCACACTAGCACACACTCAGCCTTTTGCAATTTGATTTTTTTTTAAATCTAGCTAAATCCTCTTCTCAGCTTACGTGGCTTCTGGCAGGCTCTGTGCCAGGTAACTAAATGCTAACATTCTGTTCTTCCCTACCATCACCTCTCTCTCTCTAGATTTCAGGATAGTTGTTTGCCCTCTGACCTCAGTTTTCTCTTGTGTTCAATAAAAAGCCATTTCTTTGTAGTTTGTTTACCTTTTTGTTGTTGTTGTTGTAGAAAGGATGAGAGCAAAGCTCTTCCCGGCTTTCTATGGCTGGGAGATCCAAGCTGAAAGTGGTGGATGAAACTTTTCATGCATTGATTCAGGGACCTAGGTTCCTTCCTCTTGTGGTTTTACCATCCACTAGGGCTCATGTATAATTATTTACAATCACAGTAGGCTTTAACATAGGATATATTCTTAGACATTAAATTACTGGGTGTTGCAATGTACCTTCTCCAGGAAGCAGACTCTAGGATGAAGATTACCTTGCAGAAGTTTGTTAGAAATTACCCTTGGAATCAAAACTTCTGGAAGAGAGAGGGGGAGAAGGAGGATTGGATAAAGGGAGAGGTTCAGTTGTGGTAGAGGTGCAACAAAGGTTCACTTGACCCCATGGGAAGCTCTGCAGGAGAGATGGTCCTAAAGAGTTGTCCTGGGATCCCTGGGTGGCGCAGCGGTTTGGCGCCTGCCTTTGGCCCAGGGCGCGATCCTGGAGACCCGGGATCGAGTCCCACGTAGGGCTCCCAGTGCATGGAGCCTGCTTCTCCCTCTGCCTGTGTCTCTGCCTCTCTCTCTCTCTCTCTCTCTCTCTCTCTCTCTCTCTCTGTGACTATCATAAATAAATAAAAAAATTTAAAAAAAAGAGTTGTCCTAAACACAGTGAGGAAGCTAGGCCTTTATATTTCTACATCATCTGGTCATTGCACACGGGCTGGTCCAAAGGCACATGTCCCCAGCTGAAGACAATATCTAGAGAGGCCTGAGAGATGAAGACCATCACAAGGGAGCAGCTGGAGGAATAAGCCTTGAAGAGAATCTGGGGAATGCATCACAGCTTCTACTATAGAGAGTCAACACATATGCATATTTTAAGGCTCTTAATGGATACCATCAAAAATTTCAGTTTCACAAACACTGTTCCAGAAATGATATAATCTTTTGTAGTTTTCTCATCTATAAAGTAAAAATGATTTAAAAAGCATCTACCTCACAGTTTTCGTTGTAAGAATTAAATGAGTAAATATTTACAATATACTTAGGACAGTGGCCAGTATATACTAAATGCTAAATTTTCATTATCATTATTATTATTATTGTTGTTGTTGTTGTTGTTGTCATTGTTATTTTACACAGGTACCAGTAGTGAATTCTTTCCAATAAAAATAAAAATTTCAGGGCACCTTGGTGGCTCAGTCAGTTAAGTGTCTGCCTTGGGGTAAGGTCATAATTCCAGGGTCCTGGGATCGAGCTCCACATTGAGCTCCCTGCTCAGCAGGCAGCCTGCTTCTCCCTCTCTCCCCTATTGGTGCTCCCTCTCTGTCTCTTTCTCTCAAATAAATAAATAAAATCTTAAAAAATTAAAAAAATAAAAATAAAAATTTCTGGGGCACCTAGGTGGCTCAGTTGGTTAAAGTGTCTGACTTCTGCTCAGGTCATGATCTCTGGGGGTCAGGAGATTGAGCCCCAGGGTCCCCACAAGTGAAGAGTCTGCTTCTCTCTCTTCATCTGCCCCTCCCTTCATGCTTGTGCGTGGATGTGCAGGATCTTGCTCTCCCTCTCTCATAAAAAAAATAAAATCTTTTTAAAAATAAAATAAGAAATAAAAATAAAAATTTCCAACCTAAGACCACTTGTATCTTCTATTATTATTTATCTGCTCATGTCTCTTACTGACTGTTAGGATGTCATTTTTTTTCTTACTTATTTGTGAGAATTTTTCTCATTTATTTAGAATATTCATCCTCTATTAGTCATATGAGTCACATAAACTAGAACATATTTCTAGCTTCTTGTGTATCTTTTAGTTTGTTTATATTATTATATTTTGATGTATTTGCTGTACAGAGCCTAACTAGTGGATCAATGTCAAAATAACATTAGTAATTATTATAATTATAAAAATACTGTTTAATGTTGGCTAACACATAGTGAGTATTTACTATCTGGAGGTGGTAAAAATTACTGATTCATTCATGCATTATCTTATTTCATTCTCAGCACAAACTGTTGAGGTAAGATCTTCTTTTACTCCCTCTTAACAGATAAGAAAACCAAGGATTAGAGAGATTAAATATCTTGCTCCAAACTGGTAAGTGGTGGAACTGGGAGTGAAACTCAGGTCTGTTAGATTCCACAGTCAACATTTCCCAAGATGCACTCTGTGAAACACTATCCTGGGCAATACTACATATACGCTCATGTGCAAATATATGCATACACACAAACACAGGTGAGTGTTCCAGAGTCAAATCAATGTGGTAGAGCCTTGAATGTCTGATTCCAGACATAGTCCATAGATATTAGCATATTAACAGCTCTGTACCACCAACTCACTGCAAAAATAGTGTTCTATATCTCACACTTGGTAAAATGTAAAAAACCACACCATACTACTTGAGAGGAGGTCTTCAGCACCTAGCTGTCCAGGATTCTGCTCAATCATCATCAGTACGGATGAAAACAAAGAGAACAACGTAATGAAATTAGCTAGTGACTCAAAGTGGAGAGGAAAAGCTGCTCCACTAGGTAACAAAATAAGGATTTAATAATCTGGAACAATGGACAGAGGTAAATAAGATAAGATCTGACAGGGATGAATGTAAAATCTTGCAGTTAGGTTAAAAGAAAAATCAATGACGTGAGTACAATTTAGGAGAAAGCTTGATTTCACTGTAGTTTGCATGAGGAAGCCTGGGGGATTTAATTGATCATAAGCCCAATTAAAAAACAATTGAAATGTATTCAACAAGCAAGGAACTCTGGTTCTAAACCTGCATTATTAATACAAAGGTAGCATTCAGAGTGGCGGAGATTGGTATCCTTTACCCTGGCCACTGTACCACTCAGAGAGTGTGTGGAGCATCATGGTATTCCTGGCAACAGGCTTCAGGACAGGCAACAAATGGCAATCCAGAACCTACCCTGGTGGTGCTGACTCAGATAATAAGGAATCCAGCAGACACCACCTTTGGTCCAATAGTAGAAACAACTCAAGCTGTTTAGCCTGGCAAAAGTAGATTTGGGGTAGCTATTGGAATTGGATGATGGTTCTGGGTATTTTTCATTGGTTTCTCCCTATTCATTTATTCTCCACCTTTTTCCATTGGGCTCTGTATTGTAGGAGGCTCCCTGCCCTTTATCTGCCAGTGGGAGGCACGGGGAAGATTAGAAGGTGGGAGGAGTGTGAAGTGGGTATTTATTCCCTTGGCTGCCTCCCTACTGGGTTGCTGGGTGGTCTTCTCCAGCTCAGCTGCCCTCTCTGGCCTCAGGTAAGCTTTCTTTCCCTTTGACCCTTCATGCTTAAGATCCTGCTCTTATTAGCTCTGGGGTGCTCCTAAGATTCACTCAGCCCTGCTCCCATCTTTGTAAATCCCCTTCTATCATGCTGTCCCCAATTACCCTGCCCAAGTGTGTGATTTGTCTCCCGCTGGGACCAGATTCATACTGATGCTGGAATGATTAGGATGATGGCCTTTGAATATTTCAAGGGCTGTCATATGGAAGAGGGAGGGTGGAATTAACACAAGAGAGTAGAAGCTACAGGAAGATTGGGTTCATGTACTCCTTTAGCTAATCCTATTAAGCCTCTGCCGCGTGCCAAGCATTGTGTTAACCCCTCAGCAGTGCTTCAAAAGCTCATAGCAAAGGGATTTCATGTAGGTTGGAAGCTGGAGAGGCCTCCCAGAAAAAAGAACTGCAGGATGAGTAGAGAGTGCAGGGGAGAGAAAGGACAACCTAGGCAGCATTGTTTCCAGAAGAGCAATTTACAGGTGAGAGGGCTGAAGGGCTGAGAGCGAGAGGCTTGTTCTAGAAGATCAATGGAAACCTGATGTTGAGTGTCTCTCTCTCTCTCTCTCCCTCTCTCTCTCTCTGTCAGGTGGATAAGAGACTGTCATCAAGGACGAGGCCAAGGGTGCAGAGCTGCTGTGAATGTGGGCTTGATCCCAAGGGTCCTGGGAGCCCCTGATAGGTTTTAAGCCATGGAGGCCCCAAGTGTGATTTTTTTCTTCCCATTGTAGAGGTAAGGAAGCCAGAATGGCCAAGGACCAGAGCTGTTCAGATATAAATCCAGCTGCCTCCCCCAGGAATGAGGATCGGGTTCCTGGAAACAGCCAAGGAGAGCCTTCTTCTTCCTAGATGATGGCTCCAGGATATCTCCCAGGGGGAAGCCACACTGAGTGGAAAGTTAGACTCTCAAACATCTTTCCTAATTCTGAAACTTCTAAGACTCCTCTGGTCAGGGCCCCCGGGCTTCACAGTGGGATAGAGGGCACCAGAGTTGGAGAATGCATTCACTGTCATCCAAAGCTAGATCGTCTTGTGCTCCAGCTTCCCCCCTTGGGTCAAGAAAAAAGGATACATGTCCAGACATCAAACCTCTGGGAATACACAGGGCTCTAATGATTGTGCTCTCTCAGCTCCCGCTGAACACACAGGAGAGGCACCGGCCATGGCAAATTCACGGGCACTGCTCTGCCAGCATCCGACCTTTGGGCCTGCAACAGTTGGCACTATGGGCTAGGATATTAGACGGTTTCACCAGTTTTTGTAACCGGGGTTCTGGTCAGTTGGCACTATGGGCTAGGATATTAGACGGTTTCACCAGTTTTGAGGTGTTTTTTTTTTTTCTTTTAAAACCAAACCCTACAGAAAGTAAAATAAAATAAAATAAAATAAAATAAAATAAAATAAAATAAAATAAAAATTTAAAAAAGGCAAAGGCCTCAGGCCCTGGGTCAGCATCCCGGTGGGGCCTGGGTTGAGGTCTGAGGTTCTCTGGAGGCCGCGGAGATGGTGTCAAGGACAGCAGTCCTCTTGTTTCGGAACTCCCTCTCAGGGACTGGGCAGACCTGTGTGTGCGATAACACAGCTGTGTGCAAATGCCAGCGCTGGGGTGATAATTATAGAAACCTTCCCATTATGCTTGAATGGGGGCCAAGGCCTGGCCCTGGCAGCGGGGTGGGGGGCGGTGTGAGGCTGCAAAACTGGCACTCTTTAGAGCAAGTTGGCTTTTGCAGCCTGCATGGGCATGTGTGGTGTACCAGAGAGCCCAAGTTAGCACACCCTGTTGTCAAGTGCCCCTAGTGCCCACTTCTGCTCTCTTACCGTGGCCAGTCCCTCTATTCCGAACCAGACTGCAGCAAACGTGGCACTCTGGCCTGTCAGGCTCAGTTTTCTGGTCCTTGTTCCACTCTGTTGTTCCCACGACTCCTCCTCTCTCTCTCCTGGCCCCCGGAATGGGTTCCTGCTCCTTAACATTCCGGGTAGAGAATAGATTTGATCAGAGCGAGGCTGTCCCTGCTCTCTGGCTACGGGGACACCAGAAGCAACTTAGCTTTCCAGACACTTCTAATGGCCTTAAATGAAGACAGACTTATTTTGGCTGAACTATCCAATAGCCAAAGATAATTAGAAAATTATCACAATAATAAAAATAAAAAGAAAAGAAAAGAAAAGTATTAATTTAGGGGCGCCTGGGTGGCTCAGTCAGTTAGGGGTCTGCCTTCAGCTCAGGTCATGATCCTGGGGTCCTGGGTTGGAGTATCGCATCAGGCTCCCTGTAGGGAGCCTGCTTCTCCTCTGCCTGTGTCTCTGCCTCTCTCTCTCTCTCTCTGTGTCTTTCATGAATAAATAAATAAAATCTTAAAAAAAGAAAATTATCAATGTAGGGGCACCTGAGTGGCTCAGTCGATTAGGCATCTGCCTTTGCCTCAGGTCCTGATCCTGGGGTTGTGGGATGGAACCTCTAGGGCAGGCTCTCTGCTCAGTGGGGAATTTGCTTCACCCTCTCCCCCACTCCACTCCATTCATGCTCTCTCTGTCTCAAATAAATAAATGAAATCTTAAAAAAAAGAAAATAATCAATTTATGCTTTGAGTCATAACTTTAACAAGAGCACAAGATAGGTCCTCCTAGTCTGGCCAGGGTCACCACACCAGAGCAACAGGAGGGACCGGCTGGGTACGGGTTGGGGGGAAGGAGAGAAGGAAGGAAGGAGCTGATGTAGGAGGGAGCCAAGCACAATGAAGTGAATGTGCAAGGGTTTTATCTTCTTCATGGAAAATACGCTGTTATCAAAAAGCGACTTCCTCCATAGGCATTTTTGCTTTTTCCAATAGAGACGAAGAAGGAGAGTTTTTATGTAACGCATATAACAGGGAAAGTAGAACGGTGACCCTGGGAAAATCACAGCATTAAAAGTAATAAGCCTGCCATTGCCGATAAACCACACAGACACCGTGCTGCGCTACCTTGAGTATAAAGGTGACATTTTTACAGTTATTCTGATGGTAACTTCTCCGACCGCAACTGCATTTGAAATAGCATGCTCTCTGTGTGAGAGACTCTTTCCAGAGTTCGAGGATTTCTGAGGCTTCATCCTTCAGAGTCCATATCAGGCATCTTGTTCCTAAAAACAGCCCCCCAGCCTGGGTTTCCTGCTCTCTCGGTATCTCCCTCTCACACAAATGATTCCCAGCATTGGTAACTGTTTACTTCTCTTTTCCACCCACTAGATTACGAGCTTCCTGAAGACAAGAACCACATGTTCATTTCTGAACCTCTGGTGTCTGCCAATGCCTGGCTTTATAAATGTTTAGAGAGTTGAACAACTAACGAGCCCTATTTCTTGCCTTATCCTTTAAACCAGTGAGAATGCAACTGGGAGCCAACTAAGTTAAATTAGATACATTGACTAATCCCTTCTATCCCCAAGTCGCTGTAATTTTAGAACGTGCTGTTTTCTGCCTAAATCAGGAAGTGAATGAGGTTCTAAAGCAAGATAATTGTTTGGCTACATGAGAATGTTAAAAGAGAGAGAAAGAGAGAGAGAGAGGGAAAAAAAGAATGTCTCCTAAGCAGGATCCTTCATTTAAAAGAGTGAGGTAAGGTGTGCCAGAGGTGGACTGGAATTTAGGCCAGGCGTCTACAAAGATGTATGCACAAAATTATGGAGATGTAGAAACATGAGTTCTCATTGTTAACAGAGCAAAGTCAAGAATTAAAGTCCAGAAGCAGTGACAACCAAAATTCTGACTGCAAGGAAAAATTGGAAGCCCTCCTTCCTTTTCTTCTGAAAAAAAAAAAAAAACCAACTCTGACTTCATAAAAATAAGCTAAGAATGAAGGTGAAGCTTGCTTCTTTTCAGGATCAATGGCTCGAAGGAGGTAGAAACCATTGGCAATCAATACAGAAAAGGCAATTTAATTAGGTTTTTATTGTTTTTAAAAGAGAAATGTATCAATTAGACTTTTCTAAGTTGTACAAGAGGAATAGAGAACATAAAAAATCAATAAATAGAACAAATAATATATATATGCACTTCCATTCTCTCTTATCCCTAGTTACTGGAATAAGAAAGAAAGAAGATTAGGGAGAGAGAGAGAGAGACAGAGACAGAGAGAGACAGAGAGAGAGAGAGAGAGGAGATGGACTGGAAGAGGCTTCAGATGCTCTAACAGAAGATACAGAAACACATCTGTAAACCCACATGGACACACAAACATTCTGGAATAAAGACCCAGATAAAGTTTTCTGTGGCTTAGAATCTCTATTTTGTGTTTTAGAATAAGCTAATAAAGAGGGTTTTTTTAAAATCATGTTTCATTTTTGACTTCTGAGACCTCCATTTCTGGTGTATGAGTTTATGAGGCTGATGTTTGTGGTCTCTGTGTGTGTGTGTGTGTGTGTGTGTGTGTGTGTGTGAGAGAGAGAGAGAGAGAGAGAGAGAGACACGAAGAGAGAGAAAATGACTCTAAAGGAATTGGCACAAAACATATGATAAGAACCTTTGTTCAGAGTAAGGACTATTTTAGATAGTGTTTTGAGATTTTTTAAAAAGATTTAATTTATTTTTTCATGAGAGACACACAAAGAGAGGCAGAGACATAGGTAGAGGGAGAAGCAGGCTCCCTGCAGGGAGCCCAATGCAGAACTCGATCCTCAGACCCCAGGATCACGACTTGAGCTGAAGGCAGACGCTCAAACACTGAGCCACCCAGTTGCCCCTGTTTTGAGATTTTGAATGGATCCCTTTGCAAACTTATTTGGTTGCTGAAAGAGACATGATATTGTCTGGAGGAGGGTCAAAAAATAGATTTCATTGACTGCTGTTCCTCTTCTTAGATATCCGGGTCATCTATTTGTCCTCAGCTCACATTAGTCAGAATCCTGCAGTTGGATGGGGCTTGGGGTGCTTGCACTGCTGTTAAATACACTGCTCCCTTCAAGACCCAGTGGAAGCGGGGGGAGGAAACGACGTCAGCATATAAGATTTTTCCATCTTAGAAAAGAGATACTTGAGCAGAGAACCAGTCATTGACACAAGATAATTAATCACGATCCACCAATGTGTCTACTCAATTTGTCATGGTGAACATGTCTGCGTTTATTCCATGCTAAACCTTTGAATATTTGTCTTCTTATGTAGCTACATACTGGAGCTATCCTCTGGATAATCAACTCTGCGCAGTTCTGTCACCCTTATTATTGCACCTTTTGAAAAGATCCCACTTTCTTATTCAATTCCATAGCTATCGATTCAGAAAAAAAGATAGTATGTAACAGTGTGGGCTTATTATTTCATGAACTCAATGTGCTCATGAATCATTGAATGTCTTCTGTCACTGACTGCTTCTCGTGCCCATGTTATTATGTATTATTGATCCACAATGACTTCGTAATAAAATCAGTTTTCTCTTTATTCTTTCTATTGATGTTCCATTCAGTATCATTTAAACCTCTGTTAACTCAATTGTACCCATTTTGTTTTGCAGACTGAAATCTTTTCTGAGTTTATTCTATGGCTGAGACATCATGCTAGCCACTGGAATCGAATGTCTTATGGCCATGACTCCACACTGCAAAATGGCTTCTAGCTTTGCTTATTGATTCATAAACTGATTTCACTTCTCAGCTCAGTTTCAATTAAATGAAGCTATCATGAATAGCTCTTTAACAGTGGAAAAGAAACCTACTTAGGTATGTGTTTTAAACAAACCAGCATCAAACATCCCTCCCCTAACTCTGCCCTCTTGGCCATGTGGCAAAATATGACCAATACAAATGTTTGTAAACTGTTGCCTTTTCCTCTTGGCTTAGAAGTGGTTTACAGAAAAGGAGATATTCAAGTCTTATGTGAGATCAAGGCTTAGCTGTGCTGGTCTTGCACAAAAGGGGGTCAGCGGCTTGAGTTTGGGTCCCTTAACAAGATGGATAGAATCCCGGCTGTAGCATTCAGAATGCTGATGAGATTCCCCACTGATTACTCCTCTCCATCTGAACTGGGCCAGGCCTTTCTTGTTTCTCTCTCTGGAGTAGAGGTCTCCTCCATTTTTCTTCTTTAAAAAAATAGAATTTAATAGTAAAAATAAGAACAATTATTTGGCTATGGCATAACGGCCTGTGCAAAGTTAATTCTGATTCCAAGACATATTTTAAGCCAAAATATATTCACTTTCTGAACTCTCAATGTGGCTAGAATGACTTTTGCTTCTTTTCCCCCCAAAGCAGAAAATCATAACCATATTGTATAAGAAAAATACCTAAAACACTATCTGAAACTTGCCTTACTTTTTCTTAATCTTCACGATTAGATATTACTGATAGAATTTTAGAATTTTGGCTGTAAGTCAAACTGAACCATTACAAAATAGATATTAAAATAAGCATTGAAGAAAGAGAAATTTATTACACTGGAGGATAAAGACCTTTTATTAAGAATGTTTCACAGGGGAGAGAAACTTTAAGGAAATCAGCTGGCTCACAGACTACCCAAAATATTTTGATAGAGAAGGAAGGAAAGATTGTCAGGTGTGAGTGAAGGCATGCCAGTGTTATTGTGTTTGAGGTGTGTTTGGGGAACAAGGAATGGTTTAATGTGGTCATGATGTATGATTGGGAGTGGCTGGACACCAGGCCAGTGAAATATTCTTCAACTAATTCTGAAGCATTACTAGTGAGAATCAGAAAGAATACCAGGAAGTAAATCATCAGTGTATATAAATACAGCCAGACCACTTCATTGATCTGTATTCACAAAACCTGCCAAATCAGAAACAGAATCTTTTCTCTTCTAGATTTATTTCATTCTGAATCCCAGGCAGGGGAATGGTAATAATCATTATTGGCTCAATTGCTTTAGACCCAAAGGAATAGATCTCTATTGTCAGAAATAATGGCTGCATAACAATTTCTTTCCCCTGACCCCCCAAAAATAAAACCATAGCTCATGGATCTGTGGATCAGCTGGGTGGCTCTTCCGATCTGGGTTAGGCTCAGATGATTACATCTAGAAACACTCCTGTGTCACTTGTTAGTAAGCGGATCAGCCAGGCACTGGTTGGTCTATGATGGCCTTGCTTGAGATGCACTCTCCTCCTCAAGATCGCTCGTGTCCCCGAAGGCAGGTCCAGCATTGTTCACATAGATCTCCAGGGTCCCGGAGAGCAAACAGAAGTGCACAAGACCTTAAGAAGCCTAGTCTTGGAACTGCAACACCACTGCATTTTATTGGCAAACCAAATCATACGGCTAGTCCAGTTTCATAGGATGGGGTACAAACTCCACCTTTGATGGGAGAAGCTTCAAAATCAGGTTGCAAAGGGCATGGTTTCAGAGAAGCATGGAAAGTTATGCCATTTTTACAATCAATCTACCTTGCAATAGGAGGCCTAAAATTTGAAAAGCAGGTATCAGGTTAAAGAAGTGTCTCCCAGGTTGGAAAGAACTAAAGCATTGTTTGGTAGTGAAGAATTGCATCCAGCTATGTCTCTGTTGGCTTTTCTTTTCCTTTCACAGTGGCATCCTGGAAAATTAAAGATCACAATATTAACTTGATCAAGAGCCAGAAATTATAGCGCAGTTAGAATTGTGTTTTAAAAAAGAAACCCACTTCTCCAAGTCTAACTCAAAGCATATAGTGAGATAATCCTTTATAAGTTAAAAAAAAGTTTGAAGAAGAGCTGAGATTTCATGAAGAAATATGCAAAACATTTTTTCAAAAGATTTTATTTATTTATTTGACAGAGAGAGAGCACAAGCAGAGGGAGCAGCAGAGGGAGAGGGAGAAGCAGGCTCCCTGCTGAGCAGGGAGCTGGAAGTAGGGCTGGATTCCAGCACCCGGGGATCATGACCTGAGCCAAAGGCAGACATTTAACTGCCTGAGCCTCCCAGGGGTCTCACAAAACTTATTTTCAATCTTAATTTGAACTAATCAAAGTGGAAGTCATAATTTGAAAATTTCAGTTTGTATACAAAGCAAAGTTTTATAGCTTGTGATTATGCAACAAGTGGCAAGGTAGAAAAGAAACTATCTTCTCTCTTCTCTCTTCCTTCTGTATGTCGCCATGGGCTATGCACCGGCCAATGCTACTGGTAGCATTGGTAGCAAGTCATATCCAAAACCTCACTCCTACAGAGGTGTCCTTGATGCCAAGATCTGCATCTTTGACCTGGGGTGGAAGAAGGCAAAGGTGGATGAGCGCATGCTATGTGGCCACATGGTGCCAGATGAATATGAGCAGCTCTCCTCTGGAGCCATGGAGGCTGTCCGTATTTGTGCCAACAAGTAAAAGGTGAAAAGCTGAAGCAAAGATGGTTTTCATGTCTGAGTGTGGCTCCACCCCTTCCATTTCATCCTTATCAACAAGATTTCCTATGCTGGGGCTGACAGGTTGCAGACAGGTATGTGGGGTGCCTTTGGAAAGCCTCAGGGCACAGTGGCCAGGATCCACATTGGTCAAGTCATCATGCCCATCTGTATGAAGCTCTAGAACAAGGAGCATATGATTCAGGCCTGACATAGAGCCAAATTCTAGGTCCCTGGCTGCCAAAAGATCCACACTTCCAAGAAGCAGGGCTTAACTAAGTTTAATGCAGATGAATTTGAAGACATGATAGCCGAAAAGTGGCTCTTCCTAGATGGCTGTGGGGTCAAATACATCCCTAATCATGTCTACCCTGGACAAATGGTGGGCTTTGCACTCATGAGAACCTTGGCACTGTCCCCTCTTTATTCATGCCCACTGACAAATCCTACTTCCTGTCTAACAAAGAGAGAAAGACAGTGAGTGAGTGAGTGAGTGAGTGAGTGAGTGAGTGAGTGAGAAAGATAGAGAGAGAGACTAGCTTCTCAGGAAAACCACCCTTCATTCTTGGAGGGGTTGCGAGTGACTTTCTGTTGCCTCCTGATGGCAAATAACTTAAATTGCAAAGACCAGCCTAAAGGTTTGACTCATTCTTTTACCATTATAAGCTTTGTAGCCTGTTTAATTTTGTTTTCAATAAGTGTTTGACTAATAAATCCTAATTTTGATTAAGGAATCTCCCAGACTCATTTTTTCCAAATACCACCACTGGTATAGATGCAATGAGCACTGTTCCAAGAGCATAAGGAATAGAGAAAGCAGGCTTATAGTTCTGTTGTTAACACTACACGCCCTTGATTTTTCTGTACCCTAATTTCCTCAACTGCTAAATATGGATGCCTTAAATTTTTCCTGCATAAAGGTTATAAGTACAAATGAAATCTCATTGAAAAAGTACTGCATGCATTGCTAGGAGATTAAATTGGAATGGAGATAGTTTTGGTATCAGACACCTTTGAATTTTATACACTTCTTTACCCAAGAATTCCACTTTGAGGGAATTATTTTAGGGAAATAATTAGGGATGTACATAAAGCTTTAGCTGCAAGGACACTGATTCCTGTAATTTCATGACAACAGATGCTGAAAATGGCAAAAATGACCCAAATTAAGAGTTTGGATAAATAAATTACAGTAGACCCATACATTGAAGTGCTAAAGAGCAATGAGAAATAGTAATCTAGAGAATTTTTATGAATATATACTCAATAGTTTCCATGTCACTAAATGAAAAAGCATGTAAAAATAATATGTTCAGTATAATTACATTTTTGGATTAAATATGAGCATAGAAAGACTGAGAGAATATGCTCTAAAATGTTATCAGTGGTTATCTATGTTGGAGATACGAATGGATTTTATTTTCTTATTTTTGATTAACACTATTTTCTACATGTATTACTTTTATGCAATAACTTTTATTGTTTTTTCCTTATTACAAAGGTTTATGGAATAAAATTTATAAATATAAAGCATTTTTTTATGCTTACTTCTTGAATCAGGGCAGTATAATAATGAGAACTCAAATTCAAAAGTCTGCATCTTTAAGGGCTTTGCCAATTGACATTTGTCCTTGTCACAGACAAAACACTTTTCTATTTATGTTTACAGCATTGAAAAATGCACAGTATCCTACAGCACAAGGAGGGAGATTTATAATAAAGCCCTTCATCTCGGTGCATGAGTATACCTGTAAATCATTCAACAGACTCACATTAAGTATAAGCCTCAAAGCAGCAGATGTATCAAACAAACAATAAAATTTGAGTGTGTCTGCACTATCTGCATCTCTGTTTCTCTGTGTAAGCATGAATGTGTTGCTAAACTCTCTATTCTAGAGCCATCTCATTGTTCATTCAACATATATTTACTTTGAGACTATGTATTATCACCTGAGCCTGATACCATGATTCTGGAAAATCAGGTGGCTGGTGGTTTCTTGGAATCAGAATCCTTACAAACACTCAACAATGCCTCTAGCATAGTGTAGATTCTGTACGTAATATCAAATAAGCAAAAATACATTAGCTCTGCCCTCAGGAAACTTATTTTCTGGTTAAAAAGGAAAAAATACATACATTGAATGACTAGGAAAAAATGCCACTCATCCTTTCTTTCAACAAGATTTATTAGGAACTTATTGATGATGGGCAACTTGCCAGACACAGGGCAGAAGATATAGGACACAAATATAGAATATAATCCAGAATCAATTTATGCCAAATGATGTAATTTAGAAAGGGGAGAGAGTAGTATTAGCTCCCACAAAACTTTCTTCAGAGTTGCAAGAGACCTTGAGAGCATCTTGTCCAAACAAACCTAGCATGACTTTATAGAGGTAGAAATTGCATAGGTGTGGAAGTTTTCCTAGTAGAAATAGAGCTTGGGATGGGGTTGAAATGAGGGACACAATTTGATGGAAAGAATGACAGAACAGTACTCTTCCAGAGGAATAAACAAAGGTTCTGAACTGGGCAAGTACATGACCTATAAGTGAGTCTAAGAAATAAGAACAGAAGCAGAACATTTATCCAAGATTCAAACACAGACAGAAAGGTTCTCTATTGATTCACAACAAATACCAGGCATCAGAGGATGCAGCTCTTTAAGGACATTATTCTCCCTGAAAAGAGAGATAGAGTAGATACACAGTCCCAAATAGTTGCTCACCTTTACTCCTAAAAACAAACAAACAAAACTAGGGATTAAACATAAATGAACACCCTTTTTGAACTCGGCCACAGTAACTTCTTGCAAGATACATCCACAAAGGCAAAAGAAACAAAAGCAAAAATGAACTATTGGGACCTCATCAAGATAAGAAGCTTTTGCACAGCAAAGGATACAGTCAACAAAACTAAAAGACAACCTACAGAATGGGAGAAGATATTTGCAAATGACAGATCAAGGGCTAGTTTCCAAAATCTATAAAGAACTTATTAAACTGAACGCCAAAGAAACAAACAATCCAATCATGAAATGGGCAAAAGACATGAAGAGAAATCTCACAGAGGAAGACATGGACATGGCCAACAAGCACATGAGAAAATGCTCTGCATCACTTGCCATCAGGGAAATACAAATCAAAACCACAATGAGATACCACCTCACCCCAGTGAGAATGGGGAAAATTAACAAGGCAGGAAACCACAAGTGTTGGAGAGGATGCGGAGAAAAGGGAACCCTCTTACACTGTTGGTGGGAATGTGAACTGGTGCAGCCACTCTGGAAAACTGTGTGGAGGTTCCTCAAAGAGTTAAAAATAGACCTGCCCTACGACCCAGCAATTGCACTGTTGGGGATTTACCCCAAAGATTCAGATGCAATGAAACGTCGGGACACCTGCACCCCGATGTTTCTAGCAGCAATGGCCACAATAGCCAAACTGTGGAAGGAGCCTCGGTGTCCATCGAAAGATGAATGGATAAAGAAGATGTGGTCTGTGTATACAATGGAATATTACTCAGCAATTAGAAACAACAAATACCCACCATTTGCTTCAACGTGGATGGAACTGGAGGGTATTATGCTGAGTGAAATAAGTCAATCGGAGAAGGACAAACAGTGTATGTTCTCATTCATTTGGGGAATATAAATAATAGTGAAAGGGAATATAAAGGAAGGGAAAAGAAATGTTGGGAAATATCAGGAAGGGAGACAGAACATAAAGACTCCTAACTCGGGGAAACGAACTAGGGGTGGTGGAAGGGGAGGAGGGCAGGTGTTGGAGGGGAATGGGTGACGGGCACTGAGACGGACACTTGACGGGATGAGCACTGGGTGTTTTTCTGTATGTTGGTAAATTGAACACCAATAAAAATTAATTAAAAAAACATAAATGAACAATTATTAAAAGCAATAGGTTGCAAAGGGGAGGGGGAAACCCCTGCAGTTTCTCTAGCCATACAAATACTTATTCTAAGATGTTGTTTTTGAAGTAGGAGTGAAAAGAACTAGGCACGAATTCCAGCTCTACCATTTACTACAGCACTAAGTCCTCTTGAGATCATTTCTTCATTTTAAAATGGAACAATCATATTTCCACTTCTAGTCAGGGTAGAGCAAGAGGGACCAGATTTATATTCCTGGCTAAAACGACCACAGAAACCAGACAAAATATTTGAAACCAGTGTTCAAGTCACTGAAAATCAGACAGTGGACAGTGATCCCAAGAGAAGAAAAGGTATGAGATGAGACCTATTATAACCCCACCTTACTGTTTGAGAGTGTTTCCAGGTTGTGGTGCAAAAAAGGGAACCCAGGCAGAGCCTCCTGGTCTCCCTGAGTCGGGCAGACAGATCTGAGAGTCAGGGGGACTAAGGCAACTAGAGATAGCTGGTCAGAATACCCGAGAGGAGAGAGGCACACAAAGAGAGCTCTGTGAAGATATTTAAAAGGTTCCACTCAAGTACTTAAGAGAGTATTGACCAAATCATGTGTGTGAATAAGCTATCTGAGTTTGGGGAAAGAACCATCAGAGAGAATCAGAGATAACTGTGCCTAATACTCACACTGAGCCAGGATTATATGTTATCACCAGCCAGGCTGGGAAAAGTTGTAATTCATGGGGCATAGGTATAGTACTCAGGAAGTTTTCTCCTTAGTAGGTAATAATTAGCTCTAGACCTATGTAACAAATTATAAAAACACTTCCTGAAATAACTGAACTATTTTCAAATAATGTAACTACATCCCTGAGCAAAACTGAAGAATACTTAAAGGAATATAAAAATATCTAGAACCCAACAAAGCAAAATTCAAATCGGCCATAATGAGAAGAATAATCACTCACTCACTTACTCACTCAATCAAATCCAACCCAGCATTGGCACACAGATGTTAAAATTAGCAGATTAAAAATTCTAAAATAGTTACTATTATTGTATTTTATTTATTAAATATTTTATTCATTTATTCATGAGAGACACAGAAAAAGAGGAAGAAACATAGGCAGAGAGAGAAGCAGGCTCCCTGCGGGGAGCCTGATGTGGGACTTGATCCCAGGACCCCGGGATCATGCCCCGAGCCAAAGGCAGACGCTTAACCACTGACCCACTCAGGTGCCCCACTATTACTGTATTTTATATGTAGAAACAGGAAAAAAATCAAACTTCCATACCTGAGAAAACATGGAAAGTACCATGAAAACTACCATGTTTGAGACAAAAACAAAACAAAATATTGAATGGTATTAACAGAAGATTAGAAAGAGCAGGAGTAAAAGCCAGTGAATATTGGGACACAGCAATGGAAACTATCCAAAATGAAAAACAGAGAAAATAGGACTAAAAAAAGGAGAAAGACTGAGAGAAAAAAAGGAAGGGAAAAAAGAAAGGCAGGAAGGAAAGAAAAGAGCATTAATGGGCTATGGAACAACTTCAAGCAACACCAAGGGTATGTAATTGGAGTCCTTGAAGGAGGTGGGGGGGCAGAAAAAAGGTGTTAAAGAAGTAACAGGTACAACTTCTCCAAATGTGATGAAAACTATAAAGCCAGAGATCTGAGAATCTCAACGAATCCCAAACACACAAACATAGTAAGGAAACTATTCCAAAGTGCATAATAATCAAATTGATCAAAATCAGTGATAAAAAGAAAAACTTCAAAGCAGCCAGAGAAAATAAGACATATTATGTACAGTGGAATAAGGGTAAGGATGACATCATATTTTCTATCATAAACAATACAAACTCAAAGGCAGTGGAAAATATCTTTAAAGTACTAAAAGAAAAAAAAAACCAAAACCCTGTCAACCTACAATTATATGTGTAGTCAAAACCATCTTTCAAAAATGAAGACAAAATAACAACTTTTTACGATAGAACATTGAAAGAATTAATCACTAGCATACTATCAATACAAGAAATATTAAATGATGTCTTCAGGCAGAAGGAAAATGATACCAGAAAGAAATGTGGATCTATACAAAGGTCTGCAAAGTACTAGAAATGGTTAACTACCTGGGTAAATTTGTAAGAATTTTATTTATGATTTAAATCTCTTGAAAAGATAACTGATTGCTTAAGAACAACAGAAACAAATTTTAACAACCCAATGTATAATAGAGTTTTAAACATAAACATATGACAACTATATCATAAAACCTGGGAGAGGAGAAATAGAATTATGCTATTGTAGGATTTTTAAAAAGATTTTTTTTTTTTTTTTTTTTTTTTTTTTTTTTTTTTTTTTTTTTTTTTTTTTTTTTTTATTGGTGTTTAATTTACCAACATACAGAAAAACACCCAGTGCTCATCCCGTCAAGTGTCCACCTCAGTGCCCGTCACCCATTCCCCTCCAACACCCGCCCTCCTCCCCTTCCACCACCCCTAGTTCGTTTCCCAGAGTTAGGAGTCTTTATGTTCTGTCTCCCTTCCTGATATTTCCCAACATTTCTTTTCCCTTCCTTTATATTCCCTTTCACTATTATTCATATTCCCCAAATGAATGAGAACATACACTGTTTGTCCTTCTCCGATTGACTTTTATTTATTTATTCATGAGAGACACAGAGAGAGAGGCAGGGACAGACGCAAGCTCCCTGAAGGAAGCCTGATGGGGGACTCGATCCCAGTACCCTGGGATCACATCCTGAGTCAGAGGCAGAAGCTCAACCACTGAACCATCCAGGTGTCCCAATTGTAGGATTTTTATATACTATGTGTAAAGTGATATAGTATCACTTGAAGGTAGTCTATGATCAGTGAAAGATGCTTGGTGTGAACCCTAAAGCAACTACTAATACAATAAAACAAAATTATAGCTAATAAGTCAACAAAGGATATAAAATAAAGTTTACAAACACTCTATACAAAGAAGGCAGAAAAAGAGGGAAAATAGGAACAAAGAACAGACAGGAAATATAAATAGAAAACAGACAGCAAGATGGTAGATGTGAACCAATGTAAATGATCTAACAATCCAGTTAAAAGGCAGGTTATCAGATTGACAAAGAAAACAAAACCCACTTACATGCTACCAATAGAAATACAATTCAAGTATAGCATCAATAGGTTAAAAGTAAAAGAATGATGAAAGATAGTAATACTAACATTAGTCAAAAGAAAGCTTTAGTAGCTATATTAACAACAAAGTAGATTTTGGAGCAAGGAATATTACCAGAGAGAGAAAAGGCCATTTCATAATGAAAACAAGATCAATGCATCAGGAGGACATAACAATCCTAATCACTTATTAACCTAATAAAACAGTTTTAAAATGCATGAAGCAAAATCTGATAAAGCTGTAAGGAGAAATAGACAAATATATAATCATAGGTGATTTTAATACTTCCCTCTCAATAATTGATACAAGTAGATGGAAAATCAGCAAGGATAGAGAAGACTTAAACAATGTGATCAAACAACTTCACTTGATTGACATTTATAGAACTATCCATTCAATAGGAGCTTCAAATAATCTCCCTTTCCAGTGCACAAGGAACATTTATCAAGATAGACCATATCCCGGGCCATAAGACAAATGTCAATAATTTAAAAGTATGTAAGTCATACAAATTAGATTTTCTAACCACAATGAAATTAAATTAAAAACCAGTAACAGAAATATTTGTAAAATCCCCAAATATTTTGAAACTAAATAACAGCACACTTGTAAACGACCCATGGATCAAAGAAGAAATCAAAAGAGAAATTATAAAGTATTTTGTACAAAATGAAAATGAAAATTCATGCGCTGCTGCCAGAGTGGTGCCTACAAAGAAATGTATAGCACTAAATGCTTATATTAGATAGTTTCAAGGGAACCTGGGTGGCTCAGTTGGTTAAGCAAGGGAATCTTGATTTCAGCTCAGGTCATGATCTCAGGGTTGTGAGATTGAAACCCGTGTTGGGCCCTGAGCTCAGCATGGAGTCTGCTTGAGATTCTCTCTCTCTCTCTCTCTCTCCCCCTCTGTCTCTCTTCCCCTCTGCATACTCTACTCATACTCTAAATAAATAAGTAAATACAATCTTTTTTAAAAAGATAGTCTCAATCAATGACAAACTTCTCTCTTAAGAAACTAGAAAATAAAAGCACCGTAAGCAGAAACAAGAAGTTGATAAAAGTCAAAGCTGAAATCAATGAAATAGAAAACAAAATGCCAGAAAAGTAAATCAATGAAACCAATAATTCTTTATTTGAAAAATAAAACAACAGAATTGATAAACATCTCACCAGAAAAAGAGAGCAAAAACACAAATTACCAATATTGGGAATGAAAGAGGTGACATTACAGATCTTACATATATTGGAAAGTTAAGAAGGAAATGTTGTATATGGACAACTTGATGCTAATAAATTTGACAACTTAGATGAAATGGAAAAATTCCTTGAAAGACAAACTACCAAGGGCAGCCTGAGTAGCTCAGCGGTTTAGTGCTGCCTTCAGCCCGGGGCCTGATTCTGGAGACGGGGGATCGAGTCCCATGTCAGGCTCCCTGCATGGAGCTTGCTTCTCCCTCTGCCTGTGTCTCTGCCTCTCTCTCACTTTCTCTGTGTCTCTCATGAATAAATAAATAAAATCTTTTAAAAAAAAAAGAAAGACAAACTACCAAGCTTACTTAACCAGACATAGATAACCTGAATAGGTCTACATCCACCAGAAAAATTGAATTTGTAGTTAGAAACATCTCCACAAAGAAAACTCTAGGCCCAAATAACATCACTGATAAATCCTACAAAAGATAGAAAGAAGAAATAATACCAATATTACACAAAATCTTCCCAAAAACTGAACAGGAAGGACTACTCTCTACTTGGTTTCATGAAGCCAACACAAACGCAAAGCCAGGCAAACACATTATGAAACAAACAAACAAACAAACAAACAAACAAACAAAAACCTATAGACCAATATCTCTCCTATAGCATTAACATAGGTGTAAGGATTATAAACAAAATTTTATCAAGTGGAATCAAACAATATATAAAAAGGATAATACATCTTGAGCAAATAATGTTTATCTCAGGAATTCAGTTTTAGTTTAACATTTGAAAATTAAATCAGTGTAAACAAACCTTAAAAAGTCACCATACCGGGGTGCTTGGGCAGTGCAATCAGTTAAGCGACCTATATCCTTGGTTTCAGCTCAGGTCATGATCTCATGGATGGAACCCCACCATTGGGCTCTGTGCATTAAGTGTGGAATCTGCTTGAGATTCTCTCTCCCTCTCCATTTACCCCTCCCCATCTTTCTCTCTCTCTCTCACTCTCTTACTCTTTCATTCCCTTGCTCTCTCTCAATAAATTTTTTTAAAAGTCTCCATATAAACAAACTGAAAAAGAAACCACATGAAGTATAATTCATTTGGCATGATCTAACATACAGTTTTGATAAAAACTCTCAGCAAGCTATGAACTGAAGGTGATTTCCTCAACTTGATAGAGGGCATTGTGGTAGGCTGACTCTGATATGGCTTCCAATATTCCCTACCTCCTCTATAAGCCCTTTCCCTGAGTGTGGGCCAGACCTAGTGATGACTCACTTTTTTACAAATAGAATTCTGCAAAAGTGATAAGATGTCACTTCTGAGATTAGTTAACAAAATGAATGTGACTTTCATCCTGCTTGGCCTCTCATGCTCTCTCATTGGCTTGTTCTGAGGGACACTGAGCTGCCTATGGAAAGCCCCATGTAGCAAAAGACTGATAGATTCCCCAGGTCAATAGCTAAAGAGGAACTGACATCCACGATCAAATAACCTGTGAGGAAATGAATCCTGCCAACAACCACATGAGTAGGCTTGGAAGACTTTGGCTGAAACAACAGCACAGTCTTATAAGAAACTTTGAGGCAGAGGCACCCAGCTAAGCCATGTCTGGATTCCTGACCCATGGAAATTATGAGATAATAAATGTTGCCAAGGGCTACTGGGTGGCTCAGTTGGTTAAGCTGCTGCCTTCGGTTCAGGTCATCATGTTAGGGTCCAGTGATCAAGCCCTGTGTCAGGGTCCCTGCTGAGCAGGGAACCTACTTCTGCCTCTTCCTCTACCCCTCTCTCCACTCGTTCTCTCTCTCTCTCTCCCTCCCTCCCTTTCTCTCTTTTTCTCTTACTCTCTCTCTCTCAAATACATATATACAATCACAAGAAAAATAGATGTTGCTTTAAGTTGCTATGTTTTGGAGTTATTCATTATGCAGCAACAGAAAATAAATATAAGCATGTACAAAAAAATCTACTACTAACATTATTCTTAATAGTGAAAGATTAAATGCTTTGCCCCTGAGATCAGCAACAAGACAAGGATGTTTGCTCTCACCACTTCTATTCAACATTGGATTGGAGGTCCAGTTGGTATGATCAAACAAGGAAAATAAATAAGAGGTGTTCAGATAGAAGGGGAAGATGTGAAACTCTTTATTCTTAGCATGATAATCTATGTAAAAAATCTGATTACATCTACAAAAAAAGCTGCTAGAACTAAAACATAAATTTAGCAAAATTGCAGGATACAAATCAATACATGAAAATCAATTGTATGCCTAAATACCAGCAACAATCAGAAATTGAACTTACATAAGCAGTAATATTTAAAATCACATCAAAAAATGTGAAATACTCAGGGATAAATCTAACAAAAGATGTGAGAGATTTTGTACACCAAAGATTACAAAACATTGTTGAGGGAAGCTAAACAGGACCTAAATAAATGGAGAGGTATGCCTCGTTCATGAGTTAGAAGACTTAATATAATTAAAATATGAATCCCCTTATATTGATCTATAGAGTTAATATAATCCTAATCAAAGTCTCAACAGGACTTTTTTGTAGAAAATGAAAATCAAATTCTAAAATTCATATGTAAATGCAAAGACCTAGAAGGGCTAAAACAATTTTGGAGGACAGATACTACCCGATTTCAAGACTTATTTTAAAGCTATAGAAATCATGACAATATAGGATTGCACCAAGATGGACAAATACATCAATGAAACAATAGAGAATTCAAAAATGGACTCATATCCATATGAGGAACTGATTTTAGACAAAGGTGTAATGGTAATCAGTGGAGAGAGTTTTCAACAAAAAGTGCTGAAACAATTGAAAAACCATGTGCCCCCCGTAAAAGACCCTCAGTCCATATCTCATACTATATACAAAATTTAACTCAACAAGGATCCTAGACTTAAATATAAAAGCAAAAACTAAAAACTTCTAGAAGAAAACAGGAGAAAATCTTTGTGATCTTGAATGATGCATAGATTAATTACAGACATATCAAAAGCACCACCTATTTAAAAATTGGTAACCTGGACTTCAACAAAGTTAAAAACTTCTGCTCTTCAAAAGATACTGTTGAGAGAATGGAAAGACAAATCACAGACTGAGAGAAAGTATTTGCAAAGCATATGTCTGATACAGGACTTGCGCTCGGAATATATTTTTTAAAAACGTCTCAAAACTCAATAATAACAAAACAAACCACCTAATAAATGGGCAAAAAATTTTAACAGACACTTCACCAAATGTATACTGATGGCAAATAAGCATAGGGAAAGATATTCAACATAATTAGTCAGTAAGGAAATGCAAATTAAAACCGCAATGAGATGCCACTATGCATCTATTATATTAAATTAAAATTAAATTGAAATGATAAAGGCTGACCATACCAAGATTTGGTGTGAATAAAAGAAACTGTAACTTTCATACACTGCTGCTGAGAATATAAATGATATGAAAATGTTGAAAAGCATTTTTGCAATTTCTTAAGAAATTAAGCATATACCTACCATATGATCCAAGCAATTCACATGGAAGCACTTCCCAAAAGAAAAGAAAGCACATATTCATACAAAGACTTGTGCATGAAGGTTCACAGCAATTTCATTTGTAATAAGCCCAGACTGGAAATGACCCAAATGTCCTCAACAGGTGAATGCATCAACCTGGTGGTATACCCATACAATGGAACACTACTTGACAATGAAAGGAATGAACTTTGATATATGCTGCAACACGGATGAGATGCAAAATAATTACATTGAGTGAAAGAGCCCCAGCAACAACAAAAATGAATACATAGCGTATGATTCCATTCACAGCAAATTTGAGAATGTGCAAACTCACCTATAGTGACAGAAGGCAGATACCAACTGTCACCAGGTTGTTTGGGAGCAAGGTGGGAGGGGTGGGAAGGAGATGATAAAGGGGCACCAGGAAACTTTTGGGGGTGATGCATATGTTCACCGTCTTGATCATGGCAATGGTTTCACAGATGTATGCGTATGTCAAAACTTATAAAATTATGTATTTTAAATACACACAGCTTATTGGATGTCAATTATGCCTCAATAAAGCTGTTGAAGACTAAAAAGCAAAAAATAAAAGGATCATAAGTCTTACAGGAAAAGACTATCATGATAGTAAGATGGGACAAGGGCTTTGGAAACCATGTACAATGTGAGCCCCTATTATGATCTGTGTCTGTATCTTATCAACTTTGTTATGTGTTGATGATATTTACTTACACAAATTTTCACAAGACCCTTCTTGGTGTGTGGTGGGTGTGTCCCTCATGATTTTACCACAAATGATGGTTTTGTTTTTTTTTTTTTAAGCCTAGTTTGGCATAAATCAAGAGTTCTTCACTTGTCAGAACATGACATACATTAAATCTTTCTCCCTCCCTATCCTGCTGTCTCTCAATCTTGACCCTGATTACCTTCCAGATGCTCTAGAAGGATAGCTGAAAGCACAATTGGGTTCATCATTTATTCAGCATATATAACGCAGCTATTTAAAAATTTACTGCTGAGATGTATATCATCATTGAAGTTAAAATAAAATATACTAAGTACAAGTTCCATTTTTTAAAAGGCTTATCCAATAAGTCAAACCAGAGAAAGCAGGAAGTCTGGCTCTTAACTGCAGAATCAGGAAAAATATTTGTGCCTTGTCCAATCAAACATTTGAGGCCAAGCAAACTCCTTGGGAAAGCTTAATTTTTTTTATTACCAATTTATGAGTTTAGGGATGAAATGTTTTAGGAGCCTCATTGCTAAGCCAGAGGAATCAATATTTTTCTGTTAACAGGCAAGCTGTCACATAAACAAATCAGCCGAAAACCTTCATTTAGCAGCTCATCAAAAATGCCTGCTCCAGAGGCATACTGAAGCCAGTATTCTGCTGTATTTTGTTTCCTTAGGTTGGGCCAGCCAAACCCTTGCCAGCCAAATCTCGCCTATACTTACTCATAGTGAGTATATGTACCTCTGTGTCATGCCTTTGAGGAGATTCTAATCCGCTTGGCTAAATAATGTGCTGTAATTCGTTGATTCAGGAACAAAACTCATCTTCTCTGTTATTTGGGAAAGGGGAATCCGAGACCTCATGTTGGTTCCATTTATCATGTCACTTCTCCTCTTGGAGTTACAAATGTAATAGATCATAAAGCCTCCTTGCAACGCAGAGGTTTATAACTTTTAAGGTTAGAAAGACCATGAGACTAAGGTAACCATGTTTCTAGAGGCTTCTCATTAGAAAGCTCTTTCAGTATCCATGTTATATTTTGTATTTCACCCTCCCAAATCGCCAGATAAGAGCAGTGCTTTACAGTCATTAAATGGAGCTAAGAGTGAATGATGTTAGGATGTACTGCTGTATGCTGAATGAGTCTTTGACCCGTCATCAAGCTCTATGCAGGCCTACCCCCTCTTTGAGGAAATTGGACAGTCATTCATTAGACCAATATCTGATTTGATCAAAGCTAGGTACCAGGCATTGTGCTTAGGTGCTTAGGATAAAAGCACCTTTAAGGTATAGTCCTTACCCCGAAGAAAAACACTTCGTGAATGTGAAGTATTTCACATGTGAGGTGATATATAAAATGTGATAAACATACCATCTTTTGGAAAACAGTTTAGTACGTAACGCCAGAGATTCCTCTGTGGGTGTATTCATGTGTGTGTTCATGTGTGCCTTCCAGCTCTTTGCTACAGCACAGTACCAATGACGAGGAGGTGGTTAGGCAGCATTTATTAAAGCTGGACATGTATCACCTCCATCAGAATTCCACGGAAGCACTTGGAAGAAAGTGAAGTCTTGGGTCCCATTCCAGCTCTAATTAATCAGAATCCCTGGGAGGTAGGGCCTGTGAATCTGAACATGAACTCAGGTCCTAGATGACTCTGCACATGTCAAGTTGACAGAAGTGCTGCTATATAAACAAGTTACAAGAATGACCTCAACTTGTAACGTGTGAAGGTGCAAATGGCCTTCTTCCATGACTCTTGGAAAAGACATATAAGCTTTGTGCTGGTGGTTCCGGGATACTACCTCTGAAGTAGGGCTGGTATATTCCCAGAGCAAAAAAGAAGTGTTTACAAGGGAGGATGTCTGACCAGCAGGAGAGGGGTAGGGGGAAGAAGAGGTTCAGCATTGGGAAAAGGAGCATTTGGTTCTCACCCCACTTCTGCTGCCCAGTGGTCTTGTGATATCAGGAGACTCACTTCTCTGATAGTCACTCACGTGGCATTTTTAAATCCAAGGCAAGAATCACACACACACACACACACACACACACACACACACACACACAAATCACCCTTTTACTCCACCAAACATAAATCAGTGCCTTCCTTGCCTATCTGATGAGGTCATTGTGAGATGCTGGTAAGATAACATCATGGCAGTGCTTTTCCTGAAAAGAAGGGAGTGTTTAACAAATGCTAAAGTGTTCAGTTTGTTTCCCCATTACTGTTTCTCCTTCTGAAAGTATCTGAAAACCAAGTGATGCCCTTGCCATTTGGCTGGAAACGGGGGACCTAGCTGGCCTGCCTTTACCACCATCTTTCTTGCCAAAGATGAAGAAAGATTACTCCCTGTACTTAGTAATTACTCCCCAGAAATTACTCAGTCCTGAAAGCAACCAATGGATTATCAAAAAGGCCACTGTGGTATGATCCCTGGACCAAAGGCCATGTGAGAGGCCCACTGACTACGTCTCCCTCAACACTGATTTCCTCTTTTAATTGAAGAAATCTGTGAGCTCAGAACCCTCAGGATTATTAGCCCATGTTTACACTGGGCATAAAAAAAAAAGTAACTTGTTGCCATGGCAACAGGATTTCGTGTGAGGTTTTTTTTTTTTTTTTTTACCCCTCTCCCCCATTGGACTTTCTCAAATGGAAACCTCTACGTATTGCCACCCTTTGTTGGTTACAAGAATAGAGCTGTGCTGTATTAGTTATTTATGGCTGCATGACAAAGTACCCCCACAATTTAGTGGTTTGAAATCATGAGCATTTATTATCTCTCAGTTTCTGTGGGTCGGGATTCTGGGAGCACCTAGACCGGATCCTCAGATTCAAGATCTGTCACAAAGCCACAATCAAGGTGCCAGCTGGGACTGCAAGTCTCATCTTGGGAAAGATCAGCCTCCAAGCTCGCTCACATAGTTATTGGCAGGATTCAGTTTTGCAGGGACTGTTGGACTGAGGGCCTTAAGTACTCACTGGCTGTGGGCCAGGGGCCTCCTTCAATTCCTTGTCACATAGACATATCCATTGGGCGGTTGACAACATGACAGTTTGCCTTCTCCATGGTGAGGACTCTCTGAGGGAAAGAGGGAGAGTTTTCTGTAACCCAATCTGAAAAGGAATATCCTGTGACTTTTTGACTCCTAATCAGAATCAAGCTACTAGAGCCAGCCTACACTCAAGGGGGAGTGATTACACAACAGGCATGAATACCAGGAGGCATGACCACAGGGGACCCTTTTAGAGGCTGCCTACTACAGGCATTTAGCTCATTTTGTTTAGAAGCTTAATAAAAAAAAAAAAAAAACTTCTTCCAAGATCAGCCAGTGGTTTGTCAGTCAACAAACAATATTTGTTGTGTATCTTCTCTATGTAGGTGGTAACTAGTCAGTTAGGTGTTCCAACAGTACAAAATATGCTTGAATCTTTCCTAAAATATTTGCCCTGTCTCCTCCTGTTCCAATACATGGTGCTCATATTTGTTTCTTTGTTTTACTTACTCTAATAGTTACAGACTATAGAAAGCGAAAGTTATCTGGGGACATGGAATAATCTATTCTAGGTAATCATGTTGGCGAAGTCTACAGGAGCACATAAATATTATCTAGAGGTAATAACGATAATATAGCATAGAGCTTGAGAGTTTGGACTCTGTAATCAAAGAGGTTTCAATTCAGATATTGACTCCACCACTTAGTAGCAGTGTGGCTTTGGCCAAGTAAGCTCATTTCTCTATCTCAACTTAGTTACCTACATAACAAGGATTAAAAATAGTTCCTGTATCATAGGTTATTATACAGATTAAGTAAAACCGTGTATTTGAAAAGATAAGCAGAGCTTAGCACACAGTCAGTACTCAATAAATACCATGTTATAATATGATTTATTGGGATCTTGACGTAGGATAGAGGTTACTCGACGTAGGATAGATGTCACTAGATTACTTCTAAGTGAGGAATCTGGAATTTGGGGCTTATTCTACCATTAGAACCTTCTACACTATGCTAGTACATTTTCCTTTATTTTCCCCCTTTATACCAATAACTTGATTGTGCTTTAATGTTCATTAAGAACGTGTTTCACACTTAACCCCTCACACCTATCTTCTTGGGGGGTCAGGAGCAATCCTTATAGTTTTGACATATTCCTTAGCAAAAACCACCATTATAGTTTTATGGCAACCCACTTGCAGGTAAATATGATATATTAGAGGAAGAATTCCTGCCTTCACCAAGCTTGAAGAGTGATTTATGGACAATGACAGGTTAAAATGAGCTAGTTTCCCACGCTGATATAAAACAGGTATTGGGAATTTTGTCCTTCCTGGTCCCTGACTCTGCTCACTTAAAAGGTGATTTATTCTGATCTACTTCTCTATTTTTCCTGACTTTGCCATTATTTTCTCATGAGCAGACATCACTCTACATTTTCTTCCTGCTTTTGTCCAGGGGGCAAGTCTCCAGAAATCATTGGCCAAGCCCTCTTGCCTTAATTTTGATGAGGCTTTTTTAACTCCCTGCAGCAGAGTCAGTATGCATTACATTTTGAGTTTATATCAGCCCCAATCTTGGGATTTAAGGGGTCCCACTCCCTGCCCCAGCACCCATCTCTTTGTTTCCAGCTCTATCTGGTACCAGCCAGAATGAGCTGATGGGAATAGGGACTGCTGTTGTTCTGTGTGTTCCTGGGAATGTTGTAGCCCAACATTCATGTTTATCTGCTCCTCTGAGTTCTCGTTAGTTTGATGCCTTTGGTTGCCTGGGGCATAGGAAATAACATGTGTTTTGATTGATAGCTTTGAGTTGTAATAGATCATTGATGCTGTTCATCCTCAGCCTGTTACCCAAACCATATAGTTTTATATGACAAGAAGAGCATCCGGTATATATATATATTAAAAAAAAAAACACCTGGAATATCAGCAGGTTATTCTTGTAAATATGTACACTTCCAGGTATTTCTTGAAAACAACCGAACTAGGGCTTCACTCTGAAACTTGAGTACACTCTATATTCAACACCACTGAAGAATTGAAAACCAGTTGGCTTCTTCTTCTCTTGTGCTGAGAGTTTCATGCTATGTAGAATTGAAAGGGAGGCTGTAGTGCCAAGTTGATCCACAATTACCATAACACTTACTGCATGGCAGTCTCTGAGCCCAGCACTTCACTTGGCTAGTTCATCCAATGCTCATGACTTTGAGGAGTCTTACTATCCCCCTACCACAGATGGGAAACTTGAGGCCCAGAGAAGGTTCCAGAATCACATATAGACAGGTGATCTAGGATTTAGTCTCAGTTCTGTCTGCCTCTAAAGGCTCACCCCCATGGTGTGGAACAGAAGGGCACTGTACCGATCAACACTGTTGAGGCCTAGTGCTTAGTCATAATAATAATAGCTAAAATCTACATAAGGGCTTCCTAAGTTCCAGGCACTATTGTAAGTTTTCATTTGTTCCACCTCCAGAACATCCCTGTGAGGCAGTTATTATGATTACCTCCATTTTACAGATGAGAGAATGGAGGCATGAGTTGTTCAACATCATAGAGCTTTTAAGTGGCAGAGCCTGAATCTACAGGCAGACGGTGTTTGGCTCCACAGTCTCAAAAATGCATTTACTCTCCCATACTCACCAGTATATTTGATTAATTAATCAGGTTATTAGCAAATCCCTTTGTTTCAGTCATCAATTGCTCCATAACAAACTACTACAAAACTTAGTGGATGGAAGAAATCATCTTCTTCCATCCAGCTGGACCTTTCCTGAATCCATGCGGCACAAGTTGAGATGAGTTACTTCCAAGGTGACTTCTTCACATACATGCTTGGTGCTTTGTTATCTCTCTCTCTTTTTCTCCCTCTCTCCCCCCACTCCTCCCCTCCCTCTCACCCTCTTTGCCTCCCTTCATATGGGATGGATCTCATCATCTGTGGGGCTTTGGCTTCTCATAGTATGATAATTTCAGGGTGGTCACATTGCTAACCTGGCAGCTGGCTTCTAAGATGCAGAAAGAAGAATTTGCCAAGCCATCTAATGATGATACCTAGAATTGGCACTGTGTCACTTTTACCATATTCTGAAGGTCAAAGCATTTGCAGGGCCTACCCAGATTTAAAAGGTAGAGAAATAGACTCCACCGCTTGCCGGGATGGTGATAGCAAGGTCACATTGCAGAACAGCATATAGGGTGGGCCATTTTTGAAAAATGTAGCCTGCCACACCCTCCTTCCCAGCACAATCAGTCATGGTTTGGAGACTTAAATGTCACAAACAGAATCAATCTAGTAAAGGAATTGCTGTTTATCTCACAGCGCTGTGTCATTTCTTTTAGCACTGTAATTTAAGAGAGTGTCCTTACATAATATATGAAGGCATGTCTTATGCATTAAGTCTACAACAAAGCAATCCAATGTGTTTCTTGATGGAATAAAATTTTGTAATTTTTGATGCCCAAGAAAAGTATCCATCAAGAGAGACCCATTCTTCACCAAGAGTTGAAATAACTCTCAATTTAATGTAAAATCTATTGAGGGCAGGGGTCAGAGATGAGACACAGTTTGTTTTGTGGAATAAGCATTGTACATAAGGCACAGACATAGACCTTTTGTCTTCTGGACTGACATAACACAGGGAGGTCTATTGATCATCCTGGACACACATCAACCATCCCAGTACATGGAGGTATATGCACTCAAGGATGTTAAATGCACACTGTGCCTGAACTTGGACTGCCTTCGAAGGAGTATGGCAATTAAAGGCTGTTAAACTCAGTTCAGAAGCCATGAGAGCAGGTCACGTGGCCTGGCTTCAGTACCAACATGTTTCAACACCACGTGGCATTTGCAGTAATGTGCAGTATGGCCCCAAATTAAAAATGGAGGTGTCTCTGTTCTGTGGAGTCCATAACTGGCAATGACATTCCTAATCTTTTTTTTAATGCCATTTCCCAGTGCTGTTAGAATTACTAAGCATTCATCAAAATAACAATGATAACTTTTCTATGAATATAGCATGCTGCTACAATCCACACTAAATTTCCATAATTAACTGCTACCATCTCTGTTCTTTTATGTGCTCGTTAAGTATTAATCTAATATACCTATACTGTTTGCTTCTGTGTGTTGTTACAAAAGAGCATAGTAAGAAAACGTGGGGCCTGGCTGGTTTATCATACTGGGCATTGGTGTTCAAGCCATTAGTACTGTTAGAATTATGTATCTTCAGGAATTTTGCAGCAGCATTCTCAGGGCACTGTGAGGACTTGGGTATTCACAAAGATAAATCCATTTAAGCTGGATCCAGGTCTTGACCCACCTCATATCTAGGATGAAAGCATATGTATTCCTCTAAGCTTAAGATGAAAAATAAGGAAGATCTTTAGCATCTAATCAGACCAAATATATTTGAACAAAACAGGTTGTTCAAACTTTCTTGGCTATGCTGATTATGCAATCGCATGAGCAGTTCAAAGAACAAGGCATTTAAACACCACTTACCCTCATTAGTGTTCCATAAACTCCTTGGTTTTCTTTCTGAGAGGAAAGTATTACATGACTTGACTTCACCCAAGATTACTTCACTTGTTCTTCAACAATTGTAATTGTAATAATTTAAACACTCATTCATCAAGGATTGATTTCAGTGTAGGACTTTTATTTGGACAATTCTATTGACCCTGGACTTGGCCATTGTTCTATGGAAAGAGTGCATTCTTGGATTCTGACTATAGCCAGGTGCTTTGATGAAGTCTGATCCAGGGACCAATAGATGATGGTCTTGTTGAAGAAATTAAAGAAGCCCTTAAAGAAGATTGCAGCACATAAAGATATCCCTGTAAAAAGGGGAAATGAGATATCAGAATGCCCATGGTTTCATATCACCATAGCTGGTACACACTCTACTCAGTGTTCACCTGCTGCAGGTCAAGTTTCCAAGAATGAGGCACTGGCACAGAGATTTGCATGCAGAAGGTTTATTGGGGAGTGCTTTGGGGATTAATAACTATGGTAGAGTGGAAGAAGCAGCATTGGTAGAGGAAGAAGTTGAATTGAGAAGCAATTACTACAAAAACCTGGGATGGCCATAAAGAATTGTCTCAAATTGGGTCACATGGGGCAGGCCTTTCTATACCCAGATTGAGCAGTCATTGGATATAGGTTCAATGGAGAGAGAAGGTAAGACCGTGGATGAAGCAGCTCTCATCAGCAGAGGACAATTTCTAGAGAAGGCTAAAAGGTAAAGGTTTACAGCTGCCAACACTCTCACACTCTGAATAAATGGGTGTTTTAACCTGCAGGTAGAATCTAAGCCACACGTCACAGCACCCACTGCAGTGTTTGCAATATATAAAGCAAGCACCCCTGTAACAATTAAAGACATTTGGGTCTTTCCAGTTATTAATGTCTACTGAGTTTTCATTCTACAAATGGCACTCATTCCTGAGCTCCTTCATGATAATACTGAAAAAGACATTTCAGGAATGTCAAGCAGTTGTTGATTTCTCAACCTATCAGTGCGTTTTCATGAATATGTATTACTTTTTCTTACAACTCATGCCTCATCTTAGGGGGAAAAAATGCCAGATAGTTCTTGAGGTATTGATTGCTTTCTACTCAAAAACGATGTCATCTGCATAACCAAAATCCCACATAAATTGGAAAATGAAGACCTGCTATTATTTCAGGATTCTAATACTTTCTGACTGCCTCATTGTCGTGTGTTCACAATTCGTAATAATCCTTTTGCTATTTTTTCTAAAATAAGCCTCATTTATTTATTTGCTTAGTTTTGCTCTTTATTAGTAATAAAGTGCTTACTATGTGCCAGGCACTGTTCCAAGTGCTTCACAAATATTAACTCATTTAATTCTCATAACAACACTATAAGTTAGGTAAAATCATTAAACTCATTTTACAAATGAGCAAATGGAGGCACAAAGGTTAAGTGACTCATGCAAGTGGTTACTAGTAGAGTCAAGATTTCAACCCAGAGCGACTAAAGTCTCTGCTCCTTATCCCAATGCTATGCTCCCTTGTAATATCAAATGCTGATGCCATGTGTCTTCTGATACCCCACATGAAAGATGATGTGAGATTGTAGATGTAAAATCTCCACTTCTCACCTCTCGGAGCTGCCTAAACAATTTATTAATGCCATAGTATCCCAGACAGTTCTGTCTCTTAAATGTGTATATGTATAATGGTGTGTGTGTGTGTGTGTGTGTGTGTGTGTGTATGTGTGTGTTGAAAGGAAAGTGCTATCGATGGTCATAAGGGTATAAAGAGGAGAGTATGAATAAAAAGGAAAAGATTTCTGTACGTATGAAATTTATGTTCTTATTCTAAGAGGCAATAATCATATTATTCTGCCAAGATAGTATCCTAGAATATCATGGAAGTCTACACTAGAATTTAGGAGGACTAGGCTGGTGGTCTAAAATTACTCCTGATGAGAAAAATTTAAGGATGGAAACCTGAAGCAGTTCCATCCAGTCCAGGTTAGTCAGGAGAGCCTACCAAAGCAATCTATTTTTTCCATGTGAGATTAACTAAACAACCTTGGTCAAGAATATATAACCATTTTTCCAGACCACCATAAGATTTTTTTTTACTATGCTCAATTCCTTTACAAAATATCTTGGAGTTCTTCCAATTTTATCTTAAATGTCAGATACGCACCAGTTATTGTGACAGATATTGCCATCTACATTCATTTCTAGTGGTAGGGCCCTATTTACCTCTCTTGTGTTATGCCTTTTGAAATAGAGCTTCCTCAGAACTGTCACCTAGAGCAGTGCAGCTTCCTAAGACATGGGCAAAAAGCCATTTTGCCTGAGCTTCATTGCCTTACATGCTCTTTCTCTCCTAACCCTGAGACCAGTCTTGCCATATGACTGATGGAGCAGCATCATAAAATTTGCTTTCAGGCCTCCCTTTCTGGCTTAACTGTAGATTTCAGGTACAACAGAAATGGTGCAGATGCTGCTTGCCTACACTCTAATCTCCTCTATATATTGCAAAACTGACAGAGTTGCTTCCTGCCCAGATAATTGTGGGCAAGGGATCTAGGTGGTTCATAGTCTAAATCATAGAAGCATTTCTTACAGATGGGTATGACAAAAAAGGCTGAAGATTGTTGTTTGGATTTATTTTCTAGCCAGGCACCCCACAAATTCCCCAACCATGTGTCGAATCATTCAGCCACATCACAGAGGCTGAAATGGAGAAATCCACTTCAGAAATTCACCCACTGCTGTAACATATGGCCATTAAGCCAGTCAGTAAGAAGGCCAGCTTCAAAGCATTCCTTCCTGGTTTATTAAAGTGGGACTCCTCAGACCACATGAGAGCCATGAACACATTGTCAGAAGTCTATGAATATTCTGTGAAAATTTACTGATTTTCAATATTTAGATTTTGCTAATAATTTAAATATATAAAATTAAGAATAGTCTATATGATCCCATTGACCAATTAACCCTAAGTACTGTCATTGTATCTCAGTGTCTGCATGTATGGTTATGTTTACTGTGAAAATTTACTGATTCTGTGAAAATTTACTGATTTTCAATATTTAGATTTTGCTAATAATTTAAATATATAAAATTAAGAATAGTCTATATGATCCCATTGACCAATTAACCCTAAGTACTGTCATTGTATCTCAGTGTCTGCATGTATGGTTATGTTTACTATCACATTGGTGTTAAATAATCCATCAATTTACTGTCATTACCTGTATTAGGGTTCTCCAAAGAAACAGAACCAATAGGATCTAGACAGATAAACAGATGATGACAATGATAGGTAAATAGATAGATAGATAGATTTATAATAGAAATTGGCTCATATCATTATGGAGACTGAGAAGTCCCACAATCTGTTATCCACAAGCCAGAGAACCAAGGAAGCTAGTGGTATAATTCAGTCTGATTCCAAAAGCCTGAAAACCAAAAGGCCGTCAGTATAAGTCCTAAGTCCAGTGATCAGAGAAACAGGAGCTTTGATGTCTGAGGCCAGGAGAAGATGGATGTCTCTGCTCAAGAAGAGAAAATTTTCCCTTTCTTTGTATTTTTATTCCATTCAGGCCCCAGTGAATTGGATCATGCCCACCCGTGTTGGAGAGGGTGGATTTCTCAGTCTATGAATCAAATGCTAATTTCTTCCAGAAACACCCTCACAGACACATCCAGAAATAATGTTTTATCAACTATCTGGGCGTAGTTGATGGCAGTCAAGTTGACATGTAAAATGAACCATCACATTACATAATTCAAACAAAATGAAGTAAATATAGTATCTACAAGATGCCTTTAGTCTCCAGTAAAAGATAAATGGTGTAACAGCCAACACAGTAGGAACAAAAGTTTCACAATAGTTTGCAAAAGGGGAAAGTGGTGAGAAAATTGAGTTGTTGTATGGCACATGGTAGTAAAAGTGTGACGAACTCAAAAGAACCTTCCCTGTAGCAGAACCACTTAGAAACAGGCTTACTCATGCCTCAGAGTCTTTGTACCCACTGTCCCCTCTGACTGGAACACTCGCCATGCCCTACCCCAATAATAGCCAAATACTCAAAGTTTTTATCCAATGTCACCTTCTCCATGAGGCACTTCCTATATTACAGACTGCCATTCCCTTTCCTTCAAATTCTCTACCTCTCCTTCCCTAGATTTTTCTCCTTAACCCTCATTATCACCTGACACACTCTACAGTTCACCTATGTATTTGGTTTATCATCTGTCTTATCCCAGTATAATGTGAGCTTTGTGAAGGCAGGAACTTTTGTTTTGCTCACTGAGATATCTGCAGGCCCTAGAAGAGTGCCACTGAAAATGACAGGCCCTCAATTAATGTGTATTGAATGAATAAATGCATAAATGAATGAATATTTACACCGCGAGTCCCAGTTTGACTTTATCACATCCACCTTATTTATCACATTGATGTTGTTAATTTGTATTTTGTCACTTTGTAGTTTTGCTCATATTTCATTTGTAAGCCTGTTTTGATTTATATTTGTACAGTAACAATACATATGAGTGGCTTATTGTGCCTTGCATTATGTCTCTACATATTTAAATAACATAATAAGAGATAGTAAAGGCCACGTGTGAAGTCTTTGGATTTTTTTCCTTTTTAGACTTTTTTACATTGTTCACACTTAAAAAATAACATTGGATAAAAGACTGATGGCTAATGAGAGTCAGGAAGGGTCCTGTTTGCTGGGGCACTCTGTGATTCAATCTTTGTGTTTGATTTTTCAAAATCCCCCTCTCCTCTTGGGCCCAGCCTTGGGTAGCAAGAACTTCTCCCCGAAGCTAAAATGAAAATGTGTGCCCAGAGGGAAAGAACAGCATTCTGAAGCCACCGTGGAAGGATTTACTAAAATGTTCTTAAGACGGGTGCTTGGGTGGCACAGCTGGTTAAGTGTCCAACTCTTATTTTGACTCTGGTCATGACCTCAGGGTCATGAGATGGAAACTTGGGGACAGGCTCCATGCTCAATACAGAGTCGGCTTGAGACTCTCTTCCTCCCCCTTTGCAGCTCCCCCCCATTGTCTCCCTCTCTCTCTAAAATAAAATTAAAAAAAAAAAAAACAGAAGAACAAGCAAGAAGTAGAACAAACAAGAAGACATAGGTTGTTAAGTAGTAGTTTTTACCAAAAACATAAAGCACTATTACCGAAGCCAGCTCCTGCCTTGCCCATTAGTGTTACTCAAAAATTGGAACTGCTTTAAGAATCCATCTTTAAAATAAGGTCTCATTTCTCTGAAATTGTAGCTATTGTAAAGCACATTTAGAGGTTTATATGGTAGTGTATATTTTTCCCCTTAAGTTGATAGGTGTAACTATTAGCCAGTTGTTGAATGCACTGAAAAATCAATTGTTCTGGGGAAGATTTCCCCACCAATTATTCTATCCCAAAATGTTTTGATGGTGTTAGCTCAATGCTTCAGATGCTTGCTAAGCTCTTTTTTTTTTTTGAGCTATTTCTTTGATTGTTCTAGAAGGCCCAGGACAGTGCTTTCAAATATGAGAAGGGACTCCATAATTCTGAAGATATTTTATAAACTCTTACAGCTTCAGTCTTAAAGGTAGGAATAAAACACTGTATTCTAGGGTTTAAAATGCTCCACCTCAGTTCACTCCCTTAGCCCCACATCAACCATGGATACCATATGCAGTAATTCTCAAATCCTTCATTTAGCCATAAAATAATAACTATTTTACAGCTTAAGCTTCAGAACTGTATATAGGAAATCTAGCCATCACAAAATAGCTCAAAAGAGAGGATGCTTCAACCTGTATGTGGAAAGTATAGATTACAGATGAGCAAACTCCCCTTTCTCTCTTTCTCCTTCTGAACACACAAAATACCCATTGCTACTGGATTCTATGACCAAAGAAAGCTGAATAAAGCAACATTCCTTTGTGATCCGCACCACCAGACACATTTTTCTAAGACCAGTGATTTGTTCTTTAATGCATGCATTATCTTACTACTGCATCAAATGCAAAAATGATCATTGTAAATACCATACCATCTTCTTTCAGGGCTAGGATGTTGAATCCATGTGTCCAGTGGTAGTCTTCCATCTTCTCTCCCTTTGTGAGCTCCCCTGGAACAAGTAGCAAACATAGAGTTTACTTTCATTACTGAATTTCTCTTTCTTCAGTGTCTCATGAAGGGTGTGGGCTTTGAGAAATCTTTGTCTGCTTCACCTAATCCCCAACCCAGCTACACATTATCATAACCATATAATTACTTAAAGCAAAAGGACATGGGCTACTCCAAACCATCTGGGAGAAATCTTACTATGTGCAAAGCTTTGTGCAAACATGTTTCTTCGTCAGTGTCTTATGGGCTCTGATTCTAACACACGAATCACACATTTGCATTGAACATTCTTGTCATTGAGCATATCTAATTGCAATCTCCTAAAAATATCTTTGAACTTGGCAGTAGGATTTCAAGACCCTTCCTCTTGCCCAAAAGGATCGCCATACCTGCACCTGATATCCAGCCTGTTCTATTCTTCAGAGCCTTTTTATTTTACACTAGTACTTCCTAACTCTCACCAGAGGCTCATCTTGTTCCTTAACCAACCCTCTTAGCCATGCCCCCTCTTGGATGCTATAGTAGTTATCTATTGCTGTATAACGATATTACCACAAATTTAGCAGCATAAAACAACACACGCTTACTTATTATTTCAGTTTCTATAGGTCAGAATCCAGTGGGTCACTCATGAGGCCCATGTTACTGTTGGCTAGGGCTGGAGTCTCATAAGAAGCTCAAATTGGGAAGGATCTGCCTCTAAGTGCATATGGTTGCAATAGCATTCTGTTCCTTGGGAGCTGTTAGCCAGAGGCCACTTTTGTTTCCTTGCCATGTGGACCTCTTCAACATAGTGGCTTACTTCATCAAGACCAGGAAGGGAGAGAATCGGCTAGAATGATAGAAGTCACAATTATATGTGGCCTAATCATGGAAGTGACATCACATCAATTACTCTACTGATTGGAAGAAAGTCACAGGTCTCTCCCACACTAGAGTGGAGGGAAATCACACAAAAAGTGTGAATATCAGGAAGCAGGGAAAATTTGGGGCCATCCTAGAGTCTATCCACCACAAATACTCCACAATGAAAAATGATCTCTGAAACTTTACTAATAGAAATGAACAATTAGCACATTTGCCAAACCAGTATAAAATACTGTTGATACCTCTTTCGTATTCCCCTAGGCTCAAGCAGTTGTAGTACACCTTGGCTTGACTTCCAACTGCTGGCCTCTGCATCTCTGTGTTAGAAACCCTCTCTTAAAGCAGGAGAGAAGGCCTGCTCTGTCCAGAGGATACATTTTTCTTTTTCTTTCTTCTACTATGGTGGACTGTTCTGAGATGCAATAGTTCATACAGCCCTTCTGGAGATGCCTCAGAAGACCAAGCAATCACCTCCACTTGCTATGAAGCTGTGGCTAGCTTGAAAAAATAGCCTCTCCTCTCTTTCTCCTGCCTTCCCTGCTTCAGTACCCCCTCCTCCTCACTCCCTCTTTCTCAGATTTGCTGTCTCCAATGAAGTTTGACATATGAACCTTTCGCCTGAAACTGTTTCATGGGTAACCCGGGCTGAAACCTATAAAATAAAATATTTAGAATTTGGCATGGACCTAGGGTAGGATGGTGGTGCATTCAGAGGAATGAGGACACATTCTTCCCATCATTTCATTCCCAAACCTAGAGTATTTTTCAAACATACTTCTTCCTCACCCCCAGGTATCTATTGGGTTTAAACTTTTCCCTGAGGTTACACTGAAGTATTAACACTTCTGTACCTCTCAGTCCCATTTTCCCATAGCCAAGATAGAATGCGTGTCCTTCCTTGGGCCCCTGTTCCAGTGTTGGGAAGTATGTTTAGTATATATGATACTCTTTTTACCTACCCTGAGGGTTTTCCTGTTGATCTTTGAGGGTCATGGTTCATCTTGTGAGCTATAAAACCACTAAGGAAGAAAGAGTAGTTCTAGCTCAGATATAATTTTAAGAAGACACACAAAACAAAAATGGGAAAAAAAGGGCCCTCAGGCTGCTCTATACTTCTAAAGTAAAGCTCCAAAAAATAAAATAAGCAGGCCACACACAAGGAAGCAGGCAAACTTTGTTTTGCTGAGAGGACTCTTTTCCTTGGGTTAATTCCAAGAGGGAACAGGCGCTGAGTGAGTCACAGAATAAGTAGGGCAGAGTTTGCCTTTCAGGGAATGCAATAGTGTAGGCGTACCCGTAGCCCCTCGAGGATGCTCAGCAGGCACGACTTCCCAAATCCCAGACTATGTCAGGCAGAAGCCTACCATGCAAAACTTACACATCCATGCAAACTTGCTCTGGTTCTGTTCCCATGCCTACCACAAACTGAGTTTTCAGAGTGAGCTCATCTCTCTGTTTGATCTGCCTTCTTAGTGAAAAGATGAACGAGGCAGAGTTGAGTTTGTTGACAGTTGGTAAGGGATACCCCAACCTGGAGCTGTGCCAGGCTGAGGGCAAAGACAACGTAGAAATTTGGCCAATGCGGTTTGAGAGTTGATTAATGGGCTATCATAGCAAAGGGTTCCAAGATGGGTTCTGAGGCCAGTATACAGAGCCAAGGGTGGGTGAGCAAAAGGAGGAAATCTAGAAGGAAAAATTCTAGTTGGCAAGGTTAAGTGATCCTGTATAGTACCATATTCAGAAGACTAGTGTCCATGGCTGGGTGTTTGTGGAACTGGGCAGTCCCATGTTCCAGAGGCAGCAAAGATACTGCCCTAAAGTCAATCAATACATCATAGATTTCAGTGTGGGAGATAGACTCAAATCCAATAACTCATGATTTAGTAGTTATTTTGTGGCAATTGTTTTCCCCTAGAAGCAAACTCTTTCTTCAAATGCAAACTGACAGGCAAGTATAATAAATAAAGCAGATAATAGAAAAGCTGCTGTAGTTGAAAATGAGGTAGTAAAGATGGATAGGTTAGGTGTTTCCCCACCTTCTCCAAAATCTGAGCCCCCAAGTCCCTTCCATGCCACTTCTAGTGCTCCATGGGATATCCTCTGAAACAAAAACTCTTCCCGAAAGCAGCCAAGTAAGGAGACTAAGGTAGAGCACTGGGGGTGTCAGAGGGGAGGGACTTGAAGCAGACAGTTCCCATTCTTCCTGCCACTGAGAAGTTTACGAGTCAAATATTCTAGAGTACAATTTTTACCTCCACCATGCCCATGGAAAACATACATGAGTGTTCAGAGCTCTAGTCATTGTTTAGAAAACACTAACAGTCTTAAATGCTGTTCCTCATTATCCATCCGTGTGTGTGTACCATAAAATAAAGACCTCTTTCTTGCTTTTTATCCTCCAGATAAATTACCTAATAGTTCTTGTGCCTTATCAAAATAAGACTTTCAGAATCATGACCTTTGATCAGTGCATGATCTTAGAATTTCTTCTGCATCATCTAAGACTAAACTATATTCAAAGTAGCTTTAGTGTTAAATTTATTTTATTATACATCACTTCTTTGAAAAGCCATCAATGTCTGTGAGGTGTAGGTACTCAGAGTCTATTCCTATTTACTAGACATTTGGTTTCTAATATTTTAGATAAAAGAGAATGTACTAACCCTAGTTGGAATGCTATTATTTTACAGCTCCACCCTCCTAAAACACCCTCAAATTTTCTGCTCTCTTCACCTTCTCTACTTTGCTTGGTAAAATTTACATCATATTTTATTTTGCTTTCTTACTTTGACCATGTTCTTTTTTATCAGTTTTTTTCCCCTTTGGGCTTTGTAATTGCCTGTGTTTTCCCCCTTTCTTTTTTTTTTTTTTTTTTGTTTTCCCCCTTTCTTAATAAATACAGCATATGCTTTCACCTAATCACCAAGACTACCCACTTCAAAATCATATACTTTGTAAAATGAATCCATATGCTTAAAGATAATTTTACAGAGACTTTATGCACCTGTGTTTAATACTGACCTGTTGCTTTAGAAGCTTGCTGTATAATTGTCATCCTGGAATTTCTTATTACATAGTTTCTTGGCTCTCAAGTCTTCCTTGGTTTTTCTCATTCTTGGATTCCTTCTATCTTGGGTTTTGCTGTACCACAATCTTAAGAAACTTTTTTTTTTAGAAGTGTGTGTAGTTATTAAACTTCTTCAATCCTTGTCTGTACAAACTGTCTCTATTTGGCTTCTTGACCTTCTTAAGAGTTTTCCTGGATATAAAATACTGTGTTGAAAAAAATTTTCTTTCAGAACATTGCCCCACTGTCTTTTAAGATGTGATGGTTGTAATGTCATGTATCATTATGGTTTCTTTTTCCATTCCCCACTGACCCCCAGAAGCTTTTAGGGTCATGCTTTTATCACCATTATTATGAAATTTTAATTACGTGTCTCACTCTGGGTTTTTCTGTACTTATTGTGCTGGACATTTGTTGAGCTCTTTAAAGTTGAAGATAGAATTTTATTACACCCTCAGAAGTTTTCTTCTGTTATTTCTTTGGTTATTTCCTTCCCTCTATTTTCTTGCTCCATCTTCTTGGAACTCTGATTAGGTAGATATTCAACTTCCTATAAGTGATCTTCTGTATTTTTCAATTTTCTTTTTGTTTTCTCTCTTTTCTCAAATGTACTTAATAAATTATATTTTTATTTTTCAGGAATGTTTCTCTTCTTTGCATGCTCCTTTTTGTAGCATCTTATTTTTATTTTATGCATGCAATATTTTCTCAAATCTCCCTGGTGATCTTATTTTATTATTTTTATTTTTATTTTCTAAATTTTATTTATTTATTCATAAGAGAGAGAGAGAGAGAGAGAGAGAGAGAGAGAGGCAGAGAGACAGGCAGAGGGAGAAGCAGGCTTCATGCAGGGAGCCCAACATGGGACTCAATCCCAGAACTCCAGGATCATGCCCTGGGCCGAAAGCAGGCACTAAACCACTGAGCCACCCAGGAATCCCCCCCCTGAGGATTTTAAGTAGATTTCTTCTTAACTGATCTTATATTGAGTGAATTCTCTCATTTTTTTTCCTCTGGAGTCTTTTAAAAATTATTACATTAGGTTCCTCTATCATGAGTTATTGGTTTCTTCAAATGCCATGTAATCTTGTGTTGTACATTTGAACTAAGCAATATGGTAACATTTATCCAAAGAATACAAAAATACTGATTCAAAAGGGCACATGTATCCCAGTTTATAGCAGCATATAACAGCATTATCAACAATAGCCAAATTATGGAAAGAGCCCAAGTATCCATCAACTGATGAATGGATAAAGAAGATGTGGTACACACACACACACACACGCACACACACACACACACACACCTGAAATATTACAGGGCAATCAAAACGAGTGAAATCTTGTCATTTTAACAACATGGGTGGAACTGGAGTGTATTAGGCTAAGCAAACTAAGGCAACCAGAGAAAGAAATATATGATTTCACTCATATATGGAATTTAAGAAACAAAAGAACATAAGGAAAAGAAGGAAAAATAAGATAAAAACATAGAGGGAGGTAAACCATTAGAGACTCTTAAATGTAGAAAACAAATTGAGGGTTTCTAGAGGGGAGGGGATGGGGGGATGGTCTAAATGGGAGATGGGCATTAAGGAGGGCACTTGTGATGATCATTGTGTATTATATGTAAGTGATGAATCACTGAATTCTACTCATAAAACCAATATGACACTATATGTTAACCAACTTGAATTTATTTTTTTAAAGATTCATGTATTTATTTAAGAGAGAAAGAGCATGCATGTGCACAAGCAAGAGAGCAGGGGAGATAGAGAGGAGAGAATCCTGAAGCAGACTCCATGCTGAGCATAGAGCCCGATGCAGGACTCAATCCCAGGCCACCGAGATCATGACCTGGGCTGAAATCAAGAGTCAGATGCTTAACCAACTGAGCCACCCAGGTGCCCCTAACTTGAATTTAAATTAAGAAAAAAGAAAGAAATATGGAAACAGATTCACTTTTTAAAAGTAGTTGATATTAATTTTCCCCTGGAGCTGTGTAGATCTTTCTCCACCTGAAAGGGAAAGCGTATCGTTCATGAAGGAGCTTTATTTGGGGGTGTAAAGGGACAGAAATAAAGGAGGCAAATTGAACATCTCCCTTGTAATCAAAACAAAGAAGCTTTTACTCTAGGGCCACCAAGAAGCACAAGAGGACTCCAGACTTTTCCATTGCCTTACAGAGCCTTTCTCCTCTTCTAAAGTAAAGGTAGTCCCTCTATATGGGAGCGCAGGGTGTGTAACACCTATTATAGCTATTTTTGACATAGTGTTTCTGTTAATCATTCTGCATTCTACCCTACTTCCCAATCCAACTCTTTGTACCTGATAGCTCCTAGCTCAGAACCCCTCCACCTTCAGAAGCTGTTCAGTAACCTCCTCCCCTCTGTTGTGAGCTATTGCATCCACCATGATTTCATCTGTCAAAATAACCCCTTATGTTTTCAGCCTTTCAAAAATTTGTCAAATATCTCTGGTCAATCCTTGCCCTTAATCCCCTTTTTAGTTCTATTATAGATGTATTCCCTTTTATACTTCTTTACTGTCATTTCAGTAAGGCTTGGAAAGAAAAAAATGAAGCCTGCCATCCTGAAGGAGGCTGAATGAATTTTAGATAAACCTCATTCTACTGAAGTCTGCTCCAAGGGAAAGAGAATTATAGAATGGAGTCAGGCTATTTATGCTAATTTTTATGTAGCAGTTCTATCTTTCAAAGTCTGTTTCCAGAAGTTCCCTTGGCATTCTAAATATTAAAATGCTGGTTGGCATACTCTATTACTAAATTATACATGATCCAAATTTAATAATTGTCCACAAATGTTAATTGTTATTAAACTACACCTACTGCACAATTAAAATCTGTATGCACATGTTCACAAAGTTTATAGTTTTACAAAGTATTATGTATATCTCAGTTGAGCCTCAGTACAAGCCTTTAAGGTAGGTTTATCAGGTTACACTAGCTGCTGCAGAGCTGTGAAGACAATTAGATTGCTTTATTTCTGGTCTGATTTCACTTAACTTGTTCAAAACTATCTTCATCTGTACAAACTGCCTAACTTTTCTCATATCTGATTTTCTTATCTGTAAACTTAGATTAATAACGGTAATGTCCCCAAAGGGTCATGGCAGGAAATTAGAATATCTGTAAACACTTAAAACAGGGCCTAACACATAATAAGTGCTCAAGAAATAGTAGCTATTTTTGTTGTTGTTGTTGTTATTTTCTTCATAATTGTCTCTTACTCTCTTCTAGGATGATAAAACTATGCACCATAAGTCAAGCCACTCTTAGACTCAGTTAATAGAAAACACATCCTGGATACAAATTCATGTGTTCTGACTCCAATTTCAAGTTTTATGATCACAAAATTCTATTTCTTCTCCTTAACCACTAACCAACAATGTGATGCTATGCAAATCCAATGGATGGAAGCGGGGGACGATCTATTTAAAATAGACATTCAATATCCTTTATCTGTGCCTTCTCAACACCAGCCTATTAAATCTTTGTCACAATGTATTGCAGCTATTGAGTAAACATTTGGCCCTGTTAAAAGACTAAATCACTCACTTTTGTGTTCCTGGTGGAATATAAACAAAATTTCTGTAACATTTCAAGTTCAAGGATATTTGATTAAAGTTATTTAAACAACGGGGCGTTAATGACAATACCTAATTTAGGTACTTACTTCCACATTCTTGGGCCCTCTAGAGACAATGAACTTATAATGGTGCGACTCACTGAATGGATTTCTTCAGAAAGTTTATGACACTACTGTTCTTCAGATCTCAGATGAGTTGAACTACCAACACATCAATACATAGAGGGTGAATGTTTAAACAAACAAAATGCTTGGAGTCCCAGAGGGTCAAGAAACTGCCAACACACATATTTTCTACTGCTAGTGGTTACTATTATTTCTGATCCTGAAAAGAGATTTAGGATGTAGATTATACAATTCCTTTGTTTTTGTTATTTTTCCTTAAAAAATTGTTTTTCTTTTGCTTGCATGATGCCTACCCACTCCAGAATGTTTGCACACATTCTTTCCAAAGCTTCAGAGCAGTGGAATCAAAGCCTCTCAGGGCATGGAAGTTTCATTTGTGGCAGGAAGAAAACAGATGGGATATAAACAGGTTTGGATACCCCCAGGGATATTAATGGTATTGCATGAAAATAAGTAAGTAATGCTAAATAGCATGCATGTTACTTCTATTGTTCCCCATCATACTATTTTTCAAAATCCAGTGTCACAGACAGAAGATAATTTTTAGGACCAGAAGAAATAGAAAATTAAAATACAATTTTCTTCTTCCTTATCATGGGGCACCAGAAGGGCATAGATTATAGTCTTGGAGTTGATACACCAAAACTATATATAGCATTCAAACTATGATCAACCTTTAGTGAATTTCAGAGTTAACGTGGAGGTGCTTCCATCTCATGATGATCACTTGCATGTCTTTTCTAACAGATGGCATGACCATCCACATTTGGGTATGTTGGATGGATTTTTAAGAATGAAGCTCATATTTCAGGGCACCTGGATGGCTCAGGTCATGATCCCAGGGTCCTGGGATGGAGCCCTGCATCGAGATCCCTGCTGGGTGGGGAGTCTGCTTCTCCCTCCCTCTGCCCCTCTCCCTGCTCATTCTCTTTCTCTCTCTCTCTCTCGCTCTCGCTGTTGCTCTTGTTCTCTGTCTCTCTCACAAATAAATCAACAAAAACCTTTTTTAAAAAATTTTTTAAAAAGATGGAGCTGATATTTTTTTGTTATTCATTGGACTCGAGATTGTCATCAGTCAGTGTCTATACAGGGGGTCACTACTGATCAAAATCGGACAAACTAATGGGACAGAAATCCCCAATACCTTGTGGGTAAAAGGATTTGGCGGGGCACCTAGGTGGTTAAACATCAGTTAAGCATCTGCCTTCGGCTCAGGTCATGATCTCAGGGTCCTGGGATCGAGCCCCACATTGAGCTCCCTGCTCAGTAGGGGAGTCTGTTTCTCTCTCTCCCCTCTTCCTTTGTCCCCCCAGCTCATTCTCTCTCTCTCTCTGTGTCAAATAAATAAAAATCTTTTTTAAAAACAGATTTAGCAGTCCTATTGGACCTGAACAATAGGCTGATTAAAGCTCCAGCAGAGCTGACTGGCCAAGGGCAGCCCTGGATCCTCCCAAGTTCTATGCTGGGAAGAAGAGTTGGGAGCAGGGTGGGGCTGGGGGGATCCTGTGAAAGCAATCTCTAATGCTTAAGGCAGGTGTTCTGTCCCCTGTTTATTTCTCACTGCCAACTACCTTTTGTTATTAGCTTTGCATGCCACCCTGCCAATAAAAAGCCAGTAACCAGACACCTCTGTGACTCCATAGTAGCTATAGATGACTAATTTCTGAGGACTGGACAGAGACGTTTGGGTTTAACATTAGATCATTCAGAGCTCAGCATTTCTAATGTAGAGGTCTGTCGCAGGTTGATTTCCCCAGGAAGCTGACTCAGGGAGTAATTAGAGGGGCCCCTGGGAGCCACACCAGTAGGAGGGAGAGGAAGCATGAGGGAGTGGGCTGAAAAAGAAGTCCAGCTGTGATGAAGTCTCAAGGCTAAGCCTTGGCCAGCTAGCTCTGAAGATGGAATGGCCTTTCAGAGTCGTCCTGAGTCACGTCTAAATAAACAGGCCCCTTAGAACCCTACACTGATCAGTCATTGGGTTTGGGCCCACCCTGGGGAGGAAACGTTATCTTGAGCCAAGTGTTTCTTTCAGCTGAAGCAGAAGAGTGGGCAACACTTGAGGGCTGTCTGATGAGGGCACCCTTTTTTTATTATTATTATTAAATAAATGCAACAGTGCCTGGCCCCATTCTAAGCCCTCTCCTTGGGTGACTTCATGAAGTCTTCCCAACAACTCCATGACATGGGTAGTTGGGTGTCTCACGAAATGAGGAGGCTGAGGGGACGACGAGGCAGAAGGGGACCACAAGGGGGCACCTGGGTGGCTCAGTAGTTGAGCATCTGCCTTTGGCTCAGATCGTGATGCCTGGGTTCTGGGATCAAGTCCCGCATCGGGCTTCTCCCTCTGCCTATGTCTCTGCCTCTCTCTGTGTGTCTCTCATGAATAAATAAAGAAAATCTAAATAATAAAAAAAGAAGGGTATCACAAATGCCTCTTCTTCCCTCACTCAAAAAAGATGAGGAATTCAGGGCTAGTGGGTTGTCCCATGTGCACCTTGATCTTTCTTATTTTCCCATACTCCCTTCATGCTCAAGTGCCCCCACAGGAGTTAAGTACCTCCACTTCCCCACACAGCTGTCCAAGGAGCAGTGTTGACCAGAGAGAGAGGGTGCCCAGTGCTGGTCTGAGGGGAGGCTTTCTAAGAAAGGACAGATGCTCCTTGAAGGCTTTCCTGAGTTCTAAATGCAAGAGGAGCCCCCAAATCAACTTGAAAACACACTTCAATCTGTCTTCAATTTATGTTCCCCATATACAAAAGGAGAGATCTTGTGGCTGTATACAAACATCACCTCCCTTGGCTTCATAAGCCCTAGCTGATCTTTTGGTCTCTGCCTCTTATGAGACATAGAAATTTACCTCTAAGGTGAGGGAGTTGGAACAAAGGGTCTTGAAGGCTTCCAGCTCTAAAAATTGTGTGTTGCTATCAAAGTCCATAGTAACTAGTAAAGAGACTTCAGAAGAAGAAGAAGAAGCAAAAAAAAAAAAAAAAAAGGAACATTCTAGGAATACAAAGTATTGTGTGTTACTATAAATACCTGAATGTGGTTCTTACCTGTGGTTTGGATTCATGAGACAGAATTAATTCCTTTCTTTCATAAACTTGGCGCAGTCCTGGAAGTTTCAATGCATTTTAAAATTAAAATGTAGACTGGCTTTACATCTAAATCCTGCTTCCTGTCCTCCCATTTCATCTCTTACTCTGCAGAACTTAGTGGCGATGAAAACACCAAGGACATCTTCAAAGAGAAGGTTACTTGAAGCAGCTGCCACTCAAGACTTGCTTTTCGGGAGTGTCACCTTCTCACTTTGTCTTCACCTGTGCCCCCTCATGGCTCATGGCTCTAGAGCTTGAGGGAACACAGGTAATGAGCTCTGAGTGTGTGCGCAGCTCCTGTCCCCAAGGGGCCCTCAGTCTGCTGGGGGAAAAGAGATAGGCTCAGATATACCCCACGCTATTACAGAAATGATCAGCACGTCAGCAGATGCAGAGCAAATGCGTGCACATGAGAAAAAATAATACTGGCTCCTGTTTATTGAATACTTACTAGAGGCCGTGTGTTCTACTATCATCTTTTCATTTAATCATTCCAACAGCCGTGAATGGAAGGTATGATTTATGATTACTCCTCATTTGATTGTGAGGAAACTCGACTCAGAGGTGACCAGCTTCACCTCGGATGGACTCAGCTGATGTTTAGCAGAGCCCTGGTTCAAATCTAGATCTCTGGGACTGGAAATCCGTTCCTGTCAATTATTCTGCTCTTCTTCCCCCAAGGCAGGCACCCACTATTCTGACTTGGGAGTTTGGAGTGCGGTTTGCACTGGAATGTGGAAGAAAGTAGAACACGCAATAAAAAACAGGAAGACATATATTCTGGGAAAAAGGAAGAGCTCGAGCAAAGATGGAGATGTGGAGAAATCCTGACGATGGGAATGCCCGCGGCACCGGTGACTGCTTGTCTGTGTGCAGGTCGGTGGGTGAGGACAGTGTATCGGAAGGTGAGGAGGAAGGATCAGGAAAAGAGTAGCATGGGGAGGGGTGGTGACAGATTGAGTACAGCTGTGATCCGAATCAGCCAGCATACCTGTGGAAGCTTCTGGGCACACCTGCCCACAGTCCTGCCATTCAATGTGATGCATTTCTGCAAAATCGTATACACATCTCACACACAGGTGTGTGCACACACGCAGTAACAGTGAGGTCTGTCCCACAGAGTTGACGTCAGCTAATTAAAAAGCTGTATTGTGGGCAGCCCGGGTGGCTCGGCGGTTTAGCGTGGCCTTGGGCCCAGGGCCTGATCCTGGAGTCCCGGGATCGAGTCCCACGTTGGGCTCCCTGCATGGAGCCTGCTTCTCCCTCTGCCTGTGTCTCTGCCTCTCTCTCTCTGTGTGTCTCTCATGAGTAAATAAATAAAATCTTAAAAAGAAATAAAAAGCTGTGTTGTAGAGGAGTGCTTCTTAAACTTGAATATCTACAAGAATCCCCTGGAAAGCTTCTAAGAGCACCCAATGGCCCGAACCAGCCCCAGAGATGCTGACTCAGGTAAATCTGGGGCTGGCTCTGAGAATTTGCATTCCTAACCAGCTTCCAGGTGATGACGATGCCACCAGCCTATGGACCACGCTTTGCCTGGCACCATGTGGAGCAGGGTCGCACTCGGCTGTGAGTAAAAGGTGAGATTTGGCATTTGATCATTAAAATCTTTCACTTCCTGAGACCAATGTCACATTTGTGCTCCTGTCTCCAGCTCTGTCCACCCTACTCCGTTCCACTCCAGATCCTACTGTGTAGCCATAGGGGCTTTTAAAATTAAGGGTCTGGCTGTGTCGTCCTCCGGCTGAACATGTTAGCAGTAGGTCCTTTGCTTTTGTGCGGCACATCAACCCTTTCAGAGCCTTTCTTGCCTCTGTAATCCCTCATTTTGTCCGGAAGAGATACCTTGCAGGTCATGACAAAGGCCATATTGCCTCTTTTCTACATCTGGAATGCCAGTCTCCCAGGGCCTGCCTCCCCATCTTGGTGAAATTCCATTTCTCCTTCAAGTACTTCCAGACCTCTGGCAATGCCTCTTCGGTCCCCCTGTGCAGCACTCTTGCACAGTATAGAAGTGGCCTGGTGACAAGGCCAAGCTCTCCACCAATCTGGCAGCTCCTTGAAGACAGGCACTGGGTCTCAACATTTAGGGCGTGAATAAACAACTTAATAAATCATAATTGAACTAGTGTTATTCCAGACCTGGCAAGAATTAACTGTCACATCTGTTCTTCCTGGAGCAAAAGATTATGTGCTTTCTTAGCGTCTGAGCTACCACGGGGCGGAGGGTGGGGGGAACCCTCGCTCACAAATAGCATAAGGAAATGACAACATGCCATTAATAACCCAGAAGAAGCTCTATCTGTTTTAGGATTTTTCCATCTGGGCATTACAAACCACAAAAGCAACTGTTTTGCTTCCACAAAGAACATATTTTTTTTTAACAGCACACTTTCCAAAAGGACACTCCTTCTGTTGCATTTTGATCTATCCTGATTTAATTTAAAGTTTGGATATGGGGTCTGACCTTATCTATCAGTGGCTGAGCTGTTGTCTCATGGAAATGCAGTTTGAAACCCATTAATAGGGTAGCCTGTATATTATAACTTAGAAGCTCTGGGTTATCACTGATGCTTGCAATTGCTATGGAAACCGGGTTCATATGCACCTTTCAAAGAGTCTGCTTTAAAACAGGGGAAAAAAGGAAGAGGAAAAAAAAGGCTCCTTGAAAGAATAAGACATTAGTATCCAACATGCATAGGCAGGTTCCGTGATGCAAAAACGCTCTGCCTACACAGTGATAAAAACAATCCTTTATATTTTTTAGGAGCTAATAATGTATAACCTTGTATTAGAGAACTGTGTTTACACTGATGAGGAAGAAAGCCTCTGGCAACGTCCCCCCCTGCACATACGCACATGCACACACACACACACACACACACACACGAACATACATGCACCCATAATTTTTGGCTTTCCCCAGACTTTTCCCAGACTGCATCCTTAGATCCTCCAAAACCCCCTGCATGTGCAGCTTCAGGTGCTAAAGCTCAACCAGTGTGGACACTGGCAGGGAGCTCAGCCTCTTTCACCCCCACTTCTGATGTGTATTAAATGTCACATCCGTTGTTTATGGACTGAATCCTCCCCCCCCCATGTTGAAATGGCAGCACTAATTTGATCAGGTGTTTTCTTTAAAAAATTTGGATTGTCTTCCACCACAAATCTGGGTTTTCGAGTCTCCATCCTTCATCTCTCTCCTTGCCCACATTTCTTCTTAATGATCCTATTGCTCCAAGTGCCATATTGTATTGGGTAAACAAAAATGTGAACAGTCACCAACATGGAGGGGGAAACTCAACTGCCACCTGAGACTGGGGCAGGGGTGGGGAAAGCTAGAGAACAGGGGCGCCTGGGTGGCTCAGTCAGTTAAGCGTCTGCCTTCAGCTCAGGTCATGATCTCAGGGTCCTGGGATGGAGCCCTGAGTCGGGCTCCCTGCTCGGCAGAGAGTAGGCTTGTCTTTCTCCCCCTCCCCTTTGCCCTGCTTGTGCTCTCCCCCCATCTCTCTCTCTCTCAGACAAATAAAATCTTTTTAAGAAAGAGTGGGAAGGTGGCTATTTGATGACAAATGTCAGAAGTGGCTTCTGAGTGGTGTGACCCTACACACATGATCACTCTCTTATTCTCAAATGTCTTTTTCAGCACCTCATTTTGTCTGCATTTACTTATCTGTCCTCCTCACTCTGTCCCCTCTCACCAGTTTCTAGCTAAGTTCCCCTTCCCCACAGAGACCTGATTTGTCACCAGGGTAACACAGGACTCGCAGGACTCATAAACCATTTATAAAACAGAGAGGAACTGGCTCAATAACCCAAGAAAGGGACACACAATTGTTAACACATCAGAAAAACCCAAGAGGTTTATGGTCTTGGGTGCTGTTGTTTCTTTCCCTACAAAAATTTTTCCCTACAAAACTTGGCTCTTTCATCTCATTTCTTCTTCCCTCTCTCCCTCTCTCCTTCCTCTCTGCTCTGCTCCAGCCTGACGTGCCTCTCTCCCTCACCACTCCCCTGGCCTTCCACATGCTTCCTCGCCAGCAGCCTGCATGTGGAGGATTGTTGAAAGTGCAATTGATACATACGCTCCATTCATCCAGTGGTATCTTTGAGTGAATATCTCAGGTTCTTTGCTGAGCAAGGGCTCAGAGCAGAGAGTGGGAAGGAGAAGCACTAGAACTTGAGGCTCAGAGCAGCATGTGTAGGGGGAGAGGGCAGCTTCTAGACCGGAGAACATTCTCCTTAGACCACTCCCTCTTTACAGCTATACAGAAAAGCAGCCCTTGATGCACTGTCAGGGTAGACATGTGTGCTTAGTAGTTGTGCAGGAAGAAGCCTCAGTCCCCACCAAGGACCTGGACAGAGCCAGTGTTGTATAGTGGGGGGAAGACTATGCCTGAGGAAGCCAGACGGGCCCGAGTTTGAATCCTGATTCCATCATTTAGCGGCTGTGGATTTGGACAAGTTACATAAGTCTCTTTATTATAAATTTCCTCACCTCTAGGGGCACCTGGGTGGCTCAGCGGTTGAGCATCTGCCTTTGGCTCAGGTCTTGATCCCGGGGTCCTGGGATCAAGTCCTGCATCAGGCTCCCCGCAGGAAGCCTGCTTCTTCCTCTCCCTCTGTCTCTGCCTCTGTCTGTGTGTCTCAAGAACAAATAAAATCTTCAAAAAATAAATAAGTTTTCTTACCTCTAAAATGGGAAAAATACTATTTCAAAGAGTTGTTGGCATAACTGAAGGAGACAATGTTTTTGAAGCCCCAGTACAGTGTCCGACACGTCACATATACTCAGTAAATGGCAATTATTAGTCGTAGTACTGGTAATAGTATTGATATAATTATTTGGTTGGGTGGAAAAGAGAATTATTCTTTTCCTTATCATCCCGTCAGTAAGATTTTGTGTCCTTTTTATGATAGTTCAGAGAGTTAATGACTCATTGAGAGCCAGTCATAACTTTTAGAGCCAGTGAATTCAATCCTTCATTCTTTTTTTTTTCCCCTCATTTTTTCCCCTCCCTTCCCAACTCCTCACTCTGGCTACCTCCTTCTCTCCTTTTGTTTTTATAATGACCCCCAATTTTGGCTTACTCCCCAATCAAATTCTTGATACAAATTCTTCTTCATTTATTCTAAGATGTGAATGGCTTATAAGCACCTATAATGTTATTCCCAGGTGATATTTGCACATGAAGAACAGAATCCTTTAACTGAAAATATTAAGATCCTCTGAATTCAGTGTTTTTCAGATTACAGGCTGCAACTAAAGGAACCAATTTAGTGGCTCTTGACTACCATTCTTTTATATTATTATGCCTTATTACATGTTATTTAGTGTACTAATGTAGAGGGGGAATGCAAACAATTTCAAAGTCTAGGGGTACATGTAATTGCCTTACCCTTCAAGGGGAAGTTACTCTTATTTGACAACCCATTTATCCTATTATATGTCCCAGATTTTAAATGACCAGCCTTGCTGAATCTCAGACTGAAAAATGAGTAAACAAAGGCTAACATGAGAGGAGTTACTAGAGGAGATGACATTGATAAAGAGTTGAAACTGAAACTGAACACTCAGATTTCTTTCTCCAAAGGAAACTCAATACTTAATAACTTAAAAAATAAAAATCCATTTTCCGTACAGCCCAAGACTATGTCACTTAATTAGGAAATGACGATTTGGAAAAAAAAATTGTTCTGGATTGCATTTGAGTAGGGCACCAAGAGCACCATGCATAAAAGGAAAAAACTGATAAATCAAACTGCATCAAAACTGAAACCTTTTGCAGAGCAAAAGTCTCCATAGGAGGGTAAAATAAGCTACAGATTATAAGAAAAGATTTGCAAATCAAAGAATTCTCAAAACTCAACAGTAAAAACAGATAATCAAACTAGAAAATGGACAAATGACATTTCACAGATGATGTATCGTGCTTGCAAACAAGCACATGGAAAGATGTGCAACATTATTAGCCATTAGTAAAATGCAAATTGGGACCTCAGGACACTTTTATAAAAAAAAAAAAAGACTCAAAAATAGTGACAACACCAAATGTTGGTAGGGATGCAGAGAAACTGGAATGCTCATATATGCTGGTGGGAATATAAAATGGCACAGCCACTCTGGAAAACAGTTTGGCAGTTTCTTAAGAAACTGCAACCACCATACGAGCCGGCAAGTGCACTCCCGGGCATTTATCCCAGAAAAGTGAAAACTTATGTTCACACAAAAACCTGTACACGAATGTTCATAGCAGTTTCTTTTGTTATACCCAAAACTGGAACCAGTCCAGATGAACTTCAGTGGATGGATGGTATACAAAGAGTGGTACATCCCAAAAGGTTACATACTGTATGATTTCATTTATAGAACATTCTTAAAATGACAAAATTCTAGAAATGGAGAACAGATGTGGCTACAAAAGGGCAACATGAGGGATCCTTGTAGTGATGGAATGTTCTGTATCTTGATCGTATTAATGTCAATATCTGGGTTGCAGCGTCAGGCTATAGTTTTGCAACATATTATTGGGAGTATAATGATTTATGAGTAGAATATATTTGTTCATCCAAATGACCCAAATCATATATCTCAGATATATTTGGACTTCATCCACAGTTCCTGAAAAAGGTAGCATTCGCCTGTAAGCACTGAAAGAAAATTAGGAGCCATAAAGGTGAAATGGGTGTCTTGCTGTTAATGAAGGTGACTTTTAGACCTCACCCAAGGGCAAGGTCTGGTTGCCAGGGGAACCAGCCATGTGATTGTTGGGTTGAAAGTGAGCCCCACCCCCTGACCTCGGGGGAGGAGATGCTGAAGGTTGAATTAGCCTATGGCCAATGACTTAGTCAATCTTAACTTTGTAATAAAGCCCCTGTAAGACTCTAAGGATTTTTTGGTCTTTTTTTCTAAGAGAATTTTCATGCTTGTGGAACCAGATCCAAGCTCCATGACAACAGAAGCTCCTTTGTTCAGGACCTCCCCCTGTGTATCTCTTCATTTGGCTATTGACTCATATCCTTTAATAAACTGCCAAATGTAACTGTTTTGCCTGAGTTCTGTGAACTGCCCTAGCAAATTAATCAAACCTAAGTTATTCGTGGTAGGAACCCGCAATCTGTAGCTGGTTGGTCAGAAGCAAAGGGGCCAGGCTCCGGTACTGACTAGGGTCTCAAATGGGAGCAAGACCGAATCCTTAACCTGAGGAATTGGATGCTCTTCTTCAGGTAGCATGAGAATTGCTTGCTGTGTGTGGGGGAAGCCCCTCCTCCCACATCAGGACTGGGTCCAGGAACCCTAAAAGAGTTATCCACAGAGGGAAGCCGGGTAAAAAGAGCTCAACATCTCTGTGTATCACTTCTCACAATGGCATGTGAACCTCCAATTATCTCAGTAAAATTTTAAATAAAAAGAAAAAAAATTCACACACGAAAGACCTTTGGACTTCTGTCCAGGAGCTATAATCATGTCACTGGCTTGGAGGAATCTGTCACAAAAGAAAAGCTCAGTTGTTTTCAAAAAGCTAACTAGGTCAAACAATAAAGTAATAATAGCAAATTATTTAGCAAGCTATAAACCAAAAAGGTATAAAAAGTTGGCAGTTGAACTCTATTTCCTATTTCTCCACACCTCAGAAGACTGAATAGGCCATAGTGATCAAAGTAGAAATAACAGTGTTTCAACAAATGATAGAATATTTGAGAGAAAGAAGGGTTCCCAATGTCTTGAGAATCGAAGATACTCCATGAAAGGTGGTGTGTGTATGTGCCCGGAGGACTGAGGAAACTAAGAGTTGAGGCTAAGACAGTTATGAGAAGGGAGTACGGAGATAACATTAGATGTTTTAAAATACTGACAGCAAATCTGCCCACCTGGTGGACAGGACACAGTCCGAATAGACACTGGCACAATTTTAACCCAGTAATTAATGAAAAAGAACTTGTGTGTGTGTGTGTGTGTGTGTGTGTGTGTGTGTGTGGAGGAAAAAAAGGTAGCATTCCCCTGTTAAGCACTGAAAGAAAATTCAGAGAAAATGTAAAGGCACTAAGCCAAAGGAAATGCAACTCTTGCCCCACCCAGTTAAACAGGCAAATCCCTCCAAAGACAGGTGTTTTTTCAGCCCAAATATTCATCAGACTAAGTAACCTAACTGTACCTATTGCACTTTGATTTCGTAACCAAACCTTTCTATAAAAGCGGACACACGAAGAAAGCTAGCACAGGTACAAGCGAATATAAATCAGTCCCTTTAACATCTAAGGAGCTAGCTAATACATACAGCACCCAACATATATATATATATTTTTTTAAGGAACGCGGTTTGAAATCGCTCTCAGGATCTGTATTTGGCGCAAAGAACCACGCACAAACAACATCAAGCAGTCGCTCTGCCTTTAATGTGTCGTTTTCTAAGTTCACCATGGAGTGATCCAGGGGCAGGTGGACTGCTAGGTGGCCCCGCCCGTGCGGCCCGGACTTTGCGGAGCAAGCAGCGGTACGTTAGGGCGACCGGGCTGGGGCAGGCGGCCAGCGGTGGTGGCGCGGAGCCACGGTCGCTAGCTGTGGAATGGCTGCGTTAGCAGTTCGTCACTTGTAGAAACTTCATCCGATGATTCTTCCAGGGCAGTGTTGTCTTCGTTGTCTCCAAGTGTGGTTTCCTCGTGGTCATCCTCGTCCTTCTCGTGCCGCAGGTCGTCCGAGATGAGCCGTCTAGCCAGCTGGATGTTCAGGCCTTCGTTGTGGTGTAGTTTCCTTTTCATTTCGAACTGCCGCTGCTTTTCCTGCGCGTCGAAAAAGGTCTTGCTACTGTGTGCTCCATCGCTGTCGGGCTCCCCCACCTGACGGCTCCGCTGCGAGGTCCCGCCGGCGGCCAGTTTCTTAGCTACGATGTCCGGGCTCATGGTGTCCTTGGCGTCCAGGTCGGTCGCTGCGTCTTCTCCGTAGTCTTGCTGGCTGAGGTGGGGGCTGCTGGGCTCGTTTATCTTCATTAAGTCATAGTCTCTGTAGGCCGGACGGTGTGTTGCCAGGATGTTGGATTCATCCCATTTTTGGGACTTTTTTCTCTGTACCTCCTGGATGTTCCCTCCGGACTGCGGGGAGGAGGCCGCCACAGAGGAAGCAGTGGAGCTTTTATTCTTCAGAATCCCCTTGATGGGCCGGTGCGAGGCGGCGGAGGCCGCCATGCCTGAGGAGCCAAGGGCCGCGGGGCGAGGGTTGGGCCGCCGCAGCCGCCTGCCCGCTCTCCTGGCTGAGACTGCAGCTCAGTCTGTTCTGGACGCTGGTCCCAAGGTGCTGGCGGTCTGACTCTGACCCTGCGTCACAAAAGGACAACGCGGACGACGCCACAGAGGTGGCCACTGCCGTCACGGCCGACGTCATGGCCGCCATCACCGCCTTGCAGGCCATGCTGGGGTTTGGGGGTTTTGAAGGAGTAACATAGGAAGTGTCCCTGCATTGCCCTCGAAACAAGAAAGCACTGTTTTGTGAATTTCTATGCAGCCTGTCTGTGTGCCGGAGGCTGTGTAAAACATGTCGCACTGTGGGTCCCCGTCAGAAATTTGAGTCATTACTATGGCTGGACAGATTGGAGGCGTAGGGGTGATTATCTTCTGCTCCTTCCCTCTGTTGCCATGCACATCTCCCTCTCCCCTACCTACTTACACACACACACACACACACACACACACACACACAACCCCTGGTCTTCCTCTCCTACTCTGCCTCTTGGTTAATGGCCCCATATCCAGCCACTTACACCAGCTGGAACCTGGCATCATCCTCCATGCCTTACTCTCCAATCCAGCCCTCAGACACTGGCCTAAATATCTCAAGAAACTCTCCAATTCTCTCTCTTCCACCATCACCCCATTTCAAGTCACTACCATCTCTTGCAGGGAATACAGCCACAGCCTTTGAACTGCTCCCCCCATAACCCCTCTTGCTGCCTTCCAACCTCTTACCCACCTTCTAGCCAGAGTGGTCTTTCCAAAACACCCATCAAATCTTGTCATATCTCCCTTTCAAACCCCTTAACAGCTGCCCATTTTCTGTAACATAAAGACAGAAAAACAGAAGAGAGCAAAATAGGCAGCTCTCTGAACTGCTCAGACATACATCTGGAGCATATACGTCCCCCCCGCCCCCCGCCCCTTTGAATTCTGGCCTTTCTGTGGCCAGTAGCACCCACCTTCCTTCTTGTCCCAGAGGCCATTTCCAGGTTCTTCCCTCAGTCTGGAATGCCCCTTCAGTTTTCAGCTCAAACATGATTGCCTTATGCGGGCCTGTTTCCCGAGCCCCAGGGCAGACAGACCTTCCTGTGCTATCATGGCCTCTATTATTTTCCTTGGCACTTGTGATTATACTATCTGTGGACGCTAGATGGGAAATTCTGAGAGAGGAAGGAAGATGTGTTTTTTGGCTCACGATCATCTCCCACTCTGGATCTTCACAACATGACGCTGTACTTGGCACATAGTAGGTATTACAAGAATATTTATCTAGTGAATATTGAGAGGTGATGGGGAACTGGAAGAATGAGATGTGTGAACAGAGAAAAGCCTTTACAGTCCTACAATTTGGCCAATCAGTCACGTGAGGAAGGAAAAAAAACCCGTATGTGGAATTTGGGGGCTGTTAGAGGAGTGACTTTGGAACATTTTGTCCTTCACAGGCCTCATATTTCATAGGCAGCGACATTCTTCTAAAAAAAAAAAAAAAACAAAAAGGAAATTAAGATCCAGTTTCACATTCTCCCCTCCAGGTAGTATTCACAAGATTTTTTTTTTCCTTCTGATAACATTTTGCTTCCTCTTCTCTCCCTCAAGGTCTTTCTGCATTTGTGAACCACAAAAGCAAAAGCATGAAAGAACCATAAAACTTTTACAAGGGTCTCAAGCACCTTGAGTTCAAGTTGTCCTGTATTCTCCAAAGTCCTACTAACTTCAGAAACTCTGCAATCACTTTAAAACTGTGTTATTCATCTCAGAAAAAGAATTTCCTGATACCCTACTCTTTGAAAAAAAAAAAGCTGTATTATGTGGTGAGGGCTTTCAGGGATTCAAAAGCTGATAGTCAAGGCTATAGGAAAACCCTCCGGTATGTGGGGGGAAGAAAAAATAAACTTCATTATTCAAAAATACTCCGGGCTACCCTTCTAAAAAGCCTCACTGAAAAGCAGCACAGATCTGCACAAACGTGGTTTGTCCTCCTGGCTGGTAGGCACAGTGGGTCTATACATGTTTAGCTATAAACAGGATGTTAAGGGAGACGCTGATTCCAGTGCATTGGGATTTTGCTTTTGTCCGTACACAGCACCCACCCCCACATACTGTGATCTGAATATACAAGCTGCTCAATATATAATGAGTCAGCGATCCGGTAGTTCTTACATCTTCTGAAATTCATCTTTTCAGTAGCACAAAGGCAGTTCATGCTGGGCAGGAGCACTGTGATTGTGACCTATTACATGGGCCACAAACAAAATGGTTTGAAGAAAGAAACCACCAGGCCTGACAGATTTCAGTTGTACGTTACTTAAAAGTAATTCTTTTTCACCTACCATTTGCTCATTATCTGCTTAATTAATGAAGGAGTCCCTAAGAAAAACCCGAATTTTGAGTTCTTGTTATCAAGCTAAAAATTCTCAATCTCAGTAACGCTATCACAAGCTTGAGTTGGAAAAGATCAGCAGGCTTTCCAACATTCCTCTCTCTTTACATGATTCATTTGTTATTGCCCTAGGACAAGAGCTGAGCAGATATGTCTGAAGCTCCATCACACACACACACACACACACACACACACACACACACTCTTCAGGGCTAACTAAAACTTTCCCAGTCAATGATACATTATATAAAATTTAGATGTATGCCTAGAAAGTTCTTTCAACAAATATCTAGCGACCATCCATTGTATTTCCAAGACTAGAACCTTCATTTCAAATGCACAAAAAAGCAAAGTGGTGCTTCGGTGGTCCCCATTGGGTTAATGTTTGATGAATACATCTAAGTATCTATGCTGTTCTATCACTGCCATTTAAAAAATCATTTAAAAAATAATATTGATATTTAAAATGTCATTTGAACCCTCCCACGTTTGCACAGGATCAGAATATTTGGCAGAGAGTGGATTGACTCCAAAGGTTTGTTTCTTCCCTTGAGAATCGCCTATTTTTCTATGGAGACATTCTCCAAGCACTGTAAGTATGGGGGTTGGTTCAAAAGAAGAACCGGGCCAGGAACAAAGAAATTCCCAAGTAAAGGTGGGAACACCTAAGAAACCAAGAGCTTCCACCAACAAGGAAGATATCCTAGATGTCCCACTGGTTGCCATTAGTGAGACATTAGTAAAACTCATAGAAGGTAGTGGGCTATTCGGGGACCAATTGTGCTACTGGAAGTGGAGATTAATACTAGTTTAGCCATGTGGTATCTTAAGCCCTGCATCAGTTTATCTAAGAATTATCCATAGTACTTGGAGAATTATGTTGGATACTGTGTAGTATGAAAACAAAAGTGCTCTTTGGTTTTGAATCTGTTTCTTGCTCAATTTCTCTCTCCAATATTCTAAACCCAGATTTCTGACATTCTGCTAAATATCTCTATCTTAGATCGGGTTATCTTACAAACCAACCTTGAGCCAAGGATTCAAGAGCAAGTAGTCTATACTTGGGAAGAGGTTTGGCAGAGAACATTGGTAATGGAGTGGGGAAGTGAGAGAGGGGAGGTCAGGAGACAAATGGCACATCACCAAAACAGTTCGTCCTGTAGGCCACTAGAACTAAATCGTGCTGGGAAACTGGGAGTCAATGAAGAGGAGGGACCCCCGTGGCTCACCTCCACCTCATGAGTGAGAGTGCTATAGTATATTTATGCATCAACTGCTGCCATCTTTACTTAACGCTTGCTGCGACTGGGGAGGGGCATTAACTCCCTGCACTTCGGATTTCTGCTGGAGCATTGGGAATGGATGGCCAATGTGCTGCTGTAGCCTCTTGTTAGCTTCCTCCCATCCCTCTTCACAAACCTTCCCCTGCTATCCTGCTCCCTGGGCTCACAGTCCCAGATAAAAGTCTTTCACTCCAGCTCTGCTTTTACTGGCAGAACCCAGACTAAGACAAAGATTGTGCATCTTGGGGCAGCTGGGTGGCTCAGTGGTTGAGCATCTGACAACTTTGGCTCAGGTTGTGATCCCGGAGTCCTGGGGTCAAGACCCACATCAGGCTCCCCACAGGGAGGCTGCTTCTCCCTCTGCCTATGTCTCTGCCCCTCTCCCTGTGTCTCTTATGAATAAATAAAATCTTTTTTTAAAAAAAAAAAAGGATTGTGTGTCTTATCTTCAGTTCCCCCACACCTAACATATAATTGACACATGTCCAAACTTTGGCACATGCCCTTATTTCTGTAAAGCAGGTGAATGAACTGAGGTAAGTGGACAGAAATCTTTTGAAAGGAAGAGTCTGGCAATATGAGCTCATCTAGAGAGGTTCAGTGAGGTGATGGTTTTCTATATTTTTCATTAAAAGTTTGAAAGCAGTAAAACTTTTTTTTCCAAATGAAATATTACATAGGACTCCAGAACAACAATTGATAACTTTGGAGCTTAAGAAAGCAATGGAGTTAGTCTAAGTGAAGTGGGGACTCCAGGGTTATCATCCCTTGGCACCTCAGAGGTGGTTCCTGAGGCATCACAGGGCCCAAAGGAATGAGGCTAATTTGAAAACCACTGCGAAAGTGAGTTGTTGCCCAGAGCATGAGTGTCTGGTTATGCCAAGTGTTGATTTTCTGAGTGGTCACTTGTCTTGAGATTTTCTACCCTAGTGATTGACAATCACATTCATTGAGAGCGGGTCACAAAGGAGACAGGACATCACTGAAAATTTCTGATGTTACAGAGTCAACATCAACTTAGCCCCCCTCCAAGGGAATAATCCAGTTTGGGAATGTTAAATAAAGAGAAAGGTCATCTGTGGGAATGTTTGGCAGCAGTTATACAGAAAGAAAAGTCAAAGATATCAGAAAACAGGCCTTTCAGGGATTGGCTGCAGAGGTTGTAGAAGAGAAGTGTGCTTCCTTTTCCCTAAAGGATGCTATGATGTTTCATAGGAAAGTGAAACGGGGTTCCTCTTCTTACTTCTGACCCTGCTTGGTCAGGGAAGGAGCTATGGATAAAATAGAATATGGTTTTATCAATTATTTTCGTATATACACATAAAGTTAGATTCCAGAAAGTATGTATTATTTGGCCTGATGGAAATCCTGAAAGTTATCTCAGCCAAGCTCAGGAGCCAGAGATGAGAAGGGGGTTGGATCTAAACTTGGGAGGTATCTTATTTGAATATGAAACACATGCTAGAACCCCTGACTCCCACCACTTCTAGAAGAGGGTGTAACACGTGGGAAAGTGCACTGCTGTAGCAGTCCCAGAGGACCCATTGCCTAGCCATGAAGATTGAGGATCAAAAAAGTATGATGGCTTGTTCAGGATCACATAGGCAGTGAGTGGCACAGCCAGCAATAAAATCCAGGCCTTCTTGGACCGCCACAGCAGTGCCCTTTCCTACTTGCTACATGCCCCTTCTAGAAGTGGTGGGAGTAGGGATCCCAGCACGTGTCTCATATTCAAATCAGATACCTCCCCAAGTTTAGATCCAACCCCTTTCTCATCTCTGCCTTCTTGGCCTGCACCATTCTCCAGTCGCACTGGCCCTTGGGAAAAAAAAAGCAAAAGAAACAGAACAACCACCATTTCAGGATTGAAATCCTGAACCTTGTGTCCTCCGGGTAGCAAGCTAAAATATGAGGTGCAAGTTCAGCTTCAGGCACAATTGGAAAAGTTTTTTGGGCAAGGAATCAATAGGCCAGCTGACCAAGTTTTCTAGTTCTGGATGAACCATAGTCAAATTAGAAAAGCAATAATGTGATCCAGGGCAGCAAAATTCAATTTTGCCAACAACACTGAGATTCCTGGAGGCAGCCCTTTAAAGATGACATTATAGAAAGGATTATTTCCCATGTGTACAAATATGGCTGGGGAGAAAAACACACACATGGAGATATAACCCAATGTGTGATCCATTCTATTCGAGAAACAAATTTCCTTGTTATTATATATCTATATTTTTTAGAAAGAGCATTATAAAAACAGCAAGAGAGGGTAATAGAAAAAGAAATGAAACACTGCAAGTCTTTTTTATGATGTTTCACACGCAAAAAGAAAAATAACTCACAGAATCGTCAGATTTCTTAGAAGCTGCAGTAAATATATTGTTAGCATCCCCATGACTCACTAACAAGATGCTGTCTGCAGGGAGGTGGGGCAGGGAAGCTGTCACCGAATTCCAGTCAATGATTTATAGTATTTGTGACTACCACATGCAAAGATTGTCAGCTGGCAATTTATTCTGGCTGATGTAACCTGACAGAATCTTCTTCCTTTCTGACAACCAGTCCAGTAAGTAAGGTTAACACGTTTCAGCTCTAATAAACAGAAGTAAACCTAGCAGTGAAGTTTGGTTCCATCTTAGTCAGGCCTATGTGTTGGTTGTATTTAAACAGAGCCAACAAAACAGTTCATGGCAGCCACCAAGACACACTGACAAGAAGGAGGGAGTCCAAGAGAGTAGAATAGTGGTTGTCAAACCTCAACGTGCAGCAGAACTCCCTGGAGGGCTTGTTAAGACACAGAGTACTGCGTCCCCCCCCCCCCGACCGCCAAAGGGCTTCTGATTCTGTAGGTCTAGAGCACAAGGAATCTGAGAATATGCATTTCTAGCAAGTTCCCAAATGATGCTGATGATGTTGGGCCAGGGGCTGCATTGAAAACCAGTGGAGTAGAACATGGTCTTGCTTCATCTAGCAGGTGACTCAGACAAATCCAGGTCCACGGCTGGAGACCCTGTGCTCTACACTCTGGAAAGATGAGCAAGTACAATGGGCAGTATATAGAGCGGGGAATTCATGAAGGCCTTGTAGAGTGGGTGTTTTCTTAACTAAGCACCGAATGTGAAGAAAAGCCAGAGAAGGGGACCCCTGGGTGGCTCAGTGGTTGAGCGTCTGCCTTTGGCTCAGGGCGTGATCTCAGAATCCAGGATTGAGTCCTGCATTGAGTCCTGCATCGGGCTCCCTGCATGGAGCCTGCTTCTCCCTCCGTGTCTCTGCCTCTCTCTCTCTCTCTCTCTCTGTGTGTGTGTGTGTGTGTATCTCTCATGAAAAAATAAATTAAAAAAATCTTTAAAAAAAAAAAAGAAAAGCTAGGGAAGGAGACTTCAGGCAGAAGATGGAGAAGGTGGTCTGTGGCAGGTGATGAGTACAAATGGCCTTTGAGGAAGTGGTTCATAACATACTGCAACAGCAGAGTGGCTACTCCCTTTATAACTAGATATAAGAATGGACCACTGCTCTTTGCTTAATCAAAGATTCATACCGACTACTTGAGTTGATTGCATACGTAGAAAGAAAAGTAGAAGAAAGAGTAGGCAGGGTGGGTTCCCCTGGCATTCCCTCTAACTAATTCTCCACTATTGTCTGCACTTGCTCAGTACAAACCAGAGCCACATGAATAATGATTCCTCAAAGGCAGAGTCAATTTCTCTTAGCTGATAGTTTTCCCAGGGAATTGTCATTGTAACAGTTACACACAGTTACACACAGACCTAAATATACTTGATAGGATAGTGGGTTGGGTTGGTGGTATTTTAGGCATCTGATAATGGTTGCAGGGTATATTCTTTTGGATAGTGCAACTTTCTTGGCACCTTTGAAATCTTGTCTCACAGATGGTCCTCTGCAGGTTAGACTGGCCATATCTGTCCAAGCATGCTTCATCCAAGAGCCAATTTCAGTGGTTCTCATGGCCCAATTTTCACAAGAACTTCAATTAGAGCTTGACAGAAAGTACCTCACATGTAGAGATCCTGTTTTTGAAGTCTTTTATGTCTTCTGTAGCTCCTAATGCCCACAGTAAGGGCTTGATAATGCTTTTGTTAATAAATAGCAGGGATCAATGCAAACATGTCCATCAGACAGTTATTGTTTGGGGCTGTTCCAGCTGATGGCTGCCTTAGCCCTAATAGAAAATCCTCAAGCAGTAGATGGACACAACTCTTCAAAGGGACTAGCTCCCATCCCAATATAAATGGTCGCTCCAGATAATTGTGCTCAAAATAATACATTTTATCATCTGGGTTTTTTTTTTTTTTGAAAAATAGGCACTTAACAAAAGATAAAACAGAATATTACTTCATGGCTCAGGCAATATATCTCTGTCTCCATTGTTTGTTTAAGTCTTATTAGGGTCAGTTGTGACTGAATTGTTTCATTTTCCATTTCTCTGTGCCATTACACTTCCAGATATTTCAGAAATAAAGTCCCGTTTTTTCATTTTATGTTTTTTTTATGGGGAAGTACTGTGTATGACAAGGCCTGTCATCTCCTAATAAGAAATGACTCTTGGGCCATTTATAACTATTATTAAGATGACGTTCTCCTGAGTATCAACAAGAAACTGAGGTGCATGGCCTCTAAAAAACAAAATAAAACAAAACACTGAAGGACCAAAGAGAAGACAATAGCCAAAGCAAAATAGAAGAATCAGGTTTACAAATTTAAGCTTGGACTGGTAATATTTTCAAAAGCATCTTGAAATTTTTCCTTTAGAGAAAAAAGAGAAAAGCAAAGGAACATGAAGAAAATGAAATTTGGTATATCATGAGGTTTATTACTTTTCAGTAGGCTTCTTGAATTAGTGACCCAATCTTCTGACAAAGAAAAAAGTGTCCCTCCCATTGTCTGCTCATCAAGGAACTTGTAGCAGAGAAAGTCATTTTCAGATCAGTTCTGAACTACAAGATGAAAATCATTAGTATGACATACATGCATACATAATGCATTGCCGCAAAATTGATACTGAGTGTCACAGTGCAGGCATGAAGTAATGTATTAGAAAACCACCATAAAGTATTGAATACTTACAAACACCGTTTTTCTTTTTTGACAGCATAATGAAAAGTTTCAAAGCACTCTTGTCTTTCAAATTATAGTACCATTTTGTTTTTATGGTTTCATTTCCCAATAGATCTTTAGATATGTGCCAACAGTCATGGGGATGAGGATGGGTATGAAGATGAAATCACAAACTCAAAACTGTCGCAACTAATGCTTGGAATCCGGAAAGTTAGAACAGATGCCTGAGTTATGAATTTCAATTTTGTGTGGAAACAATCTGTCAGCAACATAGTGCCGAGTAGCAACTGTTCTTTAGAAAATAGTTTGTCTCTTTTGGTAGCATGGCCATGCTTGAAGGATAACAGGTCATCAAAAGGTCATCTGAAATTTTGGAGGCATGGAAGCAGGGATACGAGGCTAGATGTTATTGCAAGTGCTGATGTCATACCCAGTCCTGTCATTTTTACCTAGGCTTCCCAAGTCTGTGACTTAGAAAGAATTCAATATTTATCTAGGCCAGTGCTTTTTGACATTAACGTGCTTATGAAACATTGGGGGATCTTATTAAAATGCAGATTTTAATTCAGCAGATCTGGGGTGGGGTCTGAGATTCTGCAGATCTAACAAGCTCCCAGGTAAGACTGCTGGTCTTTGGAGCAAAAGAGTAGCAAGGTCTAAGACCAGTTTTTATTTGTTTTTGTTTGTTTGTTTTAACCTATAGTATTTAGACATACAGTGTTTTGTAATTATGTCACAGGAAATTTGTTACCAATTCTAGTTAATCACCAAGTTTCTTCCACTGTAACTGTATATGTATGTATATTTCTCTCTCTAGTTATATCTATATCTATGAATCAAAGTAATTTACGATTATCCCCATATTACTCTCCTTGACATTGTTGGGGAGGAAAAATTTTCCTCTACCCTTTAAGATTCTTTTGGCTGGTCTAACAATGACATTGACATGAGACAGACTAACAGGAGAAAATAAAATTTAATTACATACACATAGGGGTTCTATAAGAATATGAGGCCCCAGGCAGTCAGGCAGTTAAGGTTTATATGTTGTCCAGAAATAAGGAGCCTAAAGTCTGGGACTTCAAATGGAAGAAAGATATTTCATAGGAAGGTGAAAAAAGAGTAGATGTTTGTTAAACAAATATTTCCTGCACCATACAGAAGCAAAGAGACACATAGGAATTTTAATAGACTTTACTAGGTTCCTTTCTGTCTACCACACCTAGTTCACATTATACTGTAGTTACCTATGGTGATAGCTCCTTCTCTGGAATAGGTCCTCTATCTAAATTCTTTTAGGCAATTAGAAGGAAGGTCAAAGATTATTCCTAAGCCCTTTCTTTCTTTCTTTCTTTCTTTCTTTCTTTCTTTCTTCTTCTTCTTCTTCTTCTTCTTCTTCTTCTTCTTCTTCTTCTTCTTCTTCTTCTTCTTCTTCAATGAGACACAGAGAGAGAAGCAGAGACATAGGCAGAGGGAGAAGCACTCTCCTCAGGAAGCCCAATGCAAGACTCAATCCTGGGACTCCAGGATCACACCCTGAGCTGAAAGCAGACACTCAACCACTGAGACTCCCAGGCATCCTGCATCCTGTTTCTTAAAAGTAATCAGTCTGAGAGAATCCACATGCCATAGAGATCCATTTGGGGGTGTCAAACCTTGCTTCACTACAACATCTAGCTTCTGACACACTATTCTTAGTGGAAAAGAAAAAGGTAGATTCCTGACAGGGAATTACACATAGGCCGGATCATGCCTTTGGGAATGTGTTACACAAGTAGAATGTCAACTGCCATGAGTGGAGGAAAGACTGAGAATTGCTAATCTAGTTCAATCTTTCAACTGGTGACTTGAAAAACAGGTCACATTAGCCCCTAAATATGTACTGGATTTTTTTTTAAATTTACAAAAAGAATACATCTCCATTTAATAAATGTAAACAGTGAATATCTATGCAAAGGAAGAAGTAATCAATTTTATGTATATTTGTATTCCCTGCAACCCTGTGTTAACTGTTTGTTGTGTGTACTTCCCGATGGAGTTTTCATACTTACACAAACATATTTTTTTAATAAAGTATATCAATTGCTTTGCAACTTGCTGTTATTATTTAATATTTTGGAAACAACTATTGCAGGTCTAGTAGAAAAATATAACCAAGCATTTTCTTATTTAAAGTTTTAATCAGCTTAAAAATGATTCTCCTGGTCTTTAATTCCGCTTTTGTGATTCATAAGCTACTTTTATTAAGCAGGAAATGAATACCAATCAAAGTGTATTCCCAGGACACTAGAATGTAAATTCTATGAATTTCAAGATCTTTGTCTGGATCAGATGTATCCCAATTTCCTACAAAGGAGCCAGATACATACTAAGTACCTGACAAAAATGTATTTAATGATAGCTAAAAATAAAAATAAAAATAAAAATAAAAAAGAAGAATACATTCATACAAAAAAAATAAACTAAAGTGGAATCCCTGTTGGGGGGGGATGTATTTAATGAGTCAACATCAACTAGATAGTATGAGGGCAACTAGGAGATGGGTGGGGTGATCAGAATAGACTGTTGAGAGAAGGGACTGAGGTATGCCTTATATGTATTAAATGTTGATCTTGACATCATACAATAAGAATCAACATAATAGTTGGGCAAATTGTGTCTGTGTCTAAATTTTGTTTAATGGCTGTCACATAAATGGTTTTCCTTTATCCTAGCAATGTGATAAAATGGATATGCATTCTATTTGCCTTTTTATTGTACTAAAATTACCCTAAGGAGATCAGTTAATTTAAAATAACCTAAAGAACACTATATAATTGATCAAATTCTAATTTGCAATCTATTGATATTCTCTTCTCTGATAAATGATCATGATATATCTATATCTATAGTAGATACTTACATAAAGGCTTTTGACCCCAGTTCTTTCTAAACTTCAGAAATGTTCATTTATTAAGCAAATATTTCGATCCTTAGCACCAGGACCTAGGGGCTATGTGTATAGATCTTGGCAGTGAAGTTAGGGTTTGAGGGCAAGATGGAGGGAAATACCAATACAATAAAGATCCTCATGCTTAGCACAACACCAACCCTTAGAATGCTGAAAATCTTTACACCCACTCAATAATTATCATACTCAACTTCCAAGTAAAAGAAATCTGGGTATCCATTTCGTGTATCAGGAGCAAAAGAGGCTTAGCCATATCCTGTACTGTGCTGATACCCCTCAAGTGTACTCTTCCATGGCCTTTGGCTCCATCTGGGGACAAAAAATTAACAAGTCATGTGGCTTTCAGATGATCTAGGACAGCTAGAATTTTGAAGTTGTTCTATAAAGAGGAAAACAAAGACTCTTTGCTTCAAGGGAATTAGTTATAAAGATTCACTCAAGCTTTGAACTTGTTTGTATGCAATTCTACACCTTTTAAGATGCAAATAATTTTGCCAGATAAACCAGAGGAGATCTGTTGAAAAAATACTGTGGACTTTGGCAGTTTAATAAAAGGCCCATTTTCAAAACATTGCCTTATGTACTGTCGATCATGTCAGGTGATCTCATTTTGATGCTACTTGAAGTTAATAAAGTGGTGATAACTTCTGACAAAGGATGTTGCGATTTAAGATAGTTAACACTATCTTAAAGGGTGTAAGGTGGAGGGTGGAGGGTAAGGGTGGAGGAGGCCAGATTCTACCCTTGTTTCTGTAGCTTAGAATCTTTGTGAACTGAAACAAATTACATAACCCCTCTGAGCCTCGGTTTCCCCATGTACAAACAAAATAAATGCTAATATCTTCTTGATGGGGTTGTAGAAAAAAGTCAACTGAAGGACACCTGGCTGGCTCAGTGGTTGAGTGTCTGCCTTTGGCTTAGGTCATGATGCCGGGGTCCTGGGATCTAGTTCTGCATCAGGCTCCCTGCTGGGAGCCTGCTACTCCCTCTGCCTATGTCTCTGCCTCTCTCTCATGAATAAATAAATAAAATCTTTTTAAAAAATCAACTGAGATATTGTGCAGAACATTGACTCAGTGCCTGGCACTCAGTAAATGGTCAACAAGATTAACTAGGATTATTGCTAATAAGAATAAAACATACATTCTAAGCATGAGAGTATTTGTATTAGTTTGTTTTACTGGAAATTCCTTCCACTTTTCTATTGAAGATAGATCTAGCCAACACATGGACTCAGCTTCCTGCTTGTAGTTGGCCAGCATTCTAGTTTGCTTCTAAACTTTTGTTTTGGCTGGATCTTGAGCGTCAGAAAACTTAAAGGAGGAGAACACAGGAGAAAGAATATTATTTTAAAATTGCATTTCCTTGCAATCTAGCCTTGAACTTATTTGGCCAGATCAGTCCAGAGTGATGCTGACGACATCTTTTGCCCTCTTACTAGCACAAGAAGAGCTGTCAGGAATTGATTCCCTGTTCCACTTTAACAAGCCCATTTTGAGTCATTATGGTTTCTTGGTTAAGTACTTCTGAAATGCATATTCTTTAATTGACAAATTATTTCATCTACTTCAGAGCCATTGCCATCTATAATGTGGAGCGGACTTAGTATTCAGCCATTGTTAAATTAATATGTATATATGTAGTAGAAAAAAACATGAGGAAAAGTTACTATGCCAAGGCCTGTGATAGAAAAGCAAATATTTCAAAGACTTATGTATAATTCAGTAGTCATAAGCTTGCATCCCCCCCCAAATAACACGAATAGTGAAACTTGTTATTATCCTCCAAACATGTATCTGTCCTTCATTACTATAGGTATTGTAGGAGAGAAATGAACCTCTGTTCCTTCTAACAACCATTCTCTAGACAGGAACCAAAGTGCTACTTTTCAGTAAATCAGATCATGTTATTCCATTGCTCAAAAGGCTTCATTGTCTTTCCATTGGATCTAGAAAAAGAATCCAAATACCTTCCTCAACTGGTGGTATATTATTAGGGCCCTGACTCCTCCTTTCTTTCTGTCTTCATCTTCCACTCTCTCTCCTCCATCACTGCCTTCTGTTTCTCCAAATGCAGTTTGCTTCAGCCTTGGAAACTCTGCATTTGTTCTTTATTAGAATGCTCTGTCCTTGATCTTTTGCATTCAAGGCTTTAATGTCTCAGCCCAAAGGCCACTTTCTTCATGCCCTCCTTGACACTTACACTAAATTAACACTCTTACCATCCAAACACTTTCTATCCTTTTGTCTATTATTATTATTATTAAATACAGCAGTCATCACCACCCAAAATTATATTCATCTCCGTTTTTTCATTTGCTTTCTGTTTTCCCACCAGCATGAAGGCAGGACCTAATGCATCTTATTCATTGGTATATCCCTAGTGCCTGAAATCAGTACCAGGCACAGACTAGGCATTCAGTAAATATTTGGATGAATCTTTGGTGATGCCTCAGAGAGATGGTATGTCTCTCTTAGATGCCTGATAAAGTGTATTATTACCTAAAAGCAGGTTCTCATTCAAGCCCTGCCTTTCCTTAACTGTGTCACCTTAGACAAAGTATCCACATTGTTGAACTGTACTTGATTCATCATTAAAATTAGGAGAAGGATATAGCAGGGTCTTTCAAACTAGAAACAAAAAATTAGTAATGTATACTCTATTTTTAATATTTCAAAAAGATTGATGAAAATCTGACATTTGATCCATATTATATTTGTAGAGAGCAAATACAATACCATTTTTTGGTTTTATCTAGAGTTCTATTAGTTCAGAATAATTAGCAGTTTTATGTCTTTTATTAAATCAAGGATAATGTAATTCTTCAGTAAAAAATTTTCAAATGGGAAAATAAAAGAATGAGTTCTTGGGGCTGGAAAGGAATTGGATAAAATAAACTTTAAGTGTCTTATCAGCTTCAAAATTCTGTGATTCTTAGTACCTCATTCAGAATTCCTAGTTGTGAGCAACAGTCCATTCTAGCCGGTTACTGCAGAAGGGGATTTAATAGAGAATGGCAGGTACCCTACAGAATCTCCAAGGCAGCAACTAGCAAGGACTAGACACTCCTTGGGACTGCAAAATAATGATACTCTAATTCTATCATTGTCAGTTGAATTTTACACAGAAATTCTTGGTTAAAGCTTATACATTATTTGATAGACAATACTAAATTTATACTCACAAATCATATGACCAACAATTCCCTCACATCCTTGCCAAGTTCAGGCCATTAGTAGATTGTTGGCCATCCATCTATTTGAGGCCATATTGAGACATCTTACTCCTCTTTGTGTGGCCCTCTTCACAATCATTTGTTCTCCTAGATTTTGTTCCCACTTTGGGAATCCAAACATATTTAAGGGGTAAATCCCTTTGTCCTTTGGTCCTCCAGTTTCCAATGAGGTATTTCCAACTCCTCAGGACACTAACTCAGAAAGAAAGGTTTAGAATTATTTCTCTCTCTTTCAATCATAGGCCTCTAGGCTCCATGCTTCCCTTCTGTCTCTCCTTCTTCCCACCATCCCAAGAATATTTTTCCAGTCTGAGTAGGAGTAGTGCTCCATTGCCACTCACATGATTTTTCCAAATACTGTCTATGTTCCAGATCTGCTCTAATTAAAACTAAAGTCACAATAAGGTGGCTAAGAAGCCAAATTTGACCACAGATTAATTTTATTTGGGTAGTAATTTTAAAAGAAATTATTTGAAAGCTTTTAAGTAGGCCAAATACTTTTTGACTCAGAAAACATTTTGTCACAAAAACAAAGAAAAACTCTCCATAAATGTTTAAAAGCATTTTCTTCTACCTTTGTGTTTTCTTTGACCAATTGGCAATTACTAGAACTTCTTCAAAACTCGATACTAAACTTTTCTTCTCTTCTTCTCTTTATTGTGTCCCTAGCCCATCTCATCCATGCTCAAGGCTCTAGTTCCCATCCATTTGCAGTGATTCTCAAATTTATATCTCTGACACAGATCTTTGATTTTTCAGCCTCTTATTTGTCATCTCTAGTTCTGTGCCTTGAATATTTTCAAGCTCAACAATTTCAAAGCCAAATTTATGATCCCTTCTCCTTGGTCTTCTTCCATTGTGCTGTATTTCAGTGAATGGTACCATAGTCCCCCTGGTAGTACAAAATCATGCAAAAGAAAACAGAAACAAAGAACTAAAGCTGGAGTCACCTTGACCTCTATCTCCCCTTCATTCCCTGTATCTTACCTATCAATCCTAACTACTGCCAATCCTTTTTACTGTTATAAAGCATAATGAGTCTGTCCATTTACCCCCATTTCTATCATGATCTCTCTAGTCCAAGCTACCATCATCTCTTGCTTGAACAGTCTCCTAAGTGATCTCCTAATACACATTTATTTCCCTCTAATTGGTTCTTTACCAAGGATCCTGAGAGAGCTTTCCAAATGCAAATCTGATTATGTTAGCCAAGCCCCCTCTTCCCCAGTGACCTCAAGTGGTAGAAAGATTTTCTGTAATTCTTAAAATGAAGATTACAATCTTCATAGCCTTGTATGGTCTGGCCCCTGACTTTCCTATCACACCTTGTACCATGATGCTCCTAGATTTCCCTGCTTTAATCATACTGGCTTCCTTTTGGTTCATCCACTAACCATGTTCTCTCCTTTAATACTTTAGCAATCCTTTCCACCCCCAGTCTCACTCCCAGGCTGGATAACTCTTATTTCTCCTTCAGATCTCAGCTCAAATAATACTTCCATATGGAGACTTTCTGCAAATTCCCAGAGGATTTCAGATCCCCATGATGTGTGTGTCATAATACCATGTATTTCCTTTCACAGCTGGGTGAACATCTGTCTTTTGTTTTTCTTTTGACCTGCCATTAGCCTAACTTCCTAGTTCGGAAAATTCCCTATTGTAGATATTCTGGAGCCAACATATTTGGGAACAAAGTCAATTGACTCTTGGTAAGCATACAACACAACTGACGGGAGAGAAAGAGCACAGGAAATCAAGAGAGAGTCTATATCTTTCAAATATGCAATGCACCAAGAACACCTGTCAGCATGTTGAACAGTGGGAATGGAGAGCCCTACCAGACATCAACTGCGTGTGGACTTATTTGAATAAGGTCTCTCTATTAGTTTCCTACTGCTGCTGTAATAAATGATTACCAACCTGAGGGCTCACAACAACATACATGTATTCTCTCACAATTCTGGAGGTCAGAAGTCTGACATTAGTACCACTGGGCTGAAATAAGGGTGCCCACAGAGACACACTCTCTCCGTAATATCTAGGGAAATATCTATTTCCTGCCTTTTCTTCTAGAACTTGTATTCCTTGGCTCAGAGCTCCTGCCACCATGATCAAAACCAGCAGTGTAGAATCTTGTTTCAGTCCTCACATTTGTACTTTTCTGTAGTAATGTCTCCCTCTGACTTTTATAGGACATGCCATTACATTGGGCTCACCCAGATAATGCAGGATAATCTCCCCATCTCTAAGGTGCTTAACTTAATCACATTTGCAAAGTCCTTTTGCCATGTATGGTTACATTCATAGGTTTCAAGGATTAGGACATGGACATCTTGGACCATTATTCAACCTACCTCATCTCTCTCTTATATTAGATTTTTGGCTTTAGGAGGGCAAGACCTGTATCTATTTATGTTCACTGTTGTGTTTGGCAGACCTTTTGTCCTCTAGTCAGAACTCAGAAAATATCTTCTAATGACTAAATATGATTCAGCATCTATTTTGAAGGATTATTAAGTCAATGTGGCTTATTTTTGAAAAATTTATTTTGTAGTTTATGTTGGCATAACAGTAGAGCACCTTATTAAACTTTGATTTACTAATCCTTCATAGAATGAGTGCATACTTAGTGTTAATGTTACTTAATATAAGCACTAATATTTAATAGGTATTTGATAAATGATTTATATAAATTTAGGGCTATAAGACAACAGAGGAGACAACAAAGGTCTAGGAAACAGAAAATAATTTGCTTAAAAGTTGACTGTGAAAGTGAGGTCTAGTAAGGATTTGAACTGAAATGGTGTTCATTGCACCAAATGAGATCTTGTGATATGTTGAGGTCCTTCCTATCGTTTACATGTTGTGAGACTAAAAGGAAGTTACTTTTTCTTTCCATGTTTTAGTTATATGTTCTTTGTAACAAAAGCAGTGTTTGTCTTTCATATTTGTGATAAGAATTAAGTTATACAATGCATGTAAGTACATCTAAGACACCAACAAATGTTACTGACCCTTGTTTTTTTCTTCAATTGTGGATGGTATATTTAGGCATCTGAATGTATTTCATATTTGTGACTTTCTTTCAAGAGCAATCACTAAACACAGAAAGAAAATTTCTATAAAAAAATATTTCCCAAGAAGGATGGAATGCAGGGAGGATTATGGATACTTGAGAATTCTTAAGAATAGATTTTGGGGGCCTAAATGCTGACCAATTCCTAGTTGTAGTGGCTAGAACAGCTAATTTACCCTGACAGCCCAAGTTGCCAAATAATTCAAAGCTAACAGGCATAAAAGGTAAAGATTTAGCAGCTTGATTTTTGCCTTTAAGTATTTGTGAAGAAAAGCATCTTAGGGAATTTAATCCTACCTTTGTCCCTTGAGATAGGAAATCATAATTCTATAATACAGAGTAAATGTCTGAGTGCAGAAATAAATCATAAAAATGAGAGTTTAGAGATTTCTGTCAGAAGGCCCCTTAATCTTACTCAACACAACACAGAAGGAAAGAAAAGATCATGAACCTTGAATGACATAACAAAACTTGTGACATTCACAGAAAGCTAAAACAGGAAAACAAGGAGGTCCTGGTGACATTCATCATGGGCAAAAAAAGAAAGAAAAAATCAAGAGAAGATTATTTTTTGCAAAAAATTAGAGCCTTGGGCACTAGGAGGCTATTACAAGGATGTTCACTGTTGCATTGTTTATAAAATTAAAAAAAAAAAAAACCTGGGAAGAGTAACTCTGCACCGATAGATGAGTGATTAAATTAAGTCATAATGCATTTATATGCTGGGATATGACACTGCAGTTAAAAACAATGATGTAGATCCCTATGTGCCTATCTATAAAGAATATAGATATGTTCTCATATTGAAAAGCCAAAATACTATTTATGTTAAAAGGAGATAATATAGAAAATTATTTATTTATTCTTTATTTATATAGAAAAACATCTAAAAGCATACACATCATAATGACAAAAGTCATTGATAGCCTCTTTTTTGTTTTACAAGGAGATAATTCTGTGATTGTTTTCAGCAGACAAGATTTGCTTTATATATTATGGCTTTTTAAAAACCTATAAAATTTGTTTATTTTGAGTATTCATTGATGTAATAATTAATTAATTAATAGCTTTTTTTTCTTTTTAGAGAGAGAAAGCATGCACAAGTGGGAGGAGGAGGGGTAGAGAGAGAAGGAGAGAGAGAATTTGGCAGGCTTCACAATCAGTGCAAAGCCTAATGTGGGGCTCCATCTCACAACCCTGAGATCATAACCTAAGCCAAACCAAGAGGTGGACTGAATCACCCAGGTGCCCCTATTTATTAATTATTATATAATGATAATTTGGTTGGATTAGAATTCTACTTGAAAATCATTACTTAATGGTATTTTTTAAAGACTCTATTTATTCATGAGGGACACACAGAGAGAGGCAGAGACGTAGGCAGAGGGAGAAGCAGGATCCCTGTAAGGGACCCCAATGAGGGACTCGATCCTGGATTCCAGGATCATGCCCTGAGCTGAAGGCAGACACTCAACCGCTGAGCCACCCAGGTGTCCCACTTAACGGTACTTTTAAAAGATTGCTGCATTCTTTTCTGATATCCAATGTGAATTATTATGTTAAGGTTAAGGTAATTCTCATTTCTATGACATATTTTTATCTTTCTGGAAGGCTTTAGAAATTTTTTCTAAATCTCACAGTGTCCTTAAATTTCACGCGGTAGACATTTAAATTAGACCTTCCAATTAAAGAACCACCATTCTTCTCAGGTTTTGGAAAGTTCCTATTTATTTACTGATATTCTCCTCCAGACTTCTTTGGTATGTATCTGTGAAACATATAGATGATTTCTATATCCTAACATTTTCCTTAATAATTTTATTCACTTTGTCTTTCAAGGACCAATATTCTGGAAATTTCCTGAACTGAATCGAACAAACTTTAATTGAACTTCTGGTAATCATATTTGTAATTTCAAAGAGATCTTTACTGATTTGGGATCATTTCTTTACCATTGCATCCTCTTCTTGTTTTCTGTATGCAATAATGCCACAAATCTCTTTGTGTACTCTGCTTTTAAGTTTCCAACTGTTTCTAGAATTATCTTTCTCTAGAAACCTTGTTCTCTATCTTAATTTTTTTTCATTCATGTAAGGTATTCCCCCAGATAGCTAAAGATCCTTGGTTTTTAATGCAAATACAAGAATTGGCATATTTACAGGAAGACTAATTGCAGTAGTTAAATGTATGTGTCAACTTGCCTGGGCCAAGAGGTACTCAAATATTTGGTCAAACATTATTCTGGGTGTGTCTGTGAGGAAGTTTCTGGATGAGGTTAACATTTGAATCCATAGACTGAAAGTGCCCTCCCTAATGTGGATGGACCTCATCCAATCAAGTATCCAAACAGAACAAAAAGGCTCAGTAAGAGGAATCTCCTCCTGCCTGACTGGCTTGGGACATTGTTTTGTTTTCCCAGCCCTTAAACACAGACTGAAATATTGGCTTTTCTTGGGCCTTGAAGTCGCCAGCATTTTTTTTAAAGATTTTATTTATTTATTAATGAGAGAGAGAGAGAGAGACAGAGAGGAAGAGAGATAGAGAGAGAGAGAGGAAGAGAGAGAGAGAGAGAGAGAGAAGCAGGCTCCATGCAGGGAGCCCGATGCAGAACTCGATCCCAGGTCTCCAGGATCACGACCTGAGCCGAAGTCAGACACTTAACCGCTGAGCCACCCAGGTGTCCAGAAGCCACCAGCTTTTGAACTGGAACTTATGCCATTGGCTTTCCTGGTTTTCAAGCCTTCAAACTCAGACTGGAACTACCCATTAGCTCTCTTGGGTCTCCAGCTGGCTGATTGCAGACCTTGGGACTTTTTAGCCTCCATATCACATGAGCCAATTCCTTACAATAAACCTCTTTATATTTATATACAACATATATTTTATATATTTGCAAATAGGTCTCAGTCATTTTGTTAGTCAGGGTTCTCCAAAGAAATAGAACATATCTGTATAGTCTCTGTGTCTACCCTATTGTTATATAAATTACCTATTATTAAAAATAATCTGTTGAGATATATGCATGTGTGTGTGCATGTATGTATATATATATATATATATATATATATATATATATATATATCTGTATCTATATATATTTCCAATAAGATATTGGTTATTGTTAATAATTAGTTAATTTGGGATCCCTGGGTGGCGCAGCGGTTCAGCGCCTGCCTTTGGCCCAGGGTGCGATCCTGGAGACCCGGGACCGAATCCCACGTCGGGCTCCCTGCATGGAGCCTGCTTCTCCCTCTGCCTGTGTCTCTGCCTCTCTCTCTCTCTCTGTGACTATCATAAATAAATTTAAAAAAATAATTAGTTAATTTATATAACTATAGGATATCCTATATGTATATCCTACTGGTTCTGTTTCTCTAGAGAACCCTGACTAATAAACTGACCAAGAACTTTCTGCAAATGCCTGGCATTTGTCAGCTCTGGACTTCACAATAAAAGAATCAGTTGAGATACAGTCAGGAAGGTGACTATCATACTGGGATTCCCCAAATTCCAGCATGAGGAGGCTGTTTTCTGGGACACCCTAATCCTTCATAGATGCCCAAATTTACCCCATATATTTTTCTTTCTTTTATTTGGATATCCCCTCTTCTTTATACATTGAGGGATGAGGAATGCACAATAACATCTTGCATGCTATTTTGTACGCATGTATTGGAGAGAGATTCAGGAAGCCAACAATTACATGTACAGATCCTGTTTTTACCACCACTTCTTATTCCTGCACCTGTCGTGCCTGCTAGCTTCCATGCTGAATTCCTTTCTATTCTTTTTCCATGTCAGTTATTCCCCCTCCCTTATCCACTGCAACCCATCCCTGTGTATACACTCTAGACTTTGGTTTTCTCCTCTTTGCTCCTTGTGTTATTAGTATCTTTGTTTCCTTTCTATATTCTAGAAAGTTGTTGATATCTCTTATCTGATAATGACTTGCATTCCCATTTTTTCATTCTTATGAGTTCATCCCCTTTTCAGTAGCTTTGCTATTATTTTAATAGGGTTTCTTGAGAGAAAAGAAAAAAATATATGTGGTCATTTGCCATCTATAGCCGAATAAAGGCTTTAAAGGCACTTTGGGTTATAGAAGAATGTTGAAAGGAAGGAATTCTTTTGATTATTCTTACTCTGTAGTAATACTTTTTTCTTCTTTTTTTAGTCAAAGCTAGTGTGCACTCTATATGACTTCTAATAGTCCTGTAGTACGGCAAACCTAGACCTTTTAAGGCCACTCATATAGGTGTAAGTGTGTATGTGTGTACCTATGAATGTGTGATTGTTTCTTGGTACAGTATTAGAAGTTCATCAAGGCTTCTACAGATGGGGGATTAGCCTGCAGGAAAAAGTCTAAAAATATAAATAGATAAATAGATAGATAAGATTTGAGATGAATCTGACCTCTGAGCTTGGGGGTAAGTTGAGGATAGAGGTTTATTTAAAGCAAGAAAGGAAAATAATGGTCTTGGTTATATAGCAACAATGTTATCCTGGCCTTAGGTTATAAGTTGACAAGACTACAAAGGACTAAATACTAATGTCTATTTCAAGATGTTGCCTATGTGACATGAGGATAGATGGGAGGAAAGTCAGGAAGAAAAGCAGTATCGTTTATGATCCATGCTCAAACCCTTCTTGGCTGATTCAGATGTCATCAAAACCCTTTCTCTTCTCCATTTTTTCTATTGGCCAGTAACAAATATGGTTTTGTGGTCTTCCTTTCTCTCTACCAGCAAGTATTGGACTCCTTCATCTTGTAATGTCTTTTTGAAAATCCTGTTACATCAGTAAAAAAAAAAAAAGTGTGTGAATATGTGGGTCTTCCCTATCCAGAAGGTTATTTAATCCTCAATTTTATACATCAGGTCCTAGGTGAGAAATAGGCCTGTTGACAACTGAAGCCACATTTCCAAACAAAATGAAGCCCTGATTTATGCATAAAACAATACTACACTTGAAGATATCTCTGGTCCCTTCTAGACACGAATAAATATCTTACCCTTGGTGGTCATGGTCTGAGAGGGAAAGTTAGCCTTTCGTTTCCCACTCCATTGATTTCTTGAATTTTTTAGTTGAAAAGGTCCTTACGGTACTCATTTAGCAGATGAAAAAACTGAGACCCAGAGACATCGTCATTTACCCAAGGTCAAATGTTTAGTTTGTCAAAGATCTGGGTCTAAAATCCTTATCTTCTATTCTTTTCAGTTCTTCTACCATAATAATCAAAATCATGCTAACAGCCAAACGTACAGACATAGCTACAAATAATCAAATTTTGCATATTGTTGATTTCCAACCATCTTAGGAGCTTCCTGGATCTGATCTGAAACTGATCCCCATAGGCAGAGAGCAGGGAGAGACCAAAGCCACACCAAGCTGTTAGGTAGCAGTTTTATTTTATTTTATTTTATTTTATTTTATTTTATTTTATTTTATTATTTTATTTTATTTTTAAAGATTTTATTTATTTATTCATGAGAGACACAGAGACATAAGTAGAGGGAGAAGCAGTCTCCCTGCAGGAAGCCTGATGGGAGACTAGATCCCAGGACCCTGAGATCATGACCTGAGCCAAAGGCAGATACTCAACCACTGAGCCACCCAAGTGTCCCTGGTAGGTGGCAGGCTTGTCTTGGGCTGCAGCAAGATGAATGGATCCCCACACCAGCCCACCAAATCTTAAAAAGTTTATAAAGAGGCTTTAACTGGGTTCAGTCAAGAATACGGTGCAGGTGTTCTCAACAGCACATCACTATCTCAAGGCTCTGTCCCTGGAGCAGCCTCTGGGAGGAAAAAAAGGCAAGTGGAACCCATAGTCCAAGGGCAGGGGAAGGGGTGAGGAGCCTCTTATTGCCCAGGTCCACCTTGAGCATCAACTGGTGGTCACACCTTTTTAATGACCTTCCCCAACACATGTACTCTTATAGATCCCCAAGGTCTTCACGACTGTTGTCACACCCATTTGGCAGATGAGAAAGATAAAGCAAAGAAATGTTAAATAACCTATCCAAGGTCACACAGCCACTTGCAGACCTAGGGTTAAAACCAAGCAGTCTGGCTCCAGAACCTATATGCTTCGCCATTACAACTCTTCTGCCTCTCTGCCTGGGGAGGCTTGCGTTTTGGTGGCTATGTTTCTAACATGAGACTTTTCTCACTGATTTCTGGTGTGATCAGTAGGATAAATAACACCCGAGGCACACAAGTACTTCACCTGAGGCTTTGTCAGTGAGGAATTGGGCCAGAAAACCAAGAAACTTGGATTAAAAAAATGACAGAAGAGAGAAATTAGGAAGACTTCCCATTTGAACACAAACGTAAGCAGCAGAGACACTGGAGCACAGCTGGGACATTGCCATTGGAAAATGAAATGATCAAACGGGGACAGAGTTACCTAGAGTTGCAGAAGCTTTTTGTATGCTTTTCTCCCTAGGCATTTTGCCAGTTGCTCTTAAAAAAGCAGGTCATGTCTTCCGCTGTACTTTCCGACCCTGTACATAGTAATATAAACTGGAACTGAGAAATACACATCACTGGAAAACTTGGCCTCGCAGGCTCAGATGAAATAGTTGGCTTCAACTCTCCTCGTAAGGATAGGCCTGTGCAGGGGAGCCTGCGGGTGTAAGGCCAGGCAGTTCACCCTTGTCAAGAAAACCACCTCTCAGCACCTGAAACCTTTATAAACAATAACACTATCAGTTATCTATTGCTGTATAACAACTCATCTCAGTACTTAATGCCTTTAAGCAACAATTTATTACTTCTCATGATTCCGTGGATTAGTTGGCTGGTTCTTATGCTGGTTTTGCCGGAATCACTTATGCTGCTGTATTGAGCAGTGGGGGCAGGAGGGGTCTGAGTTCTGTTAGAACAGCTGGGAGAGCCGGACCTCTCCATGTGGTTTCTCATCTCAGACTTTCTGCAGCATGATTGTCTTAGGTTTCCCAGACAGCATAAGAAACTGTTGTAAGACCTCATAGGGCCCTAGTCCAGAGCTTTTACAGCATCGTTACTGCCATGTTTTATTGGCCCACGCAAGTTATAAGGCCAATCTTCATCTGAGATTAGAGTGGACTGCTCTAATCCACGAATTCAAGGCAATATAAGTCACTGGGGACTATTTTGTAGCGATCTAACACTCAGGATTTTTAAAAGCCAGACCAGTCTTTCTTTTCCATGATTGGCTGGGAGTAATAGCAGGTTAAGCAAGAGGAGAAATAGCATTCAGGACTGAGCTCGCCTTTCAGGAAAAGGCATCAGGCCAAAGGAAATGTAAGCAACAGGGTTACTTATTGAGTCTCTCATTGTTTAAATGATTCTCATGGCACTGAAATGACTCTGACATGGCCACAGCCATAAGAGGGTGGCCAGCGTAGATTTTTACCTCAGGATGTAGTGGAGTATTTCTGTCTTAAAGTTGGTTAGGGCTGAGAGAAGGGAAGGAGGTTGTGCAGAATAGTGTTGCCATAGGGCTGTCATACCTTAAAGTCAGGGTTAACAAAATAAATAACCATGTAGAAAAGGAGGAGCGGATTACCACACAAGTGTTAATTAAAGCTTTGTTTCCTCCTTCAGCATGCTCAGGAACAAAGCTGGCAACAGTTTCCGTTGATAGAAGGTTGGTCCTTCCCTGTCCTTTACTAAAATATGTTGCCAAGAAGGTAGCATAGTAAGGACTGTGTCTGTGGTGTGTGTGTGTGTGTGTGTGTGTGTGTGTGTGTGTGTGTGGTGTGTTTTGGGGGAAAGGTGGCAAGAGTTCTTCTGGGAAGATGCTCCAAAGTATATGTGTATTTGCATCAGATAATCTTAAAATGTAATCTTGCAAAAACTTTAATAAACTTCTACTTTTGTAGAAAACACCAACAAGACAGGCATGCAAGTATCACAAATGGATATAATAGGAAAAAGCTTCCTTCTTTTATCCAGACAAAGCTTGATTATCCACAAAGCAAGTGGGATAAGGTTGATCAAAGTCTGGTTATCAGGCTATTTCTGCTACATTTCTTGTTGGTATCCATATCCAAAGCAAGTGTCAAAGGTCAACGTATTCTGCAAGAAGTCCCTATGAAGATGCCTGGACACCATTTGGAGTAGTTCTACAGCTGACTACCTCTGAATGGAAGGTTCCTGCATGTTGGGAGTGGGGAAAGGCCTTTTTTGGAAGAAAATATCAGATATAAATTTTGCTTCATTTACACTGCCTGTCAATCCACCTAAGATTAATCTTTAGATACACAGGTGGCTCAATTCTGTCAAATGGATCTTTAGCATGGCTTCCTGCTTGAAAGAAGATAGGTCAGCAGTCCAACTAATGCAGTCCACACATCCTGGTGTCTGTCCAGGTAAAAGGTACTAAAAAATCAATGGTGAAGAGAAAATTAAACACATTTTATATTGCCTCAACAGTACTTAGCATCCAACTTGGAAATCTCTTTTCTTTCTCTTTTTACATAATGGCACTGGTTAGAACTTCCAGCACAATGTTGAAAGAGAAGTGGCAAGAATAGACATCCTTATATTGATCCTGATGTTATTAAGGAGAAAGCTTTCAGTCTTTCACCATTACGTATGATATTATCTGTGGGTTTTTCAAAGATATTATTTAAAAGGGTAAGGAAGTTCCTTTTTATTCCCAGTTTGTTGAGTGTTTTTATGAAAGTGTATTGGATTTTTTTCAAATTCTTTTTTGCATCTACTAAAATGATCATTTTTTATGCCCTTAATTCTATTAATGTTATGTATTAGATTGATTAATTTGTGGATGTTAAACCAATCATGCGTTTCTGGAATAAAATTTTATTAATTATGTTCTTAAAAGCTTGTGAGAGTATATATACAGGGGTAGTAACATTAGTGAAAGCCCACCTCACAAATAGGAGAGGATATCGTACTGGGTTTGTGTGCATGTTGTATGTGTGTGCACGTGCACATGCATGTGCATTCTTGCACATCTATGCTTTCTACCCCTCAGGCTTAATAAGTTACAAAGATAGATTCTCTAGCCACTTACCTGGGGTTTCATGTAGAAGAGTTACTCAAGAGAAATAGAATCTCAAATTCATACAATGCATGATTTAAATTCTGTATGCATAGTCTACACAAGAGGAAATAACTGTAAGTACTGAAATGAATTTTAAAACCTCATTTAGAACCAGTAAGGGAAGGCTGCTGCTGTCTTTTGGGGAGTCAGGAAGTTACATTTAATAGTTGTAGTGGTTTTTAGGGGCTGCCATAAGAAAGTGCCACAAAGTGGGTGGTGGCTCAAAAAAAAAAAAAAAAAAACACCCAGAAATGTGTTCCCTCACAGTTATGGATGCTAGAAGTGTGAAATCAAGGTATTAGCCTGGTTGGTTTCTACTGAGGGCTCTGAGGGAGAATCTGTTCCATTTGTCTCCCCTAGCTACTGATGATTGCTTGCAATCCCTGATATTGGGTTGTAGTGCCACCACACCAATCTCTGCCTCCCTTTTCACATGACATCTACCGTGTGCTTCTTTATATAGTTTTCCCTCAGTGCATGTCTGTGTCTAAATTTCTCTCATAAAGACACCAGTCTTTGGGGTAGGACACACCTTAATCCAATATGCCCTCATTCTAACTTCATTATATCTGTAAAGACCCTATTTCCAAATCAGATCATATTCTGAGGTCGCAAGTAAATATAAATTCTGGGGAGATAGTGTTCAACCTTAACTTCCTTAAACCACAGAATGCAGGAAACCATCACGGATGTTCACAACTTCCTGTAGCACCTTGATAAATATGTGAGCCAAGTATAGACTATCCAATCAAGTTGTGTTTAAAGTACAAAAGGATAAAGACAGATAGTTTTGAACATGCCAGAGCTCAGGAAATATCATTGCCGTGAGCATTTTCTGAGAAAACTAATGGAGGACAAATATATGACAATAAAGAGATTAACAAGGAAATTACGAAAGACTTTACAATGAATTTTGAATATATTTAACAGTAGAAACAAGATTAAACCACATGTGGGGGAAAACGTATAAAATAGTATGTAAAAGTTATACACAATAATAATGGAGAAATGATATAATATCTTAGGGGACTCTGATAGTGCCTCAACTATATCACTGCAGCTTCACCACTTCAGGTTGTTTTAGCTGATCCTATCTACCAATATATGTATCTTTTCCCCAAAGACACCATAAAAGAAGTACCATGGAATTAAAGTCCCCCCAGGAGAAGAACCTCAACAAATGATTGATGAGATTTGGTGAATAAATACTCTGGATCCCTTGATCTTTGGAGAGACCACTCTAACGCATGTGTATCACAATCTTTCCCAGAAATTCTTCACAACATTAAGTTCTACTTAACCACACATAGCTGGCATAATACTCTTTTTATTGGTTGCTTTGTCTTTTCTGTGTACTTCTTTACTTTCCTATTGGTAGTCTTGCCTTTCACAAATAAAAAAGTTATACTTGAACCATTGTCTTATGATGTGCCTCTGAGGGAACTCAAATTAAGATAATGTAACTAGCTAAAATTGATTGGGGGAGAGAGAAAGAAAATATAAAGTATTGCACATATCGAATTGCTTCATCTGTAATTGCTGAGAGTCCAAGGAGATAATTTAAAGTTGCAAATATGAAGTCATAGAAGCATAAGCATAGTTAACTATAAATGGTAAACAAAAATATAATATAATTAACTAAAACTGAGTGGTAGAAGTGAAGAAAGGAAATGAAAAGGAAGAAAAAATATCCTAAGTTTATCATTGCTCAGATAATAGATACTGCTTAAGAAATGGAAGATTAAGGGTATTATGTAAATTTACAGTTATAAAGTGAAAATGGCAAAGTAAGGATGCCAAAAATTCTCTTCTCCATAAAAGCAATGAGAATATATGCAAAAAATAAAGAATCAGCTTTTTCAGAACTCTGGAAATTAACTAAAGGCTTGAAGTAATCCAGGGAATGTTTATGCAAGAAAAACAGCTGGTAAACCTTGGTTAAAAACAGCAAGCTTTGGGGCATCTTAACTTGTCCCAGTCTCACTCTCCTCCTCCCAGAGTCACAATGGCCTTGAAACATAACAATCCACATTGATGGTGAAGATTGGCAACTACTGGAGAAAGCAGAATAGCACCAAAGCTCTTTCAAAGCATCATTCCCTCAAACTGTCATTTTGTGACCTGCCTGTCAATTGTGACCCCATAAGACCATGTTTGCAACCTATCTGTATCTTACCTGACTGGGAGCTTATCCAGTGTGAAAAGCCTGATCCCCCAGGACATTTGTCAAAAAGCAGTTACAGCCTATTGCTGACCTTCATGGATGCCTGAGGCAGTGTATAACAGTTGAGGCAAACAATAGACTAACCAAAAAAAAAAAAACCACACAAAAAAACAAAAAAAAAAAAACCCTGAAAACAGCAGTTGGGGCATGAAATTCCATTGGGACATTCAAAAGCTCTGATATGTTCCCGGAAATCTGCAAGTCCAGGCACAATGCCCAAGGCTGTTTGTATGCTCAGGGCTGTGCACATGCACAGAAAGGATCTGAGGAGGCCCTAAGCTCTCACCTCTGGCTGTCCTTGAGATTTTGTGCAAGTAAGAAGTGAAGGCTAAGGCAAAGTTTTAAACTGCCTGACTGTTGAAAGCATACACCCACACATACACAGGGCCCCTCAGCAAAGACTGGAAGAGATTTGCCAGTCTCAGGCATTTAAGAAAATCTCTGGCCAATCATTAGGTGACCACTCAGCTAACCAAGTAGAGAGTCAGTGGCCACACATGACAAAGACACAGACTTTATGGAACTGGTTCAGAAAACTGATTCAGAAATAAATAAAAACTGCAAATAAAAAACAAATCCTAGGGAAAGGGAAGAATCTGATTTTCAGAGTTATCACATTATATTACTTCAAATATCCAGTTTCCAACAAAAAATAAATTATGAGACATGTGAAGAAATAAGAAAAAATGACCCACACACAGGTAAAAAAAATAAATCATAGAAAATATCCCTGAGGAAGCCCAGACTTTGGATTCATTACACAAAGACTCTAAGTTAGCTATTGTAAATATGTTCAAAGAACTAAAGGAAACCATGTCTAAAGAATTAAGTAAAAGTATGAAAGTGATGTTTCACTAAATAATACCAATACTGAGACAGAAATTGTAAAAGGGAACCAAGTAGACATTTTGGAGTTAAAAAGTACAATTACTGAGATGAAAAATTCACTACTGGGGCTCAATAGCAGATTCAAGTAAGCAGAAGACAGAATCAGCAAATTTGAAGATGGGTCAATTTAAATTATACACTGAGGTATAGAAAGAAAAAATAATGAAGAAAAAGAAACAAATTCTCAGAGACCTGTGTCATATCATCAAGCATACCAACATACACATAATAGGAGTCCTTGAGAGGGAAGATAGAAAGAGGCAGAAAGAATATTTGAAGAAATGATAGCCAAAAACTTTCCAAATTTGACAAGATAACCTGAATCTACACATTCAAGAAGCTCACCAAATCCCAAGTAGGATAAACTCAGAGATCCACACTGGGACACATAATTAAACTGACAAAAGCCAAAGTCAGAATTTAGAAAGCAGAAAGAGAGAAGTGACTCATCACATACAAGGGTTCTCAATAAGATTAATGATTGAGCCCAGATTGAAACCAGGGAGCCCGGAAAGTAGTGAGATGACAGAGTCAATGTGTATGTGTTTGTCCGAGGTGGGGAAGGAGGTCAGAGCTCTTAACCAAAAATCACATACCTGGCAAAACTGTCCTTCACAAAGGAGATATTAAGACTTTACCATAGAAACAAAAACTAGGAGAATTAATCTCTAGTAGACCTATCTCACAAGAAATACTAAAGGGCCCAAGAAAGATATACAAATGACCAATAAGTCCATGAAAACATACAAAACATGGGGCACTTGGGTGGCCCAGTTGGTTGAGTGTCTGACTCTTGGTTTCAGCTCCCATCACGATCTCAGGGTTGTGAGATTGAGCCCTGAGTTGGGCTCCTTGCTCCAAGCAGAGTCTTCTTGGGCTTCTCTCCTTTCCTCTCCTTCTGCCCCTCCCCCTACTTGTACTCCCTCTCCCTCTCTCTTTCTAAAATAAATAAATAAATCTTTAAAAAGGAAAGATGCACAGCATTTTTCATCAGCAAAATGCAAATCAAAACCACAGTGAAACACCATTTCAAACACATTCAGATGACTAAAATAAAAAAAGGCAGATAAAAAGTATTAACAAGGGGGCACCTGGGTGACTCAGTGGTTGAGCATCTGCCTTTGGCTCAGGTCGTGATCCCGGGGTCCTGGAATTGAGTCCCACATTGGGCTCTCTGGGGAGAACTTGCTTCTCCCTCTGCCTCTGTCTCTGCCTGTCTCTGTGTCTCTCTCTAATGAATAAATAAATAAAAATTTTTAAAAAGTATCAGCAAAGATTTGGAGTAATCAGAACCCTCAGATACTACTGATGGGAATGTAAAATGATGCAGCCACTTTGAAAAACATTTTGGTAATTTTTTTTCATTCTGGTAATTTCTCAAATGATTATACACAAAGTTGTCCTATGACTGGGCAGTTTCACTCCAGGTATATATCCAAGAAAAATGAAAACATGTTCACACAAAAGCTTGTAGATGGATCTTTATAGAAGCATTATTCATAATAGCCAAGAGTTGAAAACAGCCCAAATACTCATCAACAGACAAATAGATAAAAACTAAGTGCCATATTCATACAATGGAATATTATTTGGCCCTAAAAAAGAATGAAGTACTAATACATACTACAAGATGAACAAACCCTGACAATAAAAAGTAGAGACAGAACGTAGATTGTTAATACTTAGGACTGGGGAGTGGATAGAGCAATAGGTGAATGCTTGCTAATGGGTACAGGTTCTGAGGTGATGAAAATGTTCTCAAATTGATTGTGGTATTACCTGCACATATCCATGAATAACTAAAAAACACTGAATTGCACATTTGAGCTAATTGTGTGGTATGTGACTCATATTTTATTAAAGCCATTAAAAACCAAACATACTAATAGGAGTCCTTTAGGCTTAAATGAAAGGATAGTAGACTGTGACTTGAATGCACATGAAGAAAGACAAAGAACCAACAAAGATTCAGTCGTCCAGCTTTTCTCAACACCATCATGCTGTGCATGCATTTTTGCAGAGAACCTTTTATACACTAGGTCGCATGTTAATGAGATCAGCGATTGTACCCCTTCAGAAATTGTAGACCAGGGAAGAGGACAAACATGGAATATATCTCCTCACCTGTGGTAAGTACTAAAACAAGGGATAGGCCGGTCACTGCAAATTATTAGCTCAATGCTGGGGCCTTTCATGCATCAGCTCATGGATCCTTGGTACTTCTGTGAGGCAGAGAATGTTGACTTCTCTGGAACCCACTTTTCCCGTCTTTGAAATAAACTCTAAAGATTTACCCCCAGGTCTCAATTCATAATAGAAAATAGGCTCAACCCCAAATTCTAGTAAGTTCATTATTATGTCACATCAACTTGATGGAATATTATATAAGTATTCTTTATGTAGTTATTAAGACAATGTTAAAACATGGCATAGAGTACTTTAAAGGTATTTTGACATGTTAAATGAAAGACATGTAAAATTATGTAAAAATGAAACAGATTACAGTTAAAAGAAATTACTGGTATAAGACTATAAATCTTCCTAAAAAATATGAAGAGTCCACATAGCAGAAGACTTGAAAAATTATAAGTACAGAAACATAAAATTAACTATTATGACAAAAATAAAACTGACTATATTTTTCATATCAATAAATTTAAATGGCCTAAAGTCCTTCATTAAAAGAATTCTAGGTTGGTTCATAAAATAAATTCAGACACATAAAAAAAGTGATTCCAGAAAGTTAAAAATAAATAATTGGTAAATATATACTAGGCATAAACCAAACCAAAAGGAGGAGGGTTCATGATCTTTATTTCAAATATAATATGGTAAATAGAAACTCACTAGCCATTGGAAACTTAGAAAATATTCTCATTGTCCAAGATAAATCAAGTTGTTAAAAAATTAGAAAGTCTATAGGATATCTGTGCCACTGGATCTTCAGTTTGTTTCTCCAGATAAACATTCTTCCCTCTTCCATCCTGCTCTGGTGCCCTGAGAAACTAAACAGCTCTTCTGTGGACTATGCCAAGTGCATCACTGGGTCCCCATGTCTCTGGCTCCTGGTTGGGTTTGATCCATGGGAAATGCTAGTGATAGAACAGAAGATGGAAAGAGAATGAGAGCGGAATATTTATTCTATGTCTCCCTTCCTGCTGGATTGCTGCAGGTTAGCAAGATCCTTCTACCAAAGCTCCTGTCAGGTGGCCTTTTTCACATATGTTCTCCATCTCAAGGTACAGTGGCTTTCCTTCTCCTTCGCCTAATTTGGACTCATATGTGGTGATGGCACCCCTTAAAATATCTGAGTTACTGTTCTGTCCCTTTTGTTTTCCTCTCTGCTCTGCCTCTAGCATTGTAGATTATCCTTTTATTAATCATCTCTCTTCAAGTTATCCCATTTAAGTATGCCCCACCTGTTTTCTGATGATACAAAAACTAAACGTCTTTCATAAGATGGATCTAATATTAATATCAAACTCTATCCTGAAAATGCAGAATAAACCTTTTCGAGTCTCCGTCAAGCAATCATGAGAAAAACGGACCATGTATTGGTCTATGAAGAAAAACAAAATAAAATAACAAAACACAAAGCTCAGTTAATTCCAAAATGAAGGGAAATAAACAAAATCAAGAAATATTCTCTTGTGCCGGTGCGAAAACACTAGAAATCAAACACAGAATCAGAAAGTACTATCTGTTGGAAATTCAGAAAAAAAGTTGTTAGTTGAGTCAAGGAGGAAATACAAATGGAAATTGCATTCTGAGTCCCAGGCAGCATTTTTTAAAAAATCAATATCTAGATACACTGTAATACATGCCTAGAACAACAAAGACAAGGGGCACCTGGGTGATTCAATTGGTTAAGCATCTGACTCTTGATTTTGGCTCAGGTCATGATCTCAGGTCACGGGTCTGGCACCGTGCTCATTGGGATCTGCTTGTCCCTTTCCCTCTGCTCCTCCCCCAGCTTGTGCTCTGGCCTTCTCTCTCTCAAATAAATACATAAATACATAAAATATTTTTTTTACATAAAATATTTTTAAAAAAACAACAAAGACAAGGTTTTTCTAAGCAGTCAAGGAGAAAAGAGACCTTACTTAGAAAGATAGACAGTGGGCCAGTTGTGACAGAATAGTATTTCCAAAGTGTTGAGGGAAAAATATTCATTACTCTAGAATATTATGTCAGATAAAGGCATTAGAATTCTATGAGAACCAGGAGAAATTACTGTTCACAGAAGCTGGCTGAAAGAATGAAAGGAAGTGCTTGTAATAATCCAGAAGGAATATATACAATATAAAACACAATGGTGAGCAAAGAAGTTGGAAAGCATGATAGTAATTCCAACCAATTAGAGAATATTAAGGGAGAAAATAAGCTAGCTTTGGTGTATTTCAGACAAGAAGGAGCTAAAATACAATAAATCTGGAAATGGGAGAGTAGAGAGTAAGCTTTTAAAATGTTCTGGCTCATTCTATTCTTTGCACAGAGGCTAGAGTTGAGGATAAATTTCAGTTTTATTTTGTATGCCTATTCAAATCTAATGGCAAAGTCACAAATGCCAATTTACCTGGCATCCAACTGATACTCATATCTGTACTAGTCAGGTGTTAGTAGATAACCAGCAAGTAAAGGAAAAATGGAGGCCAGCCCATCTTCTGAGCTCTACTTCATAGAACAGAAGAAAACAACACCAAGTGTTATTGATATCCAGGATGCTCATTGTTCACTCCTTTTTTTAAAAAAAGATTTTATTTATTTATTGGAGAAAGCATGAGAGAGCACAAGTGGGAGGAGGGGTACAGAGGGGCAGAGGGAGAGAGAGAAGCAGACCCCCTTCTAACCTGGAAGCCCCACTCAGGGCTCAATCCCGGGACCCTAGGATCATGACCTGAGCCGAAGGCAGACACCCAACTGACTGAGCCACCGAGGTGCCCCTCTCCTGAATTGCTTTTTTGGTGACTTACTCGGTGTCAAGGTAAATGGCCTGCATGTCATTGGTAGCTTCTCATTCTAAGGATCTGTTTTCAGAATGAAATGAACTTAAATAGAGAAGCCGACTTGTTGAAAAGATTCAAAGTCACAATGCAAGTATTTGGAGCCTTTGAGACAGAAGAGACTACTTTCTAACATAGTACTGTCTGATTGTAGTTTACTTCATGGCGAACTTCTTTTCCCTGTTTTCTCCCACTGACCTTTCATATAGCTGACGTGGTCTGCTCTGCTAACTTGTGCAGTTCCAGAGACCAAAACATGATGAGTATTGTGTGTAGCAGTACAGCAGTTTTTAGCCCTGGCAAAGAAAGGCCAGCATCCTCTGCTCCAAATGAGTATTTAGCTATCCAGCTATGCCGAGTTTCAGAGGCTTTTAAAATGAAATGAGTTGCTAGGAATTTCATCTGATGAACACTTCAGATTGTTCTAGAATGAGATTAATTGCCTTGTCCCTAGATATAGATGGCACATTTTATCTCTGAGGCCTGCAAAAGAACTCTCATCTTCATTTTAAAGCTGGCCTGGAGCCGCAGAAATTTAATGTTTGGGCTTGCACAAATTGGAAGGAAGATCCGGGAAACTCCCTCTCCACATTTCACTGTCTTCCCCCCCGCCCCCAGATTCCTGGGATTTTGCTGAGTCTGCTCCTGAAAAAGCTTGCTCATCTCCCACACCCCATCTAATTAACTGGAAATTAACCTTCTCATTAACCCACAGATGGGGAAGACCAGTACACATACTTCAGCATGTGTACACTCACGTGGGCTCTCACTGGCCACGATTAAGAACAAAATTCCAGTTGACATATGCAGGAAGAAGAGTTAGAAGATATTTAAAATGGAATTTTCATTTCAGAAATTGGTTGCCAAAACATATATTCTTCTATGTTAACCAGAAGCCCACATTTGGGATATAATCATTAACTGAGGAAAATATTGAGTAGTCCCAGGATCCTCATCCAAGTTTCTACTGATTTTGCCACCCACATCCCGTGGCTCCAACCTACTAGCCAACAACACACCCAACGTGTGCATGCAGGTTGGTTTACTCATCTGCATGAGAAGACCCCAGGGGGTCTTCTAAAAATCGACCTCTATACTGAGGCCCTTACCTCTGCTAATCCTTTGTCATGTCCAGCCTCAACATTTTCCCCTTCAGCAAGACTTATGTAACACAGTAGCTCTATTTATTGATTGCCCAGCATTTTTTTTGGCACTAATTCTATTGAAATTTCTTGTCTTTTGGTAAGTCCCAGGCAAATCAGTGCCTTAATTAACACCCATGCCTCAATTGTCTCTCACTTTACCTAGTCTTTTGGAGTCTTACTGTCAAAATCCAAGTATAAAGGCAAAAAAAAAAAAAAGCAGACAATGGGTTTCCAGTTTTATGCTTGTCTTAGCAATTCTATGAGAGATATTTTGAAGCTCCTCTTGAAAACTCTGTGCCAAAGACCTGGTAATTGTTTTTTATGGTTTTCCAATGAAGTGTGAAGTCCTTCTAATAGCTGTCAATAGCTTTCTCTCTCTGTAGCTGTGGACACAAAGAAAGAGGCCTTTAACAACTGTTCTTGTTTTTCTTTTTTTTTTTTCCTCCCTCTCTCCCATCATCACTACTTTGGTCTGATGTCTGGTTAAAGACTAAACATTCGGCTTTCTACCGTTGAATAGCCTAAGGGGAGTTCAAGATAGGTCAAATTCATCGTGTTGGATCCCTCCTAAATTTCAAAAGAAAAGATGATCATCGCAGCCAATATATATCCAAATCACTGACTTTTACTCTGTGCCAGGCATATTGCTAGAACCTGAGGATATGTAGATAAATAAAGGAGGTCCTTGTTCTGAGGAGAGAGGTAACCAAAAGAAGGGGCTGATTCTAAGGAACTGTGAGCCTAGACATGTTTTGTCATCACTATGTTTCTAGTACTTAACACAGGGGCCAATCTTCGATAGATACACAATGAGTGGATGCTGAATTAAATCATATTACCTTACTCTTATTGAGCCATCCATAAGGACAGTGAAATCATCTTCAATACATTGTTATTTTAATATGCAAAGTCTATTAAAAAAAAAGGAAAGCCATGTTTTCCGGTTTTCCTAGGTATCTCTTCAAGGAGACAAGTCAGCAAAACCGCCCCTTAAAAAGCCCTTTAATTTTTTAAGAAGGCACATGAAATTATTGATAACTAAATGTTTAATTAGTGTTTGCTATACTTAGCATAATAGTTTAGGTCAAATTTATGATTCACGAGAGCTGTATTTTTACGTGCCATATATGCTCTTTATGGTACATCAGAGTCCCTTTTGCGTAATCAATGTGCACAATATATTTCTGCCTATTATACAGGACTTGACACATAATTTTACTGTTTTAAATTGTTACAGTGGTTTGTAGTTATTGTGTCTTTGGCTCTCTAGCACACTGTTGTCCCTGTGTATAATTTATTTTATATCATATTCTTGGTTAGAAACACCATCTCAATTATTACATTGTTCCTTGAGGAGAAAAGATGACCTGTTTCAGGAAAAATGCTCTCCTCTTCGAAAGCAAGAATGCACTGTGCCAGCAACAGGTGACTACCTCTGCAGTCATGTATCACCAGTTATATTTTCACAGGGATGTTGGAGTTTTTTCCTCAATCTGAATGTAAACCTTTCGGGGAGTCATTATTTGCCTCCAGCTCCTCTCTCCTGGCTTCTCCACCACCTGTCTAGCTTCCTGTAACCGTTGGTAGGTTTTCCTCCTAGGCAAAGGTTGGTCTTGGCCCCAAGTCAATCCTGGATGCCGTAAATATCTGAAGCTCCAGCTCACATCAGGAAGAACTTAGAATTTAGTTTTAATGCAACCTTGCTAAGGATCAGGTATATTAGGGATGTGTATTCTCCTCTAATCCCCATGCAGTAGCCCAACTGAGTTAATCCCACAATCTCCCCATGAATCCACCTCCCACTTAACTGGGTTGAGGTCCTGCTCAATTCTTGCCAAACTCTTCTCTAAAGTTACTGGACTCATTTGGGATATCCTCAACCACCCCCCCTCCAAGGTCTGCCTTTGAAGGAACAGTGTTCACAAACATGTCATTGAGGGGCCTGTGTGGCTCAGTCAGTTAAACGTCCAACTCTTGGTTTTGGGTCAGGTCATGATCTCAGCATGATGAGATGGATCCCTGCATCCAGCTCTATGCTCAGTGGGAAGTCAGCTTGAGATTCTTTCTCCTTCTCCTTCTGCCCCTCCCTCAACTCACACACATGCTTTCTTTCTCAAGAAAGAAAGAAAGAAAGAAAGAAAGAAAGAAAGAAAGAAGAAAGAAAGAAGGAAGGAAGGAAGGAAGGAAGGAAGAAAAAAGAAAGAAAGAAGAAAGAAAGAAAGAAAGAAAGAAAGAAAGAAAGAAAGAAAGAAAGAAAGAAAGAAAGATGTCATCAACTTTCATCCAACTAACCTTTGCCATTTAACATCCAAACTGGACTTTCCCAAAGACCTTACCAATCTGAAGATTGGGCCTCCACAGTTAGAATGCCTGACATGCAATATGTGCCCTTAGGACAATGGATTCTCTGTTTAGCCTTCCTTCCTAGGGCAAGCTTCTGCAACTTCCCCAGACTACTTGTCCTATTTTTGTCTCCTTTTCCAGGAGCTCATGCTTCTGAAGTACCAAGATGTCTCACGGCATCACTCATTGGACCTCGGTTCCACAGATAAGAACATTCTATTAATCCCATGCTCTACATAATATCTAGCACAAGATGGAGCACACAGAAATTTCTGCTGAGCCCATGCTTGGCCTCCAAACAGGGAGCATCTGCAGATTCTGGTCCAGGGATGTGGGGCAAACGATAGTAGAGGAAATGTAAATTAAACATTATGAGTTTATAATTTAATGGGGAAAAGAAGATCAACAAACAGGAAATGAGAATGGATAATGCAGATTGTCTGGGCCCTATGTTTTCCATGGAGATAAATGTTGCCCCTTCCTACTCAGTCACTCAAGCAAGAAAGTAGGCTACCTCACTGCTTTTCACCCTTATGCACATTATTGGTGATCAGGTGCCACCAATTCCAAATATTTTAAAAATTTTTTATCTTCTTTTTTCTTTTTCAAGTTTTTATTTGAATTTCAGTTTATTAAAAAAATAAATAAATAAATTTCAGTTTATTAACATACAGTGTAATATTAGTTTCAAGTATAGAATTTAGTGATTCATCCCTTACAAACAACACCTGGTGCTCATCACATTATGTGTCCTTCTTAATCCCCACCCCCATTTACCCCATCCCTTCACCCACCTCTACTCCAGCAACCCTGAGTGTGTTCTCTAGAACTGAGTCCTTTACAGTTTGCCTCCCTCTCTGTTTTTATCTTATTTTTCCTTCCTTTCCTCTATGTTCATCTGTCTCTTAAACTCCACAAATGAGATCACATGGTATTTGTCTTTCTCTGACTATGTTGCTTAGTGTAATACCCTCTAGCTCTAATCACATCTTTGCAAATGGCAAGATTTCATTCTTTTTGATGGCAGAGTAATATTCCATTGTGTATATGTAATATACATATATACAATAACAATATAATATACAATATACATATAACATACATGTATCATATAAAATATTTCTGTTATATAGAATATAACATCTTCTTTATTCATTCATCAGTCAATAGACACTTGGGCTCTCTCCAAAGTTTGGCTATTGTTGATAATGCTGCTATAAACATTAGGGTGCATGTATCCCTTTGAATCACTATGTTTATATGCTTTGGAGAAATACCTAGCAGTGCAATTGCTGAGTTGTATGGTAGTTCTATTTTTAACTTTTTGAGAAAATTCCACCCTATTTTCCAGAGTGGCTGAACCAGTTTGCATTCCTAACATCAGCAATTCCTCATCTTTAATATCTCTCATATTTATCCTTCTTTCCCACCATCAAACTTACTACCTCAATTGAAGTCATAACTGTTCACTTGGTCTATTATTATAGACACCTAGTTGACCTCCCTGCCTTCAGATTTTTCCTATCCTATCTATTCTTCATTTAGCAATTGTATTTTATTTATTGATTTATTTATTTTTATTGGGCAAAAAGGTTTTATTTTTTGTTTCAAAAAATTTTTTTAAAGATTTTATTTATTTATCCATGAGAAACACAGAGAGGAGAGAGAGAGAGAGGCAGAGGGAGAAGCAGACCCCATGCAGGGACCCCGACATGGGACTCAATCCTGGGTCTCCAGGATCACGCCCTGGGCCAAAGGTGGCGCTAAACCACTGAGCTACCCGGGCTGCCCATTGTTTCAAATTTTTATTGAAGTTCTGGTTAGTTAACATATAATGGAGTATTGGTTTCAGGAGTAGAATTTAGTGATTCATCACTTACATATAACACCTGGTGCTCATCATAACAGGTGCCCTCCTTATCAGCCATCTAGCCCATCCCCCACTTACATCCCCTATATCAACCCTCAGTTTGTTCTCCATAGTTAACAGTCTCTTATGGTTTGCTTCCCTCTCTCTCTCTCTTTTTTCCTTTCCCAGATGTTCATCTGTTTTATTTCATTTAGCTATTTTAATGATGTCTTTTTTATTTATACCATTTAAAACTATTTTTTATTATTTTTTAAACCAAAGACTATAGAATAGCAACAATGGAAAATAATTCTCCTTGCCACCTCAGATGTTCATTTATTTCCAGTGGTGATTCCAGAATATAGGAAGGCTTTCCTCACCTCCCACTCCTTTCTTCAACCACTCCCATCTGCTTTTGTTCCTATCATTTGATGACAAAAGTTTTCACTAAGGACAACAGCAATATCTGTGTTTCTAAATGCAACAGAATTGAAATTTGCCATCTCAGCAACATGTGGCTCTGTTGGCTACATGTTCCTTTAAGAAACTCTCATTGAACTCTGTACTCATTTCCTTTTGGTGCAGTAACAAATGACCACCAACATGGTGGCTTGAAACAACATACATTCCTTTTCTTACAATTCTGGAATCTAAAATCAGTTTCAATGGGCTGAAATCAAAGTATGAACTCTAAGGAATAATCTGTTTCATTTATTTTCTTTCTTTCTTTCTTTCTTTCTTTCTTTCTTTCTTTCTTTCTTTCTTTCCTTCTTTTTTAAAAGAGCTTCTGGAAGCTGTCTGCATTCCTTGGTTCATGGCCCCTTTGTCCATCTTCAAAGCCAGTCATGCAACATCTTGCTTCATTCATCACCTTGCCTTTTCTTCTATGTCCAATCTCTTTCTGCCTCTCTCTGTAAGGATACTGGATTATCTGATGGGTCCTAAATGTAATCATAATTGTCCTTACAAAGAGAGGTTGTGTAATGGTTAATTTTACATGCCAACTTAACTAAGCTGACGGATGCCCACATAGCTGTTAAAACATTACTTCTGAGTGTGTTTGTGAGGGTGTTTCTGGAAGAGATTAGCATTTGATTCAGTAGACTGAGTAGATAGATCCACCCATAGCAGTGTGGATGGGCATGATCTGATCCACTGAGGTTCTGAATAGAATAAAAAAAACAAAGGAAGGGCTGATTCTCTTTCTCTCTCTCTTCTTGAGCAGGGATGTCTATCTTTTCCTGCCCTCCAACATCAGAGCTCCCAGTTCTCAAGCTTTTGAACTCAGACTGAATTATACCATTGGTTTTCCTGGGTCTCTAACTTGCAGACAGCAGATTGTGGGACTTTTCAGCCTCTATAACCATGTGAACCAATTTCTATAATAAATCTCTTCTTGTATATATCTCTATATATATCATACTGGTTCTGTTTCTCTGGAGATCCCTGACTAATACAGACTGTGTTCTACTTATTTACTATTTATGAATCATAGTTCTTTTGAGGAAGTGTATTTTTAAATAAATTAATTTAATTTTGATAAATTTAAATTAAACTGAATAAATATTAATGTATCTGAATATTGTGAAACATAACACACTTAGAGAAAAGTGCAAAAACCATAAATATTTAGCTTACCAAATTATTATAACATGAAGACATGCAACCACCACTCAGGTCAAGAAACACATTGTCAGCAACTCAGAAGCCCTCAGCGAGCTCCTTCCCAATTACATCCCCCTCCTTGTTAAATTTATCCCCAGGTGTTTTAACTTGTACAGCTTGAGATCTTTTATTCCTTTTGAGAAAGAGGGAAGCAGTGCCTGACATCCAGGAACTGGCTTGGCCCTTTCCTGGTAATCATAAACAAAAAAATATTTCATAGAACACCAACACCACTAAGGCCACCCTGTAACCCTGATCAAGACAAAAGCCAGACTCTTCTGTAATCATATCTGAACACAGACAAAAATGTGAACTTTTCTGAACCGTAGAAATGATCCCTCTCCCAGCTAATATGAGTGACTGCTGTTTCTTTATCAGTTAGAGCTTTGGCCTCACTTGAATCTTCTCTTTCCAGAGAAGATTTATTAAGAGCCTCAATCACAGAATTACCTCCATTTCCTGACAGCACACAATCCTGAACAAAGTCTCCTGTGGACTCTCTCCTAAAGCACCAGAAGTGAGCCTGAATCCTGTAATAAGTCCTTTCTGGCATCCTCTTAACTGAGATGATCCCTTGTGGTCTGCCTTCTCCCTCATGACAATGAGCCACAAACCTAACTTGTTCAATTCTGAGAATGTTCATAATGGCCTTTGCTTAAAGGGCACTAACATTTTCTAAGGTCATTGGCTTTTCCTCAGCAGGGTTTTCTAATGATTTTTAAATTTTTCATTTTATTTCTTATTTTTATTTAATTCTAAGTGATTTTTATTTGTGTAAAGGCAGCTTACTTTTTGTGTGTATTAGTTAATTGATTTTGTGAATGGTCTCCTTGCTAATTTATAAGGTTTCAAAAATTACACTTACAAAATTGCAGAAAAAAAATTCTACCTTCTCTTTCCCAACATTTATTCCTTGGATTCCTTTTTCTTATTTATTTGCATCGACTAGTACTTGCAGAACATTATAAATATTTCTGATGATAATGGGTATCTTTGCCTTGTTTTTGCTTTATTGAGGATTTGTTGAGTTTCTCACTGTTAAACATGATGCTGGCCTTTGGTTTGAAATGTACATAATTTAAGAAATTATCCTGATTCAAATTCTGGTTCTGCCTCCTTGGTGCTATGCACAACCTTGAGCAAGTTACTTAAATTTTTAGTACTAATTTCTTCATCTGAGTATTATGGCAATAATAATACTGCCTCATAGGGCTCTGTCAATATGAAATTCATTTAAAAGTGTGAAAAAATGCTTAGAACAGTGCTTGGTTCATAGTAATTGCTATAAAAATGCTTAATTATATAATTTAGCATATATGCTATTATATATTATATAATATAGCATAATACAACATGATAAATACTACACAATATAATAAAACAATGATATTTCATATAATGTATAAATATTATATATTACTACTCTACTCTGATTTAATTAAGAACTTCATCAACATTAAAAGTTGGATTTTATCAAATGCATTTTTGGTATCTATAGTGATAGTCATATGGCATTTCTCCTTTCATGGGTTCATTTTTCTTAAACACTCATCTGATCATGTTACACCCCTGTCTGGACTCATCTCACCTGCACAAGATGGTATATATAATTCCTTAGCGAGACATTCAAGAAATTCCATGATATAACCTGCTTTCATTTCTAACCTCACTACTTCCTCCCTCCACTCTCTGTTTTGGATTTCTTAAAGAATCTGCTCCATCAAAGTACCATACTCTATAATATTTTTACCATGTAAGTTTGTTGTGACGATTAAATATATCTTTACAATATGTGAAATGTATCAAACGGTGCCTGGCATAGTGTAAATGCAATATAAGTGTTCCTATAATTATTTTTTTTTACTAAGAGTTTTACCAGTACAAGATGTCAAATTTTATCACATTCTTTGGGAGGATTTGTAAAGATATTTATGTGATATTTTTCCTCTGATCAAATAATCCTTTAAAACATGTATCTGAGTATATGACACTATCATATAGGTTCACCACTGACTGCAAGGCAAGACATTCAGGACCTTGCATGATTCAACTTTGCTTTTGATGACTTGACTGTGGTCCTGTATATAGGTTTTAAGATTTCTCTTAATCCCAAACAGTTTTCACCAGGCTGTGAATTTTCAAGTATTTCCCACTCTTACATGATGTCCCTGATGTTAGCGCCAATTACAAGACAAAAGCATGGTATCGTAGGTGTTGGTGTTTATTGATCTGAAACCTTTTAATTTATTGGAGCACTTTTTGCCAACCTTGTGTCTTCTTTGGGGCCCGGATGCCATTCTGTTAAGTGCTCATTAGTATGACTTCTACACTGCATATGTAAAAATCCCACATGTATTTTAAAAAAATGTCTCTCATTTCAATACTTAGGTCCTTGTTTTAGGAGTTTCCTGTTTACCAAGCATACATTATAGACAACTAAACCGTATTTGGAGATCCCCTCAGGGCTGCCTGAAAATTCCAAGGTATATTAAAATTGCGTCAACAATACCTTGCCCTTTCATAATATATTATGTGAAGGTTTATAATCTCTCTTAGGGAAACACAATTAATTTTTCAATGTTTTTCCCTTGTGAGAGAGGAGAGCATAATGAATACTCCTTCTCTGTACCTTTGGAGATAATTGGCTGGAAAACGATTGGGTGAAAATTGTTTTCTCACTCAAGGTCACTCTGTTGCACATTAGCACCACTGAGGCATGCTTCTGAATACCAGGAACATGCCCTTCAGACAAAGATTAATTAGATGCAAAAGTTAAAAGAGAAACAGATGAATCCTCAGCATGGCTTTCAGAATATAAGAAGTGCAGTCCATGTTAATGGCTGAGCTAGTTTTCAAAGCTAGCCTTTTGAACTCATCTTATTATGTATCTAGTTTAAAAGGCTTGTATTCCTATTAATAATGAGATTTTAAAATGAAAGAGAGCCATATAATGATCTAGCATTCATGCGAAGGAAATTATTATTTACCATAAAAGAATTAATTCAGAAATGTCACCTACGGAGCCAAACAGAAGAAAACCCTGCTTTGCTCAGTGTCTTTTATCTGTTTACAATCTTCCATTGTACTGGAAAGGGCTACACCAGGGTTGCAAAGATGAGTCCCACTACCTGATGGCACACTTTTTAAGAGTACCAATCAGGACAAATATACAAACATCTTTGATGCAAGGGAGAAGATGGTGGGGCCCAGAAGAGAAATTTCAAAAAAGGGAATGATTATTTTCCTTGTTTTGCATTACAGATGCTTTGTCTTTTTTTAATTTTATTCATTTATTCATGAGAGACACAGAGAGAGAGAGAGAGAGAGAGACAGAGGCATAGACACAGGCAGAGGGAGAAGCAGGCTCCATGCAAGAAGCCCAACATGGGACTAGATCCCGGGACTCCAGGATCATGCCCTGGGCTGAAGGCAGCCGCCAAACCGCTGAGCCACCCAGGGATCCCCCAGATGCTTTGTCTTGCTTCATCATTTTATCAAAAGTTTTGTAAGTCACAAGAATAAGGAGACATTGCGTAATAAGTCAAATAATACAGAGGCATAAGAGGACACAGCTCATAATCTGTTCCTCCATCTCTTCAATCTCCACCCCTGTTCAAGGTAACCAATGTGAATGTTCCTTGTTTAACTTGTACACCTTTCCAAACTCTCATATTAAAATATCCAAACTTATTTTATTCTTTTACCCAAAAGAATGGGATAATCCTACATATCTTTTCACACAACTTCTTTTTTCTTTTTATCTCTAGTTTAAGGTAAAAAAAGAACTAGAGATACTAATGCATTTCAATGGAGGAGATAGGAGTCTTTTCAATGAGCAAGAAATGAGTAGGTCTGGAGCAATTGAATATCTGTGTGGAAAAAAAAAATGATCCTTGACCCCCCTCTCCCTCACACATAAATAAAAATCAATTTGATATGGATCACAGACTTAAATATTAAAGCATATAAGAATGCATAAAAGATCATTGTGTATATATTGTGAATATATGACCTTGGAATTGGCAAAGCTTCTTAACAGAACAAAAAAAGGACCAATCATAGTTGAAAAAAATGTGAAATTAAACATGCATATACACACACGCGCACACACACACACACACACACACACACACTCCTTCTCAGATTTCCAAAACAAACGTATTCATGTATACTTTCATCAGTATCATCCGAGGGCTCCAGTAGCTCCACACCTTGGTCAGCATATGATATTATAAGGTTCTCAAACTTTACTATTATTGTTGTTGTTTCTGTTTTAATTTTAGCCATTCTGGTTGGTGTGAATCTCATTGTGGTTCTAATTGTACTTTTTTGATAATTCATGAAGGTGTGCACCTTTTCATTGGCTACTATTTGGATAATTCCTTTTGTGAAATTTCCATTAATAATATCTTTTATTCATTGAAGAAAAGAGAAGAAATAAGTTGTCAGTTTCCCATTGATTTTGAAGACCTTTTATTGGTCTTTTAAAATCCCTATCTTTGGAAGCATTTTTTAAATCTGTATTCTGAATATTATATATATATATATATATATATATATATATATATATATATATCAAATATCTTCTCACAGTCGGAGAATTGCCTCACCATCTTAATACAGTCTTTTGATAAAGAGAAGTTCCTAATTTTAACAGAGTACAATTAGCCAATCATTTCCCTTATTGTTAGTGAATTTTGTGGGAACCTAGCTAAGCAAGCCCAAAATCTGTAGGGCAGGCAATCAGGAAGGCAGGATCATGAGTGGGCTGGCACCCCACAGGCATGGGCTATAGCTCATCTGCAGGCAGGCAGGCAGGTAGGCAGGATGGGAAGATCACCAGCAGGCTAGGATCATGAGTGGGCTGGCACCCCACAGGCATGGGCTATAGCTCATCTGCAGGCAGGCAGGCAGGTAGGCAGGATGGGAAGATCACCAGCAGGCACAACATGAGTAAAGCTTATTGTCCACAGACAGCAGGTAGGTAGGAAGCTCCAAGAGGGATAGGAGAGCAGTTGTAAACCCAGGTGCTGTTTGGAGTCTCTGAGCTCAGGAAAGGCCTAAGGCCTTTATCAAAGGTCTTCCAACAGATTAAATTGGACTCACAATGAAAATGTCCCTTTTAGAAAAAGATTTTATTTATTTGAGAGAGAGAGAGAGCAGAAGCGGGGTCAGGGGCCCTCTGCAGGCTCCCCACTGAGCAGGGAGCCTGATGTGGAGCTCCATCCCAGGACTCTAAGATCATGACCTGAGCTGAAGACAGATGGTTAACCAACTAAACCACCCAAGCACCCTGAAAATGTCCCTTTTGATTAACTTGAAGTCAACTGATTATGAACTTGAATCACATTTGCAAACTCCCTTTACAGGAGCACCCATATTAGGCCTGTGTATGCTACAAAAGGACTATTGCCTCCCTTCCATTCCTCAGCTCTAGCCAGAGAATCTCCCTTGAAACTATGGCTCTGCCCAGTCAAGTTAACACATCATCAGCACATCAAACAGTTATCACAGAAATTCTCGTGTGTTATCTTACAGAACCACAATACCTAGTATGGGAACCACATGTGCTACTTACATTTAAATTAATCGAAATTAAATAAAATTAAGAACCCAGTTTCTCAGTCATGCTAGTCAAGCTCCAATTGCTCAATAATCACTTGTGGATACTGTGTTAGCAAAGAGAACTTTCTCTCTGCTTATTTTCCATCATCTCAGAAAGTTCTATTGGATAGTGCTATTTCAGAAACTTTATTGCTTTGCTAGGTCTCCCATTGGAGTTCATTTTTTAAAGATTTATTTTTTGGTTTGAGAGAGAGAGAACCTGAAAGAGAGAGAGCAAAAGCAGGGAGGAGGGGCAGAGGAAGAAGCAGACTCCCTGCTGAGCAGGGAGCCTATTGCAGAGCTTGATCCCATGACACTGGCATCATGACCTGTGGCAAATGCAGCCGCTTAACTGACTGATCCATCCAGGCACCCCTGGAGTTCATTTTTAATGTAGGATGAAGTAGGGGCCAAGTTTTATTTATTTTTATTATTATTATTATTATTTTAGATTTTGTTTATTTATTCATGAGAGATACAAAGGGAGAGAAACAGAGACATAGGCAGAGGAGAGGCAGGCTCCTCTCAGGGAGCCCAATGCAGGATTCCAGGATCATGCCCTGAGCCAAATGTAGATGCTCAACCGCTGAGCCACCCAGGCATTCCTCAAGTTTTATTTTTTTCCCGCGTGGAAATCTAATTCATTGAGCCAGAATTATTTATTAAAAAGTCCACCCATACTTAATACATTTCAGTAGCTGGCACCTTCATTATAAATTGGATGACCATGTATGTTAATCTGGATGGTCTATTTCTTTTTTTATTCTGTTCTATTTGTCTATTAGTTTATCCTTTACCAATGACACCCTATCTTAATTCCTGTCTCTTTATAATAAATATTGATATTAGGGGCAGCCCAAGTGGCTCAGTGGTTTGGTGCTTGCCTTCCACCCAGGGTGTGGTCCTGGAGGCCTGGGATTGAGACCCATGTCAGGCTCCCTGCATGGAGCCTGCTTCTCCCTCTGCCTGTGTCTCTGCCTCTCTCTCTCTCTGTGTGTCTCTCATGAATAAATAAACAAAATCTTAAAAAAATAAAATAAATATTGATATTAGTAATGAAAACTGCAATTCTTTTCCTTCTTCAACATGGCATTGGTGAGTTTTGATTTTTTGCATTTCTATATGCATTTTAGAATCAGCTTGTCAATTTGCACAAATAATTTTCTCGTGTATTCAATAGGATTGCATTAACTCAATAAATTAATTTAAAATAGGCATTTTATTTTGAATTTTAATGATCTTACATAACCATCCAGGTTGTTCAGCTAAGTTCTTACACACACTCCTATTAGCAATATGTGAAGTGTTCACTTCCCTGTGCTCTCATCACCACGGAATATTATTAATTTTTAAAAAATATATATTATCTGATATGCAAATGTCTGTTTTAATTTGAATTTTCCTAATTCCTCATAAGGTTGAACATATTTTAATATTTTTCTTCCATTTGAATTTCCTTTTCAGTGGATTGATTTTTTTACTTAAAATTATTTGCACTAATCCATTTGTAGATCTCTTGGTGTATTATAGATGGAGTGGATACTCTGCTATGTCACTCAGATGCCCTTTCAGGAAAGAATCACTCCACCATTTGCCTGGAGCGTTGGCTACTAGCAGATCACAGCTGTGCCCTCTTTGGAACTTACCCCTGGCCAGAGGATGCAGCTCTGAATAAGGTTATATTTCATGATTGGTCAATGCTGGAATACAGAGGGATGGTTTCTTTGTCTCAAGGCAGGACATCTCTGAAGGGCCATCCTGGCTCCAGAACACCCCCATTAGACTAGCTGAATTTGCTAGCACAACTGTACCATCATTCAATTTCTCCCTCTGCCTAATCTTGCTTCCCTGACTTTCCCATAGGTATTTTGGTCTAAGAACATTCCCCAGTAAACTCTCTGCATGCAAATCTCAGAGTCTTAGAGTCTTTTTCTCCAGAAATCTGACCTGTGATGGTTCACCGAGGAAGTGATCCTAGGTAGCACAGTCTAAAATGGTATTTTGAAGATGGATCAATACAGAGTCCAACGCTGGTGGTAGTTGGACTATGGAAAGCCTCTGGCATGTTGTGGTTGTATAATTGTTACAGTTTACACCGGCGGTAAACTCTTGTGGGATATTGGTGGAGTGGAATGCACCAGTAAGTACAACGTCTCAGGCATTTGGGATTTTTGAGTAAAGTAGTAATTGTAAGGTTTTGAGACTGGATGGCTATTGGGGGCCATTGCACTGGATAGTCAATGCAATACTGAAATGGATAAATCCGTGATTTAAAAAAGCTACATGGCTAAGTCAGATAGTCTCATTGGCAGCATAGAAAAAGGATGTCCTTCTACAGTGATGAGGCAGAAAAAGCGGGAGATCAGGCCCTGCACTTAATTACTAGAGTAGCAAAGCTCTACAGGAAGTTGAAATCTCAGAAGGAAAGTGTTGGAAGGGCACAGCCAGAGATCCATAAGAATTTTTAGGAGGTGAGGTTGAAACTATCATATATTTAAACATGTGAACGAATATACATTTTAGCTCTCCCATCTCATCTTTTTTGGCCCAATAGACATAGGTATCATAGGTATGGAAATTAGGGTAATCTGAGTATAACCTATAAAATTATTTATATCTTATTTATAATTGGAATAGTAATTCTACTTTGGTCTTCTCTTCCATTTTCCTTCATTTATTTGAGTTTTTAAAACAACCTGGGAAGTTTATCTGATTCCATTATGCAATTTTTGAGATGTGTCAGGAGTACTTGGAGGATAAAGATTCAGGAAAATCTTTCAAAGGGGTTAGAGTAAAAAAAAAAAGTTTTATAATGAGAGAAAACCTACCTCCCTTCTGTTTTTCGATACTAAATAATCAACTTGCAATAATGGAAAACCTGAAAGACAAGAAAATTCACTTGAAGGACAAGTGCATATGGAAAAAAAGAAAGAACAACATGGGATTAAGAAAAGGAAATTAATATTAAATCAAGAGTAAAACGACAGTGTGTAGTCAACAGGGTCCTGGAGTTTTGTTACTAAGACTGCTTCACAGGATATAAGCCTAAATTGAAATGAACAATTTTCTTAAAGTCAATATTGACAGAATAATAGAAAAGATTGCATTTACTTGCCTCATGAGTCCAATGCAAGACCTTTTTGTAATCACACAAGTCAAAAAGATATTGCTTCTTAGGTTTTCATTGCTCTACTGTTTTTAAATTAAACCAGAAATACAGAAATGCCAATAAAAATTAATATTGAGAATCCTTCACGGAATTGTATTTTTCTAAATGCTAAACTTTTAGAAGATGAAATGACAAGAAATCCCTAGAACATTGACTATGCTAGGACAGAACAATCATCTGAGAACATAGTTTTCTTATTATTTGGTAGAACTTCAGGGTGAGCTGTGCACAATGTACAGAACATATTCTTGCCTATGAAAGCCAGATAAAGCTATATTCAAATATTCACTAGGCTTTTTTATTTTAAAGAGGAGCAAAAATGATGATATCTAATATTATCTTATGTAACCACATTGTAGTAGTAAAAATTCCAATATTGATGAGCATTGCACCATATTAAAATGTGTTTCAAAGAGAGCAAGTTGTCATCATTTTTCATTCTATTAATATGTATTTTTAGTGACTTCATTGACTATTAGAAGCCTCTGCATAGAGTGATAGCAGGTGGAAAATATGGCTCTCCATCTGGAATTTAAAATGATCTTGACTCCAAAAGCATTGATTATTCTCTACAGAATTTCCATAGAGTGACTATAACAGCATCTTAGCTGATTTTATTTAGTCTGGCTTTGAAAAACAAATGTAAATTAAAATCAGGACATAGGTACAAGAATTGGTTTTGTTAATGTTTTCAGTCACTTTGTCGAGCCTGGAGCATCATTGTGGTTCCTCAGGGTGCTGTACTACTGCAATATTAAGGCCCTGGGAGAAGTTCAGAGCTTCTTTCATTAAGTCTCCTACCCCTTCCTTTCCTCACTCCTTCCTCACCATAGTTTCTGATGTTTGAAGTCCTGGGAAAATTATATGAGGATGAAGGCATGTAGGAGTTGCCAACTGAGCCTTCCATTTGGCACTTTCTTGCCTGGCATTTTTTCAACATTTGTGAAAAATAAATGGGTCAATTAACTACATTTCTGTGAGTATTATGAATCCAATTGCTCTTTTTCTTAAAAAAAAGAAAAAAGAAATGCTAACTGATCTTTTCAGGCTATAATACAGACGCATATTAAGATAATTTATCTTGAAATGATCTTTCAACAGGATTTTAGTGAGCGCGGGGGATGGGGAAGACATTTGGGGCACAATCTTCTCTCAGGAAGTTTCCAGGCTCAAGGGAGGAGCTAAATAAATTTACAGTGAACAAAACAAGTGTAGATGAATAAAATTATCAGAAGGTAATTAGCCCCATCAAACTTTAGCATGAATCAGAATCACTTGGAAGACTTGTTAAAACACAGATGACTGGGTCCACCCCATTATTTTTTATTTCTCAGGCTCCTGGGGTGGAGCCTGAGAATTTGCATTTCTTTCTTTAAAAAAATATTTTATTTATTTATTTGAGAGAAAGGGAGAGAGTGAGAGCACGCATGGAGGGACAGTAAAGGCAGAGGGAGAAGCAGACTCTCTGCTGAACAGGGATCCTGACTCAGGGCTCAATCTCAGGACCTGGGAATCATGACTGTGCGAACTGAAGGCAGATGCTTAACCGACTGAGCCACCCTAGGTGCCCCAGAATTTGCATTTCTAACAACTTCCCACTTAATGCTGATGCTGCTGGTCTGGTGACCCCCTGCTTACAGAGTCTGAGAGTCTGAGAGTTTGCTATAATAAGTGATGAAGATCTGATACAAAGAAACCTGCATTTACAGGGGACCAATGTGTGGCAACATCAGTATGAGTCATGCAGGAAAAAGGGAATAGAACTTTTGCAAAGCTGGTTCCTGTAAACATCTTGAACTTGTGGGAATTGAAGGAGTTTAAGTAGTATCATTCCCATTTTATCGATGAGCAAAGAGAGGCTAAGGCAGGCCACCGGACTTATCTAAGATTACACAACCAACACAGTGCAGACAGTGTAACCGTTCCAACCTAACCCAGTTGGTATTAGTACTGTTTTTACACATACCTGTGCAGAAGAGTGTTGCAACGGAAGTGTTGGGAAGAATATAGAGTCCTGGAGAAGTTCAAGCTCCCAGTGAAATTTAAAAGATAGCAAGTTGTAAATGATAGAAAGCAGTGTGAGTGCTCTGAGCTGCCATGGGCAATGATGTAGTGTTAAGAACAGAATATGGATGTATAAGAGAGGGCAAATAGGGATCTCTAACTATGGATGTAGCAAGAGATGGAAGGGAGAGGCAGATCAAAAGTAGCTAAGGAAGGGCCCTTAGAGTCCAATTGCTGCAGGAGCTGGAGTGTCACACAGGAAATGCTTAAAACTTTCTTTTTTGTACAACTGAAGATCTATTCTTAGATTGGGGCCAATCTGGAAATTAGAGGTATTATACTAGTACCTCCACCCCATTACTCTACTGGGGCTGAGAACTGAAGGTGCTTAGGAAGGAACCAAAGGAGGAAAAGACATGAAAATAAATAGCTAAACCATTCTCAGGATAGTGAGTAAATAATAGAAAGTGTAGAGAGTTTTCAGAGTATCTTTTTTTCTGAATTGATTGCCTATAGTTTATTTTTTTAATTTTTATTTAAATTAGATAACATACAGTACAATATGGGTTTCCGGAGTAGAATTCAGTGATTCATCAATTACATACAACACCTAGTGCTCATCACAAGTGCCCTCCTTAATCCCCATCACCTATCTAGCCCATCCCCCACTCACTTCCCTCCATCAACCCTCAGTTTGTTCTCTATCATTAAGAGTCTCTTATGATTTATTTTCCTCTCTCCTTTCAACCCCCACCATATTCATCTATTTTGTTTCCTAAATTCCACATGAATGAAATCATATGGTAGTTGTCTTTCTCTGATTGATTACACTTAGCATAATACTCTCCAGTTCTATCCATGTCATTGCAAACGGCAAGGATTTGTTTATATGGCTGAGTGATGTTTCATTGTATATACATACCACATCTTCTTTAACCATTCATCAGTTGATGGACACTTGGGCTCTCTCCATAGTTTGGCTATCATTGATAATGTTGCTATAAATATCAGGGTGCATGTACCCCTTCAAATCTGTATTTTTGTATCCTTGGGGTAAATACCTAGTAATGCAATTGCTGGATCCTAGATTGCCTATGGTTTCTAATAATTCACTGTAATTAGTGATGAAGATCTGATACGAAGAAATCTGCATTATAAATAATCAATTTGTGGCAAACCCAGCATGAATCTTGCAGGTAAGAATGAGTAGAACTTGTGCAAAAACAGGAAAAGATAATTCAGAGCTATAGCCAGTGATTCCACCAGGGATCTCATCACTGTTTAGATGGAAGCAAAGCCCTCACCCAACTCACAACATGTAAATATCTTTTGGTGAAAAAAATGCAGTTGGATTTGATGGTCAAATCTTTTGAGGAGGCTTCCTAATATGCTCCCTTAAATTTAGGCATCATGTCTATCAACTACCAACCTACCTACATCTACTTACCTCCATATCATCCATCTGTATGTCTTTCATGGTCACAGTTGGCATTTGGTAATAGGTGTTTGGAAGACCTTTAGCCTAAAATTCCTGCATGCATGTTCTATGGTAGGAATCTTGATTCTCAATCATCTATTATTAATTCATATAGGAGGGAGGACCCAAAATTATTTTTCAAAAATTCAGTGCCCTCTCTGCATATTTGATGACCTCTATAGCCACTGAGTACTTGTTTTGCTTTGCATGAGTTCCACATTTTATTTTTTTAACTTTTAAACATTGATTTCACCAGCAACATAGAATATATGTACTTCAGATCCATTTGAGGAGTATAACATTGAATTCATTTTTAACTAATATTACCAAAAACCTTATTCTGTGAATCAAAGATAATCAAGAGACAGGCAAACTCCCATTTCTCTAAAAACTCTAAAATTTATCCTTGATAAAAGATACTTAAATCTTCAGAGAGCCACACACCTGGACCATGTTGTTTTTGCCTGTGCCCTCTCTCCCCAAATTCTGTTTTCATTGTATCACAATTTGGTTCTATGTCACTGACCTACATTGAGGGACATTCCAAGACCACATTCAATGAAACTGGTTCTGTTATATTTATTGCAAGTGTTGTTGAGGATATTTGGATATTTTTTGGTGCATTAAATTTGTCTTCTTTGTATGACATCATAGAAGAAATTTCTTTCTGGCCTTTGCTGTACTACCTCTCAAGTCATTTTTGTTTTTATTTTCTGGCCAAATTAAATAACATTGTTCCCTTTTGAGTTGATCACTAGAAAGCTTCAAGCCAAATTCATGACTCCATCTTATGAGTACACAGGTCTTGCATTTACACTAAGCATTTTCTTCCTAACCTCACATGTGGGTTCAACTTACTTTTCTTATATACATTCTCCTCAACTTCCTCATTTTCTCACTTGCTATTTGTGAATATATGTGTATATATATTATATAAATTTTATATATAAGATATACCATATATTTTTTATCTGTCTAATGTTTGTTTTTTAAAAAATATTTTATTTATTTATTGATGAGAAGCACAGAGAGAGAGGCAGAGACACAGGCAGAGGGAGAAGCAGGCTCCCTGCAGGAAGCCCGATGTGGGACTCCATCCCGGTACTCCAGGATCACACCCTGAGCCAAAGGCAGATGCTCAACTGCTGAGCCACCCAGGTGCTGTAATGTTTGTTTTTAAGTGTAAATTCAAGGCTGTTTTTTGCCTCCCTCCACATAAATTCATCTTCAATAATGAAGAGTGATAGAATAGGTCAGGGAAGAAAGCACCACCATGATCTTAGAATTACATTCTATATAGTCTTTTTTTTTTTTTGCATTAGCTTCTTTTACATAGCATAATTATATTGAGATTTATCCATAATGTTGTATGTATCATTAATTTGTTTCTTTTTATTACTGAATGATATTCCATTTATAAATATACATACCCCAATTTGTTTATCCATTCATCTAATAATTGAGCATTTGGGTAGTTTCCAGCTTTTGGCTATTACAAATAAAGTTTCTACCAACATTTATGTATAAGTCTTCGTATGAACAAATAAATGCTTTCACTACTCTTGGGTAATTATTAACATAGCCACTCCAGCTTTCTTTTGGGTAGTGTTAGCATGGTCTATATTTTCCCACCATTTTACTTTTAACTTATTTGTGTTTTTGTATTTAAGTGTGCTTTTTTGTAGATAGAATACAGTGGGATCTTGCTTTTATCTAATCTGACAACCTCTGCCTTTTAATGCGGTATTTAGACTATTTACACTTAATATGATTATTAATATATTCAGATTTACATTGTCGTATTATTTGTTTTCTATTTGTCTCATTTGTTCTTTGTCCTCTTCTTCTGCTTTCTTTTAGATCAATTAAAACTTTTTTTTTAAATTTAAGTGTACTGACCACGTGATGTTACATTCGTTTCAGGTATACAGCATAGTGATTCAATAAGTCTTTACATTATGCTTTAATCACCACAAGTGTAGCTACCATCTGTCACCATACAGCGCTATTATAATATCTTTGACAAAATTTCCTATGTTGTACCTTTCATCCTCGTGATTTATTTATTCCATAACTAGAAGCCAGTATCTCCCTCTCCTCTTCACCCATTTTGCCCATCCCTCCACCTTCTCCCCTCTGCACCCACCAGTTTGTTCTATGTGTTTATGGGTCTGTTTCTGCTTTATTTGTTTGTTCATTTGTTTTGCTTTTTGAGATGCCACATATAAGTGAAATCACATGGTATTTGTCTTTATTGGACTTATTTCACTTAGCATAATACCCTTTAGGTCCTAGATTGATTATTTTTTATAATTTCATTTTAATCCCTTTGTTGGTTTATTGGCTGTAACTATTTGCTTTGCCCTATACCACCTCACACCAGTGAGAATGGGGAAAATTAACAAGGCAGGAAACAACAAATGTTGGAGAGGATGCGGAGAAAAGGGAACCCTCTTACACTGTTGGTGGGAATGTGAACTGGTGCAGCCACTCTGGAAAACTGTGTGGAGGTTCCTCAAAGAGTTAAAAATAGACCTGCCCTACGACCCAGCAATTGCACTGTTGGGGATTTACCCCAAAGATTCAGATGCAATGAAACGTCGGGACACCTGCACCCCGATGTTTCTAGCAGCAATGGCCACAATAGCCAAACTGTGGAAGGAGCCTTTTACTGTTTTAATGTAGATTATACATTTCAAATTTGTCAGTGTCTACCTTCATTTGATATTACACTACTTCACAGAAAGTATGAGGACCTTAAATAGTAAATTTCCATTTCTCTCCTCCTGGGCTTTGTGCTTTTGTTATCATACACTTTACCTCCACCTGTTGTAAACCCCACTACATTATTCTACATTAGTTTTACCTTTGTTTAAGCAGTCAGTTGTCTTTAAAAAGATTTAAGTAACAAACTATCTCACATATTTACCTAAATAGCTACCAAATAGCTACTATTCTTATGTGCCTCATTCTTTTGTGTAGATCTAGATTTTCATCTATATGATTTTTTTTAACCTTTCTTGTAATATGAGTCTTCTGCATTCTTCAAGCATTTTTATGTCCAAAAAGGTCCTTATTTTACCTTCATTTTTGAATGCTGTTTCTGTTGAGTAGAGAATTCTAGGTTGACAGTTTACTTCTTTCAGCACTTTAAAGATGTCGATCCACTGTCCTTTTGCGTTATTTCTGATCAGAAATCTGCTGTCATCTTTATCTTTGTTCCTTTGTAGGTAATGTATCTTTTTTCTCTGATTGCTTTTAAGATTTTCTCTTTATGACCGGTTTTGAGAATGGGATTATAGTGTGCCTTTGTGTGGTTTTCTTCATGTTTCTTGGCTTGAGGTTCATTGATCTTCTTAGATCTCTAGGATTTGAGTTTTTACCAAATTTGGAAATTTGGGGGCCGTTATTTCTTCAAATATTTTTTCTATCCACATCTATCTTTCCTCTTCCATAAGTATACCAATTATACGCACATTAAGTGTGTGAAGTTGTCCTACAGTTCCCTGGTGACCTATTCATTCAATTTTTTTTCTTTTCTGTGTTTTAGTGTCTGTGTTACAGATAGTTCCTTATACCACATCTTTAAGTTGACTAATCATTTATTCTGCAACATCAAATCTGTCATTCAAACCATCCAGTGTATTTTTCATATCACACATTGTGGATTTTTTCTCTATAATTTTTGTTTAGATCTTAATTTTTTAAAAGATCTTTAATGATTCCACTTAACATGTTTAATCTTCCCTGTGGCTTTTTTTAACATAAGAAATTGAGTTATATTAACTGTTTTAATGTCACTGTCTGCCACATCTGTGCCTGTTCTGGGTCTGTGTTGGTTGGTTTACTATTCTCTTCATTATGAGCTCTTTTTTTCCTGCTTCCTTACTTGCCTCATGATCTTTAATAGGATGTCAGACATTGTGAATTTCACCTTGTTGGATGCTGGGTATTTTTGTATTCTTACAAATATTCTTAAAAAAAAAAATAAAAAAAAAAAAAAAACAAAACAAATATTCTTGATCTTGCTGTGGGATGAAGTTACTTGGAAACAATTTAATCCTCTTGGGTCTTGCTTTTAAAACTTGTATGTCAGGAATGGAGCAGCATTTAGTCTAAGACTAATTATTTTCCACTACTGAAGCAAAATTCTTCTAATGACTCTATTCAGTACTCCATGAATTATGAAGATTACCAGTCTAGCTGGTGAGAACAGGCTCTATTAATGTTCCTGTGTTCTCACCAAGTGCTCCTCCCTCTAGTCCTTTTGGGTGGTTTTCTCTTGGTTTTGGATATTTTTCTTACATGTACATGCAGTTGGGTACTCTGCTGAGTACTTGAGAGGGACCCTTTATAAATCTGGAGGATTTTCTTCCTGTGTAGTCTCTTCTCTCCAGTGTTATGTTTTGTTAACTCTATTTTTACTTCTCCAAAGCCTCCTAACAATATCGACTCAACTCAAGGGGTTTGGTGCATTCCATCTGGGTTTACCTTCAATACACTATGGCCTAGAAACTCTCTCAAAACTTTAAGCTGGGGCAATAGTAGGTTTCTGTCTCTCAGAGATCATATCCTTTATAGCCTGACATCCAATGACTTAAAATCTACCCTTTTGTGTGTTTCATCTAGTATTTTATTTGTATCAGATGGAGTGGTAAATCTAGTCCCAGTTACTGCATCTTGGTTAGAAAAAGCTCCCAATCATCCTTTCTTTGGCTTCAAGCTTCAGCTCTCTTTTGAATCAAATCTCTGAGGATTTTTCTTCCTCAAGTGCATGGATGGTCAGCACAGGATATCTCTGCTCTTGTCTCTGGAGGGAATAGGTATTTCCCTTTCTATTTTTTGCCTTGGATTAATCCTTCCTTAACTCTACTTGCCATCAATTGGAAAGATGGTGTGGCTCAAGATTAGCAAGTGTACCTGGTAACAAGGGCCCTGGAAGCCACCCTGTCTCCACTAACAAGACAAAAGCTAGCTTTGTGTTTCCATTTAGCTCATGAAAGATTAGGATCCTCACATTGATCTGCCTCTCATCACACCAACAGTTAGCTGAGGATTTGAATATTCAGAATTCTAGTCATGTATCTTTTCATCTTCTAAGACTAATATAGTCAATCCATTTCAGAATAAAGTAGGAAGAAAGAAAGAATTTTCACTTAAGTGCCAATTTTATATTTCTAAATATTTATACTTTGTTGCATGTGATTCTGTTAAAGTTAATTATACATGGTTCTCTCCCCCAATGTATTTTCAGTTTTTCTCTATCTTTATTATTTTAAGAGTTTTAAAAATCCCCTCAATATCTGCTTATATGTTAAGTACTTGAACTTGGTGGGCCCAGATGATAAATTATAGTTCAAATGAACAGGATGTGCAGACCAGGTAAGCAGCCCCTTTACAAGTGACTGGAGACAGAAACTTTCCTTTCTGCACATGTCATAATCCACACTAGTAAATCTGAATGTGCAGATACTTGTTATGGAAGTTGAGCCCTGAAAAATTTAACAAATATCAAAATTTTATACTTAAAATTCTAGTCTTACTCATGAGAGTAATTAGCCTTTCCCCAGACAGAAATTATCAAGCAATTTTTCTTCATATACTTACTCTTATCATTTATTGCAAGAATATTTTACTGTATTGGAAAATATCCTAATGGGGAAAAGGTTAACTTTTTTATGAGACTATGATTTTAGGGTCAAGTGACTGATAATATTCAGTCTTGCTTTCAAAAATAGGTAATAACTAAAAATCAGTTGAGAAAAATGTTCCTTAGAAAACAGACTGATAAGAGATTTTCAAATACTTAGATTGAATCACTGGAAGGAAGTGACTGAAAATCCTTCTTCTTCCAACGCCTTTCCTTGGCAACAGAGCAGATCAAGTCATTAGCCTACAACCGCTCTCCTTGAGAGGAATCATCATTTAGATGGGAAGGAAGGTGGTATGATGCAGCTAAGACAGCACTACCAGAAATGTTTGTATCTGAGCCCAGATCAGCCATGAAAAGATGTGAGTTTTAAGAGATCACAGGCCAAATTTCCAATTCCCTATTTGTTAACATTCCTACCAAACAGTACATTTTTCATTCATTAAATAGATATTTTATGAGCATCTACCAGTTATCATGTACAGTGAACCAAAAGGAGAAATGGCAAAGGCAAATGAGTGCAAGCTTTGCCTCAAGACACACTCAAGTTGAAGCCCATAATAGTCATCCACGTGACATAGCCACCACCCCTCATGTTTCTCCTGTTTGGTAAAGGGCATTGATGGGAAGGAGAATGCTACAGCTTTTATGATCATAACTGTTTAATTAAGATGGATATGTCTGTCTACCTTTTGTGCTTTATTGCATTTGTCTTTTTCTACTAATTAATAGTCTCTCCAGAGATAGGATTTGTATCTAAGATTACTTCCCCACAGTCCTTCACGTTTTTCTTCTCCCCACTGGAACCATAAGACAGTAGATTCCACACACGATACCAAGAAACCATTTCATGAGTTTCAAGTATTCAAGCTCCTATGAGTCTCCATTATATCAGGTGTGAACCTAAAATTGTCAAGAAGCAATAATTAAAGAAAAGTGTTTATTTGGGATCAAAGAACTGCAATTCGAGGTACACAGATTTGAGTAGGAACCCAAATAGTGTCCTTCTAGGGAGTAAGAGTCAGGGGTTTACAAAGCAAAAAGGGAATATTTGTATATATACATCGTTGACAAAGAATTTTTGATTGGGTGTTGGCAGCAGAAAGCTAATCTTGACTGACTATAATTGGTTGCTAAGGCTATCACTAAGCAAAGTCTGTTACTATAGCAAGTTGCAGGTGTTTGGGCTGAGTCGTTGAAGTATTTGTGGTTTGGCCCAGTTCAAAAGTTCATGGTTGGACATGTATAAGGCCCACCTTTTTCATGGCTTCCTGGCTGCATTAGAAAATCCCTTGACATAAGTGACCTCATTTCATTTCCCCTTTCACACAGGTAACATCAGGTACCTGCTACTTTTGACAGATTTTATATGATCTTTACCTGGTTTAAAACTGTGTATTCTTGGAGCTGGGGGGGAAAAACCCTATAGGATAGAAAATAGATCAGTTATTGCCAGAAGCCAAGAGTGGGAGAAGCAGTATTGACCATGAAGGAGCAGGAGGGAATTTGGGGAAGCGATGGAAATGTTCTGTATTTTAGTATAATGGTGGTTACAATATGCACTTGTCAAAATGTATAGAACTCTACACTAAAAGGGTGAGCTTTATTCTATGTAAATTAGACTTCAGTAAACCTGGAGTGGGGAAGACTGAATTCTAGGGCATAGCCAGTGTCCTTTAGGACCTATTACCTTAAGTCTGTGTGTGTTGGAAAAATGCTTAGAGGTGTGAATTCATACAGACATGCAATCTTTGGGGTAATATATATTTCTACTAAATGCAAGGGGTTAATGGGATGAATAGTAGTTATGACTTGAATTCTGGATGGGAACTATTATTTCCTAATGTTCTATCTAAAATTCTCAAATTATTAGAAAGTCAGCAAAATGGAGTGATTAAGGGTCTGGCTCTGGAACCAGACTGCCTGGGTAGAAATCCTAGCCTTATCAAGTTACTAACCGTGGGACTTTTGGCAATTTACCTCTTGGAAAACAACGTAGTAGCTTGTACCCAGCCATATCAGTCAGCTGATATGTAAAAGGATAAGTAACTGTGGGTTTTCCTAATCAAGGCAGTGAAAGAAAACCATACTGCAGGGCACCTGGGTGGCTCAGTCGGTTAAGCATCAGACTTCAGCTCAGGTCACAATCCCAAGGTCCTGGGATTGAGTCCTACATTGAGGGGGGGGTGGTCCATACTCAGCAGGGAGTCTGCTCCTCCCTCTCCCTGTGCCCCTCCCCCTGCTTGTGTGCATGCTCTCTCTCAAATAAATAAATCAAATCTTTTTTAAAAATAAAAAAGTAAAACCATACTGCTTGAAGTTAAAAGAAATAAAACAAAACAAAAAAATACCACTAGTCAAGCTGACTACCTGCTAGGTACTCTTTTAAGCATTTTACATATGTAGATTATTGAGTTCTCACAACGACCCTATGATAGTACCATTATCATCCCTGTTCTACAAATGAGGCAGCTGAGGTGTGGCATGAAAAGGCACATTGCCAAAGGTCACACAGGGACTGACAAGGCTGGGATTCAAACTCAGGCAGTCTGGTTCCAGAAGCCAGGCTTTTATCAACTCCACTCCACTGCCTTTCTAATAATTAGAGAATATTAGTTACAACATGAGAAAATAATTGTTCTCATCTAGAACTCAAGTCAAGTCTGATTTCAGGGTTCACTTGTAATAAAGGAAGGGTGATGTTCTCATCCGCATCCAAAAAGTGGATTAATCAAACAGTGTTCACATCATTCATTTCCAGTCACGTTAAAGCAAACTACACAGGACTCCATTTTTGACAGGGAAGTGAAACGTAGGACAATATTTTGGAAAAAGAGGAAACAATTTCTTTGTGGGAAGATCAAAAGCCAGGCTATGTCACAATTTATTGTGAGTTTCAGCTATCTACAGAACTGCTCTCCCCCCAACTTGGTTTATTACACGACTTTTTCATAGCTACAATTCATGGCATTAGCCCTAAATGTCCTAATATTACATCGGGTTTTAAGACTGCAACTCAGTAGCAAAGCCATGACTCTACCACACACAAAAAGTCCTCAGCTATAGGTTTCTCTCCTTAGATTTTATGCAACTGAAAATCTGTAGGAGACAAATCCATTTGGATATTGTTATTTACTTATACTCTACCTTGTTCCAAAAGGAAAAAAAGATATGCCTTTTTCTTCTGCAAAGTCCATAAACATACACATTTAAAAATGTATATTTTCTATAATTTTGTAGTAGATTATGTACTGACCAAATAAATCTGCTACATGTTAGAATTCATAATGGGCATCACATTCATCCTCAAGCTACAATCTTTTCCCATTTTTCTTTGTCAGACTTCTGGAAATGTTATGCTAAAAATAACACTTTTAATGTGAGTAACAGGTTAACAAAATGAAAGTTGCTATAGAAACAGAATGCACACCAGAAAGTGGAACTACAAGGAGAAATGATAGTTATTGGCTGTAATGAATTGGCAAAGGCTTATCAATATATATCCCGTAGTCAGTTTCAGATAGCTTGGTACCTGCTAATAGCAATACTTCCCAATATTTTCCTGAGTTTTAAGAATGTGTGTAATCAAGGATGTTCAGCCAAGAAGCAGGAAGAAAAAAAGATGGCTGCTTCATGGATTCCTGCACCACTTGGTATAAGCAAAAGTGGGTCTGTTAGGGCAGGGCCCTCGTGTCTCCTTAATGTCGTGATTTATTTTGATGTCTTAACCATTAGTATTTGCAAGGTTGTCGGAATTATTCATGTCAACAGTAGGGAGTTCCTGAGTCTCTGAGAATTATCATTTACATGGGGTTTGGTGTGCTTGGTTTGCTCTGAGTACTAAGCTGGCAGCATTCTTGAGCAAAGCTTTAATAATTGGAAATCTCTTGGTTAACTGCATGATTAAGGGATATTTTATTTATTATTGCACTCCAACTGCAACTTTTGACTGAATGTTGCCATGATTTGACCATATTTTATTAAAGAGGAACAAACAGCAGTTTTTTACATCATGCACCACTCTGCTTTTATAGCCTACATTTTTCATGCCATAAATCCAGACACTTTACAATCATTAAGACTATGCAAGGAGCCTTGGCTCTGTAACATCCTCTCTCCGGAGTTCAACCTGTGCTATAAAACAAGCCCCCACAGAAAACATGCATTCAGGCTCTGCTCTCCAAAAGCCAAAACGCCCCACTGGAAATAAGTTATTTCTGGTGGGCAAGTCCTAGGCCATCTGTGTTCAATGTTTTGCTACCTTTGACCCGGGTGGCTGTTGCTTCTTTCCCCCTCACCTCCTTCCCATGACAATTTGCTGTCTTTCTCAGTGTGTTAATAATGGAGCCTCTGGTAAATGCATGAGGCCTTAAATGAGAGATGACTATATTGTAGTTGCTAGGACCCAGCTGGTTTCTGCAACGAGATCATGTAAGGCTTTAACGAGGCAGGTTTTTCCCTCCCTTCATGCATCTATGAAGCTTTCCTCCAAGGAATTTTGAGAGATTTGGGATGAGCACTGCTCTGGAGTTCAGTGAAGTTGCCCTGGGACTCCCTTATTCTCATGCTGTCTCCCCAGAACCTGGCTCCTCTTATGCAAGAGACTAAGGCTGGTGACAGAGCTCTTGGGCTAGCAGACAGAGGAACAGTGAATAAGCTCAGGTTTAACTGCTTTCCTACTGGAGACTGCAATTTCCTCTAAGATATGGGAATGGCTCTCCAGAGAAAATGGAACCAAGATAGATCAGGGTGATTTCCCGACGTTATGGAATTCTGGACTTGAAACAGTATAAATGGCCTGTCTTTCTTCCCTTGACCACAAAGGCAGTCTTGACAATAAGAAAGGGTCATGTTCGTTGGCAACAGTACCTGATGAAGATTGCACCACATTGGAGCATAGGTGCTGTTTACTGAGCCTCGACTATGTACTGGGCATTGTGCCTTATCTCATGCATTAGCTCATTCCACTTTTACAACAGCCCTGTGAAGTAAGAATTAGCCTTACAATGGTTAATCAATTCTCTTTTTCACCCCACTTCTTTTGAATGCTGGTTCTCTTTCTTGTAGAACACAGAAAGAATTCAGAAAAACTGAATGCCCTTTTTCCTTCTGTCATTTTTTTAATGCTACATCTTCCTTGGGTGGAGACCCTAGTCTTTTCTCCTTCATAATGTTGGTCTTGAGATGATAATTTTAAACTTCTTTTTATGGCATTTATCTCTTGATTTAATTCAGGAGTCAGTATGGCCTGGTGCGGATAGACGTCAGTAAACTATCTATAAAGAGCCAGAGAGTAAATATGTTAGGTTTTGCAGGCTATATGGTCTGTCTCAGTGACTCAACCCTTCTGTTGTGGTATGCAAAAGCAGCATAGATAATACAAAAAGGAATGGGCGTGGCTGTGTTCCAACAAAATTTATTTTTTTTCCCCAACAAAATTTAATTAACAGAAATAAGAGGCCTGCCCATGAGTCTCAATGTGCTGACCACTGGACTAAAAATAAAATAATAAAAATAAAATGTGGCAGGAGATAGGGGGCCAAGCAAGGCATAGCCCTCAATTAATTAATTAATTTCTAGGATCATGTTATTAGTAGTGTGGCCTTGGGCAAGTTACTTTATTCCACTGAAGGCTTAGTTCCCTTATCTGTAAAACAAGGGTGATGGGTCCCTCCTGGGATTATTGTGAGGATTAAAAGAGAGAAACATGCACTCTTGGGCTTCTCTTTCAGTTTGGTTAACACTGTTTGGTTGTTTCCAATATTCCAGGCACTTGTTTAAATACTGATGATAGAACCATAACACAAGGCCCTTGTTCCCTGTACCACCTCCCAGGAATCCAAGGAGCATTCATCCTGCCTCAGAGGATAAAGGAAGGCTCCAGATGGGAGGTATTCAAGGTCAGTCTTGAAAGGTGAGCAGAATATTTTAGGTTGAGAAGCAAGAGAAGGACATTCCAAGTAGAGATAACAGTTGGAGTGAAAAGATAAAAGCTTTGTAGAATTGCATAATATTTCAGGAAACTATGAAAAATAGTCCAGTATAGAGAACACGAGAATGCATGGCAAGGTACATACTAATAGAACCTACCTGATATCCATTCCCCCTTCGTCCTTACTCATAGGTCCATGATTTTTTCCAGGGCAGAAAATGTACTCACCTAAAAATACTCAATCCTCCAGTCTCCCTGGTTAGCTAGAAGTGGCCATATAGTGCAGTTCTAGCCAATGAGTTGTAAGTTGAAGTATCTAGGAAGGGTTGCATTTCGTTTTCTGGGTAAATATAAAACTATATAAGGACAAGGCTTTTTTTTTTTTTGTGATCTCGAAAGTAGATGTAACACTTGGAGATTCAGCAACCCTTTTGCGCCATGAAATCAAGAGCCACACTTGACAGTGATGAGGAAGAATGACAAAGGGAGCCCACCTGTGTTCTCTGTCCCACTGCTGAGCCAGCCCTAAAGACCTATTTCCAGACTTTTGCTATATGAGAAAAAGACAGTCCCACTGTTCACAAATGAACAAAAGACTGATATGCAGTGGCTTTAGAAGTGGTGGAAAGATAATGCATAGGTAGATTAGGCTAGTGCCGAATGTTATCCTATGGAATTTAGACCCTATCCTGTAAACAAGTGAGAAACAGTAAAGATTTGCAAGTGAAGGAGTGATATAAAATAACTTACTCAACAGTAGACCTCTAAGATCTAAATACATACCAGGTACTATGGGTACAGATAAAGAACAAAACCAAAACAAGGAGACATACTACCAAATAAAACTATTATAAATGACAATGTCTTAGGAAGGAAACTCGTGTTTTTGCTCAAGAATAATCAGAGTGGCCTGCATCAGATATGTAGGAAGGCCTCTTGGGTAACAACAGAGCTCAGACCTATAAGATGAGAAGTCAGTCATCAAAAATACAGATGAAAATAGCATTCTATGCAGAAGGGCCAGCATCAGCAAAGGGCTGAAATAGGAAAGAGTCTAGCAGCTCCTAGGAACTTTAAGAAACTTAGTGTGACTGGAGCTTATTACCCAAACTGGGAGTCGATGGTTTGGGATGGTGTGACATGGCTCAAGATAGGCAAGGCCTTGTAGGTTATGGCAACAGGTTTTAAATGAACAAGAAGCCACTGAGGAGTTTGAAGCAAGTGATATGATCCAAGTCATGTTTTAAAAGAATGTTCTTGATATGGTGTAGAGAACAGATTAGACATGAGCAAGAGTGGGATGGTACAGACCAGATGGCATTGTGGCAGTAGTCTAGGTGAAAGGTTATGGCAGGTTGATGGTGGCCTAGTCTCAGGTGGTAACCATGGCAATAGAGAAATGCAGGCACCGGAGGTACACCCACATGACTTGCTGTATGGATTGGTTGTAAGGAGGTCAGGGAAAAGGAGGAATCAAGGGTAACCATCTCTGAGCTGAGATGGAGAGCAATACCACTTACTAAGGGAGGGAAGACTATGGTTGGGAGGGATACATTTTGAATGGGAAATTAATTGTTCTGCTGCTGACATGTTAAATTTGAGATGCTTATGAGACACCCAAATGGGAAACCTCAAGTAGACTGTTGAATATGTGGGATGTCTATGTCAGATTCAGACAATTCCTCTGGCTGGAGACGATCTCACTACTCATCAGTAAAATTATGATATGTTAATCCAAAAGAATGGGCGAGCTCCCTTTGGAATATTGTATAAAGAAAGAGAAGACTTGAGGTCTCTTTGGGAAGACAGGAGGAGAATGGGTACAAGAGAAGAGAGACTGGATTCAGGGAAATCAGCTCAGAAGTTACTGGATTTGTTTTGAGTGAGAAGTAAGGGAGGTTTGAACAAAAGCAGGAGCAATGGGAATGGAGAAAGAGGAATGAATTTAAGAGATGGTCCACAGAATTTGGAGCTTGATTGGATTGCAAGGGTGAGAAAGTTGAAGTCAAAGGCAGCTCTGAGATCCCTCCTTGCTTGATTGACTGTATCCTACTGCTCTCAATTAGTATGTGATACACAAAAGGCAAAGGAAACTCCAGAGTAAGATAACAAGTTTGATTTGGGTGACACAAGGGTGAACATCAGATAGGCTTAAAGCCTGGGACTGCTGGGCGCTGCTTTTTAAAAATTGTCCTCTCTTTACCTAAACTGGAAGCAAATGCTCAGGAATGGTCTGTGGTTGCTGTGAAGATGGTGGGAAAGTAGACAGTTCCCAGAATAACCATGTGGGTTGTGGAGGACTTTTAGAACGTTCTGAATCTCCGTGAGAATAGCAAAGGGAAATCATTCTTGCGCTCAGTGCAATACTTGGTCCATGTTGGTTGCATCATCCACAGCTGAACGTACCTTTACCTGGAGGTATACGTACTGTGGACCTCCTACTCCATTTAACCATCTCCATAGAAACTTTACATTCTCGATGTGTCTTTTGTTGTCTTTCTGTGGATCATATCACTGATTCACTGTTAAATGGAATTGCTGCCAAGCCCTTGGGTTCTGACAGCTAAGTTGATAAAGAGAACTATAGAAACCACAAAGGTGTTAATATCAGAATGCTATGTTAACAATAAGTGGACCATCTTGCTTGAAAAAAAAAAAGTGTGGCTAAGAATAAAGGAAGAAGTGCTTCAGTGAAGATGTCAATTGTCTCCTTGATTCCCCTTAGCTTGGTATCCTGGGTTGAATATTAGAAGTGGTCACAGTTATAATTTCTTGGTTGCTTCTTTTGCTTCAAGCCAAAGGGGGGAGAGATACTGGAGGTGTTGTGGCAGAAAATAAAATCACAAAACCCAGTCTGAGTAATAACAAAAATGAGACCAAGGCTGTTTCTTATAGATGGCATTTTAGATGTCGACGAGGGAGGTAGGGGGTTAGTAAAGTTAATCAGAGAAAATCATTTGCCTTTTATTTTGGATTTTGTCAGAGGCATTATATTTTCAGAACAATAAGAATTTACAAAATAAGATGTCATAAATGTGGGAGGAAGTGGAAGTAATGATAAAATGAAGTCAAGTTCTATCTTTACCGACCTGACCAGAAAAAGTGGATAAGGAATACCTGGGTCCTCATTAGAGTTATAATTATAAATAATTATGCTTTAAATTTTGTGTACTAAATCTTTTCCTTTACTGTCAGCTCTGACCTTGGAGCTCTGCTATTTGTGCAAACTAATTGGGGTTTTAAAAATGTGTTCTGAGACAGCCACTCAAAAGTAATTTTCTCATTGGATTGGGCACTCTTCAAGTAGAAATCACAAGTGTCTAAATGAGGTATAAAACATCCATTGATTAAAGAGTACAATTTGGTTTTGGAACTTCTTTTTGAAAGAGAAATGTCTGGTTGCAGAAAGGCTAGCCAGGAGATACTTGTTTAAATATTATTGAGCAATAGATATCTCCAAGTCACCATTTTTGAGCTAACCAACAATTCCTGCACATACCAATTGAAATGGCACTGTGACATTGCAACTAAAACAGCAAGTAATTGACTTTATAATTATAGATATAATTTTGCAAGAAGGGGGAGGTTGGCCTCTCCAAAGTCACAAATCTTGGAGCTGGCAAAAGGGGGCACATGTATGTATATGTTTTCAGCCATCTCAGAACTTGGAAATAAGGAAAGATTTGACAAATCTACTCTCCCTGAAAACTTCAGCAAAAGATAAAAGAAATACTATAAAAGCTTTCTTTTTAAGTTGCACAAGGTAGGGAAGGTCTTAAAGAATAAGTAGACACTAGTGAAAAAGACACACATCAAAGTGAACTAATAGAAGGTCATGTGCTGTGGCACAGACAGCCCATCTCAGCCTGCTCGGGCCACCATAAGAAAATACCACAGACTGAGTGGCTTCAGCACAGAAATTGATGTTCTCATCATTCTTGATGTTCAAGAGCAAGGTTCTGGTCTGGTTTTGGTTTCCAGTGAGAGCTCTCTTCCTGGGTTGCTGACAGCCACCTTCTATGCCCTCGCTTGGTCTTTCCTCAGTGCATTCCTGGAGGGGAGTAGGGGCAGGAAAGGGAGCACTAGCTCTCTGGGGTCTTCTTATTAAAGACATTAATCCTATCTGATTGGGCACCTACCCTTGCTACCACATTGAACCTTAATTACCTCTTAAGAGTTCCAAATACAGCTACACAGAGGATTAGGGTCTTGACATAGGAGTTTAGGTGCAGAAGAAGCAAACATTCAGTCTATAATATGGCTCGGGAAAGAGCAGCAGGTGGAGAAGCAGCCCCACTGGGAGACTGTGGGGGCAGGGCGGGATGAGGTGTCCCAGTCCCTGTGCAGGCCCAGCCCAGAGCTATTAAAAACAGAAGTCCCAGGGATCCCTGGGTGGCCCAGGGGTTTAGCGCCGCCTTCGGCCCAGGTCATGATCCTGGAGACCCGGGATCGAATCCCACCTTGGGCTCCCGGTGCCTTCTCCCTCTGCCTGTGTCTCTGCCCCCCCCCCCCTCTCTCTGTGTGTGTGTGTGTGACTATCATAAATAAATAAAAATTAAAAAAAAAAACAGAAGCCCCTTCTTCCTACCCATCACCCATCAGGCATAAGGAAGGCTGAGAGGCAGGTGGGCGGGGCAGCAAGCTTAGATAATTAGCTGCTGAGAGGCCAAACTGTGGCTGGGCTGGGCGCCTCTCCCATCCCAGGGCCAATTGAGCTTGAGGCCAAAGTGGCACATGCCACCCCCTGGGGAGCATGCTACTTCAAAAAAGTGACAGGAAAAAGGTCTTGGCGGGATAACACTTCAGGTAGCAGTGTTTCTACTCCCTGTGTGAAGATCAAAGAAGACAAGCAAAATGTCAGTTCCTGGGAATCGCTTGGGTGGGAGGTGGCTGGGACATTCCAGGGGCCTTTTAACAGTGTCTGCCAGTGATGATAACAATACAGAGACTAGCCTTAAAAGCAATTTCTCCAACTGTGGACATCTTGGGCTAGATAGCTCTTTGTTGTGGGGGATATCCTGTGCATTGTAAGATGTTTAGCAGCATCCCTGGCCTCTCCCCACTAGATACCAGTAGTGTCTACCCCCCAAGTCTTAACAACCAAAAAAATGTCGCCAGACATTGCCAATGTTAAGAACCAATGGCCTAAAGAGATGGCTGCTGGTGGTCTCATAAAGACAATTCATAAAAAAAAAAAAAAAAAAAAAAAAAAGACAATTCATGCATCCAATTAAAACGACAGTAATTTGTTCAGTGAACTGAAACACTAAATAAGTTATAAGTCTACGATAATGCTGAAAAGGAAGCTGCAACACAATATGCCACAGGAAAAATCCGGCCTGTGTGAGTCAGTTAATTGGTACTCAGTCTTTCATAAAAGTGCGAGAGATTAACAAATTGTTCAATTACAGGAAAAGTTACAATCAATTCATTATTTAATTGTGCAAGACTGGCTAATTCAACAAATTATCGTAGTCTGCCTGCAATGTCAAACATCTACATACTCACACTTATAAATATAACCTGATACTGCAAAAACAATACTCAATGTGAGGTCACACACTCATAAATGCAGTAATTGAGACTGCAAAAATACTCAAACTTACGTCAGGGTATGGATTAAGGGGTATAACTAAGGCAGACCTGAAGCCTGAATCTTTTGGAGATTATCTTGAATAAACTGACCATTTTATGAGGGGTTGCTGTAAACATTCAAGTGTGTCCTAATATTTTTATATAATTCTTTGCACCGAGTAGCATCCAGACTTTCCAAAGGCAAGTGGTAGGTGGCCAGGAGGGTATGAACTTGGGCGAAGAGAGGTTCCATATTTCTGTGGGGGAACTTCAGGAGACCAGAGGCCTTCTCCATCCAACAGGGAGCACTCCTGTTTCTGTAGGGTATCTCTATAAGTTTTGAGGTCTTTTGCCATGGAAGAAATTCTCTATCTTCAACAACAGTGTCCGTTGGTGTCTTTCTGTCAATCATATCACTGTCCTGTTGTGATGACTGAGCAGGTGCCTTTTGAATTTTCTGTGTCTTTTTCCCATCCTACAGCGTTACGTGCTAGGCATTAGGAAATGTAGAAATAAAACTTAAATTGGCACCAGTCTCTCGTTTCTCCCTTTGGGTTATTCCTCCTCCTTTTATCTTTTGGGTGCATCAGAGGATCCTGTGTACTCACATTGTTGTCTCTGGATTCCCCCTCCTTATTTCTCTTTAGCCTAATTTCTTATTCCATTATAAGAATTTTTAGAACCTCTCATCTCTCTTGAATACTTTTTAGAAACCCTGATCATGAGATTGTAATCACATTCTATCTGACTTTTTAAGAATATGATGTTCTAAAATGTGGGCTACCTTTACTTCTTTTTCCAACATTTCACTTTTAGAAACTCCAAGAAGATCACTTTCTTCCAACATTCCTGTCATACTCACTGTAAGAACTCTATTCTTGTTGGTGGGAATTAAGCCCAGAGTAAGAGTTCAGCTTGATATTTTCCTCTACGTGCAGATATGACATTGTCAGTAAGAAAAGTCAAGAATGTGTCAGATACTTAGTAGACTGGAGCTTTCTAGAGACATAGATTCCTTGCCTACACACCAGATATAGAAACAGTATTAGGAAAGTATAGTCTACTTTTTAAGTCATAATTGCAGAGAAGCTTTTGATTCTGTTTTTAACTTTTACATTGACATAATTTCAGACTTCCAGAGACATGGCTAGAATAGTACAAGGAATCCCATATACCCTCCATCCAGATGCCCACATGTTAACATTTCTCCACAGTTGCTTTATCTATGCAAATGATCTTAAATGAAAGACACAGGTAGGAAACCCAAGATGCTCCCAAGATGTGCAAACTATGAGCCCAAAGATTGCCTCTGCCTCCCATCACACAAAACCCTGCACAGCTGCATGGCCTGATCTCGGCAGCTTCCTGGTTGCTCCCTTCCTCTGATACCATGCTGCTCATGTCTGTTTCTATCACTAGACATAGTCTTACCACCCTGGAGTGTAGTGACTATCATTATCTTTCAATTCCTAGCCTACTACTCAGGGCTCATCACATTGTAAAAGTACTCAAGGGGGTATGGAATATTTTTTTTTTCCTTTAATACAGTCTGGTTTGCTGTTGGTTTTGATGTTTTAGCACTGGTCTTCTTCTGAAACAGATGATTCCCTTTATACATGGGTCTTCCAGTCAATATAGACTTTGAGGCATATAACGCCACAGCTGAAATTCTTGGGTCCAGAATCTTTGAGTTTGGTGCCAGCAAATAACTTGGGCATGGGAACCAATCCTCACTTAAGGAAGAGCAAGAGGTTGGTGGTGTTAAAGAAAGGTTTGTTTTTTTTTTAAAGCAGTTTGGTACAGGATGGCTAAAGTATAAAAATGTTACAGACCATTATGTGTTTGAATAAGGTTGTATTGCTGGTTAACAAAAACTGAAAGTTTGGAGCATTCAACAGTGGACTTTTAACCTAGCCAGTATAGCTCAGATAGTGGAATTAAAGCCAGTTATTTCACACATGCAAATATTCAAGTATAAAAATGTTGGAAAATATAGTATGGAATCTAGCTGATGGAATCATGGGCTAAAGAAGTAATTAGAACACAAATCGAAATGCCAGAAAAGAAAGAGAGACAGAGATCCCTCCACTGTTTTAGTAAGCATCTATTATAAGCATCTCTTCCCGTCATCTGTTGAAAAGCTTTTCTGCATTTACGGAAACCTCCACCTCCTGAGTTCTGCCTCCACAGTATCGAAGTCAGAACTCAAATTCCCGGCATCCTTTGTAGCAGGCATGCAGTCATGTGACTTAGGCTCCCTGAGTCAAACAGATCGGTAAGAGACTTCAGTGTAAAAATAAGCGAAAAGCAAACAAACTTGGTATGGAGGTTCTGCATGAGGGCACTTCTAGTTCTGATTCTAGTGCCACAAATTTCGAGTTCCTGATGCAGAAATAGCATCGTGGCTGGCAGCAGTAATGGTTGAGGAAAGTCAAAGTCTTGGTGTTTAGTGCTTGGCTGGGGCAGAGACGGTTTTTCCTCAGGCCAGTTCTGGGATATGATTTTGACCACTTCTCTAGGAAACAATTATTTGGGCAAACACCATTGTCTTTATCTATAGTCTTTTTTAGTCAAAACAACTAAATTACAGGGGTGCCTGGGTGGCTTAGTTGGTTAAGCGTCTGCCTTTGGTTCAGGTCATGATCCCAGGATCCTGGGATCCAGCCCCACATCATGGAGCCCCACATCAGGGTCCCTGCTCAGTAGGGAGTCTGCTTCTCCCTGTGCCCCTCCCCCTGCTCATGCTTGTGCTCTCTCTTTCTGAAATAAATAAAATCTCAAAAAAAGCCAACTAAATTATATTCTGCTGTTTGTACCTGCCTAAGACAACATTAGAAATATTCCCCACTTTATTCCTCAAGGAGGCAAGTAATCAACAGTCAAGTCTGTAGCTATCAAGAGATAAAAAGGCTTTTCTTTGCCTTTAAGAAAAGCAAATCCAGAAACTCAAATGGAATAAAAGCATTTTGGGGGTAGCTCACACTTTATTTGGCTCCTCAGCTCTTACCTTACACCCACTTTGAATTCATACTGCCCTTCCTAGGAGTTCCCCAAAACAGAATCAATTCTACAACACCTGACTGGAAGTGGATATTTTGTCTGAGGAGTTCATGGACACATAAAGGACAGGTATCACTGTACCATCTAAAAATAGTACACTATGTTCCCAATAGACATCTCTGTTCCTTTCCTAAAATCCTTATCTGGGTGATGGAAAGGCTAGAAGAGGTACATTCTGCTTTCAAGAACATAGGAATTTTTAACTATAGCTTTCAAAGTGGAGAATCCCCTTGTAAGTATACTTCCCAAGAAATGGGTACCACATACTTAACAAATTCCTGTCTTATGAAGATTAGGGAAAATCTTTTTTTTTTTTTAAGGGAAGATCTTTTACCACTCTCTATCATTTTTGCAGGGTATCTACTATCTGGAGAGTATGAGTCTTATTTTCCTTTCTTTTTTCTGTTTTTTTAAAGATTCTGTTTACTCATTTGAGAGAAAGAAAGGACAGAGAGAGCAGGAGGAAGTTGCAGAGGGAGAAGCAGGCTCTTCCCTGAACAGGGAGACCCATGTGGGGCTCAATCCCAGGACCCTGGGATCATGACCCCAGCGGAAGGCAGATCCTTAACCACCTGAGCCAGCCAGGTGCCCCTTATTTTCCTCTTTTAAATGGAAATATAAATGACGATAACCATGGAAGATGGTGAAGGAGCAAGCAGAAATTGTTGTTTGTTGTCTCCTTCAGTACATGCCTTCTGGCATATGTGTGCCCACGCAGGTGTGCATGTGTTACATAGGGATGGAGAGGTTAGTAGATGCATTTACATGGCCACCAGGCAGTGTGCTTTCTGTGAATTCTCCTGGTGTTTCTCCCAACTCTTTATTTTGTAAAAGATTTCATTTATTTATTTCTTCATGAGAGACACACAGACAGGCAGAGTCACAGGCAGAGGGAGAAGCAGGCTCCATGCGGGGAGCCCGATGCGGGACTCGATCCCAAGACCCCAGGATCACGCCCTGGGCCCAAGGTAGACACGTCCACCACTGAGCCACCCAGGTGCCCCTCTGCCAATTCTTTAAATGTTCCGTTCTAATGGGCTTGCCCGTCGCGGCGCTCAGGAAGAGCAGGCCCTGGTCCTTTCGAAGAGCAGGAGTGTCTGTTTCCCCGTAGCCGCCTGCCTGTCTTTGTCTTCATTAGTGGAAGCCCTAGGTGCCCGGCCGCGGTCTGCACACTTCCCAAGTCACTCAGACCCCAGGGGCGAACGCTCCAGCTACACGGCTCTTCTGTACAAGCTCGGGAATGCGGGGGGGGGGGGGCACGTTACTTTGAATTATTTCAGAAGAGGAGACTCTCGCCTATCAGCACGCAGCACTAACGTTGGCCCGTTTTCGAGGGCATGGATAGCTGCGGAGAGAGGAAGAGTCTCCCCAGACCTCCCCACTGCCAGGCTGCCTGCTCCCTCGGCCCACACGGAGCCGCCACCTTCAGACCACGGCATCTCTCTGCGTGGCTGTCGCTGGGCCTGGGCCTGGACGAAGGATCTGAGGAGGAGCCGCCGTTACTCGTTGGCATTTGTGTTTACAGAAGTCCGCATCCTGTAGTGCCAGCTCGCTCGGCTCTGCAGCTGGGGGCCGCTTCCCGGCGGCAGCTGTTCTGGCTCCGGCTGGCTGTGTTCTCGCTGCGCGCGGCCTGCTCCGCCACCGCCTCCGGGACGGGAAAGCCTGGGGGGCGGCCTGGCCTCCTGCGCACGGCGCCAGCCACGAGCCACAGCCACAGCCACGGGGCTCCGCAGCGCCCCGTGCACTGCTCAGCTGCCTGCTTCCCTGGCTCTTCACAGCCGTGGTGACTAAAGCCTACATTGTTTTCCTCCCGAACCCATCTCTCCACGCTTAGAGCTTTTCTGTTGCAATGAGAAACATGACGGCTACAAAAATTCAGTGGGCTGTCAAGAATGTCTTTGAGTAATATTTGACCCATTCCTCTCTTCGGTTTCTTTTCGATTGAAGGTAAACTCAATTTGCTGCTGAAACCAATTTATCCACTGTTACAGCCAACTGCTTGGTCATATCTCTAAGCTCTTAGAGTAGCATCCTCATTGATCATCACATCTGGGGCCTTGTTTCAGCAAATGTTTATTGGTAGGTGAGGAAATATGTATTGAGAAGTTGCTTCTGGAGTAGACTCCTTTTTGTGCATGGTCGCAGGCTTCTGGAGACTTGTGAAGACCACAGGTCTTTTATTTTACAGACAGAAGGAACTCCTTTCCTACTTTCTTCCAAAGGGTCAGAATGAGGAAATGAGCAATGAAAAGAGGATGAGCATATGATTCAAAGAGGGGGCATTATCTGAGACAGATCATGGCTCTGCAACAGAATCTCCCAGATACCTGGGCATCACGGGAGGAGGTTCGCCTATAGCCGGTTGTGAAATTTGACGTTGTGTTTTAAGTCAAGTGTTTTCCTTGGTTAATAAACTAATATTCTGTGCCAACCACTGCGTTTGAGGTTTTGGGAGACACAAAGATGTGAATATGAGGGTTTCTTCCTCTACTCATTTATTGCATATCCCCACTTAGACAAAGATGTCCTCCCTCCCAGCAGCCATCTGCACAGAGAAGCCTTCAGAAGCTGCAAGAGGGAGCAGAAGGTTAACAGGATAAAGGTGGTTCCCCAAACTATCCACTGAGGATGTAAACATCTGGTCCGATGTTCCGCAGAGTTCTAAACATCTCCATGTCTCTCCAATGTCCTCTCCCTCCATGTGTCAAAGTGGTTGTCAAAACTGGGTATGCATTAGAATTACTGAGAAACTTAGAAAATAAATCTAAACGTCTAAAAATTGGTAAGTTTTATGCTGTATAGATCTTACCATAATAATAAAAAAAAACATATAGTGAGTCCTCTACTCTCAAGGAGGTGGAGCATAACTCTCCATTCCTTAAGTGTGGGCTGTGCATAGTACCTTTCTTCCAGAGAAAACAATATGGAAAGGGGGAAGAAAACGTAGTTTACAGTGGAGAAACCTGAAAAAACTCAGCCAGGTGCTCAAGGACAACATCAACAGTGATAAGTTATGTTGACAGCATGTACCGCTGATATGATGTGATGAAAAGGACACTTTACCTTTCTGGTCTTTCTCTCCAAAATCTATAACCCCAGTCTAATCATGAGAAAAACATCAACACAATCCCAATTGAAAAACCCTCTATGAAATACTTAACCAGTAATCCTCAAAATTGGTAAGGTCACGAAAAACAAGGAAAGTGTGAGAAACTGTCACAAATCAGAGGAGCCTCAGGAGACAGACAATTGAAAAAATGTGGTATCTTGGATGGGATCCTGATACAGAAAAAGGACATTAGGGCACAACTGAGGAAGTCTGAATGAAATATAGACATTAGTTAATAATGATGTTTCAGTAGAAGTTCATTAATTGTCACAAGTGTCCTGTGCTAATAGAAGCTGTTGATAAAGGTATACAGGAACTCTCTGGGTTTTTTTGTTTGTTTGTCTGTTTGTTTGTTTTTTGTTTTTTGTTTTTTTGCGATGACTCTATACATATAAACTATTCTAAAAGAAAAAAAAAGGTTATGAAATAGATAAATATTCTTGGATCTCAGCCCAGATAAATCTGTGCCTTTGGGTGTGGTGTCCATGCAACTAGTTTTACAAGCTCTGCAAGGGATTCTAATGCACAATGGTATTTAAGAATCATTGGTTCTTGAATCAGAGGTTCTTGACCTCTGCAGGTCAAGATTCTGATGTTAGTTTGCTGTCTTATTTCACCTCTCACTGTCTTCCTCAGTTCTTACAGCTAGATTTATCAATGAGCCTCATCTCTTGGCCTGGACTCAGCCCATTTCCTGGGTCTAATCTGAGCAAGCAAAGAGATCCGATTTATAATGGAAGTGAGCTCAGGCTGGGCTGGACATTTTCTTCCCTTTACCCAGTCCAGACTTGGGATGCTGTTCATCAATCATTGGCTTCCCGCAGCCAGCCATGACCCAGTGTGTAGGAGGGTGCTTCTGTGCCAATTGCTTTTCTATGGTCTCTTTAGAGAACTGCTCATGTCAAGACTTCCTCTTAGGTAGGAACCTCAGACCTCTTACATAGAAACCTCCCCTTTGCTAGTTGCCTTCATTGAAGGCTTTGGTCCCTCCTCCTCACTCACTGATTAGACCAATGATAATAGACAGAGCCCCTCCCATGATTCTGCCTGACTTCTATGTCATTGACTTCCACTTGTCTGGAAGGTTCCCTTACCGAGTACCATCTGCAAGGTGACACCTCCTTAGCTTTATGCCATGAACTGCCCAGCTTCCTACCCTAGGCTCTGCAGGCTTTGGGTAAATTTGCCCAGTCCACACTAGGAATATTGGAAATGATCTTAGCTCAACTTTATCTTGGTGGCCTTGTTTTGCTTACCATAACATGTTACAGCTTGAGCCCATCTACCTTATAAAGAGTCCTGTCAAGCCAGACTTTTCTTTCTCCTGCTATCCAATTTGTACCGCTAATGGATCTGCCACCCTATTATCCAAATACTTGTCTGATAGCAACATTTGCATATCTCCCACTCTCCACTAAGACTTCATCTTTTCCCCACACTCCCATTCTTCTGCATTTCATCTATATATTCTCCTTACTCTTGCTTTTTTGCTATTACTAGTGGCATTCCTTCAATTCTTCTCCCCAACCCACCAATATCACTAGACATTTGAAGAAACCCTGTAATTTGAAAAACTGACAGAAAACAAATGAAGAGCACAAAAGGAATTTAGAAGAAACTGAGACAATACAGGAAGTAGAAGAAAATTCAAAAGAGAAAGAAAAGACCCATTATTGTTATGATCTTCAAATAGAGGAGTGAAAATAGGGGCACCTGGGTGGTTCAGTTGGCTAAGCATCTGCCTTTGGCTCAGGTCATAATTTCAAGGTCCTGGGATTGAGCCCCAAGTTGGGCTCCCTGCTTAGCAAAGAGTCTGCTTCTCTCTCTTCCTCTGCCTTTCTCCACTGCTTCTCTCTCTCTCTCTCTCTCTCCTCCAAATAAATAAATACAATCTTTAAGGAAAAAAAGAAGGGCAAAAACATTTCATCCATGAAACATAACAAAGTCCTATATTTAAAAATGTGAAATTAAGAAAGAGTTCTTGGAATCAAAATTTTGATACAAAAAATTTAAAGCATTATTAGAAAAATTTGATTTGGTTTTTACTTGTGCTTTCAGTTCTGGGCAAGAACTTGATAGGTATCCTTGAACAACTTCTTGCTTCATTAAAATGATTAAATCAATCAGAGCTTTTTAAGCTTCTGCTGCTGGGTGTTTGAGGCTGCTCTAGGACCCTTGATCACAAAGCTGGTTGGATTAAATGGGCCTAAAGTCTACACTGCAGGGCCATTTGTGTCTCTGCAGGGCCACCTAAGCAAGTAGGTCCCAAGATCAAGATTTAGGCTGAGGACCAGAAAGCTCCCTTTCAGCCTCAGGATGAAATCAGATTCTTAAATCTGATCTTACTTAAGAGCCCTGTATTTGGTGGATATTTTGGGAGCACCTATCAAGCTAGTAATAAATCCTATTTGGGCCCCATATGATATTGACCTTTGTGTGTTTGTTTTAATGGACAGAATCCCAGATAGGAGGAAGTAAATGGTAACCAGAACCTCTGACATACCCCTTTCTTCCAGTAACTAGAAAGAAGTGTCAAAAACCTGTGGCATGTCTGGAATGTGGATGTTTAAAGAAATATTAGTAACCAAAAATAAGATAAAACAAAATATAATAAATTCCAAACATTATATCAGGACATTCATGTGACTCTATAGTCTACCTCTTCAGAGGTCTTATATTCTATACCCTCCCATTGCTTTTATCAATCAAAACAATAACAACAAAAATAATAGTTTAATTGGGTACTTATCTTGTGCCAGACATGTGCTAAGTACTTTAAAAATGCTGCTTCATTCAACCATCATAAAAAAGTTTTCAAGAGGCCAGTACAGTTATTATCTCTATTTTTCAAATTAGAAAACTGAGGCACAAAATATCAGGTAAATTGCCCCTGCTATGAGAAGACAGACTCAAATATAGGATGACTGACTCCATAGGCTATATGCTCATTTTCAAACCTTCTATCCACAGTGCCTTTAGCAAAATGCTGGTTCTTTGACTACAGTCTCTCTTCCATGTCTGTTGAAAGCTTGTTACTCAAAGAACGACTCAAATGTCATTTCCTCTATGAAACAGTCCTATCTCAAAATTCCTCTCTCCCCTCAGTATTCTCATCAATTTTTAAACATACCTTTATGACTTAGGTCAGGTTTCCCAGAAGCAGACTGGAAAAAGAAGTTCTGTGTCCAAGTGATTTATGATGGAAATGCTCCCTGGAGAAACTGGTAAGAGAGTGAGGATGCAGGACAGGGAAGGGGAGGGATCCAAGGAAAGGTAGACTTTCAGCCAAAAGGCTTTTGATCTTGGAGGGCAGCTCTGGAGTTTAAGTTACAAGAGTTTATCTTGATCCAAAGTAAGGGACCCAGAATCCCTCCTCACCTGCCAGTCATTGGCTAAGCTCCTCAACCCTAGAAGATATAAACTCCTAGGCATTTCAGGCTTTCAGTATGTCAAGGCAAAGTAGCTTTATCTGCCAAGGGCAGTTCTCTAGTGAGAACGTGCAAGCCAGGTTCACTTAGAAGAAAAGCCATCCAGAAACTGGGGATGGGCTCACAGAAATGGTAAAAGGGACCTGAGGGTATCTGAGCAGAGCCCCAACAGCATCTCGTAAACTCTATAATAGAATTTATAAAATTACTACATCTGCTCTATTTTAATATGTATATTCTTTGCTACACTACTTGATGAAACTCCCTGCATTTTTATTTGTAACTAACAAATGTTATTTGGATTTAATTCCCCTTAATACTGAAGGGAGACTATGACCAGACTCATAAAATCTCTATTCATTTCTGGGCTAGTCTGAAAACCCCTCCTCCCCTATCACCTATGCTGGATCCCATTCTTATTAAAATCTCCAAAGACCTTAACATCTACTAAAAGTTTCCTTTTAAATATGATGAGGGAAATGTGCAGAGTACCTAGCTAAGGACCACTGCCAAGGGCTATTTCCATTTTAATGAAGAATTCATTACTGAACAGCCAAGTTAGCCATTCTATCCTTCTAGAACCAAAGAAGTTCGTGCCCTCTCAACACCATCCTTTTCTCCCTTCCTAATCTCAATAATGAATTAAAAAATTGAAGGGTGACGGTGAAGGTGAAATAAGGTAAAGATAGCTAGTGCAATCATAACGTGCTTAAATGCATACCTCATTTCACAACATTAAGAGAGAGAGAAAGCTCTGCATGTTGAGTTGCCGCCATTACAATTGTGAATTGTGAATTGCTGTCTGTGACACAATCTGCTCAGAGGCTCAGAAAACCGTTTTGTGCCAGTGCCTGCTCAGGGCTGGAAGATGACATTATTGCAGAGCCACTTGGTTTTCACAGAATATAGATAACAAGAACTGAAATGAAGAGGGATCCCTGAAATTACTTGTGTTATAAAGTAGAAGCAGGAGATCATTCTTTATCAAATTTCCACATAATAATGTTCAACATTATTGAGCACTTACTGTCAGGCAGCCAATACATGAGTGTTAGAGATGTGTGATCTAGTTTATCCTCCTAACTACCCTTTGATGTAAGCCCTTAACATCCTCCCTATTTTCTATATGAAGACACTGGGATCTGGGAGCTTAAATCACATGACCGAGGTCTGACAACCTAGAAGTTCAAGACACCAGAGATCTAAGTACAGGAATAAATGACCAATGTCCAGCATGCACTCTCAGAACCTTCTGCCCTCTGCCTCCCCGCACAGGATCAGAACATGGGGCTCATCCATGAAGTACTCTCATCAATATCATCCAATCATTTTGAAAGTTCCACATTTAAGGTAATGTTCTTCCCAATGCAACCTTAAAATATCTAAACAGCACTGAATGCAAACTTCTTAAATCCCTGATCATTTATGGCTCTCGTAAAGTTGATGTTAATTACAAATAGAATATTAGTTTGTAAAAATAATAGGAATAAGTGAAAACAGGGAAAGTATTCATTCTATTAAACAAAATGACTTGGTGTACATGTGTTTGAGAGCATTGGAATCAAGTAGTAATGTTCACTGAAATTGAAAATTATGCAGATAGACTTCTGTTTTAGAATATGTGATTAGCCCTTATTCCATATATATAAAGAACAATACATATATAATTCTATAGTTTAAACTTTTCATTATTTCAAGCTAGTTTTACCTCTCTCATCCCTATTTAATTAAACTTTTAATTAAATAGCTTTCAATTAAACTATTAGTTAAACTGCATGCTATTTTTTCGTAAAGCAGTGATGATTTCTGGTATTTACATCTGTTGAGGGTAGACAGAGTTTTAAATTTCATTTGGCATTTTAAATTTTGTTTCATTCTTTCTTCAGTTAAATTTCATTATGGGTATTCAAGGGCAGAAAACATTGCATGCCTGTCTTTCTTAGGGTATCAGGGTCTCATCAGGAAACAGATGGCATGCTTAAGTTACAATATTTTCTGGAGAGTTTAAAGTAAGACTATTTACAAAGATCTGGGTGGGGGATAAGGAAGCCATAAGTGATGGCAGAGTACCTAGAGCTAGTAACAAGGCTCTGGGCCCATTATCTATAACCTACTCTTGGCTTAAAGGGTCTTGGAAGAGGGAGCTGTTACCAAGACCTAGAAACCTAGGAGGTTGTGCAAGAGAGCTGTTGATATGCATCAAGACATAAATGGCTTGCTGTGGCCTTGCAGGAAGAAAGCTGAGAAAATAAATCCCCAAACTTGCTTTCCACCCTCCTTCCAATCCCCCCACCTCTCCTAAAACCCCCCTCCGTAACTAGCAGAAGTCAAAGAGAAACCAGAGGGCAAGAGAGATTGCTGATGGTCTACCCTGGTCCACCTCTCATGGCACCAAGCCAGGATATTGGGACATTCAGGAAACAGAGTGTCCCGGAAGTGTGGGCACTGGGTTCCTTTCATCTCTATGTCCTCTACACATAGCGGGGTGCTTAGCTAAAGTGCGACACAAGAGTGATTCCTCTCGTTGTTGGAGAAGAGCTCATCAGTGTAATCTGTGGGGGGAAAAAAAAAACAGAGCTTTTGTGTTATTCCTAAGCACATCAATCAGATTTACTTCAAAACCCACTAATTTGATCCTCTCTCAAATTAAGAAAATGATGGGCCTACTCAGGAGCATTTCATCTTGTGAGTTAAGTTTAGAATCAGACACTGGGTTTATTAATTGGAACTTATTTTTTCCTTCACTTGTTCTGAGTTAAGTGCCAACTTTTCAAATCTGTGCACCAAACTGAAGTCTCGCTTGGGAATTTTGTTTTTACATTTTCCTTGTTTTTACAGTTTTATTCCTATTTCTGCATCTTCTCCCTTTCCCATTTGGTGGTTGAAGCCCCAAAGATAAAGGATAACTCACTTGGGACAAAATCCAGGAACTTAAAAGCTACTTTTTTTTTAAGTTTATGTATGTATGCATATTATAGAGAGAGTGTGCACTAGTGGGAAGAGGGGAAGAAGGACAGCAGACTCCCTGCTGAGCAGGGACCCCCCCCCAAACCCCTAGGCTCCATCTCTGGACCTGGAGATCAAGACCTGAGTTGAAACCAACAGACGTTAAACCGACGGAGCCACCTAGGCACTCCAAAAGCCATTTTCTTACTTCACTTTGCCTAGTTAAGTGACAACCACTGTAGCATGCACTCAATGCCCTCCCCTCCTTTTCTTTTTTTCTCTCATGTCTATATGATTTCCATATCCCCAGCTCACCATGATTTTCTCTCACAGAAGCAAGGCAGAAACTAATCCAAATGATCTCCTGGCTACATTCCACACCCACCACACAAATTACCTGATACTAAATAAGGGAGGGCCTAGTGGCCTGTGTTTCAAGTTGCCTTCAAGTCCTTTATCTTCTCTAGGACTGTGTCCAAAAGAAATATTTGCTATCCCTTCACCACATCATTTGTCTCTTGTATCTCCCCAACAACCATTTTGCTCTTTACTAATTTTGCAAATAGTCTTTGTTCTACTCACCCCCTTCCATCTTTCTGTGTCAAAACTCACTGACTTAAGTATCCACTGGACATGTGATCGTGTCAACCCCAAATCAATCCTTCTTCCTGCCCACAAAATTATATTCTCACTCCTTTTGACTCCAGCCTATAGTCTCCTCCTAACCTTGCTTAATTGGCTATCTCCACCCCCCACCCTACTTCATCCAGTCACACCTTACATATTCACTCTGAAGTAATTTATTTCTCACTAAATTATCGTACTGTTGATAATTATTTTTTACAATTATCCTTACCATTATGATCATCATCATTGTGAAACCAGTGTGTGTATTTTCCCCGTAAAACTAGAAAATGAGTTTCTGGCAGTTACACCGTTTGCTGCATTTTATACTGAAGGAGCTATCTCTCCTGCCTCCTCAACCCTGAAACCCAACTTAGTTTATAGGATTTTCCTCTGAACACATTGCGTATTGATGACCAAGTTAGGCATTAAGTGCTCTGGAACATGGGAACAAATAACCCAAGAGAGGCGCCACTGACTTAGAAAAGAACAACATAAACTACCCGGGGGAGAAAACAACAAATGTTGAGCTTTAGAAATTAAGTGTTTGCATTCCTAAGAATGCAGTAAGAAGCAGTAAGAAGATCAGGCAAGTGAAGTGACAATTGTGACTTGTTGATCCAGGATAAGGAAAGAAATCACACCTTCTCTTCCAGGTATGGACTAATGGCTTCGTGGGGGGAACAGAATCAACTTCTGGTTGATGAAGACATCAAGCCAATGTATTCACTCTGGATATACTGGTTCAGTTCAGCCCATTATCGTATGACTAGACCTACTCAGTGAGAAATAGAAATATGCCCTTGGTTCTTTCCTCCTCTTTGTTTGCCTTCCAAAGCCCTGTTGATGCTAGTTCTTCCTATGACCTGTTTAGAAATGAGGTAACTTCGTTGAGTGACTATTTATTCATTTTCTTTAGAGGAAGTACATAATGATATTTCAATCTATAAACAAGAGAAAGTTATGGAGAGATTCAAAGCAATCACTTTTTCATATAGATGTTCTCATACTACCTGAGGCCTGGGCATTTGATTTTTAAAATCAATATCATTGTCATCATTATTATTCATCATTAATTGTGCACATATCATGAATTTGGCTCTTCTACTCACTAGCCATCTATTTACCTCTCTATGTCTCAGAGCCCTCATCTGCAAAATGAGGATTAAAATAATACACACTTTAGGAGATTGTTTTAAGAATAAACAAACTAATATGCACAAAGTGCTTATCACAATGTTTGATATTTACCCTTCTTAGGAACAGTTATTATTTGAGTAACTGTTATCATCTTTATCACTTTGCTTTTTTCATGTGAGTTCACCTGTGGAGATTAAATTAAGTATTATTATTATTCCAGCTTTCCAGATAAGGAAAATGAAGTTAAGAGAAGTTGAGGGGCGCCTGAGTGGCTCAGTGGTTGAGCGTCTGCCTTCGACTCAGATCATGATCCTGGGGTCCAGGATCAAGTCCCACATCAGGCTCCTTGCAAGGAGCCTGCTTCTCCCTCTGCCTATGTCTCTGCCTCTCTCTCCGTGTGTCTTTCATAAATAAATAAACAAAATCTTTAAAAAAAAAAAGAGAAGTTGAGAAGTTTAAGCAACCCTCACAAGATGATACAGCTGGTCAGTGTAAGAGGTTGTCTGAAGGACTGTGTTAGCAGGTATAATCTACATTTTATTAATACCAGGTTAAGTGAAAGCTTCTTTTTTTAACTATGCTGAAAAGAGATTGTGTTTGGTGCATTTATTCAGTGATATTTTCATCACAAAAAGATCTCCGCCTCTCGGCTTCTTTGGTCCCATTTGTCTTTGCACCCTTCCATCCTGGGCCCTTCCAGAGCAATTAGAGATTGCAGAATGGAAAAAAAGAGGGTAGGGTGGTGAGTGAGCAGCAGAATCAGGTGGAGAGAAGTGCTGATGCTCTTTGTCCACTTATACCCAGGACTCAAATGCTCAACTCAGCTTCAACAGCAATTTATCTTATAAATCAATTTGGCAAGGTATCGGCTTTACAATCTTCTACATTGAATCGGGAGTGGACTTTACAGCTAATATGCCAACAGGACGATTGTACACGGCAGTGACCTTTTAAGCTGGTGTAAACCAGTGTTCTTGCTCTGCTCTGCCTCTCTCCGCGACACCGAATGGGTTATGTTCCTGTCTGTTACTTCATGCAGAACAAAGGGCTGAAGCATTGACCCTCATTCTCCTTAGAAAACTCTATATAAGTAGGATGATGACATTCTGATCCCAGGTTATCTCTTCAAATTCTACATACCATAATAGCTGTCACCGTATCCTTTCTCTTAAAGGGAAGAAGTTTAATATCTATTTTTCTTCTTACTTCTCACTCATTGTCATTACATAAAATCTGGCTTCCCCCACCAAAACTTGACAGAAATTGTTTTCTGAAAAGCCACCCATGATGCCCTAATTATCAAACACTGAAACTTCTTTTTCTCCTGTCTGTTGCGATGCTTCTCCAGCATTTAACCATGTGGATGGGTCTTTTCTTCCTGAAAAATCTCCATTCCCTTTGTTACTATAGTGCATTTTGGAATTTTGCTTACCCATGTGAAGCCCACTTAATATCAAGCCTTTCAGTCTCTTTTAGATAATTCGAGAATTTCATTACCTTCTGTGGTAGACAGAAATTTGGCCCCTCAAAGATGTCCACATCCTAGTCCCCTTAATCTGCAACTATGTTACCTTACATCACCAAAGGGAATTTTCAGATGTGATTATATTTTTAAAAATCTTTAAATGGGGAGATTATTCCTGAATCATCCAGGTGGGTCCAATATAATCAGAAGGGTCCTTATAAAAAGGAGGCAGGAAAGTCAAAGTTGGAACAGACAATATGATGATGGAAGTGAAGGTGAGAGAAAGATTTGAAGATGGTCCATTGGTGGCTTTGAGATGGTGGTAGGGGCCATAGCCAAGGAAAGTGGGTGGGTTCTGTAAGCTGGAAAAGGCATGGATGTGGATTCTCCCCCTGGAGCCTCTGAAGGGACTATAGCCCTGTCTACACCTTGATTTTATGACTTATGATCTCCCAAATGGTAAGATAATGAATTAATGTTGCTTTGAGTTACTAAGTTTGTGGTGATTTATTACAGCAGCAATAGGGAACTAATACAATTATCTTTTCAATTCTTTCTTTCTCACTCTGAAAATTCTCCCAAATACCAGAATTGACTTTTCAATGATCTTCTAGACACTTCTACATGGATGTTTTGCTGGCATCTCAAAGTCAATCATTCAAAATTAAAATTATCTGTCTCCAAAATTGACTCCTTCTGTGGACTTACATGACATCCCTCCATTTGTTAACTATTTTATTATTTTATTTAATCACAACCCAAATATTTAATGAGTGTCTACTCTGTCAGATACTGCTGAGACTCTTAGAATGCAGAAGTAAACAAAAGACAAAATCTCTTCCCTGATGAGGATCACATGCTAGGGAAGAGATAGACAAAAGATGAAAATAAACCAATAAATAAAATAGTTCCAGCTAAAGTTTTATCAAGACATTCAAGCAAGGTAAAAAGATAAAAGAGAAATGTCGAGTAAGACAGGGAAACATTAGGGGCAGCAATGGCTATTTTATTTTATTTTTAAAGATTTTATTTATTGATTTGAGAGAGAGAGCGTGCACATGCACTAGGAGGGAAAGGGGGTAGGGACAGAGGGAGAGCAGATTCCCCACTCAGTGGGAACCAGAGTGGATCTCAGAAACCCAGATCAAAACCTGAGCCAAAGACAGGAGCTTAAATGACTGAGCCACCTAGGCACCCCCTGGTGATGGCTGGTTTAAATAGGGTGGTCAGAGAAGGCCTATATGCAGAGGTGACATCTGAACAGAAACCTGATCGAAGAAGATCAAGAATGAGAATATGTGGAGGAATGGCATTGCAGGGAGATGGTGCAACAAATAGAAAGCCCCTGAGGCAGGAAGGTATTTGGATTGTTTATATTCCAGGGATTGAAAGGTAGGGGACAAAAAGGTAGAGAGTTCTTTGGTCTTGTGTAGGAATTCTGATTGCTTTTTATTTTTTTTTAACTTTCTTTTTTAAAATTTTTATTTATTTATGATAGTCAGTGAGAGAGAAAGAGAGAGAGAGAGAGAGGCAGAGACACAGGCAGAGGGAGAAGCAGGCTCCATGCAGGGAACCCAATCTGGGACTTGATCCTGGGACTCCAGGATCATGTCCTGAGCTGAAGGCGGGTGCTCAACCACTGAGCCACCAGGAATCCCTAGATTGACTTTTTAAAACATAAGTCACATTAAGTTTCTTTCCAGCTGAATACCTTTTCATGAATTTCCAATGTACTTAAAATCTCAGTTCCTCATCCTGATATCTTAAGGCTCAACATGAACTACTCCCAGCTCACCAAATTCCAGCCTACCCTGGCTTTTCTGATCTTTGATCATGGTAAGTTTATTCCAAACACTGGGCTCTTTCTTGCAGTTGTTATTCCCCGTACCTAGAACTCTCAGCTCTATTTTTTTTTAATGACTCCCCCTTTCTCATTATTCAGGCCTTAAAGCAAATGTCACCTTCTCAGCACCATTCTGTTTTAGCATGCAAGTAACTAACATTCATCCCTAGCCTGTTTTCCTCACTGTCACATTACCCTGTAATATTTTCTTTATCTCCACTGGAATTTATGTGCTTATTTACCTGCTTGTTGCCTGTTCTCTTCTAGTATGTAATCGCTATAGGGCAGGAACTTTATTATGTCCCCACAATATGCTCAGTGCCTAGAAGAGTGCTTGGTATGTAGCAGGCATTCACTAATAGTCACTGAGTAAATGTCAAGGGTTTCTACTGTTCAACAATTCTGCTCCCCATGGGTTGGGTATCTTTAGCATCACAAGATTTACCAATCAAAAATTTTAATGTGTGTGGGACACCTGGGTGGCTCAGCAGTTGAGTGCCTGCCTTTAGCTCAGGGCATGATCCCAGGGTCCGAGATCGAGTCCCACATCCAGCTCCTTGCAGGAAGCCTGCTTCTCCCTCTGCCTATGTCTCTGCCTTTCTCTCTGTGTGTCTCTCATGAATAAATAAATTTAAAAATTTTTTAAAAAATTTAATGTGTTGTTATTTAATGTACAACCCTTTAGATTACTCCTTAAACTCTTCTTTTCCTACTTTTTGCTCTTTTGCAAGGATGAGGCTACTCTGATGATTTTGAGGGATCTAGCAAAAGATTACACTCTTACAATAACTTCCTAGACAGAGACTAAAAAAAACAAAACAACCCCCCCCCCAAGATCATGCTTTTTAGCACACAAAATTATTTGGATGAAATCATATTTGACCTTTATTTTTTTAAGATTTTATTTATATATTTATTTGAGAGAGAGAGAGAGAGAGAGAGAGAGAGAGAGAGAACAAGCAGGGTGAGTAGCAGAGGGAGAGGGAGAAGCTGAGCAGGGAGCCCGACAAGGGGCTTGATTCCAAGACCCTCAGATCATGACCCGAGCTGAAGGCAGATGCTTAACCAACTGAGCCACATAGGTACCCCCATATTTGATCTTTAAATGCCTCTATTTACCATTGACATATTTCGGAATATTCACTTATCACTCTAGGAAAAAAACAAATCAAGATCTCTCTTTATCTATATCTATACATATGCATACATATATATATTCTGCTAAACTAGCTGCTTTTGAAAGTCTGTACATTGCAGAAAACATTTGTTTCATAGTAATAGCCACTTATTAGAAAGAGATGTTTGTTTCTAAAGGACTACCCTTTTGTCTTACAGAAAAAAATATCAATAACCACTGGAGTATAGAGAAATCTTTACTTTCTTGATTTTTTTTTCACTGCACTACTGGATGTCATTTGCTGGGGTGGTTGAGATAATGGTTGGCAAAAGTTCGCATTTCTAAAAGAATCCTGCTGAGACTATGTGGAAAGATTAGTAATGGCTAAGAATTGTGAGCTGCTCAGTTAATTGATTTTTTTTCTGTCTAGAGGATAGCCATTCCTTTATTTTCACTGTAGTTGGCATATAATAGACTGATCTCAAGGTGCACAACTGAACCCTTTCCAGTTGTGAGAACATGTGCTTTTAAATGGAAAGCTTGGTACCAACTGAATAAAGGAAAATATGAGCTGACATGAACTCTTCCCATTTTCCCTCTTGGTGTATGCTATCATCATTCTCATGGCTTCAAACTGACCCAGAAGACAAATAACGAAAGGATAATAAATAAGTGTATTTATAGCGAGTACTACTGCGCCTCCTTTCATTATCTGTAGATTCTTAGTTCTTCATAACTGGAAATAAAAGCTCTTTTTGATCCTATTTCTAAGGAGCAGAGATAATATTTTCCTTTCAAACTAATCATAATCATCATATCTGACGTGTACTTTTCAGTTCTGAATCCATGAATCTTTATAAACATTAATTTTGAGAGCTCCACTATGAAATAAAATAGGTTAATCCCACAAATCAGATCTTCTATTCCCTTGCTGCCGGGATACCATGCAGAATTTCCAGAGATGGGATGGAAAGAACTGTCCTTTCCTATTCCATCTTCCCTAACAGGTTGGTGCAGAAAACATCCTAGTTCTTTCTTAGTGCCAACCCTATAGGCAGTTCTGAACTTACCAAGATTCCATTGCCAACAGGGTAATGTGTGAATTATAATTACTACATTAGTTGTAAATAAAGCAGATTTGAGCAAGCTATTTCATTTGTGGGGCTCTTTGTTCAGTTGGACTTCCCAGATCAGGTACAATTTGAATAGGAATGTGGAACTTCCAAGTTTCCTGGCGCTGATTATGATCAGAAGATTAGGATTAATGGTTGTCATTTCAATCATTCAATAACATTTTCTCTTCTATTGAAAAGAATTCAAGGCAACTGGGTGGCTTGGTTGGTTGAACATCTGCCTTTGGCTCAGGTCATGATCTGGGGGTGCTGGGATTAAACCACCCATTGGGCTCCCAACTCAGTAGGTAATTCATTTCTCCCTCTCCCTCTGTCCCTCCCCACTGCTCATGCTCTCTTTCTTTCTCTCTCTCTTTCAAATAAATAAGTAAAATCTTTAAAAAGAGAATTCCGGTAATTCTTTCTCTATCCCTCCAAAAAAACTTGCATAGGTTTAAAGGAGGAGAGAGGGATCTTATGTTTTGTAGAAGGTATTCTCAAAATTGTGTGTGTGTGTGTGTGTGTGTGTATTAGGCAACTCTTTTCTGCTGTAAAGTAAAAGGATAATTTGTGAAGAAAAATTTTATCTGTAGTCACAGAACATATTCAAATGGCAGCTGGTCTTCAAAATTACTTCAAATTACTCATATTTGGAGGGGAAATCAACATTTTAATTAGTATTATAAATCTGAAAGGTGATTTTCAATTGAGAAGGGGAAAATACCCTATATTTCAGATACCAAACATATCAGTTAACTGTTTCTATGTAACAAACTACCGAAAAGCTTGATGATTTAAAACAGCAACCATTTACTGAGCAAACAATTCTTGGGGTTGACAGTATTTAGGTTATGCTCTTCTGAGGAGTTCTTCTGGTCTCTGTTTGGGTCATTTGTGCATTCGCGGTCAGCTGCTGTGGCCTGGCTTTTCTTGGAACACCTCATATTGGACAATTCATATCTCCTCCATGTGGTCATTCATGTTCCACCAAGCTTCTGGGCAATTTCTAAGAAGCCAAGCCAAAGCATGCAAATCCTCTTGAGGTCTAGCCTCTTAACTGGCATATCATTTCACCTACATTCTACTAGCTAAAGATCATCCCAAAACCAAAGGGTGAGGACCAGTAATTCACAGAAAGGAGAGTCAGAGATGCTACAGTGGTTATGATTCTGTGGATAGAGATATCCTGGCCCAAGAATAAGTTTAATTATAGAAGTCAGAGCCTGATGTTTGTCAGGCTTAAAAATATACAAATAAATCTTCATGCTGTGACTTCAAGCTCAAAATTCAACCTTCTGGTTTAATTTGGTTTTTCATGTGGTATGCTGAAAATATCCCGATCAACATACTCAAGTATCATTTATATTTCTTATTAAAAATGGGTAAATTGGCACTCAGCCCTACTTAACTCTTCCTTTTCCATCTTTTTTCCCTTCTCTCCCTCCCATTACAAAAGTAGCTTCTTTCTCTGCCTAAACTCTGGGTACTCTGGTACCCAGATTTGGGAGGTATGGGTTCTGTTTCAGCACAGGCTCCTTTACACAGGTGTCTCTTAACACCATAGATCATCTCCCTTTCCTCTGGGTGGGCAAGGACTTGGCTTTACCATTGCCACCATCACATTTACCCTAGAAGGAGCCACAATGGTTCCAAGACCCAGGTCTGATCACCTGATCCAACAGTGGCTCTGCCTTCTTAGGTGACTGTCTAGTGAGGTCAAGTGTCATGTTAATGCCTCATAGATGAACTTTGACCAATAAGACAGTAGATAGAAAGGAACTAGCAAAAATAAATTGCTTGCCCTTCTTCTATTCCCAACACAACAAGATGCTTCAAGAAAACTGTGGTTCCATACATTCTTTCTGAAGATACCCTGTATGACCAATCAGTTGGCCAGTTTCCCTGTACTTCTGTGAACATCTTGGTAACACTTCACCTTGTGTTAGCTTTTCTTCCCTCCTTTACCAAAATTTCCTTTTTCCTCACCCTTGGTTCACTAAGATTGCACCCTACCTCAAAAGCATGTAAATTGTGTATCATCCCTTCAAACTGTGTGTTTTAGACAATTCAGGACAAAACAAGACAGGGAAAACTGTAACTTTTTTTTTTTAAGATTTATTTATTTATTTGTTTGTTTATTTATTTATTTATTCATGATAGACATAGAGAGAGAGAGAGAGAGAGAAATAGAGAGAGAGAGAGAGAGGCAGAGACACAGGCAGAGGGAGAAGCAGGCCCCATGCAGGTAGCCCGATGCGGGACTCGATTCCGGGACCCCAGGATCGCGCCCCAGGCCAAAGGCAGGCGCCAAACTGCTTAGCCACCCAGGGATCCCAAGACTGTAACTTTTCATGCATTTGTTAATTTCTAAGTAAATATGGACTTAGAGGATTTGTTTGTGTTGAGTTTTGGCCAACAAATGGATAATGGTCCTCTTCGGGAATGACCCTGACTGGCTGGGGCATATTGTAGCTTATTTTGCTGAGCATAACTCTCTATTTTCCATGCTTTGAGACAGATGAGTGGAGTCATGTGCTAGAGAATGAAGGCAGCCTGCCTGCAGCAAAACCATACTGAGATGGAAAATGATGAGTAGTTTGTATGAACTATGCTCTGTGTGGGTATTTTTTTACTTGTAAAGCAAAAAGGAATTTTCTGCTGATCCACAGTGATGACAGAAACTCTATTTTATTATAATGGCCTATAAATATGTATAGATGTAATGTAGGAATAAACTTCTTATGCTACTATCTCTTGTACAATTATAAAATCAGAATTAAAAGTCGAATTCATCATATCTCACAACCAATAGAATTTGAATAAACAACATTAATTTTACATATCAGAGAGTGTTTTGTGGAAGCCAAACTAGTGCTCACAATTGATATTACTTATACAAATATGGTGTGTCATATCTCCTGTTTTCTTTGTTCCAACAATTTTGAGGCCTTTTATTTTAGTTTCCAGAATATCATTTAGTCCTTTTATCATGTGAATGGACAATTCACATGTTAATTCTTCCCCTGTCTCTTTCCATGAGCCCAAACCAATTTAAGTAGAACAGTGCTCCAAAGGACACAGTAGTAGTAGTATTCAGGATGTCACATAAGGCTTTTATGTTAATAAATAGTTTAAGCCAAAACTGAATACTTCCGTAGACTAATATTGTTTTACAGCAAGAGTCTAGTCCCCACCCTCCATAATTGTTTAAGGAAATCAACATTTCCACAATGGTAGGTGTTAGAAAAAATTTTTACAAAAATTTTTACAAATTTTCATTTGTAGTATTATGGAAGGTGAACAAGAGTGAAGAACGGGCTTACTAGCATATGAGAACTTAAATGCTCTTGCTTCGTGATTCTTTTGTGCAAAGTGGTCACCTAAGCACAAGTTCAAAGATGTGCATTGAATTAATGTTCAATTATAAGGTTATCAAACTCATTATATAGCAATGCTATTCTTACTAATGGCAGATATAATCTGACTGGAAACTCTCACGTTAAAAAAATATTTTAATAAACTCATGAACACACAATACTTTTTCTGGGATTTACTACAAAGATCAAGTCCTCCATTGGGGAGACATGGCCTACAGCTAAGATTTTAAGCTTACTTATCATCTCTTTATTAATTGGGTAAAAAGCCATGTGTCCTCATCCTAGAGAAATTTATGCATGTGTATACAAACAATATTTTGAATATAGTTTCAGTATGTTTATTAATGCCCTGATCCCAATCCAAGGACTAGTATAATTATAATTATAATTATGTTATTTCATTGAATTCTTCCAATTATCTTGGTAAGTAGTACCCTGTAGCAAAATCTGAGTAGCATATGAGTAGCACAATCACTCACCCTTTTGTATGCTGTTTTTTTTCTAAGATTCCCTTAAGATACATTTTTTCCTTAATCTTTGAATCAGTAACTTCACCTGTAACTTTTCCTAGGAAACAGTCAACCTAATTTGATCATCAGAGTGAAGACTTTTATTTCAAAAGCACTTCTACTGGGGTACCAAGGTGGCTCAGTTGGTTGAGGGTCAAGTTATGATCTAAGGGTGGTGGGATAGAGCCCTGCATTGGGCTCCACACTCAGTGCAGAATTTGCTTGGGATTTTCTCTCTCCCTCTCTCTCTGCCCCTCCCCTACACACTCTCACTCTGTCTCTAGGTAAATAATTAAAACCTTACAAAAAACTTCTAATAAATCTTTGAATACCCTTTTTTCTTTGTTTCCATTCCCTTTTCTTTCATCTTTATTCCATATCTATCATTTTAAATAATTTTGTACCTTATTTCTTCATAATTTCATTTCATGTGATATTTTTTTAAGCTTAGCCTACAGGTCCCTGATTATGGGTTCAAATATTATTTATTCTAGCTTTGGTGGTATCCAATGTGACATTTACCTCTTAAACATTTTCATTTACTTCTAATATTTTGATTTCTCATAGTTTTTTTTCCATTGGCAGCTTATTTTCCAGCTCCTGCTTAAGCTTTTTTTTAAAATAAGACTGTGCTTCCTGTACATTTTCTAAAATTATAATTTATCTTTAACTCTTAGCCTTTAAGTCATGCTTATTTGAATACATGTGATTCATTTGCTTTTGATTATGTTTTTCTTCTCTTAGTTTTGTGATTTTGTGATTTCTATTCGTGAGTCAAGAAGGGTGGTTTTCTTTAATTGGACCAGCTATTAATGAATTTAAAGAGACCTCTTACTAGTCCTGGCTTCTCTACCTCCAGATGTTTTTACGTGAAAGAATAAAACTTTCATCAGTCTTTTTAAAGATTCATTTATTCATCTGAAGGGGTAGGAGCAGAGGGAGAAAGAGAATCTCCAAAAGACTTCTCACTCAATGCAGAGCCTGAGGAGGCAGGGCTCAATCTCACAACCCTGAGATCATGACCTGAGCTGAAAACAAGAGCCAGACACTTAACTAACTGAGCCAGCCAGGTGCCCCAAAACTTTCATCAGTCTTACACTACTATTTAGAAGGATGTCTCTATTACTCATAATCCAACATAATTTCTAATTAGTACATGTTGAATTTACAATGGAGCTGTAACATCTATACATATTTATATGCCAGATATCATTGTTATCATTCATGAAACAGAAACTACAAAAACTGTAAGGGAAAAAATAGAGAAAATTTCATTAGTATCATAAGGCTTTGATTACTTTTCCTAGTTCATATTAGATCAACCATACAAAATTACAAAATATACAAAAGGGATAAAATTGCCATACTTCAATATGTTGAACACAAATTAAATGGTGGGAAATTTAGAAAGTATGCTGGCAAGTTTATAAAAGAATTGAATAATGTGATTCATAAACTTGGCTTTTTAGTAACTAAGGAAGGTGAATTAAAATTTACTACAATTCTTTTGAATTTGGCTATGGCTTCATTTTGTCCTGTCACCTTTTGCTTTATATATTTGGAGAGTATGTTATTAGACACATACAAATCTAGAATTGTTATATCTTTCTGGTAGATTAACCTTTATATCATAATAAAATGTCTCTCTTATTAGGAATGCTTTTTGCCTAAAAGTTTACTTTGTCTGATATTAATCCAACTACACCAGATTTCTTGTGGTAAGTTGTTGTATGTAAATTTTTCTACCCTGTACTTTCACAATTCTTGTATTCTTATATTTAAGGTGTGTATCTTATAAGTAGAATAGAGCTGAGCTTTGTTTTGTATTCAGTCTGATAATCTCTGAAATACATCATTTACATTTAATGTAATTACTGATATATTTAAATCTTTAATTATATTTGCTTTTCTACATACACTTGCTTTCTTTGCATTGACAAATTATTCTTTTTTATTAAAGATCTCCTCTGCTAGCATATTACTCATACTTTCTTTTACTCTTCAAGATTACTGTAGAGATTAAGACATAAATCTTTTATTCATCAGGTTATAATATAAATTAGATATTTTCCCACATCCCAGAAAATATAAGGACCTTAGAACACATTAACTTCATTTATACTCTGTAGTAGATTGTATTTTTTTCAGATTCAGGAAAAATGTTTAGATTTCTGTATTCTTTGTAAAAGATTATATAATCATAAACATTGTCACATGATTTGAAGTACCTTCCTGTGGTAAATTTTCTTGACTCACTGACATAAGGCGTGGCTATGTAACTTACATTGGTCAAAGGAGTGTAAGTAGAAGTAATTGTATGTGATATTGAAGCAGAAACTTTAAAGCCATTGGATAATTCTGCCATTTTTCTTTTTGTTCAGCCATGAAAATAATATGTCCCAAACAGTGGTTACTTTCATTGGCCGGATATTGAAATGAAGACAATTACGTATTCACTGAGATTTGGGGGGTTGTTTGTTACTGCCACATAACCTATGAATGCTGACCAAATCATTTCTTAGTCTTCTTTGTGGTATTGTTGAAATCTATTTTAATTTGAAATGTATATAAACCATCTTGGACATTATCATTACAGTTTTATGCAGCCTAAATTTATTTAGAATTACTTACATGTTCATTTTTTTAACCTCTTCATTCCTCTTGAACTCTCTGTATTTTTATCTGGGATCATTTTCCTTCTGCATGAAGAACTCCCTATAGTAATTCCCTTTATGTTTATGTACTGGTGACCAATTTTCTTTTTTTTTTAGTTTTTTTGTTTTTCTGAAATGTCTATTTTTGCTTTCCTTTTGAAGAATATTTTGGTGGGTATAGAATTATAGGTCAGCAGTTATTTTCATTCACTTTGAAGATTCATCACTTTGAAGATTCTATGGCTTTCTGGCTTCCATCATTTTAGTTGAAATGTCTTTTAAATTTTATAGTATTTCTCCTTTGAAGGTAAATATATTTTCCCTCTGGTTGGTGTCAGGATTCTCTCTTTGTCTTTGGTTTTCAGTAGTTTCACTGTAATGTGTTTAGTTGTCATTTCCTTTATATGTATTTTGTTTGTGGTTTCTAATACTTCTCCAGTTTCTAGGTTGATATGTTTCATCAGTTTTGGAAAATACTCAACCATTATCTCTTAAATTTTGCTTCTATGTCCTCTCTTCCTGGAATTCAAATTTCATATACACTAGATGTCTTCACTATGCACCATATATATCTTGTACTCTTTTTTGTATTTTCTTTTTGTCTCTTCGTCTTCACTTCTGAGCATTTTATTCTAAACTATATTTCAATTTTATAATTTTTTTTCATTAGCTAAATTTCATCTTCTTTAAATGCATCCGTTGTGTTCTTAATTTGTTATTGTATCTTTTCTGTTATACAATTTCCATTGAATTCTCTTTTTATTTATAGTTTCTATTCCTTTACTGGAATCTCTGAATATATTAATGACATTTATCTTAAAGCTGTGCTTGATCTACTGAAGCCCTGTTTCTACTGTTTAATTTTCTCCTTGTTTATTTGCCTGCTTACTTTTCCTGCATACTGTTCACTGTGTACGAAAACCTGTAGAGGCAATTTGAAGCTCTGGATTATGTTTTCTTCCTTCTGTGAGGATTTGACTTTGTTTCTGTAGGGCCATTATAGTAGGTGCATTATCACCTTTAGCAATCAGGTATTGAGCTGTTTCAAAGCCTTATTTCAGTCATTTTGAATGCTGGACTAGTTGCCATTCATCATCATTCTTAAGTTAGAGGTCTTTGGGAATCCCAGTTTAAAAGCTGTGGTGCTTAGCAGGGTACCTCCTTCTTCACAGGCTCTGAACTTTAACCCTTCTCCCAAGCCTATTAAACTTCCAGAAGCTCTTCTCAGTTTTTCAGTTTCTTGGCCATCACTATTTCCTTAGCTTCTTTTCTCTTCAGAGACTACATTTTGCTCAGTTTCTCAACCTCTCAGAAGGCAGTTTTGGATTTTTTTTTTAAAGATTTATTTATTTATTGGAGTGAGAGAGAATGGAGGGAGGGGCAGAGGGAGAGAATCTTCAAGCAGATTCCCCACTGAGCATGGAGCCTAATGTGGGCTCAATCCCATAACCCATGATATCATGATCTGGGCTGAAATCAAGAATCAGATGCTCAACCGACTGAGCCACCCAGGTACCCCAGTTTTGGTTTTTCAAATGCCTATAACTATGTACTAATTTGCTGTTGTGGCTGAAAATAACACATGTTTATTACCTCAGAGTTTCTGTGACTCAGGGATCTGGACTTGGCTTACCTGGCTTCTCTGCTCAGGGTCTCATAAGAATGCAATCAAGATGTTGGACAGAGTACATTCTAATCTAGTATGACCTCATGTTAACTTGATTACATCTGCAAAGACCCTATTTCCAAATAGTTACATTTGCAGGTATGGTGGGGGGGCAGTTAGGACTTTAACATATATTTTCAGGGATACAATTCAACCTACAACAGCAAATAAATGCTGCCACGTGGCTCATTCTGTCATTTTCAGTGCATGTACAGATTCTAGTCCTATGTAGTTCCACTGTAATTTTTGACCTGTAGTAAATAGCCAGTACAAAGCTCATCAAGGATGCTGAGACTCTCTTTACAGATTTATTTCTCACAGTCAGATTAAAAGGTGTGTTCTTAGAACCCTCTTCAGGCAAGTGAGCAGATGTTATATGATAAAGCCAATTTGACATTCCAATATCCCTAAGATTTTGGATGCTTTCCTCTACAGTTTACCAAGGCAATTCTGGCATTTCAATTTCATTTATTTTAGGTCACCTTTGGGTTCATGTTTCAGCCAACTGATCAAGCAAACTGTTGGAGCCATTTCAAGCCTCTCAAGCTAAAACATGAATACAGAATCTTTGCTTAGTGGGTCCTGTTATGGACTAAATTGTGTGTTTCCCCACCCCAAATGTGTATGTTGAAACCATAACCCCCAATATAACTGTATTTTAGATAGGACCTTTAAGGAGATAATTAAAGTTAAATGAGATCATGAGTGTGGGACCCTAATCCAATAGCACTAATGTCCTTATAAGAAGAGTGGGAGACACCAGAGTGTTTCCCCTCTCTCTTTGCATGTGCAAAGAGGAAAGGCCATATGAGAACACAGCAAGAAGGTGGCCATCTGCAAACCAAGAAGAGATATCTCACCAGAAATCAAAACTGCTGATACCTCGATCATGGATTTTGAGTCTTCAGAACTGTGAGAAAATACATACCTGTCATTTAAGCCTCCCAGTCCATAACATTTTGTTATGGCAGCACAAACTAATACAGGACCATATCAATAAACTCAGCCCAATCCAACTTTATATTCCTTTCACCTTAAACCCATATCTTTAGGATTGATTCACACACATAGTCCTCAGGTTTTTGACTATGAAAACTGACAAAATCATGAAATTGTTTTGGTGTGCACAGCAGGCCCTAGGGGTCACACTTTCTACTTCACTCTTTGGGGCCTGCTGGAACTTGAGTCTAGTTATAGGTCTATAAGCAAAGAGGAGTGGTGGAAGTAGTTCCTGAAAAGGATCAAGAGTGCCTTACAAAGTAACTATGTCAGGGCAGGCCATTGCAATTTCTTCAGGCAAAGAAGGGCTATCTGTCTCAAGCAATAGTGCTTCTACTAGCATAAAAGGCTCAGCAGAACTTCAAGGTTAAAGATCCCAGCTTTATTAGGATCTGTCCATAGGTCCCCAATCCAGTTTTTCAGGATTTCATTCTTTCCCAATCAATGCCCTAACTTTATTAATAAAGATTTCTAGAGGTTGGGAATTCAGTTTGCATAATTCAGCCACTGGTAGGGAGAGACTCTGGGTTTGGTTTTCAGAAATATCAGCCCTGTGATTACAGAAAATAAGGATTTATTTCAGGCCAGATGTAGAAGCTTTCAGGTCTTTTATGTAAACATTGAGCTGGGAATTCAAATCTCTGAGCTCATCCTATCTGTACTTTGTGTAGCACAGTTAGGAACACCAGCCAATTCCATTATATTCCTTAGTTTCATAAAAATATTCTAAAGCATCAGATGCATGGTCATCTAGAATCTTGCCTTCTATAAGTATTTGATTAGGAGTACCCAATGGTGATATTTTGTATATTTCTATTGCCACATCATGCAGTTGACTACTAGTACCCACCCTTCTTACCAATGGAAATAGATTCATTAGTGAATTTTTTAAATTATTATTTTTAGATTTATTTATTTATTTTAGAAGGAAGGGGCAGAAAGAGAGAGGGAACAAGAGTTTTAAGCACTGAGCCCAGATCCTGATGTGGGACTTTATCCTACAACCATGAGATCATGACCCGAGCTAAAACCAATAGTAGTATGTTCAACTGACTGCAACACCCAGGCACCCCAATTCGTTTGTGCATTTAAATATAATCAGAAATCACTCTTGGTAGAAAAATTTGTATCAGTTGGAGTTAAACTGGAGAAGCAGAACCACTAGGATCAGTCTATATCTGTATTTATGTCAGAGTTTCTCAATAGTGGCATTACTGAAATTTTGAACTGGATAATTTTCTGTAGGGAGATGGGGGCCTGTCCTGTATAACATAGCTTATTTAGCAGCATCCCTGGTCTCTATCTACTAGATGCCAATAGTACAATTTCCCCACCCCCACCAAATTATAACAACTAAAAATGTCTCCAGACATTGCCAAATTTCCTAAGGAGCAAAATTGCCCCATGTTGGGAAACACTGGTATTTCTATCTGTATCTATATCTATCTGATATATATATATATATATATATATATATATATATATATATTTGAGAAAGACTTGTTAGATGGAATTGGCCTTATATGATTGTGAGAGCTGATTAAGCAATCTCTGGAAGGCTGTTTCACCACATATGATGCTAGGGTTTCAAGGCCACAGGGAAGGCAGTGAGGAAGGGATGATCACAAGCAGATTGGAACCAACAAGTTTGAGCTGGAGTCCTATGAGGAAGAACTAGAACTCCTGTAAACCAAAAGTGGCCACTGCTTCCTTTCCACTTAAGAATTTCCCTTGAAGCTGACCTTAACTGGAAACAAACAAGGCAATGAATTCTGGGAAATGTAGTTCAGCCTAGGATAGTTGACACATTTGCAAGATAGTTTGTTCAAAGCAGGATTCCAACAAAGCCTGCATTCAAATAATAATAATAATCAAGCTGGGAGAATTTGTAATTACAAAGACTATAAAAGAAATGATGAGCTTAAATGGGTCAAAATCATATTAAATACCAAGGAAACTTCAGAACTCCACAAATTAAAAGTATGTCATATATGAGCACAAATTGTTTTTCTTTATTAATAAGTTTGAAAAGGGATTTGTCTGGCACAAATTTATGACCCCTTTTATATTCAAAACGATTGTAGCCAAAGCAAAACATCTAACAGAAAGATAAATCTAATGTTAGCAAGCACATTTGATAATTGTCCCAGGAAAGATTTGGGGTAATTGAATGGAAGTATTTTTCAAGTAATCTTTGATAGTCAGGCTTTTATTTATTTATTTATTTTTAGGTTTTGATAGTCAATCTTTAAATGTGCCGTAGAGACATTCATCTCAGAGATTCAGCAAAGCAGCATCAACTCTTGTGTCAGAGCAAACATGATCAGCATCTGATTGGAGAAGATGCTGAACATTTACTCCATTTTTAGCAAGACTGTCTCAACTTTTTCTCTAAGATTTCCCAGAACCCTCCTGAGGCCTCAAGCAATTTATGCAGTAATCCAACAAACACTTATCAAGCCACAGCGATATGCCAGCCACTTTTCTAGGTGCTTTCTATGTAGTAGAGAATCAAATAGACAAGGAATCTGTTCTTAATCAACAAGCCTTCCAGTCAGACGATGTAGACAGTGAATCAATAAACAGATATGTCTAGTTGTGATAAATGCTATGAGAGGAAATATGGCAGGATAAAAGGATGGAGCGTTATAAGGGGGGTGCTAGTGCCTTTTTAGATCAGGTGTTCAGGAAGAGTCCACTAAAAAGATAACCTATAAGCAGAGATCTAAATCAAGTGAGGAAGTGAATGAATGAAGATTTCTAAAGGAGGAGCAAGAGAATCATAAATGCAAAGGCCCAGAAGATTGAAGCTGTTGGCATAGTAGAGCCCCAGTGAGAAGGCCAGAATGCCTGGAGTAAAATAAGCCAGATAAACAGTTGGAAAATAAAATCAGGAGAGATCCAGGGGCCAGTCCTCAGAGACCATGGTTAGGATTTTCTATTCAGAGACAAAAGAAGCCATTGAAGTTTGAAACAGAGTGGCATGACCTGACTTTTATTTTAAAAGGACCTTTCTGGAGGTACTTGGGTGGCTCAGTTGGTTAAATGTATGCCTTCAGCTCAGGTTATGATCCTGGGGTCCTGGGATTAACTCAGAGTCAGGCTCTCCGCTCAGCAGGGAGTCTGCTTCTCCCTCTGCCTCTGCCCCTCCCCCCATTTGTGCTCTCTCACTCTCAAATAAATAAATAACATCTTTTAAAAAAATAAATAAAAAGACTTTGTGGGGAACAAGCATGGAAATAAACAGATCAATGAGGAAGCTATTGGAACAATCCAGGAGGAAAGGATGTCACTGACAGAAATAAGGAGAAGTGGTTGGATCCTAGGTATATTTTTAATAAAGATCATGAGATTTGCTGATAGACACTCTCTGGGGTGAGAGGAGAAAAGAGGGCATCAAGTCAATGCAATTATTAAGAAGAACTCCATGTTTAACTTGTTTCTCTTCCTCTTCTCCAAGAGTTGGCCTTTATCTCCTTCTAAACATTTAAATGCCTAAAGTATTACTCATTCCCCCAACCATACAAATTTAGACTCCAATCCAACTCTACCATTTCTACTTCTCTCTTTTTCTTACGAAAGCTCTTTGAACCCCCTTCCTGCCTATTTTCTATTTAATCTTCACCCACCACCCCATTCAAAACCCTATACCCTGACCTTAACTTTTTCATTTAGGTGTTAAGCAGAAAGTGCCTGATGTAATTAATTCATAATCCAGATAGAAATGACTAATAACCTAAATTAGAAAAGTTTTCTTTTGGGGGAGGTTACTGTAAAGAGCTTTGAAATCACCCAAATGAGCCATTTTCTTGTGGGTAAATACTCTTAAGTAGTAATGGGTTTTATGATCACTTGTGAATTATACTCAGTTGATGACTGCCCCCAACCCACACAGGTCTTATGATGACTTTGCTCAGAGCTTGGGCTTTATAAAAAAAGGAAGCTACAAGGAAATGAATCATTATCTTTAAAAGGCAACATCATCATAGCTTGCTTATCATTATTAATAAATGAAAAAAAGAGGTGGAAAGTGAGAACAAAGCCCATAACAAACACAGATATTTGTCTTTATTTGAATGAGCAATTTTGAAGGCTTCTCACAGCAGCCTGACTTGGTATAGATGCCCAAGGAAATGCTCCACGCTTACCTGCCGTATCATCTGAGTCAGAGTGATATTGGGGTGTCCCTTCATTTTATCATCTTGAATGATCTATTGACATGGCTGACATATCTGTTTTTGCAGATTAAGTTTCTAGGGGGATGGGAAGAATCTGGATATTTTTGTGTCAAATCTGGCACACACACACAATAAAACCAAAAACTAAAAAAAAATCTCATTACTTGCTATCCCTTTTCCTTTGAGAAAACATGAACAAATAAAATCTTACAGGTTGTGTAACTGGATTCGGATATCCATTGAGTAACTAGAATAGAGGAGCTAGAGGCAGTTTCATCCACTTCAATTTTGTCATAGCAATGAAAGCACATATTCTTAGAACCACATATCATCTCAAATGGAGGGTGGCTTATGGAAAATCAGCTGGCTGTGCTATGTCAGACTGCTGGTTGCTAATATAATATCCATTCCCTCTTTTTTCCTTTGTTAAAAAATGCCAATTTTACTTGGCATTTTAGATAGAAGATTAAGATCTAGTTTAAAAAAAAGATATTTCCCATCCTAGGTTTAGCCAGGTGACTAAGATCTACCTAATGAGATATAGATATAGAAGGAGTTGGGACAAAATTTTGGAAAAGGACTTACAAAGAGAGACAGCTAATGAATATTCCTTTTGTATTTCTCCCTTGCTTTTTAACCTTGAATTTGATGAAATTATTAGAGATCTAGCCACCATCTTGGATCTTAAGGCAACCTTGAGGATAGAAGCCATTTGCTAAGGATACCATAGCAAAGGAGAGGAAAATACTATATCCCTGCTGCATTGAATATTTTTAGACTTCTTTCATAAAAGGGAAAGATAAACTTGTAGTTCTTTTCAGTCACTATTATTAAAAGTTATTGTTATGAGCAGCCACATGTAATTCCTAAGTAATACAATGATTTACAATATACTGACTTGTCCTTGGAAGCCAAGAACATTTTGGCAAACCATAATAAACTAAACTATATATTTTTAGATTCTTTCCCTCGGTACTATTGCCATTGCTCAAAAGTTCTTGAACAAAGTGGCTATGGTGGCAGGGATAGATGTTATGCATAAGCTCAGCAACATAGACTTCCACTCACCAAGGCTGACTTGGGTATAGCCACTACTGAGTGCCCAAACTACCAGCAGTAGAAACCATAGTCTTTAATATGGCACCATTCACCAGGGTGATTAGCCAGCTATCTGGTGGCAGGCTGATTACATTGGACTGCTTCCATTATGGAAGGGGCAATGTTTTACTCTTACTGCAATAGACATTTCATTTGGGTGTGGACATTCCTTTTCTGAATAAAATGCTTCTAGCAAAACTATCATCCATAGACTTAGAGGGTGCCTTATTCACTGTCATGGTTTTGCCTGCAGCCTTGTTTTCAATCAAGGAACTCACTTCATAGCAAATAAAGGGTGACAATGGGCCCATGCTCATGAAATTCACAGGTCTAACCATGTTCTTTACCATCTTGAAGCAGCTGGCTTGATAGAATAGCAGAATGGTCTTTTGAAAACTCACTTACAGCACCAGGTAAGTAGCATATCTTGTAGAGCTGAGCAAAGTTCCCCAGGAGGTTCCATATATTCTAAATCAGCATTTAATATATGATGCTGTTTCTACCTTATCCAATTTCCATAAACCCAGGAATCAAGGGGTGGAACTGGGAGCAGCCCACGTCACTATTGCCCCAAGTGATATACTAGCAGAATTTTTACTTTCCACTCCTGTTACTTAAGCCTCCACTGATCTAGAGGCCATAGTTCCAAAGAGAAGGATGCTTCCACCAAGGGACCCAATAATGATTTCTCAGCATTGAAAGTTTAGACCGCTGTCTGGCCAATCTGAGTGTCTTGTGCCACTGAATGAACAGGCAAAGAAGAGAGTTACTCTGGTTAGGGTGATTAATCCTGGTGACCAAAGGGAAATTGAGTCACTACTATTGTACAGTGGGGACACGGAATGAGAAAGAATGTCTGCCTCTTGGTACTCCCACATCTTATGGCTAAAGTTAGTGGAAAACTACAATAATTTAATTTAGGCAGGGCTCCTAAAAGCCCAGATCCTTCAGAAATGAAATTTTGGGTTACTCTACCAAGTAAAGATCCAAAGAAAAGATACTTGCTAAGGACAAAGGGAATAGTTATAAATACCTGTTACATCCACATAACCACTGCAGAAATGAGGACTGTAGTAGTTATGAGTATTTATTCTTTATTGTAATATCTGTATTTAATGATTTAATTCTTATATATAATTTAGTAATTTAATATTTTAATTTATTTTCCTTTGTCATCTCCTTATCATCTAACATAGGACCTATTAATAATTGTTAACTTTATATCATCTTTAAGTTACATGACATAAGACAGGATGCATGAATCAACAAGGAGAAGGGTGACTATCACCCAAAAACACAAAAGGAACTTTCTATCCTCTTCTGGGAAAAGGAGTAGCATATTTTCTGTTTTATGTAAGATAATCTTTATTTGTAGATTAAGTATGGTCCAAGGAGATGTACTTGAGTCATAGTCAACAAAAATGGACTGTGATAGCTTTGTAATGTGTCAATTAGGCAAGATTAACTACATTTCCCAGAATTCATTCTCTTGTTTTGGGTCAGGTTAAGCCATAAGTATATTCCAGATCAGTTGCCTCAATTGTCCACTGTTGTAACTCAATAATTAATGTACCTGTGGTTGACAGAAAAATGGACCCCCAATGATGTCCACATTCAAATCTTTGAAATATGTGATACATTATATTACATGCAAAGGGGAATTAAGGTTACAAATAGAATTTAAGTTATTAATCTGCTGATCTGAAAACAGGGAGATTCTTTTGCATTATTCAAGTGGGCCTAATGTCATCACGAGGGTCCTCAAAAGTGAAAGTAGGAGGCAGAAGAAGAGTCAGTGTCAGAGTAATTTGATGTGAGAAACAGTTGGCCAGCCCTCGCTGGCTTTGAAGATGGAAAGGGGCCATGGATCAAGGAATGTGCATGGCCTCAGAAACTGGAAAAGGCCAGAAGATGGACTGTCCCTAGAGCCACCAGGAGAGAACCCAGCCCTACCAACACCTTAATTTTATCCCGGGAAGACCATGTTGGACTTCTGACCTCCAGACCTATGAGAAAATAATTTTTATTATTTTAAACCACTAAATTAGTGAAACTTTGGTACAATAGCTGATATAGTACCTATATACAACCTGATATACTTTATTGACCCTCCTCTGGTTGTGTGCCTCAATTACTCACTTTCTACTATCCTTCTTGGGTCATTTCCCAAATAAACTCACTGTACCTGAATCCTTGTCTCAGATCTGCTCCCTGGAAATCTAAACTAAGACACTCCCCCTCCTCCACAAATTCTGCTAAAATGACCCAAAATATGTAAAAATAAGGCATAATCTGTACAATGATTAGGAGGTAGGGACAGACATTAGTAATAGGCCAAAAATTCATTGCACAAAGTCGCTTACATTGAAGAAACTAATAAATATGGTATATTTCAACAAGATTGTCTGGCAAATGAAGTAAGCAATTACTATTACTCCACAGAACCAGGAAAATCCCCACCTCTGAGAAGGAGAAGCTATAAAAGAGAGCTTCCAAGACAAAGTAGATGTGATAAAAGACAAAGCACACAAGGAATCATACCAAAATCTCTCAGGAAGATTAGCTAAATATAGCATTCATTCTCAGTTTTCTCTTGGTACAAACAGAAGAAAGTAAAAATGTTATTATATTGATTCTCATGTGGGTGAATCTCTCAGAAGTTTGAGCTCCCACAACCTACCCATAAAAACTAAAACAAAATAATTCAGAGAAGAAACAGCTTCTTTTCCATTAAGTTGACTTCTTACTAATTGTATTATTCAGGGTTCTCCAGAGAAACAGAAGCAACAGGATGAGTGTGTGTGTGTGTGTATGTATCCTTCTTGCTAAGGAGAGGTCAGTCTTTGTTCTGTTAAAGCCTTTAACTGATAGGATGGGGCTCACCCACATTATGGAAGGCAATCTGCTTTACTCAAAGCCCATCAATTCAAATGTTAATTTCATCCAAAACCATCTTCAAGACAATGGAATAATGTTTGACCAAGTATCTGGACACCACGGGCCAGCCAAATTGACACATAAAATCAACCATCATGCTAGTTCCCAAGCTCCTTCCTGGGAAGGAAGTTTTTCCCAGGAAAATGGAGTTTTGTCCCAACATAGGAACACCATGTTCCTAGTGTGAATGAGCTAACCTGTGGAGGAGGTCATCTGAAACCAATCTAAATCCTACAAAGGCTGTGTGAGCTGCACCCATCAGGACTCACATTCAGCCACTGGAAAGAAACGATTTGGAAAATCAATTAACTTTCCTGTCATGAGGTTTTCTCTCCATAGCTCACTCCCCACTGCATGTAGACAATTTAATTCAACGTCTAACAAAATATAGCTACAGGAAACAGAAATACTTTCACATTCCCATTTTCTGGGACTAGAAGATTTGGATTGTGACACAGAATCCATCTCAAATCTCACTACTCAAAGAACTTGGAGTTCCCTTGGTAAAGCTGAGACTATAAAGAAAAACCACTAGACTTTTGAAAAGTACTTTGAGCAGAATAAAAAAGCCACTTGGGGATTCAGGATAAGTGTATCCATGTGTAACTGTTTTATACCAAGAAAAGTTAAAGTTTAATTTGCATCTTCAATAAGATTTGTTGGAAATCTGTACTCACTGTGTTAGAATAGGCAGTTAGTCAGGCTCTAAGAGAATACCTGGAGGTCAACGACAAGGAGTCATAGCCAGCTATGGGGAAGGTCAGAGCCCTGTTCTGGCAGCACTCCTCAAGAAGCTGCATCAAACCAGACGGGCCCAAGATGGCAGATGCCATGACAGGAAACCCCTGACCAACCAAGAGGGAAAAAAGCATAAAACCCTGCTTCCTACCCCAAGTAATAAATATTCTGTTAACCCCTAGTTAACAACTGTCAATAAAAGATAGAAACCCAACCCCCAGGACACCCAGCTTGTTAGCTGACTAGCTACTCTCTCTCTCTCTCTCCCTCCCTCTCCTTCATCTCTCTTTTCCTCTCTCTTGAGCTCACCAGCTCTCATATCTCAAAAGTGTACTTTTCACTTCAATAAACTTTCCTGGTTGTGTTACTCAGCTGCTGTGCTGCATGTCTCTCTTTGAATTAATTCTCATGACAAGACCAAGAATTTTCAGACACTCCTTTGGGTGTGGTTTGGTGGAGGCCCCAGGGCCTCCCCAGTTCACCCAGCAACCACAAAGGGAAAAGGTAACAGCGTGTTGGGCAACCATCTTCATTGGTGAATCTCCAAAGCTCACGCCCTTGTGCTGGCGAGTTGCTTAGTCACTATTCTCCTTTGTTCTACCCTCTTTTTCTGATCTACCTGGGAACTGGATAGTCTGGTAGCGTTTATGGGAGACTGATTTTCAGCTCCAAAGAGCTTGTTATTTCCTGCCAAAAGATGTTCCTAGGCAACTAAAGGTCCTGGGAAATGTCTCAAGTTATTCCTAGAGACGCATAGCAGTCCTAAAGGGAACTCCCTTTCTTTAAAAAAGAATTATATACATATATGAGAAAGAAAGAGAGAGAGCAGGAGGAAGGGCAGAGGGAGAGAGAGAATCTCAAGCAGACTCCCCGCTGAGCAGGGAGCCCTATGTCTGGCTCAATCCCAGGACCAACCCTGAGATCATGATCTGAGCCGAGACTGAGAGTCAGATGCTTACCTGACAGAGCCACCCTGGCACCCTGGGCACTCCCTTTCACGGTTATTAATTTCTGGCTTGCCAGGGGACACACACGTAAGGATTGATCGTCCAGTGCTCTAAGTCCCCCTGGTTGTCTTAAACCTCCAGCAGGAGAAATCAAGACTGGTTCATGGCCACTTAAGGAAGTGACACTCACAAGCACCATTCCAAGAGATCCAGTACACTGATCCCTAGATGACTGTCCAATATTCCCAGTCTCTTTCTAAGCCATCAGAAATATTTCTTTTGGTCCTTTTCTTTTGTGTTAACATGTTGTGCTTATTTCATCTTTTCTGAGCGATTACAGATTCATTCTTCTCTGCCCTTTTGCATCTGCTCTGACAACTGCTGGAAGGGGGACAATTCAAAGCCAACACTGGAAAGATCTAATGCATTTGGGTTTGCTTTATATTTTTCCCTAATTCATTTGTATTTGTTACAACCTTTTAAAGTACAATGTTACACGAGCATTGAATTTCCACTGACAAAACTTGCTGAGTTACTTTTTGGACAGCTTTACAACAAGCCTAGGTAGCCTTATAATTTTGCTACTCTAAACTATGCTCCTTTTTGGAAAATAAGCCCTATAGATAGTTATTCCTATCAAATTGATTCAAATTGGTTTAGTTTCACCTACTAGTGTCTAGAGGCCTGTACATGCAGCTGGTGACTACAGGGGATAGAATATTTAAAAAGTAGATCCTAGAAGGTGAAAAATATTTTAACAATATTTTTCTTTAAAACATCAAGGTAAGGATGCCTGGGTGGCTCAGAGGTTGAACATCTGCCTTCGGCTCAGGGTGTGACCCTGGGTCCAGGGACCAAGTCCCTTATCGGGCTCCCCCGCAGGAAGCCTGATTCTCCCTCTGCCTATGTCTCTGCCTCTATGTGTGTCTCATGAATAAATAAATAAATTTTTTAAAAAAATAAAACAAAGGCAGCCCAGTGGCTCAGCGGTTTAGTGCTGCCTTTAGCCCAGGGTGTGATCCTGGAGACCTGGGATTGAGTCCCACATCAGGCTACCTGCATGGAGCCTGCTTATCCCTCTGCTGTGTCTCTGCCTCTCTCTCTTTCTGTGTCTCTCATGAATAAATAAATAAAATCTTAAATAAATAAATAAATAAATAAATAAATAAATAAATAAAATAAAATAAATAAAACAAAACAAAACATCAAGGTATTGTTCAGAACACTTCAGTGACAAAAAAATGTGGTCTCACTAAAGAATCTGCTGGATAGCTAAACACTTTAGACCACACAGTTAACATTAGGTTATGTACATTTTACAACAAACATTACCTGTTAAAATAAGCCAACATGAAACTAGGAAAGAAAAAACTAG